>NC_081840.1:15321700-18136814 GCF_963259705.1 Myotis daubentonii | reverse complement strand
ATCTTGGTTTTCCCTTCCTGCTCTGTCTCCCTCCCATGGCCTCCCACTCTGCCAAGTCTTCCAAGCCACCAGCTCTCCCTCTCTGCTCTCCGTTTGGTGGCTTGGGGAGCCAATTTCCCCAAGCAGTTCCACTCTCTGCTGGCTCTCCCACTCTGCTCTCTGTGTGGCACCTGTATATGCAAATTAACCTGCCATCTTTGTTGGGTTAATTTGCATACCCACTCCTGATTGGCTGGTGAGTGTAGCAGAGGGATGGTCAATTTACATGTTTCTTTTTTATTATATAGGATTCCACCTGGAGAGATTTATTGTATAGGATTCCACCTGGAGAGATTATGAATTGGATTCCCTATTACATGAAGATCAAGCCTGTACTCTAAATACTAAGGCAAACTGGTCCCTTTCATTTCAATACTCTTTACTTCTCAATGTGATCCATTACATTCATGCAATCCAGATTGTTTGTTATTTTCTGAATGGCATTTCTTCATAGTCCAAAAGGAGTCTTTAGTTTACTTATACTGGGGCCATATACTTTTATTTATCCCAAAACCAAGTTATGAATTTACCTTTCCCAAAAATTTTGCCAGGATGAATAGCCCCTGTATCATTACCTTATTACTCTGCATTCTATAGGTAGGGTTTGGGACACTAGAATTTTTAAATCTTAATTTTACATTTTTTTTTTTTTTTTAGTGTTCACAGATCACTTGACCTTCTTGTTTGTAAAAATGTAGTGTTAAAAAAAAAGACTGTTACAGATTTAGGATATTTCATGATTAAATATAAATGTCTCAAATTGAAAATGATGGTTTATTTGGTTTGCAAATCAAAGATTCTCAAGAGGTTATATAACCCATTTTTCCTCCCTCTTTCCCTGTAGGGTATGTCAGTATCTTTGGAGTTTAAAAAGCATAAAGTACAATTATCATCACTTTAATTTGTTTGTGTTCATAATATTTAATACACTTTGAAATATCAAATCACATTAAAAGGAAAGGGTGAAAAATAGGGAAGACTATTTTTTCTGTAACAGATAGGCCACAAAGTTGTTAATTGCTCAAACATAAATTTATCTCATATATATATATATATATATATATATATATATATATATATATATATATATATATATAATGTAAGATATATATATATATGCCTAAGCGACCGTTATGACCAGCCGGTAGCTATGATGTGCACTAACCACCAGGGTGCAGACACTCAACACAGGAGCTGCCCCATGATGGATACTGTGCTCCCACAGCCAACCTCCCTCAGCCAGCCAACCTCCCTCGGTCCTTCCCTCTGGTTGGCCCTGATAGCTCTGATCGCTCCAATCGCCAGCCAGGCCAAGAGACCCACCATGCATGAATTTGTGCACTGGGCCTCTAGTACATATATAAAGTCCGATGTGTGTCCTGCAGGCAAGGGTGGTAGTGGGTGCCCTACTCTACACTGTCCTTCTGAGACCTGGTCAAGATAGGTCCTATCATCTTCAGCAGATCTTCCCAAGGCATCTTGGTGTCAATATCCAATACTCTTGGTGTGGGAATGGGAGAGAACTGAATACCTTTATATGGGGGTGGGGGATTTATGGGTTAGACCTGACAGTCATCCACAATAGTTCCATTCACATTCCACGAGATAAACTGCAGCACATGGCCAACCCTAACTTTAATGGAGGCTGGGAAATGTAGCCTAGGTGTGCCCAGAAAGAAGGGGACATGGTTCTATTTTGACGGACAATCACTTTTACATATTACCTGATGTAGTTTTCAAAGCCATGTCTGGTTTGTACTTTGTCTTCCCTAATAAGCTGTGAATGCTTTCTGAGAAGATATTCCATATTTCTTTCCTATGCCCCATGGCATACAGTATAGAGGTCTGGGCAGGTTAAGCACTTGGTGTGTGTATTAGTTTTCTATTGCTGTGCAACAAAAATGGCTGCAGATTTCATGGCTTAAAACAATATATGTTTATTATCTCACAGTTTTCATGGAACTGGGGTCTGGGCATTGTATAACTTGGTCCTCTGCAAGGCTGCAATCGAGAAGCAGGGCTAGCTTCTCATCTAGAGGATCAACTCCAGGGGGTCCGCTTCCAGACTCATTCAGGTTGTTGGCAGATTTCATATCCTCATGGTATTTTGGTTCTTCAAGGAACCAAGAATTTATGGCAGCTTGCTTCTTCAAATCCAGCAAAAGAGCCCTGGTAAAATGAAGTCTTATATAATATAAGATAATCACAGAAGTGATATCCTGACACCTTTGCAATATTTTTAATAAGCAAATTATAGGCCCTGTCCATACTCAAGGGGAGAAGATTACATAAGGAAATGAATAAAGCCTGCCCACCACAGTAAGTGACTGAAAAAATAGGAGTCTTTCTTTGCAAGCCAGTGAACAACCACTTTCTTTGCTAGCCAGTGAACTTACCTCTTCACACAAAACTGAAGACAGTGACTAAAGATCTCAAGGAAAATGGCCCTCATTGGCCAAAAGCTGGTAATGATGTTTTCAAAACAAGTGCTCAGGAACTACATTTATTTATTTATTTATTTATTTATTTATTTATTTATTTATTTATTTTATTGATATTTTACAGAGAGAAAGGGAGAGGGATAGAGAGTTAGAAACATCGATGAGAGAGAGAAACATTGATCAGCTGCCTCCTACACACCCCCCACTGGGAATGTGCCCGCAACCAAGGTACATGCCTTTGACCAGAATTGAACCTGGGATCCTTCAGTCCGCAGACCGACACTATCCACTGAGCCAAACCAGCTAGGGCCAGGAACTACATTTATTCAGCTTAAAAAATATCAACCTGAATTCATGTGATCATCTTTAGAACTGGGTCCAGAATAAAATAAGGCCATCTCGAACCTATTACAAACAAGTCCCAATCCCATAATAACCCCAGGCCCTCTTTACGTGGCATTTTGAAACCTTACTGTCATTTTTATTTTTTAATTTTTGGTTTATACTAGCCCCCTTTTTCTCTACTCCTTCAGCAAACTTAAGTGGTATTGATTTTATTTCCTCTTTTTAATCTTCTTGTTTGACATTTTCCTTTCTGGTTCCAGTTTTCCTTTGAAGCATCTCACAGCATTTCTTCTGGAGGAAAATCTGAGGGAAAGCTGCAGTATGAAACTTTAGTCTACATGTTTGGTTTGCTTCAGAGAGGGTATCAATCATTCTCTATTTCCAAACTTCTCCTACCAAAAGGGCTCCTTCCAGGAGAAAATCTGAGAGAACTAGGCTCTTTATTTATATGTCAACTATTGGAAAAGCTTCTTTCCTGACTACTCGCACCCAGTCTATGAAATTTTAGTGGTGACTTTCTGTGGTTAATTCTTCCAGGATATCTACCAAACAGTCCAACAGATGCAAAGGTTCAGGGCATCAAGCTGAAAGATATAAAGGCTCTAATAGAGAGAGTCACATTTCTAAAAAGGAAAACCAATCTGAAGATATTTTCTGGGTCTGTGAATAGCTAAAAATATAAGGATACTTGTACCTACAGTCCTGGACTTTTATTACCAAAGGTAACCTAGAAGGGAAAATGACATTGACTTAGAGAGAGAAGAGAACAGACATCACTAGGATCCATCTCTTTGTCAGGCATTCATTCCTAGATTAGCCCATCTATCTTTTAGTTTCATATGATTCTTATCTATTTGGCATTACTTAAAACTAATGAGTTGGTGAAAAGTACACAGAAGCTATCTGTACTATTTTTGTCTAAAATTATTCTACAAGGAAAAATAAATAAGTGAAATGATTAGTGAGTTAGAAAGTAATTTCCTTTGCAAAATTCTAGTAAAATGAAGCAAACCATTTCTCTGAATACAAATCATTATTCTGCATTTAATAAAATACCACAGAGAGAATGAAAAGGAAAGGGACAGGGAGGGGAAGAAATTGAGAGTTGGAGATTTCCAACTGCTGTAGGGGCCTTGCCATGTGGTATCTAACTGCACAATGCCTGGCATTTTTCAATTATTTTAATGGACCCTGCCTCAATCAAAGACCCAAACAAGCCCCTGGAGAACTTTTCATCACTGAATTTGTAAATTAAGCCTTTGATTAAGGATAAAGATCTGTTCCCATTAAATACCTCTGTCTACATTGTCTAAAAAACAGGACAGCCTGGCCAGTGTTGCACAGTAGTAAAGCATGAACCCATGAACCAGGATGTCATGGTTCGATTCCCAATCAGAACACATATCTGGGCGGTGGGTTCGATCACCAGTAACGGGTGTTCAGGAGGCAGCCAATTGATTATTCTCTCTCATCATTGATGTTTCTATCTTTCTCCCTCTTCTTTCCTCTCTCTGAAATAAATAAAATCATATTTTAAATTAATTAATTAATTAATTAATTAAAATGCCATATATATATATATATACATACATACATATATATATATATAAAGAACAAGGCAAGCCAGCATTCTGAGACTATATAAAATAGAACATTAACCTCCCCTCTGTCTCTTGAAAGATTTGTGGCATTCTGTTGGGAAGTCTGGGCCCATGCACATTCACCTTGATTCTGGCTCTGAGTCTTCTTCTTTATATTTTTTATCATGGGATTGGGGTGAGCAAATACTTTGTCATCAGCATGTCTTAGGGAGTAATTCAGAATCCTGGTTTTGAATTTAAGTGGAATTGGGCTTTATTTTGGGCTCTGCCACTTACGAACTGCATGACTGAACAAATCCCTCAAGCTCTCTACAATCCAGTTTTTTAATCCGTTAAATAGGATCAATGATATCTAATTGATATGGCTACCAACAAGAACTAGAGAAATTGTGTGTGTGTGTGTGTGTGTGTGTGTGTGTGTGTGTGAAATATTTAACACGAACATTAGGACCTAATGTGCCATTAATAAATGATACCTATTGTAATTGTCAGTGCTGTCTATATTGTGATTTCCAATGACTATAGCCCTATGCCCATTTGGGGAAGTCATTTTAGAGCTGAACCCTATCAGTTTCTTTATAAACTAATAGCCCATTTTTCATGAAACACTATTTTTTTGTTCTAGTCAAATGGGATAAATTCTCAGCTCAGCATTCTGACCATTAGATCCATTGTTTGCTCCATTAAATTTTCAGAGAATTGGAATTCTTTCTCTGCAGTGGTGGTCCAAAAGTCAAAATTAGGACAAATATTGAATTTCTCTGCTACTCAATCAATGAACTGAAAGTTTCAGAAAATAAAACAGAAAAACAGCACCCTCCAAAAAGACAAAAGAAGGAATCCATGGTAAGACCCTTCCATTTATACCACTGGCTAAGCTTCTGCTATGGTTGTCAACCAGCCTTCACCTGTAGTTGAGTGCAGTGATCAAAGATGTCAGGACCACCTATCTCCAACACAGTCTTCAGGGAACTGTAGATCCCAGTTGCATTGACCAAACCAGAACACACATGCTAATGAAAAAAATGTGCGGATAAATCAAAAGCGTATTTTTCCTTTTACCAAATATGTTTTAAGGGAGTTCACCCTAAGGGAGTCAAAGTTAAATGATACTATGTTTAAAGTAGTCTCTTGGGACAGGGATCTAGTTAGGGACAGTTGGGATTCATTGAATTTGAGGCTATGGCTGAAAAATCAAGTGGAGTTACACTATATGCTATTGGAAATGGGCACTTAGGTGCGCACTCAGGAAGGCATAGATACCTTTAGGGATTTAGTATAGCTGAAAGCAAGGAAGTTGACAGGCTCTTGAAAAACATGTGTAGAGGAAATCATAAGGAATCAGACACAGCTAGGGAAGATTTACCAGCAAAAATCACAAGAAGGAAACACCTTGCCCATTCCCCATACATTGCAGCCCTCCTGTTTGATAGGAACATGTGTGGTTTTTACACTAATCAAGAAACTGAAGGCCAGAGAGGAAAGAAGACCTGGCTGGAAGAAGCCATCATTAGGGCTGAGAAATAAATAAAATAAAATAAAATGTTATCAGTTAAAACAAGAACTAACTAGGAGGGGTGGATTGAGTTCCATCTTTGAAATACCCCAAAGTCTGACTCTTGCATGCATTGACTCTGTGTAAAGCATTCAGCCATTAGTCTCTGAGGATGTCTTTGAATAGTTTCCTGCCAATACGTATCCCTGAGGCCTTTGGGGAAATAAGAGCTGTTTCAGTTTAGCTCTGCCTCAAGGCTTCCTGGCATGGGGGAGGAAGCTGAGAGTAATTAAAAACAACTCTCAGCTATGGGCAGGAAGAGCACACTCCCTGCCTCCTCTGTGCTCCTCACACATGTTTGTTCAGTAGTGTGACCCAGCTGTGGAGCCAGAGACCCATTAATGTCTGATCTGCTCAATCTTGGGTTGATTACAAAAGAATGTTAACATCCTGAGAGTAGTCGGTTCTAGGTTCTGGAAGGATTTTTAAGTATTCCGTTAAAAAGGAAAAAGTAAAAGAAGAACAAAAGACAAAGACGGGTAGAAAAGCCTAACCCATTTCTACTGCAGAAAGGATTATCTGATTACTTACTATTCTTAGCAGTCTGACTGGTTCCATGTAAAACATAGAAAGTAAAACAAAGCCTCCAGACCAGTGATGTGAGATTTGTATGGAAGCCTTAGTTCCCCAGCACATCTCCAAGGGAAATATTCCTGGAAAAGTTGCTGGGGCCCAAGAACATTCCTTCCACAAAGGACAGGATCTGACACTCCAGTGCACACAGAAGAGTGAGGAAAGGACATAATACACAATGGAATACTACACAATTATAAGGAAAGGTGAAATACTGCTATTTGTGACAACATGGATGGATCTTGAGACTATAATGCGAAGTGAAATAAGTTAGAGAGAAAAGGTTAAGAACCATATGATTTCATTCATATTTAGGATATAAAACTGAAACTTATAAACACAGACAACTATATCATGGTTATCAGAGGGAAGAGGGTAGTTATAAAAGGTAAAGAGGGCCAAATATATGGTGACAAAAGATTTGCCTTGGGGTTATAGGAGTATAATGCAATATATTGATAAGGTATTACAGAATTTTACACCCAAAACCTATATAATTTTAACCAATGTCAACCCAAGAAATTTAATTTAAAAAATAAAGAAAAATGAAATGAAATGAAATGAAATAAAATAAAATAAAATAAATAAAATAAAATAAAATAAAATAAAATAAAATAAAATAAAATGGTACTACAAAAAAAAGAAAAAGAGTGAGATTAGTTCCCAGGCCCAATTGAGTCCCTGGGTTGTTTCTCTAAAGTCTTTAAAAGTGCAAAAGCATTGGCTCTCTAAATGCATTCCTTACCTAAGGTTACCAAAAGTAGACTATAGTTGTTCCTCAGTATCCATAGGGGGATTGGTTCCAGGATTCTCAATTCGCATACAAAAATCCACGGATGCTTAAGTCTCATATAAAATGGCATAGTATTTGCATATAACCTATGTACATCCTCCCACATAATTTAAATCATACCTAGATTACTCATAATACTTAATACAATGTAAATGCTATGTAAATAGTTGCTGTTATCCATCTGTACATGTTCAGTAGTAATGCAACCATTACAGGCCTACCCACATAGTACACATCAGCAACAAAGTCACATTAAAAAAATATTTTTAATGCACAGTTTGTTGAATTCATAGGTGCAGAACCCGTGGATGTAAAAGGCTGACTGTATTTGTCGTTAACCGTAGTGCTGGTTTGAAACTGGTCAACCTAGGTTTCCTTCCAATTAGGTAACAATTTTACTAATTAATTCCAAACATTACCCCCCTTCCCTTTTCTCTCAGTCTGAATCTTGTTCTCCCTTACTCTTTGCAAACATATTCCCATCTAGTAGTTCAACTCCATCAAGCCAGTAATGAATTGACCTATGCTCAAGGCCTGTGGTTTGTTCCCTGCTCCAAATCCTACTTTCCCTCTTATTCCAGACCTTTTACCTCACCTGGATGATCTTTTCAATCTCAGAGTAAATAACATGTAAAAAAATTACTAGTCCAGTATTTTCACTTTATAGAAGTTTTAAAAATGATATCCAAAGAAGAGCTCTGTAATAAATAGTTTTATCTATTGTAACTTACAAACACTAAAATCAATAGTCTAAGCCAGGGGTGGGCAAACTTTTGGACTCGAGGGCCACAATGGGTTCTTAAACTGGACCGGAGGGCCGGAACAAAAGCATGGATGGAGTGTTTGTGTGAACTAATATAAATTCAAAGTAAACATCATTACATAAAAGGGTACGGTCTTTTTTTTTTTTTTTTTTTTTTTTTTTTAGGTTTATTCATTTCAAACGGGCCAGATCCGGCCCGCAGGCATAAGTTTGCCCATGGCTGGTGTAAGCACATCTAACTTACAGCCCACAGGCCGCATGCCTCATTTATTTGTCCCCTGTTAGCCTTTGAGTTTGACATGCTTGCAATAGTTGGTAAGACTGTGGGCTCTGGAGTCTGAATGGTGAAATAATGCCTGCAACCTGAAGGCAATTTCCCCAATATGCCCAAGTTCCTGTTTCCTTATAAAATGGAGGCCTATCCCAGATGACTATTTTGAGGAGATGATATACATAAACTCACAGTACTGTTCCAGGAATGGAATAAGCCCTCTATTAAATGCTTACTATCATCCTATCTAATAAAAGAGAAACATGGTAATTAGCCGTACATCCCCTACCCTTCCCATTGGCTAATCAGGACGATATGCAAATTAACTGCCAGCCAAGACGGTGGCCGGCAGCCAGGCAGCTTGAAGCAAACATGAGGTTTGCTTGCTTCAGTGACGGAGGACTCCAATGTTCCCCTCCTGCCGCTGCTGGCCTCTGAGCTTGCAGTTTGAAACATTGTTACAAATATAGAAACTAAACAAAACCCCAGAAACCTGCTTTCAGCCAGCCGGGATCTCAGAGCTGGAGTTGAAACAGTGTTTCGATTATAGAACCCAAACAAACCAGATACCTGCTTTCAGCAGCTGAGGCCTCAGAGCTGGAGCCAAGCCTCAGAGCTAAAGCTGGCCCAGGATTAAAAAAGAAAAAAGAAAAAAAGGAGCGGTTGGGAGCTTCAGTCACCTGCCAGCCTGAAAACAGCCCTCAGCCCTTCACCCAGACTGGCCAGGCAGCCCAGTGGGGACCCCCACCCTGATCAAGGACACCTTCAGGGCAAACCAGCCGGCCCCCACCCGTACACCAGGCCTCTATCCTATATAGTAAAAGGGTAATATGCCTCCCAGCACCAGGATCAGCGGAGCAGCGAGGCCTCCCGGCACCGGGATCAGCATGACAGGGGGCAGCGCCCGAACCCCCTGATCGCCCTACAGCTCTGTGTGTGACAGAGGGCGGGGCCACAACCTCCCTATCCGCCCTGCTCTGTTCGTGACAGGGGAAGGCACCCCAACCCCCTGATCAGCCCTGCTCTGTGCCTGATATGGGGGAGCTCCCCAAACCCCTGATCACCCTGTGGCTCTGTGTGTGACAGGGTGTGGCGCCCCAACCCCCTGGCTGGCCCTGCTCTGTGTGTGACAGGGTGTGGCGCCCCAACCACCCCCCCACCCCACGGGCTCTGCTCTGTGTGTGACGGGGTAGAGCCATAACCTCCCCATTGGCCCTGCCCTGAGTGTGACAGTGGCGGCGGCCCAACCCCCTGATCGGCCCTGCCCTGAGTATGACAGAGTGCAGTGCCCCAACCCCCTGATCCGCCCTGCTCTGTGTATGACAGGGGGCGGTGCCCCCACTTCCCTATCGGCCCTACTCTGTGAGTGACAGGGGGGAGCTCCTCAACCCCCTGATCAGCCCTGCTCTGTGCGTGACAGGGGGCAGCGCCCCAACCCCCTGATTGGCCCTGCTCTGTGCATGACAGGGTACAGAGCCCCAACCCCCCTGATGGGCCCTCTCTGCGCGTGACAGGGGGTGGCGCCGCAACCTCCCCATAGACCCTGCCTTGAGTGTGACAGGGGGCAGTGCCCCAACCCCCCAATTGGCCCTACCCTGAGCGTGACTGAGGGTGGCATCACAACCTCCCAATTCGCCCTGCTCTGTGCATGACAGGGGGCGGTGCCCCAACTCCCCAATCAGCCTTGCTCTGAGCCGGACCAGGGGCTGCACCTAGGGATTGGGCCTGCCCTCTGCCACCCGGGAGCAGGCCTAACCCAGCAGATCGTTATCTCCTGAGGGGTCCCAGACTGCGAGAGGGCACAGGCTGGGCTGAGGGACCCCCCCTCCCCCCCGAGTGCACAAATTTTTGTGCACTGGGCCTCTAGTCTATAATAATAAAAGCATAATATGCAAATCGACTGAACGACCTAACAGCAGAACAAGCATCTGGAAGACCTTCCAGATGACCATGCTATGACATACACTGGTGCCAGGCCAGCCAAGGCAGATGCGATGCAATTGGTTAGTTGGGGAGCCCCACCATCACCCCATGATGGCCCTAGAGAGGGAGGCCCAGGCCACCCTCTTCAGGGCTATTGATAGGGGTACTCCACAATCGATTGCCCCAAAGAGGGAGGCCCAGGCCATCTGACTGGTGGTGGTGTGGTGGGTGGACGGGGACTCCCTCTGTGGGGCAATCTATCTGGGGGTCCATAATCAATCACCCCACAGAGGGAAGCCCAGGCCAGCAAAGTGATCACACCCCACACCTGTTGCCTGCAGAGGGAGGTGACCGGTGGGGTCGGGGGGCAGCACCATACAGATGGCAATCAGTGGCAGCGGCGGGGGCAGGGCCAGCTGCTGGCAGCCAGGGGAAAGAAAGCCCAGATAAGCCCTGATTGCCTTCCAAGCCTAGGGACCCTACCTGAGGGATCCCAGATTGCGAGAGGGTGCAGGCCAGGATGAGGGACTCCCCATCCCTCTGCCCTGTGCATGAGTTTTGTGCATTGGGCATCTAGTTATCATAAAAGCATGGGGCTAGAATGTAATAGTTGAAGTGATAGGCTGATGTTTTAACATCAGTTTAAAAACAATAAAATTATCTTCAGAATTGTTAAAATGGGCACTTTTCCCAGACTAAATGCCATTTATGGGAAAGTTTATTTAGTTCAAGATCGGCAAAATGGCCAAACAAGTCTAGTATATATTAGTGGGATACATCACATCAAATGGTATGTTCAGTGTTTATTCTGGATCTCATGTGTGTTCTCCCCAATTCTTCATTATTTCCCCATTTGATTCACATCTCCATCAGAAGGGAAGCTCCCTACAGATTAGAAATTACACCTATACAATTTATTCCATATGGTATAGCACCTATGTACTTCTCCAAAAATCTGTTATGTAAATCTGTGCTGATCTGATGAAACATATTGGTACACTTAAAGTCTTAGCAAAAGAAAGGAGAATGCTAATATATATGAATTTGCAGATAAATTATTAACACAGGATGAAGGCAAATTAGCACAGGAGAAAGGAGAAAAAGTACAATGAATTAAACAGGCCTGGACTTGCTAGGTAACCAGGGATATAATTTTCTAAGATTGGTGAATGTGCAAGAAAAGTTAATGCATCATTAGTAATTCATATACTGCATTTTTATGTGATATTTAAGACATTGGAAAGTTATTTTTTGCAACCTGATACTTTCCTGGGATATAATGCTTTTCTTGATTCTTGCAATGATGAATGATGGAATGGATCCTTCAGATATATCCATTCATAACTCTTAAAATGGGCACTTATTCCAGATAAAAGCAATGTATACTAATAAAAGGGTAATATGCTAATTCCAGACATCCTTCAGGACAAAGCCACGGTGGCAGGGGCCAAGGCAGAAGCAGTTAAGGGTGATCAGACCAGCAGTGGAGAGCAGTTAGAGGCTATGAGGCTGGCAGGGGTGGGCAGTTAGGGGGCGATCAGGCCAGCAGGCAGAGGTGGTTAGGGGTGATCAGGCAGGCAGACAGGCGAGCAGTTAGGAGCCAGTGGTCCCAGATTATGAGAGGGATGTCTGACTGCTGGTTTACTGGCAGTTGGACATCACCCGAGGGGTCCTGGATTGGAGAGGGTCTAGGCCAGGCTGAGAGACCCCCTTGCTGTGCATGGATTTTTGTGCACTGTGCCTCTAATATATATATAAATATATATATTAGAGGCATATGCAAATTATCCAGGATGCCGTAATGTCACAACCAAACAGCAGGGACCTGAGGCTGCAATGGTGCCTGGCCAGGGCGAGGGACCTCAGGTCACACCCCTCTCCTGATGGGGCTTGATGGGGGATCTCAGGCCATGCTCTCTGCCCCAGCACAGAGCCGGGGCTCCTCAGGCTATGCCCCCTGCTCAGTGGGGCTTGGCGGGGACCTCAGGCCATGCCCCTCACCTGGCAGGGTTTGACAGGAGACTTCAGGCTGTGCCCCCCCCAACCTGGTGCTGGGCCAAGGGGCCTGAGGCAGCACCCCCCACCCAGAGGGGTTTGAGATGGGTGGGGCCAGCCGGGTCTGGGTCTCACCCAGTCGGGGTGGGGCTGGCCAGGTCTGGTTCGGTTGCATTTTTGAAGTGTGTACAGGTGGTGGGCGGGGACTTGACTCTAGGTCCTGTGGCACGCCCCAGACTCCTCTGACAGGAGGGAGATTTTCATATACATTTTACTAATTTTCTTTCATCTCTGACACTTCTATTATAGAGAAAGGGGAAATAGCAATATTAAAATATTTCCTCTAATTAATTCCCTTTTTAATGTGCACAAATTTTGTGCACCAGGCCACTAGTGTGTGTGTGTGTGTGTGTGTGTGTGTGTGTGTGTGTGTGTGTGTGTGTGTGTATATATATATATATATATATATATATATATATATGAAGTCCCGTCTTGAATTATCAAAAGAGTTGGTGATAATTTCAAGACAGGAAAGCAGATTTTCTGATTCTAAAACATTTCACCACCCAATAAACCACCCTTTGCCACGAGCTCCCAGGGAGAGCAATTGTTCAGTCTGGTACACGGAGGGAGAGAATAATCTGTCCTTAGCACGCTAGGCTGAGCACCAGAGTGAATAAAAGACAAACCGGTTCTGCAATATGAGTGACACATTCCATTAATACAAGTGGATCCAAATGAACTAATTTCATTCAATAGTACTTTCACATTCTGTAGATATATGGGCTCAGACACAAATTGTAATGTCAGTCTGTCAGGAGAGCGACTGCAGTGCATAATTACAAGTTCTCATTCAGCACTTCAGGAACTAATCAGAGAAGGATGGGAATTTGTAATTTGCAAAGGCAGAGGTTACTGTGGCACTAATGGCTCCACTTATAACATTCTAGCCACCGATCATGGGACCATGGGTGCAAATTCAACAAAATAATTTGACCCCACAGCTAGTCATTTGATTACAAGAAATCTGTCCTGTTGGCAGCACCTAGGAACATTGCTAAATTTAATGTGTTCAATAATATGAACTGTCATTATGCCAATAAATTAATATTTACATTCTAAGGGACTGTACATAATCATAAAGTGATTAGACAGAGCAAACTAATATATAAAAATACAACACAGCTAGCTGGAGTGGCTCAGTTGGTTGAGAGTGATCCTGTGCACCAAAAGGTTGCCGGTTCAATTCTTGGCCAGGGCACGTAACTAGGTTCCAGGTTTGATCCCAGGTTGGGGAACATATGGAAGGCAACTGATTGATGTTTATATTTCTCTCTCTCTCTCTCTCTCTCTCTCTCTCTCTCTCTCTCTCTCTCTCTTTCTCTCTCCTCTCAGCATTGTAAGTATGTCCTCTGGTGAGGATTAAAAAATAAAATACAACACAAATATACAATATATTACACTCTGAAACCTGTTTCCAAACAACCATTTACTTCATGGGACTGAGTCAGGAAATATTAAAGGAGTGACTGATAGAAAGATATGAAACATATGTGTAATGTGTGTGTGTGTGGGTGGGTGTGTGAAACATATATTTTAGGTATGTATTTTATTTTTTATTTACTTGATTTTGCCCACCCCACACACATTTCTCCTTAAAAATTTCAAAAACTTGTGTGTGTTTTTTTCCCCTCCAACAATTTTATCCGATTCCATTCTTAGGTAAGCAGATTAATCAATCAGCATTTTACAGTGTAGTAATAGCTTAAAATTTCAGCCTCTCTCTAAAAGACTCTAGAACTTTATTGTCCCATCAGTTCCTGACTGAAAGTAGTTTATGACTCTTGTCATTTTTCTCAACTTAGAACTGCAAAAAATAACATTACTGCTCTCTTCTTCCCTCCTCCCATTATTATCTGATTATGAGCTACAGCAGATGTCCCTAACTACCTAAAACATTTCCATCGGTTTATTTAAAACCTGAACTTATTTCTCATGTAGAGACAGCTATACCATGTTGGAGATTCACTGACCATTCTGTTGGGATGTCCATTTTGGTCAATTCTAATTGTAAAGAATTAGAAATTATTACCTGTGTCGCAACTCTCAAGTTGAATGGTTTTGCCTTGGGTGCTGAAGCTAGATCTATGGCTTACCTGGTAAGGTAATTGTAGGAGACTCAGCCTAATAGAACCTTCAGGTTACCTGGGTTCCCCTGCTCACAGTTGAAGAACAGAAGAGAGGTTTCATTTTGTGTGCAGAAGTCAAATTGTTGCAGATAAGCTTCCAGGTGGTGGGGGAGAATTAACCAGCTGGGCATTCAGAGAATATTCAGGAAAGTTGACTTTATTGCAGATTGCACTAGTGCCGTGACTTAGGGGAGTCAGTCTCCAAATCTTGCGTGATGAATATGGACAAAGCTTTCCCTTTTTACCCTTTAGTCCCTTGTCCCCTAAATATGGATCAGGCTTCCCCCAGGAGTTGGGATGGGGGAAGTGAGATTACACCGGAGGTTTGCCAGCACTGGCACCAGCCCCTCCGGGGATTGTATATGGTTGATGCTTTATTGTCTCTGTAAAATGGGAATATTCTGGAAAACAGGTTCTACAAGGCAGTGCAGCCATCACAGATAAGAATGGAGTTTGGTAAGAATGGAGTTTATTGTCAAGCAAGAGTGTACATTTATCATCCAGCAAGGGTGCGCATCAGAAGGCAGGTTACTGGCACAGGTTCAGATAGCTAGCCCCCCAAATGTCATATTTTCCCCTTCAAAATGACTGAACTCCTCAGAAAGTTCAGAACAATGCCATTTCTCTCACTGAGCTGTCTGGGGGACCATGTGCTGGACGGAGCAAAGGCGTGGTGCTCTTCGGTCACATATTTGCAGATGTAAATCTCAGCTCTGCCGGCAGCTGACTTATTGTGGACTTTAGGGGGAATGATTTCGCCCTCTCTGTCTTTGTTTCTTCAGCCGCAAAGGAAGCCAGCTGACATCTGAGGAAGAGTACTCTGAGGATGGAGGGAGACAGATGTAAAAGCCTTGGCTGTACTAGCTAGGCTCCCTGGGAAGCAGACTCTTTGGGTTGAGCATATAGGGTGTTTATTCAGGAGTGTTCTTGAGGTAGACACCTGTAGGAGAGAGAGGAAGGAAACGGGATGGGCAGAGGGAGAGGTGAAGTGCCTCAGAGGCCACAGAAACCTCACAAGATGCTCTGGAGACAGAATCACCCTCAATTGTCCCAAGTTGGGCTGAGAAGGCCAGACTTTTGTATTCTTTCAATGATGAGTGCCTGGATATGGGCTGCCCCAGATGTGGAAAAGAAGGGTCACTGAAGCTGAGGCTAACCTGGAAGAGGGTGACAGATGTAGGCCACCTGTGGACAGGAAAGCATTCCCAGGAGGTGGGCAACAGACTTTCATTGAAGTAGGATGGTACACAGTGTGCCTACATAGTCTCTGATAGTACATAAGAGCTAGTTTCCTATATGTGCTTGCAATCTAGTCTGTCCATTGTTCTCCTCCTCCTTCTCTTCCTCCCCCTCTTCTACTACCTCACCATTCTCTTCTCCTCTTCCTCTTCTTTCAGGTTTATTTCAGAATTAAATCTTACCTAATAATAAAACATGTAAATTAACCATCCCTCCATTACGCTCACCAGCCAATCAGGGGAGTATGCAAATTAACCCAACAAAGATGGTGGTTAATTTGCATATGTAGGAGTGAAGAGGTGGAGCGAAGGCTGAAGGCTCCATCTGGAGCAAAGGTATGGGTACCGGGTGCCAGAGGAAAACCGGTGCCAGCAGCCAGGGGAAGGGAAGGCCTATTGCACAAACCTCTTTGTGCAACAGGCCTCTAGTCTCTATATAAAAAGAATCTAACTTTTCCCCTTACAGAGTGCCTTGAGGAGTTCCAAGTATGAAAAAATAACCAACAATGTAGGGCTCTTTTCCCATTAATGAATAATGATGCTCTGACAGATAAGTGAGCTCCTCTGCATTGATTCTCTGGGAAAACTATGGCAGGATGTGGGTAGCATTGTTCAGCTTGTTGTAAAACACATAGGCTATCTAAACGGCCTCTTTCTTCCCTTCTGGGGGATTTGTGTGTTTAAATCAAGGGCAACAAACTCAAAACACCCATTTGGGAAAAGAAATGCTTGGCTGACAATAAAGGTGGACCTACAGGGAAAGTGGCTTGTAAGAATGTGACCTTTTAGGCCAAACCATCCCAAGAGAAATCAACACCTATTTGAATTTACAGACATCTCAGAACTCAAAGGAGCCAGGCCTCTGGCTCTTTTTCTCTAGGGCACTAGAAAGCTGGGGTCTTTGCACATCAGTTAAGTCATTAGTACACCATCTAATGAAGACTGATTTTCATGAGGAGCCTAAGCCAGCTGGCCTGCCCCACATGGCACAGAGGCAACCACTGTACCAGAGACAGAGCAAATGGTGGCGAGCTTCTGGGGTCAGAGGGTCTCCACCTTGCAGCCAAGTCAATACTGCCAATTTCCTCAATCACTGCCCTGGGCAACTGAAAGTAGGCACTGGACTGGGGTTCTCTCTGGTCACAGGAGAGTTTGTAAATATGATTTAAAGACCCAATTGCTACTGCCTGCTGAACTCAAGGAGTGCTTCGAGAGCCTCAGGTATTACAGACTGGATGGACAGATGGGTTTTCATCTTGGAGAATGTTGAATTTTTATAATTTATGTATTGTGATGAGAGATTTCCAGTTTTTAATTCAATTTGTCAAAGTTTTGAATAGATAATGATATGGTTGTGAAAGCAAAAAAAGAAAAAGAAAACAAGAAATGCTTCTTCCCATTCTGTCCCTCATCTCCTCAAGGAACCAACCACTTACTGCTTTTGTGTGCTTCTAGTTTTCTTATACAGATACAAGCAAATAGCTGCATATGTTCTCACTGCATCTCCACTTATGCAACAAGTTGCATACTGTATATGTAACTCTCCATCATGTTATATCAGGTACTACATTCAGCTGTCTTTCCATATCAACACACTGAGAACTTCCTCATTCTTTTCTTTTTGTAGCTACATCATATTTCATTGTATGAACATACCATATTTATTTAACCACCTCTCTGTCTTTTGCTATTATGATTAATATCACAGTTAACTTCATACACGGCTCACTTTTATGCATATTTGGATATATCTGTAGGAGATATTCTCAAAAGTAGAATTATAAGGTTAAGGCATATATGCATTATAACTTCAGTAGATATTGCCAACTTGCACTTAATACAAATTCACAGTCCTTCCTGAATGAATGATAGTGCTTCCCCATACCTTAACAACAGAGTGCATTGTCAATCTTTTGGAAATACATCAATCCAGTATGAAAAATGGCATTTCAATGAAGTTTTAATTTTCTCTTTTCTTATTGTAAGTGTTTAAGAGTCATTTTACATTTTTTCCTGTGAATTGTCTATTGATATATTTGGCTCACTTTTGTATTAGTTTGCTGTTTTTTAAAAACATGTATTTTTTATTGATTTCGGAGAGAGGCTGGGAAAGGGAGAAAGAGATGGAAACATCAATGATGAGAGTCATTGATTGGCTGCCTCCTGCACTCCCTCCTACTGGGGTTTCAGCCAGCAACCCAGGCATGTGCCCTGGCCTGGAATCTAAGGGTGACCTCCTGGTTCATAGGTTGATGCTCAATCATTGAGCCATATCAGCTGGGCTGCTGCTACTGTTGTTGCTTTTTAATTGATTTGTACCTTGTCAAATTCCAATTGTTGCTTTTTTATCTTTAGTCAACTATATGCAAAACCTGTCTTTATAGGCAAATTTACATTGTATCATAGAAAGAGTGACTATAGACAACCAACTGGATTCTCAATTTGTTGTTATTGTTGCTTTTTTGCTTGCTTTCCTTTCTAGTTGAAAAACACTATTGGAAACTAAATTGCAGGATTTCCCTTGAGATAGAAAACAAAATCATATTCACTGTGTGGGAACTTGGGCCCACATTGGTTAAACTCAGCAGTTAAGGCATGGTCTATTGCTGATTTCTCCCATCTCCTTAATGCAGTTTTCAAGAAGCCATGGTTCTTAATCCCTTTAATACAGCTATTCTTGGCAAGTACGAAATAAAAATATATTGTAGACGAATAGTTAAGCATTTCTTCATTCTCATGTTGAGAGCTGTTACCTAAAGGAGCAAGGATTTAATAAGGTCTCAGCTTGACTCTTGCCATGTTTGCATTCAAAGTAGATAAGACAGGCTTTGTTTTGGAAGATGTTAATTGATTTTGTCCACCATGCCATCTAATGAGCTAATTCTCTGAAAATGTAGTGATGGGGAGAAAAAATCGGTTCCAATTACTATGTAAGTAAAATGCCTCCCTTCCACCTCTTAGGAAGGAAAAATGGGGATCCCTTTTCAGAACTTCTGAGATTGCAGCTAATGCTACACAGACACAGCCCTGCTATTAGTCTGCATTTCAGGAATTGTTTTATTATTGTCAAAATGAAAGAACGAGCGAGAGGCGGGGGGGAGGGGAGGTTATATTATTATTAGAATTCAAAGCCCTGGCATTTCATAAATTATTTCAATCCTACTTAGGTAATGAAGGGGAGACCCAGAGTTGAGGTTTTGGGGCTAAGAGGGCCTGGGTAAGTTTTTGAATGACAGGAATCTATTTTAGACCCAGACCAGGTTAGTAACCAGATCACAGTGTCATTTTCCAGGCCCCAGAGTCTCACTAGGCCTTTCTTTCATCTCTTTATAGAGTGGAGAACCTTTTGCCACATGGTGATGGTCTTTGATCTCAAGTGCTGCAGTCACATCTATGTTCCCTCAAGTTTCAAGGGGGGCGGTTGCTATGGGAGCTTTTCTGTTTCTTCTGGCATTGCCCGTACTGAGACTGGATAGCAGTCTGCACTGCTTAGCTGCCCCGTCTAAAGTAATATCTGAGTAATTGGTAATGAGAATGTACTTGACAGAATTATCTTGCAGATGAGAGTTGAGGTCTTGTCTGTGTTGCCTAAGGCCCTCAAGCAAACAACAGGAAAGATCTGAGAAGACTAAAAGGGCATAATGTTCCCAGTGGAACTTGTCAGCGGACATCTTTTATGTTTGCAGTGAAGAAGGAGGTGGGGGGAGGGGCAGGGACTCAGCCTCATCTTGGTTATCTGTTCCTCTACATTTCTAAGAACAGCAGTAAAGCATAAGGCCATGCTTCCAGGACCACAGAGTCTGGTTTCAGTGAAATGCTCTCAGAACCAGAGGTTGGAGTGGACAACTTCGGGAGTGGGTCTTATTTCTCTAAGTAGGGAGCAAATCCCTTAAAATATGGGCGGTCCATTTTCTACTTATATTTCTCTCGTTCCTAAAACAGTTTTGCACACAGAATCTGTTGATTAATGATAAAGGAATCTAAGATCACATTTATGATTATAACCGACAAAAACTATTTTTGATGAGAACATTGTGCAATGAGGTCCCAGTGCAAACAGGCTTCTTGGCCATCCCGAGGGTCCAGGCAATGTTTTTGAAGGCAAACTAACGAAGGCTCCCTTTCTTTACATGTGACTTCAATTGTTGGTGCTATTTCTAGGGTGGAAGTTATAAAGTGCCATTTATTGTGCCAAACCTGTGTTGGGTGAGTGGATGGATGGGTAAGGGGTCCAGGGACCCAAATCTCCAACCCATGATCAGAGATTCCTAGGATTAGCCTATTGTTTAATGAGTCCCACTTCCTCTTCCTGAAATGGAACACTCAAGAAACTTATTTTTCCCCTTAGGTGCAAGCCTATTAATGCTGGCAGCTGTAAAATAAATGCAGCCACAGCCAACCCAACAGCTGAATCAGTCAGTTCAGAGTGAAACGTACCCTTCCTGAACTGCTGTCCAACTCTTTCAGGCCAGCTTTTAAGGGTTCTGGTTACAATGCATCGATGCTCATTTTCCTGTTAGCCTTGCGCTTCATTTGTGAAGACGGAAGAAGGAGGGGTGTTGGCTGCTAGATTCCCATCATTAACATTATGTTTTATTGCCTTAAATCTCCATTTTATGCACATTATAAAAGTTTTACTTCAACGTGATGCTGGGAAAAGGTGCTGGGTTGACAGACAGAAGGTGATTTATGATCATCATGGGCGTGGAGCAGGGCAGGCTTATGAGAAGCTTTCTACCTTCCTAATTGAGCAGATGGCTCCAAAGGAAGTTCTGGATGATGCGAAACCAGAAAAGGAGTCATTAAACATATAATGAGTAGATTGGGAAAGGGCAGAGGGTCCGGATACTCTGAGAAAGGATAATGAAGAATATAGCTTACAGAAGTGTCTCTGGCCTACACTTGGGTCACACTTCTGAAGTTACAAATCACTTTTGCTTCATACAAAAAGGGCAAAGGATCGTTACTGAAAAAAACAAAACAAAAAACACATATTAGCCCTATTGGACCTGTTGAATTCGTTCAACCATATATCTTTTGTGCTGTTAGCACTGATCTCATCCATCCCTAAGAAGTTGGTCCTGATCATGAATTCATTAGGTTTAAAGAAAAAGGATATTCTTTCCATAAGAAATGTACTTATTCAACTAACTCAATCAATGTCAAATAATTATTAGGGGGCCTACCATGGGCCAGATACAGAGCTAGGCACTTGATTTGCCCAAACATAAATCCTGCCATCCTAGATTTTAGATTCTGATTAGGAAGAGAGATAATAAGCCAGGCAATACATGTATAAACCAATGTATAGCTAAGAATGCTTGGAATTAAACAAAGATGGTAGATACTTATAGAATTATAAATGTATGCATTCCACTAACTCTACTAGGTGTGCGGATCACAAAACACAAAGGGAAAGCCTACATGAGGTAAAGTTAAACAATTCAAAATTAATCAACAGTTTAAAACAACAACAAAAAAACACCTAGAGATGCCACATCCTGGGGTTATTTAATGTATGCCTACCTCAGTCTTCTCTTCAGAAAGTGATGGGAATGCAGACATGCTGGGGTCCAGCCCCAGCAGGTCCAGGGGTTCCCAAAGGCATAGACGGAGTCGGCGAAGAACACAGACACATGTAAAAAGTGGTCAGCATAGTACCTGCATAAGAGGATTATCTCCAGGTAAATGAGAAAGAAGGAAATATGGTTGTCATGTAGTTAATGGAATATTAAAACACGTACTCTACTAGAAATGGCAATTTTCCAAGAAGAATCAGTAAAAAAAATTCTAAAAAATAGAAATTCACTTAGACTTTACTAAAAAATAAAGTTCTTTTCCTAAAATGCTATTGCCAATTATTTGTGGGAAAGTATGCAGTGCAGAATGAGGTTCAAAGAGATAATTTTGACAAGAAATGTGTGTGTGTGTGTGTGTGTGTGTGAGAGAGAGAGAGAGAGAGAGAGAGAGAGAGAGAGAGAGAGAGAGAGAGAGAAAGATTTCATCCCTCTGATTCTTTAGTCAAATAAAATGAAAATGAAGCTAATTTGTCAGTTTGCAGAATCACGCCAAGCCGAATTGAAAATTGCCAACCTGCACTCATTATCATGGCATGAACAAACAGAACTTCAAGTATTTATTTGTGTTTATATTACTTATAGTTAACCCATAGCATTTAATTTTGCTTTTAAATTGTGTTTTCATGGTGTTTTTCATTTAGTCCCCGGTGTGAGTGAGAAGAGGAAATACCTTAAATATCTTGAATATACTTTTAAAAGTAATATCATCAGTGGGGTGCCCTCCATGTCTCCACCTGTTACTGGTGGAAATGGCCTTTTTGTGATATCACAAGAAAAGGCATTTTATTTTTTTGAGATTGAGGAGAATGAGTGATTTATTTGCATGGATTTAAACCCCTGGGTTCTCAATTTCCCATTTTTTTCCATCTCACCATGGAAAAAGTCCAGCTGTGTCTTCAATAGGGCTAGAATTAAAACCACTGCCCAGGGCCTCCGCTGCATATTAAAGCCCAGTCCAGTCCAACATCTGGCCAGCTTAGCTTGTGTTCCAAGCTGCAGTCCATGGCATGTAGGGTCCACGTGGCCATGAGCCATGCAGCTGCTTAGGCCACATGACAGACTAGTTCGAGTCACAGAGCAAGCAAGTGCAAGGAAGCAGGAGGGAAGCAAGAGGAACAAGACAGAGATAATTCTTTATCTGGGGATTTTAACTGGAACTTTAACCAATTAATCCATCAGGATTTCACATATTTGCAGTGGCTCAACCCCCTAGCCAATTATGTTTGTTCAAGGTTAGATTGACAGGCAAGTATCTTCCCTACTTCACCAGGACTTCATTGTGCATGTGCCCATACCTCACCCCCCAGTGATTTGCAGGGCATGCGCTGGTGGGTCCCTGTGGGGTGTGAATTTGTAGCTCCTGGTGAAGCTGCCCAGATTACTATGCTTATAATGTCTGGCCTCCACTTTGCTTTCTTCCTATTATCAATATTAATAAACTAGCTAGTTACAATGGTAACAGTAGCACATGTAGAAGGCCGCTCGGTTAATTTCATTAGCACCTCTAACCATAAACAGAAATAGTTGCACATCCCCAAACTCACAAACATTTGCCCAGAATTCCTCCTCCTACCACTACCCCATAATCCTTGATGAGAGAGCTTTAGACTAGTCACTGGGAGGCTAGTGTGTGGGAGAAGCAACAGCATTCATATAGTCAAATTTAAATGGAGGCTTTAGATAAAAACAAAACAAAACAAACCAACCTTATATGAAAAATTAGATGGGACTATTCTATTTAAGCTGCCATTTAAACATTTTAAATTATATATCCTGAGGTGTATAGGTGTGTGGGTAGGTGCACATGCATGAGTGAACACACAGGGGCCCATGAAAGGATGCTTTATTGTTTCCTTCTTAAGGCTCCTGTGCAAAGACTGGGAAGGAAACATTCTTTTCCTACCGTGTGCATATAGGCGATGCAGCTTGCTCTCTGCTTGTTTTCCTTGCTTTCATAGTTGAAGAAAAAAAAGTTTCTTTTCCTTCCTTCCTTCCTTCCTTCCTTCCTTCCTTCCTTCCTTCCTTCCTTCCTTCCTTCCTTCCTTCCTTCTTTCCTTCCTTCCTTCTTTCCTTCCTTCCTTTCTCTCTCTCTCTCTCTCTCTCTCTCTCTCTCTCTCTCTCTCTCTCTCTCTCTCTCTTTTCTTTCCTCCCCCCCTTCTCCCTTCTCTTTTTGGATGGACTGTCAAAATTTTGGCTGTGATTAAAGAAAAGAAGTAAGGCAAGCAGAACTAATCTGAAATAAAGGAAAGGGTTAGTTGATTGCCACTCTAGGTACAGAGTCAGCAATATTCTACCAGTGAACAAAATAATTCTGTGCTGGGACTCTTTTCAGAAGGGAAAATGGGTCTTATAGGTATAGAACTATTATCAAATGATCTATTGTGTTCCTTTTTCCCTCAAATTGATGGGAAATTACATAGAAACAACATAAATCAAATCTGGCCCTCTATACTGAGTAGCCCATAGATATGGTTTATTTTTCTCACAGAAACAGGAAGAACTATCTTTATTAAAGTTTTCTATCTCTGGGACCCATTTCCTTTATCTCCCAGTAGAAATGTCACACTGTCCTAATGTTTGTACTGAGAGCATAGATAGATAAGAATTCAACCCTCCAGTCCCATTTATTGAAATTGTACTTAAATACACAGCTTAATTAGCTGTGCTCAGCCTCCTTCCCAATCTTCTTTGAAGTGGTAAAGTCCCATTGCATCGGCTCAGCTAATTTTATGCTCATAGCCTCATTTTTAAGCTTTGTAGCAATCAAGGGTATGGCTGCCCTATGTGATCTGTAAGTCCAGACACTTGGTTCAAAGGAATATTTTGTTCAATAGAGAACCTCGAGTTAGTTGCCTTGGACTTAAACTTCAATTAAGACATTTGATCATCTTTCACCAAATTTACTTTGAAAAATTAATTTAAGTTAGTTTAAGGAAGGAAGGATAGGGCATTGAGACTATATATATGTGTATGTATGAAGCTAATATATATATATATATATATATATATATATATATATATATATATATATATATATATATATATGAAGCTAATATGCAAATTGTCCCCTCGGGAACTTGACCGGGAGAAGACCAGGAGTTCGATTGCTCGCTATGATGTGCACTGAACGCCAGAGGTCGGCACGGAACAAAGTAACACCCCAGGTGGCAGCCAGAGGCCAGGGAAGGAAGGCCCCAGCCAGCAGGTGGAAGGCCCCAATCAGCCCTGATTGCTGGCTAGGCCTAGGGACCCTACCTGTGTACGAATTTTGTGCACTGAGCCTCTAGTTAATTATAAAACATTTCATGTTGTAACATCTAGGTAGGGAAAGGGCAAATAGGGATAGTAGTGTGAGTTTATTTTAGAATATGCTAATTTTTGTTAATCTAAAATTAAAAAGCCAAAATGAGAGGCAACAAGCATTTAGTTTGGATTAAAGAATTACAATTTGGGGAGCACAGATTCAGGCAGACACCCAAATAGTGTCCTAATTACAGGGTGGGGCAAGGGCTCTTTATGAGAAAAGGAAGAGTGTCATTACATGAACAGAAGAAATTTCTATTGGTTCTGTAAGGCTGAGTTACTCTTTAGCTATACACGACTGATCACTGATTCTATCTCCAAATAGAGAGTTCTTAAACATCCATCCTTGTGGTCAGGGCATCTGCTTTGCTGTTAGCTTAACACACAGTTGTGTGGAAGACAATGCTGATTCAGCCCAGTTTAAAGGCCTGCCCCCATTCAAACAGTCCAGAGTTTCAAGGAGCAAAGCACACAGGTCAGTTCCTCTGGAGTGGCTTCTCTGGCTCCATTTTAAAAATGGCTCAACTCATGTCAACTTTTCACATTTTATGCAAAAATCTTATGGATAAAGGAAAATACTGATGCCATTTTGCAGAAAATGCTACATTGAGGAACACCAGTAAGGTCAGAGGAAAAGTAATATGAATGCAAGATTAAGAAAATGATGGGGTTGTTTGTATCTAGGGCAGTGGTTCTCAACCTTCTGGCCCTTTAAATACAGCTCCTCATATTGTGACCCCAACCATAAAATTATTTTTGTTGCTACTTCATAACTGTAATGTGGTTACTGTTTTGAATCATAATGTAAATATCTGATATGCAGGATGGTCTTAGGTGACCCCTGTGAAAGGGTCTTTCGACCGCCAAAGGGGTCGCGACCCACAGATTGAGAACTGCTGATCTAGGGCATGATCTTTAATATGAACAATAAAACCAGCAAAGATGTTTTACTGTCACTGAGAGATGGGTTCAGACCATGATAGCTAGTCTAATACCTTTTTTGAGCATAAGTAACCAGATATATTTATTCTATACTCTTTTATATATACTAGTAGTGGGCCTCTTCCTGTTAAGATAGTATTTGCTAAGAGAAAAGCATCAGAAGTTACTAAGGTATCACACTGTAAAATATGATCTAAAACCTGAGAGTAGTTTAAGTGAAGAAGAAACAGCTCATCAATTTTCTATGTGCTCCTCTACATTCCCTGCCTTCCATTGCCATTAGATTTGGAGCAAATTCTCAGGAGTGAAACCTGTCACTTCTAGGCTGAAGTTTAAAGTTATCTCCATTTTTCCTCCATTTCTCTCTTTCCCTGCCATCTCCTCTCTGAGACTTAGAGAACTTGGGTTATTGAGAGTTTGTATAAGATGTAGGCAGGGCACCATTCCCCATTAGCATTTATATGAACAACAAATAAACATGAATGTGTTTTTAAGTGTGTGTTTGTTAAGCCACAGGCACTTAATTTGTTACTGCAGCTTAGCATCACCTATCCTGACTATTTGCAACCACACCTGTAACCTTAGTTCAGCTCAGATCGCATATTTGATAGTGAAAGTTATGCTGTTATCCACTAAAAGAGATTATCTACAGTGTCACTACCTCTTTAATTTGGCAGGTGATTCCACATTCATGTAAGATTATTTCAGCATCTGAAAAGCAATGAAAATTCTCCCAGCAAATCTAGTGTGCTATCTAAAAATATTGGCATATGGGTTCTTTTTGGGAAGATTCAAAACATGTAAATATCCTTAACCTCCAAATCAGTTTTTCAGACACCAATAGAAATTAGTTATTAATAGTTCAATAATGTGTCAATTCTATGAATAAAAGAAAATGACCACACATGTTAAAAGTGGCAAAAGGCAAGATAGATAATTAGCTAGACCTGGGCAGTGGTCGGCAAACTGCGGCTCACAAGCCACATGCGGCTCTTTGGCCCCTGGAGTGTGGCTCTTCCTAAGCCTTAGGAGTACCCTAATTAAGTTAATAACAATGTACCTACCTATATAGTTTAAGTTTAAAAAATTTGGCTCTCAAAAGAAATTTCAACCGTTGTACTGTTGATATTTGGCTCTGTTGACTAATGAGTTTGCTGACCACTGACCTGGGGAAACAAAGGAATATCCTCAGCTTACTTAATGCTTCATAGGAATAAATAGTAATTAATAACAACTTGTAGCAATGAAGATCTAATATATGTACTTAAATGTGTGAATTTACTTCTTACTTTTATACCTATTTTTTCCTTAGGAGAAAAGTCTGGGATTAGGGACTCTTGGGTTCTTCTTCCTCATCCTTTTCTATCACCCATTGAGAACATTGAGGACCTGGCAGTGCCATGTTGGGGCTGGTAGAGAGCTTAGAGATTACTCTAGTGTACTTGGAATAAACTACAGATGACAACTGTGAAGCTTAGAGAACTCCAGTGCCTTATTCATTTCACATTTTAGGCCACTGGTATGAATGTTTCTGGGCATGCATGGGTCAGCTGCTCAATTTGTGGCTAAGGCAGGAACATGATATGGGACAAAATACTGTAATTTTGTATAAATTACTAACTCTGGATGCTTCATTATAAGGAGGTCTGGGGTACAAGGACTCTAATATTAATAACATCAAATTAATGATTTAAAAGAGGTCTTGTGTCTGAAGTGCCTAACACTTCATTTATTTTTTTTTCTAGAGATACAGTGCCTCCTCTACACCAGATGCTGTGTCCATAGAAAATATAAATGAACGTTCAGACCCAGCCCCACTAAACTCTGTTTGAACTTTTTCTATGACACAGTGCTTGGAACTTTGCATGCCTTTTTATGTTCACTCTGTAAAATGAAGTTCTCCTAGGGGAACCAGTGTGAGTTCTATTCAGAGTTTAAAAACACAGATGTATGGGAGAGCCCCAAATCAATCCAAAGCATGGCAATGTTAAAACAACAACAGCAGCAGCAACAACAAAAAGAAAAGAGAAAAGCATGATAAGACCCCCTGCCTGCCCAGGGTAAGTTATTAGCAGTTGAAAACGCTGAGATATGAGTGTGAGATGGAAATGTGGCCTTGACCATTTGGGCAAAAAAAAACACAATTGGCATGAGAATGAATTGGGAAATGTCCCAGAACACAGAAATATGAACAATCTGGGTCTTTGGGGGCATGCTCATGTTGTCAAACACACTCCACACATGAATCTTCCTGTGGCCAGATACCCTGGAACCAAGGTAGGGAAATGTGCTGGCTGTGTAAGGTCCACAAAATCATTTGGTCTGGCCCTGCCAAGGAATTAGGGGTGAGTTAATTAAATGCTTGACCAAATATATAACAGGCTAATTTTTAGGTTGATAATTTTGTATGGCCCACGAATGATGTCAAATATCCAAATAGCCCTTGGAAAAAAAAAAAAAAGGATTCCCCACCCCTACCTGGAAGAAGCATGGATCCCTTTCTAGACACTGATCCTAGAGATGTCCTCTACCAGGTAATCTTACCTTTAAAGGAAGACTGTGAGGTATCACAGTGAACACTGTCCACACTGTATCCTAGAGAAGTCTTGGGGGCCTATTTTATTCCTGTATCCCTTGATCAGAAGAATGCCCCTTAAATTATCATTGGCTCTCCCCTGGAGGAACACCTGAGAGTTAATCATAAACCCTTGAGATGAGGCAAGTGGAGAGGAAGGAATTATGAAATAAAACAAAGCCAGGAAACCGTGTAAACAAATTAATTAATTGTCTGGAAGTGAAAAGCACGTTTGTAATTTTGCCCTTGTCGCAGGAAAATTGGAGTTCATTATGCTAGCTGACTGATGTAAAAGCTTCTTCCTGCACAGCATCCTGCAGAGTGAGTGTGTGGAGTGTGAGGCAGGAATTGGTGGAGGAGTCAATTAACATAGAAATTCATTATTGAAATCTCCAGAGTAAAAGGTCAGGGTGCTCTGCTTCCAGGATGGGAAGAGGCTATTCTTTCCCTATTTTTATATATTTTTTCCTCTCCTTTTCTGAGTTGATCTTGAAAAACATGTACTTTGGTTTTCCAGCATAGGGGATACCCCTTTTTTTTCAATATATTTTATTGATTTTTTACAGAGAGGAAGGGAGAGGGATAGAGAGTTAGAAACATTAATAAGAGCGAAACATCGATCAGCTGCCTCCTGCACACTCCCCACTAGGGATGTGCCCGCAACCAAGGTACATGCCCTTGACCGAAATCGAACCTGGGACCCTTGAGTCTGCAGGCTGATGCTCTATCCACTGAGCCAAATCGGTTAGGGTGGGGGATACACCTTTTTGAAGCAAATGGTGTTACTTCTGGTCGCCAGGCACTTTCTTTATTTTATTATCTTTCATCCTGTGATGAAAAGTATCAGCATCTCTTGGGAAAATGGAAGTTCATTGAACAGCTGCTCCATGGTGACACTGAGGACTAAGAACAGGCCTGTGTGATGTATAAGCTCTGGTTTCTTCAGCCCACCATAAAGCCTTCTAAGGAAGGTCTACTGTGCTGAGTTAGGGGTGCCCGTATCACAAGGTCTCAACAGGTACACCAGATGCATGCAGAATGGACATTCAGTTACATGTTGGTGTGCTATCAGGAGCCCAGTGGGATTGCATGTGGAATGAGATCCACGCAATACCATCACCCACTGCACATGATGCACATGAGTTCTCCAAATGAGCCAAAACTCAACTAGCTTGAGGTGAAATGTGCTTTACAGGAGGATTATGGGTTTTAGTTCTGTGACAAGTAGTATTCTCCTGAATATAGGCAGTCTTTCCAGGCTCCTGGCAATATTTAATGTTCCCCTACTATAGTCCAGAGACACTTAAGTGGGTAAAGGATGCTTAAAAAGGATTATATTCAAGGGTGAGGAAATAAAAAGCAACACTCTGAACAATGACAACAAAAAAATCATTCATCCGTGCATTCATTCAGCTCACATTGATTATGTACTGGGCACTGTGTATATAAATCTCAAAGGGCTATATGGCATGGTCCTTACCCTAAGGTGTCATATCCTAATAGATAGGGTGTAGACAATCAGGTAAGTCAGGATTATAGCACTTTCATATTAAAATAGCTAGGACAGAAGAAAGCACAGGCTCTTACGGGAATGCAACGAAAGGCATAGAAATTAGATTGTTTGTGCACAGACAACATTAAGAAGTCACTCGGTTTTGTCTCACTTTGTCATGGTCTCAGAGGGACCTGCCTGAGATTGGCGTTCCGTGGCATTGCCCACGTCCAAGAGAATAACAAGTTCTCATTGTGAGTGCCAGGTCATGTTGCAGGTTTCAGGAGCTGCTCTTTCTGTTGGTTTTCCTTTCTCAATACCAAAATATAAAAACAGCCATGCCTAAAATTCCAGCATTTGTAATGAAGTATGTTGACCAAAATGCTCAGACTGTTTCCTAAAAGCCATGGTAAAAGTCACATGATTTTCTGGAAAGTGTCTTTGCTTCTGGGAGCATCCTTCAGACTTCACTTACTTCTCAGATGCCAGTTGGACAGCATCTATTTTAAAGATGAGAGGAGAGACCCACAGGCTCCTCTGGCTCCTTGACTGTGTGCTGTTTCATCTAACAGGTATAATAGCACTTCCTTTCATCTCCCTTGGGCCCTGACCCAACCCTATCCCTGTGAAGAAAGACCTTGTGGTCCCCTTCCACGCCCCCTCTCTTCCTTTCCCCAGAGCACTCCAACTATTTAAATATGAGAAGTGAGTCAAATGTAGTTCTCGTTAAGGAAAAATAAATAAGGGAAAGAGCCCCAATCACTCTCATGGCAAAGTTCCCCTCAGAATAGGCAGCCTTTACTATTAGAAATTTCTCTTGATAGGGACACAAAAATAGCCATAAGGCAGGAATAGCCAACAAAACTATGCAGCACGCTTCTCTATGAGGTAAGTTGAAAAAGGTGAGGGCTTTTTATAGTCTGGGAGGAAAAAGTATAATATGATACAGCTCCTGGAAGTGACAGATGACAAAAGGAAGGCTTTCCTCCCACACTTTCAAGGAGAAAGGACTCTAAAATTAAAGACGGAGACATTCAGTTGAAAGAAAATATTTTTCTCCTCTAACTTATAATTAGCCTGTGATACTGGCTTCTGTAGACTCTCAGCAAGGCAAATTGCTCAGCCTAGTGAGTTGGCAGGTATCATTCATACATCCAAACACTGGGAGAGCCATCATATACACAGGCGGTTGTCATCTTCTAAAGTGTCAACTGATTGCCAATTCAGATCAAGAAGAAATTATTCCTCTGTCCTCTTCTATAATGTCGGTTGCAACATGGGGATTTGGCACCTACAGTGACATAGATCAGCATCCTGTTAAATTGATCCGAAGTTTAATTACTTACAGTGTGTTCTAATACTTAGATCTAAAATCCTAGTTTATTTCTGATATTCTGTTTGGGGGTCGAAGCCAAGGGTAGATGGTCAGTGAAGCTTTCCAATGTCCCCCAAGCCTGCTTATCCTTGGAGCTCCCTGACTGAGAGATGGATGCTTTCGCAGGCTCCGAGGCCTGTGGTTGCTCTTGTGGAAATGCCAGTGAGCCATGTGCACTCCACGGGTACTAGGGTGATAGAGTTTGAGTTGGCCATGACCAAAGGCATTGCCTAGAGGGTTGGCTACATTTGGTATGCTGTGATTGGCGCAGGCCAGCTTAGACCTTGGAAACTTGGAGCTGATGCAGAGGTGCATAAACTCATTGGCAACAGAGGTTGAAAACTCAAATTTTCAAAGGGACCAGAGAAGTAATGTCCCTGAGTAAGGCCAGCTTTGTGGCAGACTGGAGAGTATAGGCCCAAACTAATGGGGACAGCAGTCACTCAGCTACCACTTATTACAATCATTCAGGGATATGGGTCTAGAGTTGTCCCAGCCTTTTTTAAAGTTGATTTTTAGGGAGAGAGAAACGTTGATGTAAGAATGAAACATCCATCGGCTGCCTCCTACATTTCGCCCTGCTGGGGACTGAGCCCACAACCCAGGCATGTGCCCTGACCAAGAATTGACCCAGCAACATTTTGGTGCACAGGACGATGCCCAAGCAACTGAGTCACACTGGAGCAGGGCACCCTTACTTTTAAATAGTGATATCTCGTAGGCCAGACCAAACAATTTGCCACATAGACTGTTATTTTATAACCTTGAGATAAGGGCAATGAAGTCTCATTTCCTTGCTTCCTAATGCCTATACAGAAGCTCTGTGGACTCATGTTTTAGAACATTATTAATCTCATCCCAAAAAGAGAAAACAACTGAAAAAGATAGGCAAGGAACATGAAAATACTTGTTCAGTGTACAGTGTCCCCACGGGACTAGGGTGGTCAAATTGAGGGACACAACTGAGCTTTCAGTTCTGCTCCTATAGCTAAATAGCAACAGTGTTTCCAGGCAGGGTTGAGTCATTAAACACATGCTAGACCAAAAGCCAATATTAGTTACGTGTAGCAGACAGAACACAAGCATCCTTGCCTTTGAGATATTTGTCCATTCATTGAGAGCATTATATTAACACTAGAGACCTGGTGCATGAAATTTGTGCAAAAGGCGGTCCCCTCAGCCCAGCCTGCACCCTCTCCAATCCAGGACCCTTGGGGGGATGTCTGACTGCCAATGTCACCCCCAACTGCCTCCTCCCTGCCAGCCTGGTTGCCCCCAGATGCCCCCCTGCTGGCCTGGTCACCCCAACTGCTCCCCACTGGCTAGTCACCCTTCACTGCCCCCCTGCCAGCCTAATCACCCCCAACTGCCCCCCCGGCCTGGTCCCCAGGATTGGTCCTAAACCGGCAGTCAGACATCCCTCTCACAATCCAGGACCGCTGGCTCCTAACTGCTCTCCTGCATGTCTGCCTGATTGCCCCCAAATGCTCCCCTCCTGGCCTGGCCACCCCACGCGGCCTACTGTTTGGTCATTACTGTTACAGTGACAACATCCTGGACAATTTGCATATTCCTCTATTATTAGTTTAGATTCATGAAGTTAGAAAAAATGCCAAGATGACATATAAGCAAGTGTGAGGAGGGCACTCAGAAGATATCATGAAAGTGTCTTTCCTTAACAGCATCCCTTATTAATAACCAGAGGCCTGGTGCATGAAATGCATGTACTGGGCGGGGGGTTCCCTCAGCCCAGCCTGCACTCCAATCCAGTTTCCCTTGGGGAATGTCCGACTGCCAGTTTAGGACCAATCCCGGGGATCGGTCCTAAACTGGCAGTCGGACATCCCTCTTACAATCCTGGACTGCTGGCTCCTAGTCACTCACCTGCCTGCCAGCCTGATCATCCCTCACTGCCTCTGGTGCTGGCCTGGTTGCCCTTAACTACCCCCTGCTGCCAGCCAGTTCACCCCCAACTGCCCCCTCCCTGCCAGCCTGGTTGCCCCCAACTGTCCCCAGTACTGGCCTGGTCACCCCAACTGCCCCCCCTGCTGGCCTGGTCTCCCCACGCAGCCTTCTTGTTCAGTCATTTGGTTGTACCTCACTAATGCTCCTGCCGGCCTGGTTGCCCCACACAGCCTGCTGTTCAGTTATTTGGTTGTCCCTTACTAACACCCCTGCCAGCCTGGTCATAGGCAGCCATCTTGTGAGTGTGTAGGGGTTAATTTGCAAATTACCTCTTTATTATATAGTATGACCTACAATAGAGAGAATAGGACCCTGTGATTACATTGGTCCCACATTAATAGTCCTGGATACTATTCCTATCTTTAGGTCAGCTGATTAGCAACCTTAATTCCCCTGTGCCTTGGAAGGTATCATAAGTACAGGTCTTAGGTATATCTTTGGGGAAGCCATTATTCTGTCTACCACATTCCCAAATACTTTTTTTGGAGAGGTTGGGTAATTTTTTCACATCTAGAAATAGAGTCTAGCCCTGGCCATTGTGACTCAACTTGTTGGGTGTCATCCTTTGCACCATCACAGGTTAGATTCCAGATCAGGCCTAGACCCCAGTTGTGGGTACATTCCCAGGTTGGGTGGTAGGAGCACGTACTGGAAGCAACCAATCCATGTTTTTTCTCTCTCTCCCTCTCCCTCTCTCTAAAAATCAATAAAAGCATATCCATGGATGAAGATTAATATAAAAGAAAAGAAAAGAAGAGAAAAGAAATAGACTTTATGCTTGGTCGATTTGGCTCAGTGATTGAGCATGGACCCCTAAACCACAGTTCAATTCCCCATCAGGGCACACACCCAGGGTGCCAGCTTAATACCCAGTAGGGGGTATGTAAGAAGCAGCCAATTGGTGATACTCTCTCATCATTGATGTTTCTATGTCTCTCTCCCTCTCCCTTCCTCTCTCTGAAATCTATTTTAAAACATATTAAAAAAAAGAAATAGAATCTAATAACTTGATAAAAATGTTTTCAAATGCAATACATGACCTCTTCATCTACACCAATAAACTATTCTTCTGTAGCCTACACAGGTAGTGTAATATTCAGTGAAAGCCATGGGTAGTATAATAACACAAACCTGCGTTCATATTCCTACTCTTCCTAGCTTCCTGACATTTAATTCTGTCAATTTATACAATTTTGAGCCATAGATTCCTCTCTTCTTAAATAGAGAAAATACTTTCATCATATGATTGTTTTGCTTAAATTAAATAGAATTAATATGCCAGAATGACAACAGAAATATAATCAATGGTACTATTATTTCCTGAAATCCTCAGATTCATTTTGATACTGCTGGGTAAAACCAGTTTTAAAAAAACAAAAACTTTGTTTTTATGTTTAATGAATTACATTTAATGACAAACATTCCCCTGGGGTATTGCTCTAATCTGGGTGTTAGCATATACAAGATGTTTGAATTTCAAAGATAAAAAAAAATAATAATAATAATTTGTAAGTGCCAAATGTGTGACTACCACCAGTAAATCTGTAATACCACCTTTTGAGGGGGATGGGAGAATAAAAATATTGGGTACAAAGAAAGAAGACTCAGAGTTACTCACAATAAAAAAAAAAGAATCCTTATTGTCAATATAAGTCTCGCAACTGCTAGTGCAAGTGGTGAATAGATTTTCCTTTCCACTAGATTTACTTTCTGATACACAAGTTTATCGCTGAAGCAAGGACTCTTCATCAAGCCATTTCCCATCAATAACCAGAGCTGAGGGCCGACAGGCTGAGTGTTTATTATTCACTTTTTAAAGGCTGGAGCTCATTTGCTGCTGTGGTAGGGAGAGGAGCAGGCTCAGACAGGGAGAGGAATGAGGGCACTCGATGAAATGGCCATTTATTGCAGTCAAGCTTGAATAATACAGAGCTATAAAACGCTCAGGAAAGCCCCAGTTACAACTGGAAATCAAATATTGATCAACCAATCCCTGAATTTACCAACTTCCTTCTTAATGATCTGATTCAATTTATTCATTCAACAAACACTGGCTGAACCCTTCCTGTAGAAAAGGTCCTGTATACAGCCCACCTTTACCCCAGACAGGCACACATTCAGACTGGAGCAGTAAGAAGTGAAACCTTTAGTTTCTGAAGGTTGGGTGCTCTTATAAAACATCAGTGCTTATAATTACACCTGTAGTGTAAAATCTTGCAATAATCTTTTCTCTGAAAGCATCACTCTATCCTTTTAGCACTATGCAAAAGGAAGCAAATACCTTGTGTATGGCCTCCACAAACTTACCTTCTAATAACAGCAATGCCACTGATGCCACATGCGCTAAACACACTGCAAATTGAGTAAATATCTATACTAATAAAATGATAATATGCTAATTAGACCGGGAGACCTTCTGGATGTCCTTCTGGACAAAGCCATGGTGGCAGGGCCAAGGCAGAGACAGTTAGGGGCAATCAGGCCACGAGGGGAGGGCAGTTGGGGGTGATCAGGCCAGCAGGGGGCCAGTTGGGGGTGAGCAGGCTGGCAAGGGGGGCCAGTTGGAGATGAGTGGGCCAGCACGGGGGCAGTTGGGGTGAACAGGCTGGCGGGGTGGGGGGCAGTTGAGGGCGAGCAGGCTTGCGGGGGAACAGTTGGGGGAGAGCAGGCCAACAGGCAGAGTGGTTAGGGGTGATCAGGCAGGCAGGCAGGTGAGTGGTTAGGAGCCAGCAGTCCTGGATTGCAAGAGGGATATCCTAAACCAGCAGGCAGACATCCCCCGAGGGGTCCCAGATTGGAGAGGGCGCAGGCTGGGCTGAGGGACACCCCCCCATGCATGAATTTCATGCACTGGGTCACTCGTTGAAGAATGTGAATCCAGTTCATTAGCAAGTGAAATCTTGCTTCAAATTACTTTGACATTATTCATTTCCTTATTAGTTAGATGAGATGCCTCTTAAGTTGAAAGAGATGACTTCAAGCTATTGTTCCCTCACGAGGTCCCTTCTCTCTGGGGAATAATGGTGCTCAGAGGTGATAAGGTTCATAGAGTGGAAGACAGTGAGGAAGGAACCAATGAGGCAGGTGGTGGGCTAGCTAGCATTTTGACAATTACAGAATGAGTTTATAATTCAATGGGAGGCTACAATATTCCCCAGATACCAGAAAGCACCTCTATTCAAATAGAGATTGTGTACACAGCACATGCCTTCCAGAGCTCATTGGAAAGCGTCTTTGATTACCCGTTATTTGGGATTTGCATTGCCTGTGACTCCACTCTCTATGTGAACACAGTGGAATTTCAGCATGTATGTTTTTGACTCAGGCAACCTCAACACTGCAGGGGAGAAGTGGAGAGGAGATGCTGGGAGGTGGAGTTCCAGTGAGAACACCCCAAAATAATGTTAATCACACTTTCCTTCAGTGAGCTTATGCCTAGGAGTCAGAGTGAATGGGAGGCTCAAATCTGTCAAGCCCTCAATTGCTACACTCCTACAGGCCTCTCAAATCTGAGCATCTCTCCTCCCTGAGTAAAGTATAATTCTTGTCCTTAAAGATGCAGTACATATTTTTTTTCATGCAATATGGTCTCTAAACACAAGCAAATAACTTCACTTGGTGCCCAACCAGAGACCGAAATGTGTGTTAAAGGAAAAATGCCAATATTAGACTTACTGAGCAGTGACACTGCACTGTATTCAATGAACAGTTAGATTTTCAAAGAAACTCTTGACTTAGTGACCTGTGCTGACTTCATTCCCTCACCCTGTCCCAAGATTGGACACCATTGTGCTCAACACACAGAATAACTGGCATGTAGAAAGAGACATTTTGTCAGGGGAATGATGGGGACAGCTCTTTAGATTCAATGTTAACCCTTTTTAATCTTCCCTAATCACCGGTCACACAGCAGTGAGCTAATACACCGTTTCCACTCCTTGCCCATCAGCCAAGAGTAACTTATCTTAGGAACTAGAGGAGAAACCTTTCAATTTAAAACTAAGTTTGTCAGACATGGGTGAGAGCCCCAGCTCAAGCATTTAGCAGCTGTGTGACCTTGAAGAAGTTATTTGCATACTGAGTCTTACCTTCTGAAACTCTAAAATGGGCTAATACATGATAGCTACTTCCCAGGATTGTTAAGAGAAGGTCCATTGTAAACCTCTCAGAATAGTGCATGAACCTTATGATATTAAATATTATCTTATCTATCACCTCTCCTACACACACACACACACACACACACACACACACACACACACACACACACACATTCTCACACATTCACTTTCTGGCCCCTAACCTGCTCTGAATTTGGAACATCTTTGGGAGAGGAGGAGGGAGAGTGATGGGTATGAAGTTGTTTACAAAAGGTTAAAAAATAGCATGGAAATAGGAAGAAAAGCAAACTCAAATAGTTTGATCCAACGGGATGTGGTCTCCCACTAGGATCAACAGATACAGAGGAATTTGATGTTAAAGGTATTGGGTGGAATGCAGCTTTAATGAAACATCAGCTATGATTGCTCTATCACTATTTCTCCAGATGCTTTTCTCTCCTTTCTTCTCTCTTTTAAAAAAATCTGGATGGTGATTTCTTACACACCAGGATTGTTTCTTTCCCTAAGAGTCTCAGAGGAATCTGGTGAGCTTGAGCTGGTGAGCTGTCTATCCTCCTTCAGATAGACACTGAGGCCAGCATGTAGTGCAGGCCCCAGGGGCACTCAGGGAAGGACTGGATTTCAGACAGAAATCTCAGAGAAACTGAAACACTCAAGTGGGGAGGGGACTACTAAACCCTGGAAGGTGTAGGGAAGGAGTAAGTAGTTTACTAATATATCCCTGGGGAAACTCCTAGTGTTCTCTGGCATGGTGAAGTGCACATCCTATGGAAAATACACCCGAGTGGTGTCATTTGATCATAGGAGAAGCTGCAGCACCAAGGGACAACTGTCTGCTTTCCTGCACCACCCAGGTGACATCTGGTTCCCAAGGCTCTCCCATCCAGATATTCCCAGGTACTTGGACAGATTGCCCATGGTCCTGGTGTACAGTATTACATTTTTTTTCTTCCAGAGATGTATTAGGAATGACAAAGCCCAACTAGCAGTATCCTTTCTCCTTTGTACCTAAGAATGCTTCCAAATATATTATTTATTTCCAAATACATGCTGTTATTGTTGTTGTTTCAAAATTTGTTTCTCCAGTGAATCAAAATAGCAAAATGTTCTGACTATAAGGCAAAAGGAAGGGAAAGAAACTAACATTTATTGGGTGCCTGCTATGAACTAGACACTGATATGGCTACTTTGCATATAATATTTAATGTCTTTCTCACTGGAAGCCCGTAAGGTGTGCAGGTCTGATTAATGCATGTTACTGTGGGAAGCAGCCTAATATTTTGGAAAGAGTACAGGGTAGCTGTATGAATATAGGTAATTACTTAACACCTGAGCTTTATTATTCTCTGTGTAATAAAGTTAACAACAGCAGCTAGTAGAGTTGTCATGACCATTGCATATGATCTATAATAATAATACAAGGGTAATATGCTAATTAGACTGGATGTCCTTCCAGATGACTTTCCGGTTGAAGCCTGGGTTGTGAGGATCCAGGCAAGTCGCCGTGGCTGCAAGGGCCAAGGCAAGCTTCCACGGCTGCGAGGGCTGAGCCCCTTGCATAAATTTCGTGCATCGGGTCTCTAGTTGTAATATAAATTACTTGACCTATATAAATTGGCCAATATTGAAATCTCCTCTTATGAAAAAGAGAGGGAGGGAGAGGAAGAGAGAGACCCAAGAGGCTGAATCATTATTTTGCCTGAAGACTCCACTGGTAGAGGGGTTCATGCAAAACTCACATACATATCTGTTTGATTTCAGACTTTAGACTGCTGTCTACCGAAGTAGGTACTTGGTGTACCCCATCCCACCTCACCTACCTCACCCCACTCCTTCTACTCTGTGATAACTACATATACACAACATCTTATGAGCTGGATTCTAGGAAATCTATGTATGGGCCATGAGGGTTGTAGAGGTGGCTGAAGTGTTATCCTCACTGATGCAGAGGTACTAACCACTCTGGGTCTTTCCCTGGACTTTAGAAGTGATCAGGTCAGTAAAGGCACAGGGCTGTGGCAGAACATTTGGATGCACATTTATAGGTTTAATGGAGTGACCTCTCATTGAATCCCCACCTTGAAACTTGGTTAACTACCTGGACAGAACGGTGAAAGATGCTTTCAGTCTCACTGTGTCCTGTTTATTATTGTTTTTATTTACACTCAGCACGATACATGGAAGATGCATACCTATTAACGAATGAGTAGGAACTTCTGCAACGAGATGTCAATATATTATTTTTCTAGTTGTAATTGGGCAAATCTGTTCTGATGGGATTATCTGTATCATAGCAGAGAGCAAGGCTTTGAAGGTAGGAAACCCAGGAAAGGTCAGTTTTGATGCAAGTTTACAATATTTCTATGTAAATTACTGTGTGTCTTGTTGTTGTTGTTATTGTTTTAAGAAGGTTTAGTCCCAAAGTTGGAAGTTGGGAACATCATTGAGAAAGGAAACTCCAAATAAACAACAGAGAGGGCTATTCTGTGAACCAAGTGGGCATATCAGGGTATTTGATGGGCTGCAGGTGATGCATGAAATCTTGGGGAACAGAAAACACTGTGGATGAAAGGAAGGTACTGACACTGGAATGGAAATGGCAGCAAAATGAAAACTAAGGATGCCAAAACATGTTAACAACTCGAGGACTTCTCTGCTAACCATTCTTGGTGCTCTTTTGTTCTTATTGAAGGTGCTATAATCAGACTTCCTTCCTATTTGTCGGAAAGGTGAGGCATTTCCTCCAGCAATTCAAACTGAGACTGAAAAAACAAATGATTTCCACTTTTATTGGTTGACTCTGGTCCTTCCTATATAGATGTATTAAAGTCAGCTGGGAAATTATCTAGCAGTGAGTGCTCATGAGTGTGCTATGCAGGTGGGAGTGACATCCGAACTGTCAGACAGTAGCCATCCCAGGAGAAAGTAGACAGAAGCCGGAAGCCCAATCTCTTCTGTGAACAGCACACAGGGTCCCTCGGTGCCCAGCCCAGAACAAAATTGCCTCTTAGGAGAAATCTGGAGGTTGGGCAAGGCTTGAGGCATTGCAGAGGAAGAGTTCACAGCATTTTTATTTAGATTTTATTGGTAACAGGATAAGTAGAATAGATTCCTAGTCTCCTATTCTTTGTAGTCATGCCCACTTCTAAGCAGTTTTTGTTTGTTTGTTTCTGTTAGCAATCCAACCATATGTCAATCATACTTTCCTCCTTCAATGAGTTCGTTTGATGTTGTGTGATCTGTGTGATTCACATGGAAGTGGAATAACATTGGCATCATCAAACTGAATATAAACTATGTGCTATAAAATATTGGGGTCCCAGGTGCTATTGACAGTGGTAACTGATGAATCTCATCATAATGTTTTACAACTTCAGTAGAGCAAACCCCTAGTAAGGTCTGGAGTAGACAGGGAAGTGTTCAAACATGTGGTGATTCCCCCGCCCCCAGTTTTATTAGGATATAATTAACCTATAACATTGTGTAAGTTTATGGTATACAATGTGATGATTTAATACACTTTACATTGCAAAATGATTACCACTGTAGCATTAGCTAACTTCTTCAGTGTGTCACACATTACCATTTTTTTATCAGAACATTTAAGATCTACTTTCTTAACAACTGTCAATAATATAATCACAGAGCTGTGCATTAGATTCCTAGAACTTGTCTTGTAATAAGAAGTTTGTACCCTTTGACCAATATCTCTCCATTTCCTCCACTTGCTAGGCACTGGTAACTATATTCTACTCTGGTTCTACAAGTTTGGATTTTATAAAGATTCCATTTATAATTGAAATCAAACTGTATTTGTCTTTCTTTGACTTATTTCATGTAGTAAAATGCCCTCAAGGTCCACCCATCAAATGTCATAAATGGAAAGTTTTCCTTGTTTCTCATAGCCAAAATATATTCAGTTTTATATATCACATTTTCTTTATCCATTCATCCTCTGATGGGAACTTAGCTTGTTTCTATATCTTGATTATTAGGAATAGTGATGCAACAAACATGGGAGTATAGATATCTCTTCAATATCCTGTTTTTATTTCCTTTGGATATATAACCAAAAGTGGGATTGCTGGACCATATGGTAGTTCTGTTTTTAGTTTCTGGAGGAACCTTCGTACTGTTTTCCATAGTTGCTGCTCCAATTTACACCCCTACCAACAGCGCACAGTTTCCCTTTTCTCAAATGTTTTCACCAACAGTTGTTATCAGTTGTCTTTTTGATGATAGCCATTCTAACAGATATGAGTTGATATCTCATTCTGGTCTTAATTTGCATTTCTCTGATGATTAGCAGTGCTGAGCATCTTCTCATGTACCTGTTGGCCATTGTATGTTTTCTTTGGAAAAATGTAAATTCTGTCCCTCTGCCTATTTTTTTTAAATCACATTGTTTGTTTTTATGCTGTTGAGTTGTATGAGTTATTTATATATTGTGGACATTAATCCCTTATCCAATGTAAGTTTTGCAAATATCTTATACCATTCCATAGGTTGTCTCAGAGGAGGTGATTTCTGACCTGGGCCTTGACCATTGCTGAGATTTGAATGGGTAGAAAAAAGGAGAGGGTGTTCTCTTTAAAAACATGATGTGTTAAAAACAAACAGCAAACACACACACACAAAAAATAAACAGCAAGGGAAACCAAAGTACCTACGTGAGATATTGTATTGGGAAGGGTAGGATCGTGGTGAGGTTGGATTTGTTGAATAGACACAATGTCAGAAACTCAGCTGGCTCCTTTATATACTTTGTATACTATCTTGCAAAATAATAATAATAAATGGTGCCATTAACTGAGTTTAATCAGTGGTAATTAGTGGTATGAGGTATTAGAGATCTAGAGAAAGAAAAGGGTTGGCATTGACCTTAAATTCTCAGAATCTAAGTCTTTGATAAAATCATAACATGAGTTCATTCTAGAATAATAGGGACAAATACACCTTATTAAGGGAGAATGCAGAACAGAACCACTTGCTCTGCCTGCTGGATGCAAGAAAGGCTTTGCAGAAATACTGAGATCTGAACCAGACGTTGAAGGATCTCTAGGAGTTTGCCAGAGTGAGAAGATGGAGAACAGCATGTTCAAAGGCACGGTCTAGCTCTAATTTTTTTTAAATATATCTTATTGATTTTTCACAGAGATGAAGGGAGAGGGATAGACAGTTGGAAACATCGATGAGAGAGAAACATTGATCAGCTGCCTCCTGCACACCTCCCACTGGGAATGTGCCTGCAACCAAGGTACATGCCCTTAGCCGGAATCAAACCTGGGACCTTTCAGTCCACAGGCCGACGCTCTATCCATTGAACCAAACCTGCTAGGGCTAGTTCTAAATTATGTTTCTCTTTATTTCAGCTAAAACAAAACAAAACACAAAAGGCTGTTTCATTGAAACCAGGGATAATGCCCATTAGTATTCCACCTTACACATTTTCACCTTGCCAATTTTGCTTTGTTCATAGGCCGTGATATCTCAACTTTTCTCTGTGGTGGTTTTTCCAGCCAAATTACCTCACTAAAATAATGCTAGAAATGAATCAGCTCTGTCTTCTGACTCTGGTTGTTGCTAGCTGTGTCCTTACCTTTCAGTCAACCTCAGTGGAGACTGGAGAGAGAAATACAAATTGCTCTAGAACTGAACACAGGCCCCTCTCTGCAGCAGTGGAGTGTAGGTGGACTGGGAACATTATCACATTATCTCCCACAGGCACTGTTTGAATCCATAGTGCTTGGTAGGAGAGAAAAATGCGTAGCTGTTATAGAACATCATTAGCAGCATGGGCCATTGTGTAACACCTATTGTTAAAGTCAGTATCTATAAGCATGACCATAATCTTCCATTTTTTCAATAAATTCATTCCCTAAGTGGCATTTTCTATGTATTATTCCCTTTAAGGCAAACATGGAGAAGCATAATCACCATTTTGTAAAAGGGCAAACTGAGTAAAAGAAATGCTTACTGAGTGGATGGATGGAAAGGAAATTGCTTCATTTTAGCAAACATTTTTTAGCACATATTAGGACTTAGTCATTTTGTCAGGGACATGGTATATATGGGTGTAAATAAAACACATGTGATTCTAAGCTTCTGTACACATTATTCTCTTTTACCTCCACTCACTGCTCACTAACTCAACTTACCCAGGTTTTATCTTTAAGTCCCAACCCAATTGTCATCTCCCCTCTGTAGCTTGGCTTGACTTTACCTCTCTCTGCAGACACAATGATGAATCTATCATATTGGTTTTTAAAGAATTATATTTCATATTCTATTCTACTTATTACCTTCCTCAGCTGATTATAATAAATTGAGGTCATCTTTATGCCCCTAACAGCTGGTATAACAGAACAACACATAGATCGTGAAGTGAAGTCATTACCTTTGCCTGGGGTGGGCTCATGATCTAAAGGCTATTTCTGTAACTTTATTTTAATGTGTTAGGTGCTATATTAATGTATCTATTCTTGAAATTGGTAGTAAACTAATATCATTTTATGTAAACTTGGTAAATATTATTTCCACGTCTCTACCTATTCTCTTTCCAATAGGATGAACCACAAAAATTCCCCTTTCCATAAAAAATTAAAATCATAATCAAGTAAATAGTGGAAATGTTGAACACTATATTCTTTCTCTTGGATATCCATGATGCCAATGAACATATTAAAAACTGAAAATTTCTTCAGTAAAGAACCTCTCTCTATCCCCTCTAAACTAAAAACCTAGTGGCACCCAAACCCAGTGTTCATAGAACACATTACATAGGAAAGCCAATCAGCATTTCGCGTTATTTGCAAACTTGAACACACATTGGGAAAAGCTGCTTTTCAAATCAGTATTAATGTTGTGAATAGTGTGTAAAGCTCTGTATGAAAACATTAACTGAATAGATTTTTACTCTAAACCTTTGTGTTTGGTTGACCATTGTGTAAACTAGATCAAAGTGTTCATGCTGGAGGTACCAGGCCAGTTGTCTTTTGGAAGGGGAGAAAGAGGACAGAGAGGAATAATGCCTAAGGGTTAGCAAGAATTTCCCTGAGGATGGGACTGAAGAGAAAAGAATCCATGGGGAAAGTCCCCACTTTGTGAGACCTGAAGCCTATACATTGTGTGTGACTTCTTTAAGAAAAATAATTAAAAATCAAATATGTAATTTAATTTTAGAATGATAAAATAACTGACGAACAATTACAAAATTTTAAAAACTGATAAATATAAAATTGAACAAATGCTTACAATAACAAACCATTTTTTTTATTGCTTAAAGTATTACAAAGGGTATTACATATGTATCCATTTTATCCCCCCGCCCTAGACAGTCCCCTAGCCTCCCCTATCACCCAGTGTCTTATGTCCATTGGTTATGCTTATATGCATGCATACAAACCATTTTTAATTAACTGCTTGACACACTTCTATGACACCTTTTCCCTGCAATATTACTTATGTTCTCTTCGAATGCCTTTTCATATGCCAATTTTATAATATAATTTTCTACAGATGGAATAGAAAGTTAATTCAGTATTTCCTCCAGCCTGGTTGATCCAACATTGTATGTTTTTCATTATTAATAGTTTAATCAAGTTTATATTGACAAATTCAAATGACTTTTTAAGCGTCATTTCAACTTTCAGCAAACCTCTGTAAAGATACGAACTCTGGTCCTGGATAACCAGAGCAGACTACTGGGTAATGTAGCACTGAAGGGGTACAAACACGCCTGGAAGCCATTTACACACCTGTAAAGTGAATAATAAGTTAATTCTACAAGGATATGATTGTGAACTAGATAAAATACCCCACCGAAGAACTGAGTGTATCCCAACTGGACTTCCCATGAATTAGATCCCAGCTATGTTGACTACCACTTTATCACCACCCTACATGAGGGTGCTAGTGATGGAGGGAAAATTAGAGGGGGAAAGTATAGAGGTCTTCACCGACTGCAGTTAAGATAGCTTATTTTACAAAGTTTACAAAAAAACATATGGCCGAGTGAACACATTACTAAGGTCACTCTCGGGGCTTCTAAAGCCCTGAATGAATGGTTGTTCTAATGATTCAGCTTAACCTCACTTCATAGGGATGGGTGGGAAGGAAAGGGGAGGGTGGGAAGTAACAGGATAGTGTTGTGCAACGGGAAATCTTTATGGAAAGCTACAGAAAAATATATTAAGATGTTACAGGTTCGCCGAAACCGGTTTGGCTCAGTGGATAGAGCATCGGCCTGCAGACTGAAAGGTCCTAGGTTCGATTCCGGTCAAGGGCATGTGCCTGGGTTGCGGGCATATCCCCAGTAGGAGATGTGCAGGAGGCAGCTGATCGATGTTTCTCTCTCATCGATGTTTCTAGCTCTCTATCTCTCTCCCTTCCTCTCTGTAAAAAAAAAAAAAATCAATAAAATATATTTAAAAAAAAAAAAAAGATGTTACAGGTTCGATAGAGAATATGCTGAGGACTATTACCTTGGAACAACCTGCCTACCCACAATACACTGAGCTCCGAGGTACCATCTCCTCCCAGGTCTCTCGCTGTCCAGCCATTCACCTCTTCCATCTTGCCACACACTTCTTAGTACCTCTTTGTGACCAGAGAGCTGCTTGTGCAGCAGAGGCCGGTCCCACTGTAGAGACTGTGTTTGTCTTTCCTTTATTTTACTGGAACTCTTTGCTGCCATCCAGGCTGGTAATTGCACCACACCGTTTCTGAATCGATTGCTTTTAGAGCTGTTGAGCTTTTATTACTGCTATTGGTTGGGGAGTGATGAGGGAAAGAAACAGGTCACTCTGGACGAGGCAATAGATGAATACTATCAAATTGTCTTTCTCCAGTTGTTGAATAAAACGAGTAATACTATTAAACCAAAAAGACACAGAAAACGACTGTGAGAGAAAGAAGAGATGGAGAGAGAGAGAGAGAGAGAGAGAGAGAGAGAGAGAGAGAGAGAGAGAGAGAACAAGTGAACATATGGATCTGACTTTTTCTTGGAATAGACAGCAAAGCCATATTGTGATGTTGACTACATAGTGCAATAATGTTGAAGGAATGTAGCAAGAAATAAAAGACATTTAAAAATATCTGCTGGCAGGTGCACAAATCTGCCATCTTTGCTAGTTTACTGATGTTTGCTCCTTCTTGGAGCTGAGGAGAGAGGTATATTTATTTTATTTTTTTCTCACTCAGATGGATAGACCCTGTAATTTGATTCACATATAATGGGATTTCTTTTTAGTTACACATATTACTGTTAGTTTTCTGACAGTTGTCTCTATCCCCATAATTGGGTCAGTCTTATCAACTGTTGGCATCTATTATTGATTTATCTAGTAGCATTTTTCCATGATTTTATCCTAAGTTAGGGCCATTCATTTGAGATTGGCAAATTCACACAATTAGATTGAGTGAGGGGGCATTCTCAGACTAACTGGAATCTGTCTTCAAGAAGAAGCCAGCTAACTGAGCTTGTGGTTAAGGAGCCTTGGGAAACATAACCAAATACTCATGTAACTTTTGTTCATACTCATTGTTCACAACCCCAGATGTCTTATTTAACGATTTTTGTCCCATATGATATCACCTGATAACATTTATCGTCATTTGTTCTTCTCATCAACTCTTCTGAAAAGACTACATGACAGTTTGTGGTGTTTGCCTGCTTTCCAAAATTAGTTTGTTCATCATTATACATTGGACTTCCAATTTAAATTGGTCTGAAATATATTTAAACATCATAGAAATGTCAGATCTTTCATAGGATTCTCCTCTGCTAAGCAGGTGTCAGTATACCCATTTCAGAAAGCTGGTGTAAAGTGTGGGGGTCTTAAATGACTTGCCCCGAGTTATATTCAATAGCAGAGCTGGACATAAACCCAGGTATCCTTATCCCCATTCTACTTCTCTAATAACCCGATTCAGTGCTATAATAGTGCCACTTAGAGGCCCTGCCTTTGGAACGGGATGCATGTGAATGTCATTTGTCACTTAAATGTATGAATAATGTCTTCCCTTGTGGTTGCTCTAGTGCTTTCAGCCTGTCATGTCAAGCAGCACTACCTTTATTATTGAAATGAAAAGGACACTAGGGCCATTGATCTCAGTGGCAGTTGGCACTGTAAAAAATACCAGCTTGTTGTGTCATATAGAAAGATACTACCTGGTATGCAGATCAGCCAGGGTATCAATACAAATGATGGCATCAGCGAGCCCTGCCAAATGGCTGTCTCTTTGCCAGCTCCCTGTCTATACCCCTTTAGTTGCTGCCCAATATCCAGTGATTAATGAACTTAGAAGTCCCACTGATTTCATATAAATGTCATACAAATTTGGATGTGGTTTAACCTTTCAATCCTGTCAGCTTAAAAGTTAGAGTTCAAGAAAGCCAGAACTAGTAGTTTATGTTAGAGACAGTTATAAACTTACCTTGTTTGTCCTTCAGGTAGACCCCTATGCTATATTTCTAGGACTATACATATCTTAAAAAAATGAATAAAAACAACACATTTACTGATGGGCCATCTCATTTTGACTAACAATCAGAATCTCTTCTTAGTTCATCAGTGAAAAATTTCAGCTCTTCATTGAGCATGGAAGAATCTTTGATCCATAGTAATTCATTACATAGAAGGCCTTGAATATAATATAAGAAAAATATTTAACCTGCTCTAATAAACTCTACTTGAGGAGCAATTAGTCACCATGAAAGGCTAGCTCATTGCAAAGCCCTTTTCATTCTTACATGAATATAACTTCTTTGAAAGTAGACCGCAGACTTTCTTTAATGTTAGTTCTTATTTATGGTGGATAATATTATAATGAAGATCTGGTATATCATTTCCATTTTATGAGTAGGAAACTAAGACTAGAGAAAATAAAATATAGCCAAGTGCCACATATCAAAATTAAGATTTGACTCAGGACCCCAGTGGGTTCTCACCTCTCACATGTGCCTGATGTCTGCTTAGCTGCTCACTGCATGGATGCTCCTTTTTGGTGCAGGGAGTAAGATCTTTTGTGGATATCAGTTTCAAGGGGGCCTATGGTAGTAATTTTCTATGTAAGAACCTATTTAACTTCCTGAAAATCCCAGTCTGAACTTGAAGAATGTGACTATAAAATTGACAGGGATTAGCTTTACTATTTGAATAGTTAACTGTAGGACTTTTTCCATGACTGCACTCTTTCAAAATTGGGTCTCATTAAGTCAATCCCCATCTTATCAGAGAGGAGCTTCCCACAAGTAATGTGAAGTCTAACAATTCAATTAATGACACTTTTTTTTCCTTTAAAAATGTAAACGGGGAAGCAAGATAAACCTTTTATCCTGTTTCCCTTCTTCTAACCACAGGGTGCACGATGGCCAGTGGCAGGGCTGGGTAATTGAATTCAGTGGTGCAAGCTGACTGCATTTCTACTGTAAGTGGATCTCTCGCCTGTATCAGTGAGAGAAAATGGCCTCAAATGATTCCCACTGGGACACAGTGGCCATCCCTCTTGCAAATAGTAGGGCCGTATTGACTTCTTTGGGTAGGGAGCACAAATTGCTGCCCAGATGAGTCCAAGCAGCAGCTAAGATAGATCAGGCTACTTCGTCCTTATGAAATAAGCAATGGAGAGGCTCCATCCTGGGGGGAAGAGGAAAACTATAGTCAGGTGGATCAGGCAGCAAAGTAGCAGAAGAGCTGTGACTGAGGGTTATAGTTTTGAATAATATGTAAACCTACATGTATATTTATATGTTTTATAAGTTAACACATGTCAAGAATCTTTTTTTTAAAAATGGTGTTTCGCCGAAACCGGTTTGGCTCAGTGGATAGAGCGTCGGCCTGCGGACTGAAAGGTCCCAGGTTCAATTCTGGTCAAGGGCATGTACCTTGGTTGCGGGCACATCCCCAGTGGGAGATGTGCTCGAGGCGGCTGATCGATGTTTCTCTCTCATCAATGTTTCTAACTATCTCTCTCCCTTCCTCTCTGTAAAAAATCAGTAAAATATATATAAAAAAATGGTGTTCCTAGATCCTAACTAATTTTCTTGGCTTGGTAGTTTTGGGTGTGTCAACTTTATGCTGATTTGGAGAGCGATGAGAATAAAGGAGACCTTGAAAAACCGAGAATGTAATTTGGGTCTCAGACACCATTCCTCAAAGGGCTGATAGCAGTGCCTGTGATGGTAATTGGCATTACCTAAATTTGCCAGCTATTTTCAATAAAACTTGATTTAGATAATGACCAAGATGGAGTGTCAACAGTGTTGAATATCTATTCACAAAAAGAACAAAATGAGCCCAGGCAGTGTTGCTCAGTGGCTGAGCATTGATCCATGAACCAGGATGTCAAGGTTTGATTCCCAGACAGAGCGCATGATGGGTTTGTGGGCTTGATCCCCAGTAGGGGATGTACAGGACACAGCCAATGAATGATTCTCTCTCATCATTGAAGCTTTTATCCCTCTCTTCCTCTCCCTTCCTCTCTTTGAAATCAATAAAAATATATTTCTTAAAAAAGAACAAAATAAGAAGTTTAGCTAAGAGTCTTAACAAAGTGCTAAATATAGTGAGAAGTAACTATGCCCACCATTCTTGCCAGCATCCATCGTCCCCCATACTTTATCTGGACTTCAGGACAGTTAAGCTTGTTAAGACAGACAGCTCACAGACACAAATTGCTCATAGAGGGAAGACATTTTCTAAGGAGACCTTTTCATGGTTCAAAGAGTTTTCTGCAAGTGGGAGATGACAAATCAAAAAATATGTAGTACAGGTATATTCTAAATGATAAAGCCCCAACCACTTAGTAAGCAGGTGTGCCCACAGGCTTTTACTGCCTGGGTTGAGTTGTGTTCATGACCATGTGGGGATCAAACTGGTCCTACTTAAGTTGTTCAGGGCTAATGAGAAAAGAACAAAGTCAGGTTGAGAATATAAAAGATGTGTTTGCACCATGCAAAAGGTAAAATGATGCCAGAGCACACCTTAATAAACTAAGGTCTCACAGTATTTCAAATGGAGGAAATTGATGGAAAAATAGAATCACAGCAAGCTTCACTTAGTACAAGCATGGCAAGGTCAGGAGAATTATGTTTATGATGGGACTTAATAATTTTATTTAAATTAAGCAACATCAGCTGTCATGTTAAATTAATATCGTTAATTACAATTTTACAACTTTTATAGATTTATCTGTATTTAATTTGTAAATCTATTTTGGTTGCATACCAGTTATAAGCATAAGCGGATTATAACTACTTTTATGTTTGCATATATTTATGTAATGCTAAAATAAAAGGAATTAGAATGATCAGAGGGGCATCCCCAAGAGTGTTTTTTTTTCTTCTTTTAAAAAGGACCTGTACTTTATTCAAGTTTGGAGAGTTTTGCAGAGGAGATGTTCAGAGCCTATTGACTCAGAAATTGGGTGTGAACATCAGTAGTCAGCATTTTCTTGCCATGTTCAGTTTCCCTTAAGTTACAGTTGTTTGCCAATTTCAATAGGTCTATGAGGATTACCAATGGCCAGAAAAGGGCAGCTCTGTTAGCACCTATTAGGTTTGATTTTACAAAATCAAAGGCTGAATATCAACTCAAGGGCAATTTGGCAGATTCCTTCAAGAAAAAGATATATGTGTGTGTGCAGGGAATAAAGCTAAGCTAAGCATCTGGACTGTTCTTAGAGGGAGTTGTGGGACAGAAAGCTGGCCGACTGCTTTCTTCATAAATAGAGTCTCTTTAACATTTCAGCATGAATTATTCAGTAAACACAATTCCTATCTTTAATATTTTTGAAGAAAACTAATTCAATGTAGTGTACAAATAAAAGAAATACAGGCACCAAAGTCCAGGCACACAACTTTATAACTTTAACCAAAGCTTAGCATGCATGCTTGCCCATACTTCACTTTTAAATTTACTCTGAATATTTCAGGGGCCATTTGGGGGATATCTCTACATTCCAGCTGTGTGGTTTCTGAACCCAACAGTCTTCTGTTCTAAGTGTTGGAGAACAAGTCTTCAGCAGGCTCTACCCATATCAGAACAAAAGCATCAATCAAGTCAACTCCAATAGTTAACTTCATGGAGCCAATTCCCTTTATTTCACTTAGAGTGTGAGAAGAAAGCATGTTCTTGCTGCACTTTTACCATTGGGGTGGGGTGGGGGATAATGCTGAACAGGGAGGGGACTCCAAGATTATGAAACCTTTCATTGCTGTTAGTTTTCCTATGAGGAACCCCCTCCTCCTTCCCTCTCTTCTTACTTCTCTCCCTGACCCATGACCACTTTTCAATTAACACTGAATTCTCCCCTGCAGAATTTCTACTGACCTAAACTGTTAAAGCCAGATCTTGCTGTGATTTTTGCCCCTATGGAGAAACATGTATTACAGGAACAGCTAACCCTTTATAACTTGGCAGACCCTGGGGGCTTGATTGCATTACAGAGTCATACAGCCGTAAATACTCAGCCATGTATCACCAAGATTAAATCATTTTCAGTATGAAATGATGTAATCCACTTTAGGCACAGCTTTGAGCCCAGTGCCCTTCATGTGGTAAGTGTTCAATAAATGCATGACATTTTAATTTATTCATTTTTTACTCCCTCCAACATAAAGAGCAATGTTGTATAGATAACTCTGTTATCTGTAAAAATCACTTAACTGCAACACTTCATTCAGTTTCTAGCAATGTCAGAAAAGTTTGATATCATGATCTCATCATAATATTCCTAATATTATACATGGACAGTAAAGGCACAGTAATTTCATTTAATTGGGGGGAAATGGATATTTATATTGGTAATAATTGTATATTATCTTTAAGGAAATAAAGGGTTACTATTTTCAAATAATATAAAACTAATAACAAATATTCCTTTTACATGCCTCATAATGATTTGCATGTAATTAGCATGCCAGAATACCCTCCTGAACCTTGCAGATTTTTGCTCCCTTGGCAGATCCTTCTCTCTAGTTGTAAGGTTGCATTAAAGTATTACACTAATAGTTGTTCTCTGGTAATTTTATTTAAGTTATTAATTTGGCAGTTATTTTTTGACCCTTTAATGACACAGTGTCCTTAAATGCAGTGCAGGCTAGTTTGTGTTCAAATTGAGATGAATTTTTAAATTAGTGACTTTGGAGTCAGTGCATGACATAAATTAAAATTAACATATTTTGAACTTGTGTAAAGAAAAAATTCTCCCATGCTGACCAGAATTGACCTCTGGATACAAGATAAGACTGGACTTTCCTATGTTAATATGAAATAAAATTGGGAGGGGTTCCTAATTACTTTAATTTATTAAGAATCCCAGGGCACCTCTTAGAATGCGAGAGGTGATGTTAGACCTTATATCCTGAACATGATCCAGTTTAGGTAATTGCTAATTACAATCTGTCTATCTAATTCCCCTGGCTCTCGCTTCTGAATTTTATTTTTCTTCACTTAGCAATATTTATTATATGCTCTTGTTGTTTTGTTGCTAGAATATTTGCTGATTTCTACATCCATGTTCATTATGGTTTGCTTCCTGTTTGTTTGTTTTTTTTTAATTTTATATCATTTTTACTATTTCTGTAGACAGAAGACAAAAGCCCTATACAATTTTAAAAATATATTTTATTGATTTCAGAGAGGAAGGTAGAGGGAAAGAGAGATAGAAACATCAATGATGATAGAGAAACATTGATCAGCTGCCTCCTGCATGCCCCACACTGGGGATCGAGCCCACATCCTGGGCATGTGCCTTGATTAGAAATTGAACCATAACCTCCTGTTTCATTGGTCAGTGCTCAACCATCATAGGTCGGCACTCAACCACTGAGCAACACTGGCCAGACAAGCCCTGTAAACATTTTAGCTACTTAAAATTACTTTGGCTGGAATATATTTTATGAATCTAACATATGGACTTTCTGGGTCCATGTTTGAGAATTTGGACCCACTAGGCACACCAGTGGTTATACATTATCATTTTAACTTTGTTATAACTCGGAGATGAATATCAGACAGACCAGGATTTTCAATGTCCCCAATTCAGGGCTAAAATCAGGACATGGAACAGAGACAGATGAAAGTAGGCTCACAGCCAGGCCCATCTAAAGGATGCACCATGTTCTAGAGCATTCCCCAAAGAGGAATATCTCTATTTTGAAGCATAGAGCATATTTTTATTCTTTTGATCACAATTTAATAGAACTAAAGAACACAAATAAAACAAATGATGGGTCACAAAAGATTTTATTCACCTTAAAATATGGGTGAGATACTCTCCAGGAGCTCTGCTCTGTTTTCCTCTCTCATAAGGAAACAAAATGATTCCTGATCTCATCAGATCTGAGCCCTTGAGTTGGAGGCATTACTTGCAATTCAGATGGAGGGACATCAAGTTTTATATGAAATACTAAGCTTAATATATAAAAATCACTTAGAGAAATAAGTTGGTTGACACTATTCATTCCATAGCAATGTCAGTTGAATGAAATGCCTTCTTCAATAGACAATATGGGTTGAACCTTCTCAGTGAACAAAATGCTTAGAACTTCCAAGAAATAGACATCCCTGAGATCATGGATTCTATATTCCAAACATGCCTAGCATATAGATTTTGATCTCAATTTTACCCACTCTAAAGAGGGGCAACAAGCTACCCCCTCAAAAAGGTGTTTTGTGTGAATCAACTCACCAGTGCTGACCAGAATGTCTAAAAGACTCTATTTTATATTTTACTATGTTTTAGCCAGAAATGGGGAGACTCTTCTGGTGGATTTTATTAGTGAAGCAAATATTTCCTGGGAGATTGCATTGCTGTGACTCAGATGCCCTTTCTGTGACTCACAGTGAAGGAAGTAACCCATTTCATCAGTTAGGCCATCTTCCACTTCATATTTCCATTCCATCAGACAGAACAAATTGATTTTGTTGTGTCTAAGAACACCATTTACTCACAAGCAATATTTGCAGTGGAAGAGAAGAGTAATAGTAACAGAAGTACATTCGCTCATAATTGTGCTCGGAATGGCCATTTGAGAGGGTGGACAGGGTAAAGATAATTGTGTCCAAGAGCAGTGCATCTCCTGAGAATTCCATGAACTTAAAATTGCTATGCTGATGAAATGCATTTTTAAACATGCCATTCACTCTTAGACTTAAATAAAATGGGTATTTTCAGAACGCCCTGACTTGGAGATATCAGGCAAGATTTTGATGTCAGAATGCCCCATGAAACCCACTAAGATTTATTACTGGAAGACAGAAAAAGCTCCTGCTACTTTTTGTGTGGACTTCTGTCTAAATGCATGTTATTATTATTTTTGTTGTTGTCAATTCTAGTGACATACTGATACACACCTCCTACCAAAGAAGTCCTGTTGCTACTATACTAGAAATATATTCTTACTTTCTGCAAGCAGAAGGCTGTGTAGATTTGTGTATTAGGAGAGAAAAGATATCCATCTACTCATTTCATTGTTTACTTGCACTAATGGAGAAAATTGTTATAAAAAGGCTCCCTTTTTTAGTGAGTGAAAGAACAAATAGGCACTGCATCCCAGACTTTCAGTGTTCATTCTAACCAGGATAGATGATACTGATGTTGTCTTAAAAATCACTGGGCAAGTTCTGGGGGTGATTTTAACTCAAATTTAGAAATATACAAGTTACCCACAGTAGTCTCTAGCATGTGCATTTCCAGACCTGTGAGATTTTGAATGGGGTAAATGTGTGTGCGTGTTTGTGTGTGTGTGTGTGTGTGTGTGTGTGTGTGTGTGTGTGTGTGTGTGTGTGAGAGAGAGAGAGAGAGAGAGAGAGAGAGAGAGAGAGAGAGAGAGAGAGAGATAATATCATGAAAAAACATTTTAATGTATTAAAAAAAGAATAATATTTTGTAAGCATCACCAGACTGGATCTATCAGTGTCCCCAAGCTCTTCTGGCATATGGACATAAGGTATTAATCCTTAACATTTTCTGGTTTAGTATCCCTAACACCAAAACTCCTAAGTTCTTGACCATTAATTAATTTAAGTTTCCTTCCAACCTTTTCTTTATTCCTACAATAGTTATTTCCAGGATGCCTCCAGTGTTTCACATTGGATCACTGCTGGTCCTCTCCTGTGATTTTTCTTCTTGGCCTCTTTGTTGATGTCTGCTGCCTATCAAACACCTTGAATTTATAATTGTCATTGATGCAACCCCTGCCTTGGGAATGCTGCCTTCTATGTGCCCCAACCTCCCAGAACCTAGCATAGTTACCATAGAAATGGGACGGATTATGCTGCATAGGACTCTTGCTTGGATCATGGTTTGGGCTGAGGAAGAGACACCCTTTCTCTTCCCCCACTTCACTTCCATCACCCATACCAGGACTCTTCTCCTCACAGACCTTCTGTCCCCTCTTGGCAACTAGCTCATACAGAACAGACGACCAGGTGCTGACTGTGTCGATCTTCAGACGCAATCAGGCATACAGCCTTGACTTCGTCTGCTTGGGCTGCCATACAGAATATCATAGACTGTGGGGGGCTTACACAACAGAATCTCAGTTCTCACAGTCTGGAGTCTGGAAAGTCCAAGGTGAAGGTCCTGTCAAATCAGTTTTCAGATTCTCCTGAGAGATCTCTTCCAGGCTCATAGGAGGCCACCTTCTCTTTGCGGCCTCTCATGGCCTTTCCTCTGTGTATGTTTGGGTGCAGAAAAAAAATTGGGGCAGGGATGTGCGCTACTCTGGTGTCTCTTTTTATAAGGACACTAATCCTTAATCATGTCAGATCAGGGCCCCACCTCATGACTTTATTTCACCTTAATAACTTCCTTAGAGATCCCATCTCCAAATATAGTCACACTAGAGGTTAGGGCTTTATCAAATGCATTTGAGGGGCATGTAAACATTTAGTACATAACAATCCATATTTAAACTCATCAGAGACCATTAATACAATTATATTCTTCTTCCTTAAATAAGTTTCCAAATGCTGGCATAGAAAGCTACCATTCAATGGATCAATATATGTCAGAAACCTTAGAAAAGTTAGGGCATATCTTAGTTACTATGAGAAGACCAAAATGTTAGTTTGGGCTAGCTTTTAATAATGAAGTAGACTATTTTACAACCCAATAAAATGAACAAAATTCCATTTTCAATGTGCAAGGTAAAAATGCATTGCTATTACAAGATATACCCTCACTTGAAGATTGAACCATTTAAAATATCCCGTTGAAACACAAAGGACACTATAATATATAGTAAGATAAGTTAAAGCAAATAACAACCTTACTCACATATGCCGGAAAGAGGAAATGACATCCATGGGTGAGGATAGCAACAAAGGCAGGCGTAAGTGAGCCTCTGCAAGGCTCCCTTGGGCCTTTGGCTCTATTTCCAGTCTTTTGATCTAGTGGTCCATTAGATCATATCCCCAGTAGGTAAGACCTCTGGAGAAACAATTGGCATTATTGGTTTGCACTGTTAATATTGAAAGTTAGTTTAATTACGGAAAATAATTGTAGTGAGTATGTCCGCAGGCCCACATGTATCCAAAGGGGGTGTGGATAAATGAACATGTTCAATTCTATAGTAATTCCTAATTATTGAGGCCAGAGCTCAAAAAGTACAAGCAGGAGGTGTTTATCTCTACCCAAGGTTTAGGATAAAATCTGAGACTCTTCAGTTTAACTTATCAAATGTACAGGCTACCATTTGTCTAGTCACCACTGTAAGTAACTCATGAATTATTTCCTAACAGATTTTTCTCTCCATGGTAAATGAGGAATTTTTTGTGTGTAAAGCCTAAAAGGGTGACTATTAAAACAATCAGTAGCTAGGAAGGTGTTGCTGAGTGGTTGAGCATTACCCTCTGAACCAGGAGGTCTAAGTTCAATTCTTAGTCAGGGCAGAAGCCTGGGTTGCAGGCTGGATCCCCAGTAGGGGACATGCAGGAGGCAGCCAATCAATGATTCTCATCATTGATATTTCTCTCTTCTTTTCCCTTCCTCTATGAAATAAAAAAATAAAAATACACACACAAAGAAACCAAATAAACACAATGAGTAATAAGTTATTGATTGTTGAGTTCTGAGGATGGTTATATTATCATGACAACTCTTGCTTATTGTTTTTTGATCACATAATTCTCTCAAGTAATAACTATACGTTATTCCATATTCCTTTAATAGTGTATTATATGGATTCTATTCTGTTTCATTAATCTAATCAACTACACACACAAACACTTTCTGTATTTCATGTAAATCTCTTGGCATTATCCTGTTCAATGCTGACAGGGTGGATAAGAGCTGGTTTCTCATTAAAACCTAAAATACACAGTAGTATCTCCAAAAAAACCATAGAATAAATTAGAAATATATGGAACATCAGGCTTTATTTTCTAATGCTTTTTAGAACTATTAATTACAGTGTAATCAATTATCTTGAGTATATATGAATTGTCATCAATGATCTGGATAACTTACTGATTCATTTGTGATACATTTGTGTCCACATTGGAGGTTTATAACACCATGCTTTCTCGTGATGCAGCCCAGAAACAAGCCATCCTAGGACACCTGGACCCTGAAAACAGTAAAATTCCTTGACTCTTCAGAGAAGAGTAGATATTAAATTCATTGCCATTATTTATTTTTCATCAGGCTCTACGCTAGCAGATGGTGATGATAAAAAATGAGAGGCAAAACCTATCTTTAATAAACTAAAATTCAAGAAAGAAGACATGCGTAGCAATGACATTGTGTGACAGGTGCCACCATATAAATATGTATAAAGACTAGAGGTAGCGCCGAAACCGGTTTGGCTCAGTGGATAGAGCGTCGGCCTGCGGACTGAAAGGTCCCGGGTTCGATTCCAGTCAGGGGCATGTACCTGGGTTGCGAGCATATCCCCAGTGGGAGGTGTGCAGGAGGCAGCTGATCGATGTTTCTCTCTCATCGATGTTTCTAACTCTCTATCTCTCTCCCTTCCTCTCTGTAAAAAATCAATAATATATATATATATATATATATATATATATATATATATATATATATATATATATATGACTAGAGGTAGCATAGAAGGCAGATGAATTTGTCTATTGACTGGGCTATGGCTTCTGGTAAGATAGGACTTGGATGAGGAATTGCCTTTTTGACCCGAAGAATGAATAGGAGTTAATCGGACCAGAAGGGAACAATTCAGAGGTAAGAACCAAGATAGTGTGTCTGGGTACATGAGTCAAGATGGCTAGAATGTAAATTCTTATGAGTCCCAACTTTTGTCAGCATATTATATGAGCAAGGCTCTGTAGAGCTAGATGAGTTTTGCGCTGTTGTGTTTTTCCAATTGGATATTTTTCAACTAGCTTCTCTCAGTGAGAAATTACCACAGATTTGATTGATCCATTCTGGTGCCCTTTTTTGTATATATATATTAGGGAAAGGAAAAATATAGATTCTGTCATTTCACAATTATTTAAGTAACTGAATCTGCTAGACCCCAGGCTGGGACAGAGATAATCTTTGTCATCCTAGAGTTTTCAGTGTGGTTTGGAAGTCACAAACCCAGATGCCTAAAAGAACACAGTGGGGTGATATAAAGGAGGGTACCAGGGCAGGTGTCTATAACATCAGGGGGTGATAGAGACGGAGGATAGTTGGAGGAGAGGCAGCTCTTCTGAAATGAGCAGCTGCTTTTCAGCTTCTGCAATTGTCATGCAGGACCATTTTGTCAGTGTTTTTAGTTTTTCAAAACAAAACAAAAAAATAGAATGTGAAATTTAATGTGGAGCTCTGAATTTAGAAACTCCTTCCAAACTGTACCAACATGCTCTTGGGCCAGCATTGGGAATGCCGCATCCAGTCTTAGCTGCTCCAGGATATAGGCCATGCATCTCCATTGGTCGCCTTGGGGGCTCTAGGAAGGATGTCAACCCTTTGTTTTGTGTCTTTGTGCATTGCTTTCATAAGGGGACCATAAGGAAACTCTAGTGTTCTCAGCTGCTCTTGTGGTTTCTCGGCCATTCATAAGGCTGATAGACGATAATGAAGTTGTCTTGGAGGGCTGCCATGTCCGTGATGTAGTTGCTTATCCGATTTTATAATCCTTTATCAATTCCCTCTACAGCTTGAAGGCCAGGCTGAGGGGATGGAGAGAATAATAAGTGGTTTCAAATCAAGTCCAATCTCTGTTAGAATCTTCATTGTGATAATAAGAGATTATTAATAACAATAACAGATGATAATAATGTATCATTATCTTATAAATTCACCCGAAGTTCATAGCCAAATGAGGGCTTTAAAAAAACAAAAACAATCACAACCACACAATTTGCATAATATAAAAGAAACACATTACAAGCAATCTTAGTGTCAGCTAGAATTGGAAGGGATTTGAAAGGAGCATAAAGGAATAATGTAAATGTAGAAAAAGCAATAAAAAATATTAGCATTTTCTTCTGACAATGTGATATTTGCTTGCAAATCTCTTACATGTTTCCTCCAAAGTGATATTTATTTTGCTGCATTTCCTTTAGGATATGATGTAGCATAAAGGTGAAGAGCACAGACTTGGGTTCATTTTACCAAGGTTCTACCTCTTCTTATCTTGAAGGCCTTACAGAATATTCAGCCTCTGTAAGCTGCAGTTTTATCACCTGTAAATAGGGGGAAATAATAGTACTTATATTATTTACTGCTAGGCATGTTTAAATGAGATATACCAGGTAAACCATCTGGCATGCTATGTTGCCAGATACATTTTATTGTCATTGCTAACTTTGTCACTCTTGGTACCATTATCATTGGAGTTTTAACTCTCTGACTTGTTTTCCTTCTTTGTTTTATTTTTCATAGATGGGGCTGAGAAAATGCTATTTGTCAGCTTCTCAATGCTATTTTCTTCTGCATGTTGCTTTTCTTTTTTGAACCATGTGAATCCATTAGAATGAACTTTCATAACTTCGCAAGTCAAGTATCTGGGCGGAATAAACAAGAGTAAGGCTTTGGGCTAAACTGATGTAGGCTTGTTCCTTTATTTTTGGCAGAGTTCTATTTCTTTTTCAAGAACTTTATTGATTGGGGAGAGTCTATGGAGGTAGTGCAGTCATAATCATATTTGCTCATTGCCAAATAGGAATAGAGAACAAAGATGTGTTAAGTTATTATCATATACTAGCAACTTTCCATGAGAATGAGACTATGATAAAAGGGTTATATTAGTTATCTGTGTGTGTGTTTTTTTTTAATTCCCTAAAAATGAAGTGGCGTAAAGCAGCAATGAACATTAGCTCTCACAGTACCTGTGGGTCAGGAATTCAGGAGTGACTAAGCTAGGTTGTTCTGGTACAAACTGTCTCACAAGGAGACAGTTAGTATCCACCATGGCTGCAGTCCTCTGAAGGCTTGACTAGAACCGGAAGTGCCATTTCCAAGGTTACTTGCATTGCTGGCAAGTCTGTTCTGGCTGTTGGCAGGAGGCCTCTGTTCCTCTATTCACAGGCCTCTTCATAGGGGTGATTGAGTGTCACAGACACGGGGACTGGCTTCCCCCAGGGTGAGTGAACAGAAAAGAGAGAGAGAGAGAGAGAGAGAGAGAGAGAGAGAGAGAGAGAGAGGGGAATATGCAAAAAAATTCACTTCTACCATATTTCCTTATTAGAAGTAAGTCACTACATCTATTCCACAAGAAAGAAGAATGAAAACAGGGCCTATATTTTGAAAGGAGTGATGTCAAAGGATTGGCAGACATATTTGAAAACCAGCACAAGGCAAAAGTTTCTATTCTTCAATTTACAGATGAATTGACACAATGTGCCCAAGAAAACAAAGTTAGTAAGCTTCGTAACTTGGTCCTTGGCATTGCTCCTCGAACCCCTATCTAAAAGACATTTTTGCTTAAAAAATAGATTGTATACGTATTGGCACCATTGATTCTGTGTGTGTGTGTGTGTGTGTGTATGTGTGTGTGATGTGAAATATGCCTTCTAGTAAAAATGTGCAGACCTATTTTTTAGAATTGTTTGTTGCAGTCATGTTTTGGAGTAGTCATTTGTATGCAGTCCATCTGACAGGAGAAGTGTGTTTCTCACTGGAATTAGTGTATGTGGAAAACATCATCAATCATAGTCATCACAAAGCAATTAAGTACCTAATTGTGCGTGGCACTGTTTGCTTCTGAAACAGAAACTTCATAGGCCTGCTGCCTACCCTCTTGGGGCTTAGAATCCAAGAACTCTGTAGAAAATTGAAGAATGGTAGAGAGAACAAGAACCCAAGGCATAAGCAAATGAAATATGGTGATGATGGAGGGGAGGAGGGAATTCAAAGGAAAAAATGAGACACTGAGAAAGGATCATACTAAAGGGAGAGATGCTTAAGAAAGGACAAAAGGAAAATATTGAATCAAATGACCTGGATTATGGTTTTAAAAAATATATAAAAATTATTTGAAAAAAGGCACCATGTTATTCTTGGGACCCAACTCCCAATGAATCTGTACTTTAAGTATTTTTTTCCTCTAAAGCCGAATTTTCTGTCACTTTAGTCCCCCTTCTATATTAAAGATGGCTTCTAATTCCTAATTTCCATCCCTAGCCCTCAGTGAAATTATTGCCTAAGTGCCTGAATTGATATATCTGAGTTTTATGTCTATTATTTTCATGCAGAAAGAGAGGAGAACACGCCTGTTTTTCACATGCATTTGTAAGTGTTTTCAGTCAATCATGCATTTATAATCCAACTGGGACGATAAGATTCAGACACAATAGCCCGTCTGCTGCAAGAGTCTGCTGTAAAATTGATCAGCTGGCCAAATTATGCTTTTATATTATTTAAGTTAGATTTTTGCTTTCTTTCTGGGAAGAAGAAAGACAAAAAAAGTCATGAAACCAGCAGCAGCAGGTGCTGCCAAAATGGTATTTTTCTTATCTGCTCTGATTTCAAGGGGAGAGCAAAAGAATGTGTAATTGCTTCTCTCTTGGGCTGCTGGGATGGCGCCAGTCTCTGTGGCATTATCCACTTATTTGATCTAGGTAAGGAAAGAAGCAAAAATGGATTAAAAATGTATTTACCCAAAGGCTCCAGGCAAATTATTCACAAATGCTCTCTTCTGCCAAATATATATATATATATATATAGTGCCCAGTGCACAAAATTCATGCACGGGGCTGGGTGGGGGGGTTCCCTCAGCCCAGCCTGCACCATCTCCAATCCAGAACGCCCTGGGGGATGTCTGACTGCTGGATCCTGGGGATCAGGCCTAAAATTGGCAGTTACATCCCCCTCCCAATCCAGGACTGCTGGCTCCTAACTGCTTATCTGCCTGCCTGCTTGATAGCCTCTAACTGCCCCCATGCTGGCCTGATTGCCCCCAAATGCCCCCCACCAGCCTGGTTGCCCCAAACTCCCCCCCTTCTGGTCTGGTCGCCCCCAACTTCCCCTCTGCCAGCCTGGTCATCCCCCGCTGGCCTGCTCGCCCCACTCAGCCTGCTTGTTCAGTCCTTTGGTTGTCCCTATCTAACCCCCTTGCTGGCCTTGTCGCCCTATGCAGCATGCTGTTCGGTCATCTGTCTGGTTGTTTTGGTTGTGACAGCTTCTGGCGCTATACACACACACACACACACACACACACACACACACACACACGCACGCACATACTAGAGGCTTGGTGCACGAATTCGTGCAACAGTGGGGTCCCTCAACCTGGTCTGCGGGATCAAGCTGAAACTAGCTCTCCGACATCCCCAAAGGGTCCCAGATTGCTAGAGGGTGCAGGCCAGGCTGAGGGACCCCACTGGTGCATGATCGGGACTGGGGAGGGATGAGGGAGGTTTGCCAGCTGGGGAGGGACAGCAGGGAAGGCAACAGGGCCTGTCCAGCCCCTCTCACTCAGTTCTGATCAGCCAGACCCCAGCAGCAAGCTAACCTACCGGTCAGAGTGTTTGCCCCTGGTGGTCAGTGACATCATAGTGAGCAGTTGAGTGACCTTAGCATATCATTAGCATATTATGCTTCGATTGGTTGAACAAATGACCAGATACTTAGCATATTAGGCTTTTATTATCCTATCTAATAATAGACAAACATGGTAATTAACCATACCTCCAACATGCTTCCCATTGACTAATCAGGGCGATATGCAAATTAACTGCCAACCAAGATGGCGGCTGGCAGCCAGGCAGCTGAAGCAAACAGGAGGCTTGCTTGCTCCAGTGATGGAGGAAGCCAAGGTTCCCCGCCTGCTGCTACCGGCCTCTGAACTTGCACTCTAAGAAACAATCTTGCAATTATAGAAGCTAAACAAACCCCAGAAACCTGCTTTCAGCCAGCCAGGCCTCAGAGCTGGAGCTGCAACAGTGTTACAATTATAGAAGCCAAACAAACCCAGATACATGCTTTCAGCAGCCGAGGTCTCAGAGCTGGAGCCGAACCTCAGAACTAAAGCTGGCTTTCAGTTCCAGTGATAGCCATAGAAGGTAAATAAATCCCAGAATAAAAAAAAAAGAAAAAAAGAGAGGTTGGGAGCTTTAGTCACCCGCCAGCCCAAAAACAGCCCTCAGCCCCTCACCCAGACTGGCCAGGCACCCCAGTGGGGACCCTCACCCTGAAGAGGGTGTGACCAGCTCCAAACAGCCATTATCCCCTCATCCAGGCTGGCCAGGCACCCAAGTGGGACCCCACCCTGATCCAGGACACCCTTCAGGGCAAACCAGCTGGCCCCCACCCGTGCACCAGGCCTCAATCATATATAGTAAAAGGGTAATATGCAGACTGACCCTAACAGCAGACTGGGAATGACTGGTCACTGTGACACACACTTACCACCAGGGGCAGACGCTCAATGCAGGAGCTGCCCTCTGGTGGTCAGGTCGCTCTCACATGGGAGGAGCTCTGCTCAGCCACAAGCCAGGCTGATGGCTGCCAGTACAGCAGTGGTGGTTGGAGCCTCTCCCACCTCCTCAGCAGCACTAAGGATGTCCAACTGCAGTTTAGGCCTGTTCCCCGTTGGCAAGTGGACATCCCTCGAGGGCTGCCGGGCTTCCAGAGGAATGTCTGATTTCCATCTTAGGTCCAATCCCCTGGGGAGCGGGCCTAAGACAGCAAGTGGTCATCCCCCGGGGGGTCCCAGACTGCTAGAGGGCACAGGATGGGCTGAGGGACACCCCTCTCCCGAGTGCACAAATTTTTGTGCACTGGGCCTCTAGTATAGGATATTTAAGGCAAAGCAACAAAGTCAAACACTCCCCTAGATATTCTTTTTTAAAATATGTTTTTATTGATTTGAGAGAGAGGAAGGGAGAGGGAGAGGAAAGATAAAAACATCAATGATGTGAGAGAATCATTACTCTGCTGCCTCCTACTGGGGATTGAGCCCCCAACCCTGGCATGTGCCCTGATCTGGAATCAAGTCATGACCTCCTGGTTCATGAGTTGATACTCAACTATTGAGCAACACCAGCCAGGCTGTCCTCGATATTCTTTCTTTCCATTTATTTACTTCCTCAAGCACACGTGTGTTACTTGCAGTTGAGTCAGTTCCAACTCCTGGCGACTCTATGCAGGAGTGATGTCCATGATGTCCTTCCCTCAGTAGTCCTGCTCAGCTCCTATAGACACATGCCAATGGCTACTTCATTTAAAAATATATTTTATTGATTTTTTACAGAGAGGAAGGTAGAGGGATAGAGAGTTAGAAACATCAATGAGAGAGAAACATCATTTAGCTGCCTCCTACACACCTCCTACTGGGGATGTGCCCACAACCAAGGTACATGCCTTTGACCAGAATCAAACCTGGGACCTTTCAGTCCACAGGCTGATGCTCTATCCACTGAGCCAAACCAGTCATGGCGCCAATTGCTACTTTTATGGAGTCAATACATCTCCAGGTTGGTTTTTCTCTTTTCCCAACACATTCTTTTTTCCCCCAGAATTATTGTCTTTTCCAAAGAACCCTGCCTTCTACTGATGTGCCCTAAGTAGGACAGATATCAGAATAGCAAAGGAATTAAGTAGTCATGACAGCACAACAATTTCTTTTGAATATGATGGGTGGAGGAGGTTCATCTATTTAGGCCACAGATGAAAATCCAGGTTTCTAAAAAGAAGCAGAAAAAGAAAAAACTTTCAATGGTAACAGATGATTTCATTTGAAGAGTTGTATTACAGAATGATTGGAATGGGGGGTGGGGGAAGGGTAGATTTCTCAACCCAGTAGAGAGACAAATAGCAAGACAGTTCTGTTCTCATTTTGGCACTGGACAGAAGGCAGCCTTCTGGCCCTGCTGTCACCTCCTACGTGAAAAGCCTTAGTTTTGTGGGCCTCCTATGGCTTGGATTCTTACTCATTTCAGAGAATCGCTTTCTTGATCCTACTTAATCTCAGACATTGATCTTTTTTTTCCCCCCACTCTTCATAGAGTCCCGGAACACAAAGGAAGCTCAATGTCATCTCTCATATTATCCTAAACTTTTCCGATGTGACACCTACCCACATTTTAAGGTTTCCAATAGTCATCTTTTTTTTTTTTAAATCTACCAGTAAGAATGTTCTTTAAAATATTTCATCTAAATTCCTTCTAGTACAATAAAATCCGTTGCTTGTTGCTATATTCTCATAGCAATGAAATAATTGCTTAATATTAGCTGTTAGCATTCTCTAGTAAAATTAATAAAACTCTACTTTGAGGTATATAAGGACTGCATTCTTACCTGGAAGTGTGTTTCCCTACTTGGGGCCTTCTAGCTTCAGACAGTCAAGGACATTCACAACCTGCACTTTGTTATCATGCCAACTCTGAGTGACAACAAATGACCCATATGCAAAAGGTCTGAGGAAGCATAGTCTATAAGACTGCCATCACTTTGGCACCTACTGTAAGTTCAGGAGTTTCCCAAACCACTTTCACATTAAATGATTTGGTAGAAGAACTCACAGAGTCACTAAGCACTGTTATACTCATTACTATGTTTTACTAGAGGCCCAGTGCATGAAAATTCATGCACTGTGGGGGGGGGTCCCTCAGCCTGGCCTTCCCTCTCTCACAGTTTGGGAGCCGACAGGGGTGGGAGGTAACCCGATGATCAAGGGTGGGAGGTGACCCGATGATCAGGGGAAGGCGACACCTCCATCACACCTCTGCTGCTGCCACTGCTGTCAGCACAAGCCTTGGCCATCCCTGGTTACCAGAGCCTTGGGCAGCCACCATCCCAGGCTTGTCTGTGCCTCGGGCTGGCCCTGGGTGGCTGGGAGGCTGAGGCGACTGGGGGACTCCAGAGGCAGGCACACGACATGGCAAGGCTGCCCCGGCGGGGCTGAGGGGACTGGGTGCCGCCATCTTGTGGCTGTGGGCACTGTCACCTTTGAGGGCATGACAGTCAATTAGCATATCCCCTCCTTATTGGATGTGAGCACCGCCCACCATCTTTGAGGGTGGGGTGGTCAATTAGCATACTCCCTCCTTATTCTATATAGGGGTAATATACAGATTAAAATTAGGCAAGGGAAGAGACACATGGGGCAGACGCCAGGGATCCAAATTGGAGGTTCCAGTTGTCCTCTCCCCATGGAGTCATAGACAGTAATGATGTATGATAACATGCACAGAATATTGCCCAAGCCTTGGTGTCCAGAGTTGTTTTATTTTTTGGTGGGAGTGTCCCTTCACATAATCATGGTTTACTATCTCTGTGTCTGATCTTAGTCTCTAGCTCCTTAGTAAGTAGAGCTGATACCATGTCACCCCCAAGGCCCCAGCCTAAATCACATTGTTGGTGTGGCTGGAAGTCCCAGCATTAATCAGTGTTAGACTTTTTGGCATGCCAGCCCCGCTGTAAACAAAGCCAAGCTTCTACCAGGTATGACATTCCAAGGGCAAAGGCCAGACCTCTCCTTGAGAAAAGATACATTCTTTTACTGTATGATCTGCTTCTCAGTGTTGGCTGTTCTCAAAGCTCTCACCAAACTCATTATTTCTAAAGAAGAGAAACAGGACATCTGATTCTACTTCCACAGCTCAAAATAAGGCAAAAGTACAGGTTTCTTGGATGCTTTATTCTTTAATTTTAAAAGAATTCACAACTAAAGTAGAAGACTACATTTTGCATTTAAAGATATTAATCAAATTCCACCACTGTGCTGGCAGCCATCAGCCTGGCTTGTGGCTGAGCAGATCTTCCCCTGTGGGAGTGCACTGACTACCAGGGGGCAGCTCCTGCATTGAGCGTCTGCCCCTTGTGGTTAGTGCATGTGTCATAGTGGCCAGTCATTCCCAGTCGTTCTGCTGTTAGGGTCAGTTTGCATATTACACTTTTATTATATAGGATAAAGGCCTGGTGCATGGGTGGGGGATGGCTGGTTTGCCCTGAAGGGTGTTCTGGATCAGGGTGGGGGTCCTGCTGGGGTTCCTGGCCAGCCTGGGTGAGGGGCTGATAGCTGTTTGCAGACTGGTCAAAACCCCCTCCAGTAGTGAACCTCACCCCATGGAGGTTTGGCCAGCCTGGGTAAGGGGCTGATGGCTGTTTTCAGGCTGGCCACACTCCCTTTAGGTTGGGGTGTCCTCAATCAGGTGTCTGGCCAGTCTGGGTGAGGGACTTAGGGCCGTTTTCAGGCTTGCCAAGCCCCCCTGGTGATGGAAGCTCCCAGCTTCTCCTTTTTTTCTTTTTTTTTTATTCTGGGATTTATTTACCTTCTGTAATTGAAACTTTGTAGCCTTGAGAGGAGCTCAGAGCTGGCCAGGGTGGGCGGGAGGGAATCTTGGCTTCCTCCATCGCCAGGGGCAACCCACTCCTGTTCGCTCCAGTTCCGTGGCCACAGCTGGCTGAAAGCAGGTATCTGGGGTTTATTTACCTTCTATAATTGAAACTTTGTTGCTTTGAGTGTAACTCAGAGCCAGCCAGCAAGCGGGAAGCTTGGCTTCCTCCATCATTGGAGAAACCAAGCCTCCTGCTTGCTCCAGCTCTGTGGCTACCGGCTGCCATCTTGGTTGGGTCAATTTGCATATAGTTCCTCTGATTGGCTGGTGGGAGTGGCTTAAGTCGTAGTGAAGGTACGGTCAATTTGCATGTTTGTCTTTTATTATGTAGACTAGAGGCCTGGTGCATGAAATCCGTGCACTGGTGGGGGTGTCCCTCAGCCCAGCCTGCACTGTCTACAATCTGGGACTCCTTGGGGATGTCCAACTGCCACAGGGATTGGGTCTAAACTGGAAGTCAGACATCCCTCTCACAATCTGGGACTGCTGGCTCACAATCGCTCGCTTGCCTGATTACCCCTACTGCTACTGCCTGCCAGCCTGATTGACCCCTAACTGTTCCCCTGCCAGCCTGATTGTCCCCAACTGCCCTCCCCTGCTGGCCCAATTGTCACCAACTTCTCTCCCCTACCAGCCCAGTTGCCCCAAACTTCCCTCCCCTGCCAGCCCGGTTGCCCCCAACTGCCCTCCCCTGCAGGCCTGATCACTCCCAACTGCCCTCTCCTGCTGGCCTGATTGCCTACAACTGTCCTCCCCTGCTGGCCATCTTGTGTCATCCATCTTTGACCACATGGGGGTGGCCATCTTGTTCGAGGGTGTGATGGTCAATTTGCATGTTACCTCTTTATTATATAGGATGATATCCAACTCAACAATGTCTGCAGTGGTAGGTTAGAATTTTGACCAACTAGATTTTTTGTGTGAGTGGAATATTTTATCACTGACATTGTTTAGAATTGTGGAGGGAAAACAGAATTAAATTTTCTTTCTTTTTAATCTCAGCCCTCTATTCTATGTAGAATCAAAGTTTCTGGCTTTTCCCCATAACTTAGTATCTTTGTGAGCTGTGGAACTCACTCTGATATCCCCTTCTTGCCTCAGGTATGATATATCCTGAGGAGGGCCCAGAATTGCTCATGCAAAGCTACAGAGCATTTGTTATTTACTGTCCTAATTAAATAGAAGATTATTAGAAATGGGGAGATGGATGTAAATAGCTCGGTCCCTTTTATGTGTTTCTTCAGTGTATGAGAAGAGCATTGCTGAGCTTCTCCCTTGAAGTTCAGTTAACTCAGGATATGTTTTGCTTTTGTTATTCTGCTTTGGCTTTTTTTTTTTCTTTTTAATCTTCTGATGCTGATCAAAGTGGGGGAAAAAAGGAATCACTCTCAGTCATTATAGAATATGGACAGAAGGAAAGTGGAATAAAATAGACATGGGGAGGGGTAGGAGTGCTATAAGAAAAAAAACAAGTGTGGGCCTAATCCTTTCTGACAACCTTTTTTTGTGTGTGTGAAAACAACTAAAAATAAATCTTACTTTCAGGTCTGAGGAAAATTGGTTCACTTCACCCAGCCATAATGTGATCAAGAAGTCTGTTAGGCAAGCAGGGTGACTAGTCAGGAGCCTTCTCTCTGTCATCTGGTTAGGACACCCTTTCCAGGGGGTGGGAATCTATTGGTTTATCTTCCTGCACAGTAGAGAGTACATGCATCAGCTCAGCTCAAGATGCAGTTCTATGACTGGAACAGCATTTGACCTTGACTCAATCACCGGGCCTTTGCAAATCCCAGATTTCCCAAGTTATAAAATTTCTTTAGACATAACATCCCAAATCTTGGCTCTTGTTCTAAGTTTCTTCACAGATTCTGTGGCGCCCATCTCTCCTCCCCTGTAAAAGATGCCAGACTCATCCACTAAAGTTCAGCTTTGATACCATCTCTTCAAACTCTGTCAGCATTTCTCAGTCACCTGCTTAAAATTCCCCAGTTTTCTTAACCCCTGCTTAAGATAATCCATGATCCTCTTCTATACAATGTGTCAACCCTAACTCCATCCAGTCCTCTTTGGCTCAAATGAGTTTTAGTCAAAGGGGTTTACAGGCATTTTCCAAACTTTAGTTATTTTAGTTGTTTTAGTTGTTTAGTTGTTTTAGTTATTGCCTAATTGTTTTTGTTCATGTCTTTGTTTCTGTGGCATATCAGCCTTGTTCTCCTACGTATTAATTATATCTCAAAGTCAAAGCATATTTCCCTCAGCTGGAAATTGCTTTTTCTCTTACTCTAAATTCATTAAATCTTAATGCCTAAGCTTTTCATTTAACATTTACTAACTGGCTGGTGTGTTATCTTTTTTGTGTATGAGTTTTGCCTCATCAACTGATTTTAAGGCCATTTAGAATTGTCATGTCCTAGCAATATAACTAACTGGCACCTGTATTGTATTTTGTAGCCTATAATAGGTTGTTCTCAACTAGTCATTTGATTTCTAAAGCAGTCCTTTGAGGAAGTACAATATTATCCATAGTTCAGAGGAAAATAATAGAAGCCTAAGAGGAATTAAATAATGTGTCCCAAATAACAAAGGTGGTAGCTATTTGATCTAAATTTGAAAGTACTGGACTTCTTGTTATATTCTATGCTGTTTTCATAGCTCATCACTGTTTTTATAATTTCCACTAGAAGCCCAGTGCATGAAATTTGTCTACGGGTAGGGTCTCTAGGCCTGGCCAGTGATCAGGGCCAATCTGTGGGGCAACTGGCAGAGCGATAGGAGCCCCTCTGGTACCCAGCTTGTTCTGGCATCACCTGCTCACCGCCCCCACCCCCACTGCCTCCAGTCACTGTCTTTGGGGCAACTGGCAGGGCGATTGGAGCCCCCTACTCACATCTGCCTTGGCCTGGTGCTGCCCACTCACTTTCTCTACTATCCAGCTGTGGTCCCACTCTTGTCGGGGCTGGCAGCACAGTATTTAGAGAATGTTTTGTTTCCTCATTGCACTTTAAATTACTATATAAGAATTAAGTAGACTACTAAAAGCTGTAGTCCAATTCAAAGACCAATCACAACACAATAAACCTAGAGAGGGTAATTGTTCCCTAAATTCACAGTGGCTAAGCAGAGGACTACATAGATACTTGTTAAAAGAGTGAAACAGGCACTTCTCAGAGCCTCAATTTTCTCATCTGAAAATATAGAAAGTAGCAGTACCCACCTCCCAAAGTAGTGAGGATCAGTCTAGAAAATCGAAGTAGAATACTTAGAACAGTGCCTGGACACAGATGTGCTAAATAGCTGCTATTATTCCAACCGTACTAGGGGAAGAAAGACATTTACTCCCTCTTAAGCATCTTTAGTGAGTGATTTTTACCTACATCTATTCTCGTTCTCTTTTTGGCATTTGTTTTGAATGTGGCCCTCTTCATTCTCATAAATTTAAATGTTGCCCATGATTTTTATTATTAAGTTTGAGAAATGTATGTTTTGGCTAATGGAGGAAGACGGAGGCCCCTGGATGATTAACAGTTTGCTGAATAAATCTTTGCTGTGTCTGCTCTTTCCCTCCTATCTTTCTCTCCTTTCCTAAAAACTTAAAGTTACTGACATTCATGCCACTACAGAGAGTGACTGCGCAGTCACTATAGACATTTCTTTCAAAGTCCTTAGAGGCTGTTCATGTTGGGGAAGAGGCAGACCTCTATCACCTATAATGACTGTTAGATGGCAGAGCTGAGCTAACCGCATCTTTGGAGCACTGTGTACTATAAGCAGTGTCTGCTCCAACTCCACAGTCATCACAGATTTGTAATCCATTACTTGAGAAAATAGATTTTGAGCAAGTAGAGTTTCCGGCCATTACTAGGTTATTTTTCCCCCTGGACATTTTAATTATTTCTTAGCCGGGGTGACAAATAGCAAGTTCTACAGAGGCCTTAACTGAGGCCATTTTCTAGGTGTAAACTGTTTCCCCTCCCCATCATCCTTTGGGTTCAGACACGTAGAAATGTGTGATGAATAACAACCTTGGTTTTTAGGGGATGTTGTATGAATCCAAAAGTCAGATGAAATAGTCTAAGAGTATTCTGGGGATCAAATTTGTGAGTCTAGTAAAACAAAAAAGCAACAAACAAACAAACAAACAAACAAACAAAACAAAACAAAAAACAAACAAACAAAAAACAACAACAACAAAAAAAACATGTCTCTTGCCCCAGCTGGTTTAGCTCAGTTGGATAGAGAGTTGGCCTGTGGACTGAAGGGCCGCAGGTTTGATTCCAGTCAAGGGCACATGCCCGGGTTGCATGCTTGATCCCTAGTAGGAGGCATGCAGGAGGCAGCCGATCAATGATTCTCTCTCATCCTTGATGTTTCTCACTCTCTCTCCATTCCTCGATGAGATCAATAAAAATATATTTTTTAAGAACTCCCTACTTTCCACTGATGGGGTTTTGCTTGCATGAGTGCATACACATGGGGACTTTTGATTTTTAACTGGGGGGGCCAGAGGGAAGTAACTACAAAGGTGACTAGAGGTTGGAATGACAGCGGAGGTTACAGAATAGAGAATGCAGGCAGGAGCTGATGGCAGTGATTTGACTCATATCCTTCTAGGACTTGGGACACTAGCACTGAAACTCTGAGGCCCTGTGGACAGTGTTTCATACAAATGTGGAGAAGACAGTATTTTCTCCAATCCCACTAGTGACAATAGTACAGCTTCAGCACCCTAGGGGTTCAGCTGACCACCTGGGTATACCTGCCTTGCTTGAGTGACAGCAGAAAAGCCTACAGCAGCTCTGTGCATAGAGAAAGATTGGGAATTCCCACATGAGCAAAGGAACCAGCAAAGGGAGGAATGAACAAGGAGAATTAAACAGGAACCTCTGTGCTGCAAATGAACACGTAAAACTACCTTCTTCAGCCTCCCAGACAAGAGTGAAGAAGATTCTGGTAATAGCTGAAGTCAGGTAGCTGGGGATGCTTCATTACATTTGAGAATAAAACAAGCAAAATAAGCCAAGTTCCTTTCTGTTCCAAATTCAGAGTAACCTATAAGTGCTAGAGACTAGAGGACAAATGTAGCCCCCTAAGGAAATGGGCGGTTCATGTCTTACTAAATGTGAGCATTTCTCATATTAGTATAGCATGACAAACGACCTATATTGTTTTCAAAACTGCCCCTAAACAATGAGTTAATTTTAGTCAAGTGCTTTTATGCCAACAACACAATGAAGAGTTTGATCAAAAGAAGGACATTGATAAACCTATGACCAGTAAGATTCTCATTCTCACCTGGTTTTCCAGACCTCTGGGGTGAGTCAGGGCCAAGACAGTCACTGGAAAGGCATGCCACTTTCTGAAAGGACATGGCACAGCCTACAAAAATCAGAGTGAAATTTGTGTGAAATCTTTGACAAAGACTGAATAACTCTTGCTAATCAAATACTGAATGGAAGTATAATATTCTTTTTTATTGTTGGAAGGACTCTTGATAACATAACTTGGATATAGTGAAGAACCTTGACATTCCTTTTCAGAAATATTCTCCTAAATAAGAGTTATGAGTAGATAGCAAACTGCTACGGACTTATTAATTAGTGTATGCACACTGCTGGTTTCCCTATGTCTTAGCCATGCATGCTCATTGGTTTTATGGCCTGTGAAGGCTGAGCTTGTGGCTTAGCATATGGTGCTACTAGAAGTGAGCACACTGCCTGTGTCTCTGCTTATCTAATCATAGCAACAAAGAAACTGGCTTTTCATTTCCCTTTTCCCCAGGCCCTACGAGATGTCTGTGCCAAATACTTGGCATTCTTACTAACAAAGTCAATCATCATTAGGATTCCAAATTAAACTACATTGTCAGCTAGGGCGTGTTGTATTTTATAGTATCTGTTTGAGCAAGTATTACTGGAAAACAGCAAAAGAACAGAAATAAGTAAAACTCCACTTTTTTCATGTATAATAATCTTGTGGAGTTTTATTTTACCAGAAGGTTGGGTAAACTGAGTAATCAAAAAAAATATATAAAGACTTTCCTGAAACTGTGTTCTTCAGAGTATTAGTTTCATATTTGAAAGGCCCATTGTATAATGTTGGATGTCCTCAGATGATGGGTGGAAGATTTATTGGAAACTAACTGTGGAAAAAATATGGTAGAGTTTTAGTCATTGTGTTGACTTTGCCCTTGGAGTCTGATTTGGCTGGATTTTCAGGGTAGTTAATGTTTCACAGGTGAATGTATAACTATTTTCTACTTGAATTCATTCAAAATTTATTGATATACTTTACAGATGAAAAAGAATGTTCTTGACAAAGAGCCCACATTTTCATTTTGGATATAGTCCCTACTGCCCTTATATTCCTTAACAAATAAAAGTCATTACCGACTCACAAGTTAGATCTCACACTAAAAAAATCCTCCGGGACTCTATTTCCTCCTTTAAGAAGTTAAAGGTTGGATGATCTCCATTAAGTTAAATAATTTGTTGAAGATCCTAGTAGTTGGTGGTAGAGCTTGACTAGAAATCAATTCACTTATTTAAAAGCAAATAAACAAAAACCAAGCTGGTCTACTTTGTAATGCACAGTATTGGGGAGAGAAGTAATATATGATAGGGTCTTTAATTAAAATAAAATAATGCACCAACATGGAATTATCTTTTTTATTCATAAAACTCCATCCGCAATCTTAGCATTCCTCTTCTTCATTTTTATATTGCTCCTTCTTATGCTTCCTTCACCTGTGGTTGTGGTGAAGAACACATCTTTTTTTTAAAAAATATAGTTTTATTGATTTCAGAGAGAGGAAGGGAAAGGGACATGGAAACATCAATGATGAGAGAGAATCATTGATCAGCTGTCTCCTGCACATTCCCTACTGGGGATCAAGCCTAAAACCTGGGCATGTGCCCTTGACTGGAATCAAACCTGGTACCCTTCAGTCCACAGGCCACTGCTCTATCCATTGAGCCAAACTGGCTAGGGCTAGAACACATCTTGATTGTAGGTTGAGGACAGGATGCCAGAAAATTCTACTGTTATGGCAATGGAAATTTTGTGGACATTAAAATAAAGTCTAACATAGCTCTTTTTGTATGTTCTTTGTGAGGAGGTATTGGTGAAATCTATTCATCCAATAATTTTTGTGATAATTTTATTCAGTCTTAACTTTCTTTGACACTAACACCAGTTGTTCACATGCATCCCTATATTTTAGTTTCTTTGTCACTGATTAATTGGCATAAACACATTATTAGCCTAAAAAATAGTAGTTGCAGGTTGCATCAAGCTATTACTTCATTGTTATCACTACAGCCAAGTGAACTTCTTGGTAAATTAATACTAATAAATCCTACTCTTTTCAATAATTTCAGTCACACTGATTACCAACCATTTCAGTACTATATCATTTTCACCATAATAGTTTTCTGCATTTTCCCCTTAGAATAATTATACCAAATTTTTTTACTGGGAGCCATATTTAAAGTCTTTATTATCCTTACAACAAAACATGGCAGCATTTCATTGGCAATTTTCACAGAGCTTTATATCTTAAAATCACCTTAATTGCTTGAGAATTCTTTCTTCCTTCCCTCCTTCCCTCTTTCCCTCCTTTCCTTCCTTCCTTTCTTTTTCTCTTTCTTTCTTCCTTTCTTCCTTTCTTTCTTTCTTTCTTTCTTTCTTTCTTTCTTTCTTTCTTTCTTTCTTTCTTTCTTTCAATGGAAGGTAGTATGCAAACTTAAGTTATTGCTCCTTTTAGAAAATAAAGCAGGATATATTGTTCTGCAAGATAAATTTACGGCTATACTAAGTATTTCTTTCTGGAAAGCTTTTATTTCAGCTTTCACTATGAGAGCTTTGTTGTTTCTACACTGAGGCCCTTGGATTGCCACCATGATGGGTCTTTACTGGATGCTTCCTTCAAGTGCTGTCACCAACTCTCTTAATTGCATGGCTTAAAAATTAGGCTAGCAATGTGCTGAAATGGTGGTATATTTAGTTAAGACTAATATGTAAATCTGTACACTTTCATTTACATATGAAAGAGTCTGAAATTAAATTAAATCATGCACCAACACGAAATTCTCTTTTTTAATCATAAAGTCCACTCACAATCTTAGCCTTCCTCTTCTTCCTTTTCATATTGCTTCTAATGCCTTCTTAGCCTGTGGCTCTGTTTGCATATATATGTTTCAAAAAGAGCCAGAGAGAACAGGAAAGAGGAGGAAAGAGAAGTCTGTATGTATAAATGGAAGAGCCAAGGTGGAAATACTGAGTGTGTCCAATGTCTAGACTACGATGTACTGCAAATATATGTGCAATATATACATATGTACATATATGTGTGTATATATACACATTGCTTTTCCAAACACTAGCAAATCATGGTGATCAGGATTTAGTGTACAGTTGGTGATATGACCTATAATTTGAATAGGAAAAGGTCTTTAATTTTAAATGTTCATCAGTTTTTATTTGTAAATATATGACACTTTCAAAAGTGATCTGAGATTGAATTCTTCAAATTGTATTTGTGTTTGACTTCTCATGCTTTATTGTTACTTCACCCTTGAATTTTATTTTTTTTTGAGTCATAAAATTCTTAGATGATTTATCTAGCTAGGTGACTTACCTCATACCTGTACTCAAGTATGATTATAGGCCATTTTAGATTCATCTCAGGAAAATGTCACCTGTCAGGATGACAATTCTGAGCAATTTCTACATCTTGCCCATTCTATTATAGAAATGTCTCTCACTCGAAAATAGCTTGTTCCTGAATTTGTGCTCCATATGACTACTGTCACATCATAAATCAAAGTATTGTTATGGTCATATAAATGGCTATAATAGAATGTTTTAGAATTGCATATTTGGCCTTGTTCAATTGGTTCCTACTCAGATATGCTTCATTTTGAGTCAAAGGATAGTTTTTCATGCACCTCCCACTTCAAACTCCATCTATGAATTTAAGCTCAGTTGTACCCTATTGGTTACTTAATGGCAGGGGAGGGGGTGTTGTCTGCTGTTTGAAATAATTGACAGTTTTTGATGATGAGCCATGAAATAGATTAAATTCTGTCTTGTTCTTCAATTGTTTCTGAGGCTCTATGGGACATAGAGTAATAGAATTTTATTGGTGTCAAGATGATTGACAGCCTTGATTCAGACCACAGAGAGCCGAGGTATTGATTAAGAAGCATCATATTGCCTGGCCAGGTGGCTCAGGTGGTTGGACTGTTGTCCCATACACCAAAAGTTTGGGGGTTTGATCCCTAGTTCGGGTACATAAAGAAACAACTGATCAATGTTTCTCTCCCTCCCCCTCCCTCTCTCTCTAAAAATCAATAAAATCATATTCTTGGTGAAAATTTTTAAAAAGCATCATTTTTACTATGGCTTGAGTGTATAACAAATTAACTAAAAGGCTCCATTTTTGTCTGTCTGAGAACCCATTGTTAGCAAATGTGCTTTGGATTTAATCTCTTTACTTCCTCAGTTATATCTTTCAAGTATGTGGAGTTATCTCAGGAAAAATTTTATTTTTATTGAAGACTTATTCAGTGTTGTATTCCAGTTGTGTAGACCCCAACACATTGTTCCTTTTAGAAATAAAATTGGAGATGTTCAAATAATGAATATTTAAGAGAGACTTGGTAACAGAATATTTGAGAAAAAGAATCAAATAAGGAAGAGATGGATAGTAAGTGAGAAGTAAGTATAAATGATTCTGAATATATTTAATCAAAAATTGCTTTTTAAGTGTCAATTTTTCTTTCTGCAGAAGACATTATTGAACAAAAACAAGCCCGATACAATTCAATTTACATTTATCACTCTATTATTTTAATATATTTACTCAGGGTTAACAACTCATTAAGCACCAAATTGCTCTTTCTTAATGAGTCTCTGATGCTAAAATTGAGCTGAATTATACATTACTGTAAAATAACAACAATGCTATTGCAGATATAATAAAAATTAAGTCAATGCTGAATAGAAACTGGATTTGTGACATGAAATAGAAAATATACCATATACATGTTGCTTGCAGAAACAGGAGTAATAGATTTTGTCCACAAAAATAAGATAAGCCTACTTTTGTATAGATTCTAGTAAAAAATTCATATTTTATTTGTACATTTACATTGCTTCTACTGTGAAAGTTCTAGAATCTGTTAAAAAGAATATTAACTTGTAACCCAAATGTCCTAGACCCAACCAGTGTATAACTACTGTCCAGGTTTTGAAGACACTAGCCAACACTGGGTTGATTGTCAGAAATTAGCTTTCTTAAAATGTTAGCCAGTTATTTATTGGCTATCCTTCAGGAGTGTATCCCATGTACCCACAAACCAGTCAGTCATCCTTACACATCATATGGTATCCAAATTAGTATTTGTTTTTCTTTTTTTATTATCTGGTTGTTCATGAAGCATTTTCCTCAAATATGATTGCATATTCCCCACCATGAAAAACATCCAACATGAGAACCACATATGCCCCAGTTCAGAAGCTTATCTCTCCCCAACCTTGCAATCCCCTGGGTGTCAGAGCTATGCTGAGTTTCCCTTAGGGAGCATATCAGCTTTCTTTTCTCCAGTTCTATACCATGGAGTATCACATAGGCTGAGGAAAAGTTCTGCTTGTGCCTAAAATTTTCATTTTCTTCTCTTGAATTTTATTTATTCATTTGTCTTAGCTCTTTTCTTCAACACATCTCTCAAACCATGCAGTCCCTTCCATCTTCCTATGGTCTCTCAGAGCCTTAACTCTAACAAAAACCCCTTCCTTCTCTCCCATTATGAAACAAATTATCTGTGACCATCAATGGAGCAAACAGACACAGTGGTAGCTGGTGGAGGACTTAGCACACTGAGTTAATATTTTCACTGACAGCATTGGGCCCTGGCACTGCCAACCGAGAGACTAATAAAGTATTCACAATGTCTATGGCTTTTGGCAAAATTTAGATGAAAAAATATTTATGAAAAAATATTTTTGTTTCTAGGTATGAAACATACTGTTCGTGTAACAAGATATGTCATTTGAAGAAATTCACTTTTTCTTTCTTTTTTTTTCTATGAAGGTTCAATCACCACGCCTTCAGTGAAATCAACAATTAGAAATCTTCATTATATCTAGTTTACTCTGTTTTGAGTCACAATCCTATCTTATCCTTGTCAGTAAGCAACCTGATGTTAGGATTTTAAAAATTGTTTCAAATGTACATGAAAATTACTTGTTTTACCTTGGTCTATACCTTAATCAGTATTTATACAGAATCACAATTACCATAAAAACACAAATGGGAGCTTAATTTAAAAAAAATCCCTAGAATTATAAAAAGTAAGCCTTTTTAATAACTACGAAAATAGGTAAACAATTTATGGATCCAAATTTGAGCATTTAAACTAACCTTTATACTTTTTATATTTATCTTGATTCAGTGTAATTTATGTATTTAGTATGAATGAGTTGGGATTTTTTAAAAGTGTCCTATTGGAATGGCTTTGTAGTTTTCTGAGTTAGTATTTTAGGGATTCAGTAATAATAGGGTTTCCATTTCTGGGTAATAAGTATCCTCTAATTAACCCTTTCTCCCATACTTGTGAGCTCTTTTTGATTCACAGCAATTTTCATGATAGACCAAATTTCTCACACTTGGGTTTATATTGATGTTTGGATAGAGCAATGGTTTGCTTTGATTTGTCATATCTTTTATTTATTGAGGTGTAACTTACATCCAGTAAAATGCTCAGATCTTAAGTATACTATTCCATGAGTTTTGACAGATGCATACAATTGTGTACCCCACATCCTTAATAAAACACAGAACTTTTTAATACCCCCAGAAAATTCCCTCATGCCCGTTTCCAGTTCTCTCTTCCTCTTAAGTAACCACTGGTCTAACTTCTATCACCACAGTTTAACTTTTCTAATTCTAGAATATAATAAAAGTGAAATCATATATTAAGCTCTTTTTGGTCTGGCTTCTTTTACTCAAGAACACTGCTTTTGAAATTCACTGGATTGCTTTTTAAAATATACATAAAACTGAATCTCATAGGCTTGAACAAGTCAGAATGTCTTATGAAATTAGACATTGTGATATGCTACCTACTGAATGATGAAGATGTAACTAGGTATTTAAGTGACTTTTAAGATGCTGAGATAGGTTTTTACTACTGAAATAAAATAATGATTTTTACCTTCTTCAATTATTGCTTTGAAATGTCAGATTTCTTTTATAAATTAAATAACTTATTTAGCTTAAGTGACCCAAAGACAAAGTCACAAACACTTTTTCTTTGGAATTTATGTTCATGCTCAGCCTCCTGAATCCTGTTGAATCTCATCAACTTCTACCTCTATTAAGATGAACTAACAGATTAGCTACCTATTTTCATCTCTCTTGTATACCTTTTATAACTAATTTGCTAACATGATTTCAAAGACCATCACTTCCTTAAAGAAAAACAAAATGATTAAAACTACACCATTTAGCTAAAATCATAAAGACCTATTTAATTTGAAATATAAGTCAAGCAGAAATGTTATCATCAGTCAATAAACAATAAGAATATTTTTTTCTTAAAAATTTAAAAAGGGAAATGAAGCAATTAAGTGGAAGAATGTACTAAAGAACAGCAGATGGAGTCCAGAAGCTTTCAGCTGTGGCTTGATGAGAATTAATGATGCACCTGACATCATTTAGAATCTTATTTGAAAAATAAGTTATTATGTATTTTAACTTTCTGGTATCTAAAAGGTGACAACATATAGTAATTACTTGTTTTAATGTCCTTGTTTGATACTATACAGCTGACATGATACCAAGTTTTGTTTGCACACTGAGATTTATTAGACTAATAGTTCATACCTTAGCCCCTTTCATATATATCCTTTGAAAAACTTTTGATTTCCTTTTTGAGATAAATATCACCTCTCATAGATTGCTTTCAGTATCAATCAAGAAAATGATCAAAAAAATCACTGTGATAATCACCCATGCCCTTAAGAAAATAAAACTCCAGAATTCATAATATAAAAAGATAAAGGCATTTCAGTAAATATTTGTGTGTGTGTATTTTATATATGTGTGTGTTAAACAACAGCATTTTAAACAACAATTCCAGATAAACAAACAAGCAAATGAATAAAAGCACCAAAAGATATATTGCTTTTCATAGATCCATTGCCACTTTGGAATAAAGCGCAACTTTAATTATGGTAGCAGAGATAATAACTTTCAATTTGATGGATCCTTATTTAACAAAGAGGCACTACAATTTTTAGAAAATAAAATGTTAACAACCAAAATAACATACTTTTCTTAGTTTCTTCACCACAGGCAATCAGGACAGCTTTCTTGGCCTGAAAAATAAAATGGTAATAACCTCAGTTATAACACATAATTATTATAATGGTACAGATGCATTTAACTTTACAATAGTTGCCCTCCTAAGGTGCTGTGCATAAATAATTTTGTAAAGTTGAATAATCATTTAAATGTTTTAGGGCAACTCATTGCTTAGAGAAACCATTTGATGTTTTCTTTTAAAATGCAAGAAACAATACTGACTCATCTATTTTGTTAAATGGAGTGTTTTCACACTAGATTTGTTGAAAAGCAACACATTTATCTAAGTGTAAAAGTTTCTTTGAAAATTATATATATATATATATATATATATATATATATATATATATATATATATATATACCTCAGCTGTTACAGGGCATAAGTGAATGGATATTTTAGTGGTTCTCAGGCTAGAGCAGGTGGGAGGAGGGCTATCAGAATACTTGTGGCTGGAAGGGTATTTAAATTACACATCTTTCTCCCACTTTGGTGAAAACCAGTGCCATGAGGATCCACTGATACTAATTAGAGTGTGTTGAATCCTTGAGATAATTCAGGGCCCAAAATAAAAAGATGAAGAATTACAACCCAGAGTTACTGACATGTTACCAAGAACAAATATATCCTTTTGGTTCTACTTCCTTTTACATCAGGGGTAAGGAAACTTTTTGCTGCCGAGGGCCATTTGAATATGAATAACATCAGTTAATATAATTCACTTACTATGAACTTATTTTGCTATAAAAAAGCTCCTATTGAATTTTGAGTCTAGCCTGTGGTTGCCTTGGCAGGGCCAGACCCACTGATTTAGAAGGATCTTACATGGCTTGTGGGCCAGACATTCCCTACCTGTGTTTTGCATGAATATGGCCCCTGAAATAATTTATGGTCAAAAGTAATACAATTGCCATATTAAACCTAAGAAAAAATTCTAGCTCCTTGAGAATTCCAGCAACTGATATTTTGAACATTGATGGTGCATCACTGGGTCTTCAGGGAGAGGGGTCCAGGTGTTGAGTGAAGATGGCCTAAAAGTCTGTGGGAGATAAGCTGAGAAGGAGAAAATTTCTGAGCCTTTGGAGTTTAGATAACAGATAACAAGAGTAGCCTTTGAACTCATCTGAGTGCCTTGGAGCCTCTGTTAGGTGTAAATTTGTGTTTATTAAACAGGAACTATTTCCTGTAGACATATCCTTCCAAAACATCATGATGATTTTAGTTCTTTTTTTTATGGCTTTGGGACAATTTGAAGATTACTTGTGTATAGTTTATTCAAGACTTTTAACAATTGTTGATTCCACACATTGACATCGTTTATGCATATTTTAATTGAAAATTAGTAGTTATTCATTAGTGCTTGACTCTATGACAGTATTAAAAGTACTTTCCAAAATCAATTAGTTGCAAAAGTCATCCATAGTATGCAAGACTTACATTAGCCAGCTTGCATTTATCTCTCTTTATTCAACTAGCTTCACTTCTGTTCTCTAAGAGAATGGTATTGGAAGTATGGACCATATACCTTAGTACCTACCTGCCGTGTTCATATTGTAAACAATCATTGAGATGAGAAGGCGCATGGAATATTTATTTACAAGAAATGACTTCCATTCTGTCTACATTAGGCACATTTGACTTAGTTTTCATTGTCATAGTTGCTCACTGTGAAAGTTTTAGATGTAGTGTGGGAAAAAGCTTATACTATCCATCGTCTAGAACTGTGCTATTTAATATAAATGCAGCAAATATATGGAGCTATTGGGTAATTAAAATATGTCTAGTATGCATAAAGAAATGAATTTTCAATTTTATTTACATACAATCCATTTAAATTTAAATTTATAAACTGAAGCAGCAGCGAAAAGTATTTCCCATTAAACACAACTTTATTGTTCTGCTAGGACTATGTTTCCCCTAAAGCTTTGAAAATTTAGCATCGGAATTGCAATGTGCAGTGTAAGTGTAAAATATATACTAGATTTAGTATTGAAAAAAAGATGTAAATTATCAAATTATCTAATTCATAACTTTATATTAATTAGATGTTGAATATTTTGAATAAATTGGGTTATAAAAAGATATTACTAAAATGAATTATCATATTTCTTTGTACTATTTTTTAATATGGCTCCTAAGAGATTTATAATTACACAGGTGGTCCACATTATATTTCTGTTGGGCAGAGATGATCTTGAACTTTCTTAAATGTGTGGCAATTATTCTCCTATGGTTTCATAGAGAAAATATTCATCCAAAGCTGAGAATTAGTTAAGCAAATCTGAAGACAGCAGGTTTTCTCCATCCTATGTCATGAGGGAAAGAGCCTCTTTTCTTGTATATGAGGACCCTACTTGGGATTTGTACACTTCATTGGTCCATTATGTCATTCTTCAGAGTTTTCTCCTTGGCTTGTCGTTCTACTCTGCATGTAGCACATCCTTCCTGGCAGTGGGTTTAAAAGTTTTTTGTTGTTGTTTGTTTGTTTTTCCCACCTTTCCTTTTGGATTCATGAAATGTGCAATATGGAGAGAGGTGAGCTGATTGTTCAGAAAGTCAGTAAAGATTCAGCAGGCTAAAATTGGAAAAATGTGAGTTTGAATCCTTGTTCTTCTAGTTACCTGCTGCCTGTCCTTGGGGAAATTGCTCTTTCTAAATTTCAACTTACTTTATTTAAAAGTGATACATTGTAGAAAAATTCAGTATATAAAAATTAATGATATTTCAAAGAAACAAGAAATATGAAACAATGCCATAGGTAGCAGGTCCTTCAATGTGTTCTCAGCCAAGATAATCTAGGTTTTAAATTTCTATCTTTACTTAGTGGCCATATGGAATCATAACTGTTAAAACACATATGGCAGTGAGTCTGACACCCTCACCAGCTTACTGAATTGATTCTCAACATATGAAAGGAAGATCCCATTGCTCTATCTCAGTCCCTCTTTCTATACACTCTATAAAACTTTCAGTTCATCCACTTGCATTAAACTAAATTACTTAGATTAGATCAAGAGATTGTCCCAGATTATGAGGGGAAAAATAATATTTTAAGCCAGTAGTGACCCCTTAATTCATCATGCTATTCAGGTAATATTTTTTTTCTAGCACAGAAATTATTTTCCAGCCTTCTATGGAAAAATGCTTTACCAACGTCATTCCAGTGCAAATTAACCTGTTATGAGATTAGCTTTGTGCTTTGGACCGCTTGTCAGACAGGCTTTCAACATAGAGATGTGTGATTTACATTAGTTTGCATGAGAAAATGTCACTCCAGGGACAAGATTCTTTCTTTATTCCTTCTAATACTACAGAACAAAGAGGGTCAGGTGATTGTTTCTTAACAAGGAGATAAAGATAAATCATTTGGTATTCACAGGAAACATCAAGTACAATGTTAGTCAAATCTTAGCTGTCCTCCAAAATGTTCTCTAATGTTTTTACCTTTGTTGTTATTAATTTTCCAGTTTGAGTGACTGGTCCCAATAAAACCCATTACCTGTGTAACTTCCTATCTGTTATGTCACTTCCTGTTGAGACAACCTACTGGAAGTAGTGGTCAGTGTGAACCTTTGTCTTAGAAAACATACTCCTCTCTGAGAACTTAGATAAATAATTCATAGACGGAGTCAGGCTCTTAGATCTCTGAAGAAAATAACCCAGACATGGCATTTGAAGCCAGTCTTCTTTGGATGTAAAATATATAGGCAGAGGGAGAGATTGACCAAGCTAGTAATCTCAAAACATAAAGATTAAGATGCAGTTGAACATTCCAAAAGACTTTTGGAAGATTCTTTATTCAAAGCCTCCACTAAATAATTGTTTTAAATTGTTTTACTCAAACAAATCAATAAAGTAAAGAAGATAATTATCTTAAAAAAATCAATATGTAGTGATTGTGGGGGTGGAGGGTTTAGAGGTGTGAAAGGTGAAGTGAGATTTAATCCAGATGTGCTTTGAATAGGAAAAGCCAGAGATTTCATAAGGATAGATAAACTCAGAATCTTCTTTGCACTGTTAGTACCATTGGTGCAGAAGATTTGGGAGAGAAATTCAGTTGTGGTGGTAGAGATGTAATCAGGGATTTTGTGTGCAACGTTGTTTTAAGAAAGCCAGGTCATGATTATCAGACAGCTTGCCATAGAGGAAGGAATTTTCTCCTTCACATTCCTGATAGAAGATCATCTACTTTGTGTGCCAGTGACTGGGTCCCCTGCTAATGCGGGGCTTGGGTTCTATTTTATGTTATTTTATACTGGAAGCTGAGTGCTAGATAGTCCCTGCTTGTCAGTTTGCCTGAGGGAGCTGGTAATATGGAAGAGAGAGTACCCAAAGGGCTGTGTTACTTAGAGCTGTGGAAGCTCTATTATCTAAGCAGAGTTTTTGAAACAGTGTATACTTGGGCTTGAAGCCTAGGCAGCATCTTCTCTACTTCCTCCAAAACTATTTCTCAGCACAAGCAAGACCGGACATATCTAGTGGGTTGTGGGTCTAGAGCAGCCGTGGGCAAACTACGGCCCGCGGGCCAGATCCGGCCCGTTCGGCTGTTCTATTCGCCCGCGGAACCGAAAGAGTGGAGGGTTCTCTTGCTCTCCCCTCCGCTCCTTCACCAGCAGCAGTGTTAACATGGCAACGTTGGGAAACACGGCCGCAGCTCCTTCTTCTGAGTGGGCGGATTTATATCTGCCCATTCAGTAGAAGGAACAACCTCTCAATCTTCCAGAGGCTCCTTGTAATGCCCGCGGACGCGTCTCCCGACATCACCCTGGGAATGCATAGACACGTTATTGTGGTGATGTAGGGAGACACGCCCCTGGAGAGCACAGTATCAGAGCCTTTCTGGGGTAAGATTAAGAGCTCTACTCAAACACAATTTTTTCCTGTTCCCACATTCTTTACATCACAATGACTTGTTAATAAAACAACAAAGACTTTCAGCTGTAAAAATGCATGCTACAGGGCATTTGTGTTAACATGTACCACTGCGCATTAGCATCAATGCAAACATGATGGAAACCTGTGTACCCTGCATTAACCCTAGCTGCGCTGCATGGCAGTACTGCCCCACACTGCAACAGCAGCACGGCTAGTGTGAACAAACCCTAATTCAGTGGGTTGAACAAAAAGATTGTATAGAAATGTGATGAACTAAAGATTTTATTACAAAATCGCTTAATTTCAGGGTTTCAGAAGTAATTGGACAAATGAAAAACTGAAAATCAAATGTACATATCTAATACTTGGATGAAACCCTTTCCTGGTAATGACAGCCTGAAGTCTTGTACTTATGGACATCACCAGATGCTGGGTTTTCTCCTTTGTAATGCTCTGCCAGGCTGTCACAGTAGGGGTATATATATAAATATCCTGCCATTTCCAGCTTTTAATAAGAAAAAACTGTTGCAATGGGCATTTAAAAGTGGCACTTGGTTGTTTTTATAGAGTCCAGTGGATGCAATCTGACATTGATAATGGGCTCTTTCACACTATGTGCACTGCAGCTGTTTTTTGCCAGTAACGGAAGTGCTAGTGGTAACTACTGGTTACCCATGTTTTGCACTGCCCTAGCACCTCCCATACAAGTGTGTCTGGAAGACACAGCAATGTGCAGCTATGTGTGTTACCATAAACAAAGGGCCTGTGTGAAAGATACACAGGTTTCCTATGGAGGAAAGGGGTTGTTCTCTATGGTCAGGGTGTGCCTCTGTCCCATGTCTGAACTTTTTTAGATGATTTTGTTATATATATATATATATATTTTAGAAGACCAAAAATGTTATAGTAGAGCAAATTTAATCACTTGTTTTTATACTTTACTGTCTTATTTTAGTAAAGAATTTAATAAGAGAACGGTACTGTTGGTTTTAGCCCAATATTAAACATGAGTGGACCAAAGAAAAGAAAAGTGGACAGTGAATGCTGAGTGTTTAAGAGGGAGTGGACAACAAAATATTTTTTTACCGAAGTCTGATCAATGCCGGTATGTCTGATATGCCAGGAAACACTTGCAGTCTTCAAAGAGTACAATCTCAGCCGTCACTTTGCCACAAAGCATGGCAACTATGCTAGCAAGCAGTCACCTCAAGAATGGGAGGCTACTGCACAGAGGTTGATGGCTAAATTACAGGCTCAGCAAAATGTCTTTCACAGACAAACTGCAATTCAAGAGACAACTACCAAAGCAAGTTTTATGCTATCATTCAAATTAGCAAAAGCTAGCAAACCTCTCTCTGAAGGCGAGTTTTTGAAAGAATGTATGATAGAGACAGCAGGTCTCTTGTGTCCAGAGAGCAAAGGCAAGTTTGAAAAACTCAGCTTATCGCACAGGACAGTGACTCGTCAAGTGGAACTGATTGATGAAGACTTGGCCAGCAAGTTAAATAGTAAGGCAGAGTTCTTTAAGTTTTATTCACTAGCATTGGATGAAAGTAATGATGTAAAGGACACTGCTCATCTCTTAATTTTTATCTGAGGGATTAGTGACAATTTTGAAATTACGGAGGAGTTTTTAGCCATGGAGCCACTGAAAGGAAAAACATGGGGAAAGGACTTGTATGACCGGGTGTCTACTGTCATCGAGAAAATGAAGCTACCATGGAGTAAACTTGCTAATGTCACGACAGATGGATCTCCAAATTTAACTGGAAAAAATGTTGGACTGCTAAAAAGAATTCAGGATAAAGTGAAAGAGGAGAACCCTAACCAAGATGTTATTTTTCTTCACTGTATTATTCACCAGGAATCATTGCGCAAGTCTATATTACAACTTAATCATGTTGTTAATCCAGTCGTAAAGCTTGTTAATTTCATTTGAGCAAAGGGACTTCAGCACCGTCAGTTTATTAAGTTTCTGGAGGAAACTGATGCGGATCACCATGACTTACTTTACCACTCTCGTGTCCACTGGTTGAGTTTGGGCAAAGTTTTCCAACGAGTGTGGGAGCTCAAAGAAGAGATTGGTGCAGTTTTGAAATTAAAGGGGAAGTCTGACGAATTTACTGAGCTGAGTGACAAGAATTGGCTGTGTGACTTTGCATTTGCTGTAGATATATTTTCACATTTGAATGAGCTAAATGTGAAGCTACTGGGAAAAGATCAGTATGTACATGACATGTACACTAATGTGAAAGCCTTTAAATCAAAGCTGATTTTCTTTTCCAGACAAATTTCAAAGTCTTCACTCATTTTGCCATACTAGGCACACAGAAGGAGACCATCCAAAACGTGAAGAAATACAGCAAATCACTGGATGACCTGCATGCAGAGTTCTGTCGTCAGTTTTCTGATGTTGAAAAAATTGACCAGTCACTTTAACTGGTGGCCTGTCTTTTGTCACAAAACCCAGAAACAGCACCAGAAGAGGTGCAACTGGAACTCATCGATCTTCCGTCTGACTTTGTCCTAAAGGAGAAATTCAGCTCTCTTGAACTAAGAGACTTTTATGCTTCACTTAATGAAGCCACTTTTCCAAACATCTGGAGGATGGCACAGAAAATACTGGTGCTGTTTGGGTCAACCTATATTTGTGAGCAGACATTTAGAATCATGAACATCAACAAAGCCCCTCACAGATCCAGCTTAACTGACGAACACCTCAGATCTATCCTGAGAATAGCCATAACAAAACTAACTCCAGACTTTGATGCATTAGCTAAAAAAGGAGACCAACAACACTGTTCCCACTGAAATTGATGTTTTAAAGACCAAAAACCTTTCAACCCAGTCTACATTACCATCTACATCTACGTACCGAGCATAATTTAGAAGTTGAACTAAAGAAAATGTTTAATTTACTGTTTACACATTTTGTTCTTTTCTATTTGTTTTAGTTTTAAATTATTTTATTATATTTAAGTTTAATTTGAAAGGCTTTTGTACCTTTCCTTTGTTAGGCAATTTTATTTTGCCTTTGCCATCTTCAATATAAGGTATGTTATTGTGCTATGATTCCTCCATTTTTTGAAGTTTCAAATTATAATAATTAGTGTTTACATTCTTCTTGTTAAAATGTTTGAAATGAATAAAACTATTGAAATTAAAAAAAAAGACCATACCCTTTTATGTAATGATGTTTACTTTGAATTTATATTAGTTCACACAAACACTCCATCCATGCTTTTGTTCCGGCCCTCTGGTCCAGTTTAAGAACCCATTGTGGCCCTCGAGTCAAAAAGTTTGCCCACCCCTGGTCTAGAGGAAAGGGAGGACAGTTCAATACCATGTAGAATCTGGAACAGAAAGAGTGCATGTATTTGTTCCTTTATAGGTATAGCAACTTCATCCAATAGTAAAGTGTGGTCAAATGCATGGCTTCAAATCTCATCAGGTAATCCAGGGTTGGGGAGTGCCCAGCCTGCAGGCCATATAAGGCCTGCACAATCATTTGATTTGTCCCTTCCAAGGCATTAGGGATGAGTTCATTAAATGTTTGACCAAATATAGCAGGCTAAATTTTAAGTTGATAATTTTGTTTGGCCCAAAAATGATGATATAAATAAATATCCAAATGGTCCTTGGTAAAAAAGGTCCCCTGCCCTTGAGATAAGCAAATCCTTTTTCCATGATGAAGAGCTAAGTAGTGGATGACAGAAGTGGACCTGGGATGGGAAGCACAGTCTTAGGAATCACCTACTCTGAATCTTAGTATATTTCAGTGTATTCTCTTCCTTGTTTAGACAGCTCCAATTCTCAGGAAATTCTTTCCTAATTAATATGCTCCTACATCACACTCATTAAGTTTAACTCTGTAGTATTGAAATAAACAGATACATTCTAATCATTCTCACACATGTTGACTTTTGAAATATTTTGAGATAGCTACTCACTATCCAGCATCATTTTTGAAAATTGGGCCATTGTTCCCCATTCTCCAATTTCTGAATCTATTTCCATAATTATTTTAAGTTCCCTAACAATGGTGCCACAATCACATACACAAGTCCCCTCAATATTCCAGAATAGCACTTATTTGACCTTTTGTTTTAACTCATTGGGAGAATCTAATTGCTCCACTAGTCTCTCCTCTCCTACCTTGAGCCTATCTTCCTTGGTAACCATACACAGTGTGATTCTTCTGGTCTGAAGATCATTTCTCTTGTGAGGAAAAATAAAATGTATCTAATCTTATTCCTCTGTGTCTCCACATCTCTGTTTTAAGCAATAGGCCATAAACTCTCTCTGTTTTTGGATCCAGATAGATCATCAATGCCACACTCTTAACCTACAACAAAGCAAAAGAAACTCTATGGATTATTATTGGCCTTTGCACAAGACTTAGTTGATCCCAGTCTTTAATCTACCTGATACTGTTCATAACAACAGTAAACATGTAGAGAGAGCTCACACTGTTCCAAGTACTGTTCTGAGCACTCTACATGTATTTACTCAGTTGACAACATTTGCTGTAGGTGAATGTTATTAATATATCCCTTCTATTGAAATGGAAACTGAAACTCAGTGAGATTAAGCAGCTTGTTAAAAAAAGATACAAAACCAGAAGGTGATAGAGCTGAGGTTTGAATGCAAGTAGTGTGGCTTTGGGGTCCATGATCTTTTGCAGTTCCACGTGCTGCCATGTCTCCTTATAGGAGCCTGCATCCTTTTTATGTTCTTTCCTGTTTTTCTGAACCTTATTGTTATTTTTTTTTAATTCTGAGCTCCTTAGAGATTTTCCAAGGTGGCCAGTCAAATTTCTTTATGTTCTCTAAATAGTCCCTTAGTTTTTTCCATTACACATAAAACCCGCCTGAGTACTCTAGATGTACAGAGCTTGAGGCCAGAGCCTAAAGGAGAAAGTGTCACAGAATAATCAATGATGAGAAAATGCAAAGGAAGATTCTAGTGTTTTAAGGTCAAACACTACAAAGACACTGTTCTGGGTAAGTGGTGAAGGTGAGGAGGTAGCATAAGGTGATTCAGCAGGAGAGCCATGTGAGGCCAACAGAGTGAAGTTAGTGGAGCTGGAAGGCAGACTCTGCCTAATCAGTTATGGAAGGAGGACGGAAGATGGGACTAGAGTGGGCTAGAGGTTCCCAATTCTCTTGACAACTAAAAACCAGTGAACCTAACACATAAGTCTTTATTTCTAATGTCATTTCCCAGTTAAAGGAACCAGAGGGTTTGGGGAAAATGTCTAATTTTGGGACTAGGCAGGGAATGTATAAGACAAGCCTGGAGTATACAGTAGTAAGAGAAAGTAAAACAGTGAAAAAGTAGAAAGACAGAGAGACAGAGAGAGAGAAAGAGAAAGGAATCCAAATAGAGTGATAAGGACATGTCACTGAGACATAGGTGTCAACTGAAATAGCTCCCAGTGGCCAAAGCCAATTGAAGCAACAAAATAAAAATGTATTGGATTTTAACCCAAAATATAAAATGAATATATGTGAGCCTATGTTACTGAGTAAATAAATAAATGAGGAAGAATAGACATATCTCCCATGCTGAAGAATTACAAATAAATTATGTAAATACTCCCCCATCAAGTAAGTAGAGTATAAATTCCCATTCCTCAAGGGTTTCCTGCACATAATGATATCTTTCAAATGCAGTATAGAAAAGGGGGAAAAGAATTTGCATTGAAGAAAACTGGACAACACTACTACCTCAGGCAGGTAACTGAGGTCGACATCAACCGAGACAATCATATGGGTAGTATGTGCCCTTGGTAGGATGCAGTGAAATTTAATATGATATCCTAGATGGGATTCTGAAACAGCAAAAGGACATATGGTAAAAATTAAGAAAACCAGAATAAAGGATGGGTTTTAATTAATGTACCCATATTAGTTCATTAATAGTGACAAGACAAAGGTACCATCCTATATAATAAAAGCCTAATTTGCAAATCAACCAAACAGCAGAACCACCGGTTGCTATGACATGCACTGACCACCAGGGGGTAGACGCTCAATGCAGGAGCTGCCCACAGCCCACAGGCCCCAGGCCAGCCATGGCAGGTGCAAGCGGGGGGCCCCGTGATTGCTCCGCTCGTCACCCCACAGATCAGCCCTGATCACTGGCCAGGCCTAGGGACCCTACCCATGCACGGATCTCATGCATCAGGCCTCTAGTATTAATATAATATGTTAACAGGGAAAAATGGATAGGGGATAAATAGAAATTATTTGTACTATCTTTGGAACTTTCCTATAAATGTAAAACTATTCTAAAATAAAAAGTTTATTTTTTACCCTAGATGGTTTGGCTCAAACCTGAGGACCAAAGAGTCCCAGATTTGAATCTGGTCCAGAGCACATATCTTGGTTTCAGGCTCCTCCCTGGCCTAGGCCCTGGTTGGGGTTCATGCAGGAAGCAATAAATCAATGTGTTTCTCTCATAGCAATGTTTTTCTCTGTCTTTCCTTCTCTTCCACCCTCCCTTAAAATCTATGGAAAAAATATCCTCAGGTGAGGATTAAAAAAAAGTTTATTTTTAAAAAGTCAAAGGTAGAGGCAAACTGCTGCCCAGTCAATCCTGAAAGGCTCTGGGGGAAGGGGTCCTGGTACTTTATAACATCGTCATTAAAAGGGATCATCTGAAGGTAAGATAATGGAGGTTCTCTGACACAATGATATAACCAAATCAATATGAGGCTAACCTTTGACAATAACTGTCCATTCCTTCCCTATGATTCATTCATTATCTGCAAGTTTCTGATTTCCGGGAATAATAGTCTCAAATTTCAAGATAATGGCTTTTTGGTATCATCCCTCATATTACAGCAGGTTCATGTGAGTATCTGTGTACATAAATGTATTACACAGCTTAATTATTATTAATTACAGCATGATAACTTCTAAGGGGTCTAAAAGAACCTTAGGTTGATGTGTAGGCTCTGCTGCATAAGTGCACACCTTGGCACTCACTGCTACTTCTTTGTTAAAGTGCAAAGCACTACAAGCTTTAGACATATGATATGGAAGAGAGAGCCCCTTGAATATCCCTGTGGCATGTCCAGGTTGTCTACCTGGCCCTTCTACCTTTATCTTGGGCATACAGGGTTTCTCAGAAACCCTACTCTATTAAAGGTTAGCAAGGAGTTCTTCTCAACTCCAATAAATGGAATTGGGTCTCTTTTCCCAGCCATTTCTACCAGGGACTAGAGTCTGTATCTGTTGCTTATTATTTTATTTCTGATGGAAATACAGAAATCCCCAAGCTGTGTATATGATCAGGATCCATCTATGCTTCCTACTTTTTAAAAATTTTTTATTCTCACCTAAGGATGTTTTGTCCATTTCCTACAGAAAGAGTGGAAGGGAGGGAAGGGAAATGAGAGAGAGAAATATTGATGTAAGAGAGACACATGCACTGGTTGCCTCCCCCTTACATTCCGACCAGAGGTGTGGGGTGAACTCAGGAATCAAACCCACAACCTTTTGGTGTATGGGATGCCACTCTAACCAGTGAACCACACTGGCCAGGCTATGTTTCCTACTTTTTACTGTGACAAATAGATCCTTTTTTACCTGACAAATAGATCCTTCATATTATACATCATTTGGGGCAGTAGCCTGAGTTTAGCATAGTTTTATTTAGACTTCATCCTTCTTCATTTCCAAGGTAAAACACTCCTCCTACCAATCAAGCCCTCATATCTATGACCTTCATTCTGATCCTCTTTCTCCAGAGTATTTACTGTTTGTCTGAGTATGTTTCACTGGGTTTCCAGGTGGGAGCAGATCTAGACACCATAGCATGATGGTCTGCATTCTAAAGTAATCTTAGAGGTCACCTTTAGTTCATTACATTAAAACAGAGGTTACAAACTCATATGCATAACTATAGTGTGCTGGGGCATATAAAGTAAATAAGACAGCTAGAGTGAGGTCATGAAATAATAGTCCAGGCAAGAATGGCACTAACTCTTGGCCTCTATGTCAAGGATACACAAAACAGAGAGTAGTGGAGACTGTGGTGTACTGGAGGATCTAGTTTCCAGGAGGCTGCCACTACTCAGGTGCCATCAATTATTACCCCACAGAGATGTTGGTCCATTCCTATGAAATGTCCTTATTATTTTAGGACAAGCCAAAGGTCAAGACTTTTATGTTTACTCATTGAATTCATTACCTGTTTCAAAATTTCCTTGGTTTAAAACACTGATTAGGCCAAAGAAAACTAATCTGGACACAAGATATCACTCACCTATAAGAGAACTGCCTCAGAATTTAAAGAAGAAAGAGAAACACAGGAGTGTGTCTTCATAATCCTTGTGTTGGTGAATGGGATTAATATCCCACTTATAGGGTAACAATTTCATAGCAAGCCTGTACTTATTATGTATATGAAATTATGTCATAATGAGATGTAAAAGGATTGTGCAAGGTATAAAGCCATTTTATAGTTCCAATAGAGCAGTTCCTGAGTTAGTTGACAGTGGTTACTATTTCTTTCCATCTCACTTATTGAAAACCAACCAAACAAATGTTCACCTAACTCTGTCTTCTCAATTCCAAGCTTTACAGCAGTGTGCAGTGTTTTCTTATCATCTTTTCTTACAATGATCTTTCCCACATCTTCTCTTCTGTTATGTCTAGCTATGCTCACCTCCCTCCTGAGAGTGTCCCCACTGGTGTAATTAACATGCTGGAGGTGTGAGGGAATTTAATAAGCTAAAGGCTGCAAAAGATGAAACCTATATTGTTTATATACAAATTTAAGAAAGATTTAGCCAGTTCTTCAAAAAACTAGAAGCTATTTGAAAATTAGAGATAAGCCCACTTTCTGTAGCTTTCTTTAAAATAATCTTTCCTTAGCCCTCGCTGGTTTGGCTCAGTGGATAGAATGTTGGCCTGAGGACTGAAGGGTCCCAAGTTCAATTCACTTCTAGAGCAGTGCCGGGGTTGCGGGCTCCATCCCCAGTAGCGGATGTGCAGGAAGCAGCCGATCAATGATTTTCATCATTGATGTTTCTATCTCTCTCTCTCCCTATCCCTTTCTCTCTGAAATCAATAAAAATATATTTTAAAAATAAAATAATCTTTCTATAGGTGATGCTATTATTTGGCATCAATTATTATGTGTAATTCTTGAATGATTTCTAAATCTAACTTATAACCATATTTCCAATTGTCTGACAAGGTATCTCTGCTGGAACTACCTTTTGGCATTTATTGTGGCTTAAGTCTGCTAGCTACCCTTCATTCCATATGCTGCTTACCTTAACTGGATAGAGGCTGAAAATGGCAGGGATCAACCCTGACTAATCACTCACCTTCAAACCAATGAGTGGCCAAGCCCTATTTAGTCAACATATGAAATGTATCTGTACTACAGTTTTTTCAGCCTTTCCATTTCTTACAAGGACTTTTCCAGTAGTTTCTGAACTAATACCCTTGTCTCTAAACTTACTCTTCTACAATCTGTTATTCACAAATTCCCCAAAGCTATATTTTTAAATGGAATGATAACTTTGTTTCATTACAAGACTACCGAGACTCTCCATTGGCCAGAGGTAGTGGGAGAGAGAATGCACAAGCACATGCCATCTCTTTGTTGTGTGAATCAACACCAAATACACCCTTTGAGCCTCATCTCCTACTTCATCGCCTCTTGAGCCCCAAGCTGGAATTATGCTTATCTTATTGTTTCCTCATATCTTCTGCTCTTTTCAATCTCTGTGCTTTTTTCCCCTGTTACTCTTTCTACCTTGACAGGTTCTCTTGCATACTTTGGATTAGCTAATGTCTTATTCATATTTTCCTTCTCAGAGAAGCATGATATTTGTTTCCTTACCTACATTTTTTAAATACCTAATTTATACATTCCTTATGGCTCTTATTACAGTTAGACCTTGTTTTATAATATTTTTTTTCACATTTTCTCTTTTCTGAGGGGAAGTTAGGGCCCAAGTCTTTTTTATCTTTCTGTACCTTACACAGAGAAGATAGTCAATACATTTGGGGAGAAAAATCAATTTGATAATTAGTTGAACATGTTTCCTGTTAATGAAAATTTGATGAAATCAAGGGAAAATGAATGATCAGCATTTACTATACTCTATGAGATACCTTTGTACTTACAGGTGTTGGAATGGTCTGCTATAAAGGAGTGGGAGAGAGGAAATATAAATACAAATGAAAAATTCTTAGAACAATCTAATTTTCTATTATTATTTTTTCAATTATCTTCATGCCCCCCAAAGTTCATTCAAAGAACCTTTCTATTTTAATAAGATGAAACTGAGGTTTAAAATTCCACCCTAATCTAGCCAGGTAACTGCATACCATTTGGAGTGGGGATAGACAAATAAAAACAAGCAAAAACTATTGCTTTTATATCTCACTAGAGGCCTGGTGCACGAAATTTGTACACGGTGGTGGGGGGGAGGTGTCCCTCAGCCCAGCCTGAACACTTTCCAATCTGGAACCCCTCGGGGGATCTCTAACTGCCGGTTTAGGCCCAATCCTTGCCTAAACCAGCAGTCGGACATCCCTCTCACAATCTAGGACTGCTGGCTCCTAACCGTTCACCTACCTGCCTGCCTGATTGCCCCTAACTGCTTCTGCCTGCCAGCCTGATAACCTCCTAACTGCTCCCCTGCCAGCCTGATTGACACCTATCCACTCCCCTGATGGCCTGATCACCCCCACTGACCTCCTCTGCAGGCCTGGTTGCCCCAACTGCCTTCCCCTGCAAATCTGTTCCCCCCCAAACTGCCCTCCCCTCATGGCCATCTTGTGACAACATGGGGGCAGCATCTTGTGATAATGTGGGGGCAGCCATCTTGTGATGCAAGGGTGTGAGGGTCAATATGCATATTACCACTTTATTATATAGGATAGCAGAGGCTCTTTCTTTACTTTATCCTTAAAAACATAATATGATGTAATGTGCCCTTATGGTCTGATGAAGATTACGCCTTTCTACTGAAGTATCATTAACAAGCCATGTGGGTGACAAGGGGCCCACTTGTGTGTGGGAAGGGTTCAGTCCACTGTTCCCTTTGTAGTCACCTTGACTCCAGCCTTGATAATCATCTAGGTACTCTGTCTTCAAGGAGATACCTGGACCTATGTCAGGCTGAACTCTTAAGAACATTCTTTCAGACAGTAATTTCAACAAAAACATGGATAACATGATCATTTTCTTACCCATCATTCTGCATATCACTAAATGGTCTTAGAAGAGGAGTCCCAGGACCTGCACAGGATCCCCCTTTGGGCTTATTTGGCTCGACTTGATCCTTCCATCTCTGCATATGGTGTCAAGATATTGCATAGCTCTGATGGGCATCTTCGTTGGCACCACAACCTTTGTGTGCCCAGGCTGCCCTCCCTGGTTAGCCAGAATAGGAGTGGGAGATAAATGGCCATTTGTTAACAAAAGAGATGGATCAAAGGGTATATCAGAGGATGCACACTGTCAAGTTCTTGGTTAATGGTGCCAGAATGATGGAGGGGTGCCATGATTTCCATAGTAGAAGAGGCCAGAACTCAAGGTTGCAGCTCTGTAGCTGTTGTCTGCTCTGGAATTAGCTAATGAGGCTCTCTGTGTGCACATTGGAAAAACTCCAAAACCCACTCAGGAGGGAAATTAGCAAATGTCTTTTTTTGTTTCCTCCAGATAAATCTTCATGATGAAATGCACAACCGTTCCACCTCTTCAATCTTCTCCCTTCTTTTTTCCCAGTACACACTCAATTACCATGAAGGCCAACAAAATTAAATTAAATTACTTATTCCTTGTTTAAAAAATAACAATGGGCATTTGAGATTAAGGACTAGTTAGAAGTAGCTGTGAGGTTCACAGTCAACAGGTGATATTCAAAGTATACCATATTCATGCAATCATTTCTGATGATTTCAACACGGGCTATTTATGTAACATATGGTCACCAGAAGCTGATGGCATTGTCCGGGCAGACAAAAGTAGAAACAGTGATAGTAACCTGAATCATTTCAATTAGGATGGACCATCTTGTTGGATCACAATTACATTGTTCTCTAATAAGTATCTGCATAAATTTGATTTTTACAAAGTAGGATAATTCTCCCATGAGCTTTTACATTTCTGTTGATATTACTTTTTTTCTGTTCATGTTGGACTTTTCAATGAATGGATTGCTAGCAAGTATTTATTGAGCATCTACTATGTGCTATATAATATTCTGATTATTAGGAATGACAAGATGTTAAATTCAAAGTCATAGTTTCCAAGGAATGCAGTGCAATAGGCAAAATAAATGCTTACAATATGTATGTGCCAGTGTTCTCAGAGCATTGTGACATAATGGATCCACTGTTATGGAGTGTTAGAGAAAACAATGAGGAAGGTGATTTTAGCAGAAGCAGTTATGTTATAGATGCATATGACAATTTTTGCTGCTAGAAGTAATCCAGTTTGGTGAATTTACTTTAACAAAAGAGTGAATATTCTTTTTTAAAAAAATAGACTTTATTGATTTTTTACAGAGAAGACGGGAGAGGGATAGAGAGTTAGAAACATCAATGAGAGAGAAACATTGATCAGCTGCCTCCTGCACACCCCCCACTAGGAATGTGCCCGCAACCAAGGTACATGCCCTTGACCAGAATTGAACCTGGGACCCTTTAGTCCACAGGCCGATGCTCTATCCACTGAGCCAAACCAGTTAGGGCAAGAGTGAATATTCTTTATGAAACTTTTGTTAAAGTTGTGCATGGATGTGTTTATATGTATGTGTGCATATACTCACTTGCATTTGTGCATGTGTATTTGTCACAATAAAATATATCTATGTTTGGACTTAGCAATCAAACACATTTGGAAGCTACCCATGTAAGTGATGGAGACAACAGAATTCAGAAGCAACATTTACATACATCTCATATACATATATTATTTTCTAAGATCATTGATGTAAAAGGTTTATTATATTTATTAATGGTGAATAAATAGTACTTTCAGACAAAAAACACTGGAGTAGTAACAAAGACAGCTTTCCTGCTAGCCTGTAATTCACACTTCTATTACTTGGAAATAATTAAATATTCACCAGTGTGTGGCTTTTCAATTCCAGAGAGATAGAGGAGACTGTATGTCCAATATTCTAGCTATTTTGGCAAAGCGTAACTTTAGAAGCCACCACAGTTGAAAGTAACTTTTTTCCCAGGAATACATATTCTCTGGTGGGAAAATAGAATGTAGGTAACTCAGGCAAAGAGAATAAACTTTTTAAGACCAAAGGGAAAATAACAGTTTGAGGCTCTCTGTGTGTATGTAGATTTAATCCACAAAATCCCTTTTTATAGTATAGTAGGCTCTAAGATCCTGAAATCCCCCCTTACTTCCCAGGGGATCACTCTGATTATATTTTACTGCTATTTACAACTGATTTCATTCATAAATATCCCTGGATATTTTTACTTTCTTCCTTCTTTAAACTCAGTGCTCTTATTTTTGTCTTGACATTTGCTATAAAATTACTGCTAGATACAATAAAGGATTCTGGCAACAGCAAGGTTCAAAATTTTTACAACCAACATAATTTTTTTCTGGATGAAGTAATGGTAGAGAGGACAGTTAGAGAATTTGGTGTCTTGGGGTAAAATCAGAATCTGTGTTGTCCTCCCTCCTATTTATATAAATCTGTGATATTTTAGGAGTAGATTTGGATTTGTGACAATTGAGTGGTAGAGAGACAAAGGGTTGGCAACACTGGCAAGAGTATTGGACATGATAAACTGATTTCTCTGGCCTCGATAGACATTGATACCAATCATCTTTTCCTTCTTAACTTAAAAATAAATAAAAATTAAAGTATACGTAGACTTCTCCTTCTAGAGCTCTCTATATCTTCATTGTATTCCCATCTGGTAGTGGTGATAAACAGAGGCTTTCTGTGGATAGGGATTGGAATCTGATGTCCATAAGTTTTTGTTGGTATTTGCTCAGCTGCTAACCTGCCTGGAATTGGATGGTGTCCAGCCAGCCCGGGGCACTCCTGGTTTCCTATGTCAGGGGACAATATGTTAATGAATAAAAGTGCCAAATAGAAATGGGACACAGTTCCAAATACATGTAAACTGAAAAACACCTCTTTTTATTTGTTAATTGTCTTTACTTCATATGCATTTAAAAACACTTTACGTAAAAATGTCAGGGACTTCATTGATAAAAGGTATTTATTGATCAGCCATTTCCAAGTTAGGCCTCGTATTTTAAGACCCAATTCTGGGACCCATATGCTTCAAAATGTTCTCTGATATGATTGAGTTCACAATAATCTCTTTCTTCAATAGCACCATAATTTTTATTGACTCAGTTCCTCAAAGAGAGGCAATGAATCGTAGTGAAAAGAAAATTGAACTGCAAATTAGAAGACTCAGGCTCTAGTTCTTGATCTTTCTCATTCACATATTTGTTCACATAGTTCAACCTCTAGGTCTCCTTCACTGTGTTTCAGTGTGGTGAGTTTGTATGAGAAAATGTCTGCCACATAATACTGGACCAAAAGAGTTGCTCAAAAGAGTAATGATGGGTGTTCCAGGGATGTGCAAATGGGGAAACCATTATCGGCTGCTTTCCAAACTGGAAGTAACTCATCCCACTGAAAGAAGCTGAAGTCTTCTTGCTACAACCACAAGACCAGAATGTAGATCCCTTCAGAAAATAGGTCCTTTATATGAGCCTATTGGATAGCAGTTGTGGGGAGAAATCCATTAATAGGTTGATAAATATCTAAACAGAGATACCACTTTGGTAATATATAGAAGGAAAGGATAATATTTATAATAAGATTTTGAAGCAGAACAGAAAATCCACCACATGCAATGAAAAAAATAAAACAAAACAAAATGAAAAATCAACTCTGACTGTACTAGTTAGGGACTATCACTAGATCCTTAATGAGCAGGAACTAGAGACTGATAATTCACCTGGCATTCCTTATTGATCCCTGTATATTACAATGTAGAGTAAATGGTAATAGTTTTGTCCTTCTTAGTGTGGATTCAACTCATTTTCATTGATTCATATAGTCATCAAATATTGATTGGACATACTGTATACCAGCTACCTTGCTGGCAGTATGGATGGCAGGTGAATAATCCAGACATGCAGTTTAACTTCATGGAGCTTACTGTGTAGAGAAATTTTGAAATTAAACTCAAAAATCACAAATTTTGTTACATACATTATGCTGATGTTGTAGTCATGACCTAACTGTGAGAGTCAAGATCTTTATACCCCAAAAATGGAAAAACCAAAACAATACTTAAAAAAATGGTATGCAATACACCTTAACAACTTCTTACAGAAGCATATTTTTATCTGGGTTTATTAGCAAGTACTGTGAAGTACTTAATAAACTTCAGGTGGCTGTATTAGGTAATTAACATGTGAATCATTTGCATGACTATTTAAATTTTATAGTGGTATTTAACAGTTCACATATTTATGGCCTTTTTTCCAATTAAATGCAAAATGGGAAAGGATGAGAAAAGAAGAATGGGAGAGGAAGTAACATTTGTTGATATACCATGCTCTACAGCACTGGGCTTTAGGCCTATGTTCCTTCATTTAAATATGAATATTAGGAAGCATTTCTGATGCTCTTGGAATTCCCTTCACACTGTCTAGTATATGATTTTGCATTTTTAGGTGCTTCACAAATATTTGTGTTGATTGACTTTGTAATTTAACAAAATTGAGTAGATTTTATTTTTCAATATACTCATATCCTTTCTTATTAGGCATGATAGTTATTGCCATGTTGCTCTCCTCAAAAAAGCATAGCAAAGAAGTGGTTATTTTACACTAAAATCATTGGTGCTGTTGCTCACTCATTTCTCAAAGCCTTTCTGGAGCTAAAGACAAGTACAGTGCCCATTTATTCTTTATGCTGTGAGTTCTGGACTAAAAACTGTTGATGCCTGAAAATGGTGTAACTTCTTCCTTTGGAGAGAGCCATTTGCCTGTGAGATGTGATACAACCTCTTCCAGAAAAATGTGTTTTTTTTTAAAAAGGGGCACAGTCAGCTGTTGGGTTGTTAGGAGTGCTACCAGGGGAAACACCAGGACACTTCACAATGGAATGAGTAGCTCAACTTTTGGAAAATCAAATTTAGGGTGAAGTTTCAGTTAGTACATTGCACCCTGGCCGGGAGGCTCAGTTGATTGAAGCACTGTCCCGTACACCAAAAGGTTGCAGGTTTGATCCTGGTCCAGGCATGTACTGGAAGCAACCGATGAATGTTTTTCATTCTTACTCTTTCCATTTTTCTCTCTCTCTCTCAAATCAATAAATATATATCCTCAGATAGGGATTAAAAACAACAACAACAAAAAAGAGAATACATTGCCAGCTGCTTAAATACTGTCCTTGTTTAGCCAAACAATTTCTCAGCTTCAAGTAGCAAAGAGCTCACACTGGCCTTAGCACTGAGTTCTCTTTTTACAAGAAATTGACAAGGGTCATACGAGTTGAATAGGCATTGCTTAAAGATCTTTTAAAACCTCACTGGTTCCTAAATCCTAGCAAATTCTAAGAAAAACTAACCAACCAACTGAATGATGACTAATTCGCTAATGCTCAAATATACTTATTTCAAATAATATCTGTTGATGGCCTTTTGCCCACCAAGAGCTAGCTTCACAACATGCAAAGATTAATTAGAAACAGTTCTAAGTCCACCTTTCTTTTTAAGCTAGAAGGAAGTACACTAAACAATAGCTGGAATAAATATACTGAGGGGTCCAATAGCTGGTGATGCCTCCACTATACCACAGTGCAGTTCATCTACCACCAGACTTAGGTGAAATCACTCCCCAGCCATACTGCTCATGCTCTATTTTCTGATAGTAATTTGTGCCCATTTTTTTTTACTACTGTCAAAAGTATCTACTACTGTTGTTAACAATTTTAGAAGGCAGTAAATCCTCCAAAAATCCCTGACTTGAAATCTGATAGAAAACAGGGTGAATAGATAAGAGATCCTTCAAGGCAGCTCACCTCTATGATGGTTCTATTGAGACAGAACACACATATATACACACATATACTGGAGTACACACAAAGTGTGTGAAATAAGTAATTCCTTTAAGGAGAAGTACTAAGAGAAAGAGGTCCCAATGTTTGTTACTAGCCTTAGAATAGCTTACTGCTTACTTATTTATCAATGAGAACAAAGCCCAATTAGTCTTTAACTCAAGGAAGAGAAACACGAGAGACGAAATGGTCACAGTTGCCCTTTATGACTTATTTTCCCCCAATGTGAAGCATGGAAACTCATTTACAATATTGGATTTTTGACTGGATTGTTTTCTTTCCCAGAGGCTGGCTCTGCAGAAGTCATTATCAGACCTTAGGAAGTAACAACTGATCTACCTCTGAATATAGATCCCTCTCCTTCCCTCTGCTTCTCCCTCATTGTTTTTACCTCCCCAGTTATTAAACTGATTGCATGCAAAATTAATTATCAGTCCTGTCACATCTTGCACTGCTAACAGTGGTCAGTATTGAATTATGGGGAATGCAAACGCAATTTTCAGCAGCCTAATTGCTTCTCCTGTAACCAGTGAAATGTTACATTAAATACCCATGGCAAGCAGATTGTATTCAATTTCCATAACAAACTGGTGGGATTTCATTACTAGAATCCCTAGCATCTACTCACATGACTCTTTCATAACTATTCTAGCAGGCTTGTCTTAGATAAAGCAAATTCCTTTCCAAAGAAGCAGCTGCCCAGTGAGGTATTGATATGCCTTGTATCAAGTGGTCCATGACAGTGACAGATGACTAGTGTGTTTCATAGATATTGATTGAGAACTTCTACTGTCTGGTCCTCAAAAAGCTCAGGCTAGATATAAGGGGACACAAAATGTAAACAAATAACTGTAGTAACTGTTTAATGTATATTGATAGATGTATCTTTAAGATACCCTGGTAACTTAGAAGAAGCTGCAGTTGCAGAAAATGACTAAGATATTCACCAAAAATATTAAAAGAGAAAAGAACACTTATGTTGGCTGAGGAAGGCGGAGTAGAAGTTCATTAGGCAAACATAATGGATAAGGGCATTTTAGAAAAAAATATACTAATAACTAGCACTTATTGAGAACTTAATTCTGCTAGCCTTGGTTTGAAGCACATTAGATATATTTTAAAACATTGAATCCTCATAGCAACCCTATGAGATATTATCACCATCTTATGAATGAGGAAGCTGAGATACTGAAAGATTAAGAAACTTCCCCAGCTGTGATGGTTGATTTTATGTCATTTTGATTGGCCATGGGGTGCCCAGATTATACATTATTTTTGGGGTGTCTGTAAGGTTGTTTCTGGTTAAAATTAGTATTTGAATCAGTGGACTCCATAAAGTAGGTTGCTCTCCCCATGTGAGTGGGTATCATCCAATCCATTGAGGGTCTAAAAAGAACAAAAAAGCAGAAGAAGCTGGAGTTTATTAAAGAAAAATCTCCTCTTCCTGGTTCTTATGCCTTTGGGTTTTGACTGAATTCCAGTACTGGATTTCTGGGATCTCCAGCTGACTTTCCAGCCTACATGATCATGTGAAACAATTCCTTATAAAATATATGATTTCTGTGGAGGACCCTGCTTAATACAGATATGAGTACTGAGAGTGGTTCTAAAGGAACAGATATTTTAAGTATGGGTTTTCTAAATTGGTTCTGAGGTTTCTTGTATTGGCTCTCTAATCTGATTAGATTTAAAGATGTTATTGACTCTGTTTCCAGTAGTAAAGAGAAAACTGATAGTCTGCAGTATGTGCAATTTATAGAGAGGCCCAATATACCTCCATTGGATACTTCTAGTCAACCACTTATAAGGAGAAAGGAGATAGGTGACTCTCTATATGTTACTTTCTAATATTTTTGGCAAAATAAAAATATAATGGCATGGGTTGCCTGCTATATAACTAACAGCTAATAGTGCAATAATTCAGATTTAGCAATATGAAGTCACAGTTAAGCAAGGAAGACAGATCTAGATCATTAGGGTCATATTGGTCATACCAGAGGATTATAGTTAGTCTGTAGGCAGTGGGGAGCTAAAATATATTTTTAAAGAAATGGCAAAGTCAGATTTGCATTGTAGAAGTATTATTGTGTAAGTACATAGGAGGATTGGTGAAAGGTAGCCAGACCCCAAGCTGGGTAATATAGCCTTTTTAGTAGTCTTACTATAACTAGGCAAGAGATGATGTAAATGACACTGAGCCATGGGAGCAGCATCCCATACAGTGAGGAAGAGACAATATATGAGAGAACTATTTTAAGGGTGCATTTGACACCACTTGGTAATAGATTGAAGTAATGGATATAGGATTAGAATCAGTCAATCTACCATGGAATCAGTGCAGATCAGCCATAGGAATTCATAAACCTATACATCAGCACATGGCAGGAGTTTAGATAGTTTTTTGTTTGAATAGTCAAACTCCCTTGTTTTATAGATGAGGAAATAAGGTCTGGAGAGATTGAAGTGATTTGTCTCACATCACTTAGCTACTGTCTTACAGATTGAAATCCATGCCTCCCATTTCCATTTGTTTTGGATCATGACACCTTTAAGTAATAGCCAATTCCCTTCTCACTGGGAGAGAATCCTTAAACTGAGTCCTGACCTAATTTGCCTGAGACAGTCAATTATTTTATGGGACACTATCATGCACTGCCCAATTCATTCTCTTCCCTACCCTAGGATGCACATGCTCAGCTGCTAGGAATGTGTGCAGGCTGTTGACTGCTCTCAGCTGGGTACCTCTCCAGAAATTACTCTCTGCTGAAAGAAGTTACCTGTGGCTATTTGGACTGTTGAAGAATTTTGAGTATCAAGGATTAGTCTTTTGGGTAATGTGAAACCATAAAGGTATTTTGAGCAGAGAAGTGATGTCCTGGAGAAATATTTAAACATATGTAAGGATAAGTGAGAAAAGAGAAGGAATAGAGGGAAAGTTAATTATGATACTACTACTGTGATGTTATAAGGATTTGTATGAATGTGGACACATTTTTAAAGGAAGAATTCACCTGATGGGGTGGCTGATTAGATTTTGGAAAAAAAGAGAGATTCATGCCTAAATGATGGAAAATTGGTGGTGCCATATCCAAAACTAGGTTGTTAATTTAGAGGGTACTGGCTTTAGAGGAAAGATAAAAGTAAAGTTCTTTTTTTCTGATATTTGAGATGGAAGAGAAACAGTCAAGCAGAGATATCTGGGAGGCAGTTGGACATGAAAGATTGGAGTTCAAGACCAAGAAAGTGGAGAAGAAAGAGGTTGTAGAAGATTTTTTTCCATGGGGAGAATCCTTGAAGTCTTGAGAATAAATGGGATTTGAAGGCAATAGGAAGTAGATGGAGACAAGGTCAGGGGATGACATTCAAACATTGGGAGAAGTCTATATTTAGAAGGTGGTAGGAGAAAGCAAAGGCACTTTATGAGAAAAAAAAAAAAGCAACTGAAGAAGAGGAAGGAGCAGAAAAGAATCTACAGGAAAGAGAGCATTTCAGGATCCAAGGAGTGATCAGCTCTACTCAGATACCAAAGAGAAATCAGTAAAACAAGTACTATTAGGATTGGTTTTTCTCCCCTGTATAACAAATAATGATGATTATTATGAGGTATAGTTTTGAGGATGAAGTAAAATCATGTATATTAATCATTTAGTCTGAGACTCGGGAGAAGACAAGGATTTAGTCAATAGTATCTGCTGTTGAAAATTTTAGAATTACTATTCATCACCCAGCTATGCTGTTTTCCCAGTTACACATTTGAATAAGATGCAACTCTCACTTTCAAAGACATTGATGTCAATACAAAGAAATGGTATAAGCAGGTAAATACCATTTTAATGGTATTGGGTCTATGAGAAAGATGCATACACTGTAGAAAGAGGCTCTGAGAGAAAGAGATAAATACTTTGTGACTTTTTTTGTCAGATACAAATGATAGAATTAGCCTTACATATTAAATTGTACCCGTGGATATAAAATTTGCTGAGCCAGTTCATAGAGTATTGAATCTGTATAATTATGATGTTCCTTTGCTTATATTGGAGGGATAAACTCTTGGGAGATAATAGCCAAGATCCAGGGTCTGACATTTTTCCTTTGTGCATAGAATTCTCATTTACTTATTCTACAGTGAATAAATTAGAATGACTTTGAATAATGGGCATTTTTTTTGGTAGCCTAAAGAACAGTTGATCCTTAAACCCAATTTACAAATTAGGAAAACAAATAAATTATAGCATGGCTAAATCCAACACCTTCTCAGGACTACAGTTTGCTCTTCAAGGAATGGGTCATTGAACCCTTGCCTGAATCCAGGTTTTCTCAACTTTCTACTCAAAGTGCACTCTGACCTGCAGCTTGGGCATTACTGGGATAGTTGTTTCAATTGCAGAAGCTCTGCCTTGTTCCAGGCCTAGGGTGTCAGAATCTGCACTTTGGCAAGAACTTTAGGAACAGACAATGTGGAGTTGAGAGGAACTGGGCTAGAATACTGTATTAGGGATGAGGAACTCAACTATATTCCCCATGTGCTCCAGTGTTACTAATGGTGATGTTAGAGCATCATGAAGCAATCTTGGATTATGGTTTCACTTACAGTCCATGTGGTGGAGGTCACAATTAGAACAAAGTACCGCTACTTTTCTTATCTAAGTTATATTATATGGGTTCACAAAAATGAACATTTTATTGTAATAGATTAAATATTTATGTCCTTTCAAAATTCATGTTAAAACATTGCCCCCCAAGGTGATGATATTAGGAGTTAGGGCCTTTGGGCAGTGATAAGATCATGAAGGTGATGCTCTCATGAATGGAATTAGTGCCCTTGCCCCTTCTCCGCATGAGGTTACAGTAAAAACAACTGTATAGGGAATATACTCTCACCAGACATTAAATCTGCACATTGATCTTGAACTTCTTAGCCTTTAGAACTATGAGAAATACATTTCTGTTGTTATAAGCTATGGTATTTTTTTATAGCAACCCTAACAACAGAAACACTGACCCTTTAATTACAGGGTAAGAAATGATTATTTCACTACTGGAAAGTGCTTCTAGACTCAGAATCAAGTAAAACCTGGAGAGTCTTTCCAGAACTCAGAAATATTGTCAAAGAGCTTCAAAGATTGTTCTATCACTTGCTAACTGCATGACTTTAGTCATTTTCTTAACCTCTCTAAGTTTAAGTTTTCTTTCTTTTATTACTGATTTCAGAGAGAGGAAGAGAGGCAGGGAGACAGAGAAACTTCAGTGATGAGAGAGAATCATTGATGGGCTGCCTCCTGCACGCCCCCTCCTGGGGATCAAGCACACAATCTCAGCATGTGCCCCAGCTGGGAATCTAAGGGTGACTTCCTGGTTCATGGGTTGATGTTCAACCAGTGAGCCACACTGCTGGGCATCTTACATTTTCTTAATCATAGAATGTGGATAATTATTGTACCTGTATCATACTGTTGCTAAAAGTTAAATGAGCGAGGGTATATGAAGTAGTTAGCACAGTGTCTGGGTACCAGTGAGGGCTCAATAAATATTACTTGTCTATTATCATATAGTTTATTATTATTTAATTATAATTGAGTATTTATTATCCAATCTCTTATACAGGAACAATAAAGATTTCTGATTACTTTGAGAAAAATACAATAATTTAAATTTAATTGATATTGACAAATACTGTGATATTAGAAATTCAGATGGCACTTAGGAATCTATTTTCTTAGTCTCTATTCTGTGGCCTGTAGTTCTATTTATTCTTTTCATCTCAGCCACATTAGAGGCACAGTATCCCCCTCTTTCTCAAGGATGTGCCATCACTCATCATCCCCACCCTATGCCAGTGCCTTTTACAGCTGCGAAAGCAGTTCTGAACAGATGAATGCAGCAGCACATGATCACATGTTTACTCTCCTTCGCCACAATTCATCTTACTTTACATTTCCTAGGAACACATTTTAGGATAGAAATGTCTGTATTCCATTTATAGTTCTTCAATTATCTGGTTTATTCTCTGTGTTTTTACAATCTAATTAAACTTGGGAATCAACTTAGTTCAAGGCATGGCAGCTGTGGAAATGTGGTTTATTTGCTTTGAATGAAAAAGGACATGCTGGCGCAGCGTCTTTTCCTTTTATGACTATGTACAATTGAGAATGAGTGCGGGCAGTCTTCTGGCCCCAATATAAAATTCTGCTGTTATGCCACCATAGTCAAAATGGGATAACAGACAGTACCCAAGTATATTTGCCAGGAGGAAAATGCCAGTCCATGCTCTCCTGGAGGTCTCATTTAGAATATTAATTCTGAACTATTGGCCTATCACTCATGAACTACCATTTCCAATACCTTTTGACTCCCTTGATGAGATTGGAAGAAACTCTTAACTTTCTTCCTTTAAAAGACTATATATATATATATATATATATATATATATATATATATATATATATATATCTATATCTATATCTATATCTATATCTATATCTATATCTATATCTATATCTATATCTATATCTATATCTATATCTATATCTATATATCCATAAAAGAAATCCTTAAGGCCTTTAGCTCATATGTTCTCCTTCAACTGCAGAACACTAGAGCATTTCTGTTTTATTGATTGTATTTAGTTTTTATTCTTCTTCCATCCACACCTTGCCTGCAGATGTTTTTGTTTAGATGCCTAACCTCCCATCATGACTGCTATTCATCTGCTAAAGATGAGGATTGCCTTTTGTCAGCTCCATGACCCATAACAATGATTGGGTGTAGAGCAGGTGATCTGGCAGATGTTGTATTTGCCACATGGCTAAACCACTGATGAAGATTAAAAATGTTAAAAAAAAAAAACTAACTAAGAGCCACATGATGCCCTCACAATATTGTTCCCTCACATGGAGCTTTAAAATTATGTGGTCTAGCCCTGGCCAGTGTGGCTCAGTTGGTTGGAGCATCATCCTTTCAACCAAAAGGTGGTGGGTTCAATTGCTGGTCAGGGCACATAGCCAGGTTATGATTTAATTCCCAGTAGGGGCACATCTGGAAGGCAGTTTATCAGTGTTTCTTTTCCACATGGATATCTCTCTCTCTCTCTCTCTCTCTCTCTCTCTCTCTCTCTCTCTCTCTCTCTAAAACCAATACATCAATCAATAAGTATGTGTACAAAATGTTTTTTTCTAAGGCTAATATCAGTTCCATTTTCAAAAGTTTCAGTGTGGCTTCATAAGTACACAGGAAGACCGAAGGGTGATAGGAGAAAGTGTTTCAATTTGTGGTTTTACTACTGACTCATTGTATAAGCCAGTTTGGGATTTTACTTTATATTCCATTTCCAAAGTGGGATACACTGCTGTTCAAGTCAGTTAAGTCTTCATATTCTAAATAGCTTCTCTCTGAAACCTCTAAGATTCCCTTTGGCCTTTGGGTGGACCTGAACCTGTCCTTCTATTCCCAGCTGTGCTATGAATCCAGTGTTACAGACACACATCTACGTATACCCAACACAGCTATGTTACACCACAGAGCAGGATGAGCAGCTCAAGCTTGGTGGTGACCCTGTCCTGAATTCAAAGTCCAGCTTTGCCACTTTTCAGCTCCATAGGCTACGGGCAGGTAACTGAAACTCTGACCCATAATTCTTCACCTATAAAATAGAGATGACAATAATGCATGTGAGGATTAAATGAAATGCAATTACAAAGTTTGTGTGAAGTACCAAGTATAATACTAGCTCTACATAGGTATGAAGTAAAAAGTTATTTTCATTACTTAGTTTACATGTCTGGCTCAGTAGTGCCTTCTAACTTTGAGCTTATATTCCAATTTTGTGTCTCTATAAAAGCACAGTGTTGTGCATTTAGTAGTTTAATGAATAGTATATGAATAAATGTATGAGCTATTAAATAATCACTTTGAGTTTATAATTGGTCAAAGCAGCAATTTTCTTATAGACGTTTTTCCCTTGGAGACTATTCTTTAAGATGGTTCTTGTGCTAACACTAGAGTTGCCTACGCTAGATCTAAAAGACAGCCTATGGCCCGGACCCCCTGGCAGTGCCTAGGATTGTCATGGATCTCAGTTATAGTCCTTCATTCACTAGTTCACTGCCTCCATAGTCATTTTCCCATCTTTTTCACCTCTGAAATAGCCCACATGCTTAATTTCCTGATGCTCATCATACTTTTAAGTTTTCTCTCTTTCCATAAAAATAGCAACTGGGATATGGCAAACCTTTGCTGAACCCCCATTTTTCTCACATCTTTAGCTGAGAAACTTCATTATTCTGCACATGTGTGGACTTGCAAACATTGCAGTGTTGAACATTATTGCAATTTGACATTTGCTCTTATTGATCCATTATTTATTTAGGGCAGAAATAATCTCTCACTCAGATTTATTTCTTTATGCCCTGTTGCCTCTTTGTGAACTAGCCACTTCCCTAGAGTGTTTATACCTCTGACTTTCTCAGCACCTTTATCCCTGATAATATACCTTCATTCCAAGGTTTCTAGATGATTCAGATAGGGTAATAGTTCTATACCAATCATGGTTAAGGATTATTATTTTACATCTTTAATAAATAGGAAAGGAAAAGGAGTGATGCAAAGTGGTAGGAAGATAGGTAAGATGAATGGGTTGGACTGGCCAATTATCAGACCACCTAGAGTTTACAGGTAGCTGACTGATTAGATAAACTGGAGAAGGAATAAGAAAAATAGAAGCAGCCTTGGCTGACTCCTGTACATATATGGGATATAAGATAATGCAACATGGATTTAGTTATAAAGTACCTCTCTTTTGGAAGTTGTACCATCTATAATAATAAACATTTAATATGCTAATTAGACCAGACATCCTTCTGGACGTCCTTCTGGATGAAGCCACAGCAGCGGGGGCCGAGGCAGAGGAAGCAGATGTGGCAGAGGCCCCCGCTGCAGCAGCAGAGGCCAAGCCCCTTGCACGAATTTTGTGCATCAGGCCTCTAGTGTAGCAATAAGAAATAAGTGTTCTAGTTTTCAAAATGTCAATTATTGACTTTTCCAGCCTCTTCTTGAGGTTAGTTCCTCTCCAGTTGGGTGATAATGGAAATACAGGGTTTGCTAAGAGTTACAAAATATCTTCGGCCATTCTGGGAAGAGATCCTTTAGATTATTGAACTGTGCCACCTCAGCAATATTATCAATTTGCAATGGCTCACTAATAGCCAGTGGTGGGGAAGGGGCATTTTAGGCAGCACAGCCTTCATTCATTTATTCTTGTATCAATTCAATCATATATTCAATGAATATCAGATAGAATGGGTCACATTGTGATATTAGCGTTTACTGTCTCTGTGATAGTAGGTATGATTATTAACCTCATTGGACTTCAGTGGCTTCCTTTGTAAAGTCTGAGCAGTAACACCAACTCTCCAGGTTATCAGAGGATCAATGAGGTGGCATATATAAAGCTTTTAGGGTGCTCACATGTAGGAGGTGCTCAAGGGACAGTAGCTGAAAAGAATGTTTCTTACTTTTTTTGGATAGTGTATGGAGTGGCATTTTTTCACTGTAGGAAATGATTATAGGTGTACAATCTTAATAATGGCATTTTAAAATTCCATTGTACGATTTAGAAATTCTGAGGAATTGAATCTTGTCCTTATTATTACCACATTAAACCAAAAAGTAGGTTTCCTTTTAATAGATCTACTAATGGAGAAGAAAATTAGCGCTGACATTTGTTTGGGATACAAAATAATGGAAAGTTCATAGGCAAATGCTTGACATAGGAAACTGTTTTTTTCCATAAAGAAAATAGTTTAGAGGTTTTAAAAATTAGTCTAGGCTCGCACTTCTGTGGAAAATTGGAAATAATGTCTTATTCTTATATAAATGATCAAGAATTGTGGACTGAATTTTTATGACTATCCTTTTTTAAATTCCACATTTCTGACTCAGAGATTTTTGCCTCCCAAAGACTGGCCCTGAGGATTTTTATTAGGTACAAACTAAAAGGTGTTGTTTTTCCTCATAGGGTTCCTGTGATATTTTTAGAAGTGTCACTTTCTCTCTAATTTATCAATTCTGTGAATCTTTGAAATATCTATTATCTCTAGATGATGTCTGTTTCCAACCAATTTGAAGATTATTTTGATTAGATTTTGCAGGAGATTTTGGGAGGAAGGGTTTTGAGTTAACCCAGGTCCTTTGCAGGCCAGACCTCACCTGTCCAGATGAGGACAGGTACTAGAAGGGTGGAGGAGAATTATGTTCTACAGCCCTTTGACAAGACTAGTAATCATATGGCAGAGCCAAGTCTGCTGCTAGAAGAACACTAGCAATTAACAGATAGATAGAGTAGGTTCCTATGATCAGGCACGAATTAGGTCAACAATCTGGAATATTACCATGAAGAAGGAAGATTTACCAGAAAAAGTCATTAGACATGTTCTATAAGATCTCAAAACTGTTGTAATTGGTGGAAATTGAGGCATTTCCAAGAATTATTAGATATTGAAAGATCTCTTTATAGGAGAGTGAGTTCCTTATCATTAAAGATACTGAAGAAAAATGGTTATTGTAGGAATTAACCAATCAGATACAGTTGCTTTATTAAGATTTCTGTTGTCTTAGAGATTCAATGATTGTTCAACTGTTTTAGCATTTTTCTTTAATCTTTTTTTCAGTAGAAAGTTGTTCTCTCACATATCAGTATGGTTTCCTCTATCTCAGTACGGCTTTCTCTTTGGAAGTTATGGGAAATTACAGAAATTCAGAGAATTTAAGAATGGTGGCTAATTAATATATTATTCTCAGGGAAATATCCTCAGATAACAAAAAATGCTCAAAACTGAATTGGGGGCTGCATTTATTTTAGTATCATTTTGTTTTCTTCTACTTTGTTAAAGAGAGTGAGGGAGAAAGTGGGCAAGAAAGGGAGATCAGATTTAATTTCCCAATGAAAGGGAAAAGAAATGATAAATTGAATTAATAAAATAAATGCACCACTGTGTGGGGTTGTTATGGTCACGTAGAGTCCTCATCTTCCCTTATGTCTCACTGACTTTCTGCTGGTTCTGAATATCACCTCCCTCAACAGTATCACCACACAACTGTTAGACATCCTTATATGTCACAATGTTACCGCCCTTCCTCTTCTACTATTCCAGCTTGGAGAGTTTACAGAGCTCTAGTTAATTAATGTTGAACCTTTCGGGTCATCTATGAATCTTGGCAGGGTGGCAGGGGACTCGAATTTAATTAAAAGCACAAGCTATGTGGGATCGTGAGTCTCAGATTCCAGGAGGTTGACAGTCACTATATGGAAGCGGCTGGTAGGAGGTAAGCAGTGTGGCAAAGGGTACAAGGACTGACAGAAGGTGATATCCCAAGGCCCAAATAAGGAAGAAGAACAGAGAGACTGTGAGATCCAGCTGAGCTTCGTCAAAGGCATGGTAAAGGGTGTGTGCGTGTGTGTGTGTGTGTGTGTGTGTGTGTGCGTGCGCGATCAGAGTGTACACACTGGCTTGGAGGTAGCAACCCTTTTCCTTGCTAGAAACTTGATGATGGCAGCAACAAAGCCTAGGCAGGGGATCATTAAAGAGCAGGGGGCTAGCTAATGAAATGAAAATAACTTTAAAAGGATGAAAAGAAATTGTTGTTAACACACCATGTGCTTAACCTATGAACCCAGCTGCTGTGGCAACATAATAACACAGAGTCAGCTCCTGCAATGCAGATAAGTTGCTTCCTAGGTGGAAGTGGGGCTTCTTGGGAAAAGATTAACTTTTCTGTCCACAGGGGCATGATTTAACTTACTGGAATAGTAATTTGACAAATGGCACCATTGTGGTCCAAAGTGAATGCTTGCTAGTTTCAACCAGAAGGGTATGTACTGAAAAACCATGAAGAAAATCATTCTTTGACTTTTTTTCTCCTCTCAGCATAAGCACAACCCTGAGCCTGCTCACTTTTGAGAGTTCCAGCAATGGAAAGAAAGCTCAGATGTTTGGTGAAGTGGGACTCACACCCAGCAGACTGAGCCTAGTTCTCAAAGCATTTCTCCAGGGGAGACTGCTGACCGGCTTGGCTCACGCTGGGTTGGAAGGTTTTGACTGTTCTTTTCATTTTGGTCCACAGGTTTCAAGTTAAAAATAAAAAGAGTTTCTTCTACTTGGAACTAAGTTAGTCGAGATGGTGAAATTGAGGTCTGGTGGACATTTGCATACCTAATTATACATGACCTTGTGTGTGTTGCTAACATTAATTCATTTCTCTTCACTGAGTTGTTGGTAAACATCGTAGCTAGGTAAGGCTGAGGGAATGTTCATGTTTCTGGCTGTTATGGGATTCCTGTTCCCCTATTTCTTTATGTGTCATACACTGATTCTCATTTAAGCCCCAGGCCATTTTGCAGGACAATATTTCTCCCATAAATAAGAAATTTAGACTGGAGCCAAAAGAAGCTCTATCTCTCTACTTGCAATTATTGCTTACTATTCAAACCTTATGCTCAAAGTTCTCAATACGTCCATCCCTTGCTATTGTGGTTCGTAATCTCTCCTTGTAGAGATGTATTCAGACCTGGGGATGCTTGAATTGAAAGAGAGTAACTCTCTTTTGGTATGTGCTCAGCAGGATCCCACTACATAAACTGTCTTCCTGCTAGAAACTGCAGAAATAGGAGACGAATTTTATACCAACCTGGCTTCAGCCAAGGAAAGAACACCAATCTCTGAGTAATGTACCAGCTAAAAGATCTCCTCTAGTGTGCTAAAGTCATGCATTCACTGGGTCCTTTACTTACTGAGTGCCTACTGTGTTTCTTCTGAAAGGGCTCTAAGGGGAACAGCACAAGACAAGGTCTCTGTCCCCATGTATGGCATATTCTAGTGAGAAGAGGCCCTTGATGCTCAAATAGGTAAACTATAAATCACTTGCCAATAGCAATAAGTGCTGGAGAGGAAAGGATCAGAATGAGGGCAGGGGTACTTTTTGGTGGTTGGAAAGAAGATACATCTCTTTTGAAATCTGAGAGATGAGGTGAGCCAGTGATAACAGACCCAGAGGAAGGGGATTCAGAACAGAGGGAACAGAAAGCTGCAAAGATGGAAACAAGGAGGCCAGGTGAGCAGAGCAGAGTGAGAAGGGGAAGCCCAGGAGGGAAGCTGCTGAAGCATGTGGTTGCTCACCGACTGTCATCATGGACAGCCTCACTCACTTTTTACAAAACCCTACATCATAATAACAAATGAAATTATATCTCTGTTTTTCCTATCTTTGCCCAGGACCTGTATTAAATAACAATAAAAATAATAAATGCATTAAGTCCAGTGCATGTTCTAGTCATAATGTTAAGTGTATTATAACCAGCCTGCCAGCTTCATGGGTTTTGCTTCCATGGGTTCAACCAACCACAGATCAACATGTTTGAAAAATTGTTACATCTGCTACCCTGGGGGTGTAGTTCTGTTGAGCTTTATCTCATGCACCAAAAGGTCACAGTTTGATTCCCAGTCAGAGAACATGCCCTGGTTGGGGGCTCAGTCTCTGGTCTGGATGAATGTAGGAGTCAGATGATCAATGTTTCTCACATCCATTTTTTTCTCTCTCCCTTCCTCTCCCTTCCTCTATCTCTCAAAAACAAAACAAAATAATAAAAACATATTTTTAAAACATGTAACATTGTTGCTGACATGCACAATGTAGTTAAGCCTACAATGGTTTGATGTCTGCATCTATAGTGGACATGCATACACTTTTGTATTCTTCATTACTCCTCAAACAGCACAGTATAACAGCTATATACATAGCATTTACATTGTATTAGGCATTATAAGTAATCTAAAGATGAGTCAAAGTATATAGAAGGGTGTACATAGGCTATAAGCAAATACTATGCCATTTTATGTAAAGGATTTGAGCATTTGCAGATTTCATTATGCATGGAGTTCCTGGAACTAATCCCTCACAGATAACAACAGATAAGTGTACATCTATTATCTCATTTAATCATCATATAAGTCCTAAGTCCTGGTGGAACCAAGATTTAGAGAAATTAACCAATTTTTCAAGATTTAGCATAGCTAGTAAGTTGCAAAATGAATTCATCTTACACTGGCTTGCTTACAAAGCTATAGACTTAGTTCAAAACTACTATATAGCATTACCATGGTGCTCTTACTATGTGCCCAGCACCAAACTGGATATTTTATACATATTGCCTCAGTATACTCAGTATTTAAAACGATCCTATGGAATAGATATTATTCCAATTTATTTACATGTAGGAAAACTGAGAAATAGAACATTCAAAAGATTTGCTTGAGGGCAAATAGTAGTAATCAGCAGTGATGGGATTCCAATTTAGGTCGGTCTGAGTCTGAAGGTCTTTCTGTTTAACACCACACAGCCTGTCTCCCAGTATCGCCAGCACCTCCATCTGGAAACCTAGGTTTGGGTTACAGGAGAGCCCATTTGATAAGGATGGGTTGTAGGGACAGGATTTACACCATGTTTCATTTTATCAGTATAATCTCTTGTTCTCAGTTGGGTAAAATCTTACCCATCACTTTTCCCCACCAAAATATGCATTTCTCTTTGAACTATTTCATAACAAGTCTGAGCCCAATATGACTTAGCTATAAGGTGGGCCCATGACACTTGTATTACTCTTTCTTGGTTCTAATTTTGTACATGCTTCATTAATTATTTCTACCCACTGTGTGTAGGCATGCTCACTCCCTGAGAAATAGGGCTGTATCTCCCTCATTTATGCATCTCTGTAACATCTATCTGCTTAATGTATCATGTAGACTAGGTGCTCAGTAAAGTAGTTGATAACTTCAGGAAGTATGGGAAATAAATACCCTATCCCTCCTGTTCATTTTTTTTTTTTTGGACTCAAACATTTGACAAAATTTGTTTGGAACGCTATGAAGGAATATTTTTAGTGAGACATATAATGAAACTGTCTTTTGAGATAAGAAAAAAAATAACAAACAACATCAGCAAAAGATGGATGGCAGCTGCACTGTGCTGTCTTCTGCCAACTGATATTCCTATTGTCCATATGGAAAGATTATACCCCAAATCTTTTCCCACTCTTGGGTGAACTACCTGGCTGTGTTTTTAACCTCTACTGATTGAGTTTTGACTACCCAAATTGGGCCACCTCAGGTATGATGTGCTCCGGGAAACTCTGCCATCTGAACATCTCAGCATCTTGGACTCCATCCAGTGCCACTTTTGATATGCTAAGAAATATTCCACACACATAAAACCAAACCAAATACAAAAAAATATTGTAGCCTGCCCTTGCTACCTATAACCCTAACCAAACAACATTATTCTAATGGGGCATGTGCAACACACACACACACACACACACACACAAGATCTTGTTACAGAAGTAGCAGTGTGGTCGGGGGAAGATACAAGGTACAATATGTTCTAATTCAATCTAAAGAATAAAGAGATGACAGAGTGGTTAGCCATAGTAATATCATTGCCTAACTCACTTTTGCATATTGTATCCTCCTCTCTATCTCATGTTGTCTATGTTGATAACTGATTAATACAGGAAATCAGATGTCAGTTAGTCTTGAAATTGTGTGTGTTTGGGGGGGGAGTGTGTGAAGAGAGAGAGAGAGAGAGAGAGAGAGAGAGAGAGAGAGAGAGAGAGAGAGAGAGAGAGAGAGAGAAACATCAGTGATGAGAGAGAATCATTAATTGGCTGCCTCCTGCATGCCCCACACTGGAGATTGAGCTCTCAACCTGGGCATGTGCCCTGACAGGAAATCAAACCATGACCTTCTGGTTCATAGATCAATGCTCAACCACTGAGCCATGCTGGCCAGGCTGTTTTGTGATTCTTTATCAGGCTTTGATGGTACTAACATCGAGGTTCAACTCTTGCCAGAATCCCTAGACATTGAAGGCAAGATAAATTGACTTAAAACAATCATCCATGAACCAAGAGTGGGGATGGGGCACACCAAGTGTATTCGTTGCCTTGAAATGCCACAGCAAGGTATCATGAACTAGATAACTTATAAAAACAGACATGCATTATTGGATAGGTCTAGCTAGAAGTCCACAATCAAGGTAGTGCCATACTCCTTTTAAAGGTTCCCAGTAGAATCCTTCCTTGCTTCCTCCTAGCCTTTGGTGATAGCCATCGAGCCTTGGTATTCCTTGGCTTGCAGCTGTATCACTCTAGTCACTGCCTCATTCATCACATGGCATCTTATTTGTGTGTGTCTCTTGTCACATGGCATTCCCCCCTTAGAAGGACACCAGTCATATTGTGTTAGAGAATGCCCTAATGACCTCATCTTCATTTGATTACATCTGGATGTACTCTATTTCCAAATAAGGTCAGACTTACAGGCACTGGGAATGAGGACTTCAGCATATCTTCTCAGGAACATAATTCAGCTCATCATACCAGATGTAACTGTGATTCTTCAGAATTTCTTTGTGGTGATGTATCATTGCTACCATGCTGAGGTGTGGGGGGAATCCAGGGATTTAATCTCTTTGACAGTGGCCCTAGGCTTCTCCTCTTGTCACATCACTCTCTGCTGTCCTGGCCAGTTCACCTTCCAATGGGATGACTTTTATGTCATGCAGAGTGTGTGGATTGGCCTCTGACAAAGTGAAGCCCAAGTCCTTAGCCTTTTGGGCACCTAACCTGGAGCAGAAGGGCAGAGACCCAAGTGCCTCTCTGAGATTATCTGTTGATTTTACACCCAGAGAGCAGAAGCACCACAGATGTGGTACTTGATCTAGAAAGCAAAGTGAGTATTCCCTAAGGGAAATGTTCATTCTGTGATTACATGGAGTGTAAAATGCCTGGAAGCATTCTACCCAGTGTCCTCTGATCATCAATGCAGAGGGAGACCAGAGGAGCTCATGGAGCAGATGCAGCAGCACCCCAGGGACCTAGCCTCCTCCACTAGGGGCATAGATGGCCAAGTGAGCAAAGGCATTTGAGGACATCTGGACTGTCCTGTTCATTTCCCTGCTCAGAAAGGATAAATGACTCCACTAAACGGCTCATTATCAGTGGATGACCAGGACACAGCACATGCAAGTAAGGCTGTGTAACTCATTGAGGCCCCTTTAAGTGATAAAGCATTGAGTTTCTTGATTTAATGCATGCAGTGGATGGTATAAAAGTCCTGATAGTGCAAGCATTAAACAGCAGCCAGAAAGCCTGGAAGAGGATCCTCTCTCCTCCACTTATAAGCTGTGTGATTTGGGGCAGGTTTTGCCATCAGTGAAATGGCAATAATGATGGCACTATCTACCTCACTGAGTTGATCTGAGGGCCAAATGCATATGTATTGCAAGCACTTGGAACATCATCTCACAGAGATAAAGTATTAAGAAAGGCTTGATGACCTGATTGGCATGGATCAGTGTTTAAGTAATGACCTATGAACCAGGAGGTCATGGTTTGATTCCCAGTCAGGACACATGCCCAGGCTGAGGGCTCGATCCACAGTATGGGGCATGACAGGAGGTAGCTGATTGATGATTCTCTCTCATCAATGATGTTTCTAACCCTCTCTCCCTTCCTCTTTGAAATCAATGAAAAAATATTTTTTTTAAAAAAAGAAAGGTTTGATGTAGTAATTATTATTGTTAGCCTCACCTCATAATTAGTGTCCTAACTAAGCTATGTCATGGTCTGGGATCTGCAGTGCATTGTGAAAATGCTGAGCTGTATCCCCCAGAGTGATGGGAGCTACAGTGGAGGCAGGACAGCGAAGGGGGCACAGGCTGAGTGTACTGTCACCATATAGTGTAACAGAAAGGGAATCTTACTGAAGACACTCCCAGTCACCATGGATGTCCTGGATATTTCCAGAGAAAAGGATCCAGGGGCTGGCAGCAAACAGGTGGGAGATGAAGGAAGAGCTGATTGGTCAGCTCTTAAGTGTCTGTTTGGAACCCCTAACCCCAGAGCCACTTTATAAAGATTATTTTGTTGTAATTATGATTCTCCAAGGGACTGATAGGGTATATAGTAGATTTACTTCTGTATCATACACACCCAGGCCTCGGCACCTGTCTGTTTGTTTTTTAAATTTTATTCCTGTGTCAGGTGCCATCTCTTTTATTTTTAGTGTATTTGCCTCTGGACAAATGTTTCTCACCCTCCTCTTTCCTAGCCACTGGCTTCTAACATGCCATAATCCTGGAAAACATAACTTTGCTGGGCAGGATTGTAGGTAAATCAAGCCCCGTGCTATTTCTCTCTCCTTTCTGTTTATCTTGATGAGGCAGTCTTTAAATAGAGGAAAAATTTGAACTAAGATTTATGAAACCCAGATTCAAGTTATGTTTATTGTTCTTCCCTCCTTGTTTTGTAGTCTTGTTCAAGTCTCTTGATTTCTTTGGTTAAAGCAAAACCCATTTTACAGATGGGAAAACTGACATTCAAAGAAGTATCTAGTTACAAAAGGGAAGCATAAGAATGTAAAATCTAGCTCTGAGCAATGCAATACCCACATTCTTTCTGCTTTGTGATACTCTTTCCAAGTATTGAAAAATAATTAAAAATATAGCTATTGCAATATTAGATATATATTTTTAATAATTACTCTTGTAATAGAAACATACTTGTTCAACTATATTTTTCATACAGTTATCTCAGTCACCACCACCATTTTTTTCCTCAAGGGACCATGTATTGATGACTCTTAAAATCCCAGTAGTGCAAGGTGAGTGGTACATGGACAGCATGGCAGAGTCTGGGTTGGGGAACAGACCTTAAGCACTGAACAGCGGGCAACATTGCTGTTGGCAGAGGGAAGGAGGATGCACTGTGGCTTACCCATGCCATCGTGGCAAAAATAGCTCAGAACAGCTGGTGAGCTGTCAGAATGATCCTAAGGAGGAAATGTGAAATGTCCCTGCTTGGTGCATTAATCAGGAGTTATTTGGACAGAACTGAATTGCCAGGGGAGGAACAAGCAAGGTGGCAACTCACCCTTCCCTGGCCTTTCATCCCTCTGTCATGTGGTTCTGTGTCATGGGCCTCCTTCACACACATACACCTATATTTTCATACTCTCTCCTCACCCTGACCAACACACATAGATAGGTGTGCACACTCCCAAAGATGAAGAAAAAATGTGTTTTAATAAAGCACTTACAGATATTTCATCAAGAAAAAAATTAAAGAGGCTTTGGACCAGTTAGCAATTATGAGTTTTTTTGGAAGGAATATCTTTTTAAATAGTCATAGTTGAGCCCTGAGGTGGCTTTGGTTATTTCATGGAGTACTTTAAATCTATATCTGAATTAAATATTTTAACCATCATTAAAACATTGTCATGGTTGGCAAATTCGTGAAGGGACAAAGGGGAGAAATGCAGACCAGGAGAGGACTCACAGTTTGGAATGGCAGTCTTGAGCAGGGTATGAAGCTATTTCTTCAGTAGGAGCATAAATAAATTAAAGGCACACCTCTTGCATCATATTGAAAAGTTGCTTTCTGCTGGGAACACTTGAGGTAACCTGAAATAGCTGAAGACATGATTTTTTTGTTATTGGTAAGTAAGGAAAGAGCAGTTGTAGCCAGAGAATCAAGTGTTTTGCTTTTGGATATGACCTTGAATAGAGGCTATTACCTTTTGGCTTCCATTTCAGATAACAAATCCTTTTCCCTCCCTTTCCTTCTCAGGGTAAGATGAATGAATCAGGTGCCTCAGAGACTTCCAAAGGGATGGTTTTAGTAAATGCAGCAGTTGTGCATTCTGAGTGGCACAGTTATCCTTGTAGGGATATAACTGAGGGTCATTCCTTTTGTTGCCCCTACAGTGTCATTCTATGGGGAAGGAAGCAAATAGTAATAACTTATCCAATAGTTTCAGGTAGTAAAAACAGTGGGAGAATTTACATAAGCTAAGGAACCCAAATTAATTTTATGATGTGGTGAATTGATTATTTTTCTTTGCATTTTTAAGTGATAATTTTTCCAGTTGTGGGATGGAATTATTTGCTTTTAATGATATAGGAGCATTCTGAAAATTGTTGTGAAGCATTGCTTGTTGGTGGTATTAAATGAATTAGAATGCTTCTATATGGCTGTTTTCAGCAATTCTGATACCTAATATTAGTGCATTTTTGGGGTTTCAAACAAAGAATATGCATGTCAGTATTGGCAGTTAATATCTTTTCCCAAACTATCAATGATTAGACTTCCCATTCCTAATGTCCACACTAACCTGACCATTACCAAGAAATATGTGTTGAACCTCTATAATGGGCAAACCATTTATTGTTCATGATCTTGGTACTACTACTCCTTTTACTTGTTTTACAATTCGGCCTTTTTCTTTTTATATTGATTACCAATAGGATCTTTGCAAAGTCCTTAATGCAGTACCAAAATTATCTCCATATATTTTAACTCCTGTAAACAAAACAAGTTTTGGCCTTGCAGAGAAATTGAATTTCCTGGAAAAAAATACACACTCTAAAAGCTAAAGCTTGACTTCAGTTCAAACACAGGAAGTTTCTCTGTGATTTACATTCTACTTGACCATCCATTTTTAAGATAGTCAGAGCAAAAATTGCATTATGATGTAGAGGAAATAGGAATAATTCTGACCATTGATTCACCAACAGCAGAATAGACTGATGGTCTCAAATAGAAGGAAGTCTTCTAAGCTCATGACTTACCCACGAGACACTCCCATTGGCTTCTACTAGTGAGTCAGGGAAGCTGAATAAACAGCTTACTTTCCTGCTAATTTGTTAGTGGCTGTATAGAATGGATTACAATACCACAATCGTGCAAGTCCAAAGTTTTAAATTACAAAGAAAAGAGGGATATAACTTGGCAATTTCTTATTTAATAAATATGGAGTAAAAAAAATGCTGTATGGCCATATCCTTGCATTTGGATCACAACTTCCAAGTCAGTACCAATCAGAAAAAGTTTTTGAGCCTTTTGTTTCCTGAAGCTGTGTATACTAGTCCTTGCTTAATAGTGCTGCATCACTGAATCACACCAAAATCTTGTGGTTTATAATGTCAAGTATTTATCCCCATGTTCCATAGGCCTATAGGTTGACTGAGGTTTGTCTTATCTCAGCTGAGCTCAGCATGGTAGCTCTTGTTTGGGCTGCAGGTGAGCTAGGATTAGCTCCAGGATGAAATTAGGCTCAGGTCTTCTCTATGTGCTTTTATCCTGGAGCTCAGGCTGAAGGGTCATGAGCTACCTGGGGCATACTCTTTTCATGGTACATTCTAGAGCACAAAAGGGCAACCCATACTATAGAATCATGTTTAAAGCCTCTGCTTGCATAACATACACTTCTATTCTATTGGCCAGACAGTTCATGTTGAGATGCCATAATCACAGGTGCAAAGGTATTTTCTTCCCACAGTGGAAAGACATTGCAAAGTTACACAATATACTAGGCAAAGAAGAGATGGGACCATAATTTAATTTACCACAGGACCTACTATATTCCTATCTGGTTATGCATGATAACAATTTAGACTCTTGTAGATGGATAGGATATCATTAGTCATCTAGCTTAACTCCCCCTCCAAATGTAGCAATTCTTCCACAATAGTCCTGACAGATGCATTTATAGTGGCTGCTTGAGTTTTTCCAGTAGTTTTCCCATGGATGTTCTAGGCAGCGTGCTGTATTATAAGGACATTCTAATGGTGGGGAGAAAAACTTATTTTTATTCAAAATGTGTCTCCCCTACACTTTCTCCCCACTCCTCAGGAGTCTAAACTCAGGAACAAAAATGACTATGCACTCCTTTGTTCATGGGGTAGTTCTTTGTGATGACACCTTGCTTATTTCCCTCATCGAGTCTTGGCTTTTCTAGTTTCCATAATCATTCCTCAAATGATGTGAAAGCATTTCCCCAAATATCACCATTCTTGTCATGCTACCATGGACTTTCATTAAAGCCTATTGATGACCCCATTAAAGCAGAGTTTTACTAGAAAGCAGGATGATCTGCTTTTTTCCTGGATCCTACTGAGGACAGGGAGGTCATCACTGTCACTGTCTCCAATAGCAACATTTCTATCCATGCATCCAGAGTTCCTCTAGAAGTTTTTTTTTTTTTTTCTTAAATAGAAATTATATCCCACTTCTAGGTCCTATTGAACTATTGGCCACATAATACCTTCATCTCTACTTCCAGAACTCCATTGTGATTGCATCATCCCAATCTTATACCTATGCAATTGTTTATTTTGTATGAATGAATATTTATCTTAGTTATATTTTTGTGTGTTTTATTCTCTGTTATTTCAATCTCTCTGAGCATTTGCATTCTGACATTCAATATATCTCTCCCACATATAGGACAGATGTAAACTTGTAACCAGGGCTTCTCTTTCTTCATTCAAGTCACAGATACAAGTATTGACCAGGTAGTTGTTAAATGCTTAGTCCTGTGGTTTTTCCTGCAAGATCTGGCTATCTGTTCACTGGGATGTCTATAAATTATTGCAGTGGGTAAGCATTACCCATTTTCCTTCATTGTGATCTCAGAGATATCACTAAAGACCATGTCTGATGCTTTGTTATGATTTTTACACTCTGTCCAAATCATTCTCCTGATCCTCCCGCTTGGCCAATGTATTCTCAAGAAAATGAAATTAGTTTGGTGTGACTATTCTTAATAAAGCTGTGCCAGGTCATTGCATCTCCTCTTATTTTTTACAGCCCAGAGGTCACAAAGTCAAATGCCCATAAAGGCCCAGCATGTAGTAAATATTTAGATCAGAAGGATTTGTGCGCACGCGTGTTTGTGTGTGTGTGTGTGTGTGTGTGTGTGTGTGTGTGTGTGAACAGAAATATTCATCTTTCACCTAGAAGATTTTGCCAGCTGAACAAAATCCTTTTGTGAGCAAATTTCACCTGCCATTTGATGATTCCTCTTCTAAATAAGTTGATGGTCTGTTACTTGTGTGAATGCATATCTTTCTTCATTTTGAAAATGAGGACCATATTGGTACATCTACTGTAGATTTATAAGGGACCATAAAGGTCCCAGTTTAGTTTCAACTCAATTTTAAAAATCCCCTCTCTAGTGTCTCTAACAAATGATTGTATAGATTTTATTTTCCATCTTTCAAATTAGGGTGATCTCACTACATCACAGTGCAGCTGCTAGTATTCCTATTTCCTTTCTGTTTCAGAGGAAAATTGGCTTGCACCCTTTCCACAATTGAATCTACCTATGTCCTTGGCCTCCTGCCCTTTGGCTCTTCTGGGGTTTCATGCCATCTGTTACCTCATCCCCATTTTATCTGTTATATTTCCCCTCCTCTACCTCTACCCCATCTGCTCACAACTTGGTCAAATGTATCTAAAGTCTTTTTCTTTTTTAGGGGGGTGGGGGTCATTACACTCAATGGGTTTCCAACAATGACTTGAAGAGAGATTATATTACTTAATTCAATATTCAAATCCATGTTATGATATGGCCTCAACCTACCCTTTTATCCAGTAAAACCCATTTCTCTCTACTGTATACCTATGTTCTGGTGAAACTCATCCCTTGATCAGACTGCATGTTTCTCTTAATCTTTGCTATTGGCCACACTAGCCCCATTGCTTAGAATGTGATTTCATCAATCTTCTTTTCACTCCTTTTATTTGTTGAGATCCTAGATATCTTTCACAACCTAGTCTATGAGCCACCTCTTTGATGAAGCCTTCTTTGTTCTCCCTAGCTGAATAATGACTTCCACTGAATCCTATTGAACTTTGTTACTGCCTTTCCCACTTTCTATATTTGAGCAGCTTTTTGGTTCATGTGTTATCTCACCCATTCACTTGTAAAGTTGTTGAAAGCCTACACTGTTTCCTATCCTTCTTTATATCTTTAGGATCTAGCACAATTCTTTGCATGCAGTATGTGCTCAATAAATGCTTATTGGTTCATTGAATAATTGTTTCTGAGATGCACTAATAATCATAGATCTAAGTGTTTTTTCATAATTGCACTTAACTCCCTATATTTTGGGTCAGCCACTCTTGAGATGTATACAAACCAATCTTCCCTACTTGTATATAAAACAAAAGAAAATAGTCTTTATTTTTATCTTATATGTTACAGATTCTAGACTAGGTTTCTTTCATAAATATTACATATGTATTATTATTTTTTGATCTCCATAAAAATCCTATATGGCAGAATGTTGGTTGTTATTTAGATGAAGAAACAGAGGATAAACCATTTAAATAAATAGTTGCTTATTTCAGAGCTGGAGAGCCAGATCTAGATTTGGAAGTCTCCTGGGAGGAGAGGGCTTTTGGATACATGTGATGGGGAGAGCAGAGAATTGGATATAAAAGATGCCTAGGTCTCTTCTGGTTCTGGTGTTTACTCACTATGTGACTTAGGAAAGTTTATCTTTGGCTTTTCTATTTGTAAGACTGAGTTTCTTACACAACTGTGCAAAATATGTTTCCACTTACTTCTATCCAATATATTAATAAGATTATTTCTAAGGAGCACTTTGATTTTCCCTGATAAAAGAAATACCATAGATAAGTATGAAGTGAAGCATTTCCTGCTTCTACTGAAGGTTTTAAAGAGGGTGAAAACAGCCTTTGAAAAATTATCAAAGTAAAAGCTAGAGGAAGAAAGATTCATGCACATTTAAAATAAAATCAACAATTAATGTAGAGCACCTACTGATCTGGTACGTGTATTGTGCATTACAATTTACCAGGCACTTTTACATATATTATCTCAGTTTATTCTTATAACTACTCTCTGTGATACATAGGCTAAGTATTTTTCATTCCCATTTTTAAGATAAGAAAGCTAATACTGAGAGGACCAACACTCAGATCTTACTTGACTCCCATGGAACAGTCCAGGCTTAAACTCAGCTTCCCTGGATTCCAAACCCAAGTTCAGTGATCTTGTATCTCTTTGGTTTGATTGACATGAGATTATTCAAATTGAACCATCCACATTCTGTCCATGTTCAGCATTAACTTTAAACGCTTCCATTATAAAGCTTTCTCACATCACTCTAAAGCCAGACTCTTCCACATTTTTATTGTCCTTGAGTAGATCATGAAAGATCTGTTGGAGTTGTGAAAATTCCCAGATCATCTTATCAGGTAGTTCCCTGGAAGCCTGAGGTGGGTTACCTTATAACAGCCCATTGAAATTCATTCCAGTTTCCATCCTTCTTGATAGTTGTCACCATCCATCTCATCCTCGGGGCTCTGAATTAGCACAAGGAGTATTTGAATGGTAGATGGTGCTGTTCACTTTGGAATTGATGCCTAACACAATATCTTGTACACAGTAGGTGCTCAACACTAACTTGCTGAATGAATGGCTAGACTAATCAATGATTAAGGATGGTGCAAAAGTGCAGAAAGTTTAATGAGAATACCAGGAACAAATTGCTGGTTCCTGATAATGGAGGATCTAAGATACCAAGCTGAAGAGTTTAACCAGCTGGCAACAGTAGTGTTACTAGCGCCAAAAAATGGTTTTGCTGGGTTTTCTACTTCTAGGGCAGATTCCACTTTTTTTTTGTCTGTTCAACTACACTGGGACCACCTCCCACCAGTAAGACAGGCTAAAAAACCCAAGCAAAGTAAGGAAGCCCATTGAAAGCACTGGTTTTTCTGATGTCTCAGTTTGTTAACTAAATTGCAGGTTGTATCACTTGGCCAGAGGCAGTTGACAGGCAGCTCGTATACTTTAGTTTCATTACAGGTGATGTGTATCATTATTGCCTAGACCATCACAGTGAATATGGTGATTATATGCATCCCCTGAAATTTGGGGCTGACAGCATAGTTGGGCTGTGCTGGAGAATCCAGGCTGGCACCCTGATATAAATGACAGCTCTGGGCTCCTTAAGAAGGAGGCAGACATTTGTGATGTAAAGAAAGATTCACAGGCCTGATGAAAATCTTAACAATTAGGATTATAATTTTTGGGCTTGTGAGTGATATTTAATATTCCTCCCTCTCATATTTTTTTCTGGCACCCCAGTGCCCCAAACTCCAAGACATCTGGATCCAACAGCTTCCTATTACTAAGATTTCAACAATCAGCAGAAACAGTGATAGTTGTTAACTGGTTAATAAGAGGCAGCTTCAACATGACCATAAAGCGAATTCTGAAATTCCCAAACGTATACCAAACTCTAATGAACAAGTCCTCTTTCAATGCTTGAGGATTGGCTCTCTAGTTCCTCTTAAGAGTCCATTTGTATTGGTAGGTTTGCCTGGAGAGGGTTTACTTGGGCTTTCTGAATGTTAGGAAAGGGATGGTTCCCCATCTATATCATACTATGAAGCAACTGCTGTCCCTGGAAAAAAATACCAGGTGACATATCTTGTGCCTTCTCTCCATCCCTTATCTAGTTGGAGGGATTGGATGAAGTGTCTTCACAGGTCTGGTGAGACCACTCCCTCTCTTCTTCCTATTCAGGGGTTCTTTTCCCTGCTTTGGGACTACCCACACTAGTTTAATCTTTGCAGAGGGCAATGGGGAAAGGGAACGGGACTAGAAATAGGAATAGGAAGCCAGGTCCACGTCTCATCCCAGACCCATTCCCCAATTCAGCTCCACACACAATAAAGTTTGCTGGTCATTTAGCCTGTGTCTATTTCTCTATTGGCTTGGAATTCAGAATGGAGAGGGCTATAATTTATTGCCCACTTAAAACTCAACATTACAGCAGAGTAGTGATTCTGTTTTTCTAGCTGTTGTATTGCAATGACCATTTGTGATTTATTTGGCAAGTGTGTTATATAACTAAAATAATTTTTTCAATATCATGGTCTGCTCAAAATGAAATGGTAGTTCTAGAGCAGTGGCCTACATGAAATTTTTCCTGATAGTTTATAGCCACACAGATATAGGAACTCACAGAACTAAAAGTGTATTTGCATAAAATTTATATGTACCTTTCTATACTAAAGTTGCTCTTATGCAACTTTCAATAATGTATTTTATTATCACGGCATTTGCTAGTATTTATTAATGTTATTGTTTATTGGCTAAATGTACAATTCTTATTGGTGTGATTCTAAGTCAAGGTGAAGGTAGCTACCACATCGAGGTTCAGAGGAAGTCTGTTTTGTTTAAACCAGACCTTTGTACCTTTGTAGGAAGCTGCCTAACAGTGATAGCTTTTGTTGTTGAGCTTTAGTCCATGGCAAGTGCATTAAAACCCTGCATTGAGCCACCTCCCTGAAGCACCAGTTAGGTCATTACAGTTTGTCTGTCTGATAAGGAATGAGCTCTGTGTGTGGCTAGGTCAGTTAAAGGGCTTGTCTCTAGGTATTTGCCTGCAGAAAGTGTCCTGAAGTCAGAACAGAGTAGAGTGGGAAGAAATAAGGGGGGGGAGGGAAGGGTGCAAAAGTAGGCTTATAGTTGTCGGTATGGAAAATAATACAGTACTTAACAAATAATAATGCAGGAATAAACTCTGTGTTTCGAGTGCTTACAACTGTAAACCTAGTTTTTTTTCATATGTTTTTATTGATTTCAGAGAGGAAGGGAGAGGGAGATAGAAACATCAATGATGAGAGAGAATCATTGACCAGCAGCCTCCTGCACACCCCACACGGGATTGAGCCTGCAACCTCGGCATGTACCCTGGCCAGGAATTGAACCCTGACCTCCTGGTTCATACTTTGACACTCAACTACTGAGCCACATCAGCCAGGCTATAAGCCTACTTTGCCCCACCCTGAACATACATGTTTTGAAAGTCTGGAGAACTGTTGTTTTTTGTTGTTGTTTTGTTTTTTTGTGTTTTTTTTTTTCTTTCAGTGAGGTGTGGTGGACAGGTTTAGTTGCACTTGTCTAATCCCTTGTCTGCATCCCTATTACTTTGTTTCCTCTCCTTTATGTTTTTCCTTTCTTCTGACCTTAATCACTACCTTAAACTACTCTCATGTATCCCTGGGCATGCACATGGCTAGTTAGTAACAGTAAGATAGCTGTTCACCGCTGAATCATGGGTGCTCTAGCATCGCTTCTATGATGCCTTCCCAGATGGCCTCTGAACCTCTGGGCCAGCATCAGGTGTAAGTGCAGCACGAATCATTGCTTTTCTAAACAACTACAGCTCTTCTCCTGCTGGAAGAGATGCCTACATCAGAAAGTAGGGGAGTTAGCCTCAGAGCACACTTGGGAAATAAAGCATTTTATTTCTATTTATTTTGAGAGTATAGTTTTCTAAATTCCATAAATGTAATTGTGCCATCAGCAAGGAAATATTTGCCATGGGGTTTGGGAGAGTCCTTTGGTCAAGAGAGAAAATATTCTCTAAGATTTAACATTTTTATGAACCTTATTTTTTTAATTCATTGAACCCTGAAAGTCTACCTTAGCATTCAAAGGTTTTTATCTTGGCAAAATTAGTGACAGCTGGTTGATATTCTGAAAAAAAAAATAGTTATGCCAATTATTTCATCTTTTTCCCTTTTACAGACTATGTTTTATTTTCTTTCAGCTTTCTAATCTTCCCCAATCCTTCTTACCACCTCATCTGCATATACCTACTTATATCTTATCTAACTACAGTTTGATATTTTTCACCATGGACCTGAACCCTCTGCAATAAGGCATTTTCTGTCCTGAAAATATTGAGTGGGAATATTCTTTATCTTAACTTAGTGAACTGTGAGCTCATCTCTATTTGTCTTCTTATCTCCATGTATTATTTTTTTAGTGCCTCATATATTTCAAATTGCTGTCACAAATATTTATTTATCTTCATCATCACCCAGCAAGCTCAGTGATGCCATCCTTGTCTTACACATGAGGAAACTATGCCTGGAGTATTGGTGACTTGTCTCAGGACCTGCAGCAGTGAACAATTAGATCTTATGTCTACATCCTCTGAATCCTGTGCCATTGCCCTTTTTATAGCATCACTCTTGAGTGTGGGACAATCTTGGATATATTTCTTTAGCTTCTTATGGGCCCAACAAGGGACCTCATACAGAGTGTATGATCAGCAGGTACTTGATCACAAAATTTCTACAACATGACTCTAACTTATGCCACATTGATTTGGAGAAATAAAGGTATTGTTTTAAGAATATCGCTTTGTGTAAACATCCTCAATTTGGCAAGTCTAGTAAGTATTGAAAATGGATGGTAGTTGTAGTACAGGCTCCTCAAAGGTGGACCGAAAAGACATTGAAGCGGGGTTGGCCTCCCAGAGGACAGAGCTTGAACATCACACTGTCCAGCACTGGCTCTTCAGAGAAGTTTGGAGAAAGGCAGGAACATAAAAATTAGTTTTCCTGAAAATCTGGCATCTGGATCCCTCAGTGGTTAAATTGGTGTTTAATGGGAATAACCTGGATCAAGGAACTGGGAATGGGATGGAGTAGTGTTCACCTCCAGCCTTTAGTTTGAATGTAGACCCAATAAAGAAGCAGGGTAGGTTGAGGGCGTTGGTAATGGACCACAGAACCTCTCACCTCCAGGTCTACAGAACAAGTTCTCCTCTGGCCACCCATGCTTTTTGTATCTCCTGAAGACTGTTCAGTAGACTATGTGAAATAAATAATGGCCATGATCCCTGAAATATGGTCATCATCCACATTTCAAAACACTCTCCCGAAGCAAAATTGAAAAGGAAAAAGTGAACCATTGGTGAAGATGTTGCACTCTGCACTAAAGTATGGCTTGCTGAGAAATGCCATTGTGCCAAGACCTCAACTGATCATTTATTGAACACCTCAATGGAGAAGGACATCCTATATAATAAAAGCTAATATGCAAATTGACCTAATGGTATAATGACCAGTCGCTATGATGCGCACTGACCACCAGGTCAGTCAGAAACTGGGCTCATGGCTGGCGAGTGCAGCAGCAGTGGCAGGAGCCTCTCCTGCTTCCACAGCATTTCTCAGGATGTTTGCAGGCCTAAGCCATCAGTTGGACATCCCTCAAAGACTTCCAGACTGCGAGAGGGCACAAGCCGTTCTGAAGGACCCCCCTGAGTGCATGAATTTTGTGCACTGGACCTCTAGTAAAAAATAAAAATGCATTGTCTGCTCTCATAATGTTCAAGGTCTGACTGGGGAAAAGAATCATTAAAAAAATTAAATTAATCAGCCCAAATAATTGATTTTATTGTTAAATAGATGCTGGAGAGATTATAGGATAAATGGAGTATAGATCTAGTTAATTCAAGATGGCTCCAAGAGAACATGCTTGTAGAGTTTTATTTAGTTCTATACATCTACGCACATGAGCTAGAAAAGCTAAACTCTGTAGCTAAAGAATATCTCTTCATGACTTAAGAAAGGATACCTCATTCAGCTTCAGGCTGAGCCAAGCTTGATCTGTTCTGTCTGTGGGTCATTCCAGGATCAGTGGTGCCTACTGTCAAATCAGTTGCATTCCTGGAGCTCATGTTGATTCTAGATAATCCTGGTGTTTGATTCACCTTGGAATCTACAGCTTGTTCTGTGATTGGTTCACATTCCTGAAAGGCCTTCTGTGGAAGTGAAGTCTCAGGGTTTCTAATAACTGTTGAGGGCAGGGGTGGGCAAACTTTTTGACTCGAGGGCCACAATGGGTTCTTAAACTGGACCGGAGGGCCAGAACAAAAGCATGGATGGAGTGTTTGTGTGAACTAATATAAATTAAAAGTAAACATCATTACATAAAAGGGTACGGTCTTTTTTTTTTTTTCAGTTTTATTCATTTCAAACGGGCTGGATCTGGCCCGCGGGCCGTAGTTTGCCCACGGCTGGACTCTAGGGACTGTCCAAGAGCTGAATTAGAACTTGACCCCAGATGCATTTTGATAGACAGACAGGGGCCTGGATTCTCCTAAGCCATCATCACTTTATCTAAAAAAGAAAGGAGATGCCTAGCTGGTTTGGCTCAGTGGATAGAGTGTCTGCCTGTGGACTGAAGGGTCCCCAGTGTGATTCCAGTCAAGGGCACATGCCCAGGTTGTGGGCTTGATCCCAAGGAGGGGGCATGCAGGAGGCAGCCTATCAATGATTCTTTCTCATCAATGATGTTTATATCTTTCTCTCCCTCTCCCTTCCTCTCTGAAATCAATAAAAATATATTTAAAAAAGAGAAATAAAGAAATGAGAGGGTCATAGAAACTAGTTTTTGGGCATGTTAAATTTTAAGGTCACACATACACACATATACACCTCTAACACTGTATTCCTTAGGCTTTTGGATAAAGTATTTTAGCATCTTTATATCAATAACTGGAGGCCCAGTGCACAAAATTCATGCAGGAGGTGGCGGTTCCTCAGCCGGGCCTGCACCCTCTTGTAATATGGGACTGCTGGCTCCTAACCACTCACCTGCTGCCTAAACACCTCTAACAATTCTGCCTGCCTGCCTGATCACCCCTAACCACTCTGCATGCCTGCCTGATGCCCCTAACTGCTCTCCTGCTGGACTGATCACCCCTAACCACCTCTGCCTTGACCCCCGCATCCGGGCTTCCTTCCCTCTGGCCGGCCACAGGCACCCAGAACCCAGGCTTCTCTCCCACTGGCTGGTCACAGGCACCAAGGACCCAGGCTTTCTTCCCTCTGGCAGGCCACAGGCACCTGGGACCCAGGCCGGCTTCTCCCAGGCAGGCACTCAGGACCACGGGTGGCTTCCCTGCCTCTGGGGTTGCTTCCCCTGGGCCAGGCCCTGGCTTTATCCTGAAGGACATTGGACGTCCGGAAGATGTCCGGTCAATCCAGTTAATTAGCATATTACCTATTATTAGTATAGGTAAAATTGAAATGCACACATAAAGAAGAGAGAGAAGGAATGTATGTGTCCTTTAAATGCCGTAATGTGAACTATCCTTCAAGTTGTGTATGGATTTATGATAAACTCCATGGATAATCTGTGTATCTATTGCTGTGGCTCTTAGACTGCTCAGGGTTCATGAGGTATCTTAGAGGAGTGATGATTTCCAGTTTCTCAGGGATATTTCCTTCATTTGGCTGAAACTGACTCACTTTACAATTTAGTACAGATACAAAATTCAGGTAAAATAAGGAGACCTGTTCTTGAATTATTCTATCAAAAGAGCATGCAGCTTTGAAACAATTCTCCCTGCTGGTAAGTTGTTTGCCTTTCCTAAGGCATGAGTCAGCTCCCTTTAATGTGTTTGCAAGTCTCCCATTTGGATTACTTTAACTAAACTCACCTGAGGCCCAAGGAAAGCATTCTTCTTTTTATACCTCTGCTCAGGTGTCCAGATGACTCCCTGGATAGTGGCTTTGATGCTGCCTGGAGGCCAGCAGGCCTGCCTTTTCTAAATGTGCTGCAGTGGTTTAAATTTAACTTTCCCTAACCTCTGCTGCTTTTATTATGGTGATTGGAGGTAGGTCAGAATCAACCTTTTGAATTAGAAGTGCTGATAAGATCCAAGACAGAATGTTACAGTGGTTCTAGTAGACAAAGTGGAGAGCTATAAAGCATCACCTGGAGAAAATACCTCCCTGAGACACTATCTCCAGGACACACACATACTGGTGTCCCTGCATGCAGACAGCCATTGCTGATATATTAGCGTCTGCTGGCCATTTTGTTTACGATAACTAGGAAATGAAAAATGAGCCCCTATTTCAGTGTGTTCATCCTAAGATGACACAGTAGAATCTCCTTGCAGGTAAACCAAGAGAGCTCAGTGAATCACCATTTATCACTCAAGGGACTTAAGTGTCTTGCAGATGCATTGGAGTCCTGGAGACTGAGATATTCATTGGGTTGCAATGTTATGCTCTTCTCTTATTCCATCTAATACAGTGAACTGCCATCCTAGCATCAGAATGATGTGTTCTGGCTCTTAGAGTCCCAAGCTTTTAACATGTACATGATTCACTCCACAGAACTAAACAAATATTCAGAAAGAAGTGTCAGGTCATTATAATTTTAATAACTTTACAACTTTGCTCCGTCTCCTCCATTACCCGACTATTCCTCTATACCATCATCTTTTGCCAGAAGCCTCTAATTTATTTTTCTGTATCTGCAGCTGCTCACCTTCAGACAGTGTTATGTTGAATTGATTTTAGTGTCTAAAGCACCCTTAATGGAATCTGAGATAGATGAGTTCATGCCAAAATTGGGTGCATTTTTCTATATTTTGTTTTAACTTAATAGAAGTGTGCTCTCTTTACCAGGTAATCATTGACAGAGCAGGTACAGACTTCTTTCTCATTTGACCTTCTCACTCATATTTGAGTTATTTTGAATGCTTAAATATAAACTATTGGTCTAACATTGAAAGTAAATTATAGTTAGCTTTAAGTTATGCAAGGTTCTATAATAGGGGTCAGCAAATTTTTCCTCTAAGGGGCCAGAGAGTAAATACTTCAGGACTCTAGGCCACATGATTTCTGTTGCAACTATTCAACTTTGCTAATATAACATAAAAGCCGCCACAGACAATATGTAAATGACTGAGCATAGCTGTGTCCCAATAAAACTTTAGTTACATAAACAGGCAGTAGCCAGATTTGGCTTATAGTTTGCTAATCATCTGCCTTAAGCCAATCTGCCTCCTACAACCTTTGCATACTCATTCAGCAAAGGCATCATTTAAAAAAAATGCAATAATCCTCATCAGATTTTCTGACCATCCCAAGTACACTGAATTTCTCAGTTCTAAAATGTATATAACAAATCTCTCTCTGTCTTTTTTTTTTTTCTAGAAAATGATATAGAGGTATACCTGGGAATTTATCTATGGAAGTAACTAAGAATGCTTTACTTATTAAACCAAGAATTATTAATTCTTGGTTCATGTTTATTATTCAAATAGGTCCATTCACCTGGAAGCCATAATGTTAACTCAGTCTGTCACTTGAAAAATAGTTAAATAGTAAAGCACTGTGGAGAATCACTAAAGGTTTCCTTGCAATTTCAGAATAGGTCTTAGAAGGTTAGTGGCTATTTACTGGTCTATCTTTCATAGAGGACCTGCTGACCATCATCGGGTTAGACTATCTAGTACTAAGAGAGGAAGTATCTCCTTTGCAGCCCACTCATAACTGACCCGAGAGCTTTGTAGAAACTGACTAGTCTGTAGGGAAGGATCAAGGAACTAAATTGGAGTTGAGGTTATCAGCTCATGTCATTGTGCCAGGGGAGATGTACTGGGTGACTGACTGTCTTAGGAGCTATCAACAATTACTTAAAAGAGAAGAGGGTGCCTGAGTATGGTTGAGCATGGACCTATGAAGCAGGAGGTCAGGGTTCAATTTTCGGTCAGGGCATATGACCAGGTTGTGGCTTGATCCCCACTGTGGGATGTGCAGGAGGCAGCCGATCAATGAGTCTCTCTCATCATTGGTGTTTCTATCTCTCTCTCCTCCCTTTCCCTCTGAAATCAATAAAAATATATAAAAATAAGAAAAGAGAAGGGGGTTAACCAAGACCAGATCAGGAAAGAAATATAGGACATGCAATTTAGACCTACCACATTTTGGCTATGTGAGCTTGCATTTCCAAGTTTACACCTATAAATTGGGCCCTTGAGCTCAACATAGAGTAGGAGTGTCTAGAGATGATCCACACATGCTCTTTGCTCACCCTGTTCTTTCAGGGCTGGACCACAAGCTAGGTGAAATATATAAAAATGTATATGTGTGTACAAACAGGCATGCATGTTTTACACATGTATTGTGTCTGTCTGTGTTGTGTGCATGGATATATGCATTATAGAAGGAGTATTGTGGGGAATAAATTAAATCATAGGTAAATATTTGTAGACTAGTTTCTATCAGGTGTACATGGTTTATGGACATCTGTTGAGTGACTGAAGTTTTGTACTCCCTACTGAAGTTTCTCAATAGTGGCTCGGTTGATGTCTTGAGCCAGATAGTTCTTTGTTGTGTATTGTCAGATAGTAAGCAGCATACCTGTCCTGGTACCCACTAGATGCCAGTAGCACCCTACACCCAGTTGTTACAATCACTAAGCACAAAAGCACCTCCTATTGAAACTACTGCCCTAGTGGAACCAAGACATTGATAAAAGGAAATGGTTCCCAGACTTTAGCAAGCACCTGGAGGGTGTGTGAGAGTACAGATTGCTGGGACCCATTCCAGAGTTTCTGATGCAGGGAGTCTGGTGTAAGATTCAAGAGTTTGCATTTCTAACACCTTCCCATGTGATACTGCCACTGGTGGTCTCAGGATCACACTTTGTAAGCACATAGATAAGATGTAAGAGGTTTTAGAAAAATGCTAGATGATTTAAAACGTACTTCCCAATTTTGAGGATTTGAATGCTATTACTGTGCACACAGGGCTTATGGTCTCTTTATGAAGGCCATCGGGTGGTTGTCTCACAGCTGTGGTAGAGATTTGCAGGGAGAGAAGGAATTTATGGGAGATATTCAGTCTGCACTGGGTTTCAGTCAGCACAGCCCTGCCAGCTGTCACCTGAGTCCTGCCAGGAGACTGCTCCAGGTCTTGGCATAACACTGGGGCTCCTACAAAAATACATTAATTTTTGCTCTGTAGTCAGACTTAACTACCAAACAAGGCATTGTGACATTGAGGTCTGGGAAGTGAAGTGAATATTCAGAGTGAACTTGAAGGACGTGATGACTCAGGATGCCAGTCTGTGACCATGACTGTTAGAGCCTTGACTTGGACTTGCATCTTATTTACTTGCACCCGCTGTCTTGTCCTTCCTTGATTCCCCCTTTCAGGTCAGAGTTCCTGTTCCTGTTGTCCTAAGCTGTCATCCCTGCTTTCTCTATCTCCTTTTTTTTTTCTTGCTTGTAGTTAGAGATGAAGCTGTCTTGAGCTATTTATCATTCTTATCTCTCTTGGCCCTCTGTTAGTATTTCAGACTGTGGATCTAATCCTCTTTAATTGATTGACCTCACATAAACAGACATCAGCAAAGCACCAGGTGAAGCACAGCTGTGGCCAGGAGGAGAGATGGATGCAATTTTGCTGGATGGGTGCAAAGGTCATGGAGGCCTGTGCAGATTTAGGAAAACAGAATTAGTTTCCAAGCCATTTCATGTGAATTTTCTAGGGACAATCTGGAGTTGATGAACTTCAATGGGAGACAGTCATTCTAAATAGAGAAGTATTCTGTAGGTCATGCACAAAAGCCTCTGACTCCTCCATCATCTGTCTTACTATTTCTCACCCAGTTACCCCACCAACATATTCACTATGATCATTAGTGTCACCCCACCATCAACATTATTGTTTTTTTTTATTTTGAAAGCACTTCAGAATTTACCAAAATTTTGTACATTTCTCTTAATTACCAGTTAACACAGATATTATTGTTGTTGTCTTTGTTTTGTTATTCTCATTGTTCATACCGATAGCTTGAGATTCAGATAGAGGAGGGACCTGCTCAAGATCACCTGGAAAATGAGAGTTAGAGCTTTGACTGGGCTCATGTCTTCAGATTATAAGTCTTAATGGTTTCTGGAACCCAGGACAAACAATTTCTCCTCTCCTGCCCTTCCTGTCACAGCAACAATTAAGTCATTCAAGGGAAGGGAACCTGGTCATTGTCATGGGATGACAGTGAAAGTCCAAACCCTCTTCAAGGCTCACAGCTGGAGTTGTGTTGCTCTGGGTGATTCCTGATAGGCTGATTCTCCATCTCCGACTTCTTGAGGGAGAGACCTAATTTCTTACGCATTTTGAATCCTTTAAAAGTGCATGGCTCTGCACACCCAAAGTGCACATTTGGTGCTTCTTAGCTAACAATTGTCCTGGGTCAAGAACAAGGAGACAGTACATTAAAAGAATGAACTGATGCTTTTCATGGAAAGTCAATTAATAGTCACAAAAAGGGCCTCAAAAGTGTTCTAATGCAGTGTTTTATCCTAGAAAACGTCAATATAATTATTCCTTAGCCAAAATTATCTGATGAATCAAATAAATTGTACATCATCTCTTTGTATTTTACTGACTGCATACATAAAGCACAATGAGACTATATGTTTTGCCCAAGATTTATTGCAAAAAATAATCTGAATATATGCAACCAATTATCTACTTTATTGTGTTCATATCCAGTTTAGCCAAATTTCGCCATTTGTTTCTATTATATCCACACATTCAAATTCAGTATTCATTGATTCACTTATCCATTTTTTCAACAAACATTTACTGAGCATTGCTAGAATTCCTATATTTGACATACCCACAATTAGGTTGGGCAGATAGGTTAGGCAGACATAAAGTATATATATTTATCCAATTGCAACATGTAACAAATGTGACTGAAATATAACATGGTGGAAAATCAATGGGTTTTTAAAGTCAGGCAGATTTGCATTCTGATCTTAAATACCATTATGTCTCCTATTAGTTGGTGAATTCCCAATTCTCTTACTCTCTCTCTCTTTAACATGTATACAGTCTGAAGGGTAATTGTGAGAATTCCAAAATTATTCTATTAAAAAATATTTGCCAAACACCTACTCTGTCCATCAAGGTAGTCTGGGTTATGTTCAACAACAAACAGCTTAAAATATTTGGAGGCATCCTGGCCAGTGTTGTTCAATTGGTTAGGAATTATCCCTGCACCGAAAGGTTCCCAGTTCGAGTCCCCATCTTGGCACTTACAGGGCTTGCAGCTGGTTCCTGGGTATGGAGCATGCAGGAGACAGCTGGTGGATGTTACACTCTCACATAGATCTCTCTCTCTCTCTCTCTCTCTCCCCCCTCCTCCCTCCCTCCCTCTCTCCCTCTTCCTCCCTTTCTCTCTAAAAATCAATAAACGTTTATTCTAAAATAAATTGGTGGCATCAAGCAACCAAACTTTGTTTCTCTGTCATGTTCTATGTCCATTGCTAGTTGGCTCACTGCCATCCTCACTCAGTGAGCCAGGCTGACAAGCCACTGGCAGGAATTTGCTGAGTGGAGTGGTTGAGAGAAAAGGGGAGAACTCTGGTGAGTCTCACACCAGCAATTAAGTGTGTGGCTCAGGAGTGACTCCAATTGATCGATTGACACTGATCTCTTGGCTCTACACATTACAAAGAGACACAGCAGTTCTCTCTTATTATGAGGCTGCAATGGTGGAAGGGAGGGGAGTAGAAAAATATGGCAAACAGTGCCACTAGTAACTTTATTTTCCAGGACCCAGACCCTGAAATGAGTTTGGCAGACCTGGAAGTGTGTGGACCCAAGAGAAATCACATACATGCCATTTTCCTTGTGTTACTGACTCACACTGAGCTTCCAGAGTCTGTGGGAAGCCTGGAAGAGAAGATACTGGGAACTGCTTCCTTTGCACACCTCCCTGGCATACATGTGAGAGGCCCAGTTCTGTTTCTGTCAGCTGCAATTTTCTGAAATAGTGGAAGGTACATTCTGCCTTCCCCAGGGGCACTCGGGAGTGAATGAAGAAATTGCCTTCAGGGAGATCTTTATTCCTGAGGATTTTTCTTTGCCCTTGTGTATTTTTGCTCCTGAAATGTGACCCTAGTATTGGCAGTATCTCTGGGGTCACCTCCACAGCATGAGCTGTAATGTAGCTGATGGAAGATCAGAAAACTGGAATCTGACTCATTTGATGAACCAGGTGGGCTCATAAACAGTCATTATTGATGAAGAATGACTTACTGGCTATTTAAAGACAGCTATTTATTGTGCCCTGCAGTTTTTTGTTTGTTTGTTTGTTTGTTTGTTTGTTTGTTTGTTTTTTGGTGTGTTTTTCCCCCTTAAATGCACTTGAAGATTCTTTAACAATGTCTTCAGATTTACCACTTGTATTTGTTTGTAGTATTGAAGAAAAGCATAGATTGAGGTGACTGACTGGGTAGCAACTTTGATAGTGATGGGCGTGGGTTATTATCATTTATACGAATGCTGTTTTTGCAGCCACACTACTTGGTAGAGAAAGCAACTACCTAATTGTGACAGGAAATCAACCTTTCAAATGTTTTGTAATGTTCCATTTGCTAAAATATTCATTTATTTTCATTGTATTTCTTGATGACAGTGTGGCCAAACCAAAAGTTCTGAAGCGCATGCCACTATGTTAACTTCACTAATGAGGGAAAGAAAGGGGAATTATGACTGGCACTCATTAAAGTCCCAAAGTATGCACAGCCACCTGCCAGGGCTTCATACCTGTTGCTCTTCTAAAATCCTCACAAAGCTTTAGAGGTAGTCTTTTCCTTAATCTACATGCCCTTCCCTCCTTTTTTTCAGAGAGTGAGAGGGAGAAAGAGATCGAAACATCAATGATGAGAGAGAATCATTGATTGGCTGCCTCCTGTATGCCCCCTACTAGGGATCGAGCCTACATCCTGGGCATGTGCCCTGACTGGGAATCAAACCATGACCTTTTGGTTCATAGGTTGATGCTCAACCACTGAACCATAGTGGCTGTGCAACACACATCCCTTTTATAGTAGGAAAATCAGAAAGACGTTAAATAACCTGCCTAAGGTCATAGAGCTTTCAGAACCACAGGCATTTTTGGAATCATGCTGTACTAAAACCCATGTTTATTCTTTTGAACCAATTAACTTCTGCAGTAATCAGTGTCGTATATGGTCAAAGGATTGCATGGTTTCTTCTCTTAATCTCATTTATCTCCTGTTTGTATCTTATGTGATTATTTATAAAGGGCTCAGATATTAACCATATCATTTCAGTCTTACAATGGCCTTATAAAGTATGTAAAGCTGGTATCCTGTCCGCATAATATAGTATCAAGAAATGGGTCAGAAAAGTTAAGTAACCTGCCCAAGGTCAGTCAGGGTTGACTCTGAAGCCAAGATTTTTCGCTCTTACATCTTCTCTTTTCTGGACACATGGGCTATAAGAGTTTATTTTCATGACAGCTGAGCATGATGGATTCAAACCTGGGCGACTATCTGGGTATTTGCCACAAGGCTTATAATGAACTGAGACAAAGCAGTTAGCCTCAAAGTATAATGCCACTGTGGTCCCATGACAAACGACGAGGAGGTTGAAGTAATGAAATTTTATGCGAGTGAAGAGACCACATCTGAGGTCTAGTACAGCCATGATTACCACTACAGGAAACACAGTGAAACATCGGGTTGGAGGTCTCCATCGACATTGGCCACATGTGAACAGGATAAGAAAGATCTCTCTGAAAGAGCAATTGCGGCGGCAAATGTGTGGAGCTTCAGATAAGGACCAAATATTTACTCTGGCAGAGATTAAATCTTTCCTTTCTCTGAATCTATTATGGATCTTGCAGAGAATCTGCCCAAGACTATATCTAGCTGATCAGCCAGTTCACTGAGCCAGAACCATACTTGGCCACTGCTGTGGCTGAAAAGCTGCAGAGGACTGGTTTAAAGCTCTCTCTCCCCCTCAAACTGTTCTCCATCCAGGATTAATTAGTGACTCAGAGGTGAGTTGAATCACCAGCAGTCCTTGCCACACATACAGGATTTATACAGTGGCTTCTCATTGAAGACCAGTGATGCAATGAACAGCCCACTTGCGTGGGCTGGGCCGAGGAGTAATGGTGTCCCCAGTCATGGTTTCTTAACTCCCTCAGTCCATTCATTCTGCTAAACAGATTCTAACTCAGGTTCCTATAGCTTTGCTTATTTAGGGATGAGAGTGACTAGGTACACACACACACACACACACACACACACACACACTTACACAACCTTAGCAAAGAACATTAATTGTTTAACTAAGAAAAAGCAAAAGAAGTGATATTGTCATTTCTGAATTCCTAGAGAATTAAGGATAATAATAAAATGAATCATACTATTAATTACGGGCATAAACTATGCAAAAAATTATTATTAGGTACATTTATCTATGCATCATATCTTAATTCTAGGCACTTTAGTGCCGAAGATGAAGAAGTGGAAATAAAACAGAGCAACACTGAGAACATAGTGTCACAGCAAATAGGGATTTAAGAAATCATGGGTGGATGGAGTCACTACTTTGGCAGGCAGCTGAATCACTTTTCCCAGAGAACAGAACCTGGGAATTGCAGGCATCATTTTACATTGTGTGCTGTACTGTTGGGTACAAAGGAAGCAGTGATGTCCACCCTGTATCTCAGCATCTCTGCCTCCTGAAAGCAGCCTTGATGGATCAGCCTAGATTCCTACTTTCTAAGATCAAGACTCCTGGGTGTTTCTCCATCCTTTGGTTGGGCACAAGGTGTGTTCATTTACTAACAGAGAACTAAGAAGTTGAGTAAAGCCTGTCTTTAAAAAAAAATAAGTAAAACATACTAACTCTATGGAGATCAGTGCCTAAAATCTCATCAGAAGTCATAATTTATCAACTTTAAGCAAGCACAGTAAGTGCTTAATAAACATTGTATTTTTGTCTAGAATGATTGAATAGATGAATGAATGAATGAATGAATGAATGAATGAATGAACCAAATTACTAAATCTGAGATTCAGCAAAATATTTCTTACATGTTAGGCCATATGAATTCTAGACTTATTTTCCCATAACCTTCTCTTTCATCTCCTACTTGTCCCTTCCTCCTCTTCTGTCTCCCTCTCACTTCCCCTTCTTCCTCCTCCTCCTTGTCTTCTTCTTCTACTTCTTGAATTAGGAAAGAGAGGATATGGGACTATGTGAATAAATACTGTGACTCAGTCTTCTAGAACGTCAGAATTACAACAAAATTGTACTATCCATCAATGTCTAACCTATTGCTTAGCCAATAAGTCAGACTATCCCTATGCCTATTCCATCTGGCATCCTGCATGTCTTAATGCCTTTCCTAGACATGGAGAGAGATTGCTTCTAGTCACTAAGGTTACTTTTATTTTATGTCTCAATGGAATACTCATCCCAACACTTGATTGTAACCAATTATCAGAGGAGAACAGTATAAGTTTTCATTGCACTGTTACTTTTCAATATTTCACTTCCCAGGAGGTGGATGATATCACCACCTCCACCTTCACTACCACCATCACCAGCACCATAATCATCCCCTCCATTGCCACAGTGTTTTGGAATTCATTGTGTTTTCACCTGCAAAAGTCTTTTTTGGGTATCAGAGGTATCTCCTGGTGTGTACCATAAAGCTTTAGTTCTTAATATTGCATCCCTCGTTGAATTAACCTCAGGAGTAGGGCTACAAGTGTGGGAAGGGTGACAGCCAACTGACTCTGAAAACCCCAGCTCAGTGTCCCTGGCCTCTATTGAGGACACATTTTGTGTTTTAGACCTACAGAGAGGTATCATCAGGAGTTGGTCCATAATGCTAGCTCCTCTTTCATTGACTTCTAATAATTCAGCACCCCTCCCCTTGGCCTTGATTGCCCAAAATGTACAAGGCTTAGCTTCACTCTTTAATCCTCAATCTGAATTGTGAGGTGCTGTAGGGCCCAATGTCTTATTAGTATCTCCTAGAAAACAGTCCTAACTCACTACACAGAAGTGAGTTTTTCTGTGCTACTGAACAGTTATTAGGTAGTCCTGTGGTTCCAACTTTGATATCTGCTGAGGACTATCAAATGATGTAACCTATGGTATGCAGTCTGTGAGAGCAACTTGGGTAACTTGATACTGTTGGTTTTATGTTTAGGATGAAAGCCCATGGAGAAATTGTTAACTTCATGCTGACACCTCCCTCTGAGTACCTACACATTTATTGTTAGTTGGCGGATCAACTTTAAAAAGAGAAAACCTTGTGGTTGGTGATAACTGTGCCTTTTGTGTTTCTCTCTTATAGGAACAGGGGAAAATTGGAGTTGTCTTCAATATCGGGACAGTTGACATCTCCATCAAAGAAGAGAGAACCCCAGTAAATGATGGTAAATACCACGTGGTACGCTTCACCAGGAATGGGGGCAATGCCACGCTTCAGGTGGACAACTGGCCGGTGAATGAGCATTACCCAACAGGTACATGTTTTACTCTCAATGACCGTATTCTTTTTTGCTCTCCCATTCTTCTAAATGGTAATTTTCTCCTGACCATCATTAAATCATAAAACACTGAGCATTAAGTGTACATATCTAGCTTTTGTATGAGAAGATAAATTATTTCTTTAGGTCTTGGTCCAGTGTAGGGAGCTTCTGGAGACTTACTAACTATGCACTGAAACACTGTCAACCCAACTGGCTCATACCAAGTCAATTACTATAGGATTTCCAGGGCGCTGAAAATGATGAGAAATGCCTTAGGGAAGGTGTGCCATCTTTATCATGAGCTACTGTTGATCATCACGAAATAGTTAATTTGAGAGCAGGGATTTTGTGGTACTATTTAGTTAGGTACACATGGCCAGAGATTGCAGTAATACTATGAAAGAAAGTTTACTAAACTTGAATGGTTGAATAATAAGTCAGGGTAACAGGGAAAAACTAAGGATGGCATTTCATTCATTTGGTTGACTTTGCCAATTTTTTTTTTCACTAACACTAAGCCTACCTTAATATTCAGAGATTGGTCCTAAGTAGGGGTTTTAATAGCAAGCATTCTGGTGTGGGAGGGAGAGGGGTTAATCATCTGTTTAAATTTTATAGTCAAGGAGCATTTGCCAACAAACTCCAGAGCCAGATGGCTGAACCAAGGGCAGTGGGAGGGAAGGTTGCCTTCTTTAGAAGAGATCATTTAAATAATCCCTTAGTTTTCCCTCCCATCTCTCACTTCTCCCAGGAAACAAACAAACAAACAAACAAACAAAAACCCTGATAATAAATGTTTCAGGAATGGAAAGGAAAATACTTTGGCTAATGGCCTTTGCTCCACAATAGTATTATTACCTGGTGGATGCAAGAGAATAGTATAGAATACTGAACTTTCCATTAATGTGGTCACAACGCTATGCCTGGCTATTGAACTCCTACACTCTGAGCTCCCCATAATTTCCTCACTTTTATCCCCTCACTTCCTTTATAGTGAGATGTACATAGGGATGAGAAAGCCAGAAGCACATTCTTGGAAATGTAAGAGCTGTTTGGCTATTAATAATTGTAGCTCAAGGATTTTGAATGACCTGAAGGCTGTGATTATATTTTCCTGCCTAACTCAGCATTATTTTTTAAAGCTAATCAGAAGTAACTGTGCTACTGGGTTTTCCCCCCTAAGAACCAGTCTTCCTATGTCTTATTTTAGAATTATGGGAGCACCTACAAATAGCACACAAGACTCCCATGTTATTGAAGCAGAAAGCCCCACCTGCCCCTTATCTACCCTCTCAGTATCCAGTTCAGCCTTTGCTGGGAGTCCCTTATCATACATTTAGCACTTTTGAAATTAAGTCACAAAAATGACCTTATGAGATTATCTTTGAGCCTTGGAAGAGAGCCAGAGGTGTTAACAGCCACTCTGAATTTTTATCATCATCCAAATTCACTAGACACCAATAGACCTGATCTTTAAATGCTTCTTGCTTAAACTCTGTGGGGTGGGGGTTGCAGGAAAATCAAAATAGCTTGAGGTCTTAAAAGCTGTTTATTTTCTCATAGGAAAAATCGGTCTCACTCCATGCATGTTATCATTGGCCCTGCCTGTGCTGCTGTAGGGTTTGTTATGTTTTTATTAGGAATTTCAAAGATTTCTAAATTGATATTAACCACTTGCCCTGAGCCAATATAGAATCTATGAGTTTGCTGCCAAGCAATGAAAAAGCTCTTTGGTGGTAATTTTAAAGCCACAAACATATAAGGAGACCAGTGACCCTTGCTGTGTGCCTACCTCTTTGTATTTTTAGTTCCAAATTACAGGTTGCTTCCTATGTTTTCAAAACAGAGAAAAAGCTTTATTTAATGACATTGCTTCACACTGAAAACTGTCATTACTAGTAACTGTTGGTAATTGTTATTTACTAATAATAAGTATTATTGTAGGACATGAGGCAGTAGAGTAGCTGTAAGTATGGGCTTTGGAGGCAACTGGCTGGAGTTGAGATGCTGGTGCTATTCCCTGGGAGTCTAATACAGGCTGGATTAAGATCTTGAGATGCTCTAAACACTGAAATATTTGGTGCCTCTCTCCACATATAATTCAAAATACCACAACACTAAACTCTAAGTGTGAGAATCTAACAGGTCCGATTTTTCTCTTCTGATGATCACCGTAATGCTTTCAAAATATATCAGATTCTTTCTCCCCACCTTCTAATTTTTTACTCTTTTTTTCTTGGTTCCCTAAGTAAGTGCTTATTTTTCCTATTTTGTGATCCACTTCCAAATCTTAGAAAAGTTATTTAACCTCCAGAATAGTTGTTTCCTAGTCTTTAAAAAATGTTAGTAGTACTAATACTTACTTTCCAGGATTACTGTGAAGATTAAATGATTTGAACACATGTAAAATACTTAACATAAGTCTGGGTCAATTAGGTCAATACTCAATAAATGTTAGTTATGAGGATTTCCAAACATTTGGGTAGCATTTTTTTTTACTATTATATATTCACTTATACAGATTTCTTCATTTTGACTATTAAGTTGGGTAGGGTAGGTATCCTTTTTCTACTTTTCAAATTCTGCCTCTCCTAAGGTCACAGAGTGAATGAGGGACAGAAGAAAAACCAGATTCTCCTGTTCTCAACTAGACAGATTTCCACTATTGCCCCACAGCAAACTAGGGGATATTTTTAAATTGTGTTAATAAAAGTGAGCAACGTTTTTTGTGTCATCATAGGTTTATTCCTTTTCTTAAAGCAGTGATTCTCAACCTTCCGGCCCTTTAAATACAGTTCCTCTTGTTGTGACCCAACCATAAAGTTATTTTCGTTGCTACTTCATAACTGTAATGGTGCTGCTGTTATGAATCATAATGTAAATATCTGATATGCAGGATGGCATTAGGCGACTCCTGTGAAAGGGTCGTTCGACCGCCAAAGGGGTCGCAACCCACAGGTTGAGAACCGCTGTTAAGCATCATATTACAAAAGAGAGTATCAATAACCACACATACATGGTTATTCTGAGATGTAGAGTTGGAAATTCTCCTTTAAAAAGAGAAGTTCTTTTAGCTGTGCTACAAGACTCATTTGTAACAAGTTCAAACTAACCTGACAGCAATGGCAATGTGCTTCCAGGGGCAATTGAAAGAATACTGAGTATTTGAAGGAGCTCCCACTTTACTCAGTTGCCTGGATTGGAAGGTGCAACATTATAGTTTCACACTCCACTCTTCCAAGCCGTCCTAGGAGTGGCTCACCTTTGAGCTTGGGTACCTTACTTTCTCTCCCACCTGCTTTCCTGTGAGACTGAAAGGACCCATTTAACAAAATTGAAAGCATCAGTAGAGCAATCCAGTCATGTTTAATTAATCTGTATTAAACCATAAGAGCAAAATACACCCTGTATCCGGGCACCAAAAAACAAAGCCACCTGGAGACAGTTTCTAGAAAAGTATTGCATTCTCCTTTTTCTAAGCTATTCTATGTTATCGATAGTAATACATAGAAAAAACCACCAAGAGGAGTTCAATGGTATTATTTGTCTCTTGCTAATGTTTAAAGAAATATTGGATAGTTTCTATGGAATATTCACCTAAGTTTTCTTATTCTGAAGACATGTTCTCTACAGGTCCCTGTGTGCCAGGGTGAATGGGTCAACTCCAGAATCTTCTCATGGGCACTGATGGGAATTTATGTGGCTCTACTGAAACATCCCACTGTGAAATATTTATAAACTAGCTGGGGGAAGGATCCAAATGAAAAAAAAAAGTTCTGTAGCCATTGGAATCTTATATCCATTAATTCTGAGAGGTAGAACTCAAAAACACCTTCTTTCTTTGAACCTGGAAATAGAAAGGCTAAGGAACAGGAGGTGGAAATAAAAGTAGAATCAGCCCCAAGCTAGCACCCAGACACTGACAAATGTTCTTTATAAAGCCTCTGATTACTTTCTTGACACAATGCAGTGGTGGGCAAAGGAAAGGAAGGTGAGAGGTGAGCTGAGCCCGAGAAATTAATTTTAGCCCCAGCTCAAGGCCCCCTAGGAGGCTGGGCTACCTGGGATGGTGAAAGATCCTCTCCCTCCATGAGTGGGTGGCTGGTTTTGGCATCAGGGTTTTAAGAAACCTGAGCACCATGCAGTAAGGGGATTTTCAAGTCAGAGCCAAGTTTCCTGGAAAGTGAAGACTGATAAGCAGCTCTGATGTGTAGGACTTTCCATCTTCCCATCCAGATGGTATTCAGGAGAACAGCATCTCCGTTGTTTGTTTGTGTGTGTGTGTGTGTTTTTTTTTCCTCCTTGAAACTGCAGTCCACATCAGGTGAAGTGCTCTTGACTGGAATTCCCTTCCTGAGTCAATAAAAAGCCTACTGATGTTCTAAGCTAAAATCCCTCTTGACCACCCAACTCTGAACCTGAAAAGAATAGAGAACTGGCTCCTCTTCTAGGCCCTAGATTAGAAATATCCCTCTTTCTATTTGAGCGTATCAAATTCCACAATGCCTTGTCTTTTGTTAAAATATGATTTTATTGATTTTAGAGAGAGAGGAAGGGAGAAGGATAGAGATGGAAACATAGATGAGAGAGAAACATGGATCAGCCGCCTCCCATATACCCCCTACTAAGGATCGAGCCTGAAGCCTGGGCATGTGCCCTGACCAGAAATCAAACTGTGACCTACTGTTTCATGGGCCGATACTCAACCACTGAGCCATACTGGCTGTGCAAAGCTTTGTCTTTATAGGCAAAACACATAGTGCTTCCTGCAAATCAAAGTGCTTTCATATGCTTTATTACACTTGAGCCTCACTCTATGCTATGAGAGAACTGGGTTTGCTAATATTATTACCACCATACCCATTTTAAGATTACACTATTGAGGCTCTGAGAGGCTAAATACCACTCAGCTTAAGGGATAGAGCCAAGATTCTCATTCTGATGCTCAGATCGGACTACCTCAAATTTCCTGCACATTTTTTTTCTATCTCTCAGAGTCATGCTTTGATTGACACTGACACTAGGCTTTTATATTTTTGTTCTGTTTTTGTTTTTTCATCAAAAATATTCTCAACCAGAAGTCCTTGCCCGTCTAGTTTAGTTAGCGTTTCTCAACCTTGGCAGACTTCACATTCTGTGCTGGGTAATTCCTTGCTGTGGCAGGCTGCCCTGTGCATTGTAGGAAGTGTAGCAGCATCACCAATTCCATCAACTACATGCCAGCAGCATCTCTCCAGGACCAAATGCCCATGGGGGCGGGGGGGCGGGTGTGCAAAATCATTCTCATTTGAGGGTAACTGAGTTAGAGAACGTCTCTCATGTTCAAACAGGTATTGTCCTTTTATAGTTTTGACACTGTAGAGGAGGATAAGAGATATTTATTTGTCCACATGTCATTATTGAGATTTTAAAGGGTTAAAACAAGTCTATGTACTTGACACAATGATGACAAGATTTTCTCTCTTCTTCATTCTGCCTTTGGCTGCAAACACTTGAAGTCTTGCCAGATCTGAAACCCATATTAAAACAAGCCCTGTATACCTGCCCATTCATCCATTCAGTTCAGTGTTACTTTCAGCTCAACAGGAGAACAAACATAGGTAGTAGAATAAGAAGTACAAATACAAGCTATGAGGAAAGCCATCATTGCACAGGGTTTCCAAGACTGCAGAGATGTAATGGCGACTGGGGAGAGGTTACTTAATGAGTGTGTGTGAACATTGCTAGGTACACATTTTAAAACCATCTTATAAATAAGTTCTTCCACCATTCTGTCACAAAACATGTCCATTAATCAGGCAGACCAGGGCATCCCAAATATTAGCACTGCCAGACAGTAGTTCTTTCCAATTTGTCAGGAATGAATAAAGATTAACAAGTAGGTGAGCTTCTATTTCCAAGGGATTTTCACCTTGCTGGGGTTGGACTTTGGTGTAAAAAATGTTTTTAAAATATTTTCATGCCCTAGCTGGTTTGGCTTACTGGATAGAGAGTCAGCCTGGGGACTGAAGGGTCCCAGGTTTGATTCCGGTCAAGGGCATGTACCTTGGTCACAGGCACATCCCCAGTAGCGGGTGTGCAGGAGGCAGCTGATTGATGCTTTTCTCTCATTGATATTTCTAACTCTCTATCCCTCTCCCTTCCTCTCCATAAAAAACAATAAAATATATTAAAAAAATAAAATATTTTCAATAGTGTGTGTGTGTGTGTGTGTGTGTGTGTGTGTGTGTGTGTGTGTGTGTGTAGCAGTGTTCTTTAACTTGACTGCAAATGAATTTCTCCTGGTAACCTTTTTTTATTTTTTTATCCTCAACTGAGGACAAGTTTAGAGAAAGGAAGGGGAGTAGAGAGCAAGGGAAGGAGGGAGTGAGGGGAGGAGGAAGAGAGACAGACAGAGACACATTTATGTGAGAGAGAAACAAAGATCAGTTGCTTCCTGTATGTGCCCCAACCAGGGATTGAACCTGCAATCCAGGCATGTTTCCTCACCAAGAATCGAACCAGCAACCCTTTGGTGCACAGGTCAATGTTCAACCAACTGAGCCACTCAGGCCAAGCATCTCTGGTAACTTTTAATAAACTGTGGATGCTCAGACCCCAGTCCCATGTCACCTAATTTAAATGATCTGGGATGTGGTCCATAGATGAGAAGCAGCAGAAGCAACATCTGGGATTTTCTTGAAAATGCAGAATCTCTGCCCTGGCCTGTGTAACTCAGTTTGTTGGGTATTGTCTTGTGCACTGAAAGATTGCTGGTTAAATTTAGCCAGGGCACATGCCCAGGTTTCTGGCTTGATGTCCAGTAAGAGGCATGCAGGAAGCAGCTGATCAATGTTATGCTCTCCCATCAATGTTTCTCTTTCTCCCTCTCCTTTCCTCTCTGTCTAAAAGTAAATTTTTAAAAAATGCAGAATCTCTGCCCACCCTAAACCCACTGAATCAGAGTCTGCATATCAACAAGATACCCAGATGATTTGTATGCACAATAAAATTTGAGAAGCACAGGTCCAGGCATTAATATTTCTTAAAATCCCATGGTGATTTCATATATATCTGGGTTTGAGAATCACTGATATTTAGAGAGCTAACAATGTGTTTTTTCTTCTTTTAGACTGTGCTGTTCAATATAGTAGCCACTAACCACATATAGCCACCCTTGCAAGGTGTTTGATAAGACTGAGGCGCTAAAGGTATATTTTTATTGTGCAGTTGCTATGTCCTAGGCACTGAGGGATTTAAATACATTGTCTCATTCAATTCTCAGATCAGCTCTATGAGACTGGTGGCTGGTGGCTGGTGTTGAAGAGAGTAGAATAAAAATATGCTTTCTCTTATTATCTCTTGCCTGTTTTACATAATGTAAAATTTTATTTGCATCATTAATAAAATAACAGGCATTTGCCTTCATACTAGTATACCTTCTGAACTCATCTCATGTATTTTGTCATTGCACAATCACTGGGATAATACCTTCACTCCATTCATGGGCTGGTTGTCCCAGAGATGCGGAAAATAGCAAATGCTGCTATCACTCAGCCAGCTCATCTAGATGGTGATGGCTGCCCTCTGTTGGGCATTTACTACATACTCCCTGCTTCATGTACATTTTATTGAGCTGTGACATAACCCTTGAGGTCAGTGTTAGTTTTATTCTCATATTACAGATTAGGAACAGTCCCAGAGATCTTACAGAGTGAGCAGAAATGCTAAAATTCCAAGCCAAGACCACCTGGCTTGACAGCCTGGGTTTTAATTGCATTCTGCTCCTTTCACAGATTCCGTTTGGTACCCTGGAACACTGGCATACCCCAGAAATTCTGATCTTAACCCAAATCTGGATAATTTAGAATTTTTCTCTCAAGTCAAAACTCTGATTTCTGCCACATTAGAAGTCAGCACTTTCCTGAGCATTTATGATGGCTGCCTTCCTCCCCATCCTCAGTTAGGCCTTTGGGGACTTTGGCAGCCTCTTTCCAAACATAATCCCATTTTACCTGGTAGCACCATATCTGAGCAGAAGGGAAGAGCTTATTAGATGGAAGTCTGTTTTATGGTCTTGCTTGGGGGATGGGAGAGTGATGAGAGGGTGTTTAGTATTATTTTATTTATTTATTTATTTTATTTTACCAGGCACATCTTTCCCTTCTGTGAATTCCCAGCCATGTGTAAATAGCCTTGTATCTTACCAGTTAAATACAGATGCTCTTCGACTTACAATGGGTTTACATACTAATAAATCCACCATTAAGTTGAAAATATCGTAAGTCAAAAATGTATTTAGTGCAGTTAATCTATCAAATATCATAACTTAGTCTGGGCTACCTTAAATGTGCTCAGAACATTTACATTAGTCTGGAGTTGGGCAAAATCATCTAACACAGTGAATACACTATAGAATATCAATCATTTTCCCTCCTGATCATGGGGCTGACTGGGAGCTGAGGCTCACTGCCAATGCCCAGCATCACAAGATAGTATCTATTGCATATTAATAACCTGGGAAAAGATCGAAATTCAAAGTTCAAAGTGAGGTTTCTATTGAGCATATCACTTTCACATTTTCATGAATTTGAAAAATCTTAAGTCAAACCATTATACGCAGGACACCATCTATATAATCACTGCTATCAAATCTAGAGCCATTCTCTCCCTGCCAGTGTCTCTCAGAAGCTGATAAGCGGTTAAAGGCAAAAACTGTAGTCCTCACCTGGCCAGTGTTGCTCAGTGGTTGAGCATTGACCTATGAACCAGGAGGTCATGGTTCAATTCCCAGTCAGGGGACATGTCCAGGTTGTGGGCTCAATCCCCAGTGTGGGGCATATAGGAGGCAACCAATCAATTATTCTCTCTCATCATTGATGTTTCTATCCTATCTCCCTCTCCCTCTCCTTTCCTCTCTGAAATCAATAAAAATACATTTTTAAAAACCAAACTGTAGGCCTCTGGCTAATGCTAAAATTAAACATAATTACCCAGAAGAAAAAAGACTATACCTTTCACCTTGAATAATATTAGCTTAAACTTGTACGGGTCTACTTATACATGGGTATATTTTTCAATAAATGCTTTAAATGTATTTTTTCTTCCTTATGATTTTGAAAATAACATTGTCTTCTCTCCAGCTTACTTTATTATGAGAAGATTGTATATGACATACTGGTATATGTACAAAATGTATTAATTGGCTATATATTGTCAGTATGGGTTTTGGTCAAATGTAGGCTGTTTGTAGCTGACTCAAAAGTTATACTACATGCACTTTGGACTATATGAGGCTCAGCACCCCTCATCTCCTCACACTGTTCAAGGGTCGACACAGATGTGTGTGTGTGTGTGCGCGCGCGCTTGCGTGCACTCACACACGCACTCATGCACATACATGTGTGTAACAGACAGAGACATCCTATAGAAGAGAAGAATATTTGGGAGAGAGGGAAAGGAAGTCCATCCACACATGGCACCTGGACATAAGGCACATGTCCCTGAGACATTAAGCTGAAACATGACTCAAGGTTATTTATAAAGTTATTAAATAACACAAAAAGGAGTATGTTATAATGATGAAAATGCAAGTCAGTTAACATGCTAGAAACTATATAACTAAAGATGTTATTTATCCAGAATTGACTTGTGAACAGGACAGTGCTTTTGATCTAGAGGGTTGTTAAGCAAAAGAATAGTTTTTCTGGAAGCTTCTATGAGACTTTATAAGGTGCACAACTTTGTCTTGGGTTCTGGTTTATTTTTTGCTCATATTTAGTAGACCACTTTGGTATTCATAGGGGAAGGGGAACTTTAATAAATTTAAAGGCTCATGATAAATATTTATTTAACCATAAGTTAAATATTTTACATGTTATTTCTAGTAGTCTCAGTTAAATAAGTAATGAGACATTTGAGGGTTACTTCTGGGTACTATTTAAGGAAACAGATGTTTAATTTCTATGAATAATGAGTATGTTTATATTAAGTCAAATCCATGGAATAATGCTTTCAAGATTAGAAATACAAGGTAGTCACCTTCTATGTGATTTTTAAAATTATACTCACTTAAGATAGTGTAACATAAAAATACTAATAATATCTCACTCTAGGTAAGGCCTCTGTAATTACACAAATTCTTCCAAAGTAAAACAATCATCAATATTGCATAATGTCTAAGCTAGGCTAAGTGAATGACAAGTTTTGCTTGCCCTGTTGTCACAAAGAAGCTCCAGTTTAGGTAGTCAATAAAATAATTCTGGGATGCAGAATTTGTCTGTAATTATAAAAATCTAGAATTATTATCCCAACTATAAAATGCAATTCCCCTATGCAATTTCCCTCTCCCACCTCCCCTGCCCCCTGAATTTCCATGAACATCAAACATCCTAGTGTCCATGCGAGAGCATAGTTTTATTGATAGGAAAAGTTTTCAAAGTCTTCAATTTAAGTTTTGCACAAGGTTTCAGGGTCCCTCTAGTTAGTTAAAATCTAAAAAGCACATTTAGCTTCTTGGAGAAAGGTGGTACCTAAATATCCAATACAAATAATATATATCCACATACAGTATGCCATTTTAATTCTGTAAAGCACAGAGGATAATGAAAGGCGCTCTAAACTGTAAATCACTCCATCGATTGTAATCATATTGCAGCTCATCTCAAAGAGATAAAGCTTTCCACTCTTCTAAAATCCCAGTCAATACCCCTGCAGGTTTAAACAGTGGGGAGGAGGGTCAGAGGAGGAAGGAGAGGGTGAGTCAAGGACAAAGAGGCACTGCTTGTCTTCAGTTCATGGGGTTCCTGTGCACTGGATTTGATTCCCAGTGGTGTTTCAGTTTGCTCCATGAAATGCACTTCTTTTCCATGTTTTACTTCTACAGCCTACAGTAAGTCTCTGATGCTCTGTGTGGGCCTGGGTAGAGGGGTTTGCCAAATGCCCATGGTTGATAGACAGTGCTGCATAAGAACACGTAGGGACTAGTTGTGTAAGTGGAAAACAATTCAAGGCAAAAGCTAAAGGTTATATCCAAACAAATCATAGTAATGAATAAATTGATAATGGGCCAGAAAAAGTAATTATATTGCACTTCCATAAAGCAGAAACACTTTAGAAATCTTTTGACTAACTGGTGTTGCCTTTTATGCTTAAAAAAATGTTACTAACTCCCATCCCCATCCCCATCAGTGAGGTTGGTTTGAGGGGGGTGATCTGCTTATGCAACCATTCATTCAGCACTCAACAAATATTTATTCCAAGTCTATTTTACATGTGAATCCATGCTGGTGATGGGTAGGTGATGGAAAATAAAACACAGCCCCTGCTTTCAAGGGTTTTATGTTCTAGTGCAATAGAAATGCATGTACATCAACAAGATAGTTTTAATTCTTAAATTTTATTGTGCAGTTATTAACTACTAGGCACTACTCTGAGTTCCTATATTAAATATCCCCAATATACCTAAGAGTTAGAGACTAATTTAATCATCATTTTGCAAATAGGAATATGGAATCTTATAAGATCAACTTTCCCAGGGTCATAAGTTAGTACATGAAGACCTGGACCTCAAGCCTGTATCTCTTGGAGGGCAATCTTAATGCTCCATCCAGTGACCTATACTATATTGTATCTGTAGTTCCAAATAGTGAAAGAAGGTGGTTTTATTCAGGTGAGATCTAGGTTCAAAGGCACACATAAGTTTCTTGCCTGAAATTGGGCTGTACCTTGGGGCCTGCTAGGTCAATGCTAACAAACTCTGCTCCCAACCTAGACATACACAATCATAAACGGTGACATGATAACCTACACCTTTCCCACTGAGGGAGCTACTGGGCAGGCGTTGTTCATACACTTGTTATTTCACCTAATGTAATTTTCCCTATGGTTTTAGCATAAAAGTATATCAATGTCCCTGCTTTATAGATGAATAAGCCAAAGCTCAGGGAGTCTGAGCACACATATTGCAGTCACAGGGCCAGAGAGTGTCAATGCTGGGATTCTATACAGATTTATAAGTTCCTATACTTTCCATGGTTTCCCAGGAGCAGACCAGTTTGCATTATGTATATAGAGCTCACATTTATAGGGTTGACAGATGTAAATTCACATGCAAATTTACTATTGTTCCCCATATCCCAATGCATGCAGCTCACGTTGTAATCACATTATTAAACATTCACAAGAAATGTGCTTCTGCCCGATCACAATTGCCAGTCTAGATGTTTAATTAAACTAGATTTGTTTTCATTTTAATCACATTATAGAGATGTGTTTTTCTAAGAGTTAAATGGTGAAATCTTCATTTTAAATGCCAACAAGAGTCTGAGATCTGTAAATCCTGGAGAAGGGGATGAGAATGTTATAGCATAGCCTAGCAGAGAGGATTTTAGGGAAATAATATTACTTGATAATAGGTAACACTGGTACAGTACTCATTTTGTGCTGGGCTCATGGATTATCTCATTGAAAAAGGGATCATTATTCCCATTTTAGAGATGAGAAAACTGAGTCTCAGAGGTATTAAGTAACACACTCTCTGGTATCATACAACTAGTAGGTGATAGGGCCAACTTGGATTTGAGTATACACACGGAGACCCTGATACCTTTATTTAGAGAAGACTTTTTTTCTAAACAGCCAAATAATAAAATAGGATAGGATTTTCAAACTATAGGCCTTTCTTACAATTATTTAACTCTCTGTTGTAGTGCAAAAATGACCACAGACAATACATAAATGAATGTGCATAACTATGTTCTAATAGCATGATTTACAAAAATAAATGGTGATGAGTTAGCTTTGTCCCTTGGTTGTAGTTGGTGGACCCTTGATCTAGATCACACATATTTTGAAGCCTATAGCTCTGTTTTTATGCGTTGTCTCATCTCTGCTTAGGATAAAGAGAGCAAGATAATCTCTAGGTAGGTGGGTTAAATCCCAGAGACACAGGCAATAGTACTGCTAAGTAGACTAACCTACACCCACTGTTGAGGTTAATTCAGGATAAAGAAATACATAAATGGGACAGGCAATCCATTTACCTGTGCTTATATAAACGAATAAAAACCCAACTATACACTGCTTTCCTCACTGAACACCGAAAACATAGATTCAATTCCATCTTTATTTATGTTATGCCACACATTGCTTAGAGCAAGATTTGCAAATAACAAACAGAAAGCATTATTATTTCTCTAGTTCTGTTACTTCTACTTAGTAACTATAACTTGCAGCGATCCAAATTTACTTTTCTTCTCTCTCATTAGGGAAGTTAACATACTTCCCTTTTTAATTCATGGGTTGTTATTAGCCCCTGGCTCAGCTGCCCTAGCCTATTCTTTGCCCTTCTGCATAGAGGTGCCAACTAACTTCTTAGAATTTATATTTTCTTCTACCTGCCCCCTGATGTCTGTCTACTAAGTCCCAGAGAACATCCTTTTCATTTTCTCAGCATTGGCTTCCCCTGACCTCTTGATGACCTGCTTGAGCTTCTGGTCCATTCCTACCATTGATCTGCCATTATGAGGGTGCACTCTCCTTGAATGTGACTCATTCTCAGAGACTGAATTTCAGAGATTTTAGAATCTATCCCCCTATTCATTAAAGGAATAAGAACCAGATTATGAGTTTTTACAGGTGTGTATATGCACACAAGCATTTACAAGTTTAAAATGCATATTTAAAAATTAAACTAAGGCAGACTAGATTTTGTATATAAAGAATAGTGGTTCTTTCACAATTTATGGACCTCAATATTGGCTATAATAAAGTTGTCAATCAAAAGGCAAAGTTTCTACCACTAGGATAGAAAGCATATTTTACCAGACTTGATTCAAGTAAAGTGGCCACAGTTTTGTTACGCCGCCCTGCACCCGACACACACACACACACACACACACACACACACACACACACACACTTTTTATGAGTCAAACTTCCTATACAGTAGTGCTCAATAAATTTTAAACAGTACAGTTGTACTAGTATTATTGGATACTTCTTCTGATTTCACTGTCTGCATATACACAATGATAATGTACACCAAGATAAAGAGCATCCTAAGTATTAAAAACACATGTTTGTGTTAAAAGCAATAGGAAAATATCAAATGTTTTATTATGAATAATTTCTAAAATTTTACTGAGACATTTTTCTTTCTTGAAACAAAACTGATTTTATTAAAATACTTTTATATTGCAGAGGTGATTCTCTGTAGGTCTCAAACGATAGATCTCTCAGTGTACTTAGACAAGATGATGAAAGGGATGAAGGAGCACATTTAGGCATCCATGAAATTAAAAAAAAAAACTAAGTATAAATCTAACGTAAATATAATGGAAAGTAAAAATAAATCTAAACTCTCAGACAGGCAAGGTTTAGAAATACTTCATTTTTAAACCTATATAAAACCGTGGTGAGATGCTGTTGCCAATAAATTCGGAATTTATATGTGAAGTACAAATTGAAATAGAACCAAATGCTTTTAGAGTTTCAAAATGAATAGCTGGATCTTTTGCTGAATTTTCTGTGTGATAAGGATGGAGCTGAACCTCCAGGAGAAGTAAAGAGGAAGGTAATACGTGGAAACGAATATATTGTTCTCCGGGAGCAGTTGAGATCTCCTGGAGGAGACAAAGCAAGTGAAATATAATAGTCTTGCTTCATTTTGTAACTTTCTCCCACTATGGCTGCAGAAAATTTTGATCTCCAAGTGGGTCCATAAAGGGAATTTTGAAATACTCTTAACAGATCTGTTCTTGAAATAAGTCAATTGAACTGAGTGAAGTGCTATGCCAACATGTTGACTCAGAGTTCTGACCAACCAAGATCCCAGACCTTCATGACAATTCTCTAGTCTTATTTCCATTCTTAGTAGTTTTTCTTTTTCATTCTCAGTAGTTGTATGCAATTTATCTGCAACACTTGCTCCAAGCCCACATTCCTAGTGATCTGGTTGAAATGCAGTAGTAGTTACAGATATCTTCGAGGAACACATAGGCCAAAACATTGATGAACTTTTTAGCCAGGGAATCCAGCTCATTCGGTGGCTGCATAATTATATAGCTGCATCATTCTGTCAGGTTGCAGTGGCTTTCATTTTTTTCTGGTTAAATAGGATAATCAATACAAGTGTACTTTCTGTCTCTTCTGGATTTGATTCCTTGATTTATGCCACTCTCCCCACTGCAGCTACATGAACAAGCTCTTAACTAGAGAGCTGGAGAGTCTGAGCAATAATTGGTGTACCTTCAAACCTTACTGCCTTTTGGAAGTGAAATAGCTGATGAAATCACAATTGACACAGCTAACCTCTAGGTACAGAAGCAACCCTGGTGACTACATTCCTTTGTTAACAGAAACAATTCAAGTGCTTCTCTAAAAGTATATCTTAAGCATTGCCTGGCTGGTGTGGCTCATGTTTCCATCTCTCTATCCCTCTCCCTTCCCCTCTCTCTCTCTAAAAATCAATAAAAAATATATTTTAAAAATAAAATTATTTTAAGCATTGACCACTGTAAGTCCCTGTTCTAGAAACTGAATAATAGGAATTGGATCATTATTCAATCAGAATATATTAAAAATAAGAGAATACATAAACAGGAGATCTACGTATTTTTTACTACTCACTGTGTCTAGGTTTTTCTTTTTTATTCAATTGAATGTATTGGGGTTACATTGGTTAATCTTATATAGGTTTCTTTTTTGAGTTGCACTCAGAAGTAAATCTCTGAAAAATAATCTTTGGACAGCATCCTTGCATTTTGGTTAGATGGGAAGTGTCAATTTCTGTTTAGAAGCCTAAACACTTGTAAGGATTTCGATGTGATTATATAAGCTACTATCCCTGATATCAGAAATGAAAACGTAAAACCAAGAAAAGTACATGGTCTCCTCTCACTTGACTGATTCCTTGTCCTAATTACAGTGTGTATTTACTAAGGTTCTAAGTGCTTTTTGACAAGACAGCAATGTTGTGTCAATAGATATGGCATGATCTTGAGTAGGCAAATTGAGTCACTCAAACGCCTTTTTTCATCTCTTGGATGATTATCGCAAAGATAAAAGTGGGTTTTTGAAAAGGTGAAATTCAAAGGAACCTAGCAATTAGAATGGTGAAAATACTAGGTCATCTGATCCATTTTCCTGGGGTTGCTTTGGAAATTTCTACACAATATGGACAAATCTAAATTGATTACTATAATTTGAAATGTTACAGGTGATAGAGTTTGCCTTTCTTCCACCAAGAGAATAGATGTCTTATTTCTCCTCTTTGGCTTTTATCTAAAAAAATTTTATTCAACTCTATTATTATTAGCAATGCTATTTGAAATTATTCTGAATCATTTTTAAATCCTGGGTATTTATTTTTTATAGTTATAAAAGAGCCGCTTCTTATAAGATGCAAGCTTCTATGGAGAACATGCAAAAGTATTGTCTCTTTAGAGATATTTGTAAAATATCTCTCTGTCCATACAGAATATGCACATGCACATCCATGGGTAACTATAAAATATTGTATTTGCCTCAGTATAGATAAATTATTTCTCAGGTAGCAAATTTTTACTATTAGGTGATTAAGGCCTTATATTAAACTAGAGGCCCAGTGCATGAAATTTGTGCAGGGGGGTTGTCTATCAGTCCATCCTGCACCCTCTCCAATCTGGGACACCCCAGGTGATGTCCAGCTGCTGGTTTAATCCCTATCCTGTAAGCCAGCAGTAAGATATCCCTCTCACAATCCCGGACCACTGGCTCCTAACTGCTTGCCTGCCTGATTGCCCCTTAACTGCTCCCCTGCTGACATGATTGATGCCTAACTGCTCCCCTTGCAGCCTGACCACCCAAACTTCCATCCCCTGCCAGCCTGATGGCTTCCAACTGCCCTCCCCTGCTAGACTGGTTGCTCACAACTGCCCTCCCCTGCAGCAACCCGCCTCCTCCATTGAGACCCGCCTCCTCTGTGTGAGGTGGCAGAGATGCCAGGACGGCCTCTGCTGTGCATACAGCCATCTTGTAATGGTCATCTTGTGATGGCCATTTTGTGATGACGTGAGGATGTGATGCGTGAGGGCATGATGACACATAGGCTATTATTAATATAGATGGCTCAAAGAAGAGTCATTAACCTAGCTGTTTTTGCTCATGGTTATAACATCAGCCTGAGGACAAAAGGATTGTGGGTTTGATTCCAGTCAAGGGCATGTACCTTGTTTGCAGGTTCAATCCCTGGCCCTGATCGAGGTTCACGTAGGAGGCAACCAATCAATGTGTCTATTTCACACTGATGTTTCTCTCTCTCTCTCTCTCTCTCTCTCTCTCTCTCTCTCTCTCTCTCAGTCATTCTCCCTCCCTTTCACTCTCTAAAAAATAAATAGAAAAAATATCCTCTGGTGAGGATAATAAAAAAGAAGAGTCATTAATGTTTTATTTATGTTTCAAATCTGTAGGTTTCCAGAGGATAAGGACCTTAGTAATCATTTAAACATTCCTAGCTAATAATTTAATAACTTGTTGGAGTCAGGCACCTACCTCTGTTTGAGGTGACAGTGGTCACTAACTTTATGAATATTCTTGAGCACTTAAGATGTGTAAGTGTTTCTGGTGTCATCGTATGTTGAGGAAAAGATTGTGGAAGGAGGATAGTTGTAAAACTATTTAAGAAACAAATCTTGCTTCTAAGGAGATGATAATTTCATATAAAACAAGAAACACATATCCACAAGAATGAGTATTCAGTGCAGGCTAGGGGACTCTAGGTAACAAGTAAATGTTTAAAATATGTGGATAATCATTAACCACTTTCTTAAAAGTGTTAAAATAAGACATAATTTTTAAAAATGTTATTCTGATCATCACATTTATAGTATGAACTAAGATTTGAGTCATGACATAAACCATGACATACTTCTAATTATTAACAATATGTGTCACTTGAGTTGTCATTCAAAACATTTAGTAATGTTAGTTAATTATCTTTACTTTTTATTTAACCCTTTGGTACCCTAGATTCTGATAATATTTGATGCTATTCTCTAGAGTCCAACTGCTATTCACATGCTAAAGTAATCCAATTCTGGCACCAACTATGAAGTCCTAGGAGTCCTAGGGAAATGAATTCTAAGCCAAGTAATGTTATAAAGGTGGATTTTTGCTAATCCATAAACTTTGCAAGGGGTTTAGAAGTCATTGCCTGCTTCTTAAAAGCCAAAGCTGTGAAATGGGAAAGGTTTTTGTCTGGTTTGGGTCTTCAACCTAGTGTTTTGCTTTGTTTTCATTGTTTTGTGTTTGTAAGGAGGGTGTTGGAGAATACCCTTCTATAATGAGCCTAGGTAAGGCTATTCATGACCAGTGATTATTCATAACTCTGCAAGAATATAAAATGTTTGCTTTGGTTTTAGAAGATTGTGGTGATAGATGGAAGTGAAAGCAATCATCTTAGGTTCCCCATGGAATGATTTAAGAAATCCATTGGTGGATTATTACTCAGCTATAAAAAAAGAAAAAAATATTACCACTTTCAACGGCATAGATAGACCTAGAGGATATTGTTCTAAGTGAAATAAATCAGTCAGAGAAAGACAAATACCACATGACTTCACTTACGTGTGGAATCTAAAGAACAATATGAATGAACAAACAAAACAGACTCATAGATACAGAGAACAGACTGGTGGTTGCCAAACGGGAAAGGGGTTGGGGGGCTGTGTAAAATTGTGAAGGGATTAAGAAGTACAAATGGTAGTTACAAAATAGTCACAGGGATATAAAATACAGCATAGGAAATATATTCAATAATATTGTAATAACTATGTAGGTACCAGTAGGTACTGGAAATATTGGGAGGACACTCTATAAAATATATGATTACCTAACCACTATGATAGGTACCTGGAACTAATATAAATTAATATTAGATATTTTAAATTTATCCATTGGGGTGAGGATTACAGTCCCAAAACATCTCATCAACAAGCCCATCCCTCATTTGAATAGTGATGGAAAGGGGGGAGGGGTGTCAGGTAACTAGCTCCCCAGGCTCTTATTAGCTCTACTCCTTATCACCTATGCAATCAACCCCCACCACTCTTTCTCTCTTCCCTTAGTTTAAGTCTAAAAGTATGGACCCTTCTGTAGTTTTCCTTCCCTGCCCCAACTCCCTCAGCCTTTACCTATCTTCTTGTCTCAAGAGCTGTGTTATTGCATTGCCCCCCCCCCCCGATACCCCCGCTGCCACCACCACCACCTGTTTTGGGTTTGATAATTCTCTCTTTAGAATGAGGAAGAGGGCTAAGGGAGCTCTCATCTCCCTGTTGCCACTGAGAGACTTAGGGTCTTTATCACACAAGTTCCTTTGACTCCATAGAGAGCAATTGAGGACACCCCCCTTTTCCTGTTGGCCTTGATGAAAACCCTCAAACAACAGGGCACTTCATTTACCCAATCTCATCTTCCCCATTCTACTTGGATTTCCCCACTTCCTGGCTGTCATTCAATATGGGATGTACTGGTATAACAGTGCACTCCAAAACTTTGTTATTTATTGACTCATATGTCCATGCATCATGTGGGTGTATTTTTTTGTTGTTGTTCCAGCCTGGCTCAGATGGAGCTGGATAATCTGATGTTCACATGCCTAGGACTTCAGTTGAGCTGGTTGAGCTGGCTTGGATGTCTGGGGTTACTCTGTCTGTGGTCTCTAATCTTCCTGGAGCCTCGCCTGACCATCTTCATGGGGCAGTCTCTGGCTTCAGCACCATGCAAGGGCTGTTCAGACCTCTGCTCACATCTCATTTGCTAATATTCCCTATGCCAAACACAGTAGTCTCAGAGCCAACCCAGAATCAAGGGGTGGAAAAACAGACTTAACCTGTGATAGGAGGAGTGACAACATCCTATTGCAAAGGGGCATGGGATTCAGAATGGGAGAATAGCTATTTTGCAATTGTACACACGGGCAGAGAACTTGGGAAAGGCTCTGGCTGCTATGATTCTGTTTCCCTCTTAAAAATTTATTCCTCTCAATCCTAAATTTAGGCCTCAGACTGAAGTTGAAAGCTAGTGATTTTCATTGAGGGATTTTTTTTTCTTTATGAGATGACATTTTAGAATAAATCTTGGCTCTTCCTGCCATATTACATAGGCACCTTTTATTTTCATTTTTTTCTAAGCATATCTTATTATTTTGCCTTAAATTAATTATTTTTAAAATTAATTATTTTTAATTATTTTTTATTAATTATTGCCTTAAATTAAAAATTTTAAAAAATTATTCCTGATGCTTTCTAATACTTTATCTTCCTTTGTTTTGGGGTATTTGTGATGTATTGATGCTGTTTATAAAATATATTTTATTTTATAGACTATGTTCTCCCTTTTATTTATCTTCTTTAAGACAAACAAATAAACAACAACAAAGCCAGGTTATGAAAACAGCCCTATGCTGGTCTACATTTTTTTCTGAGCTCAATACCTTGTTATAATTGTTCTTTGTTTGTAGCCAGCTTTGAGGCCATACTGCAGTTCTCACAAACAAATCAATTTGAATTAATTTGCCAAGTAGAGTTAAAGAGGCATTGTATGAATTCAATATATACTAAAAGGATTGCATTCCTGAGATTGTTTCTTCACTGGGAAAATGTTGATTCCTGTACCATATTGCAGTAGTGGGAACATGACTTTTGCATCTTGCACCAAGTGACCCATGGCTGCCAACTGGTCCATTCTTTTGAAAATCTTTGGATATGCCACATAACCAAACAACTAGGAGTGTCGACAGTTCTTTAGTTAATTTTTTGGGGAAATTGATGGTCTTTAAGATCTACACTGATGCTTACTTACCTATGCTGAATCTTATTTCTAATGATGTTCTAAGTAGAAATTTGATAAAATTGTAAAAATATGTTTCTTGCATGATCTTTGAAGTCACCTCAATCTTAAAATTGTAGACTCCTTTGAAAATATAAACTGTAAGTTCCAATGAACTCTACTCCCATAAATTGCTTTTCAATTATAAAACACAAAAAAACATGTGCCAAAGAAAGACCTCAGTGTTATCTGGAATTCCCATTCATCCCACCCCTTCCACTAACCCCATATCTTCATGTATCACCAATACGTTCTCTAGCAAAGTGGATTTCCTTTAGACTGTAAAATCCAGTTCCAACAAAATAAGTAGAAACTTTCAGTCCTCCTAAAGGGCGAGGAAATTGTCATCGAGTTCTTTAAAGGAGCTCAAATTTCTGGTATTAGATGAATAAGTTCCCAGGATGCTTAAGGAATTTGAACTCCAAACCCCTGTCAATGTTCACTCAGAAATAATAATTATGGGAGTCAGTCAGAATAGAAAAGTAGCTTGAAAAATTTCCCTAAATTTTATATAGTGTACTAGTAAAAGGATGAATCTCTTAAAATTGGGACTGATATATAAAATATGTTTATATTTCATTTGAGTATTTCATTTAACAGATACATTGGTATACATTTAACCACCTGAAACTAATACAAAATAATATTGAACGTAAGCTATAATTAAAAAATAAAATGTTAAACTATCAAATTTAACAAAAGTTCTGATGATGGCTAAGGACTAACATGGGCTCATCAGCATGTTTTACTAAATGAGTCTAAATTCCCTTTAGATAGCATTATCACAAATACAAATGTTATAAATGTAGTATCTATTTATTTTTTCTGAAAAGTATAATAAAAGGAGAGCTATAACAAGCATCTTAGGGAGGTGTCTGCATTTGGTTGAAAGTAAACATCCAGGTGAAACTCTGTAGTGACTCTGTATTGATCACTGTGTAAGTCGCACCAACTTTAGTGGCTTAAAGCAACAAACACATATTATCTCAGGATTTCGGAAAAGCTTAGTTGAGTAGTTCTGTATCAATGTGTCTGATGAGTTGAAATCACAATATCAACTTGGGCTTTCATCATGTCAAGGTACATCTAGGCCTGGAGGATCTAGTGGTCTTAGTTCCTTGGCCTGTGGGCCTTTCCATAGGGCTCCTTAAGTGTACTTATGATCTAACACTAGCTATCCAGAGTGATTTGATGAAAGAGAGAGTGAAGGAGAGAGGGGAGAGGAAGAGAGGAAGTCACAGGGCCTTTTTTGATCTGGTCTCTTAAGTCACATACTGTCACTTCCACCTTTTTCTATTCTTTAGAATTGAGTCACTAAGTGCAGTGCACATTCAAGGTTGAATAATCACACTTAAAGAGAGGAGTTTCAAAGAATGTGTTAACTTTTTTTAAGCTGCAACATAATCCTCCTATTCTGTAAATTTTTTCAGAGACTGGAATGACTTCACAAAAGATATGTTTATCACATTTTCAGATGACATAAAGCCAAGAATGATATCTTCTACAAGAAGCAAAAGACCTCGAGTTAAGCATTTTCTTATCAAGTTACAATGCTGTTATGAAAGAAAAAAGAATAAATTCAATAGGATGTAATTAAAGGCCTGCTTTGAAGTTCATAAAGTGTATTGCATGAATGCAACATGGCCCAAACTTTCTGGGAAACAATTTAATTGAATCTATCTTAAATTTTAGTTGGAAACAAGCTTAATATGTGACTATGTAACTATGCTGTGACATAGTTATTTGTACAACTGGTTGCAAAAACCAGTGTATTAACCAGGTCAAGTGTGGTTGGGACATGGTACAGTGAGTATTTTTGTTTTTTTGTTTTTTTTTTAGATTCTTTGGGAATAATATAATCATTTGTAGGCATGAGGTTCAGGGTTAATCAAAATGACCTATCCTATATAATAAAAGCCTAATATGCTGAGTGTTGGTCTTCCATTCAACCAATCAAAGTGTAATATGCTAATGATATGCTAAGGCCACTCAACCACTCGCTATGACATGCACTGACCATTAGGGGGCAGATGCTCCAACTGGTAGGTTAGCTTGCTGCTGGAGTCTGGCTGATCCGGACTGAGCGAGATGGGCCGGATATGCCCTGGAGCCCTTCCATGGTCCCTCCCCAACTAGCCAACCTCCCATGTCCCACCCTGGCCCTGATCGTGCACCAGTGGGGTCCCTTGGCTTGGTCTACACCTTCTGGCAATTCAGGACCCCTCTGGCAATTCAGGAGCTGCCCCCTGGTGGTCAGTGCACTCCCACAGGGGGAATGCCACTCAGCCAGAAGCCGGGCGCACAGCTGGCAAGCACAGGGGTGATGACAAGAACCTACTAAGCATGTCTAACTGCCGGCTTAGGACATCCCCTGAGGGCTCCCAAACTGCAAGAGGGTGCAGACCGGGCTGAGAGATCCCCCCCTCCAGTGCACGAATTTCGTGCACTGGGCCCTTAGTAATTTATAAACACCAGAGGTGCCATACATCTAAACAGAAGGATTACTATAGATCAATTAATATAGCTTATTACAGCATCAGAGATGTTGATATTGGGGTAACTTTCCTATTCATGAGGATGAAAATGTTTCTATTTTTGTTCATTGAAATTGCCCTCCCAAACCTCCTACCTCTCCTCTGAACTATATAGAGATACCACATATATTTGTTTGAATGAGCAAATTTTTTAAAAAATAGCTATTGGCATTATGTTGAGTTGGATATCCTCTGCATGAGAAGAATGAGAGGAAAGGGGAATGGGGATTGGAGCAAGCTAGCTAGGGATAAATGAAAGAGACCAACAAGACTGATGAGAGCCCAGCCAGATGTTGCTCAGTGGTTGAGCATCACAACTTAAAAACTAGGAGGTCTCAGTTCAATTCCTGGTCAGGGCACATGCCCAGGTTGCAGGCTCGATCCCCAGTGTGGGGCTTGCAGGAGGCAGCTGATCAATGATTCTCTTTCATCATTGATGTTTCTATCTCTCCTTCTCCCTTCCTCTATGAAATCAATAAAAATATTTTAAAAACTGAAGAGAAACAGGCGATCACACAGAGGGTGGCCATACAGGAATGCATGGGTCACAGGGAAGAGTGAGCACCCAAATAATATTGTGGCTTTTTCAATAAAGAAGAAATCAGTGATAGGGGGAATCTTGAAGAGATTATATGTCAAAAGGCTGAAGACTGAACATTCAGACTCTATGTTGAAAGGGACATTTGAAAGATTTGACACTAAAAAAGTGTTAGTAAGTACTTCAAGTTAAGTCTGCCTTCTTTTAAAGTTTAATCCTTCTGAATCTGGTATTGTCATAACAATAACAAGAGTAATAAATAATATATTGAACACTTATTTTGTCCCAAACACTGTGCAAACAAACTGCTTTACATACTTTTACTTCTCAGTTAAATCTCAAAACCCTATTTTTCAGTAATTATAATCCTCATTTAATATACCTGAAGAAGCTAAAGCTTACAGGCACACCAAGATAGATATACATAACCTATTTACCAGAAAGGAACTAGACAAATCCAGACAGTGAAATTGACTAGGTATATTTTTAAATAATTATAGAAGGAAAACAGTGGCAGCATTTGAAGAAGGGAAGCAAATTCTGTAGCAGTTTATGTAGTGTTACTTTACAGGCTGTCATTTTTTAAGGTGGCTCTTAATAGATGCTAGATAGAACTATCATACTGAAGAAAGTTCCATTAGACACTATATGGAAACATTTTCTAAACTATGAAAAAAAATAAAGATATGTAGTCACCTGGACCTTTGATTTTTAAATCTTTTCGGTAGTGAAAGTATCCTTGATGGATGAGGATAAGTGAGGAAATACTTTAAGAGCAATGAGCTTTAGGAAGACAGTGGAGAATAGCTTCAAAATCCAGGGAAAAAACAAGGATTGGTGATTTATGTTCTAATTGTTGCATTAGGGCTCATGGTCTTTAGTATAGTAACACTTCAACAGATATGGCAATTTGATTTAGATTTGGAATATGAAAGAGAAGTTTAACGTTAATGTGTTTGCATTCAAACTCATTTCAGCCAGTTTTGACCAAGGTCCAGGAATAGGGACATGAACATGTGGTTAGCTGTACATAGAGCACCGGTGTTACATCTCTAGCATGGTTCCAATTTTCATCCCCTAGTCTACCTGGTATTTAAACATGAGGACTGAATGCATATAGGCATATCAGTAAGAGAACATAGGTAGAGACCAGAATTCAATGGAAACATCAAGACTGGAAGGGTTCTGGAGGGTTCTCCAGGCTGGGATCCTCCCCACTCTTCCAACCATATATACACTCATTCATCTTTGCTGTTGATTGGGAGAAGGATCTTCCATGTCGGAACCTTAGACACATGTTAGGGAAAGATCCTGAGAATTAAAATTAACCAAAGACTCCCCATTCCCAGTCTCTTGCTACTTCCCAAGCTAAGTCCTTGCCTGGAATATAACATTTAATTTAGTTAAAATCTGGCAATATAGGCATTATTATCTCCATCTCTTTTTTTGAAAAAATGAAGAAACTGAGGCATCTGGATTAAGTGAATTGTCCAAGTGCACAGAGCTGGTAAATGTCTAAGATAAGAACACACCTAATGTCTGTCTGACTTCACAGCCAATGCTCTTTTCACTCGCATTGGAGCCAGCATTACTTGGTGAACTGATACTATCTCTTTGATATAGGAAGGACATGATAATACAGGGGTGAGCAAAAGGAGGTTTACAGTTGTAATACAAATAAGTAGTACAATAATTAATACATAATCTATACTAATAAAAGGGTAATGTGCCAATTATACTGCTGGAGACCTTCCAGGAGACCTTCCAGACATCCTTCCAGACAAAGCCATGGTGGTGGGGCCAAGGCAGAGGCAGTTAGGGGTGATATGGCCAGCAGGGGAGGGCAGTTGGGGGCTATAAGGCCAGCAAGGGGGGGCAGATGGGGGCGAGCAGGCTGGCGGGGGGGCAGTTGGGGGCAAGCAGGCTGGTAGGTAAGGCCGTTGGGGGTGATCAGACCGGCACGCAGAGTGGTTAGGGGTGATCGGGAAGGCAAGCAGGTGAGCATTTAGGAGCCAGTGGTCCCAGATTGTGAGAGGGATGTCCAACTGCCGGTTTAGGCCTGATCCTATAGGGCCTAAACCAACAGTCAGACATCCCTCAAGGGGTCCCAGATTGGAGAAGGTACAGACTGGGCTGAGGGGCATCCCCCTACCACTCCCTCCTCCGTGCTCAAATTTCATGCATCAGGCCACTAGTAATACATAATAAACTGCGTGTTTGGCATACTCACTACTGTAAACTTACTTTCACCCACACCTGTATGTCTGTCCATGTATATTTTCTATTTCTGGACATATCCAGAGGACATGAGGCAGTGAGCTTCATCAGTTAAGTCTGGGTATGCCTGGATATAAACACTGCTTCCCAGGGGCAAATATCTCATCACTTCAGAGATGTGGTTCTCCCTGGTTCATGGGATTACTTAATTGAGTCTGGAGAATATCCCTACTTAATAATGCCCTTGTACTCTGGTTCTATTAATTTACTTACCCCAGCTGATCAGTTTTCTGCTCCAAGAGATTAATTTCTTTACCTTGGCACACTAAAGGATCAAGGCTTACAACATATAAATAGGTTTGTTTTTTTCTTCTTCAGCCCCAAAGGTGTGTTGTGAGGATTAATGTAATGATGCTTATAATTGCATTTTGAACTCCTTGATCTAATGGCACTTTTTAAATATAAGATATTAGGTTTTTATTGAGGTCCATCCATCACTTACAAGGGCCCAAACGTTCCAGATGCCCTTTGGGTAGCATAATACTCCCCTTTCTGCCTCTAAGAGTGTTTGTCTGGGTCAATGTTGGGAACAAGACCAGAGCTGAGCTCAGAGAGTTTTCCCAGTACCTTTTCTTTAGTGTCTAGATTTGCTTTGAAACTCACAAAGTGTTCTTTGGGGAGAGAGACATAGTAAGAACCTCTGAAAATCCCTACTACTTAAGCCTACCCACATCGATTTTCTTTTGCCTCTGGCTCCAATATGTAATATTTACTCTTTGACTGTTCATTAGACCCATACTCTCATTTTTTATGTCAACAAAACAATACAGAAAACGGTTCCTTCTTTTATTCCAGGACTCACACCAAAATACAGAAATACCTCTGGCATTAATTTTGCACAGATGAATGTTGTTACTATATTTCTTTTAGCCTGGCCACGTGCTTGACAGTATTTCAGATGGTATTAATAGTCTACCTGCAAGAAAGCATTTTATGCCAGCCTAGTGCAAATTGCCCAAACCTTTAAGCCACTCTTCCTCAACTTAGCAGTGGTATATCATCATTACCTGTGGCTGGACTTGGAAATCACATTTGTCAATGCTTGAATTGCTCTTTTACTTTCAATTGAGCTTAAAACCCACTTTGTTTTGGAAACAGGGTTAGCTGAGTATATTTTAGAAGCTACGGAAACACAAAAAGCAACACCTAAGAGATTTAGGATGTTTCATTTTCTGTGACTAGTTGATCTTTGGGTGACAACTTTCTGGGACCAAATGGAGTATGGTGATCCTTCCTTAGAATGGAGGCCTGGTAAAGTTCTGAGAGAGTGGGAGTGCACCATGGAGCCAATGTAATTTATTTATCTCATTAGGAAAGCGTTAAATTACATCAATGATAATTGTTTAAATAAATTGAAGGTTTTTCATATCTCAGGTTTTGCATATGCTCTATTTCTTATCCTATACCAAATTCTATGGTGAATTGGGAAATAGGGAAACTGAGGCTAAGTGATTGTATAAGATCACACAGTTAGTAAATAATAAAGTTAGAACTCAAAGCAGAGTTTGTCTCCAAAGCCCATGGTCTTAGCTTCTATGCTGTATTGATTATGGTTTTAAGAAATTAGTATAATGTCTAATGAATAGGATCAATGTTTGGACAAGTAGAGTGCAAAAATTGTGCTGTAAAAGTTATTTTCTGTGCTATACAAGAGTTGTTTTTTCTGAAAAATATCTGGGTAGCTCAGTTGGTTAGAGTGTCTTCCCAATACACCAAGGTTGGGGGTTCAATCCCTGGTTAGGGCACATACAAAAATCAAACAATGAATGCATAAATAAATGGAAAAAAACAAATTGATGTTTCTCTCTCTCTCTCTATAAATCAATCTTTTTAAAAAAATAAATAAAAATAGTTTTTCTTCTCTTAGTTCTTCAATTGAAGATATTTTACTTCTTTGGGACTATCAACATATTTCAAATTTTCTTTTGGGACCATAAATAGAGACTGATGTATTAATAACTATTCAAGAATCACTTGATTTCTTTGTCTTATCTTTCTCTGTTCTCTTTTTCTTTTATCTCAAATGGGTCCACCCAAGTGTAGAAAACATAAAATATTTTTGTATAATTGTGGGAGGTATGTGTATGAGCCAGTTGGGCCTTAATAACCTTACCTCAGAGTAATATGCTTTTCACAATTTTATAATTCAACAGTGCATGTTGTATGTGTCTCTGGGAGTTGATATTTAAATAATAGAATCAATAATACAATTGTAAGTTACCACAGGAGGCATAAAGATATCAATATCTGATCAAAATTGAATGGTGATATACACATTTATTTTAAGAAAAATAAAATGTGACTAATATTTTTTCTAAACCTCAGTTCCATGTAGGTGAATGTCAGATCCACATAAGTAATTTAAGAACTATATATTTGAAGATCTCTTTGAGCAACTTAAAGGTTTCTCAGTGTGGTAGAGAACTGAACTCATTACATTTTGGGGGTCTAATTAGTAATGCACACTTGCTTCCTCTTAATGACATTATGACATTACTATTCACAAGACCATCCTTTCTTGAGGTTAGCATCACTTTCTGTTGGAGAATTTATTTCACTCTTTGTTTAAATTTTTATACTGGTTTCTATCCGAAATGTACAACAGAATGTTATTAAGGATTTAATATGAATGTATATGAACTTGATGAGGCTTGCTCAGTTTTCAAAGTAGTCCCTATGTATGAATTCTTATATTTAGAAGGTTTTTGCTCTTCAATCAGTCTAACAAATGGAGCTCGGGGCAAATGAACTCATTCTTATGCACTTGTTTCTAAAACAGATCTCTCTAATGTTTGAGATAAATTAAAATAAAAACCAACAAGAACATGAAAAGAAACTAAGAATAATGTTAATGTGGCAATTTAAACCAATTTGGTTTTTCAAATGACCTTCCATCTTTCACAGCTTTTAACAGTATGCAAGATCACTATCCTTAATGACAGATACCATCAATCTGCTGTGGAGAACTTAAAACTTTTCTCTAAATGTCTTTAAAGCTGAGGTGGAGAAGAATGACTCTCTCTCTTTCACTTTTTGAAGGGTGTAATGTTGAACTGTGGCTATGCCGTCCTCCCGATATATCACATATTAATTGTCCAACATAGTTTCCCCTTTTTCTAGCCTATATCGTGTTCCAAAATGATTTCCTATGGAGCGGTATGTTTAAAAGAGAGTGTGGGGAGAGGAAGGGATGCTTAGGATGACCAAGAGCCCCAGGTATTTGGAGGAAGTAATCAATGCAGCTTCTTAATTCACTAATTTGGTGCATGTAGAACTCTGATAATTTGGGAACTTTGGTCACTTAAGATTTTCCCTGCATGTTACTAAGACTATTTAGCTTTAGATTTGCTATTGACTTCACTAATACATTGCACAGTGAGTAAAGGCCATTAATATATTTTATGTTGGGGCCAGCAATGACAATTATAGAAAACCCAAAGTAATGGTATATATTCCAGGTGGATCTGACATGACCCATTTTCCATTTCTCAGTATACTGTTGTCATGACTAAAACTTGAGAGGGGTCAAAGCTTATGAAGATGGATGGCATGCCTTGGATGATATTTGTCTACTTTAGGGTAGGATTAAGAGTTATAGATATATATTCTACTTTAAAAAAATTGTTTCTTTTCTATGAAGACATGTGAGAATGTATCCAACTTTATTTTATATTAGACTGCTGAGTACCAGGATCTACAAAGTATCATCATAATGACCTATTGCTAATCAGTAGCTTTATTAACAGATACAACTAACTTCCTTTACCATAGATTTAATTAAACAGAGAGATTAGATTGCCTTTCATTTTCTTCTTTTCCTCCTAGCATGTACCCCTTTTTTCTGAAAAATATACTTTGAGAAAATTTTTAAATTAACACTCCAATCCAATATTATTGATTGTTCTCTCCATTCAGTGCCCTTTATCCTTTGATATGTCAATATAGTATGCTGTATGCCAGCCAGTTAGGGTCCCATAATGTAGGCTGGAAACAGATCCATAGTTGCCTCTTTTATAAAAACCAACAAGAACATGAAAAGAGTCTAAGAACAATGTTAATGTGGCAATTTAAACCAATTTGATTTTTCAAATGACCTTCCATCTTTCAGAGTTTTTAAAAATATACAATTTTTTGTTGTTTTATAGAATAATGAGTCAGCTTCATTGAATAATGTATTCATAGGAGAAATGAATGTGGACCTTGTCCAAATACTGCCACTCTTTCCTGTCCTACTATTCTTTCCCATCCTACCCATCATGGAAGGCAGGCATGCATTTCCTCACATGTGGAACCTGCCAGCAATAACCCCTATATGGAGCTGGTCCTGAGACTCATAGCAAGCTTCTGTGCACATGGCTTGATGATATACTTAATTCTAATATTCTTTCTGGATTTTAGAAATTTCTTGTAAATGGTTTCCAAGCCACCTGTTTGAAGATTTTGATTTTGTTTTTAATGTTGGTAATTAAGAATGGGATTCCCTAAGTTCTAATATAGGGCTGTGAGTCCAAAGTAATGAAGTATAACTCACTAATTTCTGCTTGATATCTGTGAGGTTGGTTGATGAGATAGCTCCCAAAGCCTAGTTTCATTATTTGGTGATTTGAAGCACATTCATTAGGGATATATTTCCACAACACCACTCTCCAATTCTGTTCTAAGGATAGAAACCATCCAGAGGTGGTAACAGTTATGAAATGAAGAAGGGCGCATGCCAGCAGTTAAATGCATTATGTCTGAGGTTTGAAACTGATTAGATATTTTATGCTTGGGAGAAGTGTCCCTAACAGGCTTTAGGAATGGATGTTTGTTCAAGAAGCACCTCTCACAGGAAGATAAGAAAGAGGAAGGTAAACGTATAAAGCCTGAATCTATTAGTAGTAATAAAGCATAGGCGCTTAAAAGCCTTTAGAGGCTATCTCATTATATGTATAGATGTTTTTAAGTATAGATATAGACAAATATAGACAAGGGAGTAGAGACAGTAAGAGCCATCTGTAAGACACTACCTATTTAACATAGTTGATGGGATGCCAGGCCTCCTTTATGGAATAAGGAGTGTCTCCCTTGGCCATCAAGACTTTAATGGTCTTCTTTGGCTTCCCTGTGCCAGAAGGTAGAACAGCTACTGACACTTGAGAATAGAATAAGGAATATGTGGACCGTTCTTCTAATAGGATACAGTAGTGAGGATAGAGCATGCCTGACTGATGTCCCCTCCCACATTATAAAGCCGATCTGGCAGGTTAAGTTCTCATAGTTCAGGGAGATCCTCCTGCCTCCATTGACCCAATTAAGATGCAGCTGGGGTGAGATGGAAACGAGTGAAGGTCAACCCATCTTTATAAATGGGCACACCTCTTGCTGATTCCCATCCCATGCCATGTGCCCAACACTCGGCAGAGCACTGCATAGCTAAGACTAACCTGATGTCAAACCTGTCACCAAGGACAGAGTGATTTCAACTCCACCTCTACTAAAGATAAATTGATATCTAGCTCTAAAAACTTCATAAAACACACAAAAAAATAGGATGTTTTTTCGTGACTTATTGACTTTTCAGATTGTTCTTTAAGCTGTTTTTTAAACTTTAAAGGCAACACTGATAATGAACGCTTCCAAATGGTAAAACAGAAAATCCCCTTCAAATATAACCGGCCCGTAGAGGAGTGGCTGCAGGAAAAAGGTAACCATCGTTAAAACTTTCATTTTAAATTCATTTGATTCTAAACCCGCATTTTTAAAGCCTGCAAATAAATGTTCCTTAAATGATAATCGCCTGCTGCATAAATGACTGTTTTAATTTTCATTATAATTTGTGTCAGCTTCCACCTGCCATATGTTGATAAATCATGCTATAATACATTGCCATTAAAATACAGTTAAAGGGACTAACATCTCGTTTGCTATCAGTGTGACAGCCACAAACAAACAAACAAAAAATTCCAGGAACCTCTAAAAAAGAAATGTATTATGGCAACTTAACCACTGCATGACATTATTTGTTAATTTATTTTAAATAGCCTCTTACACCAAAGCTTTCTAAAGAAATTTCAAAAGTGCTTTTTAAACTTCCATCTTGAGGCTGTTTCGGCTTTACTGTCTAACAACAACAAAAAAATCATAGATTCTGCTAACTTAAACTGCTTAAACACAAGTGTTATAAGAAGAGGAGTGTTCTTTTTGAACATCTTTTTATAAACAATGAAAAGAAAGAGAAAGATGAATTTTGCCTCTCGATGCAAACTTACAGAGGCAAAAGGGTTTCATAAGAGATTAATTGTGTCCTAGTCACTGACGGAAACTAAACACAAACACAAACCTATTTTACACTTCGGTTGTGTGATACCTCCTGTACTGGATATTATGCAACAAAAGTGTAAGTGGTTAGGGCAACGAGTTGGAAAAGGAAAGGCTAATAAGAGGCAAAACAGCAGTTTCTGATTTGCCAAAGAAAACTACCACATAGCTAATAAGAGAGGGCAGCAGTTATACCAGATCTTAGAATTTTCTGTGTGGCTTCTGTTTGCTGGGATGTAAACCATTGTCTCTCTACAAAGGAAAGTTCCTCTCTTTAAGAAGCTACTTATTCAGTTCTTTCCTGAGCCAGTATAAGCTTTTCTGGTCTCTAGACCTTCAATGAATTTTTAAAATATATAGAGATTTGATAGAGTTACATATAACAAGCAATTGGGTATATCAATATATAACTTAAAAATCAAAAAGCTACTACAGTTTTAAAGGGTGAAACATTTGCACCTTTAAACACAGAAAATTCTCACTGAGTCTTAATTGTTTGCTCTGTTTTAATGTATGTGGTCTAATTAAAAATAAATTAAGAATAACTCTAAAAAGCAAATAATTTTGTCTAGTAATCACCAGCTCCTAAAGTCCCTTTAACATTTAAATATGATGATTGCCTCACTTTTTAAAAAGGAAATGAAAATTAGATGCATGTCTGAGTCTCATGTGCCTGAGAGAACTTTTTTGTTTCTTTCAATTTTATGTTAATACTATTTTATTTTACTCCATTGCCTTTTGAAGTCTAAGTTTAAGAGCATGCCAGGCGTTTTCATTTGTATACACCATTATAAAGATATTAGTAGGCTTTTAGTTTTCCTCACGATAGCATTGTTATCGGTTGGTTTTCATATAAAAGGATGCTTTCAAACATGCAACAAATGGGGTGGGGTGGGGTGTGGGGGGGCAGGGCCAGGGGTGGTTCAGGTGAGATGGAGGGAGACATTCTAATATCTTCATCAAATATGTACATGTTTTTATATGTGCACGTATGATTGAAACAAATTATTTGCAAACTGGAAGGTCTTTTTTCCTCTACAGTATTTTAACAAATTACTTTGTTGGTAATTTAGGTGAGTAACATCTGTTTATTCTATTGCTTTACCCCTTCCTCTGTCTAGCTAACTTTTCCTTCAAAATAAATTGCAAATATATAGCAAAAAACCTTGTACAGGCAATGAGTATAAAAAGGTAAAGACAGAAGGATGACTAGGTAGATGGGTCAGGAAGTCCTGGGAATGCCTCTTTACACTGACCTCTGTCACTGGAGAAGAGGTCTGGGGCACAGCACTCCCAGTCTGTTTTCTGGCTCTGTCTACTATCGACTGACTTCCTGACCTTAGACAATCCATTTAACCTCTGTATAGCTCAGATTTCCCATCAGAGGAGAGGATAAATAATACTGCCTATTCCCCAAGGGTGTTCTGAGGTTTAATTAATTAGTCTTTGTGCAACACTGGCTGGAAACATGCAAAGATTTCATTTAAGCCATATGTGAACGTGGTGTCCAAATGAGGCAATAATGAATGACTTCCAAGATGGTGGCACCCACAACAAAAAATAAAAAGTAACCTGCTATAAATTATGTACTGGTGTTAGAACCAATTTTTTTTATATAATTGGTGATAGAACAATTCTCATTTCAAGATAAACATGTAGATAACATGATCACACACACAAAAACATGATTGACCATAATCAGTAACAATAATGAGTCTGGCATTGATTTCAAGAAATCTTGGGCATGTGATGAAACTATCTCATCAGTCCTCATATCCTTCAGAGGGAGAGGGTGGTGATGGCTGTATCTTGCTTATTCACTTACTCCTGCTTCACAGAGAGAGAGAAATTTATCAGAGGAAGAGGTGGCAGAAGACTTAGATTATCCCACTATTACTAGAGTTGTAGCCAATTTATTGTTAACCACCTAATTCATGGTAAGGGGGGCTATTTCAAAATAGAATAAAGGCAGTTCTAGCCAGAAAAAGAGTATGAAACAGAGAAGCAAACAAAAATTCAAATATTTATGGTGTGGTCTGATAGAAAATTGAAGCACAGACATCCTCTTCCCTGTCTTACCCAACCAGTGCCTTATTCTTAAGAACTGATTAGCCAGCTCTTTCTGAGAAAGCAGCAATAGCCAGAAGTGGGGCAGTGTCTTAATCTTAGAGCCCAGGAAATGTCTCTCCTTTCTCCGTGCTTGGGTCAGTCTTGAACAAACAAAGACCACCTTATGAACCTGAATAATGTCAACTAGAATAAAAGAGATCCATCATATCTAGCCAGTGTAATTCAGGTTTACATTTCAATTCTCTCTAAGCCTTTAATTTATTTATTTATTTTTTATTTTATTTTTTAAGCATTGGCAGGATAATAGCACCAGGAAAATAGATAAAGACCTCAATAGATGTGAAGTACTTTCAGGAATATTAGAAGTAATACAATGTTCCAACTATAATCAGAGCCATTTACTGATCATCAGTAGTGGACTATATACAAAAACAGGAGGTGAATAAACATTATAGTTAGACAACAGTTGTATGAATGGACATTATCGCTTGGTATTGGGGCTATCTGATTTAAGATACTGAATTTTAGTCCTAGATATCTCCTATTATGCAGCTTGTTCTTATGTATTAACTGAAGCTGCTCCAAATGCCTTTGTGAGGTTGAGGGCATATTTATTCTCCCCTCCCATCATGGCATTTATTTTCTAGTAAGCTTAAAGCTATCAGAAAAAGCTGTTGTCAAAAAACAAAACAAAACAAAACAACACACAGTAAAGATATGACTCCACTGTTATTGTGCTTTGAACGTTTTGCTGTATGCTTTGTGAGAAATGACAGGTCAAAGGACAAGTAATGATGCATATGCACAGGGCACGGAAGGAATTGGTGAAAAAGTAATGGAAATCTATTAGATCTATTTTGATTGCACCCTTAGGTTCTGGACATTTCTGTTATTATTAAGGCCAGAAGATTCTATCTCCATACTCCAGATATCTTTATAGAGTTCAGATCCTTTTCACTATAATAGAATTATCTGGCTAGTTCCACAACCTGCAGTGTTCAAAGCTTCCCAAGGTGTATTACTTGGAAATCACACTTCACTGACATACCCTGAAGAGTTGCCCAATGAGCGGAGTTGAGTCTTTTTTTTTAAATATATTTTATTGATTTTTTACAGAGAGGAAGGGAGAGAGATAGTCAGAAACATCGATGAGAGAGAAACATCGACCAGCCGCCTCCTGCACATCCCCCACTGGGGAAGTGCCCGCAACCCAGGTACATGCCCTTGACCGGAATCGAACCCGGGACCCTTCAGTCCGCAGGCGGACGCTCTATCCACTGAGCCAAACCGGTTTCGGCGGAGTTGAGTCTTGTATAATGAGTTCCCTCTGAGCAGATGTGTTTTCCTTTCTCTGCCTCTTCCATTTGTCCATTATTATATGTTGAGAAGGCATTCCACATTATACACCAGAAAATAAAGAATAGCTAACCATTGTGAAGACTTAAAGACCATGTAATAGTAGTAGCGTTAAAAGCTGAAACATCACAGGATGCCTTTGTTCATATTAGAGATTGTGAAGCAAAAACCTCAATCTTTAAAAATATACTCTCTTTTATTAATCAGGCAAGAATAACACCATTGTTTCCAGTCATTTACAGATAAAATATTTCAGAGGGTTAGATTTAGGAATGAGTGGAGCATTGTTTGATCACTGACTAAAGTGGAGAAAATTTTAAAAAGAATATATTTCATTCCATTAGTAAGTCCTCCCCTCCTTCTTTATATAGAAAAGCAGAAGAAAATAATCTAGAGAAATAATGAATGGCTTAAAAAGTTATTTGTTATTGTTGTTTTTTCTTGGAAAGATCTAGAAGTACTTTGGAGGAAGATAAGTTGAGTTAACTATTCTGAACTCTATTCTGCCATGTTTCATTCTGAGAGTTTCCTATTCACAGAAGCATAAATTGTTCCCCAAATGGGAACCCCAAGTAAGTTGAGCTACTGATACCCTTTAGTCCATTAATATATCTTGATATAATTTTAAGGAATTTTATGTTACTTTTTTTTAATGCCCATACACCCCATTTAAAATATATTGACTTGGAATGACACTTTCTTCTTCCCCCACCTCAGGAACATATCAATGCCTACTTATTCTCCATATTTTAGGGAGAGATTTAGTTGTGTGACCATAATATCCTTACCTCAACATTAATAGCGGTAAGAATTGATTTGTCTTGGTGTTAATTGAACAGCAAGTATAGATAGAATATTATGTATTATGAAGATTCCTATAAAATAAGGTGTATGGTGACTGACTGTTCACTTGTTCTAAGTATGCAATGAATCCAAATCTCTTAACTGGAATTTAATTTCAGTTAATTTAATGTAATTATCAGACCTAATTTTTTAATTCAGTGGGATGAGTGTCTCACAAGGTTTTTGTTTGCCATATATAACTCTTTTTAGCTGTTGTTATGTACTTTGTAGGTAACAAATCAATAGAGTAGGCATTAATGGTTTATTATTATCATCATCTGATTTAGGGGTTTCTTTTTGTTGTCCACAACTACTTTATTGAGAAGACTATAATACTATTCACAATTGAACCAAGGTTCTTCATCCTCACAATGAAATAGAGACTTGATTATTCAGATACCTAGGATATTCAGCTAGACAGTGGAAGGGATAAACATAATGAAATGTTACTTGCCAATATCTGTATTGAATTTTTATTATCTAATTTTCTCCCCTTCAATTACTCAAGGAAGCCTGTTTTTAGACCTGGTTCATTTATACCAGGCAAGGCAAAGAGAGAAAATGTATGGGAATAATGATGTTTCCTCCACCCAACCCACTAGGCCGGCAGTTAACCATCTTCAACACCCAGGCGCAAATAGCCATTGGCGGAAAGGACAAAGGACGCCTCTTCCAAGGCCAGCTCTCTGGGCTCTATTATGATGGTTTGAAAGTATTGAACATGGCAGCTGAGAACAACCCCAATATTAAAATCAATGGAAGTGTCCGGCTGGTGGGAGAAGTCCCATCAATCTTGGGAACGCAGACGACTGCCATGCCACCAGAAATGTCTACCACTGTCATGGAAACCACCACCACAATGGCTACTACCACAACCCGCAAGAATCGCTCAACAGCCAGCATTCAGGTAAATATTTCTCCAACTATTAATTGGTTTTGCATTTTTTATCTTTGAGACATTGCTATTATGATCGGTGTTACTACATATTAAGAGAATGTGAGTTACTATGTTTATAGGAAGGATGCCTGCAGATATTCGTAGTAATAAGACCTAGAATAGAGAAAAACAAAGTCATTGCTAAAGAAGTTACAAAGTCTTTTGTGCACTCATGGGTTACCATGCCTATCATATTTATTATTGAAACAGTAAATATATTATTCAAAACGGGAAAGCTATTATTCAAAAAGCTAATTTCGGTATGAAATACTCCATGCTCTTATTTTATTACCTTTCTTTTCAATATTAAAAAGGAAAAAGCGGGAAAGTAAAATGTGTTATCATAGGAAAGACTATATCCTAGTGCAATTTCCTAACTACCTCCTGATGGCTTTGCTGGAATAAGAACTGTTCATTTTTTAAGCCAATGGGTAGCATTAAATCAAGGGCAACTGAAGCTAGAGGTTTAATCCTTATGACATACAGTCTGTATTTGATAGTCAATGTTGATTAATTACATATTATTTTTGTCCATTTTTTTATATATGATCAAGACCCTAATTACATTATAAAATTTGAATGCCTGAGTTTAGCTATGTAGGAAGTCCTTATTTTGTGCTAATGTTTTTTGTTTGTTTGTTTGTTTTCACTTAAAAGTAATTACACTCAAGCTAAAACTTAATGCTTTGCTGACTCCCTTGGCATTTCATAAATCTAGTTAGTAGTGGGTAGAAGGTTAATCAAGTTATTAGCCTTAAATGCTCTGGCATAAATAAGACATTCTAACTGCTTGTGGGGAAATTACCCCTAGCCTAGTTAGTATTTATAGACAATTCAGTAGAAACCAGTACTTCCCTTTCAGTTTCTTAGTTTTAAGACATTATGCAGGAGTTCAATTGAGTCTTTGACATCACCCTTCTATTAACTTCAATAGGCATTATAAATTTAAAGTCAATAATCCACAAACCCCTTATGTGTTCCCATTCTTCTGAATTAACATGAGTTAGGTAGAGGTAAATGTGCTGTCTTCTTTTTTCCTTTTAATTGAGCAGGAGTATCCAAAGAGTTCTTCCATGAGTTCACAGGCATGATCTGTAGCTGTATATGCTGATGATATCATCAGGACAATCTTATGTGCAAGAGCCTGGTTAGTCTAACAGTGTCCTAGTCCCACAGGCTGCTTCATGCATACCTATACACATGCTCCAAAAAAATAGCTTTTTCTCTGATATTAAAGCAATAACTCCTGACACTTCACTCTACTCACTGAAAAGAAGATAAAAGGCAATATATATTTCTATTATGACTCTCTATAGCTCAAAAGCAGATCTGTTTATTGTTGGTGAAAACATAGCTCTATCTGCACAGGTCTTGGCAGACTTGTTTTGTTTCTGTCAGAATACATTCCACTAACTGTGGGAAGCAGAAGAGCAAAAGGCTTTTTCCCGTCACAATGGCTATTCCTATAATCTTTTGCAAGGCCCAATTTTAACTGATCCCCAAGAGGATTTAATGTTACACCGGATTTAGGGACTAAGCCATGGTAATCATCAGTTTTTGGCTTTCTATCTTGTGGCAAATACATAAATGGAAGTAAATTGGGTAGTCTTTCCAAACGAAGAGAGCCAGAGCTTCTGGGGAAGTGTAGGGTACAAAAGACCAAAGTCTTGCCAATGATTATGATCTTAAATATCATAGAACCTGTTCTCATTTTAGTAGATGTGGACTGCTGGAGGCTGTGTGATAGCCTCCTGTCTAGTGTGTGTTTCTTTTCCTTTGAGCCTAGTCATAATTGGATTATATCTACATGTTTTTCCTTTTGCTTCCACTAAGGCTATAAAAATGAGTTATAAATCTGTTGATGCTCTTTGTTTTTAAGGGTGTGTAAATACAAACTCTTGGAGGAAAGCCAACAGATGAGCAGAATTGTATCAGACTGAGATGATGTATAAAAATGGCCCATGTCTTTGGAAAGACTTGCTAGAGGAAATAACTTTATGCCAATGGTTTTGGATAATTTTTACTCTTGCCAATGAGCCATAAGAACTCTGTCCTGGGCTCTGTAAAAACTCAATAGCCAACCTTGTCTACAAACCTATTCTGATCTCAAGTACATTCTAAACCACATCAAGTCTATGTCAGGACTAGGGACCCAATAGCATTTGGATTATATTCATGGTTTAGGACAATTCTAAAGGCTTTGGGTGAAGAAGGTCAGTCACCAAAGCTCTAATGTGCCCTGTTTAATCCAGCTAATTTTCTTGGATAAAGTGGACTCATAAAGGTTTGATCTCTTGGAAATACTTTAGAAGGGAGAAAGAAATTGGGGAAGACTGGATTTCATATCTGTCAGATCGATCATTCCCTTTTCTGAATAATACTCTGTTCTGTCCTCCTTTGCTTTGATAACATCTATGTGGCAGGATTGTCCTAAAATGAAGCTCTTCCAGTGAAAATAGAATAAGGATGTGAATTTAAAAGTATAAATACCTGGTCGTTCAAAAAATCTACTGGTTCCTTCTTATAGCATAAGCTAAAAAGATATCATTTGAGCAGTTTCTTTTCAGTAGGCCTTGGGGAGTGTTGAGTTCCATTCAAAAGAAGGCTGAAAGTGCTTTCAGTCATGCTCTTAACTGTGTGAGTGTGAACAAAAAGTTTTTGAGTTGATATGGCCCCCCTGGGAGTAACTGGTGCTTTGATATTTCTGATAATCTTGTTTGTTACAGACTTACTTGTGAATTTCATGTACTCCAGGGAATTGCTAACAGCTATGGTACCCAAGCATCAGATATTCATTCTATATTAAGAAGTATGTCTCTAGGTGCCCCCTGAATAAATAATAATAATGAAAATAACAACAACCACAACAATAATCCTATCTAATAATAGATAAAGATGGTAATTGACCGTACCTTCGCTATGCCTCCCATTGGCTAATCAGCACAATATGCAAATTAGCCTCCAACAAAGATAGCAGCTAATTTGCATACTTCAGGCAGGGTGGGACAGTATGAGCCGCCATCCGGGCCCTGTGTGCAGCCCTGGGCAGTGGGACTTAGGCAGCGCAATTGCACCGCCGAAGCCCAGCCCCCAGAAAGTGCCACCCACAGGCAGCACCCAGCAGGGCCTGACCCTGGGTGCCCTGGCGATCCAGCCATCAGTGAGCAGGAAAGTGCAGCCTGTAGGCAGCACCCAGTAAGGCGTGATCCTGGGTCTCTGCAGCAATCCCAGAGCAGGAAAGGGTGGCCTTCAGGCAGCACCCCACCCTGGCCACAGCTCAAGGGAGAGTACAACATGCAGTGGAGGCCAGGAGCCTGAGAGATCAACAGAGAGGGGTGCCTGCTCCAAGCCTCCATGGTGTGGCTGGGGGCAGGCCCCCAGCAGACAGACACACACACACACACACACACACACACACACACACACACACGACATTTGCTCCGAGCCTGTGCTTCCAGACTGTGGCCGTCAGTAGGACATCCACTGAGGGCTCCCGGACTGAGGGGCAGGCTGGGCTGAGGGAACCCCACCCCCCAGTGCACGAATTTCATGCACTGGGCCTCTAGTAATAATAATAATTTAGATTGTATTCATGGTTTAGGACCATGGATATAATGAGAAAGCAGGTAGCTACATGATAATTCTCAGGTAAAGGTCTGGCACTTAAAAGGTGCTCAGTAAGTATTTATTGAATAAATTAGAAAACAAGATAGGCTTTATTACATACCTTATAATCATCTAACAACTAGAAGTGACATGGCTTGTGGTGCGCTTTCCCTCCAGAATGATCAGTGTGCGTTGGGACAATTTTATTTTTTTCCGGTGGAAAGGCTATAGCAGAATGATTAATGGATGTGCTTGGAGTCAGAATTGCCTGGGTTTAGAACCTAGTTTTTCTTCATATTAGCTAGTCACATATGCTTTAGTTAACTATTGCTATGAAACCAACTTTCCACTTAAACTTAGTGGCTTAACATATTAACTATATCATTGGATCTCACACTTTTCTGGGCCAGGAATTTGGGCAGAATTCAGCAAGGCAATTATTTGGCCCCATGTGGAGTCAACTGGAGTTACCCAGTGTCTACTCTGGTCTGGAGGGTCAGACATCACACACATGCCTTTGTGCCTTGGTGGGTGAACTAGAAGCACTGGACTCAGCTGGGTCCATGTGCCTCTCCCTGTACTTTCCAAGACTCTCCATGTGGTCTCTCCAGCAGAGTAGCAGGACTTCTTTCATGGAGGCTCAGGGCTCTCAGAGAGAGTTTTCTAAGGAACAAGAAGAGACTGCCAGACTTTTAAAGCCTGAGCCTGGAAACTGACACATTGTCACATACACCATTTCTATGGTCAAAGCAGCCATTTCTCACTTTCAGGGAGGGAGACATAAGCCTCACTTCCAACAGGAAGAGTGACAGGAATTTGCAACCAACCTAAGTCTACCACATTGTAAAATTGTGGGAGTAGGGTTAATGAAAAGGTAATACTAGTGCTTATGTAGTATGTGATGGTTTTGAGGATAACTGAGTTAATATAAGTAAAATGATTAACAGGAGTACATCATGAACTGTAAAACTGAGTGTGTTTTAAGCTTATTTTAACATTATGTCCCCAACATTTTGTATGCAAGTCAATACCCTCTCAAGCAAGAATTTACCTCAGAAAATGCAGTCGTCTCTATTGGTTGTCGTGTCTGTAGTTTAGAGTGGAGATTTTCGGGGATAGGCATTTGAAGGAGGGTCAAAATAGAATTTGGAGGCTAACATTAGTACTGACAAATAAAAAATATATATATAAGATCTCAAGTCTCTAATACCCCACTACCCATCTTTTACTTTCTCTTCCATTTTTAAATCAACCTGGATTTCTAGGAGTCTTGGAGGCTATGTTCTGCTATGAAATATGTATACACATATATTCAGGATTACAAAGAATAGAAATTCAGGATCCTTGCCATCATGGAGCTTAGAGTTCAAGAAGGCTTGACATTGTCATCAATATGGAGCAGTGACTTACAAATAGTAGTATGTTGGGAGTGAGGGTGGCATATGAGGTGGCTTGGCTGGATCTCATGGCTGAGGAAGTATGGAGCTGGAACTTATAGATGAGAACAATTGGATACATGATGAAAGCAACAAATCCCAGGTTGGTTGAATGTCATAAGCTACATTGTCAAAGTCGGAGATGATAATTCTTAAGGGAGTTAGCCAAGTCCAATTGGAACAGAGAGAACATACAGGGGATTTGTGAAAGACAAGAGGTACAGATTCTCAGTCTTGGCTTGAACCCTCCCTGCCAATTGGAAGATGACCAAAAGGAGAGAACTGAATTGGGTCCCCTGTGGGTCTTACTATCAGGAATGCCCAACAATTGTTAAGATATTTCCATTATATTATAGCTGACCCAATGTCAGTAGGTTACTATCATTGCCCTGATAGGTCACCTTCTAAATTAGAAAAGTTCAACTCAGTCTATACTCAAATTTCTTTGTCCTCATTTATTACAGAAGGCAAAAGTGATAAACAAGAGACTTTTAGTAATAACTTTCAGCTGCCAAGATCAGAATGTTCCTGTGAGAGGGAAAAGGGCCAAAAGAAAAACAGTTCCAAGAATAATGTGTATTCTCTTACCTGAAGACTCCACACTGAGTAGTTATCAGTAAAGAAAGAACTCAGTGTATTCTGTGCATATCACCATTTGGAATAATTTATAAGCTATTAGCAGGATACTGATCATGACCCATTTATGTGTGTGTGTGTGTGTGTGTGTGTGTGTGTGTGTGTGTGTGTGTGTGTCATTGATAAAGTCACTTTGACTTTGGGCACTGCTGTCTGGTACCAGAAAATTACCAGAAAATTGCAATGCTCAGCCTGGATTTGAACTATACTGTTTATCAGTAGAAATGAAAGACTTGAGAATTTTATGAGATTTGATTCTTATCTCAAACTCACAAATTTGGTGATCAAATGTAAACTACTTTAGAAAATTCCAGGAAGTAGCCAAAAATTTTCTGGCTTTGTAGCACTGTCTAGATGGAAAGTCTTCTTCTGGTCTGCTTTCAGTTTTGAGCTGGAGATAGTAAGAAGCACACTTTAGCCTTGATAGTGATGATTACAAAACAAAACAAAGCACATACTTGTTATTAAAAAGTTGATCCTTCACACCGCATGATCCAGATAGAGTGCCAGTATGTTGAAGGGAAGAGAACATACTTTAGAGTCAGAATTTCTGCTTTGGACTTAGCTGTGTTCTTCCAGTTATTCAGGCATGTATCTCTGGGTAGGTTGCTTAGCCTTTCTAAGCCTTCATATCATTATCTGTAAATGGGCATAACATAAGCTTGTTTTGAGGAATACCAGTAAATATGACTATGGATGATTTTTCCTATAAGTTTTCACTAACATTAGAGACATTAGGAAATCTTGTCAATCCAAGAGAGTTTTCCAGAATTCATAGAACCTCATAGAGATTAGCTTTCCTCTATGTTTGGATAAGCACAAGAAGACATTTTTTTTTTTTTTGCTATGTCCACACAAACCCACAATTACCCAGGATTTCCTTCAAGGGTTACAAATTGAACCCAAGCCCCAAACTCTTCAATTACAAGAGATGTCCATGGGAGATTCTTTCATTTTTTTCTGGAGTGAAAATTGACTTTGCTGAACAGTTATTACACACAGGGTGAAGCATGTGAAACTGCCATGTTTGTAGAACAGATAGTTAAAAATTTATATGGCTCCACAAAATATATGACACTCCTATTTTACAGCATGTTGCTATCAATGGCATTTTGACTTTGACTAGAACACTGAATTTTATCAAGTTTCTTTGTCAAACTGTCCTGGATTGGGATACAAGATAAATCTACCTTATCCCAAATGCCATGCTCTAATAGGATATAGATCATGTTGTATCAGGAACAGTTCTACTTATCCAGATAATTATCCCCTCTGGGCTCCTACTTCATTTCCCTGGTGCCACCAGCATCATAGAAATGAGACAAGGACTCCTCACAGTTTTCAATCCCTCGCTTTTACCAGTAGACAACAGAGCCTCCAGGGGGAGTTTATTTTTAGGATCAGCGCTCAACTAATATTGATTAACAGCCTTACATAATGTGTGGCTCTAGGGCTTGCTTCTTTCCTGCCAAGCCTCATAACTGGGGAAGGCACCGAAGATTTGTCAGAATAATTAGACTTTCACTGCCAGCCAAGAAATATCTTGTCTTCTCCTTACCCTTATGCAGGTACTTTCTTTTCCCCTCTCAGAATAATTCGGGGAGAAGGAAATTGGACTCCAATTTACTAAATACCTGGAAGGACTCTTCAGCGACATTTTCTCTCTGGAATTGCACGGTTCTTAAAAACAAATGAACAAACTTGATGTGTTTACCTCCCTCTTAAAGACTTCCATGTTGACAGTACAAATAAGCTAGGGAAGAGAATACAGTGTGGTTTTCTGTTCATCCCTCTTTAATACTTTAATTTCAATGGGTGAGATCTGCACTTCCCAATGCTGAGTTTAGCCACTTCGAAAGGGTCCTCTGCCCCAGCTGGTATGGTTCAGTGGATAGAGCATCAGCCTACTGACGGAAGGGTCCCCAGTTCGATTCTGGTCAAGGGCACGTGCTTGGGTTGCAGGCTTGATCCCCAGTAGGGATCATGCAAGAGGCAACCAATCAATGATTTTCTCTCATCATTAATGTTTCTATCTTTTCCTTCCTCTGTCTTCCTCTAAAATCAATATATATATATTTTAAAGTGTCCTCTGTGAAGGTCCTCACTGTGGATAAGTTGGAAATCTGTGAGTTGCTAGGAGATATTGTAGAGATGCTCTTCTAATTTGGTTGTAATACTTCCAGGGTGGAATTTCCACCAGAACTGCTGATCAAGTGCTGGGTCTTATTTTGAACCACCTGAACAGCTGGGAGGGACATGGGGTCAGCTCTTGGCTACTCACTGTGGAGGTCCGCAAATATTTTTAGAGCTCCCGGTGCTTTTTCTAATCACCTAACATACTGCTTGGCCAAGTCTGATGCCCAAATTCTTAACCTGTGGTGTGTGGATAGCCTCCTTGCTATTTCTCTGTGCTGTTCTCTAGCACAGTGCTCTAGGCACACAAGTCTTCTTGAATTTACTTGAACATAGTATTAGCTTTAGGGACGGGTGAATAATGTAGGCTTATTCAATTACAAAGTCTGATCCTGTCTGTGTATAAGTGTTGAAATTTTGTTTATCATGGATTTTTGCATTGATACTGAGTTTTAAATATTGCAATAAAATATTATTTATATTTATAACTGAATGTTGGGGCACCCTAGATAAGGCCCAGTTCTACTTGAACATATCAAGCAAGGCTGTGTCTTTTCACTTGCTATTTCCATTGCCTGAAGCAGCTTCTTCCAGCTATTTTCAGGATTCACTTTCTTACTCTATCCAGGCTTCTGTCTATATGGCAACTTCCAGAGATACCCTCTTCAACCATGCTTTATAAAATAGAACTCTCTAGTTCTGCAGTAAGTTCACCTCCTGCTTTTTTGTTTCTCATAGCAGTTACCTGTACCTGACATTGTATCACATGTTTTTTGGTTTATTCTATTTACGTCATTTTGAGTTCTAGGATGGCAAGCTCTTTATTTCAGAACATAGTAGCACAGAAGAAACCCTCCGTCAATACTGGTCGAAGCATATGAATGGGCGGCAACCTACCAGTACCTTCTCGGGGAGAACACACTTAATACTTACAGGTTGGATCTCATTTCCAAGCACCCTGCTCTCCCTCCCCTTGAGGCCCACTCTATGGTGCCGCTCATGAGTGGGGATGGCTATCAGCATGGTTTTGCTGCTCTTGAATCTTGGCCTTAAGAATAGGAGTTCTAGAGATGACTCTTTGTCTCTGCTGGGCCAGATAGTTCTTGATGGCTTCTGGCCTTTAATTCTTCTTCCTTAGGACTTATTTGTCATCCTAGTAGCAAGAGCTGCTTCTAGCCTTTTGGAAATGCACTATCACCAATTTCCTTCTCTAATTTGTTCTTCTTATTCCTTTTCCAAAGTTCTTAATTCTCCTAAAAACCTACTTTTAAATCTCCTATATAATAAAAGCCCAGAGAGCGAAGTGGCAGAATAACCAGAATGACCAGAGGCCAGAGCGACTGTGGCCCCTTGCCTCAGGCGACCCTGCCCCCCAGCAGGGATCCCCACCCTGATAGGGGGCATTGCCAGCCTGCAAACCTCCTGCAGCCCCTCGCCCTGGCCGGCCCCACCCCCCAGATGGGACCCCCACCCCTATCGTGGGTGTGGCCAGCCTGAAAACTGCCCATGGCCCCTTGCCCTGGCCAGCCCCACCCCCAGTGAGACCACCACCTTGATCCAGGGCCCCCATCAGGGAAGGTCGGCCAGCCCCCACCGATGCACCGGGCCTCTATCCTATATAATAAAAGGATAATATATAAATTGACCCTAATGGCAGCAGAATGACCAGAACGACCACTCAACCATTTACTGTGAGGCACACTGACCACCTCTTGGTCCCTTTCCCTGGCTGTAGGCTCTGATCGCCTGGTGGTGAATGGGGAACCAGAGGTGGATGGCGGTGGGGGTCAGAGCTGGTTGCGGGCAGCTAGGGGAGATGGCCCTGATTGCCGGCCAGGCCTAGGGACCATACCCGTGCACAAATTTCATGTGCCAGGACTCTAGTAGTAAAATAAGATTATTTTAAAGGCCCACTACTTCTATTTATTGGTATGGATAGGCTCATTTACCTGTCTGTATGTGTGTCGGTAAGTTGATGGGAGTCTTTTATCTGCTTTTAGTTACCTCTTTTATTTTTCTCTCATGGCTGAGTTTGTTGTATGAACCCATTTACTTATAGTCACAATCCTATGATTCAGCTGACTCCAAAGTTACCTATTTTCTTTAAGATCTTTTGAAAGAACAATGATGGAAGATACAATGAGAAACCACTAGATTGAGAGTAGTATCCATCTCTCTGCAGTTTATCACTTGACATTCAGGGCCTGCAACAGTGCCTGCCACAAAGTAGGGCTCAATAAATGATTGTTGAAGAAAAAATGTATTAAATAAATGAATGCCTATCTGCAGAGGGGTCTATATTATTTGTGTTCAAGGTCAACAAAGACAGTTATGAGAAAGCAGCCTGGTGTGAAGGAAAAGAGTGCATTGAAGGAGACTTTGGGAGACTTCACTCATGGATCAAGAAGTAGTTACAACCATGACTCTAGGCGGCTATGGAATTTTGCTTTTTGGAATTCAGTTTCATCATCTGAAATATAGAGATTAAAACTTCAACTTCATGGATAGATTAATATAATATAAGCCAAGTCCTAAATTGATGTGACTTAATAAAGGTTATTATTATTGCTGTTGTTGAATTGTTTTAAGTTAGATTTTAATCCAGGTCTCATTAGCAGACCTAGATTAGGATCTTTAAAAAATATATTTTTATTTACTTTCTAATTAGTCATTTGAACTCTGACATGGCAAGTAGTCTCCATGGGTCTCCAAGTTTTCCTTATCTGAGTGTTAGAGTAGATTCATATTATTCCCAATATCTTTATTTTTTTAAACAGTATTTAACAAGGTGCCTATCACATACAGTGACAGTTGAATGGGTATATAAATGAATTAGAGGGAGGAAGGAGAAAGAATGAGGAGAGAAGAGACAAGAGAGAGCAGAAATACTGTGTAATTATGTTGCTATAAGAACTATCAGCCCATTTCATGGATTGGGTGGCTACAGATGAGAGAAATGAATAGAATACCTTTGATCTAATTAAAATAATAATATAAATAATGATTTCTTTGCTGAAAGCTATCAGAAAGGGTTCCACAACGACCATCCCTATGTAGAAAATAAACTACTTAATACATGTCTCTTGAGCCATCAAAAAAAATCCATGATTCTAACTTAAACCGAGGTTCAAGAATTGGTTTTATTTTTTTCTTAAAATACATCTTTTTATTTCGATTTACATCTGACAGGAAAATGACTTCCAGTAGTAATCGTTGCTAGCCAGACTGCAAGATGGATATATCCATTCTGTCTTTGACAACACAGTAGAAGAAGTGGGATGTGCTTTTTCCTAGCTTTCTGGTGCATGTTTGAATGATTGTAAAAATTAGAAACATATCGAGACTGTTATGACAACCCTGCCTTTCGAAACCTTCTAATTAATGCCTTGGGTTCTTCTAGAGAGCTAGTTTTGTGAGCTAAATGGAGAACATAAGTTTCTCAGTTTTTTCATCACCCAGGCATTAAATGGCTAGAGAAGTAAATGCACACCCTATCTGTGGTGGCTGGCAGTCACTGAGAGAATTATTTGCTGGAAATTTGATTGACTTATATATACAATGCAGCCTCTTCTACCTTTCATTCCACCAGATAGTGTGTGTGTGAGAGAAAGAGAGGGAAGGAAGGAGGGAGAAATAGAGGGAGGGAGGAAGGGAGGGAGATACGTAGGGAGGAGGAGAGAGAGAGAGAGAGAGAGAGAGAGAGAGAGAGAGAGAGAGAGAGATTGATCATGTATATTTATATGTATTATATAAAATGGTGGCTCTTAAACTGTTATGTGTATACAAATCACCAGGATGTTCATTAAAGCACAGACTAGGAATTGTGATTCAGTTCTGGAGGAAGGCCTGAAATCATGTACTTCCCGCAAGCTCACAGGTGATGTCATGCCGCAGTATGTGACCCCATTTGTGGAGCAGTGCCTGCTGAGTAGCTGTAGCATCTGTTTACCTATCTCTTCCAAATGGTCTCCCCAGATTTAGTTCAGGGCTCTTCAAGACAGGAAATCTCATTCATCCAAAGCATTATGTAAGTGAAAGAGTAGATCTCCAACTGAAGATTTGCAAACAAAAATGTATCCCATCAGACAGTCCTGCTTCTAGTTTCACTTGTCCCCTCACCCTGTCCCTTACTCTGCTATGTACCCCCAAGGCAAATGCAGGGGAGGGAAAATAGGTAGAATTCAGCTTGTCATAATATTTATTCCTCTTTTTGAGAGCTGACCTCCAACGAAAGCAGAAGGATGTGAATGATTTTAATCTACTTTAACAATGGGGAACCAGATCGGACCTTCTTGAGCAGTATAAATATATAAAATGACAGATTTTTCTCCTCTCCTCTCCACTTCCTCTTCCCAGATCCTGAGAGAGACTCATATTCATGCCCCCACAGCTCACACTATAATGCACAGTGAAATTCGCCCAGTCTTTATCTCGGAGCTGCTGTTCTGATGATTAATACCCCACTGCCTAGGAAGCTGCTCTGCTGGTGAAAGACAAGGAGAGAGCAAGACACATTTAATATATATCTGAGGCCATTTCTCATTATTTTTATTATCATTATTAGTTCTCACTGTCCTATCTATCCTGTTAGAGAATGCTTGATCTATTGACAAGGGGGAGGGACGACATTTGAAAGCGAGTTTCAGAGCAAGGACAAAGATAGAAATAGACACTCTTTACTAAAGAGAACTTAACCGAATGGAGTTTTGTTGTGTTATCATTTATTTTTGGTTTGTTGATTTGTTTTATTATTTTTGTTGTTTTAATTTTGAAGAATTGATACTTTCATCTGGGTCTTCTATGTCCCCTGCGGAGGCATTTATTTTTGCATGTGTTCTTTTGTCTTTATTGAATGTCTGTCTGTAAGAATCAATATAATATAACTTATGCAAATGTTATTCCTGATCACTTATGCAACAGACTGGACAGATTAATTTTGTTGCTTTGTTACTATCATAATGTAATTGTCTTTGTATCCTGGTTGATTTTGAGTTTTTGAAAGAGCTTCTTTAAAAAAAAAAATTCTCTTTTTATAAACTACAGTATCTGATTCTCTCCTATTTCTCATTCAAAGAAAGGATGATTGCTAAGTAATTTCTGTCTCTGCCATTTAGGAAGAGTACACAACAGCAGTCCTTGTTGGAAAGATGGGACCATAATCAAAGCATATCACAACATATGTGTCTAATGATAAAATGTCAAATTCATAATCTAGGCAGAGTTTAATCTTATTTAGAAAATTCCATCTTCCAAAGTTGAGGTTATGAGAACCTGGGATTGACAGCTGTGGTGCCCACTTTTAACTTGAATTTTAGTTGGATTTTATAGTCAGTTACCTCCTGAGTGCCAGGTTTATGGAAAACAAAATATGAAATGAATACATTTCTCCCCTAAGGTAACACACAATTGGGTAGGGCTCATAAATATTTTCAAAATCAGAGAAGACTCATTAAAGGTCAGTTTTCTAGGAAACTTTGCACACCAATGTGCTATTGCAGTTGTAGGGGCAGCAGCCATCTATGTTTATACAGGTCATTGCTAATAATTAAGTCTTTAATTGCTACTGGAAAAAGACTAGTTTCAAAACTAATCAATGTCATTTTGACTAAAAAATAGCAACATTAAACCATCTATCTACACTAATAAAAGACAAAGATGCTAATTGACCATACCTTCGCTACACCCACCAGTCAATCAGAGTGACTATATGCAAATTAACCCAACCAAGATGGTGGTTAATTTGCATATACCGGCTGGGAGCGAAGCCTGAAGACAATGTAGAAGGAAGCCAAGCGCTGCAGAAGGGAGCAAAGTAGAGGCAGCAGAGACAGGAACAAAGCCAAGGCGGCAGAGGCAGGAGGCTGGAGTGGAGCCAGGGAGCTGCAGGCGGTGGCAGGTGACAGGCGGCGGGAGGTGGTAGCAGACAGCAGCGGGGAGGCAGAATAGGCCCTTGACATCAGGGAGGGGTGGGACCTGAGCACTTGGCGCAGAGGGATAGGACAGGCTCCATGGGAGGGAACAGAGTGGAGCTGCGTTCACACTCAGCCTCGGACTTCAGTTTCCTGGTGTGTCAGGTGGCCCTCCCTACCTTCACCGGGTTGCAAGGTTCAGCTCAAAAGACAGAGCCTCCAGGGTGGTTGGGAAGGCAGTTGCGGGGGGGGGGGGGAGGGGAGGGTGAGGCCTGTGGGCAAATGGATTGGCTGGAGGTGGGGCAGCAGGGCTCCCAGATTGGCTGGATTTGACAGGGCAGGGCTAACCTTTGAGAGGTGCAGGGGGGAGTGTAAGGGAGTGTGCACTCTCGTGTGCCACCAGCCTGCTGGCTTTACTCTTGCATGGTGACTGTGGTGGCGGCGGCGGTTACTACCCGAGCCCAGATGGAGCAGGGGCCGATGGAGCAGAAGGACATCCCAGCATCCCGATATCAGATGGAGTGGCCCACAGGTCATGGCCAAAGGAGAGGGAGCTGAGAGCGGCTCCACAATGGGGCTGCTGCCTATAGGCATCCTCCAAGTGGGTGAACACCAAGCCCAGGGAAGGTGAGAACCTGGCATCCGGTGGAGGGCAAGGGTCAGCAGCATCCACAGAGCATGCGAGGTGTCAGGGGCAGTGGACATGACCCTGATGGCAGGCTAGGCCTAGGGGACCCTACACATGCACGATTTAATTGTGCGCTGGGTCTCTTATATATATATATATAAAGAGGTAATATGTAAATTGTCCGGGATGCCATAATATCACAACTGCTCAGGAGGATGACCACTCAGGGGAGGCTGCACGTGAAGGTGGGTAGGAGGGCACTGCATGTGAGATGAGGCAAGCCACAGATGCTTTGGCAGCCTGAGCAGGCCCAGAGCAGAGACAGGGGGCCTGAGCAGGCCCAGAGCAGAGATAGGGGGCCTGCCAGCACCACCGCGGCAGCCTGAGCAGGTCCAGACCTGGGCAGGGGCCTGCCAGCCGCTGCACACCAGAAGTCCCGCCTCTGCACGTGAGCTGCAGAGGAAGCACCTTTTCTAAACGTTCATTGGCTAAGCTCCTGATTCTCTACTCGCAGTGTTCTTGGTAACTTGGGTAATAAAAATCCAAGAAGGTGATCTAGGGTTTTTCCACCTCACTCCTGGGGCAAAAAAAAAAAAAGGTCCACTGCTGGAGGGGCTAAGAAATGTCATATCCTGCCTTAGCCAGGTTGGCTCAGTGGATAGAGCCTCAGCCTGTGGACTGTAGGGTCTGGGGCCCAGGTTAAAGCTCATGCAGGAGGCAACCAATCGAAGTGTCCTCACTCCTCATTCTCGAAAATCCCGGGATTCACTTTTATGTTAAATCCCAAGTTTTGTCTTTCTAGGTTTACTCCCTTGTTCTGAAAGTGTGCATCTTCCTGTAGCTTCCTGAGAAAGGGCGGGTGCAAAGTACCACCACTGAGGCTTTGTCTGAAGAATGTCTCATCCACTCTCACCCCTGATTGGCAGTCAACTAGGGAGGGAGTTTTAGGTTGGAAATAATCTTCACTAATACATTTGAAGGCATTTGACCAATGTCTTCAGCATTGCACTTGTTGAGATAACAGTTTTATGCCCAATTCTTACAATTCACCTGTTTTGTGTATTTTTCTCTCTGGAATCAGAACTCCTTATCTATAGACCTTACACCAGCACTTACAGTTCAGGTCTCCAGAACCATGAGCTGCTGCTCTCTAAGCCTCATGCTCATGTTCTTGAACCTTTGTTGTTACTTCAGCTGCTCTATCAACATTGGCATCCTAATTTTGGTATAATTTGTTCAGTCAAGCTATCACCAAACATATAACACACACACACACGTGCACACACACACACAAACACACACACACTCACACACACAACAAAAAACAAAACAAAAAACACCAAGACAGAAAACCTATGAATTCAGAAAAACATGGATTTTTGAGAGTAGCACATGGTATGTAGAGCCTTGAGTATTATATGTGTGTGTGTTCCAAAACTTACTATCAGTGCAAAATTCCAATAAAAATTATTATATTACTAACTCCTTCTGTATACTGAAGTAAAACTTTTAATTCTTTATCATTTCCCTTAGGGGAGTCTGTTTGTGGGGGATTGTTTATTTTGTTTTTTTTTACTTTCACTCTAATACGCATTATTCAACCACCTTAAAGAGAATATGAATTAAATGGTATGCATAAGTGCACTGAATATTTTGCATCCAGAAATGAGCATAGCTCTGTCTCCTGTTTCCTGCCAGATGCTTACATTTTTGAGAAGGGCAAGGCTCACATTAGAATTGTCACCTTGGAATTTTTATGCTGTGAAACATCAGAGTGTTTGCATGCCATTGAGTTTCATCATAGAGTGCTTGATGATAAAGTCTGTTCACGGGGCTCTCACCTACCTTCAGCTTTATCACTGTAATATGTTTATTAATTTAACTTTACGTGTGCTAGTTGGTAGGTGCTATAGAAAAATAATTACCTCCACATACTTACTGCCCAATTATACATTCTCAGAACATAGTTGGGCCTCCAGCAGGACAAAAAAGTAAATTAGTGAATTAATGTTGGAGAAATATATATATATACTAGAATTACAACTTGATTTAGGAATTACACTAAGTAGGAGCCAAATGTTGTGTCCACTGGAGAAGAGATGATTGGAGGCCAGTGTGAGAAAAATCAGAAGTAGGAGGTTGTAGGGGGAATTCAAGTGCAGATGGTGAGGATGTCCCCAAGGCTATATCTGTAGGGAATCATTTCTATCAACATTTCTAACCAGAAAACAAAGATTGCTGGAGGCTCTGAAGTAGATCAAAATATTTGAAGAAGAAAGAGGATAAATAGAAGAATTTACTCTCAAGCCATACAGAAAGCACCTATGAAATGTTCCTTTGACTCCAGTAGCTAAAGGGAGATTCCTGTTTTTAATCGGGAGGATTTGGTGTGAATATCTAGACAACTTATTTCTGTTTTTGTTTTTTAACTTGGTACTATGCATAGTAGTTAAAGGGACATATAAATTACATAAAGCAATGCCACTCATGTCATTGATAAGAGGAAAATTAAGGTGTGTTTGTTTTTCTATCGCTATCTCTCTTTCATTTTCCATGAGATAAATCTTTCTGTTTTTGTCTCCACAATATTGGTTATTTTTCTAAGAGAGTTTTCTCCACTTTTATGTTGTAAACATTTTTCCCCATCTCAGCATCCTTTTCAAATTCAAGAGACATTTTCCTTTGCAATGTACAATGAAAAGCGATTATGTTAGAAAATATCAGAGATGGCTTTGTCGTGTCTGGCGCGGTTGAGTCACGATGTGTCCTAAAGAGCTCAGTAAATGAGGCCTAGGTAATGATTTGACAAATGAACAAGGCCTCAGCCAGCTCTCTCCATCTTCAGCTTTTCCCCAAAACTCCCTGAGGAGAGAGAGATCCAGGTGGCAGGTGGCATTTTCTTTTCTTTGAAGGACTATGGAGATTCTGGCAAAATGATTTTTTGTTTGTTTGTTTGTTTGTTTGTTTGTTTACGAGGAAGCAGCAATGTTTGCAAAGCGGGTCTTTGTCATCTTTTTTATCAGCATTGAATTGAATTCAGGATGGTGGTAGGGAATTAAAGGCGGAAGCTTAATTGCTCAGTAAACAGTTAATGGTGCCTGCCTACTGCATAGAAGGATCTGGAAAGAGATGGAGGGGTGAATAAGACAGCAGTCTGCTGCCTTTCTTCATGTAGCTTACATCATCACAGGAAAAAGGTATAAAACAAGAAAATTTCACAATAATTATTTAATTACAATCATGGCAAGTCCGATGGAGGAGGACGAGCTGCTAACAAAGCAGAAAGGGAACTAAGCTGCTGTTCTGATATGGGAAGACCTTTTTGAGGATGCAGTGTAGGGGCTATGCTGCTCAGGATGAGAGGTTAGATAGGCAAAGGAAGAAAAGGAAAAATGTTCCAAACAAAGGGAACAGCCTATGTGAAGGCCTTGCTACAGGAATCACACTATATCCTGATTCTCAGTCTTCAGTCTACACTTCGGACCTAATATAGCAGATTTGACCATGCTAAGTGACTAGTTACTGCCCACGTTGGAAGGGCCAGCAGAAGGCCACTCAAAAGGTCTCCAACAGGATTAAACACAGTAGGGCCTGCTTGAATGACAGTTTCCAAAGCTAGATTGAATGTTGTGAGCTTGTTAAATGGTCTCCAAGTTCTCCTACTGTGAGCTCTGTTGATTACAGCCTCTGTGCTCTGTGGAAGGCACCAGCTTCCTCAGAGAAAACCAGAGACAGATCATTCCAGACAAAGCCTCACAGGCACATGTGGAAGGATTGATGGAAATGCCTGAATACATTCTGTTTATCACAATTTTTACTCTGTTGGCAAGTGAGTGACCATACCCATTGAGCAGATTATATACTTGTCACGGATGGCATGTCACGGAAATGGTCATATATTGTAATATCAAGAAACCATTTGTTGTGTGCACATGTCTTGGTTTCCAGACTTTACAGCCATTTTGTGTGTTTACTCCCTTGTTTCTTTGGTAGAATACTAGTAACCAGAAATGAGTTACTGGAAAACTTCTGATTCTTTTTATTTTCTCATGCCTCGCCTTGGCTTTTTCTCTTGTGTGATGGAAACCGTGGAGTCAGTAGTTTTCCTGCAGTCTAATTAGCCTCTCTATTTAATTTTAATAAAAACTCTGATCCAGAAGCTGGAGATAATGTGCCTGATTCGATTCATACAATGTCAATTGCTCTTTAATTGTAATGATTTTCCCTAGTTCTTCCCACTCTCACTGACCAGGCATAGCTGAGATTTGTGTTTTTATAAGACTTGCATGCTTATGCTGTCAATTATGCCTCTTGCCTTAGGATTAAGTTCATTTATTATCATTGTTCCAATTATTAGTAATTATAATGGGCATCTCCACCCTAACCTGGATGAATAGTGGTTTTCACGGTCTTTGCCTCAAATCTTAACTCATTTCAGTTTTTTACCCAGATGATTCCTTTCTTCTTGAATTGTATGGAGGGTTCAGTTTCTTGTGTTGCATTTAAATGATCTATTTTAGATCACTAAGAACACAAGGTTTTCTTAAAAAGGTTCTTCTTAGTGTGGTGAAATGGTGAATTTCCCCTGGATAGGATTCCCCCACTAGTGGCTATCAATGGAGTTTTCTTTGCTAACAGGTATTTGAAGAAATATTTGAACTGGTGAAGGGTGTCTATTAGCCATCCAGTCTTTTCCTCATAAAGGCCCCAGGTCCTCGTGCTCGAAGCACACATGGCTTTGACTGCCAGGCCGCCTCCAAAAAGAATATTTATTCTTCTGCCTTTTTTACTGAAGGTGTCCCCATCACTTTCACTAAAAGAACAGCAACATGGTGCAACCAACTTAAAAAATGGTATCTGCCCCTCAGCAACATGTTAATTCTTTCAAGATTTCTTCCCTGACTCAAATCTTCATATGTCTTCCATGCTTAAAATTACATTTGTAGTAAGATCACCAAAAAGCCTCAGGAAAACAGATCAGAGAGAGGTTTGGTGGAATGTCAGGCTTTTATTGTATTACCTTGCACTTTATTTTTGTAGCAAACCAGAAGAAAGCAATGAAATTCAATTCCCAGTATATAAAATGTTTGCACTTTAAATTATACATATCTCTCAATGATACAGTCTCTGCAAATAACATTCTGTGGATTTTCTCGAAGAGTAATTATGATGGCTTATCACTAGGTTTAAGGTGCCCAAGCTACTATCCTTTCTTATCTTTGCTTTGTTTTCTCATCATGGCTCACCTACATAATTTCCTAACCCTCCTCATCTTGAGTCATAGCCTCTTAGACCATTAAATCTTTGCATATAAAATGAGGTATTTGTCTCTGAATCCCAGACTGAACCATCTTTAAAAGGCCCCAGCCTGTAGCTCAATCATTCAACAGACATAGGTAGGGCCCTAGCTGGTTTGGCTCAGTAGATAGAGCATTGGTCTGTGGAGTGAAAGGTTCCAGGTCTGATTCTGGTCAAGGACACCTGCCTGGATTGGGGGCTTGATCATCAGTAGGGGATCTGCAGGAGGCAGCCAATCGGTGATTCTCTCTCATCATTGATGTTTATATCTCTCTCTCCCTCTGCCTTCCTCTCTGAAATCAATAAAAATATATAAAGGAGAAGAAAAAAAAAACATAGGTAGGGAGGGTGGGGTGATTTCTGTCATGGACCAAGCACTCTCCTAGACTCTGAGACTGCAACAAAAACAACACTGAAAATTGTAATTGCTTTTCTAGTCCCTTCAGAACATATCTGGGAGTGGGGGTGGAGACTTCCAAAAAATAAATTAGCAAGAAAATATAGTATACACTGACAAATGCTATCAAGAAAATAAAGCAAAGTATCTAAGAGTTCTAAATAAAATTTGCAAGTCTAAAAAAATTAAAAAAAATAAAGCAGGGTGGTGATACACAGGGTTAGTGGTGGGTAGTCTTTCTAAGGATGAAACATTTAAGCTGGGACCTGAATGATAAGAAAACTCAGAACATTTATGACAAAAGGGACAGTTAGTGTGAAGACACTTAGGTTAGAACATGTTGGAGGAGTTTGAAAGAAGATGAATATGTCTGGAGAAAGAAAGAAATCTGGTATGAGCTGAGATCTGAGAGCTGGCCCTGGGCTGGATTATATGGGACCTGTTAGGCCATGAAAAGGAATTGGGAGTTTTTTTAAAGTTTAATGGCAAGCTAGTAGAATGCCCTAGGTAGTGTAGTGATACGATGTGGTGTATGCTTTTGAGAGATCAATTTGGCTGCCATGTTAGAAAAGATTGTAAAGGAGCAAAAGATGAGACATAGATACCTATTTTGTGACTATGGCATCAGTTCAGGTAAGAGATGATAATGGTTTAAACTCCTATAGCAACCAGATTTCCTGTAAATAACAACCCAGCTTGATGGCCTCACCCTGTGTCTTTGCATTGCCCTGAACTGATAAATCTCTGATACTTTAAGCCCTAATATCTCAGTTCTCAGGCTTAACTAGAGTTGCTTTCCTGCTTCAGCAAGTTTCCATTTGTCTATAAAGTGCCTCTCATTATCGCACTCAACTCTGTTCTCTCTCTGTTGTATCCGTTCATTATTCCAAATGTTTCTACCCTTTATTCAACTGGACTAGTGCCTTCAGCCTGATCTTAAAAACTTTCTCTATTTTCCTTCCCTTCATCAGCAGCCTTCTGCCCTCTTAATTTTTTGATCAGCATCCTTTCAACCTCCCAATTCAGTCCCCTGCTCCACCTCTGCATCATTGCATTTTAAATGCTACTTTCTTTGAAAACAAAATGTTCATCAATTGTAATTTTCTTCTAATTCCCTCACCTCTAAGGTTACCCATACCAGTGCTCACTCTAGGAGAATCTCTTCAATCTATTGTTCAAAATCCTGTGCTCATAATCCCTTCCCCAGGCCTTGTCCCAAGATTTTTGACACCATTCAATGTCTTTATTTTCCTCTGGTGCCATTAATATCATCCCTTTCAGCCTGTAAATATATCCAGGGCTTTCCCATCTTTTTTAAAAATATATATTTTATTGATTTTTTACAGAGAGGAAGGGAGAGGGATAGAGAGTTAGAAACATCGATTAGAGAGAAACATAGATCAGCTGCTTCCTGCAGATCCCTTACTGGGGATGTGCCCGCAACCGAGATACATGCCCTTGACCGGAATCAAGCCCAGGACCCTTGAGTCCACAGGCCGACGCTCTATCCACTGAGCAAAACCAGTCAGGGCAAGAGCTTTCCCATCTTAAGGGAAAAATCCAAACAATGTAAAGTAACCTTCTGTGCACTTGTTTCTACCCCTTCCCTCAGCTCCCTACTGTCCCTACAGGACATTCTCTTTTCTTGACACTCAAATTTCCTGAGTTTTATACTCTTATCAACTTCCTTTTCTAAACAAAAAATACACTTTTATTGCAGAAATGTCAGTTAAATGAATTCCAGCCATGATCTCCCTTTTCAGGGAGAATCATACTGACTGCTTTTTCTCTCTCATCTACCAATATTTCTCGTGTGCAATTAATATTCTAGTCACACCCTGATATAATTTTAGACATGTTGTTCTTTCTACTTGGGAACATATAACATGCACACGAGTATGCTTCTTTATAAATAAAATTATAATAATAACAATATCAACATTTTATAGGGTAATTGAAGAGAAAATGTGTTCATATATTCCAAATGCTTAGACTAGTGTTTGTACATAGTAAGCACTCAATAAACGTTAGCTATTATTATCATCATTATCTTTGCTTTATTTTGGTTAATTCTCACTGGAGGATATTTTTTCCATTGATTTTAGAGAGAGTGGAAGGGAGGGGAGAGAGGTAGACAGAACAGAGAGAAACATCGATGTGAGAGAGGCACATCCATTGGTTGCCTCCCACATGTGCCCCAACCTAGGTAGGGAATCTGCAACCCATGTATATGCCCTTGACTAGAATCGAACCCTCAACCCTTCAGTTTGCCGGCTGGTGCTCCAACCACTGAGCAATGCAGGCCTGGGCTATTTTTTACTCACTCTCTTTATCTGCAAAATAAGTTTAAGACCTAGTTCAGCCTGGCTCAGTTGGTTGGGCATCATCCCATGCACCAAGAAGTCACTGGTTTGATTCCCAGACAGGATTGTGGGCTCAATCCCTGGTAGGGATTGTGTAGGAGGCAGCTGATTGCTGTTTCTCTATCTCTCCCTCTCCCTTCCTTTTTCTCTAAAATCAATAAAAACATATTTTTAAAAGACTTAGTTCAAATTCTGCATCCTTGGTGAGTTTCCCACCTTCTCTGTGAACCTATCTTCCTCTGCCAGGCTCAAGTCGGTGCCCTGCTCTCAGAGCCTCCACAAGTGGTTTAGTTGTTGTGGTGAACATCTGTGCATACTTTGTATCAGCACCTATTCATATATCTCAGACAAGTAGTTTTGGGGTAGTGAATTAAGGACCCTAACCATGCTTCAAACCAAGTAATGGTTGAGTTGCTGTTTAAAGCTTGAGCCTCTAGAGAAGCCATATGCACTGCTATGTGAGTCCATAATGACCTCTCAATTAGGTTCCTAGTCCATTTCCAAGTCTTCCCACTGAGATACTTCAAACAGATATGAGTGGGCCATAAATAAGTTGCCTAAATATAAAGAAAATTAAACTCATTTTACTCTTCTCAATGTGATTAGACTATTTCAACTAACTAGAGAAAAATTCTTCATAATGGTATTCACTTGTGTGTGTGTGTGTGTGTGTGTGTGTGTGTGTGTGTGTGTTTAGCATATGTGTCATATGTGTGTACCTTGGGAAATTTCTGTCTTTAGAGATCAGAGAAGAATTTTTTAAATAAATGGTAAAAACAATAAGGAGCTTTTCAAGCATGTTTTAAGCCCCACAATGATAAATGTATCTAGATAGAGAAAACCTAAGAATTAAAATATTGAGTGGATTTCACTCTGCATGTTTCTACAGCTATGAGAATGGAAGCTTTGAAAAGAAGTATTTATCTATATATGTGTCCTATACTGATGTGATCTAACTCTCTAATTAAACAGTCAATTATTTTTAAAGAGCTGCAAATGAGCCCTATAAGAATGTCATAAATACATTCCATTTAGAAACATCTTGCAGATAAATTTAATTTTTATTCTCCCTACATCCTCCTGTAGCCTTAAAAGAATTTAAAAAAATCTTACTACTAAATAATTCCAGAAATAGATTATGATTGCCTAGTAGTATGTTAATCATGCTTATCATTCCTTCTCCTTCAACATCATTTTGCTTTGGGATAGAAAAAAATGGGTGGTATGTGATTCTCATTGGAAAAATGAACAGTTGGAATAGATAGCCTTCTCAAGATATATAATGTTATTTTAATGCAAAATTTCCCAAGTAATAAAAAGGGGCTTGAAAACAGTGAAAATACATAGTGTTTAAGCAGAATTATTATTAAGAGTATTGTATCTTTTGCTTCCATAGAATCTCAAAATGTAGACAAATTGGAGGTAGGCCAGACATAAGCAACAGGATTAGGGGAATTGAAGAAATGACTTAGGGAGAAAAATTAAAAGAGCTAAATATGTATAGTTTGGCTAAGTGACAACTCAGAAGAAATGACATTGTAGACTGCAGAAATTTGAAAGTGGCTGGCCACAAGCAGAGCAGGGGATTACTTAGGAAATGGAATGAAATTGAGTAAGGGAAAATTATAAACTGAATGCCTGGATTCTTTTCTTGACTATGAGATGTATTAGTTTATAAAAGAGCTATCCAGAATGTCCTGCTTAGATTAAAGCAGCAATTTTCAACTGGTATGCTGCAAGAGTTTTTAAAGCATGCAATATATGACTATTTTGTCAGGGGCACTGACCTCTTTCCCTTAGCTTATCAAATTAAAAAAAAATGACAACAGCAAACACAACCATAGCTGTCTGGTGTGAATAAGTCAAAAGTATGCCTATTTTTTGGGTCATATCAGCAAAAATGTAATATATTTTTTGGTGTGCTGCAGAATTTTAGTAATTAGTTTATGTATGCCATGACATCAGAAAGGTTGAAAATCACTGGATTAAAGTAAGGGACAGGGTATGATGGCATGAAATCTCTAATTGTTTAGCCAATTCTGAGCAACTTATTGCCAGAAAATATTTCTTATATGTGTTTTTTTTGTATTTTTATAGAATATGTTTTTTTATTATTTCAGAGCGAAGAAGGGAGGTGGAGAAATAGAAACATCAATTATGAGAGAAAATCATCAATTGGCTGCCTCCTGCACCGGGCATGTGCCCTGACTGGGGAATCAAACCAAGACCTCCTGGTTCATGGGTCAACACTCAACCACTGAGCCACACTGGCCAGATTTATTGTTTTAATCCCTAGGATTTAACACGTTATAAGAACTCCATAGAGATAAATCATGCTCACTTCAATGAGAAGAAAAGACATTGAAGATTTTATATCTCTGAGTCTTTATTATTGTTAGACCTTTAGCAAGTTAACCTTGGTCAGATATGTCCATAAAGTGGGTATTAATAGCTACCTTATTGCTGTGAGTCATCTTGGCATCTCTTTTTACTTATTTAATAGCTATAAAATCCACTTCTCTCCATCATCACTGCTGTTGTCTTCTTGACTTTAAGAGTTTCATGAACGGTTTCCTGAACTCCAGTCTTGCCCATCTTTAATAGTTTCCACAATGCAGTCAGAATCACATTTTGCATTGCATATCTGACTAAGCCATCACCTAGCTCAAATCCTCCAAAGGATCCCATTGTCTTCAGGATAAATCTGATTTCCTTAGGATGGGATACTGCATGCTAGCATCTGCCTTTTTTTCTAGTTCCAACTCATATTATCCTACCCCTCCCACATAATGCTCTAGCCATGCTGACCTGCTTGTCAGCATGAATTCTCAAATTAATTTTTCTCTTTTATGTCATAAACATGCTGGTTTCTCTGCGGAGACTCACTCTCCATCCTGATCTCTCACTCTTTCTCTTCTGGCTAGTTCATACTTTTCCCAGGAAACTCAAGTAAGATTTTACCTCTTTTGAGATATCCTATCTAAAATCCATAGGCTTTTTAATAGCAATGGAGCTTGTTATTATCCTACTATTCATTTTACTATTTTGTAATTGTTTTTTTCACATCTGCCCCTTCTAATAGGCTTTGGGCTTCATTTGGGCAGACACATAGATTGGTCCCTGCTATTTAATAGGCACTCAATATATCCTATATAATAAAACCCTAATATGCAAATCGACCAAACAGCAGAATGGCCGGTTGCTATGACACACACTGACCACCAGGAAGCTGGTGAGCGCAGCAGTGGTAGCGGGAGCTTCTCCCGCCTTTACAGCAGCGCTAAGAACCCCTCAGGGGTCTCATACTGTGAGAGGGTGCAGGCCAGGCTGAGGGAGCCCCCCGCCCTCGAGTGCACGGATGTCATGCACCTGGCCTCTAGTTTTTTAATAAAAATAATGGATGAATGGATGGATGGATGGGTAGATGAAAGGATGGGTGAAGTGTACTTGGAATATAAGAGATAATTACTTAATGCCAGTTCCCTTCCTTTGTAATGTTGAAATTAAGGAATGAACTTGGTTGTCTCTAAAAACCGTAGTCTTAACTGAGTTTGTTCAATTATGTATGTGTATTGATATTTATACTAGATGCCCAGTGCATGAAAATTTGTGCATTGAGGGGGGGGTGCCCTCAGTCCGGCCTGTGCCCTCTCACAGTCCAGGAGTCCTCAGCGGGGAGCAGGCCTAAGCCACAGCCTGGACTCCCTCTGCAGGAGGTGACCGGGTGGACATCAGGGGATGGTGCCACCCCCCCATCACTCCTCCACTGCTGCTGGTCACAGCCCTGACTCCCATTGCCATTCCCTCCCTCTGCCCACTGGCACGCACCTAGGCTGGCCTGGCACCGACTCCTGGCTGGCCCCGCCCCCTGCTAACTGGTTGTTCTGCCATTTGGTCGATTTGCATATTACACTTTTATTATATAGGATCATTCACCTCCACCCACCACATTGGGAAGATATTACAGTGTAGGAAGAAGAGCAGCAGTGTAGGAGACCTGGGATATATGTGAGCACACAGCAGAGATAAATATATCTATAAAATAGTCTTGCAGCAATACTTGAAAATACCCTAATATTGTAGATAAATATGGATCTTCATTTTTACAACTAAATGCTTTTGTGGAAATTCTGATTAAAAAGAGTTGGAAATGAGGACAAAGGGGACTAAAATGGGAATACAAGTAGAAATGGGGAAGAGAGAAATAAAATAAATAAATAAAACCTCCCTGACCACAGTGGCTCAGTAGTTAGGAATCAACCTATGAACCAGGAGATCATAGTTCCATTCCTGGTCAAGGCACATGCCCAGGTTGTGGGCACAATCCCCAGTAAGGCAATGTGCAGGAGGCAGTTGATCGATGATTCTCTCTCATCCTTGATGTTTCTATCTCTCCCTTTCCCTCCCTCTATGAAATCAATAAAAATACATATTTTTTTAAATTAAAAAAAAAAAAACTTTTTCTTATTCCTTCTCTCTCTCTGGTATTTGCCCATAAGTCCAGCCGCATAACTCTAATACACATGGCCACCCCCCTTCTTGTCTAGAGTTTGCCCTAATTGTTTGGTGCACTGTAGCATCCTAGATGATAGATTGCCCATGCCAGGAGCAGAATGTTAAGATTCATGAAATTCGAGTCCACTCCATTAATAACCTGAACAGGGTTCTCCTTCCTCTTTCCCCTTTGTTTTCTCCTTTGCCACGTCTCCATTCTCACTCTTTTGTGGATCTGTGTGTAAGGGAGACAAATAAAATTCCAGACGCAGCAATGAATCGCCACCTAAAAGTATACTGCAGTGTCTTCTGTGTCCCTTCGCAGCTGTGTGATAAATTGCCATCTTTAGAATTAATTGTTACCTTTTCAGGAAGCATTTACTCATTTTTGACTCTTCAGTGGTTCACCGGTGAACCTGTAATATAGAGTCAAGCCCTAGCCAGTTTTGCTCAGTGGATAGAGCATTGGCCTGTGGACTGAAGGGTCCCTGGTTTGATTGTTGTGGGCTTGCACCCCAGTGTGGGGCGTACAGGAGGCAGTTGATCAAAGATTCTCTCTCATCACGGATGTTTTTATCTCTCTCTCCCTCTCTCTTTCTCTCTGAAATCAATAAAAATAAAATTAAAAATTAAAAAAAAAGATAGAGCCGAACTTCCCTTTCCCCTCTCAGGAGCTTGATATGAAACTGGAACATCGGTGGAGCCAATAGGGAGGAAGGATGCCTCCGTGTTGGTCTCCAGCACACAAGGTTAGTGCAGACCCAGGCCATGTCATCACACTTGCCTCTTGATAGACTGACTCTTTTCTCTTTTGGCTCTAATGTTTACTCCAAGCTAGATCTCCCAGGTTCTGAGAAGGAGGACTATTGTTTCAGAAAAGCACTTCTCTCTTTTTTGTCAGATTGCCACTGTGCTCAAGAGTAAGAAAGTGAACTATTTCTCATGCGCCTCTTTACAAACATTACTGAACCTGCTGAGGTTTCCACAGGGAGCACTGATATGCAGATGTGACCCTGCCCTTATCCAATCTTCAGTCAGAAGTTGCCTAAAACAGTGTGTCTGAAAGATGGCTCTGAAGGGCCCACGGTGAAAATGAGCTTTGTCTCTATTGGTGCTACCCTTTCATTGATATTCTGTCTCTCTAAGCCACAAAGACCCAGAAAAATTGCAATATACTATTAGTAATTAGGGCCTCTACTGTGACTATAAATGGAATGAATTCAATGGTTCTCAATCAGGGATGATTTTTCACTCAGTCGTCCCCTCTCAGAGGACTTTTGGCAATGTCTGGAAACATTTTTTGGTTGTCACATTGGGTTTGGGGGAGCTTGCAGAGGTACTACTGGTATATAGTGAGTACAGACTACAGATCAGGACTACCCATCCTGTAATGTACATCAATTTTGTAATATGTAAGTCTAGGAAATCCAGCCTGCTGCCCTATGGGAAATCCTTAGGAAGCACAAACCATGACTACCATCCTCTGAGCATTAAAGAAAAACAATCAACATTTGTTTTTGAACTCTGACTCTACTATACAAAGCTGTATGGTAACTGCAAACTGATGGCATGGCTCTGTCCTTGAGGGCCTTATAGTCTACTGAAGAACCTTGAAATCTAGTAAGATACTAACACAGATGCACCAACATTGAATGATGTCAGACATGCTTAAACTCAATACTGAATCTGATGATAGAGTGAAGGTTTGAAAGGTCAAGGGAAATTTAATGGAGAGAGAGGAACTTGACCAGAGTCTTAAGAAGAATGAATGAGGCAGCAGACAGACAGAACTGACTGATCATAATGGGTGTGTGGAAGAGTGGAGGGTGGAGAGCCTGGGGTGAGGAAGTGGAGCCTGTTGCCTGTACTCACTGCCAAACCTTCAAGCATTGCCTGACAGGGCCCATTGCAGAACTTGTAGACTGTTTGGGACATCAGAGAAAACATCCATCTGGTTTTCAAATCTCTTCAGGACTGCTTCTTAGAATAACTATCTTTGTTCTTGAAAAAATGGTAAACATATGATGTGAGCCAAGAAATTTAGAACTCCCGGGGTACTTTTTGATTGACACATGCCAGAATTTCCGTATTGAAAAACAATACCAGGCAGAAATGACAAGCCGGCTTAGGAGACCGTGAGTCTTTGGTGCTCCCTTTGTTCCAGGTGAGCAGAAGTGGGATTTTAGACACAGAACAATGCAGGAGTGTGAGACATGCTTCTTTCTTTAAACCAAGCATATCTCTGATTGTGCTTCTTTGGCTCCCACTCCCATGGGCTATCAGATGTGAGTGTGGCTTTACAAAATGAACATGATATTGAAGTAGAGACTGAAATTCCATTTCTTACTCTCCAGTAACTAGCTGAATAACACTGGGTAACACTGCCAATGTAGAGGTCAGGCTGGGCTAGGTCATGTCTGCTCTAACATTACATACTGATTCCCCCATTGACTACCCTGTTACATGCCAAGAGCAAACGTGGCATAGCCAAGGCACGTTTTGTGATCTTCCCGTGAAATGTTGAAATAAGCAGTGCTAGCAGACTTATGTTCTCACTAATGGCCTGGTACACCTTATGAATAAACAACACCCGTATTTCGTTACTGGATCTTATTCGCAGCATATTTATGAAGTAATAATTCCACAGTGTTTCTTGACAGGGATTCTGGAAAGGGGAAATAACAGTGCAGTTGTTTGCGAACATCTGTGTGCACTTTTGCACACGGGTATGGCTGGGAGGAAAATTGTTCCATGGCGAGAAGCTAATCTGATTCATATCTCTACCTAGAGGCACTTACAGAAACTGTCAGATGGTTCCCACAGTGACAAATTTGAGTCAGAGGGAGCTTATGGAAGTAGAGTTCAGACACGTTTTAGGGGGAATTTTTACTCTTTTCAGTAGAAAGTATCCTGCAACATTTTTACCAACCTCCTCTCTGCCTGTGTGGCACAGAAATCAGAGACAGAGGCCAGTCTTCGGTTTCTCTTGCTGTCTAAATTGAATCTTTAAAAAATACAAATAAAAGTCAGTCATAAGATTTAGATGAAGGGTTTCAGCAAGAATGTGCTTTAAAATGTCTCTTTCTGACTCAGTTTCTGCACCTGAGTGATGGCTACCTTGAAAGTATTAGTGCTGCTTTCACCATCTTAAAATTGACATGTTCTGCCTGGATAACAATTGTGATTATAGAACTGTTTCCACATAGTTTCACTCCATTATTATAATTCAAGTAGCAGATTTTTTTTAAAATGCTCCATTTGCAACTCTTTGTACACTGACCACAACATATTTGTTCAACAAAAGGACTAATGTGTTGAACCTGAAGTGCACACATGTGCCTTTTTAATTAACTAGTACAAGTTAGTTGCTCAGTACTGGTGAATAATTTTGTAGCTAATTAATCTATTGGGTGTAACTATCACTATTCCCTGAATACAGTGCTCACCAGGTGCCATGCATGAAGCTGAGAGCTTGTGTGCACAGTACTGTTATTTCCTCAGTTTATGCATAAGGAAATCCAAGTGTGACTCACAAAAATGTGTTGAAAATCCAGGGGCACAAAAGCCTTTTGTATAACCCCCTTGTTGAAAACTTCCTAGGCTTTTGGAATTAAATACAAAAAAATTGAATATATTGTAGTTTCCCCACCCATATCCATGAGGGATACATTCCAAGATCCCCAGTGGATGCCTGAAATGCCACTGTGTTCACTTCAACTTTTCAGCAAAGAGCAAGGGATACAGTAACTGCAGTCACAGGGTGTCAGGGAAGCTTGTACGCCAGGCCCAGAATGACATAATGTAGAGGAGCGAGGAGCGTAGCCCAAACGACTCATTTGTTTCCAGCCGCAGCCCCATGTATGCACGCAGGTGATTAATGTAAGGAAGCCATTGGCTGGGATAACCTTTAAGGCTGAGAAATTACATTGATTGATGTTTCATTTCTCTTTTGTTTTGTTTCACTTCATCTGCTGTGAATGACTCCCATTTTCTTGTTGTTGTTTTATAACAATAAAAACAAAAAACAGAAAGAACACCCACTGTGCCAATGTTATACTTCTCTCTCTGGTCTGGAGGGATGCTGCTGCCACAGGAGAGATCCTGGATTAATTATTTTTCACCCAACTCTTAAAGAAAAGGCTAAGTTAAGAGCAACCCTTATATCAGCCCCTGACCTAAAGCTAGAATCTTCCTATTACTTCCCCAAATTCCTGGGTGGGGGAAGCAAGTCATTTCATATGAGTGCAAAGCACACACTGAAACCTGAAATTCTTTGGCGCCCCCCCTTTGCAGAAAATGGACCATTGCCTCTCCAATTGCTGGCCTCAGCTGAGAGCCACTTTCTCACTGAAGCGAGGTAGTAGTATTCCTTTGAAGCTTTACACAACTCAACTGCTGCTTCAGGGTAGAACATTTTAGAGTTGGAATAGTCCCACAGTATGTTAACTGAGTAGGTGTTCCTACTACATCTTTAATTGAGTAGAAAATTAAAAAGCAAAAATGACTACATGAAATAGCAGAGTCTTTGTATGTTTGAAATTGAGACCAGTTAGTTGATGGCCTGCAGAGCCCCTGACTCCTTCTTCCTACCTGAGGGAAGTCTGCCTTGAGCACCAAGAAGGAGCTTCCGCTTGCGACCAGGCTGGGACTAAGGGTCCACAAGGGCCAGTCCCACTCTCATCTGCCAAACTCTCTCCCCTGCCAGGAAACAGCTCTCTTTCCTCCCTGGTTGCTTTCTCTTCTGAGGAGAAGGTCGCTGGTGCCCATGGCTTGGAGGGCAGCCCTTTCCACAAGCGGTAGGTGCCTTTGAAAGGCAAACTTCAACAGAAGACTTTGAAAGCAGGGAGAGAGGTTTTCATCTTTGCAGGTCCCAGCCGGAACATTGGTACTCAGTGCAGTACAAGCAGTTTCAAAGTTATCTCCCATGCTGATAGGAATGTGATAACACGGAGCTGAGAGGTGCCATAATGATTTCCTTTCAATGGCTGCCTCACCATTTATCTCCGCACACTGTCAGAGACTGATATGGTCGGCAGTTAGCAGTGGCATGGAATAATTAATCTCGCGCTGGGGGAGTGAATTTCTCGTGTGTCTCCTGAGAAATTAGCGCTGCATTGACAGGAAAAGTGGATGATTCAATAAGAAAGGAGAAGGAGCATGGTACTTTTAGGGCCGCGTGCCAAATGGTACAGTTTTGATTGAGCACCTACTATGTGCCAAGTGCCAGGGGGTACTTATGATTGCTGCTCTGGTAGCTCATAGTCTCTTGGGGGTCACATATTATTTCTAATTGCTTCTCGCCTTTACAAAAGGCCCCAAGGCTGCTATGGTGATGCTGGTGTCATCATCTAAGAAGAGTTGGATGTCACCGTGTGTATACACTAGACATTGCGAAGGCTCAACATCTAGAACAAAGAACAGTCCCTCCCCCAGCACCAATGCACAGTGACTTCATAAGATAACAACTCAGAGGCTAGTGATCTAGGACTAAATGGCTGTTCTGTCACTCCCAACATGTGGTTCCCATCTCTGGATTAAAGTTGTTCCTATTCTCCAGCAAGTGAGTAGAGAAAAAGGGACAGAACCCACCTTATCATGGTTATGAGTAAGACCCTGAAGTAGCCCTCATTACTTTGCTTATATTCCATGAGGCCACACCTGTCTGCAAAGCCAGAAAGGCAAGGCAATGCAGCCACTACCTGGAAGGCCATGTACCTTGCTTAAAGGCAGTTGATGTGTTCTCTTTCTAAATGAACCAAGGCCTGGCTGATTCAGTGGTTGAGCATGCACCTATAAAACAGGAGGTCAAGGTTCTATTTCTATTCAGGGCACATGCCCAGGTTGCAAGATCAATCCCTAGTGGGGGGCATGCAGGAGGCAGCCAATCAATGATTCTCTCTCATCATTGATGTTTCTATCTCCCTCTCCCTTTTTCTCTAAAATCAATAAAGAATAAATAAATAAACAAGGGAACCAAGATATCTGGGGACAAAAAGAAATCTCTGCCACAGAGGTGTTAAGTAAATTCCTTTTTACTTCTCTGAATGTCCAGCAACTCACTTCTTCAATAAGGAAATTGGCAGAGGTGAGCTGTGCAGTCCACTTCAGCTCCAAAGTCAAAGTAACAGCTGGAGGCTCTTCCTTCTTCCCTAGGTTCCCCCATACAGGGGGCGCAGTGATGGGCTTTGTGCTGGGAATTTTGTTTAAAGTTCGTTTCTTTTATTTGGAAACATCAGATGCTGACCCTACACTGGGTTCAGAGGAGAGCAGGGCATGGTTCTGAGAAGCAGTGTGTGGAAAGAGTCAAGCCCGTGATCCTCTCCCTTTGAGGCTGTAAACGCACTACTGACTGGGCCAAAGGAAACAATGGCGTGAAACATGGGAGCCAGAAGCCAGATATTACACTCAGACAGTGGTGGGTAACAGGAAAGCCTTCTGTTGCAAAGAGGCCCATGAAGGTATGTTTCCTCAGAAGAAAGGGGACTCTGGCCTGGGGAGAAAAGCATGGGGCCAAGAGAAGCATGCACTTGTTAATGGACTAAAGGCAAGCAGCCAAATTGTATTACCATGGAGTCCTCGGCTGCTTGGCTTGCCCTGTTTTCCCTGCCGAAGGGATAGTGTTTCTCACAAACCCTGGAAATGTAGAATGCAGCTCCCTGGATTGTGCCATTGGAACATTGGTGAACCACACCACGTGGCTAAGTGGTGCCTAATATCATCATAGTCCTGGTCTAGTCCCCTCCAGTCCTTCATTTCTGTGTGTGCTGTGATTGGACAAGATTGCAAAGCACTTGTTAGAGCCCACCAATCAGAATGATAAACCCTAGAGAAGGAGCGCAGCTGGTCACTGTGGTGATTTAAATAGAATGTCTTCATTGAGACACATTGACAAATCAGCTCTGGCATTTCCATTTTCTCTGTAAGGTGAATTGTAGAAAGAGGTTCATTATAATAATTAAGGAAGATTTATGCAGTAACTACATTTTTTCCCCCTGTATCCTGTTACCCTGCTGGTATTTTATGAACAAAAAGATGAATTCTACATAATAACTATTTAATTCCAAAAATGTGCTCCTGATCAAATTATTTGTAAGTTAGAATTTAATAAGTGGATACATTTTTAAAAATTATTATTTTAAAATATTTTTTTCAATTACAGTTGACATTCAATTGTACAAATACTTTTGTTTTGTTTTGTCGTTAATCCTCACCCTAAGATTATCTTTTCATTGATTTTTAGGGAGAGTGGAAGGAAGAGAGAAGGGGGGGAGAGAAAAAGAGAGACAGAAAGAGAGGGAAATAGAGAAACATCCATGTGAAAGAGAGATCGGTTGCCTCTCACACGTGCCCCAATCGAACTGGGGATGAAACCTTCAACCCAGGTATGTGCCCTTGATCAGAAATTGAACGTGTGACCCTTAAGTGCTCCGGCCAACTCTCTAACCACTGAGAAATATTGGCCAGAGCTACAGATACTTTTTTAAATGAGTTAGAGTAGAAAAACACTTAAAGGAAACATATTGCAAATTATTTCATAGTGTCCAATCATCCACCAAAACCTAAATAGTAGCTTTGACAAAGTCATTAAGTTAACTCTTTGGCCTTAAACAGATAGATATCTCACTCTCGGTAAAGTCCAGTTCCTTCACTGTAAAGTGAGTCTCAGTGGGGATGGGCTTTGTCAAGTGACCTCAGTGTCTCCTCTATCATCTGAGTTAACATTCCCCTTGGAAAAACCCACAACTCAAAAAGGCACTCCATGAAAATGCCCTGCCACAGGAAGACAGTGTGTGGGTTGCTGCAGAGCGTGGTTTCTGTGATTGGAGTATAGAAAAACAGTGGAGTTTGCAGAGCTCTTGACTCCACTGTGCAGAGTAGATCAAATGAACAGAGAAGCCCCAACCACACACTCTGCTTCCACCTGGTTTGCTTCTCCAGAAATTTCTCAAATTACCACAGTGACACAGCACCCATTAGCTTCTATGTAGACGCGTCATCAGTTGTTAAACAGACAAAGCTCACGTTTGAAGATCCACCTTTATTCTAAGCAGTGATTTTGTGTTTCAATCATTTCCTCAGATTTGTATATAAAAGGTTTCATGGAAGCATCATATAAAGTAGTAAAAATAAAATAAAGCATGTTTAAACCACACATCCTGTTTAGGATCAATTGTTGTATTTTCCAATTTAACATCCATTTCTTTCAGATGATGCATTCTTACTCATTCTTGAAAACTATCATAAATATAAATTAAAAGCTGCTATTTAAACATAAAACTCTTAGCTAAGAAAACGAACCTGAGCTCATTAGATAGTTCTACCCAGAGAGGTTCTTGGCTCTCTAAATGACCCATTTTTCAATGTCCTTTTTCAAATTAAAATTTTCTTTCTTTTACCTCTGATCCCCCACCCCTTTAAACCAAGATTATCTACATTATCCTCTCTATTATTTCATATTTGTATACCAATTCTAAAGTATCTGCTTATGTGCCTTCTCTGCAATATTTGAGATAGTTTGATATCTCAATATTTGAGATAGTTTGATAGCTGCCCCCAATAAGTTCCACCTATAGGTATAAAAATATAAATTAATGAATTGGTCATATGTTTTGTGCCTACTCTTGGCCTTTATTGCTATTTCTGCCTCTAGCACATAGTTTTCTGGTAACCTGTTTTTGTTTTTGTTTCTGAGACCATGGAGTACACTGGGTAGTAGTCACCCTGTCATAGACTCCCTGTTTTTACCTTAATGGATCTCTTCTGTATACCATGTCTTTGGGATCCCACTCTAATGCTGGTTAAGTAACTCAAGCTATGATCATTATGATCAATAGGGTCTTAGTGTTTATCCAAAATTCTATCCATTAATTTAATTCATTTAATTGAGCATTATAAATCCTTGTGAATATGGATGAGGAGGGATATGGGGGTTGGCTGGGGAAAAAAAAAAGGTGTATTTCATGGTCTTACCAAGGGAGTTTAAATTGTCCTACTCAGGTTTCTATGTCACCTGCTCATATGCAAGGCCAACCTTGTCTGTTAGGCAAGAGGAAATTTAATTTGCAACCTATTTTATTAAAGGATAAATTAAGGTACCATGTGGGAATTGCAATCATCGAAGATAATAGAACACGGAACTTGCCTAGATTTAAAACTGGGTCTTTTGTGGGTTTCATTCATAATGACACCATAAGAATAGCTACCTGTATTAAGAACTTATGAGCCAGGGACTGTTTAACATACTTTTACATTTATTAATTCACTGAATTCCCTCAATACTCCTATGGATAAGGTTCTCTTGTCTCCATTTTATGTATGAAAAAACTGAGGAATAAAAAACCTTAAGAAACTTCTCTCAGTTCATATAGTTGGTGCACTTTGGAGATGAGACTTGAACCTATATACTCTTAATAACTATTTATACTGTATAAATGTGATTTGATGAAATGATGGAAAGAACAGTGACCCTTTCAGGCTCAAAAGAAACTGCTCAAACCCATATATTGGTATTTTTAATATCAGCAAGATCAATTCAATTGTTAACTAAGTGTTATATATAAGGGTCTTGCCCTTGTATGAAATTAAATATTCCTCATGGGTCTACTACTGTGACCAAATTGCAAAATGTTCAGTGAATGAATAATTAAATCCAGATGTTACTTCCAGCAACAGCAACAGCAGCAGCAGCAGCAGCAGCAGCAAAAAACTGGAAGGCGGTATAGGGGAAAAGGAGGGAGATATAAGTGACAGACTCAGTATCTATAACAGCTATCATCACTAATTTTAATCTAAAAATGTGTTTTAAATGCCTGTCCCCCACTAGCCTAAGAATTGCATAATAAAAAAAAAATCTGCCTGCCATTCCACAACCAACCATACAACAACTTTACTGTGGCAACTGTAATATGCATAACTAGATGCACAATTTGACTTTCTTAAGGTGAAAGAATTTAGCTATCATTAAACTATTTGAGAAACTGCTTTTAATAATCTTCCTTAGTTACCAAGGGTATTGGATATTTTTCCTTCAGGCAAAAAGAAAATATGCCACTAAAACCTTTCCTGTGTATAATAATGAAGTTGGTCCATTTCTGGGCAGGATTGCAACAATTCTTTATCACTCACCATGAGCCAAGGCGGGAGTGGGGAGTGTGGTGGTGTGGGTGGGGAGAAAGCAGGTGGTTTCTCAAGTTGTAGGAAATTGCTGAATCCACAGATTTCTATCTAAACAGATGAACTGCTATATATTATATGAAACTGATTTTTGTTTTGTTGGTTTGTTTTTTATGACTATGATTATGTTTCAATGGAATAATAGTTGGAGGAGGAAAACTGTAAGAGAAGATATAATTGAACCATGTGTTAATGTTTTTATTATACTATGTGTTAGGAGTCAACAAAAAAGAAAATATCTAAGTTTACCTCCATACTGGTGTTCTTATTTCTCTGTGATTTCAGCACAGACATGTGCCTGCCACTACAGACACCAAGGGTATGCCAGTGCCTTGCTTGCTTTAAGCATGTGCCAGGAGCTGGTTCCAATGCTCATACAATTAATTAAAACTGTAAACAGGTTCTAGTGAGCTGAAATACACTCCTGCCACCACACCATTTCTTGGATCATTTATTTAGCACTGATTTGCAGTCCCTAAGGATATCGAATCTTTTACCAAATATCTTTGGTTAGGGATGGTAAACATTTATTATGACCAGCTCATGGTCTGTACTTTCTCTAACCTTGTGCATTTCTGAACAGATTTATTTCTCCTTTTCATTCTTGTCCAGCCAGCCACCACTCCAAATTCCCATCATAATTTATGAAGTAGCTCTTTTCGGTTGTTGGTAAAAAAGAATCCAATTCTGTGTATACTCTGGAATTCTGTTTAAAAGTGCTGGCTTTTAATTTAGGGGCCAATGCAAGATGTAGGGTGTATCAGTTTGGGAATAGCGAATGACTGAAATGTCATGGCATTTACAATCCAGATGTCATGGCAAGCTGGGAGCAGAGCAGCTTGGCTGATAATTAGATGGCAGATGTCCAAGTAGTTTCACGTGATGCATATTATCTTTTGCATATTTGAGATGCAGGACTCCAGCTCTGAGAGATAAATAAAAAATCACCTCACCTATATAATTATTTTAAGTCTCAAAAATGTATTACCTTTTAAAAAATGTATTCATTGGAAATAGCATGCATAAGAAAATAAAAGTCATTCCTGATCTCTATTTTTAGTATATCTCTATGAAGATAGATATACAGTTTATTTTTATGTTTAAAAAAACTAATTTCCTACATTAAAACATGCAGTAACTGAGGCCCAGGGCATTTAAATGACTTCTAAGATCACCCAGATAATTAGTGGCAGGAACGAGACCAGAATCCCACAATCTTCTGAATACCTTTTTTTTAAAATGTCCAGCCATATTGAGATATAATTGACATAGAACATTGTGCAAGTTTAAGGTATATAAACTGTTGATTTGATACACATATATTGCAGCATGATTAGGTTAACTTACACCTAAATCAGTCATATAATTAACACTTTGTGTGTGTGTGTGTGTGTGTGTGTGTGTGTGTGTGTGTGTGTGTGTGTGTATGTGGTGAGAACATTTAATATTTACTCTCTGGGTAACTTTCAAGTGTATAATACAGTATTATCAACTATAATTACTATGCTGTACATTAGACCCCCACAACTTACTCATAACTAAAAGTTTGTGTTCTTTGACTAACATCTCCCCATTTTCCCCATCCTTATCCCTTATACTTGAATGTAATTATAAAGTACAAGGAAGCCCACTCTTTGATCCCCTTTTCAGTAAATGATTGGACCAAGTCCCCAGAGACTTCTTGAGAAAGTGGGACACCAAGCTCTAAGGCATTTGTTGAAGAATTCTGATTAAACCTACATGGTACCAAAGCAATAGCCTAAAGTTTGGAAAAATTATAGTTTGTGGAATTGATTTATTTTATTTGTTGTGGAGATGGGATATACTGGATTCCCTGTCTATTTGTTCCTTAGTTCAACCCATTGAATCCTCTATTCCTGATAAAGCACCTGTAAGTATAGAATATTACGAGTGATTAAACCTCTTTTCCACTCTGTTACACAGTACTTTCTATAACTTTAGTCCAAGACTTTGTAGTTTAAAGGTAAAAGTCAATTCTATTACCACTTTGGTGGTTTTATACACAAATCTTGGGGGAAAAAAAAGTTGGTCTTCATATACATTATTTTAAAATAGGAATACATAAATTGCCAATTGTCACACAAGAATATTTTTCCCATAGCAACATGGAGAGCTAGCTATATTGATAATCTTTTGGAAAGAGATCCTAGATGAAGAGAAACATGCCTTGAAAATTCCGGCTTTAAAGCCTCATACATTCTGGGCTTTACGTTAGGTTAACTTCACTGTTGGTAGGAAAGAAAATTTTAGAAAAATATGTTCAGTGTCTTGTGAATTATAGAACCAGGAAAAGAAACAGGTTTTCCATATTGTTCAGAGGTAATTTTTGGACGCATAACTCAAAAGCAAGTAAACTTTCAAGTTTTAACCTTCCCATATGGCTGCTGTCTTCAGAGGACGAGTTGGGTGTAAGTCAGCAGGAAACGACTGGGAAAGAACAAGGTTATAAAGTGCCTGAACTGCCCTTGCTGGTTTGGCTCAGTGGATAGAGCATCAGCCTGTGAACTGAAGGGTCATGGGTTCGATTCCAATCAAGGGCATGTACCTCGGTTGCAGGCTCCATCCCTGCCCTGGTGGAGCACGTGCGGGAGGCAACCAATTGATGTGTCTCTCTCACGTTGATGTTTCTCTCTCTGTTTCTCTCCCCCACCCTCCTACTCTGTCTAAAAATCAATGAAAAAATATCCTTGGATGAGGATTAACAAAAATAAAATTTCTGAACACTTCTCACGTGATGATCCTGAGGAATTCTACAGAACTGAAGGTGCATTCTGTTCTCTGATTTAATAGCATCTTTGAGGGGGTAGTCTTTCTATTACTATTGAGTTATTGCTGGTTTCCACTATTGCTTAGCTCCTTGTCCTTTGACCTATAATCTTTTAGAGGGCCTGATGGCTCTCACCAGTGGATTCAGCCCTGCCCTTGACTTGGGTCCCACTTGTTCTAGGGCAGAGAGAAGCTTTAGGTCAGTCTTGTTGCTGATTCCTATTGGACTCCTGGAACTCAATTCTTCAGCCACTTACTTTTCTTTAAGGGAGCACCTCTGCTTCTCTTAGCAGGCCAGGATTTCAGGCACTGAGGTCTTACCTTATTCCACTGATCTGAGACCTTTATTAATACTCCTTATCACCTAGCAACAGTCTAACTTAGTACTAACTTGTATTTTCTAGTAGCCATAATAAAAAATCTAAAAGAAACAAATGAAATTAATTTTAAGAATGTAATAAATTATAATAAAATATTGTGAGAAAATTGTTTAGGAAATTCTGAAACAAAGATACCACCAATACAATTTCCTAGAGTGTTTAGGAGGTTGAGCATCCAAACCTAACCTAGATGAGTTATCCGGATATGTATCTTGAAATATTAGTTTAGAATATTTCTTTATTTTTCTGGTCTGGTCAAGTATCTTTTAAAAAGTTTTATTATACTTGGAGAAATGCAGAAGAAGCTTTGCAGTGCTCAAACATGGCTTAAATATACAGCAAAATAAATGAGAGCTTGCTCTGCTGAATGCATTGGTCTATCAATGACATGTGTAGAGATGCATGTATAGAAGCACTTGAATAGGGCTTATAAAATAACAAGGCCTGGGTCTGTAGGTGAGAGGAAAGATGTAACATCTTGTTTTTAATTGAATTTATTGGGATTACATTGATTAATTAAGGTATATAGGTTTCAGATATACAGTTCTATAATACATAATCTGTATATTGTATTGTGTATTCACCACCCCAAGTCAAGTCTCCTTTCATCACCATTTATCTCCCTTTTACCCTCTTTTACCAAGATGTAACTTCTTTTTTTTAATTAAATCTTTATTGTTCAGATTATTACATTTGTTCCTCTTTTTTCCCCCCATAACTCCCCTCCTCCCAGTTCCCGCCCCACCCTCCGCCCTCACTCCCCACTCACTGTCCTCATCTATAGGTGCACGATTTTTGTCTAGTCTCTTCCCGCATTTCCCACACCCCTCCCCCCCCCAAGAATAGTCAGTCCATTCCCTTTCTATGTCCCTGATTCTATTATGATCACCAGATTATTTATTCACTTGATTCTTAGATTCACTTGTTGATAGATGCATGTTTGTTGTTCATAATTTGTATCTTTACCTTTTTCTTCTTCTTCCTCTTCTTAAAGGATACCTTTCAGCATTTCATATAATACTGGTTTGGTGATGATGAACTCCTTTAGCTTTTCCTTATCTGTGAAGCTCTTTATCTGACCTTCAGTTCTGAATGATAGCTTTGCTGGATAAAGTAATCTTGGTTGTAGGTTCTTGGTAATCATCACTTTGAATATTTCTTGCCATTCCCTTCTGGCCTGCAAAGTTTCTGTTGAGAAATCAGCTGACAGTCGTATGGGTATTCCCTTGTAGGTAACTGAGTTTCTTTCTCTTGCTGCTTTTAAAATTTTCTCTTTGTCTTTTGCTCTTGGCATTTTAATTATGATGTGTCTTGGTGTGGTCCTCTTTGGATTCCTTTTGTTTGGGGTTCTCTGCGCTTCCTGGACCTGTAAGTCTATTTCTTTCACCAGGTGGGGGAAGTTTTCTGTCATTATTTCTTCAAATAGGTTTTCAATATCTTGCTCTCTCTCATCTTCTGGCACCCCTATAATTCTGATGTTGGTACACTTGAAGCTGTCCCAGAGGCTCCTTACACTATCTTCATATTTTCGGATTCTTTTTTCATTTTGTTTTTCTGGTTGGGTGTTTTTTGCTTCTTCGCATTTCCAATCTTTGCCTTGATTCTTGCGCTCCTCTGGTCTGCTGTTGGGAGTCTGTATAGTATTCGTTATTTCAGTCTGTGTATGCTTAATTTCTAGTTGGTTCTTTATCATAACATCGAGGGTCTCATTAGATTTCTTGAGGATCTCACTACATTTATCGGAGGCTTCTAGACAGTTCTTAAGAGACCTTAAAAGTGTGGTTCTGAACTCAATATCTTCCATTGACAGTTTTGTCCTGTTTCTTTGTCTCCGCATTTTTTATGCTTTCTTGGTGCACAGGGCTTGGGCGGGGCGGGTCCCCGGGGATCTACAGGGTGGGCCGGAGGGAGCAGTTATGGCTGCTCTCAGTTCCGTCCCTAGGGGCTCTGCCTCACAGAGTCCCAGCAACCGCTGCAAACCTCTGAGAGAAAACTGCCTTCGAGTTCCAACCGAAGCCAGACAGTCCCGCTTCTCCCGGTGAGTCTGGGTCCCTAGAGACTTGCCCGGATCTGGAGCTCAGAGTCTGAAACTCCCTCCCGATTGAAAACAACAACCGCTCCCTCCGCCTCCAGCCCGCTCCACGTGCACTCCGCGCCTTAGTATTTCACTTCAGCACTGCGCCTCCTCTGAGTCTGGGTATGATATTCTCTTTCCTCCTAGTTGTAGAATTTCCACTCAGCCAGCCTTCCTGTGGTTCTGGATGATGTCCATTCCATCTTTTAGTTGTTTTTTGAAGTGGTTGTTCGAGGCAGCAATCTCCGGCGTTAACCCCAAGATGTAACTTCTTAATGAACTTTAAATGTCTAACATGTCCCTCTAAAATGAATCATTAGCTATTCCACATGACACATAAACTAGCAGACTTTAAAAAAAATCAGTTAATCTTCTCAGCTCTTTGAGGTATATCAAACACCCAGATGTCCAAAATATCCAAGATGCAATTATTACTTTAGAAACTTTATACTTGGACATATTATTTCTTTCCTTAAAGATCAAGTATGGAATCCAAACTATATTTTTTAACTCACTCCTTAAAAGTGTAGTAACATCATTACAGATTCATGGAGAGCTCAGATTTTGGCCCATGAGCTCTCCAGTTTGCGGTTTGGGTCTTAAAAAATATTGGTTCTTGCCAAAACCAGTTTGGCTCTTGGATAGAGTGTTGGCCTGCGGACTGAAGGGTCCCGGGTTCGATTCCGGTCAAGGGCATGTACCTTGGTTGCCAGCACATCCCCAGTAGGAGGTGTGCAGGAGGCAGCTGGTCGATGTTTCTATCTCATCAATGTTTCTAACTCTCTATCCCTCTCCCTTCCTCTCTGTAAAAAATCAATAAAAATATATTTTTAAAAAAATATATTGGTTCTCTAATGGCTTTGAGTCACTTACCAGTTACCCAACAATAACTTAGAATATCTTTAACAAGTACAATGTAATATTAATATCATTCTAATGTTGCTTCATCTAAATAATGGAAAATTTGACATACCTAATAAAATTAAATGTTGAATTATCCACTGTTAGATCGCCTATGGTACTGACCCCCATTTTAATAAAGTGATCAAAAACATTGACTGCAGTACTATTTTATTGCAGCCAGCAACTTTTATGTCACTATATAAATCGTTACTACTGCCACATATATTATGTATCAGTATGGAGTTTATACCATCCTTCACTGTAACAATTTTCTAATTGCTATCGCTTTTTGTCAGGTTGTATATTTCATAGTGTATGACATTGATTTTATCTTAATGTCATCAGTGAGAAGTGATGGTCTTTGGCTTGCCATCATACTCACTAAATCTATATCTCACATCATTGTAGTGTCCTTATGAAGGTATTCTAATACACAAAACAAAAGATGAGAGTACTTTCATATGGAATCTATCACACAGTAGTACTGTTTTGAAGACTGGAATGAATGAGTATAGACCAACTTTGATATCAAAGGCCAGATTCTTATTAGATCATAATTCATATTTAAGCTAGCCTCTTGACACCTAGGATCCCATGAGGAAGAACTATCTGGGAATGTCACCACATTGTGGCTTGAAAGAATGTATTAGCCCACCTGTATGTAGCACGCTGAGCAATGTCCCCCAAAGATGTCAGGTCCAAATCCCCGGAACCTGTATATTTTTCCTTATGTGGAAAAGGGGTCTTTGCAACTGTAAGTTATGGATAGTGAGATGAAGATATAATCTTGAAAAATCTGGGTGGGTCCTAAATATCACCCCAAGTATACTTATAAGAGAGAAGTAGAGGAGAAAGTGATATGAGGATGGAGGCAGAGATTGGAGAGAAGCAGCCATGAGCCGAGGAAGGCTGGCGGCCACCAGAAGTTGGAACAGTCAAGGGACAGGTTCTCCAGAGAGAGTACAACCCTGTCAATACCTTGATTTCAGCTCAGTGATATTGATTTAGACTTCTGACATCCAGAACTATGACAGAATAAATTTCTTTGTGAAGCTACCCAGTTTGTGTAAATTTGTTACAGCAACCATAGGAAACTAATGCATCTTAAATGACAGCAACAGCAATAATGACCAAAAAAGACAAAGTATACAAAATGTGAGTAGGTGCATTTCTAGAATGTCCAATTACTCTAACATACAATGTAAATAAAAATGGATCTCTGTGTGAAAACTGCAGTTTCAAAATAAGTCTCCTGAACTCCATTCCAAGGACATTGAGATCTTTAGCTCTTATTGAGAAATCCTAATGGCATTGCTGCCTATGGGTTGGGTTGCAATGAGGGTATATCCAGTGATGAAGAATCAGAAATGGAAGAATTCAGTCATAGCTGGGAGCTAATAATATGCATAAATAAAATACGAAGGACAAGGATAAAGGAGTGAAGTTGGAGACTTGAGAAAGTTAAGAAAGCCATTGGATGAGGTCCAAAGTACAAGTGTGGGAGAGCCATTTAGAACTCTGACCTCAAATGGAGAGATGGGGGTGCAAGTCTTCTTGTCTACCGTGGTCAGCACATGCTGTGAGGGCAGCACCAGATACCGGAAATGAATTCTGGTAGGGGCAACCCCCAACTTTATGTATCGTACATTGTTTACCACTAATCTCCAAATAAACCTGTTTTGAAGAATTCCATCTTTAATGTGCCTCAAACAATCAGAACCTCAATTCTGCATCTTTTTTTTAATCCTCACCTGGATATATTTCTTACATTGCTTTCATAGAGAGTAGAAGGCAAGGAGGGAGCAAGAGGGAGAGAGAGAGAGAGAGAGAGAGAGAGAGAGAGAGAGAGAGAGAGAGAGAGAGATGAGAAAGAAAAATAAATGTCAGATTCAGATGACATATCTCCTTGACATATCTTTCCTTCCAACTGGGGACAGGGATGAAACCTGAAACACTAGTACATGCCCTTGACTGGGAATCTAACCCAAGACCCTTTGTGTTTACACTGATGCTCTAACCACCGAACACACTGGCCAGGGCTTGCATCCTTTTTCATACTGCCATATAATTGGAATGAATGCCTGGTCACTTTAAAAAAAAAACAACAAAAACAATCTGTCTCTTTCTTGAGTTCCAGTTCACAATGGCCTCCTTAATAGGTTCAGAAGATGCTTGCTGCCCTTCATACTCACTGTCTCATTGTTTTCATTACAAAAACCTCCCCTCTTCCTTTTTCTCATCTGAGTTACTGGATCACTCTCCTCTCCACTGAGTTTAAGCCCCTACACTGAAACCAGAAAATCATCTTTATCTCTGCTTTCACCCTTCATCTTCAGTCAACTGACAATACCACTATTTCTTTCCTTCTCTCATTTATTTCTTTTACCACTGTTCTACTTTGAACCCTCATCTCTCTTCTGAAATACATTCATAACTTCCCAACTGCCCTTTCTGCTATAAGTTGCTCATTGTCCAATCTCCTTTGTCTCCTGAGTTATCTTTCACATACACCATCACAGCATGTCAGTCTACTAGGAGACTTATGGTGACTTGTAGGGAAAGTTTCAGTTTCTAAGCACTAATCCATAGCTCTTCACAACCCAGCCTCTGTCTGTCTTTCCAATCATTTCTCCACTACAGCAACATCCCTACCACTTTTTGCCTCTCCTTGAATTTGCTCATATTGTCATTGGGGTATTTTCCTCTGCATTCCACCTTATTTGACAAATCTATTTGTCCCTCAAAGACCAACCACCCCAGGAAACCTTGGTTTTCCTGCTGACAATTATCAACTACTTTATTTATACTGGGCTTTGCTTTTAGTTATATAATGGAACAGTGGTTCTCAACCTTCCAAATGCTGCAACCCTTTAATACAGTTCCTCATGTTGTGGTGACCCCCAACCATAAAATTATTTTTGTTACTACTTCATAACTGTAATTTTGCTACTGTTATGGATCGTAATGTAAATATCTGATATGCGGGATGTATTTTCATTGTTACAAATTGACATAATTAAAGCATAGTGATTAACCACAATAACAATATGTAATTACGTATGTGTTTTCCGATGGTCTTAGGCAACCCCTGTGAAAGGGTCGTTCGACCCCCAAAGAGGTCGCGACCCACAGGTTGAGAACCGCTGTAATAGAACATTTGCTTTTTAATGTAAATCATTATTTCCATGTCTATTTTTCCCTTTCTCCAACAATGGATTGCAAATTCCTACAAGCTAAAATGTAGGTCTTCATTCCCTAAAACCAAGCTTAAATGTCACCTTACCCATATTGACTAATGCTTTCTTTCTTTATCTCAGCTCCAAAATGTTATAAATGGATATTACATAATTTAATACCATTTTAAAAATTCGTTTCTGCTCCAGTATCTTATCTTGCAAATTAAATTGTAACCCTCTCAAGGTTATAGAGCATGTACTATATTGAACTCTTAAATACTCCTCAATATATGAGACAATAAATACTTGTTGGATGATTCAGATGACATATCTTCTTAGCAAAATTAAAATTCAAATAATTAGCTTTGTTACCCGAGACAAATCATTTATCCTTCATGAGATTTAGTTTATTACATTATGAAATACATGATGCCATCATTCCTTAAATGCAGAGATTCACTGATGCGCTTCTTTAAATCACAGCTTTTGTTTTCATGCTAAATCTAAAAACAAGAGCCTCAAAAACAATGAAAAAAAGCAAAAAATTTGGAATCAACTGCATGTCTTCTGAAAGTAATGTGAAATACATTATTTAATACTAGAGGCCTGGTGCAGAAATATGTGCACGGGTAGGGTCCCTAGGCCTAGCCGGAGATCAGGACCAATCTGCAGGGAGACCAGAGGGGTGATGAGGGGCCCCCGCTGGCACCCGCCTTGGAGGGACTGGATGGGTTCTGAAAATATGCATTTTTTAAAAGCTCTCCAGGGATTCTAGTAGGGTCCACATGACTTACATTGAAAAACACTTTTCTGAACCCCATAGTCTCTTCCAAATTTAACATTCCATGATGTTACATGAGCATTACCTTTCTTTCTGCTTTCTATTTTGTGCCATTCCCCGAATAACTGGTCATATAATTGAAAGTATAGTATGGTCTAGAAAATGAGGCTAAGCTCTTGCTTTGAGTCATGAAGCAAAGTAGAAGCAGATTCTTGTTTAATTAGAATTCATATTTGAGACCTGTGGGCTATTACTAAGAAAAATAGTCAACTTTATATAAACATTTATAACTAGAGTTCTTGTTGGGGGAAATAATTCCCTGATTAAATTTAGCCTATCAATTATACACTGACTGTTTAAAATAGATAAATTATTTTAATATATTGTCTCTCACGTTGCTTCCTAATGCTTCCTTTGCATGGAGTTTTATTCTTTATGCTGCTCCTACTGGATAGATTAATAAATTGAGATTAATGAGATTCTCCCTTTTCTCCCAACTGTTTTTAAACAAAAGCCTATATGCTACATACACAAGGAATTAGGAGACTGCATTGTTGATTGCCAGGCTTCTTTGAATAGTGAACAAGGGTTAGCTGTGAATGTCAGAAAAAAATATTGTGATAAATGTCTACCTCCAACAAGGAACCATAAATATGGATCTAAAAGGTTCTAGTAGCCCTCATTATTTTAAACCACAAATTTTGTCATAATAACCTAGAAATTATTGTAGTTTTGTGGCCCCAAACTACTTTTTTGGAGATAGTACAATATAACTAAAGATGAATATCAGTCAAAGCCTTGACCTGTTCTCTCTTTTTTGCCCCTCCATCTACTTATAAATTTCCTACCTTGGAAGAAATGACTTTATGAAACATACTGTGACTCCAAATAATTTTATATGGTATTGATAAGGGGAAGAATCATGAGACATTAGCATGTCATAATGAGTGTTGCATATATAGGAAAATGAACACGTCTGTGGGATGTAACACTGGCGGTGATAATGAAGAAGTTCGCACCAGCTGGCTTTGCCCTTTGCACCTTGTCTCATTCTTAAAGCTTTCCTGAGCTCAGAAATCACTGTAATAGCCTATATATGTGTTTAATACTATGCTCACTTAAAAAATTACTACTGAATAAAGGAATTAAATAAAATTATAACTGAGTCTCAGCCAAAGAATAAAACCTAACTCTGCCCCTATGAGAGCTGTGGTGTAATCTCACTGGCAGGACTAGCCTGTTCTATGACTCAGTTGCAAACCTAAGGGTGACATGTGCAGTCATAGGAATGACACAAATACAGCCACAGGTAAATGCTCAAAACCAAAGTATTTTTTAGAAGAAAATTCAATAGTTTTGTTCCTATTATCAGTGTCAAAGCTTGCTTATGGGAAGAAAAGAGAGTTTCTAAGTGTAATGTATGTTTTAAGAAGACTCTTTTCCCAGGAATACAGCTCTTGTATAGCTTTGTGGATTTTGTTTCTGCATCTACTTGTAGATAAGTTGAACAATTTCCTGGTTCTAACTAGTTCTAAGTCCTTGGATTTAACTGGTAGTAGGGTGGGTTATGTTAAGGATAACTGATGTTGGAGAAAATCAAGGTGGGGTGGAGTGGATGGATGAAGTGACCAAGAGACTCTGTTCCTATTGTCCTGGAATATCTGGAATAGGCCAGACATCCTCAAATGGACCCAAGTTAGGCCTATGAGGAGCCACTAAATACACTTGCAGAGGTAGAGTCTCGAACCAGGGTTGCTCAGAAGATAAACTTACTACCCACTTTAAGTAAAAAGTTGGAGATAAAATCTATCCAAGGAGCAAAAGACAGCTAGTAACTGGCCTCCATTTGGTTTTGCATGTATTAAAAAGCATCATCTTCCCTACCCCCTTAATCCTTCACTTTGGGGTCATTTGTTTATTTTGTTCATTCATTAAGAACCTCCTTTGTAGCACATAACAGTTTGTGGAAGCAGACTGACTCTGCTCCCATGCCTTCAACGGGAGTGAAACAAAGCCTACCTGCCACTGTGTGTCCCTCTGTCATCCCTCAGGTATAAAATGGGTCATCTGACTCTCAGCAGTTTATACCAAAGTCAGCCAGGGATGAAATGAGACTTCAAAGCTTTCTACAAGCAGAGCTTGAGTCTAAAAAGCTGCATCTATAACTGATCAAAGGGCAGGTAGTTTACAGAAATTGTAATGTGGAGGAACTGGGACATTGTTTTCCTGAGAACTTTGCCACTAGGATTTTATTTCCAGTGCAACGAGAAGCGCTTGAAGGCTTTCAAACCAGATGGTGACACAATAAAGTTTTATTTCTAAAATTATGAAGGCTGTTAGAAAAAGTGGATTGGTTGGAAGGAGTGAGAAAAAGCTAGAAGGTATTTCACAACTTCTACAGGGATATAATACATGAGGACCACAGACTCTGAAAATGTGGCTAATTTCTTGCACTGTTTCTCAACTAAAAATTTTCTGTTGCGGGATTTCATGGGCTCAGATTAGCTACCCCTTCAGTTCAGCAATGAACAAAAACTTATACATTAATGTCATGTAGTAAATTTTCAAATTAGTATAACTCAGCCTCTTGATGTATCAAAACACAACAAGCCTAGCATCAGATTGCTGCTGACATCAGGTTGTAAGAACTGGTTTTCTAAAAACAAAACTAAGGATTCTCACAAAAGTAATCATATATTTAATGTTGAGTCACTGATGTTTATAATTAATTAGTCTGCAGTGGATAAAAACTTGGGCCCTCGAGTCAAACTCAGGGGGCTCTACCAGGCGCTTGCTTTGTGGCAGTGGGTAAATTATTGAAACTGTCTCAGTTTTCTCATATGTAAAACGCTAACAGAATCTACCTTCCAAAATTGTTGTGAACTTTAGTGAGATTATTAAGGAAAAGGGCTAGGATAGTGCACACAATAGGCTTTGGTAATTACATTTTGTAATAGCTGTTTTATTAATAAACATTGATCATTTTATTCAAAGTATTAAGCAAAGTATTTTGATCAGAAAAAGCACAAATGTGGATTATAAAAGTTGAAAAGGAAAGAATAAGGAATTAGAGATCCTCCACACCATTTCTTTGCAAAGCCATCCAAATGTTCACTCTCCCTCCTTCTGGTCATTTTCCCCAATAAAACAAGAGTATGTATTACCCACTTCTGACAACCACATGAAGAGTTGCTTGCCTCCCACCCAGTGATGAATTATAGGTGATGTATTAGAAGCCATATATTCCCTTTGTCTTCTCCACATGTACGTAATAACCACACCAAAGATCCTTAAAGAAGAGAGTGCTGGAAGGTTACTCATCTTTTTATTTCCTTCTTGTTCTCTCTACTGTGGTTTCCACGCCTGGAACTGGTGCTCTTGCCCTTTCACCCCATTCTTGCCTAGGAGCTCTTGTCAAATGTATAAATACATTTAACACTTGGAATGCTTCCTGGAGTGGACTGAGAGAGAAGGAGCCTGTTCTCCCCGATTAATATGCTATGGACTGAAGAGTTTACAGACATTGTGATGGCAGCGGATTAGAAAGGAAAGCAGGCAAAATTGAAGAGAGACGCTGCAAAAGGCTGGGGCAACCTTTAACTCCAGGTCGGGAAGTAGCCAATGATGTTTTTTTAATATTGTGAAGAGAGCGACAATGTTGTACAGTAAATCTATTGAACTACTTCAGGAGGCTTTTCTGTTGATCTAATTGAGCTCTTTGGAGCATGTTTGAATGTTTTCATCCAGCCCATCAGAATCCTGCCTGAGATAAGCATGAGAAGGTAGTTTTTCTCTGGCATTGTTAGGAGAGATTGTCAGGGATCTAATGGTTGTCCATTTGGCACTACAGTGGATCAATATGTAAAGAGTATGTCCATATTTGTCGTTGGACATGGGGCTGTTTGACTATGCATGAGAACTGTAGGGGAGGAAAAAAAAGTATTTTCTCCACGTCTGTTAGGTTTCCCATCTGGGCCCTGTTAATTAGACAGGGAAGGGACAAATTAACGAGAGAAAGAGAAACAGGTTTATTAATACGGGCACTGTGTGTGTACACATAAAAGCATCCACTGATGAGTAACCCAAAGGGCTAAAACTTGGGCTTCTATACCATCTCAGGCTACATAAAGGAAAGGGGGATTTTGGAGTCCAGGTGGAGGAAGCAAGTTATGGTTACCAGGAAAGATATACTGTATAAGCATTCTTTAGTAAGGTTTGTGATGAGGATATAAGTCAGTGCCTTGTCCATTGAAAAGCATTGTTAAGAATTCTCAATGGGCCCTGAGCAGTTTGGCTCAGTAGAGAGAGCATCGGGCCATGGACTAAAAGGTCCGGGGTTAGATTCCAGTCAAGGGCATGTACCTTGGTTGTAGGCTTGATCCCCAATAAGGGGCGTGCTGGAGGCAGCTGATCAATGTTTCTCTCTCATCGATTTTCTAACTCTATCCCTCTCCCTTCCTCTCTGTAAAAACTCAATAAATATATATTTAAAAATAATTCCTAATGGCCTTTTACTCAAAATAATCTGCTGGTTCTCAATGACTTTTTGCTTAAAACGATCCATTTGCCAAAGAGGCATATTCTGGAGCTGCACATACTCTAGTACCCTTCAGAAATAAGCAAACACATACCTGCATCCAGATGGTGCCTGTTAGTAGTATCAATGCTAGATAACCTATGTCAAGCAGATAAATATTTTTTTAAGTATTATTATCCACCTTTGTTTCCAAGCCTTTGAACATGCTATATCCCTAACTGAAACAATCTTGCATTGCCATCAACACTGGCTTCACCTTTCAACCATTTTCCTTAGATCTCAGATTAGATGTCACCAATCTGAGAAGCCTTTCTTACCCCTGATGACATTGTGGTTAGAAGTACTTCCTATGTTTTTCTAGTACCTTGGTTTCCCATTCAAAGCACTTAATGCATCAAACTAATTTCTTGCTTGTATTTCTAAACTAGAGGCCCGATGCATAAAATTCATGCAAAGGGCTCAGCCCACGCAGTCCCCCACAGCCCGGGCTTCATCTGGAAGGTCATCCAGATGGTTGTCCAGAAGGCTGCCTGGATGGTCATTCTGCTGTTTGGTCTAATTAGCATATTAGCTCTTTTTTATATAGGATGTATTCCTTAGAAGTTCATATATCCATGTGGTTATATTGTGCTGATCCTAGAATTGTGGCGTGTAGCAGATTGACAGTAAATTAATTACTGAAATAATCCTGTAAGTATAGTTGGAGGAAGAAAGGTTATTTGAGAGATCAGGACGCTAACTTATGACTTGTGAGTTGTCAAAAATCACTCACTTTCTGATAACTTTGATGACTCTTAGTCCATGCTTTTCAGATTATACATATCTGCATAATTGTTCTTAAAAGGCTAAGGAATTCTCAGTTTTTATAATTTATCAGTTGAGGGCAGGTCAGCAGCAGAGAGGGACTAGATTAGTACAAGATCTATATTTATTTTGCTGGTTAGTCCTCATGGCTCAGAGTGGGTGTGGACTCAGCCTAAATGAAGAAAATATATATTGGGCACTTTCAGGGTGAGTCTGGATGAGTGACAAGAAAAATCATTTCAAATTTCTTTCATCTTACATATTAAACCCTTATTGGTTAGCATTTTAAAAATAATTGGTAAAATTGACTATGTCCATTTATTTGTACTCTCACCAATAGTATATGCTATGGATGTAGACCTGTCTGCTGCTGCTTTTGGATATAAATTCTTTTTAATCCTTTTTCTGTGTGAGTTTAGATTTTCAGAAAGTTGTCTTTCTAATTCTCTAGCCTACCTCTGGCATACCTTGCCAATTCACTCGTAACCAAATCTGTTTAATGAAGGTCACAGAAACTAAGTCAACATGAGACCCAGGAGCAGAGCCCAGTGGTCCCAATTTGTCTATTCACTAAAACACAGCTACCCTATTTCACCCCGCACCCCACCCCAATCAAGGCAGGTTATAGAATTTCATACCATTTTGTCTTATTGATTGAGTTATCCATCTCTCATTCTGCAAAGTCAAGGTCTTTAAGTACTTCTGTGTCTTTGACTTTGTTATTGATATTATTTACAGCTTCTGAATATATATATATATATATATATATATATATATATATATATATATAATTTTTTTTTAACTAAGATATCAGGGTGACCAAGAGGGGTCTTAGAATACCAAATCTTTCCCTCCTGGAGAAAAACATGAGAATACAATGTTCTCATTGTGATACTGATGTTATCTCTCTGAATAGAACCCTAACTTCTTACCTTAGAAATTCTTATTCTGGTACCTAAAACTGCTACTCTTGTATGCCGAAACTATCCTATCTAATAAAAGACAAAAAGGGTAATTGACCGTACCTTCGCTATGCTTCTCATTGGCTAATCAGTGAGATATGCAAATTAACCACCAACAAAGATGGCAGCCAGCAGCCACACAGCTGAAGTGAGCAGGAGGCTTGCTTGCTCCAGTGATGGAGGAAGCCAAGGTTCCCCGCCTTCCGCGGCCTGGCTCTGAGCTCTGAAAGCAACAAAGTTTCAATTATAGAAGCTAAACAAACCCCAGATACCTGCTTTCAGCAGGCTGTGGCCTCAGAGTTGGAGCGAGCAGGACGGCAACAAAGTTTCAATTATAGAAGGTAAATAAATCCCAGAATAAAAAAAAAAAAAGAAAAAAAGGAGAGGCTGGGAACTTCAGTCGCCGGCCAGCCTGAGAATGGCCCTCAGCCCCTCACCCAGACTGGCCAGGCACCCCAGTGGGCACCCGCACCCAAAAGAGGGTGTGGCCAGCCTGAAAACAGCCATCAGCCCCTTATCCAGGCTGGCCAGGTACCCCAATGGGGACCCCCACCCTGAAGGGGGTGTGACCAGCTGCAAACAGCCATCAGCCCCTCACCCAGGCTGGTCAGGCACCCAAGTGGGACCCCCACCTTGATCTGAGACACCCTTCAGGGCAAACCAGCTGGCCCCCACCTGTGCAACAGGCCTCTATCCTATACAGTAAAAGGGTAATATGCAAACTGACCCTAACAGCAAAAAGACTGGGAATGACTGGTCATTATGACACACACTGACCACCAGGGGGAAGATGCTCAATGCAGGAGCTGTCCTCTGGTGGTCAGTGCACTCCCACATAGGGGAGCTCTGCTCAGCCACAAGCCAGGCTGATGGCTGCCAGTACAGTGGTGGTGGTGGGATCCTCTCCCACCTCCTCAGCAGCGCTAAGGATGTCCGACTGAAGCTTAGGTCTGCTCCCCACTGGCAAGTGGACATCCCCCAAGGGCTCCCAGGATGCCAGAGGGATGTTTGACTGCCAGCTTAGGCCCAATCCCCCGGGGAGTGGGCCTAAGCCAGCAGGTGGTCATCTCCCGAGGTGTCCCAGACTGCGAGAGGGCACAGACCAGGCTGAGGGACTCTCCCCCCCACCCGAGTGCACAAATTTTTGTGCACCGGGCCTCTAGTCTATATAATAAAGCCTAAGCAACCGTTATGGTGGAAAAACCAGAATGACCAATCACTATGAGGTTCATTGACCACCAGGGGGCAGACGCTCAATGTAGAAGCTTCCCTTGGTGGTTACTCCACTCCCATTGGGCGGGGGGGAGGTGGGCAGGGAGCGCCAGTCAGCCAGAGCCAGGCTCACTTCTGGCGAGCACAGCAGCGGTGGTGGGAGCCTCTCCTGCCTCCACGGTAGTGCTAAGGAGCAGCAAGCTGTGCAGTAAGGAGCGAGCAGGCAGACGGTAAGGAGCAAGTGGTCCTGGACTGCGAGAGGGCTTAGGCTGAGCAGAGGAAAACCCTCCAGTGCACGATTTCATGCACAAAGCCTCTAACAGATATATATGAAATTTATGATTATTATTATTTATTTCCTTAGAACATAAGCTAGATTCTTCCACAGTGCAAGCCCCTTACTTTCTCTTTGGTATTCAGTGATTGATAAATGTATTTTATTTCTGTCTTGATATAGAAATACCTTGTTAGCATTTTTATGAACAAAAGATCCTGAGGATTTCCTGTTATCATTATCATTATTATTTTTTAACAAAATAGTTTACTATCTTTCTCTACCATTCATTTAAATTTTTTATTTTCAAAAATCCTTTCCATAATTTCTGTTGTTTCTTAGCTATTTTTTATGATCTTAGAACATAAGTAAAACTATATGTAACCACATCTTTCATATTTACTTGTGTGGCTCTGGGACAGCTTGCTTTATATGCCAGGTAGGTTTTGGAAGAGGTAGGCAGGGATTGAATCCTAGGAAATTAAGTCATTGCTTAAGGATGTGGTTGAACTGGCTATTTGAATGAACCCTATTAGGAACCTTTTTCCCAAATCAAATAAGAACTCTTTATCTTATCTTCTATGCAAATCCAAATTTCCACATTTAAGGTTAGGCAGTGCCTATTTGTATAGTTATCTTTGTATAATGGTCATTCCCCAATCTTATCAATGAAATTTAGGTCATTTTCATTTACTCCCTGGCTTCTATGCCCAGAAGTCTCTTATCTCTTTTTATTTTAGTACTAGTGGCCTGGTGCATGGATTCATGCACATTGAAAGGATATTAATTAGAATAAATATTTCAATATCACTATTTGCCCTTTCTATATAATAGAAGTGTCAACCAAATTCATGATCAACAATGACAGATAAAAACACACACCTGTGATTGGTGCCAGTGAGAGCTTTATATGTATTGTGCATGCATGAGTCAACTTAGCCATATGTATATATATATATATAAAACAAAGTTGCTTAATTAGACCTGCTTTCTGATTTAGCTAAACTTTTTCCAGCCCAATGAAGCACCCCAACTTCTCTTTCAGGTAATTGTCAGCAACACAGCAGTAAATATCAACATGAAGCAGATTATTACTGTAGATCACAAAGGGAGAACAAAGGGTAAAATATTTAACTGCAGCAGTGTTTGACTATATTCTACACAGTATGAAAACCTGAAGTCATTTTTAAGGTCCACCATTTCTTACTTCTTTTCTTTAAATATATTTTATTGGTTTTTTACAGAGAGGAAGGGAGAGAGGGATAGAGAGTTAGAAACATCAATGAAAGAGAAATACCGATCAGCTGCCTCCTGCACACTCCCTACTGGGGAGGTGCCCGCAACCAAGGTACATGCCCTTGACCAGAATCGAACCTGGGACCCTTCAGTCTCCAGACTGACGCTCTATCCACTGAGCCAAACCGGTTAGGGCCATTTCTTACTTCTTTTCAGTTGGGTCAAGTTTCTAAATTTTCTAAATCTCCATTTTCTGGCTAATGAAAAGAAAATAGGATTCCACCGAGTCTCCTATCTACTTACTCCAGGACGTCTGTGAGGATCAAATGAGATGAGGCAAGGGAAAACACTTCACAGACATCTGGTTAAAGTGTGAAATGTTTGTACCTGGTTATAAAGCAAGTCATGTTCTGGGCTGAAGAAACTGCAAGAAGGCTAGTCATTGCTAGGGAGAGGAAGCTGGGCGTTGCTTCGTGACATCATTACCCAGCGCCCACAGTGACCATTTCCAGGCTGGCCTGGGCTGTGGGCCACATTTTGAGCCATGGGGTCTTGGCAGTGTTGGCTGTGATTTGGTGGTCTGTCTCTCTAGGGTGATGGTGGAGCCTGTGTCCCACTTGGGGGAAGCCTTTGCTTCTTGGGTGCCAGGTCCACAGTTTCTTTGTAAATGGTAAATGGTAAATGGCCAGTGTGCGTCATGGCATCTCCAGCATTGAAGTGTCTGCCCCCTGGTGGTCAGTACATGTTATAGTGACTGCTCCAAAGGTCAGACACTTAGCATATTAGCCATATATATATGTAATAGTCCCTGAAAAAAATTATCATATCTCTGTTCCAGTCTGAAAACAAAATAGGCAGAGCATATACTATGGAATGAAGCATTCAGAGTTAAATTGAGTGAACTATTGATGACTTTGGAAAATTACAGTAAAACATTTTTTTTTCTCACAAAATATAGAAGTGTGTCTGATTTTGAAATTTAATTCTTAGACATACTTAGGTATGTTTTCCTTCTCCCTTTCCAACTCTGGATCGATACCATCATATAAATGAGAAAAAGTCTTCTTGCTTTTGAGTCTTTCATGAAGAAAGTTTTCCCTTTCTTGTTCTAAAAAGAGTGATGATTTTGCTTTTAGAGAGGATCTCTCCTTCTGGGGCTAGATGAAACATCTGAATGCAATAAATATCAATCAGAATGAAATGTGAAAATGGAATGCAACTTGCCTTTTTACCATTAAATACATCTTTGAAAAAGTGCCTTTCTTGTATACATTTCTTTTATTTGTCACATCATTACTGAGTCAAACCAGAGAACAAAATCTTAATACTCTGCCCAAGACAGTGTACTGTTTTATGGCCTTTGCCAAAGCAGAAAATGTCAGTGAGAACTGGGGAACTTCCAGCCCAACTTTGTTGAACCTAATAGATTTGGTCATTTCAAAAAGCATCTGTGGTCAAGATGCTCCCAGTAACAATAATTTGCCCAGGGAATCAGAACTGGATTCATTCTTCAACCCACATTTCCAGCCTGCTCACAGAGGCGGTCTGAAATGAAGCCAGGTGTAGAAACTGGCTTTCCTACTGAGAACCGCAAAGTTTAGCTATAGGGGAAGAAAACGAAAGAATAGGGTGTTTTCTAATAATCCTGCTTTTGTGATTGATCAGCAAATGTTTAGTGTTCCCATGAAATCTGCCCACTGAAGGCTGAACCCTAGTTAGAATGTTGTACCAACCATGATTCCCAAATCCAACTAGTGCTTAAGCCCTCCATTTCAAGAGGGTATTTGGGTCAGAAACACCTCTCCAAGGAGTCTGGTAAACTGCAGCTGTGAGCAAATTAGTTTTCTTCGAGAGCTATTTACTGCTCTTGCATTATCAGTGCATTCAGATGAAAGCAAAAACAAAGGCAGTTGTGAAATACGGACACACAAGAAATGCAATGTGTTTGGTCTTTGTTGCACATTGATGTCAGAGCAATGTGGGTGAAATAAGACCACCTTGGTACTTTCACCACTGGTTTGTTGGTGGTCCCATCTTGCTGAAAGGCCCAAGAAGAGGCAGTAACCATGTCTGATCATTTCCTGACATTACTGAGAAGGACAGGCCAAATTAATGGTGATATTGTCTGCCTGATTTTTCATCAATTCTCCCTGCAGTTTTAATTAGCTCTGCTCTTTTCCTCCTCCCATTTTAATTTCAGGCATATGCGAAGTTTTGTGTGTATGTGTGTGTGTATCATCAATGTAAAAGCTTTACAAAGCATTTGGTGTCATCCATCTAGTTTCAAAGTACCTGGTGCATCATGCAGTGGGAAGAACACTGAACTAGAAGCCAGGACTCCTGAGTTCCTGTCCAAGTCTGATACTAACGTGAAATGTGACCTTGAGCACAACCTTTCATCCATATTAATTTTTAAAAATATATTTTTATTGATTTCAGAGAGAAAGGGAGATGGAGAGAGAGAGAGATAGAAACATCAATGATGACAGAAAAATCATTGATTGGCTGCCTTCTGTATGCTCCCTACTGGGGATTGAGCCTGCAACCTAAGCATGTACCCTGACTGGGAATCCAACCATGATCTTCTGGTGCATAGATCAATGCTCAACCACTGAGCTATGCTGGCTGGACTCAGCCATATTAATTTTTTTCTGGTGCCAGCTTGAAAAACTGCTTCAAGTCTTTTGGCAATAAGAAAAATACTTTTTCCTTCTATTAAACATACATTCTCCTTTAAAGCAGAATAGGATAGGAAATGACATTAAGAGAATTTTCTAAGTATGTTATTTATTTTCCAGGAAGGTAAACCTTTATGGAACATGATAGGATTACCTTCATGGAGCAAGTTTAGCAAATCCCCTTAATTTTAGGTCACTATGGTGATTTCCAGAAGACTCTTATTCCTTTTTCCTCCTTGGCACCCTAAATAACAAAATAAGTATGAGCTGCACATGATTGCTATATATCTAAAAAAATGCCCACTTGCACTTAAGGAATGTCCACACTGTGTTCAAAATCCAGAGAGAGCCAGAGATGGAATAGCCAAGTTGAAAGTGAAAGGAACCTTACACATTCACTGTTGGAAGATGCCTTAAAGGTACATTAGTCCAACCACAAAGCGCTGTTCAAAACACTTTGCACCTCGTAAGATTTGGCTTTTTAATCACAGTTTCCTGATTTTAACTGCTAAGAGAAGTCATTCAAGATCTAAAAGACTCAGATTTCTCATCTATAGGAGAAATTGGACCCAATTATCGTTACATCTCTTTTTTCTTAATATCCTCCCCTTCTACTGGACATTTTGAGCATTTCATGAATCTTCTCTTGCAGGAGAAGACATTGAGGGGAAAACAAATAGGTAGTAATGAGATATTTAAAGTAGTAATAAAATTAAATGCTTTGAGGTTTGGCTTTATGACCTAGCAGTTTACTTACTCCCTGAGAGCAAGGCTTTAAAGAGGCCTATTTACTCTTCCAAGTCAGAACTTCTTGTTACAACCGGGTAAGAGACTTCTTTATAATAAACTAGGTAGTAGTTCTTACTTAACCAGAAGTGGCTGAAGCTTAAGGAAGACCAGCCACTAAATTCTCACAAGCAGCCAAATAACTGGTCTTTACTTTTGACATTGCACATTTCCACAGACCCTGTTTTTTACTATTGACAGTGTTACTTCACTGCTATTTTTACAATAACAAAAAAGTCCTATAAAATGTAAACCCTATTTTTTCTATATCATTGTTCCTGGGGGTATTTGGATTCAATAGAAAAACCCTCTACCTCTATATTTGTATAGTCTCCTATTCAGAACAATTAAAAGGAGCTGTCTTCTTAGTCTTGTCAAGGAAAATAAGTTCCTCTGACAAGTCACATTTCCCCTTGTAAGTCCACCACACTTGATTCATCATGTGACAAAGACTTGAAGTCATATTTCTAGTAAAGTATTTAATTTGATAAATAATTTAGACTATTACTTCAAAGTAAAAATTTGGTATTCTGAAAGTAAAGTTTTAACAAGTTAGATAATAATGTTATCCCATAAATTATAAGAATTACTCTCAGGAAGGGAAATAGTGTCTTGATTAGAAAGAAGCACAAATGAAGGATTCATTTCCTGGAATAAAGGAAGTCTGTGCAATAGCAAGTCAGACCAAAATGCACAGTGCCTCCCAAAAATGTGTACACACTTTCAATAATTATTAATTCCAATTGGTTAAATCTGAAAGAAACATCAATTGAGCTATCAAGAATGTATCTGCATACATTTTTGGGGGAACACCTTATATGTTTGTATGACATTTGAATAGGACCATGTGGGAAGACAGAATCTGTCTTTATGCACATTTTCAGCCTCTGACCTGAGAATGGGATTAGGAAAAGGAATCTTGTATGTTACATGACTCAGGCATGTTGGAACTAGGTATGTCAACACATGAAAAAGACTTACCCAGTGTAAAAAAGGGCAGTTTTAAAAAAACATATATTTTTATTGATTTTAGAGAGGAAGAAAGATAGAAACATCAATGATGAGAGAGAATCATTTATTGGCTGCTTCTTGCAGGCCCCACACTGGGGATGGAGCCCATAACCTGTGCATGTGCCCGGGAATCGAACCATGACCTCCTGGTTCATAGGTTGATGCTCAACCACTGAGCCATGCCTGCAGGGTGACAGTTTTTAATAGTCAAGTGTGATCATACCTAACTGTGGGCCAACAGATGTAAAAGTACCTTCAGAGAGAAGAAAGGCAAGCTAGACCTAGTAATAATTATTCTGAAACAGTGCAAAGAACATTTATCTCTAGATATAGTGCTAGTGACTAACTTAATAAAATAAAATAAAAAACTTCCTAATGCAAATATCACTTCTATTCCCAGGGATTTGAAAAAAAATGCATTATTATTTTAAATTCTTAGCTCTCAAGTATAAGTTTGAATAACTTAACCTTTTTTAAAAAACCTCTCTGGGAAAGAACACAGCTTTTTGGCCTGAGGTATTTTCTTTGGAGAAATGGAAAGAAGTCAGAAAGACAAAAATGTGCGGGAACAAAATAAGGAGAAAAAATATTCAAACAGAGGATATGACTAAAAACCTATTTAACAAATAGCAAGGCCGTGGAGAGGGGCGGGAGACTGGAAGCAAAAATAAGTTTGCTTAAAATGCAAAGGAAGAGTATTAGCCAAGGATAACTCTCCTGATTCTTCCCTTTTGTTTGAAAAGTGCATTTCCTTCCTTCTGCTGACTTTGATCTGTTGTCATGAGCAAGAGAGCATCATAGGGGCCAATGGCACACATTCTCTTCCAGGTTATCTTTATTTAAAATGTATTTTTATTGACTTTAGAAAGGAAGAGAGATGGAGAGATAGAAACATCATTGATTGGCTGCCTCCTGCATAGTACCTACTGGGGATGGAGCCCACAACCTGGGCATGTGCCTGACTGAGAATAGAACTGTGACCTCCTGGTTCATAGGTTGATGCTCAACCACTGAGCTACACCAGCCCAGGTGGGTTATCTTGACTTCTCTTTCCTCAAACTGTCAAGGGGGAGCTATCACAAATCAGAATAGCACTGAAGAATATGAGGGTATTCCAGCAAAATCTTGACTGGTGGCCTGACATCACCTCTGCCTCATTAGCCCCTGGCTTAACAGTGTCCCATTATGGTCATTGATGATGGTCCCTGGATGAACACACTTCATAACCATTTGCCATAATTATGTGACTAGCAAATGGGCTGCATTTAATAGGAAAAAACAACAACTTTTTACCTTCTGACATGATAAATGAGGAGTGGGGAGTTGATATGACTGAGTGAGAGCGAGTAAGCAAGAACCCTCTGGTGAGGTAATAGTATAGTGAGAGATAATGCAAAAAGCAGAAGCATATTTAAATATATATATATATATAATGCATTTAATGTTTGATTTTTGCTGTTGTTGACCCCAGTGTTTGAGTCAGTAGTAACTTACCAGAAGCATTCTGTCACACAATTGACCTCCCTTCACTTGTTTTCCATGTTACACTCTCTGATAAAGAGACAGTGAACTTGGTATTCAGTTCAGCACAATCATCCTGCATCATATCTGAGTATGAAGAATGTTCTTCCCTCAGATGTGATGCAGATTGTTTGACCAGTAGACAAGAGAAATGTGTCCTGTTGTCCTTCAAAAGCCTTTCTCTTTAGACCGTGAAAGCTTGAGGGAAAATGGGATAGATTTCATTTAAATTTTAATGTCTATAGAAATTCATCTCAGTAGAATTATTCCCAATTAAACAATAATATCCAGTCTTCTGTCAAATAATTTATATTGTGACTATATATGTTATTGTATTGGCTAAATCAGCTTGTATAACAAAAAGAAAATCTTGAACTCTTCATGTGGGCTAAAGGCTAGAGTTTAAGAGAAAGAAGGCCCTTAAAAGACACTTCTTATGCCTTAAGCGGCTCTTTGAAGCCAATAACTTGAGAGATGTTTCAGGTTTTTCCTGACCCTGGTCCTGCATTTGACATGAGCCATATGTTTCTAGCAGTCACTCTGTATGATTATATAAAGTCCCTGTGTCAACAGTTTGCTTCCTGGATTAATTTGTATAAGGTGTCTGGGGAATGTGGATTCAGATTGGAAATAAGGTTAGTGGAGGCCTTGGAACTGCCTCTTTAGAGGTCTGTAACTCAGCACATTATCCTTATCATTTCTACTATACTCTTGAGGGATCAGTCTGGTTTCTTTGTGAGACTAAATATTGGGGAAAAAATTTAGTACTACTAAACCAAGCAAGTTCTGGCAATTTATTCAATTTACTTCTTGTAAGAAAATTAGCGCACTAACTCTTATCACTGATTGGATTAAAGTTGTACAAAATCTGATTTGTGAAATGGTGCACTTGCATATGCAAGTCATTAGGAAGAGGAAAATGTATGGACCCAGAAGGAAATGAGGAAAGGAGATTGAGTGAAATGTAAAAAAGCAATATAACATGTTTGATCCATAGGTATGACCCAGAGCTTTCCGAATTTTCTTCATCTCATCTTGCTCCCAAAAAGGCAAATTTTCTAGTGAGTTAATTGTCCATGGTCTGATGTTAGGAGGAAAGAGTTCATATACCCATCACTAATAGCTCTTATTATCTTGATCAATTTATTTGTGTTCTCTTAGTCTCCATCTCTTCCTTTGTACAAGGAGGACTGGATAAGGAACTGGCTTTGTAGAATTGTTTTGAGGTTTATATGTAGGAAACCATGTTATTTATTGAGTACAGGGCCTGACACAATGAGGAACAGTGGTTATCTTTCACATTCTCACCATCACCATGTATCAATGATACGAAGTGAAGGGATCATTCAAACATTTTCATGGAGAAGTTAAATGGGCATGGGTTGTTTCTTTTTTTTTTTCTTTTTAATTATGTTATATACGTATATATAATAGGGCTAAGCCACAGGTTCCTGAACACTGCCTAATGCCACTCACGATAACAGTGAGTTGAAGGGAAGATGGCAGTTAGGAGGAAGTGAATTTGAGCTCTTATTTACACATAAGTGCTTCACTTACCTTGAACAATTTGTTTAACCTTTATTCTTCTTCATCTGTTTTGAAAATGAAGCAATAATATTTAGCTACATGTAGTGGTAATACAATCAGTTACTTCTAAAGTGAAAATTTAACTCTTCTGTGAATGCAGTATTATTAAAGAATACTTTGCCTTGTCCAGTGATACTTAGCTGCTTACCTCTGGAAAGAAGTTATTAGGTTGATTTTTTTTTTCTTTTGCAGAAGTATTATGGTCTTAATTTTGGTCCTCAAAACACTAAAACATGGAGCATCTGCCCTCATTTTTAACCCTATTCCTTCAGCACCAGTTGTAACCATGTCTATAATCTTTGTTTCATCGCAAAGCTGAGGAAGATAAGTGAAATCCACTGAGAAAATGTTTTCCCTGGAGAATGACTCAGCCTTCAAAAGAAAATCAATAATATGAAAGGGGAACAATGTTTAATCATTGAGTACAATAATTACATCCTAAATATTAGCACAGCGATAAGAGGTGGAGAATGAAAAGAGAGTGAGGGAACTGTTTCATTGTTTATCTTGCTTGATGCCTGTGTTCAGGCTCTGGAATCAGGACTTTCTCTGTAGATAGAATCCACTATGGTGACATTTAGAGTCACCTAATAAATCATGCTTCTTTTTTTTTTCAGACCCATTCCTTTGTCCTGTGAGGTGTAGGCAAGCGAGCTGACAGTAATGGAGCATTTCCTTACATACTTCTGTTACCGTTATGCAGAGAACTCCGAATGGCATATCTGCTCCAGAGGAGAACAGCTAGCCCACTGACTTTATCTAAACCAAAAAGGGTGGGATTAAAACATGCAGTGTCATTTATCTATGTAAACCTGTTCTCAAGACAGTATTTATCCTAGTTTATCTGTTAAATCCTTCAAAGTCTATAAAAACAATTTTTCTTTACATTTTTTAAATGCCCTTAATGTTTTGTTCTCCATTGTGTTACTAATATTCTAATTTTTTGTTGTTTTTAATTCTCACTCAATGATATTTTTCCATTGACTTTTTTTAGAGAGAGTGGAAGGGGGAGGGAGAGAGAGAAACATTGATGTGAGAAAGACATTCATTGGCTGTCTCCCGTTATGTGCCCTAACCTCCCTGATTGGGGCCAGGGATTGAGCCTGCAATCGAGGTATATACCTTTGACCAGAGTTGAATAGTGACCCTTCAATCTGAGGGCCAATGCTCTTTCCAATGAGCCAAACCAGCTAGGGCTAATAATGTGATTTTTTTTTTATTACACATGTTATAAGTTGGTCTTGCCATTTCCACTTCTATATATTCTTCCAACATTCACACACACACCACCACCACCACCACCACCACCACACAACCCTAAGTCAGTTAAGACCAACAATCTTGTCAAAATCACTTTAGCATTTCCATTTATGAAGTTGAACAGAATGTCCATGCTTGAACCTGCTGACATTTAGGCAAACTTGCATAAAATACCATATGTCTAGCTGCATAGGAAGCTCTCTCCAATCTATCAGATAGAGTTGCTGATTTATATAGAAGGAGGCATGAGAAAAAAAGTATGGCTGTGAATTAAAGTAGAAAAAAAAACAATGTCCCTAAGCATTTCACTTGTAGCCTATTGAAATCCTGCAAACTCTCCCTTTCCAAAATGTCACTCTCAGTGCCTTCAAGGTCCTCCCTATTATTTTTCAACAGAACAGCTGGTTTCTTTTCTCTTTCTACTCTTTGTTCAACATTTACTGTATCACAGTTGCTAAAGTGGGCCCTTTACATTCATTTGGCTCATTTGCTGTTGCAATAACCCTTTGTGGTGCGGTGCTATCCTATTTACGATGGTTTTTGTAATGTTGTAAGGGGAGAGATGCAACGGAAGTGTGCTTCGTACTGCCTTCACCATGCCCTAAAAGATTGATCATTTATGTACTGCTTCCCACATCAGACTGTATCTCACTCATTATTAGAAAATAGCATAGTGCCAGGTAATTCAACATTGCCCATATGAATGACCCCCTGCTGGGGAGTCATGAGAGCCCCACGTAGGATCATCCCTGCAAGGGACTCAAGCCCTTTGCACTGTGAGATCACATGTTTAACATGACCAGTTAGGAAGACAAAAACTTCTAATACATTTTACATTCTCTATTTTCAGTTTAACAATTTTATAAACTCCAAGTCTTTTTAAAAAAGAGAAGTGGCTATATGGTCTTATGCTTTGATTTCAATAAGTTCACACATATGCATTGGTGGGTAAAGATGTTCCCAATACAATGTGATGTGGGGGGTTGGGGGAGCGGATTTCATAATAGCATATGCAAAATAAATCAAAATTTAAACATAGATGCATATTTACATACCTATATTCAGGCTCATTTTTTATTCTTTCTTCAGTCTTATTTAATCAATCCCCCTATTGTTGGCTATGTGAGCTATTTGTAATGTTTTTATTAATCATTATTAGAAAAAAAGGCCAGCACCAAGTATCCTAGAACAATCTCTCTCTGTGCTTGTCTAATTATTTTGTCAGGATAACAGGGCCCATAGGGTGTCCACTTCAATGCAGCTATTTATTGTGAGTTCCCTCTCTGCCTCCAGGAATGAGTTTTTCCTCTGAGAGCAGTGCTGCTACGTTATCTAGTGACTGGAGTAATGTAAGTTCATGTGACATGATCAACAAAGCATGCCAAAGGTCATCTGCATCTTATTCATCAAGGAGTTCTCTGAAATCCCTGAGAGACACTTATCTTTTCAAAAGTCTGTGATCAGACTGGAGCAAGGGCCACGTCTTCCTATACAGGGAGTAATTGCATTTAATCTGATACACACGACCACGGGGCAAGGGTCTTGTTGACGCTGAGATCTCTGGGATTGGGTCAAATTAGGAGGAAAAAGAATAAGTGCCTCAAATACAGTAAAGACAGAGAACTGACTCTCACAACCAGGAATGTCAACCATAGCACTAGAATGGAACTAATGTTTTAAAATCAACTAAATTTGCAAGAATTTTTGAAACAAGGAACTTGGAAAAAGTAGAAGCTTCTTGCTGGCTCCCTTGCTGGCCATGTAGAATATGTGGTCTCCCAAAGAGTTTCTTAGCCCCTGGCCAAGCTGATCCCAGTCTAGGACCCTCATATTAGAAGAAGGAGGGACTCCTTCGTGCAAATATGTCTTGAGTACTGAGGATAATTTTTTCATTGGTTGTTTTAGAGAAACTGGAAGGAAGGGAGAAAAAGAGAGACACATCAATGTGATTGGTTGCCTTCCTCACACGCCCTGATCAGGGCCAGGGATCAAACTTTTAATTCAAGTATGTGCCCTTGACAGGGAATCACACTTTCAACCCTTTTTTTCCCAGGCCAATGCTCTTGCAATTGAACCACACCGACCAGAGCTCACTTGGTCTTTTAATGAGCACTGAGCCAGAACCTCAGTATGAATTCTAGTTCTCATCTGTAAAAGTCACTTCAGTGGCTTCCCATTGCTCTTAGATAAGACTCGGTCCTTGATATGGCTTACAAGATCTGGCACAATCTGTGTCCTGCCTCATTCATCTCACTCCTCACCTGGCTTACCTTCTTCCTCCCAACCTGCACCTGCTGCAGATATGTTGACTTTCCCTGAGTTTTGCTAAAGGGCCTCATTGCTGTCTCCTGGATCATTTGTTTATATGAAATCATCTTCCTCCCTGTCACTCCTGCCTATTTATTCCTTTTATCCCTCAGGCTTCAGCGCTTTTTTTTTTTTTTTTAACTCAAGAAACACTTCTCTCCAGTTACCTGGCTGGATCTAATGTCCCACTTATATGTTGTCATACCGCCATGTGCTTTTCTTTCACAGAACTATAGGAGAAATAAATATCATGCTTTGTAGAAATAATTATTTGGTTAGATTTGGTGTCCTCTTGATAAGTAACATGGTCATCAATAAATATGTCAGCAGCTATTGAAGTGAGAGCATGTGCCTCACACTGTCTGAAGCATTTTATGTGAATTAACTCATTTAATTCCCATAACAGTTTCCACTATACAGATGATAAAACTGAGGAAAATAAAAAGTTATATAACGCACCCAAAGTTACACAGCTAGTAGTTGATGAAGTTCAAATTTGAACTCAGGCAGACGGGATCTGGAATCTTAAATCTTAATCACTATATTTTCACTGACCGCTAAGTTTCAATCCTAACACTTAGTAATTGATCAATAAACATTTCTTGAAATTATAAATGGATAGGTAAGTTAATTGATGAAAATAATAAATTAATTAATTAATGGAAACCCCATAGATGCCCAACTCAACTGAGGGAAAAATTGGGCATGGCACAAAAGTACCATGATAGACACCTCATTGGAAGGAATAGATTCTAGAGAAGATTCAGGAAAGAGAAACTCAGGAATACTTTATGTGATCTGTGATGAAAAGCTTAGAATGTACTAACCAAAGAGATTAGTTCTGTAGTTTATGTGTCCATCATTGTGACCTTTCCCAATATTGACTTTTGGGTTTGTTCATGTCTGTAATCCCTTAGGCTGATGTTTATAATCTTGAGTGATTATGCTCTATTTGCTAAGGCTTTCCTTGAAAACTTTGAAATAGAGAGAGCAGGTCAATGGTGATGTCATCCAGGGCTCTGCCAGCCTGTAGTTATCTTGCTTACCCAAAAGCAAATAATTTTCCTATTTCTCATCTTTATAAAGTAAGCACTTCACAGCTTTGTGTTTTCATGCATTGAGATTTCCCCATGAATCTGAAAAGACCTTAAGATTTAAGAGAGAGAGAGAGAGAGAGAGAGAGAGAGAGAGAGAGAGAGAGAGAGAGAGAAGTTATTGAAACTAGTTTTAGGACCTTAGATATTGGCTTATTATCATAAACCCACACTCAGACCATCTTTTACATTATCAGACTCTGGTAAAGCATATTAAGCCACCTAATGGACTTGCCTTCATAACCCCTTTTGGGAGATCATGTGGAAAAATCTGTCCAAATTGTTATTATTTCTATGTAAATAATAGTGCAGATGTGTTTCGATATATGCTATGCCATTATCAATTGCACTCAAGCAGTTCTAACTACATGACTGATGCTTCAATTTCACTAGATGGTCTGTGCTTTCTGTATTTATTACAGGATAAATAAGGGCAAGTATGTGAGGGTAGCATTTGGTGAGGTTGTGGGAAGGATAGTTTGTGACTCATGATATTGGGAGGGGGGCAGGAAATGAATTAAATATACACATAGTAATTTAGTTTTCTTTTCCAACAATAAAATTGTTGAATGGAGTGGTGATTTAGTTACTTTATTATTCCTGTATTTACTGCTAACGAAGGAATACAGTATGAAGAACAAGACAGTGTTGGTCTGGGTTGGTAATACAGCATGTAATTTTGTGTTTTGTCACAACCAATGCAGGTTTATGTTTAGCTGTGTTGTTGTTTTTTTATATAAGTGTGCATAGCATTGTTTTGTATTAAATATTATTAAAACGATATTTAATACATAACACAATGAAATTAATGTTTATATATTTTGGTACTCACATTGAGTGTTCTAAATGATGGAAGAAGGGGAGATTCTGACACTAGGAAACCTGGACAATCTCCACCAACATATCAAACCCAGGATCAATTCAGTTATAATTATCTGTACCCATTCAATTTCAAGTTAGGGTAGTAGGATGTGGAATTAGGGATGATTCTCAGTGCCAGATAAACATAGGATTATCCATAGGGAAAGCTAACCAATGTAAGATAGGTGAGACTAAATTCAAAGTTCTTCCCAGAAAATAAGGTTACTATGGATGCAACAAAAAGCTAGATACATTTATGGACTATAGGATTGGGCTCTACTTGAGATAAACCAGAAGTAGAATCTACTAGGAATTGAATAAGTAGGCCAAATTCACATGTCAGCTGGAATTCAGAACCGGAGTTTCAGATACCACCTTACCTCTCCAAGTTGGAATGGGAGAGATGATGGTAAGGACTGGAGGGAAATAAATGAAGGTGTACATGAAGAAGCAGTTGGGCACCAAAAGATCAAGTAGACATTCTGGCCAAGTCAGTAAAGGGGTCTCATAGTATAAGCCTCAGTAGAAAAGCTAACTTTTGAGGCTCTTTCTGGTTACAAGCAGGTTTATTCAGTATATATGGAAGCTTATATTATTTACAAATTCTAATTGTTAGTCAGTAGGGAGCAAATAACACACTCCCATCACTTGGTCTAGAATTGGTTGTGCTGAGTCATCATTATAGCCCAGGTCCTAGTACTGATCAGAGCACTAAGAGGGTACTTTATACATGAGTGATGGAATGAATGTTAGTGGATTAATAAATTAGTAAAATGTTGGGGCAAATGGGATGGGACTGTGGTGGATAAGAGCTAATGACCTTAAAGGACCAGCTCAAAGATCACATTCTCACTACAAATTCAGAGTTAATTATGCCTCTCCTCTGTTCCTATGGTGATTTATTTATTCTTCTTTTATATCATGTATTAGTCACATTATAATTACATTCAATAAATTTTTCTGTATCCAAAACTATAAAATGCTTAACCATAGGGACTGTTGGATACCTACAGTGTTGCACATAGTATCTGGCACATATTGGGAAATCAGCAAATATTTACCAAACTAAATCAGCAAAACTTATATGTACCAGTGTGGTTTGTGAACCAAGTTTCTTTCATTTAAATAAGATCACAAGGTTTTATGACCATGTGGCAAGTCAAATTTGGAGGAGTAACCTCTTCAATATCCACATTTCCTCTTCCAATCTTTTAGATTCTCTGTGGGCAGGTTATCTCTTCCTTTACCTATCAGATATCATATATCATAGAAGATTGTCTACTTATGCTTTTCTAGATTACCCCATAGTTTATGCACTTTTCTGATGCACAGAAATGAGCTCTCTCTATAGAAATATACAGTATGAAGGGACCCTCTGCATTGACACAGATGCTAGTACCTCACTGAGAAAATGTGGTCAAAAGCTAAGAGGGACAGAGCATAAGAGCATGAAAGGCATGGAGAATGGAGCTTCTCTCTGCTTCCCAATGTACTGGGGAGCCAAAAAGTGGCACAATTTTGTACTCCAATAGTGACATTTTAATTTATAAGCTGAGAATGTACTGATCGCCAACTGCAAAAATTGATTTGGTTGTTCATCTGATTCAGCTCATGTCAGAGTTTGAAAGTAATTATGATAGTGGAGCTGATAGGCAGGCAATTACATTTTTGTTCTCTGGCTCTCCAGCTCCTTCCCCCTCTCTTTCCCTTCCCACCTCATCCACCCCCAAGGTTGTTTTTGTCAGGAAGGCAAAGTCGGCAGAAGACAAAAGAGTAATCTTTGGAGAAGTGGTATGTGGACTCCTGCAGCATAGACTGTAATAAATAGCATGTTGTCTTGGCTACTCCTTTATCTTAATCTGATTTTTGTTGGCCTCTTATGAAAACTAACCAGATGAAAGATGTAGACTGTTCTGTCTTCTTCTTGCAAGTATAGAATAGGAAAAGCACATGCACTACAAGGCAGCTACTGCTCCTGACCTGCCTTTGAGTTGTCTCACATGTTTATAGATACAAGGTGGTTGGTGGGGTTTTTTTTGTGTGTGTGTTTTTTTTAAGATTTTGTCCAAATCGCAATGCAAATAGGAGCCACAAACAGGCTCTACTAACCTGCAGGAAAATGTTAGAGAATAAACTAGATGCAGAGAGATGTAGGCAGGGTTGAAATACAGGTCTGTGTTGGGAAGATTGAAAATACCCTTGAAAAAGTAGTGTAAAAACTAGCGCATGACACTAACAAGTTTGCCTCAGTGGATAAAAGGTCAGCCTGTGGACCAAAGGGTCACAGGCTCGATTCTGATCGAGGGAATGTACCTTGATTGCAGGCTTCTCCACGGAGCCCTGACTGGGGCTCATGCAGGAGGCAACCAATCGATGTGTTTCTCTCACATTTATGTTTCTCTGTCTTTCCCTCTCTCTTCTACTCTCCCTAAAAATCAATGGAAAAATATCCTCGGGTGAGGATTAACAACAACAAAAAATAGAGCATAGTATCAGAATGAAGAAGATTTTTGTTGGAAGCAATACCTGACATGTAAACATAACATTATGTAGAGGAGGGAGTTGAAGAGAGGACATCAGGTAAAAATTACATGGTAGATGGATAAAGAGTTTGATGGATGGGCATGGATTTCTTGATCTCTTTCTATTTTGAATGGGGTTTATTTGAAAACATTAAAAAAATTCAACAGTTTTTGACTAAGCAGAATGGTTCTTTTTTGTCCCTGGGACAAATTTTAAGCCTGGGAATTATCTTCAGTTAGTCTAGGAACTATATCTAAGTTATTGGAAAATGTTTTTATTTTTACAAAATGGAAAACACTTTAGATTTCATCCCAAGATTGATGCTATTCAAAGTCATAGCTCTCCTCCCAGAAAACTTGTGGTTTAACAATTCACTATGACTATTTAAAGCAGTGGTTCTCAACCTTCCTAATGCTGTGACCCTTTAATACAGTTCCTCATGTTGTGACCCCCAATTTCATTATTACAAATTGAACATAATTAAACATGGTGATTAATCACAAAAACAATATGTAATTATATATATGTTTTCTGATGGTTTTAGGGACCCCTGTGAAAGGGTCGTTCGACCCACAAAGGGGTCGTGACCCACAGGTTGAGGACCGCTGATTTAAAGGTTCAAAAGAAAAAGAGCTCCTTCCTCAAAACCTGACCTACCCCAGATCCAGGCTTTTCTCTACACTCAAACTTCTCTATAAACCTCCTTTCCACTGCCTGGCCCACTGCAATTTGCCACATATTCCCTTTTAATGAGTGAGCAATCTGTCCGTGGAATATGTGTCAGAGAAGGTTGACTGGATTGATGTAAGACTGGTGGTGTGAAACATGCTATTGGCTTGAAGTTCTACTAACTTGAAGAAAAATATAGGGAATAAAGTAGGTGTACCTGAAAAACATTTCAACTGTAGTTTATATTATTTATATTAAGTAATGGAGAAGTATTTTTGCTTTGTTATTTGTAGACCACCATGGGAGATTGAAAGCCCTTTCCAAAAAGGGAGGGGTATGAGAATATATTCAAATGTATAGATTCTCAGGTCTATTTTGAGGATAATGCATAAAATAGTTAGCACAATGCTTGGCACATAATAAGTACTTAATTAATAGCATTCCAATATTATTGATCTGGTACAGTTATTGTTTTAAATAAATTCACCCTGCAATACTTTTGTCTATGTAGAGAGTTTAGGTTGTTTCTGGATCTTTGGAACTATCAGATTCCCTTCTGTTTGGATTTTGGGGCTTTTGTTTAAAACCACATAATCTCTGCAGCCACATCCTACACAATCGTAGCAGATAACTGAAAAGCTTCTCTCTATGAATGCAGAGGTGTTCTTTGTCCTATATCATCAGCTTTCTAGGCTCTCTCTCTGCCTTCTATTCCATCAACTCTCCCCAGAGATTTTTCCTATTATATTTGTGGGTCAGTTCTACAGCAATCTGTCTCATCCCATGCTGTCGGTCTAGAACAGCGATTTTTAGCCACTGTGCTGCAAGAATTTTTAAAACATGCAATACCTTCCTATTTAGTCAGGAACACTGACCTCTTTTCCCTTAGATTGTCAAATAAAAAATGACAGCAGCCAACACAGTAGCCATCCAGTGTGAATGAATTGAAATTATACCTATTTTTTGTCAGAACTACATAAAATATGTTTTTTTCTGTGCTGCAGAATGTTAGTAATTAGTTTATGCCATGAGATGAAAAAGGTTGAATATAACTGTTTCAAAGGTTAGTATAATTTTTATCTTATTAGATGCTAAAAAGTTATTTATCCTAGTTCCTGATATTCAGTTTTCTGCCTTCCCTTTTCTTTATTTAATTCCTGGTCGCCAGATAAACTATGTAGCATAAGTTGGTTGATCCATTTCAAATGGCTGGCCTACAACTAAGGAAATAAAACTATATTTTGTGAAGGATATATATGAAGCAGAGGTTAGTAGTGGTATGATATGTGAAGAAGTGTAGGACCAAATGCATGGTAATTATGCGATATGCTAAAGGGTGCAAGGAGCCAAGAAAGGAAGAGAGGGAGCTGACGTCTGTCACCATGCAACAATATTGGACTTTAGCATCCAACCCTTTGTTTACACTCCAAAGTACGTGGACAAGAAGACTTTATGGTATGCCCTTGGTTCTTCTCTTGGTTCCAACACTGATCTACTCTCATCACACATAGCATTATAAGGATGCTGGAAAGATCCACATTTCACTTGATCCAATTCTGTTTCTCAGTCTGGAGCAGGGACACAGTGAAGTTCAGTAAGGACTGATAGGACTGACACCCCTTGGCATTGTGTGTGACTGAGAATACAAATTGAACCCACTGCTATGGAAGCAACTGTCTATACAAAGCTAATACCCATCCTCTAAATGTTAAGTGCTTATGTTGCTAATAGCAATAATCCAAGATCATTATTCTTGTGCTGGGGCTACTCATCAAAATGTATTTACTTGTTTACTCCATAAATGCAAAAATGATGAAGTAAAGGGTTTGTAAGTGTTCTACAGAGTTTCATTCTGTGCTGCCTCACATGCCTTGAAGTAATGCGGTTTCGATTTTACCTGCCTCGTTGCAGGTGAAGAATCTTGTAGAATGTGTTCACTGCATAAGAACAAGCCTGCCTCATTCACAACCACTAGTGGCTGACAACCTTTAGATTCCTTCCACAGCTTGAAAACTCTTCTGTCCCTTGAAAGCCTCATGCACTGTGCTATAAATATTGTGTTTTTATTTGCTAAAAGGACATATTTTAAACAAGCTGTCACTTAAAGGGAAAGCTTAGGGAAGCTTTAATAACAAGCTGACTAAAATTTAGAAGTATCCCTCTCTCTTCTCTGAGGTAGCCATGAGCCAGATTCATATCCATGAACCATAAGTCTAATGTAACAATGCAGAAAGAGTAGGTGAAGGCCACGAGACCTGGGTTTGGTCCCACCTGTGTCAAGGCTGGTCAGAGCATGACCTCTGAGTAGCTGTAATTGTAATAGGACTCTGCATCATATGTAAAGAGTATCCTGAGAGTAAAATCCTAAACAAATGAAAAGTATGATTCTTGCAATCCCATGAAGATTTTTAGAACAATGTCTCCCATTTGATGGAGCTATTGTATGGAATAGCATGATGGGTGATATTCATTTTATTTATTTCAACATACATTGGAATCTTTGGGACATTAAAAATGAATAAATGACACAGACTTGGTGTAGGATAGTAATTTTTATCATCTCTTACATAACAGCTCTAAAGTCTTAATATCAATTGTCTGGAAACCTTTAGCCAACAGGATTCCAGTTTCCATGATGTTGCCTAGGAGTGCTAAAGAGCTGACTGTAAAATATAACTTATGTGAGCTTACAACATAAGGAGAAGAAACTGAATCCAATTAAACCTGAAGGGACAAGCCCATAGGATTAACTATCTGAATTTGGATTTCTTCTGAGACCTATTTCTCTCATACAGTTTGACAATTATAGGAGGTCTACCATCAGCCAAATAGATAAGGAGTATGGCCCCATATACAGGCTAGCACTTAGATTCAGCAGGTCCTCCTTGAAGTGTCCTCTTTAAGTCTCTGCATGGTGTCCAGTATTTACAGACCTGGGAGAACGAGGGGAATTGTCTTCTCTAGGCATGGTCCTCTGCTGAGAATTGAAACAAGGGGACACATTGCCATTGGCCTATCTTAAGAAAAAAATGACTGCTGTGCTAGCATAAATGTCCCAAGAGCTTCGCCTCGATGGAGGTGTGTTTTTAATGATATGATTTTGGTATCCAGCCCTCCGTGGAAAGCTTGGCATATGTCTTGTTACATTTAAACTGCACTGACTGATAAAGTACCTGTTAATTGGCAGTTAGTGACTAGGCTGCAGACTTTCAGCTAACTGATCATTAACTAGGAGGAGATGTTTGACCCAGAAGTTCATTGCTGTGATTAAGTGGGAAAAGAAATTAAACTGTTCCAAACTGATTTTTTTTTTATTCATCAGATGAGGATTTAAAACAAAATGAAACAAATAAACAAACAAAAAAAGATAGCTCAGTTACCATGAAGTCAGTGTCTGTTTATGGATCCCTCTTTTCCTGTCCCTTGAAGACAAAATGGTAATGTTTATGGCACAAGGGCTGAATTTTCCAAAATGTCATTATTTAATCTCTCCTCACTATTTTGACATTCACTAGTGAAACCTTTTGCCCTGGCAGGTGGTTCAGTTGGTTAGAGCGTCACATCATACACCAAAAAGGTTGTGGGTAAGATTCCCAGGCAGGGCACAAACCTAGGTTTGAGGGTTCAATCCCCAGTAGGGGCTCAAACAGGAGACAACAGATCTCTCTCTCTCTCTCTCTCTCTCTCTCTCTCTCTCTCTCTCCCCTCTCTCTCTCCTTCCTCTCTCTCTAAAAACCAATAAACATTTTCTCAGGTGAGGATTAAAAACAAAACAAAACTTTCAAAGCATTTTTCAACTCCATAGAAAGAATATAATTCCTAAGATTTTCAAAGGAAATCATTGTCTGGATACCACACAGTTTCTTAACAGGCCTTCAGTAACTTTATTAAACAATGAAAATGTGATCAGAAGTAAGTTATTGCCTTTATACTTTAGATAAAATTCTAATAGTATAAGTATCTTTAGAATTTCCTTTAGCATAAGCTGTTTGTGTTTCATTGAGTTTAGCTGATTAAGCTGTAGCTCTCACTTTGCAAGGAAAATATGAATCCTGACTCTTCCTCTTGATTCATTCTGAGACCTTTGTGATTTTGCATATTTAAGTAAGCTCCTCATCGCCCTCTTAAGGCAAAGAAAAAAATAAAATGATCTAACTTCTGACAGGGTGCTGCAAGTCTTGGCAATTAAAACTGAACATGAAAGTTGTCTCCCAAGAAAAAAATATTATTCTCCCTTTTAATAAAAGGATACAATTAAACCCTTCCTCTGGTATCTCTCCTTTAAATGTGTTAATGTCTTACATGAAAGAGGGAAATGGAATCTGGTTTGCCTGAAGCAAGAGCCAAGAGCATTTCTACCCATACAATGATTTATGAATTTAAATATTCCAACCTTGTTGCAGGTTCGATCCCCAGTCAGGGTACATAGGAGAAGTGACCAATTGATGTTTCTCTCTTGCACAGATGTTTCTCTCTCCCTCTCCCTTCATGGGCTAGAAGATGTCAATGGGGGAAAAGAGAGGACATATATAATACTCTCAATAATAAAGATTAAAGCACACAGAAACATAAAGTAAAATATATGAAAAGCAAGACCTTGTGAGCATTTTTAAAAATTATTAAATAAATAAACAAACAAACAAATAAATAAATAATAAAATATCCCAACCTTGGCTCTGACTGTAAAAATAAGAATGGGGAGGATCTGGTGTTCTTATGCCTATTACCCTGTTGTTTTAGTCCTGGGTTCAGTTCTATGCCCTTAGCATTATAGCCTTTGCTTTTCTTTCTTTGGTTGAATGATGCTCTAAGTTTGGAAACACCACTGTTTTACCCATGGGCCTTGGATGCATACTTCTGAAGTCTAGATAAAGCAGTTGAGTTGTTTGGAAATCTTTTTAAATAATATTTAAAAGACACTGGGTTTATTTTTGCACATTTTTCTTCCCCCCAAATTAGGACTTTAACAGGCTCTTTTAGCTACTTTTAAAAAGGAGAAATGTATCCCTGTATCAAACAGGACTAAAGGAGATAGATGTGCAGCAATGTTTGAAGACAAGAGCATCTGATCTCCCAAGAATCAGAAAATCTCCTCTCTGACTATATTTGTAGATACTTTGTGTTGTGCTGCCTTTCTTTTTTTTTTTTCTTTCTTTCTTTCTTTTTTTTTTTTTTTTTTAAGCAGGTAAAGCTCAAATGAGCACAGTGTGGTCCAGATGGTGTTTAAAGCTGCCCGAGTTTCTTTTATGTAACTTTCTCTTCGTAAAGTGTGTTCCAGCTGGGGAGCTACTGGACTGTTAAAACTAACTTTGCCCCTTTTATGTTCTTGGTACTCTCCCACTCATGCACATGGGTACACACACACACACACACACACACACACACACACACAGGCATGAACATGGACATTCTAAACATAAGGCATTGAGTTGCATCCAGCAGGGCAGAAAGTCACTGCAGGACTTCATGAACTCTCTCTCCTGCTAAACATTGTATTTAGTGAGAAGACAGAAAAACTCTGCAGGATGGATCTGAAAACAGAGAGTAGAATTCTTGCTCACAGGTGGGAATCCTTTGTAAGGCTCCCGCCTTCTCTCCAAGGCCTTCCTTAAGCAGAGGTGCACACAGGCAGCCCATTCATCTCTTAAGTGTGGACAGTAATGGCCTCATTCAGAGGCGTCCCCAGCAGTGAAAATTAGCTTGATGGAACTGTTTCTTTAAATGCTTGCAACATTCACTCCTTCTGGGATTAACCAAATAGCATGTGCTGGCATTTGGGTAAAAAGAGGTGGGTTTCCCTGGCGTCATCAATGCCTCTTTTGTCTGTCTGTCCCTTTTCTCCATATCTCTCTCTTAATCACCCTTTCTCTGTTTCTTTCTTTATATCTATGTCTGTATGTCTCTATTTTTTTCAATCTCTCTCTCTCTCTCTCTCTCTCTCTCTCTCTCTCTCTCTCTCTCTCTCTCCCTCCCTCCCTCTCTCCCTCTCTCCCCCGCCTCTGCATATGTGAATATATATATATATATATATATATATATATTCTTATATTTGTTCCACTACCCAACTTCTCCATGTTTACTCTATGCTCTTGCCAAACCAAATTAGTCTCTTATTCACATTCCCTCCTTTTTACTTTCCTGCTTCTATGCATTAATTTGCACCATTCACCTGAAGGATTTCTACCTCTGCCTATTAACACTGTATTATCCTGTCAAAGCCAAACCCTAAAACCATTATCTCCATGAATTCCTCTCTTTCATTTCAGCCTGGAGTTATTTTTCTTCCTTCAGAGCCTCCCCCCCCACACACACACACATGCTATTATTTAAGGACATTTATCCAAGACAGTTACCTACTAATTATAAGCTTCTTGAGGGCTGGGGTCACTGCAGATGCTGTTTCGTTTTCCCCAAAGCATTAGCTCAGAAAAGACTGATGCTAAGTCCTCCTTGGCACAGCTGGGAGCACTCCTGGAAAGTGCTGAACAGAATTTTCTCCAATGTATAGGAATTTGTTCCTAAACAAGTTGAAAGTGTCATTTTGGCGTCCTGAGCATGTTTGCTATACAATCTGTTCAAATCTATTAAAGTTCTTGAAACACATTGATACTAATTGGCCAATAGCCTTGGCCTTAACACCTCAAGTGGCCTCAACTTGCAGGCCCCTCGAGTCCTTCCCAGCAGGATTCTCCTCTGTCTACACCATAAAGCAGATTGAGGTCTGGGACGGTGCAAGCTTTGGGGACCCAGATCCAGCACTGTGGCCACTGTCCTGATGAATGAGCTTTCTGCTGCATTGATTATTAAATGCTGTCTGTTAAAGTTTCCTCCATTCCCCCTGCTAGTATCCTCATTATAGCCAGTGACATCCACAGAGGACAGTTAAAGTCACACACTGTTTAGGAGATGTGTCTGCCCTTCACTTAGCAGAGAACTCGTGTTCTGAAAAAGTACTGGGGATTCTTGAGCATTTTCCCAATCTGGCTGTAAAAGATAATGAAATTGGAAAACAAATGATAATGAAATTGGGGCCCAAGCTTAAAACACAAATATAGCTATAGATATATCCTATGATATAAATAAAGAGATATACTTCTTTCATAGAGGAGTGACTAGGGAATTCGATTCCATTTGGACCTCTCTGCACTGAGCAATTGGAAGCATATTAAAACTATTTTAAATACAAGCATGCACTGCCTTTGCCTGTAAAATATTACTTATGTGGGAAATTAAGAGCCCAGTCCAATGCGTTCCTGGTTATGCAGTCTATGAAGGTTTTTAAAACCTAAAGTATATTTATTCTGCATTAAAGATGTTTAGAGACTAGGACTATTTAAATGCGCCCCCCCCCCAAACATTAATATGTGCATCGGAGGAAAGAAGAGCAAGGGATGATAAACTGTGTTAACTGCACAATGTTCAAGTAAGATTTATCTTAGAAAGAACAGTCTAGTGCATTAATGTGAATATTTAAAGATAGATGTTTATCTTAATGGACTCAGAGGTGCTTACAAACAGCATAATTGCTACAGTCATTTTGCAGGGCATTTATTCAGAGCCATTACACTTACTCTTTTTATATATAGAGAGAATTCCACTTTAAGGTTTAAGTGAAACAGGACTAGTGTGGCCAAAGAACCACAGGTTGGTTTTCCATGGGCTCTGCACAGCCACGGCTATTGAGAATGATGAGAAACAAAACCCAAGTCTCTTTTAGGGGGACTTATTGGTGTTTTTTTGTTTTATTTTGTTTTGTTTAGTTTTTTACAAAAAACTGGTCTATTAAAATATTATATTATCCCAATATCCAGAGTACTACATGGTCTTTGATTTACTTTTAAGCTATAGTCCTGAAAATAAGGAATTGACTTCCTGCTATATTATTGTAGAACTAGAGGCCCGGTGCACAAAATTCGTACACAGGTAGGGTTCCTAGGCCTGGACAGCAATTAGGGCCAATCTGTGGGACAACTGGCGGGGCAATTGTCCCCCCACACCTCCACTGGTACCCGCCTTGGCTGTCCTGGGGCCTGCAGGCTGGGGGCATCTCCTACATTGAGCATCTGCCCCCTGGTAGTTAGTATGCATCATAGTAACCAGTCATTCCACCAGTTGTTCCCCTGTTTGGTCAATTTGCATGCTAGGCTTTTATTATATAGGATTGTAAGATAAGTTGTTTATGGACTTGTCTGGACCAATGATATCTTTTGTATCTTGAAAGCAAATTAGCTCTTCCAGAACAACCCTGTTCTTGACAAATAGCTGATAAATGCACTCCTGTCCCTGACACCTCTAGAGGTTGGGATTAATAATCATCCACCAAGCAGGAGAAGTATTTACCTCTTCATTCCTATCATACCACTCTAAGTATGACTCCTGGCTCACCCAGTTCTATTTAAAATCAATAGATGCTCTGAGAGCACCTGCTATCCATTCAAATATATACTGTGCACTCACGATCTGGTCCAGCATTGCCATCGTCCTGCGGTTATTTTAAACCAATAATAAATAATGTCATGAGATTAACAACATACCACAGAATAGTAGCATGAAGTAGATGTCATTCATTGTCCCAAACTTGCAGAAGAGAAGTAGGGAGTGGAAAGTGCTTGGGCCCCACCCCAGAAACAGAGCTCATGCCTCTGACCCCAAACACAAAACTTTTTCCTAGACAAAACCCCTTCCCTCCCTCAAGTTGCAGTCAAGGAAGGGAAATAGAAATCAGATATAGTCAGAGGGTAATAAGCACATTAATGAGATTTGGAGAAAGTACTGAGTAGGCATGCCAGAGTATTTTATTTTTCAGCCATAGGAATCAAGAAAACGTTGAATGAAAATGTTTATCAGTTGGACCCTAAAGAAGAATCTGTAGAATTTTCCCAGGAAGAGTGGAATGAAGTGCAAATAGAGCTGGGTAAGGAGCAGCAAAAGCCAGGACATTGTCAGGAATTTATCAAGCTTGTTCAGAGCATGGCAAATACTTATTGAGTAGTTGGAATGTGGAGTTGTTTACAGGGGCAAATGCTAGTGAAAGATAACACTGCAAAATGACATTAGAAACCAGAGATGGAGGATCTTGAATTAAAAAAAAAATACATCTGAACTTATTTGAAAAGCGATGGGATAAATGTGGACCAGGAGAGTGGCACATTGAAAGCTTTGTTTGTTTGTTGTTGTTGTTTTTCCTACTGATACTTTCTAGGGTTCATTGGAGGGAAAGGTAAGTGGAGGCAGGGAGTCTGGTTGTAGAATCTCCAGATTCATCCAGGTAAACAACTAGGGCATTTGAAATGAAAATCAGAGCAACATTTTAGAGGTGGGGTAATTGGCTTGGTGCCTGAAGGTGTGATGTTGAGCAGACAGGACTCAAGGTCACCCTGATGGTTTGGCCATCCTAGAGAGAAATGAGGCAATAGGCAGAGGCAAGAAAGGCAACAGTGGCAGGAGTTGGTGATCAATTTTGTCTGGGATATGTTGATTGCAAATACTTACAAAATATTTCATGGAAACTATATTTCCTTACTGAGATGAAAATGTTTCTCCCTGCTTACTCACCTTCAAAACCATCTCTCCTGTTTGTTTGTTTGTTTTTATTTTTTATTTATTTTTAAAATATATTTGTATTGATTTAAGAGAGGAAAGGAGAAAGAAAGAGAGAGAGAGAGAGAGAGAGAGAGAGAGAGAGAGAGAGAGAGAGAGAGAAAGAGAGAGAGATCAATGATAAGAGAGAAACATTCATTGGCTGCCTTTTGCACGGCCCCCACTGGGGATCGAGCCTGCAACCTGGGCATGTACCCTTAACCAGAATCCAACCTGGGACCCTTCAGTCCACAGGCCAAAGCTCTATCCACTGAGCCAAACCACCTAGGGCCATCTCTCCTATTTTGAACTCCCATCGGACTCTCATCTGGGCCAAAGAATTGGTTGATGAAGCATTGAAATGACTGTGGAGCTTTCCCAGTCCTGCGTGGAGATTGTTGAAATGCCACATGGTAAACTGATGTGCACCAAAGCAGAGACCACTCACTGGTGCCTGGCATCACCTCGGCCTCTGTTGTTCTCTATGGATTGCTCTCTCTACATTAGGATTGTCTTCATTGTTTTGTAACACAAAACATGGCCCGCAGTGACTGAAGAAGAGATATATTTTCTCATTTAAAAATTCTGGAGTCTGGAAAGTAGAAAACTGCGTTTGGTGTCCACCTCATATATATAACAATGTGAGTCAGCTTCTCGGGTCTTTCTTGGCCTTTCCCTCACCTCACACTTGCCACCTTATGGTCATAAGATAGCTGCTGCAGCTCTGATTGTCCCATCCAAACCCAAGGGAAAGCAGTCAGGTCAACCAAGTCTTCCTCTTTGATCAGGAATAGAATAAGAATTTCCCAAATCTTTAGCAGACTTCGTCATTATTTTGTCTGTATCGGTGCCACATGGCCACCTCTAGTTGAAAAGGACGCTTGATCAAGCTGGTCACATTGCCAGCCCTAGCAAGGAGGGAGAGCAGAATGGACATTGACAATGTCTCTAACACTCGCCTTTCCTGCTATACCATAGACACATCCATGCTATGCCATGCCTTCCTCCTCACCTAGCACTTTGTAGGACATGGAGCGGTCTGGAATAGGAGGTGTTCGGGGAGCTAATCCTTGTCTAGTGTGCTCAGTGCCTTCTTTTGTCTTTGGTTCCTCAGAGCAGCCTTGGGAATGCAGGAGCTTCTGCATATATGTTACAGAGGCTTTTTCAGCACCTCTCAAAAAAAAAAAAAAGTGCCAGAGACTGACTACATGCTGGGAGGAAATCTATGAGCTGCAAAAATAGAATGGGGCTGGCGTGCATTCTTCAGTAATGAGTGCATAAAAAGCAGCCTCTTAAATTATGAATGTGGCTTCTCTTGTTTATTGCCAAGTAATCCTGTCTTATTGATTTCTGTTTATTTCCAATCACCTAGAATGAGAGATTGTGTTGCTTAGAGATCTTGATCCCTAAAAGATCATCATCAAAGCTACTCTTATGCTTTATTTAGTTGTTTACTTATTTATTTGCTCAGAGTGACTGAATCAATACACATACAAAGAAAACACTTTTTTTTTTCTTTGCTCCTTAAAAGACTAGGGGTAAAAATACAGAAAAGCTAAATAAAGATGCTAAGATTTAAAACAAAATAGTTTCAGCAAACGGCATATTGATTTCTTTCAAAGAGACAGAGTGTAAATTAAAAATATTCTTCTGACACAGTTTTTAAGGATACCACTGACTCAGCAGAGTTGGCACTTACTGAACTTTCACTTCCAAGAGGGTTCCTGTGGGAGGACAGCCCACTTTCCCCCAGATCTGGCTCCTTAAGTCCTCAGAGGGAAGCTTGCCTCCCAGTCTACACTAGTAAAGGTCCTTGGTTCTATCTGATCAGTTCTCAGTTCTGGCTTTGCCATCCACCACACTACCTTTGGGCATATTTGAGGACATTACACATTATTCAGAAAATGTTGCCATCATAATTCCTTTTTTATTTATTTTTAAATATAATTTTATTGATTTCATAGAGGGAGACAGAAATAAAAAACATCAGTGATGAGAGAGAATCATTGATTGGCTGCCTCCTTCACGCCCCACATTGGGAATCAGCCTGCAACCCAGGCATATATGTGCTCTGACCAGAATTGAACTGTGACATTCTGGTTCATATGTCAGCACTCAATCACTGAGCCCTGCAAGCTGGGACATAATTGTTTTTGAAAGTGGTTACATTAAAACTCTACTCAGAATTGGAAAGAGTTGGGAATAAGCAAGGCCTGGGACCATATGATGAGATATTGTCTAGAATGTACTGAACAGTGGTCTAGGCAGATGCAGAGGGGAGTGAGGCTGTGAGCATGGGCATTGGAAGAGCCAACAGAGTATAGAGACAGTGGCGCTCTTTCTCCTAAAGAACCCATGACAAAAGAAGGCTGATTAAGACCCATAGGCGTGAGGCCAGGAGAGAAGCACAGAGGACCCAGTTTCAGGAACACAGACTATTTGTCATCATTTGAGTTACTGAAAACCATGTCAGATCCCTTTGGCCTGTTCAAAACATTTTGCAGAATTGTTCTCAGGGGCAGCTTACATAATGGGCAGGAACCAGTGCAAAATAAAGTAGGAAAAAGTGATGGAAAAGGTAATCAAATATCAAGCTTTTTTCTTTCTTCTTCCACAGTCTCTCAATTGGCCATAGTGTTTGTTTGTGGGTTTGTTTTTGCCATTTAATTCCATTTTAAGTAAAGATAAGCTAAATTTTAAAACCATTAGTATGAATATTACCATTCAACTTCATATTGTGCAAGGCCAGTTTAAAATGCAAATAGGAGAGTATTTAACTCAAAGGTGGAATCACTGAAATAACATGATTGGCATTTCACAGTTCACATATGTAAGTAAATGTATTTTGTTCATGCCAGGAGCCTGGAAACACTGCACAAGACCTACTCACCTGTATTCATTTTACCTCTTGATACACACACCTCTACCAACACCCTCTCACTTCAGCTTGCTAATGAATAAGGTATAACTGATAGGAAAAATAGCTCTCATTGCCCGATTTTTCTCTTTTATGGCATTATTGTTAGTGGAAGTAGTTGGCCAGTACAGAGAATAAGAAATGATGGGATAGGCTTCCTTGTTTGTTCATGTTTCTTGGAACACTATTGCCTTCTTTCTGCTTTTTAAGCAACTTTTGTTCAAAGGGAAGCACAGCCTGTTGGGGATGTCAGTACCCCTCCTCACTCAGTGGGTATAACACACTTACCCGTGTGTTCCTTTCAAAGGACATGATATGAAGCCCTAAAAGAGGTAAATGCATAGGAGGTCAGCTTTGGACTGAGAATTTATTGCTAGCCACTCTTGTCTGGAAGACAGTGCCCACCTTCCTGGAAGAAAGATTCAGGAATGTACTCAAAGATATCTGTCTGATGCATCTTATTACCATACATGGTAGGTCCCCAGAATCATGTGCTTATGGGGCATGAGAAACTCTATATGTAGCTGTGGTAGCAGGAATGGGGTGGACACACATGTTGCATGCATCTCATTTGTTTATGCACATACCCCTGTGTCTCATTGAACTTCACTTGCAAAACACAAGTTCAAAATTAAAATGGTAAAGAATTTCAAGATTGTGATAGCAGAGCATTCAACCAAGTGCAACGAACACCCTTGTGAGCATAGCAACCTCTCTGACCACATAGGTCTCATGCCTGGGATTACACCTGTGTATTTCCAAAATCCACTTTGCCAGGGAATCAATGTTATTGCTTATAAGCTAGAACAAGGAAAACTTGTTTGTCTTGCTATCCATCACAAATGAGAAATAGTCTTGTCCCTTCTCACACAGAAGTAGAATTGTGTTTGCTTTTGCAAATTATTTTAAACCAGCCTCCAAGATAAGGTTATTCCTTTACAGCTAGTTGCAGCCTGGAAATGAGGGAGTGACGTCTGGAGGCTGAGTCCATCTGGTTTCCTGAATGTCTCATGCAATACTATCTGAAAACTTCTTCTGACTTGGGACTTGTAATACAAATCAAAGAGCTTCATCTTAATTCAGTCCCAAATCTTTCTCTGTGGAATATTGATATTATATTCTAGACATGAGTAAGTAGGGATAAATTCTCATTTCAAAGCCAGAATCCTTTGCATTTATACTCTCTTGGGGTTTGAAATTATAGTGTTTAACTAGAGGCCTGATGCACGGAATTTGTGAACTGAGGGGAGTCCTTCAGCCCGGCCTGTACCCTCTCACAATCAGTGAGATCTTGGGAATGTCCGACTGCTGTGGAGGCGGGAAAGGCTCCCGCCACCTCCACTGGGCTCACCAGCCATGAGCCTGGCTCAGGGCTTCTGGCTGAGCAGCACTCCCCTTGTGGGAGCGCACTAACCACCAGGAGGCAGCTCCTGCATTGAACATCTGCCGTCTGGTGGTCAGTGTGTGTCATAGCCACCAGTCGTTCGGCTGTCCAGTTGATTTGCATATTACCCTTTTATTATATAGGACTAGAGGCCCAATGCACAAAATTCGTGCAAGGGGCTTGGCCCCTGCCACCATGGTGGCTGCCGTTGCCTCGCTCCCCACCACCATGGCTTCATTCAGAAGGTCTTCCAGAAGGACATCTGGAAGGATGTCCAGTCTAATTAGCATATTATGCTTTTATTATTATTATAGATTGGCCCTCATTTTTCTCTCATAGTTCTGACTCAGACTTACTCATGGCAGATCACCAGGACCTATCTCAATATTTGATGATTAAATCATGTGAAATGCACAAACCTTGCTTTAACTGCTGCTGTTGCTCTGACACCTTTATCTGACTATTCTAATATTATGGTACATAGCTGAGAGTTAAATATTCTTTTTAGTGTAACAAGGAAAAAGCAATCTTGTCTTTTTTATCAGTTGTGTTTAACATTCACTTCATTGCATTTGATGGCCTAGGTAAATTTCCTGTGCCACATATTAAGTTCTAGGTTATGCTAATTAATATGCTCTTCCTTCTGGTGTTTACTCTGCAGTGTCTTGGAGCTTGCATTTCTTTCTTCGCTTCTTGCTTACTTGGCATAAACCTCAGCCATGCTTAGTTTCAAGGTAGCAGTTCTCAACCCTTGTCTACACCAACAGAGCTGGCAGATGTTCACGTGCATCACACATTCTTTTCAGTAAAAGTGGCCTATTGACAAAAAAAAAAAGAATATCAGGACTTACGTTTGATACCCAATATTTTGCTGTTCTCCACTCCTTTCCCTCCTGCTCATCTAGCACATCTTACTTCATCAGGAGACCAAAGTTTGAGAACCACTGCTATGTTCTCTGGACTGAATGGCTGACCTGTCATCTGTTTTCAGAATTGCTGAGCAATATCCGGGACTGGTTTTATCCTTCCACTCCCTCTCTCCTCTAATATTTGGGTCTTATTAAGTATTCTAAGCTGTGCTGTTACCTGCAGGGAGGGCTGTTTCTCCTGTGCCAGATGGTGAGATTAGACTACAAAATAGAGGGCCAAGAGAAAGACCATCTCACCAAGAATAAGATTCTATTTTTCCTATTCTTTTTCAAAAACCCATTTCTTCTCCCTGAACCATAGAATCAGAAAGACCATGGAGAAATGAATCATATCAACGCAAAACAAACACACATTGGTGCTCTCCATAATGAAAACTTTAGTTCAGAATTTTCACATCCAAATCAAATTTGAGAAAGGAAGAGAGAGAGAGAGAGAGAGAGAGAGAGAGAGAGAGAGAGAGAGAAAGAAAAAGAGAAAGAAAGAGAAAGAGAAAGAGAAAGAGAAAGAGAAAGAGAAAGAGAAAGAGAAAGAGAAAGAAATAAAAGTTCTTTGGAACTGCAGCTATGTTGTTGGCCTTCCTTTGTAACGGTGAGATCCTGCATACTGAACAAGGTTGGTGGTGAACACCAAAAGAGTTTACAGAGGAACACAGACAAACCTTTCTGACTAGTGGTCCTAAAGAGGACTGCACCAATGAGAAAATAAGAAAAGCAGTCTGAAAGCCAGACTTTTATGTGTACATAATCAATAGACGTTGGCTCTAGATTCCTGGAGATGGTGTGTGGTTCGGTAGGCATTTTTATTTTTTTCCTGCCTCCTAAATAATATGTAATTTCTCCAGGCCAAGAAATAAATTGAAAGGATTTAGAGGGATTTGCTTATCAGTGGAACACCACGTAGCTTTACATTCCTTTTGCTATTGGGAAGGTACATTGAAGTTTGGTTAATCTTCTGTGGTTCAATACCCCTCTTCCCTCTGTCAGGCTGCCTTGAGCAACAGATAGATTAATCTCCCTTCTACCTGCTCTCTTCTCCTTCCTCCCTCCCCTCTCTCTTGATCCACCCTTCGTTTTTTGAACAGATGGAAGAAAAATCTTAAAACTGGGAAGAAAAGAGAGAGAAAACAAAAGGTGTCGAACCACATTTATTTATGTAATCTTGGAAGACCTCAAGGATAAAAACAAAGGACTCTAATCCTTGACACAAAATTTGGCTAAGCTTAGCTTGGTTTTTCTATTGTTAATTAAATCTTGAGTCTGCAAAGGGGTTTCCTTAAGGGTTAATTCTTCAGCAAAACTTATTATAAATCATATCATTCTTTATCCTGATCTAGTGTATACGGTGTGGAAAAGAAAAGGAAGAATGTGGAGGCTAGTGAGGGTGAGCAGAGTTTAATGGGAAGCTATATGCCTGGATTCCTATGTAAATTGCTATTTGGTAGAGTGGCTACCATTTATGAACCTCAATTTAAGTTTTTGTATCTGATGATTTAACCAGTGATGAGCTAATCAGTGTTTTCTTGTTTGGCCTGGCTCAAACCCCAGTCTTCTGTAAACTCCATGAGGACAAGGACTGAGTCTGCCTAACCCTCAGCTCATTTATATTGAAGAGTTCTGTTCCAGTTCACTAATTTTGGTTATGCTGAATGCAGGATCTTTAGCCCAGGGTGTTTCTCTTTAAAACATTTCCATCCCATGGAAATATGAGCCAAACAAAATATGTATGCAGCTATATCTTAACTTGGCAAGTGATTATCTCCAGGAGTGGATAGAGAGAAGAGAGGAAAGTAATATCTTAAAAAAAAAAAAAAGAAAAGAAAAACACACACACACACAATGGCATGAACCTCAGGAGATGGTTTTAAAATTTACTGGGTGTTGTTCCAATAAAGATACTTAGACAGATAGAGGTAGTTTTACCAGAACATCAAATCAAATTCCTCCCAAGCTCATGGGAGTAGGGTTAAGGTTCTTGGGGTTCTGCTGAAATAAGAATTTTCAGAAGCTCCCATGAGAGAAAGAAATGCAAAAAAAGGCTTTATTTGCATGGAGTTACATTTAGGTTCCAAAGTCCCATCGCCCTTAAGCCAGTCCTGAAAGAGGGGCAGCTGGGATTCCAGTAGACATGCTGCGGCTGAGTGTAGTTCAGCATCCAAGCTAATTAACACGTTAAGCACCATGTCACTCACTGGTGACTGACACTATACTTTCCTTCCAGAAGACAAAACAGGCTGGGCACTTAATGTGTTAGAGTCCATTAGTCTATTGTGTGGAGTTCCACATGGCTGTGAGCCATGTGGGTGCAGGGGACTGCCTCCCCTGCTACAGGAGAGAGAGAGAGAGAGAGAGAGAGAGAGAGAGAGAGAGAGAGAGAGAGAGAGAGAGAGAGAGAGAGAGAGAGAGATTCCTAACTTCCTTTGTTTGGAAGTTTAAATATTCAGGTTTAGCACTTGCAGTGGCCATGTCTATTTTGCCCACTGACTTTACTGACTTTCTCCCAGGTGTGACTGACTGGAAGCATCTTCCCACAGCACTCAGACCTTACTGGGTATGTGTCTAAAGTGCCCTTGTCTGGTCCCTCCCCCCATCAATCAGTGGGGGACAGACTTGGAGAGTGTTAAATGCAGCAGCTTTGGGGAAAAGCTGTGGGAATGACATGCCTATATTATCTGATCTCCCCTTTGAATAATAACCAGGTTACTACAAGGGTATCAGTAGGACACAAGGAGACCTCAGAAAGCATCTTAACCAGACTTCACCATTGTCTTTTTGTCTATGGTATGCCCTGTCTTTTACACTTGAGTATGAGTTAAAATCATTTGTTTCATTTTTGCATAATAGTGTCAGTGGCACTTTTGAAGATGACTATAAAGGGATGTTCAGAATATAATGAGGAATACATAGATAATCACACTTATATGATCTTAATGATGTTTTAAGGTTGTGTTTGTATTCAGTTTGAGTTGAGTGAAATGAAGGTGCTAATTATGGGGGATGGGGAGTTTGAGATTATTGCTAATAATCTATATATCTTTGGTTCAACTAAAAATAATCTAGTCATCAGTAGTGTGTGTGTGTGTGTGTGTGTGTGTGTGTGTGTGTGTGTGTGTGATGGAAGAGGGAGTTATCTATTAACATTGATCAGAGATGGAAGTATTCAATGCCAATAATTTAATAAAAAAAATCTTAATAGATAAATTTAAATTGAGATGGTCAAACTTCTAAAAACTCATTAAAGTTTACAGATTTACATATAGTTAATGGGTTTTTCATTTAATTAAAAGAATCTCAGACATCCTTTATTTAAATAGAGAATGCACACTCAGAACAAAACTGGGTGAGACCCTCCCTCCTATGAGAGACTCAAACTGCCAACTGCGTCTCAGAATGGAAGTGTAGAAGGGGAAGGAAAACACCAAACATTTGAAGGAATTGAAATATTTTTAGTATGAAGCAGCTGCAGAGATATATGGCTGTTTTCTGTGGGCCTGCAGAATATTTATGGACCTTTCTCTTTTCCTTTTTCACTGGAAGAAAGGTGATCATCATTCTTGAGTGTGTTATTTATAATTTCATAAAGCTGTTCTGTGGCAGAACTTATTTTATCTTGTGCTTAAACTCCGTCAAATAACCGTGCTCCCAAGGAGCTGGATGGAGAAAAATGATTATCCCTCAACATGATTAGCCTATTCTCAGTATAAGATAAAGAGCTAAGGGATGGAACTGGAAGTCACAGAGAGACACCAGGGCAGTAAGGAGGGGACCCATTGAAACTATCCCCAGCTGTTCTGAGGGCGGTGCAGGCATTTTTCTCAGAGCCCAGTGATAGATAGCATTGAAGAATGACATGGGACCATTCCTGTGCTGAAGTGGGTCAGAGACCTTCAAAGTAAATAATTGGGAGCAGGTGATTATAAAAACAATAACTCGTTGGAGGAAAATGAGAAGCGAGGTTTGTGAAACCGAGGAAATTGGGAGACAAATATACCTATAAATTTACTTGGGTGGACAGAGTTTTGAGCTTTCTTCTGGCCCAGTTTATTCTGAAGGTAATTTCAATAAACATTGGTAGGAGGAGAAAAGAATATAAATGCAATAAAAATCTTTTCAGGAAAGGAATAAAGAGGGCTCCTGCCAGAGAATTTTTTTTATTGAAAGTTATTATAATTTCTACCTTTAGTTTTATGATTCCTAATACAGAACCAAGTAATTTCAACTTGTGAATTAAAAATATGAAATACATATTTTAAAACAGGGTGGTGTGAATTATTATTTTTAATATAGGACTTGGCTAATAAATAGGGACAGGAGACTATTTTCCTCCTCTTGAGAAGACAAAGTAAGGTCTTTAATCTTCACTGTGAAGAAATGGATGCAATCAGACATACACTACACATTGTATTTTGAAATCATGTGTATTGGCTTTCAAAGGAAATGCAAAGGATGATATGGTGAGGTGTGAGGAGGGGGAAAAAAAGAAAAGTCTGATAGCGTAAGATATTAAATTCATGTTCATTATCCAAATTTTTGAGAACCACATGATAATTCAGGTAGCTGCCATACTGTCATTCTAATATATCCCTTCACTCCAGTCATCCTCTACTACTCATAGGTGTGCAAATAAACTGTGCTTTTTCATACCTCTGAGCCTTCACTAGACTTGATTTCACCTAGAATGCCCTTCTCCTGCCCAGAGCTCTTAGCTTCCCTGCTGCACTACTGCCTGTCCCAAAGGGCTCCTTTTGTACTCCCCCTCTGCCCAGGAGCTATCTCTTCTCCCTTGCCATTTGTTCTCTTAGCATCTTGCATTTATGCTTGCCTTAGCATTCAGTTTACTATATAGAGTGTTTGCCTGTTTACTTGGATGCCTCTTCAGAGACTGTGAAATCCCAGAACAGAGGAACTGTGTTTTATCTATCACTTTATTCCTCATAACTGTTACAGTGCTTGACACATAGGTGTTCAATAAATATTTATTCAAGTAATAAAGGAATGAATGAATGAATAAATGAATGAATAGAACACCTTGATAATATAGGCATATATCACTGAGGGTTGATAGATCTTTTATTGTTTCTAGAATGACTTATACTATTGCTTTTGACATTTGGGAACCATAATAGGTAAACACTGTAAGCCTAGCCATTGGTACTTATGAGAGCTTTAGACAGTCATGATGAAGGGGAGAAATGTGGAGAAGATGACATGAAATGCACCTTGATGAGCATTCTTGACATAACTATACAATGGAAGAGTTTCCTAAAGCAGTGCTGTTACTTGAAGGAGAATGGATGGTGGACCATTCAAAATAGCAGATGTCACTATAAATGTCTGCACCCTTAGTTATTATGAGAACTAAAAAAGTTAATATGCATTAATTTCTTAGCGCAAAGCCTGAATATAGCAAATGTCTAATAAGTGGTAAATGTTATTAGTAGGCATGGTTCTAGATAAGTAATTCATATATCTTTTTCTTCTCAAGAGTACTAACTACTCTTTTTCTCTAAGGAATTATGAGTAATCACAAAAAATGATTGTGATTTTGTAAAAATGCACCCACACAGCCTAAGATTGCTACTTTTATAAATTATTAGCATATTAGCTGTTTTATTGCATTTAAATATATTTTTATTGTTGATAGCATTACATATATCTCCCATTAACCCCCCCACTCCCCCTTCCTCCCAGCCTCTACCCTCCCAGGTCTTCACTACCCTATTGCCCATGTCCATGGGCTATGCATATCTATATATATAAAAGCCTAAGTGACTGGCCAAATGGCCGACTGGTAGCTATGACATGCAATGATCACCAGGGGGCAGACGCTCAACACAGGAGCTGCTGAGCTGTGGTGACTTGGCAGCTGCAGTTCTCTGGTGATGCACCCAGAACCAGAGAGGAGGGAGCCTGATTCTGGGGTGCATCACCCAAGAACCACCCTCTCGCAATCTGGGACCCCTCAGGGGATGTCGGAGAGCTGGTTTCAGCCTGATCCCCACAGGCCAGGCCAAGGGACCCACCAGTGCATGAATCCATGCACTGGGCCTCTAGTGAGTATGTAAGTTCTTTGGATTATCTCTTCTCATCCACCACTACCACATCAAAGTATGTCAGTCTGGTCCAGGCCTCTCTGCTTCAGGTCGTATTTTGTTGGTCAATTCATTTTGTTCATTAGATTCCACAAATAAGTGAGATCATATGTCTTTTTCAGTTTGGCTTATTTCACTTAGCATAATATTTTCCAGGTCCATCCATGCTGTCCCAAAGGTTAAAAGATCCTTCCTTTTTACAGCTGCATAGTATTCCGTAGTGTAAATGTCCCACCGTGTTTTTTGTTTGTTTGTTTGTTTTTTATCCATTCATCTACTGATGGGCACTTGGGCTGTTTCTAAATCTTAGCTATCTATATATATAAAAGCCTAAGCGACCGTTATGACTGAACAACCAGAATGACCAGTCACTATGACATGAACTGACCACCAGGGGGCAGATGCTCAGTGTGTTCCCACAGCCAACCTCCCCCAGTTCCCCTCCCCCAACTGGCTGGCAAACCTCCTGCAGCCCTCTCCCCTACCCTCCCACCCTATCCGGCAGGTCCTGGCTGGCAGCTCGCAAGTCCCAACCAGCCAAGCCCTGATCAGGACTGGGTGAGATGGCCCTGATAGGCTCTGATTGCTGGCCAGGCCTAGAAACCCCAACCAGGCATGAATTTAGTGCACCGGGCCTCTAGTTATAAATAATGCTGCTATGAACATAGGGTGCATACATTCTTTCTGATTGGTATTTGGGGGTTATTAGCATATATTCCTAGAAGTGGGATCTTCTTTAAAGACAAAAGTCTGTAGTTCTGTTCTACTCATAATAATTGTATCCCGAGACCTTGTGTATCTGCTATATTATACCAGCCATGGAATCAATAATCAAAGAAGTATGCCTTTTCTTCCAAGGTTCGGGGTCAGAACCTGCATTTACTTATGTTTGTGGAAGGGCACAGATAAGAATACTAAAAGGCACTAAAGGAAGGCCGGGGGTATTCCCAGGGTAATTTTGAATCAACTTGTCATTACTTTTGGATATGATCCTAAGTGCATATCCCAAAACCTTGGTTTGTACTTGTTGAGTTTTTTATGTGACAGGAACAAAATTGGAAAATAAATAAATAATAAATCCTTAAATATAATATTCTTAATCCTGAGTTCTTTGCAAACCAAAGTTTGTTGCTCCTGACAGAATGAGTTTTTCTGAAACTGCAGTGTTCTGGGCCTGCATGTTAGTATTGGGAGCCAGCTTCTCCAGATAAACCAACATTGGTTATAGTGATGTTGGTCAAGGAGGGAGTGAGATATGTGTAATTGCTTTGAGAGTCTCATTGGCTGGGGCTGTAAATAATGATGATGAAGTTTGAGGGACAGATAAGAGGGGCTGAGTTCACCTAAGGCCTATACCTAATGTCTTGATATAGAGCCATTGGAAAGAAATCAAATATCATTTTTTTATCTAGCTCTCCTACCATCTTCATGAGTATATACTTTTTATCATTCTTCATGGCCAATGCATTGTTTTTATTGATTGATTGATCTATTGATTGATTGAGTTAGTTTTAGCTAGTATTGCTTGAGCATGCACCATATGCCAGGAATAAAGCTTCACTTTAAAAAATATATGTTTTTATATATTTCAGAGAGAGGAAGGGAGAGGGAGAGATAAAAACATCAATGATGAGAATCATTGATCGGCTGCCTCCTGCATGCCCCCTACTTGGGATCAAGCCCACAACCTTGGCATGGGCCCTAACCAGGAATCTAACCTCTACCTCCTGGTTCATGGATCAATGCTCACCCACTCACACACCAACCAGGCTAGAACTTCACTTTTAAACATTACACTTAAATTAATACCCAACCAATAATGAGACTCTCTGTTTATCCCAATTTACTGATTTAAAAAAAAAATTGAGGGTTGGAGAGGGAAATAACTTGATTTCCCAGGTTACCAACTGAAAGTGTAGTAGAAAGTCAGGCTTGCTCTTACCACCATCTAATAGTCTCCCTCTCATTAAACCTTCAAGTCTAGCCACTATTTGTCAGAACTGCTGGTAAATGTGCCTCTCTTGCCTGGGAGAAATATTGCATTTATCCATATTCATAGAGAAGACCAGCAGAAAAGAAATCTCTGGGAAGTGGGGCCCAGAGACAGTGAACTGGGGAGAAAGGGAGCAAGAACATGGAAGAGCATATGCATGGGGTCTACATGGGCGGTAGGGGCCAATTTTGGGGACAGGAGTTGAGATGGTAATGGGGAAGGAGAGTGTAGCTATGTACAATGTTATCCAAACCACAGGGGAGAAAACTTAGGTAGTATTAGAAGGTGGAGGAGGGAGAAGAAAATAGTAAATATTCTTCAATCTCAGAGTCTAGCACTTTTCTTGAAAAAAAAATTCATCATTTCTTTGGCCAATAAAAATTAAGATCAATTTATTAGAAGTACGTTGAAGATTCTACTAATATTATGTTAATGTTTATAGTGGGGTTGTTTTATTTGTTTGTTTGGTTGGTTTCGGTTGGAATCATGCATTGTTTTCATACAGTTGCTCAATGACCTTTTTATACCCTGGCCTTCCGTTCTTGAGATGTGCTCACTAGATTGTCATTAACTCATCAGGTTTCACTCATTTCCAGGGACCAAAGCTAGTTAGGCAGTACATGGGCTATTTTGTAAGGTCCTTATAATTAAGTCACTAACAATTAATTTCCAATTGATTATACCATAGCAGTGTATTCTCAACCACTTTTTCATTACCACCCTCTACGGAGTTTTTTTGATACATTTTTTTTCCCTAATTGCCCTTATCTTATAAAATTTTAATGCCACAGATATACTGTATATTTATTTAAGTACTATGGGCTGTTGGTAGGTCATAAACCCTTGTTACATCTAAGATCTGCTCCCTTCACCCAAAACAATCGTTGCTTCCTTGGAGGAGGTATCACCCCAGGAGATAATGCATCCTTTAGAAAGATCTAATAGTGATTGTGGCCCTTCCAAAAATAGTGTCTATTGCCTTCTGCGTGTGTACAGTTAGCATTTATTCCCTTGCCATCTCCCTTGCCTAAATACCCCATTGTGGACCTGCATGAGGCCTCCAGCGGGAACCTCCAGGGGAGTAAACTGGCCTTTTCCCTAAAGGAAATATGGGGCTCCAGGACACAACTGACAGCATCAGTTGCTGGAAATGAAATGCACACTTCAATAGCATTTAACTGAGAAAAAAAAGTATGTTTGAAAATTATCCTTCTATTACTTTATGGAAGAGCAGGGGTAGAAGTATCTGCCTGTCAGATGTAGAATAAAGATCAATAACATGGGTTAAGGCACCTCTCTGCCACCGTCAGTTAAGTGAAATCAATGACCAAATGTGTTTTTTCTACTGTTCATTCCTGTGCCCAATAATTTTATGCCTAGTATGTCTATTTCAAAAAAGGTGTTGGCTGGGAATACGAAGCATATGGGTATTTGGTTGCTAGAACTGCCCTAAGTAAAGTACCTCAGACTGGGTGGCTTAAACAACAGAAATTTATTTTCTTATAGTTCTAGAAGCTAGAAGTCCAAAGTCACAGTGTCAGCTGAGTTACTTTTTTGGGGGGGCGGGGGCGGGGGGAGATACTTTGTCGTTGGCTTGTAGATGGCTGTCTTTTCCTTGTGCCTTTACATCGTTACCCCTCTTGGTGTGTCTGTGTCCTAGTCTCATCTTTTGATAAGGGCACTTGTCATATTGGATTAGGCTTACCCAATGACCTCATTTTAGCTTTATTACCTCTTTAAAGACCTAACCTCAAAATATCAGTTACATTCTGAAGTGTGGGAACTAGAATGTCCACATAGGAATTTGAGGGGACACAATTGAGGGGAGCAAGAATAAAATTTATCTATTCAAATCCTCACTGTATTTCTTACTAGCTGTGTGTCCCTCAGCAACTTACTTAGTCTCTTTGAACTTCAGTTGTCTTTAAAAGTATAATAATTATGTCTGTCTCAAAGAATTGTTGTAAAAATTATGTTGAATTAATAATAACTCTAATTAATAAGTATGCATACAAGTCTTGTGCAGCATCTAGCTTATAATTGCCTTTGCTCTTGAATATGGATTCAGACTTCAGTGCATTAGGAATAATATCAGCAAACTAGTATATACTCTATTTGTATATTGCCCTATGTACATAGTAGGACAAAAATGTGTTTCTTTATATAAGATGTATAGATTAGTTAATTAACTTAACAGTATTTCTTGTGCATGTACCAGGCACACAAAGAAGTCTTCTCATCTATTATGTAGCAAGAGTCCTTCTTAACTGGCCATACCCACAGCCCCTATATTTCTCCCAGCAGATTCCCTGCAATCGGAGAGTTTCTCTGGATCCAATAGAAAAACAAATGGTCTCAAGTTGAATTACTATTATTGCGACAAGAGATTATCTTCTCTCCAGAAACAGCCTTACCTATGTCGAGAGACAGTCGTTTGGTATCTCTCTGCTGGTCCACATTACTAATTCAGCTAATTGCAGCAATTACACAAAGACATTGCTGCTAGCTAGGGAAGCTTTTATCCTGTTCCTGAACAGACTGCATTCCACAACGTTCATTAATTATGCCAGCCTATCGATTCACAACCACCAAATCATACACTCAACACCACACACCATATGCATTTAAAATCCTCTCAAAGCTGTAGCGCATTTCTGGGCTGGCTTGTACTCTTGTATTGCCCACCCTTTGCAATAGCCCATTTCCTGCCCATCTGATTCTCAGAATTGAAACTAAAGTCAGAATAAAGTCAGGCTGCACCATATGATGGTGTGGGTTAGGGATGAATCTCCTAGAACCACTTTGGGTCACTCAGCTTCACATTAAGACCCACACAAATTGTCCAGGTCCAAAGCCATTCCAAGCTACAGGGGAGAAAAATTCTGCATCCTACAGCGTGCCCTCTTAGAGAAGTGAAACAGTAATAATGATAGAGGCAGGCCACTGTGATAAGTTGTCTATGCTTTTGTTCATTGGTTTCCTTATCTCTCTCTCCTCTCTCTTCCCCCTACCTCTTATTTTTTTACATGAACAGCCAACATCAGATGACCTTGTATCATCTGCTGAATGTTCAAGCGATGATGAAGACTTTGTTGAATGTGAACCGAGTACAGGTAGGTTAGGTCAGTCTTGTTTTGCTTGCTTTATTTTTTCATTTGCAAAAAACAATACATACATATATGTGAATAGACATGTGTTGTATAGATATTATAGTGTGTTAATGTGTGTGTATTTCCCATATCTATATATGTATAAACATACATATATAAATATAAATGTGTAATCTAAAGCATCAAATCCCATGGAAGGAGTAACAAGGTCCCAGGGAAATTTAAAGTCAGTTCCTTGATAAAGAAAAATCCATGGTATTCAACCTAACTTTGAGCAATCCAACACCCAGATTGACCCTGGGAACAGCAAATGCATAGCGGCCAGTGGCAGCTATGAAATTGACAGGGTGGGGTAGAGGCATGAAGGCCTATAGTGGAATGACATAAAAAAAATTATCAACCCAAAGTGGAGCTGTAATGATCATTTAAACCTCATGAATTGTTCTGAGCCTAAGTGGCAAACAAAACAAAACCAAAAAAACAGAAACATTTTCCATGGGATTTCAACAGCAGTTCACATGGTATTATATTTATACTAATTTTGTTCATTGGGTGTTTTAGAGAATTTGTGCAGCAATAGAGCAAACACAAAATTAGTACCAAGCAATGCCATGTCAATGCTGAGATGCTTCAAAATGTATTCGCTGTGCTGAAGTCCAGAGGACTTTGGCAATTAGGAGCTTCTGTGTGTTCCCCATTTGCACCCAAATACATTTTGATGTTTTATAGCCTTTCTTTAGAGTGAGCTTTATATGATATAATGTCCAGTAGGTAACTGTAGTCCCTGACTATTTCCTATCAACTTTCCCAAGTCATCTGTTTTGAGACTTGCTCTAAGTTAAACATTTATATATATATGTATAATAGAGAACAGATATCATCGAATTTCTGTGTATGTTTAAAAGAATTAAAAGCTGGAGTTGGGTTAGGATCTTATTTCTGCAAAAGCTAAGAGAAATAAATAGAATTTTCTAATTGATTCTTTGGGTTGCTTTAATTTTTCCCCTTTCCTTTTTTTTTAAAAACGCAAGCCAGTAAACATTTTATTTTGCTAATTCTAGAGAAATTTAAGCTTCATGAAGAAATAATATAGCAGAAGTAAAAATATATCTGTTACCCAAAATGATTTAAAAGTTTTCACATTTTGTGGAAGCCTGACTGCTGGTGACTTGCAAGTGGCTTTGGATCCAGGAAGTTCTGTGGGTGCCTGTCCTTAGCATGACTAGGGACATAACACTATGGGGGGCCTTTTCACTTTGAAGTGTGATCTGTTCCCTTTTGTGTGGGAGAAAAGTAAATGTGATCTGGTTAGTCAGATATTTTTTCAAATTATTGTGTAATTATCTCAATGTATTAAGTGAGGTTTTAACTCTAGAGGGTATTAATGTAAGGGAAGTAAGTCAGACAGAGAAAGAAATATACAATATGGTTTCACTTATCTGTGGAATCTAACACCAAACCAACCAAACAAACAAACAAACCGAAACAAACACAGACTCATAGAAACACAGACCAAGGAGATGTTTGGCAGAGGGGATGGATGAAAAAAGGTGAAGGGGAATATAGTCTAATATTGTGATAAATCTGAAGAATGATAGATGATTCCTAGAATTACTAAGGTGATCACATTGTAAGGTATAAAAATGTCAAATCGGTATATCATACACCTGAAACTAATATAACTAATATATTTTTTATATCAACTATACTAAAATATAATAAAAAATGGCAGATACACTTAATCTATACCGGAACTTATACACCAAGTGCTTATTCATTAATTCATTCAGTCATTCATTTAATAAATATTTCTTAGCACTTAGGAAGGATACAATGCATCTCTAGATTTGAGTCCTTACTGTTCTAATAATTCTCATAAATGAACTGTTGGGGAAAAAGAGAACAAGGAGCTTTACCATCTAAATTACCTCGCCAACAAATACATTTTGTGTACATTAGTCATGTACTAGGTATTAGGGATTCACATATGAATATGGCAAGATCCCCATATTAACTGATTCATGATCAATAGTTACCTAATCACGTTTATTCTTTCTCTGGTTTTCTTGCTTTTATAGCAGTGATATTTATATACATATACATACACAAACATGTTTCTCAAATCCATAGGTTTTAAGTCTTCATATAAAAACTGAGGCTTGATCATTTTGAGATATTACTGCCACCTTCGCCTTCTACCTCCCCCTACCCCACATAGTCATCTCCATATCAACCTCTCTAATAACACAGGGTCTTTTCCAGATCTCAGATTCACAACTTGTACAGCTCCCAGGTGTAATTATATGTTGCCATTTGATATTGAACATGAACAGCTCCAAACTTGAGTGGCAGCAAACGAAGTCCATTGGCCTTTTAGTGGTTGCACAGGTGTTTCTGCTGATTCAAAGGCAGAGGACAGAATTCAATGCCAGTAATTTCTTTAGTAATATAATTACATTGGGTGTGTGGGGGGACTAAAGCAGTGTTTAAACAATCTGTTCTGTTCTGCAAGGGAGTAGGGGAAGGGTATATAAATAAATCAGGTGACAGGATGCCAACCCTGAAGTAGCTAACATGCGCTCTAAGACACAGCTATTGATTTCCCTTGCCTGGGATCATTCAACTCATCACATTTGAAGGATGAGCATTTCTTCTTTCTAATTTTATTTACTCCATAAAGTACTCCTGGTAAGTGATTCAGAGACAGAGGGACATTTGTCAGAGGCAAAGTCCTTAGGGGAAGGGGATAGATATTCCTATTGATGTGCAAGTTTTGCTCTGGGACCAGATTAACACTGATGAAGGTTATAGAGCACAGATCTATCGAGCACTTTTTGGTATTATATGGGAAATATTTCCATAGCCTTCACATTTTCAAAAAATGGAGATTAAAATCTAGAAACAATTAAACAGTTGTTTTTGGGGCTAGTTTTTGCAGTACCTAGAGAGAAGGATTTCATTTACTGCCCATGCAACAACAGGTAATGGTGACAGTTACATAATTTTGACATAGTTAATCTTGAACTTCCATATGAATAATGAGATTACAATTCTGACTTTAAACAACCTAATTCACTACCTCACTTTCTAAAATGTTACTCTTTGCCGTGCTCGATATTTGATGGAAATACACTAAATTTGGCTAATTACCTAGGCCTTGCTCAATTTTACTTAACATTACCTTGTCTTCTCTCATTGTACTAGCAAGTGTATGATTTTCTAGCTACCTCAGTTATAAGGCATTTAGCTTCTATAAGTTCTTTTCTGATTGAAATCCACTAGAAGTTCTTGCTCTTCATAAATTTGGGCAGTTTAGTATGTGCTAATTCAACAACTTTTACTTTCAGGTGGGCATCACATTTTAAATGAAATTAGTTTTCTTACTTAATTTTCTTTAAGTTAAAATTGGCCTTAAAGCTGCTGATTTTAAGTCAGAAGCAAGCAATTGCTTTTCATGTCAAAAGCCCTCTTTGGCACTCAAATTTGGTGTAGCTCAGTAAAATGATGTTTAGAGACAATGTCAAAGTGTTTGGAGTTTGGTTGATGATAGTTTAGAAACCTTGAAAATTGAATAGATCTCAAATTTTCTCTGAAAAATATGTAAATGAGTTTTTAAAAAACAATACCCTCCTCAAGTTTAGGTTTAGGTCCTAAACCATGACAACAAGACACAGAGTGAAAGCTCAATTAGTATTCATTGATTGAATCTATATGACTCACAAAGTACCTCATAATCTTAAATTCAAATAGGAGATTTGTCATCCATCTGACTTCATTTCCCCTTAATCAGCTAATTAAAACTTACTGAATTATTTAAAATATATAATTTTATATAAGTAAACAAACCCACATGTGTTCAACAAAATGAATTCTCTACTTTCCCTATCCCTTCTACTCCAGGGAACTAGCTCATTTATAATGAGTAAAAGGTAAGATCACAAATTCTTAATATTTGCTTAAAAAACCCAGAATTGAGCCTTTAAAGTATAAAACCATCTGCATCAAATTAAAATATTCAGAAGAATATTAGAATCACTATTTAACTACCTAAAGTTGAGGGTCAGGATTTTAACTTTCCTAATTTATAGAAGTTGAATATGTTTCACACAAAAGAAGTGAGTGTCTACTTAATATTTTAGATTTGTGAAAGCTGCCCTTTCTTGGGGTCATGATGGGCAGCAAGATGGTATCTGCTAGCAGGGTAGTGCAGGTAGTCAAGCCACATACTCCATTAATAAGGTTCCCTAACAGAAGAGATAATCCTAAACCTAATGTATCAGAAGTTTTGAGATCAGCAGGACTACCATCTCACTCTTCTTTAATTTCTCAGCATTCTAAGGGAAGTAAATCATCAGATTGGCTGATACATCAGGGTCCACCAGACACTGCAGAAATAATAAAAATATTACCTCAGAAATATAAAAGGAAACTTGTGTCTCAAGAAGAAGTTGAATATATACAAAGTGGAGGTCCTGAATAATCACTGACACTGTGGCTGCTGTTTGTTCTCAAGCAAAAGAATTGTCTTTACAATAAAGGACTTCCAAAATGACTAATGAGAAATTATACATTAAACAACTTAAATAAATATTCTGTAAAAAAAAGAAATATAGAAAACTTAGATAAACACTTGTATTTCTTAATTTATGTATCTTGGTCAGCTTTTCCACAAGCTAACCTAATTTTTATATACTTTATACTTATTAAAGTACACATTTTAAAAATATTTTAGATTTGTGACTTTGCATATACATGTTTCCTTCCCAACTATACTCTATTGATATTAAATTGTGCAGTAAGCTCATATTTTATTGTCCTTCTTACATATCCAGATTCAACAATAACAAAAATATAGAGCACTTGAGAGAATTCAAATAACCACTAGAAAATAGAATTTTTTCATGAGACTATGGAAGCGAAATAACAATTAAGATATTCAGTAAGTTCACTTTTGTGATCTAAAACAATTCTGAAATAAAGAGAAATTGATGACATTGACTTTCTGTTTCTTCTCTCTCCCTCTCCTATGTTCCTATCCCCAGTGTTTCCATCTTTGGAAATTCAAATATACTCCTAGATTAGCTTTTTTATAATTAGAAATTATCAACTTCCTAAATTTTATATATTTATGGCCTCAAACTCTAAAAGTCCTTGATGGCAGGAGTCACAGAGCAGAGGAAAAATTAAAAAGAAATCCCTTTAACACTTGAGAAATTGACATGGTAATAATTAACAACTATATTGATTCATCCAGCAATTATCCAGGGCTATTTTTTTCCTGGCTGTCAGCTAACTAGGTTTTTCAAGGGACAGCACTTCCACCAGAGGGCAGACAGTAAAAGGAAGTAAAAATGAAACACATTCATCATCAAGAGTACTGTGCTAAACAACTTTTATAACGATTGGATTGATGGGAACGTTTAACTGATGGCAGTAATCTGAGATCACCAAATAATTACTATTTCCACAGTGTTTCTCAGATGTCTTTTTACTCCTCAACTCCAAAGTCCTTACATTTGCATTTGGTGTTATTGTTAGTTTCACTATAATACTCAACCCAATGTGGGTAAAATTTAAATTTAGCGGAACACCAATAGCATCCCCCAATTTGTATTCTCCAGGTGAAACTGGATTCTTAATCTTTATTAGATTGAGATACTCCAGTGAAGTATTTATAATATGAAAATTTGGCACTGAATTGCTTAAAAGTTTGCCAAATCATTCCTGGTTTTATTTGCTGGAACATTGTGGGAAGTGTTAAGACACTGCAATGTTAAGACAGTAATACTTTTCTAACACAGGATAAAAAAAAAATAAAAATAGAGCCTTGTTCTCCAGAATCTTTGGTTAAAAAAAAGTAAATTGCTTTCTAAATATGATGTTTGTAATCTTGTGTGTTTTTCTATAAACACATAAGTGTCTCCAGCAAGCTTGAAGAGTTAGCAACTTGTATGTTTCTATTACAAAGAAAGGTTTATTTTATTTTTTTAATTTTAGAAAAATTTTTTCCAGGTGGAACTCATGATTGGTAATGAGAATCATGTTTAAATGTTATTAGTCAAGTGGCTATTATGGAGTGGCTGTTTGGTGTATAGTAAAATAGTAAATGCTAAATTAAATGTTATATGGATGTTTGAGTATCACAGTGTCCAGAACTTCACCTTGAAGAGCTCAGGGACACTTAAAAACACTTCCAATAAAGTAGTCTGAGAAATGATTTAGCTTTGGAAAGCAGAATGTAAGTAGATGTAACATTTGTTAAAGTAATTAATCAGTATTGGCTGTAGACATTAGTCATTCTTATATTTGATTTATAATATATTTATAATACATGCAAAAGCAAACAGTTGCTCATATATAAGGTCTAGGCTAGATCCAAATTCTTTAATTCCCTTTGCTGATCTATAAATTAATAGAGTATGTTCATTGGCACATGATGTTCCAAATTTGAATGGTAGAGATTCTGTTTTCACTCATTAACCTACTCAGTGATAAATTGTATCACTTCTTAATAACCCAACTCTACCCCAACCCAAACTAATTTTTAAACTATTGGAACAAACATGTGCCCTTTAAATCCCTAATGATAAATCTTTTTGAAAATTGGAGTAATAGTAGAAATATAAGCATAAGAAAGTGTCCTAAGAAGTTGTTATGCAATTATATAATTCATTGCTCAGATTCATGGATTAACCATTATCATATATTCCATAACAAAAATAACAAATCTAATAAAAATAATAAATGAAAAAATTATATATGCTTTCATTTGAAAATTTAATAAATCCCTTATTTATAGAACATTTTTCATTACTACTATGAATTTATTGTCTATTAGGGAGGACAGAAAAGTAAGGGCAATAAAAAAAAAAGAATGGATAGGAAGGGAAGAAACAGTGTAGACAATGACTGGAAATTCCTAGAACATTATCAAAACTCTAAAAAGAGCTCTTTAATTCAGCAAATAGCATACCCCATTCATAGACAAGCAAGAACAATTACAGATGATGCCAGCCAGGGACAGAATTAAGTAACCCCAAACACCATTCTTCTGTATCTTGTTGGGGGTACAGAATTTCTGATTGATTACAGTGGAAGAATTAGAACAGTTCAGTCATAAAGTTTTCTTTGAATCCCATGTAACAGTATGGTCTAGGGCAGTGATGGTGAACCTATGACATGCGTGTCAGAGATGACACGCAAACTCATTTTTTTGTTTGATTTTTCTTTGTTAAATGGCATTTAAATATATAAAATAAATATCAAAAATATAAGTCTTTGTTTTACTATGGTTGCAAATATCAAAAAATTTCTATATGTGACACGGCACCAGAGTTAAGTTAGGGTTTTTCAAAATGCTGACACACCGAGCTCAAAAGGTTCGCCATCACTGGTCTGGGGTCAGGGCTTCTTAGGTAATAGCTTAAGGATGGGCTTGTTGAATTTCAAACTAAACTTGTGAGAACTTCCTGATTTCAAATGCCAGTGCAAGTAGTTGATAAGGAATTAGCTTAATGAAATCATTAAGCAAATCCTTCCTAAAAATGAATAAATAAAGAGGGATTGGGTTTTAAAAGAGAGGCATTTATGGGTTTTCTTATATTCTTTATGTTCTATATTTTTTCTCCCCTAAGCCCAAGTATGTACTGTGTGTACCTATATATATACACATATATTTATATGTGTGCATACTAAATTTATAGTGCCTCTCACTCTCTATATAAGTAGACACAGTATAGATGAGATCCAACTAATGTAAAATCAGAGATTAGCAATAGCCCCTGCCATCAGCCATGTGTTTTACACAGAAATTCACACCATCATTCTTACATCAGCCAACATGAACATGCATGATACTGTTTTAACTTGGTAAACAACGCATGTTAATTTTTCTTTAGGTTTTGCTTTCTTCTTTATCATAATTACAATGATGATTCCATACTTCAGTTATCCCTGAGAGGGGTGGAGAGAAAAATAATACAGATATATCTATCCACATATGCACATCCCTGCATATATGTATAAATAGATATATGCCTTGTATATATTTGAAAAACACTTTATGTTATTTCACCTCATCTTGTGCCGCATGAATTTTTGGTGGTTCAACTTATTTTATTATGTTTTGATTCATATTTTGTATTTTGGTCATTATGGCTATTTTTAACTCATTGCTATCCTTTAAGATTAATTATAATCATTGTTTTTTAAATACTGAGAGATTTATAGATATACAAATCAAACAAGGCAACAAAATCTTTTCTTGCCATCCTAATTTCGAATGTTTCCCCTTCAGCATATCCCTCCAGTATTTATGCTTAAAACAAAATAAACTCCAACAAAATCTAAGAAAGTTGTGTACAAAAGAATGAAATAGTGTTTTCCTCTTCTTCCTCCAATGCATATTTTTCCCTTTAATTTCCTCCCTTTTCCTTTTTTATTTTTCCCCATATCTGCACAGGCCACTTGCCTTTACTCTCCCCTTTATGACAATTAAGAGGACAAATAAGCCAGGAAATACAAAAAAAAAAAAAGAAATAAAGAAAAACATGCAGGAACAACAAACAAAGAAGCACATCCCTCTCCACAAATTTCAGATGGCATAAAAAGAATTTTATTGCAGATATAGAGTATTTGTTGTATCTTTTATTTCTGGACAAGCCCAGGATCATTGTGTGGCATGCAGTGACACTTTCGTAGCTGATCAACTAACCATGGCCTCCATCACCAACGCATGGGCTTTAATGATGCCATCTTGTGTTTCATCCAGTGACACATCCAGGCTAACCCAGCAAGTCCAGTGAATGAGTTGTGGGGGTAACTTTCTTTTGTAGTTATAATTCCATGGGTTCTCATTTTTATTATTATTTGCATCGGGTCATAGTAGCCCCAAGAGCTGCTCTTGCAGCATCTCTGTCTGGTTTTGTTCCTCTGTTTGCTTTTCCTTGCACAGCAGTCAAGCATGTGTGTCTCTTGTCTGGTCTTGCCATCCTGTCTTGGAGTCCACTGTCTTCGTATCGTTCTGTGATTCTGTTCTCTGTTTGTAACATGTGATTTGAAATCCTCTCCCTTGATTTCCCTTGATTTCTCACTCCCTTATCGTTTCTACTTTTAACCTTACCCCTGGGGAACTTCACAAAAAAGCAAAACAAATGTTCAGTTGATTTTGAGGCTGATAACTGTGGTTTGCATCTGAAAGTCGTAAGTTGAACCTTTTACCCAGTTAAGGAGGCAAAACCTACAGTGGGAAACCACTAACAATAATAGCCCAACAACCACCCAATCTACAACAATAAGAAACCCTTGTTGATTTTTTTGGTGTGATTAAATGGTTTTACTATTACTGGGATTTCATGTAAGAGCTAATTTTCAAAGAGGTTTTTTTTGTTGTGTTTTTTTTTTGTTTTTTTTTTTTGTTTGTTTGTTTTTTTTCCCCATAGCTTATCAGTCTTCTAGTTAAACCTTTCTTTGGAGACAGATCAACAGAAATTTTTTTCAGAAAATGCTAGTGTGAGGAAGCAACACCATTTCTGCTGTATAGAGTAGTGCCTGTTCCTGAATTGGTAAAGCATTTGTGTACATCTGAATATTTTTTAATTATAAAATTCATTAATGTTGATGTATTTTAACATAACATATAAATGTGTTTGGCAAGGGACCCAAAGGGGGATAAAATCTTTTTAACTCACTGGTTCTACCTCATGCATATTTTGAGGTAAGATTATCTTTTGATTCAAGTCAGACGATATATATTTTATTTTTTAATTCATGGAAGAATTAAAGAGCCAGCACTTCGAGTTGGACCTAAATTCCTTCTCTTCTCTTTCCAAAGAACATGACATATACAATAGCTTTAGTTTTGAGAATAAGGTTTGATTATCTAGAGACAGAACTGGAATAAAACGACCAGTTAGTTAATCGGATTCTGGATTATACCTGTGATTATCCAGGAAATTTGCTGTATAATTTGGAATGATTTGATTTGTTTGATACTAACAGTATGAAAATGAATCTCTGTAAGATTTCACCTCCTTATTTATAAAGGTTGAGCAGGAGAGTATAAAAGGGATTAATAGATTAAAGATTTTTAAATAGCTTCTAAAATAAAAATGCCTATATTTTTAATCTGAAAATAGAGAAAACATTTTAAGGTAAATGATTTTATGATGAGATTTCAGTCATGTCAGGGTAGCTCTTTGCTGCTCATAGGGAAAAGAGAAGAACAAAGAGGAAATTAATGGGCTCTGTGGACTAAGAAGAACTTTCTAATAAAGAAAGGAGAGAGGGAAGGTGGAAAAGGCTGGAGGGAGGGTTATTCTTGAAGAGCCAGGTAAAGCAGCTTGCTAATAAATGTTAAGAACTAGCACATACACAGACATACACAGTCCAAACTTGTGATGTTTCTATAGTGTGAAACATTCCCACCATGGTTGATTGCATGTCACACATACGATAACACTAAACTCAGAATTGGTAAATGATTCTATGTATTTTCACCATACAGATACTATACACATCAATAACCTCAAGAGCATAGGTAGTAATAAAATGTAGTAAAATAACCAGGAAGTAATGAATTTTAAGTTGTTCACCTTTGTTTTTAATATACTGTATTTGATTGTAATTTTAACTATTTTTTATAATGGCTGTGTTTAGCAACCACTTGCAAAAATTGCTGAAAATGTAGCAATCAATTATCATGAGCTGGCTCTTGCATATAACTGGTCCAGATAACATGATGGGTGCGTTCAAAATGGTATTTATTTAAATTTCATTTTAAGAAGTTATGAAGGGGAAACTATGGTGGCCATCTTACAGTTGAGAACATTGAAACTCAAATAACTTGCTTTTCCAAGGTCACATATTTGGGCATTCACATTCAAACCTGTTTGAAAAGGGATGCATTTTATTTCTATTGCTGTATACACAGAGGATCAAGCTTAACACTTATTAAAGCACTGAACTGTTCAACAATTATGTGCTCATTTCTGGAGCTTTTACCAATTTTTTCCCCCTCAAAATAGAGTTGCAACTACTCCTTTAGTAATTGAAGCTGGGCAGGGTATTTCTTAGGTTTGAAAATTTTGTTTTCTGACCTTGGAAAAGCTATGAGAGATGCCTTTCTTAGCACATAATGATAATCTCAGCATGATTCCATTACTCCATCCGTCTGTTTTCGTAACTTTTAAAATATAATGAACTTTATTTAGTTATGATATTTGACATATGTTAATGAACCAACTCCACAGTGAACTTTATCAGTGCACTTTACTTCTACATTTTCTCATAAACTAGTATGTGAACATTTAAAACACTATGGTAACCATTGCATTGCTGAAAATGACTGCAACTTTTGAAAAAATTATTTTACTGTTAGATAACTATTGTTTTGTGAATGAGTTTGAGAGATCTGGGAATTGAAAAGAATGTGTTGGATCTTATTAGCCCTTCCAATTTGACACACTAGATATTCTATTTGGGCTTTGCAACACTTTACCTTGATTTGGTGTCAGGTTTAGTTGTCCCTGTGGTCAACCTTTACCAAACATAATATTGAATAAAGTCCCTTGAGGTGATTTCTAGGCCTTCTCCTATAGGCTTGCCGCCACAATATCTTATTTCCTTCATTGAGTAAATATTCATTGAGCACTTAGTACAGTCAAGTCTATTCCTACATTATTTACATTTTTAACTTCTTTAATCCACATAGCCATACTATGAGAGTCTATCATTATCATCTTCATTTTAAAAATGAGTCAACCGAGGCACAAAGGAGCTAAACACATTGTCTAAAGTCACACAGCAGGAAGTAGAAGAAACTGGATTTGAACCCACACCAACTGGCCCCTGAGCTCACACACTGGTCCCTATGTTATACTGTCTCTTATGATGTACAACTTACTCCCCCTTAACCAATATATATGAAGTAGCTACCTGCCTCTTTGATAATAATGAAAGTTTGTGTATTGAGTATATTAAGTGGACAGGAAACACTCATTAAATAAATTTGTTACCATGTCTCTCAAAGACTTCAAAAACCTTTGTTGATAGAGGCTATGAAATCATTCAGTTCTGACTTATGCAAACAGTTGTGGTTGCAACGACTTACCCTTGTTTTCTATTAGGTGGAATGGTTTCAATATTTAGGGTAAATACTATCTCTCATGTGAAGTTAGTCATTTTTGACATCACTTAGGTAATAATTTGTGCACTGGGGGCTTTCAGCTCATTGCTCATTAGCAGTCTTGTTTAGAACATATGATCAGACAACAGCTACCTCTAACTGATGTTAGGATTCTAAGAATAGGGACTCTTAGTGAGGGCTCTGGTAAGATGCTATATTTTCTCTATTTCAAAAATAAGTATGTTCTTTGGAACACAGTGTTTTAGATGTTACAGCTAATAGGAAGCAAGAAAATAAGTGAGCATGTCCCTGACAGGATGGATTTCTTATCCCCTTTCTGACATATGTGTGCTCTTGACATTTCATATTCATGTGTTTATCTCCTCTTTTATTTTCCTTTTTTAAAACATTTTTTTGATATTTTAAAAAGAGGAGAAGGGAGAAGAAGAGAGAGAGAGAAACATCAATATGAGAACAGACTATCGATTGGCTGCCCCCTGTACACACCCTCCTGGGGATTAAGCCCACAACCTGTGCATGTGCCATGACCTGAAGTCAAACAGGCAACCTTTCCGTGCATGGGACAATGCCTAACCAACTGAGCCACACTGGCCAGAGCTTTTTTTTTGTCTTACTTCTTTGCATTATGTATCTCAAACTATGAGCAAAAAAATAAAAACAAACAAACCAAAAAAACTTTTGGGAGATTTTGAATTTTCTGTGACAGGAAAGAACCTTAAAAAACGTTTCTAAGGACTAAAATTCACAGTTAAAAAGAAAACATCTTTTTATTATTTTATTTTTTTAAAATATATTTTATTGATTTTTTTTACAGAGAGGAAGGGAGAGAGATAGAGAGTTAGAAACATCGATGAGAGAGAAACATCGACCAGCTGCCTCCTGCACATCTCCTACTGGGGATGTGCCCGCAACCCAGGCACATGCCCCCGACCGGAATCGAACCTGGGACCTTTCAGTCCGCAGGCCGATGCTCTATCCACTGAGCCAAACCGGTTTCGGCAGAAAACATCTTTTTAAAGCTAGGCTTGCTTTTCTTAGAATCCTTCTTAGGAAAGTATAACTTGCCCAGTGAGGGGTCTCATTACATATAAGATTAGTCCTGAGTGCCCTGCAGCCAGATCTTAGGCTGGAAAACGTGACAATGTTGAGGATCCTCTGCTGTGGAGCCCAGCTTCCATGGTAGCTTTTAAGCACAGATACCCCTTTTGACTCCAAGATCATGAAAGCTGGCAGCAGTATATTGCCAAGCATTCAGTTTTTGCAGAGGTTGCAAAACTTTTTTTGTAAAGGGCCAAAGAACAGATATTTTAGATTTTGAGAGACTTATCATCCCTGTTGTTGTAATCCAAGGCAGCCAGCCATAAACAATACATAAATGAATGAATGTGGCTGTTTCAATAAAACTTCATTTTAAAAAGCAGGCATCAAGCTAGATTTGGCTCATACCCCTCTTCTGCTGAGTCCTGATCTAGAGAAATCAGATAGGTTAAAAATTTGTAGTCTTTTATCTTTTTTTAATAGATGAATCCTTCTTGCCCAGTTTGGAGTCAAACTTGTTTTTGCCATTAATCCTTACCTGAGGATATTTTTCCATTGATTTTTAGAGAGAGTGAAATAGAGGGGTAGAGACAAAGAGAGAAAAGCATCCATGTGAGAGAGAGACACATCTATAAATTGCCTCCTACCCACATCCCAACCAGGGCAAGGGATCAAGGGTGCAACTGAGGTACATACCCTTGACCATAATCGAACCCAGGACCCTTCAGTCCATGGGCCGATGCTCTATCCACTGAGCAAAACTGGCTAGGGCTAGAGTCAATCTTAATAAACATTTCTTAAATTCTCCATAAGTGCATAGACCACATGGGATAGGATAGGGCATAAAAATCTTCATTCTCACCATTATGTTAAGTGTGCCATTATCTCATATGCAGAACATGTTATGAACATACTAAACCTGGCTCCTCTCCATCCAGCTTGTGCCCTGCAATTTTTGTAAGAGCTTCATGTTTTGCCCTTTTTGCAAATCCACCCTTTTCCCTCCCTGCCTCAGCTGGGGCGCAGGCTGCCTTTCCCCGCTTCCAGACCGCCTTGGCAGTAGCTTCCCCTGAACTCCAGCCCACATACTGTGTCACATCCCAGTAATTCTTCCCCAAGCCTTGCCTGTGGGTTACTGAGCTGACAAGTGTCTAAATGACTGAGATAAGATATTTGCAACCTGCTGCGAACCTCTTCTTTCCCTGTACTTTTTGATTTGCTGCTTTATAAGCTTTGACAGAAAACGTTCTTGGCGACACAGGCAATGAATGGGGAGGGCAAAATGGAAGGGGCACACGATCCAGGACCCCTTCCTGCATGGCAGGCGAGCGCATTTATTTATATCTTCGCCGGCTGAGTGGCAGAGGTAACGGATTATACTGTGGGCGCAGGAAGGAGCATCCTTGTCCGGAGGGGAGTAATGTGCTCTACCACCTGGCAGCAGATTAGACAGGAGGAGCAGGCTATGAGAATACAGGTTCATGAAAATACAGGTTCAAAGCCACATTCCGTGTGACTGCGAACGTGGCATTTGCTATTTTATAAATTAATGCTTTGACCCTTTGGCATCTTTAACATTAGGTGGGAAAAGGTACGAAAGGCTCATACATGAAGTGTAGGTAAATGGTGAAGCCAGGTTTGAATGTATCCCAACCCCAAAGGGAGCATCAGAATTAAGTCGGGGAGCCAGGATGCTAAGTAATAACCTTAAGAGCTTTCTCCATTAGCACGGCCCCCTAGTGTGGTATTGTGCCTGGAGGGCTCTGAACTAGAGAGAGAGAGAGAAGGAAGACTGAGCCATGAGGAGGGGCTTTGGGGGCAGGGCACGCAGGGGGTTAGCTTTTAAAACAACCTAATTTAGAACGAATGTTTTAATCAGCCTCTGAGATCAGAGGGATTATAGGAAATATGAATAAAGCAAGGGTACGTTAAGCACTGTCCATGATCTGATAGAGAGTAACAAGGTACAGTTTCAATTTCTTTTTCTCTCACTACGCTTGCGATAGCTGGGTATTTTACTATCTGGTTACTTGGACTTTTACTTATTTGTTTGTTTGTTTGTTCATTCCTTTATTAATTTACACTTAGTCATTACTAGCTTTTCCTATAAAGCAAAGGGGCAAACTCTGACCCAGAGACCAGCTGAGTGACGTGAATAGATGAAATAGACCAGGTTTCACCGTCAGCAATAGCGAGAACTCTGATGGACTGGGGCAAACATGCCCTCATTTAACAACATTCATATTAAATATATATTTTTAATTGATATAAAAATAGATCCTATGAAAGTCAAACACAGTACAACCATGAGATACACAGCGTTACTTATTCTATTTTTTTTATTTCTTTTGATCTAATACCTTAAATTTGAAGAATTGTGCTCTCAGTAAGATTTTTGGTTAAAGTGTCATCTGGTGATATTATTGAACTAAATATAGCAGTTCTTCTCCCAAACTCCAATAAAGTTAAAGGCCTTTTTAAAATTTATTTTCCTTTTTACTTTAACTTTAAAGTTTACAAATCTCCAAGACTATAAGCGTGCAGAACTTTAGAGTTCATGGTGATTATTTAGCGTTAGGTGACAAAACTAAAACCTACATACATAGATTTCTTCAAGGTCACAGAACTAGTTTCTATTAGAGTTGAAATTAAATCCCAAATGTCCTCAATCCATAATGTATACTGCTTTATGGATACTGTATATCAAGTTTTTTAAAAATCCCAAAGATTTTTTATTCTAAACTAAGATAGTATCCAACAGAAACACCTGGAGATGTGTGAAAATTGGTTCTCTTCTTTCTACTGGCCATTGTTATCTCGCAAGAGAGTATGTCATTGACCCACTTGGGGGCTACATTTATAATTCTACAGGTCACTAGGGGAACTGACTAATGGTGAAGCAGTTAGTGAGGACTGGAAGTGGTTTATGGTACAGACACAATGCATGTATGGTCTAGTGATGAATTGTCAATGATATTGCCTTCCTACCTTGAGGACAGAATATTAGGCAGACTAGAGCAGTGGTTCCCAAGCTCAAATGCAAAACCAGTGTCAAGCTATGCCTAAATTCATGATCCATGGCAAAATGAGCTAAATAAGGACATTATAGTGAACTTTGTGGAAATAAAGTTAAACTTACAGATTGTTCTACGTTCTGAGATTATATCTTCTGTTTTATTGTAATGGTTAAAATCAATGTCTATTATAAAAATAGTATTTTATTACTGTTTGTAGCATCTTTCTTTAGCAAAATAAAAGTTGGCAACTGTATGTTACCCCTTCCCCACAGATTTTTCTTTGACATCTTACTGATATGTGCAAACAAATAAATCAACATAGAGAAAATAAGAGATTTGAAGTGTTATCTATAATGTGACACTAGGCTTAGTAGAATTTGAAGACTAGAGATCTTTCTAAGTCTAAAATTTTATTAGGAACTAGATGATCTTAACACCAAACTATTTGTTTCATTGAGCCCTCACCCCAAGAAGTTATTATTTTAAGCCCAAAGATTTAGATGTTAAGTATTAAGATTGTTTTTTTAAAATTTTATTACATAAGGATAGATTAAAGACAGAAAATAGAAATGGGAGATTTTTTTTAATCTAGAATAAATGTTATTAGATGTACAAAGTAAGTTTATAAATATAAACAAACTAAACACAATATTTCTAAGGACTTGAATGCAAATCTAGAATTTCTGCTCATCTAAAGCTTTATAGAAAAGTAGAAAAGGTTGTTTTGGAGAGCTGAATTTGCCTACATTTGAACTAACATGGTTTGTCCTTGTGAAAAGAGAAGGTTAAAACCCTTATTTCCAGCCAAAAGGTAGGGTATGATCTATACTCAAGGCAATGACAAACTTTGCATCCATGGTTATCATCTCCTCCCACCTTTTCTGTCTCTTAAGTAATCTCTACCAATAACCTCTTGCTTCATGAAATTTATTATCAAAATGTTGAAAATATTACACTTAATTTAGCCTAATAAGAAGCCATGCCAAGTTTACTGAGTATTTATTAGAAACCAGAGCTTTAGTGTCCTGAATCAAGTATAAGGGTTATATGATCAAAAACAGACTTAACAGTGATTATCCTTAAGTGGTGCCCAGTGTGTGATTTTTATTCTGTTATTCATACTCCATAATTTCCAGGTTGAATATATTTGCATTTGTAATTGGAAACAAAGTATAGATATGCTTTTTTATTTTTTTTATATTTTGTTGATTTTTTTACAGAGAGGAAGGGAGAGGGATACAGAGTTAGAAACATCGATGAGAGAGAAACATCGATCAGCTACCTCCTGCACACCCCCTACTGGGGACGTGCCTGCCACCAGGGTACATGCCCTTGACCGGAATTGAACCTGGGACACTTCAGTCTGGTTAGGGCTAGATATACTTTTTTAAAATGTAAAAAACTATAGAAGGCAACAAGAGAAATCTTGTGAATATTTGGATATAAGAAGTCAGCCCAACCCAGTTATATATATATATATATACACATACTAGGGGCCCGGTGCACGGAATTCGTGCACTGGGTGTGTGTGTGGGGGGGTGTCCCTCAGCCCAGCCTGCCCCTCTCACATACTGGGAGCCCTCAGGCGTTGACCCCCATCACCCTCCAATCGCAGGATCGGCCCTTTGCCTAGGCCTGACGCCTCTGACAGAGGTGTCAGGCCTGGGCAGGGGACCCTCATTTCCCCCCATCACTGGTTCTGCTCCCAGCCCAGGCCTGATGCCTCAGCCAGAGGCGTAGACCCCCATCGCCCTCTGATCACCTGATCGGCCCCTTGCCCCGGCCTGACGCCTCTGCCAGAGGTGTGAGGCTTGGACAGGGGACCCCCATCTCCCCCCGATCACTGGCTCTGGCCCCCGCCCAGGCCTGAGGCCTCTGGCCCAGGAATCATGCGTGGGCAGGGGACCCCCATCTCCCTCTGATCGCTTGCTCCAGCCCCCGTCCAAGCCTGACGCCTCTGACCCAGGCTTCAGGCCTGGGCAAGGGGACCATCATATCCCCCCAATCCCCGGCTCAGCCCCCCGCCCAGGCCTGATGCCTCGGCCAGAGGAGTTGACCCTCATCACCCTCCTATCACCAATCACCGGATAGGCCCCTTGACCAGGCCTGAGGCCTCCAGCAGAGGTGTCAGGCCTGGGCAGGGGACCCCCAGCCTCTGGCTGAGGCATCCGGCCCGCGCAGCAGGGACCTGCAGCTTCAGCGGCCCCGTGATTGTGGGCTCCGCTTTAGGCCCAGGCAAGGGACCCCTAGCTCCCGGGACTGCCAGCTTCGACCGTGCCCAGCTCCCATCGCTGGCTCCACACCTACTTCCTGCTATCACTGGCCAGGGCGGCAAAGGCGCCTGATTCTCCGCCTTTGCCCTGCCCCCAGCTCTTAGCTCCCCCCTGGGTTTCCGATCACTGTCAGTGGCAGGGGGCTTCTTCCTGCTTTCCCTTTCGCCTCCCTGCATTGTGCCTACATATGCAAATTAACCGCCATCTTGTTGGCAGTTAACTGCCAATCTTAGTTGGCAGTTAACTGCCAATCATAGTTGGCAGTTAATTTGCATATAGCCCTGATTAGCCAATGAAAAGGGTATCGTCGTACGCCAATTACCATTTTTCTCTTTTATTAGTATAGAAGATATATATATATATATATATATATATATATATATATATATATATATATGACTTTGATTTAGTCCATCTAAGTGTAAGGCCCTTCAACAAAAGCTGCTGGAGGAATTCAAAGATGATGATGATATGTAGGATTCTGTATAGCTGAACATCCACTAATTCCTTAATGGTCCATGGACACACCAGATAGTCATATAGCAGAAGCAGGCACAAGGTATCTTACAAATGACCCATTACTAGAAAGTTTAAAGTTTGTGCTTGGAACCCAGGAGCACAGATGGGATGTGAAGTGGCCTTCAACAGACACTGAAAATGTGATTGATTCTTTCACCCAGCCTTAGTTGCTGTGTGCAGCCTCCCTACCTGACCACCCTCATCTATACATCTGCTCCTTAAATATAATAAATAAATGAAAGAATGCCATTGCCGATGAGTAATTAAAAACTTTGCAGTCCTCTCTCCTCACCCTTCTCTCTTTCTTCCCTCTCTCTCCCCTGATAGGATGTCCAGAAAATTAAGCCAGCTGTACATTAATTGAGACTCTCTTCCATGTAGGGAACATCTGTCACTGCCTCTGTGAAGCTTATATTAACGAATTAAAACATTTGATTACCTTTAATCCAAAAGAATGAGGCAGTCTCCTCAGTCATTTAGCTCATCAGGGTTTTGGGTAGTTCTTTTCTGTGTGTTTTTCATGTGAAGCTTTTTTCTGTAGTCCTTCCCTGAAGCTGTGAGATCTTTCAGCAGATGGTGTTTTCCAGATCTATACCCTTTCCCTTGTGCAAGGGGGGAAATGCCCTCGACAAAAGCAATTTTGAAGGGAGACTGAAAAGGTCTCCACGATGAACATATTTTTAGAAACAGCTGGTAAAACAAATGGTCTGAATGTGATGCCTGGAGCAGCTCTATTCAAACAACAGGGTGTTTAAGGATAAAAACAGCCACTTTTCCATATCAGCACTCGTAGTGACTTCCATGCTTGCATTCAGAAAATGGGAGAGCTTGCTAAGACTTTCTGATTTCTGTTGTGTTTCCTGGGACAACTTCTTTCACTCTTTTTCCTTTTATTAATGTATGCATTTATCAGAAGCTGCACATCAAATAGTGAGGATTGTGAATGCCAAGCAGAAATATAATTTTAATTTACATCTAATGGATTTTTTAAAAAATTTGCTGTAGGCTTCTAAGAATGTTCCTATTGGATAGCATCTATGTGAAGCCCAAAAGATCGAAACAGGAAACTGATAATATATTTAAGCATCTCTGATCTTATATCCTATGCTCGGAAAAAAGTCAGGCACTGCTACTGAAGACAAATGTCTGTATTTCTAGGCAGTAAAAAATCTGATTTCACTGTTTATTCACCGCCTTCAGAGTCTGCTTTATGACCTTTCCTTGTCATGGCTTCATTTGTTTACCGAATTGTTTTGTTCTGGAGCCACTGCCAAGTGCCATTACACAGCTCCCTTCATCACACGGATAGGTGAAATGGCTCTTTATTACATTTTGTACAGTAGTTCCAATTTTCAGATTACTTATGTGTTCTCTCTGAGCCGGGCATTGCACAAACACTGATTTGTTATTATTGAACTTGATAAACGGGTGTCCACCTTATCAGTTGCTATTCATGTTGGCTTTTTCCACCACTTTCTTTACCATGGTTCTATTTTCATTTTAAGAAAACACCAGGAATAGTGCCTCAAGAAGAGTTAGTTAGTCATCATGTTGGACCTGGTGGGATCTTACCCACTGGAAAAAGGTCCCATTTTTAAATGATGTGCAAAAAATAATCTTGTATACCTTCTTCTGCTCACCCCGCACTCCATGGGGCACAGTGCTTACTTGATAGATATAACTGAAAAATTTTAAAAGGCCTTTACTTTCATTTTTTATTAAATAAATGAAAGAAAACAGTCTTTTCTAAAACTTGACAAATCTATAAGTGTGTCTCTTTTCTATTTTCCCCAAACTGACCTACTTGATAAATAGTTTTGATGTTATATAAGATAGTCTGGGACTGATTTTTTTTTCTTTCATTCTGACCCTAGAAAACATGACCACAAACACTGACAACCCAGATTTTTAAAAATATATTTATTCTTGTCTTTAGTATACATTTTCACTAAAGCACCAATCTGTAATTTTTATGGATGCCTTTTTTGATGTAAAAATATCTCCACATTGGAGTTACAGATCCTGTAGCACACACTGGAAATCTGACTACAAAGTCTGGTTATGTGTGTCTATTAATATGATTGTAATTATGTATCATATGTATACAAAATTACATAAATGGACAAATACTTCCTCTGAGATATTTTTTAACTTTGGATTTTCAAATAATGTCAAAGTTGGAGAAACATTTCAAGAATAGTACTTAGAACTCCCTCATGCCCTTTTCTCAGGTTCACCAACTGTTAACAGTTGTCACATTTGCTTATCATTTTCTCTCTCTGTATGGGAGTGTGTACTAGTATAACATTTATATAATTATAAGCATGTATATCACTCATATATCTGTGCCATTTGAGAGTGTATACAAAACATGATCTATACAGATAGATATATAGATGGATAGATAGATTGGTGGATGTCCCTCTGAACCAGTTGAGAGTAAATTGCAACCATCATTCCCTTTCCATTAAATAATTCAGTGTATATTTCCTAGGACCTAAGATAAACAAAGAGTACAGTTATCAGAAATCAATAAATATAGCCTTGATAAAAATCTCACTTTGAGTACATACCAAATTTTTATCAATGTCTGCATAATGTATGTTAGAATTACTTTTTCCAGTCCATGATCTAATCCAGGATCACACACTATGTTTAGTTGTCAAGCTAAGCAATGATTGAAGCATTTTTCTGATATATTATTTTGTTTTACTTCCACACTGTGCTGGTCATGGATCAGGAAAAGTAAGGCAACTTCTTCCAGTCCTACTGGGTATATTGATGAAGCGCTGGGGATACAAGTATGAGCAAGAACAGAGATAACCCCTGGTGGGTCTAGTAGGGGAGACTGCCATGCATTATTAAGGGATCTCCAAATAAATGTGTGGTGACAAAGTTGGATGAATGCAGGACATGTGACAAGGTAGGGATGAGGGGTGAGAATACAGGTGGGGGCAGAGAAACTTTCTCTAAGTAAATGATATTTGAGTTGAATTATTTGGAATAATTGGGAGTTAACTGGGCAAAGAAGAAAGAAAAAGCACTTGAACTTGCAAGAAATTTTAGACACTAGGGAAAAAAATTAGCCATCTCTGAGAGGGTGTCATTTTGGAGTAGCAACTATTTCACAGGATTTTGTCCAAAGTATAAAAGAAAAAACCTTTGCCTGAATAGGCTTTGGTGTCCTTCTGCATATTTGAGAGTGATTTAGTGACCCTGCACTGCCCCTTGGTGGGAGTGAGTGGGCTTTGTGAAGAATATAAATAGAGTAAAATGATATATTCACTGGAAGAAAGTTGGCTTAGAAAGGCAATCAATCTGTACTTTGTACACCAATTTCTATCAATAATGGAGAAGGTGACAGGATTATGTGTCTTAGACTAGAAGAGTCACTAAAACTGGTTCCAGGATTCTCAGTCTTAGATGACTCTTAATAGTTAGGTATATGATTATGCATTATTTCTGTAAGCACATACAACTTGGATGCTAAAGATGTAAGACAGAGTGCAAATTCTAAGCATTCTTACATTGTGCAGAGCTCAATAAAGAGTTAATCACAAAACATTTTTTTTTTTTAAGAAACAGATGTTGCTTCAAAGGATTGTGCTGGCAATTGCATATTGGTGATGATCGTGAGGAAGTGGAGATCAAATATTGATCTACTTATAATTTACACAGTTCCACACTTTAGAGAAAACACATTCTCCCCCTCACTTCCACCCTCACCATTACAGTCAATATCAGTTAAGTCATTGAATATGTGATTTTAAAATTGCTGATCATTTCCCAGTGTGATTACTGATTTGAAGGAAATGGTTTGTACATGTTCTGATTTATTCATACTTGCCCCACAATAAAAAACTTGCTTGTGGTCCTAGTCGGTTTGGCTCAGCGGACAGAGTGTTGGCCTGTGGACTTAAGGGTCCCAGGTTCAATTCCGCTCAAGGGTACATGCCTGGATTGCAGGCTCAGTCCCCAGTAGGAAGCAGCCAATCAATGATTCTCTCTCATCATTGATGTTTCTATCTCTCTCTCTCCCTTCCTCTTTGAAATCAATAAAAAACATATTTGAAAAAAAATGTTGCTTGTGCTTCCATAGTTGGAATAAAAGAAAAATGTTTTATACTAGCACTACATAATATTTCGTATTTGTTACGTAGATTATATGTTGTATTTATAATTATTATTAATAACAGTGATTATTATTATAATTAAGAAATATCCTTTTTTCTGAAAAGAAAATAATAGGAAGTCTATTCTGAATGCCTGTTCCCACCATAAGAGTTTCCTAAGTCACATTTTGGATTGCTCACAACATCCCAGTACTGGGTTGGAACTTAAATGTTCTTTCTATCAATTAGAAAACAGCAGGTTTTCTTTATGTCTGTCATTGTCCACGTATGGCTTACCTTCTGCTTATAATAGTCCATCACTTCTGCCACCCATTGCACTTTATGAGATTACTACTGATTACCATTTAGATTTGTTAAGTGACATAGCATGTCACATTTTATGGACCCAGGAACCAGTAACTATCAAGGTTAGTAGTTGTAGCCTGAATCAGTTATAAATGAATTGTTTTATTGCCCACATAATGATCAATATGCATGCTGCCACAAAAGCTTTGTTCTAATTCCTAAATGGAAACATTGGTGGTTGTGGGGTTTGTTTGTGTTGTGTTGTGTGTGTGTGTGTGTGTGTGTGTGTGTGTGTGTTTCTTTTTTAATTACATGGGATATCAGACTTCCCTGAAGTTTAGTTTTCTCCATTAAAAGAGATTGCTAGTAAGCATCTTTTTTTTCTGGGATAAATAGAATTGAGTTGTGGTAACAATATCATCAACACACCCAGCCTACCGTGGCCACAGAATCCAATGCCTTTTTTTAAAAAATGAAGGTGTCTGCATATCCACAGTACTGCTTACTGTACTTCATTACAATGCATTGCTTCACACAACACACTCTGAATGAAGAAGATATGCTGGGCAGCTTCAAATCCAGGCACTGCCTCCAAGCCGGGCTTGTTTATCTGTCTGCAACACCCTTAGAGCATTTGAAAGACTACTGATGAGGTTCATTCATGCTGAAAAAAAATGTGTTGATCATTATGGCCATTTTCTTCACAATGGCCTGGCATGGATGGATGGAGAAGGCCATTGTTATCACACAAATGACAGTTGATGTTGCTCTGGTATGACTTGTCCAGGAAAGTTGCATCATTTTAAAATGAATGAAGTTCCAGGGAACATTTATGACTATATTACTGTAGTTGTAACTTTTGGAGACATTTTAAGCAGCTTGCAAAAAATAAGTTTAGATTCTAGAGATAATTTGTTCTATTATTCCTGGGTGGTGTGTTGGGGGCGGGGGAGTGGAGAAAATGTTGTATTTATGTAAAATCCTTTATCTGGCTATAGAGATTGGATTCAGGCTCAAGAAGCGGCTTGGAAGTCATGCACTCTTGGCTTTAGGTAATGAACACAATGAACAATAGGTCTTTCTGTTTCAGTTTTAGAATGGAGGCACCTTTTTCCCTGGAATTATACTTAGTATACTTTAAAATTTATGGCTTGAGTGTGATACAAGAAGAGAGAATAGTTTAGCATGTGATTATTTTATTCTGCAAGTATTCAACTAGAAAAGGAGGTGGGCCCAGCAGGTCTGGCTCAGTGATTGAGTATCAACCTGTGAACCAGGAGGTCATGGTTTGATCCCCTGTCAGGCCACATGCCTGGGTGCAGGCTCAATCCCCAGTGCGGGGTGTGCAGGAGGCAACCGATCAATGATTCTCTCTCATCATTGATGTTTCTGTCTCTCTCTTCCTCTCCCTTCCTCTCTGATATTAGTAAAAATATTCTTTTTTAAAAACGGAGGATAGTATTGCCTTTTATAAAAACCTGGGGGTTATAAACCACCCATAGGCCCCAGTGTCCTCCCATACCACTGCCTGATGCCACTGGCCAGAACTAGGAAAAGCAAGTCTTGATTTACCATTCAGTGGCCCAGGTCACTCATGTCACAATGGAGGACAACTAGTCTACTTGTCCACTTTATTAAAAAACTCTGTATTTACCAGAGTTTGGGTAAATGGACCAAAATACCCTCTCCGTTTGGATGGAATGGACTAAACCACCTTGTTCCATCACCGACCTTCTGACTCATGTGCTCTGGAGAAGGAGACTTGCTCAGTTCACTATTTTTTAAAATATATTTTTTATCAGTTTTAGAGAGGAAGATAGAGGGAGAGATAGAAACATCGACAATGAGAGAAAATCATTGATTGGCTGCCTCCTGCACACCCACTACTGGGGATCAAATCTGCTACCTGGGCATGTGCCCTGACCAGAAATTGAACCATGATCTCCTGGTTCATAGGTTGATATTCAACCACTGAGCTACACCAGCCAGGCTCAGTTCACTATGTAGTCAACTCTGTGAACTTTCTGTGTTATTCTGTGCAAGACATTAATAAGAGCTGTAAGCCACCTATTTATTTAGTCCTTTTCCTCATCTTTTCCTCATTTCTTTCACACTGATTGAGGAGATGGGAAGGAGGCTGAATAAACTCTTTTTAGATGACACAAATATTAAAATTACAGATGAACTCCAAGGAGGTTTCAGTTCATTTCAGGGAAGTGTTGATATGAGGTCTTTAGGGTCAATAGTCCTATGAGAGAGAGAGAGAGAGAGAGAGAGAGAGAGAGAGAGAGAGAGAGACCACTAAGGAATTGTGAGAAAAAGAAAAAAGGGGGGAATGTCTAGATTCCTTAGGAAATTGGGGGGTTGAGAGCATTTTAAGAAAAAAATGCTTGCTTTTTCACCAGCTGTGTCATTTTTTTAAAAGGAACAAGAAACTTAATACTTTCTCTGAAGTATAATAGAACTGCAGACCTAGCTTCACAATTTTTTCTCTCTTTTACCTAATCTTGGCATTCATTACTCAATAGGTATTGAGTGTGTGTGTTTTCCCATGAGATCTGGTCATGAACCTAATGATAATGCAGACCTGGGTCAGGCTCTGGTGTTTCCCACATTCAAGGTGGGAAGGGACTTCTGTGTGTGGTTGTCCTGTACTTTCATCCATGCCTCTGGAAAGCTCATATAATCAGGAGAACTGAGGATACATTCACAGACTCTTTAGACACCGTGTTTCCATCAGTCTAGGTGTCATATCTGGTTTTACTTTTATCTTATTGAAGATGAGTTTTGAGGTTTCCAGCTTCTTTATCCATGTCTGGAGAATGAAGCTATTTCAGTTAGGCACAGCTCCGCCATCCTTAGAAACACTGAGGATGAATTTTCATTGTTTGTACCTGCTAATCATTTGAAACTATAAATGAGTATCTTGGCTGCTGGCAAAATTCCACCATAACAGCTAAAAGAGTGTTTGGGAAAGATGCCAGCAGTCGCCAGATTGCATTAAGTACTTAAACGACTCTTGAAGATCAGTTCTGCAGTTGGGGACTTGAAATCAGCAGCAGATCCATCTAGTTTCCAGTTTACCTTACTCTGGGATTTTCAGTTCTTTTGTGATTTCCCCCAAATGTCCAGCTCAAAGTGGATTCTTTCTCCCTGACTCTCTCTCTCTGACATGCAAGTACTTAGGTGAAATGTTTATAATACTTCAGAATTAAAAAGCACTTTTACATATTTACCTATGGCCTTCTATGTATATTAATAATATTACAATATTGTCTATGTTATGATATTTATGGTATAACAGGAACACTAAAGGAATCATAATATGTAGTCTCTCCCAAGTTGGACCACAGCAGGAAAGGAGAGAAAAATATATCAGAAACATGGGCTGCAGCCCTGGCTCAGTTACTCAGTGTCTTTATGACCTTGAACTGGTGCCTTAAATTCTCTGCAATGCAGTGTTATTGCTTTTTACCTTGAAGCCAGTGGTTCTATACTGAGGGTGATTTTGTTCTAGGAGACATTTGGAAATCCCGGGTACATTTTTTATTTTCACAATTTGGGAGATGCTATTGACTTCTGGTCAGTTGAGGCCAGGGAAGCTGCTAAACATCCTACAGTGCACAGAACAACTCCCACAATAGAGAAGTACCCAACCCAGAATGTCAGTAATGATGAGGCTGAGAAACTGTGCTTTAAGGTGTAAATAACATCTACCCCATTCATCACATCATTATAGTGGGGCTCAAATATATATGAAAGCATAAAGTAGCCTTCCGTGTCTGATTTTAATGCTATCTGACATTGCACATAGGGACACCAAAATTGAATCTTAAGAGAAAAATGGATTTATTCTCCTAGATTAAAAGTTATAAATGAAACCTATCAGATTAAAAAATATTAAATACATCCACTGAATCTTGCTCCATAATTTTATGGTTTTAAACTAATTCTCCAAACATAAAGAGAAACAATGATAAAATATTAATATCACAAGAAACCTACTATTCAGTAACTAATATAGATAAAGGAAATTGGAATCCATGCAACTAATGGGCTTTTCTATTAGCGTACAGCCATAACACATCTTTCCTAATAGAAGCAAGCCTGAAATGATAAGTTGTTTGGATCACATTAATTAACATCCGGCTCTATTAGATCTGCACCTGAGGTTGGGTTCATTTAACCAGTGCTGATGAATATCAAACTTAACAATATCTAGCCACATTATATTAGAATAAAATATGTTTTACATTGAAGGCAAATTTTAGACTAGACTCTTAATAATGGCCTTTTATATTAACTCAGATTACTAGAGATAGTAAAAATAAAAAAAAGGATTAAATTCCAGTGAACCAAGCTCCAACATCATTTATTGTCACAATGAAAATTCATCCTTTTGTTGCTTTTGCTGTGCAGTTGCCTCATATGTATATATAACTCTACAATTTATGAGTCAATTTTACAGATATTACTTTTTGTCATATTTATATGCATTCTCCTTAAAATTTTACCTTGAAATCCATGGACAAGATCTCTTGAATTTCTTTACAAAATTTTATTTACAAGAGCATCTTTATTGGGAAAGAGCATGCAGTCTTTGTCAGTTTTTCAATAGGGTTTGTCTTATGAAAAAAGTTGAGAGATTACCCTTAAAATAAAAACTCATATTCTACAAATCCCTCTAATATGATACTAATAGAATTATCAATATATTAGCACATCATCTTTAGAGGTACCAATTGATCAATAATTTTGAAATTCTCACTTGACATGCACAAGTTTTATGCGTTTTTTTTAATTTAAAGATTCAGATTAGAAGCTCTGCCGTATAGCTAAATTGAAAATATTATGCAAATGCAGAACAATATTATTTAATTGAACCTTTTGGAATGAAAATAACCCAGATGTGCAAAACTCTGCAATCTGGAACAAACATCCTAATATATATATATATATATATATATATATATATATATATATATATCTGCCAGGTATCCACATCTTATATGTACCCAGGCAAAGGAAAGCAGCTCTGACTCCACTCCCAAGAAAATATGCATGAAAGAGCATGCGCATTATACTACATACAAACTCTTAGCTTGTTTGTTATGGAAATCCCACTGCACAACAACAACTATATAGATGGACCGGAAATCCAGACAGTTGGTAAATAAGTAGAATGCCCCACACCCACCAATACGTTTAACCCTTAAGAAACATAAAGAAGTTTCAGAGGAGAGAAAAGTAGGGATCCAGAACAAGTCACCCCAACCCAAATGTGCCTACGTGGTATGCAGATTGTTTTGAGCTGAAGACAACTTCCCTTGCTCAGGAGAAACTTCTGTCTCACTCCCCCTCCCCTGCCCCATTGCCCATCCTTAAACTGCCTAGAAGAATCTGAATTAGAGGACTTGCCCATAGAGATTATCAAGGATAGCCTTACAACCCACCTATATGGCAGGGGAAAGTTTTATTTAGTAAATATCTGATCTTATCGTCCTGCAGTGATTCTTTGAAGCCATCAAGGTGCAATACCTCATCCCTAGCTCAGACTGTTTATATACCTCAATCCCCCTTTCTGTCTCGGAATCTCTCCCCCATATGGACTCTCTGAACCTCTCATGTATGCAGGGTTCCCATACATACATATGTATTAAATTTGGCTATTTTCTCTTGTTAAAAAAATAAAATAAAGAAAACACAGAAATCAAACATTTCTTACTAACTGCTAAGATTTTTAGTACCACTGGAGAAACAAACTCTGTTACAGAAATTGGCATTCCATCCAGAACCCATTCTCTTCATTTTCCTAATTCTATCTCTGCTACCTTTTTCTCATCTGATAAGAGATTTCCAAGTGCTGCTCTGGTAACTGCCAAAGGAGCCCAGAGTATGTGCGATAAGAGGCCTTATCAGAGTCTCCTGGAGGGCCCAGTCCTCTTAACCTTCCATTTCTTGAAACAACCATTTGACTATATACTAGTATGATTTGCTGTTCAGCTTCACAGCTACAGACAAAACAACATTTTACATGAAATGCCACTGTTCAAAACACTGTTTATGTATTGCTCAAAATATAGCCATGTGTCTATACTTGTTTACATGCCAGTAAAGACTATAACATTCAACATGACACAAAAGGAGCTAGTTCAATATTTTGCTAAAAGTATTTTTCTAGATTAATACTAAATAAGTGAAAATGACAAAGTAAAAATCAAAACCAGAAAGGTTTGCATTCCTTCCCAATCATATATGTATATATCCGGACACTGTCTGCCAACCTGTCTCCACTACCCCCAACAGAAACTGATTTAATAGGTCTGACTAACATGACCTAAGATTATGCAAGAAAACCCTCAGAGACCCTCTGAATATCTCATTGTACAATTATAATTTTGAGGGAATAAGTTTGAAATAAATCTGTGAAGATTCTAGGATCTCCTGTAGAAGTTATTTTTGTGCCCATAGATTAGCTCATTTGTAATTTTTCATACTCAGAACTGAATATTTAAAAAATCCTGTTTAAGGATGACATTGTGGTTCAGTGTAAAATAAATAGGATTGGATACAGTCAGAACTATTCATTTTTCTAATGTGTCACTTTGAACAAATTAACTTCTTTCAGCCAAAGTTTGCTGCTATCTAAGTTGTCAGTGTAATGATTAAGTAAAATAAAATATCTAAAGCACTTAACACAATGTCTGGCAGAAATAAGTTCTTAATAACTCCTAAGAACAGCTCCTTCCAGAAGTAGATTTCTGGTTGATTTATGTTTTAAATTATATATTCATGTTTTAATTTAAATTATATAATTATAATTTATATTTTCTTTCCTTTTTCCATATTTGTGAGGAAATCACTATGTTAACCATTTGAGCTTATGTATTTGTCCCTAAGCATGTATGTATCTTCACTAATCTGAAAGCTCATATATATTGAGTTTATGCAGCGCTTCTCAACCTGTGGGCCCTGACCCCTTTGGGGATCAAACAACCCTTTCACAGGGGATGCCTAAGACCATCGGAAAACACATATATAATTACATATTGTTTTGTGATTAATCACTATGCTTTAATTATGTTCAATTTGTAACAATGAAATTGGGGGTCACCACAACATGAGGCACTGTATTAAAGGGTCACAGCATTAGGAAGGTTGAGAACCACTGGTTTAGAGAATGATGAGGAAATATTTCCCTACAGTACTTTAGTTTATAATAATTAAAAATAATTTCATGAGAAGTGTCTTGCTCACCCAGCCATCTCTGTAGTCTTCTCCTTTCTGGTAAACCAGCTACTTGAGTCTCAGGTCAGATACAGTCAAAGCCATATAGTCACGGTATATCATCTTACTGTCAAGTGCATGAGTCTTGGCCAACCTTTTCATCTTGTTTGTACAGTCCTAATTTCCATTAGTTACAAAAACTCCTCGGTGGTATGGATTTTATGAACACTATACATTCTTTGCAATGAAGATAGATTTTAGGGGGAAGAAGGTGTTTTCATGATATGGTGAGTTTTATGGCAATATGTTGTCAAGTTCAGCTATTTCCCATGGACTACTTAAAGAACTTAAGGGCCCTACAGAGAGATGGCAACAGGTTGGAATACCCAGCTGCTACCACCCAAACAAAACAACAGCTCAAAGAAATTGGTCAGAATTCTGGTCATAATGACAGAGTAGAGGAGCTTTGGTAGGGAAAAAAAGAGGCAAAATAAACCTTATTCAATAATTCATTACTATATATACACAATCATAAAATGTCATGGTACCAGCTGAGGAGAAAGGTCCCACTGCTGTCAGGTTCTGCTGTCAGTGACTGCAGGGCCACAGCAAGCAAAGATAACCATGTACATTTCACTTCTCTGATCACCATTCCTCCCACTCATAATTTGTTTGGCCCATTCCTTCTGATTGCCTGAAGACAGGCATCAAAGTCTGGCATCTCTAGGTTTGGATATTGAGTTTATTTTATCTTTAGTTTTCACAATGAAAAGCCTGAGTTTTTAATAAACATCCCCCTACCAATTTATGAAAGTAAGAATGATCTTGATAGTGATTTATTTTTCGGAAGGCTTTTTAAGCCAGCTGTGATGAGAAGGTCCAATTTGCATTGGAAGTGCTAACTAGAACTCAGGGAAATCCCATCTGGTTTAGAGACATGTACAAGAAAATAAAACAGAATAGAGAATGCAATGCTTCAGTAGTTTGCAAAACATTCATTCCATTCCTTCTGTGGATAAGCACCATGCTCTGGAAGACAGCAAGAGAATGGTGGAGTGACCAACTTGAGCTCTTACTATAGGTCTAGAACTATTCTAAGGATAGTGGAGAATAAGGCAAACCTGTGTGCTCATGGAGCTTATATTCCATAAATAAATGGGCAAGAACCAACTAGTAAGTACTTTGCAGAGAGTCATGAGGGATGATCAGTTAGTGAACAGCTTGCTACTTACAGGGAAATCAAAGGCCCTCTAAGGAGTAAAATTAGAGGAGAAACCTGAACTACCAGAAGGAATTAGCCAGGCAAAGAACAAGAAAAGAAGTGTTCCTGGTAGGGAAACTAGAGTGCATGGCCAGAATCAGAGAAGTCCTGGTCAGAAGGAACTGTAGGAGATGAGACTGGGGTGGTAGACAATGGGCACATGACAGGGGCTTTCACAGTGGGTCGGAGTACAGAATTTTGGTTTGGAGAATTCTACCTTTGAAGATTTTAAACAAGAAAGTGACTTGATCTGATTTATAGTGTATACTTTTTATTATTTTTTATCCTCATCTGAGGATATGTTTATTGATTCTAGAAAGAAAAGAAGGGAGATAAAGAGAGAGAAACATCAATGTGAGAGAAACATCGATCAGATGCCTCCTGTATACACTCCAACAGGGGATTGAACCCCCAACCTAGGTATGTGTCCTGACTAGGAATCAAATATTCAACCTTTTTGGTGTATGGCACAATGCTTCAACCCTCTGAGCCACAAAACCAGGGCTATTGTATTCTTCTTAAAGATTACCTTAGTTCAATATTTGAATGAATTTTAGGGATCCAAAAGTGGAGTACGGGAATCAATTGGGAAGCAACAGCAGAGGCCAAGCAAGGAATTATGGTGGCTTGCTCTAGGTCTTGGTTAATGGCAATGGAACAAAGTAGACATGTGAGAAATTTGTTGCCAAAGTAGAGTCAACAAGAGTTCCTAGTGCACTGGATACATGGAAATGAGCTGAGAATGGGACTCAAGTGTGATGACTAATTAGGGGAATGTATACCTACTAGTAGGTCAAACCCAAGAAATAAGAAATATGAGAGGAGGAGAAAATTTAGAAGAGCAAAATTCAAAGTTCTGTTTGGCCCTTTCCAATGTGAAGTGCTTTTAAGTAGGTCAAACCCAAGAAATAAGAAATATGAGAGGAGGAGAAAATTTAGGAGAAGAGCAAAATTCAAAGTTCTGTTTGGCCCTTTCCAATGTGAAGTGCTTTTAAGACATTGAAGTGAAAATGTTGAGTAGGAATTTGGGTAAAGAAAACTGGAATTCTGAGAGGAGTTTTGAAGTGGAAATCATAGTCATATAGATGGTAGGTATTACAGCCAAGGGGCTGGATAGGATAGCCTTTAAAATTAAAGCAACCTAAGGCCTCAACGAGGGCAGTAAAGTGATGGAGAGATAAGGGGCCAGGTCAGGAAGAGAGAAGGTAGAAAAATCTTGTGTTATTCAAGCTAAAGGAGCAAAATATTTCACACAGAGCCTTCATTTCTGACTAACACACAGGTATCTTTTTATGTTTATAAAATAAACTAGAGGCCCGGTGCACAAAAATGTGTGCACTCAAGGGGTGGGGGGGTTCCCTCAGCCCGGCCTGTGCCCTCTCACAGTCTGGGACCCCTTGGGAGATAACAGCCTGCTGGCTTAGGCCTGCTCCCGGGTGGCAGAGGGCAGGCCCAATCCCTAGGTGCAGCCCCTGGTCGGGCTCAGAGCAGGGCCGATTGGGGAGTTGGGGCGCTGCCCCGTCATGCACAGAGCAGAGCAGATGGGGAGGTTGCGGCGCCACCCCATGTCATGCACAGAGCAGGGCCAATCAGGGGGTTGGGGCGCTGCCCCCATCACACACAGAGCAGGGCCGATCAGGGGGTTGGGGCGCCGCCACTCTCACACTCAGGGCAGGGCCGATGGGGAGGTTATGGCTCTACCCCATCACACACAGAACAGGGCCCGTGGGGGTGGTGGTTGGGGAGCTCCCCGTATCAGGCACAGAGCAGGGCTGCTCAGGGGGTTGTGGCCCCGCCCCCTGTCACACACAGAGCCGCAGGGCGATCAGGGGGTTTGGGAGCTGCCCCCTGTCACGCTGATCCCGGTGCTGGGAGGCATATTACCCTTTTACTATATAGGATAGAGGCCTGGTGCATGGGTGGGGCCTGCTGGTTTGCCCTGAAGGGTGTCCTGGATCAGGGTGGGGGTCCCCACTGGGGTGCCTGGCCAGCCTGGGTGAGGGGCTGAGGGCTGATTTCAGGCTGGGAGTGACTAAAGTTCCCAACCGCTCCTTTTTTTTTTTTTTTTTTTTTTTTTTTTATTCTGGGCCAGCTTTACCTTGAGGCTTGGGTCCAGCTCTTAGGCCTCCACAGCTGAAAGTAGGTTTCTGGCCTTTGCTTACAAAGTTGTGAATCTGCTGGCTGAAGTCCGGCGGTATTTGTTACAATGTTTCTTAAAATGCCCGCTCAGAGGCCTGCAGCCGCAGGAGGGGAACATTGGTTTCCTCCAATGATCCTCCGATCCTCCGTCACTGAGGCAAGGAAGCCTCATGTTAGTTTCAAGCTGCCTGGCTGCCAGCTGCCATTTTGGCTGACAGTTAATTTGCATATCTCGCTGATTAGCCAATGAAAAGGGTAGCAGTCGTACGCCAATTACCATGTTTCTCTTTTATTAGTGTAGATATTTTATATTGCTTACTGTCCTTGACTTTAATAATATTAAAGGGGCCTAATAGTTCACACATAATGAGCTATTATGCATATATGAGCCCTAAAAATCCACACAGAGGCAAGGCTAAGAACAGAGGTTGCTTAGCACATGGCTTTGAGCCCTGTTTACACTGCTCTTTTTTTTCTGTACTTCATGAAGATAATTCCCTCTTGATTAAAAAATTAATGCCAGCAAGGATAGCTTTGCAAAGCAGAAATCCAAATGTTGCAAGCTTTTCTATTCTTGAAATTCAACAAATATGTATTGAAGATCTATGGTGTGCCCAGCTCTATGCTAAACAGATTAAAAACCATAAGATAAGCCTAAAGATTCAACTTGTGCATCAAGGAAATCATAATATCTTGAGGAAATCATAATATCTTGAGTAAGAAAGGCTTACTTATATTAATTCCTGATTAGAATTAAAACAAAATGAAAAGAAGCATATTAATTCCTGGGAATTTCTTAATGGAGTTTTTCCTTTTGTATATCTTAACCAGTAACAACACTTTGAGTAGAAAATAGCTACAATACTACCTTGACCTTCCACTCCCTTCTATCCTTTCCTCATGGTTCAAATGTTTTTTGGGATGTATATTTCCAAGAGATTTAATGAGATTTCCTCTTTTGTCATCATCCTCTTTGATTTCTTTAGTAGAACCAAGAAGTGCTGACCTCATACAATATAGTAAATAACATCTTGCATTTGAATTTAATATTTTAAAGTTTCCAAAGTAATTTTACTTGTGAGACCATAAATTTCTGAGTTAGAGAGGACAAGTCTTTGTGATTTTATAAATGAGGAAACAGGTTCCAGGGGTTGGGATGAGGAACAAGTGAGTTTTTGTCAAGTCACATGACTTGATAGAGGGCAATAGCTCACCTCCAGGCCCATGCTCCTGCCATTAAATATGTTATTATGAAAGCATATTTAAATAATACCTCTTCAGATATTAACTCTCACCTACAGAAAAATGAAATAAAACAATTATAAATTTGGATGCAGAAATAACAAAATTCACCATTAAAAGATGAAGTAATTGAGCTTTGGGAATTTAGCATTATTGGAGGGCTAGGGACAGAAGTTCAAGAGAAGTAGAATAACAGCTATTTGGGTTAGGATTTGAGATTGAGATTACTGTTTGATGCTGAAGCAGATACTACAAGGATCACACTTAGAGTAGCACTGACTGACTCAGCCTCTTTCATAGCTGATGTTATGGTATCAGCTTTGAAGACAATAGTAACAAGTATTTGAAAAGCTCTTTAGAATTCATAAGCACTTTCACATTCAAAATCTCAGTTGTATAAGCTTACCCTGTGAGGTAGGTTAATTGAATAGGCATTATAATCTTCATATTACACATGAGGAAACAAACATGAAGATTAACTGACTTGTTCAATGTCCTAATAAGCTGGTATAGTAATCAGTACAACCAAAACTGGAACTTAGGTTTCCTGTTCCTAAAATTTCTATCCCATATACTAGATTTCATGCATAAGTGGTCACTGTGGTGATACATTATTTTAATGCCTTTATGAATGGTATAGTATAGTGTGTGGGTATAAAAAAGTGAGTAATTAAATATATTAATTAATTTACTCATTCATTAGTTTATTCACTAAATGTTTGAATGTTTATTAACATTTTAGTTGGTAAGAAAAATAAATTTAAAAAAGACTCTATCCTTTTCCTAAAGTTTTTAGCATCTATTTGAAACTGAGAATAAAACAAAGTGCATTGGAGTATTGGAGTCATTGAAATCTGTATAGGGCATAGTAGGTTCACAAAGAAGAGTGGAGGTTGGGGGACAGAATTATAGGCACAAGTTAAAGGTCATGCAGATATAGTGAAAGAAGTCATTAATTTAATATCCTTCCATGTCTGAACATTCTCTTACCAGTTTTGACTATGTGATACTATTCTTCATAATGTTTTATCCATTCTTATCTGTCTTCTTTTTTTTTTGAATGTTTTCCCTCTTTTTTATTTTTTTATTGCTTAAAGTATTACAAAGGGTATTACATATGTGTCCTTTCTTTTTTTCCCCCACCCTTGACAATCCACTGGCCTCCCCTACCCCCAGTGTCTTATGTCCATTGGTTATGCTTATATGCAAGCATACAAGTCCTTCGGTTGATCTCTTACCCCCCTCCCTCCTGCCCCCCAAACCTCCCCAGCCTTCCTGCTGCAGTTTGACAATCTGTTTGAGGCAGCTCTGCCTCTGTATCTATTATTGTTCAAAAGTTTATAATGGTCTCTATTATCCATGAATGAGTGAGATCATGTGGTATTTTTCCTTCACTGACTGGCTTATTTCACTTAGCATAATGCTCTCCAGTTCCATCCATGCCATTGCAAATGGTAAGAGTTCCTTCTTTTTTATAGCAGCATAGTATTCCATCGTGTAGATGTACCACAGTTTTCTAATCCATTCATCTACTGATGGGCACTTAGGCTGTTTCCAGATCTTAGCTATGGTGAATTGTGCTGCTATGAACATATGGGTGCATATATCCTTACTGATTGGTGTTTCTGGTTTCTTGGGATATATTCCTAGAAGTGGGATCACAGGGTCAAATGGGAGTTCCATTTTTAGTTTTTTGAGGAAACTCCACACTGTCTTCCATAGTGGCTGCACCAGTCTGCATTCCCACCAGCAGTGCACGAGTGTTCCTTTTTCTCCACATCCTCTCCAGCACTTGTCGTTTGTTGATTTGTTGATGATAGCCAGTCTGACAGGTGTGAGATGGTACCTCATTGTTGTTTTGATTTGCATCTCTCAGATGATTAGTGACTTTGAGCATGTTTTCATATGTCTCTTGGCTTTCTGAATGTCCTCTTTTGAAAGGTGTCTATTTAGGTCCTTTGACCATTTTTTGATTGGATTGTTTATCTTCTTTTGTTAAGTTGTATGAGTTCCCTATAAATTTTAGAGATTAGGCCCTTATCAGATATGACATTGGCAAATATGTTCTCCCACGCAGTGGGTTTTCTCGTTGTTTTGTTGATGGTTTCTTTTGCTGTGCAGAAGCTTTTTATTTTGATATAGTCCCATTTGTTCATTTTATCTTTAGTTTCAAGTACCCTAGGAGCTGTATCAGCGAAGAAATTGCTTCGGCATATGTCTGAGATATTGTTGCCTTTGGATTTTTCTAGAATTTTTATGGTTTCCCATCGTACATTTAAGTCCTTTATCCATTTTGAGTTTATTTTTGTGTATGGTGTAAGTTGGTGGTCTAGTTTCATTTTCTTGCATGTATCTGTCCAATATTCCCAGCACCATTTATTGAAGAGACTATCTTGGCTCCATTGTATGTTCTTGCCTCCTTTGTCAAATATTAATTGAGCATATTGGTTTGGGCTGATTTCTGGGCTCTCTATTCTATTCCATTGATCTATATGTCTATTCTTGTGCCAGTACCAGGCAGTTTTGAGAACAGTGGCTTTGTAATACAGCTTGATATCTGGTATTGAGATCCCACTTACTTTGTTCTTTCTCAGGATTGCTGCAGCTATTCGGGGTCTTTTTTTATTCCAGATGAATTTTTGGAGAGTTTGTTCTAGATCTGTGAAGTATGCCATTGGTATTTTAATGGGAAGTGTGTTGAATTTATAGATTGCTTTGGGTAGTATGGACATTGTAATGATGTTGATTCTACCAATCCATGAACACGGTATGTTCTTCCATCTGTTTATGTCTTCCTCTATCTCTTTTTTCAACGTCCTGTAGTTTTCTGAGTAGAGGTCTTTTACCACTTTAGTTAAGTTTATTCCTAGGTAGCTTAATTTTTTTGCTGCGATGGTAAATGGGATTGTTTTTATAATCTCTATTTCTGAAAGTTCACTATTGGTGTATAGAAATGCCTCAGATTTCTTGGGGTTAATTTTGTATCCTGCTACATTCCCAAATTCATGTATTAAGTCTAGCAGTTTTTTTATGGAGTCTCTAGGGTTTTGTATGTATAATATCATGTCGTCTGCAAATAAGGACAGTTTTACTTCCTCTTTTCCAATTTGGATGCCTTTTATTTCTTCTTCTTGTCTAATTGCAATGGCTAACACTTCCAGTACTATGTTGAACAGGAGTGGTGAGAGTGGGCATCCCTGTCTTGTTCCTGTTCTTAGGGGAAATGGTGTTAGTTTTTGTCCATTGAGTATGATGTTGGCTGTGGGCCTCTCATATATGGCTTTTATTATGTTGAGGTATGATCCTTCTACTCCCACCTTGCTGAGAGTTTTTATCAAAAATGGGTGTTGGATTTTGTCAAATGCTTTTTATGAATCAATTGATATGACTATGTGTTTTTTTTCTTTCAATTTGTTTATGTGATGTATCACGTTTATTGATTTGCAGATATTGTACCATCCTTGCATCCCTGGGATAAATCCTACTTGGTAATGGTGTATGATATTTCTGATGTACTGCTGGATCCGATTTGCTAAGATTTTGTTGAGGATTTTGGGATCTATGTTCATGAGGGATATTGGCCTGTAATTCTCTTTCATTGTGTTGTCTTTACCTGGTTTTGGTATTAGGGTGATGCTGGTTTCATAGAATGAGCTTGGAAGTGTTCCTTCCTCTTGAATTTTTTGTAGTAGTCTGAGGAGGATAGGTTTTAGTTCTTCCTTGAATGTTTGGTAAAACTCCCCTGTGAAGCCGTCTGGTCCTGGGCTTTTGTTTGCTGGAAGTTTTTTGATGACTGCTTCAATTTCTTCCATAGTTATTGGCCTATTGAGATTTTTAGATTCTTCCTGATTGAGTTTTGGAATGTTGTATTTTTCTAGGAATTTGTCCATTTCCTCCAGGTTGTCTAGTTTGTTGGAGCTTATCTGTCTTCTTAAGCTTGAAAAATTACTCTAAATTGGGCAAGCAAATAATTAATACAGAAATGCAGGTCTAAGTATTGGGCTTGATATTGATATTGTCCTAGGCTTTCTTTTTCATAATAAAGATTTAGTCTTTCTGTGTCTCCTTATTCACTGTAGTTATAATATGTGGAAAGTGAGTTTGGGAAAAAATGCACATGAATTTTTTACCTGAGGGCATTTTTGTCCAGCATTAAAAAGTAAATATTAAACTTCACTTAGAAGCAAATAGTATGTATGAAGCAGTCATCTTCATTCCTTCTCTGACTATCACTCATATCTGAGAAAGAGACTATGAGAAGGCAGAGTATATGGGGGGAGGACCATTTTGTAACCAATGAGACAGGATATGACAGGAATCCTATTCCCAGGATTCCATATCTGTGCTTAGAGTCTCTAATTTTATTCTGATAATCTCCCAGAAGAATCTCTCCCTTTATCCCATGGACCCATAAAATAACAATCAATGAACTGTATATATATATATATATATATATATATATATATATATATATATATATATATATATATTTCATAGGAGGGACAGGGGAGGAGGTTTACTAGTACCATGTAGATCTGATGCAAAATTCTTGAAAGTCCTCATAGGCATTGGTTCTCCAAACTCCTTTCTTAGACCTCCCTACTTGTAATATCGTATGTCTTCCCTGGTGTACTCAGACTCCCAAGAAGGTTTCCTCTTTTTCCTCTCTCCAGTATTTTCCCTCAGAAATTTACAATATTTAATCATATATGAGGTAATTCATTTGGGCCTCCCTCTTTGACCTCACCTATTTACATTCAATGCCCTCTAGCCAGAAGACCCACTCTCCCAGAGAGGTGGGTTTGCAACTTGAGGTATTTGAGTGTCTTTGGGCTTCTTAAGCACAATCCCATGCAGTTTAGAAACTTTTTTCTTTGGAATCAGTGCATTCTCCAAGATGAATGCTGACCAGGGTAATTGCAATGTATTGCATTTGATGTTTTCTAAAAGTTTGATTTTACATTTAGACAGGGTTATTTGGTCATGGTGGGATAAAAATGGTTGCATCAAAAAATATGCTGTTTCAAGTCCGATTATTGTATTATTTGTTCTCAATGGCAAAAATAATCCTAAAGCATTCTTTACACCCAGTAGAGACATAGATACAAAACCATGCAGTTACCGATAATAAAAGTGTAGTGTAGATAGCTAATGAAAGAGAAACTGTGACATGATTATGCACTACTAGCAATATTATTTGCTATCTTTTATTAGAAACCAAACAAGTTTTGTACATGTTAACTGATGGTTGGATTATATTATAAAAATGTATATGCACTGAATTTTGGCTGTGTTGGCTTCATTTGAAATTATGGCTTCCATGGGTTCAAAAAATACATACTTTATGTGCAAAATGACAACCATAAATTTTGATATGTTTGTTTAAACCAGTGATTTTCAGAATGTAAGTGGTGTCCTACTTGTATGAATTTGAAAACAGGTTATTTTGAAAGAGGTAAATTACTCAGGAGAAACCTTAGGAGTCCCAAATTGCTGATATATCTTCCTCAAAATACTTCTGATTACCTAGGAGTATGTATGTATTGGTAGTATCTTATTCTTTATGTCTCATACTTATATTATGATAGTTATGATTCCTGCTTTAAGAAAAGGCCTATGACACAAAAATAATCCATATGAACTAACTTTGTTCTGCAGAAGTCATTTGATGCTTCTTGAGGCCATGAAAACATTTATAGGGTTTTCTCAAACAAAATTCAATTTTAAAAGTATAATCAGTCCAAAAAATCACCTAAATGGCAACAAGGGTTTCTCTTTTCCTATACAATTGGGGATTTTTTTCTACCTCCTAAAACCACCCAGCTGCTCTTTGTGAAGTTCCTTAAATAATGATTAACATTATTGAACCAGAGACTAAAAATCTTGGTATGGACTGACCCATGGGGACAAGTTACTATCATTATTTTAATATAAAATAATAAAAGGGGCGTCCAGAGGGGGCAAAAGTCTGGCTCATCCTCACAATTTATTTTGTTTGTCAAAGTCACCCAAAATGAGTTCTTGGGAGTGATTGGAATTGGCTGTCAGAATCAGGTGCCCTCAATGTCTTGCCTTTGTGGTTCGCCTACCCAGGTTTCCCAGTCCTTGGTTGAACATGAATGTTCTCTCAGAGATATAATATTGAATAAAACTCTTGTGATCTCTTCCAGTAGAGGCTGAGGCCATTTCTAAATCTCCTTCCCCATGTCCCTTCTACAGTATCTTTCCCTCAAAACACACACATTCTCTCTCTCTCTCTCTCTCTCTCTCTCTCTCTCTCTCTCTCTCTCTCTCTCTCTCTTTTCTTCTTCTTCTTCTTCTTCTTCTTCTTCTTCTTCTTCTTCTTCTTCTTCTTCTTCTTCTTCTTCTTCTTCTTCTTCTTCTTCTTCTTCTTCTCCTTATTCTCCTTCTTCTGTCTTCCTCTCACTCCTCTAATTTTCTCAATATACATTGAGGGGAATATGTTGCTTCCAACAGGGTCTCTAGAAGACTGATACAGTTTTCCTCAATGTACTCCAAATAAACCATCATTTCCTAACTATCCTGTAGTTTACAGACACTGACACTACTGACACTGTATCACTACTAGAAGTGAAGAGGGGTTTTACCCCTATTATTGTGTGTGTGTGTGTGTGTGTGTGTGTGTGTGTGTGTGTGTGTTAGCTATTCCATTTATCAGGCTCGTTTTATTGATACTCCACTGTCACCAATAGTGCCCTTTCAATTTGGCAATGCCCACAAATATTCGTATGAAACAATGTTAATTTATAAACTCTCTACACCTTATAAAATATGCCTTCTTTGACTATGAATGAATACGGGTTACATTTCCTAGAGCAGAACTCATGAACCCATGTATATTTGCACCTGCATTTCTACAGGCTCTACTTCAACTCCCCAAACATATACACATTTGTTCTTGGAATTGGCAAGAAGCCTTGGAGTGTCCTTGGCCCCTACTGGAAGGGCATGAAACTAAACCCAGTACCTTTCTACCATCCCGAATCGGTTTTGTCTTGCTGACCTCTCTCCAACCCCAGCTTGCTGTTCTGTTTTTCTAGTTTCCCTAAATGCAACTTACTTTAAGCATGTATTAACTTAACATTCCTACAATTAAAGGATAATAGATGATTGATTACCCATTTGTCAGTCTTAGCCACTTTCTTCTCTTTTAAATGTCTACTTATGACGTACATCCAGACTGCACGCCCTTTTTATTTTTTTTAAAGAAGCAAAACCAAAATTTTTTAAAAAATTAAAAATAAAACAACATTGGTTTTTAATTTCGGCTGTCATCAGAAGGGGAAGCCACAAGCCAGAAAATGCAAAGCAAACCAAGTGTCCCCTGACTGCTCTGTCTGTGCCTCCTCAGCGTGTGCGTCTGGTTGTTCATCCCTGAAAGTGTGTGAAATATTTTTTTCTTTAAAACTTTTTTTTGGTTCTTTTCTCCCTTCTTGTTTGGGAATTAAGTGCTTTTTGTATTATATATATCTATCTATATATATAAATATATCAGTGTGTTTCTTTTTAATTGCTAGATCTTTAGATTTGCTTTTATCCAAAATTATGAGAAAAAAGTTATGAATTGTTTTCTGCAATTTTCCCCACTCCCTCTTTAAATGTGGAACAACTTCAGCTGCAGAATCCCCACATCCACATCTTTCAAATGATCCCGGTCGCATTGGGAATCACATGCACCATGGTGGGGAGTGGGGACATTGGTAAAAGTAAATGAGGTCATTCAGACAGTACCATTTTCTATATAGGGGAATCATTACTAACCCAGCAAGTGGGCTCCCTATACAACTCTGCCTTTCCATCATCTCTGCAGATCTCTGACCCCTTCCCCTAACTCTAGATGGGGCTGTGTGGCTGTTGATGAAGTTGTTCAACTTGAATGCATAAATCTAGTATCCTTGTGTTTTGCTTTTAACCTTTTTATCATTATTATTAGTATTATTATTTTATGTATTTTGGCTATTTTCAGTAGGAGAAAAAAGTTTAACTGTTTTTATTATTTGAAAATTTTTAATGAAACTGTAATGATTTTTGAAGTAATTGCATGTTGAAGAAGTTGCAGCTTAGGGTGTGTGAGATTGTCAGTGTTAGAGTTCTGTTCTTTATTTCTGTAGATGGGCATGTGTAGGCTCATTTGTTTTTGTATATTGCCCATCCCTTCCTTACAGCCAGAAGCTCTAATGCAGCTAGATCACTCCGTGCCGCCCTTACATGGACATGGCGACTCACTTACACATTTACTCCCATCATCTTCATCTCTTGTGTAGTTCACTCATAAATACAACCCTACCCTTTCTGCATCATTCCTTCCCACCCCCCTCCTTTCTTTAGCATTGTTCAAATTTATGTGCTGTCATCCATTCCCTTAAATTAAAGAAAGTCTAATACTTGTCAAAAAGACAAAAAATTGTAAAAGTTAAATATATATCTGAGAACCTATAACAATGCAGAAGTTTATTCCAAACCCTCTAGATTCATAGATTTTTTAAAAGGTAAATTATAAAGGTAAACAGGATTTTTTTTTAATTTTTAAAATCATTGCAGTCGGAATTATTTCAAATTCAAAATTGATGCCCTCCCTAGTCCCTTGAAGTAAAAATTTGTTAAAGTGAAGATTTTTTTTCCTTTTATGTTATGTGGTGTGGATGTATGTGTTGTTGCCTCCCTGTATCATCCTTTGTTGTAAATTAATATATTTGAAAAATTAGACATTTTGGTCAAAAGTTTTTTTTTTAAGAAATGACGACAACAAAAAAAAAGCAAGTTACAAGAATGTGGCAATTCTATTTGTCCAAGAGCATTCTTACACAACTTTCTTTTGTAAATTTTTCTTTCATGCCAAAAAACATGCGGGCAATTTGTTGATGTAAGTTGACGATAAATGAATACGGTATGCTTTTTCTTATTTAAATTACTTTGTCTATGTGGAAATGACTTCTTTCTTTGCTTTTCTAAAATGGCCTCTATTTTTTATTTGCTTTTACTTTTCTTTCTGTCCTTATCTTGAGAATGCCTTGTTGATGTTATTTGCTCTCCTTCCCTCTAGCTTACTTTGGCCCTGAAGTTGATTTTATTTTCTACTATGTAATTTTGAACATAATATTAAATACTTTATTTCATTTGTGTCTATTTGCTTAATTTTCAGTTTTATGTCTTGTGCTGAATTGCTCTGAATAATCAATGTGAACTCTACTCTTGGTAGAAGGGGGTGGGTAATTTGTTCCTAACATGCAAAGGAAGCCTGGCCTCTTTGCCTGAACCAGCTTGAAAGCCTTGAAAGTAATGGGATATTAAGTTGGTTACAGCCTACAGGAGGCCTGCACCCCAGAAGAAAATGCATTAACTCCAAGTGTTATCAGTGGTAATTACATCCTAATTTAACTCCATAGAAAGAATTCGGGGAAGTCAGTTGTTGTTTTTCTCTTCTGCAGAGGGGAAAGGAGGTACTCTCAAGTGATTATGGTGAGTTTTGTTATCCAGGATTAGACTATCACCATCACCACAGGCTTCAAAATCAATTTTACTGAGAATAAAGACATCTAGAATCCCAGGTGTTTAGAGTGTTGTCCTATCATAATGATGCCTCCCAAAGTATAAAGCTGTACTGGTGAAAACACAACACACATACACACACACACACACACACACACACACACACACACACACGGCACACAGTCTCTCTCTCTCTCTCTCTCTCTCTCTCTCTCTCTCTCTCTCTCTCTCTCTCTCTTTTTCCTTTTTATTAATAGTTTCCATTTCTCTCAAGGACTTAATCAGGTAAGCTTTAAAAGGATCCTCTGATTCTACCAAGAAGAAACATGATGATTTTCACACCTGACGTTTTATTTAGGCAACTTTTCAGGTAGGTACTAAATATTTATGGGGATATCCTTGGATCTTAAAGGAATTTAGACGTTGCCTTTATGAACCTCAGGAAACATAAGATCAGTAAGACGTAAGTACTCTACAGTTTTTAAGTAAAGAGGTTACTTGTTTCACTTTAATTTTCAAAGCTAGGGTTTTCTGAAACTGTTATAGAAAGTAATATCAAACTGATTGGTAGGTAACAGATATGTGTCCAACCCAGCAGCTTTAATGAATGGGCTTTCTCTACCTAGATTTTTATGATTTTATATTTTTTGATATGTTGGGTGATATTGTAGGTTTAAAACTAAGAACTTCCTCGATGAGGTGTTATTTTATCTAAATGAATTGAAAGCTTTTATTTTTATTGAAGAAGCCATTTGTAAGAATTTAATAAAAGGCTAATTTTTTTTTTAGTACAGCTCTTTGAGCTATCATAAATCATTCCTCAAACTCTGTATTTAAAATAGCCTTAATTATCTGGTCTCCCATCATATTCTACCTTAGCGTGAGGCTACTATATTTTTAAGAAAATAGGGAAAATGACCAAAGGTTTCAGAGTTTATATTAGTAAAAATGATACTAGTAACTAGCATTTTGGAGTAGCAATGAGCTCTGTGCTAAATTTTTAACATGTGTTATTATTAACATGCATTATGATTATTCAAATTGTGGTTTGAGGTAGGCTGTGTTGTTATTCCCATTTCACAGAGAGTTTACACAATTTGCCGAATCTTGTGTGGCTAGTAACTGCAGAGCTGCGCTGTTAACTTGAGTCTGGGTGACTTTGGAGACAAAGCTCTTAATCAATAAGCAAATGAAAAACTCCATTTGACATTCCTTATTTTACAATAGATAATGATATCAAGGGGCTTTGGCTCATCTTACCTGGGCATATGTTGAAAAATAGAATCTGTAGCCTTATAGAATCAGACAAAGTAGTGGGGGAAGGTTCTACCTAAAGATTCTCATCTCATTAAAATGTTAAGCCTCTTTGAGACACTTGAGCTTTTTCTGGCGTGTCTCTCCTAGGTATTTACTATGTTTTTCCATGGCTATTTTTTTCTAAAGGTGGATGTAGACAAATTTATGGTTACAAGCTTTTGGATATTTATGTGCTGCAAGTACACACTTCTGTGGCACCAACAAAAATGAATATCATCCAACAACTCATTTATTGGAAAAGGGATGATTTCTCCCCATTATCTGTGAATTTCCCAGTAGAGATTCAGAAAAATACAAATAAGAGATGAGCTAAAGAACCTAAATATACATAAAAGAAACTCACGGAATTGGAGCATGATGTCCTCTCCCAGAGTTTAGCTCTTCAGTGTCCTTGTTTCTGTGTTTTTATGACTTCTTAGACTCAAATATCTCCAGAGAGGCAATGTTGGAGCCCCATGGAAACTTCCTGCTGCTCTTCTTGTCTTTATAGATGACCCACTACATTCACCATCACCTACAACATTCTCACAGTTCACAAGGGTTCTATTAAATTTTTAATCCGCTGTCTTTTTCAATGGCAGAGAGCCCCATTTGCTGGATATCAGCCCTAGACACATGAATTATATATCTATAAATACACTCATAAAGCAAAAAAGCAGGGCAGCCTTCGGGGCTAAAATAGACCTTTTATATCCCTAGTGATCTCTCTAGTTTAAAGAAAAACACAGCCCTGTCAAGAAAGGGTATATATTCCTGATTTAAAATTATAACTTTAAGGGATACAAATATTATTCCAAACTGAAGAAAAATTCTGGAGATGGAATGGGAAATTAGAGTTTTGGTGGATTATAGGTTTTGTATCACTCTGCCTGTAACCCCTCATGATTTTAGGCTTGCTGCATCTGTGAATACTTTTATAAGCATAGACATCTGGTAGATCACTGACTCCATAATCTTTGGGCAGTGAAACAAGAATATTAGCAGCTGCTCCAACATTCCTGAGTATAGTCACTTTGGATTAAGACAAACATAAAGGCTTAAATAGGCTTCCAGAATCTAAGTCATTTCTATTGAGGATCTAATAATGGGAGAAATATGTCCCTCAACTTCTCATCTCAAATGGTGTGTGTCCACAGACCCCCAGGATACTATAATCATCTTAACTCTTAAAGGTGGAATTTAATATTACAATTGATTATGCACCCCAACACATACACCTGTCCCAGGCACCTTCCATGTTTACAGTTATCTAAACTTTCCACCTATTTTCACTATAATTCCCATTTGTAACAATGACACCCCCCCCCACAACCCAGCTGACTTCCTTTTGAACTAAAGACACTCTTTCAATTCTTTGAGATGCCAGGAAAGGTGGTTATGAAAGCTTCTACCATTTCACTGACTAAATACTACAGGAATTGGAGCTCACATTTCCTTGACACTGGGCATCATTTATCATTTTTCTCTGGGATTAAAAAATGGCAAAGTACACTGAAGATTAGTAATTTTGCCAGCTTCTGTTATTTAAACTCTGCAATATCATACCCATTATTTTAGTTTTGAAATAAGCTCTTATCATTTACTTAGGGGACTCGCTGAATTTTTAGAAGCTCTTTATAAATTAGTGAGCTTCAGAACCCTCTTTCCATTCCATTCTGAAAAGGGTGGTATTTAGTTTCTACAGTATTATTATGATTATTTTGTAATCCAAGAGAGATATTTGCATTAGGGTGTTGAATGAGCAGGGAATAGCAAAGGAGAGTGGCAGTGATTCAACTGCAGAGTGAGCAGTTGTAGATTTTGTAGATTTTTTTTAACAACAGAAACACTATGGAAGCTTTAGCTAAGATTGAAGGGGGGGGGTAAAAAAGGCAAATTTAAGACTCCAGTTGGGAGTCACAGATGGTACACTAAAATTGCAAATGAATGCCACTCTGCAATCATGAAGACAGTGATCTTAATCTCACAGGGACACTGGCATCCTCCTTAACTATTTGCCTTTATATTAAAATTATGTGAACCAGGCCTTTGCCTCCAAACAAATCAGTTATTCCTTGTTTTTTTACCCCCGTTTCCTCTGTGCTCAATACACATGAGGCAGATTTTTATCACTGCCCTACGAAACAAATGACTCTCAGTGTTTGTGCCTGAAGAGAACACGCATGCTAATCCTTTGTTCTAGGTGAGATGCTTAAGAACTACCTTGTTCCCTGAAGGAAAGTAACATCACCCCTGAGTAACCTCTAGGGAACCTTTAAACAGAGTGTATGGGCCTCCTCTTCTCCCTCCACACTGCTCTTCTTTTATTCAAACACTGCCTTTTCCCGTATATCACCTTAACTATAACTCGTGGGACCCCGTACTAGAAGAAGAGGAGAAAAGTGAGCCCAGGATTAGTTTTATGTCTGGATTACCTTTAGGAAACATGCTCCAAATCCCATTTATAAAAACTAGTGAAAGTGTGTAAATTATGTATTAAATAAGGTGCAAGGTATATGAATTATATATGTTCACAATGTAAAAATTAGGTGTGCTGGCCCAGCAAAGCAAGCCTGAAACTTTGGTGGAACCACAAAGATCATTTTGCTCAATAGTTTCCAACTCCAAGCACCAGAAGAGAAGCCTGGGTGTAGAGATCAGAACAAAATATCATTTTGAGATTCTCAGAAAGGTTCGTTTTTTATTTCCCCACACATGGTAACAGAGATGATTGCACAATACCCTATTGTCCCTTGCCTTCCAAATGATACACGTTATTTCCATTACTGCTACCCTCCTCAACTCGATTCTTCTCTGTGTAACACAGTGTAATTGGCAAAATAGGGAGGGAGGAAAAGCTTTTGATGTAGGTGCAAGCAATTCTTCTCAGATGCTAGGAATGTATGCATTAGGTTTCTTCTCAAGAGACCCTGCACATCTGAAACCTGGACACTTTATAAGCAGCAGTTTCCATGGAGGCACAAGAAATGATTAAAAATATAAGGTGTGGAAAGCAGAGCAGAGAGTTATAATTTGTGAGTCAGTCTTTATAGGAATTACCTGGGAAGACTGTGTAAACTCAAAGGCTTGTCCATCTGGAATGTCCCACGTGGCAGTATTGAGCCACGTGTCTGGGTTTGTCACCAATAGAGAGACTGCAGCAAAGTCATATCTGGTAACAGATATTTAAACACCAACCATTCCACCAGGGCAAAATTACTACTGAGAGCAGAACACAAAACACTGTACCTGGTTGAGAGCTTAGTGACCCAGGTCAGAAAGAGGTTCAGTGATATTGTATCAGCATCTCAACGGACGGACTAACTGGGACGGGGAACATCATGCCATCCTTGCTAGAGGATTTTTAAAAGCAATAGTTGGAATAAATATTTTGGACCAAATTTAATGAGCTATAACTTCTGGAGATTCTTTCTCTCTTTGAAAAATAACTTGGTCTTTCTCACATACATGAATAATAAGCTTGCTTCTGCAGTTAGGTTAGTAACATTCACCATGGAATATTTGTGGTACCCATGATCTGCAAGGCACTAGGATTTAGTATACTATCTTAACTTTCTTTCCTGACCCAGTCCACAGGTTTCTAGATACAGTAAGTAGGAACTCTGGGTAAACTAATAAATTTTTGCCATTCGGATTTTTCAAAACTCACTTTGCTATCTCTATGTTTCAGAATCTAAGAGTACGTTTCCAGTAATTCACAGCTGTCTAGGCTGGTTATTTTTAAAATGTAGCATCCAGGTCAGGATATTTTGCATCTAGCACAAAAGCAATACATTAACATAATTTTAGACCAAGGCAAGGTGGGTGGTCATTTAATAGTCAGAGGAATTTCTGGAAAAGCATATCATTTTCATTGGTTAGATGAGCATTTTTAACCTCTTATAATGTGCCCTTATTTAGCAGATAGTAAATGAAGACTGCACTTATTGATAAATGTGAAATGAAAGGTAGTCCTTCACAATATTAAGGACAAAGTATTTTTTGGTCTTTGATCTTGGTCTCTGTGACATGGAAAATATTCTCATCCTCATGGGAGCAAATAAGTAGAAACCCCAGAAGGCAATAAAGAAATGTTAAATACAGTTCACAATTATCTACACACACACACACACACACACACACACACACACACAATTTTAATAGCCAATCAGTACTGGCAACAGTGTAATTGAATGTCATCATCCCATAAGCAAATCCTGGAAACAAGCCTATTTGAGTTCTAGCTAAATAATTACTTGAGAGTATCTTTAAAATCTACACCCCTGCCCGAATCTGTAGATTTCAGGTTCTGGTGGCAAGAGGCAAATAATGGGCTGGAAATCAGCTTAGAATGGTTAGGCTACCAGGTGATTTTATTGTCATTTCTGAGGCATAACCTATGAACTCCATTCATTGAGAGTGACTGAACCCTGTTTACCTACAAATATGCTAATTCTGTGTTTCTTTTTCTTTTCAATCCCAGGAGGTGAATTAGTTATCCCTCTTCTTGTAGAAGACCCTTTAGCTACCCTTCCTATTGCTACTCGTGCACCTTCCATTACACTCCCCCCTACCTTCCGCCCCCTCCTCACCATTATTGAGACCACCAAAGATTCCCTGTCCATGACCTCTGAGGCGGGGTTACCTTGCTTGTCGGACCAAGGCAGCGATGGTTGTGATGATGATGGCTTGGTGATATCTGGGTATGGCTCAGGGGAAACCTTTGACTCTAACCTGCCCCCTACTGATGATGAAGATTTTTACACCACCTTCTCCTTGGTAACAGATAAGAGTCTTTCCACTTCAATCTTCGAAGGTGGCTACAAAGCACATGCGCCCAAGTGGGAAGCCAAGGACTTTAAACCTAACAAAGCCTCCGAAACTAGTAGGACTACTACCACATCATTGTCCCCTGAGCTGATCCGCTTCACCGCTTCCTCCTCGTCTGGGATGGTGCCCAAATTGCCAGCTGGCAAAATGAATAACCGTGATCTCAAACCCCAGCCTGACCTAGTGTTGCTTCCGTTGCCCACTGCCTATGAGCTAGACAGCACCAAACTGAAGAGCCCACTAATTACTTCCCCCATGTTCCGTAATGTGCCCACAGCAAACCCCACGGAGCCGGGAGTCAGACGGGTTCCGGGGGCCTCAGAGGTGATCCGGGAGTCGAGCAGTACAACAGGGATGGTCGTCGGCATTGTGGCTGCTGCCGCCCTCTGCATCTTGATCCTCCTGTACGCCATGTACAAGTACAGGAACAGGGACGAGGGGTCCTACCAAGTGGACGAGACGCGGAACTACATCAGCAACTCGGCCCAGAGCAACGGCACGCTGCTCAAGGACAAGCAGCCGAGCTCCAAGAGCGGCCACAAGAAACAGAAAAACAAGGACAAGGAGTACTACGTGTAACCACACGGCCGCTCACAAGACCCGCATTTAAAGAACCCAGAAGGATTGCTTTATCAGTGCATACATCCTTGGAAAATGAGATTTCTTTTGCAGATGTCAGAACTGCTCTACCTAGGAGATGGGGTCTATACCATGTCTATGGTGGGGAAAAAACCGTTTCTAAAAGGACACACACACCAAGATGTATCGACCTATACACAGTTCAGCCATGGCTTTGATCAGTCATCGCCCGGAGACAGAAGGTCCTTGCTGCCCTGCTGTATCATAAAGCACACACTTTGCGCTCTGCAGCCAGCAGGGGGCTCCCCTTCTCTCATCTGGACTTGGGAGCTTCCTTCTCTTGAGGACCTTGCACTCAAGGTAGAGACTCATGGCTTACTTGTTCCATAACTCCAAGTGAGTCTGTAACAATGTTTGTGAAGCTTGACTGTAATAATTTTTTTTGTTGTTTAATTATGTAAAAAACAAAAACAGAAAAAAGTTAAACAAACAAACAAACAAAAAAACAACCCACCCTTATCTGGTTCTGGCCAGTGTGTGTAACTTTTCTTCAAGATCTGAGGGGAAAAAATGGCTTTTGGGTTTTTGTTTATTTTTTGAGGATGACTGGACATACGTTAAGAAGAAGAAAAAAAAACACTCAGAAAACTAAAGTGGGAGAGACTATTGCCATATGAACTCAAACGCTACCATGGTGTTCACGCTACATATCAGGTTGTGGTGTTTTTAGAATCTGTTGTTTGTTTCCTATACGAACACATAGCAAAATCATGTGATGGATGATAATGTTGATTTGAAAAGCTGGTCCCTCAGGATCTAATTCCAGAATTCTCCACCCAAACCCTGAACCGACTGGGTTAGGGCTGGTTTTATCAGAGCTATTGGGTTTACTTAACAACAGTGTTCCTGTCCATTAGCCCAGCCAAATTGTGGTAAAGGAGAAGCCCTCCAAATGAAAACAGAGCCTTTCCCAGAGAAAAGGAAGGGAGGGGGTGGCCTGGATCCATGACTGATAGAAATGCATGCAAATATAGAAGAAAAGACAATACTAAAAGGCTGTTCAATAATCAAAACAGACCATAGGGGAGTTCAACTTGTGATGGAACCCACAAAAGGTCACACAAGCCAAACATGGCATGAAGAGAGTGCAAAATGCATAGTTCTTCCCCCACCCCCAACGTGAATATGTTTTCTCATCGTGGTTTAATTTTGTAGTCTGGCACTTATGGATAACTCTATCCTTCCATTTGCTCATGTCTCCCTTCACCCATCTTTTCTAAAACTAAACGAATAAATAATAAATGAATAAAGCTGCTGTGACACACACAAAAAGGAATTTAATAGTATAATATATATATAAATAAATATATATACAGATATATTTATCATGGTATGTTTGATGGGATGACTGAGACAGGACACCTGTTAAAGTCTTGAAGTGGAATGAGAATGTTGTTTTAAAAGAAAATGACAAAACAACAAAAAAGTAAACCTTAAAATGTGAAGCAAGTGTGAGTTTTAGTTTTGTCACAGTTAACTGTGTCAAAGAGAATTAAAAAATAAAATCTTCTCAGATTTTGTTTACATATTTTACTACATTTTTGCTGGTATAATTCCTTAGCCACCTATGTACATACTGCTTTAAGAATTGTTCCTTCCTTTCTATTTGTTGATTTCAGTTGTTTGGTTTATATTCTGGTTGTCTTTCTTTCTTTTTGAAAAGAGGAAACAATGTACAGAAAAACAATAAATTGGTTGTGTGGCCATAGCTATCCAAAAAGCAAGAGACAAAGCAAGACAAATATTCACACAAAAATTAAGTGTGTCCTCTGGAGGGTCAGGTATATACAATTTCTTTTGTACAGATGAAAATCAATCAGCTGTTTAGATTTAGAAATCTACTCTTGCTGGTCTTTGTAAGTTGCATGAATATTTGATTTGAAAAAATACCTTAAAGATATGGGGCAAAAGTGCAATCTAAACAATGGTAGCCTTTACTAATGTGTATGGAAAGAAGTGTTCCTCATTATCTGATATTTCAATGTGTTAAGAGTTTTGGAATTTTTTTGTCATTAAGAAAGACAGGATTATAAAGAGATATCAAAGCACGATTTTAGATAGCCTAAATGGCCCAACCTATATAAAGTTGATTATATCTTGATGTCTTTAACAGATTGATGTTCTTGGAGTCTTGAGGTCTTGTGAATTGATTTTCTGATTTCTTTCTTTACAGTTTTTTTTAAAAAAATTAAGTAAAAATACACTTGTTATATTTCTTTCAGTGTAAGTTCTATTTGGACAATTTTATGGGAACATGTGCATTCTGTATGTGAGCTTCTATCATATTCCTGTTGTTTTATGAGCAGACTTTTATGGAATTTATTTATGATGTTGTGATGTTACCGCTTTTCCTTTTTCCTTTTCTCTTTTATTTCATATTTGCATTTTTGTTCAAGGATATGCTTAGCAATAAAATGTTCTTCCCAAAACTTTGTATGATGATGCATTCTTATTTTATAAACATTTAGTTTAAGATCTTACACTGAAGATAAACATGTCATATCTTATTGAAAGTAAGCTAAGACTACTTTCATGTGAAATAAAAGATTCTATACAGATACTTATATAAACAAGTCAAAAGTGGCATATTTATGGGCTTAACAATTATTGTCTGTCAACCAAAGCATTATTTAGATTTCTTTGGTAGATTCAACAGTAAAGAAAACACTTTTCTGAACAGGTAAGATAACAAAAGCATTCCATTCTGGAAAATATTACTGGATACTATGTTTTTGAAGTCTTTGGTACATTTATCAACAAACTTTGCAAGGTTTTTCAGAACCATACTCAGGTAGTGTCTTACTAGAAAGTTTTAGATGCCTTCTTTCTAAGCATCCAGCCATATTGAAAAAATTTTTAAATGACTAAATCCAAAACCAAAATTTAAGTGCTTAAATTTTAACAGCTTTTATTTTCTAGATTTTCAGATTATAAAATTTTGCAAGCATTCATTGTAGATGGAGCCTATCTCATATCTCAGGTATACTCCATTTGCTGGTTTCCTAAGCACATGCATATTCTCCCAATTGGATAATCCATCATGACACCTGCATTTTCACCATGGTCCAGAAATGTGGATTAACTGAACAGTTGTATTCTATCCATACATTGGTTAACAGTTTTCAAAGAGTTAAAGTTAAAAACAAATATTATACTTCTTTTACTTTACATTTTATTAATTGAATGGTTATGCTGTTGCGTATCTGGGGATGGAAAGAAAATTAGGCTGAATGATGTCAAATTATGGAAAGTTCCTTTTATGGTTTCTGTCTCAGATAATTGATATAAAGTAAAGCAATCATTCATTAATGCCCATGTTGTGATAGGTACTGTCTTGTTTTGAATCTGTGTTTTATGTTTCACCCCTGAGTGTTAGCTAGTATTTTTTCATCTTAAAGATGAGAAAACAAAGACACAAAGAGCTTAATGACAACTTAGCTAATACATTTCTAATCATGTTAGAAGTCAGGCCTTGCTGACATGGAGGTCAGTGAGATGTCATGGAGAGGACATAAGCACTGAGGCCAGACAGAGTTGGGTTGGATCCCCATCTGGACTATTTACTATTTATAGACAAAATTCACAATCTCTGAAATTTGGCTTCCTCACCTGAAAAATGTGACACCTCAATGACTTTGCCTTTCATTGTAGTTTGGTAGGGAAATGAAATAACATAAAGAGTTTTAATTGTGATTGAGGTAGAGCAGAGGTTCACAAAGTTAGTCTCCTTCACTTTGAGTGCTGTGCTATTCTCTATACAACAGATGACTTCTAGAATGAGAAATTCTACACTAAATTCTATAATGAAATGATTTATTTAATAGTTATCAAGCAAAGTTGCAAAATCATGACTAGGGTTTAGTAGCTATAATGGATGCAGCTAGTCTTTTTCGAGTCACATACTTTGATTGCAAGCATAATTGCAACCAATAAGTATGTGTTATTGATATTTGGTAGCATAAATCTGGCAGCACATTTTAAGCAAGTGGCCAGAGGTTAGGATAATAAACTTAGGTAAATTTCCAGATGATTGTCAATATTGTAGGTTCATCAAGATCTAAGTAGTGTTTGCTCAGATACATTGGCGAAAGTCCATCAACAGAAATAACTTGTCATTGTCTTTCCGTGAAGAAAGTGTTGAGATTATACCATTCTTTTTCAATGTGTTTAACTTTGGCCATGGGCTTTGGATTCAGAAAAGCTTAGTTCAAACCGTGGCTCTGAATCCTGGATCTGTCCTTTACTAGCAATTAAACCTTGAGTGAAGTGTGAAGTGACCTTAGGTTTGTCCACAAAATTGGAATGATAGTGTTCTCCTCTTTGTGCAGTGCTATCATTAAATAAGCCTATGTGAATATAAGTGCCTGGATATAAGCTCAGTGGTTGGCCCATAGCCTTCAAACAATGATGGCTAAATTGTTCTTTTACTCATCTGTTATTATCCTAGAAAAATTAATCCACAATTCCTAATAAGAGTGTATTGGAGAGCCAAAGAACAATCATTGTACTTCTATACCCTAAAATCATAATTGTTTTTATTCCTGTTCAGTTGAAATCACATTGATTATTGATTCTTTGAGCTTTCCTTGAATATTCTACTAGAAATGTACATATCCCTGTAAAATCATTTACTTCAATCAACTTCTTGAGAATAGGGACCATAAGAAAGGTTCAAATGGTAAACTATCCTGTGCTTCAAAGGACAGTCTTCTATGCTTACCAAATCACAGAGTTACATTGCCTTATGTACCCCATCAAAATTCTGTATTTGCCTTCCCTCCATGAACATTCTAAATATCTCTATTTAAGATATAATCCAAGAACCACTCTAAGCATTCATTCATTTGATAATTCAAAGCTTACTGAACACTTATGTGCCAGACAATCTAATATTGGCTATTGTTACTTTATTTCAATGAAGACAGAAAATGGATATGGGGGTTTTAAGCCTTTTTCTCTCTTGTATAGATTCATAAAGGCCCAGATTCTCTGCACCCATGTTCAAATTTAAATTTGATCTTTCTCTAAAAATTCTACACCCTATGTTGTCCCAATTGAAATAAAATCTTGATGCTACTGTTTGATATCAGTTTGATTACTAATGTACTTATTAGACATTATTAAATGATTACTACATCTTAGATTGAGAGCCTTAAGGAGTCTATAATCTATTAAGAGTGCACAAATAATGACACTAAAATATAAATAAGATATCAAAAAAGTACAAATTAAGTTCTTAGCAGTTTAAAAGAAATTACTTAAGGGAAAGTTTCAAAGAGGAGATTTCATATTAGGTAAACCTTGAAAATTTGAGAGGCAGAAACCAGGGCTGCATGCCATTCCAAGCAAAGCATTGAAGTGGAAACAAGTAGGATCAAAACCATCATTTGGATAGATCACAGTGTATATAAGATTTTTGAAATTTTTTCAATGAAATGGAAGAGAGAGGGAGAGAATGTTTTGAGATGTTTTCAAGGTCTAGGACTAGTTTACTGTTGAGTGCAGAGGACACAAGAAGCCAAAGGTAATGAGGGATACATTTTCAGAGAAGGTGAAAGATAGAAGAGATCAATTTCCCAGATAGAGGTGCTACTCTGAACAGAGTGGAAGATAAGTTTTAATATAGAAATGAAGGAGAAAATGGAATCAGAAACTGATATATTGTGGAGGAGGTGACATACACTGAAACATATAGTCAGAGAGCCTCAAAATTCTTGGCAAATCAAAGGCAAAGTCATGTACCTAAGAGTGAGGCTCTGAGCACATGACAGAAGCCTGTTGAGAATCCTGTGAGGAAGGTAGCTAATAGAGGTGTCAGTAAGAGGGCTGTTCTGTCTTTATCTGACATTAATAGTAATCATTTTTTTATTTTTGAAACTCTTTTTATAATTTCATGACTTGAAAGCCAATCTAGTGTTTCTAAATTTAGAGCTCTCTAAATTACATAATACTGACTTTAGAGAAACAAGCCATTTAATACTTTTCTCCAGTAGTATTTGGAGAGGAAGGGGGTGATAGGATGCTGCATTGATCTGCTCAGGCCACCATAACAATATACCATGGACCGAGTGGCTTAAATAACAGAAGTTTCTTTCTCAGAGTTCTGGAGTTTGGAAGTCCCAGATCAAGATCTGATAGGGCTTGCTTTCTGGTGAGTGCTCTATTCCTGGCTTTGAAATGGCCACCTTCACACACTGTCTTCCCAAGACCTTTCTTCTGTGGGTATGCTGAGAAACAGATCTCTTCCTCTTCTTATAAGGGCACAGTCCTATCAGATCAGGGCTCCTCCCTTGTGACATCATTTCACTTTAATTACCCTCTAGAGATCCTTTTACAAATACAGTCACAGTACAGGGGTTAGGACTTCAACATATGAATTGGGGGAGGGAAGAAACACAATTCAGTCCATCACAAATGCACATTGTGTTAGTAATTTATAAAGTGAAAACTGTAAAAACACAAAGGAGTCAAGAAATCCAGAAGCAACTCTAGCCTTGTCAAGTGTCTATATGGGCTGCTAGGTAGAAGAGGAAATAAATCCATGAGAGGCTAAATCACAGAGTAGCATAGGACCAAAGGAACAAAGGGACAGGATTTAGAGGCAGGGTTAGGGTTGTTAAGCCACAAGCCCTAGCGCACAGGAATAGCTAAAGGGAGCCAATTAAATTTGGGGATATATTAAATTAATAGTGTGAGCTTCAAGAAACCTTGAACTTTTCTAGTGGTTAGGTACATGGGTTCTAGAGTCAGAATGCCATGGCTTGTATTATACAGCTATAACTTTAGATAAATGACTCAGCCTACCTAGGGCTCAGCTTTCATGCCTACAAAAGGAAATTATATCTACTAGTGTGTTTTTCAGAGAAAAAAAAATTAAAATAAATCATGTACAATGATTAGCATATGCCTGGTACATAACAAACCTTGATAAATGTTGTTCAGTACTTAAATTTAGTCTTGTTTAGACTCAGGCCAGATCAAAATGAGCTGCTACTTGCATGGCTAGTGAACACCAAGAAATGGGCAAAAATATAGAAGTTAAGAAATCACTCTGAGTACTTTCCTAATTCTTTCATTTGTCAAGAAAGTATAAAATTCAGTTGCCTGCTCATTGACCAAGTCTTCCCCTCACTGCCACTAGTTCTCTGCTTCCAGACTCCAGCTTGGACTAGGCCCAGGGAAGCCTCATATCCTAAGATTTTTCATTTTTGTCCTGAGTTTCTAGTTCACAGCTTTCCCATGGCAGCTGGTCAGTCAAACCCTAGGAAGCCAGAAGACCTTCAGGAAATCTTGCACCCCTTTATTGATATGCATTATTTTGTTTGCTTAAATGGAATTTATGAGGGTTACATTGGTCAATTAACTATGTAAACTTTAAGTGTACAATTAATTCTATAAATATATCATCTACACATTGCATTGTGCATTAACCATCTAAAGTCAAGTTGCCTTCAATCACCATTTATCCCATGTTTAGCCTCTCCCACCTGCCCCCCTCCCTCTCTGGTAATCACCATACTGTCATCTGTGTCCATGAGGTGTTTTTTTTTTATTTTTTTCTTAATCCCTTCACCCATTTCACCCAGCCCTCCAGCCCCTCTCTCCTCTGATACTGTCAGTCTTTTCTCTGTATATATGAGTCTGTTTCTATTTTGTGTGTTTATTTTGTTCATTAGATTCCACATGTAAGTGAAATCATATGAATTTGTTTTTATGTGTTTTTTTTTTATTGTGAACATCCTATATAATAAAAGCTTAATATGCTAAGTGTCTGGTTGACTTGTTGGCCGTTCAACCACTCAAAGTGTAATATGCTGATGATATGCTAAGGCCGTTCAACTGCTTGCTATGATGTGCACTGACCGCCAGGGGGCAGATGCTCTGACTGGTAGGTTAGTTTGTTGCTGGGGTCTGGATGATTGGGACTGAGCAAGATGGGCCAGACAAACCCTACAGCCCTCCCGTGGTCCCTCCCCAGTTGGCCAATCTCCCGCGTCCCTCCCAGCCTTGATCACACATTGGTGGGGTCCCTAGGCCTGGCCTGTGCCCTCTCGCAATCTGGGACCCCTAGGGTGATGTCAGAGAGCCGGTTTCAGCCTGATTCCACAGGTCAGGCTGCGGGACCCAACTGGTGCATGAATTTGTGCACCTGGCCTCTAGTTTTCAAATATTCTCAAAAGTAAAGGGACTAGTATAACAACCCCCCATTCATCCATCATCTAGCTTCAAAAATTTGATCTTTTGATGTTCTTGTCTTATCTATGTTCACCTCTCCATGAGAGATTCTCTTTTAATACCACATAATGTTAAAAGGAAAAATAGAGCATTAAGAATAGCTATTTTGGGGTCTCTTGACTGGGGACTTGTTCAGTGTGTTTTAGAGTAACTAAGCCTAACACTCTTTCTGATGGACATTTAATGGCATGATTCCAGTTCTTTATTCAATGACAACTTGAAAGGGGAGATAAGCTGCTAAGTAGACTCTTCATCACTTAATGAGATTGCCTGAACACTAAATGGATTTTTCAGCTTGTACATATGCCATTTTAACTGTGCTCAATCACTTTTTGAAATAAAATTTGAAAAAGTCTATAGAGTATATACAGTAGCTATATTTTCATTTTCATTTTGTAAAATATGAAATCTTAGAATATAATCTATGTTCCTTTTCAAGGGTATGGGTAAGGGAAAATGCTACTCATTTGTACCTGTGGAAGCTAAGAAATACTTTTACCTCTAGAAATGTGATCACAAATTTACTAGCATAATTTCTTATGATTATATTCAGGTATTTGCAATAAATATAACTACACTGAATTTGTATGAGACTAGTAGATGACATAGTTCATTAAGCACATTTGCCAGTCATGATTTAATACTGCTCTGTTGGCAGTGGTGATTTTCTCTTCTTTGCTCTCACTCACCTGCAATTTTTGACCTATAATTTTCATCATGAAAGTATCATAAGAGAGAGTCAGAAAAAGAAATTTACTTTTAGACTGGCAGCATATTCTTCTCTATCTCAAAGTCAAACTAAGTGTTTAGAAAAAAAATGAATAGAACCACAACAGACTTTTACTTCTTGGTTTTATGGACTGAAATGAAGGGCAAAATAGTATGTTTCAACAAATAAACGGTGTTCCCGTTCCTCCTCTGTGCTGAGCCGCTTGCCCCATTTTATGTTTTTATTTTGGGGGGGGGGTGAGGGGAACCTAGCAGAGCACACATAAATATTATTTTTGAAATGAAAACCAAAGATTTTCCAGGTTTGCAAGAAAGCACGGTAAATCAGGGTTAGGAGTAGATGAGAAGATAGGTTAAATTAAGGGTGTCATAAAAACTGAAAAGCTAAAATTTCTTTGGCATTACAGTATAGTTTTCAATGTTCATGCATCAACCAGTAAAATGTGCTCATGTGCATTCATGGGTATGTACAACCAGATCTGTTCTAATATAAAATTTGAAACATGAAAACTAAAATAGTTATTGCACATAAGCTAAAACAAGCAGAGAAATGTGGGCAAGAGGAAAAGAGCAGAGCAGAAGAACTGCTCCTAAGCAACTAAGAGGTTTGTAATTGCTCAGAAGATGAGCTCAGCATTAAAGCATCTAAAATAATAATGAGCTCTCTCTCTCTCTCTCTCTCTCTCTCTCTCTCTCTCTCTCTCTCTCTCTCTCTCTCTTCTACCTTGCTCCCTCCTCCATCTCCTCTCCCTCCTCTTCCCTTTCCCTATTGTACCCCTGTTCCTCCTCCTGCACTTCTCCCTTTCTTCCTTCCTTCCACCCTCCCTTTCTCCCTCCCCCTCAATTCCAGAAATAGTGTCTGTTGTTAAAATAAACTCTGATTTCACATACACATACACCCTGCACTTCTTTTGTAAAAAAAAAAAAAAAAAAAAAAAATAGGAGGAAAAAAAGCAGGTGCTTGTTCTTCTATAGTAATAGATTCTAAAATGCTTCTCGACTATTGTGCTGCTCCTTCTTTTTTCTCTCTCTTTTGAATTTAAAGCTTCCATAAACATTGATATGATAAGCATTTTTTCCTAAAACATATTGTAAGAACATGAGTCATATAGGTCTGTGTAGGTGAACAGGCCTTTTTTGACTCCCTCACTTGGCAGGTGACAAGCTGCCATGTGATAACATACACCGCTGTATATGCACTAGAGCAATAGCTGTTTTGTTTTTTGTTTTGATGAATCCTATTTTGTTCCAGCTCCACTGAGATATAATTGCCATGTAACATTGTGTAAGTTTAAGGTGTACAAGGTGCTGATTTGATGCATGTGTGGAATGCAAATAAACTGATGTTAGCAGAATGGTTATCAGAATGATTACACAACCAACACCCCACATAATTACCTCAATTTTATTTTGTGGTGAGAACATTTAAGATTTACTGTGTTGGCAACTTTCAAGTATACAATACAGTATTTTTAACTATAGTCACCAGGCTGTACATTAGACCTCTAGAACATGTTCATTATACAACTATAAACTTGCACCCTTAGATGAACATCTACCCATTTCTGCTACTACCCCACCCATGTCAAACACCAATCTACTCTCTGTTTTAATGAGTGTGGAGTTTTTAGGTTCCAACTATGAGTGATATAATATAATATTTGTCTTTCTCTTTCTGATATATTTCACTTAGCATAAGGCCCTCAAGTTTCATCTATGATGTCACAAATGGCAGGATTTTCTTCTTTTTTATGACTGAACTAGAGGCCCAGTGCATAAAAATTCATGCACTCGGGGGGTCCCTCAGCCCGGCCTGCACCCTCTCGCAGTCCAGAACCTCGTGGGGGATGTCCACCTGCCAGCTTAGGCCCGCTCCCCAGAGGATTGAGCCAAGGCTGGCAGTCAGACATCCCTCTGGCAGCCCGGGAGCCCTCAGTCGGTCATCCTTAGCACTGCTGAGGAAGCAGGAGAGGCTCCTTCCACTGCCACTGTGCTCACAGCCGTCAGCCTGGCTTGTGGCTGAGCGGAGCTCCCCCTGTGGGAGTGCACTGACCACCAGGGGGCAGCACTTGCATTGAGAGTCTGCCCTCTGGTTGTCAGTGCACATCATAGCGACTGGTCATTCCCGGTCATTCTGCCATTAGGGTCCATTTTTATATTACCCTTTTATTATATAGAATATTTCATTGTATGTATGTATGTACAACATTTTTATCCATTATTTATCTGTTAAAGGACTTTTATATTATTTCAATGGCTTATCTATTATTAATAATGCTGTAATTAATGTGGGGGTGCAGATATCTTTTTGAGATAGTGGTTTTATTTCCTTTGTATAAATACCCAGAAGTAAGATTGCTGTATCATATGGTTACTCTATTTTTAACTTTTTGAGGAACCACCATACTGTTTTTCATTAATGGTTGTACTAATTTAAATTTCCATTAACAGTGTATAAGGGTTCCCTTTTCTCTACATCCTTGCCATTACTTGTTATCTTTCACCTTTTTGATAATAGCCATTCTAACAGGTGGGAGATGATATCAAAAGATAGGTCCAGAATTAGAGCATTAAAAATAATGAGGTCTCTCTCTCCCTCCCCTAACTCTCCCACTCCTAAGATTTATTCATGTTACTAAATAGCATCTTATATTTCATCTTGAAAAACTTTTAGCGTTTCTTGTAAATTAATTCTACTGGTGATGAACTCCCTTGGCTTTTGTTTGTCTGGAAAAGTCTTTTTCTCTCCTTTATTTCTGAAGAACAACTTTGTCAGGAAAAGTATTCTTGGTTGGCAGTTTTTCATTTCAGCATTTTGAAAATATCCCAATCCCTCCTGGACTGCAAGGTTTCTATTGATAAATCCACTGATAGCCTTATATGCTCTTGTATATGAGAAATTATTTTTCTCTTGCTGCTTTTAAAATTCTTTCTTTGTCTTTGATTTTAGAAAGTTTTATTATAATATGTCTTGGAAAAGATCTTTTTTGAGTTGAAGCTTTATGAGGACGTGTGAGCTTCATAAACCTGATTGCTTTAATTTGGAAAGTTCTAAGCCATTGTTTTCTTAAATAATACTACTGTTCCTTTTTTGTTCTCTTCTCCTTCTGGGACTCCAGAAATATGCAGATTGTTTCTTCTAATAGTATCCCATAGTTCACATAGGCTCTCTTCAATCTTTTATATGAATTTGTTCATTTTACTTCTCTGGATGAATAATTTCACATAATCTCTCTTCAAGTTCACATATTCTTTCTTCTTTTGGTCTAGTCTAGTATTAAAGCTTTTTATGTAATCTTTCAGTCATATCTTCAGTTCTAGGATTACTGATTTTTAAACAGTTAAGCTTTTCATTTTCATGCATGGTTTGATAATTTTATTTACTTGTATATATCTGTATTTTCTTATAGTTCACTGAATTTCTGTAAGAGGATTATTCTGAATGTTTTGTTAGACAATGCACATAGATCTCTACTTCTGTAGGATCAGCTACCTGAGCTTTATTAGTTCCTTTGTGGTGTGTCATATTTACCTGATTCTTCATGACCCTTATGTCCTTGCATTGGTATCTGCACATTTGAGGAAGCAGTCTCCTCTTCCAGCCTTTCTCAAAAGTGGATAGGGCTGCTGACTTGTTTCCCTGTTCAGGCTCTGGCTATCATTGTGCTGCAGAGCTGCCTGGCATCTCTGGCCAGACTTCCTGATTTAGTGGGGCTGGAGGCTATGTTCAGCAGTTATATAGGGTTGCCAACTTCCTTTCCTATTTGTTCTCTGTGGCTAAGACATATTGCTGGCTGGGGACCCAAGCTTGGAAGAATCAAATAATATCTGACCAGGTGGGGCCACAGGTTGGACTCTGAAGATGATCAGAACCACTGGTTGGGATCTTCATTCAGGCACCACAGCCAGCAGAAATATAGTCTAAGATCCATGAGCTCACTGCTATGAACCCCACCCTCCCTTCTCTTTCTCTAGCTGATTTCCCCAGTGATCTGTGTGAGGCAGTACCTCAGTGGGCCTCTCTGAAAGTGTCGCAGCATACTCATGAAGCTGTCGACTGCCTTGGGCCTTCCTTTTCCCTCTGGAGAAACTGTAGACACAAAGGGACTCCTCAGTGTGGTTATCCTTTGATCTGGGGGAGGGGCAATGCAGCCAACATAAAATCAGTCCTCTTACCTTTGTAATGTGTTTTTTCTCAGTTTTTGTGGTCCAAGAGGGTTCTTCAGCCTCATTTCCAGGTTCTGAGATCTTCACAAAGATGGCTTGTCTATGGCTAGTTGCTAGTTGCTCTTTATTGAAGAGGATTGTAGTTGAGAACCACTTATTTCACCAACTTTCTGACATCTCTGTGATGGCTTTTATAACTAGACAAGTTGATGTTATGTAGCGATAGCTGGCAAGTGTGTGGTATTAGAACACCAGGTATGGATAAGTTAATGGGGTGTGAAAAATGGAAAAACAAAAGAAAATGTTAGTAGGGCCACTCTCAATCATAATTAACATTGAGAATAGTTTTATTTTTCAATCAAAGATTTTGCAGATCAGCTATACATTAACATGCGACTTTGATATTTCCATCACATACATCTGGTAAGATGGGACTGATGAGTTATTTGAGTCAACTTTGGTAAGCTCTGGAAAAGAGAATCCATGAAGCCATACCCTTACAGAAAAGCCCTCCACATGTACACAAACAGCTGAGCATTTCCACAGCCCAAGCCAGTCAAACAATGTTCAGATAAAAGATATATTTTAAGGGCTCCAGTTAACAAGACTTCCAGTTTCCCAGCCAGTGAGCATTCAGGTGTTGTCTTTAGCAGACAGGAGCTGGCTGACACACAGAACCCTAAGAGGCTATTTCCCCTTACACCACCTCAAAGAAGTTAGAATTTTCAATTTATTTTTTTAAAGCAGATACACAGTAAACATCAGAATGTGAGTTTTATGCTAAATACATTTTGGTTTCAGAGCAGTTATCTCTTGCTGCCAGAATAGCCCTAAGGATTAAGATAGTTTATTGGGATCAAATGCCTAGGAGATTTATTATAGTGCAGACAGTTTACTCATTCCCATTAAAATGCCGATTATGCTTATTTCTTTGCTTCGCTCTCTCTTCCATCTCCCTCCTCTCCTCCTCCAAAACCTATATTCTATTATTTTATTTTCTTGCTTTAAGATTAATCTACTTTGATTTTTATCCTTTATCAAAATTGAGTCCTTAGAAACTCTCCAACTTTATGTGAGCCAGATAGTATCAATGACACTCACATGTAGCTCAGTAGGTGTTGTGAATACTGAGTCCCAGAGCTACAAAAAAATTTTTTTAGGGACTGTCTCTGATGATTAGAGAGAATGGTGCACATTTGGATTAATTTGTCATGAAGGATCACAAACACTCTAACTAAAATCATCTCTAATTTAGAGCCATGTAGGAGCAAAGATAATTTGCTGCCAGTATATGTTTTACGTGCATGAAAAGAGAGATTATTTAATAGCCAAATTCTATGTAAAACATTTATCAAGGCAGATGAGTTTACCAACAGTATATCAGTTCTCATGAAAAGAGACATAATACATTAGAAAATATGATAACCTAAATAAGAAAGCTAAAACCCAGGAAATAATTGTAGAGGGCTTGATCATGTCTCCTAGTTTATAAGAAAAACAATCATTGAGTCCATTAGGCTGTCTAGAATGATTTTATGAAAACTCTGTCAGGCTGGGAAAATGTTTGATATACCCTGAAAATTTCACCTCAAATACTCAGTGACTATTACAGTGCCTGGCATGGAAGAGAGACCCAGTGAATTTTTGTGAGAAGAACAGTTAAATACAGCTGGTATGCAACTCATGGGTGTTCCAATACATTGTGGTCAGTTTCCTTTTATTTTTTTTCTGGTACTGTGCTTGGAAAGATCTAGTCTAGATGTTGTCAAACTTTGGCACATACAAGAATCACTTGGAGATCTCTTTACAGCACAGAGTGCTGGGCCCCACCCCTGGAGTTTCTGATTCAAGAGATCTATGTGAGGTCTGAGAAGTCACACCTCTAACACACAAAGATGATGCTCTGTTGCTGGAGCATGGCCCACATTTTGAGAACCATGTAGTCTATAACGTGGTGAAAGAGCAACTATACACTTGAGAGCAAAGAAGTGCTCATCTCCTCTAATTTTAAGAAGCTTTGCTTCCCATCTATTCAACAGACTTGGAGCAGTTACTGTCTGCAGCTCAGGCTTCCACTAAAGATGCAAGAAAAAAAATGTCCTCACACTTTTTGTGCATCTGTCTGAGTGTGGCAGCCAAGATTAAATATGGAAATACAGGGGGAAACATGGTATAACAGGGAAACGTATGAAGATAATTTTTGCATCTCAGAAATAACTTTGTAAGCAAGGAATGCCTGTTTTGCTCCTAAGAAGACCCTAAAAATTGAGTTTCATTGAAAAATGGTTCCCCTACATTTTCACTTTCTGGCTGATTCCACTTTTTAAAGCTAAAAGGTTAAAAATTAATTAAATCAAAATCAAAATTTTTAAAAAAAATTTAAAAAGCATGATTTGAAGTCTAGTTATCTGATAGCTCAGGTGCCTCCTAAATTGAAAATTCTTTGAGTCTCTGTTGAATTATTTGGCTTCCTGTCGATATGATTAAGAAGGAAGATGTTTTACTATAGGCAAAGGGAAAAATATAAAATAAAAAGAGGACTACAAATTGAGCACTTACTGTTTGTCAAGCTCTCTACTAAACTCTACATATTCATTACCCCATTCACTCCTTACAACAATCCTTGGAGATCAGCACTGTGTCTCTCCCCATGTCACAGCTGAAAAAAACTCAGGTTTGGAGAGTTGAAGTAATTTGTCCATGGTCACATTTTTAGTAAATTGTGGAATCAGACCAGGATCCTTTCTTAATAGCCAAGAATTTAAAATTTGTAGTCAAGTTCCAATAGGCCATGGTTGAATAATTAGCACTGAGATCAATATTAATATTGCCGACTGTCATTATAGAAATCAGAGTATTAATCCTAAAGAGCCCTATAATATAGGTACTACTCTCCTCATTTAATGTTTGAGAAAACTCAAAGAAGTTAAGCAATCTTTTGAGGCTATATAGCTAGAAAGTTTGAGCTAAGGATTATGGATTCTAAAGCCCACATTATTTATATATCACCACCAACCTTAATGTTAAGCAGTACCCTTCCTTTAGTGTCAATCTACATATTTAACACAAACCATTTCATTAGTGTCACTATAAGGTTTCACAAAATGAAAATTCACTGGTTACGCATTGATGCCAGAAGAATATTGTGATGAACCACCATATATATATATATATTGTCAAACCTATATCCATAGGTTTACTGAGCCCATGGGTATGTTTATTTTTATAATTGACTAGAGGCCCAGTGCACAAAATCTGTACACATGGGAGGCGGGTCCCCTCAGCCCAGCCTGCATGCTCTCCAATCCGGGACCCCTTGGGGGATGTCCAACTGCTGGTTCAGGCCCAATCGGGGATCAGGCCTAAACCGGCAGTCGGACATCCCTCTCACAATCCTGGACTGCTGGCTCCTAATCGCTCACCTGCCTGCCTGCCTGGTCACCCCTAACTGCCCCCCCACACCAGCCTGATCACCTCTCACTGCCTCTGAGTGCTGGCCTGATCACCCCTAACTGCCCCCCCTGCCAGGCTGGTCGCTCCTAACTGCCCCCCTCTGCCGGACAGGTTGCCCCCAACTGCCCCCTCCCTGCCAGCCTGGTTGCCCCCAACTTCCCCACCCTGCTGGCCTGGTCGCCCCTCATGCCCCCCCCCCCCACTGGCCTGGTCACCCCATGCTGCCTGCTGTTCAGTCATTTGGTCATCCCTCACTAACCCCCCTGTAGGCCTGGTTTCCCCACACAGTCTGCTTATTCAGTTATAGGCAGCCATCTTGTGAGAGCGTGAGGGTTAATTTGCATATCACCTCTTTATTTTATAGTAGTTTTATTTTTATCAAAGCAATATAAACAAATAGCTTAATAAGACAAATAATAGTTTTTTCATGAAAACAGCCATTTTCACTCTTAGTTATTTCATCTGCTATCTATCTCCATATTCCCAAATTCATTGTGTACTTATCTTTTGATTCACTGATTTAAACATTATTCACTGACTTCCTAATGTGGAACACAGCTTTTATCCTCTCTTTTATACACCTCCTTTCTCTTCTTTACTTTTTTAACATAGTTATATTATGCATTTTCATAAATATGGTGCTTTCATGATTATGATTACATAAATATTGTTGAGTAAAGTAGTGTGTTATGATTGATTTTATTTTTCTTTATAAATGTTTTGTACAATGCTTAGCTTTTTCTGGAATTTTTTTTCTTTTAGCCTTTATTGTTGAAAGTATTACATGGGTCCTCACTTTTCCCCCATTAACCTCTTCCAGCCCACTCCTATCCTCCTCCCCCTGGCCCCCAGACCCTCACCACCCCATTGTCTATGTCCACAGGTTATGCATATAGGCATACAAGTTCTTTGGTTGATCTCTTCCCAACCACTCTCCCTGCCTTTTCTCTGAGGTTCAACAGTCTGTTCATGCTTCTATGATGCTGGGTCTTTTTTGATTATTGGTTTATTTAGTTCATTAGATTCCAGTCGTTTGGTCGTGAGTGAGATCCTGTGATACTTATTTTTCTCTGACTGACTTATTTCACTCAGCATAATATGATAACCTTTATTTTTTCCATTCACTTGGATTCATTCCAAAATATTCTAAGTTCCATTAGTGGATTTGAAAAATGATGTTCACAATAAGATTTTACATTGACAAATCTGTTGAATGATCTAGTAGTTCTCTTTTGTCAATCTTGGAGACATCACTCCAGAGTTCTCTATTTTCCAACAGGAACTACTTGCTCTCTCAGCCACCTTCAGTTATGATGTTTTGTCATCAACTGTCTATTTTTCTCTCTCCTGTCATGGATTTCCTGTTTTCTGGGCTCCACATCTTTTTCCTACTTACTTTGTTCATTTGTTAAGTAAAACACATTTTCTAGTAGCTTTCTGCAAAAGGACACATGGTATGAAACTTCTGAGGTTTTTGTATACCCCCACATGTCTCTATTCGAAGTATTTGATAGTTTTGTTAGAATACAGAAATCTAGGTAGAAAATACTTTTCCATAAGAATTGTATTCCTCCAAGGCCTTCCAGCTCTAATGTTGCTGTTGAGTGGGCCAGTGCCACTCAGGTTCCCAGTCCTTGTGTGTGACCTCCTTTCTCAAAATCTCCTCTTTATCCCTGGTATTTGAAATGCTATGATGGTGGTTGCTACTGAACCATCTACTCTACAAACCTGATAATTTGATCAGAATGAAGATTGTATTCTCCACAATATATCCAAAGAATTCCTTTCACTCCATTTTTTGACATACATTTCTACAAAATACGGTTTAAATTGCACACTATTTTGAATATCATTATGAAATATCACCCTGTTTTGCTCTGTCCTGGTCAGAATGTGAATCATCTCTTTGTCCAGTGTATCCACACTGTACATGCCACCCTCCTATTAGTTATTTAGCAGCCTTCTTAGTTTTTAGATGGACTGTCATTGTATGTTAGCGCTTGTGTTCCAGTCACCTTTATTTTACTTAATAACAGTCCCAAAGCACAGGAGTAGAAATGCTGGCAATTCAGATATGCTAGGAGAACATGGAAACTGCTTGTTAGGTATCATCAGAAGATCAGTAGTAGCTTACTGTTATATCCCATTAACCTCACATCATCTCACTAGATATTTTATCTTATATCATCACAAGAAGATTGAATTCAGTATAATGAGACATTTTGAGAGAGAGAAAGAAACCACATTCACATAAATTTTATTATAGCACATTGTTATAATTATTCCATTTCACTATTTATTGTTGTTAATCTCTTACTGTTGTTAATCTCTTACTGCCCACCGCCCACAGCCCCTCCCCATGGCTGGCCCCACCGCTGATCGGCCCCCACAACCTCAATCAAGGCCAGGGCTGGCTGGCCAACCACCTTCTGCCCCTCCCCCAGCCAACTCTGCCCCTGATCACCCCCACACACACCAATCCAGGTTGGGGCTGGCTGGCCAACCTCCCACGGCCCCTCCCCTGGCCACTGACCCCCAATCGGCCCCCCCACCCCAATTGGGGGTGGGGGCCCACTGGCCAATCACCCATGGCTCCTCCCCCAAACTGGCCCAGCCCTGATAGGGCCCTGATCGGGGCGGGACAGCCAGCCAACCTCCCACCATCTCCTCCTCCCAACATCCCAGCCCCGATCCACCCCAATTGGAGTCGGGGTGGCCAGACCCCACCCGTGCATGAATTCGTGCATTGGGACTCTAGTAGAGAAATAAGAGAGGAAAGGAAACCAAAGCCTGGCAAGCCCTGGATGCAAGCTCATTTGTAGCAGGTACTTTATTTCATAATTTTTTTTTTGCATTTGCTAATTCATATGCCCTGATTAAATGCTGTGAACCAGCCCCAGTTCTAAGTGCTGGGGGGAGACCTGGAAGAGAAATAGTTCTTGCTTTCAAGCAACCAATTATTGCATGTGAAGACATCTGTGTTGTACTTGTGTTTGTACCTAAGTTCTTCAAATGAAGTGTGAATGATAAATATAAGAATCATTAGGAGCACAGAGAAAGCAGCATCTAGATCCACTGGAGTATCCTAAAACGGCCAAAACAGATAATGACACCAAGAAGAATCAAATGAGGTACAGAAATTTACCAGAAGTATGGAAGCATTCCAAGCAAAGGAAACTAAACATTCAAAGATTCAGAGGTAAGAGAGAACATGCCATATTCATTCATTCATTCATTCATTTAATCATTCATTTATTCTACCCATTTTTATTGGGTGCTTACTATGTATTAGCCACCATACTAGCCATGCTAGGAGAATTACTTAACTTTCAATATAGAGTGTGGTGTTGCTTCTAGGCCATCAGCTCATGAGAGTAAGAATTATGTCTGTCTCATTCATTGTTGTACCCAAAACTTAATATTTGTTAAATAAATACATGTGGAAGCATGGTAATGTATGTCCGGAGAGTCTCCATATTCCTCTTATCCCCAAAGGACATAAAAACAAATAGTCAATTTGCTAACGTTCAGTAGCCTGAAAGCCCCTTAACTGCCAGGAGCAGTTTTTACTTCTTACTATATTTCCTGCAGTTCTTAGCTCAGAATTTAGTACATACATACTAGGACACCATGCTCAGCAAATATTTGTTGAATAATTTAATGTATAAAGAATACATAAATGAGGTGTTGGCAAATTCTGTTTATCGTAGAGTGTCACCAAGGGAGAAGAGTAAAGTAACAGTAAAAGATTAATACATCTTGGAGGGGGGAAAAAGATGGATATTTTGTGAAGAAAACTGTTTTACTTTGCTACATTTCATACATGACAGCCACTGTAAAGATATATAAGCCCTTGGTGATAAATGACAGAATGAGCAAGTAAATGAATGAAACATTAGGTAGAAAAGAAAATGTTCAACATATGTACAACTTCCTGAATTACTCGGTTATTCCAATGCTCAAAGGACCTTGACAGCTGATACTGTGCTTGTTTAGTCTTTCTGTGTTTATCAACACCATTTGCCATGCATTTGGGGGTGAATTTAGCAGAACTGACTGTAAGCCATCTTTGAAGATAAAATACATAAATGCACCCAGAAGTAGAAGAAGCAGGTCCCTTTTCCTGCCTCACATTTCCTTCTCCAGAGAAAGTTGATTGCCAAAGAGTGCCACCTCTTCACTTGATATTTTTATTACTCAGAAGAGGGTGGGGAGCATGGTGCCACCCCTTGTTACCATTCAGTCAACACACTCAATAACTAGTAATTGCTATGTGCAGGCAGGCACAGATTGCCATGATTCCTTAACTTGGGTGGAAAGCAGTGCTTGTATCATGTAATTTGCTTTGTAGGTTGCTAAAGTGATTGACACTGTGGGTTACATCATGTCATTTTACCTTTTGTGTGTATAAGAGCACATAATTCTAGGCCTGATGTTTGCCAGCTCACAGCACATACCATTACCACTCACCTCAGGTTCTCTTTTCTAAGCTCCTCCTCTTTGAAAAAAAAAAGTAAGTAGCAGCACCAGCAGCCACATCACCATTTTTGCTTTATTTTCTAATGGAATGCACTGAAATAAGTACCAAGAGAAGAGGATTCATCCTATTGAAAAAATAAGAAGGCCTGCCCCATGGACGGTAGTCAGTGATAGTGCTTTACACTGTCCCTCATATTCAGTTTGTTATAGCAGCCAACACTCCATCCTTGGACCAACACAGCAATGGCTAACCCTCCTCTAAAGAATCAAAATCATTTGCAGAGTAGAGGAGCATTTTCACCCATGCAAATACCTATGTTATGTTCTAAACTATCTTTAAAGTTTTAAGTAGATATGTCCACAAAATCAGGAAATACATTCTCAATCAGAATTAACTATAATTATTTGTAACTGGCCCAATGAAGCATGGGTCTGCAGTCACTGATAACTCTCCAACTTATGCTGCCTTGGTGGGAAACGTAGACACTTACGAATAGTTTACTTATATCTATAATGTGTCCCATTCGCAGAAGAGGCTAGATAGCTATTACCATTACCTGAAATGCTTCCTGTCTGACTGAAATATTCAGTTACGGCTACACCAATAGAGACAGAAATTCTAGAAAATAACCGTTTTCATAGCAGTGATAGTTATTCCATCAGTATCTTAACAAGGGCAGAATAAGTGATTATTAAGAGAGAGTTGACTTTCCAGAGAAATGGCCAAAGAATTCCAAGTTGGGACATTGAGTCATTGTATTTTAGAATGCTAGGAAAAAATAACAGATAGAGCAAAGATGAATAAATAACAAATAGAGCAAAGATGAATGTATGTAAGGATGCTTTTAATATTAAACATAAAAGACAAATGTTGATGTACAGAGTAGGCTCCGTTTAATGCTTGGGCATTTCCTGAGGATTTTAAAAACAAAGTCAACTTAGAGAAAATAATACATAATTTATTTTTAGTTTCTCTCTATATACTAGTAAATAACGATCTATTTTATGTTTCCCTTTAATTGCTCAGAGTATAGTTTCATGAAAATGACATTATTTTACCTGTTCCCATTGTTACACCTAATTTTAATTTTCTTTTAAAAGAGCAAAAGCTGGTCTTCATGCAGATTATATGGCAAAGGAGGAGGAAGTAACACAAGAGAAATGTCAAGAGCAAACTTTGACTTTTGAGAGTGGAGAGCTTTGAGTTCTGCCTGTCTTTCAAGATGAGTATAAGATGTTGTACCTTTGATGAGGCAGGTGCCAAGCATGGAATCATATCCATTGATCCATTATTATGGGAATACTAGAGGCCGTGTACATGAAATTCTTGCATGGGGGGCATGGTGGGGAGGGGTCCCTCAGCCTGGCCTGCACCCTCTCCAATCAGGGACCCATTGGGGGGTGTCCGACTGCCAGTTTAGGCCAGTTGGACAGCCCTCTGGTAATTTGGGACCGCTGGCTCCTAACCACTTGCCTGCCTGCCTGCCTGTCTGATCACCCCTAACCACTCTACCTGTCTGCCTGATCACCCCTAACTTCCTTGCTTGCCAGCCTGATCGCCCCCTAACTGCTCACGTGCTAAACTGGTCGCCCATAACTGGCACCCTGCCAGCCGGCTGCCCCCTAATTGCCCCCCTGTTGGCCTGGTAGCCCCCAACTGCTCCCCCTGTCAGCCTGGTCACCCACTAACTGGTACCCTGCCAGCCTGATTGCCCCCTAACTGCCCCCCTGCCGGCCTGGTCAACCCCTAACTGATGCCCTGCTGACCTTGTTGCTCCCTAACTGCTCCCCCTGCTGGCCTGGTCACCCGCTAACTACCACTCTGTTGGCCTGGTCGCCACCTAACTACCACCCTGCTGACCTGATTGCTGCCTAACTGCTCCCCCTGCCAGCCTGGTTAGCCACTAACTGCTCACTGCCAGCCTGATCGCCCCTAACTGCTCCCCTGCTGGCCTGATCACCCCCTAACTGCCCTGCTGCCAGCCTGGCTGCCCCCCAACTGGTCCCCTGCCAGCTTGGTTGTCCCCTAAGTGCCCCCTGCCAGTTGGATGTCCCCTAACTGCTCCCCTGCAGGCCTGATCGCCCTCTAACTGCTCCCCTGCCAGCCTGGTTGTCTCCTAACTGCTCCCCTGTCAGCCTGGTCACCCCCTAACTGCTTCTCTGCTGACCTGATTCCCCCCTAACTGCCCTGCTGCCGGCCTGGCCGCCCCCTAACTGCCTCCCTGCCAGCCTGATCACCCCCTAACTGGTCCCCTGCCAGCCTGGTTGTCCCCTAACTGCTCCCCTGCCAGCCTGGTCACCCCCTAACTGCTTCCCTGCTGACCTGATTGCCCCCTAACTGCCCTGCTGCCAGCCTGGCTACCCCCTAACTGCCCCCCTGTTGGCTTGGTCACCTCCTAAATGCTCCCCCTGCAAGCCTGGTCACCCCCTAACTGGTCCCCTGCCAGCTTGGTTGTCCCCTAACTGCTCCCCCGCCAGCCTGGTCACCCCCTAACTGCTTCTCTGCTGACCTGATTGCCCCCTAACTGCCCTGCTGCCAGCCTGGCTACCCCCTAACTGCCCCCCTGTTGGCTTGGTCACCTCCTAAATGCTCCCCCTGCAAGCCTGGTCACCCCCTAACTGGTCCCCTGCCAGCTTGGTTGTCCCCTAACTGCTCCCCTGCCAGCCTGGTCACCTCCTAAGTGCCGCCCTGTTGACCTGATTGCCCCCTAACGGCCATGCTACCAGCCTGGCCACCCCCTAACTGCTCCTCTTGCCAGCCTGGCCACCCCTTAACTGGTCCCTTGCCAGCCTGGCTGTACCTTAAGTGCCCTCTGCTAGATTTCTGTCCCCCTGCCAGTTTTCTGTCCCCTAACTGCTCCCCTTCTGGCCTGATCACCCCCTAACTGCTCCCCCTGCTGTCCTGGTCACCCCCTACTGGTTCCCTGCCAGTCTGGTTGCCTTCTAACTGCCCCCCTGTAGGCCTGGTTGCCCCATAACTGCCCTGAAGCTGACCTGGTCACCCCCTAATTGCTCCCCTGTTGGCCTGGTAACCCTCTAACTGCTCCCCTCTGGCCTGATCACCCCCTAACTGCTCCACTGCCAGCCTGGCCACCCCCTAACTGCCCCTTTGTGGCCTTATTGCCCCCTAACTGCACCCTTCTGTCCTGGCTGCCCCCTAACTGCTCCCCTGCTGGCCTGGTCACCCCCTAACTGCCCCTTTGTGGCCTTATTGCCCCCTAACTGCACCCTTCTGTCCTGGCTGCCCCCTAACTGCTCCCCTGCTGGCCTGGTCACCCCCTAACTGCTCCCCTGCCAGCTTGGTTGTCCCCTAACTGCCCCCCTTCTGGCCTGGTTGCCCCCTAACTGCCCTCCTGCTGGCCTAGTCAACCCCTAACTGCCCCCTGCCAGCCGGATCTCCCCCTAACTGCCCCACTGTTGGCCTGGTTGCCACCTAACTGCCCCCCTGCCAGCCTGGCTGTACCCTAACTGCTCTCCCTGCTGACCTGGTCACTCCCTAACTGCCCCTGCTGGCCTGATTACCCCCTAACTGTCACCCTGCCGACCTGACCGCCCCCTAACTGCACCCCTGCCAGCTTGATCACCACTTAACTGCCTCCCTGCTGGCCTGGTCACCCCCTAACTCCTGCCCTGCTGACCTTGTCGCCCCCTAAATGCTCCCCTTCTAGCCTGATCGCCTCCTAACTAAACTTCTGCTGGCCTGGCTATCTCCTAACTGCCCCCCTGTTGGCCTGGTCACCCCCTAATTGGTCCCCTGCTGGCCTGGTCACCAACTAACTGCTCCCCTGCCAGCCTGATTGCCCCCTAACTGCCCTGCTGATGTCCTGGCTGCCCCCTAACTGCTCCCCTTGCCAGCCTGGTCACCCCTTAACTGGTCCCCTGCTAGCCTGGCTGTCCCCTAAGTGCCCCCCTGCCAGTTTTCTGTCCCCTAACTGCTCCCCTTCTGGCCTGATCACCCCCTAACTGCTCCCCCTGCTGTCCTGGTTGCCCCATTACTGGTTTCCTGCCAGCCTTCTTGCCCTCTAACTGACCCCCTGCCAGCCTGGTCACCCCCTAACTGCCCCCTGTAGGCCTGGTTGCTTCCTAACTGCCCTGAAGCTGACCTGGTCACCCCCTAATTGTCCCCCTGTTGTCCTGGGAGCCCCCTAACTGCTCCCCTCTGGCCTGATCACCCCCTAACTGCCCCTTTGTGGCCTGGCCTCCCCCTAACTGCTCCCCTGCCAGCCTGGTCACCCCCTAACTGCTTCCCTGCTGTCCTTATCACCACCTAACAGCTCCCCTGCTCTCCTGATCACCCCTTAACTTCTCCCCCTGCCAGCCTTGTTGCCCCTTAACTGCTCTACTGCCAGCCTGGTCCCCCCCTAATGGTCCCCCTTCTGGCCTAGTGTCCCCTAAGTATTTCCCTGCTGGCCTTATCACCACTAACCTCCTCTGCCTTTCCCCTGCCACCGTGGCTTTATCTGAAAGGAAGTCAGACATCCAGAAGATGTCTGGTCAACCCCATCTAATTAGCATATTATCCTTTTATTAGCATAGATTGGTTGTTTTTAAGGTAGCATGTGTAGAAAGCTCCAATAGAAATTCCAGGGCTTTTTTTATTATTTTAGTTCAACTTAACCCACTTTCAGGATTGAAAGTTGATGGTTCCAGACCGTTAGATGTCCCTGGGGGCTAAGGATCCATTTGGTTTTTTTCTATGCTATTGTTTCCAGCCTTCCGCATCTGAGTCCCCATGTTTTGGCTCGGTGGACTTTTCCTCTTACCTTTGATTTGCCCTCTCCAAGCCAACTTCCTTAAAAAACTAAATGTTCTGCCAGAAACTAAAGATTTGCCCCACTGAGGCCTTACTGCAGTCAATAAACAATGGCTGATTTATTCTCTTGCTCCACTCAAATCCCTATTTAGGACAACTAGATCTATAATATTATGACTCCATGATAGTGTCTCATAAATAACAATGAGAGATTAACCTATTGCTGCAGACTCCCTTACAAAGTGGGTATATGTAAATGCAAAGATAATTGCCATTTGAAGAGAAAGGCTCTCTTTAAAAAAAATAAAACTAATCAGTTGAAAATAAAAACTAGTCAAAATATATGTATTCTTCTGTTGAAATTTTTATTTATTTATATTTTTCTTGATTTCAGAGAGGAAGGGAGAGGGAGAGATAGAAACATCAATGATGAGAGAGGATCAATTATCAGTGCTGCCTCCTGCATGCCCCACACTGAGGATTGAGCCCACAACCTGGGTATATGTTTTGACTGGCAATTGAACCATGACCTCCACGTTCATAGGTTGACACTCAACCACTGACCCACAATGTCCAGGTATTCTTCTGCTGAAATTTGTTTAAAGTTGGCATCAGTTTGGTTACATGTGAATAGTATTTGACCCAAGCATATTATTACTTATAGAGTTCCACTGATGTAGAGAGAAAAGTAAAATTAACAAGGTTCCTGCTTAAAATTATCAAAATGTGTTGGATGTAAGAAGATATCTAATACAGGGATGGGTACATATACTAGTACACTTAGAGATTCAAGGGTCAATTATACTTTGAATTACTCAGTGCATCAGGAATCAGATCTCAATTATCCAAACCATGTAGGCAGGTCTTAATTCTTAAGGCAAAAATGGTCTGGGTAGTTGAAATAATTAAAAATCATGGATCATCTCCAAACCCTTATGGCAATAATTCATTAAAGTCTCCTCCCTTAGATAAATGGTTTTAGAAGAACTACAAATCATTACAAAACTTCCTGACTTATGTCTCCTCTCCTTTTATTATCCCACTGGATATAATGTCAGGGGAAAAAAAGATGAAAGGGACAGAAACTCATGGAAAAGCCACAGAACTCCTAACAGACTCTAGATAAAGCACAAGACTATTTGTGATGAACCCATCCTGGAGAATAATTGAAAGTAGAATTTGTATCATTCTGTTTAAAACAAGAATGAAAAGAACCTAAAGGATAAGGTCTGAGCAGAGCCAGGTGGCAATGCCCCAAATTGGAACATGAACAATTCCTAGTTTGGTAACCCAATAAAGAGACTATATATTAGATACCCTCCCCTTTATTTTCTGACCTCTTCTGTTAGTCACCATAATACCAGCATACAAGGCTCTTTGTTATATGAAAGTTAGGGAAATTGTAATACCCATTTAATTTACCTTTTTCCTCATTATTTTTTAACTTGTATTTCTGTTGCCTTGTCAGTCTCAGAGCTGAGATAAAACTTATTGTGGACTATTTTTCTAATTTCAGATTCACTTCTAACTTCAGATTTACTGAGTTTCTTGATTAATCATTACTTTTATCTTCAAAATTTCATTATACAAAATTTAAATAAATGTCTGTCAGAACATGTCTTTGAGCTCTCTATTCTTTTTTATTATCAGTAAATTTATTGGGGAGACAATACTATATAATAAAAGCCTAATATGCAAATTGTCCCCTTGACCAGGAGTTCAACTGGGAATTCCACCGTGAGTCTGACCAGGGGGCGGGGCCGGCTGGCCAACTGTGGGAAGGAAGGTCCTGGCCAACAGCTGGCAGCCAGCAGCCAGCAGCCAGCAGCTGGCAGCCGCTAGGGACCCTACCTCTGCACTAATTTCGTGCACTGGGCCTCTAGTGGTTAATAAGACCATATATGTTTCCAGTGTATGGTGGGCACCCTTGCTCTCTATATACAATCTAGAAGACTCTAAGCAGGCCTCATCATTCTCTCTTCTTTAGCAGTCTGTCAAAATTTATGGTTGTGCATGAATTTGGCAGTAATTTTCATCAGGATGTTACAAATACATTTCCCATAATGAATAAATGAGATCATGCTTGGGGTTGCCAAATGAGAGCAGTGATTCATAGGCAATTGACCCAGAAGGGGTTGCCTCTCTCAGAGGCATTCTCTCCTGCTAAACATGCAGCTTGTAAGAGAAGCAGGTGTAGACAGCACTTATGGAATAGTGAGACAGGAAGTGTTGTAGACCCAACTACCAAGATAATCAATCTGGGCAATCAATATGTAACAAATACAGCAATCTCATTGCTGATGCATCCTGAAATCTTGCAAAAAATCTTTCCTACCTTCCTTTTTTCTTTTTTTTAAATATATTTTTATTGATTTCAGAGAAGAAGGGAGAGGGAAAAAGAGAGAAATAGAAACATCAATGATGAGAGATAATTATTGATTGGCTGCCTCCTGCACCACCCCACCCTCCACCCCCACCCCTCCGCCACTGGGGATTGAGCCTGCAACCCAGGCATGTGCCCTGACCTGGAATCAAACCATTACCTCCAGGTTCATCACTTGACATTCAACCACTGAGCCATGCTGGCTGGGCTCCTTCTTTTATTAAGATTGCTGTAGTCATATTCAGTCATTTTGTGGTTCCATATAATTTTTTGAGTTTTTATAATTTTGAGCCAAAATGATGCATGTGCTATACCAGCAAGCAAGATCTCAAATACTACAGAGAATAAGTTTGGCAGCTTCTTTTTTTTAAAAAAAATAAAATATATCAATTAGAGATGACATTAAACATTATTGTATATTAATTTCAGGTGTACAGCATAATGGTTAGACATTTATATAATTTACAAAGTGATTCCCCCTGGTAAATCTAGTATTCACCTGGCCTAGTTCTGTGAAATACACCATTGATATCCTGATAGGAATTGCATTGAATCTACAAATTGCTTTGGACATTTTAACAATGGACATCTTAACAATGTGAATTCTTCCTACTCATGAACACAATATATGCTTCTACTTATTTGTATCTTATTCAATTTATTTTGTCAAGTCTTATAATTTTCTGAGTACATGTTTTTACATCCTTGTTTAAATTTATTCTTAGGTATTACATTATATTTGATGCATTTGTAAGTGGGATTGTTTTAGTACTTTCCCTTTCTGATAGTTTATTATTGGTGTATAAAAATGCAATCAATTTCTGAATATTTTTGAATCCTGCTACTTAACTGGCATTATCAGTTCTAGTAGGTTTTTTATTGAATCCTTAAGGTTCTTTATATACAGTATCATGTCATCTGCAAATAATGACAGTTTACTTCTTCCTTTCCATTTTGAATGCCTTTTATTTCTTCTTGTCTGATTGCTATGGCTAGGGATTCAAGTACTATGTTGGAAAAGAGTGAGGAAAGAAGACATCCCTGTCTTGTTTGCAATTTTAGGGGAAATACTTGCAGTTTTTGTCCATTGAGTATAATGTTGGCTGTGGGTTTGTTATACTAGTATATTGCCTTTATTATGTTGAGATATATTCCTTCTATTCCCACTTTGCTAAGAGTTTTTATCATAAATAGGTGCTGTATTTTATCAAATGCTTTTTCTGCATCTATTGATATGATCATGTGGTTTTTATCCTTCATTTTGTTTATGTGGTGTATCACATTTATTGATTGCAGATATTGTAAGTAGATCTATTTTTAATAGTTTATTGATTTTTAGAGAGAAAGAAACAGCAATGTGAAAGCACAACATGGATTGGCTGCCTCCTGCACAAACCCCACTGGGGATTGATCCCACAACCTGGGCATGTGCCCTTGACAGGGATCAAACCAGAAATCTCCTGGACAATGCCCACCCAACTGAGCCACATGGGCCAGGGCTCCATTTATAATTTTTAAAGAAACCTCCATACTGTTTTCTATAACAGCTGTATCAACTTACATTCCCATTAACAGTGTTCAAGGGTTTCAATTTCCACATCCTCAACAATACTTATCCTCTTGTCTTTTTAATAATGACCATTCTAACGATATGAGATGATATCTCACCATGGTTTTGATTTGTATTTTCCTGATGATTAGTGATATTAAACACATTATCATAAAGCTATTGACCATTTCAATGTCTCCTTCTGAGAAATGGTCTTCCCAGGTCCCTTGACAGATGTGGTTGGTTGCAGGATTGTTGCGAAGTTGGGCTGGAGTTGAGTCCATAAGGGAGCAGTGATGCTTTTGGTCTGTGGCTGGAAATGTGTTTAGCAATCCTAACACCAGGATGTGATTCTGTCTTCTCAAAGCAGCTCTCCTAAATCTTGGACTTTATTGGCATTTTATTCATGGATGACTTCCGGGTTGTTGTTTAGGGGGTGTAAACGAGGGAACACTTATTTCACCATCTTTGATGACATCACCCTCCCAAGTGGCATTTTTTTTTACATAAATAGCATCTATAATTTATATTAAAACAAACAAAAAACACATCCACATAGCCAAATTAATTCTGTGTTTTAGTTTCAATGATGTCAAAGGATGCCCAAAAGAAAAGTAAAAAACAATAAACCAGGGAAATATCATTTCTATATATAACTACAAAATGTGATATAAATATTGATATAGATATACTTTTATTAATCAATAAGAAAATAATTATACCAATAGAGAAATGGAGGAAAATCTGAAACAGCCATGTACAGAGAGGAAAACACATATAGTTAATCAATGTGCTCTACCACCTTAGTGCTTTGGAGAAGGAAATCAAGACTGTAATGATAAGCAAATCATGACTACACAAGAAATAACTTCATTCCATTTAATTAGTAAAAACAGAATTCAGGCAATTCCATAGCAGAGACCAACAGGATTTCTTGTATAGAGTTCATTGAATAGTAAATTGATGCAACCATGTCTTCCAACACTTTAGCATTACCTATTATGATTGTACTAGAGGCCTGATGCATGAAATTCATGCAAGAGTAGGCCTTTGCAGCCCCAGCTTCATCTGGAAGGTCATCTGGATGGTGGTTCCACTGTTGGGATGTTCAGTCGATTTGCATATTACCCTTTTATTATTATAGATATCTAACAAGTTGCCACATCTTAGCAATTCCTCTCCTACTTAACAAAGAACAACTCTTGCTCAAGTATTCAAGAGGCATATTTCAAGCCAGTGATAGACACAAAATTTGAGAGAGGGTTACATTTGGGGGGAAAGGCTGAAGAATGAGCAAATGAGTATATAATAGATGCAAGTTATTGGTAAAATTCCTATTCCTTGAGGATATACTAGATTATGAGTGCCCTTTAAATTATCATGAATAAAACATAATAAATGAGGGCTTTGTATGAACCAATGACAGAGTGTCTCATAAGTCAAGGATCATGACTCATTCAATTCTGGGCCTATAAGGTCCATAAGAAGAAAGAAAAATAATCTTTAGGCTTTTGTAAGTCAAAAGATTTTGTTTCTGAAACAGGTGAGATTTACTTTTATTGTTGTTTTAGTTATTTTCTTCTCTTAGTAGCTTTATTGCCCTGAGGCATTACATGGATTCCATGAGTAAAAGAAATCATTACTGAGAGCAGAACAAGAATTTTCCTAGTATGAAAATATTATCTCATTATTAATACTAAGATGTTTAGATTTACACTGCCAAGGGCTTTTCATTTAAGTAGAATTATAGGCTTTTCATGAACCAGCTTAAATATTAAAAAATTAACATATCCCATATTTTTCAAAATGTCTGAGATAGAAAGAACAATTTGCATGATAAGCTACTTTGTAGTCATTTGTCTTCAGACAAAGCAATGATTCCCATTTATTTGTGGAAAAGTCTTTGTTCATATCATTCACCAATGCCTTACAACAAATTCCTATAAATAGATTTGTTAGATCAAAGAACGTTTTCAGAACTTCTTATCCAGTACCAACTGTCACCCAGAAAATTTTGTATAAATGTATAGTCCCACCAGCAATAATAATGCTTCCACTGTAATGTTTTAAAAGAAACAATGGTGAAACAAACTATCATTATATGAGCTCCTTTTTATCTAAATGTGGTTCTTGTATAGAGTTCAATAAATACCATCATGTTTATTACTAATACAGAAAATATGTGAAGGAATTGAGAACAAAGCCTTGAGTTATGTACTGCTGCTTCTAAGCATAGTAACCTGTACATTTGGAAATTGCTTGACATTTTCTCTGATTAGGAAGCTTTGTAGAAATCCCCAGGAAATATAAACTGCACTAGTTTATGAAGTCAAGCTAAAGAAAGTCACCACAGGTCTGAATGAGACCAGTTTGCAATTACCACCCTTTGAAGACCACTGCTAGTCTCTGTGGGTTACCAAAAGTAATTTCTATGTGAATTTTTCTCACTTTTAAAGTAGTTTTTATTTACATTGTTTTATTTGTCTGGTTTTCCCATGCTAATCTATACTAATAATAGCCTAGGTGGCATCATGCCTTCATGTTGTCACAAGATGGTTGTCACAAGATGGCTGTCAAAAGATGGCTGTCACAAGATGGCTGCATGCACAGTGGAGGCAGGGCCCAGTGGCTGCTCTGTGTGGTGAGGCCTGGGGATCCTTCGGCTCTGCACGGTGTGGAGGAGGACAGTCCCAGCATCTCCACCACCTCACATGGAGGAGGTGAGTCACGGCAGAGGAGAGCTGTTGTGGGCAATCAGGCCAGCAGGGGAGGGCAGTTGTGGGCAATCAGGACAGCAGGGGAGGGTAATTGGGGGCAATCAGGCTCCATAGGGGAGGGTAGTTGGGGGCCATCAGGCCAGCAGGGGAGGGCAGCTGGGGGCTCTCAGGCTGGCAGGGGAGGGCAGTTAGGGGCGATCAGGTCAGCAGGGAAGGGCAGTTAGGGGCAATCAAGCCAGCAGGGGAGGGTAATTGGGGGTGATCAGGCCGGCAGGGGAGGGCAGTTGTGGGACATCAGGCTGGCAAGGGAGGGCAGTTAGGCATCAATCAGGTCAGTAGGGGAGTGGTTAGGGGGTGATCAAGCTGGCAGGCAGAAGTAGTTAGGGGCAATCAAGCATGGAAGGCAGGTGAGAAGTTAGAAGCTAGCAGTTCTGGATTATGAGAGGGATGTCCAATTGCCGGTTTAGGCCTGATCCTGCAGGATGGGGCCTAAACCGGCAGTTGGACATCCCCCGAGGGGTCCCAGACTGGAGAGAGTGCAGTCCAGGCTGAGGGACACACCCCCATGCACAAATTTCATGCACCGAGCCTCTAGTGTTTAAATAATTTAGAAATTTTTTGTCAAGTTCTTAGTTAAATCTTTTACAAAACTGTAGGGCTTGCAAAAATTAATCACAACATAATCACTTTTCCTCTACTCATTCAGCAAATCCTGGGAAAATGGCTGACTATTTTCTTATTCAAAAATGAAAGACCCAGCTTTATTTTTATCTTATTTAATTTTTTGTTTCATTGTAAATTGCCACACTTATCTTTGCTTGGCCATCACTGGCTGAAATTCTCTGTAATTGAAACGCACTGATGCAGTGCTGAGGTTAAGGAGGCATAGGAAAGTCTGGAACCGGATACCTAAATTTGATTCTCCCTCTTTAGGAAGCTGCAGTTCCTTCATCTACTGTGAAAATAAGAATAATAAATGTGTTTTTATGAGTTTTACAAGGTACTATATCTAAAACATTTAACACATTTGTATATATCACTAAGTAGGTGCCAGGAGCTGTTCCATATATCATCATCATCATCATCATCATCATCATCATCATCATCACTATCATCAAACCTAACATAGAAAATCATAATGAGTCATTCTCAAACACTGGAGAGGGATTTAAAATAAGGAATATTGGGCCCCACTCTCAAATATTCTGACTTAGTATGTGTGGGTGGGGCCCTTGGGAACCTGATATAAGTGGTTCACTGACTATATCTGAATAATTTCTTAACTTCTAATTTAATTGGTGGTCAAGGTGGAGAACTTAGCATTCATATATATTTTAAGTTCAATCACACAGAAGGGGAATCTACCAGAAAAACTGTTTTAACAAAACAATTTGTTCCAAATAGATTATCCCTTGTTAAATATGAATGTTATTTATAATCTATCAAGTAGCACATGCCTTTGAGGATAGATAGCCCTCTGGCTTTCCCTCCTGATGATTTCCTCCCAGGGAATTTCATTGCACTGATACCACAAGTGGGTGGTGGACTATAACAGAAAGCAGAGTGGACCCAAAGCAGTGGACCCACCAGAATGCACCAGAACACTGGTCAAGACCAGAAGACTGATGCTGCATGACCTATACAGGTACTCTAGTTTAATCACTCAACTTCATTCTGGCTACTTTCTCATCTGTAAAATAGGGAATTAATAGTATCAAACTTATAGAATTGTTGCAAAAAATTAAATGATGGAACTTTGAAATAGTATGATTAAAATTAAAGTGCATCTTAAATTGTCATCTTTGTCCACTATCTTCCCCTGAATAGCTGGCAGCCATTGATCAAATGATGTATCATATCTCTTTTCTCCCCAAAGATGCTGCATATGATATTGAATACAAACTATAAAAGGAAATATGAAACACTGGTCAAACAAAATGTATTGCTCTTTCTGCAATTTGCCCTTCTCTACTCCAGATATTAAAAACCCATTCCCTCAGTTATTCATTGTTGGCAGAGATGATTAATTTAATCTTTATAGATAAAGTAAAATGTTTGGATGAAAGAAGCATATACTCTGCTGAGGCTAATTGTAAGGCACATTCAAGTGAATATTTCATTGTCTACAGTATAATATCATAGATGGTTAGCCAAGAACAAACATCAATTCTATAAAGAGAATTAAACTAAGACCAAGTCTATTTGGCAGCAGAAAATGAATATAGTCCTTACAGCCAATATGGATCTTGTTTTGATAAATCCTACCAGGGCCCAGGAAGATTACATTATTACCAACCAATTTATGATAACCTATCATGTGTGTGTGTTTTCTTCAGGATTAGATTTTCCATATTAAGTAAAATATTTAGAGAATTCCCTGTTGTTTAAAATGTATTAGAGTAAAGCAGGCATTGGAAATATCCCAGTGCTACAAAGCTTGGTGGCCCTGGGCATGTGACTTACCTTCCAAGAGCTTTTAGTTTCTCACCAGAAAAATTGGAAAAACTTGCCTGGCCGGTGTAGCTCAGTGACTCAGTGGTTGAGAGTTGACCCATGAACCTGTAGGTTGCAGTTTGATTCCCAGGCAGGGCACATGCCTGGGTTGTGGGCCCAATCTCCAGTAGGGGGCATGCAGGAGGTAGCCAATCTATGATTGTCTCTTATCATTAATGTTTTTATCTCTCTCTTACTCTCCCTTCCTCTCTGAAATTAATAAAATTATATTTTTAAAGAAAAGAAAAATGGGGGAAAAAATCAAGTAGTGTGAGGATAAGATTTATGTAAAGTACCATTTAATCTGATGTGGGGCTTATTGTAAATACTTGATCAGGGAGAAATACAAAGACATTCATGTGTACGTGTATATATACATTTATAAACATACACATTATAAATAACATTTTTATTCTCCTATCATTCAGCCATCTTCACTTTTCTCACCCAGCCCTGGTATTTTCCTTCCTCTGCACATTTTGTAATCGTCCTCAACAAATACCAAGAGAAAACAGATGGAAAGATTCTTTTCCTCATTAGTAGTTTAAAATGTAAATTATAGCACCCTGGAAATGAGGATTTAAAAAAAAAAAGAAAACGTGCTGATGTGGCTAAGATACACCACTTCCTTGCTAACAATACTGTACAATCTTTTTGTAAAATAGTGTTGCAAGAGTCAGCCATAAATGTGCCCATAGCCAGCATCCCTTCTATAAAAGTCTATCCCACAGAAACAATCTGCCAGAAGCAAAAATTTAGTAAAACAATTAATATCTTCATGGCTAGAAATCTAAAATAAATAAATCAGTAAAGAACAGCCCAAATGGAAGGTTGTATAAATTATAGCAAAATAATGAAATGTTACAGAATTATTAAAAACTAGAGGCCTGGTGCACAAAATTTGTGCATGGGTAGGGTCCCTAGGCCTGGCCAGCAATCAGGCCTTCTGGCTGCTGGCCGGGGCCTTCCTTTGTTCCGCACCACCCCCGGTGGTCAGCACATGTCATAACAAGTGGTCGAACTCCGGTCAGTAGAACTCCTGAGATGACAATTTGCATATTAGCCTTTTATTATATAGGATGGCAAGACATACAAAATATGAAAAAGTAAAAAAAAAAAAAGACAATGTAAACACAAATAATATAGTAAGTTCTATACCAGGGGTGGGCAAACTTTTTGACTCGAGGGCCACAATGGGTTCTTAAACTGGACCGGAGGGCCGGAACAAAAGCATGGATGGAGTGTTTGTGTGAACTAATATAAATTCAAAGTAAACATCATTACATAAGAAGGTACGGTCTTTTTTTTCAATAGTTTTATTCATTTCAAATGGGCCGGATCTGGCCCACGGGCCGTAGTTTGCCCACGGCTGTTCTATACCATGATTATGACCATTTAAACTGTGTACATATTAAAGGTAAATTAAAAAATCATGCGCTTTCAATAAGGAAGAATTATAAGCAATTTTGCAATCACAAGTTTAAAATGTATTTTAATCTTCACTTTTTCTTTATTGAAAAATGAAAAATTAAAGTCTGATCTACTCTGAAAATTATATGCATTTTCTTTTCTTTCTAAAAATAATACAGTGCCTTTTCATTGAAGTGCTTATTCTGAACCTTACATTACATTGTTTTTTATCACTTCTACTCACTTCCTGCATGTCAATCTCTTCCCAGAAATCCTCTAAATCCTTTGAGGACAAAGGTTGGGTAATTTCCATTTTAAAAATATCTAACTACACCTAGCCCAGATTAGGAATTTAATAAAGATAAGTTGAAGAGAACAGGCAATAAATGTGAATGAATCATAAAAGTATTACTCATATACAAGTTGATTTGTCCAACTTGAAAAGTGTTAACCAAACCAAGTTGTTTATTGGGCACCTTCACATGGTTTATAATATAGAGTATGGATAGGAAATAACTTTGGGGCTTGGTTCTCCTAGTTCCTTCAAGGCTCACCTTCCTCTCCCTGTTGGAATCTGGTATCACTAAATGCATAGCTGTTCTTCCTGCCCTATTCATTTCCTCAATTTCCCCAAAATATAATTTATACAAGTCATTTGCATGCCTATCAGACTTACTAACGATTTGGCAAAACAGATACACAAAAAAAATGGAAACTTTTCAAATTGAGTATTAGACATTCCTTGTATCATTCAGTCTAGTCAGGAAAATAAAAGCACACAAGACATTGTCATAGAGAGAAATTAATATAGGAACAGGCATTGGAGGTGAGTAACTGAATGTACAAATGAACTATGACAATAGATCTCTGACTTTCAAGCTCTGTAGTGACCAGAACAGAATGGTCAGGACTCGACCAATGACTACCAGCTTCATGATAGTTTCACCACCACCACCACTTTGAGGAGCATATCCAAAGCAATCACGTAAGACACCCTGCTTCTAGCTAGCCTTCTCCCATCTTTCCCATTCCAAAAACCTCCAATAAGAGCATACCTGAAACATTTCCCTTTTCTCACTATGATTTCCCACTCTAGGGTCTGCCTTTGTTTCTCTGTCAAATGCAAGCTGTGATGGCTCACTCCCTAGCTATAACAAGCTCTGAATAAATAGCCTCTGTTTTATTATTTGTTTTTCTTCAATTTTGGTGTTTTTGTTTATTTCAGCAGAGGAATTTTAAAGGGTGGGGCAGATACACTGAGGTAATAGAAAATTAATAAGTGCCAGGAGCAGCCGCCACACCTAGGATTGGAGAAAAAAGTGGGGGAAGGGACAATATCAGAATCCCAAAACTCACACCCCACATTGTTGGAAGAGACCCTGAGGAGAGAGGGACTTGCCCTTTGGCTGATGCTAGCAAATGAATCAGGATCTGGGGAAGGGTAGGGCTTAGTACTTGAGCAGAGCCTTCTGAGGGAAGGCTGTTGCCTTCTGGTGCTGGTTCACTAAAGAGGGTTCAATGAGGCGTGTTCTGGGAGTGAAAGAGAGAGACTAAAGGTCTCTGTCAGGGTGCTGGTTATAGGAATAAGAAATGGGCTCCAGCCCTGCCGCCGTGGCTCAGTGGTTAAGGGTCAGCCTATGAACCAGGAAGTCTCAGTTGGTTCCTGGTCAGGGCACATGCCTAGCTTGTGGGCTCGATCCCCAATGTGGAGCATGCAAGAGGCAGCTGATCAATGATGCTCTCTCATCATTGATGTTTTTCTCTCTCTCTCCCTCTCCATTTCTCTCTTAAATCAATAAAAATATATGAAAGAAATCAGCTCCAGTGACAGGAATAGCAAATAAAGAAAGGAGCAAGTCCCCAGACTCATTTTGACAAAACGTAGCCAAGGCAGCTGACAAAAGAAAATGTACCTGACAACCTTCAGGCATCCACATAGCAAAGCAGAGTATGGAAGGGTAACAAAAGAGAGAGAGAATCGCTTAATTACTGTAATACACCTCTGTCCTTAAAAGAATTTCGGCTACCCAAACTACCCAAAGTCGTGCTTTTGCTTTGTCTTCCCTGTTTTCTCCTCATTCCTCCCTGTATCATCTTTATTTTCTCCAGTCTCACAAGAGGCTTGGGTATCTCTTTCTTACATTGCGTCTGTCTCAGTTGTGTTCTGGGAGACTCAATGTTTGCACCCCAAATCAGCCAGCAGAGGTATTGTGCTTTACAAAAAGCCTTGGACCACAGAGGGAAATTAAGCCCTTTCCTTGGGGCATAGGAGCAGCTGCTGCCTGTTGGGGTTTCTAAAAGGTTTTTGTCCTAGTTTACCTTGGTATGCATGTTTCCATGAAGTCTGCATATGTGCTGGTGTTACAGAAGAGCAAAGAAATGCCAAGCAGGCTTCCTAGAGAAAGGGAGGGATCCCGTTTATTAAAACTAGTGGACTCTGGGAATAATTTCCAAATCAGAGTGAAGAAACATGCAGAGAGCCTATATATATATATATATATATATATATATATATATATATATATATATATATATATATATATATCTCCCACTGGGGTCTTTATCTTGCAGATATGCCCCCCCCTGCCCCCTTCCCCTTCGTGGCCCTGCAGGAAGGACCCCAGGTGTCAGGCCACATTCTGGCACCAGCATAGCAATCCTCCTCCCCACCACCCCCACCAGGGTAGTGCGTTGTTTACAGTTTTTATGGCCTGACATGCCTTGCAAGACCAGTTTCCTCCTCACTGGCAGATGCTAGGGTGGCTGCAAAGGTGGGGCTTCTGAAGAAGGTGGGTGTGTTGCAGTGTCTCTCGGTGGGAAAGTACATGCTTAACAAATGTAAGGGCATGAAGAACCAGTGGCTAGGGAGGGGAGATGTATGTAGATACAGGGAATGAAGTCAAGTGAGAAACTTTCAGAGATCCCATCCCCGCAGAAGAATGTTTTCTTCTGTTCACTCTATAAATTAGTGTTTTACATGCTCATTGTAAAACAACAAGACAAAAGAGCATGTTAGAATGTAAGGAAGCAGAAAGCCTCTTTCCTCCTCCATCATTTCTATAGCCCAGTATATCCACCCTTTGTTGCTTAGTATGTATTTTCTTAAGCTTTTTCTATAGTTGACTCTGGGATTGGCCACATGAAATGCTTCAGTCAATTTAATGATAGCAAGTCTGACACACCTAGCAGTTGTGCATTGGGATTTGTCCTCTTTGCTGCTGGTTCACTTTCAACATCATGTGAACAAGCTGAGGTTGCCTTCCTGGAGGACAAGCTACAATGTGGAAAGAGGCCTCAGCTACCCTAGTAATCCATGTCATTCCAGCAGAGGCCTGGACAAGTAGGTGAGTGAGGTGGTTCTAGACCACCTGTCCTCAGCTGAGTCAAAAACACCCACTGAAGCAAGAGAGTTAATACATGTTGTTTTAAATCACTTTTTTTGGAGTGGTTTGTTATACAGTAAAATTAGCTCATAGAGATAGGTAGATTGAGGTGGAAAGGTAGATTTGTCCTTACATACATAGATAATATAGATTTTAAAAACATTTTTATTTATAATCACCTAAATAATATGAGTCTACATTCTTTAAAAATTCTAAGACTACTCTTAAGGTGAAGGAATCCTTTCATCAGTAGCCACCATCCTATCCCATTGGCACTGTCTGTCATCAGTGGGTATGCATCCTTCTGGATCTATTTCTGTGTTGTGAATTAGAAAATAGAAAGTCGACTTTCTTCACTTTTACTTTCTCCATTCAACTGTATATCTTGGAAATATCCACATGCCAGTGAGCATAACTCTATTTCTACACATGCACACCATACTTACTTAACCTCCTAAATTTTAATGATTTAAAATCTGTTAAATCAAGTTACTCAATTTATTCTTTTACAAAACTGACTATACCATTTTCACATATTTTTTTTTACTTGAATTTTGAACTCAGAGGTCAAAATAGATGTAAAATATTGTGGGGAATTTGAGGAGATTGTAATCAGATAAATGCATAGGTCGTCTTTCTCCACTGCTAGTGAGAGTGGAGTTCTTGGGGCACCATTAGAATGAGCATTTCCGGAAGACCCCATGGGAGAATGAGATGCGGTAGAAAACTTTATTTGCATGGAATTACTTCCTTGGGTTCCCAAAGTCCCACTTCCCTTAATCCAGTCCTGGAAGTGGTCCAGCTGGGGATTCAGTAGAGCTAGAAGCAAGCCAGTATCTAGAGTTTCCGATCCATGGTGGAGCTGGGTCTGGTAGAACATTAGGCTAGTTACAGTCCACCAGTCCATTGTGTGAGATCCACATGGCTGTGAGCCATGTGGGTGAATATAGGGGAGTAAGGTGAACATGGTCCCTGTAACAAGAGTCCCAAGAGCCAAGTCAGAAAGAGAGTAAATTCCTTTGTTATGAGTTTAAGTCTTCCCAGTGGCCAATAACTTGCTCCCAGGTGTGACTGACAACTAAGTACCTTCCATATTTCATCCAGACTTTATTGGGCATTCATATAAACTGCAGCTTCCTGGAAAAGTTACACAAATAACATACCTATTTGGTCTTCACTTTGCTCCTTTCCAGTTATTTAATAACCAGGTTAAATTACAGGATGACATTGAATTTATTAAGCTTGAAAAAATTAACAACTTCATTGTATTTCATCTTTTCATTCATGAATATGCAGTATTTCTTTTACTTAGACTCTTAAATCACCTTCAGCAATCTTTTATAGTTTTCTACACAATACTGTATGTTTATTTCTAGATTTCTTCCACGTTGCTTTATATTTATTGTTTTGCCATCAGAAAATAAAATCTTTAAATATATTAGGTTTCACAGGTATATAAGAAAGCTTAGATTTTTATCACTTATCTTTTATCAGGTCACAGTACTGAAATCTCTTATTCATTCCAATAGGAAAACTAAGACAATCAACTGACAAACTGTATAGAAATAATAACAATTTTGCTTCTTTCTTTCAATATGTATACTTTATTTTTCCTATTAATTTGGAACTTCAAAGCAATATTGAGTATTTAAAACATTAGTGGGCATCTTGATATAGTTCCTGACTTGATGGAAATGTTTTTAGTGAGTCACCATTGACCATGACGTTTGCTATAGGTTACTGGTACAAATCTCATATTAGATTGAACTGTTTCTTTTTTTTAAATAAAGAATGAATATTGGATACTATCAATTTTTTTTCATTAACTATTGAGATCAACATATAGTTTTCTTTCTCATTTACATAACTTAATTCTTAAGTTATAATATTAAACTACTCTTAAGTTTTAATATTAAACTACTCTTGCATTCCTGAGATAAACCATAATTATGTTGTATTATTTTCTAATACATTGCTATGCTCTATTCATAGTATTTTATTTTAGATATTGCACCTCTGTTCACAAATGAAATCATTCAATAGTTTTATATTCTCATTCTCCCCTTATCTAGATTTGATAAGAGATTAATACTGAGTCCTTATCTTTGATGGTTAAGTCTGAATATATTTCTAGATATAAGTTATTGTGTTTTGTGTGTGTCTGTTTATATGTGTTTTGTTCTGCCAATGACATATCTATATTAAATTCAGGCAAATTCGTCTCTTCTGTTCCATCTGTCTACCTAATCAACCTACCGTTTATCACATATAATGTATTTACCCCATATAAATATATAATACATATCATTTTTCAATTATTTATCTATCATCTATCTGTTATTATTGCTTCCTCAGTAAACTCTCTTCTCATCTGCTAAAACAGTTACCGAAATTTCTAGTTCTATGTTCACTCATTTTTCTTACATTTTCTCAGCTTTTGGAGTTAACATTTGATAAAGATAGTAAATGCTTATATAGCTCTTTATATACAGCTCTATTCTCTGTGCTCTATCTGTATCTTCATAATCACCCACTTCTGGCTGAATATGATGAAATATGTCAGTCAGGACTAATTTAGAAAAACAAAAGCACCCTAGATATTTTAACAGAGAGAACTTACATAGAGAATTGGTTAAGCAGGTATTGTGTCACTGATAAAGCAAAATGAAAACACTGAGTTAACCTAGATGCACAAGGAAATAATAAAGGCAGAAATGGCTACTACCCCTATGTCTGGAGGAACTTATCAAAGACTAGAGGACCAATGAACAAAATTCGTGTAAGGGGCTTGGCCCTCACAGCCCTGGCTGCCGTGTGGCCCTGCAGCCCTGCCCCCTGCCCACTGGTCATTCCAGAAGGTCGTTCTGAAAGGTCATTCTGGAAGGTCATTCCATAGTCTAGTCTAATTAGCATATTAGCTCTTTATTATATAGGATTATCAGAACCTAGAAACTGTAGATTTGGAGTACAGAACTATGAGGAAGGGATGCCACTCTAGGTCAGGTAGGGTTGGAAAGATTCTCTGGGAGTGCCCACCCCACTGATACTGGCAGAGGAAGGTGAAGACTGTTCTGGGATGCCAAGTGAAGACAGAGACTAGAACCACTAATTCCTGTTGCCAGGATTATCTCCTGATGTTAGAATATGTTGGCAGGAACTGCAAGCAAACCAGAAGTTTCTACCCTGCCTCCTGCCTCTTTGTTGTGATTTTGTGCCCTCTATTGGCATAACTTTATAGGAAACAAATTAACAAAAGAAGTCAAGTTTTCAAAGTGCTGGCCTCAGCTTCACAAACTGTAGGATACATTTGGAATTTAGAAGGGAAAAAAGTCTGATAAGATATACAGAAATGTTAATGATTTTCCCAATGTCACACAGCTAGGTAAGTACAGACCTAGTATTCAAACCTAAGCAGTTGGTTTCCAGAGTCTTTGCTGTTTTTTTCCCTTTTTATTATTATTTTATATTGTCTAAAGTTTTACATATGTCTCCTTTTTCCCCAATTGACATCCCCCGCCCCGAATCTTTGCTCTTAACTATAATATGTTGCCTCTCTAACTATTTGAATTCTAGAAAATTCCTTGGTTCTATATCCTAGTGCCCTAGTTTCTCTTGAACTATGGTCTTTCTTCTGTTTAGCCCAACTACTGAGTTTTATATCAATTGTGATCTTTTTTTTTTTTATTGTGGTAAGAACACTTAAAATGAAACCTCTCTTAAATTTTTAAGTGTACAATAGAATATAGTCATGTGCCATATAAGGGTGTTACGGTTAATGGCAGACCACATACATGATGGTGATACCTCATATAGCCTAGGTGTGTAGTAGGCTATACCATCTAGGTTTGTGTAAGAACACTACACTCTATGATGTTCACACAATGACAAAATCACCTAATGACACATTCCTCAGATTGTATCCATGTCGTTAAATGATGCATGCCTGCCTCATGGTCTGTAGGCACAGTGCTGTACATCAGATCACTAGAACTTATTCATCTTGCATAAATGAAACTTTATACAATTAAATAGCAACTTCCCATTTTCTCCTCCACCCACCCCACCCCAGTCCCTGGTAACCATCATGCTATACTCTGCTCCTCTGAGTTGGACTATTTTAGATACTTCATATAAGTGGAACCATGAAACAGTTGTCCTTCTGTGACTAGTTTATTTCACTTAGCATAATATCTTCAAGGTTCATCCATGTTGTGGCATATGACAAGATTTCCTTCTTTTTTCAGGCAGAATAAAATTCACTTTTATGTATATAACACTTTTCTTTACTCAGTCATCCATCAATTGACATTTGGGTTGTTTCCACCTCTTGGCTATTTGTGAATACAGCTGCAGTGAACATAGGAGAACTAATATCTCTTTGAGATTCTGATTTCAACTCTTGGATAAATACCCAGAAGTGGGATTGCATGTGGTAGTTATGGTTTTAACTTTTTGAGGACTCTCCATACTGTTTTTCCATTGTGGCTGCACCATTTTACATTCCCATCAACAGTGTGCAAGGGTTCCAGGTTTTCCACAATAGTGACAGCTTTAATTCTCATTATATAGTAGCTTCATTTCATTATGGGTCAGATATCGCCTTACATTTCTAAGGATATAAATCATACTTATTCTAAACTTTCCTGTTATGTTTATTCTTCTATGCTTCTGTCCTCAATATTAAGTTAATCTTATATCAAAGGACAACAAAACATTGGCTTTTCTGAAATGATTGGTGATTTGATGTGCTCTCCTCTTTGTACTGAGATACCCTGCTGGGTTGACTGATGTCCATTTTTGAGAGGTGAGATGGATTGTGCACTGAGAAGATTTCTTTCAGAGTAGGAAGGCTTAGAATATGTGACTAGTGTAATAATATAGCCATAACATTATCACTCTTCTTTGACCCCCAGTTCTCACAGCATAAATCCTCCCATATCACCTGAAGCCTGACACCCAATTAGCTGTTCTCTGCCCTAAGAAAGTGGGATATTCAGAGCCTGATGTGCTTGCTTCACCCTTCTGGTTACTCAGTTTGTTATTCCTTGGATCTCTTGACCCCAGTATCCACTACTCTTGGTCATAAAGCTCCCAACTTTTGTAGCAGAAAAAAAAAAAGTTCTATAGTTTGGAAACATTTTTCTAATATCATTTCAATTCTTTCAAATCTTTCAAGAAATTTTTATAGGTCTGATCCATCTGGGTTGTCCTTGATTTACATACTAGATGTGAATTTAGGAAAAAAACATTATCATATCTAGACATTTTGTATGGAATGGGGAAGCTATGACTGCAAAGTCTGCTATCTATAATAAAAATGTTGTCTCTTTTTAGAAACAAAATGTAATTTTGCTACTCATAATGTTTTGCAAATTGCTTTTTTAGTGTATCAATAGAACAGGCATATTTACATGAAAGTAGATAATGTTATTTTAAGGCTACAATAGTATTCTAGATATAAATATACCTCATAGACATCTTCCTGTTGATGGCCATTTTAATTTTGTTTCAGTTTTTACTATTACAAATAATACCAATGAGCATCTGTATACACTTTCAAAATTATTTCTAAAGAATAGTTTTTTTTCCATTGGAAATTTGTATTGTCAAAGGGAATGTTTATAGGATGTAGTTTTCAAAAAAACAGGTAATCCTTTCTTCTCCAGGTTTTTGTTAGCACCCAAATGCATTAGCTCAAGTTTTCATAGTTCTAACTATTTCATTCCAGGTTCATAATTCATAACTTAGAGTCAGGAAATAGCACTAGGGTGGAGAATGGTGTTTAAAGACATGGAGACACATAAGGCAAAAAAAAAAAAAAGCATCACTTAGGTATTTCCTTAACTTTAAAAATAAATCTGTAATGTCTGTTGATGAATAATTATTTTCATAAAAAGATTTACTTGGAAATATGTAGAAAATAAATATCATGTCCTGAACGCAAGTAATTTCAAAATCCCTCAGAAGCTTTACATACACCAAGAAACGTAATTATTTTCAGCAGAGATCTTTCCTTCATATCCTAATCCTTTTTCTCAATAGACTCAAGTCCCCAACATCTGTCTTCATTCTAAACACTTTTCTACCTCTGTTTTGGACTTCTGTCCAACAATTAACACTTCCAAATTCTGTTCCCATATTTCATCCTCAAGTATAAACTCCAAAATGCCTGTGTTAGAACAAACATCTGGTAGACCTACCAGAATAGCCCTCGGGACAAAAGTTATTAATCAGCAATGAGCTGATTCAAAGCAGATGACCAAAATATCATTAGAATTTACTACAAATGTGCTCTCCATGTGTGACTTGCTATTTTCCTTCGAAACTATAAGGGTTGCAGAGGCCTAGAGTGGGGAGTGGGGGCAGGCTATAAGAGGTCAATGGGAGAAAAAAGAGGACATTTGTAATACTTTCAGCAATAAGTATTTTTAAAAAGAAACTATAAAGAAGCAAAGGCAAGACAAAAAGAAAAAAAGAGAAAAAAATAACAAATGAAACAATTACTGTAGAAGACTCTGTTTTCCAAAAATGTTCACAGCTGCGTTCCCAGTCCCATAATCTAAGAACCTTTACATTTCTTCTATGAAAAGGTGAAGTTTAATTTCCACCTTGAGACTGTAAGTCAGTCCTTGTAACTGCCCAGTAAATAAAATGCAAAGGAAGAGACACTGTGTGGCTTCTGAGACTAGGACACAAAAGGTGATACAGCTTCCGTCTGGCTCTTTCCCTCTAGGGATGCTCACTTTTATATCCCAGCCACCTTATTTTGAAGAATCCCAGGCCACAAAGAGAGGCCACTCACAGGTGATCTGGCTGTCAAATCCTAGCTAAGTCTCAGCTGATAACTATTATCAAACACCAGGCATGAAAGTGAACAGGCTTCAGGTGATTCCAGACCCCAGCTTTCCATAGTATCTTCCAGATGAGTCTTCTGACATGTGGGTCAGAGACAGACCATTTCTCCTGCTTTTTATTCAAATTCCTGACACAGAGAAGCTGCAAGAAATGGCTTATTTATACCACCAAATTGGGGGGAAGTTTTTTAGGCAGTAAGAGTAGAAAAAACACCCATATCCTTAGACAAATGGCAAAAAAAATTGCTGTGTTCTATTGAAATCAATACTGGAAGACATATGTTTAAAACATTAGGTCTTACCAGAACTGGATGCATGCATACCCTTCCACTACTGATGCTAGTTCTAGTGTAGAATTAATTCTCTTACTAGAGATGAGAATCAATAACAATGGATCTTAAAAGTTTGGGGTGGGCACTTTTTCCCATCTTTGAACATTTTCTCCAGTCTGTAGTTGGAAATGTTTAAAATTGCAATAGATTCTCCTAATGTTTATTTAAACATTGTCCTTCCTATTCCTATCTAATGACTTGTCAGCTTTGGCTCTCCCATTGTATATTATATACTCTTTGCTAAGATTAATTTATCTTCCTTGGCACCTGCATTTTCTCACTGTTAGGTTTGGTAGAGTGGGATGAGAATTAATAATTTATTCATTTGGAAGAAATTGATAAGTTTATTATTTAGTAAGTATATTTCAGAATGCCTTAGGATCATCTATAAATGATTCATTCTCCTTTAGCTTGTTAAAAAAATTAAACAAACAAAGAAACAGTAAGGGCTTTAACCAAGCCAGTTATTAGGTCAACACTGCAAAGAAAAATGAAATTGGTTAAGACCTGTCTTTGTTTTTAGTTTTACTAAGCAAGGCTTTTTTTTTTCTTTCTGGAACTAAAAGCTTGATGTAACAGCTAATGGTAAATTCTATCTCTTTATGATAATGTGCAAAATAGTCACATAGTTGAGTGTGAGGTTTATAGTCAATCACAGATTAAAGCCCACATTCATTTATAGTGATAATGAAATTTAGTACTTTAAGAAAACTTACACTGTAGCTAGTTCTAATACAATTGCTCTCTGACTACGTTTATAACCCCCACCATAGTTTTTATAGATAAAATAATGAAATTTCACAGAATATTAATTTAATGTTCTCAGAGGAATTTTCTAAATCTGTTTTTCCTTTAATTACCTAATATGGCTGTGTGAAGGAGGCAGAGAAAGACTTGGGAAACTAAATTATATTCTACTGCTGGGGTTGGATCTAAAGCAGCTAAGAGATCGTCCTTTTCCAGGTTCATCAAATGGAAAACTTTCTATTGATATTGGTTCTTTTTTCCCCTAGAAGAGACATAGGTAATGGATGCTGCTGCTCATTTTGAAAATGGATATGTTAGAGAGGTGTAGGGATCAAATAACAATTTGAAGTTTGTTGGGTGAAATAGTCCAGCATTACTTTTAAGTCACTGCCACACAAATAAAAATTGCCCAAAGTGATTACACATGGGAAATAAGTACCAATGATAATCTACTCCTTAGTGCCTTGAAAGCCAGACATGCTTACTGCTACCAACTACTTTGTTTATAGTTTGGGTGTGTATGTATGTATATATATGCATGTTTTTTAAATATAACAAAGACGAGAGAATTCTGTTGTCTGAGAGAAGTTCTATAAACATAGAAAGAACTTTTACCCTTTTGGAGTTATTTATAACTTGTTGGAAGAAGTCCTCAAAAGGATGTGACCACTGGTTGACCTGAGAACTGTACCCAGGCAATCAGAGGCTCCTTACCCTCTCTCCTGCTCTTGAAATGTACACTCTGCCCCCCATTCCCATAGTGGGAGCCTTCTCAAGGACACATCCATAAGAGATCAATGTGTTGTTGAGACCATCTGGACTGAATATGTCACTGAATCCAGATAAGACCTCCATATAATCTTTTAAGATTTGGGGGGCAGGTATGAAAATTTACTGGTCTTGAGGCCACCAAAGAGAAGCTTCATGTGTAAGTTCCCTTCTTTATTACACCTGCCACCTTCCAACCTATAATTCTCTGCCTCTTTCTACATTCTCTCCTTGGCCTCTGTGTATCAGGCCAGTTTCAGATTTTCCTGGGAAGCCCCTGAAGTTTTGAACTAACATAACCTTCCCTCTAGTCCACTTCAGGATGATTCTTTCAGATAGCTGAGATGGTAGGCCCTGTAGAGTTGAGAGGGTGGGCCCATCCATAACAGGATATTAAACCTGCTTCTTCTGTCCCTTCAGAAGTAGACCATTATAAGCTTCTGTTGGGGAGAAAGAATTTTCCCTTACCCTCCAAAGTTTCTTTCAGCTAGTCTAATAATCAAGTAGACATGAGACAGATTAACAGAAGAAAAAGAAATTTAATTTTGTAGATACAAGAATCCCACATACATGAGAGGTTCAAAGACAGAAAGGTAAAGTTAGGTATATAGGCCATCTTGTGCCAAGCAATGGAATAGGGGCCTGGAACCACAGGAGGTAAAAGTGTAATTTACAGAATAAGAAGAGCAGATGTTTAATAATTAGATGTTTGCCTTGACATACAGATAGGTCATGAAAATTTATTTTTGTTGATGACTCTTATTATGGCAAGGCCACAAATTTAAATTATTTAAGGGAGAGGTAAAAGTTTATCTTGAGCCTGCAGGGTCTCAATTCCCTGTAGCTCCAAATCATGTTTATGCCAAAGAGGCACATCTTGGGGATGCTTGTACTGAACCCCTTCTCTTCTCAACTCAACCAGTCTTTTTCTTTGGCAGTAACCAACCTTTCTCCCAGAATTCTTAGACAGTCATGTAGATAAGAGACATAGTGGACATTAATAGGACATCTTCATTCATTATCTGTTAAAATATAAGTGGCTTGAAAGCATATACATGTACTCATGAAATGTGTTTTTGCATTTGCTTCTTGGTTTGAACTAGGTTTTCTGATTCTGGTTGAGCTTTATATTATAGCCCCTGAAAGGAATTTTCAAGGTGTAATTATTAGGCAAATAATCCGGTTGCCTTCTAGTCATTGTGATAGAATTTTTGAAGTGGCTATACTTTTTTTCTTCCTCTTTACGCATCACTACAAAATATCCTCCACCCAATCAATATTTAGCTGTGATCTATGATGTGTGACTGAATCCATTGGCGAAGCTATCTGTTCTTTCAATAAGTAAATGAGTGCAGGTTTTGGAGATAATTAGTTTGTACTCCATAGTCACAGGTTGGGTTTTGTTTGTTTGTTTGGGGCGTGGTGGGGAGACTCAGAGTCTTATTCTCAGACCATTGAGGCGGCAGGTCTTCCTGTCACTTTTTCCTTTAACAGCAATAAGCACTATTAGTACTAGTACCATCATCTTTTTTGTGGATACCTACCAGATGTCAAACATTGCTCTAGATGATAAACATATGTTCATTTCTTAATCTTTGTGAAGTAGATATGAGCCCCACTTTACAACTGAGGAAATCATAGTCACATGCATAGTGAAAATAGCAAAATTATTGGTGTCAATTACATTTGGACTCACTCTCTGCTACTTTTGACCTATTTTATGATTTTTTAAGCCATTAGATTTCTTGTAATATCAATGTAATAAAAGATAAACAAATTAGCTTTGAGGCAACCACATAGCAAAAAGAAAATGAAAACAGAAACAAAAATTAAAACATGAGCATAAAAAGCAGGTAACCTAACTTTAAAGACTTTTTTACCTTCCAGGTGCCTAAACTATTTTAAAAATGAACAACAATTATGTAGACCAGTGAAATTTAACTTCAAAAAAATTTTAATTTTAATATATTGGTCATTCTCACTGATATGCTAAGGCTTTCAACAAATCAAGGGAAGGATTTTATGTCTCTGTTTTTGTGTATTTAAATTCTAAACTGCCTCAAGTATGATTTGTGTTCACATTTTAAGCTTTCTAGAAATGATGACAGAGTACCTAATCAACAGCTTTACTTATTTCACTTTAAATCATTCTTTTATTGAAAAAACCCTAAATACTAATGGAATTGAGGTTGATTTTAAGTCATTGAGTCTCTTGGCACCCTTCCTTTTCAAGTGATATTCTGTTAGCTTTTTCACTGACATTAATCCAAAAATTAAAAGGCACTGTGGAAGTATGCAAGGCAATTTTTAAATATTTGCTATGAAAAAACAATATATGTATTTGGTCTTTCAGGATTAACATATGCTCTGGAAGACATCAGTCCAGATGTTCAACAATCCTTGGTAAGATTTAAAGTCTTCATGTTTCCCAGGGTGTGAGGAATCACTAAAGCTTTCTCTAGGCAGAAGTACATATAATAAAAATATCACCTCTGTTTGCCCACAAGAACTTCCTAACCTTCTCATTTGGTCAGATCTCTGTAATATCCAGAAAGAATGAGCTGTGTATTGGTATGTAATAAACAGTTTACTTTAACATAGGGTCTTCTCTTTTCATCTTCTTTTCTCAAATGGTCATAGTGAAGTATGGTAGTAACCATCTCAGGTAGAAAACTGTAGGTTAACTCTAATCTTGCTGTTTGGCTTATGTACCTATTTGCTTTGTTTAACAATGGACAGGTTATTTTGATTTTCTGAATTATATAAATCACCCCATTCGATTAAATGCCTTATTGATTGTAATGTGACTATCCCATGGGGTGTGGTCATACTGGTCTTAGAAAGCACATTTTCCTTTACCTGGGAAGGACAGCACAGTTATTCCAAAGTCAGAGGGCTCCAGTTAAGGTGTCCCTGTTGACTCAGTGTTCCGGAGACCCAAAACTGTAATTTAGATAACATGCCTAAGTTTAACCTAGGTTCCTCATTCCAGACCTGAGGGCTCTAGATAATGTGTTTCTGTAGATTCAGTGATCCAGAGACCCAAAACTGTAATTTAGATAACATGCTGCTTCTGCTTCTGTAAACTGCTTTTTTGCAAACCAGGTTCCTCATTCCAAACCTTGAGATGTAATCAATACCTTTGTGATCTTTGCCTATATAAGTCTTGTTTTGCCACCATCTTACTACTATGGGATTTGGGAAAGCAAAATGGCCCTCATAGTCCCGGATTGCAATAAATGTGACTCTTTAATTCGACTTCTTGAGGCGTCCTTCTGTGATTCTCAGGGTACATTACAACAATAGTAATCCAGGGAGAACATTATGTTCAGGGTATCTTTATCTTCTGAACATTTCAAAGAGAAACTGTCATTAAACTGGAGTGGCAATCATTATTTGCCTCCAAAACCAAAGTGAGCAGAAGAGTGGTGACTGTCTAAATGGCAAAGGGCTTGACTATTGATAGAATCTACACTTGGATTCTGAATGTATACCTTGTCATGAGGACAATAACATAGAGATATATTTCATATTAGGGAGATTCAGTAAGAGAGAGATCTTCTCTAACTAGGGTCAGGGTCTGTTCATTCAAAAACACTCAACACATATGTTGATTGACTACCTTGTGCAATGTTGTCCTTGAGCCAAGTCACTCTCTGGGAGCTGTTTCTTCAGAGGAGACAATAAGACCACATCCATGATATAGTTCTTAACAGCTATGACTTTAAAAGATAGAAGTGTCGTTTTATACTAAAGTTTTTCAGTTGGAATTAAATGCTGGAAAAGGAATGGGAATCGAGGAAACAGCTAATTTTATACTCTATAGACAGATATAAGACTTAATTATAAAAGACTTTACTAAAAACATGGTTCACCCTCATTTGCAGTGTCTCAAAGGGAATTGTTTACAATTTCTCATGGAGGCCCAAATCATAGTCTGTTAGAAGTTTCTATCCTCTCCTTTCCTTAAATTTAAAAGACAATACTTTTCTTTCCCTTTTCAAAGAACTTTTTAACTCCTGTCATTTCCTTCCGAGGTAAAGCTTATTCTATTGTATTGTGATTTTCACGTAACTATGGTTTAGAAGCTGATACCTGGGCAATTCCTGAAGAGTTGTCCAAGTACCTTCCTTCCTTTGGAAGGTACCTTGACAACTATCTCAGACCTACTAAAATGTCTGTGATTTATCACATACATATTAAGGGTAAGCACATTTTTGAGATAAAATGTAAGGCTGAGAAAGCTGTATTTAAATAACCCTGGGTCAGTTTCTTTCTTTTGTAATCAATTTTCTAAATTATGTCCTTATTAAAATTTGAGGTAAATGAATGCATCAAGGTTTTCTGCCATTTTGGATCATTAATTATCTACTATCCTCTGCTATAAAATAAAAGGAAGGCTTTTGCCTTGGTTCTCTTTCATTTATCTATTGAAAGTATATTTTGCCTGCATACCTTTGACACATTGCATTTCATATATTGCTTAGCCTTTCCTGTTCAAGAGAGCTTGAGTACTTTTCCCTTAAAACATACATTTGTTTACTGAGAGACAAGTTATATGAAATAATCAACAAATGTGGCCTTGGGTGATTAACCTGTGTCTGTGCTATTCAGGTGCATGTCCTTTAACCCAGTAAAATTAATGTTTAATCTGTTAATAAATTATTAACCTCTTAAGGGCAGAGAGCATCTCTTTTTCTCTCTGCATTGTGTATCTTTCTCTTTCTCTCTTTCTTAGTGCCAAGTAGAATACTATATACCTTGTGATTACACTGAGGATAGGGTGCTGGCTTACTTTGAAGACATATTAATACAATAATAATAAAATCTTCCATTCTCTTTTCTAGTTTCCTAATCTAAACTCTGTATTTTTCTATCAATCACACTTATGGCTCCCTTCAGCTCCCCTCATTTCAATTGCATTCTTTCTGTAAGAAAATGAACAAACCAATGTCAATTTTCAGGTGGTAATCTCATGCATTTCCATGGCTTTATTTACCCTGTATGCAGGTGACAGCCAGCTCATTCCATCAATTACAGAGGCAAATTCCCATGAGTCCCCGAGATGCCTCCATTTATTATCCCTGGACTATTCCCTTTGAGAAATTTATCGAAGAAAGAGTGTTTCCGAGAACCCTAAACAATCCTTGCATTGAGGTGTATTCAATCATTTAGACAGTCTAAGGAATCATTTTTGTGAAGACTCTTGATGCATAAAATAATTTAAAAAGAGTAACAAAGCTCCCTTTGAACTTGCACTAGTGGGAAGGCCAGGACTTATAGTGATTAAAGACATAGACTTTGAGTTCAGCTAGTTAGGGTTCAAAATACAGCCCACCAATGACTGGCTGCATGGTAAGGACCAGTTCCTGAATCTCAGTTTCCTTCCTCGTATGAATGTCTATCTCAAAAGACTGCAGACAAAGTCAAATGAGGTAATGGTTGTAAAATATGAGGTGTCCAGAATATGTTGCACTCTCCTAAGACTATAATTATAGTGACCTTGAAAGGCCACAAAAATGGTCAATCTCACTATGAGAAGGTTTGTCATTTCAGTTCCAAAGATTCTTGTAGTTAAATCACGTCTTCCAAAGTATCTATATCGTACATGGTGGGGTAACACATATTATCAGAGATCAGCAGTCCTATCTTGCCAACTCATCATAGTATTAATTTGGCAGAAGGATTTAAAAAATGTACAGCTTGAATCATGAGCAATGTGTTAATTAGTATAAAAGCCAAAGGAGTACTTGGTTTTAAGTTCAATTTGAAATCTTTGATTTATTTCTTAGTTCAGCAGAACAGTAATATTAATAGCTAATATTAATGGAGTGATTACTCTGTGCCAGGCTCTAGATTTCCTAGCACAAATATTTCTCAATTTAGGGGAATGTTCTGTAGAGTCCCTGGGACAATAATTCTTGGCTAAGCATTAATTATCATGCTTTATCCTCAAATGAATCAAAATTCAAATCAAGTTCTTTGACTTTGGATATGCCAACATCTGGCAGCTACTTTGACATCTATGTCTCACCAGGCCATTTATAACTTTCTGATTTTCCCTTTGCTCTGAAGGCTGCTTTTCTCACAAATTCCCCTCCGATGTATCAAAGCTTTAAAGTTCAGTGGATTTTCATGGTCAGATGCAGATTTACAGGGATCAGCTGGGCTTTCATGATGGAGTAATCAAATAGAAATTTCATTTCTTTAATATGACTTTTTCTCCTTTATTTCCTTTTGATTCAACCTAGAATCACCCAGCACCCTGACTCATCTGCCTCCTTCTCCTTTGCATGACCCTTCCCTTCATTAAACACACAGGACAATGAGGCCATGATCATCAACAATCTTAGGAACAAAGTCTAGAGTCTATTGTCTAGAGACAGAGTTTCAATCAAACTAGAGATAACATTGAGGCCTCAGTTGTATTGCCGCTCTAGGCTCAAAAAGACTAAGAAATCAGATGGAACAATACCATGGCTGATATCAAGATCAGATGCCTTGTTCAATGACCCTAGCACTGACCAGTCAGTAGAAACCACGACCCTAGCCACAATCTTGGATCCCTTCATCCCTATAACTCATTCCCTCTGGAGCCACTGAAGACAGGAGCTCACCTATGCCTCTATGAGTGGTGCCATTTTCTCAAAACCATTACTTTCTTGGCTGCAAACTCCTGTTGGTGTTTGATTGGGCTTTGATACATGCAGGCAAATAGACCTCTTTAGTTCAGTAACAGTGGTCATTTGCAACATCACTAGGACATTCCTTGTTGTCTAGCTTTTACTTTTGTAATAAGAAAGGAGAGGAAATACTGGACTGTTAAAACTGTTAACACTGAACGACAAATCTGAACAGCTTATAAACAGGGTACCAAAGGGGCTACACAAGGCTGGAAGCAGTAATTTCATTGTAAAGGGAATTCCTAAGGTCTTATTTCAAATTCTGATGATGCAGCAGATCTAGACACCAGCATTTGATAGTAATGCCTGAACTGCCAAACAGTAACCAGAAATCATTGCCCATGACACAGGTGGCAATCTATCACAGTAAATGTCACTACAGGGAAGACCTTAAAAGCCAAAAAACAAAAAATGATCAGACACACAGCTCATCCAATTGGACTTTTCACTCCAGAGGAATTATAAATTCAGATTGTAATGGGATGGTTTCAGCTCTTTACAAGTTTTCAAATGTCCTCTAGCTCTGGGTGGTATTGTTTATGGCCTGCATGATTACATATCATATCCCCTTGCACAGAAGCAATCTTTGCATGACAAAAAGATTTCCAGTTTCGAATGATGGCCATTGTATTTCAAGCTACATTCAAGTCTATAAATTTTCCAAGTAGCACCACTGATGGAGTTAGATCCATCCTTGAAATCAGTATTAACAAAATTTAATTCTCAAGTTTACTTTTTGCAATTAATCTTTCAAATCCGAAAAGTAATCAAAAGATGTCAAGCTGAATATATCAGTTTCCGATTTTAGATAAAATATCCTTATTTCTATCAATCACGTGATAGCAATCTCCTACTAATATGTTTTAAAACATAAAATTTTAAATATAGCACTCAACTGATTAAAAATATTCTAGGATCTTGTTCCAGAAATAAAGCCTAAGTCATTGGCAGAATATGAAAATTTTCTCAAAGACCCCAACTTAACTTTCCAGTCTTTTCTTCCACCATTTTCACATATGTCCAAAATTTATAGCTAAATCATAGCTATGTGAACCTCTTGCAGTTTTTTCACTGGGTCACTGACTTGAACCTCTCTGTTTCTTTTGTTTAAAATGACTCACTTCCCTTCTCTGTGTGAACAATTGCAAATTAGACTTCAAACACTACCTCAACTACACCTCAGAGTTGATTGCCTCTTCCTCTACCTATGCACAGTGGCTCTACCAGAGCATCTGACCTCTGACCACATCACAGAAAGTGATCAACTCTAGTTCGTTTTGTATTTCCAACACTCAGAATATCATTTGGGAGTCAGTGGACAATAAATAATCATGTTTGCTCTCATGAATTATTCCCAGGGTTGTTAGGTACATCTGTGCAGGTTATACACAGCATAGATCTGAGGGCCACAATTCAGATAGATGGTGATGCAAATGGGACCCCTGCAGTTGTGATGTGCATACTATCAACAACCGTATGTGGCAGCCTATGCTAAAATTTTCAGTCACTCCAGCTAAAATTTTTATACTCCCTCATGCTAAATTATATGTTCTGCTACTCAGACTCTATGCCATCAGTCGCCAATTTCTGATAAATCTGAACAAGCTAAGTTTTGCTGCTACAACAAACAATTTCATCATCTCATTAATTTGACACAACAAAAATGAGCTTCTCACATTTCATGCTGAATACAGACTGGGAGGGAAACTCTACCCAACACTGTCTTTCAGAGAACCAGACTGACAGAGGTTCCATCTTGACCCATGGATACAAGATCAGTGAGGCATTAAAATCAGGATGTGGGTAGATCACATATTGGCTCTTTGAACTTCTGTTTATATGTGGCACATATCACTTCCAATCACATCTCAGTGGCCGAAGAAAATCATGTGGCTATATCTAATTTGAAAGGGGTCATAGGAAATGCAATTCTACCATGTACTCTAAAGAAGGGGAATATATTTATAAATGGGAGAACCTTCTATTTCTTTTCTATAAAACTAGATCAACTACTTTCTACCTCATCTTTGGACTATTAACATAGTCTACTTAGCTTCCCTGCCTTCTCTATCTTTCCTCCAGGGGTCCTCAGCTCTTTCCCCTATCATTGAAAGGTGAATCTCCCTAAAGTACAACTTGTTCTTTCTTCTTGCAAGAGGAGATTTTTAATTAAAAACCTTTAGTGATTCCCCCACTGACTACCAAACTAGACCCCAATTTATTAATCTAATCTCTCTTCTTTTATTTATTTTACAAACAATTTTTGAGAACTTAATGGGGTCAGATATCACAGGAGAAAATGAAGGAACAATGAAAAACAGTTCCAGGACTTAAGAGTTCAGTAAGTGAGTCAGACAAAAAGAGAATATGAGGTCATTTCCGAGTGATGAGTGTGATGCTATAGTGACATAGTTCAGTGGTAATATTAAGGCAGAAATAGCTTTGATAAGAGAAAAATTAGGGCATCACTGTAGAGAAGGAGATTTTGTAGGTGGTTCTGGGGTTTTGAATTCATGTTTTCCAAGCAAATATAGTTTGGAATGAGAACTCAGGGGTGGGGACCCTTAAAGAATGGATAAAGATGGAAGCATGAGTATTTGGTGTGATGTAAGAAATGTAATTGGTCCTGTAGGCTGGAATGGAAGGTGCTCACAGTGGTGGAACGGGAGTAATTCTGAGGGGTAGCAGGTGCACCCAAAGAATAGGTTGATTTCAGGTAAGAAACCGAGGTTGATAGTAAGGAGTTTGGCCTTTTGTCTTTTGGAAAATGTGAAAAAACTGAATGGTTTTCAAGCAGGTAGTGATGTGATCCACTTCGCACTTAAGAAGCTTCACCCCAGTGGATGCTGAATTGGAAGAGCAGGGAAATCTATTTTGGGGAAACTCTTACTGTTTCTGATGGTTAATCTTGTGCATCAATTTGCTTGGACCACGGCATGATATGATAGATATTTGATCAAACAGTATTCTGGGTATTCTATGAGAGCATTTTGGATGAGATTAACATTTAAATGGGTACTTAAGTGAAGCAGATTGCCCTCCCCAGTGGGTAAGTCTCATCTATTCAATTGAGGGACTGAATAGAACAAAAAGACTAGCCTCCCCTGAGCAAGAGAGAATTCTCCAGCACTATGCCTTTGACTTCATCTGCAACATTAGCTCCTCCTGATTCTAAAGCAGACTGTCTTTGGACTCAACTGGAATTCGGCACTCCTGAGTTTCCAGCCTGCCACCTCACCCTGAAGATTTTGGACTATCTAGCTCATAATAGTGTGATCTATTTCTTTATAATAAATTAATTTTTTTCTAGATATATAGATGTAGATAGATTATAGAATATTAAATAGAGATAGAGATAGAGATAGAGATGATAGAGACAGAGACAGATAGATATGTCTATACACAAACACACATTAACATATATCCTATTGGTTCTGTTTCTCTGGAAAACTCTAACTAATACAGATTTTGGTACTTAGAGTGATTCTAGAGGAACAAAAGTTAAGGATGAATTTTCTGAACTGGTTCTGGGGTTTTGAGAATTGACTATGTAATCCGATTAAGTTTAAGAAAATTGATGACTCTATTTTGAGTAGTACAGAGAGCACTGACAGCCCATGGTGCTAATCTGGCAATAGAGCTATGCAAAATATTATAAATGGGACATTTTTGTCAAAGTAATAATTTTAAATATTTAGCATTTGAAAAGTCTGGAAATAATCTAAGAAATGTTAATTGATTTGCCCAAGGCAACAAAACACGAAGTGGACCTGGCATGTCTCAAACTCACATTTGCTAGTGCTATATCCTGTTGGATATTTTCACACGTTATTCCCCAAAGCTGAAAGAAATCCTTGATTTCAGTCCACAGAATTTACATTTGAATTACAACTTGCTCTTCTCTGGAAATAGCTTGTACTTTTCAGGATAACCATGCTGACTAATGGTTTGCTAAAGGTGGAGGTGGACTTAATCAGATGGGATTAATCAGGTGTGGGTCATGTTGCCCTGCAAGTAATTTTCATAGACTACACAGAGAACCTAATTATGTAAATCACTCCAGAGATCCCCAACTGACCTTCTTGACAAGAACTAACCAGCAACAATGAGTGAATCATTTCCTCAGACAAATCCAGAGTTGACTAAAATGTTACTTGAATTTGAGTGCTGTAGCTGTTGACTGGGGGCTATACCATATTGATTCAAACTTCTTGAATGGGCTGATGCATAGGTTCACTAGGAAGAAAACTGAAAAGAGTGCTGTTTCTGTATGACCTAGCTTTATATTTATTAAAACTTGTAATGTATCTCAGTGTTGGTAAACAAACTTCCTCAACTGGCAAGAAAACCTAAGTGCCTCTGTATTTCCTAATCAAGGAGGATTAAAAGGCTGTGAAACTATATCTAATGCACAAATGCTGTAATTTCAATAAATATTTGTCCTTTCTGTTTTCACTGCAAACTCAAAAATCTTGGATTCTGTGCTTGGCACATTCAGGAAATTACAGCCATCTGCTGGGAGGCAAAGCTGTCAATTATAAAACAATCTGGCTTTCCATTTCGTTCAATTTCCAGGTTAAACACGGCTCAATTAAGATAGGATCATTTTATTATTATTCTTAAAATCAAAAAGCTTTTCATGTCCTCTGAACTGTGACCCAATTCTTAGGGTCCTAAGAGATTTGAAAATCTTTGAAGTTAGAGTTTCAAACTCAAGGCCATCATGTCTTGTACAGGCCATTTAATAAAGTGAACCACCCTAAGGTAAGGCTCTGAAATCTTTATCCAACTTGAACAGAAAATGATACTTTCATTTAATTAAAATGCACTTTAGGCTAAGGACAGAAATTATGGCAAGCAGAAATGACTAAAGGAAGATAGGGGTGTCTGCTGTCAGCTGGAGTAATGAACATTAAAAGGGAGGCTTTGAGGTTACAAAGGAATAGCCTGATGAAGCATGGAAAGCAAAATGGCCAATTTAAGACTTAGAATTCAGCAACATTGAGGAGAGATGGTTCAATTCTATAGTAGAGACATTTTAATGGAAGAAGCAGTGGCCCTAAAATTGCGGCCATTAAAGACCTAATAGAAGTGAGTTAACCTTTGTTTTGGCCAGGTTCCTTTTTAGAAAATTCGCCCTGCTTTCTTGGATTCTCCCTGCCGTTTTACTGGAAACTGTTATCCTGTGTTTTGTCTTAAGACACTTAAATTGCTTCTTAATAGACTGTTCAGAAGTTCTTCTATTTCTCAGTAGCAGTGGAGGAAGAATTGGCTTTTAAATAGACACCTTATAGTAGAGAATAAAGTTTTTCCCACCTAGATCTGTGTATGGTCAGATGAGTCATTGAGAGCCTAGATTAAGGCTCTGTTTACATAATGCAAATCATAGTATTTTCTGGAAGAGTTCTTCCTCAAGGCTATTAGTGACAGGAGGGAAGTGAAAATGAGTTTGCATTTTCCCCAAAACATCTGATTCCTCACCTCAATTCAACAACCATAGTTTGCATTTCATAGAGGTGATTCCATTTTGGTCAAGAATTGTACCTACTAACTCTTGAAATCAAGACAAAAAGAAAAGAAAAAGACTATGTTTATAAATGAAGAGGCCACTGAAACCTAATTCATAAATTTGTGAAAGCCTCTCAGTTAAATATAAAAATGCTTACCTAAAAGGCTTCCGTTTAAAGCAAACTGGGTAATAAGTATGGGCATTTGGCTGTAGCCCACAGAAGCAAATTTGACCTCTTGGTTCAGGGAAAAGGTTAAGTTGGAGTTCAAAGTTGCCTTCGACTCTCCAGATGGCTATGTCTCCCCTTATGATGACCACTTACCATAGCTCCCCTTGCACTTTTCTCTTCTCTCTACTTCTCTTACCCAACCATCAGTGATTACTAATATTTGTCCCAGGTCTCATTCTATCAATTGGATTATATGTAAACTCCATGGTAAAGAACAGCTGACCAATCTCACTGCCTCGTACAATAGTTCTCAGCAGCAGCATCATAGTACATTGCTGGGCAATAGTCAATAGTGAAATTTATTATTATTAACTTAACATCTATATAGAGAGACTCCCCATTTAGGGACTTTCAACTTCAGAATTTTAATAGACACAAAATTTCACTATAATAGCTTTTCTGTGTTCAACAAATGGTCATATATAGAGGATCCTGCAGATAGGTGTTAACAGAGATCAAATATGCCACCCATCTGGCCAGCATGGCTCAGTGGTTGAGTGTCAACCTATGAACCAAGTCAGGGTTTGATTCCCGGTTAGGGCACATGCCAGGGTTGCAAGCTCAATCCTCAGTGTGGTGTGGGCAGAAGGCAGCCAATCAATGATTCTCTTTCATCATTGATGTTTCTCTCTCTCTCTCTCCCTCTCCCTTCCTCTCTGAAATCAACATATATGGAGATATGCAATCCTAAAATATGCCATTTTGACATAGCAATTATTTTGAGCTGATAGCAGTTGAGAATAAACAGATGTAGGAGGCACTCTCTGCCCTCCCCTTATCTGCCTAAGAGTAGAGCCTCTTTCCCTTTGTGAAGGTGACTCTAATGTACCAGAAAGACAACAGTAACTATCATGTGAGAGAGAGAGAGAAGAGTCAACATCAACATGAGTTTGTATAAACAGAGCCTTATCTCCCATTAGTTCCCCCATGTATTTTCGAGTTACTTTACCAGGATTTATCATACTTTGAAGCCCAAACCCCATTTCCTTTGTTAAAATTCTGTTTAAGCCCCTGTATCCAACCACTTCTTTGAGTGTCAGTCACTTCTTTTCTACAAAGTCCCATGCACATAACTATTAATAAAAATTCTGTACCTTTTCTCTTCCTAATCTATCTTTAATTAGTTTAATTCACAGATTTTCCATCCCCCAAGACTAAATATAAGAGTGTAGAGGAAGAATTTTTCTCCCCAATAGTGTCCAGAAGTTGTTTCAATCAACCGTATGTCTAAAGTTGATACAGGGGACCTGTCAAAATAGCTATCATCAACAAATCAACAAATGACAAGTGCTGGCAAGGATGCAGAGAAAAAGGAACCCTTGAGCACTGCTGATGGGAATGCAGGCTGGTACAGCCACTGTGGAGAACAGTATGGAGTTTCCTCAAAAAACTAAAAATGGAACTACCATTTGACCCAGTGATCCCACTTCTAGGAATATATCCTCAAAAAATAGAAACACCAATCAAAAAGGATATATGCACCCCTATATTCATAGCAGCACAATTTACCATAGTTAAGATTTGGAAACAGCCTAAGTGCCCATCAGCAGATGAGTGGACTAAAAAACTGTGGTAGATCTACATGATGGAATACTATGCTGCTGTAAAAAAGAAGGAACTCCTATCATTTGTAACAGCATGGATAGACCTGGAGAGAATTATGCTAAGCGAAATAAGTCAGTCAGAGAAAGATAAATATCACATGATCTCACTCATTTGTGGCTTATAATGAACAACATAAACTGATGACCAAAAACAGATACAGAGAGAGAGAAGCATTGATCAGATGCTCAAACCTTAGAGGGAAGGTAGGGGAGGGTGGGAGGTAAGGGGGAGAGATCAACCAAAGAACTTATAGGCATGCATATAAGCCTAACCAATGGACACAGACACCAGCGGGGTGAGAGCATGAATGGGAGTGGGATGGGGTGGACAATGAAGAGATAAGAACACATCATATATAATACCTTAATCAATAAAGAAAAATAATAAAGTTGATACAGGGTGGAGGACAGGAGAATGTTTAAGACTAAATCCTACATGTGGCAGTATTACTTCTGATTAAAATTTTTCTGGGGACAATGAAATTGGTTCCTATTCAAAGTAATTTGCATCTTGGCATCATCAAGGTCAATGGTAAGAAGGAAAATGAAGATACCTAATAAAGTTTGTGGAGTTCATTAACCATGTATGTGGCATCCATCTGCTTCTTGCTAACCTACAATATCTACTTTCTCCTTCTTTATTGATAAGTTGAATTTCTTATTTATAACTCTTAATTTCTTATTAGTTCTGATTTCATTCAGGGCAGCAGTGGTTAACTGTTTATGCCAATTAAAAAAAAACTTATTACAGCCCTCAATTGGTTAGAACATTGTCCCCCTATGCCAAGGTTGCAGGTTTGATCCTAGGTCAGGGCACATACAAAAAGCAACTAAAAAATGCACAAACAAGTGAACAACAAATCTATGTTTCTCTCTCTCTCTCCCCCCTTTCTCTCTCTCTAAAATAAAAAATAAATAAATAAAATAAAACAAAGAACTCAGTCCCCTTGTAACGAGGGGATTATGTATCCCAGTTGCGGATGAGGGGAGTTTTCCAAGTGGAGATTTTGAGAATATTATCCTTTTTCTGCCAAAAGTGTTAAAAGCCTGTATGAACCTATTGCTATTTATTTTTATCTTTTCTTCTTGCTGGAATAAAGATGCAGCATCTTGAGTATAGCAGCAATCTCATAAGCATGACATAAAAAGACACGAGCTAAGAATGGTAGACCAGGAGGTAGAAGTGAAGCATAGTAATTCCTCCTTTGGAAAATCGCTGTTTGAAACTGCTGTTTGAACTACTCTGTTATTCTGAGACAGTCTCTTATTCTGTAAGTCAACTCTGTTATTTTTTCGATAGTCCCTTATTCTGTAAAATAACTGTTTTAGTTTGAATAATAGAAAAAGATAAAAACTTAACTGTCTGACCTTGCAAGCTAGCAGCCTAACATAATAGGCAAATACTGATCATAATTCCCATATTCTCATGCCAAGTGTTTGTTCATTATGTATCCAAGGTCACAAACTATCTGCAAAAAATAACTTACATAGAGCTCTTTGTAAAATCTGCAAAGGGCTCAGAAAGGTATATATAACTAGAGAGAACTTCCTCTATGTGTTGGTTCAGAATTTGACAGAGATATCCTGCTCTAAACCACGTGCAATAATGACTCCTAATTAATGGGCTTGTTAAGGCATCTTGTCTAACTCACTGATTTACAATATAACAGAAGAAGCTTAGCTCTTTGATGACTTCCTAGAGCAATAGAACCCATTATAGACTGCCCATCTCTGGAGTTCTGGTTATGTGAGAAAAAAGATCTCTACTTGATTGAGCCATAGTCAAGATTTCTGTTGCACAATGCCATCACAATTCTAAGTGACAAATGGCTTCAGCAGATTTTAATATTTTTTAAAAAAATACTTGGAAAGTTTATTATCAAACTTTGAAGAACTAGCTCACACTTCTCTAACAAAAAGTGTACTGGATCAGCAAGTTAAATTTCTCTCTGTAACTGTAGATTAACAGAGAAGAACAAAAAAAAGGGACTTACAAACAGACTTTTGGCTGTTCACTTTCTTTAATTGTCAAGGAGCTGGCTTTAGTAAATTATTTATCTTTATATAAATTAAAATGCATTATATGCCTATAATAATTCTTCCCTCCCTCACTTGTTCATTGAAGCTCTATAGCTGTGATAGAAGAATGGAAGTCTAAATAGCACTCCTGGAACTAGACACAGCTCTAGACACACCCCAGAGTCTGTCCTCTAGGAGAATTTCCTTTGGTATATTTGTCACAGTGAACTATTTAAAAACTGCTGGAATAGAAAAAACAACAACAAAAACATAGCCATGTTTCCTTTTCTGAATTAACACACTCCTTTTTGGTTTTGTTTTATTTTTTAAATATTTTTATTGATTTCAGAGAGGAAGGGAAAGGGACAAAGAGATAGAAACATAAATAATGACAAATCATTGATCAGCTGCCTCGTGCACACCTCCTACTGGGAATCAAGCCCACAGCGCAGGCATGTGCCCTGACCTGGAATTGAATTGGTGACCTCTTGGTTCCTGGGTCATCGCTCAACTGCTGAGCCACACCCGGCTAGGCAACGCGCTCCTTTTTGAAAATGCCAAGTTTAAACCTAACCAAGTGCTGTAAGAAAAAGAGAAGGCTGGTATTCTGGTAACTGGGGGCTTTCAGCATTCTTAAAAACTTGTTCTACCTCCATGGAAAAGCCTCTTCTAGAGCATGGTTGCTAGATGAAGGGTAAGTTGATGGAAGAACTAAAGAAAAAGAGGAAAAATGTGGCCGCTTTCTAGTACTTTGAATATGGCTCCTTGAGCTTTTTTCAGCAGGTCTGTGTGCATGGTAATCATCCCTTAGAGTTCCTTCCACCAGGCAGAGATTCCATCATCAGGTTTGTGACTTGCAAAGCTCCCTTGCTGCCTCACTCTCACTGAAAGGGACCAGATGCATCCATCACCATCACTTTCCCCAGGTTCTGTTTGCAATCAGAGGCCAAAGGTTTCCTTGTTTGTAATTATGCCAGAGAAACATCCTGCTAGAAGGAGATCCACCTGGAGGCTCGCCAACATCCCATCCTCACCCCAACATCCAACTCATAAAAAATATACACTCTTTTATGTAGTGTAGAGTGGGGCTCAGCAGCTGTTTAATAGCTGCACAGCAGCCCGACGCAGGACTGAAGAGCAAAGGTAAATACCAGATCTGACTGAACTCACAGGGGAAATTTCAGGTGGCAGAAGGTAATTACCTGAGCTAGGATACCGAGGTTAAATAACTCCTATGCTCTCCTATCTAAAAGGTATCCAGGATCTTTACCAGCCGTAAATGACTTGGATCTTAGGATCTTAGCTTTATAACCCATTCGTGGGAAGGGAGGCAATTCTCCAGCAGCACAGCAGTCTCTTGTTTGGAAACCCTGTTTCTCATCCGGCACCACCTGCGCGGCCCCTTGGCTGCCCTGCAGTGAAGCCCTGATGCAGCCAAATGCAGCGAGCCCGTGAGATTGGCCAGAAACCCAGCAGAAGGCATTGGCTTCCTGTCTCCTCATCCAAGCCATCTGGACTCTCTAACACACCTGTTTGGGAGGATTTCCATGGCTTGATTTACAAATATAAGTGCAGCTTGAAACATTCCGGCCTGGTGCTGATCATTCGCCTTTCTTTTTTGAGGAGTTAATTATGCAATAAGATCATTCCGTGCCCATTTTTCTCCTCCGTTATAAACTTTAGATGGCAAAAAAAAGTGTGCTTCTCAGTATTTTTTAGTGCAATGAACAGATGTAAAAGTGCTTTCAATTCCTTAATAAAGGTGACATTCGGCCAGATTTGATATTACGCAAAGTCTCACATAACATTTAAAAATGAGTTTTTTCAACCATAAAATTACTAATTGATCTGTCTTGTAAAAAGATAAAGGAAATGAATGCCTATTTGAGTTTCATTTCTGTCAGGCTCCCAATTCCTTGTTTTATGTAGCGCAGAATGAATTTTAATGAAGCAGCCTCCTAATTTCAAAACATGCCATCACCCATCGGAAGTAATTGGCATATTTGACTGCCTTTTTCTTCCTGCCTTAGAGTCTGTCTGACTTTCTGATGTTGAAGGCAGTGTTCCATTTCACATGCTCTTCTGCACACCATCTGAAAGGAGTACATTAAAACAAGGGGAGGGTCTGCATCACAAAGGGTTCATTCACTTCACCATTCAACAAATCTGTATAGAATTTCTGATGTATGTCAGGCACTGTTCCAGGTACTGCAAAGAGACTAGAGCACAAAGTAGTCAAAAATTCCTACTGTGACAGAACTTCCATTTTAGTGGAGTGAGACCATGTAATAAATACACAATATATAATATTCAGGTTATGATCAATGCTAGGAAGAACAATAATAGATATTAATGGGGAGGGAAGGACAAGATGGAGAACACACAGATGCTGCTATCTTAGATGGAAGAGCCCAGTGAGCCTTTTTAGGAAAGTGGCATTTGAGGAGAGATCTAAATGAAATGAGTGTAAGCTATTTGAGGGAATGAGAATCAACATACAGAATAGTCTTTCTTCTTCATCCCTTTGCTTGTCTACATTCATACACAGTGGGAGGAAATTATTTCCTTAAAAAGCACTCCTACTTGCTTCGTCAAATCTGGGAGGCTACAGAAGGGATGAGAGGGGGGAGCCCATTTTGATTGAGTATTAATTGTGCTAGAATATTTATATTTCCACATTTTTCATTAATCTGTATGACAACCCTCTGGACCAATGTGATCATTTTATAGCTGGGGGGCGGCGGGAGCAAAGGCTATGACACATCAGGTAGCTTAGTGGTCAAATGTTCAGTTACTTATTGGTGCATTACAAACTCCTAAATGTTGTGGCTTAAAATAGTAACAATCATTTATTTTGCTCATGAATATGCAATTTGGACAAGACAAAATTGTGGCATCAGTTGGGAAGCACAAGTTCGGGCTGGGAGATTCCTATCCAAGATGACTCATTATGGCTGTCGAGTTGCTGCTATTTACCTAATGATAGATCAGCTAAGTCTGAGAGCCTGGGGGCCTCCAGTTCTCTCCATGCATACTGGGCTCCCTCACACTGTGGTACCTGATTTCTAGGACAAGTGTTTTAAGAGAGAACACAAAACAGAAGAGGATGACATTATGATGATACAGTTTTGGGAAGCTCACAAAACCAGGTCTTCATCTTATAGTGTTGGGTCTTCAGGAAACTGACATCACCATGACCCCCAGCAAGGACATTTTCCCAAATAAGAGATTTCTCTACATTTATCTAGTTAGTCAACAAGCATTTTGAGTGCCTCTAGCACAATAGTTAGAACTCCCTGCTTTGAGTCCAATTGCTTGAATTTGCATCTTAGCTCTCCCACTTACTTCCTGAAAAAATTTAGGAGATATATTCAATCTCTCTATGCCTTAGTTTAATTAAATGCAAAACATCAAGATTTAAGGAAGATCCAGAGAACTTTGCACACACATAATAAAACCATTAATCCCTACCCCTATAATATTACCACCTCAGTCCCATTGCCTTAAAATATCAATCCCAAGGAGGAAGGTAAAATTAGAATTAATGTCCTACCTTATCCACAAAGATTGTAGTTTCTTATATCTTGAAAAGAGGTCCAAGACCCATATGATATTCTTCTTTGCAAGAACTCCTATTTTCCTATGGTTCTATATACTGTAACCTGAATCTAACTCAAGCTCTCATTCCTCCCCAAGCACCTAACTCTTCCCCTTTTCTCTTTGGAATTCATGGTCTACCATTAGAAAACAAACAAACAAAACAACACTTTCTAAGTGGTCCCTCCACCGTTTTGCTCTATAAGAAAATGAATGATTTCTTAATGCTTTCTTTTGTGATAGCTGTTTCTTTCCACCACCACTCCACATAACATAGGGCTTTGTGGTGGGATAATTGTCCTTCTTTTGTTATTATGTCTAAAATAGAGGCCTGGTGCACAAAATTCATGCATGGGGGGTGTCCCTCAGTCTGGCCTGAACCCTCTCCAATCTTGGACCCTTTGGGGAATGTCCAACTGTCGGTTTAGGCCAAACCCCTGTGGGATCAGGCCTAAACCATCAGTCAGACATCCCTCTCACAATCCAGGACTGCTGGCTCCTAACCGCTCGCCTGCCTAATCGCCCCTAACTGCTTCTGCCTGCCAGCCTGATCACCCCCTAACCCAGTGATGACGAACCTATGACACGCGTGTCAGAGATGACACGCGAACTCATTTTTTGGTTGATTTTTCTTTGTTAAATGGCATTTAAATATATAAAATAAATATCAAAATATAAGACTTTGTTTTACTATGGTTGAAAATATCAAAAAATTTCTATATGCGACATGGCACCAGAGTTAAGTTAGGGTTTTTCAAAATGCTGACATGCCAAGCTCAAAAAGTTCACTATCACTGCCCTAAGATCTCCTCTGCCAGCCTGATCACCCCTAACTTCCCTCCCCTGCTGGCCATCTTGTGGTGACCATCTTGTGGCAGCCATATTGTGATAACATGAGAGTGACCATCTTTGGCAGTCATCTTGTGACGATGTCACAGAGGCCATCTTTTGATGATCTTGCACAATGCCACCTAGGCTTTTATTATATAGGATCATTTCTTCCCTCAACATCCCCAAGTGCAATGCCCTTAGAAGCAAACAGCATAGGACTGTACTTCCTGTTATCCGTTCTAAAGGATGATTTAAAGTAATCAAAAAAACTAAAATATTTTCTCATGATCACATTTAGTCATCTGTCTGCATTTGTGTGCATATTTCAGTCTCCTATTTAACTCTCCCTGCTCTAATTTAATATCAACTTTCAGGATTGCACTCAATCCCATCCTCTCTTGCCTGTTCCATGACCGTCCTATTGCAATGACACTTTCTCCCCTGCATCCTTTTTCTCTCCCTACTCCATTGCCAATATCACCACATGAAAATGTAGAAATATCTCCTATGTTAAAAAAAAATAAAGTCCTCCTTAGTCTTTGCTGTGGTGCAGTGTAATGTGTCACAGCCTTCTTACCCTGCACTCTGCTAGAAATTGCTTGGTAATGCATAAAAACCTAAGGAAGTATTCACGCATTCAATGTTCAGTTCAATAATTTGAAAATATTAACAGTGACAAGCTGAAATTAAAGTTTTCTAAGTGACTTCTTTTGGGTTTCCACATCAACTAGTAATTAATACAGAAGCCTTCTTCTGTGGGAATGCAGACTGGTGCAGCCACTGTAGAAAACAGTAGGAGTTTCCTCAAAAAACTGAAAATGAAATTCCCTTTTGACCCAGTGATACCACTTCTAGGAATATATCCCAAGAAACTAGAAACACCAATCAGAAAGGATATATGCATTCCTATGTTCATGGCAGCACAATTTACCATAGCTAAAATTTGGAAATAGCTTAAGTGCCCTTCAGCCGATGAGTGGATTAAAAAAACTGATACATCTACACAATGGAATACTATGCTTCTCTAAAAAAAGAAGGAATTATTACCATTTGTAATAGCATGGATGGAACTGGAGATCATTATGCTAAGTGAAATAAGCCAGTCCAAGAAATATGACATGATCTCACTCATTTGTGGAATATAATGAACATAAACTGATGAACAAAAACAGATCCAGAGACAGAGAATCATCGATCAGACTGTCAAACCTCAGAGGGAAGGTAGGGGAGGGTGGAGGTAAGGGAGAGAGATCAACCAAAGGACTTGTATGCATGCATATAAGCATAACCAATGGACACAGACAACAGGGGGTGAGGGCATGAGTGGGGGAGGGGCAATGAGGTGAGGTAAAGACACATATGTAATACCTTAATCAATAAAGAAGGAAAAAAAGAAGCCTTCTTCTGCATCCCCACCAATATGCTGAAAATCCCAAGAATTCCAGCAGCACTCTCCCATTTTTCTGCTCATCTTTATAGCAAAACTCCCTAGAAAGTTGTTTATACTTGCTATCTTTGCCTCTTTAATAGCTATTTTCTCTTCAACCCATCCAAGTCAGATTTTGTCTATCATTTACTGATAGTACACTTCTCAAGGTCACTGTGGACCTCCAATATGCCAAATCCAATGAATAATTTCCAATTCTCAGCAGCATCAGCTACAGTTGATGAATACCCTGTTCTTAAGATATCTTTATTTATATTCTGGGTCACTATATTCTCTGGTGCTTTCTTGTACTTGTGTCTGTTCTTCTCCAGTTTCCTTTGGATGATTCTCCTTTTATCTGACCTCTAAATTTTGGACTTCCTCAGGGCCATCTTCAGCTCTCTTTTTTTTTTTTCTATCAAAATTTTCTCTATAGTTTAGCTCATTAGTCCCAATGTTTTAAACATCTTCTATATGCGGATGACTCTCAATTTTAAATTTCTAGTTCTGATCTATCCCCTGAGCATTAAACTCATTTACCAATTGCTTATTCAATATGTCCACTTGGTTGTCTAACAAGGTTCTCAAAATTAGCATGTCTAAAACTCATGCTCTCTTCCATTTCCTCTCTCCTTCCTCCCCACCACAATTCACTTCTATGTGTCTGTTCCATCTTAGTCAATATTAATAAGCATTCATTTAGTTTCTCAGATCAAAATTGTAGTAGTCAGGATTTTCACAAAGAAAATCAATAAGATGTGTAAACATATAGAAAGACAGATGTCTTAAATAATCAGCTCATACAGTCATGAGGGCTTGCAAATTTGAAATCTGCAGGGAAGGCCAACAGGCTGGAGAAGGGGAAGAGTTGATGTCATAGTTGGAGGCAGAATTCCATATTCTGGGGGACCTTAATCTTTTCTTGTAATGACTTCAACTGATTGGATGAGGCTCATCTATCCTACAAAGACTTATCTACTTTATTCAATGTCTACTTATTTAAATTTTAACCACATTGCCTAAAGGTCTTTGTACAACATCGAGCCAAGCTGACATAAAATTAACCATCATGGTCCACCCCTTGTCAACCCATACTCATCTCCTTAAACTATATTCAATCTCCAAATAAATACCATAATGTCATACTTATGGGTTTTTGACTCTGCTTTTATGATCTATGCTTGACTTTTGTTCCTTTGACCTATAACTCTCTGCTTATACAGATAAAGTAAGAATTTAATATACTTGACATCTATTTTACTCCTAGAAATACCATGGGTTTCCTGCAAGTCATAATATTCTGATTGTTGCCCACATTATCTTTGGTGATTAGATGACTCCCTGGGATCTAATTACTTTCATTGCATTTAATTTTTCAATTTAGTGACAGCAATTCCACTATAATTTCTGACTTACAAAGAATAGTGATCACAGAGCTCTTTAAGAATGTTGGAGCTCTTTGGGTTGAGGCTCAATCCCAAGCAGGAGGAGTCAATAAATGTTTCTCTGTCTCCCCCTCTCCCTTTCTCTCTCTCTAACATCAATAAAAACATATATTTTTTAAATAAGGTTGTTGGAGCGCCCCTCACAAATTTATTTCTCATGGTCATGATTAAAGGTATGTTCTCAGAACTCTCCTAGAGTAGGTGAGCAGATCTTAAGTGATAAATCCACTCTAACATTTCAATCTCCCGAAGCTTTTGAATCTCCTCCTCTATAGCCTATCAAGGAAGTTCTGGTATTTAATGTAGGCCACCTGCTGGTTCATGTTTCAGCCAGCCAAACAAACTATTAGAATTTTGTTAACCCCCTAAGTTGCAACATTAAATTCAGATTTCAGTTTAGTGTGCCCATATCAATGATTTCTGACTGATTTAAGGTTCTTCCACCACTATGCAACACTTTTAATATTTACGCCCACACATTTATGTGTGGGTTTGTGTCTATATGACTTAGAAAAATCATGTAGAATGTCATGAGTCACACTTTGTACCTCACCTTTAGGGGCCTATGGGAGCTTGAGTCTAGTGATAGATCTGGAGGCAAAGAGGAGTGGTGGGGGTAGGCCCTGAGGAGAGTCAGCAGTGTCTTGCAAGGCAACTACCTCAGAGGAGGTCATTACAATGTCCTTGGGCAAAGCAGGGTTTACCCCTGAGACAGGGATGGAGCAGCTGCTTCTACTGACAAAGGAGACTCATCAGAATTTAGGGTTCAATATCCCCAGCTTCACCAGGATCTTCCCATATGTCCCCATTCCAATTTTCAGGATACCATTCTTTCCCAATCAATGCCCTCACTTTAACAGCAGACACCCTGTGAGAATGGAAATTTAATTTTCATTGTAATTCGATCACTTGCAGGATGAATTCTGGGTTTGGTTTTTGAAATCTCAGCTCTTTGGCTAAAGGTTATAAGAGCTTTATTCAGGACAGATACAGCAACTTTTAGTCATTTATGCAGCACATAAGTTGGGAGTTTGAATCCCTGAGCTTGACCTTCTTTATTCCCACTTTGGAGCAAATCTCAAATTCATTATTTTGACAAAAACTGTCTAAGACATCAAATACAAGTTTACTCAGAAAGTTGCCTCTTGTAAGTATTGATTAGGAGAATGCAATGGTGATATTTTGCAAAGTACTATTGCCAATCACACCATGGACTGGTCATACTACTTTACTAGTAGAAATAGTCTATTAGTGCCTTTAATTTAATCCAATTAGAAAACTAATTCCAACTGAGTACTATAACAGCCAAGTTATCATATAAATTAACCATCATAAAAATCTACAAGTCATCCTTAATGTCTTTTATTCTCATCACTCATTTGATCCATCAACTCCTCTTTTAAAATATATTCTGCCTCTGATCACTTATTATCACATTCATCATTATCACCTTCCTAGTCAAAGCTTCCATCATCTCTCACCTAAGTTCTCTAAATAGTCCCTATTTACTTTCTTTGCTTCCACTCTGCCTCCTGTCTCACTGGCCATCTACCATCTGAGTTGATTTGTGCAGTCACCAAAATAATTTATGCAGGACCTAAATCTAATCACTTCACTCACCAGCTCAAAGTGGCACCCATCAATCTCAAAATGAAATCTAAACTTTCTATCATTGCCTACAATTTATGTAGTCTGGCTCTGCCTCTGTCTTTCTCTGATTTTATTTCCACATTTTCCAGCATTTTATTAACTCCCTAATGTTCTACTGAAGGTGTTTTTGTTCCTTTCCCTAAAACCTTCTCTCCCAGATGCTCCTATAGCTCCATCTAGATCATTGCTCAGAAGTTATCTCTTCAAAGTCCTTTCAGGATCGCCCTTAAATTAACTTCATTATATACTATTTTCTTACCCTGATTAACTTTTCTTCATAAACGTTATTACTGTCTAGCATCATATTATATGTGCACTTGTTTAATGTCTGTTGTCCCAATTAGGATAAAACCTCCAAGAGAACAGGGGTTTGCATGCCTTCTTTCCTGACAATCCCAAGGTGCTAGATCTAATACACAGTAATTCACAACTGTATTTGTCAAATGAGTAAGTGGTGATGATAATAGAACTAGAGTTAGAACTCATAAAGTTGTTGAGAGGCTTAAATTTGATAATGCACATATGCCAAATAATGCTATTTCCTAATGTCAGTTCCTCCTTCCTTACTTTCTAATAAAATCCTCAATTTTTACTTGAGCACATGACTACCTAGAATAAAAACTCCATTTTCCACCATGCCTTTTAGTTAAAACTGATCATGTGACTAGTTCCAGCCAGTAGGGCATAAGCAAAAGTGTCAGATGCAACTTCTGAGAAGAGATTTTAAAAGAAATGTGTGGTGGAGAGAATTTTGCCCCCTTCTGGTTCCCTGATGGCTGGAATTTGGACATGATGGCTGGACCTTCATAAGTACCAGCCTCCATCTAGAACAGTGGTTCTCAACCTGTGGGTCGCGACCCCTTTGGGGGTCGAATGACCCTTTCACAGGGGTTGCCTAAGACCATCGGAAAACACATATATAATTACATATTGTTTTTGTGATTAATCACTATGCTTTAATTATGTTCAATTTGTAACAATGAAATTGGGGGTCACCACAACATGAGGAACTGTATTAAAGGGTCGAGGCATTAGGAAGGTTGAGAACCACTGATCTAGAAGCATAAGATGGCCTAAAGGGTAGAAATTAACCCTGTAGGATCACAGCCTGGGTAAAAACAGCCTGGGTTATTGCTACCACAGAGTGCCATATCATACCCAGACCTATTACCTCTGAATTTCTTCAATCAGAGGGAAAAAGTAAACTTATGTGATTTTAAATTCACCATGATTTGGAGGTTTCTGTTCCTTGTACCCATATCTATTACTAACATTTTTAACATATAAATTGATCAAGATAAAACTTTGGACCATTGTAAGTAAATATTATCTTTTAATTTATGTTATTGTCATTGCTTTTACTTTTTTCCTATTTCTGTGTCTTCTTGCTGAATTGTTGTTATTATCTACTATATGCTATATAAGTGCTAGGGATAATGGCAAAAATAAGATAGAGCTTTGATTTAAAGAATGTTGTGGTTTTGGAAGAATACATATAAAATTACAATACAATGGAAAATGTCCTTTATTTTGTTTTAATAAAAATATGCTATGGAAACACCTAGAAAGGAAGGACAGCACATGTCTTCCAGGAGAGTAGAGGCAGATTCATTGCAGAAGACATAAATCTGGAACCAATACTTTAATATGTATAGCAAACCTCCTGGACTTAGGGTTGAGGAGGGCAGCGGGAAAAGCAAGAGGAATGACTACATATAGGCTTCCCTGTTAGGTCAGCAGAAATTATTTGGATATTACACACACACACACACACACACACACACACACACACACACACACACACAACAAAGGCTTTATTGCCCCTAAGAAAGCCAAGACTTTTTCCTCACCCAATACTTCAATGTAAACATAAGGTCACTACATTTAAAAAGTTGTTAGCACCAAAAACAGTTTGATTAAAAGATAAGTTGATATTTTAGAAAGCAAAAAGGTGATTTCTAGATGGGATATACATATAATCAAGATAATCAAAAAAGGCTTAATAACATATCTTGGGTGTGGGTTTTTTGGTGGGATACCAGTGGGAAGAGGGAGAGAGGAAAGAGTATAGAAACACATACAATTAGAAAGGTCTTCTGAGGGAAAGCTAGCCAGTTAGGTAGTTAAGGCAAAAAATTTTAAAGTAGTTTCTAAAAATGAAACTATAAGTAGTCTCTATTCTGTTTCTGATATTGACAGGCAATAATGAGCTTAGGGTGGTATTCACCTGGCTTTAATTTTCAGAGCAATGTTTATGTATATATTTCAGAATTTTTACCCTATAGCTACTGTGTGTTTTTTTGTAGTGCAAGTGAAAGGGCAAGGGAGGAAGCACTAAGATAACAAGATAAGGATGGACAGTTTGGGATTTCTTCCTTAAGAAATTTCTATGGCTTTGACTTTAGAGCTTTTGCTGACTTCTAATTTAGACCCAAGGACACTTGATTTTGTTCATTTAACCTCTGGGAACTAAACTGACCTTCACATTGGTCCTGAACTTTTCCTTTACCTCTAACACTAAATTTAGCATCTACTCACAGCTTCTCTAACACTTACTCTTGATTTTCTATCTTGAGACCTTCTAACATTAGCAAGCATTTTAAATGTAATTTCTAGCATATCTTAGAGCCAAGTGCATTTCTATACAAATAGGACTCTTAAAATATAATGGAAATATATTGGAAATTATTATTTGACTTATAAAAATCTGATTTACAGATTTTAAATTTCAAAAATAACTGAATATTTTAAAATAAATAAATAAATAAATAAATAAATAAATAAATAAATAAACAAAACAAAAATACCTCACAGAGGTAGGGATTGGTTTCTGGGATTGAAGAAGAAAGGAAAAATAATATATGTTTAATATTAATCCTATATAATAAAAGCCCAGCGACCAAAACACTGGAATGACCAGAGACTAGAATGACCACCGTTCCTTGCCCCAGCTGGTCCTGCCCCCCATCAGGGACCCCCACCCCAATCTGGGGCACCCATCAGGGCAGGCCAGTCAGCTCCCACCCATGCACCCACAACCGGGTCTCTATCCTATATAATAAAAGGTAATATGCAAATTGACCCTAATGGCAGAACAACTGTTCAACCAGTCACTATGAGGCGCACTGACCACCTCTTGGTCCCTTTCCCAAGCCACCAGGCTCCGATTGCCTGATAGTGAATAGGAAATCAGGGGCGGGTGGCAGAGGATGCAGGTGGCACCAGGCCAAAGCCCCTGCCCTTCCAGTCAACCCACACACAGGGGGCAACCTTTAGTAGGGACGGGGCCAGCAAGCGGGCAGGAACAACTGACCTCTCAGCCCCTCACTCTGGCTGTCAGGCTCCGATCACCCAATGGCAAATGGGGAACTGGGGATGGGTGGCGGCGGGGGGCAGGTCTGGCTGCTGGCAGCTGGAGAAGATGGCCCTGGTCGCAGGCCAGGCCTAGGGACCATACCTGCACACAATTTTGTGCACCAGGCCTCTAGACTATTATAATGTACCCATCACCAGCTTCTGATTGCCACATTCTAAAGCAGCCACTCTTCTCACTGTCCAAATAATTCAAACCTTTCTCTGAAGAAATATGCAATAGTTAATAATCTCATGCATTCTAAAGCATCTCACTTTATGCCCCCCAAATGCATGATTTAGTTTGAATGACAAATGTGGCTATGAAATGGAGTGTTTCCGGCATTCACAGATCAAATGTGACTGGGGAGGAATAATTCAGATGCATCGTGATGTTTTAGATTCCCATGCACTAATATTTGCCTCATACCATATGTCACAGTAACACAAGAATGTGATGAAGTAGAACAGCCCAGTGGTTTTCTCTTCCAACATCTGGTCTTCTGAGGAAGTCTAGCACTTCAGAGATTCGTATTTAAATCCCCTGATGGGTGGGATGATCAAATGCCTTGGAGAGAGAAAGCAAAGGGAGTGTTGCAAAGTCTTTTGAACAAATTGGCTTCACTGAATACTGTGATTATCTCAATGAAATTAAACAGACAAACCTAGTAATCCACTGGACCCTCCCTTAAAAGCTACATACAGTGTCCACTCTCAGAGCAGTAAAGAGAACCAGATGACAGCCTTTTAAATGGTGGCCATCCATCAAGCCTTCCGACTCTTCATTCTGTTCAAGGAAGCTAGTCCTGGAGAGACCATAGCTACCTAAGGAGCAATGGCAACATCATCTCTCCAAAGCTGGCTTGGTCAGTTTCCAAAGAAAAAGACCAACACTACATCAGCTGAATTAATGGGATTTATAACACATGTTTGTCTTGTTAATTCTTTTAAAAAATAAATGGGAAAACATGCTTTTATATTTCCTACTCCCCTGCAGAAATAAATTAGCTATATTCGTTCTTCATTTCCTCACAAGCTCCATGTTCTTTAAGTCAGTGCAATATGGCTACCATCCCCCCATCTCACAGACACTACCCACTGAGTTCCCAAATGGCCAATTTATCATCTAAACATCATATACCCCTTTCTACCTTTATTTTGCTTCACCACAGCATTTAACATAGTTGGATTCTCTTTTCTTCTTAGAACACTCTTCATTTATTGCATTAAATGTTACATTTCTCTGCTTTTCTAATCACTCTTTCCAAATCTTTTTCTGTTATTTCTTTACTTTTTATAGACCATCAAAATGTTTTTCTTTATTGATTAAGGTATTACATATGCATTCTTATCCACACACTCCCCCCCACACACCGCCCACTTATGCCCTCAACCCCCTGGTGTCTCTGTCCATTGGTGATGCATATATGCATGCATACAAGTCCTTTGGTTGATCTCTCTCCCTTACCCCGACCCTCCCCTACCTTCCCTCTGAGGTTTGATGGTTTCCTTGATGCTTCTCTATCTCTGGATCTGTTTTTGTTCATCAGTTTATGTTGTTCATTATACTCCATAAATGAGTGAGATCATGTGATACTTATCTTTCTCTGATTGGCTTATTTTGCTTAGCATAATTCTCTCTAGTTTGATCCATGCTGTCGCAAATGGTAATATTTTTTTCTTTTTTATAGCAGTGTAATATTCCATTATGTAGATATACCACTGTTTTTTAATCCACTTATCTGCTGATGGGCACTTAGGCTGTTTCCAAATTTTAGCTATGGTAAATTGTGCAGCTATGAACATAAGGGTGCATATATCCTTTCTGATTTGTGTTTCTAGTTTCTTGGGATATAGTCCTAGAATTTGGATCATTGGGTCAAATGGGAGTTCCATTTTTAGGTTTTTGAGAAAACTCCAAACTGTTCTCTACAGTGGCTGCACCAGTCTGCATTTTCACCAGCAGTGCATGAGGGTTCCTTTTTCTCTGCATCCTCGCCAGCACTTATCATTTGTTGATTTGTTGATGACAGCCATTCTGACAGGTGTGATATGATACCTAATTGTCGTTTTGATTTGCATCTCTCAGATGATTAGTGACATTGAGCATGTTTGCATATGTCTCTTGGCCTTCCTTATTTCCTCTTTCTAAAAGTATCTATTTAGGTACATTGCCCTTTTCTTGATTGGGTTGTTTATCTTTTTTTTGTTAAGTTGTATGAGTTCCCTGTAAATGTTGGAGATGTAGCAAGATACAAAATCAATGCCAAGAAATCTATGGCATTTTTATACACCAGTAGTGAATTTACAGAGAGATTAAAAAACAATCCCATTTACCATCACACCAAAAAAAAAAAGATACCTAGGAATAAACTTAACTAAGGAGGTAAAAGACCTGTACTCAGAAAACTACAGGACATTGGAAAAAGAGATAGAGGAAGACGTAAACAGATGGAAGAACATACCGTATTCATGGATTGATAGAATCAACATCATTAAAATGTCCATACTACCCAAAGCAATCTATAGATTCAGTGCACTCCCCATTAAAATACCAACAGCATACTTCACAGATCTAGAAGGAATTCTCCAAAAATTCATCTGGAATAAAAAAAAAAGACCCCAAATAGCTTCAGCAAACCTGAGAAAGAAGAACACAGCAGAAGGGATTTCAATACCAGATATCAAACTGTATTACAAAACCACTGTTCTCAAAACTGCCTGGTATTGGCACAAGATCAGACATATAGACCAATGGAACAGAATAGAGAACCCAGAAATTGACCCAAACCACTATGCTCAATTGATATTTAACAAAGGAGGCAAGAACATACAATGGAGTTAAGACAGTCTGTCCAATAAATGGTGTTGGGAAAATAGGACAGATACATGCAAAAAAATGAAACTAGACCTCCAGCTTACACCATACACAAAAATAAACTCAATATGAATAAAGGACTTTAAATGTAAGATGGGAAACTATAAAAATATTAGAGGAATCCACAGGCAGCAAAATATCAGACATATGTCATAGCAATAACTTCACCAATACAGCTCCCAGGGCAATGGAAACTAAAGAGAAAATAAACAAATGGGACTACATCAAAATAAAAAGCTTCTGTACAGCAAAAGAAACCATCAACAAAACAACAAGAAAGCCCACTGCATGGGAGAACATATTTGCTAATGTTCTCACCAATAAGGGTTTAATCTAGACCCTCAAAATTTGATGCTTGGCAAAACTTTGATACTTGGCCAAGAAGATATCCAAAGTCTCTGGCAGTGACTCAAACATACACAAATATTATTTCACAAATATTTTTTGATGACTAAATTCCTATAATTACTGTGAAGTAAAATTACATATTGGGCAGGTACTTTAGAGATATTTGATGGAGCTTCTTTATTAAATAAAATAATGAAGAATATGTCAATAAAACCTAATCCTAAATTGAAAAATCAAACGATGATGTTTTAATCAAGCACTATCACAGTCAATATTAACTAATCAAGTGGGGAAATGGAGTAAAATTTCCATCAGAAAAATAAAATACTGAGGATCATTACTCAGATAGAATAAAAAATTATTTTTAAAATACTGTATCAGCTTTACTACCTTATTCCATTAATGAGCCCTTCAAGCTTTACCTATCTAAATAACAGTCTTTATTGTCTCAAAAAGGACTTGAGCACTGGATGGAGAAAAGTTTGAGTGGTTTTGTTGTTGTTTTTGCTTATATCAGAGGTGCCAGACAAGGGAGGTTGTTCAGTTGCTACTTTTTTAGTTTATCTCTTCATAAGCCAAACCGGAGAGTTTCAGTACCACCAATTGGGTGAAGTTGAGAAACCCTGTTAAAATTTCATGAACCCAAATTAAATTTATCGGTTTGTTCAGCTTTCCTTAGTGCTCCTAAGGCTGAGGTGGTTCAGCTGAAGTATGGCATGTGGATTTCTTAATGAACAGTGAATTCTGTAAGCTTGTGTGTACTCTAAAAAGCATATCTCTTCATCCAATTGCACATGTTAAATTTAGCTAATGTCTTGAAAACCAGAACCTTCTTGCCATTTGGGGCATTGCAGTTTGGCATTTCATGAACGAATTAGTCCTCTTTAATTAAAAAAAGATCGGTCATGGTGATAAAATGGTTAATATAATTTGCATTAAATTATATTCTGAATGGTCATATCTAGAAAAATCAGAGCCTAATGAAGCACATTGTAGTGACTTTATGCTTGATGACATGAATGATCTGGTCCAATCTTGATTCTGGAGGTGTAAAGTCACATACATGACATTGGCATGTTTTTTATAAAATGTCAACCAACATGCTGTGTTTTTTTTTATTGATTTCAGAGAGGAAGGGAGAGGGAAAGAGAGATAGAAACATCAATGATGAGAGAGAATCATTGATCGGCTGCCTCCTGCATGACCCACACTGGGGATCAAGCCTGCAACCTGGACATGTGCCCTTGACCAGAATCGAACGAAGGACCCTTCAGTCAGCAGGCAGACATTCTATCCACTGAACCAAACCAGCTAGGGCCAACATGCTGTTTTCAGGAAATGGAGAGTACTTGAATTCAGCCACATTTAATAAGATTTCTTTCTTATCAACTGCTATTTTCTGCATCCAAGTCTTTAAGTGCATGAGATATTTATTGTGTCTTTCTAAGATAACTCTATGACTAAAGTCAAGTCCTCAGCAAAGGAAGCTAAGTGACCAGAACCTTGCACTTTTTTAAAATAGAGTGGACAATTCTCAAGACTGGAAGTTCTCAGACACTGCCATATAATAGCATCATCTCTTCTGAACTGGAATTCTTTTTCCTACTATGTTATTGTAATTATCATTCCTTGAGCACTCCAGGCCCTTGCTCTGTGACTTACAATGCCTTTCTACAATCACATGTGGCTCTTTACACCCAACTGTGCCATGCACATGACCCCTTTTACTGTACAACCTTCCTCTAGCCATGCAGATTATACTCTTAGCTTGAGCCATTTGGACTCCTGTACCATATCATGTCAGTAGCCCTGTTGTCACATTTTTTCATAGTTCAAGAAATGGGAGATCACATAATAATGAAAGAAGTAAAATTTGCCTTGGTTATTAGTCCAGGGCTCTCTTTTCTACACCCATGGTTCCTTAGAATCCTGGTTTACAAACTCTTGAAGATCTCATGATGGTTGCTCCTGTGGACTTCTGTCTAATTCAGACCTTCATATTTTTCAGAAGTTTATAAATGTTATAGAATACTTTTCCCATCATCAAAATATTTTATAATTCTCTTCCTGTTTCAGTCTACTATTGCCATAGCAATTAGAGGACTAATCAGTACCACTGCTATCTGGAACACAGATTTAGAGATAATTGTCCTGGAAAATTTCTTGCAGTTCAAGTTTTGTTTGAACCAGTAGAAATTTGGTTTTTTGTTACTTGTAAATATATTATTTCTAGCAAGTCATTAAGTGAGTCTTTCATTTCACAGAACCTATTTTAAGATGTTAAAAGGAAGGAAAAGGAGACAAGACAAGGTATAAGGGTGGAAAAGGAATTTGACTGACTCATCTAGAATTTCTAGTGTCTCTGAAACACCAAAGTTTTGTCATGGTAAATACTCTCAGCTCCTGGTGTTTTCAGGTAGCTTGTCCAGGTAGCCATGAACTAACCATCAAATTCTTGCATCTAATCAGTATGAAATAAAATTATTATTTTTAAAGATTCCTAAATCTTCTTAATTCTGAGCATTTGGAGCTTTTAAAATACATGCAAAGAAAAAGTTGTTCTTGCCCTAGTCGGTTTTGCTCAGTGGATAGAGCATCAGCCTGCAGACTGAAGGGTCCCGTGTACAATTCTGGTTAAGGGCACATGCCTGGGTTGTGGGTTGTGGGTTCAATCCTCAGTGGGGGGCATGCAAGAGGCAGCCAATCAATGATTCTTTCTCATCATTGATGTTTCTTTCTCTCTCCCTCTCCCTTCCTCTCTGAAATCAATAAAAATGTATTTTTAAAAAAGAGAAAAAGTTGGTCTTGAATTTTGACTTGAACTAAGAGAAAAGAGACTGACAGTGACCTAATTTATTAACAGAAAGATTTGAGTACCAATGAAAAAAAGTGGAGGTATAAGGATGTTTGTTATATTTTTTAAAGGAAATACTTTTAACTTATTAATCTTTCTAAGAAAAAATATAATCAATTATCTCTTAAGGAAAGCAAAATTATTAATAACCATGACATTTTTAAGAATTTGAAAGAGAAGGAAAGCATTTTTCTAGTGGAGTGAGTTCTTCAAAATGCAAGTAAACTCAGTCTAGCAAAAGCATTGTGAACTCAGGCCTTCTATAAATTCATAAACATAATTTAATATTTACCTTTTAAAGAAATATTGAAGGTCAGAATGACAAAATACACTGTAACTATAGGTACCATAACTACCTTTTGGGAAGAAAATCATACCTTTCCATGTTTGCTGTTTCTTTAGATTGACATTGGAACATAATAGTACACTAATCAATAATATGCTATATACATAAGCCTTGACCTTAAAAGTCTGCTCATGGTTTGGCCAGTCCATATTTGTCTTAATTTTCAAAAGAAAAGACAAAACACAAGCAAATTTCTCTCTTCAGTGTTGACTTCCAAGATAATGTCTGTATGGAGCCTTCCGGGAAACTTGGAAATTGGAACTCTTTTTCAACTAGCAAAGGAAAATCAAAGAGAATTTCCAATAGTGACTCAATTGATGCAAGTACAGCAGGGAGTACATCCTAATAGTTGAAGTAAGAAATAGAGAGAGGATGCCTAAAATACACTTCCAATTCCAAAGCTTGAAAACCGAGTGGCCTAAGGCAATTCCACTTGGCTACCTGTCCTTTAAGTTTCATCATAGTAAAAGCAAACAAGTGAAATTCAATTTAGTTCCAACATATGGCACATGTTTAGAATACTTACATACTCTACTAATGTGTTCATGGAGCAGATCAAAGAAAGGGCCTGGAGACTGACAAAAATACTAATTGTCAGTTACATCTCACATCAAGTTTGTACTCCTCAGGTCTCCTTGATGTCAAGAATATTTTCACACTTGTCTTCATTCTCAGATATTTCTACTTTGTTGGATGGGGAGATATTTATCAGTGTAGCTGAGACAGCTTTGATGGTATCAATTTCAGTTTTCAATCTCTCTTGAGAGGCACTTACTTCTTATAGGTTCACCTAGGCTGGTTCCCAGCAAGTCTCTTGAGTAACTATCCTCAGGTCATATGCATGCATTTTAACTTCTAGTTGAGATTCCACTAAGTTAATAGTTTGTTAAGATGGTTTTAAGAAAAATGTTCCTGAATCGCTAGGCTCCAGATAACATCTAAAAAAATGATCATTTGTGAATATTGAAGGGTAATGTTGCTGTTTCTAGAGCAACCGTCCTCAGGCCAATGCTGTCTCTGAAAAAGCACAGGGTGAAGTTCTCATCTCAGAGGAAAGACAATACCCCCAGCAGCTCTATCCCAGTGGCAATATGGCCACAGAACTCCAGGGTAGACACAGCTCTTTGGAACCATGGAATTTTCTTGCTTTCTCTTGATTGATGAAATAATACCTATCTTTTCTTTTTTTTTTAATCAAAATACAGATTAAATTTCATCATGCACAACAGGTGCTTTGAAAATAAAATCTTGTTCTAAAAACACTGTACTGAGTAATAGCATTAGTCTATGTTTATAGCTATGTAGGAAGAGCCTTGCTGCTTTTCTGTTTTAGATAGACTCTTTATGCATACTCGTTTCACTATTTGAAATGCCTTTCTCATTTTCCTCTTGGATAAAGCTCAATCCTGAAGGAGGAAAGCCTTCCTTGAGAACCTAGCCACCTCCCAGGTAGGTTGCGTGCCCACCCATGAGTACCTAGGCCCTCCTGGGACTCATTTCTTAGCACTTCTTCTAATATAATGCTCAATTCTTCCTCTTAGCTACTAGACTGTAACCTCCCCGAAGTAGAGGACAGATGGCATCACCTTGGTATCACCATTGGTCTTTATGCCCAATGGCTAGCATGGAGGTATACCAAAATAAGTATTTTTGCTGAATTAATGTACCTAGTGCTGTCCCATCTAGCAATAAATACTCTCAATAACTAATATAATTTAGATTTGCATATCCCATGTGATTACTTTAGCACTTTAGCATACACACACACACACACACACACACACACACACACAGGTAGTGGGTTATCTTTAAATGCTTACTTTTTCTAGGTTGACTTCTGAGTCAAATGTGCTTTCTGGAGCCATTTTTGTTTATATTGGTCTTTTTTATTAGACCACAGGCTCTTTGAAAAAAAGAGACTGTGTCCCCCTTCCTGTGACTGGCACAACAATAAATATTGTTTTAATAAATAAGCAATTAAATATGAAAAAATGACTGATGATGCCCATGGCTAAGCAGAGGGCATGGCTATTGTGGATTGACTCAATAGCTATGCAGTTAATCAATAGAGGTGATAACCGGAGTTGGGAAGAAGAGAGCAAGATTGGATCTGGGATAAGAAGAGTTTAGGAAACTAACAATAAATCCTTTCCACAGACTAAGTAACACTCAGGATAAAAGAAACTATCCTATAAAAAGATGTTGCCATACAAATGGGGCATGTGATTCTATGCTATAAAAGGGTTAAAACTTTGTTTACTAATGAAAGAGATGTTTTATTCAGCTAAGCATTAAAAAAATAATTTTGAGCTATCTCAACACAAGCAATGGCAGAGAGTCAGTCTAAAGGACAAATCTGCAATAGGCAGTTTCCCAAGTTAAAAAAATATGTTGCTTCTTCTGGACTGGAGCAGCTCAGTTGGTTGAGCATTGTCCTATGCACCAAAGGATTGCTGGTTTGATTCTAGATCAGGGCACATACCTGTGTTGTAGGTTTGGTCCCTGGTTTGGGTGCATATGGAGGGCAGCTGATCAATGTTTCTATATATATTTTTTTCTCTCTTCTTCTCTTTAAGCATGTCCTTGGGGGAGGCTTAAAAAAGGGGGGGGGGGATGTTGCTTCGGCACAGGGCATAAGGGAAGACATGGGGACATGATCAGTTCTATTCATGGACATTTACCTGAGAATTATAGAAAAGTGAGGCTGGAATATCCCTTTTCTACCAAACAGGTGTATTCATTTCCAAGTATCTTGGCTTCTTTTTCAATCCTGGTTCATTGCCTTTTAGAATAGAGAATGATTTCAGGGGCCCAACGCACCCACCCCAGATGCTTTGACAATCCTGGCATGCCTCTCCATTTCATCAAAAGACCAGACATCAGAGCATTTGTGTCACACCAACTAGAGATCAGCCCCTTTATTCCAATGCTTCTGTGTTCTTAGGATACACAAATTTTTATACACAAACACTTGGAAACCATGTAAGGGAATACCAGCCAAGGTACCACATAATGCTGCCAGCCACGATTACCAACAGAGCCCTACTAACACCAGTACATGTTTTGTCGAGAAAAATTAAAAAGCTACTCAGCTGTGAAAGCCATTTCCCACTCGGTTGTTGCCAGCCCCAAATTGAAGTTATGTATACCCAAGTTAGTAGTAACACACACACACATACACCTTTCAGTTAAAGCTCCAGAACCATTGATTTAGCATTGAGTACTAGCAAATAACTAGAAAAGTTTTTCTTTCTTCTTCTTCCAGTTGGCAGACAGGTATATCAAAGTGACTAAGTCTGCAATTAGCTCCATCAGAGAATGTAGATAAAAGAGCGAAAGACAGAAAGATTTTTTGTGTCTAAGTCAACAGAGCATCCCCAGGGAAATCAGCAAAGGTGGAAAACATTTTTCAGAGTTACTGCAATATGCTAGCTTTCATCAAAGGTGCTTATGGTGATATTAATGTACTAATGATATGTGAAGTTCAGGGAGCAGATTTAACCCCTGTGGGTCCTGGTCTCACGAAGTTTAAAGAATAAATTTGTGGGCTAAAAGATTTTAAAATCAAAATGTGGAAGTTTACTACAAGTATATACAAACTCTCCCTGAGGAGGTGTCCTCAAAGGGGACTCCCTGGGGGAGGATCCCCAAATAGAAAAAGCCTGCTCTCTCTCTCTAACATGGGGGAAAAATCTAAAGTACTAAATCTCCTGAGTCTCTTTGTCTCCAAGTTTATAAAGGTTGCAGCTCTTTGTCTGTACATGACCCTTTCTAATTAGACCCTTCCTTAATTTATGACTCCTGTTTGTTCCTAATTGATTATTCTTTTGCAGAGTATCAGTTTCAATGGTCAAAGCCCACGAGGTACCCCTTTTTTCCTCTCTCCTTTTTCTTGCAACATTCCTCTATCCTCCGTAAATGTATGCCTTCCTTCCTGTAACATTTCTCTATCCTCTGTAAAAGATATGCATTCTGGTGTCTTGGAGCTATCTCCTACCCATCACATATACATTTCTCTTCCATGGAGCCCCCTTTTCCCAAAAACAGCCTGTCCTGTCTCTAAAATTCCTTTCACTAATAACATGTCCACTCAAAACTTTGGAATGGGGATTGTAAAATAAATAATTAGAGCAGGTTTGTAGAAGATAACAAAGCATCTATTATCTAGACCGTGCTGACCAAATCAATCACTCATGCATAGGACCCTGGTATCACCATATTTTTTTTTCTACAAACTGTATGACCAGAGAGGAGTCAGATCAAGCCTATGTTCAGGCATGCACCTCTGCTCTCTAAAATTTGAGGGACACTGTAAAGCCTATGGTGGTGCTGGTGAGGGATGGGGGGATTTCAAAGTCATAAAATGGCAAAAAAAAAAAAAAGGAGCCTGAAAATCGAGAAGGAGCTATATAGTGGGAATCACTCATGACATTTCTTATCAATGGGATTTTAGCAATGATGAAGATCAATGAACTAGCAAGTGGTATATGTCATTATTCCTAATGAAGAAATTAACTAATATGACTCATTATTAATAGGTATTAATAAGAACACTGCTAGACTTTCGGAAGTCAAAATCATTTGTCAATCTTTCTCCTGCTTAAGAATCATCTCTAAATTGATGATTTCCTTGTGTGTCCCTCAATTTTCATCTCAATATTTTCATAGAAATATTTTCTGTTGCTATATTTTCTAAGCTCTGTGATGGATTCTAGAGATAGTTGATAGAATAGATGGTCCTCCTCTTCATGAGTTCCTCTTGACCATTTTGAACATCCCTGCCACATTACACATACCTCACATATCTTCCATACTCTCCAGGACCCTTCATTCTATAACATTGCACTCTTGTTATGAACTCCCACCGGATGCTTGCTTCTGCAAGTCCCGACCTGGACTCACTTGGGGATGGGACCCTCATCTATGAAGAAGGTTGTAAAAGTTTCCTGATTGAGAAAAGAGATGAGCTTTAGTGTTATAGTCTCTTTTTTATTTCCTTTACTGTGGCCATTACAACCAATTTTAATTGTTTTCTTTTTGCAACATTCTGTCCTTGTAGACCCCCTGCTATTTGGGTTGCCAAGTGACACTTCTAACTATTCAGAGCATAGATTCTTGTAACAGATAGCCTGGATAAAATTTAGCTCTAATCATAAATAGCTTTGTGACCTTGGGTAAATTATTTAATCGCTCTCTGTCTCAGTTCCCCCACCTGTAAAATGCAGTTACTACACTATTTTTATTTCATTGGGTTTAGTATGAAAATTAAACTTCCTGGGTTTCCCAAAAGCCCCACATTTGTTTTGTCCTGGGCCCAAATGCTTACCACATTACATGCCGATCCCCTAATGATATTTGAACTTACATTTAAGCATTTTCAGAGTCTTCATTCCCTACCATAAGAAATAAGTGTGGTGCCGACGAAGACATTAGGATTAAACAGATAACCAATAGAAATGGTTCTTGATATTAGAAAGTCTTCTCTCCAGGTTTATCATGAGAGATTTGGAACTGAAACCACCAGATAAATCTTTACTGTCTTTTCTGTGTCCAGCAAGGGAGGCAGCAAAAATGCAGAGGTGGCCCTGGTGAACTTGTAATTCCATGTTTCCAGTGAAGTGTGATAATGCATGCTTTTTTAAGGACCATAAAGACTAAATGTTTCAAAACAAATTTTATATTAGACTCTATGAATAATGTGAGTTCAAGGTGAGGATAACCATGATGAGCTACATTGGCCAGCAAGTCTCATGGCCTTGCCCAAGTTCAACAAGACAAAGCACCCCATCAGAACACGTATGGGTTGGTCAAGGGCCACATAAATAGGCATGATTTAATAAATAAACGTTTGCTCTTTGAAAAAGTATATCATGCTTGCAAGTTCTAAATTGAAATGTGAAGAACTAAAATACACACATACACACACACACACACACACACACACATTTCAGTTCTTGCTGACATTTCTATTAGAAATGCCCCAAATTAAAATGTTTTACTTAGTAGCTGGAGACAGGTCTATCTTCAGAAATATCATAAATTAGAAGTTTGGGTTTTCTTAAAACTGGCTGATGCTTTACAGACTCATTCACAATTTGATGCTGCCTGCTATGTGTCTCCAAGTCTTTCAGCTTTCAGAGATATCCTACCCATTAGAAGTCTAGCTTTGGCTCTTTCTCTCCTTTAGTGTTTCTTGTATTTTAAAAATTTTTGCAAGCTAAAAAGATTTCACTTCTAACACCTGCAAATATTTTTGTAAGTCATCAATAAAACCATTCAGTAATTTAGTATATAATTGAATTTATCTTGATAGCCTCCCACTGAGCGAATACTTTCCTCTCCAAGCTCCTTCCTGTCCCCTGGTCCATTGCCCATTCCACACTCTGCCATAGGTTGTTATTAATCAATGATTTTTATGTAGAGATCTTTCAGTTGATGTTTGAGTCATGTGCTCACATATTTAATAGTAATAGATATTATTTTGAAATTACTTTGTAAGATTGAAGAAAGGAGAAACATGAAAGCCTTTTACCACTAGATTAGAAGAGACCAATGAGGGTATGGACCACGTAGAAGACTGTAGATTTGTGAATGCACATTAGAAATTATTTTGTAAAACAAGGAAGCAAAATATACTTTCCTAAATTACTTGTTACTGTCTTTCCTCCCTCTTTCCACTTTCTCTTCATTTCTTTTTTTTTTTTTTTTCAGACTGAAACTCTCTAAGCCTAGAACTGTCATTGGAATAGACAGACGTTCATTATTTATTTTGGTGATTTATAAGAGTGCCTAATCTTTGTGGCAACTACTCACTGAATCATACAATTAAATGTAAATAGTGTAAGTTAGTCACAATGGGTAGCATTACATTAACTTCTCCTGCCACCACTGAAGATAGATTGATCTGGCAAACTACAGGAAATGAAGAAAAATACCAACTGCCGGAAGCCGGTCCATCCTTGCTGCTTGACACAGTCGCTGCAGGAAAGAAACATCTGCACAGCATATGTTTCAAGGGACCTGGCGTATATAGCATACTGTTCTTAATATGTTTGCTCCCCTTAGCGCTGTGTGTTTTAACCAAGGTCACCTCTCCGAGAAAGGTTGTTTCCCCAGGTAGGAATTTTTCCCTGAAGTCAGGGAGGGGATGCTCTCCTAGAAAGGTTGTTTCCCCAGGTAGGAATTTTTCCCTGAAGTCAGGGAGGGGATGAAACTCCTTAACTAAGTGCCAGGCGGGTAGTTAATCACCACAAACAATCATGCTTAAGCTACATAATCTTTACTCCCTGGAATGGAGATAAGAAACGCCCTAACCTTTGTAATAGAGATTGACAGGATTAAAATCAACTGGTATAAATTCGGATGTAACAAGACAATAAACAGCAGAACCTCTCTGGAGATCGAGACCAGAACTTGGCTGGAGATCCTGGCTAGGCTGCTGATCAACTGAACACTGTCTCCGTGTCCTTTCTACTTCGCCGACTCCATCCACGCCTTTGGGGACCCCTGGACCCACTGGGGTTGGACCCCGGCAACCAACCAGCCAAAAGTGAAACCAAATAAATGTGCTTTGCATTGAGACCCAGTACAGACAGGTTTCCACAGGAATTACAAAGATAAAACATTTTTTGTTTTGTTAAAAGGGCCAGAACCCCTTTCAAGGAGCTATGGCCATTTAATACCCAAGTAGAACTCAAATAAGATAAATATTGGTATGTCTGTCAGAAACTTAAGGAATTGCAACAATCACATATTTACACCATATAGGAGAGAGGAGAAGTATCTAATTTATTGTATGCATCTAAGGCAAACTTTCCAAAAAAGTATATGGAGTTTTTGGCTTCCCAGTCACCTGGAAGAATTATAATATTTGTTCTAATGTAAACAACTGAAAAATTAATGAAATAGATGCATTTCAACTGCAAAATAGATGAAACAACTATTTTCAGACATTGAGTAACAGGTACCACGGGAGCATAGTTTCTGAGAGAAGAAAAATAAATCAGGTTTTCTATTTAGAATTAGCATCCAGATTTTGACACACAGAGGTAGAGTTTATACAGAGCACAATTTTTTTTTTTTTTAATGCACAGAAGAGACAGAGATCAGAGTTCAGGGAGCCTGGACAGCTAGAATTATGGACAGTGTTCCAGAGAGAAGGGAACTACATAGAGGCAAAGCTTGAGACATCTGCATAGGGTACCTTTGATTCTGCTATTAAATACCAAGCTACACATCACTAAATGGAAATCCATAAAGCCAGATGAAGAATTCTCAGAGAGCTATAATTAGAGCAACTCCCAGAGCTCAAACAAGGCTGAGGGATATTTGAATTTCAATCAGCCAGAGTGGGGGGCAAGGGGCACTCAGTAGTCAGGTAAAAAATAGCCCTATAGTAAAGACCACAATAAGATATTAATAACAAAGTTTAATAAATGATGGAGCTAATCTGCAAGTAACTTTGAGGCCTGCCAAATTTTATTCAACACTGCAGGAACTCAAAAGAAACCAGACCCTAAATAAAAAAATTTGTAGTGGCTAACAGTCAAACCAAAATTCACTAGGCATAATAAATGAAAAATAAAATGTGACCAAGGACCAGGCAAAAAAATTAGTCAGTAGAAATAGACAAAATATGGTGGAAATAATAAAATTATCAGAGGTTTTAAAACTGCTAATATGAATATGCTCACTTCAAGAGTTAAACAAAGACTATAAAGAGAATCTGAAGGAAAAATAAAGATGTCATCAGGTTCCAAGTAGAAATTATAAAGAACAAAAATATAATACCTAAAGAGAAAAATTTATTGAAGAGTATTGACAGCAGATTAGAGTCTGGCAGAAATAAAATCAGTGAACTTGAAGACACTGCAATTGAAACAATCCAAACTGAAACACAGTGAAAAAGACTAAATAAATATAACCTCAGTGACTAATGAGTCAATATCAAGTGGTCTAGCATATGTCTATACAGAATCCCAGAAGAAAAGGAAAAGTGTGTGGGGGTGTGAAGATATAACGCCTCCCAATTTTCAAAATTTTATAAAAACTCTTAATCTATGGATTCAAAGAGCTCAATGAACGCTAAACAGGACACACACACACACACACACACACACACACACACAGATACATACAGCTTAGATCAAAGCACATCATAAATAAATTCCTGAAAACAACATTTAAATCTGACAGAGGAAAAAAGACATGGCACAGAGGAATGAAGAAAAAAATTATTACACACATGTCTAAAGAAATGAGATAGGCCAAAGGAAAATGAAAAACCATTTTATAGCTGATAGATTTGTAAAAATACTATCAAATTAGCATTCTAAATCCATCAAAAATATCTTTCAACATGAAGGCATAATAAAGATATACTCAGACAAACAAAAACTGAAAATTTCTTGCCAGCAGCCCTGAATGTTAAGAAATGATAAGGGAGCTTTTCAGGCTGAAATAAAATGATTCCATATGGGAACTTGGATCTAAAATCTATATATATAAAAGCCTACACGACCGGAATGACTGGAACGACCGGTCACTATGATGTGCACTGACCACCTGGGGGCAGACGATCAATGCAAGAGCTGCCCCCTGGTGGTCAGTGCGCTCCCACAGTCAACCTCCCCCAGCCGGCCAATCTCCTGCAGTCTCTCTCTCCCCTCCTGCTGGTTAAGACCTCCAGCTGAAACCATGAGATGAGCTACCTCCCAGCTGCCAGTAGCAGCTGCCTGCCATGTGAGTGATGCCATTCTGGAGTCCCATTTATCCTGGCATTCCAACTAACACCATAGGAAACAAAAGAACCATGTAGTCAATTGACAGATTGAGACTGGCCCCCAGGCTGGGACATGGAACCGGGGGTGGGTGACGGGACGAGGCCCTCCACAGCCAGGGTTCTCTGGCCTCATTTCTTGCCTCTCAACCACTCTCACTAGAAATTTGCAATGATGGAAACTATAGGGGGAAAAAAAAAGGTCAGCATGTTGAAAGGATTTGGGGCAGCCATAAAAAAACAGCTCACTACTGTATAGAACTTGTAACAGAGATTGATTCATTCTAGAATCACTTTGTTAGCTGGGGCATATGACCACCCAAAATAAGAACTATATTCCTCAGCTTTCCTTGAAACCAGATATGACTGAGTAACTAATTTCTGTCCAATTAGACATAAATAGAAGTGTCACTTTCAGCTTCTGGAAATTTTCTTAAAAGATGGGGTTGAGAACTTTTAAGATTTTTCTCCATCCTGATGCTAAATTGTGGACATGATGGTGCTTAAGTCGTTTTGGATGATAGGATGGAAGCTACATATTGAAGATGGTAGAACAATAAAATATAAGGAGCCTGTATCTCTTACTAATCATGGAACTACTACTATATGAGTTCTGAAATGCCTATCTCCAGAATCATTTATGTCTGAGAGCAATCAATTTGAAGCCACTCTTACCCGAACATCTTTTATCACTTGCAGCTAAAACTAGTCTTCCCTAACACCATGCCTGCATTTGGGAGTATTCATATGGGAATAAGACTGATTTCAGTTGAAGTTTAAGGCTGGTTTTCTATGTCTGAACCACCACAACTCACACATGAAGAGAAAATCACCACTTTCAGAAATAAAAAGATTTGAGTTCACTTTCAGTTTTTTATTGGCTTCCCATTTAATGTAGTTGAACCTGCCTTTCTATGACTTTTGGACAATGGAATCACTTCTCTAATACCCATTTCAAGTGAAAAATCACTGAAATGTGACATGCAATTTCAGAGAAAAAGAGAGAAAGAAAGAGATATATTTTCTTCTATGAAAGTATAAGAAGGTGCTAATTCCAAGCACTGTCCCTACCCATTTTTCCTTTCCAAATGTTCCTTCACCCACTATATTTCCACAGTTCCTACACAGGGATGATGAGTGGAAAATATTGAGGCATTTTAACTGATCTCATGTTGGCAATATTTCCAAGATTATCTCATCAGGTATATGTAGCTTCTTCCTGGCCTTAAGGCAGCTGTAGCTGGGTTCCTTCATGTTTGCGGCATGTATTGGCAGACCTATAATATGTAACACACTCAAGGTCCAAGATGTTTTCAACTAAATTAGATCTAGTAGAGAATGAATCTTCTTGGGTGCAGAAACCTGTGAACTGTCTACCCTACTCATGCCCAGCAAACAGTGGGGAGAGGATAATCATAATAGATATTCCCACTTAAAAAAGGAAAACAGGTAGCACTTAGCAGTCACTGTTTATAGAAATTCTGATACCCAGCCAGGCACAAGTTGCTAATTTCCCTGCTCCCGCATCAGGAAATGGACATTGATTGGTACCCAATTCTGCTCCCTCTGAAGGTTTTTTCTGGGTTTAGAGCTCAATCTTCTGAACTCCAGATTCTTCCTACTAGATCACCTTTTCTTTTCCATAAGGAATAGCCTACGTTTGTAGTTGCCCTTGACCAGAGACCACATTACACAGGGGTGGGAAAAGGGTTTATAGTTGTTTGCATGGAAAAAGATATGCAGGTTATGATGATTACAGTAGCTTTATTAACTCAAAAGAAGGTCACAATGCCACTGTAAACCTACTTTTGCCAACCCCTGTACTAGCAGCACCCTGGGTTTGATCTTTTCCAAGTATCATTTCTTACTTTGCCAACTTTTTTGCCATGTGGGGAGGTTTGAAATGAGAAACAGTTTTATTGTTCAACCTTGAAACTTTAATGTAAATTTTTTCTCTAAATTCTGCTTGAAATCCATATTGTTTCTCTGTGTATTCTTTCTCTTTCATCAACCCATTATCAGCATTTAAAGCCAATTTACACTTTCAGCATCCTGCCTGGAATTGCTTTAGCCAAGTCCACAAGTTCATTATTTGTATCTTCTGTTATCCATGCTATAGTAGGTGACAGTGTTGTCGAATCGTCTATCACTGTAGGACACTGTTCCCCTTTTCTTCAGCCTCTAATATGAATCTCCTCATTGCCTTTTCAGCCTCTACCACATCTCCTTACTCTTCATTCCTCTACTCACAGTCCAATCTCAAAGCCAATGCCATGTGTTTTAGGTTTATATTATAGCTGTAATTAATATAACCCCCTCTACGCTGCTCTAAAACTTAATTTCTTAAAGCAATAACAATTTTTGTGGGTCAAGATTCTGTTAATTGGCTACATGGTTCTTTTCCTATGGTGTTAGTTGGAATGCCAGGATAAACGGGACTCCAGAATGGCATCACTCACATGGCTGGCGGCTGCTACTGGCAGCTGGGAGATAGCTCATCTCATGGTTTCAGCTGGAGGTCTTAGCCTGGGCCCTTCCACATATCTGTTTAGGATTCCTAACATGTTTTATCACATTTGATTTATCTCTTGCTTTAGCATGGTGAGGTAGATATGATCCATCCTCATTCATTTATTTATTTAGCAAACAGCACCAACCAGTAGCAGCTGTGTTCCAGGAACTATGTTTGATTTATGAGAATAATAAGTCAAATAAGACATAATTCTTGACCTAACAGAGTTTATATCTAGTAGAGACATTAATCAATGATTATAATAGAAATCATATATGAGGAAACTGAAGTTCAAAAAGGTGAAATATATTACTGTTCATCTAACAGCTGACTCAAGATATGAGCCTGGATCTGCCTGATTTCAAATTATGTTTTATTTGTACCAGAAGTATTTTCAAATTTATCCAGGCCAATGGTAATAAAAAAATTGGTAATGGAAGCTGGAAGTAAAAGAAGGGTCAAGTGCAAAAATGTTGCCCAGGTGGAACACACAAAAATTGATGACTGTTTAGCTGAGGTTGATAATGCCAACAGAAGAATCAAAGGGGACTCCTTTGAGACTGAATTTGGGAAGTCAGAAGGAAGGACTGGTGGTAGAAAAACAGTTCCATTTATTCTATACATGTTTCATTTGAGGGACTATCTAAACATACAGATTTACCCAGCAAGCAGGATAAATACAGAAAACTTTTACTTATTTATTTAAATGTTTTTGAGCATCTGTTATGTGTCTGATACTGGCTAGTGAATAAGAAACCATAGCTCTAATTTCAATGATCAGAGACAAAACTACAGGGAAATTATTAAACTTTGATGTGATAAGAGCCACGATAAAAGTAAATACACTAGGTACAAGAGAGAAAAAAGAAGAAAGTAAAGATGACACTATGGGTGGCCATTACACCAGAGTACGGATACAAGTGCTAAGGGAAAGAAAGGGGGAAAGATGGCCAAGGACACTCATGAGGATTCAAATAAATTAGTAAGAGGAAAGTCTAAGAAGTAGAAAGAGAACCAGTCACAGAGGTCAAGGAAAGTGAACATTTCTAAAAAGGCACTCCAGTTGTGGAATAGTCAGAGACAGCTCATTGGAATATGATGTGGTCGGGTGCTTTAATGTGTGATTGATGTAGGGCAGTCAAAGAGGATGAAGACCAAGAAGAGATTGTTTTATTGGGCTTGAATAAAGTTTATTCTTTCTGTTTATATGGAAATCAGATAAACTATGATAATTCAATCTTTCAAAGACATTAAAATGACTTCCAGACAAACAAGTATATTTGTTATATAGCTCTATCATAATGACTCATATCTCAGGAAGGAATAAATGAACTATAGGCTGAATGAGAAAGAAACACTTAGCTAAGATAATTAAGTTTGCGAGGCTTAATTGAGGGTTCAGAAGCTCCAACTTTTCAGATGAAATGATAGAGGATAAGCTTATCTTCAATTATGGGAGGATAAATTTTGGTTAAAAACTAAAGAGGCCACTCTGGCCACTGTAGTTCAGTAGTTGGAGCATCAGCCCATACATCAAAAGGTTGAGGGTTCAATCACCAGTCAAGGTGCATACAGGAGGCAACCAATTGATGTTTTTCTTTCACATTGATATTGAGCTCTCAATCTCTCTCTCTCCCTTCATTTCTCTCTAAAAATCAATAAAAATATATCCTCATATGAAGATTAGGAAGAAAAAAAAACTAGCTAGATGTTTCAAAATTACATGACAACCATTCATTTTTAAACTTTCTGTTCTCTATAAGAACCTTTAACCAAATCATAGAAGCATTTTAGCAGGATGCAAATACTGAGAATAAAATAATAGTTGCCAAATATCTCCACAATCTAAATTGAGTTTGACATAATTTGCATCTGTGTTTAAAGTAAAATTGGCTCATAACAACAACAACAAAAATCTACACTAATAAAAGACAAAGATGCTAATTGACCGTACCTTCGCTATGCCCACCAGACAATCAGAGTGACTATATGCAAATTAACCCAACCAAGATGGTGGTTAATTTTCATATACTGGCTGGGAGCAAAGCAAGCCGTGCGGCAGAGGCGGGAGTGAAGCAAGCCGGGCAGCGGAGGCGGGAGCAAAGCAAGCCAGGCAGCAGAGGCAGGAGGGAAACAAGCTGGGCAGTGGAGGCGGGAGCAAAGCCCACCTCAGCGGGTTTCGCTCCCTTCTCTGCTTCGCTCCAGCCACAGGAAGCCCTATTCTTCCAGGAATCTTCCTGCAACGGGCTTCTAGTAAATAAATAAAATGAGAAGCTAAGCCATACATGCAAGACTTGCAAAAGAAACATTCTGGAAAGCTGCTTTGAAAATCCTTAGCATAGTAACAGCCTCAAAGATATTAGACGGTTGGAAAGGCTAACAAAGAGGACCATTTTCAGAGAGGATTTCTTTGGAGAGTTTTTGGAATGCTCTAAAATTTGCCATCACTTCTGACTCAAACACACACACCTCACCATCAAGTAAGTGAAGCTGAAGCAAATTGCTCAGAGCATTTAATCTTCCTGCCTAGAAGTCTGTGAAATACATAAACTGATACCATACCCATTTCAAGAAATGCCCAAATGTGGGAAATGATGAAGTCTGCCTTGGTAAATAGCAGCATTCAACCCCATGATCCCCATAGATTAATTGCAGAGCTCCAACTGGTATCCAGCATGGAACCCAAAAGGGCTGCTTGATGGGATGATGGGATTCCAACAGAATAGACCACTGGATGTCCATGATCTCGGGAGGAATTATAAGCAGACACCTAGAAAATAAGCATTGCCTTAATCCCAGAAATATAACTGGAGGTTCTCAGTGGGGAAATCATTGAGAAGTACAGAAAGGCTCTCCAAGAGATGAATTAGCTTTGCCAGCTCACAAAGTGAGATCATGACCACATGACAGTACTAGCCATGTTAAACATTTCTTGCACTTAATCTATCTTCTTCCTCTCACTCTTCCCTTGCCCCTCCCTCCCACACTGCTCCCAAATTGGACTAGTCAGAGGCAACTTATTGTAGTAGGGTGGAATAGGAACTTTAACCTCAAACGAACCTTGGAATCTTGATTATGATCGTGGACTAACAATTTTAATTCTGAAATGAGATTGTTATTGCATTTAGAAGTAGGAGATAATTTTTTTTATTAGTAGTAAAGAACCATGAGAATTTCCCCTAGATTTTATTGAAGGCCTGAGTGAGAAAATTATCTACACAGATGTCTTAAAGGGGTAGTATTTTGTGTGTTTTTTTCCACTTTCTTCTCACACTCTAAGGAGTCTCACTTGTTTGTTGTAATGTTTATACATAGATTGTATAGTTTTTAATACTGTATGTGTTCTGTATGATTAAAGTGCCACTTATAAAGTAAGACCTTCTAGATTCAAATGCCAGCTTCATAATCCACATATTGTGTGAATTTGGGTAAGTGACCTAGCCATTATAAGCTTCCTCTCCTAAAAAGAGAGGATAATAACTGTATCTATATCATAGGGTTGACGTGAGGGCTAAATAAAATTATGTAGGTAAATCTCTTAGTACTGTGCTTCCCATAATTAATACTCTATAGTAGTAGATATTATTATTATTATCATTTTACCAACAGTCATAGTTAACCTCTTTATCTTTGTCCCCAATGGCTTATTTGTTGACATTTATCTCTACCAACTATTACTAATTTCCTTACTTTCCAATAAATTCATCTTTTAGATATAAATGTCTAGCTCCCTCTGAAGTAAAAGTGTGCATTCATTCCAAGCAATCAGAAACACTTTAGGATGGAGAATGGAAAGTACTACATCCAATTGAAAACTGCAGGCGGAAGTTGAGGAAGCAGAACATGATCACTTTGTCTGGCATCTCTGCAGTTCCCCTGCAGAGTGAAAATCCTCTGGTAGGAATGGTCCAGGATTTTGGAAGATTTCACGGCTCATCATAGTGAATTTCTTTTGAGAAAATAATTTTTGAGAGAATTATTCACTTTTGAGATAATAATTTTACTGAAATTCTAGTTGTATGCAGCACGTTGCATTCTGATATTTTAAAATACTTCAACTTATTTTTTTAAGGATGGTTATCAGATTTCTTCCTTATGGGTGGGAAGGGAAAAGATCAACATAATTTAGGCTGAACATTCTTGAAAATTGAAAGTCACTCATCTTAAGGAGTATTAGGTAATCACTGTTAGATGTTTATTCTTTCCTCCAAAATTTTAAGAGAAAATTTCTCATTAAAACTAAGATGCAATAATAGCCAGGAATACTTACCCAAATTGAAGAAGAAGAAGAAGAAAGGAGAAGGAAAAGGAGAAGGAGAAGGAGAAGAAGACTGGCACAGAGGGAATAAATAGTGCCCATATCAAGTAGCTATTGTTTCTATCTAGTTATATCTGGGCATCATTGTGCTACAGGATCATATTATTAATAAATAAAATAGTTTAGTAGTCAAAGAATAAATCAAAAACATGCTAAAGTAAGGAGGATTGATAGTTTTAGAGGCTATAATTTTAAATAGGGTATTTAAATTAGAGATTGACCATTTTTTTATTGGCCTAGTATTTTATTTCATTGCCGCTTAGAGCGAAACCTACTTTCTCAGTATTGGGCTTTGTAGATGATCTGTTCCATCCAGGTCTCAGAATCTGATCCAGACCCATCAATTCTTCAAAGGGTGGTATGTTAGTATCCTTGGACTGCTGTAAGAAATAACAACAAACTGGGTAGCTTAAAGCAATATAAATGTATTCTGTCATAGATCTGGAGGCTAGAGTCAAAAATCAAAGACCTGAGGCTGGGTTCCTTCTGGAGGTTCTGAGAGAGAAACTGCTCTGTGCCTCTCAGCTTCTGGTGGCTATTGGCACTCCCTGGCATCTCTTGACTTGTGGAGACTTCACACAAATCTCTGCCTCTATCTTCACATCATACTTTTCCCTGGATTTCTATGTATGTCTTCTCCTTTTATTAGAAGGTACTTGTCATTGGATTTAGGGTCCATTCAGATAATCCTGGATGATCCCATTTAGAGAGCCTTAACTAAATAACATCTGCAATGACCCTTTTTCCAAATAAGGTCACATCCACAGATCCCAGATGTACAGATTTCAGGTGTACATATCTTTTGGGGGGTCCACTATTTAACCCAGCAGGTGAGTTTTCAGTTATGTGATAGCTCCCTGCCTGCAGTAATAAATACTGGTAGACAGTAGTTGTTACCAATTTGGCGACAAACTTTGGACTTCAAGATTAAGTCCCTCAATTGTAAAAAAAAAAAAAAAGTTCAATTCAACACTAAACTGTGACTCAACTCATACACTGTTGCTAGTCCAAAAACTGTTATTCTCTGTGAAGAGATAACAGAAATTAACATAAGCCTTTAGAAGTGTCTATAGACATTTGACTATCTGTTGAAGCTAATAATTAAAAATGGGGCTTATGTTTTGTGTTTCTTCATTAACATTTCTTTTTATTTTATTTTAAATTAAATTTATTGGGGTAACATTGGTTAATACAATTATGTAGGTTTCAAGTGTACAATTCTATGATACATTCATCTACACAATGCATTGTGTGACCACCAAAATCAAATCTTCTTTCATCATCATATATTATCCCTTTTACCCTTTACTACCCCCTTATCCTCCTCCCCTCTGGTAACCATCATGCTGTTATCTGTATCTATGAGTTTTTGTTTGTTTTTCTTGTTTGTTCATTTCTTATCCCAGTAAGTCGTTGTTACTCAATTTAAAAATGTATTGGTTGGTGATGAATTAAATAAATCAGTAAACCTGATCTATCACCATGGATTGTTTGAGAAGCACTGGTATAAACTATTGTCAGTAACAAAATTGGGGAAATATATTATTGTTTTCTAAATAATGTTTGTCCACAGGATTGGAAACTTTCTGTGCCAAATGGTAGGGATATGTATCACAGATGATGTGCCTTGTATCACAGATAACAATTTCCAATTGCTCCCTAAGTTACTTCAGCTTCCAGCTTTAATTTTGTCACTGTTATGGTACCCACATATCCCATGCCGGTGCAATGAAACCCCCAAATACCTATAGGTCAGGAGAGTTGAGTCAAGTTCTGGCTCTCATGTTGCCAAATCATGTCTGTAGACAGTTTACTTTGCTTCTCTAGTTAAGGTCTCTCACCTATAAAATGTATTTCTTTTGCTTTGACATTCTATTCAGCAACACTACCACCACCACCAAAAATAAAGTTTAAGACAAAACAGGGACTATCTTAAATAGGGATTAGTTGGGGCAGCGGGCATGTTTTCCCCACAAAAATTTTCATAAATAAAGCAACCTTGACAAAGTTCATGATAAAATAAGAATTGTTTCAAGTTCTGAAAATGTTTCTTAAATCTCAATAAATCCAAACCCTATCAAGATTGTAAACATTACCATCAATCCAGAAACAAACTAGTCCTGACTTTTCTACCCTCGGTTAGATATTCCTGTTCTAGAACTTACACACATTAAGCGATATGAGATGTTATTTTCCATGGAAGGCTTTTTTTACTCAACAAGATGGTTTTGAGATTCATCTATGTTGCTGCAGGTATTAATATCCATTTTTCAGAGTAGTATTCCATTTTATGACTATGTACGAGTATACCACAATTTTTTAAATTATTTTTCTATTGATGGACGCCTCAACTCTTTTAAGTTTTGGGCTACTATGAATAAAATTTCTATGAACATTTATATACAAATCTTTTTGCAAACGTGTTCTTCTTTCTCTTGATTAATTTGTGCTGCTATGTTAATGTCTATGATTTCTTTGGAGTTGATTTTTGTGTATGGTACAAAAGTAAGGAAAAAAAGATTCATTCTTTCCATAAGGGTATCTAATTTTTCAGCCCTTATTCTGAAATGATTATCCCTCTCTTTCCTCCATTGAATTATCTTGTTACTTTGTTGAAATTTAATGGACTACATATGTGTTTTTCTTTCTGGCCTTTCTATTCTGTTTCATTGACTTATAGGACTTTTCTTATACCAATACCCCATTGTGTTTATTACTATCGCTTGGTTGTAGTCCTAATGTTTTATTTTCTGTTTCACAATAACTTTTTTTTCAAATCCTCCACCTTTTTGTATAAATTTTAGAATTAGAATCTAATTTTGGGGGCGGGGGGAGGGGCATGGGTGGGGGAGAAAGCCTCCTGGGATTCTGATTGGAATTGCATTCGATCTATAGGCATGTTTGAGGAAAAACATCTTTCTAATGTTGAGTTTCCATTCTGTAATTAAGGTCATCCAGTGATTTTAAAATTTCTACTATTGTATTTTTCAACTCTAATGTTTCCATTTGTTTTTTTCTTGAATTTCTATTTTCATTTCTCTTTTCATTCACTATAAGCATATTTCCCTTTACTTTATTGAATATAGTTTTGAGAAATGCTTAAAATACTTATTGGCTACTTCCAATATCGGAGTCAATCATCTTGGGATCAGTCTCCATTCACATTTTCTGGCACCTTCATATGTCAAGTAGTTTTGGATTGTATCCCACACATTATGCAAATTGTGCTGTAGAGGCTCTGGATTTTATGTTCCCCTAAAATGAGTTGATAGTTTCGCTTGTTGTGTTTTTATAGGCAATAAACTTTCCTAGATTTTACCTGCAAAGATTATCCTATGGATGCTAATTCAAATTTCAGTTCCACTCTTTTTATTCTTATTTGAATTTATTGGAGTCTGCAACATACATACCCTACTCATGTGCCAGTCAGATCTTTGGGCAAAGTTTATGCACATAAAATGCAGCCCTGTCTCTCTGTCTCTCTTCTTTTTGGGATTGCCCCCCACTCCCAACATCACCACATAGTTAGCTTTTCAGAGGTTGAAATTCCCCAACTCTGTTCTCTGGTCTTTAGGCTGTTCAACTTTTACCTGTACTGCCTGGCTCTGTCTGCCACCTGCCTTAGCTAAAAGCTGATTTAAAAAAAAAAAAAGAAAGAAGGAAAGAAAGAAAAAGAAGGATGAAAAGGAAGAGGAGGAGGAGGAGGAGGAGGAGGAGGAGGAGGAGGAGGAGGAGGAAGAGGAGGAGGAAGAGGAGGAGGAGGAGGAGGAGGAGGAGGAGGAGGAGGAGGCGTAGAGATCTGAAATGTATCCAGTGCTTTTTGCTTCTCCCAAGTGTCCAGTCTCCTCCAGGACCTGTCTCTATTATTCCCCTGTGCTTTCAGCTACTTGGTTGTATGCTGTCCAGAGTTTGTAGTTGTCTGTGGGGGGGACACTTTAGGTAGGAGCTTACTTGGCCTTATTAGAAGCAGAGAAAAACAGAGTATTTGAAAGATTATTTTAATTGGAGCTTATTGATAAAAGAGGGCAGCGTTTTTCTTAAAGAAAGAATTCTTGGGGAACACTTTAATGGTCCCTTTGCTTATGCAAATGTTACTCGCAGGGCGCGAAGAGATAAATATTAGAACAAATAGGAGACAAAAATTGTTATGCATAATAAAATAACAGGAATATAGTCCCCTGGGAGTGGCTCTAAAATAAGAAAAGGATAGGAATGAAGGGTAGCAGTAGAGGACCAGAGCTTGGCTGGAGGCAGGGTACTAAGCTATGAAACAACTAAGAAAATAAAGGAAGTTCCAATGCAGAAGAAATTTAGTGTCAGGACTGCCTGATACTCAAATTAAGTTGTATCTATTTCTCTTTTTTGTTTTAATACTTCTTTTTATCCCAAATCTGCAGTATATTCCACTGATTATAAAAGAGAAGAAGGGGAGCATATTCTACTCCTCACCTGATTACTTTCCTGTATTGATTACGTACTGCTTGTCTCACAGGTATATTATCTGAAAAAAATCATCACTAAATTAACTCCAGGACAACAGCTTCCTAGAAAGATTAATGATATATAATTTAACTTTATGAAAGAAGCAAGCATCCAATAAATTAGAAAATGCATACCATCAGCCAAATAAATTGTTAAATATCCCAAGTGCTTACCTTATTGAGTATTTGACAAATGGATTTCACATTCATTCAATTACATCAGTACTATTTTCATGTCACTTGGTCTATTGTTTGCTTAACGTATCTCTTTTCACTAACAATGTTATATGCACTTAACTCCATTTACACTGTGTCTAGGAAGGATATTCAGCAAGGATGTTTATTTTGGAACATGGAATAGGCCCTGATCATGTGTCACTGGAGCCACATATCCCTAGATTTCCATGAGAGTCTCATTATGTCTACAAAGGATTCCAAACATTTGTGTTATACAAAAATTTTCTTTATCATTTCCTATACACCCCATGATTCCATGTTTGGAAATATTTGGTTCCAAGTAATTTCCTTTCTCATTTAAGTAGGGAAAAAGGCATAATTGGCAAGCAGTTTCTGGTAAGAACAACAACTAGATTGAAAGAATTGATTAAAACACAACTATTTGTGGTTTAGCTAGTGTGGTGGCTTATGACAACAGAAATGTATTGTCTCTCAGCTCTGCAAGCTAGAAGTCCAAAAGCAAGTTGTCAACAGGTATGTGCTGCTTCTGAAACCTGAAGGGGAGAGTCCTTGCTTGTCTCTTCCCAGCTTCTGATAGTTCACTGGCATTCCATGGTATTCCTTGGCTTGCAGTTGCGTGATTCCAATCTCTGCCTTCATCATCATAGATGTTCACCAGCTTTCTCTTCATATTGTCTTTTTATAAGGACACCAACCAGATCTTCCTGGGTTGCTTAGTGGTTTGAGCATCAGCCTTCAGACCACAGGGTCATGGATTTGATTCCCAGTCACGGGCATATACCTCAGTTGTAGGTTCCATGGCCCGGGGTCAGGGTTTGTGTGGGAGGCAACCACTCAATGTGTCTCTCTTACATAGATGTCTCTCTCTCTCTCTCTCTCTCTCTCTCTCTCTCTCTCTCTCTCTCCCTCTCTCTTTTCCTCTCTCTCTTTCTCTCCTCCCTTCTCCCCTTCTTCTCCTCTTTCCCTAATGATCAATGATCAATGGCAAAAATATCCTCTGGTGAGGACTTAAAAGTAAAAGACACCAGCCATATTTCGTTAAGGACCCGCCCTATTTCAGTATGACCTAATCTTAATTAATTACATCTACAATCACCTATTTCTAGATAAGATCACATTATGAGATACAGAAGTTAGGACTTCAACGTATCTTGTTTGTTTGTTTGTTTGTTTGTTTGTTTGTTTACTTACTTACTTACTTATTTTTGAGGCAACTCATGCAACCACCATTCTCAGTCTTTGGATGGATCTGACTCCATTTTGGCTCAGAAGACGGGCATATGGCTGAGGCCTAGTCAATTAGAGCATCACTCTCTGGCTCAAGCTGTGTAGTTCAGGTCTATGCATATGTATGAATCAGAGTGAATAAATACACTGGTCATTTTGCTGGTTTGTTTACTTTTGTTTTGTTTAATTTTTTGTCTGTTGGATTGAAACCTGGTAGTAGAAAACCTGGACTCACTACTAGCAGCATTTTTGCCATGAATGGGTGCCAATGCATGCAAGAGTGTGGAGCTGACATTAGCCAGGTTCCTCCACAGAAAGAAAACTAATTGGAGAGATACATAGAAAGATAGATAAATTCTATACATCTATATTTATCTCTATATAGATTCATTAGACAGAATTGGCTCATGCAATTACTGAGGCCAAGAAGTTGAAAGTCTGCAGCCAGCAAGCTGAAGACTCAATAAAGCTGGTGGTATAGTTCCAGCCTGAGTCTGAAGACCTAAAAACTGGAAGAGTCCATGTATCAGTTCCAGTGAGAAAGTTGGCCAGCTTTATACCCCAAAGACTGTTTTTCAATTCAAGTCCAAAGTCAAGAGAAGACTGATATTCTAGCTCAAGTAGTCAAGCAGGAATAGTTCCCTCTTACTCATGAGAGGGTCAACCTTTCTGTTCTATGAAAGCCTTCAACTGATTAGATGAGGCCCACTTTCATGAGGTGAGGGGAGAGGGAGTGGATCTGCTTTACTCAGTCTACTAATTCAAATTTTAATGTCATTCAAAAACACCCTTATAGAGACATCCAGAATAATGTTTGACCAATTATCCAGGCACCCCATGATCCAATCAAGTTGACATAAAATTAATCAACAAAGAGAGAAAGATCAGTTACCTTGCTAACTGGCTTAAGCTCCTAAATTCAGACAGGCATGCATAAAGCTGTAGCTTTGGCCTTTTCAATTAATGACCAATGTATTCCCTTATTTCCTTAGTCATTTCAGTTGTCCTCTCTAATTGAAATCTACATTATCTTCATAATATGATAGAACCCACAGGACTCCAAAAGGAAATCATTGGCAAATACCATAACTGAGATTATATTCTCCATCTGTCATCATCTTTAGGTTTTGGGGGCAAACTATAACTCTAAGCCAGGGGTGGGCAAACTTTTTGACTCGAGGGCCACAATGGGTTCTTAAACTGGACCAGAGGGCTGGAACAAAAGCATGGATGGAGTGTTTGTGTGAACTAATATAAATTCAAAGTAAACATCATTACATAAAAGGGTACGGTCTTTTTTTTCAATAGTTTTATTCATTTCAAACGAGCCGGATCCAGCCCGCGAGCCATAATTTGCCCACGGCTGCCTAAGCTCTACTTGGCTACAGGCCAATAATCACCTATTCCTTACTCAAATGGAAATAACACCCTGTAGTGTTGCTTTTTGCCTAAGAAAAGAAACTTTTTTGTTTAGAATATGCTTGCTATTTGTGCTTTTCCAAAAGTTTTCTATTATTCATAGTTGTATCCCCAAACCAAAATACTTCATTGAAAGATTAAAAACACAATCAACTAACAGTCCAGGAGAGCAAGTAACCTATGTCTTAGAATAGTGCTTAGAGAATTTATACAATCCACACAGAGATTCAAAATTCTCCACAGTTTCATGCAGTCTATAAGTTGATATTTTTCTAGCCCTTGAGATGCCTGCATTTATGGCTCTATAGAGAGAGAACTCAATAAACCAAGCAATACAATCAGACTGTTTGCTTTAACACATGCTTTCTATAAAGTTTTTTTTTTTATTGCAATGACACACCAACATAAAAAAAAATATTGCTCCTCACAAGACAGAAACCATGCCAACTCAAGGATAAAACAATTCATCTAAAGGTAGTAAGAGTGCCAAGTGTTGCTAAAAAGATTTATTTTACACAGAGTATATCTGAAAGTTTGCCACACCCCATTTGGCTTCATCTTCAGTCCTGCTTCTGTTCCTGTATGTTAATCTCAATAGTCAAGTATGGGGTTGAATTCCTGGACCATGTGATCAGTACCTAGCCATATGTATATAGATGTTTCCAGAAAGTTACTTATAAATTGAATCACGTCAGAAGCTCACCAGAGGAAATTGTTCTCTAAAGAAATTACACAAGAAACCCTTTTTAAAAAGCAAGGCAAAATAAAATGCTCTTTGATTTGATGTTCATGTACAAATTTGTTTTTTCTTATTTTGGACTTGCTTTAAGCAAGGCACGTCTAGAGTTTTCTGTTTTGAAATTCATCACACACCAGATGAAATTGAGCTATCAGACTACTCAAAAACAAGCAAGAGCAGACAGGTTGGACTTCATAACTAAGAACTGTGCATAAGTGAAATTAGTTTTTCCCTATCTTCCTTTTGAGCCAAATTTAAAATATTTGGATTGAAATTTTGAATATGGACAGGGATAATATATTTTAATTTTGGTAAACCTATAAGAAAAGTTATAAGAATAAAGAAAACAATTTTACATGGGGAGTTTTATACTTATTCTATTGCAAGTGAGAGAAACTCAATTCAAACTATCTTAAGAAAAAGAATACAAAATTATTGATTCATGGGATCCTTAGTAGGATAGGAATATCTAGTTCCGCAAAGCCTTGCTGATATTGAGAACTGTCAACTTTTCATCAATTTAAAAAATAAGCCCTAGCTGGTTTGGCTCAATGGATAGAGTGTCAGCCCATGGACTAAAGGGTCTTGGGTCCGATTCCACTCAAGGGCACATACCTGTACCTCAGTTGCAGGCTCACTCTCTGGCCCTGGTCAGGGACATGTGTGGGAGGCAATCAGTCCATGTGTCTCTCTCACATCGATATTTCTCTGTCTCTCTACCTCCCTTCCACCCTAGAAATCAATGGGAAAATATCCTTAGGTAAGGATTAACAAACAAACAAAAAAATTTTTAAATGTTCTTCTCTTGATTATCCATAAAATTGGAAGTTTTTTCATATGTGTATTATCTTTCTCTAATTGTCCATTTGTGTTTTTTTTTAAGTTGAAACATTTTAAAATTGAGTTGTTGTTTTGTTGTTGTTGTTGTCTAAGTTTTCCTATTATCTTTTTTTTTAATATGTGGTTTTATTCTGCTTGTTGTTTTACATAGACAACTCTGACAAGCTTTTCCAATGTGGATTTATGGGTTGCTGTACACATTTATAAGCTCCCTCTTCAACATTATCTATTTTATTTTTATCATTCCATTTTTTTTTACATTTAAATATTTATCTGAAACTTTGTTGTAAGTAGCTACCTCAAAAAATTTTCATGGTTTATATCTTTGGTGCTACAGTCATTGATCATGCAAAGTGAAATGGGGACAGAGTCAAAAAATAAGTAATTTAACTTGGGAGAAATGGTAAATTTGCTTACTTTGGTTTCATTAACTGTATTTAGTAAGCATTCTTTTGATGTACGTGTAATAGTTACCTGTTGCTATGTTAAAAACAAAACAAAAAGCCATCCTATACAACATAATGACTTAAAATAAAAATAGGCACTTATTATCCTGGAGTTTCTGTGGGTCATGAATCATGGAGTGACTTGTCTGAGTGGTTCTGCTTCAGGGTCTCTCATGAGATTGAAGTCAAGACTCACCTGGAGCTGCAGTCATCTGAACGTTCTGCTCCCAAGGTCCCAAGGTAACTCACCTGTCAAGGTGGTGCAGATAAGACCTCAGTTTCACCCCACAGGGGTCTCTCCACGGGACTGTTTGAGTGTCCTCATGAATGGTACTGATTTCCCCTAGACAGAATGATCTAAGAGAGAGCAAGCTAAGGGAAATATATCCTTTCTATGACCTGGCCTCAAAAGTCAAACAGCACCACTTCTGCCATATTCAATCTATTAGAAGAAAGTTACTAAAGACTCAAGCAATGTTTTCAGGATTGGAGTTCCCTTTTCCCCGCTTCCACATTCAACTTTCTATTGGTTGATTCTAGGACTTAGACAGGCTCTTCTCTTGAAAGATGATGCCAGCTTTGGTGACCACAGTCTATCACTTTGATGTGCTGTTTGCTTACCTCTGAGTCACATGTTCTGCCCCTAAAACTAGTAGTAGAACTAGACCTAGACCACATAAAGTAAGAGTGGAGAACAACATACCTCTGCATAAAAAATAAATAAATAAATAAATAAATAAATAAATAAATAAATAAATAGATAGATATTCCTTAAAGGAAGTAGAATTTATGCTGAGTCAAACAACCAATATCTACTATACTATCCATGTATACATACACCTGATTGACATATTAGCATGTCTTAGATTATATTCCCTAGAAGGCAGGAATCATGTTTCTCAAATTTACTTAATATAGTGCTAATTCTAGTATCATACACAAAAATGTATTTAGCCAGTGTTTCTAGATGATCATTGATGAATGATTTAGGATTATTTGGCCATTGATGCTCCTGACCAGGAGTCATATTAAAGTATAAAATATTAGAATTTACATCATGGCTAAAGGCAGCCTGAATTTAATATGTGTTGAAGCAAGAGTCCTACATTTCTCTGACCTTCACAGTAGAAGTTGAAATAGCATAATTGAATAGGTGACAAAGCCTAATGTTTGTTGTTCCTATAACCACTGAAGAGGAATAACATCAAATTCCATCATAAAATCATGCCTGATTTCAATTTTAAAATTGAAAATACATGATTCACTGTGCCCTTTAATAGCATATGTTCCCTCTTGTTTATCCAAGTTTGATAGTAATATGTCACAAACTTACACCACAATTTCCCCAAAGTTGACTGATATTACAGAGATTTGCTCTTCCCTGCTCTAGAGGACTTTTGTAAAGCAGAGATCTCTCACCATGGTTCAAAGCATCTGTTTAACTGAATGACAACTGGGAAGAGACAGAGGTGGAGGACCCCACATAGGAAAAAGCCGTCAGGTAGTTTCCCACAAAGCCCGTTAGGGCACAGGGAGTGCCTGTGTCAACAGCAGCCCCAGCCAAAAGGTAAAGGTGCCCCAGGGATCCAAGAATTGGTATAATTCCTGTTATTTCACACTGTTTCTTTATAAACAACTTCCTCACGATGTAGCTCCTGTTCTCAGGCTCCACACAACTAATTGTGTGTTAAACCACATCCTTGTCATGACTTGAGAGGTGTCAGAGCCAATTATGTTCCCAAAATGCCCACTTAACTTAACACAAAGGCTGAAATCCCATAAGAGAGATGCCTCTCCAGATAAGGTTTTTGTCACAACAAAGAGTAAATACTCCCAGAATGGGTTCTCAAACACACATCAATGCCTATAAAATGAGTTTTTTGGTTTCTTCTTAAGCTGCTACCTGCTCTATAGGAGAGAGGCAGCCCCATGGGTATTCTAAGAACATAAGGATACCTGGCCTTTGGTGTGGGAGCTTAGAGAAGGACATAAAAGTGAGAAGAATGGGATTAATGACAAACTGCTTACTTCAATAATTTGGTCAGGGGAACCCCCTACTCATTTGCTAGAAGACAGGAATCTAAGCTTTAGCCTATGATCTCACATTGGTTAGCCAACTGTGGTTTTGAAACTCATCCTATATAATAAAGGGCTAATATGCACATGGTCATCACGCTCTCATGCCATCACACCATAATGGCACAGACACTTAATACTGGGGAGAGAATAAAGGGGACCAGACAGGTACAAATGAGCTTGAGAGAGAAATGGGGACCAGCCAAGCACAAATGAGCTTGCAAGAAAGGAATGGGGACCAGCCAGGGTGTGTCCCGGGAGAAGGATAAGCCACCTGCCCTGCTGTTCTAGGCACCATCAGCTACGTCTGAACCTGCTGCCTGGGAGAGGGACAAGCCACCCACCCCTGCAGCCTAGGAGAGGGGCAAGCCGCCTGCCCCAAGGTCCTCTGCAGCTGCAGTCATCCTAAGCGAAGCTGGCCCAGGCCCCGGGTGCCTGTGTCTGGCCAGAGGGAGGGAAGCCCGGGTCCTGGGTGCCTGCGACCGGCCGGAGAAGGAAATCCTGGGTCTTGGGTGTGGGGCAAAGCAGAGGCAGTTAGGGGCAATCAGGCCAGCTGTGGAGCAGTTTGGGGTGATCAGACAGGCAGGCAGAGGTGGTTAGGGGCGATCAGGCAGGCAGGCAAGCGGTTAGGAACCAGTGGTCCTGGATTGTGAGAGGCAGTCAGACATCCCCCAAGGGGTCCTGGATTGGAGAGGGTGCAGGCCAGGCTGAGGGAACCCCTCCCCCCCCCCCCCCGTGCACACATTTCGTGCACCAGGACTCTAGTATTCACTATAATAGTCATGGCTCTCCAGACAAAGAGAGCCAATAAGAGGTGAATGTGTGTGTGTGTGTGTGTGTGTGTGTGTGTGTGTGTGTGTGTGTGTGTGTAGTGTGTGTGGAGAGAGAGAGAGAGAGAGAGAGAGAGAGAGAGAGAGAGAGAGAGAGAGAGGTTTTAAGGAATTCGCTCACACAGTTGTGAAAGCTGGCAAGTCTAAAATTTGCAGTGTAGGCTGGAGACCTAGAAAGAGTTGCTGTTGTAGTCTGCTGGCAGAATTCCTCTTCCTGTGGGAAGGTCATTCTTTTTTCTATCAATGCCTTCAATTGATTGGATGAGGCCCACCTACATTATAAAGGATAATCTGCTTCATTAAAACTCTACTGATTTCAATGATAATTTTACCTAAAAATACCTTCACAGGATCATCTGAGGCCTAGCCAAATTGACACATAACATAAACTATCCCATTCTCTCTGGCCATGATGGAGAAAAAGCTAGTCATCTTAGGACCATATCCTCCAACCCTGTCTTGCCTAACAAAAAAGGGGGGGGGGCACGAGAGCTCTTTGGATGAATTTTTCAATTATTACTCTCAAAAGCTATGATCATTGAATTGTGACACGCAATGAAGATTTGGCAAGATGATGGCCTTTGTCTTTTTCAGGGCAGTTCACTGAGCCATGTAATTTGAAGACATAAAATATTTTGCCCCATGTCAAAAGTAATTCAGCTCACACAGATGTCTATTTTCAGCCATGGGGATACAATAATTAATGTTCAATAATCTGCTGACAGGCACACACCTTGCAGATTATCTGAAGAAAATGGTCACTTTTACAGTCACATTTATTTGTTCTCTCAGTCAGTAAAAATGTTGAATATATATTACATGCTAGCATGTGAGCTAGATACTCACCACATAGAGATTAATAACTTAAAAGTCCCTCCCCTCACAACTGAAATAGAGAATCAATTCAATATGGACCCTTCCTCCTCACATAAAGAAAACAAGTGTTTTGGAAGGCCCTTATTTCCCTGAGGTGATTCTTGAAATGAGACTTAACTGAGTGATAATAATAATTAATAAAGATAATACAAACCAGCAAAGATTCCTTGAGCATTTTTATGTATGAGACAGGGTTACAAGAACTTTACATAGGGTGGGGAGGTATTCTAGGTAAAAGGTACAGCATGTACAAACATGATGGCCTAAGAGAAGGAGGCATATTCAGGGAACTGGGATTAATCTAGAAATAGAACATAGGACTACTATGGAGAGGATCAGTACATGAGACTGAAAATCCTGCCTTCTAGAGACTCCATTATCAGCAAGCATTTTCACCCTTTGTCACTGGGTCTAGCACACATGCTCAGTGCATTAGACTTATGCAGTAGACATCTCCAGGTGTTCCCCAATAGGCCCGAGTGCTCTGAATGCAGTTACCTATTTATTTACAATGTCAATCACCTCAGGGTCTCAAAACTGTTTTCTTTGTTAAGTGAATTAACTAGAAGCATCCAAAATCATTGCCACCATCATGGCTTTCCTATCCTTTGGTGCCTTTGGGTCATGGAATCTTATGATCTTTTCTCTTTGTCATTTGGATTCTCTCTACTTTCTACCTTTAAGGAATTTATCAAAATTTTTGGGTTGTTGGAGGTACATTTTTATGTTTCAGTATTATTCTGATATTCTCTATCAGAATAATATCATATCATATCAAAGTATTTGGGATAGCAGGAGAAGTGAGTACAGGCTCATTCTACCACTATGAAACTTTTGGCTACTGGGTCAATGACTTAAATATTTACTTTTATTTTTCAAGTTTTGCAGATGATTTTGGTTGCACTGGCCTAATGGGAAATATTGGAATCCTTCTGACCTTGGAACCAAAGATCCCATTTGTGTCCTCATCTCAAGACTCATAGGCTGTTTATTCTATCACTGTAGTGTGAGCAAGTAGAAAGAGATAGCCAGCATCTGAATATGCTGACTGTCCCCCTAGGACCATAAATCTTCTTTCTGATGCTCTTTTTCTTATGTCCTTTCAAAGACTCTCCCTTAGTCCCATGCTGAGGATCAAAGAATATAACAGAGTGGCTTAATATGCAAACATGGTGGCTTATAAACTGCTGACATCCCAGGCGAGAGGCCCTTGGGGGTACTTTAATTTTCCTTTTCATATTCTTACTCTGCTCTATGTGCCTTACTTTTTTGTCAAGGTCCGGGTGGTGGCAGGGCTAAAGAGCTGTGCAGAAGCTCAGGGACTCAGATATATCCTAGAAAATAGAGGAAACTCTGAAGTTAGAGTGAGGTTCATAGCAAAAGCCCAGAAAGTTGGAAAAACTTAAGTATATAGGTCTCTAAGGTCAATTATTGCAAGGAGCAAAAGGTCAAAGCATTTGAAGTAGAAGAACTGCCTTGTGGGAGATGGCAGCAAAGCAGATCAGCCCAAACGTATCAGGCTTTTTCTCAAGTTATTTGGGTTTTCTAGTAGAATGTTTACTTTTTTTTTTTTTTTTTTTTTTGCCTGAGTGTAGTGTATTGGGGTTACTGAGGGACCCAGGCTTCATCTTCCCCTTACCCTCATTTTTTTCCTCTGATTCCTATTTATTGTTTAAAACTTTATTTTCTTGTTCTGGCTGGGTCCCATATCAGCATCATCCTGATATGCCAAGGTTGCTGGTTTGATCCCCAGTCAGGGCACATACAAGAAAGAATTAACTGCCCAGCTGGTGTGTTTCAGTTGGCTGATCATTATCCCATGCACCAAGAGGTCATCAGTTCCATTCCCAGTCAGGGCACATGCCCGGGTTGCAGGCTAGATCACCAGTAAGGGGGCAGGCAGAAGGCAAGTGACAGATGTATCTATCTCTTTCTCCCTCTCCCATCCTTTCTCTCTACAAAATATTAATAAAAAATATTGCAAGAAAAGAATCAACCAATGAATGCATACGTGGAACAACAAATCAATCTCTCTCTCTCTCCTTCTTTCTCTCTCTCTCTAAATATATCTATTAAAATGCCTATTTTAAAAACAGAAATAACCAACCAGTGAAGGCATTAAAAAGTGGAACAAGAAATCTATGCTTCTCTTGCTTCCTCTCTAAAGCAATCAATCAATAAATAAAAACAGAAAAAAACTCTTATTTTCTCTCCAGATTGTAGAAAAATCACTCGGACATTATTTTATTTGTACTATCTTACTATTTTAGTAAAACTCAGGTATACAAGCCTTCCATGCTTGATTTTTTAATATCACACATTGTTTCCATTAGCATTTTTTAAATAAAAGTTTTATTGAGATAAAATTTACACACCATAAAATTCAGTCTTTTAAAGTATGCAATTCAGTGATTCTAAGTATATTCACAGAGTTGTGCAACTACCACCACTATCTATTTTCAGAAAACTTTCATCACCCCAAGAGAACTGCCATTGTCATTAGCAGACATTCGCCATTTCTCTCCTCTCCTCGGCCCCTGAAAACCCTGGGCATACTTTCTGTTTCTATGGATTTGCCCAATCTAGACATTTCATATACATGGAATTATATAATACAGCCGTGGGCAAACTACAGGCCGCGGGCCGGATCCGGCCTGTTTGAAATGAATAAAACTATTGGAAAAAAAGACCGTACCCTTTTATGTAATGATGTTTACTTTGAATTCATATTAGTTCACACAAACACTCCATCCATGCTTTTGTTCCGGCCCTCTGGTCCAGTTTAAGAACCCATTGTGGCCCTCGAGTCAAAAAGTTTGCCCACCCCTGCTATGTGGCCTTTCTCTTAGCATAATGTTTTCAAGGTTCATCCACATTATAGCATGTGTCAATATTTCATACCTTTTTTCTCTAAATAATATTCCATTGTATCAATATATCACTTTTGTTTATTTGGGTTTTTTTTGTCAATGCAGGTATAGATTCTTCCCACTATTTGGCTACTATACATACATATTGCTGTCGTGAACACTCATGTATAGATTTCAGTGTAGACATCGGTTTTTAATTCTCTTGAGTTTATACCTAGCAGTGGTATTTTCGAGTTCCATGTGTGGACCAAAGGGGCAACATGCTAACCTGACAAGCTCGGGAAAGGTCTGCATGGCAGTCTTGCAAACTCAAAGACCTAAAGTAACCACAAGGGATGGTTATGGTGGGTAGTTACATCCTAGGCTGGTATCTTCACTGACAAGGTCAACCTTTACCTTAACTGAGCCTATTTGTCTTTTTGCATCTATGATAACATATCCTTGAAATATCTGGGTAACTTGTAACTTCCCTTTTTCTGGAAACCTTGGGGCACAATCTAAAGTGCCTGGGCTCCAGCACAGATACCACAAATTCCTTCATTGTTATGTTAATTGTTCCTGCACCCACCTAAGAATGTGTCTATCATTTTACTTTTTATCCAATTCCAGGGTTTCCCTGCTTTGCTTTCTCCCACCACTCTAGTCTATCACCAATGGATTTCATGTAACCCACATACGTCCCTTTCCTTTGATTGCAATGTATAAATACAGATGTAACCTGCCATTCTCCAGAGCAGCATTTCAATTTGTTGAGGTTCTGCTTCCTGCATATGTCAACAGTTTGGCTCAAATAAACTCACAAAAATGCTTTACAGGTTTCAATTTTTTTTTTTTTACATTAACACATGGTAAGTCTATGTTTAACCTTTTAAGGAACTTCTGGACTGTACTGCAAGGAGGCCACACTTTTACATTCCAACTAGCAGAATATAGATTTCCATTATCCACATTCTTGCCAATAGTTCTTACATATCTTTTTGCTTATAGCCATCCTACTGTGAATGTAATATGATTGGTATCTCCTTGTGCTTTTGATTCACATTTCCCTGAAGGCTAGTGATGTTAACCACCTCTTCATGTTGCTTGTTGGCCATTCACATGTCTCCTTTGGATAAATTCTATTCAAGGACTTGGATCATTTTTCAATTGGATTGCCTTTGTATTGCTGAGTTGTATGTTTTTTATATAGTCTAGATACAAGTCCCTTATCAGGTATATGGTTTGCAAATATTTTCTCCCAATTCAAGAGTTGTTTCTTCACTTTTTTATAGTGTCCTTTGAAGCATAAAAGTTTTAATTTCTATGACATTGTGCTTTATATTTAGTTCTTTATATGAATTCAGGGTTGTTGGAATTTAGGAAAACTATGCTTTCTATCCATATCATCTGGCTTTAAAGATGGCTATTTCACCATGGACTTAAGAAAGCCAAACTCATGGCTGATCAATGACCTCTTTGTACTAGATAAAGCTGCAATAATTCTCTATGGAATATTTTCTATTGGAATTAATAGATGGAAGTGCTTGGTTTTTGCTCAGGTGGACAAAAGACATATCAAAGACATTTTTTCAACTTAGGTAGGGTTTAGATATGGAGAAAGATGTACAGTTCCTGTGATAGATCCTCCCTTCCCCCAACTGGTGGGCAGAGTATGACGTAACCAGCAGCCCGGAATTACCTGAGCAACTAACCATGTACCTTATATGGACTATACATTGGACCACCAAACCACACCTTCCAAATACCCTAAGCCAGGGGTCCTCAAACTACGGCCCGCAGCTCACATGCAAATACAAATATTGTATTTGTTCCCATTTTGTTTTTTTACTTCAAAATAAGATATGTGCAGTGTGCATAGGAATTTGTTCATAGTTTTTTTTAAAACTATAGTCCGGCCTGCCAACGGTCTGAGGGACAGTGAACTGGCCCCCTGTTTAAAAAGTTTGAGGACCCCTGCTAAGCCCTTGTCCTATATGGACCATACAGTAAGCCACCAATCAGTGTGCGCCAAGTACACTAAGCCCCAACCCCTTCCCATTCCACCCCTCAAAAGGCGTGCCCCTCTGCACGTGCTGCTGTTCTCCCCTTGCAAGACAGCCCAGCAGATCCTTCTCCTCTAATAAAGCCTGTAGTCCTGGTTTTCGGCCTCTGTGTGATTTCTCACCTTGTTGTAATGCAAGGTGGGGGTGGACAACAGGAGCGAGAAAACAAGCCAGTTTGAATGAGAAAAATCTTTCTGATTAAACTGATAAAGAGCCATTTGAAGTAATTGGGGAGCATTTTTCTGCTATCCCAAAGGTTTGTAGTTTCCTCAATCAAAAATAATCTAAATTGTATTTTTTTTAAATATTCCTGCAAATTTTTTTTTTTCATTCCCAAGACAGAACACTTTTGTAAAAAGGAATTTATTCACTTTGCTATTTTGACGCTAGCTGTGATGGAGAGAGAAACCCGAACTCTATTTTCAGCTCCTCATGGAAACATCTTAAAATTCTCATTTCTCTATGCAAATTAAGTGTACCTTAAATGGTCGGATGTGTTTCCCTCTTGAAGACAGAAAAAAAAGTTGTATGTATGTGATTGCAATAGCATACAAGGCGGTGTTCTTCAGTCTTACACTTTTGTACTTATATATCGCTCCACTGCAGGCCCTGGGGGTTCTAACAAATATTAAATTTGTACAGCAAATCTAAAGGAGTGGGAGGAAGTTCATTTCTTATGGCTTTTCTTCCCATAAACCCTAGTGATTTAGCCTCTAAAGAGCAAAGAGAGCTAACCTATCTTTAGGTTTAAAGAATTCAGGAAAAGATAGGTAATATTTTATCCTAACTCAGTGAGACATTATTTACCATATTTCCCATATGATGTGTGATGAAGTCTTCTTAAAGAGAGTTCTAATTGTGATTTAGGTGGCAGTTTTGTTTGTTTTTGTTTTGACCTATTTTTGTCACAGGAATTTTAGGAAACCTGAAAGCTATGGACTCTTTTCTAGTAAACGCACTACATTTTGCATACAGCTTTAGGGGGCATACAGACTTCCTTAAAACTCAGTCTCAGCCACTCCCTGGAGAGGACTCCAGCAGTGTCACACCCGAGCAATGTGGTTGCTTTTAGATGATAGTCTCTAGAGAGTCACATTGGCATTACTGTCTGAAAACTATGAGAACAAATGACATTAAAAATGAAAAATAAAAACCCATAGAAGAAAGAGGGTATTTGTATATCTTAATACAAGTTGGTGAGTCAATAAGAAAGTGGGTAACTTCTCATGTTCTAATTATTAAAAAGAATCACGGTGCAATCAACTCTTTATTATTCCCCAATAGTATAATAAAGTTATATATTAAGGCATAAATCATGGAGATGTGATAAGCTGTCCTATTTTGTTTGTCTACTCAGAACCAGGCTGGTACAGAGTATATATACCTAAATCAAAATCTACCGAGCATTTTTTTTTTTAATTTTTACTGTTTTGTTCTTTGGTTTAGGTGGAATTAATTACATGCTTTAGTTTACTCCATTGCAGGTACAACTAATGCAAAAGTGCTGATCCTACCGGCATATAGTAAAACTAGAGGTCCGATGCACAAAATTCTTGCAAGGGCCTTGGCCCCTGCTGCATTGGCCCCCCCACCCACTGGCTTTGTACAGAAGGAAGGATGTCTGGAAGGACATCCAGTCTGATTAGCATATTATGCTTTAATTATTATAGATAGGGGTGTGATTGATCAAGCCTTAAGTGGTGACAAGGTAGTCTACAAATCATGGTTGCCAGTGTCCATTGGAAAGCAGCCACTGTCCCAGGGTCTAGCTCACAGGTATATGGTTAGATGAGCCCCAGATTGGAGATGGCAGCCCTTGCTTCAAGGCTTCTGGTGTGGAAGCGATCCAGAAGCATCACATGCCCTCCAAAGTTAGAGGCTTCTTTAGGAGACAAAGTGAAAATCAAGCCAAACCCCACCCTAGGTCAGGCCAGCTCTCTTTTAAAACAAGACTCCACCTTGGGAAATAAAAAGTGGAGGCTGGCCAGTCAGCCCTGGCAGAAAATGCAAGTTTGAATTACTTGACTATTTATCCAAGAGAGAATGATCAACCTGAAAGGTGAGAAATCAAAGGAGTTCAATGTCAAGTTTGTTTCCCTATTTCTTCCTCAAGCAGCCACACACAGCCTTTGAAACTTGAGAATGAGTTTCCTGTAGGAGGCAATACAGAAAACGCAGAACCCTTCCATTTTTGCATGACTAAGTATAATGTGGAATTTTTTTTTTACTTGTATGCCGTTTTTCTTCTCCTCTATAATCTATAAGCCCCTCTAGCTTATATTTATGTATTTGTTTACATATTTCCTAAAGCTCTCAAGAACGCTTTGTACATAGAAGATGCTCAATAAATTTGCATGGGAAGCATCTCACTAATAGCCTAAGATGTGATGAGGCATGTTTATTTCTTCCACCAGAAAACTGGCTGCCTTTTCAGACTCCAAATAACGTATGTCTTTGTTTTCATCACATTTTATGTCTTTGTTGTCAATGTTTTGGGTTTTGGCAGGAAAAGAAAGAAGGCAAACCTGTTAGTTATGTATCTGTAATATACACACTCAAATGTTGGCACATCCACAAGCTGAGCCTGATAAAAATCTGTTCAACAATCTTACTGAATTAGTTCTTTAATCCCATGAAAGGGGGAAAATACTGGGAGATTAATAGAATTCTTGGAAGAAGCTGGCTTTGCAATTCTCAAAGCTAATTCTAAAGATTTCTCTAATTAAGTTGGAAATAGCGAGGTTTGTTTCTCCTCAGAATTCCTGTTTCCAAAGCAATAGTACTACGCTTGCATCCCTGGCTGTACTATGTAATCTCTTTAGAGGATGACATTAAGCTGTCTTCTACTTTTTGGTTTGTGAACTGTGCCTGCACTATATCCAGACACAAAAAAACTAGAGTAGTCACCAATATGAAAGGCTGTATCCATCCTGAAATATACAACAGACCTTGATGATAATACTTTACTCTTAAAATACCTTTTGATATTTATTGATTTTTTTAAAAAAAATATGAGCTATCTTTTCTTTCCAAAATGAAAATCTTTATTAGCCATCTTTGTTTACCCCCAATGTTCACATTTTGACTTTTAATAATGCATGCCAATAAACAATACTGAATTTTTGTTACTACAGAACATTTTTTGTTCTGTTTTTTACTATGTATATGTAGCAACATGCCAGTACTCATATACTGCCTCCATCTTTTTAAAAGGATGTACACTATTATATTGTACTAGAGGCCCAGTGCATAAAATTAATGCACAGGGGGGTGGGGTACCCTCGGGGGATGTCCAACATCCCTCTCACAATCCAGGACCACTGGCTCCTAACCGCTCACCTACCTGCCTGCCAGATCACCCTAACTGCTCGCCGGCCTGCCTGATAGCCCCTAACTGCCTCTGCCTTGGCCCCTGCACCTGGTACCTAGACTTCCCTCCTCCAGCTGGCTGCAGGCACCCGGGACCCGGGCCAGCTTCACCAGGGCCGGCCGCAGGCACCCTGGACTCTTGATCGCTCTAACTGCTGCCAGCCTGATCACCCCTAACTAATCCCCTGCCTGCCTGATCACCCCTAACCACCTCTGCCTCGGCCCTTGCACCCAGGTCCCAGGCTTCCCTCCTCCAGCCTGCCACAGGCAACCAGGACCCAGGCTTCACTCTCTCTGGCTGGCCGCAGGCACCTGGAACCTGGGGAGGGATCCCTCAGCCCGGCCTGCCCCCTCTCACAGTCTGGGAGCCCTCAGGGGATGTCCTTCTGATGGCTTAGCCACAGTCTGACCTTCCTCTGCAGGAGGTGACAGGGACGATTAGGGGAAGGCGTGCCCCCATCACCCCGCCATTGCTGCTGCCTCTGGCCCATCACCTTGCCATTGCTGCTGCCTCTGGCCTCCTTCTGCGGGAAGCCACAAAGTGATCAGGGGAAAGCACAGCCCCATTGCTCTGCTGCTGCTGCCACTGCTGGCCTCCATGGCAGCCTGCCTCATGGCAGCGGCCTGCCCTCAGCCCTTGCAGCAGCCACCATGGCTGCCTGCCCTCGGTCCTCATAGCCGCTGCCATTGCTGCTTAACTTCAGTCCTCGCAGCCACTGTGGCTTTTGTCTGGAAGGACATCTGGAAGACGTCTGGTCTAATTAGCATATTACCCTTTTATTAGTATAGTTAGTCCCCACATAAATGTCTATCAATTAAAAATTGGTTAATGCTAATTTTACATTTTAGTGCTTTTACAATCAATTCTGTAATAAACATCCTGAACTTATATCTTTGTGCATTTTTCCAGTAATTTTTTGTGTTTCTATAAATAGAATCACCAAATTAAATTGTGTGTGTTGATCTATATTGCCAAGCCACTCCAGGATAATTGCAGTACTCTAGACACTAACCTGGTACTTCCCATCCTCTTTTAAAGTCATGGCACTGAGAAGAAATGATAGTATTTGGATGGCATGAGGATAAAGAGAGGAACCTCAGGGGTTCTAGCTAGACCCAAGGCTGGAGTTATCAGTAATTCACAGCTCATTTTTTAACCACCATTCAGGAAGTATGTGTCCAAAGTTATTAGTAATATATTAAAAATCTCCAATCTACTACTTAATAATTTATCATTTTTAACTTTGCATTTTTTAATAATTTGTGATGTTGAACATCTTTTTCTGTGCAGATTGTTATCTATGTTTTTCTAAAAATTTGTTTTTAGTGTCTTTGCCTATGTAGCTCTGATGTGAGCCACCTGGATATCCCAACCTCCACACTTCTGAAACTTTCTTTCTGCTGATTAATCTCCCTTCCCACATCCTATGAGTTATAGCTACTGAAATTCATCACATGGTGGGGTCTGTTATGCTCATTGGCTTATCCCTGGTGGCTGCTGTCCTGTTTCACACCACTGACCACCACTCCTCTTTTTTGTTCCAATCACAGTGTGAACATAAACCTGCTTTATACACACACACACACACACATACACACACACACACACACACACACACCTTCAGAGAGGAAGGGAAAGGGAGAGAGAGATAGGAACATCAATGATTAGAGAGAACCATTGATATACTACTTCCTGCATGCCCCACACTGGGGATTGAAACCACAACCCGGGCATATGCCCTGACCAGGAATCAAACTCTGACCTCCTGGTCGATGCTCAACTACTGAGGCACACCAGCCAGGCCATAAGCCTGCTTTAAGTTGTAAATGTTTAAGGACATTTAATAGCCAATAAATCAAAGCTCTGTGTCATACTTCACTGTTCCCAAGGTTCTGCCCATCGCCACAGGGGAGGCTTTCTCAGCCTTCCTGCATCTGCTCAGCCATCACTCAGGCCTCTTCTCAGACCTTGGGCCCTTCTCCTCCCTGTGTCTGCCCTTCTCAGAGTGTCAGAGTCTCCCATCTCTCCAGAAACCCCAAATTTCTGTTAGTGAAAATATAAGGCAATCTCAACCTCACACCTCAACTTTAGGCTAAACTCGGAGCGTTTTTTCTCAGACTCTGAAGTCTATCAAGGGGTTTCCTGAACACCTTCTGTGTTGATGATAAAAATACTGCAGACTTTTCTTCATTTCTATTGTCTTTTTAAAGAAGATCTCTCATTTCTCTAGTGCAGTGGTTCTCAACTTTCTGGCCCTTTAAATACAGTTCCTCATGTTGTGACCCAACCATAAAATTATTTTTGTTGCTACTTCATAACTGTAATGTTGCTACTGTTATGAATTGCAATGTAAATATCTGACATGCAGGATGGTCTTAAGCGACGCCTGTGAAAGGGTTGTTCGACTGCCAAAGGGGTCGCGACCCACAGGTTGAGAACCTCTGCTCTAGTGGGATGTTTGCTTTCCTTTCTTACCTATAAGCTTTCCTTATATTCCATTTCTACCATTCATAAGGCAGAAATGGGATATAAGCTGTGTGCCTTGGATAAGCATTTCAGCTTCTCTGTGCCTCAGTTTCCATCTGTAAAATGAGGCTCAGAGAATGTAACTCATGAGGTTGTCGAGTAAATTAACAGTTGAGTAATCACTGCATATGTGGGTTACATATGTTACATGTATTAGTATTATTTCTAGGAATATTAAACTTTTTCATATATTTTAAATATTTTTTCCAGTTTTCAATCCATATTTTAAAGTTTGACAATTAGTTTTTTATATCAGGTGAAAATTATGTGTGGCCTGTCATGTTTTCCATTCTGATTTCTAGCTTTAACATCATGCTAAGAAAGATTTTCTGCACCCCAAATTTATTTTTCAAAATGTATGTGCACTTTTATATTTACCATTATGTTATTATTCAACCTGGGAATATTTCTTAAAAGTTCCAGAAAGGGGAAACAGCACCCCACCCATCTGAATGAATATTCTTACAGCCCCAGACTCTAGGAAGTGGTTCATTAAATCCTAGATTGAACAGAGACAACAAAAAATTCACCCTAGAACAACCGAACTTATTTTTTATTGATGGCATGGGTGAAATAAGCCTTAAATAGATCTAATGTTATAAACCACCGTCACTGGGTTCTTTCTTTAACTCCCAGATTTTCAGACCTTCCCAAGTCAGGTATTTGTAAAACATAAGCCAGGTGAAGGGGGGAGGGGGGAGGGGGTGGCAATGTCTTCTGAGGGTTTACTTCTCTGACTCTTGTTTCCTAGTTAGCATGAGCCTCACCTGACCCAGGGCTCCACATTCTCTCTTCATGTAAATTTGGAGCAACTGTAGCAGCAAGACTTTAGTTCCTTTATATTAGTATAAAGTCCTCTATACAAGGGGATAACTAGTCCATGCAGACAAAAAACAGGCTGGTCCTCAAACTGCTTATAAAGATGGTATCGCTGATTCTCCTAGCTACTGACCCCCCCAATAATGAAATCTAAGGAGATCTATCGATTCTTCCATAAACTCAACTACGTTCCTGCTGTGGCTGCCAGTTACTAGGGAACAGCTTCCATTTCTCTGTACTTAGTGTCTCTCAGTTTACATGGAAAGAAGTAGTAGAAAAAAAACCACACACAGTTTCTAAGCCAGCTCCCACAACTCGGTCCAGCCCCGCAGGAGCCAAGCCAGTTTCTGGGTCACACACACCCCCATAGATTCTACAGCTCGGACTTGACTGCGGGGCTATTTTATGCCCACTTGGGCTGGATTCCATTCTCCTGCACGGGTAAAACACATACAGATTCCTTCCTATTGCATCAAACCCAGCCCTAAGCATAGGCAGACTGAGCATCTGTGTCATGGATAGATGAAAAACTGCTCTCAGATAGATGCCTACAGAACGTAGAACTCCATAAACATCCTTTTTAAAGGTGGCCTTTTTGAGAACACATGTGTTTGTGTTTAAGTTAGGCATAAATATTTTTAAATTGTAAATCAGGAAAACTTTGTTTATCTAGTAAATCAGTGCCCGCTAAAACAGTAAATTAGTAAAAATATATCTATATATTAGGGTAGTGACCACAAGCAGGAGACAGGGGTTAAGGGTGAGGAAAGGCAAGCTATAAAATGCACTAAAAGAGTCCTGGGTTGTAGTGAGAACACTCAGGTTCATTCATTCATACAGTGAGGATTTAATGACCATTTAATATGTGCTGGGCAGTGAGCCTGGCAGGAATGAACACTGGTGAATATGACACACATGTCCTTGGCCTTTATGGAGCTTACACACTGATGGGGAAGCCCTTTAAGAAGATGTATAATTATAAATGGCAGTACCTGCTATGGGGACAAAGGAGCAGGATTTGGGAGTTTTTCACTAAATAAGTAGGTCTCTTTGTAGAGAAGAATTTTAAAAAATATGTTTTTATTGATTTTTAGAGAGAGAGGAAGGGAGAGTGATGGAGAGATAGAAACATCAAAAAGAGAGAAACGTCATTGACTGGCTGCTTCCTGCATGCCCCCTACAGGGAATCGAGCCTGCATTCCAAGCATGTGCCCTGATCAGGAATTGAATCAGTGACCTCTTGGTTCATGGCTCTATGCTCAACCACTGAGTCACACTGGTTTGGCAGGAGATTTTAAGTTAAAACACAAAGGATGATCTGGAGCCGATGGTGCAGATAACCAGACATAGAGAAAGTCATATGAGAAGGCCCAGAGAGATGAAGAGTATGGTGAGTTTGAGGACCTAACAGGGGGCAGATTATGACTGGAAACATCAAGAGGGACATGACATAAGATGGGAGGAGTGATAGGGGACATACCATGAGGGGTCTTCTTAGCTACCATAAGGAGTTTCGGTTTATTTGAAGTGCAGAGAGAAGCCACAGGAGGTTTTAAGCAAGAGGAGTTGCCATCTGATTTGTAGTTTAGGATTATTTTCTGGCTGCTGGATGAAGAATAAACTCATCTCTGCCTTACCTTGCTAATAGATCCATATTGGCAGGTTGTGAATGTTCTCTAAATGCCCTTTGAGATGTAAGATCTTAGACTCCTCCTCACTCTAATAAAGAGCTATGATCAAAAGGGAGAGGAGAGAGTGTGTGTTGTTGGTGGTGGAGATTTGAAGGGGATCCTTTAGGTACTTTTAGGTGAGGACTTGTGCCAGGGTGGAAGAGTAACAAAGTCAAAGTCCATCATAGGTTTACCCAGAATCCATCTTGCCCTCACTCCAGAGCTGTAACACATACCTTTACTTCACACAGCTTGACCTTATATCCTCTGTTTACATTGAATCTAGTTCAATAGTCTTTTGTACACTCATTTACCAATTTTTTTATTGGGTGTTTCCTGTTTACATGGTAGAAGGAGGGATACAAAGAAGTCAGTGTGGTCTGATGAAAAACATGTGGGACTTAGAATCAATTCTGAGTCTGAATCCCAGCCCTGCCATTTACGAAACCCATAATGTTAGGTCTCTGAGTCCCAGTTCACTCCTCTGAGAAGTCAGAATGACAATACCAACCAGAAAGTGATTTTGCACACCAAGCATCTAATTTTGGTGTCTATCATGGAGTAAACATTCAATAAATGTGTGCGACATTTTAAGGTCTCAAGGATTGCTTCTTGCCAGGCACACAACTTAATATACAGCATATTCTTCCTCTATTATCAAGATTACAAACTCATCTCTCAAAAGTTCCTAATGTCCTGTATTTTTTCTATTATTGAAGGGAAACAAATAGTCACACTGAGAATAGTCATCAGTAATAGCTATTCCCTGAAGAAATTTAGCCCTTCAATGTTTCTCTTAAGCAATAGATGTATTCAGACATCTGTAATTTTGTTGACATTGTGTATTGCCCACCCTCCCATAGCTCATGAAACAAGTGCAAATACAAAGGAGGCTGTAGTACAAAGCACTTGATTATTAGATAATACAATCCTAAAAGGTATTTTCACATTGAGATGGGAGTCTCTCTTTAAGGAATTTTCTTAAAATTTGAAATCTCTACTTCAGACACAAGGATCAGAACCATACTTTATATTTTTGACTATAGGAAATGGCATAAGTCACTATAGAATTTTCCCTTTTCATTTGGGCAAAAGATCCATCAATTTCAGTTGAGTGCCATAGAAGAAGCAGAACTTAATCCATCCTCTACCATTCCTTCTCTACTCACTGACGCTAAGTTTACAAAGAGAGATTAATTCGAAAAGTTTAAAGCAAACCTAAATACCCTGTTGTAGACAGCAGAGAGACAGATTCCATAACTTGGGTATGAATGTGAACGTTATATTGTAAGGGATGAAAACATCTTGAATGAGTTTTGCATCTTTATAATGCAGAGTGGTGTCCACTTTGACATGGAACTGGAATAAAATAATTATGGCAATAACATGCTGAAAGGGTTATTTGGTGGTGGGATGGGGGAATTAAAAGTTCAATGTCAATTTCTTCTTAAAGGACACAGCATGGTCAAAGTTAATGTCACTTCTACCACAGTATATGCATATGGTGGTCAACATCCCTGGTAATTCAAACACAGGGGAACCTGCTATAGCCTTCCCTTAGTTGATACATGCTTTCCCAGGTGGGAGTGCCCACAGTAGCATGAAGCTCACACAGAGAGCAACCGACTTTATTGAGGCCCCATGTTCAGGAGCTGCTTACCTTGACTGAAGTTCTTTGGTTATAGAATCTTAAATTAAAATTATGATTGACTCCACCAGTGTTTGAGTGTCCTACGTGGTGCTCTTTTTAACAAACAAAAAACAAGTATGAAGAGTGACTGAATCCCTGTCCTCAAAATAACTATATATAATTTTATTAACAGTTACATGTAAATGCAAAAATAGATGTTAGTAGGATTATAGCTCTGTCTTTTATTCCTATTTTTAAAATTATTTTTCAATTACAGTTGACATTCAATATTATATTAGTTTCAATTGTGAAGCATGTGGACAGACATTTATATAACATCCCTATTGAGATTCTCACCAATTGCAATTTGCTCCTTTTGTGCTAATGATCTTCACTGATTTTTTCTTAAAATTCAAGTAATCTCTGGGACTTTTGGGGGGACTATCAGCCAGTTATTAGCATTTATGTACTTACTATAAATATGTTTACCTGATTAGTAGCTCAGCAGTAGCTGAGATTTGGGCAAGTACAGAATATAGCATAGGTAATTATGATGTGTGTTGGAAAGTGTAAATAGTTTCAAAACGAGGTAATGCCTAGAAAAGGTGGGGAGATAGTCTCTTGTGAACCCCATGTAATTAGGAGAATGTGAAGGCCTTGGAGACTCATTATAAGGAGAAAGAGTAGCCTGGAGTAAGAGAAATGCTCCAAAGAAACTGGTAGGAGTTTCCAGCCTTCCACTCATTTCTTCATAGTCTTTTTTTAAAATTTATTTTTATTGATTTCAGAGAGAGGAAGGGATGAGGGAGAGAGATAGAAGCATCAATGATGAGAGAGAATCATTGATTGGTTGCCTCCTGCATGCCGTGATCCCCACCACAACCCAGGCACGTGCCTTGAAACATGACCTCCAGGTTCACGGCTCAATGCTGAACCACTGAGTCACACTGGCCAGGCTTTAAGATGTGACATTTTGTTCCACAAGTGATCCTAGCTCAGCACACTTAGCCTGTCTAGCCTCTGTCTCTTGATCTGTTGTGTGACAGTGTTAGACAAATGACATTTAGAGCTACTTTCTACTTAAATATTCCATGAACTCAACCATCATTGAGGAAGGTGGAAGCAAAGGCAAAAGTTTGACATTCCCCATGAATACACAGGGACATAACTAGCAAGGCAAACTGCTCACATGGAATTAATTCATCAAACGGCAAAGAAACTGGAGTTTCAAAGTTAAGGTTGGAAGACATTAGAATAACATCATTCTTTTAAGAGATAACCCCACTTAAATGAGAAGTTACCGGTGGCATGGAGAGAGCTGCAGGTGAATATTTTTGTTGGTTTATTTTAAGAAGCTCTGCTAGATTCCTTAGCTGAATTCTGATCATGTGCTTACACTAAAGAATCGGGTGAAAACGCTGGCACTCTTGAGATCCTCTGTATCAGAAAATAATCTGGGGGCGGGGGGGGGGGGAGAAGAGACTTCATGGAGTTAGTAGTCACCTTCATCCTTCCCATAAAAATGACCTATTATCATTGTTTCAGGATATTGTATCACCAGAAAATGTATCTACTGCACAACCACTCACAATGCTACACAGATGACTTGGGAGGATAAGAAAAGAAAAGGAATTTTATCTCTAATTAACACTGACATCCTCACTCTCACTTTCTTTTTCTAGAAATTTGACAACTGCAGAAGAAAAAAAAAATTATTCAGGCTATGAAAACGCTGCTTAGAGAAGCCATCAACACTTTGTTTTAATTCAAGCCCTTCATTTGCACTTGAAACTCACTGTTAGCCTCTTTAGGGACAGAAGGGCTTTTTGTCCCCTGTGTTGGTTTACAGAAGTGTGCGTCACACACAGGAATGCTGCAGCAAGCTAGGAGGCTTTCTTTTGTTTGAGGAGAGTGATGACGAGGGTCCCCTCCATGACCCAAACCAGTCCCACAGTTTTCTAAAGTCTGCTCCAGAAATACCTTTTACTTAAGTAAATGAAAATCAGGTTTTGAAAGGAGCTTCCTGGCTAAATTATAGTCTTAAAGTAGGAACTCTTCTTTTTAACGAACTCAGAATAAAAGGAAGGTCGAAAACTTACTCGTTGAGATACAATGTGTCTACACACTGGCTCTTTATTTTTGAGGAAGGCTTTTAGAAAAAGGATATCGAGGGCTTTGATGCCCCGTTTTCTTATCACTTACAACAAAGGCTAAATGTGTGCCATCTCCCTCTCAGTCAAGTCCAAATGGCTATGTGCCTAAAAAGGAGGTTGGTAAGAAAGCGGTGGAATGATGAGGGTGCAGGCGATTGAATCAGACAGGCCTCTATTAGAATGTTAGTTGCTCCATCACCCACTTGTGACATTAGCACTCTCAGACCCAGAAAAGGAGACCCTGCCCTAGCTCCTTGCGTATCCGAAATGCACAAACTGCGAGTACTAAAGAAGCACTTGGGATCCTGCATTCAGCTCTGACATCAGCCTCAACATCCATTCTCACAAGAAACACAATTGGGACCCAGAGAAGCGCTTCTCACACCTCTTGCCCTATGTCCTCAAGGGAAAGACACCTCCACTTGAACACCAGGAGGGTTTGCTGGTTGTCCCTCAGGGGACCCCAGAGGACCCTGCTTTGGAGGGAAGAGAGGATTGGAGCAGCAGCAGAGGCAGCTAGATAAAAGAGAAATTAATTAACTTGTCAAAACTTCCACGCAGATAGCATAAATGCAATAAATTCTTACATAATGAAGTGTCATTTCCAAGTTGTACGGAAACAAATGGTTTCAAAGGCAATTACTGATTGTAGCCATTTCTGCAACCATCCCGAGGAACATTTTGTAATATTAAACATTAAACAATTCATATGACATTCAATTTACAAATGTGTGTGTATGTTAAGATGTACTAGTAACATGTGAGAAATATGAAGCCATAGAGAATGGTTTTATTTTTATGAAAGCATTTAATGGGATTTTATTAAATTTCAACAACTAAAATAAACATTTCAGCCTTATTTCAATATTCTTTAAATACACTTTGTATTTGGCTCTTTAAATTTAATCATTGAAACTATTTTAGAGTAAAATAAAATTTTAAAAAAGATTAATTTGAAATGATATACTTAATATATAATATTTGAATATTGATAAAATATATTCAAATGTTGCATACTTTCAATTCAATTTTGCTTTATTTTTTAATCCTTTAGGATATCACAATTGATAGGATCCAAATTATGTGAAAAATTTTGTCTAGCATTGCATAATATTACAGTGAAATGGAGACAAGAAAAATACATTTAAATAAATATATATAATAATAATTAGTTATTTCTTAAAGAATACTCAAATAATAAAAATAATTAAATTTAACTCTTTTTAACATTTCATCAACTTTTAGTGATTTAAAAGTTTTATACATAATTTTCAATTTAATTTTTATAAAAATACATGTATCAAAGTAGAGGAATGGGATATATTTACTATTGTGATAGCTTGAATTATAATAATAAATATATCACCACATATCATGAAGCCCTCTCTTTTTTATTTTATGTTTTTAGTAATCTTCACCAAAGGATATTTTTTCCATTGGAAGGTAGGGAGGTAAGGAGAGACAGAGAGAGAGAGGGAGAAACATTAATGTGAAGGAGACACATCAATTGGTCACCTCCTGCATGCATCCCAACTGGGATCAGGAAGCAAACCCACAACCCAGGTAGGTGCCATTGACTGGGGATCAAACATCTGACCCTTCTGTTTGCAGGCTGAAGCTCTAACCATTGAGCACCACTGGCCAGATCAAAACCCTTTCTTTATACCCTTTCTCAGGCCCTTCAATTTCTATGAATGATTCTGTATAAGTGATCTTCAGAATTAAACCTCTTGGGGCCCTAAAAACACTTGCCACGATGTTGGTGAAGATGATGTGAAATAAGTCCATAAAGCCCTTAGCACAGTGAGAGATGGTGAGAGTTAAGTTGTGGTGAGAGGTCAGTTATATGAAAGTTCAGTTATGGCATTTACTGGTATAATGTCCTCATGTGAAGGAACATCTTGTGAGTTTCTGACACAGCCTTGGCTGAGTACATATTATGCAAGAAACATGTCATCATGTTACAGAGGCATTTCAATGTATTGAACACTACAGTACACTTGATTTTATTTTTATAAAAATATTTAACGAGATGTTATTAAATTTAGGAACTAATATGAACATTTAAACTTTTATTAATTTTGAAAACACTTCCTAAGATGATGGTAAAGATAAGATCAAAGATAAGCAAACAACCCTTAGCACAGTAAGTGCCTGAAAGTTGGTGACAACTCCAGTGTGGAGTTTATCATTTCCTTACTAGTGACCCAGTGCACAAAATTTGTGCACGGGGATGGGGAGTGTTCCCTCAGCCCAGCCTGCACCCTCTCCAATCGGGGACCCCTTGGAGGATGTCCGACTGCTAGTTTAGGCCCAATCTGGCCTAAACCGGCAGTCAGACATCCCTCTCGCAATCTGGGACCACTGGCTCCTAACCGCTCACCTGCCTGCCTGCCTGATCACTCCTAACTGCCTCTGCCTGCCTGCCTGATTGCCCCTAACCCCTCTGCCTGCCTGCCTAATCACCCCTAATCTATCTACCTGCCTGCATGATCACCCTTAACTGCCTCTGTCTGACTGCCTGATCACCCCTAACTACCCTCCCCTGCTGGCCTGATTTCACCCCCAACTGCCCTTCCCTGATGGGCTGGTCTCCCCTAACTGCCCTCCCCTGCCAACCTGATCTCACCCCCAACCCTCCCCTGCCAGCCTAATCACCCCTAACTGCTTCTGCCTTGGCCCCCAACCACCATGGCTTTGTCTGTAAGGAAGTCACACGTCTGGAAGATGGCTGGTCAACCAGGTCTAATTAGCATATTACCCTTTTATTAGTATAGATAGATTATATAGGATAGGATTGCTTAAATCGGGGTGGGGGGAGGGGGGAGCCTCTTTCAGCAGGAGGAGATGCTCTTGGCAGACAAAAATACATAATCCCTATATCTGGACTGATAACCAGCCATATGCACTATACTGCCAAACAGGTCATTAAAAAATTGAACTGCTTTCTTAAACATTACACAAAACAACTGTTGCCCTTAAAACCCCTCCTCAGCCCCCACCTTAGGTTTTGCCTTCACAGTTCACCCAGATTAGGTTCTGATTGGTCAGTTTCTATGCCAGTCAGCGTAAAAAGCTTCACCACCTATGCAGCCATTGGCTCCTCGTATTTCACCCAGATTTGGTTCTGATTGGTCAGTTTCTATGCCAGTCAGCGTCTCCAGGCCTATCTCTAGGCCTGATCAGAGAGGCAGGGCTGATCAGCAGCCCCCATGGAGGCCTGGAGAGGCAGAGAGGCACAGCTGCTGGCCAGGCCCAGAAAGAAAGAGAGAGGCAAGGGCTGATCAATAGCTACCACGGAGGCTACAGATCAGACCCTATTTTTCTCTCCAGGTCTCTCTTCGTTCCTGATCTGCAGCCCCCTTGGCAGTCAGTGCTGGGTCACCACACTGACTTCCGGTCCGTCGAGCCTTCAGTTGTTTTGGACGTTATGGACCCTGGGTTTTTATATATTAGGATATGGAGTAACTTCTCACTAACCTATGATATAGTGTTGTCCTGATTCAATAGATTTCCCAAACCAAATTAACTTTTTTTTTTTGTTTTTGCACAAATCCTATCTAATTAAAGAGAAACATGGTAATTGGTGTACGACCGCTACCCTTCCCATTGGCTAATCAGCGAGATATGCAAATTAACTGCCAGCCAAGATGGCGGCCAGCAGCCAGGCAGCTTGAAACTAACATGAGGCTTGCTTGCTTCAGTGACGGAGGACTCCAACATTCCCCGCCTGCCTTGCCGGCCTCTGAGCTTGCAGTTTAAGAAACATTGTAACAAAAATAGAAGCTAAACAAAACCCCAGAAACCTGCTTTCAGCGAACCCGGGATCTCAGAGCTGGAGTTGATACAGAGTTTCGATTATAGAACCAAAACAAACCAGATACCTTCTTTCAGCAGCAGAGGCCTCAGAGCTGGAGCCAGAGCTAAAGCTGGCCCAGAATTAAAAAAAGAAAAAGAAAAAAAGGAGCAGTTGGGAGCTTCAGTTGGCCTGAAAGCAGCCCTCAGCCCCTCACCCAGACTGGCCAGGCACCCCAGTGGGGACCCCCACCCTGAAGGATGTGTGACCAGCTGCAAACAGCCATCATCCCCTCACCCAGGCTTGCCAGGCACCCAAGCGGGACCCCCACCCTGATCCAGGACACCCTTCAGGGCAAACCAGCCGGCCCCCACCTGTGCACCGGGCCTCTATCCTATATAGTAAAAGGGTAATATGCCTCCCAGCACCGGGATCAGTGGAGCTGCAAGGCCTCCCAGCACTGGGATCAGTGTGACAGGGGGCAGTGCCCAAACCCCCTGAATGCCCTGCAGCTCTGTGTGTGACAGGGGGTGGGGCCACAACCTCCCTATCCACCCTACTTTGTTCGTGACAGGGGAAGGCTCTGATCAGCCCTGCTCTGTGCCTGATAGGGGGAGCTCCCCAACCCCCAGATCGCCCTGCGGCTCGGTGTGTGACAGGGTGCAGCGCCCAACCCCCTGATCGGCCCTGCTCTGTGTGTGACAGGGTGTGGCGCCCCAACCCCCCCCCCCCCATGGGCCCTGCTCTGTGTGTGACAGGGTAGAGCCATAACCTCCCCATCGGCCCTGCCCTGAGTGTGAGAGTGGTGGCGTCCCAACCCCCTGATCCGCCCTGCTCTGTGTGTGACAGGGGGTGGTGCCCCAACTTCCCTATCGGCCCTACTCTGTGAGTGACAGGGGGAGCTCCTCAACCCCCGAATCGACCCTGCTCTGTGCATGACGGGGGGGGGGAGCTCCAGAACCCTCCTGATGGGCCCTGCTCTGTGCGTGACAGGGGGCAGCGCCCCAACCCCCCGATCGACCCTGCTCTGTGCATGACAGGGTAAGGAGCCCCAACCCCCCTGATGGGCCCTGGTCTGTGCGTAACAGTGGGTGCCGCAGCAACCTCCCCATCGACCCTGCCTTGAGTATGACAGGGGGCGGCGCCCCAACTCCCCAGTCGGCCCTGCTCTGAGCCTGACCAGGGGCTGCACCTAGGGATTGGGCCTGCCCTCTGCCACCCAGGAGCAGGCCTAAGCCAGCAGGGCGTTATCTCCCGAGAGGTTCCAGACTGCGAGAGGGCACAGGACAGGCTGAGGGAACCCCCCCTTCCCCCCCCACCCCGAGTGCACAAATTTTTGTGCACCGGGCCTCTAGTAATTATATAAAAAATATTATTTTTGGAACACTTCGGCTGCTATAGAACATGGCTATTTAAAAATCAGCACTTTGTAATTCTTTCTTTACAGACAAGGAAAGCATGGGTGGTGATCTTGGCCTCAGGTAACATTAATTTTTAGAGGTGCTTGCTTGGGTACATTGGTCCTCTTTCTTTATTTTTTCTGTCATATTGTTTACTGTGGAACTACCACTTTTAAAACACCCAGCACAGCACTAAGTGCAGGAGTTTAATAAATATTAATTTTGAGTACTTTTATTTTGTTGAAAGTTTTTCTTTGAGTTGGGAAAGAAAGAGAGAAAGAAAGAAGAAAGAAAGAAAGAAAGAAAGAAAGAAAGAAAGAAAGAAAGAAAGAAAGAAAGAAAGAAAGAAAGAAAGAAAGAAAGAAAGAAAGAAACCTATTCTGTGTTCTTAAACCATTAAATTAAAGGCTCTCCCTAGTCATCTCATGGATTTCTGGTCATGAAATTGATGCTCTTATATTAATCATGGTGCCGTATTGACTTAAAAAAATCATTTTAGAAGTCAAAAGAGTAAAACAGAGCTCAGAAACTAAGACAACATAAAGGCAGACAGTTCAAGATAAAAGTCAGATGAAAATGAAGCATCATCAGAAACTAAAACAACATAAAGGCAGACAGTTCAAGATAAAAGTCAGATGAAAATGAAGCATCATAAGAAAGATGCTTTAGCATACAAACAAGAACAATTTAGTAACTATAAGGTTTTGAAAAAGGTTACCAATGAGCTCATATTCTACTATTTAAATGATATAGCAGAAGCAATGGACACATCTCCCTTATGGGAATTGTCAACGTAAATGTACTACTTTATTAGTAACAATGGAAGTTGAATCTAAAAATAAGATTTACTATTCTAATTAGTGTCAAAACTCGACCAGAAAGCTTTCCTAATACTTCCAGTAAAATACTAAATCTGGGACCAAATTTCTTATCATCTGATCAACTCAAATCCATTTATTTCCAAATCTCTCCACCCTTGCTGCCATTGTCACTTTCAGAAAGTATACAGAATGTCTCCACAACCTTCCATGACTCCCCATAGCCTTATTCTGAGGTTTAAGATCATGCAAAACACAGTCCCAATCATTACTACTATATTTCTTTTATCTTCCATGTAGGACATCCAATGATTTAAATAAACTGTAACTTTTTTTTAACATACAAACATGCTGGGTCATTTTATTTTATATGTCTACCTGGAATGACAACCTGTCTCCTGCCTCAGGCAGTATAAATTCAACTTATCGCTCAAGGTTCATCTTTCTTAATTACACCAATCACTAGCTGAGATAATCCTCCTTTAAACTATTCCACCTCTACCTGGCTGGTGTGGCTCAGTGGTTGAGTGTCCACCTATGAACAAGGAAGTCACTGTTAGATTCCTGGTCAGGATACATGCCCAGGTTGCTGCTCAATCCCCAGTGTGGGTGTGCAGGAGATAGCCAATTAATGATTCTCTATCATCATTGATGTTTCTTTCTCTCTCCCTTTCTCTCTGAAATCAATAAAGTAAAACAAAAAGATAAACAATTCCTCCTCCATCCCAAAGCACTTTATACTACTTTTTAACGTTGTTTTTTTATCCTCACCTGAGGATATTTTTCCATTGATATTTTGAGAGTGGAAGAGGGATGGAAAGACAGAGAGAAATATTGATGTGAAAGAAACACATCAATTGAAGCTTCAACTGAGGTACATGTCCTTGACCGGAATTAAACCTGGGAACCTTTGGTCCACATGTCAACATTCTATCCACTGAGCCAAACCATCTAGGGCCTTGTAAAGTTTTTAATATTATGCCTTGAATATTTATTTTCTGGTTTTTGTTTTCCAGGGTTGAGATACAGTTATAAATTTACTTTCTGGACTGTTTGTACTTCAAAGTAAAAGCTGGGTTTTACTCATCTTTAGAACAATGGTAGCTCTCAGAAATCTGTTGAATAAAACATTTATATTGACTCCTTTTCTAGATAAAGGCATTTCTTGATATATCTGAATTTTGTAACTTTGGAAAAAAAACATAACAAAGGGTCAGGGATGCTGGCTTAGTTCAACAATTTAATTCCTGTGTAGAAACATGATTAAGTTTACTGCCCAAATTGTGATCTTAATATAAGGAACCACCCAGAAGGTTTCTGTGTGATTTCTGTAATGAGGAAAACATCACTATAGATGTATTTGTTTGCTCATTTCCCCCCCAACATTGTAAGCACATACTATGTGCTAGGTTCAATAAAAAAAAAAAGAGAGAAAGTCACACATTTTGGTGTATGTTCATTTTTGACAGAAAACAAAAGCCAAGTTCCTTTCCAACATGGTGGAATCTACTTAACTGTGATGCACGAAACCATCTGTTCTTTTCATTCTCTTTTATCTTCAAATGTCTTATTTTGCACTGTTTAAATCTGTAAATTCCTACAAGTCTCTTTGAATATAAGTGAAGGACAAATAGTGAATATTAATGACTACCTCTGCTAGTCATCTAAATGTTTTAAAAGCTCCCCAGATCATACCAACACCTACAAAAAGCACTCTGATCTGTGCTTTGCTTCACTGGAAAATAGTGATAAATAACATAATCTCAAGTTTCTTTCTTTCTTACTGCTATGAAACATAAAGTATTAGGCACTGAGAATGTTTATTCATTAATGGTCCCGCAGCACAAATTGCCCAAAACGAGATCCTCAGAGCCCAGAAACCTTGGCCAAAATCCAAAGAAAGTAATGACATTCAGAATACCTGAACTTCTTAGTGCAGTACGAACTGGAATCAGGTTTTGTATCCTGCTCAGCTGAACTATTATGCAGTATCATTGCATAGCAATAAACAGCTGCCCACTTACATCTACTATCTCCCACTCTGAGCAATTAGAATGACTCTGCACAAAATTCTTTGGATAAGAACTTGAACAGATATGACCCAGAGAGAGATTCCTTTCCTATTTTACCAAGAGCCAGGAAGTATGCCAAGAAGATTTATTGACAGGGTTATACAGTGTCAACATTATAAAGAGCCTAGTTGCAACATGGCATAGACATGGATATATATATATACTAGAGGCCTGGTGCACAAAAATTTGTGCACTCGGGGGGCAGAGGGGGGTCCCTCAGCCTGGCCTGTGCCCTCTTGTAGTCTGGGACCCCTTGGGAGATAACGACCTGCTGGCTTAGGCCTGACCCCAGGTGGCAGAGGGCAGGCCCAATCCCTAGGTGCAGCCCCTGGTTGGGCTCAGAGCAGGGCTGATTGGGGAGTTGGGGCACCGCCCCCTGTCACACACAAGGAAGGGTCGATGGGGAGGTTGCGATGCCACCCTCAGTCACACTCAGGGTAGGGCCGATTGGGGGGTTGGGGCACCGCCCCCTGTCACGCACAGAGCAGGGCCCATCAGGGGGGTTGGGGCTCTGTACCCTGTCATGGACAGAGCAGGGTTGATCAGGGGGTTGGGGAGCTCCCCCCTGTCTCGCACAGAGCAGGGCCCATCAGGGGGTTGAGGAGCTCCCCCTGTCACTCACAGAGTAGGGCCAATAGGGGAGTTGGGACACCACCCCCTGTCACACACAGAAAAGGGCAGATCAGGGGGTTTGGGTGCCGCACACTGTCACACTCAGGGCAGGGCCGATGGGGAGGTTATGGCTCTACCCTGTCACAACAGAGCAGGGCCTGTGGGGGGCAGTTGGGGCGCCGCCCTCTATCACCCACAGAGCAGAGCCTATCAGGGGGTTGGGGCGCTGCCACTGTCACACTCAGGGCAGGGCCGATGGGGAGGTTATGGCTCTACCCTGTCACACACAGGGCAGGGCCCGTGGGGGGTTGGGGGTTTGGGGTGCCGCACCCTGTCACACACAGAGCCGCAGGGCGATCAGGGGGTTGGGGAGCTCCCCCCTATCAGGCACAGAGTAGTGCTGATCAGGGGGTTGGGGTGCCTTCCCCTGTCATGAACAGAGCAGGGTGGATAGGGAGGTTCTGGCCCAGTCCCCTGTCACACACAGAGCCGCAGGGCGATTAGGGGCTTTGGACGCTGCCCCCTGTCACACTGATCCCAGTGCCGGGAGGCCTTGCAGCTCCGCTGATCCCGGTGCTGGGAGGCATATTACCCTTTTACTATATAGGATAGAGGCCCCGTGCACAGGTGGGGGCCGGCTGGTTTGCTCTGAAGGGTGTCCTGGATCAGGGTGGGGGTCCCCACTGGGGTGCCTGGCAAGCCTGGGTGAGGGGATGATGGCTGTTTGCAGCTGGTCACACACCCTTCAGGGTGGGGGTCCCCACTGGGGTGCCTGGCCAGCCTGGGTGAGGGGCTGAGGGCTGTTTTCAGGCTGGCGGGTGACTGAAGCTCCCAACTGCTCCTTTCTTTTTTTTTTTTTTTTTTTTTTATTCAGGGCCAGCTTTAGCTCTGAGGCTTGGCTCCAGCTCTTAGGCCTCCGCTGCTGAAAGCAGATATCTGATTTTTTTGGGTTCTATAATTGAGACACTTTTTCAACTCCAGCTCTGAGATCCCGGCTGGCTGAAAGCAGGTTTCTGGGGTTTTGTTTAGCCTCTATATTTGTAACAATGTTTCAGAGTGCAAGCTCAGAGGCTGGCAGTGGCAGGCAGGGAACGTTGGAGTCCTCTGTCACTGAAGCAAGCAAGCCTCATGTTCGCTTCAAGCTGCCTGGCTGCCGGCCGCCATCTTGGCTGGCAGTTAATTTGCATATCGCCCTGATTAGCCAAAGGGAAGGGTAGCGGACGTATGGCTAATTACCATGTTTCTCTGTTATTACATAGGATATATATATATTAGAGGCCTGGTGCACAAAAATTTGTGCACTCGGGGGGGCGTGGGCCCTCAGCCCAGCCTGTGCCCTCTCACAGTCTGGGACCCCTCGGGGGATGACCACCTGCTGGCTTAGGCCTGCTCCTTGGGGTATTGGGCCTAAGCTGGCAGTCAGACTTCCCTCTGGTAGCCTGGGAGCCCTCAGGGGAAGTCCACTTGCCAGCAGGGAGCAGGCCTAAGCTGCAGTCAGACATCCTTAGTGCTGCTGAGGAGGCGGGAGAGTCTCCCACCACCACCGCTATACTGGCAGCCATCAGCTTTTTGTGGATGAGCAGAGCTCCCCCTGTGGGAGCGCACTGACCTCCAGGGGTCAGCTCCTGCACTGAGCATCTGTCTCCGGATGGTCAGTGTGTGTCATAGTGACCAGTCATTCCCAGTCATTCTGCTGTTAGGGCCAATTTGCATATTACCCTTTTATTATATAGGATATAGGCCTGGTGCATGGGTCGGGGCAGGCTGGTTTGCCCCAAAGGGTGTCCCAGATCAGGGTAGAGGTCCTGCTGGGGTGCCTGGCCAACCTGAGGTGCTGAGGGCCATTTTCAGACTGGCCACACCACCTTCAGGGTAGGGGTCCCCGCTGGAGTGCCTGACCAGCCTGGGTGAGGGGCTGATGGCTGTTTGCAGGCTGGCCAAGCCCCCCAGTGGGGACCCTCACCCCATGAGGGTGTGGCCATCCTTTTTGCAGGCTGGCCACAGCCCCCAGCCACCTTAGCTCCCAGTGGAGGCTGGCTGGAAGCAGGTATCTGGGATATTTTATCTTCTATAATTGAAACTTTCTGCCTTGAGCCAAGGCCACAGCCGGCCAGGGCAGGTGGGAAGCTTGGCTTCCTCCATCGCCAGGGCAACCAAGTCTCCTGCTTGCTCCAACTCCGTGGCTGCTGACCGCCATCTTGGTTGGGTTAATTTGCATATAGTTGCTCTGATTGGCTGGTGGGTGTGGCTTGGGGCATAGTGGAGGTGTGGTCAATTTGCATGGTCCTCTTTTATTATTTATACACACACACACACACACACACATATACTATAGGCCCGGTGCACAACATTTGTGCACTGAGGGGTGTGGGGGTCCCTCAGCCCGACCTGCACCCTCTCCAATCTGGAAACCCTCAGGGAGCCCTCTCCAATCCAGGAATTCTTTCTGTCTTTGAAATAATATGAGCGAATTGTCTGACCTCAACTCAGTTTGGTTTGTTGCTCACAGAATAATAGAGCCTTTTTTTTTTCTTTGCTTCGTTGGTGGAGACTTCCTGGAAGTCTTAGGATATATTCCCTTTAATTTTTCCTAGACTCTCTGATTTTACTTATGTCTCTCACCTTTGTTTTCCCTCCATCCCCACTGCAACAGTAACTTGCTCCAGGCTCATTTTGCCCTAGTGTCTAGAAGATCCGTCTGCCACCAGAACTACAATTCCCAGCATTCCTGTTGCTCCCCGTGCTCTGAGCTTCCGCTTCCACTGGTAGCAACTGAGGGAACCACATCCCCCCAAGCCTCTGGCTCTCCTGCTCTGCTCTCCACCCGGCATTTTGGGGGGAGAAACTGAGGGAGCCATGGCCCTCCAAGCCTCCGGCTCTCCTGCTCTGCTCTTGGCCTGCACCTGTGTATACAAATTAACCCGCCATCTTTGTCAGGTTAATTTGCATACTCACTCCTGATTGGCTGGTGAGCATAGCAGAGGGATGGTCTATTTACATGTTTCTCGTTTATTATATAGGATACTAGAGGCCTGGTGCACGAAATTCGTGCATGGGCCGGGGGGTCTCCCTCAGCCCAGCCTGCACCCTCTCCAATCCAGGACCCCTCGGGGGATGTCCAACTGCTGGTTTAGGTCCAATCACACCTAAACCAGCAGTTGGACATCCTTCTCACAATCTGGGACCACTGTCTCCTAACTGCTTGCCTGACTGCCTGATCACCCCATAACTTCTCCCCCCTGCCAGACTGATCACCCCCTAACTGCTCCCCCCACCAGACTGATCGCCCCCTACCCTCCTCTGCCTCAGCCTCTGTCACCATGGCTTTGTCCAGAAGGAAGTCTGAAAGAAGTCTGGAAGATGGCTGGTCTAATTAGCATATTGCCATTTCATTAGTATAGACTAGAGGCCCAGGGCACAAATTTGTGCACTGGTGGGGACCCTCAGCCTGGCCAGGGCCCTCTCACAATCTGGGAGGATGTCGGATAGCTAGTTTCAGCCCAATTCCCCACAGGCCCAATCCAAACAGGAGGGAGCCTGATCCTGTACATTGAGTATCTGTCCCCTGGTGGTCAGTGTGCATCATAGCGACCAGTTGACCTGTCATTCAGTCATTTGGTCACTTAAGCTTATATATATATATATATATATATATATATATATATATATATATATATATATACACTAGAGGTCTGGTGCAAGAAATTTGTGAGCAGGTATGGTCCCTAGGCCTGGCCTACGATCAGGGCCATCATCCCCAGCTGCCCACAGCCAGCCCATCCCTGCTGCTACCCACCCCCAGTTCCTCATTCACCATCAGTTGATCGGTGCCTGATGACCAGGAGAAGGGACCAAGAGTTTGGCTGTTTCTGCCCACTTGCCAGCCCCACCCTAGCCACAGGTGGCCATCAGGTGATTGGAGCCTGCTGGCCGGGGAAAGAGACAAAGAGGTGATCAATGCACCTCATAGTGACTGGTCCAACGGTCATTCTAGTCATTCTTCTGTTAGGGTCAATTTGCATATTACCCTTTTATTATATAGGATAGAGGCCTGGTGCACAGGTGGGGCCAGATGGCCTGCCTGAAGCGAGCCCCAAATCTGGGTGTCGGGTCCCCACTGGGGGGCAGGGGCAGCCTGGGCGAGGGACTGCCGGGGGTTTGCAGGCCGGCCATGCCCCGATTGGGGTGGGGGTCCCCGCTGGGAGTGGATGTGGCTTATGCAAGGGGCCATGGGTGGTTGCAGGCTGGCCAACCCCCAGCTTTGTCAAGAAAGATGTCCAGAATGACGTCTGGACCCACCCCCCGCTGACTGGTCATTTAGCCATTCAGTCTATTTGCATATTATGCTTTTATTATATAGGATTATTGATTTCAAAAGAGAGAGGGAGAGAAATAGAAACATCAATTATGAGAAAGAATCATTGATCAGCTGCCTCCTGCATGCCCCATACTGGGATCAAGCCACAACCTGGACATGTGTCCTAATGGGAATTGAAACATGACCTCCTGGTTCATAGGTCCACACTCAACCACTGAGTTACATTGACCAGCGGGCATGACATATTTAAAATTATCAGTAGGAACTCATTTTTCATCATCTATATCAGCAAAGAAAAAATCAGTTCCATGTTTTACAAAAACTCTCTAGTTTAGTCTCTTCAATGACAATTAAAATTTACAACCTTTAGCTAGAGCACTTTTCCTCATATCTTATATAATTAAGAGATAATATGAAAATGGTCATCACGCCCTCATGCTGTCATGCTGTAATGGCTCAGACACTCAACACTGGGGAGAGAGGAATGGCGACCAGTCAGGCACAAATGAGCTTGTGAGAGAGGAATAGGCACCAGCCAGGCTGTGGCCCGGGAGAGGAACAAGCCACCTGTTCTGTGGTCTCGGGCACCTGCAGCTGTGGCCCAGGTGAAGCTGTCTGCCCACGGTCCCTTGAGGTTCTGGTCAGCCTGGGTGAAGCCAGCCCAGGTCCTGGATGCCTGCAGCTGGCCAGAGGGAGGGAATCCTGGGTCCCGGGTGTGGGGAGAGGCAGAGGAAGTTAGGGGGGATCAGGCCAGCAGGGGAGCAGTTAGGGGCAATCTTGCAGGCAGGCGAGCAGTTAGGAGCCAGCGGTCCGGGATTGCGAGAGGCAGTCGGATATCTCCCAAGGGTTCCGGGATTGGAGTGGGTGCAGGCCAGGCAGAAAGACCCACCCCATGCACGAATTTTGTGCACCAGCCTCTAGTTATTGCATAATCAATGATCCTAAACCTAGTGAATGAGCTACTATTATGCCTGTTATAGGTGGTTTTTAGTAGCACCACAGTTTTTTCTTCCTTTTGTTTTTAGGCCAGGATAAGCTTTTTATTTCCTAGAATTATAAAACATTTAACATTTATTATTAGACTAGAGGCCTGGTGTACAAATTTGTGCACAGGTGGGGTCCCTTAGGGTGGCCTGTGGAAATTGAGCCCACCTCGTGCCTCCAGCCTCACAGCCCCACAGCCCCGCCTGGCACCCCACCTTGGCCTGGCACCACCTCCTCACCTACTCCACCATCTCACCTGCGGGGCGATCAATCAGGGCTGCCCCCCCCCCCCACCTGGCTCCCTCAGTGCCTGGGAGCTGGGCAGTGGCCCTAGCCTCCGCCGCCACCACTGGTTGCCCTCTGCAGGGTGATCAGGCCCCCACTCACACCTGCCTTGGTCTGGCACCACCCGCTCACCTGCTCCATCATCCTGCCATGGTCCCACTCTCATCAGAGCTCATTAGGGCCAGCAGTGACTCCACTGCCACCTGCTGCCAGCGCTGCATCGCTGACACCCTCCACATTCTGTGCTGCCCCATGTTGGTTGGTCAGTGCACATCATAGCGAGCAGTCGAACACCCAGTGTCCTGGTTGAACTGCCAGTCAAACGACCACCCAAGAGAACAATTTGCATATTAGGCTTTTATTATATAGGATAATTTGGTAAACTACTATTGAGGAAACTCTTGACACCTTCCTTTATTTCTAGGCATTTATTTTGTTTTTAAAAAAGCTTCAAATGAAATTGACCAATTTTTTGACTGAGCTGATGGGTTAAATATCAAGAGGAAATGAAGCAACATCTCTCAAAAAAATAGTTAATAACTACTGGCATTTATAGGATACCTTACCACATGCCAGACACAATAAAGTGGGTGGCATAGTGTACTCAGTTTAATGATAAAGTGAACCAGGATTTATAGAAAAAATAACTTGCTTAATATCACAGTCAGATTGGGATGGTGAACATACTTCAATAGACAGATGATGTATCATAGAATTGCATACCTGAAACCTATGTAATTGTATTAACTAATATCACCCCAATAAATTCAACAAATAATTTTAAAAAATAAATGCTAACACAAAAATATAATATCACAGGCAGAAAGTGGCAGGATCAGAATTTAAGTCAGGCAGTCTGACCCTAATTCCATCATATAGATGTTTTGGGAAATTTCAAACATAACAGTATCTTAGAATAAAAACAAAATTTATGAAATACTGTGACAGAAACTAAGCAAAATTCTCAAGTCCTTTGCAAATAAAAGTGGAATTAAATGTCAACCTAATTTTTTTAGTGGACAAAAGGACTAGTCACTCACATAAATAATTTCTCTACCAAGTATAAGGACACTTGAGCAAATTTGCTTTCCAGGCAGCTTGATGGAGCAAAATCTACCTCAAACAGTGCTCTCAAATAGTTTGTATTGTTTTTGTGCTTAGCTTTGATCAAAAAGTAACTAAACAAAAAGAACAGAATTTATTAAAACAATATTTTCAGCAAATATTTCTTCATTACCCTAAGACAATCAGTAATACTTGGCATAATAGAAGGAGAAGATCAACAGCACCTGCTCTTGTAAAAAAAAAAAAAAAGTTCACTTTGCTTTCCTGAGACATTTAAGTGAGTGAGCAAATGCAAGGACATACTTTTGTTTGAACCTTGTTGAAAATCAAACATATATTTTGTTTTGTTTGTTGTTGCTGCTGCTGTTGTTTAACTGTTAGTTCTACAGAAATTTCATTAAATGGGACAATTGCTTCTTGGGCATCTAGTTGTTTAGGTTTTGTTGTATTACTCAATGAAAGAAAATGGGAGACTAATCTCAGATAGGAATTGTACAGTGTACTCCTTTCTGGCAAACATCTATTGAATGAATTAAAATATGCCAGTGTGACAATCTTGAATATAGAAACTTTGACAAATGATTCAGATGTATATACCTCCAGTTACCCATCATTTCTGGGTTAATGCAAAGCAGTGACTTTATCATTCAACCAGAAACTCCTTCTTTTCCTCTTCTTTCCAATTTCCAAGGTAAAAACTAGGAGTATTTCACCCTCATGTGTATAAATCACCTAGTCTTAAAAATGTCTTATGAAAATCTCTCTATGCTGGTCCAGATCATATTAATTTAAGCTTAGAACATTATAACAACCTCCTATCTCAGGGCCCTCCCTTGTTTCTCTACTCTTTAACCCATTGAGACACTGTCACAATACTAATTTTCCTAAAGTGTCATTTGATCATATTACTAACATGCTAACAAACATTAACGACTCATGTTCAACAACATGCATGTAAAACAATTATCACTTGCAAGATATTTTCAATAGTAATAAAAATTAAAACTATATTATTTGTAGCAATTCTAACCCAAATCATTCCTTACATTGGAATTTGGGGTGTTTTCCTAGCTTCCACCCTGGATTTTACATCTCCCCTATAGTATTTTTGCTACAAAACTTCTAGAAAATCCTAGGAGTCAATACCATGTGTTACATTTTGATTTATAGACATTAATAAACTGATGTTAATGGAACCAAAATCCTAAGATCACTTTCCTTTTTTTATGCAAAACACCATAGCTGCTAGTCTAATGAATTAGCCCAGCATAGAGTCCTAATTTTTCCATGTGGTTTTTTTCCCTCATAAAATGCTATTAATATTCATTTAAGAAATCACATAGTAAAAAGGCAACACTATATGAAATTAACTGTGTAAAAATATAACTATGAAAATAAATATGTATTTATTTTCTGAACAATTTTAAACAAATGTGAATCTCAATAACCAAGAAAACTTGAGAGCTGTAGATCTTAGCACTATGTTTGATGTTCCAAGGAATAGTGACTTTTCTCCCTCAAATAGGTTAGAATAACATGGCGAAAAAAATAAGAAACACAAAATAGAAGATAGTCCAAAACCAAGTACTAAATTATAGGGTACAAATGTGATTGCCACAGGTCATCTGTAGAAGGCGAGATAAGAGAGCCTTTAGAAGCCCCACAAATGGCACTTCTTTTTTGGCGGTGGGGGGGAAACAGCTGTGCCTTGCTATAAATCTTGATAAATAGGTAAAAAGAGAACAGTGAAAGTATTTTGGTTGAAGGAAATTTTAATTGGTAAGAAATAAATGACTATTTAGTGTGGGAAGGGCAGAGAGCATGCCAAACTGAGGTTGAGAAGGTGGGTACAATGCATTAGGAAGAAGGACATTCCAGAGGAAAGGTATGACCAAAGAGCTACGAAAACAGGTCTCATGTAGAGTATTGCCAGGTGTGTAAGATGGCCAAAGCCAATGATAATAAGAGGAGGCTTAGAAGTTAGATTTATTTTGAAATGCTTCAGATGTAGGGTTGCCAGATTTATTAAATAAAAATCCTGACATCCAGTTTATACCTTCACCTTGTCCAGTTACCACAGCTTCTCTAGGAAAGGCAAGACCAGGAAGGGTTCACCATCTAGAAGGTACAAGACTGATGGAGTAGCCTGCTGAAAGCACACCTAAAGAGCCAACTAAAACAGAGTATTCAGGGAGGATGGTGAATCATTCTCTAGGGAAACATATATGAATTACTATATCAAAGAGTTTTATATGGTACTATGCTCACAATAGGTATGGTTCCAACTAGAGTTATTTCCAATGACTCGTTGAGGGACTTTATAGTTTTCATCCTCATGGCTTAAAGGATCTAGCTCCCAAATTGAACACAATTTTGCTAGGGTCCCATTGAATTATAAGTATGACTGCTATCTGAGCTCTTTGAGCTCCTTGAATGCAGGAACCAGCAGCTAAGATGTAAAGTAGCCACCGTGGCAAGATAACTGACCTTGATCATTGGGAGGAAGTTACCTTGTGGTCATATAGTGGGGACCAAGTGATCCGCTTGAGTGCATCATGGTAACTACTTGCCCAGATTCAGTACTATAGGCCTCAAAAGGGCAAGGACCTCAGGGAAGAGAAGTTGAGTCATGCCACCAAGTAAGCCACCAAGTTCAGCAGAAATGATAGCTAAAGATGGGAGAATATAGAATGGATAGTGAAGGAGGGAGATAACAAATATTCTGATTGAAGGAAATTTTAATTGGTAAGAAGACCAAATGCAGTTGTGGATGTTTGTCCCACTTGGCTCCTTCTAAGTTTACTCATAAGAGGAGAAGCTATCAGAATCCTAGATCTGCTCCCAAGACATATATGAAGAAGGGGACCTGAACAACACTCTGGATGGAGGTTGGTAGATATGGAGATAGGTTGTCTAGATTTCCCTCTTAGGAAGGAATTGGCACTCAATTTTGAGCAAAGTAGTAACCACCACTGGTGTCTACTTCAGCTTCAAAGAGCTACTTGTCTAAGGTTATGCTCTTACCAGGCAGCCCATATCTAGTGACTGAGGCATTGACATAAAGGACTGGCTATCTGGATCCAATATGGGACAACTTTAATAGATATTATTCTCTCTAGGGTGCTCTGCTGTGTTGGGTGAGGATTTATCAGGCTGCATTATAATTTAACTTCTCTCTCCACCCATTAATGATTCTCCCTCTTCCGTTCCCAGAGGTTGAGTCCTAGTAAATATTTTACATCCTAAACCCATTCTGAAATATCTGACAAAGGATGTGCAAGGATTTGAAACTGGTTTTTAGGGACATTGGGATTTACATTCCCAATTTTAAGTTCCTAAAACATTAGAGCTTATTTTCCTCCAGGACCAAGCTTTAGCTAATAATTAACAATTACATTTGCACCCTAACAACCATCTTATGGAACAGTAATTAAGTCTTTATTGATCCAGAGAACATGACCCTTGAATCCTGACTCTACCATCCCCTAGAATCTAGGGAGAGAAATCTCCCTTCTCTCGGAGATATCTTACAGTATTTAGAAGCTCTTTTGGTTGTTACAAATAGAATGGGGTGCTACTAGTATATAGTATATAGAGACTAAGATAACTGTTAACCATCCTACAATGCACAGAACAGCACCCACAGAAATAAAATTCCACCCAAAATGTCAATAGTGTTAAGGTTGAGAAACCCTGCCCTAGACGAATAACTGGGAGAATTACCTACTCTAAGTCCATTAGTTTCCTCCTGTTGCTATAACAAATAACCACAAACTCGATGACTTAAAACAACACAAATTTTATTATCTTAGTTTTAGAATCCAGAAATCTGAAATCTGACTCACTTGGCTAAAGCCCAGGTGTTGGTAGAGCTGGTTTCTTCCAGAAGGTCTAAGGGAGAATCCATTTCCTTCCCGTCCTCCTTTTTCTAGAGGTCGCCTGGATCCTGGCCTATTCCTGCATCACCCCATTATGTGATTGATTCCATAATCACATCTATTCCGTGTATCTGGGCTCTATTATTTTCCTCTTGTAAGAACGCTTGTGATTACAGCAAAATAACATGGAAAATCCAGATAATCTCTCCATTTCAAGATCCTTAACTTAATTACATTTGCAAAGTCCCTTTTGTTATATAAGATAACATATTCACAGGTTTCAAGAATTAGGACATTGGAGCCTTTGCCGTCACTCTATTGCACTAAACCTCAGTTTTCTTATTTGCAAAGTGGAGATATTGAGAGTAACTCTGAGTTATTATGGGAATAAGAAGAGTAGTTGTATGCATAGCTTTTAGGAGAATATCTGACACATAATAATTATGGCTAGCATATTGTGTCCTTACATATATTATTTAACTAGTGGGTACACTCTTTATACCACAGTGAAACAACTATTTATATCATAGCATTACAGCCATGACCTCCAGAGCTTTATCCATGGTGGCAGGCACAGATAGTGCTTCCATATTTCTAAGGTAGTTCTAGAATGCCTCTGGCTTTGGCAGTGTGAAAGATTTCAACTGGTACATCTTATTACACGGGTGGTCAACTTATTGAACTCTATTGATAAAAGGCTGGATTTTCCAGCAAGATGGAGCTTCATTAAAATTCTGCAGAGACTGACAATTCAATAATCTTGCTTGCAAAGAACTGCATGAGCAGGGCTGATTAGGCAATTTCTTTCTCATTGCATTTCTTTTGCTGAAAGCATGGTTACTTCTTGTTTGGTACAAAAAGACAATCATTAAATGAGTGTTGGCTATAGGTGATTAAGTGAAAAGTTTTAAAGGTACACTGACTCCTTTCTCAAGGCCTAATTGATGGGTTGAAAGGGGAGAAAAGAAAACTAATAAAACAAAACATCATCAACATATTCTGGCCTGAATGTGGAAAGCATGACGCTAATAAATATTTTGCAGCTTATTCTTTTTAGGCTCTTGATATCCTTGTTTACTCAAACCTGCTTCTTCTCCACCAAGCCATTGTCTTCTCTCTCTACTGCCTAACCCTCTGCATACTCTCTCACCTATTTCCAGAAGAATAAATTCAGGCAAGACATAACACACAATTGTGCCCAATGAGCCTCACATTTCCTCGAGTAAATCCACCATAATTATGGTAATTGATAGCAGATAACACCAAACACCTTTTTTTCTGTTCCCATTTAATATCTAATATCTGATGGCATTAATGAAGTAGCTCTAGAAACCTGGACTACCTCATGTAAGTAAAATTTTAGGAAAAGACTAAGGAACTTTCCCCTTTCATTCATATTTTTAGGTATAATCTCTCTATCTATCTATCTATCTATCTATCTATCTATCTATCTCTGTCTATAATTTCTCTCTCAACCCTCTTTTCTCTCTTTAGTTTTACATCTTAGCAGAAATAGGCTTTGCCACAGTAGTTTTCTCTATATAACATAACTAACCTGGCTTTGCCATGAGTGCAAAGACTTTTTTAAAAAATTTGTTATCTTCACTGATATATATCAAGCACTTAGAAGAGGGTCAAGCACACAGTTGTTCAATAAATATTTGCTGAATAAATAAATGAATTAATCCTGAAGGCAATAACAGGTAAGATCTGTCCTGCTTGTCTTGTGCAGATGTCCTACCTATACCAATAACACAATAGGATTCTCCAACTTCAGTGTTTATGAAGATAGGAAAAATAATTGAAAATATCAACCCGCACTTTGAGAAAACAAAGTTAATGTGTGTTTATATATATTATTTTATGTTTAATTATATTTAAGAAAAATGTCAATATAATCTACTGGGGTTCTTATAGAAAACTAGAGGCCCGGGTCATGAAATTTGTGCACGGTGGGGTGGGGGGTGGTCCCTCAGGCTGGCCTGCAATGCCAGCATCCCTCACCCCATACTCTGGCCAGAGGCCTCTCCCCTCCCTATGTGCATCCAGGGTGCAGACGCTGGGCTCACATTGCTGTGGCAACGCCACCAGCATCCTACCCTGGCCGCTATGGGCACCACCATCTTTGTCACAGAGTGATGGTTAATTTGAATATCACTCTTTTATTAGATAGGATTCCCATTGCTCTTACTTGAGGAGTCCTTAAAAAATCTTTATGAGTTATTCCTAATAATTTCTTTTACAGTCCAGTCCTAAGTCCTCATCTTCACTATCCAAGTCCTGCTGACCCTCTCAAGCTCAAGGCCATTCTGTTTTTGTCCCACAACTTGATTTAGGGTGCCACTTTTCTTTTTATATATATATTTTTATTGAATTCAGAGAGGAAGGGAGAGGGAGAGAGAAACATCAATGATGAGAGAGAGAATCATTGATTGGCTGCCTCCTGCATGCCCCCTACTGGGGACTGAGCCCAAAACCCAAGCATGTGCCCTGATTGGGAATCCAATCCAGACCCTTCAGTCTGCAGGCTGACGCTCTATCAACTAAGCAAAACCAAGTAGGGCAGGATGCCACTTTACTGTATCAGGTCTTTTATCCTCAATATTTTATGAAGTAATTTAAAGATCAGATTTTAAGTAACAGGTCTTTATCCACTCTATGGCAAAGAATATTTTAATTCCAGCTATGCCTTTGTTAAATGCCTGTTATAATTTACTTACCTGGTCATTTTCCAGTAGGCTCCAGGTGCACTCACTGACCCTCAAGGTCCTGCCCCTGTGTTGTCTATGCCTCTCCAAGGTGAAGGGTATTTTATTCTGCTTCCTTTGGGAAAAAGAGAAACAGGTGTGTTCTATTACAGGTGAAATCCCTCTACATCAAACTCTATGGGCCTCCCAAAGTATTAGGTTATTATAAAATAAAAAATATAAGCACGGGTCTTATCTGCAGTTCCCAGAGCTTGGTCACCCTGTGTTATGAGTTTGCAAACATGAGAGATAGAAGAGGGGAGGCACACCCCATCCTGCTCCCTTTCTTCTGCAGAGCTCCTGATTGATTCTCTGTGGGTTGATATTGGGTTGTGTGTGTGGTCTGAGGCGCTGGATGGTGGACAGTAGGAAATGACAAGCAGACAAAGCAGTATCTCCCTGTGTCTGGCTGGCTGGAAACTCATTGCAAGAGACAGCTGCACTGTGAGCCAAGACATAGAAATCACAGGCAGGAAAGAAAGAAGCTATACCTCAGGATTCACAGAGACTGGAGTGCTGAGATGATGCTGGAGGCAGCTGGGGAGCGACCACAGCTGTCAGACCCTGACAGGCAATACTGCCATGCTTGGCGAGCTGGACTTGCTGTCATTGAGCAAAGGCTTTAGGCCAATCATAGGTACAGAAGGCAGTGAAGAAAACAGAACATACATGGTGGGTATCAACAAAGCCAGGTACAAAAGATAACTGATATTTACTCCATTTTAGTCCAGGCAGCTGAATTGCAACAGAATCAGCAAGTCTTCTGACTCTAAAGAACCTAAGCTCTATGCTCCTTGCTCTAATTTGCTCTTCTTTCCACATAACTGCGATGCCCTATGCAAATTCATTAAAAAAAAGGTGATTATTATATTCAGCTCATGAGTTAGCACTTTCATTTTACTGGCCCATCTTCCTTTCCTACTTTGGAATCCAATACTCTCATGAAATTTTATTCTTCACCTTCTTTGAAAGACCCCACTGCTTCTTTGAAAGAAGCAGTTAGTGTTCTGCATGTGTTTAGCATTTGAATCAGTAGGCTGAGTGAAGCAGATTGCCTTAGCCCCAATTTAGGTGGGCAACACCCAATCCATTGAGGGCCTAAATAGAATAAACTGCAGAATAAGAATGATTTGCATCTCTGATTGACAGTTTAAGCTGAATATTGGCCTTGTTTTGACCTTGAACTCAGAAACCATCAACTTTCCTGGTTCTCAGGCCTCAGACTTAAGACTGAACTATACAACCAGCTTTCCTGGGTCTCTAGCTTTCAGGAAAAAAATGTAGAACTTCTTAGCTCCCATAATCACATGAACCAATTCTTCATAATTTCTCTCTCTCAACAACCCCAATAAATACAAAATATTATTAAAATTTTCTGATTTTCTTTTTTACATAGAAAATACTGACCTTAACATTTTTCCTTTACTACCCAGAGACAGTATTATGAACACTTATTTTCAACAGTGTTCTACAGCCATTTTTTATATTTCTTGTCTTTTCCGTGAGGCTCATAGTCAATCTCTTATAGATATCAGGGTGCCTTTCTCTAGTGGAAATAGAGGTGACAAAGCTACAAAGACATGAAATGAAGCTTGCAACTGTTCTTTATCTGAGACTCAATTTTCTCATTCAGAAAATAAGGATAATCACTGTTATAAGAAATTAGAAGAATATACCCAATCATAGCACACAGTAGTGAAACAGGAATTTTAGAGGGATATAGGCAGGTTTAGGGAATTTTTAGAATTGGGGTCCATGGAAAAAAATACAGGGTTACAGATTGGGAGAAGGTATATCTCCATAACACAAGAAAGCCAGGTGCAGGAAGCAGCAACAGTTGCATTTACATAAGACAAGGGAGCTGGAAGTAGCCCAAAGGTCTATATTACCAAAATAAAGAAGGAAGGAAGCCAAGAAAGGAAAGAATGAGGGAGGATGGCATTGCATGTCCCATGTGGTTGACTTTTGAGATCAGGAGTTGCTATAGTGACCAAATCAAAAAGGGGGATAGTAGCCAATCAGAGGGGATATCAGAACACAGGAACTACAGCTTTTATAAACCTTGGAGACAGGAAGTCAGTGGGGCCCTTTCCCCCTCCCAACATGGGAGTCAATTCTGTAGGACTCTTTCCCTCTCCCCACATGGAAATCTGTACTTGTTCTTCAATAAATCTCCACCTTTGCTATACGATCCTCTGTTCGTAGATTCATTCTTCATCTCCAGTGGACAAAGAATCTGAGTTCCAGTCCAAAAATTCTGTTACAGTAGGTACTAAAAAATGGTAAATATTAACATTATGATAAACAGAAAATTAAAATAATAGAGTACATGTGAGGAAGTAGGCGTGTGAAAGGTAGTTAAAGGAGTGAAAAGATAATACTGGTGAGAAGGCTATAAGGCTAATTCCAATGTAACCCTGATATTTGGGGGGACTAGCAATCTGAATCTGTGCCAGCAAGCCCAGTGTACATTCCTGATAACCTATAATTAAGTCATTGCCCCTTTCTCCACAAACTGGCCTTGCAAGACCTGTTACCTAAATGCTCACATTTTACAGAGGCCATAAATAATGACACAGCCCCTGGAGGGGTGTTATCAGTGCTGGCACCAGGCCAGGCCCTTAGGTATGGTCTCAAGATCCCCAACACCTGGGGCTTTTTGCAAAGCTTGTGAAAGATCCGAAAGTATAATTCATATTTGGGGGACAAAGACACCAAAAGAGGATAAAAGAGGGGCTTCCACCATATTGGTTTGCTCAGAATTTGAGAGGCAACCTCCTCTGAGTCCGCCAGTGTAATAAAACTGTGTAACTCCATTTATCTAAGTGTTGCTTGGTTTTTCTCCAGTCTTCTATAACACTGGAGCTCAGAAGTATAAAAACTTCCATATCTTCAGTAGGCCTGACTCTACCTGTTAAATCCCATTCATATTCTAAGGTATTGCTCAAAATCTTCAACACCAAGAATCCAGAATTAATCTCTGTAGCTGTTAGGGTCCCACCAGTAAGATATATTGCAAAGAATTAGCTTATCCATTTTTTGAGGATTTCTGGGTAAGTCAGAAATGTATGGGATAGGCCATGAGGAAAGGAAGACTGGAATTCCCCAGCATGAACTGAAGCAGAATTTCCTCTTCTTCTACGAAAACTTTGCTCTCACAGCCATTCAACTGATTAAATCAGGCTCACTCGTATTCTTTACAATAAACTCCTCTACTTGGAGTCAACTAATTGCAAACATTAATTACATCTACAAAATACCTTCATACCAACACCTAGTTTAGTGCTTGAGGAGTAACTGGGGACCATAGTGTAGCCAAGTTAACACATAAACTGACCAACATAACCCATCACCCTATACCCTTATATCTCCATTGAAGTACTAACCATTGTGGGTTTTGTTTTTAGAATTAGGTACACAGGCTTATGCTTTTCTTCCAACAAAGAAATTTTCAGGGGGTGCGGGAAGAACAAACTATGAATTAGCATTGTTGTCATCCAAAGACTTGACATTGACACTCCATACATATTTAATTAATTAAATTCCTCAGCAACTTCATTTTAATAAAGAATTATATTTTCTGGTGCTAGAAGTTTGATCTCTGCAGTACATTGGCTAAAGGAAGTATCTAGCATTCATTTTTTTTCATTCTGTCATAGAAAAACTATGTATCTCCCAAAGTAGGATCCTTAGATGATACACTGAGAGAGAGAGAGAGAGAGAGAGAGAGAGAGAGAGAGAGAGAGAGAGAGAAGAGAGATGAACAAAATAAATGAGACAGCTTCACTTTATCTGTTTTCTCACTGCATCATCTGTGGTCTTATGTATGTATACATATATTATAATTTTTAGAAATTCTGCTCATTATTGCTGAACTGTTAATCCCTCAAAGAGGGAAAAGTGAGGGATTAATTTATCTATCCTGGTAAAGTAGAACAGAGCCCTGTGTAGAAGTAACATCTCTAAGTTTTAACACAGCATTGGCAGGTGCCTTCCATGAGATGCTTGTGGACAAATGGAAAGATATCCCTGAATAATATACAATTAGGTAACTTAGTAAATAAGTTTACTTAGTTTAATAAATATACTCAGCAAGTGACAATATACTGATATAAGTCTCTTATGTAATGTTATCTTTGGATTTGTTCTGTTCAATGTTTCATAATTAATTATAACACTAGCAAGAACAGTAAAAGCAAATGTTTAGGGAGCTGTTACTGTTTCAGAAAATAGAACATTATGTATATTTTTTTCATTTGATCTTCTTAAGACTCTATATGCTAGATACTAATATTACTCCAATTTTAAACTTGGAAACTGAGAATTAGAGACTTTTAATCATAAAATAGCAGTGATGGCTCACCTCAATTGATAATTTTTAAATCCTGGAGAAATATTAGAAATAAAAGGAAGACATGGATTCCCCAAACTGACAACAATAGCAATATCAAACACCTGTGGAAAACTCTGGGCTATTTTTGCCTGGCAAATCCAGCAAAAGTGACAAAATAAAGACTGGAATAGAGATGGATGTTTCATGCCGTTTGCCTGTGGTACCTTGAGACCATCACTGACTGTCAACATAGTGGGAGAAACCTTCAGTGGTGCACCTGACCCTCAGTGTAGGTTACCAGGGGCTAAGGTCCTTCCAAAGCTCTGCCAGAATGAAGAGCTGATGAACACAGTTACGGTTAACCAATTCTCAGTCATTCATTCCCCAATCCTTCAGATCAAACCCTCAAGGCTGATGTCACACTCTAAGGAAACTGCTTCCTTTCATTGCTTTTCCAATGTCTAGAAGATCAAACTGTAACCAGAAGAATTGAATGGTGGGGTGGCAGAAATAGAAGTGGTAAACAAGGGACTTCTAGTACCTGCAGTTCTCAGTTCACAGGTTCATCCCTTCCTCTTTCCTTAAACCTATTAGATTCTAATACAGAACAAACCCTTTGTCTAAATTCTTCTCCAAATCACATTAGCAATCAAAATAGCTAATGCACCCAGGGAACATAAACTCACAGCTATAATAACTAGATGTCAGAGGAATATAACTACCTCAAAAGGCATACAAGATCTTGAATTATGTATATATCATGTCAAATTAAAGTGTTAGAGAAATGATGAATCAGGATTTTAAAATATTTCAGGAGATATGGAAAGTATAATCATTATAACACAAGAAAACAAAATCATTGAAAACCTATTGAAGATAATGGTTTTAAAAATATAATAAGTTGATATGTTCAGCTGGGCATGGGGGAGTAAGTGGAATCAATTTTCCTTTGATGATGAACAAATAGAGTGTAGCACACACACAATTCTCAGACATTTGACAATGGGCAGTGAAAGACTATATGGTGTTTGATAAAAGGGGAAAAATATAGCTCCATGATTTCCCCCAAATTTCTACCTTAAGGCATTTTTCCAACTATAGCAAGAAGACCATACCAGTCTGACTTGAGGAGCGGGGACTAGAAGCTGAGGAAGTTAGTATTTAGGGGGCAGATATGCTGAAATGAAGAATAGCTCCAAAAAAACTGCAGAGAAATCTATCCAAGTCTTTTTTCAGCACTGAATTGAGGGTTAAACTTCATGAGTCAAGGCAAAGAACCACCATAAGCAAAAGAATTCCCAGAGCTTACATAGGGTGTGGTAGGACCCCTGTTTTAACCTGCTAAACTGAAGACATCATTGAAGATTCACAATACTTAGTATCAACCTCATGATTGTCATGTTTTATTTATACAGATAAACTAGACAGGAGCAATAGTCTCAAAGAGTGGTTTGTGGAACCCTAGGGGAACCTGAGGCTCTTTTAGGTGGTTCATGACATCAAAACTATTTTCATAATAATACAATTAGCATTATCTTCCCTTTCATTATGTTGCCATTTACACTAAAGGTCCTTTTTAATTCTCAAACTCTACAACTCTAAATAGATTTTGTTCAACTATACTAATAATAGAGGAATATGCAAATTGTCCAGGATGCTGTCACAGTAACAACTGAGCAGCAGGCTAGCAAGCTGCATGGGGAAATCAGGCCGGCAGGGGGGGTTAGTGAGTGATGACCAAACAACTGAACAGAGGCCACATGGGGCAACCAGGCTGGCAGAGGGGGCAGTTGGGGGAAATCAGGCCGGCAGGCAGAGGTGGTTAGGGATGATAAGGCTGGTGAGCGGGGGGGGGGGGGGGGGGGGTGTGCAGTTAGGGGCAATCAGGCAGGCAGGCGGGTGAGCAGTTAGGAGCCAGTGGTCCCAGATTGTGAGATGGACATCTGTCTGCCGGTTTAGGTCTGATCCCTGGGATTGGACCTAAACTGGCAGTTGGACGTCCCCCAAGGGGTCCCAAATTGGAGAGGGGGCTGAGGGGACCCCCCCTCCCCCCGCACAAATTTCGTGCACCAGGCCTCTAGTGTACCAATAATCTTAGAACTAAGAATTATTTATGTGATTCCCGGGACTCCAAATAATCATTTCCATCTCTGCACTGTCTTATGTTTCAGAGTGCCTCATTGTAAAGAAATTAATCTCTGGAAATTTTTTTGTCCCTTAGGATCTCTTCTCTCTTGACAATGGCATTGTGATTGGACATTAATGGCATCATGGTAGGAGAAGAGAAGCTTTAGAACAATAATCAGAAGCCTGTGTCCTGGCCATAATAGAAACCACCTGTATGACTTTCAGCAGGCCAGGACGTGCTTCCTAGCTTCAGTTTCTTCACCCACAAAATGCAATATTTGGCCCAAATTATTTCTGAAGTGCCTTTCCTTAATTATTTGAAGTACTGTGCAGAAAATGTCCAAATTTTAACTACCAAAAGCCAATGCAGGTGTTTTTTTAATGGACATATAAGGGAATTAGAATTTACTAAGGGTCAGGTCAATATTAGATATTGCACCCACATTGTGTGCTCATTTGACCTTCAAAAAAATCAGGAGTTCCATGCCCTGTAAAAAGATTACCAATAATTCAGACACAGGGAGGTTAAGCCTCACACAGCTAATAAAGGCATTTTCCTTCCATTACATATTGTGAAATTCTTTAGCCTTGTTCAGCAAGGCTTTAGCCTCCTGGACTTTAATGTTTATTAATTATAATATATCCTTACTCATATTCTCTATTATTACCTTTTCTTATTTGTTTTTTCTTTTTTTACTTATCACTATTATTGTTAACTACTTACCTCTTGGATTGGTCATAAAAATTTCTAGGGTTTAATATAAACAAATGCTATTGTGTTCATCTTTTGTTCATTACTTGACCCTCAAATTTGTAGGATTAATTTTTCAGGAAATAATACAACTTTCAGAAAAAGGATTTTATCTTATCCTTTTCTAAAAAAACCCAAAAAACTAAACAACAAAAAACACACGAACATTTGCTATCTTCCCAGCTATACAACTATTTTTTCTTTCAAAACGAAGTGTGAGCTGTTTAGTAAGTACTTCATATCACCCAACTCCCTTAATTCCAGGTGCCTGTCTGGCTGATTTATAAATGTGCAGATTTTCTAAGTTCTGTATTCCCTCACCTAATTGTTGCCAATAGTTATTTGGCAAGGTTTTATTATAGCCCAAATTTTTTTGCTTCATTTTTCCTATTAACACTAGATTCAAATCATGTGTTCACTCTCTAGGCCAGTTTAGAATCATCATCGATTTCATACCCATCCTCACTGATTAGCAGCCTTAATTTCCCATGGTCTCTCTAGTTCCCTGGGCAAGTTTATAGAAGCCTTCTTTGGTACTCCACAATCCATGTGAACACCAGTCATTTCACTACCTTTATCTTCTTCTACCATGGCTTAAGTGAAATAGACTGTTTTACCCCATGTTCTCCTTTTAGTCATGTCAAGGGACAAAGTTGCTCTTGCCTCAGTCCTCTGTGAAACTGCATTGAAGGTATCATGCAATTAGCATTGACATTTTTCAGAAGCATTGAAGCACTATTCTGGTAACCTGGGCTCCAGCTCCAGCTCCACTGGCTCTAATCCTCCAGTTTGTTGTACAGATAGGGGACACAAACACAAAGCAGATCCAGAATATGGAAGATAATGGCAATCATCCCATAAGCCTTTATTCTGCTGAGGGTTATGATCTAATCATCTACTCTTCAGAAAGGAAGTGCCTTCAGGTGACCACATGCGCTTGCCTGCTCTCCTTCTATGTGGACTGACTAATCCTCTGTGAAAACTCAAATAGTTTCTCACGCAGTCCAGGCTATTTTCCAGCTAACTTGACATGTGTTTTTGATGAATCGTGAGATCCCAGAGTGTGTCAAAGGTAAAAAGAGCCTAGATGATCAACCAGCCTCTCTCCACCACCACCGCCAATTCACAGATGTAGTCAGTAAGACCCAAGTGGAAGAAGGAACTACACAAATTTTCTTACAAAATTAACACAGAGGCAGAACTGAACACACGTTTTAAGTTAACTGTGGGCCAAAAAATAAAAAAACAAAGAACCCCAAACTGGTTTTACTTAGTTTTTTTGTTTGTTTGTTTCTGTTTGTTTGTTTTTTTCTAAATGCTTATGAAACAAAGATCAGTTTATACACCTAATATAATTTGGGGATAACTGGGATGAGTGGCACCAGAACTCCCCAAACACACACACACACACACACACACACACACACACACACACACACACCTCGCATGCTCTCCCATTTTTGCTGGGTAATGCAGAGTAGGAAAAAGAATAGGAGGGGCCTCTGTGTATCCTCCAGAAATGGGTGTGGTACAAGGTGGCAAGAACTATGTCCCCATTGTCTTCTTCACGCTCTGTAAGGCTGGGCAAGAAGCCAGCTGAAAGGCTGGAGCCAGCACACTGATTTTGGGAACTACCAGTACCTAAATGTAGACTAAACATCAGTGAAGAAGGTGAGGCCTTCCTATGGCTACTTCCAATAATTATGGGAAGAGGAAGGTGAGCACAGCCATCAGGGACGTATAAACACTCTGAAACATGGTGTTCTTCTCTCTCACACCTTTCTGTAGAAGTCTCCATCTTTCTACCCATGTTCTCTTTTCCCATTCAGAGAAAGGTGCATTCCTACTTTCTCCAGGCCTGTTGCATGTGTGTGTGTGTGTGTGTGTGTGTGTGTGTGTGTGTGTGTGTGTGTGTGTGTGTCTGTATATACTTTCTTTGCAACAACCCATCTTTAAGTAGCCAAGCAAGTGCTTGGATTTTTCCATTGTTACCCTTCAATTTGGAATCCCTGTGGAGGAATTGCTGACAGTGAACACCGCCCACCACTAGAGAGCAGCCAAAGCCAACATTTTCCTGGGCAAAAAACCTCTTCAATAAGTTCTTTTCAAAGGAACCAGGTTCTTTTGGTCTTCTCTTTCTCTCTTTTACCTTCAGTGTTTCTTTAAGCAAAGCACCCACCAGTCTCCTTCACCAGGGTCCAATATGTGTATCTACTCAGAGGGTGTGGGAACAGTCAACACTCTGCTAATTTGGTCAGAGAAGCCATTGTCAAAACATTTGTTCCTCAAGTCTCCAAGCTTTTTACTCCATTAGCACAATCAAACTAACCCATGTGAATCATCAAATCTTGAAGGTAGAGATAATTTGTCACTAAGAAAATAAATTATCTCTATCAATCCATGAGGAAACAAAATCAGATCCTGGTTGGTTCTTCCCCAATCCTCTTTAGAGGGTCTGACAGTTCACACAGCTAAGTAGGGAACTAAGTGATTTATTCGTGTGGACAATGTGATCTTCCAACTTGAATATTAAGATAGCAAGTATGCCTCATTTTTCAAACTTCAGTAGGTTCATGTCTACACTAAGTAGTCTGAAGAACAGTGAAAGAAAACAATTACTTTTGGCTAGCCTGTCATTGCATAGGAAGGATCCTCTAGGTTTCCAGACTGGAATAGAAACAAGGAGAGAAAGGACCCTTGGAAGATAACGTGGCTGAAGATTCAGGATTGTGGACACTGGACTCAGGCTTAGATTTACATTTGAAACCTAGCTCTGCCACATGCCTGAGGGCAATCTGAAGCAAGTTACTCAAGGTCTCTCTAAATCTGGGTTTCTTCCTCTGTAAGGCAGGGGTCATTACTGTTTTATCAAATAGGGTTGTTAGAGGATTAAAGGAAACAATGTATGTAATGCATTGAAGTAAGAGATTTGCTACTGTTGTTCAAAGGGCTTGCCATGTGTCAGGCTCCCTGTTGACTTCTCTCTGCCTTATTCTGCTCCCACTTTATCTCCATATATTCCATTTCCATTGTGATTTTGTTAAATATTCATTAAACATGTGTTATAGTATTTGAAGTATAATTCTGATCCTCAACAGGTTACAATGTAGTTTAGAAAAGAGATAAAGGGATGAAATATTCAAAAAGACATATCTCATGACATTGGATTCTAAAAGGAACACATGAGACAGAAGTTGTATAGAGTCAAAATGAACCTCAGGAATCCCAGGTGACCATAAAGTCCAGTTCTGCCTACGTGAGCTCTTTTTATGCTCTTTAATACCCCGTGTTTCTTTATGTCTAAATTACTTCTCGACATCATCCTTGATAATGGTATCTCCAGCCCCTTGCTTGACCACTTGAACAAGTGGAACACACCTCAGTCATGACAGCAAACTCTTAAACCTCTTCATACATTCTTTCTGAGGGATTCACCAGCAAACTCCTTTGGGTTTCATTGCATTCACTGCCTGTTAATACAAGTGATGAAACAGAAGCATTGCCAAGTGCCTTGAGTTAGAATCTTTTAACTGGTGCCCTGAACAATGTGATGCCACTCTAAGTGCTAAATGGAAGTTCAATCCATGGGTGGTTAGAGCACCAAGTCAAGTTCAAATAATTGTCAGTAGGACATTTAGGGCAGTATCCAGAGAAGACAGAGTCGGCCTTAAATGAGTTGGATTTTAATAAAAAGAAAAGGATAATGGGAAAGAAGAGAGTCTCTCAGACAAAAGAACAGCAGGACAAAGGCAGTGTGGAAGAAGGAAAAAGAGCATTATTGGTTAACTCTCAGGTAAATAGTTACACACCTTGACTCCTTTAACTTGTCTCTTTGTCTCCACAAGCCAGAAAAGTTTACAGGAATAACCGCATATTTTTTTTTTTGTGCCAATTGAGGAAACATCACAGTGTGTAGCAAAAAAAACAGCAAAACCAGGATTTGTATTCAGATTGGCAATATTCCAACCCATGTGTCCATTATGCTACATTGCCAGAGGCATAAAGAAGTATAATTACTAAGGAGGAAATGCTGAAATAAATGCAAAAATGACTGGACTGTCTCCTTAAGAAGCAATAAACATTTTAGCAGAGTTTTCTGTTTTATTAGAAAGGGCTTGCTAAATATTAGAAATGTTCACCAAAAATTTAATGATTTTTTTCCTCCTGAGATTGGGATTTGCTTGTAGAACATCACTAACCCTTTAACAACCACTGTTTCTTTAAGGGGCTAGCAAAGGGAATTCTAAACTTAAATAGATTTAAAAATCAGAAGCTAGTTAGAAAATAATAGGTGATGAGGGGAAAGGAAGCTGTGAATAACAAAAGGACCGGTCATTATGAACATATAAAATGGTCCAATGTTACTGTAACTCATCTGCTGGAAATAAGGATATTTTCTTTCCAATGCTGCTCTACCATTAACTAAAGTTTCCCCAAGTCTAAACTCCTTCCTGAAGTAGTGACAGAGATCCCATTTTTCAAGACTTAGCTCAAAAGCCACTTCTTCCTGGAAGCCTTATGTAATCTCTTAGAGTTAGAATTTGTCTCTCATTTCTTTGAACTCTAAGGAGCATTTTTGTTTGTGTCTGCTTTGATTACTTATTGACAGTTTATATTTCCTGTTAGGCTGTCAGGCCCTGGAAGCTATGGAACGTATGATTCATGATCACATGCCCAAACCCACTTTTCTGTAGTAAACACTCAAAATATTTGTTGGGTGAATACTGCATGTGTTTTAAATGGGTTAGCATCAGTTTTTCAAATCAAACATCATGCAAACATGACTTACTTTCAGCTTGTTTTTCCCCCCTTAGTTTTGCATGGTTACTGCAGTAATCATGGTATAACATGCCAGGTGATACACTATACTACTGAAACAATCAATTTATAAAGCCAAATAAAATTAAAACAATAAAACACTAATAAGAAAATAACAATAAAGCCAAATGTGGATTTCCAAAACCAGAAATGACTCTGAAAGATCACAATTCTGCATTATACTCAGTTACAGGCAAAATATTCATTGCTTGATGGTCCAACAGTGATTGTAGCTTTTGTAAAAGCCACTTAATGAAACTTTTGGTCAAAATGGTTCCATAATTTCAGGCTTCAATACCCTCCTAGCAGTGACATTTAAAACATGAAAAAGAGAAGCCATGAGCATATTCATGGTGAAAAACAAAATAAATAACCATGTGGAGAAAAATTCAAGCTCAGAAGTGAGGCTGAAGTGCTAGACTCCTGAGGTCTGTGGCCAAAAGCAGACTGAACCAGTCAGGGATCTGGCTCCTATAAAGTACTAGTGACTGAGAAGGACTTGCAAGAGTCTGGGGATAGGGCAAGGTCACTGTTTGGAGCAGGGAAAGGTGGCTTCTTCTGGGAAAAGCATAGGTGTGTGTATGTTGGCAGAGGCAGTGGCTGCCTTGGTATATTGGGGTTTTTTTGGAGGGAGGGATGGCTAACTTTTTTGAGATAGTTCTAATTTATGGGAAAATTATGAGGATGAAATAGAACTCTTCCATAAACTCCATTAGATTCCCCAATCATTAACATTTACTACATTTGTTTCATCATTCTCTCTCTATATATAAATATATAGCACTATTTTTTTCTGAACCATCTGGAAATTGCAGAAATAATGTATTTTTCTCCCTAAATAGTTGCATTTTCATAACCACAGTACAGTGGTTAAAAAAAAAGGAAAATAACACTGACATAACACTAATTTATAACCTACAGAATTTATTCAAATTTTTATCATTGTGCCAATTCTGTCCTTTGCAGCAAATAAAGAAGAAATAAGCTTCAGAATAAGCATTGCATTTAGTTGTCATATCACTTTCATTTCTTAAATTGGCCTCTCTCTCTCTCTCTCTCTCTCTCTCTCTCTCTCTCTCTCCTTTTGCTTTAATGACATCAAGAAACTCAAAGAGTACAGACAAGGTACTTTGCAGATGTCTCTCAATTTACTAATGTCTGATATTTCCACATAATTAGATTTAGGCCATGCCCTCTTGGCAAGAATTTTACAGAAATGATATGCCGTCACCTTGAGTTTACAAATTACTTTAATGAAAAGTCTGCTGTAATTCTTTTTACTTTTTTCTTTTTTTTCTTCACTAAGCAATGTGGGTTGTTTTTTTTCTGGCTACTCTTAGGACTTATCATTTCCTTATCGCTGACTTTCATGAACTTAATTGCCATGTTTTTTGGTATGGTTTCCTCCCTGCATGAGTTTATCCCACATGGGATTATTGAGTTTCATGAGTTTGAGATTTTTATACTTTTCATCGAACTTAAAAATTTTTATGCCAATGTTGTTTCAAGTATTTTTTTTTCTGGCATTTCCTCTCTCTGTTCTTTCTTTCTTATAGTATAATTGAATATAAGCTAACTCACTTGTATGTTCTTCCAGGTTTCTAAGTCTCCTCATGTTTTTCAATCTTCTTTCTCAATGCTTTCTATTCAATTAGGATAGTTTCTAAAGCTATATAATTAAGTTCACTAATCTTTATTTCTGTAGTGTCTGTTATGTTCTGTTTTCCATCTAGTAAATGTTTTTATTCCAGATATTATATTTTCACAACTAGATTCTTTTGGTATTTTTTATTATTTCCCATTTATCTCCTCATTGTGTTCATATTTTTCTTTAAATCCTTGAACATTTTATGTATAATATATATTTTTAATTTTTTTCCTGATAATTGCCTTTGGCTAGTACATTTCAACACTGTCCAGTCCAGATTTCTATTGATATTTTTGTTATCTTCAAACTTTCTTCTTTTTTTGTACCTTGTAACATTCTTTTCTATTTTTGTTTCATTCTTTTAATATGTTTTTAATGTTTTAATGTGAACTTCTCAGAAAATTAGCAACAAATGAGGTTAGACAAATCCAAAGAAATATATTACAGATCATATTTCTAAACACAATTTGATTAAACTAAATCAATGACAAAAATAGCACCTGCACTGAAATAAAACAAGCAACATATGAAAATTTGAACCCTTTAAAATGCTACTGGAACTGCCTTTTGACCCAGCCATCCCATTTCTGGGAATATATCTTAAGAATCCTGAAACACCAATCTGAAAGAATGTATGCACCCCTATGTTCACTGCAGTATCACTTACAGTAGCCAAGGTCTGGAAACAAGTGTCCATCAGTACATGAGTAGGTAAAAAAAGCTGTGGTAAATTTACACAATGGAATACTAAGTGGCCATAAAATAGAAGGAAATCTTTCCTTTTGCCACAGCATGAATGGACCTGGAGATTATTATGCTAAATAAATAAACCAGTCTGAGAAAAACAAACACCATATGATCTCAATTACATGTGGAATCTAATGAAGAAAATAAGATGATGAACAAAATAGAAACAGAAGCATGGATACATGGAACAGACTGACAGCTGTCAGAATGGAGGGGGGTGAGGGGAGTGGATGAAAGTATGTGAAGGGATTAACCAAAGAATATATATGCATAACCCAGGGACACAGACAACAGTGTGGTGATGGCTAGAGAGAAGGGAAGGGAGTGAGGGCTAGGTGGAAGTGAGCAAAGGAGGGTGGGAAAGGGGGATGTCTATAATAGTGTCAACAATAAAAATAAATTTAATAAATAAAATGTACTCAGGAAGACTACCTAGTTCAAGATTAGCTGCACACTATACTCAAATAACTCCCCACCACTTCAGTCCTACCAATGCATGTATGTAACAGATAAACCTGACAGTCAGACAATCAGAAGGTTTTATATTACAACATGAGCTACAGAAATCAAAGGGTAGTGTTAAAATGGAGAAATTATGTATTTGTTAATTTTTAAAATAAAACATTTTTGAAAGAACTAAGATTACTTTTTAGAAACACATTGAGAATAAAAAACCCTTTGTATGGTAATACAAATGTTCTTTTTTAACATGGTTGCAATATTTTGGGAAATGAGTGCTTACAGTATATACTGTGGTATCTTTTAATATTAATTACTGAAATAATAGCTTATGATGGTGAGGTTCCTGTATTATTTTATCTCCTTGCACTTACAAAACTCATTTACCCAATTACAGCTTTAACTCTCAGAATACTGTAATTTCTCAAATTCTTGGCCAATAAAGCATTTAGCAATACTCAATTATTGTTTTTATTAATCATCCCCATGACCATTGTCTTTGTTGAGGTTATTGTGTTGTTAAAAATCGTTTTTGTTTAAAGCCCTTCCTTCATTTTCTATGTTGAAATTTGGGGAGATTTTATTGAGAGTTTTTCCTGATTTTAGAAATGAATTATTAATTACTGCAGGAGTCAAGGAGAGGGAGGTCAAAACATCCTCTTTGTTACTGATAAAGCTATTGAAGAACATGGGTCAAGTGTGGGCCAGTGATAAACTTCCTGACATAGCATCCTAGACTTACCCAAAGTTTCCCAAGCAGAGCCTTTGGCAGCAGTGAACAAAGGAGCAAAGCAAGCTATAGGTAGGCAGACTCCAAGGGGAGGGGGTAGAGAGATTAAGAAGCAGGGTAACATGTTCACCTCATTCCTCTAAACTGATCAAGCAGAAAAGAGACATTTTGTCTATGAGCAGGAGTAAAGAAAGAATGAGAGCATTACATGAAAGCTTTTCAGATTAGAATCTAAATCAAATCATTAAGATAGAAAAAGAAACATTTCACTTGTCCATTCCTTTGGTAATCACTTAAGTATGAATTTATGAGTAAACTCTTATTCTGAGAGTGTTTTGTTGTTTCATCTCTAAAGCAAGGTAACAAGTATCTAATATCCCGCTTAAGACTGAGGTGCTAGGGCACTGGGCCCACCTAGGCAAAGCTGGGCATGCTGTGGGGAGTTACTAGATGGCATGGAGTTCAAGGTCCCCGCAGAGGGTGGACTCAAAACAAAACAGTTGAAAACTCAATAAGTTAGTGAGAGACTAAGAGCAAAATATAAATAGAAATTCTGCCATAGACACAATAGAGAGTTCATGAAGCATGATCACATGAAGGTAGTGGATCATTTTTGCAGCCTCACCTTGAAGTGAGAATGTTTAAGGTGCAAAGTCAGTTGGAAAAATATAGAAGACAAAACTACCTAAAGAGTTGAGTCTGGAATTCTTGTTACAGTCAGTTCAGTTGAGAATCTTTGAGAAACAATTTCTTTCTCAAGATAATTTCTCAAACAAATTATTTCCTTCTCAGTTTCCTCATTTATACAGTACAAATTCATCATAGATTGGCTTCCAGTTATAGAATTTCCATGGACTAGTCCACTGTTCAAAGACCACAATGCAAACTAAAGACAGAATTTTGAACTATTACCAGCAAGATTATTGAAATATGGTTGCAGGAAGAATTCCATTAAAAGGAAGATTATTTTATTTAGTGATTTCCATAGCTATGTATTCCTCAGGGTCAAAAATTTGCCAGAAAAAAATTTTTTTTGCATGTGTGCTCTGGGACAATGCTTTCAGGAAGATATAAATGTGATTATATAGACTGCTAAATCTTTACCAGAGGGGAAACACCATCTTGAAGAGAATGTCAATATTCCCAAGGTGCCTTTATAATTTGAAAACTCATTTCAATATTCTAATTATTATGTAATTATTATGTAATTTTATTTGTATTTTGAAAAAAAATACTGTCAATTGAACTTTAACAAAATCTTGACAGGTAGGATAGACTGAATAAACATTGACCTTCATCTACATTGGGAACCCAAAACAGATTTGGGGAAGGGCAGACTGAGGTTAAAAAATGGTCAAAAATACATATGCCTTAGCTTGTTTTTTCCTGAAAATAGAAGCTGGGAGAGTATTCAGTAAATTTATTTAGGAATAATCCCAGGAATTAAGAAAGAGGAGGTGGAAAGAATGAGAAAAAGGTAAGAGGAAATGTCACCATCAGGATACTTTCAGCAATTGGAGCTCAATTCTGTTGTGACCTCCTGTTCATTTTATGAAATACTTTCTGAAGTATGGGAGGCTGGATCATTTACCCCTGGACTCCTTTCCCCATTAGCTGAGGTTTGTCCCAAAGGCAATAACTCCCCTTATTTCTGGTGTGTGTTCCTTTAATGATGTAAAAGGCCCTTAGAGAGAAAACCAAAAGGAACATGATGTACATTTAAGGTAGGCTAAGTGATCATGAGGTGAGCTGAGCTCACATGGGACTGACCATCACAGCTGCTGCACCAGAAACATTTACTGTAAGAGGTATTCCTGGCCAATACTTAGAACTTTTCATGGTTAAGTGGAATGATTTATTATAGAGTCTGATTAGCTGGATAAATGTCTTAATTCCACCCAGGGGCAAGCATCCAGCATGTTTGTTTCACCACAGCTATGCTCTAGTTCACTTTCCCAGTTGACCTTCCGAATCCCAAGGCTTTTATACTATTGAACATAGTTAAACAATTTAAAATATTCATTGGCATATTTCTAAGATCCTTCGTTTCCATTTTATACAACTCTTCACTTATTCAACAGTCATTACTTGCCTCCTATTATATGCCAGAAGTTGTGCTAGGCACAGCATTAAGCACTGTACCTAAGTAATCTTATTTAATATTCTCAACAATCCTATGAAAGAGACATCATAATTACCTCCACTTTAAAGAGAAAATTTAGATATAAAGATGTAAAGTAACTTTCCTAAGGCCACATGGCTATCAACTGCCTGAGCCAGCTCTATGACTAGACCCAAAGCATAGTCTCTGTGCTCAAGCTAATTTAGGGAAAACAATGTGGAAGTTTACACTATTGTTCCCAATATGGCACCACTTCCAGATCTATAGCCTCTGTCATGTCTGAAGACTTTGCTGATCCTGACCAGAGGTATGGTATATTTCTGTATCTCATGAATGTTGAGTCTGTTCAAATGATTTTATTTGATTTTGAATGGAGTGCTTGCAGACATGATGTAAGCCAGCAGTTCTCAACCTGTGGGTAGTGACCCCTTTCACAGGGGTTGCCTAAGACCATCCTGCATATCAGATATTTACATTACAATTCATAACAGTAGCAACATTACAGTTATGAAGTAGCAATGAAAATAATTTTATGGTTGGGTCACAACATGAGGAACTCTATTTAAAGGGCCAGAAGATTGAGAACCACTGAAAGCTTGAAATTGATGGCATGGTTGAGCTAGTGCTCTGACACTTTTTTCTTCACCATGAGAACATGCCAAGATAGCTCCTTACCCCCACATCTGAACTTAACTCAGAGCCTAGAGCCAAGCCTGGTAAACCCAGCCTAAATTAGATGAATCTCAGCTAACCAGCAGACACATAGGTAAGAAATAAATGCTTAGTTTAGTATATATGGTTTTGTAGGTATAATTTTATTTTGTGATTATTTGTTATGCAATAGCTTATCAGAAAATAGCTGACTGAGACAATTGGCAAATAAGCAAAAACAAACAAACAAACAAACAAAAACTAATACAGTGTGGTTAGTGGGTGCTGGTTGACCAACCATCCTAATCATTCTGAACTGAGGCAATTCCCAAGAGGTGGAAATTTAATGCTAACACTGGGATATTTCTGGGAAAACTAGCATGATCGGTCACCCTAGACCAGTGGTCGGCAAACTCATTATTCAACAGAGCCAAATATAAACAGTACTTCTTCAAAATAGACTCGCCCAGGCCGAAAACCAACTTCTGCGCATGGGCCACAAAGTTTCAATCGCACTGTATGCGCGCCCGCACATGGTATTTTGTGGAAGAGCCACATTAAGGGGCCAAAGAGCCGCATGTGGCTCATGAGCTTCAGTTTGCCAACCACGGCCCTAGACTGTAAAAAATATTATAATAGACAAATAGGCAGATTTTATACATCTTTTCACTTACTCATTTTCTTAACCATTTCATATATATATATCAATTTAAGGAGAAATTAGTGGAACCTAGGTGGTCATGAGTACATAGAAGAAAGTACATTGATATATGTGTATTTTTGCTATCCAGGTCCATGCAGAGATTTTCCCCTTATAAAAAAATGTCTCTCCTGCCAAGCCAGTGGGGCTCAGTGGTTGAGTGATGACCCATAAACCAGAAGATCATGGTTTGATTCAAGTCAGGACACATGTCCACGTTGCAGGCTCTATCCTCAGCAGGGGGCATACAGGAGACAGTCGGTCAATGATTCTCTCTCATTGATGTTTCTATCTCTCCCTCTCCCTTCCTCTCTGAAATCAATAAAAACATATTTTTTTAAAAAACATGTCTTTCCTGAAGTTATAACTATATGCATATGATTACATATTTTGCTCACCTGAGCACAAATTTCAAGGGAACATTTCAGATAGTAAGAATTTCCCATATGGGATCAGGACGGCAGGGGAGGGCAGTTAGGGGCAACCAGGCTGGCAAGGGAGGGAAGTTAAGGGTGACTGGGCCAGAAGGGAAGGGCAGTTGGGGACGAGCAGGCCTGTAGGGGAGGACAGTTAGGGAAGACCAGGCCTGCAGGGGAGGGCAGTTGGGGGTAACCAGACTGGCAAGGGAGGGCAGTTAGGGGTAATCAGGCTGGCAGGGGAGCAGTTAGGCGTCAATCAGGATGGCAGGGAAGTGGTTTAAGAGGTGATCAGGCTGGCAGACAGAAGCAGTTAGGGGCAATCAGGCAGGCAGGCAGGCAGGCGAACAGTTGGGAGCCAGCAGTCCTGGATTGTGAGAGGGATGTCCGACTGCCCATTTAGGCCCGATCCCACAGGGAACAGACATCCCTTGAGGGGTCCCAGATTGAAGAGGGTAGAGGCTGGCTGAGGGACACCCCCCCCCCCGGTGCATGAATTTTGTGTACCAGGCCTCTAGTTAATAAAATAATCAACAGATGTATGAATAAATGTTGGGCAGTTGTGATCAATCTGGAACAAGGAATGCAAAGCCATTTTCAAGACAGCATGGCCACAGTAAACATCATCTGTGGCCACAAGCTGATAATTGTTATAAAGAATAGCTATAATCATCCTTGGGTACAGAGGCTACTGGTAATTTTCACTTGAAAAATATCTGAAATAGATGTTTCCAGAATAGAATTGGAAAGTTTTCTGCCCCAGAGTTGTCCTCAATAAATGCATGAAATGAACTTTCCTTCATTCAGCAGCTGTTATTAAAGAAATATGTAGAAACAACATACAATTTTGAACTGCTATTAAGTTCTTAAAATATGGTGAGTGGTTGAGAGGCAATAGCAATAGCCTTCTTATTCTTACCTACCTCCAGCCTCCCCTGCTTCCCTTGACCTTTTAGATCACTCCCAGGGCATCCTTTCTAAAGCACACTTCTTCTTAAAATATTTCAATAATTTTTTTTAACATTATTGCATTTATTGGGGTGACTTTGGTTAATAAAATTATGTAGGTTTAAAGTTTATCATACTCTATGATACATCATCTGTATATTGCGTTATAGGTTTACCACCCCAAGTCAACAACTTTTTATTATCTTGTCACAAGAAAAATGTTCTTAGCCTTGCTATTCAAGGCACTTCAAATTTCTAGCTTTACATATCTAACTATCACCTAAACTCAGGACACTGATACTTATTATTGAGTGGAACTGAATATTGCATTAAGGGAGCAAGTTCTGAAGACTGGCAGTCTGGGTTCATATCCCAGTTGAGCACAAGAATTAACTTATTTAGTCCCAGCCTCAGCCTTTGGAAAAATGGGAAAGTAAGTTTCTACCTTATGCCTTTTGAGGATTTATTTAGGTAACATGTAAATCCCCCTAGACTATAATCTTCATGGGGGCAGAAACCAAATTTGTTTTATTCCATACTGAATCCATATTCCACGTATGTAGTAGATACTGAATTTATATCCTCTGAATAATTGTTTAGTTATCTACTATCTACCTGGTACTTTTCTAAATTCTATAGTCATTCTCATGAAGTTCAACTTCTGGTTAAGGAAGGCAGACAATAAATAATTCAACAAATATATATATATATATATATATATATATATATATATATATATATATATATATATATATATATAATAAATGCCACTTTTAACATTAAAATAGGGTCATATACAAGAGTGTGATTTTGTGGCCCAGGAAAAATTCTCTGAGGAAGTCATATATGAACTGAGATCTAAATATTTGGAAACAAAAGTCATGCAAAACTAGGAGGGATGGGAACATTGCAGGTAAAAGGAATCTAAAGTGACTAGGCATTGAAGTAGGTGTGTTCAGAACAGAGAGAAGATCAGCACAGCTAGGTCATCATGGCAGTGGTCATGATGAGAATAATACAGTACAAATTGAGTTGAAATGAATAACAAGGGCCCTTTGGATACCTAAGATGAAATTGTATATTAAGTGTAATAGGAAGCCACTGGAACTTTTAACCCAGAGGAATGATCACAGTCCCCTGGACAGTTGTGTAGAAAATTGATTTTATGGGAAAAAGAATAAAGCAAGGAACTGGTTAAGAGCTCAGATTGTAATCCATATGAGAGATCATGGTGGCTTGTCTTTGTCCGATACAATGGAAATAGAGAGAAAAGAGGATTTAGAATATAGTTTGGAGGAGGTAGAAACATAGGAATGAGAGGAGTCAAGGATTATTTCATTTAGGGCCACAGTATGTCTTTTGTGGACCCTAGACACTTTCACCTTTGTGGCCCTCCCCCCAGGAAAATAATATTAAAAATTCTATTTAATGAGTGCATTTTTTTAAAAAAATGAATGTAATCTAGGCTGGATTATATTATTTTTTCTTCTAATTGTAAAAGAAATTAAAACATTGTGGTGGGTTCCTCAAAGTATTGTGGACTCTAAGCACTATACCTAATGGGTAAATTGACCCTGGTTCCATTTTTAACATGAAAAATACAAATTTTAGTAGAATATATTTGAAAATAGCAATGCCTTAATGTATATTAGATATCTTTGTTATTATTTATTATTATTATTATTATTATTATTATTATTATTATTATTATTATATACTGGATATGTTCTATGTTTCCAAACCTCTGTGAATTTGGTCATGTTGCATCTTCAATTCTTTACCTGTCAAAAGCTCATCCATCTTTCAATGCCCAGACTAAGTGTCTGTTTCCTTAAGTCTTCCTGACTTCTCAATGGTCTTGATCTTTCTTTGCCTCCATAAGTCCATACTGATCTCTCTCTCTCATGGCTCTAATTAGAGTCTGCATTTTTATTTATACTAATTTATGCACTTCTCTCCATTACAAGCTTTTGAGCCCCTTCTAGTGCTTACTGATATATCTTACACCATGGTTGTATCTCTTAGTGTGCCTAGCCAAGTGTCTTGCATAAAGTAAGATCTCAATAAATATTTGTTGACTTGAATATCAAAGAAAATAGCCATTCAGCCAAGTAGTATCACCAAACCTGTTGGGGCAAAACTAGTCTCCAGTATTGCTGCCCAGGATTACTTTGAGACCAAATGCTAAAAAGAGGAATGCAACTGCAACTCCCCACTTTGCAAAGGATGCTGCCAGGCTCCTAAATAACAACTTTCTGGGAACATCCATCCAAAACACCACCTGGAGGACAGGCAGGGACTTGTACCTTGTTGACTCACAGAACCATAAATCTAGAGCTTTGGCTAATCTCCAACATGGTTAATGATGACTATGATCCATGGCAGTTCAAAGATAAAGATTCTGATTAGATATAGAAAGGAAATTAGATCCTGAGTAAATGGAAGCATTATTCATTTAAATGTCATTTGTCCTAATATTTTATACCAGACACTGTGCTTGGCACTTTGGAAAATATAAATAGATGTAAGATCCAGTCCTCATTCTCAATGTAACTTTTTCATAGTGGTAGATAGAGCTGAAGAAAAAAAGACACTGGTGGATGCTCTAGTGTGAAGAAGGTATTATTTAGCTCCAGCATGAATTGTTTTAACATGAAACAGTTGAATTAATCAGCCCATATTCTTGAACCTCAAATTCTCCTTCTGGAAAAAAAAACCTACTACTTTTTTGTCTAGCAGGAATGGTGGGTTTCACTACTTAGGAAGCATAATAATTTCTCAGCTTTTAAATAATTTAGGTTTTTAAAAACTCAGTTTTCAGTTAAGTACATGAAATGCATTTCAATTTTCAAGCTACTATTTTGAGGAAGGATAGAGGAACTGATGCCTCAATAAGTTAATAAATAATCATTTGAATAATTAATTCACATATTTATCAACAATTATTTTTTAAGCACCAATCAGAGCAAGGCATTAGGAGCTGTGTAAAGCAGGGGTTCTCAGCTCTCTGTGGTTTAATTTTCTACAGTTTCAGCTACCTGTGGACAACCATGGTCCAAAAGTATTAAGTGGACAATTTCAGAAATAAACAATATGTTTTAAATTGCACATTGTTCTGAGTAACATTATGAAATCATCCCTTTGTCCAGTGTATCCATGCTGTACATACTACTCACCCACCAATCACTTAGTAGCTATGTCATCAGAAGGGTGATAATAACCTAAACCTGTTACAATTTCTATATCATTTATCTCCCTTCATCTCATCACATGGGCAATGTATCATCTCATATCATCATAAGAAGAAAGGTGAGCATAATACCATAAGATATTTTTTAAGAGACCACATTCACATAACTTTTATTACAGTATATTGTTTTAAATGTTCTATTTTATTATTAGTTAGTGTTGTTAATCTCTTACTGAGTCTAATGTAAATTACATGCCATCATGGGTATGTATGTACTGGAAAAAACATAGTATACGTAGAGTTCTGCACTATCCTGAAACTAGGGGCCTTGGAATATATCCCCAGGGATAAGAGGGGACTATTATATGTTGTCCTTTAAGGAACATTGACAATGTCTGGAGATATTTTTGGTTGTTTTTTATATGTCCTATATTTCTTACAAATAGGCTTTTTTTTTTTCATACAGTTCCCTTCTCTTGGAAGATCTTTCTTAGCATCTCTTCTTAGCCAACCTTTTTCTATTAAAATAACCATGACAATTTTTAACTGGGGTACAAAGAAAGAAGTCATGAAATGTTAGGCCAGAAAATTGTTTGCTGTGTGAGGGCTGTCCTGTGGACTATGGGATTCTCAGAGGCATCCCTCACCTCTACTCCTTAGATGCTGGTAGCACTTCCCTAGGTGTGAAAAACAAAATGTCTCCAGACTCATCAAATATCCCCTGGTGGGAGGGGCACAATCACATCCTGGTGAGGACTTCTCCTGTAGGAGAATTAGAAAGAACTAAGAAGGGTGTCGAAGTTTTGCAGAAACAGACCCTTGTATATAGTGTTATGGAGGAGAAAAGCCATTTTGCACTCTGTATCAAAAACCTTAACAAATACAAATGTTGATGACCTTTGAGCTATTAATTCCATTTCCAGTGAATCTTCCACAAAGAAATATTCCATATTCCATATTTAATCCATGGTTATTTGTATGGAAAATAATATAAAAATTAATAAATAATAATACAAGAATAAACTGTGTTTTATGGACTCACAACTGTAAACCTACTTTTGCCCCACCCTGTATGTACATATGTGTGTGTGTATATATTTAAAGTACCTAAAGTCTAATTTTTCCTGAGTAAACAGGTAAGTAAATTCTAGAATAGCTACATTATGGAATATTATACAATCATTAAAATATGTGTTTAAGAAGAGATTTCTCTGATGTCGAGTGAAAAAAATAAAAGCTAGTTGCTAAACCACAACTATGCAAACAATACTTAGTAAAAAACAAGTAATAGTAAAACTTGAAGGCACTGTATCAAAAATTGTAATATTATTATTTTAAAATACAGAACAAATATGGTAATTTTATTCTTTTTATATTATATATTATAATAGATTTTGTTGTAAATCTAGTCACTTGTTTTATTGTAAATGTAATCAGTTTTTCCCTATTTCATATGTCCAAGTTGATGTGAAATGCTAATTGGGGTATCATCAGTAATGTTTCTCTGTAATGATGGGTTGAGCATCACCATGCTTTCTTCAAACCTCTTATGATATTTTTTGAAAAAGGGATGTTGGTTCTATTATTGGCATCCTGTTTGTTGATAGAAAACTCCTTTTCCCCCAAAATTTGGCATCAAAGGCAAACCACTGATGAAATGCATTTACATTGGAACTGTATCCACCCAAGAACCAATCCCAGGTTTTTTCCAAAAGCTTTTGATGTGTAACCTAAGTTCTTTGTTTCAATAGTGGAGTCCTCTTCAGAAAAATATCTTCTATTTAGCTGAGTGAAGAAAAGGCCTACAGGAGAAAGTCATCACTTTATGAATATAAAATGCTCATAAAAGAGACAGCTTTGGTAACTCATTCCTCAAAGGAGATGTTGACTGGGAGTTTCCAGAAAGTAGAGTGCAAAGGCATCGCTTCTGGCTCCTATAGCAAGCACTGTTTCATAAAACATGCAGCTATTTTTTGTAATCAGATATTCTGCTTTCTAGATGCTCATTTATGAACAACTTGGAATCATGCTTAAAAACATAATAATAGCGTATTGGAGTTGTTTTAATAACCCTTTGAAATTTTTTCCAGATTAGATTAAGCAGTAGACAAAAATACTCAAAAAGGATACACACAAACACACTCACTCATGCGCATGCGCGCGCTCTAGATGTGACCTGCTTCAACAAGATACTCTTGAAAACATAATTTATAACTTTCTTTGTAGTCATACCTCATTTACTCCTTGCAGTACTTTGAAAACCGATCTTTTCCTTAGCTATGCTGAGTTTGCATGTAACTGGACACATCAAAACATCCATGTTTTTCTTACATGCCACGTGAAAGTGACAGCATCCTTTCTTTGTGGTTTTGGTTAACATCTACACGTTCTTCCCAAAACACCACCAGAGAATGTTATTTCCTGATGGGAATGCAATGATATGCTTCACATGTGACATGCTCTACTGAGGATGTGGCCCAAGAAAATCAGAAAGCCCACTGTGAAAGCAGTCAGTTATTTTCAATATGAAATTGCATCCACTGCCTGGATTTGTCCCCTCTCTGATACAGTGTGTGAGGATCCATCCTTTTTCACTCCAAGTGGGGTTCTACCAGATATGCAACTATCTAAGCAGCAGAAGGGATGATATAAAGATGCATAATTCTCCAACCTGACAAAACAATGATTTTAATGCACATCCCAACCTCCCTTCCCACACAAAATTTCAAATTCATGTGAATGCCTCTCCTTTTTCACATATAGCTTCTTCTTGTATCCAAAGATATTTGAAAGGAGGTGCGTTTCAGCACAGGAATGACGGTCAGAGTCATTTTAGACTACTCATGATGAGTATTATACATCCATCATTCATTGAGCTCTTTCATGTAAAGTGATAAGCCCATTGGTAATCTGATGGTTTATTTGATTTAATCCTTGAAACAACTTTACAAAATTGACTCTATTATTCTCATTTAGAAACTGGCATCCAAGTTCTCATAGCTGTAATAAATGGTATGACCTGGAATATTAAGAAAAGTTTGTTGGGTCTCTAGGGAGATTCCTTAACCTTTCAGTATCTCCATAACAAAATTCTGAAACAGTCTAGAGTTTATAGCTATTCTGTGGTTCCAAAACACCCTTCTACTTTGGTCAATTGAGTAAAGCTTTTCCTGCACTTGGTTTCATATCTAAATGCTCTTTAGCTGTCTGGAAAATGTCCAACAATGAGCCTCCAAATCTGTGGCTATATACCAACACAGTACATGCTACATACTAAGGGCATCTCTCCAAGATGGTGTTTCAAAAACAAAGAGGCCAGAGAGATTAGACTGAAAAAGACCAACCTCAGAAGATGAAAATTCACAAGTTTGAAATAGTGACTGAAATCTCAGACACTGAGGATTACCATGAGAATATCTGTGACTCTGAGGTGTGGTTCCCAAGATATATTCACAGAGTGAACTTTACCAAAATATGAAGTAGAGGTATAACTTTAGCTATCCATTCTTGTCTCCTCTTTCTATATTAGTATGTTCATTCTTCCCAAATAATTCTTACCAAGACAGGAGAGATTTCAATGGTGTATCACTTATACAAATATTTTCATTTTAAAAATGGACCACATGATAAGGCACGTTTGAAACAAAGGAATACATTTTTAGCAGTGAGATTTTAAGCATCTGGATGGCATATTGAGGACAAGGAGTTTTCCAGGGCCGTATAAATTACTACCTACTCAGACAATGCAGAAAAGCAGAGATGACTAGACTTTCTATGCTCCCTTTCTCCAAAAATGGTCCTTAAGAAAGTTCTTAGACACGGATATTAATCACCCACCATACCTTCATCTCCAGCCTTCAAACTCTCCTGTGTACCTGACACATGTTTAACTTCCCACTACAAGTCTTTACTTCAATATTATATAGACACATCCATGTACAAAACCTGAATGCAATGTTTCTGGTCCTAAACCTGATCCTCTTCTTGTTTCTTATCTTCTGAGCATGCCACACAAGTCTTCAGCTCTTCTTAGACCCTTGGAAGACTAAAACTAATGTTTTTCAGCTCTACTCCTAAAATATACATACTGTTCCATCTTCATTGTCAAGTCTCTGAGTTAAGCCTTCATCATGTCTTGCTTGGATTTCTAAAAAGCTCCCTATAAAATAAAACAAAATAAAATACTCCCTATGTAATGTGCTGCCAAGTCTCTCACCTTCAACCCATATCCCATATCACTATTAGACAATGTTTATAAAATAGAGCTGATCATATCACACTTCTGTTTGAAAATTCTATGGTCCACATCCAAGTACAAACTCCTTCCTGTGAATCAAAGCCATTTAAAATTTGACCTCATTTACTTCCCTTTCTCAAATGGACACACTCTTTACTGCCTCAATAATTCATAAAAATCAAGTGTGAAAAAAAACTCCATTTTCTTTTTTTCCTGTAATTGAATTGAGTTTATTTCTTGAGTGACCATTTTCACTCTGTACTGTCTTTAAATGTCAAAGTAAACTCAATTACTTCTGGGATTTTTAAAAATTCCATATCAGTAATTTTAGTCACACTCAATTTAAAAGGTAATATAATTTGAAATTTCTCCCTCCTCAGTTCCTTTAAAGTGTTCTCAGTTCCCCCCTCCTATTGGTCCTGATTCTAAACCTCTGGGTGTTCAATTATTCCCTTATGTTACTGTATAGTATGCAGCACATTTTTGGAGGAGTGGGGGTGGCGTTCTGCGGTCATGCTGGCATCTGTAGTTCCACATCTTGTCTATTTCTCAGCTGAGATGATGCCTAGTTCTTGTTTGGCAGGTGGCAACTGATCCATCTGGCATTTTGACTCCTATGCAGCTTTCTAGCATCTAAATTCAAACAAAGATGCAGTTACATCCTCATTCACTCCATGTGAGTGATTCAAGCCCCCACTCTGCTCTGAGGTCCTCTGATTGGCTGGCATATTAGCTCTCCCTCTCACCTAATACTTAGGTTTTACTCATGGCCTCAGATGACATAAAATATTTTCAAAGTCTCTTGGGTCCATGGAAAATTGAGGATGAGATCTCCTGGTTAGATATCCATGCTACCATGTCTCCTCTCCTTTATATATTCAAGTTTATTGTAGGAAAGGGCATAGAGCACAAGGCCCTGTCATCATCTTTTCAAACTCTCTCCCTCTCTTCTCTTTAAATAAAAAATAATTTCATTTTATTGAATTACTAGAGGCCCAGTGCACAAAATTCATGCATGGGTGGGGGGGTCCCCTCAGCCCAACCTGCACCTTCTCCAGTCCAGGAGCCATCAGGGGATGTCCTACTGATGCCTTAGGCCCACTTCCCGTGGTTCTCAGCTCTCTGTGGGGCCTTGCTGCTTTGCCCCACTGTCCTCTGTCTGCAGGGGGCTTCGCCTCTTCCATGCCCTGCTGTCCACTCTCTGTCTCTGTCTGCCAGGCCTGGGGGCTTCGCTGCTGCCTTGGAGATGAAGCCCCCATGCGCTGCTGTCTCCTCTCTGTCTGCCAGGCCTGGAGGCTTTGCCGCCACCGCCATGCAAATGGAGCCACCATGCCCTGCTGTCCATGGGCATGGGGGCTTCGTCACCAATGTTGCGTGAAGGAAGCCACCACATTGTGTCCGCTGGGCTGGGGGCATGCCGTGAGTAGTGCTGCGGCCCCTGGGAGCATGCCCCCAGCTCAGCAGCCCCGTGTTGCATCCACAGCCCTCCCTTCCCCTGCGGCCTGGGTGCAGGACGCTGGCATTGTCGCCTTGGTGCCAGCATCCTGCCCCTGGACACTGGGTGCCTGCATATGCAAATTAACCCAACATCTTTTTTGGTAAATTTGCATACTCACTCCTGATTGGCTGGTGAGCATCTCAAAGGTACCATCAGTTTGCATTTTTCTCTTTTATTAGTGTAGATAATAGGAGAAAGGCAGAAAATAAAAACCCTTGCTTTCATCTTCTTGCCAATCTATTGGGAGTGGAGATGGGAGTAAAAAATCTATCATCTTCTACTTAAGGCTTCCACATTGAACACTAAAAAAAAAAATTACTGAGGATGAAAGAATATTTCAATAAATAAAAAAATGTAAAATTGTAAAATATCTAGGAATATAATTCTCTTAACTGTATTATTCAAGATTGTTCATCTATTCTTGGCTGCTTGACTTTCATGTAATTATTTCAATTGACTGATATATTTATAAACAGAAATTCTGCTATTTTAGTTGGAATTACATTAATTGATAGATCAATTTAGGAAAACTTGACATATTTAAAATATTGAATCTTTCAGAATGTCTAGTGAAAGAAGCCAGGCACAAGAGTAATTATGACCCATTTATATGAAGTTTTAAAGCATACTTGTTTACTCACTAAACAATTTTCTAAGCATGTCAAGCTCTTTCATTCTTCTAAGCTTTGCACATGTGATTTCACTCCTTCGCCTCATGACACCCACCCATCTTTCAAGGCCCACTATGAATGTCGCTTTCTTTGTGGAATGAAGAACCAGACAGCTATGAAAACCTCAGGTTGATAGGTTGCATCAATGGCCCCAATTCCTCACCCCTTCCTGAGTGGTCATTGTTTACCATGTAACCTTGTTCTGACTCTGGATCTGGTCATGAGATTTGCCTTAGCCATTAAGATGTTAGCAAACCTGATGTAAAGAGAGGCTTGAAAAGCACCTGCATTATTGGCTTTCTCCTCCCTTGACCTCTGCCATTGCCATAAAAACATGTCTGGCTACCCTTCTGCAAGATGAGAGACATATGGATCAGAGCCAAGTAGCCCAGTTGTCCCAGTTGAGGCCTGTTTAGATCAGCCATCTGCCAGCAGACATTCAGACGTATGAATGAGCCAGCCAAGATCAGCAAAACTACCTAGGAGACCTGCAGCTAACTGATGCATGAGCCAGACGAGTTGAGATTATCAGCTTCCTCCAGATCATGTAGAATCATGAACTAAATGATTGCTTATTAATATATACTAATAATTTTTGTGGCAGTAGATCATTAATATAACCCAGAACTCTTTCTGTCTGACCAATATTAAAATTTCATGAGTAAAGTTTGTTTTCCTGGGCCTTTATTTATTGTTCTTTTAAAATGTGGATGATACCATTGCGTGCATCATACAGGGTCCTAGAATAAAATATGACACAATAAAATTAGGGTAATTCTATGAGGCTTCAGTGAAGAGATTATTTATAAGGGGATATGCAGAGTATTTAAAAATCATAAAAGGTAATGTAGTATTCCAGGCCAATTACTACCCCTAGGTCCAAAGGACCTAGGAGAGAGAGAGAAGTTATCAGAATCTAGAACAGTGGTTCTCAACCTTGGCTGCACATTAGAATCACCTGGGAATCTTTTTAAAATCCTGATTTCTGGGCCTCATCCTCCGGAAATTCTGTTTCTTTGTTATGGGGTGGGGCCACAACAGTAGTAACAAAGAAAAGGAATTTCCAGAGGATGAGGCCCAGAAATCAGGATTTTAAAAAGATTCCCAGGTGATTCTAATGTGCAGCCAAGGTTGAGAACCACTGCTCTAGAAGGTAAAACTTGTTGAAAAGGGCCACTTTGCAAGGAGTTGTAACTTTAATTGAAAGGAGGCAGCAAGCTTGAGGCAGCCTGCAGGGATTATCAAGGGGATTTACTATCTTGGTTTCATTCTTCTCCCTTTATCTAATCTTTTGCCAGGACCAAATCAAACCTAAAACCAAAAGTCAGAGGTCTAGAGAGCTCTTTTATGTAATCCACATATGTCATTGTCTGGGGCAGAGAGCATAGTAAAGAAAAGCAAACAGAGAATGTGAAGGGGCAAGCAAAAAATGGCCATAAGAAATGGTCATGGTTTTATAAGGCCATGTATGAACCTGTCAAATCCTTTCTTGGAAGCATATTTCCATATGGTGGGGCATAGGGTAGGAGTTTGGAGATAGTACTGCTAGAATCAGGCACCTTAAAATACAGAAAGTGAGAAAATAGAGGCAAAGAGAAATATGTCTCAGGATCATCCAAAGAAATGCCTTTTATATCCCTCTGGTCACATAGCTAGAACAGGCTGCATGAGTAGACTCAAGAGCAAAACTGATAGAATATAATAGAATCCAGATTCAAACCATCAGATTGAACACTTTCTATAAACAGGTTATCTCTAGCCTGTCTCATATGCTGGTGTAGGACCCTATTAATCACCAGTTAGCCTGTCTTAGTCTCTTTGGGCTACTATAATAAAATCCCAAAGACTGGTGGCTTATAAATAACAACAAAATTATTTCTCACAGTTTTGGAGTCAGGGAAGTCCAAGATCTAGGTGCCAGTAGATTTGGTGCCTGGTGAGGGCCCACTTCCTGGTTCATAGATGGCTATCTTTTTACTGTAACTCCTGTGGCAGAAGGGACAAGGGATCTCTCTGGGGTCTCTTTTATAAGGCCACTAATTTCATTCCTAAGGCTTCTACCCCCGTGACCTTATCACCTCCCAAATATTCCACCTACAATCACCATCACATTTTGGATCAGGTTTTAACATGAATTTGGGGGGACACAAACACTGAGTTTATAGCAGTGCATTATATTCAAGGTTGCCCAAAAGATAGAACTATGGCTCTAGACACCCCTTAAATAAGTGCAGATTTGCAACAGAAAAGATGAGATTAATTCCGTACCAACACAATCCAGTCTCTGAACCTTGGCTGCACTTTCTTAAGTACAAATCTCTCATCATCATTCTTCTTTCTGCATCCTTCAAAATGGTTATAAACAAACATGGTAGACCCATTATAATCGATCAAATGTTATTTGAATGTTGTTGAGTGATATGTTGAATGAGAAATCTGGCTAGTGGTTTGATTCATTTCTTCCCACAACCTGTGCAAGTCATCCCTAGTTTTTTGTCCCATTCTTTCAGTGCTCATTTATTTGACAGTGATATGATAGTTAATAAAATAGAGGTGACAGTTCAGAAGAATGCCCATAAATTCTTTATCTACTTTTGAGGTGAGTATGAAACTATTGTTAGGAACTGTAGTAAGTAGCAGCCAGTGTGTTGCCTATCAATTACAAAGGCCTATGATTCTTGTAGCAGAACTATAAGGTATACTTTTAATCATGTTGAACCATGTTGGGAAAGAGTTCAGTATCATGAAGAAGTTTTTCCTCTGAAATCATTCTGCAAAATCGATTGAGTTCTTAATAATTGTGTGTGTGAGTATATATGTGGATGGATGTGTGTGTGTGTGTGTGTGTGAGTGTGTATTGACCCTGTTCAAGAAAAAGACAGGTCCTTATTAGCCTGGCCTTTCTCACACACATTTATAAGCTCTTTTCAATATAAGAAATGATTCCAGAAATTAATTTGAACAAATGTTTCATTCCAGGAAAGACATTATGCAAATCTGTGTCTCTTCATTAGTTATCCCACCAAAAAAAGACAATGCAGAGGCTAGGCAATTGCTCCCTTTTTAATGTTTTTTTTGTGTGTGTGTGCACATTCTTAGGGCTCTTCATACTAAGTCAGATCACTGTTCATTGTAATTTGCCATCAATTGTAAAGATTTAAAAAGTCTACCCTGTTCCATTAAGCATAGAAATGTGAGGAAATGTGGGTTCTAAATTTGTGCTAATGTATTATATGTATTATTTTTTAACAGTAAATTGCATTGTCATTAAGCACCAAGTTGCTGGGATCTTGGTGTTATGTGATATTTTGTACCAACATATATTTCAAATGTTCCAAGATGAGTCAGAGGTTAGAAAAAATGGTCTATGTTTATTGTAAAGTACTAGGACAGACTCAGAATTCTGTAACTGTTTTTCATTCCTTTCTGACAGTGCCAAAACCCTTTAAAGTCATAAGTTAATGCCACCAAATGTCTTTTTCCAATAGGTAGTGAGGAGGCCAGGGGATTTGGATACTTCCTCCCCAACTTAAACACTCTTGCTCCTCAGAACTTATAGTAAGTCACTGGACTAGGGATCAAGAAATCTGGATTCTGGGCCTGACTCTGCCTATTCCCCATCTGCAAGGCATTTGGCGTGTCAGTTAGCTTCCAGATACCTCAGTGTCTCCATCTCAAGAGACAGAGAGAGAGACTAACATAAATATTCAGTATCTATTTCAGAAAGTTGTTATAAAGCTCTAAATAAGGTGATAAATGAGAAGGCACTTAGCAAGTTGAAAAATTATACTAATGCAAGCCATTATCATTGCCACTGTAGCAGGTACTGGGGTGCATTAAGATTCTCCAAGTGGTCAAGGGACATTAATGGTCAGAACATGACAATATTTGTACTTGTCAAGGATTGGATTAATGATTTACTTGTGAGTACCTTCCTTGGGGTCACAGAAAAAAATATCCATACTCCCATGAATTCTGGCCAATTTTTTTTAATCCAAGTTTTGGGGGCAAAGAGCAGAAGAAGCTAGGAAACTGTCCAGAGCCCCTGGTGCACGTGATCTCCCCTTATAAATTTTTTTCCCCTCTTATCATTTTTATTCCCACCCTGTGATTCTGCTCTGTTCAGGTCACAGATCTATTTGTTCAAATGACCTGGGATGTTGAGTTCTTCTAATTTCTCTTAAAACAAGTTTGATCTCATTACCTGGAAACCATTTGAGAATGCAACAGATTAAAGAAGCTTTCCCGGGTATTCCACTGGGTATTTTTGGATCTCTTATGAAGGTATTCACTTTCTTAAGCTGTGTCTGTTGTCTCTGGGGTCGTAGGTCATAAATCTATGGCCTTGATGCAGACAGGGGAAAGAAGGAAGAGCTCTTTCCATTTTCAAAATCCCTCCTTTCATGAGGAATCCACTTGTGTGGGGATACACAGGAAACATTACATCCAAAACAGCTAAATTGTCCTAATTGGACAACTGTTCAAAGTTTTCATAAAGGCCTTGGAGGCTGTTTCAGAAGACACTGTTCTCTTTTATGTACATAATAGTAAGTATTAGGTGGCTTGGGTTTCCTTATTAAGTCAGGGGTTTGTCAAATTTAGCTCCCAGGGGACTATAATAAACTTATTTTCTTTCTTTTTCCCCAACCAAATTTCACAGTTCTTTCCCTCCCATATTTCTGTTTGCCTGCCTGAGGAAGTGACTTTTCGCCCACACTCCCACTTCCCAAAGAGATAACTTCTTTGTTTTGTTTTTTTATTAGATGACAGTTACTGCTGTAAGGGAGATAGAAAGTAAGAAAATGGAGAGAAATCCAGGCATCCCAAAGGCCATGATGAAGACAGTAAAAAATACGACTAGGGTTGGAACCATGCAAACAGTGGGTCATCGCTGCTCTCAAGATGGGTAACATTAGAGTCCCAAGAGAATATCTGGTGTCTGCAAATGTCAATTTTGAGCTCATAAATATTGGCCCTATTACATATTCCCTTTCAAAGTTTTCATGTGTTTAGACTCTATCTTATCCCAGTGGCCTGAAAAGATCGACCTTATTTCTTTAAGTGGGAGGAGTGGATTTTACTATTCAGTCTACATATGCTCTAAGTACAAGAAGATGTCAGCCTCTTGCTTAGGGTTTTAATCTCCTCCTCCCACACACACATACCCCAATAGTGGTGACAGATCATTGATAGGGTGAAGAGTATGCAATAATAATAGATCACAGTTGATTAATCGCTATTCACTGCACTAACTATAAATAGATTTTTCTTACAGACCCTGGGAAATTGTGGAGGATGTGCTATAAGAAGAAAGACAGAATAGTCAAGATAAGTGGCCTTGAAGTCCAGATGGGTCCATCATTCAGAAAAAAGATACATTTTGAAAGTAGATTAAGAACAGCACAGGGCCATAACTGGTTTGGCTTAGTGGATAGAGTGTCGGCCTGCGAACTGAAAGGTCCCAGGTTCGATTCCAGTCAAGGGCATGTACCTTGGTTGCGGGCACATCCTCAGTGGGAGGTGTGCAGGAGGCAGCTGATCGATGTTTCTCTCTCATCGATGTTTCTAACTATCTCTCTCCCTGCCTCTCTGTAAAAAATCAATAAAATATATTTAAAAAAAAAAAGAACAGGACAGGGCTGAAAAGAGACAAACATCAGAGGGCTGATCTTTGCAAGATCAACGGTAGAAAACAGACCCTGGGAACTCGCAGAGTTTTAGATTATTTCCCACCCTTTAACCCTATATAATGGCTGGCTTGAGACAAGAAGGTAGGGTGGTTTTTCAGGGATACTATACCTTCTGCCCTCTCAGATTGCATCTGAATAAAAGCACCTCAAAGGTTCAACCTCATCTCCACTTATTGACTCGGGCAGCAACAGGCTGCATGTACACACTTTGTTCCGGTTTCATAATCACCAAACCACTTTCCTTGGGAACTAACTCTGTGTCTGTGAACATAAGGGAAACAAACAATTAATGTGTTCTGCACGTGGCACAACTACTTTTCCTGCTGATTCTTGGATATACATTGAACACATATGAACTATGAGTGGACATCTGCTACAGAGTTCTGTCCGCCCTCTCCCTGCCTGGCAGACTCCCTTGCTCTCTCTGGATTTCTAAGTTGGAGTTGCCGTTTTAATTTTCTTTATTCCCCCTACCTTAATTCTCCACCTAGGAAAAGCAAGCTTCTTAGAAAATAAGTCACCATGTCACCCAACTTTGACTTCAATGTCTATTCCTAAATCAGAAACATAAAATGTGGAAGTTCAAGCCAAACTAAAGCTAAAGGTAAAGATAAAGGTCAAGTTCACTTAGCTGCTCATTGGCAGGGAGGATCATTCAAAACCAATTAACCTGCCTAATGCAGTAGGTGTCCATGGTAGTCAGACTGAACAGTTTAGTCCACAGCAGGAGGGGAAACCAAATGACCAAGTTATCCACCTGAAAGTGGGATGTGGGGTGTTGAAATTACATATACAAGCTATAGCAACCTAAAATCAACAGCCATGCTGAACACACAACACAATACACAGATGATGTATTGCAGAATTGCATACCTAAAACCTATATAATTTAATTAACCAATGTCACCAATAAATTCAATTTAAAAAGACTTGGAAAAAAAACACACCAAGTAAAAGCACCAAGCAGATGATGACTATAAAAACTTTGGTTGTGAATTTTAAAACATTTCATACTTTTTTTGTTGTTGCTTTTACAGCTTTTAAGAACCAACTCTCTAAAAGTATTTATTCCTCACTCTCCCTAGTAAAAAAACAAACAAACAAATAACAACAACAAAAAAAACCCACACCAAAAAACGCATAATTCTAAATAAGTTATTAAGTAAAATAGTCTTACAGTTTCCAAGAAGAAAAGAGCTCCAGCCCCCAGCCTGTGAAAGCTGCTGGAAGGTTTGGCTACTGTGGTCCTGCTCCTTCTGCAGGTGACAGAAGGAGTCTCTTGGCCTCCACTATGCTTGTACCTGGGAACTTAAAGTTGTTCCCAAGAGAGGAGATGGGAACCATTCTTCCAGAAGTTCTTGGGAGACACGTCTTACCTAGACAACCACTCAAAAGGCTGATGGGTTAGAAGATGCTGGACCCCCATGGGAGGTTTGGGTCCCACAATCTAAATGTCTAGTAATTGGAAGAATGGTTTGAAACCCCATTCTTCTTTTCCTCAGGTGTAGGGATTGAGGCTCATTAGGGAATCCCACCCAGGCTCACACAGCCCTCGGTCTGGTGTCTCAGGAGTCACCTATAAATTTTGGGAATGTGTACACAGGAAAGAATATGGGATCTAGGGCACTCATAGAAAGCCTGTCCTGTTGCTATTTTAACTATGTCACAGCTGTGTCATAGAGGAAAAGAAAATGTGTAAGAAAGTTATGAAGGGAGTTTTGCCAATTGTGAGTTGCATTAATCTACTCACATGTAAAAGTTCCTCCTCATTTGAGCCAAGATAGGGATCAGTATAGGGACACTGAGAATAATACCTGCAGAAGACAGTGGATTTTTTTTTTTTTACTTATGAAGAAATTCATTGATCAGCAAGGAGAAAGCCTTGTGCTACCGTAAGAGAATAGCTCCCTTGTCACAGGAGGGGCGTGCAGCAGCTGCAAGCAGTGGTCTTATGTAAGGCCCTGCTCTCAGCCCTGGGGCCTGGTGCTCAGACTCAAGCCAGGATCCAAGAGGTCCGCGTGCCAGGTGAATGAAATCCTGTCTTTGTTTGACTGCCCTCAAGTCTCTTGTGCTGGGACGTTCCGTGCAACAGAAACCCAGACACCTTATTATACAGAAACTGGGGAGGGGAAGAGGAAGGAGGCTTGTAGGTGCCAAAGGCAGTGGCAAAAACTGAATAGGCAAGAACTTTCTCCCAGCCAAGTCAGCAGAGTGTCCTAAAGTCTCAGAGATTCCGCAGTCTTTGAGGATGGAAAAGAGAGGTCGAGAAAAGCAATCTAACTACTATAACACAGCGCACACATAAAAAACTGCACCGTTACTTTTAAAAAGTTATATACAGAAGATTTTATTAAGTGTTGAAAAGATTTTTATATAGGTTTTTAATTGTGCTAACTACATTGAAAGTTCTTGGGTCCCTACTAAATTAACACAATAGGCTATGTAACACAATAATGACATCGTTGATCCATCAAATTAATTTTAAAAAACAAAACTTTTAAGTGATGTCATGTAAATTGTACAATTATTTTTATTATAAAAGTAATAGATAAATTGAAAATAAAGGGGAATATCTCTATATATAAAAGCTTAAGTGACTGTTACATTGGAACAACTAGAACGACCAGTTGCTATGATGCGCACTGACCACCAGGGGGCAGACACTTAACGCAGGAGCTGCCCCTAGCCCGCAGGCCCCAATCACCGATGGGGACTGGCCAACCTCCCAGTCCCTTCCAGCAGCTGGCAGGTTCCGATCACCCAATCGGGGCCAGACCCTGGGCTGGGACAGGGAACCAGGGGTGGGTGGTGGCAGATGCGGGCAGTGAGGCAAGGAGGAGGTGGGGAGGTGGGGAACCTGATCAGCCAGGATCACCAGCTAGGCCTAGGGACCCCACCCATACACGAATCTCATGCACTGAACCTCCAGTCTATATATATAAAAGCCTAAGTGACCGAACAACCAGTCATTATGATGCACACTGACCACCAGGGGGCAGATGCTCAATGCTGGAGCTGCCCCCTGGTGGTCCATGTGCTCCCACAGTGGGAGTGCTGCTCAACTGACCAACGGGTGCCAGATGCAGGGTTATGGCTGGCCACCGCAGCCAGGAGACCGCAGCAGAGCGGCAGCAAGCCTACAGAGTGGTGGCGGTGACAGGAACAGTGGGGCTGGGATGAGCAAGAGTGGCAGGCAGCATTGGACTGCTGGTTTCAGCCCGATCCCCATAGGCCACACCAAGGAACCCCACCAGTGCACGAATCCGTGCACGGGGCCTCTAGTTACTTATACTATCACTAATGTAGCTTAATCACCATTATATACAGAACAATTTTAGGGAGAAAATATTTGCAAATGATACATCCAATAATATCCAAAATGTAAAGAACTCATACAACTTAACACTGAAAGAACAAACAATCCAATTAAAACATGGGCAAAGGACCTGAACAGCCATATCTCCCAAGAGGACATACAGATGGCTAACAGACATATGATATGATATTCAATATCACTAATCATTAAGGAATTGCAAATTAAAACTACAATGATATTATAACTTCACACCTGTCAGAAAGTATATCATCAAGAAATCAACAAAAACCAAGTGCCAGTGTGGATGTGGAGAAAAGGGACCCTGGTGTGCTGTTGGTGGAATGGTAAATTAGCGAAGCCACTACAGAAAACACTACGAAATTCCTCAAACATTAAAAATAGAGTATGCATAACATCCAGCAATTCCACTTCGGTTATTTATCCAAAGAAAACAAAAACACTAATTTGAAAAGATGTGTGCACTGTTATGTTCATTGCAGCATGACTAGCAATAGCCAAGATATGGAAGCAACCTAAATGTCCATCAATAGATGAATGGATAAAAAAAGAGGTGTTATATATGTATACAATCAAATATTACTCAACAATAAAAAAGAATGAAATCTTGCCATTTATGACAATATGGATGGACGCAAATGGTATTATGCTAAGTGAAATAAGTCAGACAAAGACAAGTATTGTATAATCTCACTTATATGTGGATTCTAAAAACAGAAAACAAATGTATAAACAAAATATAGAGAATATGCTGATGGTTGTTGAAGGGGAGTGAGTGAGAATGTGAATTAAAAAAAAAAAGTTTGTTTCAAGTTAATCTTCTCACATTTGAATTGTCTGCTCTCAGTCCTGACTCTCAAGAAGTCAAGAACAGAAAAGAGTGCTTTCTTGGTATTCACACTCACACTAAAATAAATATGAGAGCCCTAGCCAGTTTGACTCAGTGGATAGAGGGTTGGCAGGCCAACCGAGACATGTACCTTGGTTGCAGGCTCCGACCTGGGGCTCGTGTAGGAGGCAACCAATCGATGTGTCTCTCTCACATTGATATTTCTCTCTGTCCTCCCTCTCTCTTCCACTCTCTCTAAAAATCAATAGAAAAATATCCTCAGGTGAGGATTTAAAAAAATAAAAAATAAAATAAAATAAATATGAGAGAGGGCATAGTGAAATTTTAAACCCAGATAATTTTGAAACCCTACTGATGCCTAATACTGCAACAGTATTATTATTATTATTATTATTATTATTATTATTATTAATTATTAAACCTGTGGCTCCCACCTTCAAAAATAAAGTAAACAATCTGATAAATTCATATTTTCAAGACTTCCTTGTTTCAGTTGTCTCTTTGTTATGTGGTTAAATGCTTGAAGATACACCCTTGTGTTTCAGTTTATAGTTTCACAGGATGGGGCAGAGCTTTAACATGAGACGTAAAAGAATAATTAGCCTCCAAAGTCAGGCAGGCAGTCAATAATATTTACCAAGTTTCCACTCCATGAACAGCAGGGCCCTGTAAGGAAGCTGGTTAACAAGCAGTTTCTGATCATCTATTCACTATGCAACAGACTAAGTGCTGCGAGAAATAAAAGAGGAGAACATGCAATGTCCATGCTCTTGAACAAATTTCTTCTAAACACAAAATCCATACACTTACAAAGAAACAAGGGAAATTAGCATACTTCAAACCAATTTTAGAAAATACACAGAGAATACATCTTTGAAGAGCCATCAAGGCCTGGCAGGGTTTGTCCCACGTCTCTCAGAGAGAAAGGAGAGGTGGAGGGATTTGCTAATTTCATTGGGAAATTACATGCTTCACTGCACTTTATTTCCATATTTCAAAGGTTTAACTTTTTTTTATTGAAATGTTAAAAATTTAATCTGAGAGCTCTATTCTCTGACACACTGTTGGAGATTAGGTTCTGCGTAAACACCTGGAGAGAAATCTTAAGTGACATACCACTGCTGTCAATGATTGTCATTCCTCCTACACGGTTCCACAGAGTGACTCTTTAGGAGGCCTGTCGAGCCATGATTGGTGGCTCAGGAAAAGAATGGTGGGTTTTGAAAGTGCTAAGAAGTCTTTTTTTTTTCTTTTATTCTGGGATAGCTGCCATTTTAAAATAAATACAAAATATGCCAGTGATTTTGGCTTTAATTTAATTCTACAAATATATTTTGAATTGGTACCACGGGCTCTGAAGGAGATGGTCTATGATCCATCCCAGCTTTATGTGAGGGACAAATCTCTAGTAAACAATACTGGGAGCATCATAGAGGCAGGAGTCTGTGGTACCTATGGTCTTCAGAGCCACCTGTGGAGAAGTTCTCCCTTTCCTTGCAGAGCAAGAGAGCAAGATACATTCCCAGATTGCTGAGAGGAAGGACCAGATAGGGCTGGAGAGACTGCTGGAGGCCAAGGATATGCATAAACTGTCTGTGCCCAGCTGGCATGGCTCAGCAGTTGAGTGTCAACCTATGAACTAGGAGGTCACAGTTCAGTTCCTGATCAGTGCACATGCCCAGGTTGCGGGCTCCATCCCCAGTGTGGGCCAGCCAATCTATAGTTCTCTCTCATCATTGTTGTTTCTATCTCTCTCCCTCTCCCTTCCTCTCTGAAATCAATAAGAATATGTTAAAAAAATAATAGACTGGCTGTGATGAGCACAGGAAGGGGTCATGGAGACACACTACTCAGAAAGGACTTTGTGGCCATATGGTTAAAAAGGCAACACCACCAGTGATGTCCCTGGCCCTGGAGCTTTACAATCAAATGTCACAATCCCTACAATAGAGGTTCTCAACTTGTTTTTCTTTGGTCTGACTGTTTTTTTACAAGGCACACACTTACACAGATAATATACTTCCATGGGTATATTCAAGGTGTTCACATTCCAGCTAAAACTACATTTTTTTCAAAAGAACATTCCAGAAAATGAGAGAGAATTATTTATATTCTTGAATCTGCTCTAATTTAATGTTTTAATTAAAATCAGTTTTCAAAGACATAAATTAAACTACATTATCTCACATAAGGTATTTATGATTATGTTCATAGCACATCAAATATGATACAGTTGTTACATTATTCTATGTTCAATTATATATAAAAATAAAACATTACTTTTATATAATAAAGTTCATTTATATAAAAATAAACTTGGGAAAAACATTTTAAGAATTAAGACTTGGATAGTGAGCATCAAATAAAGCATATAGTTGTTGTATTATAAAGTTTTATACCTAAAACATTATATAATGTTATTAACCAATGTTACACCAATAAATTTAATAAAAATAAAATCTGTCCTAAAAATATCAAGAATATTAACTTTATCACTTCTAAAAAGTATGTTTTTAACCCCTAAAGGCCAGTAACTGTTGAAGTCAAAGGAAGAGGGAAAAACCTTAAAAAATTATGTGCATTTTCTTCTTCCTAAACATCTAAAACATCATTTGTACCATTGTTTCCAGCTTGACTTGTATAATTCTGATTTCTTTTCACAACTTTGAAATAATTCCAATAAAGATTGTATTGGTGAACTGCAAATGCTGTTTCTTCTTCTTTGATAAGAAATGCAATTCTTCAATTCCACATTCTGCTTTAGACTTCCCTCATTTGCATTTTTAAAAGGGGATATTTACAGTTCTTGGTACTTTATCCATTAGCAATTACAGTTGCTAATAGCTCATAAATAACAGCAGTACACTGAGAAGCACTGTTTTATAGGACTGGGCTCCTCAGTCCTGTCCTGAAGGGCAGAAAGCCAAAGAAAAAGAACAGCGCTGAGAAGCAAGAGAGTTTAGGTTAGCCTGTATTAGGAGTTAGGAAAATATGGATGAGCCCAATGCCCTGAAAAGGCAACAAGAAATATATGGAAAAAGAGAAGTGACACCCTCTTAGCAAGTTAATGCAATGTCTTGCATGTGTTTGCTCACAGAGACAGAAATCAAGGTAAGGCAACAAAGTAGTAACTGTGATTAAGGCAGAGAGTGATGTATATGAAACAGAATGTAAATTAGAGTTCTCTAGTTACTTCGAAACCATTATCTAGAGATGTCAACCCAACAGAAGAAGACTAAAAACATATAGAAAGTATCAGACAGAGTCATCAATCAGGTTGATATTGAAAACCTCTTTCCAGGAAGTTCAATAGTTCTTGAATGAAAAAGGACCTGTGATTAAATTAAAATCATACTTCTAATATTCTAATTACAATTTGCTGCATAAAAGTTTATATCAAATGCTATATTTTTAAAATTCAGTATAAGATTTCCTAAACTCATCTCCATAGAGTATCTTATTTTCAAAGTCCTGATATTTAAAGATTATAAAAACTCTTGAGTTTAGGTGAGCCTAACTAACCAATAGGCCATGATTTTTGGTGCTCAAACAAGATCTACATTGATTGAGTTTTTTATAGTGGGTATTGATATTTATATAGTTAAATATATATATATTTATTTATATATTCATTCCATAGATATTTGTGGGCATGAACAAGGCAGGTAAGTAGTGCCTTTATCTAACCATATAAAGGAGTGTTATGGTTATGACAAGCCAGGTTGTACTTGCTTCATCTTGCAAACTTCTGCAATCTCCCTGGACTGCAACTATCTTAGAAACATATCCCCATGTGTTAAACATATTTCCAACACAGACTTTAAGCCAGGGTGCACTGATTTTTTACGTATATCTTGATTTGGGAAGAAAGATATAATAAAGGTGTGAACAGGACTTTCTACCCTCACTGAACAGAAAGTTACCCAACACCCAAGAAACAATTAGGTTGATTAATTCCTTCTGCTCTGGCTGTATAATTTTTGTGACCTCAGAGTGAAAACAAGGAAGCCAGAAGAAATGGAGGAATGCTAATTACACAGGCCCAAGCCAATCTCCTGAATGTCCTTGTTTTGTGTTTTTGTTTTGTTTTATTTTTGTTGAGTTTTAAACTCAACTTAGCAAAGACAAACACACAAGCAAAAAATATCAAAAAGAAAAAAATTGACTGATAAAAAACATCAGATTTTTATAGTAAAATAGTTTTCACTTATTAGCCCATCCATAATCCCCACAAATAATTTTATTTTTCATTTTAGCGAACACAATTTGAGCAGCATTTGCCTCAGCACACAATTGGGATGGGCATTATCTTCATATATATTTCAGAGTTGTTAATGAGCTGTAAGAATAATTCCTTATGGAAAGATTTCATACCCTATCCAATTAGGCTCAATGGATTGAGCGTCAGCCTGCAGACTGAAGAGTCCTGGGTTCAATTCTGATCAAGGGCACATGCCAGAGTTGTGGGCTCGTTCCCCAGGAGGGAGTGTGCAGGAGGCAACCAATCAATGATTCTCTTTCATCATTGATGTTTTAATCTCTCCTTTCCTCTCTCTGAACTCAATAAAAATATATTTTTAAAAAGTAATAGATTTTGTGATACGCATACAAAGTAAAACTAAATAAGTAAATAGAAAATAAAATGATTTTCCCCTGATATCATCTCAATAAATAATTGATCATCAACAACTCAATTTGTTCTAATCTTTGCACTACCTATCAGACACATCAACAATGTATATATCAAAGTGTACTTTGGCTGAAATTCAACCTCCTTTTCTTATACGGAGATTATTTTCTGTCCTTATTACCAAGCGAGGGTTTGCAAATTCAAAATTGGCTTGCCCCCACATTCCCATACCACACCCCTGACAGCAGGAAAAAATTCTGTGATTGATGAGAGATGTGCAAGTTACAATTCTTTGAAAATATTTCAACATAGCTCTCTAGGTGGCCATGACCAATCCATTGGAGTGGCCAAAGAGATGAAACTCTTTTGTCGTCAAACAAACAGCAAACCCAATTGAGATGATGAGTTTAATAAATGAGGTTGGCAAATGCTTCTGCCAGGAACATTCAAATAATTATAAATTTGTTATTTGTTGAGTATTTAGAATATTCTTAGCACTTTCTAGTAAAGGCAGAAAACACACTTTTAAAGTATATGACATAGTCTAAGTTAATAGTATTGAAACCTAGTTGAAGAGGCAAGATTAAAATGTAAAAATAAAAAATGTGTTATCCATCACATAGGTACAAAGAAGTGCTAAAGAAATTTAAAGCAGACTGAAACTTGCAAAGTCTGGAATTGTGAGTAAAAATTTTTATGAATGAAACTTGAAATTTAAGCTGAATAAGTTTTAACTAGAAAAAGGGGTTAGAAGGGCATTCCAAGCCAGGGGTGGGGGTAGGGGAGAATCTAATATAAAGCAATGAGGTGGAACTAGGTATGGAATAGCCATCAGAAAACAAAAAGACTAGAATCATTAGGAAGGAATAACATGGCAGGTAACCAAACAGTAAGTGGGAAATAAGAGAAAATGAGTCTAAAAACTCAGTACCGTAAAGCCAAGCAGGTGTATTTAGAATTGACACAGGGAGCAAGGAGCCCCCGAAAATGTTTTCCATTTCAAATCAACTTAATGTTTTTCGACGTAAACTCTGGTATATGAATTAGAATCCTCACTCCCCCCCCCCCCCCCGCCGCCCCGATTAGCTCGAACATTAACCTCTGTGCTCAATTTCTTTATTTGTAAAATAGGGATCATATTACCACCTCAGAATAGATTTGAGGAATAAATGAGTTAATGTTTGTAAATTCCTTAGATCAATGTCAGACACACTGTAGGAATTATATGGTGTGTTTAAATGAATTAGAAACACATGGGTTTACAGAAACAAGAATAGATCTGAGATGTACTTGGTAGAACCTCACTTATGGCCCATCACCTTTTCCTGATCTTTGTTTTTTCCTACTCCACTTGACAATAGTTTCAGGGAAGTATCCTCTGGCTGAAAGTGTGTGACTCCTGGGTCTGAGCACATAAATCAGACTCCCATAGGCCATTAGAAGGGCTGAGGAATGGGACACACCTTGACAGTGGTTTCAAAGTGCACTCTGCTCCTAGAGATGAAGGGGAGGAGTAAGCAAACAAAAACCCAAAATAACCTTGGGTTTCACTGAACATGGAAATGAATCTCACATATGTTGTCTCAATTTCACACTCTATGCGATACCACTACGCCAGCCACAGAGTCTCAAGAGATCAAAAACTCCTGATTTTTGTATAGAATCTTAAATTTAGAAAGTATGTTTGCATTAATTGGCTCAGAATAATCCCTGCATTCCTGTGAGGCAAGTGGCAGGGATTCTTTTGTCCCATTTTACAGATTTAAAACAAACAAACAAACAAACAAACAAAACACTGGAATTTATGCCACAAGTAAGGGGTGAAGTTTGCCATCTTCTAAACTAAGGCTCTTATAGTCAGCCATTTTATCCCTTAGATCTAGTTCTTCCCAATGTGTTCACTATGCATTCTATTCTCTGTCACTTCCAAAGAGATCATCTTGGACACAGCACTGGAATATTCTTCAATTTTATCATTCACCAAAGGAAGCAATTTAACCTCACAATAGTATTATCATCTTGGCAACTTCCAGTTGAAAAAGTTTCAGAATCTTTCATCAAACATCTGAATCAAATGGATATGCCCACACAAGGGATGAGCTTTGTGACTAGCTGTCATAAGACTATTCTGGGTCAGGTGGGACCCACCTGGGGAAGCTCAACACAGTGTAGAATAGTGGCAAAAACATAGGCTTTGGCTTCAGATAGATGTGAGTTTGAATTCAGTCTGTAGCCCTATTATTTAGCTCTTTACTAACTGTGTGACCTTGGTCAAGTTACTTTACCTCTCTGAGACTTAGTTTTCAAACACCTAACTTATGGGTTAATAAGGAGGAATACAGGAGGAGATATAGTTAGCTAGAGAGAGATAGAGATAGTTACAGAAACCTGATATGTGTTAAATGGCTATAGCTATTTCTATTTCTCTAAAGCTCTCGGTTTGCGCAAGCAAAATGAAAGAGGGTAGATTGCTATCTCAGATGATCCCTGAGTAAGTCTATTTCAACCTCCTCTCTCATGGCTCAATCACTGGATACCTAAAGCCAGAATGACATGTGGTCAGAATTCAAGTTCCCTCTGTCCTCCACTGCACTGAAAAGTATCAAACAGTTGATCAAATAAAACTTCACAAACATCTCCACCAGTGACTTACTTCCCTCTTAGCACATGCTTGGTTTCCCTCCCCATCAGTGCTTACCTGCCATTTATGGAAAGTGGCCAATTGACTCACCTAAGGAACGGTTGTTCCCTTTGCTCAGGTATCAAACTAATTTAAATAAAACTCTTCCACTACCCTCTATCTTGCTGAGCATTAAAGGAACACTAAAAATAATCTCACAGAGAGCCCAATCTCCATATTCACTTCACATAAAAGTCTGGGGCAAAGTACCCAGGTGAAATACAGAAGTCCATATCCATAGAACCTAGGAAACTTGTTTAATCATGGCGGAGCTGGTGCAGGGAAAAGACTCACCCTCCCAGACCTGGTGAGTTCAGTTAGACTCAGAAAGACAGTTTAAAATTTTACCAAAGAGAAATAGCTTTTTTTTGTGGTGAAATCAATTTGAGGATTCCAAATTCAATAGATAATTACTGAGTACCTAATATGCACAAAGCACTCTGAATACTACAGATATAATCATCCTTACTCTTAGGAAGGCTGCAACCAAATATAGTATATAAGACATATACAGCATAGACTAGGCTCTGCTGGAATATAAGATCCTGATAGAAAAGTAATGAGGAATAAGTTTAGAGTCATACTATAGAAGGCCCAGAATACAGATAGTTACTGTTTTTTGATTACATATTACCTGGTAACTAGTATCTTATTTAATCTTTGTACTGGTCCCAGGAAATACTTATCATCATCTTCACCTCATAATTGAAGAAATTGGGTTTTAGAGGAAGTAGACTGAGCTGGCATTTGAACCCAAGTCTCTCTATGCCAATGCCCATGGAATTTCCACTCACTTCCTTTCCTCCCCAAATGCCTGTCTAAAGTTTTTATTAAAGCCTAGGCAATCAGGCATCATTGAAAATTATTGAACATGGGAATAAAAGAATAGATTTGATTTTTGAAAAATCAATTGGACATTAATTAGTAAAATGGATTAGAAACAGGGGAGAGATAATAGACACTTAGAAAGCTAATCTAAGTGGATAAAGGAAATAAAGATCTGATCTAGATCAGTGGCAACAGAATGGAAAGGAGGGGGCAGAGACAAGAGATACTGCAAAGTTTAATTTACTAGATGTGGTAAACATGTAGCTATGGAGGAATTCAAACTGAAATAAGTCACTGCTGGCTGAAGTACTTCTATGACAGATGACATAGAAAGGTACGCTGACCTTGTGCTTGAACTGCCAATGAGATGAGTTCCCTTTAACTACAATGTTCCATGATTTTAAGTAGGGTATAAATAGAATTGATTAGATTAGAAAAGTGTTGAGATGGACACTAGGGTTATCTCACAACTGGCCTGAATTCATGATCCAGCACCTTAAAAAGTTATTCAAAGAATAGTGCTTGGTCTCAAATGTCCATTGACCCCAACTTAAAATATGTAGTAAATGATTGTCTTGACACAAAGAGTCTACCTGGTCAAGTGACTAGGGGTTCTGGTCAATTATCAGTTGAAGTTCAGGCCCTAAACTCATACTAAAACTTTCAAGCCTTTTAAGATACTTAACTTTCTTCTTCCTTTTTCTTTTTCAAACAGAATAAATGAGGAGGAGAGGCAAAAAGAGGTGTTGGGTTTCAAAAGATGCTGTTTTTCAAGACAATGTGCAAATTGGAAAGCTTTATAGATAATCATTTTAGGTGGTACTTATCTCTTTTTAAATTACTAGAACTTTCTAGCTCCAAGAATCTCTCTGGTTATCTAGGATTTAATTTCACATGTTGTTAGCAAGTGGTAATATATAAAAGACAAGATCTAATATTCAAAATGCTTGTAATAGCAAAGTTCTTCCTGACAATTTTAATGGCATTAAAATGATTGCACACGTCCAGTAAATCTTCTGGCTTTCAACAGTTGGAATCAGACCAGATTCACCTTCTGTCTGCTGCATGGAGCCAGAACTCTGAAGACAGGAAAGAAATTAGTGCTGGTATTAACTCTGACCTCTTAATCTTCTATTACCCCCATTAGACTCAATGCATGAAGCCCAACTTTTCTATCATTCTGAAAAAAACAAAGGGGGACAGCTGGACAGCAGAACACAAAGGTATCCAGGGCCTTATAAAATCACCAAGATGGAATTTCAGAGAATTATAAATGAAGCAGATGTCCCCTTTCTTTTGTGCATGAAGAAGAGATCAAACTTCATGAAAAGTAATAAATATAGAACTGAGAAAAATGTGTGAAAGGCCGTCCTAGGCACTAGGATGGAAAACAAAATTATCTAGAATTGCTGAGAATTGTGGTGGATACTGAAGAGAAAGAGCTAGAGTGATAGTGGGCACCCAAGTAAGACTAGGAGGGCTATTCCATTTCTCAAACAAGAGCCTGATCGCATCAGAGCAGGCTCCTTAGTTAACCATCCATTTAAAGTCTGCTGTGAGGAAATTATGGAAAAGCAGTGAGCTCATTGGAAATATAGTGAAATCCATGCTGGGGCATCCGTGTGCTCATCCTGATGAAGTTACTAATTAATTTGAGCAAGTTGTTTAACTTCTCTAGCTTTTTATTCCTTAGCTACAAAGATGGTCCCCTTCTAACTCTGAGTTTTTATGTTTAAGATTTAACATCTATGAATTTCTAATATAACCTCTAGAAGTTGGAGAATATTTTGAAATATTTGAGTACAATTCTTATTTCTAGGACCTAATAAGGACATGAGAGGGAGAATAGAATTTTGGGATTATATGATTTTCACAAGAGGCCCAGTACACAAATTCTTGCACTGGTGGGGTCCAGCCAACTGCCAATTGGGGCGGGGGCTGATTGGGGGCTGGCGAGGGAGAGGGGCCGAGGGTGGTTAGATGGCTAGCCCTGCCCCCTGGTGGTCAAACTCCTGGTTTAACTCCTGGTCGAGGGGGCAATTTGCATATTAGCCTTTTATTATATAGGATTATTTAATCCTGCGTGGAACATGTTGATAAATACAAATTAATTTTAAAAATATATCAACATGTATAAGTAAATTACCTTTAAGGTTTCTTTGACTATACTTTAAATTATACATGCATCTAGCTTTAGAAAAAATTGATGTGAAGGATCTAAATTGACAAAACCAGTAAGTTACAAGATCATCCCTTTATAAAGCAATTTACCTTAGCAATCTTTCATGTGGAAACTTTATTTTCCCGGAGCATTTAAAACATTTAAATACTGAATTTTGTAAAGCAAAACCAAATTCCAATAGAAAATTTTTATATAAAGTGAAATGTCCTCCCAAAAATATATTCAGAAATCAAGAGTTTAAAATGTTTTGTATCAGGGTCAAGTTCTGAAATTACAGAATCAGATCTGTCAGATCTGCATTTTGTTATGAATATTTTACTAAAGATCTAATCTTACTAAGAGTAAAAGTCAAATTCCTACAATGACCCAAAGCTTTACAAGGTCTCTCCCTATTGCCCCATCTCACTGGGTACTATGCATCTTTATCTTCTACCCACCTCTCTCCTCCACCCAATCCTCATTGTTTATTTCTCTCTGGTCACACTGACCTTGCTGTTCCTGTAATGTGCCAGTCATGCTCCCACTACAGAACATTTCCACTTGCTGTTCCCTCTGATTAAAGTGCCCTTCCTGCCAGATATCCAAATGAATTATTCTTTTTCTCTCAGTGGAGTCATCCCTAGAGAACCTCTTTTAAAAATTACAAAAGACTTTTACAGTTTTATTGTCTTTCTTAAGAGCACATCACTATCAAACACAGTAGAAACTTTACTTATGTGTGATGTTTATTGTAAGTTCCAGGAGGTCAGGTGTTTTATCTATTTTGCTGCATCCGAGGCACCTTGAGCAATAGTTGGCATAGAGAAGGTAGGTGCCAAAAAAATACTTGCTGATTTAATGAGTAGTCAAAAAGTACAGCATCATGGCTCTTGTTTATTTCTTTTAAAAAGACAGAGATGGCTAAAATGTCATCTCCCCTTTTATTTTAGAAACTGTCACAATAAGAGGACATGGCTGTCTTCATTTGATGGGACACCCAGGTTGTGAATCACATGATTAGAAAAATTCATATTTGTGGAGTCCCTTAATTTTTTATGAATTACTTATCTTTGGTCATAATAAAAAATTCACAACAAATTTTATCATTTTTATTTAGACAAATGATATATTTAAAGATTAGTTGTAACTGTGGATAAACTTTTATTAGTCAACATGTATATTAGTATTTGATAAGTTGAATTATTCTCAAGAATTCTGGGGGTTGTTTCAAATGGAGAAACATCTCAATTTAAGCCTGAAATTTCAGGAGTCCTGGGCTTCATATTCGGTTCCATAAAATTCCAGGACATTGTGGCTTATTAAAGTATAGTTTGCATTTCTTTTAATTATCTCTTCTTAAAACATCCCCAATGATACCGCCTCTTGCTCATTGATTAAGGTACAGCTAAAGGATTGTCCCCAACAACAGCATGTGCAAACATTTTGAACTCAATTTAAACTGATCAACGTTTGTGAATTTGTTCTGAAAGTTTGCTGCATTTCCACCCTATAAAGGGATCCCATTGAACTCATTGGACTTTAACAATGGAAAATAGGGACAGTATAAAGACATCAATTTCCTTGACCCAGTTTGAAAATGGATGCAAGTACTTCTTGAGTAGATCAATAAGGCTCTTGGGTGGAAGCTGGATGGAGGAAGGCAAAGAAGGGGAAAATGGGGGGCATCTGTAATACTTTTCTTTCTATAAAATAAATCAGAGATTCTTCTGAGAGGGTAAAAAAATCCATAATGCTCTTAATCTCCTTCCCTGCACTTTTTAAAGTTTTTTTTGTACTTAGTTGCCTTCAGTGTCAACCAGAATGTGTCCACCAGAGAGAAACAATCCTAAAGACGTCTTTATTCTAACATACAGTGTTGGTTCAGTATAGAAAATGTTATTTGTCAAGCTGCTTCTTCATATGAAATAAAAATTTGTATTTTACTTTGGTGCCTTCCAAATATACCACAACCTGCTGATTGCTAAAGATATGGACATCAAGAAAACCCAATCTCATTCTCTCTCTTTATCACATCCATAATTAAACGAACTTGCAAAATTCAGCATACCTTCCGAAGAGTGATGCAAACAGAGCCAGTAAGCCAATGTTCTTTTTGGCTTAAACATTTGTAAATTTCCCTTTTCCTGTTTCATTATTATGTGGACTCAGTTTTTCTATGCTTAGGCTAAACATCTCAAATTCCTTACTAGTAGGGGGTTAGACACACTGCTACATGTGTACCAGCTAGTCTGATAAAAATCTCTTTTGCTGAATTCTCAAGCATGAAGCACCCTGGGGAAAGATAAGTTGGATGGAATCTGTGGCCTGAGTTTTGGAATAAACCCTGGGGTGTAAATCAGGTGACTTGAGTTTCTGTCTTGTACTACCAGTTACTAATTCTGGGTTTATAGACAAGCCATTTAACCTCATCGAGCTTCAATTTCCTCTCTGAGTATTAAAGGGGAAAAAATATTGTTGTGTATTTTTTTTTAAATTTTGGCATCAAAGGGATATTTGAGCATTGAATAAAATAATGTAGTTATAGTGCTTTATAAATAAAATATTATATAAATGTGATAAATTATTACTATTATTCCAACTCTTGCCAGCTGAAGTTTGGTCCATGCCTCAATTCTGGCTGGGTTCTGTTTTCTTTCATCATTTGGCCATTCCCTTACACAATCCAAAAGCTGCACAAATTATTTTGTTGCACTGGACATTCATGATGTTTAATATTTTACTGAAAATAAATAGCTTTGAGAATGCTTTTTGCTCTGATATGTGGACAACAAGAAAACTCACAATCTTGATCTCTTGTGGAAACTTGTCCTTGTGATGTTTTTTCCCAGTTACTAATCCTGGGCAAAATTATGCAAATGTATTTTCAACATGCCTGATTCTTCTTCTGGCAATACCATCTCATTCTTTTTAATGCCCTTCCTTTTCTTCTAGAGTCTAATTCTGACATCAGAATCAGATGGAGCATTAGACTTAATCCAGTAAACAGTGGCTTTCTATCCTTGATTGCCCATGTAGGTAGCATCCCCATTGGTCTCCCATTCTCCAGTACATACTTCCAAATGTATCTGACTAGAACTCCATTCTTGACAAATAGAACTAATATGATTAACTGATTGGTACTAACTTAATAATGAAAATAATGGCTTTATATGTTTTCTGCACCCATATTTAAACTTTATGTTTTAATATGTGGGGTTCTTAAATGTCTTACCTAAAAGTCCATAGGATTTTCTTTCCTCCAAGAGGAATCTGCCCTTTTCTCTTCCCCTTCTTTACCTAGTTAATGCTTATTTTGTCTTCATTACCACAGTAAAAGTCTTCTCTTATCTCTCTTACTAAATTAATTCCTTTCAATATAATTTCTTATACCACCATGTATTTTTTTCTTCTACTATAGTTGTAGTTTTACATTTATTCACAGATTTGTAATGACTTTCTCTCAACTCTATTCTAAGCACCAAGAAAGTATAGACTATCTTATCTTTTACTTTTCATCTTCATGCCTCAGGACCTAGAAAATAGCAGGTACTCAATAAATATTAAATTAATTGATAAGCTCATGTATAAAAATCATTTTTTTTTATCAGGGATATTTCACTTTTGAGTTTTCTATGAAAGGTGATCCAGGAGGGTCTGTGGGAATATCTGTAAGCAAAATTTGACACTCATTCTGGCTATTTCAAGTAAGAGTAGATTTATTTCAAGAGCTATGGAGATAATGGCAGCAGGCACTCATTGTCAAATCAACTGAATGCTGGGAGATCAGGCTTGGAAACAGTAGAAAATAAGAGAACTCTAGATGTTCAAAACCAGAAACTATCTCACAGACAAGAAAAGTTGGTCTAAATGCCCCTCTGTGGCCACCTGCAGTATAGCCACTCCTTCCACTCTCACCATTTCCCTTATTCCTGTGTTGAAAGGAACCTATTCTCCAAATATTACCATCTTCTGTGTCACTAACTAAGGAGTAAGTGTATGTCCTGCCTGTCTGGGTTCATAAAAGCTTGGAGAGAACAGAGTGAACACTTCTGCCATATTCTGTTTAGCGAAGCTTAGTTCTCAGGCCAGACATGATTAAAATAAGGATCTTTAGTGAGAAGACCACAGCAAACAAGTACAAAGAATTATAATCCAACCCAGATTGTTTCCATTTAAGATAAAGAATTCCATGGCAAAATGAAGCAATGCAAGCTGGGTATCTAAAAGCCTCACAAACACTAACTACAAGCAAGTAAGCAGTCAAAATATTTCCAGTTGTTTATTCTATAAATAAATAAATAAAATATGAAAATAGCAGAAAATGATAAAAAGGAAAACATTCAGAATCCTCCCCATGGGTCCAGGAAAAGTATGCAATACAGAGATGGTAAAGTCCCCACAGATTTGGATATTAAGCTTAATATGGCCACTGCCAGTCTTTCTACATGAAAATAATCACCTTAGAATTATAGTGAGGCTCTCTGGTAACTATAATCATTTATGACTATGATGAAACAATATTTTCTCCAAATAAACCTATGTCAAAAGTCCAAGGTTAAAAGCTAGAGCAACATACTCAACTTCTAGTTTTTTTCATTTGATTCCTCTCAATGCATTCAGAATCTAGCCAATTACTAGAATGCAATAACTGGATGTTACATCCATATGTGCAATATGTTGATCAGGGGAAACAGATTACTTACTGTCAAATGCTGCTATAAAAAAACTTCTATAATTTCCTGACCCTTCCATTTAACTACTCCCCAAATCTATACTCTGTGTGCTATTTATTTTTTCCTTTTCACAACCTTCTCTACTTTCTTTCCCCCTTTTGTTATTTATCACTTTTCATCTACAATATCCTTCCTATTTATTAGGTTAGCTATTTTAAAGTTAAAACAGCTAATACCAAGTTTTAAGGAGAAACCCTTTCTCCTAAGTCCTAATAATTCCTTTCTGCAGAGGGATCTAATTCATGTAACACTTGGCCTCATGCATAATGACTGACATGCCCCAGAAGGTTGGACTTATCTGAAAAATAAGCCTTACTGGAGTAACTTAGCCACATACTTCCTCTTAGGAATGTGTTACTATCTCAACCACTTATTTCTCCATCAGCATGTGTTTTCTACAGCTCTTCCAGGGCAGGATCTTGCCCATGATCAGTGTCATAAAAGACTCAGAGATGCCATATTCTAGGAACCTGAGCTCTCATAATAGGCTCCATTGTGAACATGGATTAATGCTGGGGTCCAACCCCAGCAGGTCCAGGGGTCCCCAAAGGTGTAGATGGAGTCAGCAAAGAAGGAATGACATGGAGACAGCATTCAGTTGATCAGCAGCCTAGCCAGGATCTCCAGCCAAGTTCTGGTCTGGATCTCCAGAGAGGTTCTGTATCCATGTTCTCTTGCTAGGTTCTCCAGGTTCTCCAGCCAGGTTCTGTAGCCATGTTCCCTCGCTAGGTTCTCCAGCCAGGTTCTGTCCAGGTTCTCCAGTCAGGTTCTCTTGCCAATTTCTGTAGTCAGGTTCAGTCCAGGATCTTTTGCCATGTTCTCTCACTAGGTTCTGTCCCTAGGTTGTGTGGCCAGTTTCTGTCCAGGATCTTTTGCCATGTTCTCTCCAGTGAAGTTCTTCTGTCTCTAGGTTCTGTGTAGGTTCTGGTCTAGGCTCTGTGCCTCTTGGTTCTGTCTTCTAAGTTCTGTCTCTAGCTGTCTTGTTACATCTGTATTTATACCAGTTGATTCAATCCTATCAATCTCTATTACAAAGGTTAGGGCGTTTCTTATCTCCATCCCAGGGAGTAAAGATTATGTAGCTTAAGCATGATTGTTCATAGTTAAAGTGATTAATTACCCACCTGGCACTTAGTTGAGGGATTTTATTCCCTCCCTAACTTCAGGGGAAAATCCCTACCTGGGGATTCAACCTTTCTCGGAGAGGTGACCTTGGTTAAAACACATAGTGCCAAGAAGGTGAGCAAACATTTTAAGAACAGTATGCCATATATGCCAGGTCCTTTGAAACAGCAAGGATGGACCGGCTCCTGGCAGATTAATTTTATGATGGTGTGCCTTGGTCCACTTGTCAGTCCTTTGTTTCATTTTTTAAATATATATATATATATACACATATATATGCACATATATTATTGATTTCTGAGAGGAAAGGAGAGGGGGAGAGAGAGATAGAAACAGCAATGTTGAGGAGAATCACTGATTTGTTGTCTCTTGCTCACCCCCTACTGGGGATTGAGCCTGCACCCGGGCATGTGCCCTGACTGGGAATTGAACTGTGATCTCCTGGTTCATGGGTCAATGCTAAACTACTGAGCCACATGGGCCAGGCAGTTTCATTTTTAATTATTCAAAACCTGAGTGGGAAGTGGGATGCTATTGAGGGCCTTTCAGGAAAAAAATATACTGAACACTTTTTACCTAATTTTAAATAAACTGTATTTATATCTCATATTTGCCTCTTTCTATGAAGTTAGTAAAATCTAGGGGAGAAATAAAGTACCCAGGGCTCTTATCTCAGGCTAGTAGATAAGGTGCACTCCCCTGGGCTGGAAGGTTCTTTTGTGCAGCATCAGTACTGATGAAATCATAAGAAGAGTTTAAAATGAGAACATCTGGCTGGTGGAGTCCTCAGAGGTTGAAGAACTGGTGCTCATCCCACAAGTGCCATCACCGATGTTATGGGGAATGTTTATTATCTTGTATTTTCCAGTGCATGGCAAACAGGTACCAGGTGCTCCAGTCCTCTTCCATTGCACAATTAGTAGTAAACCATGCATGGAGTACAATTGCTTGGCCCCTGAGTGATTAGGCTCTCCAGACTGAAGAGGCCAAGAGCGAGTTGGCACTTCCCCACCACTCAAATCACAGCTGGCTACTCTGGTCACAGGACTCTATTCCAGCCTCATCAGCATGTGTCCAGCCTGCCTGGGCTCATGGAATCTTGGAGAGAACATGGGGGAACATTTTAAGTTGATTGCTTTCAGGCACAGCTCACCACACTGATTGTTTGTCTATAAAGGAAGGTGACAACGGTTCCTAGATTTTATTTTATTTGCAGAGGACTTTTATACCAATAAAGTCAATAGTTCAAAATAATACTGCAAAGGAGGGTTTATATACTCCAGATTTTTATGCCAGGAAAACTTCTTATGTTGAAAAGATGAATCAAAACCTTGGACTCAGAGTAACTTTGCCCATTTAGCAACATGATCTCTGAAAAATATATAAATCCGATTATGTCATTCACTTGCTTAAAATCCCCAGTGGCTTCCTTTGTACCAGAAGAATCTAAACTGTTTATATGTCATGTTCATTCCTGCCTGAGGACCATTGGGACCATTGCTCTGGCTCTTCTCTCTACTTTAGACATTTGTTTCCCTTTCTCACAACACCCTGGACTTGATTGGCTCATTATTATTGCTTGGTTCTCAACCCAAATGTGACCTCCTCAGACAGATATTTTCTGACTATTTTATTTAAAGAGGCACACTCCAACCCTCGTCATTCTTGAACTTGTTTCATTTCTATTTACTGACTGTTTTCCTCACTAAAGTATAAACTGTGTGTGTCATTCTATGTCATATCATCTTTTATTGTCTCTCGGTGTGCTTTTTATTTATATATTTATTTTGCTTTTTGTGCTCTAAAATATTTTTTTTAATTTTTAAATTACAGTTGACATACAATATTATATTAGGTTCAAGTGTACAGCATAGTGATTAGGCATTTATATAACTTACCAAGTGATCACCCCAATAAGTCTAGTACCCATCTGACACCATACACAGTTATTACAATATTATTAGTATACTCTCTATGCTGTACTTTATTTTTTATATATTTCTTTATTGATTTCAGAGAGGAAGGGAGAAGGAGAGAGAGATAGAAACATCAATAATGAGAGAGAATCATTGATCAGCTGCCTCCTGCACACCCCCTACTGAGGATCAAACCCACAACCCAGGTATGTGCCCTTGGCCAGAATCAAACCTGGGACCCTTCAGTCCACAGGCTGATGCTCTATCCATTGAGCCAAGCCTGCTAGGGCTATGCTGTACTTTAAATCTCCTTACTATGTCACATAAACTTAAAGTGATGCCATGAAACATTTAGGTAATGGCTATACAATAAATAATATTTTGGTTTCTTTTTACAATTTCATTAAATTTTGAGTAATCTACTTTTTAAAAAAATCAGAAAAACAATGTTCACATTGCAGGTTTTTGATGTTTGTCTGAATTTTCCATTTTTAAATTTAATGTTGCTTTGTTTAGGTTAAATCTTAAGCATTATGCATCAGAGTTGAGACAGGATCCACATTAAATTCCAAATGTCTTTTAGCAATTGAATTCTATCAGTATGTGTATGTGTGTGCATCACATACAGATATAGGCTATTTTCAGGCTTTAAAACAGCTTCAGGAGACCATGAAAGTATTTTTATTTTTGAGGCTCTTGAGTTGTATTAAGGCTCTTTTAGTTGAAAGTGACAGAAACCCATGTACAACTAGATTAAATTCATGCTGAAAGAAGTGCATTTAACCAGGAAGTAAATTAAGGTACTTCAAGGAATCAGGAAAAGTGCTCCAGGAACAAGAACCTCAGGTTCTGAAACTGGAACCTTGAATCACATGCTGTCAGGTCTTTCTTACTTTCTATCCATCCAATAATCTCTGCTTGACTGTTTCTTTCTCTATGTTGGTTGAATAATTTCCTACTACAAATAAGCCTTCTCCATGTGGCAGCTTAAACATAGCACAGAAAAAGAAATATTTTCTTTTTCCCAATGTCCTTATATCAATCAATTCCAGGGAAAGATCCCAATTGCTTCTACTTTATTTAAATGCTGAATGTTGTGATCAATGTTGACAGAGTCCCTTAGCATGAAGGGAGATCTGATTGGGCAGGCAAAAAATGCTATTACAGTAAAATTTAAAGGTTAAAATCAAAGTGTCTTCCCTTTTATCACTTACTGAGTATTAGGCATTGGACTATGCATTGTCAGGACAGATACAATGCATAATTCCTAGCACATTACACACATGCTTGCAATGTTATTTTTATACTGAGCTAGAAACTCAAGATACAAAGTTAATTAGTTATTATTTTTCCTCAATTGACTCACAGTATTGCTTGGGAGCCAGGCTATAGAAATTAAAAGAGTCATATATGATAGCTTATAAGTACTAAATGAGATATGCTGCTGATTAAGGCCATAGAATTTTTTAAGGGAGCTAAGATGATCATGGCTAAAATAATCTGGGATATGTTTATGGAAAAGTTGAGACCTGAGTTACTGGAAGATCTCTAGGGAAATACAGAGCCCAGGTAAGCAGAGTCACCTTCTCTTCTGGAACTAAACTTTCCATGCTATTTAAATGTGCTAGCTATGGCTGAGGTCTGTGAGGAGCCAGAATTCTAAGGTCCTTGTCCAGAAATTCAGATTTGGCATCGATCCCCTAATCCAAATCTCTCACGCCTCTGGTTTCAGGGTTCTGGCTAGTAGGAGATGTATATAAAAACTAATTATGAAATAAGAATCTTGAGTATCAGCTCCAATATGGCCCAAGACAGGGTTGTTTCATAACTGCTAGGTTGAAACACGATAGAGTTGTTTTTTCCACCTTCACCTATATGCTAGTTTCCTAGGAGTACTGTAAAAAATGACTCAAACTTGATGGTTTAAAACAACATGAAGTTATTCACTCACACTTCTGGAGATCATGAGCTCAAAATCATGGTGTTAAGAGGGCCACAATTTCTTAAAAGGTTCTAGATGAGAATCTGCTGTTGTCTCTTTCAGCATTGGGTGGGCCAGGTGTTCCGTGGCTTTTGGAAGCAAACTCCAATCTCTGTCTCTCTATTTACATGGCCTTCTCTCCTGTGTCTCATCTCAAATCTCTCCCTGTCTTTATCATAAAAACCCTGTCATTTGATTTAAGGCTAACCCTAAACCTAGGATAATTCTGCCTTAAGATCCTTAACTGCATAGCATCTACAAAGAGCTCTTTTCCAAAATAAGGTCACAAACACATGTTCTGGAAATTATAACTTGCACATATTTTGGGGGGAACACTTTTTAATCCATTATGCACTGTATTAAAGATAGTTGCCTCCATTTGACTTATTTATCTAACCTCATGGAAATAAAACACAAAACAGAGATTGTCAATCCCTACTTCTACCCAAAAGAGTTTAATGTCTGGGAATCAGAAGAAAAGGAAAGAACTAGAGCACAGGTGCACCTTCTGGGTCTGAGCACATTTTAATCCAAGAGATGAATACAGAGAAACACTTTTACTCATGAGCAGTGCCCTCTCTAGAGAAACGTGGCCCACAGGAACTGGAGATTTTCCCATTGATATTCATGATTCCTCAACCTTTGGAGACTAGTCAGAAAGGAAGGTGAGTCTAGATGTTCATTCGAAACTATCTCCCATATCCTGGTTAGGTAAAAATCAGTTCTCTCATCTAAAGAAATATACCAAAAAGAGAATATGGGCTCCTGCTCTAACATCTATTCTGGTCTTCAAAAACAGAAGCATTAGCATGAAGAGCTAACAGAACAAGTCAGTCTAAAATGTTTGAAAAATTGGCTCCAAACTGTTACACAGATATATTCACGCCTTCATTTAGTCATTTATTTAGCAATGAAAGCTAAGCACCACCTAGGTTTTGTAAATAACGTGGTAAATGACTCATGAATGGCCCCTGACTAAAAGAATATATAGTGCAGCTGTAACCGGTTTGGCTCAGCGGATAGAGCGTCGGCCTGCGGACTGAGGGGTCCCAGATTTGATTCCCGTCAAGGGCATGTACCTTGGTTGCGGGCACATCCCCAGTGGGAGGTGTGCAGGAGGCAGCTGATCAATGTTTCTAACTCTCTATCCCTCTCCCTTCCTCTCTGTAAAAAATCAATAAAATATATATTTTTTAAAAAAGAATATATAGTGCAGTTAGATATATACAATATAGTTGCATCTTCCATTGTCTAAATATTGTGATTTGAGAACATGGACCAGGAAGCAAAAAAGTTGTGAAGGGTTAAGGGAAGTAGTGACATTAAGATTTAGAATCAAAGAGAAAGTGTCTGGGGAAAGAGAATCAAAATAGGGCAGAACTGCAGGCAGCTGGTGAGACAGAAATTAGAACAAAAGGGCCTTGTAAACATGCTAAGGTGTTTGGACTTGTCCTACAAGCCTTGAGGAGTCCTGAAGAGCTAGTGACATAATCAGATTTGCATGTTGAAATGCTCACTCTGACTGTAGCATAAAGAATTGATCAGAAACTAACAGAAGTGCAGGGGCCAATTGTGATAAAATATGGGTGTTTACTGGCATGCTAGATGTCAAAATAAATAAAAATATCCTGTGGTCCTCTTTTTCAGCTGTCCCCATCTATAATTTTCTAGTCTGTGGGTCATAAAGGCCAATTTAGGGTAGAAGGAATTAAGTATTGCTGCTTGAAATTCAATGAGATACATCTTTGGCTTTAAATTGCAAGTCAAAATAAGAAATCTTTGACCTTTGTAAGTAAAAATTCACTTTATGCATAGCTGGATCTAGGGACTCAAGGAATGTCATCAGGACTTGGTCTCTCCCTTTCTCCTCCCATTTCTTAATTCTGCTTTTCTTCATGTTGGCAGCACCCTTTGTAAGATCTCCAAAGTGGTTGCCCCTACATTAACTCAAGTGATGTATCTTCCTAGTACCATGATAAGTAGGAAGACTAAATTCTTTTTTCAAACAACTGAAACAAAAGTCTTCTCATTGATACAAATTGGGTCATACTCCCAACTCTGAACCAATTATTATGGCAAGAAAATAGAAAAACTCATAAGGTTGGGTTTGGTTAACAGCCCAGCACTATTGTGGACCTCTGAAGGCATAGTTTTATTTCATTTTACTGCTGTCTAACAAAAACTTAATGGCTTAAAAAAGAAAAAAAAATATTTTTCTGTGATTCAGTGTGTCAGGAATTCTGGCAGGCACAGTGGAGATGGCTCATTTCTGCTTCCCAATGTACAGAGCCATCAGTTGGAAGGCTCAAATGGTGAGGGATGGTTGAACAGGAGCCATGCCTTTGGAACCTTGGTTCCAGTTATTGCCCAGGTTCCTCAGTTCACCTTCCAGTAACCTCTGTATGTGGCTAGCTTAGGCTTATTCACAGAATAATAGGATCAAGGTAGTAAAATTTCTTTTATGGCAAACAGTTTCAAAGTCCAATAGAACAAGACATTGAGTAGCCAACACTGGTGCAAGCCAACACTTATTAATATTACACCTGAATCATGTTTTCTAGATATTATTTTGGCCAAAGCAAGTCACATAATCAAGCCCAGAGTTAGGGGGTAAAGCAAAATCATGAGTACTGGAAAATGAGATTCAATTGTGAGGAGAGGACATTAATACATCAAGTCTACTGCAGGCTTGGATATTGAATTTCTCACAAAGATAATGAGCCTTCCTCAAGCTGCTTCTTAGAGACTCTAGGTAAGTGGTAATTCATAGATTAGGAAAGAAAAAAGCATGGCAGCCAACAACATTTTATGTCAGCTAAAAGATTTCCTTGTAGATATTTGGGCACTCTGGGAAATAACTAGAGGGTAGCAAAAGGGGAACTACTTTTCTACTTGAGTTCAATGTCATTGTAATTTGGGTGTAATAGAAATCAGACTGTCTTTTCTAGTTAAAATCTGGGGAGGCCTGGACTTAGGAATTGCATAGAATAACAACAACAATTATAAATATGTATAGTATTTTAAAGCTCAGACTATCTCCTTAGCTTTTACCTAATTTCCCCATGTGATGTAACCACATAGAAACTTGTTTCTTTTTTCATTTTAATGTGACCTTTTCTCCTTTCCTTTTTTTTTTGACTCAATCTGGCCTCATCCAGCACCCTGACTCATCTGCCTTCTCTCTCTGTAGGGCCTTTCCCTTAATTATTAAGCCCTCAGCACAATGAGGGTCTGATCAGCATCAAATAATCTTAGGAACAAAGCCTCAGGTCTATTGACCACAGAGACAGAGTTTAGATCAAACTAGAGATAACATCTAGGCCTCAGTTGTGTTTGAGTTCCAGGCCAAGAAAAAGGGACAAACCAGATGAAATGACACCATGGGTGATATCAGGACCAGATGTACTGATCAACCCCCTACCCTAGTGCTAACCAGTCAGTAGAGACTATGACCCTGACCACAATGCTTACTCTCTTAATCACCATGATTAATAATTTTCCCTCCATGTAATCCATCCCCTGGAAGCCATTGAGGAACCAGGTCTTTGAGCATTAGGACACCTGTGTCTCTGGGCATAGGTTACTTCCTAAAAATAAAACCTTAACTTTTTTGCTACAGACTTTTGTTCATGTCTTATTGGGCTTTGATGCACACACACAAATGAACCCCTTTAGTCTTGTTAAAATAAAATTTGAGTCACATCCAAAATTCGGTCCCTATAGTATTTTAGAGCAAACTAACTAATAGAGTATGTGCTCCTACATGAGGAAAAATAAAATTTAACCTGTGGTTCTAAAACTCATAATAACCAAGGGGGCTCAGTTATACTATAGCTTATCAAAGTTAATATATTCTATCTTTTTTTCTTTAGAACAATGTTGGTTGTATTAATCAGGGTTCTCAAGAGAAACAGCACCAATAGGATATTTCTCCTATCTAATAAAGAGGGAATATGCTAATTGACCCTCACACCATTGCAAAGATGGTGGCTCCCACAGCCAATAAAAAGGAAATATGCTAATTGACTGCCCCACCCTCAAAGATGGCGATGCCCACAGCCAATAAGAAGGGAATATGTTAATTGACTGTCCTGCTCTCAAAGATAGCAGTGCCCACAGCCACAAGATGGCTGGCAGGGAAGGGCTGTTGTGGGTGATCAGGCCAGCAGGGGGGAGCAGTTAGGGGCGACCAGGCCAGCAAGGGAAGGCAGTTGGGGGCAACCTCAGTTGGGGGCGACCGCGCGGTATCCTAATGCTCAAAGACCTGGTTCCTCAATGGGTAGAGGAGCAGTTAGGCGTCGATCAGGCTGGCAGGGGAGTGGTTGGGGGTGATCAGGCTGGCAGGCAGAAGTGGTTAAGGGCAATCAGGCAGGCAGGCAGGCAAGTGGTTGGGAGCCAGAATTCCCGGATTCTGAGAGGGATGTCCAACTGCCAGTTTAGGCCCAATCCCACAGACATCTCCTGAGGGGTCCCAGATTGGAGAAGGTGCAGGCTGGGCTGAGGGACACCCTACCCCCAGTGCACAAATTTTGTGCACTGGGACTCTATATATATATATAATATATATATAATTATAGAGTCTGAGAATTCTGCCATCTGCAAGTTGCTGGCCCAGGAAATCCAGTGGTTCCAGTCTAAACTTAAAGGTTCAAGAATCAGTGAAACCAATGGTGTAAAGTACCAGTCTTAGTCTGAAGGCATTGGAACCAGGAGCACTGATCTTTGAGAGCAGGAGAAGATGGACATCCCAGCTCAAAACCAGAACAAATTTGGCTTTCCTATGCCTTTTTGTTCTATTTAGGTATCCTATGGATAGATAAAGCCCATGACCAATTCAAATGCTAAGCCTTTTCAGAAACACACCTAGACACAAACACACTCAGACACACCCAGAAATATTTACAGACACACCCAGAAATAATATCGTACTAGCTATCTGGGCATCCTTTAGCCCAGTCAAGTTGAAATAGAAAATTAACCATCTCATGGGTCAATGCTATCAAACCTACCTTTGTAAGAGGAAATACTTCCAAATAGCTTTGATTTAAAAGTATAAATGATACTAATACTCTCACCAAGAAAAAGTATTGACATAAGAAACATCCAAACCTGTAGAGAATGTTTATAAGTTTATTTGAGCCCAAACTGATAACATGCTGAGGAGCAAGAGCTCAAATGCTCTCAAGAATAACAGTTTTGCGGTTTCTTTTATGCATTTGAGATTAAGAAGGGAACATAAAGAAGATTACACAAGGGTGGGAGAAAGCAAGGTGGATATGGGATTACAGGGTGGTTAACAAAATTATTTGCTCTCTTAAGGTTTATTTTGCTTATTTCAAAGGTGTGTTAACCTAGATACATAGAAACAATAGACAGGGCTTGCTTAAGGCAAAGTTAAGCCTTTTACTTTACATAAAAAGATTTATGCCTGGGGTGTGACTACCCAACCTGACCTGCCCGGTTAGGAATTTATGATCAGATCACCCTATTGATATTATTTCCCATAAAACCCTCTATTTTTTTTAATCCACAGCATTAAAAAATGTCTTTGACTTTAGTTAGTCATCTGACACATTTTTCTTGCATATCTAGTATGCACTAGCCCCTAGGATTACAAGTATGAATTAGGCAAAGTCCTTGCTTAAGGACTTACATTTATGTGCGTCAGAGGTACAAGAAGTGAGGGGAAAGTTGATAAACAGGCAAGCAAGTAATAAGATTCCATGTACTGATTAGTGCTATGAATAAAATAAAATGATGCTATAATAGCAGGTGACTACAGGAAAGAAAATGAAGTGGGATAGTAAGATAAGTGCTTGAGTAAAGGAAGGGAAGGTTGCTAAAACTAGCCTGAGGTCACATATGGGAAGACTGGGACTACCACTTACATCTCCTGACTCGATGAGATTTACAATGACTATAATTTATTGCTGTTATGACATTGTTAAATTAACATTTGTTAAGTGGAGCACAGGGTGCATGCAATGAGTTCCAGTTCAACAACAACAACAAAAATCACAAAAGAAATTGAAAAGTTTTTGGTTTTTTTATTATTACTCATAAGTCCTGGAGGAAGTAAATGGTATACCTCAAGATGCTACACAAGGAGGTCAAGATAGACAAAGAACTTGGGGCACACACGTGCCTTTATTAGGGTCTGTGGTGGAGTGTACTCGGTTTCCCAGGCTAGGGCTTGATTAGTTAGCTTCATGGGGATCTTAGTTAAGGGGGCATAATGTATACAGGCACTGAGGCAGGGGAACCTGTTTATCACAAGGGCTATTGCAGAAGTCATATCAGGGACTTAAACTTGCTTGTGACTCAGCAGGCTGTTATCTAGGGCAAGAGCTGGCATGAGGACGCTACTAGTGTCAGTGTAAGGTCCTTGAAGGCTGCCTGGCCAAATGTAATAGATGCTCAGGCAGTGATAACATGATGTAGCTTAGCTAAACTCTCAACAATTATCCAAATTAGAACACTTCTGAGAATGCATAGAGGATACTATCAATAATTACTTCAGGACAATAGGCATAAATAAGATCATCTCAGATGAACCAAGACATGTAGTTCATACTAAATTTAGTAGAATACTTCACTGTCATTCTTTATAAAATAATAAGAATAATAGCAATAATAGCTTAAAATATGGCATTTAACTAAGTAGGTGTTTAGGTCCTTTCACTTATATTGAATTGATTTTTTTTTTAGGAAAAAATAAGTTCTCACAAATAAGAGACCTATTCCAAATAAAAAGGCAAAATAATTCACAAAAATTTCAAGAAACACTCATACATTTTACAAATTTGATGTGAAAACTTTAGCAGCCCAATTTCAATGAGATATGAGGGATTTCAAAGGCAATAAATTTGAACATAAAACCAGCAAGTATTTACTAAGCACGGTAAGAAACCCAGGCATTGGACTGGGTTCTGGAAGACAAAGATGAATAGAAGAGGATGGCCCTGGAGAAGCCCTATTCTGCCTGCTAAAGGGTATTGCCTGCAACTAAAATATTTATGTCAAAATAAATAAAGACCATGCGTGGTTTCAGCCTTTTGCTTTCTCTATTGTCAGATAATCTCAGAGTCGGAAGAATTTTGCCTACCTTTGAGTGTGCACTGTGACTGGCCACTTATGCTATTGTTCCCACAGTGTCCATATGTTCATTTAAAAGGAATAGAATGATTGCCATGACTCCCATCTTTACAGTGATGTTTTGAAGACAAGGGAGATATAGAGATAGGCACTATTTTAAGAAAGTTATCTGTGGGAAAACCTCGAGGATGACAACTTCTCTGGGTTTCTCCAGCCTCTAGTTTTATGCCTTTCTTCCATATTGTAGAGAATAACAGTATCTACTGCTAGATTCCCTGTCCACTATGAAACCTTAAACTCAGAAATGAATTTGATGTATATTCAATCAAATCAATTGACTTCTTATCCCTGGGTATTTGTGTTTCAAAACTTATTACTGCCTGGCCAATATTGCTCAATGGTTGAGAATCAACCTATAAACCAGGAGGTCACAGTTCAATTCCCAATTAGGTGTGTCTCAGTTATTTGGAGCATCATCCTGTACACCAAAAGTTTGTGGGTTCAATTTCGATCAGAGCATATACCCAGGCTGTGGGTTCAATCTCTGGTCAAGATGCATAGAGGAATCAACCGATGAATGTCTTTCTCTCTCTCCTTCACACACATCAATGTTTCTCTCTAAGATCAATTTTAAAAATTAAAGCAAATAAAGTGAATTTTTCAAAAGCCTTATTACTAAATGCTCTAGGGAAGACTCTGTCTCTGGAATTTCAGAAATCTTGGGGAGAATATGAACGAGCAGTTCTGAGAGGCAAGGTGCCTATTCTGATGAAGTACAAGCCTAGAAAAAGGAAAAGTATATTCAAGATATTCCAGAGAAAAGAGCATTCTAACATCATAAAAGTGCTGAGAAATAGCTCTGCCTTTTGGGACATAGGCATGGGAATGATGGTGGAGAGAAGATAAAAGGAAATCAAGGTTGACATTGTAAATACTTTTTTTTTTCCTCCTGTTTGTGACCACTGTTAATGTAGCAGCTGGTTCCAAAATTTTTCTAAGCCACTCAGTAAGCTGGCTTGGCTAATAAATGAGGAGCTATAAAGAGCTAGTATTTATTTTCCAAGAAAGCAATAGAAATCCAAATTTAGGAGACATTTTACCCAATTCATTCCTTACTGACAAGAGATAATGAACTGAGACCTCCAAGGCAGCTGGGGGAACAGCAGCCTGCCACAGCCTGTAAGCCCAGAGGCTTCTAGTTCAAAAATGATCTGTGTCACTAGCCTGGCCTGACCCCCTGCACATTATATAACTCAGCTCCCTTGCACATAAGTTGGGGAAACAGTAGAAATGCAATCAGGGGGTGGTTGTAAAGATCTTGTTAAGCCAAGTGCAGCAGTGAACATGCACTGTGAAAAGTCAATATGCATTTATCAACTGGCTTGAAATGAAAAACAGTCACAGTGGGAAGACTGTGGTAAGTTGTAACCTGCCCAGTTTTTCATTTCTGTGAAGTAACAGACAGAACAGTGGGAGAGAATGGTCCAATAAACACCCTGATGATCACACTTCTTCCTTATAAATCACTCCAGTGAGACCTCCCAGGTGGACGTAAATGAGAGGAACCTCATTGCCAAAAGAAGAGAGCCAACTTGTGGGATGGAAAAGGAGCTCAAAATATAGCCAGAAGAGTGCACTTGTGCCTCCATCACACCCACATTATTCACTCATTCTTTCATGCATTCATTCATTAAAATGACAAATATTACTGAGTTTCCACACTGGGCCAGGCATTGTGTTGGACATGTGAACTCAAGACCACATTCCTGCCCTCAAGTTTATGATTCAGTAGGGAAATCCAGACAGTTCAGTGATGTAAGTATCTTGATGAGGAAAATGAGGAGATGCTATGGAAACTCAGTAGAAACTGAGCCAAAGCATTGGGAGAGAATCAAGTGAGGCTTCTAGAGGAAGTCTAACCTGAAACTGAAAGCGGAATATGAGTTACCCTAGCAAAGGGCCATGCATTAGAGAGCAGTGATGCTGACATAGGCTTTCAGGAAGGGGATGCCCAGAGGCTCAGAAACCTCCTTCCCAGATGTGTGAATTGGTCCCTGAAAGGCAAACATATTAGATGCAATGTAATACATTAAGATGAGAAAGATACTACTCCAGGAGACAAAGAACTTAAAACCTAATGAATAAGATGGTTTTGATAATAGTTACAAATTTATATGCCAAAGACTCTTAGGTTTGATCAGTTGAGTTGATTCAGTTCCTCAGCCCACTCTCTCCCAGTACTCCAACCCCCAAGAAACTAGGTAGTTAGTTGTTAAGATTTGTGGTAGCTAAATAATTATTTGATAATTTCCTTCTTTCAGTTTTTACAATGTCATAAGAAAGGGGAAGAATTAAAATTATTTTGTATTTGTACACTTTCTTGGAAAATGGACAATTCACCCAAGCTGGGTAGTTAAGCAGATTAGAGCATTGTCTTGACCTTCTGGCTTTTCCTTGTCAGAATCTGGTCATGTAATGAAGTGCAGCCTCTGCTCTCCTGGAAGTTTCCAGTGTCTGCACCATTTCACTTGCATTTACTCCACTGGCTTTTGACAGGCCACTCTCTACATGAAACCACAGTCAAAATTATAATCTGAGGAGATTCTCTGAGAATGAGAAAGAAGCCAGTAAGAAACAAACAAACTCTTGGAGTAGAGCAATTAGGGACAATGGTTCCAGTTATACCATGTCACTTTCTTTGCTCTGCTCACTTTGTTTTCTTCCCAAGGAGATGCTAACTGATCAGTGCAAAGAAACATAAGGATGAGGGTGTGTGGGTGGGAAGAGATCAACCAAAGAACTTGTATGCATATATGTATAACCTATGGACACAGACAATAGGGTAGTGAAGGCCTGGGGTCGAGGGCAGGAGTGGGCTGGGAGAGGTACTGGGGGAAAATTTTGTAATACTTTCAACAATAAAGATTTAAAAAAAGAAACGTAAGTGCAGACATTGAGAGCTTGAGGAACATGCAATCTGAATATATGGGATGTGCTTTTACAGCTACATTTGAAAATTGGTATCATCTTGGTTGATCCAAACTCTCCTTTAAAGTGTGGAAGAACTAGGGGCTTTCACCTTCACCAACGAGTAATTGGAAAGTTATATCTCTGCTTGTAACCAGAATGTGTAGCCTTTACTTCAAAATCAGAATGCCAGCAATGCTTTTTAGAACACTCCTCAACAGGGGAAGTCACTCTCATCCTTACAACCCAGTCTCTCATTATTACTATGGCCCTAAACATCACTCACCATCTCTTGCCATTCCAGAAGTTAAGACAGCAACTAAATAAGAGCAAATCTTTGGAGAACACAGAATATTCTAGACTAGTCCCAATGTATACTGTTGAAATAAGGGATTATACCATTGCAAGAGCAAGTAACAAAGACACTTTCCCCATGACCACAGTTTCCCTAAACTAAAATTATACTTTGAAATATAAATATCCAAAATATAAATGAGGATTCTCCTGAGGCCAGGTTGTGGGAAAAGCAGTTAAGTTTGGTATTAGTACTTTCCTTGGGGTTATTGTTTTCTATCACTGGGGATGGCTGAGTTGCTAAGCTGACTTAAGATTAGAAGTGTTTCCAAACTGCCTCTGTGCACACAGGTCAGAATTTGTCCCCATGGGACAGCTGGCTTTTAACTGCAACTCTTCATCAGGCTCCTCTGGGGCACGGTCATGTCACAGTTTCATGAACATCATTATCAAGCCTGATTTTTGCCCTGTGGCTGCAACAATGGACTTTTGACCTACTACATGTTTTAACTTTTCAGGTGAAATTTTTGGAAACATAACATGGACTTTCCCCGCCCCCCCAGACATTTTGTGAAAATACTGCCTTGACCTTCACCTTTCCTGAGAATATATGCTCTTCTTCTCATGGGAAGGTGACCACCAGGTTCCCTGATATAGAGCAACTTTCAAGGTCAACCCTAGGAGCATAGAGGTTGGTGCTTATAAATCACAGGACTGTTCAAATCCAAATCCTAGGAAGAAGTGGGCAGAGGAAAAGAGAACCCCCTCCTTGGCTAAACTTCTCCCTTCAACAAATTCTCACTTCTTATCAGCACAACACCTGACTGAAAGCATGAATCGTGTCTCTTCAAAGAGTATAGCCATAACATCTGCTTCTTCCTTGTATTATAATAATAACTGCTACTCCATATGTTCAGGCATATTTTAAATTTCATCTTTACGAAGAAGACAAGAAGCTAGCAATTGGGGTGTCGGAGCAATAAAGGGCTGGGTTGGTATTCAAACCCTGACATCTCAATTGTAAGACAGGAGAGTAAAGAGGTCTAGCTGGGGCTCTGAAGCCTCTTCTCCAGTGAAACCCCTGCCTAAACACTTACTGGGGAAAATGATTCAACTCTAGATAGAACAAAGCATGGAGTGTCATATTGTTGGGAGCTGCTTTGTGTGGAGGAGAGGACAGTGAGGGGCGCGGGGGGGGGGGGGGTGGGAGGAGAATGTGGTGCATTGGACCACTCCCATTCTAAAAGCATTTAAGAATATCTGATGGCTAGTGCTACCCTCTCCATCCCACTTTACGCTGAAATCCAGGAAAAGGATCTGGCTGAATCATTGCTAGTAAGACATATACGTAATACGTGGGAATGCAACCAAAACTGATTTTAAGAAAATTCCTCTTAATACATAAAAGAAACTCCAAGACTTTTCAAGTGGAAAGAGCAAAGTAATTAAATGAAAGTGGCTCTGCTAAGGAAGCCACCAGGTATGGGATAGCTTCCCAGACATGCCCAGTTTGGTTAATGTTAAAAGACCTCTCTCTCCTTCCCAGGAGAGGGTGAGAACAAAGAAACAGAGTCAAAAGGCTGATGGGGCTGCTGAAAATTATGACATTCCTTTTCTTCTTAAGTACCTAAGGTCACCATAGGACTAACAGGTATTTTTTTTTTTTTTACTTTATCATCCAATGTCGTCTCTCTATTGTCCTATCTTTATTCAGAAAATATACAAATATGCTCTAAAGTATCTCCCTTAAAAATTAAAATCTTTGGTTATATTTCTATCTTCTACTCCTCTCCACAGAAAACTGCCCATGTGCTATAATTTCCTCACTTACATTCACCCCCTGTTTTCCATTAGCTCATAAGTCCAATCTGGCCTTAGTCCCATCATCAGACTGAAACTGTTCTTGTCAAAGTCAGCAGTAACCTCCACATTGCCAAATACAAAGAACATTTTCTCTCCTCTCTCTTCTTTTTAAAATATATTTTATTGATTTTTTTACAGAGAGAAAGGGATAGGGATAGAGAGTTAGAAACATCGATGAGAGAGAAAGAGAAACATCGATCAGCTGCCTCCTGCACACCTCCTACTGGGGATGTGCCCACAACCAAGGTACATGCCCTTGACCAGAATCGAACCTGGGACCTCTCAGTCCGCAGGCTGACTCTCTCTCTATCAACTGAGCAAAACCAGTCAGGGCTCTCCTCTCTCTTTTATGAAATAGACTCCTTTCTTGACTTTTGTGACAATATCCTCTTCTGAGTATTTCTCTTCCTCTGTTTTTGGTCATTCCTTCTAACATACTTGTGTTTGCCTTTTCTCCTTTACCCAAACTTACATAATGATATTCCTCAGGGTTTTGGCTTGGACTTTCTTCATACAACTTCTTTGAAGAGATTTATCCATTTTCATTGCTTTAATTATTATCTCAATGCTCAACACTCGCTCATTTATATTTTTGGCCCATACTTCTTCTCTGAGCTCCAGACCTCTTCCCCCAGCTGCCTGTTTGACAGCTCCATAGCTTCATGGTCTGAGAATTAATATTCCCAATGCAGAACTCTTATTTCCTCTTGCATATCCCTTCCCCAAGTCAGTAAATAACATCATCAGCTATTTAATTGCTAATGCTAGAAATCTGTCATTCCTTATTCCTCCTTGTCCCTCTCTCCCTTCACATACAATTCATCTAAGTTCTGATTATTTGATCTCTAACATGAATCTCATCTTTGTCCATGATGCTACATCTTCACTGCCACCGCACTGTTCTAATTGTCATCCTTTCCTGCCCTTATGACCACAGTAGCCTCTTGGCATTTTGCCCTGCGTTCATTGTCTTCCATCTCCTACCAATTTTCTTTACAGCAAGTAAAATAATCTTTTTAAACTCATAAATCACATTTGCCTTTCTAATTCATTACTCTTTAAGTTACAAATGCATTTAGAATAAAATTAGGACACTTTCAAGGTTCTAAATGATCAAATCTTAGTCTGTCTCTTTGTTTTAGCTCATTTCAGTCTTTGTCATCATTGCCTTGTAGCCATCAAGTACATCCTCACCATTATTCTCCATCATAGTTCCCTGTTTATTTCCTTCATAGATCATGTGGTAAGCTGAAAAGCAACCCTCCAAAGGAGATTCATGTTCTAATCCCCAGAACCTCTGAATATTGTTTTACATGGTGAACAAAAAGTGATTTAGTTAAAGATCTTGAGATGGAGAAATAATCTTGAGTTCTCCAGGTAAGCCCTAAATGCCATCACAAGTACCCTTGTAAGAGGGAGGCCAAAGAAGATTTTGTCACAGAAGAGAAGGAGGCATTGTGAACATGGGGGTACAAATTGGAGTGATGCAGCCACAAACCAAAGAATGCCAGCAGCTATTAGAAGCTGGAAGAGGCAAGGATGGGTGCTCTCCTAGAACCTCCAAAGAGAGTGAGGCCCTTCTGACACCTAGGTTTCAGCCCAGGGAACCTGACTGAGCTCCAGAATATCAGAGAACAAATTTGGTTGGTTAAGCCACCAAGTTTGTGGTAATCTGTTATAACAACCAAAGGAAAATTATTCAGGCTTATCATAAGTTGTGATTATTGTACCTATTTTTTGTGTAGTTATGTTCTCCCTTAATAATTCATAAGCACTATAAGAGCAGTGATTACATAGATCTCTAATGTTTGCCATTACATGACCAGTACTTTGTTCTTAGCAAATATATTTTGAATGAATGGATTGATTTCTCATTCAATAAGATGTTGAACTTTAAAAGACTATTCAATAGTTTTAAATTCAATCTGTTTGTTTAAAGGCTAGACTCTTTAAAATTAGATAACTTTTATTCCTATCTCATCTCCACCCAATCACAATCCAGTCCATCACCCATTCTTCAAACCTCAAAATGTATATTTTTCTTTAACAATGCCTCATCTGCACCCTATTCCAAACTATAATAATCTGTTCCTGGACTAATAGAAACCGGTTCTAATTGGTTTACTTACTTTCCCTTTTCCCCTTTTCTAATCTGATCATTATACAGCCATTAGAATGACCTTGTAAAACGGATTTGGTCACATAGACTTATGCATAAGATCCTTCAGTGACTTCTTTGACCAAAATCTCTCTCCCTCCTCACCCTCCACCTCCTTCTCCTCCTCCCCCTTTTTCCTCTTCCTCTTCCTCTTCTTCTCCCTCTCCCATTCCCTCTCCCTCTTTCCACCATGTAAAGACACAGAAAAAGGCAGCCACCTGAAAGCCAGGAAGAGGGCCCTCACCAAATCTGCCAGTGATGTTGGACTTCTCAGCTTCCAGCACAGTGAGAAATAAATGTCACAGAATTTAACAATGTGTCTAATACTGCAACAGACTCTCAAAAAATGTTAAATAAATGAATTAATGATGACTTAAGAAAATTGTTATGTGACTTCCAATATCTCAAAGTGTTTTTATACACATTTGCATTTAATACTTTTAGAGATCCTGTGAAATAGACAGAATAGGTCATCTAATTTTTCCCCATTTTACAAGATGAAGAATTAGACTCTCAGAAGGTTTACATGGCCACAATCATACAGCCAGTAAGTTTTAAAAGACATAATTATACTATATACAAGTATATGAGATGACCTGCACTTATATATAAGCATATACATAATATATCTTGGGTGCAACATTTCAAGCAGTATGTTAAACATTGTAATGCATTAATTCATTTAATCCAGAAAAGAACTCTAAAAGGTAGGTACCATTGTATAACCATTTCAAAAATAAAGAAATTAATCTTTGGTTAAATAACTTTCTCAAAAAACATAGTTATTACATAGGAGAACCAAGATTTAAAATTAGGTCTGCATTAGTCCAAAGTCAACAATTCTTAACTACTCACCTGGAAGATGCATTTTTAATGTGAGATATTTCAGATTTATAAAAATTATAAAAATAGTGTAACAGATTCCATTGATTCATCACTCATGTGGATTAAATATATAAGAAATAAAATATCACAGGTAAAAGTGATGACTCAAGTTTCTTCTCTCACTGGTAGAGTCAACTACTTACCTAAATTTATCATATGATTTCCATGTGTGTTTATAATTTTACTGCATATAAATGCATTTCTAAAGAATATGTGATATTGCTGGCATATTATATAAATTTCATCCTATTATCTATCTCCTTCTGCAACTTCCTATAATTATTCATGACATGCATCCTTAAGGATGTATGTTGTCCCTCTTTCATTTATGTACACAGTAATTTCAGTATAAAATTAGGTTCATATCAATAAAACAAATTAACATATTGAAGGAGAAAGATTTCCCTATTGTTCCAATGTATGCATGAGAAAGAAAAAAAAAAGATGTGAAGAGTAACATGTGTGACTCCCACAGCCTCCCTCCTCATTATGCCAATGTAGCATTTATGTTGAAAAACCAGCTAACTGCATTGTTCATTGTCAAGTCTGCTCCACTGCTCTTGGTCATGAGGAGGTGCCTTTAAGTCACCTTATGGAAAATGCCCTAGTAACCTAGCTACTTTGCAATGTTCCTCTGATGTAACACAAAATCCCTTCTGGGAATAGAATACTGTTTCTGGCATATCTGCTTCATCCCACAGCAAATTAACTCAAAATTTGATGAAATTTTGGATGTAGAATTTTTCAGAATACTTGGAAACCAAACATTTGTGGGAGTGAAACTTCTTTGTCAATTAATTAGTTTTGGGAAAGAAGCAATTAGGTAGAAATATCACACCAGTGTTTTGACCAACTAGTGGAAGTTTTGATGCAAAGAAGACATGGTTACAGAATTCATGGAAGACTGCTCAGGCATCGCCCTATTTAACTTGGAGAAAGTTTGCAGAAAAGGAAGAATAGCAGATGGTTGTTTTCCATGACACAAATGTATAAAACATTTGGTCTTAAATGCTTTTAGAACAGCTGATATTTTGAATCTGAGCTCTGAGTTGTATCATTAATTCAAAAAGTTTATGATACTGTTCAGTGCATGTGGCCATAGGCTATATTACTATCCCTAATTCTGCCTGTTGGTGGATGCAACTTCCTCACAGGTTCTTCTGTATTCTAAAAAATATATACTGGTCCTAGTAAGTGAGGCTAAGGCCTATGTAACTGAATGATTATTACATGTTATTATGTAAATGAACTGGACTATGGAGTCACTCTGTAATCAGGAAAGGGCTCTATATAGTTACATATTTGTAAAATCATACAAAATTGGAATATAAGACAAATAATGCCCTTGCTGGGTAGCTCAGTTGGTTGGAGTGTCACCCTGATATGCCAAGGCTGCAGGTTCAATTCCCAGTCAAGACTCAACCAACAAATATAAGTGGAACAACAACAAATCTCTCTCTCTCTCTCTCTCTCTCTCTCTCTCTCTCTCTCTCTCTCTCATCAATAAATAAAATATAATATTTAGGTCCTTTGCTCATTTTTTTGATTGGATTGTTTATCTTCCTTTTGTTAATTTGTATGAGTTCCCCATAAGTGTTGGTGATTAAACCCTTATCAGAGATAGCATTGGCAAGTATGTTGTCCCATGCAGTGGGCTTTCTTGTTGTTTTGTTGATGGTTTCTTTTGCTTTGCAGAAGCTTTTTCTTTTGATGTAGTCCCATTTGTTTATTTTCTCCTTAGTCTCCATTGCCCTAGGAGTTGTGTCGGTAAAGATATTGCTACGACATATGTCTGCTATTTTGCTGCCTATGGAGTCTTGTAAGATTTTTGAAAGGGGACATACATAAGGCCAAGAGATATGAAAACATGCTCAAAGTCACTAATCATCCAAGAGATGCAAATAAAAACAACAATGAGATACCATCTCACACCTGTCAGAATGGCTATCATCAATAAACCAACAAACAACAAGTGCTGGCGAGGATGTAGAGAAAAAGGAACCCTTGTGCACTGCTCGTGGGAATGCAGACTGGTGCAGCTACTGTGGAGAACAGTATGGAGTTTCCTCAAAAAACTAAAAATGGAACTCCCATTTGACCCAGTGATCCCACCTCTAGGAATATATCCCCCCAAAATAGATACACCAATTAAAAAGGATATATGCACCCCTATGTTCATATCAGCACAATTTACAATAGCTAAGATTTGGAATCAACCTAAGTGCCCATCAGCAGATGAGTGGATTAAAAACCAGTGGTACATCTACACAATGGAATACTACGCTGCTATAAAAAAAGAAAAGGAACTTTTACCATTTGCAACAGCATGGATAGAACTGGAGAGCATTATGCTAAGCGAAATAAGCCAGTTGGAAAAAGATAAATATCACATGATCTCACTCATATGTGGGATATAATGATCAACATAATTTGATGAACAAAAATAGATCCAGAGACAAATGGCAGGGGAGATGGGGGCGGGGTGGGAAGGGGGTAAGAGATCAACCAAAGTACTTGTATGCATGCATATTAGCATAACCAATGAACACAGACACTGGGGAGGTGGGGCGTTGCCTGGGGTGGTTCTTTTTTTTTTTTTTTTTTTTTTACATAGTAATATTAACTTTAAGTTGAGGACTGGTTAAAAGAAAAACAAAAGAGAAACAAGAAAAATGGAAATTTTCATCCATCTTCTGTAAATTAATACCAGTGCAAGAAGAATCCAGTATGGATATTTCTCTAAAGAAACTTGCAGACATTGCTTTTTTAGTACATGTCTCCGGAAAGGCCTTTTATAAGTAGTCCAGGGGCAGACTGACCACGGGAATGGACAAGCCATTCTGGAAAAGTCAAGTGGACCTTACTAAATATCCTCAACTGAATAATGAGAGTACTTGGTTCCACACAGCTGCAATGAAAATGCATCATGACATTGGGCACCAGTGTTTGCTCTTGTCTGGGATGTTTTCATACTTAATTTCCTACCTCCTTCCTCCCCTCCCATCCCCTATCCCTCTTTTATTCCTTCCAGGCAAAAAAGATTCATAATGGAATGTTGACTTGGTGATCTCATTCCAAAGCCCTGTCTATTTAGACACAATAATTTGAAGAGGAAATAAAACTAGTCATATTGGGAAAGGAAAACTAATAAAAAGGTTTCAGTCAGTCACTTAAAAAGAATAAACTGAATTCAATCTCTGTTTCATTCCCAAGTTGGTCTGTACTTGTAGGCCAGGCTTGGGTAATAACTCAAACCCAACAAATTAGGATTCTGTTCCTGAGAGATGAAATATGTAGCTGAAAGGCCCTCATATTGCTATCCTTCACTAATAACTGATTTTCAGTCATTTCAGGGATGGAATGCAGCAGCTGTCTCACAGCTGGCTAACATCATGGACTGGTGATGACACTAGGAAGTGACAAATAGCCTTTTGAATTTCAACTGTCAGGTTGATGAAGGAAGAAGAATTCAGTCCAAAAATACTTCAGGTTGGAATCTGGCTATAATTTTGTATTCAACATTCCCAGTAATAGTCAAAAGGGGTCAAAGAAACCAATTAACCACAGAATTCCAGTTATATGTTTACCCCTTCAGGAAACTGGAGTTGTTTTCCCAGCACATAATGTTAAGCCAATAAGCCAACAACTCAGACATGATAACTTTTGACAAAGAACATATTTTTAAATGAAATCTAGCATATATATATATATATTTCTTGGTGGTTAAAAAAGAGAAAGAGAGAGGGAGCTGACATGTATTTAACACCACCCTGTGTCAGGCATGGTACTGGGAGATTTACATACATAACCCCATTAAACTGCCACAATGGTTCTGTGAGCTCTTGCAAAGATAAATAAAAGCTCTTAGCAGTGTGCCATTTTGGAGTCATACACATAAAGAACTAGGTTACTTTCCAACAACACTAAATGAGATTAACCTTGGCGATAAAATGTACTAGTAGAGAACAGGTAGTTTTCCAATCTATCCTAGACAGCGAAAAGCTTTTGAACTTGAACTGAACTCTGATGGCATTGCTAGTGGGTGAGATAGAAGGTAGCTTTGGAGGGACAAAAGAATCCTCCATAAATGGTAGTAAGGAAGAGGTTATTTTAGTTGAAAAACTGTATGAATGAAGCAGAAAGCCCCTTTAATAGGATCCCAAAAGACTTGATTTACAATTGAACTAATCGATAATTCTGACTCCTAAAGATATTTGCTCTTTCATCTGCAAATTTGGATGAAAGTTCCATTCAAGTAAAATTCATGGGAAATTATTTACTATGTGAGACAGATAACCAAAGTGTTGTCTTTTCTTTCAAATAACTTGCTTTATAACTACTATTTATGGCTTGTGTAAGGAGGGGGTAGAGTACAAGGAATCTGAGGAAACAACTCTTGAGCACAATAGCAAATGTTAAAAAAGAAGAGTTTAAACCAGTTTCAAAGAAGTAACTTTTAACTCATCTCAGTAAGTTTTTCCATTGAACTTTTCTAATCAAACAAATCATCCAGTAATAATTTCATTATTTAATAGATAAGGAAACTAGGACTCAGAACTCTGAAGTAACTTGCCCGTTTTACATGGCTTGTCAGAACCAGGCATCTTTGTTGCCTCCAATGTGGTTTCTCTGATACTACTTGCCTCACTGTGCCAAACTATTTCTCAACCCATTTTGAAACATAATCAATTAATTAAAGTGGTAATTTAAAGTATTTATTTACTTTTAATTTTAGTGGGTTGGCCAACCATTTCAGTGACTGTCCAATTCAACACAATGGTCAATCCTATACCTTAGATAGACCCAGCTTCCAAAACGTATCCCCTCGTGGCCTTAGAAATGATGTCAATGTGCAAAGTTATTTGTCAAAGAACAGCATGAACTGCCAATCAGCTTGTTTGGAAAGATTCTAGTGACTAAATCTGATGATGGTGTCAGTGCTTTGGCAGCATGGTCATGAAAAGTTACAGGTCAAATCCACCTCCATCTGGAGTGATTACTCCATCTAAAGTCCTCTGATGAGAGAGGGCACATCATGTTGCCATGCCCATCTGAGATTAAGATAGTCATTTTAACAGTAAAAGACCAAAGGCATTGGGAAATATTTATTAGTAAGCTATTAAGCAATTCCTACCTTGGATTTTGGCCCGAGTGTTGCATTGTCATTAAAGTATACCTGAATTATATTGCTTGGATATTTTGATATTATCAAGATAGTAATGTATCTTGCATTGGGACCACTACCCAAAATTTATATACATTCAGTTCTCTCAAAGTGTGGAATGATATACAGTTATAGACTGAGAATTCTGCTAAATGCAGAGGAAAAAAAAATTGGAACTCCACTGAGATTCTCCCTACATCCTTGGAACTTTTCACTGACTCATGATTTTGGAACAGAAACCAGGCAACCTTGTTCAAGAAGTTGATGCCTTCTGAATGAGTTGGACAGTAATTGTTTATCTTGGGTAATTATCTCAACAATTAGCAGCCTTTGATATCATTGGGCCTACAGTCAAACTAAAGTGACTGTGGTTTTTGGAAGAGATGGATAAATTTTATTACAATGGTTCCTTTTACATTTCTTGGAGAATATCTAAAATGAATAGCTGGAAGATTAGTTATCTACCTAAAAGATCAGTTTATGCCTCCCCTATCCATCACAAGCATGAAACTCTTAGGAAAGAAAATGGCAGATTGTCTCATTGAGTAGCAAATACAAAACTGGCATTGCCACATAGGACTTTCTACCTTACATTCTACCTTCATCTAATATACCATTTTCCTCCAAGTCTGCTCACCCTTCTTTAAAGATCACTAGAAATCACCTGTTCCATAAAGTTTATAAGTAAAAGTATGATGGTCCTGCTAGGTAGTCTCTTTGATTGGAAGATGAGTGAGGATTGTCATTTTGATTTTCTTTGTACAATGACTTTTCAAAAAAATATATTTTAAAATTATTTAATGAAATATATCTTAATTATTATATTTAATTATATACAATTTAATTATAAATACATCTTAATTATATATTATTAATTATACTTACTAAAATATAAAAGTATATTAAAACAAAATATTAAAATATTTTAAAATATTTTTGAAAATATCCTTAATAAACAGGATAATGATTTCATGTTTAAAGTACCTGGTTTCCCAAGTTTTCCTACACTGAAGTGATTAGAGCATTTAAAAGCATTTATAAAGCTAAATAAAATGGCAATGTGATCACGACCCATAGTGACATTTAAGGAAACAAGATGGCCTGAGGTTCCTTTAAGATATTTGTGTCTATGTATCAATTATGTGATCATTTTTGTCATGAATCAATCAGCTATTCAAGCCCCAGTCTTCATACAGCTGTGGTTACTGATTTATCACTTGGCTTCTGGAGTCATATTGCCTGATTTTGAAATCTGCTTCCTTCACTTTACAGGCAACTGGTTTTAAGCAAGTAATATCTCTGTCTAGGTTTCCTCTTCTGCAAAATGGGAATAATAGTAATGTTTGTGTCATTGGTTTATTATAAATTAGATTAATATGTTATTGTGTACTAGAGGCCCATTGCAGGAAGATTCCTGCAAAAATATGGCTTCCAGCGGCTGGAGCAAAGCAGAGAGGGGAGCGAAACCCGCAAAGGTGGGCTTCGCTCCCACTCTGAGCCGCTGAGGCTGGGTTTCCCCTCCCGCTCCCAGCCACTCCTGCTGGGTTTCCCCTCCCTCTCCAGGCTCTCCTGATGCACTTCCCCTCCTACTCCCAAGCGCTGTGGTGGGTTTCCCCTCCCGCTCCCAGGCGCTGCCCCTTCACCTCCACCCGCTGCCCCTCAGGCTCGAAGCCACTGTGGCTGGGCTTGCCCTCCCACCTCCCGCCTCCCACCTCTGCAGCCTTGGCTCCGTTTCTGTCCTTGATGTCTATAGTTAACTCCCTTCTGTACCGCTTGGCCTCCATGTTGTCCTCAGTCTTCCCTCGCAACTGGTATATGCAAATTAACTGCCTTCTTTTAGCTTCTATAATTGAAACATTGTATCTTTTGGAGCTGTTGCTTCAGGAGCTCAGAGACAGGTGGTGTCAGGCGAGAAACCTTGGCTTCCACCGTCACTGGAGCAAGCAAGCCTCATGTTCGCTTAAGCTGCCTGGCTGCCGGCCACCATCTTGGCTGGAAGTTAATTTGCATATCTTGCTGATTAGCCAATGGGAAGGGTAGCAAAGTTACGGCTAATTACCATGTTTCTTTATTATTAGATAGGATACTAGAGGCCCGGTCACAAAATTCATGCATTGGCAGGTGGTGGGAGGGGAGGGTTGTCCCTCAGCTCAGCCTGCACCCTCTCCAATCTGGGAGCCCTCTCACAATCCAGGACTGCTGGCTCCTAACTGCTCGCTTGCTTGCCTGCCTGATTGCCCCTAACTGCCTCTGCCTGCCAGCCTGATTGCCCCCTAACTGTTCCCTTGCTGACCTGATTGATGCCTAACTGCTACCCTGCTGGCCCAATAACCCCCAACTGCCCTCCCCTGCTGGCCTGGTCACCCCCAACTGCCCTCCACTGATGGCCATCTTGTGGCAGCCATCTTGTGATGATGTCCCACAAGAATGTCGTGCCACCTAGGCTTTTATTATAATATATATATATATTTGTATTCATACAAGTGAAGTGCTTAAGTGCCTGGCACAAAGTCAAATTCAGACAAACAACAGTTATTTGGAACTAGTTCACCTTCAGCCACCTCAGGTCAGCATTTTTACTTTTCCATCTACTTCATCTTATGGCTAAATTCCACTTCTGATTTATCCATGCCAACACCTCATCCTGACTCATAGTACCACAGAAACTCCTTAAAGCCAGAAACCATGTCCTTTACTTCTTTGGTTTCCCATATGACCTAGCATTGTATTCTGCATGTTGTCAGTAAAAATTAAGTATTTATTGAAGCAAATTGCCCTGGTTGTCCCCTGACAAGTAATTGTCAGAAGGCATACATTCTTCTCTAGTATCTTAGAAAGATGACCCAACACCACTCTTGAGAATTATTAAAGAAACTGTCTATAATTAAGCCATTAAATTAAGTTCTCACATCTTATAGGGTATGATCTGTGACATATTCATTATTTGGTACTCATTGAATTGTGGGCAAAAACACAAAGGTCAAGAACACATAGAAAACTAGTTACCAGTTAATAGACTCTGATATTCAGACTATGAACTATGATGGTCAAGTTATTCTTTCTGAAAGGATAACTACATTATTAATAAGTGATAGGCTAAAAAGGAATCAATTTACAAATTTCACTGACATATAGCCAAGAACCTACCTTACCTACTTACCTACATGATCTGAGACAATAGCCAAAACTAAACATTATTAAAACATGTGAATAATTCAATAATAGCAGAAAAAGATGAATTAGGAAAAAGGGTTGCCCAGCAAAGTTATGTCACTTTACCACTTTCTAGTTGTCTTTTTTTTTCTCCCCTTCCTCATCTATATAGTGTGGATGAAAAAAGGATTCTGTAGAAAGTAACCTCACAGGGTGATCTGATGGTGAGTACTCATGCCCAGGCTTATAAAAAGGTTTATCTTTGTCTTAAGCAAGCCCTGTCCATTGTTTTTATACATCTGAGTTAACACACCTTTGAAATACCAGAGTAATCCTCTTTCCCAGATACCTTGGAGGTATAACCACCCTCAAGGAAGCACATAATCTTAACTATCCTGTAATCCAATTCTCACCTTCCTTTCCCCCACCTTCATTTAATCTTCCTTATGTTCCCTCCTAATACCAAATCCTTTAAAAAACAAAACAAAACAAAACAAAAAACACAAACAAACCTGCAAACCATCCTTCTAGGAAGCATTTTTCTCAGTCTATTGTGATCTTGCTTCCAGGTGTACCCTCTGTTTGGCTCAAATACATTTATATAAAAATTCTCTGCAAGTCTGGCTATTCTTGCATCGACAATAAGAACACAGGAGAGGTAGACAATTATGTAATATACTAGAGGCCTGTTGCACGAAAAGATTTGTGCAATAGGCCTTCCCTTCCCCTGGCTGCTGGCAGCGGTTTTCCTCCGGCACCCGGAACCCAGGCCTTCGCTCCGGCTGGAGCCGCCTTCAAGCCTTCGCTACTCCGGCTGGAGCTGCCTTCAGTCTTTGCTCCCCTGCTTTGTGCCTATGTATGCAAATTAACTGCCATCTTTGTTGGCACTTAATTTGCATATCTCACTGATTAGCCAATGGGAGGAGTAGCGAAGGTATGGTCAATTACCATGTTTATCTATTATTAGATAGGATAGGGTGTTCCTTCCAATTTTAAAAAATCTATGATTTGAAAGGGAGCAGAACATTATAGCCTAAAATGTACACTTTGGCATGTGGATTACTTTGGTATTTTTTAATATATCAAGAAAAACGATTTTATATGTAATAATGTTACATGCAATAAACACCAATTATTCAAGAAAAATTATCTTAAATATAATAATACTAGTTACATGGTGCACAAATTCATGCACATTGAAAGGAAATTAATTAGAAGAAATAATTTAATATTGCTATTTGCCCTTTCTCTATAATAGAAGTGTCAACCAAATTCACGATCGACAATGAAAGATCTGAAACACAACATATGTGATTAGTGCCTGCGAGAGCTTTGTATGTATCACACATGTGCGGGTCAACTTAGCCTTTTATCTATATAAGTAGTGGCCCAGTGCACGAAATTTGTGCATGGGGGTATGTCCTTCAGCCCAGCCTGCACCCTCTCCAATCTGAGACCCCTTGGGGGATGTCCAACTGCCGGTTTAGGCTCAGTTCTTTGGGATCGGGCCTAAAGTGGCAGTCAGACATCCCTCTTGCAATCTAGGACCACTGGTTTCTAACCACTCATCTTCCTGCCTTCCAGATCGTCCCTAATCACTCTGCCTGCTGGCTTACTTGCCCCCAACTTGCCCTCTCCTGCCAGCCTGCTTGCCCCCAACTGCCCCCCCCCGCTGGCCTAATCATCCCCAACTGCCCACCCTGTTAGCCTGCTTGCCCCAACTGGCCCCCCCTGCTGGCCTGATCACCCCCAACTGCCCTTTCCTCCTGGCCTGATCACCCCTAACCATCTCTGCCTCGGCCTCGCCATGATGGATTTGTCCAGAAGAACATCGGAAGATCTTCCGGAAGGTCTTCCAGTCTAATTAGCATACTACCCTTTTATTAGTATAGATAGTATAAAGGCCTGGTGCACAGGTGGGGGCAGGCTGGTCTTCCCTGAAGGGGGTCCCAGATCAGGGTGAGGGTCCCCTTGGTTGGCAGGGCCAGCCTGGGTGAGGGGCTGGGGCAGTTTGCAGGCCTGCCACAGCCCCATCAGGTGGGGGTCCTCACTGGGAGCGGTGCCAGCCTGGGTGAGGGGCTAAGGCAGTTTGCAGGCTGGCCATGCCCCCATCAGGGTGGGGGTCCCTGCTAAGGGACGTGGACAGCCTGGGTGAGGAGCTGAGGGCTGTTTTCAGGCTGGCCACACACCCTTTGGGGTGGGAGTCCCCACTGGGAGGTGTGGCTGGCCTCGGTGAGGGGCTGAGGGCCATTATCAGGCTGGCCACAACCCCATCGGGGTGAGGGTCCCTGTGGGGGGTGTGGCCAGCCTGGGAGAGGGGCTGAGGGCCTTTTGGGGGCCGTTTGCAGGCCAACCAAGCCCCCAGCTTTGTCCAGAAGGACATCCAGAAGGTCTCCAGATCTAATTAGCATATTACTCTTTTATTAGTATAGATAGCATAGATAAAAGCCTAAGCAACTGTTATGGCAGAGTGACCAGAATGACCAGTCGCTATAATGTGCACTGACAACTAGGGGCAGACACTCAATGTAGTAGCTGCCCACTGGTAGTCAGTGCGCTCCCACAGGGGGAGCATTGCTCAGCCAGAAGCCGGGCTCACACTGGCAAGTGCAGCAGTGGTTGTGGGAGCCTCTCCCACCTCTGTGGCAGCACTAAGGAGCAGTGAGCCAAGGGTAAGGAGCAGTGAACAGGTGGGCAATAAGGAGTGAGGGCTCCCGGACTGCAAGAGGGATGTCCACCTGCTGGATTAGGCAATAAACATTAGTATTTCATGCGGATTACTTGGAGCTGAAGGTGATCAAGACCCAGCAGAATCAAGAAAAACTTTCACTCTCCCTTAATTACCTAAAAGAATTTAGGTAGGGGGCCTGGCCCAAAAAGGGAGCTATCACTAGAAATAAACTTCTACCTGAAAGAATTACCTGTATGGCAGGGCAAACATCTAAATATCTAAACATCTAAACATCTTATCTTCCTGTGAATTGTCCTCCTCCCCATCAAAGATCCAGGTCCTTACCCTATTTGTTAGCTCAGGATGTCATATAAGCATAAATTCCCTGTCTTTGGGACTCATTTTTATGTGAGTCTCATATGTACAACATTAAATGGTTTCTACTGTTACTCTGTCTTATGTCAATTCAATTGTTAGACCCACCAAAGTACCTACAAGTATAGAAGGAAAAAAAGAAAACCCGAAGTCACCCATTTAGTATCTAGTAAATGACTTTAACAATACCCCCAAAAACAAAAATCAAAGAGGAATCCTGTCACTAGTTAACCTTATCTCTCTAAAGTTTAGCCAGGCATCATTAGGTTCAGTAGTATTGACAAACAAATGTGAAAAGCACAAAGTATGTAATTTTTAATTCAAAAATGATAACTTTTGAAAGTTTCTATCTAAACCCATATTTTACAAACCCAATTGTAGTTAAAATGTGTTAGAAAAGTTTTGTATTTAAAGTAGCTATAATTCTTTCCACATAGCAAATGATTGATGGTTCATGTATATGATTCATATATTCACTTTTTTTTATTAAAGCAGAGTCCAATTCTACCACATAAAAGAAGTGCCATAGTGCCAGGGTTTCTCATTAGGTTTATTCTTGCCTTTATTTTGTGAGGCTTAAGCAAGTTGTCATAGGTAAACCATTCAAACAGAACCTAACAATTGTAAGCATTCAAGAAATGTAAGCTATTGTTTTTCTTATTGCTTCTTTTTATAATAGTATCTCCATAAATTCCCCAAAATTCCCTAGTGAGGAGGGTTAGAGAAATCTTTCTTACTTCCTCTTACTTTTTCCATAAACTTCCCCTCACTATCAAATTCTCCCTGAAGCAAGTAAAAGCTCTAGCTGGAAAAGCAGGATTAAGTAAATTCTTTAGAAATTTCACAATCAAACTTAGCATAAGTAATGCATAATTCATCATACAGAGTTCATATTTTGGCTAAGATAGAAAGTGAGTTATTAGCCTTAGTGATAGTAACTTGAGTACTAAAATCACACTTGTATTTCCATTTCACCTTTTATTGTCAAGTCTAATCACTTATTGGTTTAAATAAGTTCATCTGCCTTGTCACTTATGAAAATAGGTGTTTTGTTTATGGCTTTGATTTTGTTTTAAATTTCACAAATGGTTTTGAATTTTGAAAACTTTACAACTTAAACCCACGGATATATTTTTACATGCTACCAGTTCTGATAAATGGTACAAAACGAAGAGTATAGCATATAATTAAAAGATGGGTTTCAAAACCAGACAAAAATTAGTCCTTCCCTTTGTTGTGAGGCCCATTACTTATTCTCTTAGCTTCAATTTCCTCATTTATAATATAAAGACAATAATAGAGTTTTTAAAATTATTGTGGGAAATTACATAATTTAAAATAAATGTCAAGGACCTTGTAAATAGTAAATTCTCAATGCTCATAATTCTGTAAAAATTGCAGAGATGTGCAGAATCTCAGAGGTCATTAGAGTAGCCTTTAAACAGAAAATTATTAGCCTCAGAAACTCCTTTATAAAAGGAATAACTGAAAATATAATACATATATTGTTCTTTAAATATTTAGTTGGCTTTTGTCCATTGATATTCAGTTGCATCTAAGCACACACATATATAGGTAGCTACGTATACTTTATATGTGCATTTATGTATACAACATGTATATTACTGCTCTGTAACTTCTTTTGAGCACATTTAAGGATACATTAACTGAGTCTCTTCTGAACTCAGGATTGACTAAGTTCTCATTGAAACTTAAATTTTCTATAATCTTACATTTTCCTACAGCTTTTAAAATACTTATCAATATATATTCTTAATCCATCACCTGTTTTAAGTTCTTTGTACTTTATGTTTAAATCTGGATCACCTATAAAAACTCCAGGAAGTAAATCCCCTTCTCATAACAATTTCCAGCCCTTTAATTTCCAAATGTATTAATCATGTTTCAAAGTTACTTCCAAGACCTACAGTGTTTACTTGGACGGTACCTAAAATCTCTTTGCTAAAAGTATATGAAAATCACTCAGGAGTAAGAAAGTATTCAATTATTGACATACTGGTAAACATTGGTGTTTGATCTTACAGGGAATATAAGGTTGTGTAACCTACTGAAGTTTAGCAAATAATAATGTTTTGTCCTCTCTAATAAAGATGGTGCTACCAATTTATTTCACAACACAGGTGTTAGTTTTTCCAGTGTAGTGATGGATTATATAAACTATGAATATTCTTCTTTTTAAATATTTTCTGCTCTGCTTGCTCCCCACCCCCTGCAACCTCCCCTCCATTTTTTTCATGACCAAATACTCTTATGCCAGGAGTAACTGGGGTTAAGAGTACAACATGTATTCTCCAATAGATAAAAGTTAACTCGTTCATATTGAGCTCTTAACTCTGACTTCATTAAGAAATTATACTCATTAATGGAACTAACTGGTTACATTAATTTATATTAATTAGGTTATTGAATAATTTGAATTAGTCCTAGTGTGGTTTCAACACCCTTATGGTCTCAGAAAAAAAACAAACACCTAACTACCAACTGAAGTTATATTACTTACACCCCTCTCTGTTACCCACATTGAGTTTGGGGGCTGCAATATGACAATCTTTGAGTCTTCAGGGTTCTATTTTTTTTCCTCTGATCTTGCTTTTCTAGATTTTTGTGTGTTTGTGTTGCAGAGGCTACTTATTCTGTTTTCTTGCTATTGCGAAGGGCAGGGAAGAGAATAGCAACCCAGAAAGTCAACATCTGTGATTATTATTAACCAAGGGTATCACCGCTTGCTCCTGATTTCCCTGCTCACTGAGAAGGCAGAGACAAGACTTTTAGGAGAAAAGTAGAGAAAAATAACTTAAAGAAATAATTTTCTCAATAGGCTCTCATGATAATTTGAGTCTATTATATGCCGGCCATTCCACTGAGCATAGATGGGATCAGGAGGGGGCACAGCCAGACTTTGTGGTGTCTGCTGTGTACACAGTTTTCCAGAAGGGGCCTTTTTAGGGCTTAGAAAGTGAAGATCTTAGAAATTAAGCTTCATGCACTTCACAGTCAATTTATCTTTACGTGTTGTTGTTGTTTTATTTCTGAGTTGAAACCCATGGTGGTGTCTCATCACCCATCACAGCAATCACAGCATTTCTCAAGCTTTAAAACACTTGTTTCTTTAGACATGCACAGAAATTTCATGACTCTCCACCCCTATCACTGTGATCATAATAAATCTCTTGTCCTTTCCATCATTACCCACCAACCCCATAGACCACAAATCACTTAAATACAATTCAGACTTTTTTGGAGTGACATTAATGTCCTTTCACAAGCAGACCCCAGTCTTCAATTGCAGGCTTTTTACCTTCACACCCACCAGACAACAGAGCATGTCCTCCAGTCAAACCACACAGTTTACTGGGGATCTTTAACTTATGCTAAGTTGATTCTCAGGCTGTGAATTTCTAACCCCCTTATTTTAAATAACTGGCAAAAATGATTTTTCTTCAAGAATTAGTTCAAAGGTCTTCCACTATATTATCTCTAAGCTTCCCAGACATTTATTCAATTGAAAAAATTCTTTTCTGTACTTCTAAATATTCTACTTAGCACAAACTAAATTATACTACTGTTATTAGTAGTCGTGTCTCTCTTCACCAATGAAATATACACTCCTACAAGGGAACTAGTACTTTCAGGGGGTTCAACAAATGTCTTCAGTTGGAAGTCTTTAAGGACGGGAGGAAGGGAAGAAGAGAAGTAGAAAGCCCAGCAGTTGGAAAGTGTATGATTTTTTAATGAAATTTTCATACCATAATCTGACTTTTGCCTCCTTCTTATATATTTTTTTCTTTCCATTTCAAAGTGATACGATTTAACTGTAGAATTTTTAAAAAATATATTTTATTGATTTTTTTACAGAGAGGAAGGGAGAGGGATAGAGAGTTAGAAACATCAATGAGAGAAACATCGATCAGCTGACTCCTGCACACCCGCTACTGGGGATGTGCCCGCAACCAAGGTACATGCCCTTGACCGGAATCGAACCTGAGACCCCTCAGTCTGCAGGCCAACGTTCTATCCACTGAGCCAAACTGGCCAGGGCTAACTGCAGAATTTTTAATATAGTTTAAAGAAAATAACCACCTGCAATCCCCTTAACATTTCTAATAGTGTTTTCATTTGGTCCTTTAAATTTCCTATAAACTTGAAAAAATTTTTGTGCAAGATGTGAAAAAAAAATTTTGTTATTGTTGGAGATTTGTTCATTTAAAAAGCAAAAAGAAAAAAACCTGTAAAATATGTCCTAAATATTTACATGATTTATCTTAAATTGTGACTGTACATTTTTTTAAGAAAATATGTACAAATGATGAACATATGCTATGTTCTCTCCAAAATTTCATGCATTTAACTAGCTTAAGTAGGAAATCAAATATGATGTATTATGCTATTTTTAGCCATTGTTTTATAATTGATAACATTATACTTTATGGTGGAATGAAAGATAAAACCACAAAATTGGCTGAAAACATTATTCTTTTAAAAAGGAAAGCAATTTTTATTTTTAAGTTAATCTTTAAAGTAATATATGACCATTATTAAAATTCAGTCAGAAAGACATAATATGGATAGTTTTACTCAGGATATAAGTAATTTAAACAGCTTCTTGTTATCCTTTTAGAATTTTCTGTTTACTCATAGGCTTTTAAAATCAATTTTTAAAAATACATTTTTATTGATTTCAGAGAGAAAGGAAGAGGGAGAGATAGAAACATCAATGATGAGAGAGTATCATTGATCGACTACCTGCTGCATGTCTGCTACAGGGAACCTAGCCAGTAACCTAAGCATGTGCCTTGATTGGGAATCCAGCTGAAACCTCCCTGTTCATAGGTCAAACCTCAACCACTGAGCCACACTGGTGGGGCTAAAATCAATTTTATACTATTAAAAATTGTCTACACTGTATTCTTTTCAAATAACAGAATATTTTAGCCATTTATACATATTAGTGAAAAGCCTGTATATCTGTATCTATGTTAGATGTATGGGTGGATGAATAAATAGATTGTTAGACTAGATAATTGATTGATTGATAGATGATAAATAGATAGATGATAGATATCTGCCTTTTTTTAAAGTCCTGTAGAATATTCTGAGGTATGGATGAACTAAAATATGTTTAACTATCTTCAAACTAATTGAAACGTAGGTGTTTCTTAGGGTTTTTATATTCTAACTAGAGGCCCAATGCACAAAATTCATGCAAGGGGCTCAGCCCTCACAGCCCCATCTTCATCCGGAAGTCATCTGGAAGGTCATTCAGCTGTCCAGTCTAATTATCATATCACGCTTTTATTATTATAGACAATATTGATTGTTTGATTTTTATTGAAGTTTGTTTAAAAACCAAGTTGAAAGTCCTTTTTTTCTTTGAAAAGATAATTTTTTATTTATTACAACCATTTGTTATGACAGGTAAGTTGGGTCTTAAAACTATTTGTTATATGTATTTAAATTTTTTTTTGTTTTCTATCATTATATGGTGCCTTATTTTGTTTTTACTCTTCTATATTGGGTTTTCTTCATGATTATATTTATAATACAAGTGCTATTTCTTGATTTTTTTTACCTTTAGGCAGTATTTATTCCATTCAGTGTTTCCAACTATGAAATATGACAAGATTTCTGCACCTACACTTTCTTCTACCTCTATTTTCCTACACTGTCAGATATTTATGTACCATATTTTAATTTTATGTTGTTAAGGCTTTTAACATTTACATTTAGTTTGTCATTATAATCCCATTGTTGTTCAAACTGTGGGCCATATTTAAATTGATTCTGTGTTCCCTGACAATTCTTTCAGCCCACAGCCCTCTCTTTCTATATTCATTATTTGATTTATTCCTTTGGGAGATTTGAATTTATTCATTAAGGAAGTTTTTTGTTTTTTTATTTATGCTTTTGGTTGTCTTTTTTTTTCTTTCTATTTTCCAAGAGAGGTTCATGAGTGCTATATTTCATGAGTCTTTGCTTGCTTGAAATGTTATTTTGTGGTATTTATACAAAACCAACATCTTGGCTAGCTATAAAATTCTCTCTCTCTCTCTCTCTCTCTCTCTCTCTCTCTCTCTCTCTCTCTTTGCATATAATGAGGAAACTCTAAGACCAGATCACACTTAAAGGTTAACTGCTTTTTTCTTTACAGGGTTAATCTATCACACCCACATCCTAGAAATTCTTGCTTTTTTATTTGTGAAGATTTCTGTTCTATTTTATCTTTGAATAAAGTTCTAATGCTATAAGTTTTATACCTCAGATAGCTCCCTTATCTTTCAGATCTAGAAGCTCTCTAATTATATTTTCCTTTGTGACATCCTTAAGCCTGAATATGATGTCATTGACATGATACTTTTGAGGTTTGAAATGTTTTGATTAATATCCATTCTATTTTTTGCTGTTGCTTTTAATGTAGTTTCTATTTATGTAACAGTGTTGTTGTTTTCTTCTGAACCTCTTTCCTGAGCTTTGCCAATGCTCTTTCTCTCTTCTAATACCGTTTTTCAGTATCTTTTAATTTTAAAAATTGTAATGAGATAAAAGAGATTAAATGCCAAGTCTTTTAATCATTTAGCTCATTACTTTCCCCCCCAAAATATCTCTTTGTCTCTCTAATTCTCTGAGGATATAAAGAAATATTTGGCTGAAATTTTTTTCTATTTCCTAGGAAATGTATATTTTCCTGTCCTTTAAGGTAATTTATGTTCTTTCTTCCCCCTTCCCCCTCCCTTTTTTTTTGTGGCAGCTGTGCCAAGATCTTGTTTGGAAGCCTTCTGCTTATCATTCATCTCTGCACATTAGCAATTCTAACCTGGCCTACTTTTTCCTAAAGAACAGTCTGAACAGGCATGTGTGTGACCTGTGTCAACTGGTTTGTCATCTATGAACTTTTTCTCACTGACTCTGTGCTGTCTTCTGTCCTAGGGGGATCTTTTTGCATCAGATCATCCAGGCAGGTCTATGGGGCTTGCAAGGAAGCATCTTATTACAAAGATGTTTTATTTGGAGATTGAGTGAATCTTTAGTCAGCGGTACATGCCCAACAATCATGTTCTTCACTTTTCTCATGATCATCCACACCCTCACTCCTTGTTGTTCCAAGTTAAAAAAAAAATCATTAAATGAACCCATTAGGAACCTCACTTACATTGAGAAGAATCTAGACTCACAGGGGCATCCATTGGTTTTCAGTGTCTTCCATCCATTTGATCTCAGTCTCATTATATCTGATGGATGGTTACAATTCATAAGCTATGTTTTGGGATTTTCACCATTTCCAACTTTCAATACAAGTAAGAGTTTACACTTCCAAATGAAAGTTTTATGTTCATTAGGTATCTGTCATGGGGCAGAGGTAGGAATTAAAATAAATATGACTTTACCATGTTTCTCAGGAAACCCTTTTCCCTTTTAAACTGTGTGACAGCAGTCTGTTTTAGGGAATTTATTCTCACACATGTCAATCAAAAGGTTATTACTGGATTTAATTCAAAATGTAAGAATAGTATGAATCATTGATGTTTACTATCTATATTACATATCTATATTTCTGGTTGTGGAAATGTTCTAACTTAAAAATTTAAATTTTTTATAATAAATTAATATATGTCAACTTCTAAAAAATGTGGAAACATGAATATGTTATAAGAAAGAGAATTTAAACCATGTATAATTTCACTACCCTGTAACCAGTATAGTTTTTCATTATAAGATAGATATTTTCTAACATTTTAATCTCTTATAATTGGTTACATGTCATAATTTAATTTGCAGAATATTTCTTACTGTTATATAAAATTATGATTCATCATACTTCTGATACCATCTCAGATTTAATGAAACATAGTACATTATATTTTCTTCTAGATATATGTACTATTTTAAACCATATTTAGGATCATATTTATATAATTTTTGGCCAACTTTAAGTGAAATGCAACAATTTGAGCATCTTGTAGGATAAAATAAATCAGTATCATAATGTCATGATCCTTCAATAATGTTGCACAGTTACACATTTTTTATAGGAATAGAGATGATCATATATTCAAAAACTATATGGTCACTAGCAACCCATAAAGATTAGCTAGACAAAGGACATTGAGGATCTAGAGATCTAAGACACCTCTTATAAAAATCTCACTGATTACTGATGGCAGTTACCAAATCACATATAGCTTGTGTTATATTTATAGTGAACAGTGCTGATCTAGGCAATGGAGATAAGTAATGGTTAACAAAATGTTCCCAAATAAGCTGAACACTGCCAACATAGCAGAAAAAAAACCTAGTGGGAAAATGTTTTTTGGTCATGTGCACAGCAAATGAGAGACTGCATTCTAAAAGCCTTGGTAATGACCATTACACAATTTTATAAATGAGTGAATCTAAACACCTATGTATAAAGAGAAAGTATCGGTTTCAAAATCCACAAGTCACTTAACTTATCTAGTCTCAGTTTACTTATCTGTACAATGAACTTACTAATAATACCTGCCACCTAGAGAAAGAAACCAGGATGGTTCAATGAAGTGCTCACTTGAATGTAAAATACTGAGTAAATGTGAGTGATCAGAATTAATGTTACTAGTTGCAAATATCATTAGTGATGATTCTTCAGGAAATGGCCCCTTTGCATTTACCTCAAAGGACAGATGGTTGATTTTATTCCATTAAATAGACACTAGCTAGCACTGGGAAAACAAGGCCAACCACAACTTTTGCCCAAGACCCACTATGAGCCAGTTTACTTTCAAGATCTCATTCATTTGTTTTGGTTGAATAAATTGATTTTCTCTGAACATTCACTGTTCTTCACTAACCACAGACCAAATCTCTTTCATGCACTTTCTATTCTCATGGAATATTTGCTATTTCCCTCAAGACACCCTTTGTTACCCTATCTATGTAATTCTCTTATATAGAGTGCTTTCTTCATCTGTAATGATTCTTTTCCCCTTTCCTATCTCCAGATACAAATCTCTCCTAACTTAAAGGACATTTTAGAGTTAATTAATAGGTTCCTTGTCATTTATATTCTGTTCAAATGAAAAAAGGGAAATAAGAACTCGAGAAGAAATCTGTTCACACTAGTTATTGGGCAATGCCATTCACATGCAACTCTCCTTGTATCCTTCCCAAGTCCAGCTATTCTGACGTCATTGCTCCTTCCTCCATACTCCCCAGAGCATTAATTGCATTATTTCTTATCACAGTTTACATCATAGTGTTTGTGTGCAAGTCTTATGTGGCCTAGTTTGTTTGGTCCTTGAGGGAAGAGATGTTATTTGTCTCCATAGCATCTGGCACACAGCACATGCATAATTGTTTTGTTTTTCTTTTATTGAATTACTTTAGTCACTTGATTCTTAAGACCACTATCAATGTTATTTATCCCTTGAATTAAATCATTCCATTCACTTATTTGAATGATAACAACCAATGTCTGACATTTTCATATATCTATTTATTTATTACATTAAATGTAAGTTTTCCAAGTCTTTCAACAAAAACAACCCTCTCTTTGGTGTTCCTTTCCAGGTCTTATCCTCAGCTAACATTTATAGCTTGGCTAGCTCTTCCTTTCCACTTTTTGTTTCTTCATATGTTATAGTAGCACATGTACAGTAATTTCTTAATGCATCCCACGTCATTAAAGGAAAGAAGAACAATGATCTTTTTACATGCCTTCCTTTTACCCCCACACATATTTTGCCTCCTTCCAAACTCCCAGTCCTCTGCTGTCTTGTTCTGTCTGGACTGTCAATCTTGTGGTCTGTTTCACAGATGCTATGCAGGAATCTTTCTTCATCATCAGGTTGGTTATTCCTTTTAGTCCTTGCTTGTGTTGGTTTCCATGTTTTCTGGATCCCAGATCCTTGTATTTGGTTTCTTTCTTACTTTATTATATCATATATTCAGTAGTTTTGAAGAAATATTTTACCAGAAACAGTATTGACTTTTTTGGTGGGAAGCTATTGGAAGTTTGACTTAGAATAGAATTCTAGGTTAGAGATGACTATCCCTCAGAATTTGGAAAGCATCGCCTGCTGCAAGAGGACCTGATGAAGTTCAGGTAAAGGATTATGTCAAAGGTAAAATATTGCTTGTCTGTGGGATGCAAGACACAAGGTCAGGGAAGGTCATTTGTGAGACAACATTGGAGTTGGGGATGGGGGTACTGGGCTGAATCAAAAGCCAGGCAGATTTTCCAAATCATTTTGATTCAATGATGACAGAACCTGGTAGAAAAGCCTGCTGAAAGTAAAAGTAATAAAAGTAGAGACTGTGATGTGGAGCCAGAAAAAAAAATGTTCTGGAACAACAACAACAAAAATATGCTATCTCCAGCCACTTTCAACTTGGTGTCAAGCTGGCTGAGAGGGAGCCTCTCCAGGGGCCAACCCAAATCTTGGTACCTAGACACTCTCCCACCCCAATTTCATTTTCTTAGAAGAGGTTTGCTCAGCCCCCATGAATTTCTATATGACCCTGAAACATAAAATGCAATCATACCAGGGAGCAAAGCCATTCATGTTTGCTTATAAATTGAGGATCTTTCAGTCCAACAACTAAGGCCAAGAAAAGAATGACTCAAGTGGTTCTTTTTTTCCCCATCATCCTGCTTAAGAGGGCCCTTTGGTTCTACATCGTTAGGCAGCTGCTATCTCTGAAATGGGAAGGTTAGGGATGTTGGCCAGGCCAGCATCAACTACTGAGAAGCCTGAACAGCCACATAATGCAGAATTCTATGAGGACACATAATTCCATCTGAGTCAACACCAGGAAATGAGTATACAGTGACTGTATTATGTATTGCCCCATGCTGCCGGAAATTTTCTCTTCAGCGTTGGTGCTAATGCACTGCCTGGTCATTCAGAGTAGTGGTGACAGACCTTCAAGATCATTCCCTAAATGGTGCCTTAGTGTGCCCTTCCCATGCACAGTGTAACAAAGTTTGGATACCAGATATTAACATGCAGAGACTATAAACTATTGCAATTAAGTAAAGTATGCTTGGATCTCTTGCCTCTTCCAGAGCAGATGGGCTATATATCTGTTCTGAGAAAGAAAAATTCTTGTTACATGCTAGTCCCCCATTTAAACCTTTTTGTTTAGAAATAATACTTATTTAAGCTTTGGATATTTATGATACTAAAAGAGCATTGGGGAAAGAAATGAATCCCTTTGCATCTCAAGTAAGATCAAGGGAAACCTGGTGAAAGATCATTAAAGGTATGAGAATACTCTCTTGCCACCCAACTCCTCCTCCCCGCTTTGTCAAAAAGGTTACAGGTTTCCCCTTCAGGCCTTGATTTAAAAGTGTGGTCCTCCTAATAGCAGCCTCAGAATCTCAATATCTCACTAGAAATTCAGAATCTCAGGCCCTATCCCTCCTCAATCAGAATCTTCATGTTTAACAAGATCCCTAGGTGATTCGTATAAACGTTAACACTTCAGAAGTACTGCCTACAAGGAGATTGCATAGTATTACGAGGCACAGGATGTCAATGAGTTTTATTATTGGTGATGTTACTTTTAATCATTTTGATAAGGTGGTGTCTTCCAGGTTTCTTAACTAGAAAATTACTTATTCTCCCTTTGCAATTAAAAAGCATTTTATGCTGGAATGCTTTGAAACTACATTAAGTATTCTATTTCTCTTCATATTTTTGCCCACTAGTTTTAATATCTATTGGCAACACGCAACCACAACAATTACTATGACAGAATTTACCAAACGGTGATTTTTTAAAAAAATAATAGACTATTTTTGGACACTTGAAACATATACATGTATTGCCCACCTAATTTCCCCTATAAATAACATCTTACATTAATATATTTGTTATAATTAATATTGCTTCGTTATTAACTAAAATTTGTTCAGATTTTCTTAGTTCTGCCTACTGTCCTTTTCTGTCCAGAATTCCACCCAAGATGCCACATTACATTTAGTTGACAATTCTCCTCTTGGTTTGACAGTGCTCAGACATTTTTTTCCACTAGGCCTTCCTCATTTCTTCATTTTAATTCAACTTAAAGAGCTACCCCTTCTCCACCACTTATTTAATTACAGCGGGGCCTTGACTTATGAGTTTAATTCATTCCATAATGGAACTCATAACTCAAATTACTCATATGTCAAATCTTAAAGTGAACGAGTGAGACATGTGATGCTGGGCTGATGTTGTGGCATTCACTGTGACATTCGCTGTGCCAACTAGCGGTGGGGTATCTGAAGCTGGCTCGTAACCGAATTTTAGCTCGCAACTCAAAGCAAAAACTCAGCCAAGAGACGGCTCGTATCTTGAAAAACTCGTTAGTGGGGGCACTCGTAAGTCAAGGCCCCACTGTATTTATGTCTGTATGGACTCATGGATATTCATTTTATGCCATGTATCTTAAGCCATTATTATAATTACCCATTTGACTACACAGATTGTCTCAGATGTGTCATTAGGAATTCCTTCAAGTTGACTCCCTGACATGCTCCCATCTGCTTTTGAGCACTTATGTTCTGGAATCATAACATGTTCTAGGCTCATCATGCACTTTCTCTGACCCCAGCCTTTGAATCAGATATTTTTTGGGGGGAGTCTGGATCTTTTAACTGGTGAATTGTATTAAGAAACCAATATCTGGAGTCTGGGTATTCTTTTTGCTACTGAGTTGTCATTACTTCTAGGCTCTCCCAGTAGCAGAGCTAGAAATAGATGGATGTATTCTAACCCATACATGCATATGTTCCTTTACCTATTTCCAGGAGTTCATACTGTTACCTCTGATTCCAAACCAAAAGCATTCTCTGTAGCCTCCCCTTTTAATTATTTGTAACTTCTTTTTCTGACAAGAAGCCTGGCTTTCATGATCATGCCATTATATTTACTTATTTATTCAATCCTAGAATCCAAATAAAGAAGTTATAGAGTTGCTAATTCATATCTCTGTGAACAACAAATTTACTAACTAGAGCACAAAATCTGTGTACAGTTTTTACTATCTTTAGCCTTACAGTATTTGTTTCAATAACATTTGTCAAGATTACTTAGTTCTTTCCTTCCCCACCCTCTTTATTGTGGTTATGTGGTTCATTTGTAAGACAGTGAGGTTCATTTTTACTGTTTGTATTCCACCTTGGGTCCTAGGAAAGGGGAATGTTTTGACTATTGAAGTTTCCCATCTTCGACAAAGAGCACAAAGTAAAGCAGGTAATATTCCAGTATTCCTTGACCTTATAAAGTATTTAATAGGGAACAAGGGACATAATCCTCTTTGATCAGCATATGATTATCAGTATTTTAAAATCCCTGTCTCAATATAATCCAAAGAAGCAAAGTGATATCTAGTCCAGAAAAGAGAGACATTCTTAATTTAGGCTTGCTCTAAAAACAACAGGGTGCCTTCTTTCTGTAATCTAATGAAATTTCTAACCAGAATTCATATATCCAAATAAAACTTGGGAGGGGCGGAAGAAGTGACAAGTCAATAAACCATTAGTGAGAAAACATATTAGGCACTTATTAAAATAAGACTTGGGAGTCAAAAACAGTGTTGTAGAGAGTCCACAAGGTACTGGCTACTCTATACAGCAGCCAAGGCATAAATAAGTAAAATATTAACTTATAAGAATAAAATACTTATCCCTTTGGTCTGGATATCTAAAAGCCACTATAACATTCTGAATTTTGTTTTAGCAAATTCAAATCAGAGATTTAGGGTTCTAAGTATCAATGGAGTTATCTTTCTTTTCCTTCAAGGGAGGTATAAAAACAGTCCTTAGCTCCAGCGCAACAGATAAGCTTCAGCTTGGTCCCCTTGTTTTTTTATCCAATGCCTCTTGACTACCTTTTTTCTCTCTCTATTCTTTCCTATTTGCTTCTAAATATCACTAAATCTCTCTCCTCTTAGTAAAATTTATGGCACCTGATCTTTCTCACTCTCCCCACAGATTGAGAGAAAATGGTTTTAATACCTCTCTAGAAACAATTAAACAGACATTTGGAAAGACATTTTAATGTTGGTTTTAGTTGTTTCTGAAGGAACCCAACTGCTTAACAGCCCTTCTCACAACTTGGATGTTTCCTTTTCCCTTTCTATTATGTAAGCTACCCCAGTGTGTTCAGTGGTCAATACCATTACAAAATGTTAGTGGCTTAAAACTATACTATATAAGTAATTTTACTTACACATTCTATGCTGGTTGCATCTCTCCATTGGTTGGCTTTTCTTTGAGCAGTGACTCTGAGATGCAGGCAACTTTCATTGAGTTTACCACTTCTCTTTGTCTTGAAGCTTTCTCTACTCAGGAATAAAATGGAGGAGTACGGGGTGGAGATTGCACAGGGTAGGGATTCATGAGTCAGGCCAGGAAGTGGTATATATCACCTCTGCCCACATTTAAGTGGCAGAACCCAGTCACATGGGCATGTCCAGCTGCAGGGAGAATGGGAAACGGATGCAGCTGAGGGCCCATAAGAGTGAAGCAATGGGCTTGTTAATAGCCAACCTGTCTCTACCACACACAGCCAGTCAATTCCTACTTAATAGGTTCCTATTTTTGCTTAAACTTCTTTGATTTGATGTGTTGTCACCTGCAACCCAGGGTACAGACTAATCCAGATCGTAGGTATAGGAATCTAAGTTCTGGCAAGGACAAGTCCTAAATCCCTCAGATGAGCATTCAGGTAATTGCAGTATAAATTTCATTGTTCATTTTTTGTTGTAAAAAGATAAGGACAAAGAATAAGAATATAAAGTAAGAGATGGTAAACACATTTTGAAAAAGGTCACAATATCTAGCAAAATAGTAAGGAACTGTCATTTTGTTAAGAGTTAAACTTTTTCTCTAACCACTGACATGCATTACTATCTTATAGAGTGACATCTAATAGAGTGATTAATCAATTTAAAAAAAAACTTTTTTTATTTATTTCAGAGAGAGAGATAGAAACATCGATGATGAGAGAGAATCATTGATCAGCTGCCTCCTGAACTCTCCCTACTAGGGATTGAGCCAGCAACCCCAGCATGTGTTCTGACTAGAAATCGAATGGAGACCTGGCTCAACCACTGAGCAACACTGGCCGGGCTGATTTATCACTTTCTAGCAAGGTCTAACTAAGGCATTCACTGGTTTTATAAACTCTCCCTAGTTATTCTGCATATGTCTCCTCATAGACCAATGGTTCTTAGATTTGGCCGTACATCAAAATAACATGGACCAAAACCAGATCATCAACCATCAATCAGTTTAGGTTAAGCTCTATATTTATTTAATGCCACAGGTGATTCTGGTGCACAGGCAATTTGGAGAACAACTGTAACAGGGAATAGAAATAGATGTGAATCTGATCTGAGTAACAACTATATATTTTCCATAGTTCCCCAAATTAAATTTTAAATTTTAAATCATTATGATATTGAGTTATAAGGACCACATGGAAGATAGAAAAAACAATCTATAAGAATAATTTTCATAAAACGTACGGTAGGCACTTTGAATTTAGAGATGTCTTGGCTGATATGGACTGTGCAAGCTTCATGGTGCAAAGTTATTTGACCTGGACCCTGGTAAGTAGGTTGAATCTGATGAGAAGACAGGACAGGCCATTCCAGACAGGTTGAAGAAGAACAAAGTCATAGTTGGGAAAGCACCAGGAATAATCAATGGGATAACAAGCAGACCCAATGTGGCTGGAGCAGAAACAACGAAGAAAAAATACAAGGTGGCACAACCAAATGTTAAACTGAGCACTCTGAGCTCAAAGTGCTATGGAAATTCTAAAAGGAGAGCATTTGGTTAGAACAGATAAAGAGATTTCATGAAGAAAGCAGTACTTGAGCTGGGTTACAGAGATGCTGTTAACAGAGGAGAAAGGGGGATCAGGGTAAAGAAGGATATGTTGTCCAAATACAGCAATTATTAGTTGGGTGGTAAATCTGCCCATTCTTGAACTCTGCACTCTCAACTTTGGTCTCCAACTTTGGCCCCTCCAGATTTAGTGTTCATTTTCATTCTCAACTGAAATTTTGTCTTTGGCTCTGTTCTTACTGGTTTTGACTGAGCCAACTCCTGTTGGTCTCAGCATTTTTGTTGTCTTGGATAAGAAGGCCTGTGTAGCTTCAACAATACGTAACTCAACCATTAGGTTGATCGCTTGGCTGGATCAGCCCCAACTATCCCCAAGGAATAAACACATAGCACAAGGAATTCCCACAGGCAGTAAGGACTAGAACAGAACTGATATCAAATGGTAGGGCATAGGGAAGGACTTGGAAAGCAAAGAGGATTGAGTTTCATATACATAATATACATTGATACGTACCAAAGACAATACAAGTCCCCTACCCTGGGATGACAATATGTTTAGATGGGTTTTGAATGAAATTCTGAGTATTGCACCATAAGCAAGTATAAATGCAAAATCTTATTCATTTTTGTTTACTTCCTAAAATTATTTTTTTATTTTTTAATTAAATCTTTATTGTTCATATTATTACAGTTGTTCCTCTTCCCCCCCATAGCTCCCCTCCACCCAGTTCCCACCCCACCTCTGCCCTTACCTCCCTCCCCACTGTCCTCATCCATAGGTGTACGATTTTTGTCCAGTCTCTTCCCGCACCCCCCACACCCCTTCTCCCGCCAAGAATTGTCAGTCCACTTGCTTTCTATGCCCCTGATTCTATTATATTCACCAGTTTATTCTGTTGATCATATTTTTTATTCCCTTGATTTTTAGATTCACTTGTTGGTAGATATGTATTTGTTGTTCATAATTTGTATCTTTACCTTTTTCTTCTTCTTCCTCTTCTTAAAGAATACCCCCCAGAATTTCATATAATACTGGTTTGGTGGTGATGAACTCCTTTAGCTTTTTCTTATCTGTGAAGCTCTTTATCTGACCTTCAATTATGAATGATAGCTTTGCTGGGTAAAGTAATCTTGGTTGTAGGTTCTTGTTATTTATCACTTTGAATATTTGTTGCCACTCCCTTCTGGCCTGCATAGTTTCTGTTGAGAAATCAGCTGACAGTCGTATGGGTACTCCCTTGTAGGTAACTAACTGTTTTTCTCTTGCTGCTTTTAAGATTTTCTCTTTGTCTTTTGCTCTTGGCATTTTAATTATGATGTGTCTTGGTGTGGTCCTCTTTGGATTCCTTTTGTTTGGGGTTCTCTGCACTTCCTGGACTTATAAGTCTATTTCTTTCACCAGGTAGGGGAAGTTTTCTGTCATTATTTCTTCAAATTGGTTTTCAATATCTTGCTCTCTCTCTTCTTCTGGCACCCCCATAATTCGGATGTGGGTATGCTTGGTGTTGTTCCAGAGGCTCCTTACACTATCTTCATATTTTTGGAGTCTTTTTTCTTTTTGCTTTTCCGGTTGGGTGTTTTTTGCTTCTTTGTATTTCAAATCTTTGACTTGATTCTTGTGATCCTCTAATCTGCTGTTGGAACTCTGTATAATATTCTTTATTTCAGTCAGTGTATGCTTAATTTCTAGTTGGACCTTTTTCATATCCTCGATTGTCTCACTAGATTTATCAAGCGTCTCACTAAATTTATTGGTGGTTTCGAGAAAATTCTTAAAAAACCTTATAACTGTGGTTTTAAACTCTATGTACAGTAGTTTTCTTTCCTCCATTTCTGTCATTTGTGACCTGTTTCTTTGTTTCTGAATTTTGGCTGCTTCTCCGTGTTGATAGAGTAGCTTTCTGTGCTAGGTGTCCTATAGGGCCCAGTGGCTCAGCCTCTCCAATTACCTGAGGTGGACAATCTTGGTGCACCCCTTTGTGAGCTTTGTGCACAGTCTTGTTGTAGTTAAGCCTTGATTGTTGTTGGTATCACTGGGAGGAATTGACCTCCAGGCCAATTGGCTGTGAAAATCATCTGTGTCTACAGTGGGAGAACTTCTGTGCTAGAGACACCCTTATGGGGAAAGACTTGCTTCAGTGGGGCTTTGGTGCTCACTGAGTCTGCCCCCTCAGTGTGTCCCTTATGGATCTGAGAAGCTGTAATCTGGATGGCCCCACTCCGACCACTGGGTACACTGGCTCTAGGATCTCTAAGGAGGTGCTAATTTAGCCTCTTCCTGAGGCTACCCAGCAGGAGCTACAGAGAGATCTGCAGATTCCTCTTCTTTGTTTGGGGTTTGGAGGTGCCCAGATGAGGCCCAGCTGTGAAGCAATTCAAGCTGCTATGGGGCCTTGGGCCTTCTTTTGGATGTTCTGGGTCTCCCTAACCCAGCTTCAGTTTGTTAGGTAATTTTAGATTGCAAAGGGCCAGGCCATTCATATGCAAAAGCTTCTGCGCACAGCTTGGGTGGGGCAGGGTCTCAGGGAATCAACAGGGCAGAGCAAACAGCTATGGCTGATCCTTAGCCCTGCCCTAAGAGGCCCTGGGTCTCAGTGTCCCATGGTAATCTCTACAAGCACCTCTGAGAGAAAGCCGCCCTCGAGTTCTGCCCAATGCCAGACAGTCCAGTTTCTCCCTGTATGAGTCTTGGTCCCCAGAGACTCACCCAGAGCTGGAGTTCAGAGCTGTTGGGTGCTTGTATCTCCCTCCTGATTGAAAAAGACAACCGCGTCTTCAGTTGCCAGCCCTTTCTGTGTGCACCTCCGTACCTCTGCACTTTACTTCCACACCTCCTCTGAGTCTCAGTGTGCTTTTCTCTTTCATTCTAGTTGTAGAATTTCCACTCAGCCAGCCTTCCTGTGGTAATGTTCTGGGTAATGTCTGTTTTGACCTTTAGTTGTAGTTTTGAAGTGGTTGTACGAGGCTGCAATTTCAGGTGTTTACCTATGCTGCCATCTTGGTTTCTCCAACTCTTCCTTGAATTATTAACAAACAAATCATTTTCCACCACAGGGAGGTACACATTTAAAACTATGGTATCAATTGCCCTGGATAGCAGAACCATATAGAATTCAGCCTCTTATTCCACTATTGCAGCCCTACTTTTACTCCCCAATTCACAGACAAGATCAGGTTTAGAGTATCTTTAATTAAAGTTCTGTCAAAAATAAATAGTCTGAATGACACTGGATGGTAGCATGTACAATTAAAACAAAGTTACTTGGTGCCCTATTTATCTGTCATATGGGCTGATTTATAAGCTTCCTACAAGAAGTAATTTAATGGCTTTTTAATAGAAAAAGACTTGATAAAATACCAGCAGACAGTATTGTGGGTAATGACCCAGGCTTTAATGATTTTAGTAATGACTTGTCTTATCTATTTACCTGTTCTCAAATAAAGGCTGAAGTTGCATAGATGAGCATACATGCATGCACATTATCTTCTGGTGGACTAGGCTGCCTAATAGCCTTCAGTAGAGAAAATGTAAACAAACTTAAGTAATTAAAATATATGCAATTCAAGAAAAGAACAAAACTGGAGAAAACAATAATAATAGTAATAAAAATAGATGATACCATCCAGAAAAAAAACTATTTAGTATCCATTCTGACTCACCTTGGATTTCCATCAAGAAATATGTGGCATCTTCCTAGAGAACATGCCTTTTAAACACTCCCAGCAAGTTTCACAGAGATCTTGAGTTAGCTACTGCTAAAAAGGATGAATAGAAATGGCTTATATCCCTCAAGTAGCCTTTTGGCATCCATACACAACACAGGCAACTCTCATAAGCAGCAAGAATAGCACAGGACTCAATACAAATGGCATCTCTCCTACTGATTGCCTTTTGGTCCTATTGTCTCAAATACAGATCTGGCAGCCACAGCCACGTTCTGGATAGCTTCCCCTGCAGGAGTAAGGGAATAATTGGGAGCTTACTATTAGAGAAAAAGACCAGGTCAAGTGTAGTGACATCCTAGGTACTGTTTTATTTTAGTATTGAAAGTGTTTGAGGGACAGAAGCCTGGGTACAAGTCAAAGGGTCAGTCAGGAGCAGAAAGCTGGGTCAGAGGAAAAATCCACAATGACCGGCACCCTTGGCCCTCTGAGACAATGGGATCAAGGAACATCCAGGATCTTATGCTGTGGACAGAGCTGAGTCAGTTTTGGGCACCGTCTATAACTGGTCTCTATGCAGGAAAATAGCAGCTCATTATTTCAGGGACATTGAGCTCACCTCTGACCTTTGCTCCTTGTGCCCCAGACAGCACTACTTGCCTCTGGCCAGGATGAGATGGTCCATGAGCTCATTTCTGGGCAAGGTTTCTATGAAACAGAGACAGCGTCCACTGGGGCTAATATGTGAGGAAAATTTCAGGGCCTTGTTTCCTAAGAGAGCTGGAAAAAACATTATTAAGTACTGAGAAGAATAGCCAGTGGGCTTTTTAAATAAAATTAAAAAGGAAAAGCAAAATGAGAATTTTCCCAGGAAAACTTGACTTGAGCATACTTTGTGCGGGTGGAGCAGCGGACACCGGCACTGACCTTGCTGACCAGCCTTGGGGAAAACCAGGAAACAAGCAAAGCTTACCCTCTAAGCTCCTGCTAAGCAAGCTGTCTCTTTCCTCTCTTTGCAGCCCCTGGGAACCTTTCCAGGTTTGCCCTCCCAGTGGGTAGCCCACCCTGAAAATTAACAAGTCCATTTTCTAACTTGTCCAATACAGTAGCCAGTAGCCACATGTGTCTTTTAAATGTATTTGAAATGTAATTAGCCTGAATTGAAATATGCTATAAAGCAGCGGTTCTCAACCTGTGGGTCGCGACCATCGGAAAACACATATAGCATATCAGATATTTACATCACGATTCATAATAGTAGCAAAATTACAGTTATGAAGTAGCAACAAAAATAATTTTATGGTTGGGGTTCACCACAACATGAGGGAGTGTATTAAAGGGTCACGGCATTAGGAAGGTTGAGAACCACTGCTATAAAGTATAAAATGCACAACAGATTTTAAAGATTTAGTACAAAATAAGAATGTTAAATATCACCTAAATGTTTTTATATTGATTACATGTTGAAATGAAAATATTTCAATAATAATACATTAGGTTAAATTAAATATATTATTAAAACTACATTTTTCTTGACTCTCTTTTTAAAAAATATGGCTACTTTAAATTATAATATTACATCTGTGGCTCAAATTATATTTCTATTGGACCACACTGCTTTCCATCCTTAGGGCTCTTATTTCTAATACTAGAGGACTGATGCATGAAATTCATGCATGGGTGTGGTCCCTAGGCCTGGCCAGCATCAAAGGGTAAGTGCCTGACTTGGAAGGGCAGGTCCCAGCTGACTTCTGGGCCCTGGGCAGCACTTGGGCCTCTGGGAAGCCATGTGCCCCCTTCTGCCTGAGTCATTGGGCCCCAGCCCAGCTCCCTCAGAGCTTGGGAGCTGGTCACCGTTTGCAGGGCTATCGGTGGGGCAATTGGGCCCCGCTTGCACCCGCCTTGGTCTGGCACCACCCAGTCACCTGCTCAACCATTCTGACGCAGTCCCTCTCTCATAAGGGCTAGCGGGGCTGGCAGCACCTCCACTGCCACCCACTGCCAGCCCTGCATTGTCAACACCTGCCATGTTCTGCACTGCCCCCTGGTGGTCAGCACACATCATAGCAAGCAGCCTAACTCCTGGTAGAACTCCTGGTCAAGGGGACAATATTAGGCTTTTATTATATAGGACTAGAGGCCTGGTACACAAAAATTTGTGCACTCGAGGGAGTGGGAGGGTCCCTCAGCCCAGCCTGTGCCCTCTCGCAGTCTGGGACCCCTCAGAAGATAACGACCTGCTGGCTTAGGCCTGCTCCCGGGTGGCAGAGGGCAGGCCCAATCCCTAGGTGCAGCCCCTGGTTGGGCTCAGAGCAGGGCCCATTGGGGAGTTGGGGCACTGCCCTGTCATGCACAGAGCAGGGTGGATCGGGAGGTTGTGATGCCACCCTCAGTCACGCTCAGGGTAGGGCTGATTGGGGGGTTGGGCACCGCCCCCTGTCACACTCAAGGCAGGGTTGATGGGGAGGTTGCGGCGCCACACCCTGTCACGCACAGAGCAGGGCCAATCAGGGGATTGGGGCGCTGCCCCCTGTCACTCACAGAGCAGGGCCCATCAGGGGGTTGGGGTGCCGCACCCTGTCACACTCAGGGCAGGGCCATCAGGGGGTTGGGGCGCCGCACCCTGTCACACACAGAGCTGCAGGGAGATCAGGGGGTTGGGGTGTATTCCCCTGTCACGAACAGAGCAGGGTGGATAGGGAGGTTGTGGCCCCATCCCCTGTCACACACAGAGCCACAGGGCAATCAGGGGGTTTGGGCGCTGCCCCCTGTCATGCTGATCCCAGTGCCAGGAGGCCTTGAGGGTCCGCTGATCCCGGTGCTGGGAGGCATATTACCCTTTTACTATATAGGATAGAGGACTGGTGCACGTGTGGGACCAGCTGGTTTGACCTGAAGGGTGTCCTGGATCAGGTTGGGGGTCCCCACTGGGGTGCCTGGCCAGTCTGGGTGAGGGGCTGAGGGCTCTTTTCAGGCTGGCAGGTGACTGAAGCTCCCAACCGCTCCTTTTTTTCTTTTTCTTTTTTTATTCTTTTTCTTTTTTTCTTTTTATTCTGGGCCAGCTTTAGCTCTGAGCCTCCAGCTCTTAGGCCTCTGCTGCTGAAAGCAGGTATCTGGTTTGTTTCAGTTCTATAATCGAAACAATGTATAACTCCAGCTCTGAGATCCCGGCTGGCTGAAAGCAGGTTTCTGGGGTTTTGTTTAGCTTCTATATTTGTTACAATGTTTCTTAAACTGCAAGCTCAGAGACCGGCAAGGCAGGCGGGGAACGTTGGTTTCCTCCGTCACTGAAGCAAGCAAGCCTCATGTTCGCTTCCAGGTGCCTGGCTGCCGGCCACCATCTTGGCTGGCAGTTAATTTGCATATCACCCTGATTAGCCAATGGGAAGTGTAGCGGTCGTATGCTAATTACCATGTTTCTCTTTTATTAAATAGGATAATAAATTTAACCTTGACAATGACAAGGGTAAGTTTTCTCAAATAACATATTTGATTTTAACATGGGCGAGAGGAGAAAGGTATGTGGGGGAACATGTAATTAACTATCTTATCCTAGAATGTGTTTCCTTTTTCTTTACTCTGGCATTCTTTTTCACCCATCAAGATCCAGATAAAATGTCTCCTCTACCAGGAAGTTTTCTGTAACTCTCCCAGGCAGAGATAGTCCCCTCTGTACTGTCAGAACACTCCATGCAAATCTCCATCAAATACACTTTAAGTCATACCCTAATTAATGCATTTCTTTTAATATACATATCTCCCCTAAGTTGTGAACTTCTTAAAAAAACTGCCTTATTAATTTTACCAAGAATCATAATACTTTAATAGTCATACTAAAAATGTTTTCTAAAATCTTAATTTATTCTTTATACATTTATAAACTAATTTGTAAATTTAATTCATCCTTAAATCAAGCCAACCTATTCAACCCACAGCAGTATCTGCCCACACCCTTTCTTCTTAACATATCCCCTAATTCACCTTGTAGTGAGCGATCCTCTCATGAAATGCCAACCGAACTTCCAGTGAGTTCACCTAAAAATAACTATCTTTGATAATGAAACAAGGACTTTCACCATGTACTTTGACTGCCTATGTAAGTGTCCTAGGTTTATCTCCTTGTATATCTTACACATTATCCAACCTCGGCCAGCTTTATCCCCTGCTCTTGCTGTTCTGAAGGTTCTGCTGTAAGCTCTCTCCTTACCTCACCCCTAGGAATATTCTCCTGCTTCCAAAGGCAATGTTTGTTACATTGTTTGGCTGTTGACTCTTCTCAAAGCCAGTGGAATATGGGATTCACTAGGAAGATGATGAAACTATGATTCAAAGACTTAATGATTGGGAAGAATTGTGTCATTTCTTCTGATAGCTGCCAATCTGAGAGCTGGTAAAGTCAGCTCTCTAATACATCCAAACTAGGCTGTCAATTGGTCCCACCTGTGACTTTGTTATTCCTTGTCATGGAGACAGGTATTCTGTGTGTAGTAAAAGGAGTCAGAACTTTGCTTAACTGGTTGAAGATGTTGCCCTTCTGCAAAACACCCCATGAAATGCCTAGGGAGAGGCCCTGCTCCTGTAACCAGACACCCTTTTTCTAAAGGTTGATGAGTGAGCACCCCATATCACTTGGCTTTGGAAAAAGCATGTTCCAGCCTTTGTAAAGGGTGGCCTTGAAAGAGGAGGCAGCCACAAAGTTCTTGTGAAAGGGATACAGTCAAAACTCTATCTTTAATTATCATTGAGATAGTAAAAACAAACCAGATTGCCAAAGAATTAGCATTGAGTAAGTGGGAGGGAGGGGGAGAAGTGTTAAAAACTTCTTTTGCCCTTGAGAAGGTAGTGACAAGCCACTTAATTTGATTCTTATTAATTTGATTCTTAAAGAAAAAAAAGGAAATCTAATTGATACATATCTTCATATTGAAATTGGAGATTACACAGTTGTGGAAATTTAGTTCTTAGCTTCCTTGCCTAATTTCTACTTGTCGGGTCCATTGGGATACTTTAGAGATAAAAAATGAGAATAGCCTGGAATGCTCCAAGCCCTCCCACTTTGCCTGAATAACATTCATCACTTCTTTCTTCCCTTCTCAGCTTGGACATCACCCCTACTCTGATTTTCCATGACAGACAGAGAAGTTCACTACTGTGTGTCCAGTTCTCAGCACAGTGCCTAAGCCACATGAATGGCAGCAGGATACAGGCAAAAAATATTCAACGTGGAGGTCAAGAACTAGCTCCACCATTTACCATCATTAACCTTTCTGAGGCTTATGTGCTCATTTGAAAAAAAGAAAAAAGAAAGAAAAAGAGAGGTGGGGAGGCAATAGTATCTACTTATAGAGCTTTCTGAGACAAGTAAACTTATGTGTGTGAAAGTAATTTATAAACTGGAATGCCTTAAAAGATTTGAAGCTCTCACTGCGTTTACCCTTTTCCCTACATATTTTGCTATGAGGGTTGAAATATAACGCAACATCTTGGCATGTGAGCCAAAATGATCTGGAAAGCAGGTTGGAGAGAGTTTACCAACCATATTCTCTGCTAAATGCAATTCTGCAGTGGACTGCATATAATCCGTGGCTGATATGCAGAGAATTCCTCTGGGTAATTTCAGCAGCCCAGCTCAGAGGTCCCTGGAAATCAGAAGAGGAGAAGATACAGGATAAAGATAGTTTCATGCTTCTCATCCATCATCTGTGACCCTGCCCACGGTCAGGTTCTACTGAGTTTTGAGACCTGCGATCAGTGGGAGAGCTCTGATGTTCTGTTCAAATGTCCAGTGTTTCAATAGCTTTGTCAAATGATTGATTAGGTTGAAGATTAAGTTAAGTATATTATCTTGCCTTCCCAGGGAGCAGTTTCTGGCAGTTGAAAGGGTGAAAGAGAGACATACAGAAATTTTGCTCACTGGCCTCTTGATTCAGCATAACATTTTGAATAAGCTAAGATGAAGGGCGGACTAAAGTAAAGGAGAGGAAAAATTAGTCAACCAGGAAAGACTGAATTTGTTCATCGTACCAAGGCGAGTGTGGATAGTTTTAATAAGGTGATGATCCCATTTCAATTATCACTATTTATGAAGTAGAACTGAGTTGTGGAACAGAGCTTAGTATGAGGACAGCCAAAGAAAGAAAACCAAGCCAAATTTCTCACTCAAATCTGCTATCAGTTTTCTAAGTGACCTTGACAAGCTGTTTAACCGCTTATGCTCTAGCATTCTTATATGAGAGATGCAAGGTCAACATGACCAAATCCAGTAGAGTCAACTATTGAATCTTAAGGATCATGAATTAAGTTCCCCAAGTGTAGTTGACATATGTGTCTTTGTGATTCTTTGTTGCAAGGAATAGATACCTAGCCTCACCCTTAGAAAATATTTGTACTATAAAAAAACACAAGAACTTTTACAGTCAACTGAGAGAAGAAAAAGGAAAGCAGGCCACATGAGGATAAGAACTGGAACTGGGAAGTCCAGGAGTGAGGCAACTCTTGGGCAGCATGGGCGTTGGCATCTTGGTCTATCTCTGTCTCTTTTTTTTTTATTTTGATTGGCTTCCTCTGGCTGCATATGATCTGACATGGCATTTTAGGCAATCTATCATCACTACTTTCTAGTACCTCGGAAAATTGACTCAAGCACCTCCACTTGGATCTAATCAGCTGTGGTCATTAAATTCAGGGTCACATGATAGAAGAGGACAGTAGGGCTCTGTGTAGAGGCAGAGTTCTCAAAGAGGGGATGGAGGCAGATGTACAAGTCATTTAAGTAGCGAAATCTATTCTTTGAGAGCATATTGGGGCTTATGAAGGATGCTAATGATATGGAAGGAGGCACAGATTGGGGAGAAGCATGAGGGAAATGGTCTTCTTTATTCACAAACCAGGCCAATAAAGCAGAAAATCAGGGTAGACCAAAGTGTGATCAATCTCTGTTTTCTCATGTGTGCTTTCACAAGGAAATGGTGATTTCAGTCTTCTGTGAGTCACCAAGGGAAAAGAAACTCTGTAAGTGGGCCTCTAATTGTGGTTAAGAAAAAAATGCCTTTTAAAAAGTCTGTGTCTAATTTTCCCCTTACCAGCCAGTATATTCAGCATATTAGCACCAGTAACCAAAATATTAATATACTCCTAGATTTTAAGTGCACTTTAACTGCCATGCACATTGTCTCTGCTTGCCCTCTGCCAGGTATTTTGAGTGATTCAAGGCAAAAGTACAAAGAAAGGCCCCATACTGTGGCCTTCTCACCTTCTTTCCCACATCTACCTCCATCTTTCACTGTAGAGAGCCCTCTCTACATGGAGTATTCCTCCTCCAAAACAATCCATATTTTGCCTCCAAAACAGAATTCCTCCTCCAAAACAATCCATATTCTGCCTCCAAGTGGGTCATGGGAAACAAATGTGTAGCTCACTCTTGGATGGAAAGCTTGGAGGGGAAAAGTGAGCAAGCCCTGAGAACAACATCTCAGGTTCCCAGAACACTAGAGGAGTGGGGAAGGGAGGTTTAGTGTGGGGGAACACCCTCCCTCCGGGCTCTGCAGACTCCTCACACCCTATGGGAGAGGCTGACCTATAAAGTGCCAAGTCCAATGAGGGGACATTAGCTGCCAAGGTCTAAGAGCAGATCTGGCTGGCAATGTTAGGAATCACCTAGGGACTGTTTGACTGAGGTGGGGCCTTTTATAATGGGGATAGAGCTATGCTTTCAAACTTGCAGCAGGGACAAAAGCTAGCATGTGTGTGTGTGTGTTATTGGCCATAGGGGGCTGGGAGTCTGGCTTTTTTGTCATGTGCTGTCAAGGAAGGGAAGGATCATTCAATGAAATCATTAAAACTCCTAAAGAGTATTTTCTACATGGAAGGCAGCTATTATCTAACAAAACCCCAAATATGTGCTGTCTCAGCAGCAACAGAAATGTATCATATTTGAAATCAAATTCATCAAACTTTTTCCTATATCTTTTTCTTCTTCCTGCTTCCCTACATTATTCTATCCCTGCTAAGAGTATCATTGTTCTCTCAATAACTTTGTCTCCATATTTCTTTGGTTTCTCTCTTTCCCAAACTCTAACATTGAATGCTGTCACCAAGTCCCCTGGACTGTTCCTCTCTATTATATCAATTTCTCTTCTTTTCCCTATTTGTGTTCAGAGATGTAGTTCTGACCCTATTACTTCCTGTCTAGACCATTACAATAAATTCCAGTCAATTTTCCACTTGAATCCAATTTAAACAATAACAATACTTCTGTTTTAATCTTCTCAAAATACAAATCTATTCATATCATTTCCCTTCTTAAAAAGCTTCAGTTAGTGACAGGAGAAGATTTGACTTAGTGTAGTAGGCATATGATGCAATATACAGATCTTGTGACATAGAAACCCACACTTGAAACCTATGTTCATGTTGACCAATGTCATCCCAATAAATGAATGAATGAATAAATAAATAAGTAAATAAATAAGAAAGCAAGCTTCAATGGCTTCCCATTGACCAAGAATGCATCTAAACCCCTTAATTTGCTATTCAAATCTACCAGAACACAGCCCCAGTCAAGCTCTCAATGGCATTTTTTTGGTTGTTTGTTTTGTTATAAAAATAACTCCAGATAACTGTAGAAAACCTGTGGAAAAAATATGAAAAATTATATAAATCAATCTTAATTTCACAATTCAAAGATATTTTGGTCTATCTACATATGTCCTTATTTACAAAAGTGGAAACATGGTTGTTGTTTTTTCATTTGATAGTATATCAGTAGTATTTTGCCATACTTGAATATTTTTTTAATTATTTTTAACTAGAGCTCCAGTGTACGAATTTATGCACCAGTGGGGGCCCTTGGCTTGGCCTGTGGGGTCGTGCCAAAACCAGCTCTCCAACATCCCCTGAGGGGTCCAGGATTCTGAGAGAGGATGCAGGCCAGGCCAAGGGACCCCACTGGTGCACAATCAGGGCCAGGGAGGGACACAGGAGGTTGGCTAGCTAGGGAGAGGCCACCGGAGGGCTCCAGGGCATGTCCAGCTCGTCTCGCTCAGTCCCGATCAGCCAAACCCCAGCAGCAAGCTAACCTACTGGTTAGAGTGCCTGCCTGCTGGTGGTCAGTGCAAGTCATAGTGAGCAGTTAAACAGCCTTAGCATATCATTAGCATATTATGCTTTGATTGGTTGAATGGCTAACTGGCCGACCAGACACTTAGCATATTAGGCTTTTATTATATAGGATACTATTTGCTGCAATGACTCAAAAATATAAATGATCTGTTCTTATTATGTAATTACTCTGCATTTATTATAAAATGTGTGTAAAATATAGACAAGCATAAATAAGTAAACAGGTAAAGTTATTTCATACTTAGATAACGTAGAACGAATCATTGTGGACATTTTAGTATATATAGTTACTGTTTATTTTATTTAATTATTGTATCATGACATTCAGCTGAGGTTATCCTTTCTCTAGGGATTTGGAAGGTTTACATCATGTTTTCTTCCTAGCAATGATAAAAAGATTAACTTCTATTTCAAAAATATTATAACCTACTTTCTCTAGTTATCAATATCAACAATGAAAGTATCCATTTATTTTTACAGTGTATGTGGACATATTTTTTTTTTACTTTTTTATTTTTTCATCAGTTTCCCTATTTTTGTGTATGTAATCTGAATTTTTATAACAAATTATTATTTTTTCTTATCATGAATATTTTGTTTTAAAGATTTTTTGACAAACAAAATGTTTTATCAACCAAGATATAATTATTGATATTCAAATAGTTTTTTTTGCTCAACACCAAATTTTGTTTTTTAAATTATGACTTGAGTTCATTATTTCATTTTAACTGTCAATTGTCTTCCCAGTATGTGGATTCAAGTAATTTTTTTTAATGAGGGCACAGTGAAGACTCTCCTAGCTCCTGAAAATTTGACATATCTTTACCTCACCCAAATACATAATGACAATTTTGCTGAGTATAGGATTTTGTGTGTGTGTGTGGGGGGGGGGGGGGATGGTAGATTTATTGCAGAAGATATATGAAAACTATCACCATTGAAAGGGCAAGTAATAAAGCTCTGGGCTTGGCCTTGGATTTCCACAGTCTCTAAGGCAGGGGTGGACAAACTTTTGGACTCGAGGGCCACAATGGGTTCTTAAACTGGACCGGAGGGCCAGAACAAAAGCATGGATAGAGTGTTTGTGTGAACTAATACATGTTAACACTGCTGCTGGTGAAGGAGCTGAGGGTAGAGCAAGAGAACCCTCCGCTCTTGCGGGCCGGATAGAACAGCCGAACGGGCAGGATCTGACCCGCGGGCCGTAGTTTGCCCACGGCTGCTCTAAGGGGAAGAGAATCTGCCTAAGAACAGTATGTTAATTGAGGGATTGTGTCCAATGAAAAAAATGGATGGATGATCAGCCACAAAGATTTTCCTCTGATATAAGCATGAAGAAAGTGGCAATGCCAGCTGTGGCAGCCGCCGCCTCTGTGCCCCCCTGCCAGCTTGGTCACCCCCTAACTGGCCCCCTGCCGGCCTGGTTGACCCCTAACTGCCCCCCCGTTGGCCTAGTCGCCCCCTAATTGCTCCCCTGCTGGCCTGCCTGATTGCTCCTAACCACTCTACCTGCCTGCCTGATTGCCCCTAACTGCCTCTGCTTGCTGGCCTGATCACCCTCTAACTGGTCCCCTGCCAGCCTGGTCATCCCCTAAATGCCCCCCTACTGGCCTGGTAGCCCCCTAACTGTCCAGAAGGAAGTTGGACGTCCAGAAAATGTGCAGTCGACCTGGTCTAATTAGCAGATTACCCTTTTATTAGTATAGATACTCTATATCAGTGCATGCGTCATTTCTATTTCACACCACAAGCATGAGCTCAGTATCATTTTCCTTTTTTGTAGAATAGATATCTAAGACACAGACAAGATTAATAACTTTAAGGTTATATAATTAGTGACTGAAATTAGATTCACACTCAAGTCTCTCCAATGACTGTGATTTTTCTGTCACACCATTCAGATTCAATTAAGTTTAGATGACCTCAATGGGCATAAAACTTGTAGAAGGAATACAATTGGGTTAGATATGAAACAGCACCTCCCCCTCTCTAAGCCTACTTTGTATCCTCTTTCTTTGCTCAAAAATTGGAAATAGATTTCAAGATTACTACTAAAGTGATGGGTATAGTACTTCTAAAGACCCCTGGAAGACCTCTCTTTTCTTCTCCCAAATATGACAATTATCTAATTAGGACAAATATGAAATAATAGTCATATCACACCTTGGAAATCAAGAGAAATTTGGTCAAGATATAGTTTTCCCCTATGTCATAAGTACCATGTCATCCTAAAAACTAAACCCACACATATAATGATCCAACACTACTAAACTGGATCTATGGTTTGTGGAGGCAGCAGGAAAATAATATGCAGCAGCTGTTGTTCACTGACAAGAAAAGTAGTTATTGAAAATGGTAAGGACATGGAAAAAAATCCTTTAATGCATAAACTAGAAGCCCATGGGCCAAACCCAACCAGCTGTTGGTGTTTAGTTTGGATTTAACAGTGTTTTAAAACATTGGAATTTGTGGCCAATATAGAAAAGTTTGAACTTTTAAATAAAAATCTAGATTTATGGTTTCTTTTTAAAAAATATGAAGGTCTTGTCACACCAGATTCACATTCCTGCATGAAAACTATCTACTCAGGCTGACTAGCAGCATGGATAACCAGTGACTCCAACTGTGGACCAGAGTTTGGAATATACAACACATGTGGAGTAAATATAAAAAAATATAGGAATTTAGAGCTGCAAAGGATCTTAGAAAAATTCAGCCAGCTTCTAAACTTAAAATAAGAAAACTAGACCAGAAAGGTGATTATTATTGTAGCTGGTTACATACAACAAGCAGCTAGGTATTCTGACTACTCAGGCCACCAGCCTGTTTATTGACAAACTTCATAATGCAATAAGGATCTCTAATGAAATTACATTATTTGGTGCTTAAAAAGTGAGGTGTATTTCAAAGCACCTATCTGTTGCTTCCATGCTCCCTTGACCCCTTCCCTCTTCTTTATTTGCATTAGCACATTGCCTTATTGAATGAAAAAATAAATCCTTTGAGAAAGGGATGCCAATTTATTTGAGTGACAATATGTCAACATAGCTCTGAAAATAGGATACTGTGCAAGGTCCAGCTTGTATAAACAAAACTGTTGGTCCTATATTAACCTTACTATAAATATACATTATTTTGTTCATTTATTCAACAAATATTTATTGAGCATCTACCATGTTCAAGGACTGTATTGGGCATTCACTGGGGATAAACAGAATAAACAAGGCAAATAAGATCTCTGCCTTCGTAGTTATAAATTAGCAGTACCATCTATAACAGAATCTCTAACAGTTAAAAATCTAAATATGTGTTTCTCTAAATTTAAAGCCAGAATTTATTTATAGTAGTTCATAAAGAGAGTATATATATAAAACACACATAATCCATGACTTTTAAAGCTCAGTATTATTATTGGCAAATTAGAATCATAGACTCAAATAAAGGTAATGAATTAATGGATTGAATGACAAAACAAGTTATCTGGAACTAGGTAAAAACATTAACTTTTAATAATTATATTTCTAACCAATAATTTTGATTCTTTGCTTGAAGCTGAATTTTAAGGTATATCTATGATGCAAGAATGTATTAGACAAAAATGTTTCTAACTACTCATCAAGTCACAGGGTAATTATCTTCTAAATATGCATGTTGAATCAGAGATGTCACTGCAGTTGGTGGCAGAATTAGTAAGAATTAACTATTTTTCTCTTTATTTCTCAGGGAACAATCATCTCTCTACAAGATTTAGTTCAATAAACATGTATTGAGCAATAACTATGAATCAGGCATTATATTTATCAATGGGGGGATAGAAAGATGACTCTACAATATTTACTTTTTTATATTAAACATTAGAGATGGAGATTGAGGTAAATAGAAAATAGGTAGTGCTTATTATGCTATTTTATAATTTTGTTTTTAAAAAGAGAAAATAAATGTAATAGGTATTCAAAAATTGGAACAAAAAATGAGTTAGAGGATCCCAGGCACATTTCAAGGGGACAATGAGTCTTGAGGATTAGGTAGTAACTACAGAGTCAAGAAGGAGGAGGGAATCTCAGGGCACTGCAAGACTGAAACCACAATGATGGTGGATAACCAAATTCTTTTTATTTTAGAAATTAAACCCCAACTAGACCCCCAAAGAAAATGGAGGCTGGCTAGTATATTAGTTTTTGTTTTTAATAGGTGAAAAAGAGGTTAGCAAGAAGCAACTAAAGAAAAATTTTTAAAAGGGAGAAGGGAACTTTCTTGTCTTATTTAGCTAAACTATATGGCTAGCTGTAAGTACTAAGATGATGTCATCAGTAAGCCACCTTTCCCAGCTCTGCTTTTCTTTATGTTCATTCCCTAACTCCAGCAAACACTGAAATCTCTTCTTTCTTGTCCCCACCCAAACATGCATTACCTGATCCAGTTTATTAGGCAATTATTACACTTAGTCAATACTTAATTAAGTAATAATATATGTACATTTAGTAGATAACCCCTTTTTATTGTTTGAAACCAAGAATTTTAAGGAAAAGGCCAAATAGAATGTATTTTGTATTATCTGTAACAGCTTGCATACTACCTTTCGCAAAGCAAATGACCAATATGTGCCAGATGCATTAAAATTATATCAAATCAATCTTAAGTAAGATGGTTAAGGTCTTATATTCTAGGTAAGGATTAAAAATTATAATTCATAATATAGATATTGGGGCAAAAAGAAGAGATGGTGACAGATTGCATACAAATATGGATACAGTAATTATTCCTAGTTCTTTCAAGGCTTATAGTTTAAAAATTAGGAACTATTTAGAATCATTAAAATAGCAACATTTGATAGGATAATCAAATTGTGGAGAAAGATAAATTCTATTTTGGACACCTTGAGCTTTAATAGTTGATGAAATATTCAAGTTGCTAGTTCATACTAACAAATGTCCATTGGAAATAGAAAGCAGATGAGAGTGTAAGTCTGGAGATATAAATTTGGGATTCACTGTCAGTAGCATAAAATTAATAATAATCATTATTAGAATGGATAACATTCTATAGAAATGAAAAGCAGCAAGTCCTGCTTTCAATAATAGAATTGGATATATAGTCCAAAAAAAATTTCTATGCCAAACTCTAAGAAATTCTGGCTAATATAAGACAAAATAGACTGTAAAATGCATAGATTATCAACAAAGAAAGTAAGAGAAATTCACAGGTAGAAGAGGAAAAAGAAAAAAGGAGGAGGAGGAGGAGGAGGAGGAGGAGGAGGAGGAGGAGGAGGAGGAGGAAGAGGACGAGGAGGAGGAGAAGGAGGAGGAGAAGGAGGAGGAGAAGGAGGAGGAGAAGGAAGAGAAGAAGGAAGAGGAGGAGAAGAGAACTTGAAACTGAGTATAAACAACTATTGAAATCACAACTGGCCGGGGGCATCTCCTCACAGCAGGCATCTAGATGGTTATATTTTAATGGTCAGGATCACATAAGATGGTTATTTACTTTGGATAACAGTAATAAGTCAAATAAGAAGAGAGATGGGTTACTGGAGAGGATTCCCACAATAAAAATATTAGGCAGAAAAAAATTCCATCCACTGGGAAAGGGAACAGTAGAGGAATCAGTTAGCCTTGGGTCTTCATAGAAAGGAAAAATGATCCTTTCCTGGAAATTTATAATTAAAAGCCTGCCCTCACATGGGTTAGGTACTTGAACACTTATGTTTGCATCCTAGTAAACTGCAAGCCAAATTAATTTTAAGGGCTTTCAGGTAATTATTTGCCCAGGACATCTGGCAGAAGAAAACACTGATCCTGTAGAGAGAAAGAATCCTTTTAACCTAGATTCCTCAGAATCTCTGTAAATTAATATCATGCAAAAGGAAGAATGTAATATAAAATGATCAAAAACACAAGTAAACAATGCCCTAGCAACAAGAGTCTGATAAACTAAAGAATGTATTTTATGGAAAAAGAAACTCATGAGGTAGGCCTGGTATTCAAGAAGGACTGGTAAGCAAATAAATTGATCAATATGTAAATATATTGAAATTAACAATGTCTCTGTATAAAATGGTAGCAATTTGAAAAAGAGAACTAAAATGTTTCACAAAAATAACATTAGAATGTGTGAGATATTTATTGAGAAAATCATAAAACGTTATTGAAAATCACTAAAGAATATTTAAATAAATGGAAAGATATGCCATGTTCATGAATAGGAAGATGCAATAGTATGTAGATGAAAAGTATCCCATAAAATAATCTATGTTCAACAAAATTCCAATTATAGTGTTAAAATATATTTATTCTAGGAACATGGCAAACTGATTCTAAAATTTATATGAAAAATAAAAGTGCCAAAAAATAACCAAGATGCTGCCTAGGAAGAAAAGTATGTGTGATGAAAGTAAGAGGAGGAATTTGTAATTATAAAGCTTATTATGAAACTATAGTATTAGTTTCAAAACATATGAAAATAACATTTTTATAGGCCAAAACCAAGCATTGCTGACTTCTTATGGTTCAATAATAAAGATATAGTATAGTACTGATTTAGAGAAACACAAATAGAAAATCCAGAATAGAGAGCATAGGGACAGACCCATGCATGTATGGAAACTTGTCAGAACTGACATTATAGATCATTGGGAGATGAGAGAGAAAAGATGCTGCAATAATTAATTATCTGATAGGAAGGTAAAGCCAGTTTAGATTTCTTACCTAATGTCATAAACAAAATTAGTTCCAGATAGATAAAACACATACTTATGAAGAAGAAATATTAAAACTGCTAGAAGAAAATATAGGCAAATGTCTTTACAAATATGTTTTTCCCTTGTACTGTAATAGAATTTTTAGAAAGGCACATGGCTTGTAGTATGAAGAGCACATTTTCTAAACTTCTTTGCAGGTAGGATCATCTTGTGAAAAAAATCTTGGCCAATGGGATATAAGTAGAAATGCCCATAGAACAGTTTCTAAGAATCTCCTTAAAAGATGAGGGTCTCTTTTTCTACCCTTCTGCCTCAGATATGGGTATATACCATGAGGTGGAGCAGAAAGCTGGAAGGAGCCTACATCTCTAAGGATTGCATGGAACCAGTCTCCCATACCTGCTGTAAATTCCCTACCTCAGGGCTTTCACATGAGAAAGAAAACTAATCTTCGGTTTTATTTAAGCCATTATTCATTTCGGTCTCTGCTCCTCACAGGCAAACCTAATGCTGACTATAACTAGTGCAATTTGCAATGACATTTCCTCTCTTCCTATTTCATAAAGACTACAAGAGATAAAACTAAATACATAGGAATAATCCTATAGAAACATCTACTTCTTTATTTTTTTATTGATTAAGGTATTACATATGTATCCTTATTGCCCCATTGCTCCCCCGCTCTCCCACGCATGTCCTCACTCCCATGTTGTCTGTGTCCATTGGTTAGGCTTATATGCATGCGTACAAGTCCTTTGGTTGATCTCTCACCCTTACCCCCACCCTCCCCTACCTTCCCTCTGAGGTTTGACGGTCTGACCGATGCTTCTCTGTCTCTGAATCTGTTTTTGTTCACCAATTTATGTTGTTCATTATATTCCATAAATGAGTGAGATCATGTGATATTTATCTTACTCTGACTGGCTTATTTCACTTAGCATAATTCTCTCCAGTTCCATCCATGCTGTTGCAAATGGTAAGAATTCCTTCTTTTTTACCGCAGCATAGTATTCCATTGCGTAGATGTACCATGGTTTTTTTTTTAATTCACTCATCTGCTGATGGGCTCTTAGGCTGTTTCCAAATCTTAGCTAGAAACATCTACTTCTAATAGACTACTAGTAAATAGGATGAGGGAACACTAAAGAAGAAGAAGCTATAAGAGCTAGAAGTGCCAAATGCTGTGAAATACAAAATGAGGATAGAAAAAAATTACCTCTGGACTTGTCTAGATTAGAAGGTCACTGGTGACTTTAAAGAACTGTTTCCAAAGAGTGACTAAGAAGCCTGTGAAGCAACTCAGCACTCAAGGGATTATTGCCACTTGCGTGTTACTTGGAGGCCTCCCAGCTCCACACAAAACCAGCATACAAACACGTTGGGTGTTTCTGGGCTACAGGTGTAACTAGATGTACCTGAATCATTAGGAAAAAGAAATAGCCCTTACCCTGAGTAATTTCTTAACGCCTTTTTCATGGCACACCCAGTAGGAACATGCTTATTGTCTTCTACCTGGTCACTAGGATGGAGACTGTCAATTCAGTTGGGGTTCAACCTATATCTCTCTTTAATTATATGAAGGGGATTCTTTTTTTCCTCTAGGGTTTTATGCCAGGGGATGAACTACATAGATGACTATTAGTAATATATATATATATATATATATATCGATGTGTATGTAAATGTTGACCAGTACTATAAAATGACAAATATAGAGGTATAACTGAAATACGAACCTGACATCAATCACCAATCTGTGTGGGAGCCCTGAGCACCAGAACAAGGGAAGAAATAGATGCAGGCCAGAACTTTGAACTTTCCAAAATATGATTAGGCATTCCTTGATGTACCCAAGAGATGTGCTTTTAACAAATGGGCAGAAACTGAAAATACATATGCCAAAAGAAATTTTTCCATAAAGAATAGTAGTAAAGAATGAATGTAAAGGATTTCTATCATTACAACATATACTAGCCTATACTTATGCATCCTTAATGTATAGTAGAGAGCACACTTAAACGGATAGAGTCAGTAGTGGAACTGAAAAAAAAAATAGTGTTGGGTTTAGTGGAGGAAAATGCAGCCATTACAAAAGCAAATGAGGTTTGTCTCAATAGAATGATGATAGTTGTAAGTGCGGGATTCGATTCTCCTAGAACCATCAGAGAGTGGAAATTCCTAGAACTTCCCTTAGGATTTTCTTTACTTTAAAGAAACTTTACTATGTCAAACAGTTGCAATGCACTCATTCTCCCACTAGAATTGGTAGAGTCCCTAAACCTAAAAGAGTTAAAATAACAAAGGTAAACTATGAAATATAGATGAGCATAAACAAAAAGCAATGAAAATTTAGTGACTGATGCAAACAAATAACCTTCTGCAGCACTAAGCAGAGAGGTCACCTCCTATAGGAGTGGCCTATGAGGATTCCTAGGGCTATGGTCTGCACCTAGGTCCATAATTTACCTAATTTGCCTCACATAATTTAGATAAATTCATAATTTATCTAAAATGCATAAATCAAGATTTTTGCTGGAATTACATGGAATTTATTAACTATACAATTCACTCCATCCTATCTCATTTTCATGTTCATTGTATTCAGGTTAAAGTTGATAACTTTTCTGAAGAGAGATGGAAAATATGAAAGTGATGGCAAAAGCCGGAGAAGAAACAGAAGTTAAAGTCCCTTTTCTGAAGCAGGAAAGGGAAGGAGTGGGTTCCTGGACCCCTAGCATTCTCTGGTTCCAAGCTCCCTGGTTTGGGCCAGTTAACATGGCAACAATTTATCAAGAAGTACCTGGGATCTCTGTCAGGACTCTAGAAGACCTAGGCATCTATAAGACCCATAATTGCCACCCCCCCCCCCTTGGATATTTAAGCTACAAGGTAAAATTGAGCCCAACTGTAGCAGAGCTCTAACTAGCCTTGGTTCCAGAAGGTAGACCCCTTGAATTCCCAATGGCAAGATGTGCAAGTTTGCCCAGGATATATCATTAACTTGCATCTTCCTTAATAAGTTTTCAAGTTTTTGCACTATTGTACGTTGTGGATTTATCTTATGCCTCATGAGCTAGCATATCTTCCTTTTATCTATTGCACAAATCTAGGACATTGCAGTTGACTAAGATGACTAAGCCACAGTGAATCTTAACCTATGTGAAAATTGGAAAAGCATTCTAAATGCTTTTGCAAAATGCCCCAGTACAATGTATTATACTTAAGAATTTTATTACAAATTTTCCTGGAATCTTGAAGGGCTCCACACTCTCTAGAAGACTCCCTTATTTTTATGTATATTTTTATTGATTTTAGGGAGGAAGGGAGAGGGAGATAGAAACATTAATGATGAGAGAGAATCATTGGTTGGCTGCTTCCTACATGCCCACCCGCCCCCCCCCCCCCCACACACACACATCCTCACTGCCTAGGGATTGAGCCTGCAACCTGAGTATGTGTCCTGACCAGGAATTGAACCATGTCTTCCTGGTTTATAGATCGATGCTCAACCACTAAGACATTGTGGCTAGGCAACTCCCTTATTTTTAAAATACTCTTGTCCATGTTTTTGTTTTGTTTTTCTTCTCCAGTTTCTTCTAAAGTTCAGTCTAGATGGAGTTAAATGGTAAAGCTTCAAGGTTTAAGGCTCAGTACATTTGGAGATTAAATCTGGTACATTAGATATTATTGTGATTAGATTTTTCACTTTGCAACTAGAGTGTAAACACTTATAGAATGGAAAATCATATCTTATACCATTTGTATATATGCCCATATACCCACTGAATGTAGTGTTTGGGTGGCTCATGCTTTCTTTATGATTTAACTAGAGGCCCGGTGCACAAATTCATGCACGGGTGGGGTCCCTCAGCCTGGCCAGCGATTGGGGCCTATCAGGGCTATCTTGCCCAGTCCTGATCGGGGTGAACAGGGCCGACAGGCTTGGGAGAGGGACCACAGGAGGTTGTCTAGCCACAGGACGTTGGCTGCGTTGAACATCTGCCCCCTGGTGGCTAGTGCACGTCATAGCTACTGGCCAGTTGTCAGGTCGTAATGGTCACTTAGGTTTTTATATATATAGATAGGTGGTAAAAACATTCATTGGTGATTGAACTTTAAATCTCTGCTCACCCCAGAGAGTAAAAAATACAAAGAAATGTAAAACATAACTTCCATCCTCAGTTCTCTCAACTTTTACTGAATTGAATTTTCCTTTCTAAGATGATGAACATATTTAGTGTCTTATCATTTTTATTGATTTGGTCTCTTGAATTGCAACTCCTGGGCACTTAATATTGACTTACTAACTGGAAAATCTTCTTCTTCTATTTAAATTATGCCCCTCCTCCTCATTCAAGTTTTTTAAACTCTACAAAGTCTCTCCTGACAGCTCTATCTGTAGAATCCCTTCTTTTTCTGAACTTGTTCTTATTTGCTGTCATATCACTTAATGAGGTGTCCTTGTATCTTTACTTAACCTTTATTATTAGGGAAGTTAAAAATACTGGTCACTCAAAGGATCTGAATAGGCATTTTTCCAAGGAAGACATACAGATGGCCAACAGGCATATGAAAATATGTAAAACACCACTAATTATTAGGAAAATGCAAGTCAAAACCACAATAACATATCACCTCACATCTGTTAGGATGGCTATAATAAAAATGACAATAAATAACAAGTGTTGGACTGGATGTGGAAAAAGAGGAACCCTTGTATACTGTTGGTGGAATTATAAATTGGTACAGCTACTATGAAAAAACAGTAAGGAGGTTCATTAAAAAATTAAATATAAAACTACCAAATGATCTAGCAATTCCTCTTCTGGGTATTTATTAAAAAATATGAGAACAAATTTAAAAAATATATGATAGCACTAATTATATATATATATATATATATATTCATTTAATCATTATTAACAATAGCAAGATATGCAAAAAAATGAAGTATCCATCAACATAAAAGAAACTGTGGCAGAGAGAGAGAGAGAGAGAGAGAGAGAGAGAGAGAGAGACTACACAGCAATAACAAAATCAAATAATTAGGGAATACAGTTAATAATGTTGTAATAACTAGGTATGGGTACTTGACTTATCAAGGGATCAGTTTGTAAGTTTTATAAATGTCTAACTACTGTAGTATGTGGATGGATCTCGAAGGTATAATGCTGAGTGAAATTAGTCAGATGGAAAAGAACAAAAAAACATGATTTCACTTATATGTAGAATATAAAACAAAAAAGTAGCAAATGAACTAATAAAACCAACCACATAGATACAGACAACAGAATGCTGGTTAGCAGAGAGGAAAGGGTTTTGGGGAGGATGACTGGACAAAACAGATCAAATGTATGCTAACAAAAGGAAACAACTTTTGGTGGTGAGCATGCAGTAGAGTATACAGATATTGAATTATAATGTTGTACACCTAGAATTTATATAATGTTATTAACAGATATTACCTCAATAAAACAAAAATAATGATGGCCACGGAGTTAACTTCTGATACCTTTGTATATTCCCAGCACTTCTTCTTCTCCTTCTGGCAACAGACCCTCCTCTCAAGGCAACAGCTCAAGTCCTTCCCTGAAGGTAGGGTCAAATTCTATCTGAGCCATCTTATAGTTAGAATGCAAGTGAGAACTTGGTACAGCCAGGTCACCCAACATAAGTAAAAACCTGTCTGAACAAAAAAGCTGACTCCCCCCAAAAGAGACAAGACAAAAGACCTAGCAAGCCCTGAGAGTTTCTAAGCCCCTGGATCCAGTTGTCCCTGAGCAAGTTTCCTCCCAAACCTTCCCATGGTTTGGTTATATCCGTCAATAAATTTGGGTTCTCTTTGTTTTGTTAAGTTGTAGACTAATTTGAGTTTGTCACTTGCAGTCTTGACAAATCGATTATAGATCCCTTGAGGAAGTCATACCTTTCTGTGTTCAGTTTTACTGTTTTTGGTCATCCCATTGCACCTAGCACCCTGCAAAGAATAGAAACTCAATCAGTAGTTGTCAAACTAATAAGTATTTGTTTTTATTAAAATTCAGAAATATTATATAAGACCCTACAAGTATTAATAAAATTATTATGTGTACGAAATCATGAGCAAGAGTCTCAAGAAATACTAATACTTTGGTTAAGTCACCTGTTTTCAGGAACAAAATGTACATGTTTAACCAGATTGCAAATATACCCTTGTCATTAACAGGCCATTACCTCTGTAAACCATTATTCAAATGCTTTATACCTTCTCACAGTGGAAAATGCTTAATATAAATGTGTTCAAATGTTTTTTTCTTTCCATGTTAATGTACTGACAATTGTATAACAAAGTGTATATATATATATATATATATATATATATATATATATATATACATATATATATACATATATATATATATACTTATACACACACACACATACATACATATACTCTGTGTGTGTATGTATGTATGTGTGTGTGTGTGTGTGTGTGTGTGTGTATTGCTTTAACCACCTTCCTGAAAAGTTTATTTATTGCATTTAGAAAACCTGGGGTGTAAATATAACCAAGTAGAAGTTTGCTCCACAGTCTCTTTTACAGGCCCCTTTCCATGAATTCTATGTGCAACTTGTTCATGAATATGGAAAGTATCTGAAGATTTTCTTTTAACTTGTCTTGATTTCCTTGAAGACTCTGGCACACAGCATGAGATTAAAATAACCTGGCCTTGCTGGCCACTTTGCCCACAAATACCAAGGAATAAATATTAGAATGATGGATTCTCTTTCCCTTGTCAACCATGAATGTGTTCCAGCCAAGGGCAAGGTCTAAAGAGTAATTCAAAAATAAACAAATAGAACCAAAGAGTAACTTTATTCTTTTATTCAAAGTTTATTAAAATACAAGGACAAATTATAGAAGCACACATACCACTCAGCACCAATATAATAACACTCTTTCTACTGATAGTCTCCAAAGCATTTCTGTTTCTGCAACCAAGAAGCAGAGATACACACATGCATTCTCACCACATTTACCCAGTACTCATAGCATCATGCCCCGAATATTCTCCTTGCTGGGAAGACAAAGATGGGCAGAAGCAAACGAATGTGACTACATCCAACCACTAACTGAGTCAATGACTCTTTGGTCAGTAGTTATCATTCGCACACTGGTAGCCTCCACACATCCCAATCTCCCTCTTCGGGGGCCCGATTATTTGGGCTAGTGATGGAGTCTGGTGATAATGTGATGCAAAACTAAAGAAAACTGGCCAACATTCCCTACCCAATATCTTATCATGGCTTTGGTTGTATAATACTAGATACTCATGTTTCCACATCCTTCAATTCTAACACACATGAAAACCACACCCACCAGTGACATGGTCTGGAGAAGTCTTGGGAGAATTTTATTTATTTCCCAAAACCTTCTGTGGGTTTCTTTCATTTATGTGTTTACCTGTTTGTGTTTTTAGGGGGGTAGGAGGAGTTTTGAGCCAAAATTATGACTTCACTAAATATTGCTTAGGTCTTCAAAGTCTCCTCAATAAATATTAAATAAACTCTCTGGAGCTCTGGTGCTGCTGCCCAATACAGGCAGCAAGCCCTGACTTGCATGAACAGTCTTGTTTGGATATCTGTACATGTTTGCTTTCTTGGTTTAGACTCACTGTGGAATAGAAATGGGTCTCTTAAGACTGAGGCCTTGCTTCTGGTGCTATCCAGAATGTAAGGCATTAGGAAATGGCCCTTTGGCTCATCCTAAAGTCACTCAGGCCTCCTCCAAAGGTGTGAAGTTTCTTGTAGAATTTTCCCAAATACGTACACCAAGGTCTTCCCACCTAACCACTTCCTGACTCTCCCAGGCCCTGCCCCCTTCTTTCCTAGAGGACCTCAGGATACTATCAAGAGAGTGCTGATCACCAAGCAGAGGTTGGTACTTGTGCTCCATTCTAGAAATGCATATCAAGACTGGGTTTAGCTTCTATTTTAAAAATAAAGGAGGAAGTAAGGAGGAGGTTTGAATATAACAAAAAACACTTTAGCTCTGATTTTTGGCAATATCTTTTTTGTTTGTTTTTAAAGCTCCTAGAATTAAAAGGCTCATTGCTAGTCTCAACTGTTGAGAGATCCGACATTGGACATTGGGCATGTTCTGAAAAGCTCTAAATGCTGGTAAAAAAAAAGTTTTCATTAACTCTTCAATAGGACAGATGTCGGTGTTCACATTTTTCTCTTTGCAATGGCCATGTGATTCTAATTGAGCTTATTTTTCAAACTATCAGTCAGAGTTCAGGTGAAATAAATGCCCAACTTGATCCTCTTAGAATTTACAGAATGGGAAGTCCTGTACAACAGTACATTCCTCGTTATGGACATAGCCCATAGGACATGCTGAGGCTACCTTGCATCCATCCTGGAATTTCCCCAAAGGCCTACATATTGTCTTTCACCTGCCTCTCTGGTATTTTATCTAGCCAGGCAGTCCTCATGCATGACCTCACCATATTTCCTAATTTTTATTCAAGAGCCCAACTAGTGAAATACACTCAAGCAAAATGAAAGGCAGCAGTCTTTTCTTTTCTCCATAGTCATAGAATAGGCATTTCCTGATTAGTGGCAGGATTTAACTAAATCAATATGCCATTTAGAAGTTGATATTACCAAAAATCAGGGGTACATTCTATAAACAAGGTGAAGGCATAGGACCAGAGATACAAAACATAAATATAAAAAGTCAGATAAGTTAAATGACAGTCACTTTAGCTACACAAAGCAAGAACAGAGGTTCTAATTTGTTTCTAAGGAGGTCAGTTACATTTTAATGTCTGTATCAAACATGTCCTACTTTACTCTGCAGGCATTTTATTCATGCCCAATTAAGAAAGTCATTGTTGATTCCACTAATATTTTCAAATACAAAATTAAAAAAAATAAAGTAACGTTTGAATAGTTCCAAGACATAAGTCTTTAAACACTACCTGTCTGAGAGAATCCAGAAGCTATGACAATATCTAAAATTGCTCAGAAACTATTTCAATAACAGACAAGCTAATTCAGTTTAAGAGGATAAACTGATAGCTCCATGTAAACACAGGGGGAAAAGATGCTTAGTTGCTAAGAAGAACAACTCAAAGTTTTACATATAAAATTTTAAATATATAAAAGTTTTGCCTTGTGAAAATAATAACTACAGTTTTTCAAAGGAACATACTTTATAAAGACAGGGTTGGTGGGGTGGGTATTGACAATCTAATAATTTCTCTGAGCATGTCAGCTAAGCATCGATTCCCCTCTGCCTCAAACTATGAGTTCTCGTTAAGTTCATAAAAGATACATCACAGAAAATCATAAAAGTTTATGTTGAGATAAATAGGTTACATAATTAAAGACTTATCATAATTCTGATAACACCAAGCCATTCTATATATTGTAGGATTCCTGAGCTTTGTCAATTCATTTTCTCCATTGGCCCCCAACAGTCTTTCTTCCAGTGACTCTTCTATGTTCTATCGAACATATCTTTTTCCCTGATATTCAGCCTATGCCTTTGTATGTCTATTTCCATTGCCTCATTTCTCCATTGGATGATCCTCAGCCAGAGGAATTGCCCGCACACAACTTTCTCTTTCTTTAAAAATGTATCACAACTGGGTGATTTTTTTTATCACCCTTTCCCCAGACAACTAGCACTAACTGCCTTCACTGAATCTCATCCCCCTACCAGCTTCTCTAACATCCTGTTCCATTATTGTACATATAGAACAAAGGGGAAAGTTTAAGGAAACAAGGTGGGTGTGCTGCAACCAATTGATCTTTTATGTGCCACAGAAATCTCAACACCATTTTGAAGATAAAAATCAATGGGGCCCACTGATAAGCCTTGAGTTATAGAGTTTAACTATTTAACTCTGAAATAATCCATTTTCAATGTGATTTTTTCAGAAATTTGTGTCACAATGTCAAAATCTGCTTTGTTTCTTTGTAGGTGTACTTTGTAGAATTTAAAATACTGAGAAGCTTAAATGTTGTTGTATAAAGAGTCAGTTAAAATGGCCCTTTAATATCTAAACAATAAACTGTCCAGTGATATGATTACTATATTACTCCAATCTAAAAATAAAAATAGATTTCTGGTTTCTGCAAACTCAGTTCCCACATCTTTTTCATTTCAGGAAACTAGTTCAGAAAGTTATTTTCAACTTTAGATATCTTTTTATATTAATTTTATTTTATGATTCAATTATTAATGGAATGGTCATAAGAACCTTTGATTTTACATATAAATAAAAACATATACTGTGTTTAATAGTGTCCTTAAATTTATGATAGAAAATTTGTAGGTCTATTACTTATGTTACTTATAGATAAAACTATCATGTCTTCATTTTAAAGAGATTTATATACCATAAATAACTTTATATTAATGTACTATAAAGGCCTTAGATTACTAGACCTTAGCTAATAGAAACAAAGGAAGATCCAAGTCCAAATTTAAATTCCATTTTACCAAATTCCATACTACTAAGGATTGCCTTTGATGGGAATTATCTCAAACTAATTTTCTCTTCCTCTATTTTGCAACTGAAGAAACCATGTTTGTTTGTACTGGAAATTCATTATAGCTCACCTACTTTGAAAGAAAAACAGGGCTGTAGTTGAATGGGTAAGACACCTACCTCCCACAGCATCTGAGAATGAATGTGTATACATATTTTGAGCCAAAGAGCTCAGCATTGATTAAACACTTCTATAGAGATCAAGACGAATAGGGCCAGGCAGGGGATATGGGGTGGGGCTGGGCTAGAAGAGGTCAATGGGGAAAAAAGGGGACATATGCAAAACTTTCAACAATAAATATTTTAAAACAAAGAATGAGTAGGGCCACATCACAATTGTAGAGATGGAGTGGGACAGATCAGTACTACTGGGTCCATTGGTTTTACCTCTCAATGGTGTGGGTGCAATTCACCCACTGAAAATATACGCACCACAAATACATTTCAAAAGTAATTATTTAAAAAAAAAACCTCAGAAATGCAAATATTAGAGTGTGTTTTTCCCTTTCAATTCCCCTTTCTCCCTTAATCTAGGAGTATACTATGATAAATATATTGATTCCCTACGTATATTCTCTATGCTACTTTTAGTTGAGCTACTTCTTTTTCTGGTCTTGTGTATATTTTCATGTTTCTGTGGATAAAAAATTACTCTCAAGGTGAAACTCTATGATGCTTCCTAATCCTTCTGCCTCCTTTTCCTAGCTAGTAAACTTGATTTTCCGCACCTGTCTTGAAAGTAACTCTCAGTTTTAGATGATCATTCTAACCCTCCAGGTAGGAATCATTCTTGATAGCTACAAAAACACCTGTGAGCTCTGGGATGTTTAGACTGGTATAGAGCATTACATGGCTAGAAACTAGAACATCAGAAACTAACATTTAAACACCAAGGTCCTAACCACCTGGCCTGGGTTCAAGGCACCATTGTAAATATATATTTAAGAATTTTTTAGTTGACCTCTATCCATGCTGAATAAAGCCTAGGCAATACCCCTTATACTAACAAGAATGGTAGCTTCTTCCTTAACATGGTAGTTATTCAGGTGAGTCTTTTCTTCAGGTCCCAAAGCATGCATCAGCTGTCGCAAACAGGGCTTCTTCCTCTCCATCTTGGGATCTTTACAATCAGAAAAATTTTGAAGTTTCTTTTAGAAAGAGAAGTGGTGGGCTACTATTTAGCCAAATGCTATTTTGGGTGTTGAAAGAAGCATTGAGATGATAGAAGTTTATGTTCTTCTGAGATGTAAATTCCTGTCTTTCAGTGAGGCAATGAGATTCAGTGGAGGCAATGAGATTCAGCTGAACTAGTGGATTCAGCTCTTCACTTCCTTTCACATATATATATATATATACATATATATCGCTCCATTACAATCATACCTTTAACTAGTTAATCTAAATTTCATCTCTTGTTGAAATTCTTCTCCAGCCAATGCCGGACTTCTTGGAGGTTGTAGAAGAAGGGACCCTTTCCTCCCAGATAAGCAATTTTCTGTCTCTGCACAATACACACACGTTCAAAGGCTACCCCATAGGCTACATTGGCATTATTGTCCATGCGGTCAGCCACAACTCGGCACTGGGGCGGCAAGGAGAAACGCTCCAGAAGCCGGTGGGCAGCTGCGCATCGGTCTTCCTGGTTCCTGTGCTTCTTCACCTCAAAAGACAAAGAAGAATCCCCAGGCACCGCCCAACCATCTGAAGGATGAGCCTCATCAATGTAGACCAGCAGGAAGTCAGCCACTGATGAGAACTCCTCTATCAGTTTGCTGAAGGCTGGCAGCTGGTTAGTAAAAGGAGGTCAAGTGGCTGAGCCGAAGTTGACCACCAGTGGGCGCTCAGGGCAGGCAAAATCAAGAAGGTGACACTCCGCTCCAGCAATTATCTTCTCCTGGGCACCATTTTCATTGTCGTCGCCTCCTTCAGGATTGGAGACGTGCACCACACTGGAATTGGGGGCATCTTCACCCAATTTCACCTGGTTGTGAATAAAGAAAGAGGAAGAGCATACCACATTAAACACATTGTCACTTCAATTCACTCTATATGAAAACAAGTGGCTCTAATAAAATGTGGTGAACATATATTGATTTGAGTAAAGAGGCATCGTGGCAGGTAACGTAAAGAATGGCCCCACAGAGAATAAAAGTCTTTTTCATTCCGTGTAATCACTGAAGGTAATTATTTTTATCATTGAAGGCACTGCAGTTAACACTCTTCATAATTAAGTTGAGGCTGGTATTCTTCACTGTTCTTACTTTGCTGTCAATGCTTAGCACACATTATGTAACAAATGATTAATTGACTTCATTTAAAAAGTTAAATGGTCTACTCTAAGACAAATTATCAGAGTCGTGGAACATAGTACCTCTTTCTGAATTCCCCCTTCTAAGCTCTAAACTACAAAGAAAAGACCTTTACTTTCTTGCATGATTCTAAGTCATTTATTCTCATTCCATGGACAATGATACCAATGGGCTCTACTCTTGGCCAGAGACAGAAAATGTGGGGTCCACCATTTATAATAAGAAGCTAGTCCCACTTAGCCTCTTCAGCACTTCAATATTCCCACCTGTGAAATGGTGATAATGATGCCTGTCTTCCTCATATGGTTATAGAAGGATAACATAAGGGAAATAGCTCTTTGTACACGATAACTCACTGTGTGGATGTAGGCTGCCATTATTAGATGCCATCAAAATATGTAAACAGAATGCCACCTTTCCCGGGCAATTCTATCTTTAAAAACATGTTTCCCCCAGAAGTAATTTGAGCTCTCATCAGCACAACATCCTTCCTATAGCCACTGCCTACTTTGGGCTCTTATTACTAGAACCTCATTATTTTCATTAAACAAACAGACAAAAACATTAAACTATTCCAGAATTCTACTTGTAATTTCTCATTTTTTGTGTTTTGGTTTTTTTTTAGGTCTATTTCCCTCTTTTTATCTAGGAAGTCACAAACCATTTACTCGTCTATCATCCATTTTATTAACAAGCTCCTCTGAATTATAAAATACACAGGCAGAAGAGATCTAGAAGAAAATTGTTCCAGGTGCCCTCTTTGCATGTGGTTTAAATAGTTGAACACAGACTGAAAGAAAGTTTGCTGGCCTTTGGGTCTGTAAATTGATAATAAAAAACAGGCAACATAAAAGAGCCAATTACTTCAGTTTGAATGAACACAATTGGATCTTCCCTTAGAATGGTTTAATCAAAGCCAATAACATCAGGGACAACTTATGAAAGTACAATTGATTTTATACACCATTCTTAATATTACAAAACACTTCCAACTAGATCGACTTATTCTCCTCATATAAATACAGCCACATATAAAACTGCTGTTAATTGAAGTCATTTAGAAGTAAATTGTTAAAGATTCAACAATCCAGACTGATATAAAATACTCAAGGGTTTTTATTCAGAAGCTTCTATCTAATGTTAATGCATAACTCATTTTCACTGTAGGGAAAGAATTAAAGAAGTCCTGACTCTCCCTTCTGAAAAATCTTAGCAGGGCAGGTTTAAAATAAGTACTGGTACTTTTCTAAAAGAAATCTTAAAATAATACTCTGCTTCTTAAAAAAGCAAGCTGTTGGTATTATTTCAAGAGGTGCATTTGTTTTTCAAACACTATCAGGGAAAATGTTGTTTACATTAAACTTCTTGGTTAATCCCCTTAGATGGATTATTTCATTTACTTATTGTTCTTTATGTTTTACTCTTCTATTAAATTTATTGGGGTGAAATTGGTTAATAAAATTACATAAGTTTCAGGTGTACAATTCTATAGTACATCATCTATATATTGTATTATGTCCACCACTCCAAGTCATCTCTTTCTATCACCATCTATCCCCTCTTTACCCACATCTACCTCCCCTCAACCCTCCTTTCCCTGTGGTAACCACTATACTGTTGTCTTTGTCTATGAGGTTTTTTGTTTGTTTGTTTTTTTGCTTAATCCATTCACCTTTTTCACCCAGCCTCAAACCTCCCTCCCTGCTGACAGCTGTCAGTGTTTTCTATGAGTCTGTTTCTATGTTGTTTGTTTATCTTGTTCATTAGATTCCACATATGAGTGAAATTATACGGTACTTGTCTTTCTATGACTGGCTTATTATTCTATATAAGCCACACTTGTCTCTGAGGTATTAAAATATACTTAAAATGTAAAGATATACATTTTAAAGATATTATAAACCTATAATCTATGATTTCTTTTTGTAATTCTTCGTAGATTTAGGTGGTAGGTAGCATTACCATTACCTTACCATTAGATCTGTTCCACTTAAGATAGCAGTAACAATTCTAGCATGGCTGCTTTTAACCATATTGTTGGGCTGTGTTCCTCAATATACTCATAAAACCAAGATCTGAATGCATTCAATCAGTCTGAATCCACTAGCTCTTGTACTTTATGTTAACTGAGCAATCCATACACAGGAAAAAAATCATGTCTTGACTATAGACTTGTTGGTTCTTGGTAGGTGAAAACATCCATCTGCCTTTTGGAGTCATTTTTAAGACCAACCAACAAGTGTGTGGTCTTGTTAAGTGGGCCTCCAATGCCCATGGCTCTCATCCAAGCAGCACTGTTGATCCTTGCATTATTCCTGACTATTCAACTGAATAATCTAATCTGATGCTTCAGTCACAGGTGCCTCTCTTATTACCTGTAGTTAATTTTCTTGGAAAGTTAAAGCACTTTCTCTTCTTTTTTAGTGACAAAGTATAAGTCAGCCACATAATTCTTTCCAAAATACAGCCATACTAATTTACTTTAGAAAATTTAGAACAAATACAACACTTTCATTCTAAAATTAAAAGTAAAGAAAGTTACCAAATACATAATGTTCTTTGTGTGTGAGGATTTGGCATTTTGTTAAGCCGGGATCAGTGTGTGTGTGTGTGTGTGTGTGTGTGTGTGTGTGTGTGTGTGTGTGTGTATTTGAATGAATTATTGAATGAATGATAGTTGTTCTAATCCTATGTAGGGGTCAGTGAAGAATTTTACTCTTAGTATAACCTTGACCTGTAATCAATATAACCATAGTTGTGTGATGAATGAGCTGAGATAGATAATTTAGAAATGTAAACCTACTGTAGAGTACCACCATCATCAATACCTAATGCTGTTGCTCTGTTCTGGATTACCTCAGCTGGTTACTGTATAAAAATGAAAGTCAATCCTCTTTATTTTGTTGAGCATCTATGACCCTATTGCAGATTAGCATGTAATAAGCAGATATCCTGCTCATGAGAATGACTAGGTAAGAGAAATGCATAGGTAAGATCAATGTTATTAATACTAGTAGGGGAAAACACACACCCATGATTTGTAAGTCCAAATGTGAGTAGACCAGTAGTCTGCTTTTATAAGTATCATATACTAATCATACAATTTGTCTATATTGGCTAAAAACCTACTGATGGAGGATAATTTAGCAATAATAAAGAAAAAAATAGAAATTTAAAATAATAAAGTTTGCATTTAACTGCAAAGAAAATTTTTTACAAGGACATTATTGTTCCTTTCTCATTTTCCCATTTGGTCACCATGAAAATTAAATTCCTATTATGACCAGAGTTTCAAATGGAGAATTTCTTGGTTTGCTTGGCTATGCATCCTGCTGAGATGGAATGAGAGAATCACCACTGTCTTCAATGGTGGAAGATTCTTTGCTTTCCCCAGGAGCAAAGCATTCCTTGACAAAGAGCCAAAATGATGAAGAAAATAAAGCTGGTTCCATAATAATAACATTTAGGCTGCAGGAAAGAAGCTCAACAAAAACAAGTTATCCCTGATACTCCCAAACTTTGTTTTAATTTCCCACAGTGGCACAGAAAGTCTCCTGGCCACAAGTTACCTATCATCTTAATTTCTCCTTCTTAGAGGGTTTGTGTTTGGTTTTTGTCCTTAATGAGACATATTTGCCAAAGAGGCATTCAAAAGGCATTTTTTACTCTTGCGGAAGAGTAATTAGGTCGGTACCTCTTTCCCTGCCAGCATTAGCGGCTCTGAAGAGAACCCTGCCCAGTATTTAATGCCCAAACACAAGAAGCATCATTTCCACTAATTGGTCTTGAAGTTCCGATGTTCCCAAAGGGTCCCTTTATTTTGCAACAATCAGAAAGGACGTACATACGTAAAATGCAATATCGTCATCACTGACTTTTATCTCTCTCATCTACACTATTACAATGGTCCTTTCTTACGTTTTTGTAATCGACGTCAACACAACATCACCAACACTGGAGGTACATTAAGGGTTTGCATTTTTATGACAGGAAGTGTCTCTGGGCCAAGCTCAAATGTTGTGAGAGCCATGTTTATAAATATGAGCAAGAGTGTAACTACATGGCATGTTTATAAATCTGATTCCCTTGATGACGGGGTTCCTTTCACTCACAGTGTTCAGTGCATGGGGTGGGGGGAGTGGGGAGGAGGGCGATGCTACTTGAACATGTGGACTGTGAAAGGACAAAGAAAGGACCATTTGTCAATTAGAAGCTGGAAACAGAGCATATACTACTAACTTTTTTTTTCTTTTCCACTGGACAAAATATCACCTAATCTCATGATAGAAAGTAAAGCAAGTGATAAATATGGAAGGGGGGTAGCAGAATAGTTTTTCCACATCCTTCTTGCTGTTCAAAGTCCAGGAATGGCTTCATTCACTACCAGGAAATTTCCAATTCTTTGACATAATGACCAGGCTACATCAATGTCCTTACGAACATAGCCAAACAATTATTAAGCAGCGGTTTAACCATTTACATTCAAATTGGCCAAATAAATCAGAGTTGGAGAATAAACTACCTACTCTTTCCTCTGAATTCAGTTCACTTCTGGGCATTTTCTTTTGGATTCCTACCTTGAAACACAGCTCTGAGCTTTATCAGTTCCCACTGTTTTATCCGAGTGATGAACAAGCTCTGGCTGTGGCCTTCTTTGTGTTCTTTGGAGAATGTTTCTCTCTTAAAAGAGCCATTTTCCATGGTAGGAACTAGTGTCAAAAGGCTTGAGGTGAATGAGGAGGAGGAGATGTTAAAGAGACCTTTTCAAAACCAAAATTATATGTTCAAATGAATATGTTTTCTGTACCACTGCCATATTAACCGTGAGGAAGCTAAACTGCTTCTCGGCATCTATACTGTGTGTTTACTTTTACACTTCATTTAGGTAGGGGCTAGCTCCCAGACAGGGCAGTTTGCTCATTGGTTGCATTTTTAGTCTTTGAGCATCAGCAGAAGGATGCAGTGTTAAAAGCAATGACACTGACAAAGGAAACTTAAATGACAAATATCTGTTATTCACCTCAATCTATAAGTTTTTGTAGACTTGCCTTTTCATAAAAGCAATGCTTGGAACACCCTCTAACCAAAGTGAAATTATCTTTGCAAGCTTCCCTACAAAGTTAATTTCAAATCCCTTTTAACATGTTCATGAAGAAGGGGCTTTTTTTGTTTTTGTTTATTTGTTTTATTTTTTTCTGTTTTAACTTCTGTGTTGCCTTGTGTAACAGCCAAGCCCAAGGATAACACTTTCATTTCACTTTCTCTTAAAATATCCCCATGTATCTGACATTCAACAACAGGGAGAATTAGAAAAGACATGTTTCATCGTATCTCATATGCACACACTCATCCTGGAAAACTCTGCTTCTGGGTGGCAGTCTCAAAATAGTGCAAGTCAGGGTTGTGAAATACTGTGATGCTATCTCAAACAGTACCTCCTCCAGTGTGTCCCTAGAAATGGCTACACCCAGAGATGGTGGCACAGAAGACAACAGTATTCAGGAAAGAGATTCTGAGTGAACTTCAAATGCCACCACCAGCACCACTACCCTTGCCTTACTGGGTGGCAGAAGGAGACCTAAGTTCAACACAAGTTGGGTTTGCCATGTTTCCATTCATTACACACCCAGTCCAGTCTTGTCTCTGGACAGGCGGGTTCTTGGGTTGTTTCTTCTCATGGTGTTAGCTATTATATAAATCATTAAAAGCAAACTTAATAACATCAGTCATGAACTTGGTCACTAATCAAATCAGTAGGCATAAACAATACAGGAGAGGAATGCACAAGCCATAGGCAAAAAAAAAAAAAAAGAAAGAAAAGAAAAGAAAACAAATCACTCATCCTCAATTTCCTGGAATAGGAATAACAAAATATTGCAACACAATGGAACACTATACATTAATGAAAAAAATAAATAATAAAGTCTATTACAGAGGTATTTGTTTGCTTTTCTCTCTTAATTTTAATAAGTTGCTTAATAGGAAAACAACCTTGCTTAATATTTGTGGGCAACCTCACAGCCCCTATATTTTATGTGAGAGATGTTTACATAAGTATACACTCATATTAGTAAAATTCTCCCAGGCAGTGACTTTTCTTTTCTAGGCAAAAGTCAATTCTCTTTCAAAAAAGTAAGAATCTAATATGCTGAGATTAAACCACTGACATTGCCATGTTATCTCCTAAGACCTACAAATACAAAAACATAAACATCTCACATTCAATGTATACACTTGTGGAAATGAAATGATCCCCTCATACTTAACATATCTCCCATTGGCCCCACATACACAATATACATGAGTTTTCCTGTTAGAACTCTGAGCATCATTTCATATAATTATAAAAGAAATTTTCCTGATTGACAAAAGAGTTCTAACTATTCTCCTATCTTTAGAAAAAATGAAAACCTTCTGCAGGTTTCTCTCAATATCAAAGGCATGTGTTATAGTCAAACTTCCCTAATGCACAGTGGATATTTCCTTCCTGAACACTTGTTTGATTTTCAATGGAACAACCCTACTCTGGATTCTTTGTGACTAGAAGTTACTTCTTTTCCTTTCCGGGGGCATAGGTTTAGTTTTCTAGTGCTTATTATGGAGGTCTCATTCCCTTCCCCCTCTTTTATTCTAAGTTTTATTCTGGTTCTGGGGTGCTGCCTGCTTAAGGTGCACCACTTCATTGGCTTCCATATTCCTCCCAAACTCCCCTTCCCTGGCAACTTGGACAAGATCCCCCAATACTGTGAGGGAAAACCAAGACTGCTTTGATAGCAACTTTTGCCAAGTAGGTCTATTCTTCTTGCTTGGGGACCTTCAGGAGTTATACGGGCACAGGGGAGAAGGGGCAAATTGACTCATGAGAAACGTTTCACTTTGTTCCTAAGATGAGTTGAAGATCCTCTGAGCATATAAAATAAAAATTAAAAAAGGCTAAAATGACAGCATTCTTCACTGAGAAACAAAGCTCTCAACTCTGGCTTTGAGAGAGAAGCCTCTGGGACCTGACTTCCTCAGGTAAGTGAGGTTGCTGCTCCAGTGATCAAGGCATGCCTTAGAACAGCTTTGAAACGGAATGAACCGTAGACGCATCTGCTCTTTCTAAGACAACTTATTTCACTTCTGAGAAACAAAGCAAATGTGGTTTCTTTTACAAAGTCTGGAGTTCTGACTTTGTCAGTGCTAAGATCTTCCTTTTGCAAACTGTTACCTAGTAACTTGGGACACAGGGCCTGATAACCCTTTGAAAAGGGTTCAGATTGGAATCAATATAGAGGATGATGCTGAACACGGGCTCGCTTACATTAACTCTTACCTCTCCCAGAAATGATGCAGATAGTATGCCAAAGCACACCTGCTGTGATCATTCCTGCAGCCTTGTCCTCTCCCTGAGTTTTGGCAGCATGTTCTCGCCACCTCCCCCCCACCACCACACGCGCCCCGCACCGCCACTTGCTTTTCACCCATGGAACTGTCTTTCCCAACACAGCTCACCTAGCATCTCATCAAGCAAAACATCGGAACCCCAGTTTATAACAAGAGCATGGCAAATGCAGCAGTTTGCCCTCTCCCAGCATCTTCATACTTTTCCCAAAGTTCTCCTGCCGGCACAAACACCCTCTCCTCTGAAATCACAGCAAGCCATTAAATGACCCTTATTACAAAGACTCCTTATTAGGTCACACAGTCAGCATGGCTTACTACCTGTCAAATCTGACTCCTGTGACAGGTGTAGAAAGTCAAGGCAGGAGCTCACTTGAGCATAACCCCTCGGCCCCCACACAGGCTCCACAATCTCCCCGCAATGCTCGCAGCGGCCTCCAGTCCCAGGGCGTGCAGCCCCTGCCCCTGCTGACCGAAGCAGCCCCTTGGCCCGCTCACCTGTTTGTAGGCATCCAGTAGGAAGCTCTTCCAGATGCAGCGCATCCCCTCTGAGGTCAGCATGCGCCTCCACTCGCCGCGAGTGGACTTGGAGCGGCTCAGGAGCAGCACCACGTGCTTGAGGAGAATGACCGAGTCATAGAGCGCCAGGAAGAGGCAGTTGGAGAAGAAAACTGGCAGAATCTGCAATGTGATCAGCAAGTCTACGCTGAGGATGCCCATCTTCCTTGCCTTCCAAGTCAGTTCCCGTGTGCGCTGTGGCTCCCCTTCCCCTCTGACTTAAAAGGGGGTGGCAATAGAGGGGTGGGGGAGGTAAAGGGGAAGGTTAGGGAGGGTGAGGGGGGGAGAGAAGGAGAAAAACTAAATTAAAAGGAAGCCCAAGATCTCTCCTCTTTCAAAGAAGCAGAAGTGGCAAGACCCAGTCCAGTCTCTCCAGCCCAGCAGTTGGAGTGTGCCCATCAATTCATTCAATTCGGAGCTGCTTGCATTTTTTTTTTTTTTTCAGGATTTAAGATGTTAAAAAAAAAAAAAAAAAAACCTAAAAAAAAAAAATACTGGCGTACCGGTCCCTAATCCAGTTACCCTCTCAGAGTCGGTTAAAGACAGGCAGTTCCACTTTCATTTCCAAGCACCTATGAGACTGTGGCAGAGACAGCAAAATTTTCTGTAGCTTTTCATTGTCTCTATGTTCAGATACGTAGCCTGTTTCTTTTCTTGAGTTGCCAGAGTTTTTAAAATGTGCTTTAAGGGTAGGTTTTTTTTTTTTACTCCCCCCCTTCTTTACTCCGTTTTACACACACTTTCTGTTCTCCTTCCCCCAGCCTGTCTCACTCTCTCCCTTCCCCTGGAACGACTGACTCCTCTCCTCTCCTCACTCCTTCTGGCTTTGCTTCTGCTATCTGTGGTGCAAAGTGCTCTCTGCAGCCCAGTGAGTCTCCCTGAAGCCTTTTATACATTCCCTGGCTAATTGCTGCAATAGAGAAATGAAAGCCTAATCTTGGTAAAGATCTTGACGTCATTGAGAAAAAGGGCTTTACTTTGGCCAGGACTGCAGTGAATAGAAAAGCAAAACTCGACAACTTTTTTTTTTTTTTTTTTTTACAAGTGGGGGGGTGGGGGTGGGGAGAAGGACAGTGGAATTCTGCTTTGTGATTTAAAGAGAGAGAGAGAGCAAAATTAATACCTCTGACGGTTTTTAGGAAATGCTTTCAAACCTTGGGGAAAGTAATTTACTACAATGTGTAGATTTGATAAGTTAACACTTTCTGCTCTGATGATTATTATTACTGTTATTATTATTCATTTAGGAGGGGGCTTAGAAAGAAGGGATCCTGGAAGACAGAGAAGAGGAAGAAATGGTCACCTTTGCTCTATTTCTTGGAAGATGTGAATGCTTCCATTTGGTCTTTATACTTATATAGTATGACTCTCATCAGATTTGTGACCTAGGTTCCTTAAATATTTTTTGAATCAGGATTTTATTTAACAAAATTCAGAGTGAGCTTTGAGGTGGAAAACTTTTCGACTCTTTGAGTACCACCACACATTTCTCTAAAGCTGCTTGCTGAAAATTAATACAAGTATTCTTTTCAGTTTTACCAGTTTCTAATGCCCACCCCCCCAAAAAAATATTTCAGACATGAAAGCAAGCTAGGTGACCAGACCTCCTTTTACTTCCATTTTGATTATATGCAGATTAAATTAAAACTTTCCATCAAATGGCATTAAGATGCCATAAGGTTGAGAAATAAATTCTTTATAAGAGAACTCGTTGCATTCTGCACTTCCCCTGCTTCTGTTAGCACAACGCCTAAGAGACCTGACACTTTAGGGAATCTATCTTTTTGCTTGAAAAAAAAACTTTTAAATTAATTTGTGGGTGTTTAGGAGCAGACTTTGAATTGGTTCAAGAGCCACTCTGACCACTCCTCAATGGCCCACCTGTCCCATCAGTCTCCAGCACAGACAGGTATTTAGGCAGACAATTCTTGGGCAGAATGTCATGACCCCACCTCATTTTAGTTTTCCTTCCTCCCTTACCTAACAGATCACCTCTAGGAATTATGTTTTCTTGGAAAAAGGAGTGGCAAGTATACACCCTGGAGTGGGGATAGAGAATTTTAATTGAAAATTAATTAGCTGACTTGTCTATGTACGTAGAGTTCCCATTAAACATGAGCTAAGTAGTGGGTGCTAACCTTCAGTTAGTACATTTCTGTGTTTTATCCCTGTGACTAAATTTTGCAAGATCACAGAAATAATTTAAAAGACTGGAGCTGGGTCATTATTTGGGCCCATGGGCCAAATTCTGCATACAGATGCATTATTTGGTTCACACGGTGCTTTTTGCCTTTAAAAAAATAATTGAATGAGAATGCCTTTAGATTCTGTGAGAGCAGGTATTCCTGTCTGTTTTGTCCATTGTTGTCTCCCAGTAGTTAGAACCATGCCTGGCACATAGCAAGTTCAAGGAGGATATACTAAGTGGATGAATGGGTAGTGCATGCATTGTTCCACAGTAGGGGGCACCATTCACATACAATATGATATGACTGGGGTGCCCCAGAATTATATATACCCTAGTAGACTTGGGTGTGGCCCTCCCCAGTCTCACAACCTTCACCATCCCAATGTCTAAAAAACCTGATTCTTTCATTTTTATCACCAATTTAGTCTGTGATGAGTTTTGAATTTGCATTCCATGGACTAAATGTTTAGAGAAGACTTTCAGAGCTTAGAAAAAAGAATATAAACCACACAGAAAAATATTTTTCCTATGACTAGCATATAATGTTAGCAAAATAATATTATTCATATATGTAATATACATTTACTCCATTCACACTCTAATCTTCCACTATCCTTATGGAAGAAAACAAAAGATGAAGAGAGGGAAGTAACAACATGGTATTTTAACCAGTGTAAATGGGAAAGCTACAGGCCAGAGTCCTAGCCAACAATGACAGGAGAAGGTGTAGACTCGGGAACTGATGCTTCCACTTACTGCCCAAGCCTTAAAGTCTCACCCCTTCTCAGACATTCATGTTGTTCTGTTTGAATTAAACCAGTGCTTCTTTGAGGGAGAGACTCCAGCATCTATAAACTGATTCTTCCTCATTTATTGTTTGCTTTCAAAGAGAGAGGTATTTTTGGAAGTGGTAAGCTAAGGATGGGGATTAGTAGGAAATCAGAAAAATACTTTCTTTTTCAATGCAAAGTTCAAGGCATACCCAGACTACAAAGTGTTATAAATCAGAATGGTATTTTTCTACTTTTTTACTCCCCCCCCCCCTTTTTTTGAAGTCAGAAGTGTTTGAGGATTAAAAAAAAAATAGAAGAACAGCCCAGCTGGTATATCTCAATGTTTGAGCATCCCGCCAGGAACCAAGAGACCACCAGTTGGATTCCCAGTCAGGGCACATGCCTGGGTTGTAGGCTCTATCTCCTGTGGGGGGTGTGCAGGAGGCAGCCAATCCATGATGTTTCTCTCTCATTGATGTTTTAATCTCTCTGTCCCTCTTCCTTCCTCTCTCTCTTTAAAATTTAATAAAATATATATATTTTTAAAAATAAATAGAAGAACAAATAGGCACATAGCCAACCTGATTGTGTCATTTCTCAGATTTCTTCTATCATTTTTTACTAAATGAATAAATAAGTGAATCACAAAACTGAGAGTCATTCTTTTACCTATTAAAACAATCCATCCATTCTAGAAATTATACTTCCCTGAAGCTGTTTCTCTTTTTACATTTGGTTCACAGTTGCTTGTTTTAACTAATAAAAATATTTAGCACTTTGATCTTCAAGTAACTCTAAACTCATTAAGTAACAAAAATAACCCATAAAGTGACAGTACAATTTGTCCCATCATGTAGATGAGTGAAAGCAGATCATCAAGGTTGTAGAGTCAGAGCTGGTGCTTGGATATTTTCGCCAACTCTAAACCTCACTTTTTCCCTACATGACTGCTTCGTGGGTCCTGGTCATTACTCTGAGACTCAAAGCGCTTGCCCAAAGTGGTTGTGCTAAGTAATTTTACCTTCTAAACTGCCAAGGATATCTGGGATTGCACATCTGTTTAATATTGACCCAATTCAAGCTCCTCATTTAGATTTCATATGATCATTGGAAAGGCTTGGATATCTTGTTGGTAATGTTAAGTGTTCTTAGTAATCAACAATGCAATGAGTCAAATGCTAACTGATGTGTGGTGTGTTAGTTGAATTTCCACAACAATGTAGTACACAGGTTTTAAATTCCAAAGAGAGGCAGAGGCAGCCCGGGCAAAATGCTCTGGGCTTCTTCTTCTTTTCTTTTCTTTTTTCTTTTCTTTTTTTTTTAATTGACTTCAGAAAGAGGAAGGGAAAGGGAGAGAGAGAGAGAAATATCAATGATGAAGAGAATCATTGATCGGCTGCCTCCTGCACACCCCCCACTAGGGATTGAGCCCACAACCTGGACATATGCTTTTGACCAGAATTGAACCTGGGAAACTTCAGTCCACAGGCCGAAGGTCTAGCCCAGCCGTGGGCAAACTACGGCCCACCCGGCCCGGTTGAAATGAATAAAACTATTGAAAAAAAAGACCGTACCATTTTATGTAATGATGTTTACTTTGAATTTATATTAGTTCACACAAACACTCCATCCATGCTTTTGTTCCGGCCCTCCGGTCCAGTTTAAGAACCCATTGTGGCCCTCGAGTCAAAAAGTTTGCCCACCCCTGCTAGCCACTGAGCCAATGGGCTATGGCACTCTGGGCTTCTTAATAAGTGCTGAATCACTACAAAATTGTTTAATTTTTTTCTCGTTCCAATAGTATGAGAGCATCATGTCCTACCATTGCCTTTTTCTGATTGGACAAATAATGTGGATCTGAGTTACAAGTCTTCCTTTAGTCTACTTTTTGACTCTTAAATTGAGACTGAGAAAATGAAGTTGGATAACTCGAAAGCAGTCTTGGACATTTCAAGGATGGAAGCTACCACTACTATTTCCTTATTGTTTTCTGAAGGATCCAAAGAACATTTGAAAAAATTCAGTTAGCCCAGCCAGTGTGGTTCAGTGGTTGAGCATCGACTCATGAACCAGGAGGTTGAGGTTGATTCCTGGTCAGAGCACATGCCCAGATTGCAGGCTCGATCCCCAGAAGGGGGCATGCAGGAGGCAGCCAATTGATGGGTCTCTATCATTGATGTTTCTCTTTCTCCTTCTCCCTTCCTTTCCCTCTGAAATCAATAAAGCTTATTTTAAAAAATAATAAAAATAATTCATGCTATGGATTTTCAAGCAGTCTTAGTTTTGTAGGATTTTAGTCCTTCTAAGTCAAGTGATTTGTTCAATTTAATTAAAAACTGAGTTTTATCTTTATTTTATTAAAACCTTGCCAAATAGATTTTAAACCCCAAAAAATGTCTGGTCAGGATAGGTGTGATGATTTGGGGTTTGGAAAGATGATTGTCAGACATAGCCCCCCAAAGTATGCAGCTCTTGTCACAGAAGGGAATGTCAACCTGGACAACCTCTGTCTGGAGTAACTCCCGGTTGTACCTGAGAGGGAGTTATAATGAAGAGTTTATACCACAACTACTGAATCACTCAAAATTCCCCTTGGGCCCATTCACTATACAAACACAGCCATGTTCCCTGCCTTTGTGATGAAAGGAGAGGCTGAATGGATAAAATTGACAACTCCAGAGTAAACTCTGACACACCCTAGGCAAAGCAACATAGGGCTGGGGCAATGAAGGCGGGCGCTGTGGGAGGTATGAACCTTCTATCCCAACAGCCTTGGTCTGAGGTCCCTTTGCAAGCCCTGGCAGGGAGCACAGTCAGAGGTGTTAACACATTCTTCCCTCAGGAACTGTGGCTGCTCTCTTTCTTCAGGCCACCTACTGGAGGAAAGGAAAAGGAAAAAGACAGGAACAGGAGGAGGAAAGCAGAAATGACAAGAGGCTGCCAGCAAGAGAGCCTATGAATGCCAATTGTGGCAATGATTTTTGTGAGGAAGACAGCTGTCCAGAAACTGGATGGAAGCCACCACCTCATTTCACAGAGGCCACTGAACAGCTGTTAGGAGACAACAGCCTTCATATGTTAGTGACCTGGTCTAGATCTAAATTGATGGTCAGGCCCCACATCCATCTGCTCACACCTCTTCAGGTGCCATGAGGCTCTCTGAGTGTTGTTCAGTTTTGAGAATAGTTTATTAGCCTCTAGAGACACCCAAGGTTGGTGGGAATGGGAGGAGGTGAGGGAATAGAGGTAAAAAAAACACTGTAAAGTTATATGTGGTGAATTCCTTCAGGACAAAGACTCCACAGAAGAAACTAATTGAACTCAACCTCTTTTTTTCCTAAAATTTGACTCAATGTCTTCATTCTTCCTAAATCTTTGACCCAATGCAACAAACCAAAAGAAACAAAGGAAATTGGTCAAAAACAGTCATCATCTTTGGAAAAAATTCTCTATTTTATTCCACAGCTCATAGGAAAACATCAGATGATACTACATTTTAAAAGTAAAATAGGTCATTCTTTATAAATCATTTTACAGGCACTTAAAACACACACACACTTATATATCACCTCACTCATATGCTGAGTACATGAACATGGAGCATGACAAAATATATTAAGATACATGCTGGTTCATGCCATCAAACTATAATAGTATAGTTTGTTTCCACTGAGACCAAATGATGCCATACTTCCTCTCTCAAGAATCCAGATACTAACGCACAGAGAAAGTAAGCTAGATATTCTATTCCAACCTCATGGAGATGGTGAAGCTGATAGAATTAACTGTAGGATAAAAAATCCACATTTGATACAGGGATTAGATACCTGCAATGAGAATGATTGTGCAATGAGATAAGTTACCAAGGGAGGTTAGTGGGACTGTTTTCAAGGTAGGGAGGGAGGCTAATAAGATAATGTCTCAAAACCTTTTAAAGCCTGTGGTGATTTTAAAATAATATTTTAAAATAAGTTAATATATAACACATACATTAAAACATCCAACTGAGCTAATAGCAAAATACCATAATCACAAATTATTGCTCTGTTTCCATTTCAATTCTGAAGACTAACTTTTGTGCTATTAAGTATATCCTTATGCTTTCCTAACATGCAGTAGACAGGAAAGGATTAGCATGTCTTCCAAGGACAAAATATAATGCATGAAATTCAAGTCTATTTTTAAAATTGTGCCTCATCCATTAGATGGACACTGGTAGTCTTCTATCACTATCAACAAGCCACCACTTAGCCAAATGATTATATATATACTAGAGGCCCAGTGCACAAAATTTGTGCACTGGGGTGGGGGGGGTTCCCTCAGCCCAAACTGCACCCTCTCCAATCTGGGAGCCTTCAGGGGCTGTCCTACTGATGGCTTAGGCTTGCTCCCTGTTGTTCTCTGCTCTCTGTGGGGCCTGCCTGCTTCACACCATGGCGATGTGTAAGCAGGCCCTGATGGGTGCTGCCTGTGGGCCGCGCTTGCCTGCTGGGCTCATATTGCCCTGGCAACGCCACCAGCATCCTGCCCTGGCCACTATGGGTGCCACCATCTTTGTTGTAGAGTGATGGTTAATTTGCATATTACTCTTTTATTAGATAGGATATATCACATCTTTTTTATTCAATCATCTAGTGAAGGATACAGTCATTTTCATATCTTGGCCACCATAAATAATGTTGCAATTAACATAAGGGTACATATATTTTTATGAATAAATGTTTCCAAATATTTGGAGTAGAAACATAGAGAAGGAATTGTTGGGTCATATAATAACTCTATTCTTAATTTTTTGAGGAAGCTCCACATATTTTCCACAGTGGCTATAAGAGTTTATATTCCCACCAGTACTGTATACATTAGCATACTACTCAGCCATAAGAAAAGATGAAATACTGGCATTTGTGACAACATGGATGGATCTTGAGAATATGCTAAGCAAAATAAGTTAGGTGGAAAGGAGACTTGACATTTGGGGGTGAACACACAATGCAATATACAGGTGATGCATTTTAGAACTGTATATTTGAAACATATAATTTTATTAACCAATGTCACTACAATAAATTTAATAAAATTTAAAAAATAAAACAACAGAATAAATAAATAAATAAAATAGTTGTATATAAATTTCTGAATAGTCTTATTTTGTTTTCTCAGGGGGATTTTCTATCTTGCTGTAAAGACTTAAAATCCACCTTCCCAAAGTACTGATTTTTGTATCAGTAATGAGCTAAATTATACACAAGTCTAAGACCTCAAACTCCTCAGAGCAAATATCTCTACTGTTTCCTGACAAATGTTAAATAGTACCAGCTCACTCAGCAAATTGGCATACATTTTTTATCAAGGTATGTCTTGTCCTGACAGACTTCAGTTATCAGACACAGAATCTATTTCTGGGGCCATACAGGTCCATATGGCCAGAAGCAAACCTCTGACTTGATTTTTCTACCAGTAAAATGGAGCTAAAAATGTCTTCCCATATTTACCTCATTTTTGTGGCTAATGTAGTCATGTTTTTAAGAAACGTGGTCTTGATCTAAAACTCCTCAAAATAAAAAGCAATCTTCACTAAGTTTATTCGGACCTGTTCAAGCACATAAATTTCCTTTAATAAAACATTCTTTGGGAAAAAAGTTCCTGAATTACCAACTTGCTCCACATGACTTTTATAAAACTTTGATTACTTAATGGGAAACAGGCAAGATTACCAGTAATTGGGGATAGATAGGATGAGCAAATTTTGCCTAAAGAATCATAATAATTACTCTGAATCTTTGTCCAAACTCAACCCTGAACTGAACCTGTTTGAGAGCTCTCTAGAAAAGCATGTTTCTTAATTGTAAACTATTCACCCTATAATACTTCTGAATCTTTCATGATTCTAGAGAGAATATCAAGAAAAGCTACCCAAATATTCTTGATTCTAGAAAACAATTGTTCTAATTTTTCTGGACAAGAATGAGATAGAAAAATATTCAATAACAAAGGAGAAAAACCACTGACATTTTAATGGACAATGTGCTTGACAAATTGAAGCCTTAACAAAATTCAGTGCATGCCAATATTTGTGATATTACTTTGCCTCTTCTTTAAGAGATTGTTTTATTCATCCTACACAGAAATATTTTCCTTCTACCCTGGGACCTCAGAACTATGGGTCTCACAAGAGCTATCAAAGCTATTTATTTTCTTGTGTGACAGAATGACTTTTCCAGATGAGTTAACAGGCAATGGGGCAAAAGGCAAAAAGATGGAAGATAGAACTAGATTTAGAAGAATGAATGTAACAAGGATTTGGGGGCAGGGGTGGGAGGATGGTGCAATGTTGATCAATGGTATTTGATTACTTCAATCACAATATATGCTAAGCAATGGGAAAACTGAGAAATATGAAGAATGTAGAGGTAAGTTCAATGAAATAATATGGAATGGGAAGTCAGTAGGTAAAACACTTTCATTTTCTATATGTATCCCCACTGAAAGGATATGAGAAATGTAAGAAAAGGGGTAGGTAAAAGCCAAAGACATCTGCTTACATTATAAAATTAGTCACTCAAAGGATTAGCCATTATAAGACATTTATTCAATTAGCCATTCACTTACAACAAACATTTATTAAAACCTACAAAGAGCTAGTCATTGTGCTGAGAACATTGAAAAGAATCTCTGGATTTAAAAAAATGTAGTGTCCAGTAGGGGGAGACAGACATGTGAACTAAAGAAGGTGTTATAGGTGCTATAACAGAATTTCAGTATACAGTATAGTATAAAGCAAGGATTACCCAATTCTATGTGTAATAAGAGTCAATAAAGGGTTAATAAAGAAATACACAAGACCAGCTGGTGTGGCTCAGTGGTTGACCATCAACCTATGAACCAGGAGGTCATGGTTCGCTTGGGGTCAGGGTACATGCCCAGGTTGCAGGCTTGATCCCCAGTGTGGGGCATGCAGGAGGCAGCCAATCAATGAGTCTCTCTCATCACTGATGTTTCTATTTATCTCTCCCTCTCCCTTCCTCTCTGAAATCAATAAAGATATATTTTTTTAAAAAAGAAAATACATAAGTACCATTAATTACAGACCTGCAAAATCAAATTTAGAAATGTGGTACTTGATTAATTTGTTTGTAATATTTTATCATAAATCTCTGTTAGAGGAACTTAAATAGTATTTTTGTCCTTAGGACATAAATTATTTAGGAATATATAACCTTCCCTCAATAAACAAAGTTGTTATAGTTACACAAAATGAAAAATAAACTGCTTCAAGCTTTTTTTAGATATATGCTGACAGTAACAGCAAGAGACAGAGAATATATGTGTATATATATAAATATATATATAAATATATATAAATATATATATATATATATATATATATATATATATATATATATTTCCTTCTCTCCTTATCAGTTGACAAAAAGTTAGTAGGTTCAAATTCAATCTTAACATCTTCATATTATAGATAAGCCATGGAAGCAAGGAAGCACTTCTTGGCAATGCTGTTCACTTCTAGTTAAAGAATACATCATTGGCAGGGATGGCAGTGACCAGATTCATTCTAGTTCTTCAAGACCACACTTGTATGATTTTGAGCCATCCATTTCATTTTTGGGCTCTCCAGGTACCTAACCAAGGTAAGCTTATATCATAAAGCACATTGAGAATACAAATTATTAACTACAGAATGGCCAAAAGTAGGCTTACCGTTGTTTGTATGGAAAATAATACAATAATTAATAAATAATAATACAAGAATAAACTCTGTTTCATGTACTTACAACTGTAAACCTATTTTTGCCCCACTCTGTATTATAGCCTCTGGAATCTTTATACTGCTATAGGAAACAATATGGGTCTAGTAAATCAGCATGACTTTAATCCAAAATTCCATTCCTCCTGTTCTCTCTCAGTTGTAACTCAGGGCATCACTCTTGCTTCTTTATTTGTGATTTTCGTTACCTTTTTCTTATCATGACAAATCACCTGACAGTATAGGAAGCAGAGTTAGAGATGTTGGGGATGTCTATTTATTAGGAAATTTCATGAGTTTGCTCAAGAAAAATGTGAAAATCAAGATTTTATGGAAATAGGATATTATATGAAATACAGAGCCTGTTGTATAAGAGCACAATGAACATTATTGTTTCCATATTTAGAGTATAAACTCCTACTGGGAAATAGTTAAATCTTAGGATTTTAAAGAACTGTTTACTATGGAAACATTCAAACATATGCAAAAGTAGAGTGATGAGTATAAGAAGCCCATGTACCCATCAGCCAGCTTCAACAAGTATAAACTCAAGACCAATCTTGTTTTATCTCTACCACCCTGCCCACTTCCCTACTTTCCATGTAATTTTGAAGAAAGTTCTGGTCCAGTTTTTTGATTCCCCAAAACATCTACATTGATTTTTGCCTACAGAAACCATGTATAATTTAGCTAGCTAATTTATTTATTCTCTTATATCTCCCTTTTTACTCATTCTTTGACTTATCTGTCAAGCCATGAAGAAAGAAATAGAAAATGGATATTTCTCCCCATCACTTCTGAGCTTGAATCCAATCTTTCATCTAAGTACCTTATGCTATGGCAAAGGTGTTTTAAAGAAATGCATGGATAGATCATAAAACTGTAACATTTTCCATAAATTACTGAACCACAGTAATTTCCTTACTTTCATTTGTTTTTACTGGTATATAGTACACATGATGACTCAGAGTGAGATTGCTTTTTAAATTATGAGGTGGTCTCAGTTTACTCATTTACATCCATCCCCAGATGCAATGTACTGCAAGATATGACATGAAATAACCAACTAGGTCATAAGAATCTGACAATTCTGATAGAACAAAAGCTGGTAAGAATTTATGGAGGTGATCAATGACAAGCAAATGTGTTTCTTCATGTAAAATTTCTCATAGGGAAACTTCACTGGTATAAGAAAATCATGAAATTTACCACAAAAACAAATATCATATGAATAGAAAACTTAACTTCTTAGTGAAAACCCATAGTAATAGGCCTCTATGCCTATTCACTAAAGTCATTCTCCTACCTTGAGTCATCAAACATTTCCCCCAAAATAATAATACCTCCCTTAGAAATCTGGCATCTGCTCAACTACTTACCACTCCAGAACAATCCCCAGCCCAAGAAGTGATAAATGGATGTTTGAGAGGCTTTATGGAAAATATAATACCTTTCCCAATATCACTGATCACTAAGGGAGAGAAAATGGAGAGTGGAATGGGAAAGTATATGCATCTATTTAGTTCTCTGCATTTTCCCCAAAATAAAGTATAAAATTTTACCTGATGCTACTTCAGAATAGTGTACTTGAATATGCATGTACATTAAATTTTGTAGGTGTGCTTTGCTATATTGGAAAACATATTCAAATAATAAATCTCAATAAATGAAAATGACTTTCTTTTCCTACAGTATATAAAAATGCCAGGGCAATCTGCTTTCCATGTTCAGGCACCAAAGAGCTAAACGTTGAGTGATACCCAACTTTATGAGTCACATAAAAATGAAATAAAAATGTGTAAGAAGATAAACATTTAAAGAGGTAAACATTGTCAAACAGAAATGATTACAAAGTTTGTAACAATCTGCAGTTTTCATTGTTTTCTATTTATCCAGCCTTTCCCACTATGAATTTCTTTCACTCATTTTCCTTCTTTTAATAATGTATGTTCCCATTATCATTGACATTAAAGGATGTGAAACTGGACTCAGTTTATATTTATTGGAGTAAATATAAGTAACTTGAAAATGCAAAATTTTCTTTATGTACTTGAATGTTTCCTCTAGCTACTTTCATTTAATAGCTCTGGAGAACTGAGCTACTTTTTCACAAAGGTACTGTCTACATTGTACCATAGAAAACCACCACATTCAGTCTCTTTTTGACCTACAAAAACAGCAATTTCATATTATTTAACCTAATACTAGTAGTATTTTAAATAGTAAAAGGTCTACAGATTGCCATTGCGCTTGGGCTTTATATGGTTATTTTTTGGTGAAATGTACAGAGAAAAATGGAAGTACTATTTCCATTAGTGCATCCATGACATTACCTGAAATGTCATGGTTTGAAAATCTCATCAGATTAATAATGAAAACAAATTAATATTATCTTTTAGTCTGGCTTGTCAGTGACTCTATCATTGGCCTAATGTGGCCCCTGGGAGAAACTACATACTCTACCAATTAATGTGTACAATGGGCAGAGTAGTTGCTTCTTCGAAATGATGACACCTAAAATGACACCTAAAAATATAGAATGTCATTATTTATAAACCCCTGTAAATCCTTTGAGTAAAAAATGTTTTATAGCCCGGCCAGCATAGATCAGTGGTTGAGCATTGACCTATGAACCAGGAGGTCCCAGTTCAATTTTTGGTCAGGGTACATAGCCAGGTTGCAGGGTTGATCCCCAATGTGGGGTATGCAGGAGGCAAACGAACAATGATTCTCTTTCATCATTGATGTTTCTATTTCTCTCTCCCTCTTCTGTCTCTCTGAAATCAATAAAAATATATTTTAAAAATATGTATTTTATAGACAATATATTGACTTTTTACCAATAAACATTTAATGTTTAAGTGAAAAGGTTAATCTGTATAGGAGACATATTAAACAAGTCAAGTTCTATAAGGATGGTACTCAATTTAGCATAAAAGGACTTCTGTTAAATCTAAAAGTTGAGATTTTACTTGTTTATTAAAAGGTTGAAAAGGTGACTAAGTCATTTTTAGAGTATAAAGCTAATAGTATATCTCTGCTACTCCTGAGGCTGTTATTCTTAATGGGAACTTTTATAAAACTCAGTTTTTGAATTGCCTACTCAATTTGGGGGTTGGCTTAGTCTGTCCCTGTTATAGACAAAGTTAAGTAAACTCCACAAAGCAGATCAAGTACATTCTTTGGACATCAAGTCACTACTTCAATTCCTTCTGTGATCCACCTTCACTAAATTTGTCAAAACAAAGTAAAGTAACAGTGAAGAAATGTGGATTGTATCTTAGACCATTAAGCAAGTGGCCAATTATCTTTTCACATAATCTTTCTTTTATACTAATGATAATGATAATATCAATGCAAACAGCACCAAGTAATGGTAACTGACACATATTGAGGACTTATGTACCAGCCACACCTCTAAGTGTTTTAATTTAATCACTTAATCTCCATAACAATTTTATTGCATAAATGCCATTATTATACTTATTTTGCAAGCTAGAAAACCAAGGTTTAGGGAGGGGTGTAGCAAATTGCCAAAGGTCAAGATCTTGAATCACAAAATCCCAACACTGGAAGTACCCATAAAGAACTTACTGAGTTTCTCCCTCAATTTGTGTGCTAGGCAAAAAACAAAGCAAAACAACAACAAACCTTCCCCTAAATAGATATTAAATCCTAATCTCTGGAGCCTGTGATGTTACCTTATATGGAAAAAGGGTCTTTGCAGGTGTGATGATGTTAATGATATTGAGGTGGGGAAATTATCCTGGATTATTTGGATGAGTCCTAAATGCCATTTTATGTATCCTTCTAAAAGAGAGGCAGTGGGAGATTTCATACACACACACACACACACACACACACACACACACACAACAAACAAATAAACAAAACAAAACAAAACAATGAGAAGGCAAAGCAAAAAGAGATTTGAAGTGTCACCTGGAAGAGGCAAGAAGAGAATTCTTCCCTAAAGCCTCCAGAGGGAGCAGAATACTACCAACACCTTGACTTTGACTCAGTCATATTAATTTCAGATTTCTGGCCTCCAGAACTGGGAGAGAAAAAAAATTTCCATTGGTAAAGCCAACCAGTTTGTGGTAAACTGTTACAGAAGCCACAGGAAACTAATACAGGCTGCACTTAAAAAAAGTGAGGATAAGTTAAATGGTTTTTTTGTTTGTTTGTTTTACTTTTTATTATATATTTCTTCTGAGTTTAGAGAGGGGGAGGGAGAGAGAGAAAGATTGAGAGAGAAACAATGATTGGTTGTCTCCCGTATATACCCAACTGGGGGATGAACCCACAACCTGAGCATGTGCCCTGACCCAATCAAACCTGGCAACAATTTGGTGCACAGGATGATGCTCAACTGACTGGACCACATGGCCAAGGCAAATTTTTTTGTTCTTAAAACCTCCAAAGAAGAGGCTTTAAATTCTTCCTTCGGTAAACACTACATTCAACCATGTCATTCAACCACCCCTTCTAATTTATAAACCATTCGCTTTCTTTTCTCCACTTACAGAAACAGATAGTAGTATATTTTTGTCCTTTCTGAGAGCCCTCCATACTCTAAGTGACTTCATATTACTCTTACATTTCACAGGATGAATAATGCTCATTTATCTTGTTTCTTTATTTCAGGACCAATTTCTGATGTTCCAATTATTTCCTACTTTTCTTCTGATATCCCACTACAGTTGCAAAACTCAGAAATGGTTCCAGAAATAAACTTTTTTTTAAGGTCTAGATATAATGGAGGGGTATATGGAATGAGGTGAGTGTAGTTATATGATTTTCAATATTAACAATGGAACTTTTACCTTAAAAACACTTATATTAATCTAGTCACAATCCCGCTAACATTAACAATGAATATAATTTTTCCATAGGCATTTCTATTAACTCCAGAAAGTTGCTTTTAGCCATCCAAAGAGACTATCAGGAAACTGTTAAATAATATCATGACTTTTATACTTAGAATTTAATCTATATAGAGTATAACAAATTGAAACAACAAATATTTAGTGATGATAGATAAGATTTTTATAGAGCAAAAATTATAGAGGACATAATATTCTCTAGTCTGTTTATGAAAATAATAAAAATTACAGATACACTCACTTGCCCTAAACTCTGTCAGGTTTTACACCAACCTGGATGATTGCTCTGAAATAGAAATTAGATTACTCCATCATAGGATAGCCAACAGAGGAGACACTGTCCATCCCAACCCATTTCCCCTTCTCAGTGAAAATAGAATTTAGGGTTCAGCAATAGAACCTGCTTTACTTGAGCCAGCAGATGTAGCCGTAATTAAGAATGACACAAGAGACGTGAGGGGGTTTCCTGGTAGGAAGGATGCATTTTCAATTGCCTGTAAAACTTTTTCAACACATCATCATCAAAACCAACCTCACTCTTTCTACCCTAGATGCACTATTTTAGAGCATGGTTTCTCAAACTCAGCACTGTTGACATTTTGGACCATATAATTATTTGTTGTGGAAGCTGTCCTGTGCATTGTAGAATGTTTAGCAGGTCCCCGGTTCCTTTCTACTAGATGCCAATTGCACCACCTTGCCCAATCCCCCTATCAAAATGTCTCCTGATGTTATCAAATGTCCGGGGGGAACAGAATCACCCAAAAGTGAAAATTGCTGTTTTAGAGCAAGCATAAATTCTAATTAATATAATCAATTGGCTAAAGTGGGATAACTTAGACACAAAGAGCAGGCGTAATGCTTCTTTTAAAATGGTCTTGCTTTGAGATTTACATCCAAGATGGCAGCATAGGTAAACATGGTACACAAATCCTCCAAAACCACATCTAAATTACAACTAAACTAAGAACAACCATCATTCATAACCACCTGAAATCAAGCTGAATGGAAGTTCTATAACTATGAAATTAAAGAAGAAGCCACAACAAGACTGGTAGAAGGGGCAGAGACTTAGAAGGGCTGGTCCCACACCCACATGTGTCAGATGAAAAATCAAGAGATATCTCAGCTGTGGAGGTCCCCCTGAAGAGCAAGAGTCCCAGTCTTATACCAGGTCCCCCAGCTCAGGGTTCCAGTGCCAGGAAGAGAAGTACCCATAACTTTTGGCTATAAAAACCAGCAGGGTTTGAGGCTAAGGGAGGCTGAGGCTGCTGGAGTCCTGGGCAGTTCTTCTTAAAGGGCCACTACCCAGATTTACTCAGATTCACTCCCTCTGAGCTCCAGCACTGGGACATAAGCTTGCAAGGAACCAGGGACATATAGGGAAAAACTAAATTGGTTGTCATCAGGGCAAGATATGTAGGGGCAGCTTTCTCCCAGACAAAAGTGCTGGAAGAAGACACTGTTCCTTTGAGGAGCCCTCAACCCCAAAGGTCTGTCAGGTGGGTGCTATGTCTGAGACTCCATCAACCTGGCTCACACTGTTTACCCTATCCTGGTGATGCCCTGAGACCCTGCTCCACCCAACTTTTGGGCCCATCCAACCTGTTTCAAGTGGTTTTACTTGTTTCAAGTGTTTTGGCTCATGCTCCATATTTTCCTAAAATCTCTCAAACAAGCAGCATCTGGCCTCACCGAGACCCATACCTTTCATGAAGTGGCCTGAGACTCAGCACTAGCAGCAGCCACCCTTGCTTTAGAACTTGGACTTGCCTGGGTACTTCCAAGCACAGCACAAGAAGCAGCCATCTGCAGATCATTTTGTAGATTATGCCTAGTAGCTCTGGACAAAACACAGGTGATGGCCTTGGCTTGCACCTCCTGGGAAGCCCCACACCCAGCAAACCCAGTGGACAGCTTCAGACTATATTGAAACATCACCATTCAATCACCTCCACAAGGGACACATTTAAGAGGTGGACTCAGTGGGGATCATAACCTTGCTGAAATAAGTCCTGCCCTGTGTGATGGGCCCCTACACAGCTGATCCTCCAGGGTGGATGGAGGTGAGTGGTCAGTGGTCATAGCCAATCCTTTCAACTGTTCAGCCTGGGTAAATCCCTTCCATTGGCATGCCAAAAGCAATCAAGACTACGTTACAACTGAAGGGTATAGACCCCACACAGGGAGCGAGCACACCTCAAGTACCCAGCTGGGTTGATTAGGGGGGCTTTCCACATTAGGCCATACTACCAACCCTAGGAGACACAGCAATTCTCTGTAATACATAGAAATAAACACAGGGAGGCCAAAATGAGAAGACAAAGAAACATGACCCAAATGAAAGAAGAGAACAAAACTCCAGAAAAAAGAACTAAACAAAATGGCAATAAGTAGTCTGCTAGATTCAGAGTTCAAAACACTGTTACAAGGATGCTCAAGGAGCTTAGTGAGGACCTCAACAGCATAAAAAAGGACCAGTCAGAAATGAAGGATACTCTAACTGAAATTAAGAATAATTTACAGGGAATCAACAGTAGAGTAGGTGAAGCCAATAATCAGATCATTAATTTGGAATTTAAGGAAGCAAAAAATACCCAATCAGATCAGGGCATTAAAAAAGATTACAAAAAAATAAGTATAGTGTAGCTTCTGGGACAAATTCAAGCTTACCAACATGCACAGCATGGGGGTGCTGGAAGGATAAGAGAGAACAAGAAATTGAAAACTTATTTGAAAAAATAATGACAGAAACTCCCAAACTTGGTGAAGGAGACAAATATACAAGTCTAGGAAGCTCAGAGGGTACCAAAGAAAATGAACCCAAAGAGGTCCACACCAAGACACATCATAATTAAAATGCAAAAGGTTAAAGACAAACAGAGAATCTTAAAAGGAGCAAGAGAAAAGCAGTTAGTTACCTACAAGGAAGCTTCCATAGACTGTCAGCTGATTTCTCAAAAGAAACTTTGTAGGCCAGAAGGGAGAGGCAAGAACTATCCAAAACAAGGATCTATAACTAAAATTACTCTATTCTACAAAGTTATTATTTACAATCGATGGACATATAAAAAGCTTCTAAGACAAGAAAAACTTAAAGGAGTTCATCACCACCAAACCTATCTATGTATATAAAAGCCTAAGCAACCAGCCGACTGGCTGGTAGCTATGACATGAAATGACCAACAGGGGGCAGACACTCAATGCAGGAGCTGCCAAGCTGCGGTGACTTGGCAGCTGCGGTTCTTGGATGATGTACCCAGAACCAGAGAGGAGGGAGCCCAGTTCCAGGGTGCGTCACCCGAGAACTGCCCTCTCGCAATCCTGGACCCCGTGGGGGAAGTTGGAGAGCTGGTTTCAGCCAGATCCCCCAAGCCAGGCCGAGGGACCCCACCAGTGTACAAATCCATGCACCGGGCCTCTAGTATTATATGAAATGTTAAAGGGTCTTCTTGAAGGAGAAAAAGGAGGAGGAGGAGGAAGAGGAGGAGGAGGAGAAGAAGAAGAAGAAGAAGAAGAAGAAGAAGAAGAAGAAGAAGAAGAAGAAGAAGAAGAAGAAGAAGAAGGAGGAGGAGGAGGAGGAGGAGGAGGAGGAGGAGGAGGAGGAGGAGGAGGAGGAGGAGAAGAAGAAGAAGAAGAAGAAGAAGAAGAAGAAGAAGAAGAAGAAGAAGAAGAAGAAGAAGGAGGAGGAGGAGGAGGAGGAGGAGGAGGAGGAGGAGGAGGAGGAGGAGGAGGAAGAGGAGGAGGAGGAGGAGGAAAGAATATGAAAAATAAAATGGCAATAAATACGTATTTATCAACAATTGAATCTACAAACAAAATGAACAAGCAAGACAGAAACAGACTCATAGATACAGAGAACTTTTTGTTGGTTGCCAGATGGGAGGAGAATTGGGAAATGGGCAATAAAACTAAAGGTATTAAGAAGTACAAATTGGTTGTTACAGAATAGTCATATGGATATAAAGTAAAGCATAGGGAATACAGTCAATAATATTCTAATAACTAGGTGTGGTGCTGGGTGGGTGCTGGATTGATTGGCGTGAACACTTACTAAGTTATATAATGTCTGGGCACTGAAGTGTACACCTGAAACTAATATAATGATTTATGTCAACTGTAATTAAAAATATAAAATGATTAAAAATAAAAAAATGGTCTTGCTTTAAAGGAAATTATAAAGTTATAAGACAGTCCAATGGAGACCCTCCCTTAACACTAAAGATAAACTTCTTTAAAAGAAATGATGAGGATGCATCTTTAATCAGGGTAAAGGACAGCTTTTTCATGTTCTATATCTTTTCAACTGTTTTTCCTTTAAGTTTCTGGAAATGAGGATTTTAAAATCAATGCTTATTTTACATGGATTAAACTGACATTCAGCACAGGTGTGCATTCACAGAAGTTCTATTCATATATGTATCTAGAGCATACAGAGATGATGTTCCTGCATTAAATGTTAGCAGTTTCATTAATTTAAGTGGCCAACGGGCATAATCTTAAATCCCTGGAGATTTAGAAGTGGAGATAAGGAAGAAGAGACTTATGAAAAGGCCACCTGAGATGCCTTACCCCTGTTTCACTCCTAAAGGAGATATCTGTTCTTCCTACAGCAGATAAAAATGACAACTAAGTGATATGAGGCCCCCAATGGTGATAACATGATTTTTAAGAGAATTAGAAACTCATGAAACAATTTTCAGCCATTTATTTTCAAAATAATACAATAAATATATAAGGACACAATTTTTAAAAATCATCAATAGAATAGGCTTTTGTGAATATTTATAAAAGTGAAACCATCTGAGCTGGTAGAACTCTTAGAAGCTTTTACTTGCACTGTGATTTCTCTTCAGATCAAGTAAATACTTGATATTTTTAATACCAGGGAATATGTGGTATTCCTTAGATATCTATCCCATTTGCTTCTGGGTCAAAAAATCCCAAGTCTGCTTTCAGCTCTAAATAATCCTCACAACCTGAAGAAAAATAGTTCATTTCTCTGCCTCCTACTACCAAGTGAGGGCAAAGCTTAATGGCTGTCTCTCATTTCTAATATCTTCAACCAGCAATTTATTTCTGCCCATCCCACACAGGTAATGCATGTACAAACAAATATTGGCATGTGTTTATTGTTAGTCTTTTTAATCAGACATCACTTGTGAGAATATATAGGCAAAGTTGTTATAATCTTCTTGTTCCTGGCATCACAACCACTCCCTTTTAAGCCAAAGGATGCAAGCCCTACCCCAACTCTTGTACCAGCAAGCCAAGGGCTTCTGCTGAAGATCTCTTTCACAGTCATGCAAAAATGAGCACATGGAGCTCTGTAGACTGAAAGTAAATGGGGCCAGTTCTTGCTGCCAGAGATGCATTCTTGCCCCTCCTTCTGAGTAAGTGTTTTGCTCTTTTGACTGAGGGAGTTGCAGTGGGTGAGGAAAGCTACCCTTGAATTGTCATCTCTTACCAGGAAGCTGACAGTGCTAATAGTTCAAGCATGGGTTGATTGATGAGACTGTCCCAGCCTGAGAGGCTGGCAATCTCTGTCATTGTCAGGCTCAGGTAAGCAGTTTCACCTGCCAAAATTCTGGTCTCCCTCCCCAGACTCCTATCCTGCCTCAAAAGAGAGAGGAGGACAACTGTTCCTGAAAATAGAAGTCTCATGTGATTTCAGTTTGTTGACTTTTCAGATCCAAGGACTTTGGGTTGCAAATTAGAACAGTTCTCCATCAGGTTTTAAAAGAATCTCAAGTTTCTAAAATTTGGGAGGACCTTCTTTACTAATAAGAATATGTAGTTATAAATACAAGAACTAAATACAAAAGTGAATAGCTATTCAGAGAAAAGACAACACAATAAATTAAAAAAATTTAATTAACTACCTGATATATTTCCTACAGTCTTTGATCACCTCTTCATAATAAAATAATATTGCCATACAATTTTCTATGGAGAGAATAAAAAGATAATAGTTTTTTTTCTATAAATCTACCAACAGGGATTAAATTTCTATGATTATTAAATTTTTGGATTTTCTTTCGTCTTTACAACCCATTTAAGCCAATGTAAAATTTTAGGAGGGGTATCAAATTTTTCTTCATATGAGAGTTTAAGACTGTATTTTCCAGAAATGAATTTCTGATTTTGTACATTTCCAACTTTTATTTTTCCTCCACAACCACATTTCTCAGTCGTCTGGTCCTGTACCATGCTGTTACAATATCAGTTGATTTGTCATGGAGGGCAGTATTCCTAGAAGCAATCCCACAGCAGGACAGCTTCGTAGCTCAACTGTGCACAGATGACTGCAAATAACATAAATACATCCCATTAAACCTCAACTAAATGCATTTCTACTAAAAAAGAAAAAAAAAATGACTGGCGCTCTCCCACTGCCAGACACAAGAACTGTAAAAAAAAAAAAATCAGGATCTAAAGAGACAGTTGTTTTAACCAGTTGTGGTAAAAATACTTTAGTTGTGTAAATTTTGAAGAAAAAAAAAGTGTATGGCCATATGAACACATTGCAAGTGAGGGGATTGAAGCTGAGAGTCATGAGCATACCACAAATCTGCCTTGGGAAAACTGCAAAGCCTGTATCCTCTGTCCACACATCCCCGTTTCTCCTTTACTTTCCCCTACATATTTCTTTTTAAAAAATATATATATTTACTGATTTCAGAGAAGGGAGAGGGAGAGAGGGAGATAGAAACATCAATGATGAGAGAGAATCATTGATCAGCTGCCAACTGCACACCCCCTACTGGGGATGGAGCCTGCAACCCAGGCATATGCCCTTGACTGGAATCAAACCCAGGACCCTTCAGTCCATAGGCCATCACTCTATCCACTGAGCCAAACCAGCCAGGGCTCTCCTATGTATTTCACAAGCCCTTATAAAGTGATTGGCAAGAAAGTTAGTTATTTAGCTTTTATCAGGGACATTTCAAATACTAGAATGACTATATTAATTGTTAAAAGAAGATACCACGAGGATTAAATCCCCTCCCCCATTCTTCCATTAATGTTTCTAATGAGGATATGTGGCTAGAATTCTGGCAGCCATCTCAGACCTTGTGACAAACTTGACAATGGATACTATATGCAAAGTCTGATAGAACATAAATATAAAAATGTCCTGAGTCCCAAATGGCCATTGATATACCAAATAAGCACTGTGGGGGTGGGGATTATTTCTGGGCTTTTCTAATGTAGGAGAGCAGGCAGAAAGCTCTGGGGTTGGGGGAATGTTAGGAGTGGAGGGATTGAGCGAAAAAGAAAAAAATAGAACTCATAGACATGGATGACAGACAGTGTGGTGATTCCAGGGTGGAGGTGGGTGGATGTGGAAGAGGGTATAGGGGGGAGAAAAAAATAATAAAGAGGAAAAACAGAAGTGAATCAAATAAAAAATTTAGAAGGCAAAAATATAATAATCAAAATTAAAAACTCAATGGATAAATTTAAGAATAGCCAAGTTGCAGTTGAAAAAGAATTAGTGAATTTGAAGAAAACTGGGAGATAGACTGTTCAGAATAAAACACATATTTTTAATTGAAGAATAAAATTAATGAAGAGACTTAGGAGATAAATTAAGAAGGCCTAGCATAACTTCTGGACTACAAGAAGAAGAGAAACAAAATGCTGAGAATAAATGTCATAGTTTGTTAAGTTCATCACTTTTCTTTGTATTTATCTTGCTTGAAGTTTCCAGACCTTAGTAAATCTGGGGTGGTCTCTTTAATCTGTTTTGGAAAATTCTTGCTCATTATATTTTCAAATATTGCTTAAGTCTCATTCTCTTTCTGAATATATATATATATATATGTAGTCTTTCAAGTACCTTAAATTGTTATTAATTCACTTTGATTTCTATTGACTTACCTTTGAATTCACTAATTTTATCTAGTTTATACAATCTAATAATAAGTCTCTCCCAGCTAAGTTCTTCATTTCAGATACCGTCTTTCTTTTCAGAACCATAATATCCATTTGGAAAAAATAAATTATATTACATTTATCTGTCAAAATTCTCCATCTTCTTTTTATTAAGTTTGTGCATTATTTTTCTATTTTTTTATACAAATTTTAATTGTCATTTAAAAAGTCTTGTTCTCTATTCCAACACTGAGATCATGGGGGTTCTGAAGATACACAGGGTGGGACAAAATTAGCTTTACATTTGTTCATATAAAAAATACAATAATTAATAAATAATAATACAAGAATAAAATTTTGTGGACTCACAACTGTAAACCTACTTTTTCCCCACTCTGTATTTCTCTGTGATTGTAGATCACATTTTTATCTTCTTCATATATTACGTAATTGTTTTGGGTATGCCAGGAAGAATAGAGATGAGTCAATGTTATTTTCCCAAAGAAAACATAAAACATGATTTTTCCTTTTTTAGGCAGACAGGGTGACAGGCTTGTTATTTTGAACTAATTAGGAATTGAGCTGGGTTACTTCTTTATTTAGAATAAGTCATAACAGTGTGAACTGTTCTGTGTTCATTATAAACTTCTCCATCTTGCAGAATGTTTGTTTGTTTGTTTATTTGTTTTGAGATAGAAACATCGATGAGAGAGAAACATCATCAATTGGCTGCCTCCTGCACACCCCCTACTGGGGATCAAGCCTGCAACCTGGGAATGTACCCTGACCAGGCATTGAACCAGCAATCTCTTAGTGCATGGGTCAATGCACAACCACTGAGCACACTGGCCAGGCAAGAACTTTTTCTTCTAAGTGTTGGGACATAGAAGTAGTTACACTGAGTATTTCAGTCCAATCTCCCTTCTGCATAACCCTAGACAAAAGTCCTGTGGAGAAATATGGTGGGAGAAAATTAGCTATGCATCTAGGGCTCCTCCAGATTCCAAGTGGCTATGCCATCTCTCTGGTAAAAGTTCCTCTGATATCTCTTTGCCTCAGCAATGTCTGCCTGTCTATATTAAAAGCCAGCCTATGATTAAACTTGGTAAGAAGCCACCAGAAAGGAAAATGGTTGCCAACCTCTGCTCATCCAGAAGGTATCTTAAATGCCTGGAAATTATTGCTCTATATCTGTACACATTCACAATTTTCTGATGACTTTTATAGATATAGAGATAGATATAAATTGTACATATATTTTTTCAATTTATCCAGGCTTTTCTAGTTATTATAGAAGGAACAATGGCTTGTCACTGCCTTACATATATCTTAAAGGAAAGTAGAAGTGTCTATAATTATAATATAATCTAATTCAATTAAAAATTTTCCACTCAGAAAGTTCCATGCCAGGTTGACTTCACAGATACCTTATATCTAATTTAGGAAAGCAATAATGTCAATCTTATACAAATCCTTCAAGAGAATAGAAAAAAAAGAAATTATTTTCAACTCTTTTTTTTGAGACTTGATATCAAAACTTATAAGGAAAATTATAGCCTAATTTCTCTTAACATCGTAATTATAAAACAAAACAAAATATAAATAAACTATTTGCAAACAAACACCAAAAAGATAATACATCGTAACCAATTTGGCTTATTTCAGTAATGTGAGGCTTATCACTGAAAACTTAACAGTATAATTTTCCACATTAATGGACTGAAGAAGCAAAATTATATGACTATCTCAATATATGTAGAGGAAATATTTAATACAATTCAACAGTAGCTGGAGTCAAGAAAATGGCAGCCAAATAGGAAGACCTTTCTTGCGACCTCCTCCCAGGGCCAGGCTGGAAATAAATCTAAAGTGGGGAATATACACCCGAAATTACAAACTGAGGTCCAGCTGAGGAGGAGACTTCTATTGAGGAAGGACAGAAAACACCTAGACACTGGCAGGAAGGGCAAGGTCCGGAGAGGGGTTGACCCAGCTTCCAGAGGTTGCAGGTCGAGAGTGAGGAGGGAGCTCTTGGCTATGGAAGGGTCTGTTCCCTCAGAGCAGTGGTTCTCAACCTTGGCTGCACATTAGAATCACCTAGGAATCTTTTTAAAATCCTGATTTCTGGGCCTCATCCTCTGGAAATTCTGTTTCTTTGTGATGGGGTGGGGCCACAACATTAGTAACAAAGAAACAGAATTTCTGGAGGATGAAGCCCAGCAATCAGGATTTTAAAAAGATCCCCAGGTGATTCTAATGTGCAGCCAAGGTTGAGAACCACTGCCTCAGAAGATAGAGGCCCAGAACCCAGGCTGGGGCGAGCACCAGAGCTGAGACCTGCAACCCAGATAACATCTAGCCATGAAAGCGGCAGAGGTGCCAGCCGCCATGGAGCCAGTAGCGAAGGAAGCTGAGTGGAGAGAAAGCCTCAGTTTCTGCATTTTTTGTTTGTTTGTTTTTCTAAACCCAGAGCACAGGAGTTTTATCTGGAGCTACTTACCCTAGGCCCGTGGTCGACAAACTGTGGCTCACGAGCCACATGCGGCTTTTTGGCCCCTTGAGTATGGCTCTTCCACAAAATACCACGTGAGGGAGTATGTACAGTGCGATTGAAACTTCGTGGCCCATGCACAGAAGTCAGTTTTTGGCCTTGGTGAGTCTATTTTGAAGAAGTACTGTTGATATTTGGCTCTGTTGACTAATGAGTTTGCCGACCACTGCCCTAGACCAGTGGTGGGCAAACTGCGGCTCTCGAGCCACAAGCGGCTCTTTGGCCCCTTGAGTGTGGCCACGAAGTTTCAATCGCACTGTACATGCTCGCCTGCACGTGGTATATTGTGGAAGAGCCACACTCAAGGGGCCGCAGCTTGCCGACCACTGCCCTAGTCTTTGGTTCAGGGAGTGCGGTGTTGACTCCAGGTGCCTAAGAAATGGCTGAGGTGGGAAGCATTGCCTGAAGATGTGGAAAAGCAGTAGCCAGAAGTCCTGTATTTGGTCATGTGTCCCAAACTGAAACAGCGATTATCCCTGAAAGGACCTAGTCACTCCTAGTAGCCCCAGGGCAGAAAAGAAAAAAGAACAAAAACCCTCTAGGTCAGTGGTTCTCAACCTTCCTAATGCCGCGACCCTTTAATACAGTTCCTCATGTTGTGGTGACCCCCAACCATAAAATTATTTTCGTTGCTACTTCATAACTGTAATTTTGCTACTGTTATGAATCGTAATGTAAATATCTGATATGCAGGATGTATTTTCATTGTTACAAATTGAACATAATTAAAGCATAGTGATTAATCACAAAAACAATATGTAATTATATATGTGTTTTCCAATGGTCTTAGACGATCCCTGTGAAAGGGTCGTTCGACCCCCAAAGGGGTCGCGACCCACAGGTTGAGAACCACTGTTCTAGGTGATATAGCCTTGCCCACCCCCCGGAGCCCTGCCAGACATACCCCGTATTTTTTACCTTTTTAGACGAAACAAAAGCAGAGGTAAACCTGTAGGTTTGAACAATCTCAAGGAGCATCAGTGACTGGATTAGGGGAGGGGCTGTCCATCCCACTATCCCAGGAACCTGAATGGTGCTTTCCTCACATGAGTCAGTTGATATGAACTCCAGGTTTCCAGTTGATCCCAATGGACTGCATACAAGGATCTCTGCCCAGGCAAGGGCAGAGTAATATTTTGGGCCACTCAAAGCAGAGTAGCTCTGGGACAGGGAAATACACACAGCACATTTGCTGAACAGCACCTCCCCCTCACGGGAGAAACAGAGGTCTAGACTCCCAATTCCGCCTGAAGTCCTTTCAAAAACAATATTTTGAGTGACTAAGATTGACAGCTGCTTGGCAAGCAAAAGGGAGCCAAGGCAGTGACCGGGGAACCCAAGGAAGGTTACTGAGCCAATCCTAGGTTCCATACTGCTTGCAAACCTGACTTAGCAGGCAAGTTGGCCTTTCCCTCCTGAAGCCAAGTCCCCTGGAGATAGATACAAACTGTGGCCACCTTGAACTTTAAGCAGGTTGCTGAAAGCCAAAGGAGCAGTTTCTGATAGTGGGTAGCACCTAAATACTTCCTGGGAAACCCAAAGTTGGCAGACAGAACAGTCAGCCACAGTCATCAGAAGATCAGGATCCAAAGGGAGCTCCCAGGAAGCACTAAACTTGGCTGAGACGAATACCACTTCACTTTTTTTTAAATCTTTTTCTTTCGTTTTTTTCTATTTTTCCTATTTTCCTCTTCCCTTTCTTTTTTTATTTATCTTCTTTATCTATCTACCTTATTGATTTAAAAAAATTTTCATTTACTTCAAAAAGAAGGGAGAGAGAGAGAGAGATAGAAAGAAACATTAATGATGAGAGAAAATCATTGATCAGCTGCCTCCTGCATGCCCCATAGGGGCTAGAGCCTGCAACTCAGGCATGTGCCCTGACCTGGAATCAAACTGTGACCTCCTGGCTCATAGGTCAATGTTCACTGAGCCCCACCAGCTAGGCAATTACTTATTTTTTTAAATCGCTATTGTTTTGATCATATATCCAATTTTTCTCTTCCCCTTTCTTAATTATTTTTTCCTTCTTTTTCTCTTGCTTTCTCATCTCTTTTCCTCTTCTTATTTTGGGTCAATTTACTTTCTCTCCTATTTTCCTTCTCAATTTTTATCTTTCTCTTTTATTTTAAACCATTTTGCTTCCATTATTCCTCATTTTTTATTCCTTTTTTTCTCATTTTTTATTCTTATTTTCTTTATTTCAGCTCTGCACCTTCATATTCTTTCCTCTCCCCCCCCTTTTTTTCTTTTCTATTCTCATATTTTTTTTCTTTCTTTCCCTCTTTCACACTCTCTTTACTCTATCCTAATTCATTAGTGGTTGCTTTTGTTGTTGTTGTATGGGACTTGTATATATTTTTGTTTTGTTTCTTTTCTGTTGTGTTTTATTGTGATCTATTTTGTTCTATTCTGTCAGTACCTCTACAACAGCTCATATGTCATGGTTTGGGGTGAGCCTCAGAGTCAGGCAGCCTGAGAGAAGATTCCTTCCATGAATGGGACAACAACACTCAAGACCCAATTAAAATAGAAGAACCCAAATAACTAAAACAAGAGGAGATCTAAGAGACTGTACTACAAAACACCTAATACATAGAAACAAATACAAAGGGTCAGCAAAAAAATGGGAAGACAAAAAACAACCCCCAAATGAAAGAAAAGGAGGAATCACCAGAAAAGGAACTAAATTGAATGGAGGCAAGAAATTTGTCAGATAAAGAATTTAGAACAATGGTAATAGTGCTCAAACAATTCAGTGAGAACTACAAGCAATTTAATGAGAATGATAAGGAATTTAATGAGAATTAAAAGGAACTTAATAAGTGCTACACTAACTTGAAAAGACAGGTTGAAACATAAAATAAAAATCAATTGGAAATGAGGAATAAACTTAAAAACCAAAGAGGTAAAAGTTATGTACTCAGAAAACTATAGCATGTTGAAAAAAGAGGTAGAGGAAGCTATACTAGTAAACAGGTAGAAGAATATAGAATGTTCATGGATTGATAGAATCAACATCATTAAAATGTCCATACTATCCAAAGCAATCTATAGATTCAATGCAATCCCTATTAAAATACCAATGGCATATTTCACAAGCTAGAGCAAATACTTCAAAACTTTACATGGAACCAATAAGGACCCCGATTAGCTATAGCAATCTTGAGAAAGAAGAATAAAGTTGGTGGAATCACAATATCAGATATCAAGTTATACTACAAAGCCACTAGCACCAGACCGAAAACGGTATATAGATCAATGGAACAGAACAGAGACCCCGGAAATGGACCCAAGCCATTACACTCAATTATTATTTGACAAAGAAGGCAAGAACATTAAATGGAGTCAAGACAGTCTCTTCAATCAATAGTGCTAAGGAAAATTGGACAGGTACATGCAAAAAAATGAAACTAAACCACCAACTTACACCATACAAAAAATAAACTCAAAATCGATAAAAGACTTAAATGTAAAATGTGAAACCATAAAAATCCTAGAAAAACCATAGGCAGCAAAATCCCAGACATCTCTCTTGGCCCTATGCTTGTAGATACATCTCCTGAGGCAATAGGAACTAAGAAGAAAATAAACAAATAGGACTACATCAAAATAAAAGGCTTCTACACAGCAAAAGAAACCAGCAACAAAATAAAAAAGGAGCTCATTGCATGGGAGAACATATTTGCCAATGATACATCTAATAAAGGGGTTATATATTTTTATACATATAAATAAATATTTTTATATTATCATCTATTTTCAAAATATATAAAAACTCATACAACTTAATGAAAGGAAGACAATCCAATTAAAAAATGGGCAAAGGACCTAAATAGACACTTCTTCAAAGTGGACATACAGATGGCCAAGAGATATGAAAAAATGCTCAAAGTAACTAATCATCAGAGAGATGCACATTAAAACAACAATGAGGTATTACCTCAAACCTGTCAGAATGGCTATCATCAACAAATCAACAAATGACAAGTGCTGGCAAGGATGTAGAGAAAAGGGAACCCCAGGAAATCGCTAGTGGGAATACAGACTGGTGCAGCCACTGTGGAAAACAGTATGGAGTTTCCTCAAAAAATTAAATATGGAACTGCTAATTGACCAAGTGATCCCACTTCTAGGAATATATCCTAAAAAACCTGAAACACCAATCAGAAAGCACATATGTAACCCATGTGTATTCATAGCTGTGCAATTTACAATAGGTAAGATCTGGAATCAGCCCGAGTGCCCATCAGTAGATGAGTGGATAAAAAGCTGTTGTACATTATACCATGGAATACTATGCGGCTGTAAAACAGAAGGATCTCTTACCATTTGAGACAGCATGAAGGGACCTGGAGAGTACTATACTAAGCAAAATAAGCCAGTCAGGGAAAGATAAGTATCACGTGATCTCACTTATATGTGGAATCTAATGAACAAAATAAATTAATGAACAAAATAGATCCCGAGATATAAAAGCATAGAACAGACTGCAGAATCTCAGAGGGAAGGCAGGGTAGAATGGGTGGGTGGGAACTGATCAACTAAAGAACTTGTATGCATATATGCATAACCCATGGACACAGACAATAGGGTGGTGAAGGCCTGGGAAGGGCAGGTGTGGGATAGAAGGGGTCAATGGGAAAAAAAGGGACATTTGTAATATTTTAACAATAAAGATAAATTTTTAAAAATTCAATAGCCATTTACCATAAAAGCTCATTGCAAACTTCTTTAGTTATCTAAAAAAAATTAGAGCAAACACCCTATATAATAGTGATTTTAAAGCTCCCCCTCTGTTATCAATAACAACAGAAAGATTCACATTATTTCCAATTTCATAAAAATGTATAAATAGAAAACAAGAAATAAAGATAGATTGGATTTTGTACATAGAAAATAAAAAAGAATCTACAGATTGGTTTCAAATTTAATATATATAAATCAACAATATTTTATAAGCATTAGGGACCTGAAAATGCAATTTTAGATAATATCATCTATAACAACATCAAAATACACTTTATTTCTGGGAATTAATCTAAGAAAATATGTAAAACATTTCCATATAAAAAAATAGAATGCTTTATGGAAAGAAAAAACAAATATCCAAATGAGGGCCCACAAATATTTTCTGTGCAGGATCAAATAATAAATATGTTAGCCTTCGCATCCTAGATGGCCTTTGACAATTATCTAAACTCTGCATGGTAATGCCAGTGCAGAAATAGACAACATGAAAATAAAGGGTATGCCTGTGTTCCAATAAAACTTTATTTTCAAAAATAGCCATAGGATCATATTTAACCCATGGGCTATAATCTGTCAGCCTTCAATTTAAATAATCAGAAGAATAAAATTTGTTAATATTTAATGAAGATATAATAAAGATATCTATTCTCCTCAAACTGATCTTTCTATTCAACTCTCTGGCCGTCAAAATTCAGAAAATAGCGTTTTTGTTGTTTTATTGGGTTTTTGTTGTTGTTGATTTTGTTACTTAATTTTTAAATGAAGTAAATATTCAAAGGGTGAAAGTTGGCCAAGGCAATCTTGAAGAACAGAATTAAAGGACTTTAACAGATGTTGAGACCTACTAGTATTTTTAAATTCCAGTAATTAAGAGAGCATGGTATTGCTAACAGAACAGATGCCTTGGTCAACCAAACATAATAGTGCATTAACAGCCTTATACATGCATGCAATTGGTTTATGGCAAAGGTGACCTTGCAAAGCAGTCCAGAAAGGATGGTTATTCCAATCAGTTATTCTGGGTCATATAGAGAGCCATACCGAAAAGGAAATATTACCCATATTATCCACAAAAATCAATTATATAGGTTTATTGTAGCTCTAAGTGTGAACGATAAAAGAAGGAAGCCTCCAGAAGAAACTTTGGAAGAATGTTTTCAATACTTTAAGGTAAGCCAAAATTTCTTAACCAGGACACATAAAGCATTAATGCTAAGGGAAAATACATTAAGATTAAAAACATTGATTTATCAAAGAATAATTTAAGAGAACAAAGGTAAGCCAGTGCCTGGGAGAAGATAATTTGTTCAGACAGACAGTACACAGAAGATCTCCAAATGAAAAGATGCTCAATATTATAATACCAGAACATGCATAAGAGGATACCAACACACAAAAGTTGGAATAGCTCAAATAATACTGGTAGATACTAAGTGCTGGTGAGAATGTGGAACACCTAAATTCTTCACACATTGCTGCTGGGTTCTAAGACAGTAGAACCACTTTGGAAAACATACAATTTATACTAAAGTTGAATATATACATATGTTTTATTAACCTTTTCCATTTTTAGGCATATTTTGAAGAGAAATACGTGCACATATACACAAGAATGTTCATGCCAACATTATTCATGATAACCTCAAACTGGAAACAACCCAAATGCTAACCAACACTAGAATGGATAAATAATTTCTGGCATATTCACTCGATGCAATATTATACAATAATGAAAATGGATCCACTGCTCTCCCACACATAATGTGGATATATCTCATAAACATAACATAGAACAAAATTATTTGCCAGACACAAAACAGTACGGATGATTTCATTTAAATAAATGTTTTAAAAAACTGCAAAACACACAATCATATTCTAAGTCAGAATAAAAATGTTTCGAGAGGGGGAGAAGATAGTCATAGAGAGAGCATACAAGGACCATCTGGGTGTTTGCAGTAATCTATTTCTGGATGTGGTTGGTTATATAGATACTTTTGTGATCATTATTTTAGCTATACTCATCACAGTATGTTAGAACCTTTGCTGACTCAGGTAAGTAAATAGCGATTGTGTTTCTCTACTGCATGGAACAATGACCAGAAGGATAAACATCAAAAATACTCATTTCTGAATGCTGAGGTTATGGATTTACTTTCATTTTTATTTGCATCATTATGCTATTATTTTTCACTTTTAAAAAACAACAGGATACTATATTCTTTTATACAAAGGAAAATATCAATAAGATTTTTCAAATAAAAAAAAAAACACACAACAACAACAACTCTTTCAAGTCTGTAAAGAATGCGCATCTGAGAGAATGTTAAAGCCATTAATCAATACGGATAATAACAAAAGGGAAAGGGCAGGTTTTGCCAAAAGGAAAAACCTGCAGATGGTTTAGCATTGTGGAGGTTGAGGTATTAAAACAGAGGAGTCAATCACAGATAAAAATTCAGTCAAGGCTGAAGGTACAGATTTATGTCTTCCCAACAAAGACTTGACAGTCACTGGGAGAATGGGGAAATGTTTACAGGAAAATGATAGGGAAATGTGGATTTTAAATGAACATGTCAACTTTCACCACACATTTTTAAAAAAAGTGATTTTAAGTAGTTTGTCTATTTTGAGAGAAGTCTTTACTTTTGAATATCTTCATTTTAATATTTGTATTAACTACTGAGGCAGACATACATTACCTAGCACATTACTACATACATGGTGGTTTTTAAGTAAATGTTTGATTAATCAAATAAGCGCTTACCAAATTTTCTGGTGATACAAATCTAAGAAATAAAAGAAATACAGAGACATCAGAATCAGAACTGAAAAGATCTTAACAAGCTGGAATGATGTAACTGAATTCCAAGATAAAAGAATAGGAATAAAGTTCCAAATGTTGTTTCAAAACAATTAAATTCACAGGTTTAGAATGAGAAAATCCTATTACATATACCTTCATTTGAAAAAGACTTGGAGGTTTAAAAGAATGAGGAGCCCAGTATAAATTAATGAGGTGTTCACGGCTACAAAATCCTAGGTCAATTTTAGACTATGTCAATAAATGTAGTGTCTCAAACCAGAAAGTGAATGATAGCCTCGTCAGACAGTTCACTGGCCAGAACAAACTCAAATTCTGTGTTCAGTTCTGGATGCATGTCCAGGGGAAGGTAGCCAACATGGTGAGTTGATTTAAGAATTGTTGATTTTTGGAAATGAAGAACTATAAAGGAAGACAAGACAACTGTCTTTGAGTACTTAAAAAGCTGTCATGTGTAAGAAGGATTTGATTTTTCTCTGAAACTTTATAGACCAAATAGAAAAGTGATGAATACTTCAGCTTAATGTAAAGAAGTAGATTATATGTAGACATGTCCAAAATTAGAATGAGTTATTTGTTAGAACGCTTTGTCTCTGAAACTTTTCTTCTTATTATTATTATGTTGAAACATTTGATAAACTGGTACATTAAACAAATTTTAACATTAAGAATAATCTATATATATAAAAAGCCAGTGACCAGAATGCCGTAATGACCGGAACAACTGGTCACTATGACACCCACTGCAGCCAGCAAACAAGTCCGATCAGGGGTGGGGCTGGCTGGTCAACCTCCCCAAGCCCCTCCACCCAGCCGGCCCCACCCCCGATGGGCCCATACCACCCCAATCGGCCCGCAGCTCCTCCCCCCAGCCAGCCCCACCCCAGATCAGCCCCCCGACCCTGATCAGGGGCAGGGCTGGCCAGCCACCCACCTGCGGCCCCTCCCCCTGGCTGGCCACAACCACTGATTGCCCCAACCAATTGGGGGCGGGGCCAGCTGGCCCACCACCCATGGCCTCTCCCCTCAGCTGGCCCCACTCCTGATCAGCCCCCACCACCCTGATTGGCCCACAGCCCCTCTCCCCAGCCAGCTCCAACCCTGATCAGCCCCCTCCACACTAATTGGGTGTGGGGTTGGCCGGCCAACCTCCCACCGTCCCTCCCTGGGCCACTGACCCCAATTGGCCCCCCCACCCCAATCGGGGCCAATCGCCATGGCCCTTCTCCCCAGCCAGCTCGGCCCTGATTGGGCCCCAATCAGGGCGGGCCAGCTGGCCAACCTCCCGCTGTCTCCTCCTCCAGACAGGTCTGGCCCTAATCCACCCCAATTGGGGCCAGGCTGGCTGGACCCCACCTGTGCACGAATTCCTGCACTGAGCCTCTAGTAATAATATAAAATCCCATTTAGTTAGCACTAAGGTTAAGAAAAAATATATAGCAGGAGTGTTTTAGATGCCACTGTGGAATAGAAATATCCTGAATTCACAGTTATCTTATCTTTGTTTTTCTTATAGTTTTACTACCTTTGCAGGTTGCCTTAATAATGTACTGTTGGTATTGTACTTTGTAGGAATTAATCATGTGGTATATATTATTCTATCTCATGGTGTTCCCCCTCAATTTGAAGTTTTGCTGTTCATCCCTACTGAGGCAGATGCATAGGGAGGCTCACTTATTGTTACTACTGCATAGTACTCCATTTATGTGGATACTAGAGGCCCAGTGCACAAATTCATGCACAGGTGGGTCTGGCCAGCCTGGCCCCAATCGGAGAAGATTGGGGCCAGGCCTGTAGGGAGGAGGAGACAGCAGGAGGTTGACTGGCTGGCCCACCCTGATAAGGGCCCGATCAGGGCCAGGCCAACTGGGGGGAGGGGCCATGGGTGATTGGCCCTGATTGGGGTGGGGAGGCTGCTTGGGGAGCAGGGCCAGCTGTGGGGCAGGGCCAGCTGTGGGGAGGGGCTGTGGGAGGTTGGCCGGTCAGCCCCAACCCCGATTGGTGTGGGGGAAGTAATCAGGGGTGGAGCTTGCTGGGGGAAGGGGCTGCAGGCTGATCGGGGTGGTGGGGGCCCATCAGGGGCGGGGTCCACTCGGGGGAGGGCCTTCTGGAGGTTGGCCAGTTCGCTGGCCACAGTGGGTGTCATAGCGACTGGACATTTCGGTCAACATGGCATTCCGGTTGCTGGCTTTTTATATATATAGATATCATAATGTATCAATTGCAGCACATTTCAGTTGTTTCCAGTTGCTCTTATGCACAGCTAAGAACATGCTTGTTTTATCTATGTTTCAAGGTACACAGTGAGGATTTTTTGAGGTTCTAGAGCAAGGAGAACACATACAAGTTCAATAGGTAACATGAAACAGTTCCAATGTGATTGAGCCAATTTACCTTCCTGTCAGCATTAGATGAGAGTTTCCATTGATTCAAGTTATAGTCAAACTTTGGTATTTTCAGAATTTTTTAAAGTTTTCCTTCAAGTATGTATGAAATGTACCTAGTTGTGATTTTAATCAGTTACTCCATTAATGCAAATGAGGTGGAGTGGCTTTCAGATGTTTGTCAACAATTTGTGCTTAATTTTCTGTGTAAGACCTCTTTATTTTTAATTTTTGCCTATTTCTTTATGGACTTCTTATCTTTTTTCTTTTGTACCTAGATTCTAATAATTTCTTTGGTTATTTTGTCTGTATTAGTCTCCTGAACTATTTCTTGTCATTTTGCATTCTTTATAGAATTGTTAATGTTAATTTAACACCTTCAAATATTAATTTAGTACCACTCATCAGTCCTTTTTGTGGTTTACCTTAATGTAATTTTTTTAAAAAATCCTTTTCTACCCCAAGTTTAGTAATATAGTCATTTTGTCTCCTAAAGTTTTCTCAGGTTTTGGCTTTGTCATTTAAGTCTTTATTCAATCTTGAATTGATTTTTGTTTATGGCATATGGTAGTGATTCTATTTATTTTATTGTTTTATGTAATAGCCCTGATATGAAAGATTATCATTTAATAAATTGTTTTCATATATGCATGGGAGTATGTGAGGACTCTCTTTTGTATTCCATTTGCTGATGACTCTACTCCTGCATATGTATCATATTTTCTTAATTTTTAATGTTTTTTTGTAGTCTTAACATGTGGCAGGGCAAGACAACCTCATACACACACACACACACACACACACACACACACACACACACACATTCTGGCTTTCTCTTCAGAGTGTGGGGTTGTTGTTTCTTGGACATTTACTCTATGACATCCATTTTAGAACCAGCTCGTTAAATTCCATGAAAAGAAAACAATATAAGAAATCTCACTGAGGTTTTGTAGAGGATTGCTTTTAACCTACAAATCAACTTGGAGAGAATAACAACTTTACACCATTGAGTCTTCCTATCCAAGAACATTATTTAAGATTTTTTATTATATCTAACAAGAAGCTTATTGACTTTTGTATCTAGCAATATTGCTAAATTCATATGAATTATAATAAAATTTCTAGAGAATTCTTAAAATTTTCTATGCAAGCAATTTTTGACTTTATTATTATATAAAAGGGAATGCTTTCAAAATTTCACAGTTAAAAATGATGCTTACTGCAGAATTTTCCTTACATTAATTAAGGAAAGTTTATTATTGACAGTTTATTAATTTTTAATGGATATTCAGTTCTACCAAATGCTTTTTAAAGCATAATATTTATTAATTTGACTTTTGATTTTCTCTAATCTATTAATACAATTATTTAATTGATACTAGACTGTCATTGAGATAAGCCCACCTTGGTCATGATTATCTCCTTTATGCATCACTTGATTTAATTTGCTATTATTTTGTGTCCATGTTTAATAATGAGATTGGTCTGATGGTTTTAATAGTCTTGCCTGATACTCAGTATCAAGGTAATATTCGCCTTATTAGATGAGCTGGAGAATGGTCTTTTGTCTTCTTGGAGAGTTTGTGTAAGCTATTATCTTTTCTTTTTAAAAAAATTATCTTTATTTTTGAAAGTATTATAGATTTCCCCTTTCCCCTCCCCCCATTGATCCCATCTACCCCATCCCCGCCATCCCCTACAATTATCTTTTCATTGAAAATTTAGTGTAATTTGCCCATCTATGAAGATAAGAATTTGGTGCTTCCTTTGTGGAAAGATTTTTCAACTTTCTTAATGATTATATAATTAGCCATATATTGTATTTCTTTTGGGGTCAGTTTTACAAGTTTAATTTTTCTAGAATTTATTTACTTCAGCTATTTTGGCGTAGCTTATTTTTAGTATCCTGTTAATTTGCATAACATCTGTCCCCTTTTTCATTTCTAATACTAAAGTAGAGCTGACTGCATTTGAACATCAAGATGACAAAAATCATGACTACCAAATGAAATATGGAACTTAAATATAGACACTAAGGACATCAAAATTGTTAGAGATTTTGCTTACCTTAATTCTGTCATCAATTCAAATAGAGGCTGCAGCCAAGAAATCAAGAAAAAGCTGAGACTCAGAAGGGCAGCAATGGAAGAATGAGGAAAGATCACCAAGAACAAAGATGTGTCATTAGAGACCAAGGCTAAAATCATTCATACTCGTGTTCCCAATTACTTTGTACAGATGTGAAACCTGGACAGTGATGAAGGCTGATAGGAAAACAATTGATTCATATGAGATATGTTGTTGGAGGAGAGCTCTATAGATTCCCTGAATTGCCAGAAAAATGAACAAATGGGTCCTACGGCAAATTAAACCTGAAACATCACTGGAGGCAAAAAATGGCAGAACTGAAGTTGTTCTGCTTTAGGCACATCGGAAGAAGGCAGGGTTCTTTGAAAAAGGCAATAATGCTGGGAAATAGAAGGCAGCAGGAAAAGAGGAAGAGCAAATATGAGATGGATTGACTCCTGAAGAGGAGCTATAAACATGAGTCCCTAGGAGCTGAGCAGGGTTGTTAAGGATGGGACATTGCATCCATCACTCACTCACAGGGTCACCAGGAGTCAAAGCCGACTCATTGGTACATAATACACATTGTTTATTTGTAACTTCCATCAAATTTTTTATGATTAATATTGTTAGAGTTTTAGAGTTTCACCTACCTAATCAATATTTTTCAAAGAACCAACTTCTAGTTTTGTTTTTATTCATTCCTTAGTTTTTATTGTATTTACTTTCTGTTCCTATTGTTTTCTTTCTGCTACTTCGCAGCATGATTTTGTTGTTCTAACTTTTTAAATTGAATGTTTAAGATGCTTATCTCATTAATTTTTAGCCTTTCTTCTTTAAATAAAGGCTAATAATTGTTCCTACTTTAATTACATAACAAAGTTTTGAAAGTAAGATTATCATTATCATTACCTTTTAAGTATTTTATAAATTTATGATTTCTTCTTTGATCCATTAGTATATTTAGTAGCATGCCGGGAGCCGGTTCATGCTTGCTGTTTCAAGGGACCTGGCATATATGGCATACTGTTCTTAATATGTTTGCTCACCTTCTTGTTGCTGTGTTTTAACCAAGGTCACCTCTCCGAGAAAGGTTGAATCCCCAGGTAGGGATTTTCCCCTGAAGTTAGGGAGGGAATAAAACCCCTCAACTAAGTGCCAGGCGGGTAATTAATCCCTTTAACTACGAACAATCATGCTTAAACTACATAATCTTTTCTCCCTGGAATGGAGATAAGAAACGCCCTAACCTTTGTAATAGAGATTGATAGGATTGAATCAACTGGTATAAATACAGTTGTAACAAGACAGAAACACTCAGAACTCAGAACACAGGGCTTGGAAGACAGGACCAAGAGAGACAGAGCCTAGGCATCAAACCTACACAGAACGTCCTCTAGAGACAGAAGAACTTCGCCGGCGAGAGCATGCTGGAGGATCCTGGACAGGGACTGGCCTCGGAGCCTGGAGGCGGGGCCTGGCGAGAGAGCATGGCAGGGGATCCTGGACTGAACCTGACTGCGGAGATTGGCAGGAGAGCCTGACTAGAACCTGGTGACTGAACCTGACTGGAGTACCTGGACAGAACCTGGCTGGAGATCCTAAGCAGAACCTCTCTGGAGATAAGACTAGAACTTGGCTGGAGATCCTGGCTAGGCTGCTGATCAACTGAACGCTGTCTCCGTGTCATTCCTTCTTCGCCGACTCCGTCCACACCTTAGGGGACCCCTGGACCCGCTGGGGTTGGACCCCGCCAGTAGCATATATCTTAAGTTTCAATATTTTATTTCTTTTTTAAGCTGTTAATGATCTGTAACTTAATGGCATTGTAATCAGATAATGTTATATTTATATTATCAATCTTTTGAAATTTATTATGGCTAACTCATGGTTCACTTTCAGCATATGGACAACACATGATCACTTTACATAAAGTTTTATATGTGCTTGAAAAGAATGTTTGGTATACAATTGCTGGATGAAATGTTTCATATAGGTAAATCATAACAATATTTTGGTGTTCAAATCTTCTACACACATAGATATAAAAGTGTTTTAGTTCACTTGTACTATGAAATATATCATCAACATTAATGGTATTTAGTATATATTTCTCCTTGCAAATTTATAAAATTTTAATTCAAAATTTTGAAGTAATTATGTATTTATAAATTAAGAATGAATTACATTCTTGATGAATTTAGCCTTTCATCATTTTCAGTGTTTCTCAAAATCTCAAATAATTCCTTTTTCCTTTGCATTTACTTTCCCTGATAATGATATTGCTATAGATAGCAGCTCTCTCTCTCTTTTTAAATATTTTTATTGATTTCAGAAAGGAGGAAAGAGGGAGAGAGAGATAGAAACATCAGTGATGAGAGAGAATCATTGATTGGCTGCCTCCTGCACACCCCACTCGGGATCAAGCCCGCAACCCGGGCATGTGCCCCTGACTGGAATCGAACCTGGGGCCCTTCAGTCCACAGGCTGACGTTCTATCCACTGAGCTTAAGCAGGTAGGGCAGCAGCTCTCTTTTGGTTTGTATTCCCTGGGGCAGTTGAAAGACAGGCCCCAGTTTACACAGATAGTTCATAGAAGTAGACTAGGTCCCAGACTTCCTGACACTTCCAGTACCCTTGCTAAGTGTCCTAATAGAATGAGCATGATGCCATACAGACAGCAGAAAGGAACCAGAATGGAATGGATGATGGCAATATTCTGAAGTTAAAAAGAAGAGTAGGAATCAAGACTCTTTAGGAGGGTCCTGGTGCTTCAATCCCACATCATGAGATTTATCACAGATTTATGTCTGTGGTACCCTGACAATGTCATTATTTCTTGTTTCCCAGCAGAGTTGGGAAACAGTATTTGGCCTAGAGGAGAAGAGAAAATAATGAGTTTTCTCTTCATGCAGTGAGTCTGGTATTTCAAATAGATAGGTGGAAATGTAGAACTAAGAACAGATCCAGATATGAAGCTTTTTTAATGTTGACGACGATGGAGACAACGTGCATAGATATGATAGCTGAATCTTTGGATTAGGCTCTGTGTTTCTTAAACATACCTTTTCTTAAATACCAAGTATCATTTTTTATCCCAAATTTTAAATTAATAATTACCATGCTTTATTACTGCTACCTTTAAAAATTGATATCAGGAATAATGGCTTCATGAATAAACTTCTGAACAACCCAGAGAGCCTTCTTGGACAACCAATGTACTCCCGGTCACTCTTGAGCCCCACTGTATTAAAACGTAAGGTTTCTTGCTGCAAACCTTTAAAATTCCTTATGTAGCCCTCCCCTTAAAATATCAACAAGGCTCAACCCTGTTTAATTCCCAACCGTTAAGATCAAAGCATTAAGTGCTACAGCTGCTTGTGTCATTATCAGTCATGCCAGAAAACAGTTTTGTGAATTTGGGCACAATGAACTCTAAGGGAATACGTATCTGGAAAGGCTTTAAGAGCTTTCGCCCCAGAAGTTTCAAAAAACTGTACTCAACCCAGTGAAGTTTTTTTCAGTGAGCTGGGTTTTGTTTTTTGTTTTTCCAACTGGATGTAATAAAAATGTCTGAGATTTTGCTACATAATATGATCTTTTTGGAAAGGTCAACACTAATGTTTTAGGCCAGTTCAGTGGGCTTGGGTTCAACTCTGGAAGTGTAAAAGTTCCAACAGGATTCTAACAAATCCACCCAAAAGAGCCATAGATTATTTATGCTGACCCACTCCACTGGTAGAACAGGAAGCCCTGGGGGAAAAATTCAGTTGTCTGAGCATTATGGTACAATACTTAGAGGCTCTGAAATCACAAATTCAAATACCCCAAGGCCCATTCAACCTTCATTACAAGGTACATTCAAGGAGTATGATGCTGTTTGCTCTGGGAGTTTTAGGATGAAACTTTTATATTAATACAGAGCACACAGAACATTGGTTTTAAAGATTTCATGTCATTTTTGATATCAGGAGAGGCTTGTCTTAATGTTCTCAGCCAAAATTTCTGGGACTCAGCTCAAATCTTGGAGCCATTGAGAATTTGGATATATAATCTCAGATTAATAATAAAAGACATTTATTTATTTAAAACTCAAAATGTAATTATATAGAGAGCTTGAATACAACTAGAAGAATATATAATGGCCAAGTTTTCACCCCTGAACTTTATATAGAACCATGAAGCATTTTCCAATTTCAGTAAATATAAAGTTCTTTAAAGCTTTTTGGAAAAATAGATTTTCTTGCATTTGTTTCATCAATAAACCTGCTACCTGTCTATGTTCATCCTAAAACACCATCTCTTGTTACTCTCATTCCTTTTTCATTTGACAATGATAGGGGTATGAGTGAGACTAACCTCAGTACTCTAATGTCAATCTCTTACCCTGTCTTCCTCTTCATCTTCCTCTCTCTCTCTCTCTCTCCCTCCTCTCTCTCTCTCTCTCTCTCTCTCTCTCTCTCTCTCTCTCTCTCTCTACTTTCATATTGTTGTGAGCAAGGGAAGCATCCACAAAAGGAGTCATTCACACACTTAGTGTGTTTTCACAATGTCAAGTTTATTAGGGAAACTTCCCAATAAGCCAATAGAGTCCCAGGCAGGTTATGCACAGAGAGGGGCTTATGCCATAGAAATGAGCAGAGTGATAGTCTGGCACAAAGTCCCCATCACCAGAGGTGCCAGCAGGTGGAGAGGCAGACGTAGGTCTCAAGCCAGATGGCTCCAGTAGCGGCACACATCCAGTGGATTGGAAGTTTGGCAGGGCTCTGAGCATGACCTGTGGTACAGCTAAGCTCAAGCATTGGATGGTGAGAACCCTGAGTTCTTATAGTCCACCAGAGATGGTAGTCCCACTCATATCGGTGTCCAGACACTTAACCAAGTGTCTAGACTTGTGGTTTGGGGCATTCTGGGACCCAACTAAGGGTGTTCATGTTATATTCCATTACCTCAGCCTTGACATAGCACTTGACATAACTGTCATGGCTGACAGTGACTCCATATTGGACTGTCATAGGTGTCCAAAAAGTCCACTCTGCTCTTGCTTTATACACATGTGTAGCTCCTCTTCCTGGTCAGGTTGGCCTTTCCTACACTCTCTCTCAGACAGATCCTAAGAATCCTTTAGCACTCAGATGAGCTAGCACTTTTTCCAGGAAGTTCTAAAATTCAAATTGTCTTTCTCCCACTTTAATCGTCTCCTCTCCTTTGACCAGATTAGGAAACTTCCCCCAACTTCCATGGTCACTCTGATTCTTTTTTGTCAAAAAAATTATCTATCGCCCCATTCAGTGAGAGTTTCTCCAATGTAGAGTGCCTCATTAGTACCTGTAGTTCCAGCACCTAGTTATGTTTAATAAATATTTATTAACAAGTGCATAATGGAGCTCAATAAGCTACACTTTCATGCACTTCGCAGAGAAACAAAACACATGTGGATTTTTTCTTTTAAAGCTGTTAGCAAACTGCATTTTTATTAATCCACTAGAGGCCTGTTGCACGAAGAGATTCATGCAATAGGCCTTCCCTTCCCCTGGCTGCCAGCACCAGTTTCCCTCTGGCACCCGGGACCCAGGCCTTCACTGCTCCAGCCTGGAGCCTTCAGTCTTCGCTGCTCTGGCCCAGAGCCTTCAGTCTTCACTCCACAGCCTTGCGCCTATGTATGCAAATTAACTGCCATCTTTGTTGGGTTAATTTGCATACTCTCCTGATTGGCTGGTGAGCGTAGCGGAGGGATGGTCAATTTACATGTTTGTCTATTATTAGGTAAGATTAAAGATATCTATTGAGAAACTGTTATATGTTTGGCAGTTCAGGTATAGAAACCACAGTGATGAACAGGCTAAAAATGGTCCCTCTTCTCTCAGAGCTTATATTTTAGAGGGAGAGACATACAATAAAGCAAATAAACTAGAAGTAGATCTGAAATATGATGTTAATTAATGTTATGTGCTATGAAAAAAATAATTCAGTTCAGGGCTAGTAAGTGAAAGGGTGGGGTGGGTAGGGAGAAGGTTGCGGCGGGGGGGGGGGTCATGGAAGCCCTTTCTGACCTGAATAAGTATGAGTGAGAGCAAACTATAGTGGGAAAAGCATTTGAGTTAAGGGAACAGCAAGTGCAAAGAATCTGCTGTATAAGAACTTTTAATGGGCATGGAGAGCTGCAAGAAGCCAATGTGGCTAGAGTAGGGAAGTGAGATTAGAGAAGAGATGGGTCTAAATGTGGGCAGAGTTTGGACCATCCAGAGGCCTGCAGGTACTTTCATGGGTTGCACATCATGCAAACGTGAAAAGGGCCCATTGGGAGGCTTTAACAAGGGACATAATGTGGTCTGATTTATGTTTTAGAGGAAGCACTCTGGTTGCTAGGTAGAAACAGAATGTAGGAGAACACAGAAAATTGTTAGGAAGTTCTTAGCATAATCTGGGCAAGAGATGATAGTGGTAGCAGTGAAGGTGGTGGGAAGTAGTCAGATTTTAGATTACATTTGAAGGCAGAGCCTTCAAAATTGGCACTCAGTACTATGAAATGACATTTCAAGTTTACTACAAAGTAGGATCAGGCTAATCCTATCATTAGTCACAACACTAAGTGTACTCATAAACACACACATACACAAACCAAACAGACATAGCTAATGACACAAAAGACATAAAGCCCTTGGTTTGTCTTGATTTGAGGCTGAAGGCACTACTTTCAGATGCTATGAGTGATTAAGGATTTACCTTATAACTACTGAACAATTTCTCTGAATGATCCAATTGGCTTCCTCTCCCCAGCTCACTAGTCTACAACTAGAGTGTGTCAGCCAGTATTCACTTCACAAATGCATTGCCCTACCTAGCCTAAATGTTAGTGTCCTCATAAGGAATTACTTTCACCCTTCTGCTGTCACCAAACCCTGGTTTGGTGTTTGCCCATAGAGGACAGGCTGCCCCAAGCTCCACTCCAGAGATTCTTATAATGTAAAGAGTTTGAATCTTGACTCTACCACTTACTGGTGGTGTAACCTTGGATGACTTAACCTCTCTGAACTCATTTGTGAAATGCAGGAATTTAACAAACTTGAAAGTATGTAACAGCTATTCTTCCTTATCCTGTCTCCTGTGCTTCTGGACCTCATTCAGAATCTTATCTGGGAAAGTATGACATCAAGGGTAAAACCACCAATAGGGACATCATGACATGTTCAATGTGTACAGCTGAGTGTAAGGTCATAATCTGCTTCTGCTCCAAAGACCTTTAGTTTGGATGGATTCCTATCTACAGTAGCATCACTGGGACTGCTTGCCGTCTCTGTAACAGAATCCAAAGACAGCATCCAGTTTCGAGTTCCCATTAAAATCTTTGGCACTCTTGAGGGTAATGATACTGTCGGCACAGCAATCTACAAATACAGATGTAATGATATCTCAGAAAGGAGGTCTCAAACCAAGATGCTTTACAAGATTTGGCAAGTCATTCTCTTTATGCCACACCTTTGGTCACTAAAGAGCTAAGGCCACTTCCATTTCATTAAGGATAAAGTGCTGTTTTAGAATAAAACAGTAAAAATAGCTAAAATTGTTCCAATGGGCGGGAAGGAAAGAGAGGGCAGACAAGAGCCAAGGGTTGAGAGTTGAGCAATGTGTCAGTACAAACAATGGAAATAGTTGGCAGACACTGAAGGCAAATTACTTTCATATATAGAAATTATACTGCAGTAAAAGAGCCTGATAGATGCTTACACAGCTGTGGTTATTAGGGCAACATAATAGTGTTTGTTCAAAGCAAAGAAGGGAGGAGCAGCAGGTTCAATATTTTCATATTTTACTAGAAATAGAGAAGAGACAAGTAGCAGACAAGGCATAAAATAATTAGGGGGAAAAGAAATAAAAATGGAGCCCTGGGTTGATGTGATGGACTGAGAGTGATGTGAAGAGGGTTTTCACAAGCCTACTTCTCTGGTATATAAGGTTAATTTTAAATATCTAACAGGTTAACAGGCACTTTTCAGGCAATTTTATAACCTATGCATAATTGGACTGGTATTTGTGAGTTACTCATTTTCTTTCTAATTGAGATTTGGACTGTGTCAGGATGGGTGTCAGAAGGGAGATGAAACATGCAAAGAAATGGTAATATGTCCTCTAGAAGGAGATACCTATGAGCTCCAGTCATAGATAATGTACAGTAACCTAAAAAATGATTTTCTTTAGAATGTGTAATATGGATAAAAAGTATTACTGGGAATGGTGGCAAAGAATGAACTAAACTAAGTGTGTCTCTTCTGCTAACATCATCTCTTAATACAGTGCCTCAATTAAAGCTTGATTCTCTCTCCTCAAGAAATGGTATCTTTCCTTCCCTTCCTCAGACAAATTTTACCTGAGCAATAGCATTTGGTTTTAATAAATATACATGTTGGTGTCATAAGTGAGATGATCATTATATTTACTTGTTATCTCAAGCTGAAATGTGGCCCTGGAATACTAATCATTGAAGGTGCCAAGGCGAGGGACAACTTTACTTATTATAGAAAATCAAACATTATCATATAATGATGATTACATAGTCATTTTTACAAATTTGTAGCAAAAAGCAGAATCTGTAGCTACTGACAAAAATGTATTGGTGTTATCAGCCAACCAACTCTTACTCAAGGAATGCTACAACCCACTGATCAGAATCTCCTCGATATCACTTCTGCAAACTGCATTTCAGGCCCAATGACCCACTTAGAAATGTCTTCTTTCCTCTGAGCCTGAGTGCCCACTGGTCATGGAGGAGTTAATAATGAGTTAATCATGAATTTGAAGCCTTCACAGTCTCATATGTTTCTTTTTGTTCAACAGAAAGAAGCCTTGAGAAAGTATGACTGACATTCATGATAATTACATTTGGAGATTAAAATAATTTAGGGTTTCGAAAAGTTGAAAATTTACACACCGTAATGAGCCTCACATGATTATGACTTCCTTCATATCATTTTAACTGTGTTTTGAAATCCATTTGATGTGGATGTAATAGTCATTTTAATGAATATTGTTAATTCCTTGTTTTCAGCATAAGAGATAAAGGGGAATTTAATTAAATTCATTGCGTGAGTACTTATTGGGGGTAAAAAGGTTCACATAATTATTATTTTTGCAGCATGACATGTAAAGAACTTTGTAAAATGCAGGGAAGAGCAGTATCGGAGTGCAGCTGGCATTAGAAGCCAGGTCAGTTTTATTTCCCCTGTAGATGGCACAGAAGTCTCAAACCAACACTAAGAAGTGGTGCCTTGAAGCTATAGTTTTCATAAGGGACCAGCAAAATGTGACAGCTTTACTTGCTTTCTTCTTCAAACCTGATTGGACTCTTTAAAGTCAGAGTTTTAGTTGTTTTAGTTTCCCCAAAAGTCTCAATAGAGAGCCAAAGCTTGGGTCCCATAGCAGTCAACTAGAAATATGACAAGAAAGGGCAAAAGCTTTTGTCCCAGTAGTTTCCCCTCCCGTGCCAGTTCCAAAGACCAGAACAGTCTCTCCCTGGGGTTTTTAGGACATTCCTGGTTATAATCTCATCCAAAAGTCATCATCGACCTGGATACAAACCAGTTATGACATCATGGAGGGTAGATAGCATTCAGGGAATCAAAGGTCCACCAGGAACTGCTGAGATAGTGATTTTATTTGGGTAGAAGAGGAAAGCCTGAATTATTTATTCTGTCAAATTTTTACAACTTACTATTGATTGGCCATCTCTTTTGGGGTCATTATGCCCAGAATTTCTGCCCTTAGCTTGCTATTCAGAAATCTTTGTCATAAATGTCTCAGTGTTGTTAGACTACATTCAAACAGTATAATTGTTAAATGTAAATATATGCTGGGAGCTTCCACTGGGGAAACAAATAGTTATAAGCAGTTCTAACCAGTTTAACAGCAAATGATCTCTACAATAAATGAACCCACTACATTCCTATCTAATCTTTAAAACTGTGAAGTAAGATGCTAAAATTAAGTTGTGTGTTAGGCATATTTATACACACACACACACACACACACACACACACACAACTAATGTGGATATGCTAATAGTTTTCTCTGGGCAAAGGAATTACATGTAATTTTCTTTTCACATGACTATGTTATAATGATAATGAATGTGCATTACTTTAAAATCTCCACATTTCCTTGAAAAATTGAAAATGTAACTAAGTAACTTACATATTAAGGCCTCTTGTTGTGTCTGATGTGTGTGTGTGTGTGTGTGTGTGTGTGTGTCTGTATGTTTATTGCTTTAACCGAACCAAACTCATGTGGATGAAAAAGGGTCTCATACTAAACCTGACAAACTCAGGGGAGGCCCACATGGCAGGCCTTATAAATCCAGAGACTGAAAGTAACCACACGGGGTGGTCTGAACATAAAAATGACTAACTAAAAGAAGACATGGAGGGTAGTCATGTCCTAGGTCTATAGCTTCCTTGACACAGGTCAATCTTTATCTTTGAAATTTTCTATTGTCATCACGCACCTAAGATAATATACCTTTGAAATGTCAGCATACTTTTGTTTTTTAGACCCCCCTCAGGGCACAACCAAGGCATCAGAACAAAAGACCAAACTGTTGGCTTATTGTCCACATGCCATCTCACTGTGACATAAATGTTTATTATAAATGTACCCACATAAAAGATGCCTCACTGTATCTTACTTTCTATCCAATCTGAGATTTCCCCACTTTGCTTTTTCCTGCCCCCCTAATTAACCGCCAATGGATTTCACATAATCCCTAAACTTCTCTTCTTAATTAATATTAATTAATTAATCTGTAAAACTGCCATTCTGAAGAGCATTTTCTCAACCTGCTGAGATTTTGCTTCCCATCAATTGTTGTCAGTTTGGCTCAAATAAACTCTTATAAGAATTTTTTAGGCTGGATGTTCTTTTGTCAACACCCAGTTCTTTCCACACCCAACATTTATCTTAACAATCTCTCCAAGATTCAGAAGTAGTTGGTGTGGAAAGAAATGTGTAAAATATCATCACATTCCTTAACTTTCCCAAATTAAGTGGAAGGAATAGTAGTTTGTTTTTTGGTTTTTGTTTTTTTTAAAATATATTTTATTGATCTTTTACAGAGAGGAAGGGAGAGGAATAGAGAGTTAGAAACATCGATGAGAGAGACACATCAATCAGCTGCCTCCTACACACCCCCCACAGGGGATGTGCCCGCAACCAAGGTACATGTCCTTGACTGGAATCGAACCTGGGACCTTTCAGTCTGCAGGCCAATGCTCTATCCACTGAGCCAAATCCGTCAGGGCAGGAATAGTAGTTTTAATACCCATTATTTGAGGGAGTAAAAGGGACACCCTTCACCAGTCTTCTACCCTCCAGCTTCTCATATGAACTCCATGATGTTACTCTTCCTTTAATGATTAAAATTCTCAAAGGTGCTTCTTGCTTCAGCCTCCTGGCCATACATTTCTCAATGTTTGTCATGTGGCTTCTATCTCCCAGTCACTAATTTCTTAAAACCCTTTTCACAAAAGTTTTTGATGACTTCCTAGTGACCCAATTAAAATACCTTTCTCTCTCCTCTTCTTTGATTCTTGTGCTATATTTGGGTTCCTCCTCTTCTTTGAGAACAAAAAGCAAACCAATTTTATTACTAGCACTCTTGTCTGTTTTTTTTTTCTTCAATTCCAATGACTATTACTGTCTTCTCCAATTTTAATAGCTATTCCCACTTTGTTTTTATCACCAGTTCTCCCTCTTCTTCTGGCTCTGCTTTCTCCTCCCACTCCACATATGAAAACTATTTCCAAGTCTGTTTCTAATCTTCATGACATTTTATTTTGGCAAACATTAATTAAAAACCTGTTACATATTTGACACTGTGCTAGGCACTGGGTGTGGACTGAAGTCAGAGTACTGTACAAAGGAGAAAGTGGCAGATTCTATTTGAACATGGTCTAGATATCCTCTCCTGGGAAGAGGCAAGGATAAGATGTTGCATGTCCTTGTAGGCCACATGCAACAGTTTATATTTTACTCACCAATCAATTAGAAGAGATTGAAGTTTTATAAGCAGCAAAGTTACAAAAGACTAACATTTAAAACAAATTAGTAAAGCTGAAAAAAAAATAATTTGAAGGGGGAAGAGAAAATGGAGGTCGAATAGGCAGACCTTTCTTGTACCTCTTCCCAGGGCCAGACTGGAAATAAAACTAAAGTGGGGAATATGCACCCAGAATCACCAACTGAGGTCCAGATGAGGAGGTCCATATCAAGGAAAGACAGAAAATGCTTGGTCGCAAGAGAGTCAGCAGGCTGAGAGTGAAGAGATACTCTTGGCTACAGGAGGTTCTGTTTCCTCAGAAGATTGAGGCACAGAACCCAGTCTGGGCTCCACAGCTCTGAGCACCAGACCCAAGACCAGCGGCCCATGTAACATCAAGCCATGAAAGGTGTCAGGACAGCTGGCCACTTAAAAGCCTGGAGCTGGTAGACTGGAGGCAGTCAGAGAGAAAGCCTCAGTTTCTTGTTTATTTGTGTGTGTGTGTGTGTGTGTGTGTGTGTGTGTGTGTGTGTGTGTTTAGTTTAAACCTAGAGCACATGATCATATCAATTGACACAGAAAAAGCATTTGACAAAATCCAACACACCTTTTTAATAAAAACTCTCAGCAAAGTGGGTTAGAGGGTTCATTCCTCAACATGATAAAGGCCATATATGACAAACCTACAGCAAACATCATACTGAATGGGCAAAACCTAAAACCATTTCCCCTAATTATGGGAACAAGACAGGGGTGTCCATATTTACCACTCTTATTAAACATAGTTCTGGAAGTCCTAGTCACAATGATCACACATGAAGAAAAAATAAAAGATATTCAAATTGGTAAGGAGGAAGTAAAACTGTCATTATATGCAGATGACATGAAGTTGTACATAGAAAACCTGACAGACTCCACCAAAAAAACCATTAGATTCATAAATGAATTCGGCAATGTAGCAGGATACAAAATTAGCACCAGAAATCAATGACATTTTTATACACCAATAATGAACTCACAGAAAGAAAAACAAACAAACAAAAAAACAATCCCATTTATCATTGCAACAAAAAATTAAGGTATTTAGAAATAAACTTAATCAAGGAGATAAAAGACCTGTACTTGAAAAACTATAGGATGTTGAAAAAAGATATAGAGGAAGATATAAACAGGTAGAAGAATATACCATGTTCATGGGTTGGTAGACTCATGAAAATGTCCATACTATCCAAAGCAATCTATAGATTCAATGTAATCCCTATTAAAATACCAATGCCATATTTCAGAGATCTAGAACAAACACTCCAAATATTTATATGGAACCTGAAAGGGCCCCAATTAGCTACACCAATCTAGAGAAAGAAGAATAAAGTTAGAGGGATCACAATACCAGATATCAAGTTATACTACAAAGCCACTGTAATAAAAATGGCCTGGTACTGGCACAAGAACAGGCATATAGATCAATTGAACAGAACAGAGACCCCAGAAATTGACCCAAGCTTATTACACTAAATTAATATTTGATAAAAGAGACAAGAATATACAATGGAGTTAAGACAGTCTCTTCAATAAGTAATGTTGGGAAAATTGAACAGATACATGCCAAAAAATGAGACTAGACCACCAACTTACACCATAAACAAGAATACACTCAAAGTGGGTAAAAGACTTAAATGTAAGTTGTGAAACCATAAAAATCTTAGAAGAAACCATAGGCAGAAAAGTCTCAGATATCTCTCTTAGCAATATGTTTACCAATACGTCTCCTAAGGCAATGGGAACTAAGAAGAAAATCAACAAATGGGACTATATCAAAATAAAAAGCTTCTGCATAGCAAGAGAAACCATCAACAAAATGAAAAGGGAGCCCACTGTATGAGAGAACATATTTACATATGGTCAGAACAGAACCATACATCTGATAAGGGGTGAATTCCCAAAATATATAAGGAACTCATACAGCTTAACAAAAGGAAGACAAACAATCCAATTTAAAAAATTGGCAAAAGACCTAAATAGACACATCTCCATATTGGACATACAGATGGCCAAGAGACATATGAAAAAATGCTCTGTCACTAATCCTCAGAGAGATGCACATTGAAATGATAATGAAGTATCACCTCAGTCCTATCATCAACAAACAACAATTGCTGGTGAAGATGTAGAGAAAAGGGAACCCTAGTACACTGCTGGTGGGAATGCAGAATGGTACATATGATGTACACTGGCAATTTAAAAATAAACATTGACTCATGCATGTGCGATAGATATAAAGCTCTCACTGGTGCCAATCGCATGCATGAGTTTCAACCTGTCATTATCGATCATGAATTTGGTTGTTTTTGTTGACATTCTGAAGCTGAAAGAAAGCGGAGTCAACAGAATATGTCTAAAGACCAACTATTGGCACAATGTACCTTTGAAGCTGAAAGAAAGCGACATGCCGGTTTTCGGACATGTCAATTATATTGCTTTCTCTTGAGTTCGAAGAGCATGTGATGTTGTTAAAGTTGTAAATACTTCATCACAAGGGAAATTAGTCAAGCACTCTGAAAGTGTTTTTACTCTTAATGTGGTGTACAGGGAGACATTAGAATAAGTTTAATCAATTTATCAGTCACTAGAGTCTCAGTGCACATAATTCATGCACTTGGGGGCGGGGGGTCCCTCAGCCTGGCCTGCGCCCTCTTGCAGTCCAGGAGCCCATGGGAGATGTCTGACTGACAGCTTAGGCCCACTCCCTGTCGGCAGTCAGACATCCTTAGAGGCTCCTGCCACCACCACTATGCTCACCAGCTGTGAGCCCAGCTCAGGGCTTCTGGCTGAGCAATGCTTCCCCTGTGGGAGTGCAATGACCACCAGGGGGGGCAGCTCCTGCATAGAGCACCTGCCCCCTAGTGATCAGTGCACATCATAGCGATCAGTCGTTCTGCTGTTTGGTCGATTTGCACATTAGCCTTTTATTATATAGGACTAGGGGCCCAGTGCATGAAGATTCATGCACTGGGTGTGGATCCCTCAGCCTGACCTGCACCGTCTCCAATCTGGGATCCCTCAGGGGAGCCCTCTCCAATCCGGAAGTTTCTGTCTGTCTTTGCAACCATATGAGCAAATTGTCTGAGACCCCCCAACCTAGTTTGGTTTGTTGCTCACAGAATAGAGGTATTTTTTCTTTGCTTCATTGGTGGAGATTTCCTGGAAGTTTTAGGATATCTTCCCTTTAATTTTCCCTAGACACTCTTATTTTACTTATGTCTCTCACCTTTGTTTTCCCTTCATCCCCACTGCAACAGTGCTCCAGGCTCACTTTGCTCTAGTGCAGTGGTTCTCAATTTTCTGGACCTTTAAATGCAGTTCCTCATGTTGTGACCCAACCATAAAATTATTTTCATTGCTACTTCATAACTGTAATGTTGCTACTATTATGAATCGTAATGTAAATATCTGATATGCAGAATAGTCTTAGGTGATCCCTGTGAAAGGGTCATTCGACCGCCAAAGGGATCGCGACCCACAGGTTGAGAACCACTGCTCTAGTGTCTAGGAGATCCGTCTGCCACCAGAACTACAATTTCCAGCATTCCTGGTGCTCCCTGCGCTCTGGTCTTCCACTTCTGGTCCTGGGGCTGCCACCAGAACAACTATTCCCAGAATTCCTGGTGCTCCTCGTGCTCTAGGTTTTCTCTTCCTGCTCTGTCTCCATCCCACAGCCTCCCACTCTGCCACGTCCCCCCAAGCCTCTGGCTCTCCTGCTCTGCTCTCCACCCAGCAGCTTGGGGGAGCAATGGAGGGAGCCAGGACCCCCAAGCCTCTGGCTCTCCTGCTCTGCTCTCCACCCAGCAGCTTGGGGGAGCAATGGAGGGAGCCAGGACCCCCAAGCTGCTGGCTCTCCCACTTCTACTCTCCACCTGGCACCTATGTATGCAAATTAACCCGCCATCTTTGTTGGGTTAATTTGCATATTCACTCCTGATTGGCTGGTGAGAGTAGTGAAGGGATGGTCAATTTACATGTTTCTCTTTTATTATATAGGATTGTTTTTATCAATGTTGTTTTTATATCATGTTTTTGTTGTTTTTATATCATATTTTTGTTGTTTTTATGTCATGTTTTTGTTTATATCATGTTGTAATTGTTTGTTTATTAATCAATTTATATTTTATTTTCATATATTTTTTACTAATTTTCTTTCATCTCTGACACTTCTATTATCGAGAAAGGGCGAATAGCAATATTAAAATATTTATTCTAATTAATTTTCTTTCAATTTTCATGAATCCATGCACCAGGCCACTAGTTGTTTATTAAAACCCTAACGTTTTAAGAAGAATCCAAAGCAAACAGATATGTTCTCTATATCCCTCCTGTAAGATGTAAAGCTTAAGCTTGCCAAATCTTTCATGACCACTTTTGTGCTTCTGTCCCTACCTGAGAAGTAGCAGAGCCCAAGCAAGTGGGCCCTGTTTCAATCCAGAGTCTGTTGGAAGGTACATCTCAAAGCACAACCTCTGAAAACACAGTGCTAGCAGAATTTGAAAGCTGTTCAGCCATTTTCTGTTTCTGGTGATGATCAAATCAACAGCCACCAATAAGGAACAAAAACAAACCCTAGAGACCATGTCAGATTGAAAACTTGTCCAAAGCAATAAGTCCTCAAAGCTTCCGGACTAGATACTAGACAAAGTATCTGAATAATATTACAACTGGTCTCCACACCTAATCCCTGCAAGAGAGAATACAGAACTGATAGGAGAGGACTCTCCTGATCCTATTCCACACTGAAGAAATGAAAGGTTCTCATTCCATTGTTTTTTTTTAAATAGAATGAGCTCCTTTGGTTTATTGCTGCCATGCTCTGTCAAAATGTTTAGAATTAGCTCTGGTGTCTAGGATAATCTTAATAGGGGTTGGGAGAGAGCCATCGGGAAAAAGGGCGAAAAATAATACATAACTAAACACAAACACACAATTTTTACATATTACCATTAAAAACTGATTTAAAGAACAACAAGGAGGAAAAGATGCTGGGGAACAAGAGAGGGCAATTCTCCCTCCAGCCTAAACCCACTCTCTTCGAGGGGCAAGGGGGAGATTAGAGACTGACTGATAAGAAGTCAGAGTATGAGACTGCTTCCTACTTTGGAAGTCTGACCTCCAAACCCCCAATTTCAACTTCCTATTTGGAATGTGGACATGGAATCTAGAATTGCAGCTGTCTTGGGAATATATATACAGTATATAGATAATAAACACATATATATATATATTTGGTATATGAATAGAGGTGATGGTAAGTACATATTTTTGCATATTTAAAATAGTTTCTAATTTTTTTTTAAAGTGTTTCAGGAGGACTGAAGTACCATTACATGAAATGTACCATCAATTATAAGATTTTTCATAATCCTAAAAATAGAACACAAGAGGGGGAAAGTCTGAAGTACAAGCAAGAAGCATAGTGTTTGTGGGCTGCCTCAAACAGGAGAACAACGAGCAGAGAAATACCTAGAATTATCTTTTTTTTTTTTAATTAGAGCTTTGTTTTCTTAGAGAAAGGAGTCCCCAGCCCATTCTTCCTGTTGCCGTTATGTCAGACAGCTTCTTTCAAACATATTTAAGGAATGGATGAGTTTTCTTCATGGTTAATTTGGAAATATGATACAAGTTATGGACAAAACAATTGAGCTAAAAAAATAAGAACGCATATATTACAACATCTAGTCCAAACTAGAAAAGGTTGGAAAAGATGAGCTGGAAAATGAAAAATGATTCCATTCCTTGTGTGATTTATTTGTTGATTTTAAATTGGAAACATTTTTTAAAATTTGCAATTTTAATATTATTGCTTATTTAGCAAAGCAACACATGTTTGTTGTATAAACTTTGGAACTCCAGGCAAAATTGAGGAAAAAAATTAAAATCTTCCATAATATTTCAACCCAGATAATCATTGTTAATCTTTTGATATGTATGTTATTTTTCATAGATTTATATGAACTTAAATAAAATTGGAATTATACTCTATACCTTGTATTTTAAACTAATCTTTCATTTAATAGTCTTAAGCACTTACCTAAATTATTACCGTTATAAATTATGATCTTTTTAACCTGACTGCTGTGGCTCAGTGGTTGAGCATTGACCTATGAACCAGGAGACCATGGTATGGGGTGTGCAGGAGGCTGCTGATCAATGATTCTCTTTCATCATTGATGTTTCTAGCTCTCTCTCTTCCTTCCTCTCTGAAGTCAATAAAAAAATATGTTAAAAAACAAATTATGATTTTATATATATATATATATATATATATATATATATATATATATACATATATATATATATATATATATATAATTGATTTCAGAGAGGAAAGGAGAGGGAGAGAGAGAGATAGAAACATCAATGATGAAAGTGTATCATCGATCAGCTGCCTCCTGTACATCCCACACTGGGGATCGAGCCACAACTGGGCCATGTGCCCTGATGGGAAATCAAATCATGACCTTCTGGTTCATAAGTTGACACACAACCTCTGAGCCACACCAGCTAGCTAAATTATGATCTATAATGACTGCTCATATAACTATACTCTAAATTATTCAATCAGTAACTTGTTAGTAATTTTAATTATTTACAATTAAAATAATGTTCCAATAAGTGTCTTTGATATAATTTTGGGAATATATCAGATTAGTCATTTAGACTAAGTACAAGGAAGAAGAATTATTAGCTTGAAGGATATAAACATTTTTAAGATGCGATATATATTGCTAATGTGTGTCCATTAAGGTTGTACCAATTTGTCTTTCCACTAACAGTATACAATCCTATCTAATAAAGAGGGAATATGCTAACTGACCCTCACGCCATTGCAAAGATGGTGGTGCCCACAGCCAATAAGGAAGGAATATGCTAACTGACTGCCCTGCCCTCAAAGATGGCAGCATCTTTAAGGAGGTAATATGCTAATTGACTGGCATACCCTCAAAAATGGAGGTTCCCACAGCCACAGGTTGGCTGATAGGGGAGGGCAGTTATGGGCAATCAGGCCATCAGGGGAGGGCAGTTAGGGGTGACCAGACCATCAGGGGAGGGCAGTTAAGGGTGACCAGGCCAGCAGGAGAGGGTAGTTAGGGGTGACCGGACTGGCAGGGGAGGGCAGTTCTGGGGGACTGGGCCAGCAGGGGAGGGCAGTTGGGGGTGACTGGGATAGCAGGGGAGCAGTTAGGCATTGATTAGGCTGGCATGGGAGTGGTTAGGGGGTGATCAGGCTGGCAGGCAGAAGCAGTTAGGGGTAATCAGGAAGGCAGGCAGGCGAGCAGTTTGTAGCCAGCAGTACTGGATTGTGAGAGAGATGTCCGAGGGGTCCCAGAATAGAGAGGGTACAGGCTGGGCTGACAGACAGCCCCCCCGACCCCAGTGAATGAATTTTGTGCACCGAGTCTCTATTAAGTCTATATTGATTAAAAAATAAAATATAAATCCTTAAGTCAAAGCTACATAATAATTTCTGTTTCTAGCTAGAACCAAACAAGAAGAGGGCAAAAACAATAAAATTATGATTAAAAGAAGGAAGCATAGCTTTTCTTAAATTAGTAAGTATATAAAATTTATATATTTATTCATGTTTATTCTAATGCTCTCTAGAACTTTTGAAAAATATCATATAGTCCTTTAAAAATATTATAGAGAATAATTCAGACACTATATATATATATATATATATATATATATATATATATATATATATGATCTAATAAAAGAGAAACATGCAAATTGACCACACCTCTGCTATGCCCCAAGCCGCGGCCACCAGAGCGACTATATGCAAATTAACCCAACCAAAATTGTGGCCGGCAGCCACGAAGCTGGAGCAAGCAGGAGGCTTGATTGCCCTGGCAATGGAGGAAGCCAAGCTTCCCGCCTGCCCTGCCAGCCCTGAGCTCTGCTCAAAGCAACAAAGTTTCAATTATAGAAGATAAATAAGTCCCAGATACCTGTTTCCAGCCATCCTCCACTGGGAGCTTGGGTGGCCGGGGGCCGTGGCCAGCCTGCAAACAGCCATCAGCCCCTCACCCAGGATGGCCACACCCTCATGGGGTGAGGGTCGCTGCTGGGGTCTTGGCCAGCCTGCAAACAGCTATCAGCTCCTCACCCAGACTGGCCAGGCACATCAGGAGGATCCCCACCCTGAAGGGGGTGTGGCCAGCCTGAAAATGGCCATCAGCCCCTCACCCAGGCTGGCCAGGCACCCCAAGGGGAACCCCTACACTGAAGGGGCTGTGGCCAGCCTACAAACAGCCATCAGCCCCTCACCCAGGCTGGCCAGGCACCCCAGTGGGACCCCCACCCTGATCCAGGACACCCTTCAGGGCAAACCAGCCAGCCCCCACGCGTGCACCAGGTGTCTATCCTATATATATAAGGTGTCTATACCTATATAAAAGGGTAATATGCAAATTGACCCTAACAGCAGAACAACTGGGAATGACTGGTCACTATGATACACACTGACCACCAGGGGGCAGATGCTCAATGCAGGAGCTGCCCTCTGGTGGTCAGTGCACTCCCACAGGGGGACCTCTGCTCAGCCACAAGCCTGGCTAATGGCTGCCAGTACAGCAGTGGTGTTGGGAGCCTCTCCCACCTCCTCAGCAGTGCTAAGGATGTCCAACTGCAGCTTAGGCCTGCTCCCCAATGGCAAGGGGACATCCCCTGAGGGCTCCCAGGCTGCCAGAGGGATGTCTGACTGCCAGCTTAGGACCAATCCCCCAGGGAGCAGGCCTAAGCCAGCAGGTGGTCATCCCCCGAGGGGTCCCAGACTGCGAGAGGGCACAGGCCGGGCTGAGGGGACCCCCCCCCCCCAGTGCACAAATTTATATATATTTATTTATTTCAGAGGAAGGGAGAGGAAGAAAGAGATAGAAATATCAATGATGAGAGAGAATCATTGACTGCCTCCTTCACACCCCCTACTGGGGATTGAGCCTGCAACCTGGGCATGTGCCCTTTACAGGAATCAAACTCAGGACCCTTTGGTCTGCAGACTGACACTCTATCCACTGAGCCAAACCAGCTAAGGCTAAACCTTTTCATAGTTCCTTTTTCTCCACTACATCTATGTGCTTATAAAGGCTTTTACCTCAAGAATCCACCCACTAAAACAGCCATTTCATCTCTTTTTTTCTCATTGTTTTAATATATTTTTCAGATCTTATCTGATGAATAATCTTTCCCATAAAGCCCATGCATTCTGATTTCTTCCTTTCTGCTCCATTTTGTGATTTAAATTCCATTAGGCATTAGAGTGTGGGGGTGCCAAAAGGCCTATAATGAGAGACACTGAAGGAGAAAGTGGTAGAGACTTGTCTAATACACTGTTGAATAGCTAACATAATTGACTCAAACATATGAACAAAAGAAAATCATGAGAACTAAAAATGTGTGGGCATTGAAATATGTCATAAACAGGGGGTATTAGCAATGAGTCACAGAACCATGCTGTCTGAATATTAGAATATGAACCAAGAAAGGAAAATAAATGAATTTCTACCTTTTGCTTTAGAAATGTCTTTTTTTTCCAATGTAAATATATTAAGCTTTAATATTTTTAGAATCCTAATATAGAGTGTGAGTGTATGTATTGATTCATCATCTTGTCAGCATTTCGTGTTCACTGCAAACTTACCCCTGGGATTCAGTATCCCACTATAGAAAGCTACAAAATCACCAAATGTTCAGATTGACCTCTGTAATGGCGCATAGCTGAATGTATATCAAGGGAGGATGCTAAGTTCTTTTATCCTTTAGGTTTATATAAAATTTAAGTGTGTTTTTTTTTAATAGAAAATTGCTAGTTGCTATTATAGATTGAATGTTTGTTCTCCCCTCCCCCAACCTTCAATTTGTATGTTGAAGCCTAATCCCCAATGTGATAGATGGTATGGGGAAGTGGGGCCTTTGAGAGATAATGAGGTTTGGATAATGTCATGGGGGTGGAACCTCCATGATAGGTTTAGGGCCTTTATGAATGCATGAAGATCAGAGGGAGAAGAGAGCTGACTATGATCCAGGAAGCAATCCCTTTCCAGACACTGAATTTACCTATGTCTTGATTTTAGACTTCCCAGGCTCCAGAACTGTAAGAAATTTACGGTTTTTAAGTCACCCCGTCTCTGATATTTTTGTTGTAGCAGCAGTTGTCAATATTGATTAAGCTCAACACAGTACATCAATAAACAAAATTTAAAAAAATAGGATAAGGGATTTATTCGATGTGATTATTAAGAAATAGGTAGGAGCCGTAACTGGTTTGGCTCAGTGGATAGAGCGTCGGCCTGCAGACTGAGGGCTCCCAGGTTCGATTCTGGTCAAGGGCATGTGCCTTGGTTGTGGGCACATCCCCAGTAGGGGGTGTGCAAGAAGCAGCTGATCGATGTTTCTCTCTCATCCATGTTTCTGACTCTCTATCCCTCTCCCTTCCTCTCTGTGGAAGAATCAGTGAAATATATTTTTTTTAAAAAGAAATAGGTAGGAGCAAGTGATATAACATTTTTCCAATGAAGTCTATTTCAGTTGATCATATAAACCAGATTATACACTTATCAAGCCTCTCGGAGTTATTAAAGGTAAAGGTAAAAGCCACCCCTTAGCCCTGGACCCAATACTGTGCCTCCATGTTAACAAAACATCCAGACAGTCTGCAAGAAATCTATTGATCCCACACTTGAATCAAAAACTTTTTTTTCAGTTCTCTACTATTACTTAGTATCAGAAGTTATTCAAAGATACAATATCAATGATTAAAGTCAAGATAACATTTGCTGAGATGGTCACCCATCCCAAATATTTAATCTTGATTAGAAAACACAAATATCATATCTGTGCATAGTAAACACCATTCATGTTACCCTCTTTTTTTGCTCAGAGAATCCTGATTTTATTTTTTGTCTAGGAGGAAGAAAAAAGTTTTCCAGTAAGGTAAGAACTTCCTTAGATTCATTATTATTCTAAAATAATCATGGTTATCCCATTTCTTTACTCCAGTGATTGTTTAGACATAAGAATTCAGCTCTGAAGGGGGCTTTTGAAAAAAATTTTCTGACCTGATAAAAAGAAATGCAAAAGAAAAAACTCTCATCCTATAAAAAGATGCTTTTGAATCAGGACATGATACCTTGAGTTATAAAAGCCAACTTATGTATACAAGAGGAGAGCTATACCACCAAGGGGTGGAAGGAGGGAAAGGTAAAACCTTAGGTTAGAGAAGACATCCTTCCAATATTGAGTGAATCTGAAATTCACCACCTTAAGACTTCTTGTTTAGTAATATAATGCATGTTTTGTTTTGTTACTTAAGATAATTTTAATGGAATATTCTGTTACTTGCTTCTGAAGTCATTAGTTATAACTAGTTAGACACTAGACATAATTTTCAGGAAGGGTCATAAATTCTACACCTAGGTAGTCTCTAACTTAATCCTTCTATATCACTGGTCTTTGTTCATTAAGTTCTTTCTATCTAGAATGCCCTTCCTCTCTCTCTGACTGACCCAATATCTCCTCTACTAGCCTACATTCCCCTGGAACAATAAAATTACTCTGTTACTTGGGGTTTTATGTATTTTGGCCACTCTCATTAGTGTTGCTATTATTATATAATTACCAACATTGGACACATACTCTGTGCCTGATATTGCACTGTTTTATATCTTGAGGTAGATTGTATTATTTATTCATAAATATTTATTTGCTTTTCACTTTTAAGCTTATAGGAAACAAAGTATTCTTTCCTACCTATTGATTTTTGGGTTGGCCATGTACCTTGATTTGGTCAATAATATCTGAGTAAATCAGAAGAACTGAGCCGAAGCTTTACATGCCTACATATAGTCTGGCTATGTCTCCTTTACTTTTGTCTGCACCATGAAAACAGGATGTTCCAACATGCTCCTTAAACATGATTCCCAGAAAGAGAAGACACATAGAATCCAGCAGAAATCAATCAAATTTAGCCAAACCAGATAATCTGCACCCCTTGTGTAACAAGAGAAACACAACTTGGTTTTAGAAAGCCACTGAGATATTGGGCAAAAGCTAACATAATGTTATTTAATCTACCTCATAATGACATGATGTACTTACTATTATTATTATCCTATTCAACAATGGATAAAACCAACTCTAGTTACAGGACTTAGATTCTTCCCTATAATATATATGATCCTATCTGTTTTCCTTCCACTAGACTCAACTCCTTAAAAATAAGGACTACACGCTTTCATATTTCTTTCCCCAATACATAGAGCATTGCCTGCTTGATTAATTATGATATTGGAAGAGGAAGTTATGGTTCTAGAACACATCCCCATTATTAAAAGATCTTCATGGCTCTTGCATTCAAGTACCCACGTACCAATAGCTTGGACTATTCCCTATTTTCTCCCCAATATCCTTTTATTTTATTTTATGTTATTTTATTTATTTTTTAAATATATTTTTATTGATTTCAGAGAGGAAGGAAGAGGGATAGAGAAATAGAAATGTCAATGATGAGAGTGAATCATTGATCAGTTGCCTCTTGCACAGCTCACACTGGGGATTGAGCCTGCAACCCAAGCATGTGCCCCGAATGGGAATTGAATTGTGACATCTTGGTTCACAGATCGATGCTCTACCACTGAGCCATGCCAACTAGGCCTGAACTTTTATTTTAAATACAAAATGAATCACTTGTATTTTTTAAATAAATGAAATAATCTGTATAGTACTTCTATATTTTAACTTATTAGAGCATGTATCTCAAAAAAAATATCTAAAAAATTGTCTGGATAAAAATATACTTATTTGTAATAAAATATATCTTTTAAAAATTTTTAGTCCACTTTTTACACAGGTTTTTGAGGAGAGAAATTGAATAAATAAGACACTATTTGCGTTGTTTTTAAAAAATAACAAAAGCTTCATTTCAGTAAATTTTAGTTTGAGAAGATGCCAGATATTTTAAAAGCATAATTCACAAAAATTAATGAATAATTGGAAATAGGTAGAGAAAGGCATGAGGAGAATACATGCAAGATGCATTTGGGTCCTCCAAAGGAACAGAACCAATAGGATGGATGGATGGATGGATGGATGGATGGATGGATGGATGGACGGATGGGTATTTTACAGAACTACCTCATGCAGTTATAGAAGCTGAGAAGTCCAAAGCTCTGGAGTTGGCAAGCTAAAAATCCAGGAGAGCCAATGTGTAATTCCAGTCCAAATGTTGGCAGGCTTGAGACCCAAGAAAATATGATTTTTAGGCCAGAAAAGACCAATGTCCAGATCAAGGAGTTGGCCAGGAGAAGCTCCCTCTTACTCAGCTGTTTTGTTCTATTCAGGTCTTCAATTGATTGGATGAGGTCCACCCACATTAGGGATGGCAATCTTCTTTTCTCAGTCTACCAAATCAAATGTTAATCTCATCCAGAAACATTCTCACAGACACACTCAGAATAAAGTTTGGCCAAATGTCTGGGCACCCTCTGGCTCAGTCAAGTGGACACATAAAATTGCCCAATACGCAGGATTCCTTCATTTAACAAATATGCAGTCAGTGTGTTAAATTTCTACTCTATGTTCGGAATAAATCTTTCTGTCAACATCCCTGTAGTAACTGAATTTTCATCTTTCATCAAATAATTAAAAAAAAGTGATCTTAGAAATTATCTTGTCCAACAGAATCATTTATACAGGTAAGAAAAATAAGGTCAAAGAGATACTAAGTGACTTCCTCTAAGCAACATAATTTTACTGGGAAAACAGAGGTAAGACTAGAGCCAAGGTCAAGAGCAAATCTCTTTCCATTCTACTGCACAGTTCTACTTCTCCTTCTCAGTATTTGATTGTGAATCCCAATCCCAGAAAGGAAAAGAAATGAAGAGATAAACACATAGCCTATGGGGTGTTTATCTTGTTACAGACACATACACACAAGCATTTATGAACACAGGGAGAGATAAACGCTTTATTATAGCTTCTAAGCAATAGTAAAACACATTTTAAATATAAAAGACAGGGTTTCCATAGATAAAAATGTATCCTTTCTAGTTTTTCATCCATTAAAGAAAAATATAATAAAATACCCAATTTCTATTCTTGAATGAAGCATTTCAGAAGTTTAATTTTTCTTGCTAACATCCAAGTAACTCAATGATTTTTATCTAAACATGGGGGCAAAAGGTATTAAATTCATCAGCATATAAATGACTTTTCTAGATGTAAAGATGGATTATAGCAAAAGATACCTACTATTTCAAATGTATTACTTACCAAGAAAAAATAAAGTCAAGGTTTTCACACTATCATTTACAATCTATTTCACTGAACTGTTCTTGATATTACCATTTTCTGTTTTATGACTTGCCCCCCGAGAAACTAACTATAAAATAATATGTGTAACTCAGTACTCTTCAGACTCCTAACACATTTCTTTTCTCATTGTTGCTTTAAGTAATGTTAGCAAAGTAATCATTGGTAATTGACCCACACCAACTGAGTGAAAGTTGTACCAGCTCAGTGAATTTCAAAATGTCTGTCATCTAATTTCTATTTTATAGGAAATGTGATACATTCATGGAGACAGGTTATATTAGGAATAAATGTCAGCAAATGGTTATATAATCTAGTTGCTTTAATTTTAGTACATAGATAGTTTTAGACTATAATTTTATGATCTCTTATGAACTATTGAAAAGTATATGACCAATAAAAAATCCCTCATAAACTGACCAACATTTAATTGTTTATTTATTCATTTATCCATTTCCTCTATAAATATCTATTGTTAGGCTAACAAGGGTCAGATGTTAAGCCTGGTACTCGTAGAAATTTTGGAAGCTGAGTTCATAAAACCTACCAATCAGTTGGATATAAATAGAGAGAGAGAAATTATATGAATAACATATACTCCTACCTTTCAGAAAGGCACAGTGTATGAGGAGGCCTAAGCAAATAATAGTCCTGGTTTATTAAAATAATCTATAAAAGCAAGGTGAGAGGATAATTGTGTGCCTGACAAAAATTAAAATGGCTACTCAAAGGAGATGGCATCTGAGACCTATCTTTACCCAGCAATGAAGAGGGATGAGGTTATTACTGAGAGTGTGAAAAATATGAAAAGGTCTAAAGGAATAAAATAACAATATAGTTTTTGTTGAACACTAAATAGTTATGTTCGAAAAGAAAATAGTGTGTGTGGTGAAGGGGCCAAAGTTTTGCTTCACAAAAATGTGCCTTTTCGGATATTGGTTTTTAAGCTGGTTATTAAGAAACAAAAGACTCATGAAGAACCTCTGAGCCTCTCCCTTTTTTGCCTAAGAGATTAAGATGGAAAGGCTTGGACCTACATAGTTTGGCTCAATGGATAGAGCATCGGCCTGTGTACTGAAGGGTCCCAGGTTCAGGTTGCCCATGTGAGGGCAACCAATTAATGTGTCTCTCTCACATCAATGTTTCTCTCTCTGAGTCTCTCCCCATCCCTTCCACTCTCTTTAATCAATGGAAAAATATCCTTGGGTGAGAATTAACAAGGACAAAACAAAACAAAAAAGATGGAAAGGCCTGCTTCAGGAAGGGAATTTCAGGATATTCACCTTAGAATTAGATGATAGGAAGGATCTTAGCCAGGTCCTATTAGATTCCTCCCTCCGTTCCATTGTTTCTGGGTTGCCTAGCAGGAATTTGTTTGCCACATGTTCAACTCAATAAATTGCCTATTTCCCCTTCTAATCCCAGACCCCTGCTTCCCTCATTTTTCCTTTCTTTAAGATGGCATACAAACCTCAATAGTCCAATGTCTCTTTGGGTTTTCATATTCTTATGGTCCCCCACATGTTTTTTTTGTATAATAAATGTGAACAGTTTTTTGTGTTAACCTATCTCTGATGATGTGATTTTTGACCCAGTTACAAGAACTTAGAAGGGAGGAGAAAAAAAAATTTAGGTCCCACATTAGGTATGAATGATGGGACTGGAAAGATAGGTTGGGGCTAATCTATGTGTTGTGCTGATTCATTTAAATATATTTCTTCACTAATGGAGTCAACACTGACAATTCTTACACTGCAATGCAACTAGATCAATGATGACTTCTTGAAAACAGTAGGAGGAGAAATTAAAGAGAGATTGGAGTCAATGATAATAGTTAGGCAGATAATATAATAACTCAGGGGGGAAAAAGGATGACTATCTAAAGAAAACAATGGGAGCTGAAGGAATGGGATTTAGATGTACAGTTCATCCTAAATACTTCCAATGTCTGCATATGCAAATACGACAACTCACTAAAACATTTTCACAAACCCCAAATCAATACTTGTGTCACTTGTAGTCATTTGCAGACATGCATAGGGTGGTGCAAAATTTGAGTTGCTTAATGTGCATATTCCCAGCTGAGGTCAAACAAGGCGATGTTCTGCTTTCCTGCTTCAGTTTTCAAACTGAAACCAAGCATCCTTTCCACAGTCTATTTAGTGCCATGTTTTTCACCTCTGTTATTTTTTGGTGATTTCACTGTTTAAAATGGCCCCCAAATAGTGTTCCTAAGTGTAAGAAGACTGCGATGTGTCTTATAGAGAAAATATGTGTGTTAGATAACTTCGTTATTATGAAGTTATTATGCTGTTTATTGACTGTGAATTTAACATTAATGGATCAACAATATGTTTTAATTAAGGTATATTTAAACCAAACACCGAAACTAAGGTTATGTATTAATCACTTAACAAAAATTACATGACCAGTGGCTCACAGGAACCTAACCCTATATTTCCCCTGGGAGCAATGATTCACTATGCACTAATTTATTGCTCCAAGTGACTTTATGGGGAACATAACTACTGTGAATAATAAAATCAACTTTATTTTATAATTTCTTTTAGAATTTATAGGATTCAGTGGCTGGGTGTGGGGGAGAAAGAAGAAGTCAAGAATAAACATTAATCTTCTTGCTTGAGTATCTAAGAAGATGGTAAAGCTTTTACCTGAAATAGGGAAAATAGGACATGGCTTTCAAAAAACTGACATTGACTTAAATTTTGAATAAGCTAAATTTGAATATGTTCAATCCTAGGAATATATAGGTAGAAAAACTTTGGAAGCTTTTGGGCATAGATGTGTGGGACCTGAGGGTGAGGTTTGATATAGACTAGATAGTCACTAGTATGGAGAGTATTATAGTCAAGAGAATGAATGAGGTCACAGAAAGAAAGATATGTAGAAGGAAGAGAAGTGGGGTTGAGGAAAACCAATTCTCCCTGAAACAGTAAGCAACACGAAGTCAGAAAGGGAGCTCTTAAATAAGCAATAATGTAGGAGAAAAATTAGGAAAAAGAGAGAAACAGCAGCCAAAGAAGGAGTTTCACAAAAAGTAGCAGACTGAGGACCAATGCTCTAGAAAATGAGAGAGAGAGAGAGAGAGAGAGAGAGAGAGAGAGAGAGAGAGACCAGGAGGAAAGCATTGGATCTTATAAGTGGGAGAAGTTAGGTAACATTAGTGAGGGAAACTAAATTGGGACAGTAGAAACCAGACTGCAAAGGGAGGAGGGGTAATGAGGCTGATCCGTCAGCAAAGTAAAGGAAGTGTGTTCTTTCAAAGAGTTTGTCAATAAAGGAAATAAGAAAGGGTAGGTGCTCAACTTGAGGACTAAGTACAAAAAGAAGAGAGGTATTCATGGGGTTTGCCTTCTGGGATTATTTGGAAGTCCTATGTAAAATAAATGTATCCCTTTATCAAAGATATCAAAAACTAGATTTAAATTATTAGTTTAATTTTGTTTTTTAATTGTAACAATTACCCGAAGTTTAAATTGACATGTATCATTCATTCATTCAACAAATTTTACTGGTACCTAATATGTCTGGCATTAATCTAGACTCTGGGGATATAGCAGTGAAACAAATAGGCAAAAGTCCCTGTCCCTGTGAAGATTATATCCCTAGCATACCATGTCTACCAGAAAGAGAAATGACACTATGCAAGTCTAATGTAAGCCTATAGATGATCTTGGAAATCAGAAAGTTAACATGGAATGAAATAAAAAATAAAGAAAGTGTCTCTTAGCCTGGCCAGTGTTGCTTAGTGGTTGAGCCTCAACTTATGAACAAGGAGGTCATGGTTCAATTCCTGGTCAGGGCACATGGCCATGTTGTGGGCTTGATCCCCAGTATGGGGCATGCAGAAGGCAGCTGATCAATGATTCTCTCTCAACATTGATATTTTTGTGTCTCTCTCTCCCTCTTCCTTCTTCTCTAATTATATATATAATTAGAGGCCCGGTGCACAAAAATTTGTGCCCTTGGAGGCGGGGGGATGGGGGGGAGCGGGCAGGGTCCCTCAGCCCAGCCTGTGCCCTCTCGCAGTCTGGGACCCCTCAAGGGATGACCACTTGCTGGTTTAGGCCCCCTCCCTGGGGGATTAGGCCTAAGCTGGCAGTCAGACAACCCTCTGGCAGCCAGGAAGCCCTCGGGAGATGTCCACTTGCCAGTGGGGAGCAGGCCTAAGCTGCAGTCTGACATCCTTAGTGCTGCTGAGGAGGTGGGAGAGGCTCCCAACACCACCGCTGTACTGGCAGCCATCAGCCTGGCTTGTGGCTGAGCAGAGGTCCCCCTGTGGAAGTGCACTGACCACCAGAGGGCAGCTCCTGCATTGAGCGTCTGCCCCCTGGTGGTCAGTCTGTGTCATAGTGACCAGTCATTCCCAGTAGTTCTGCTGTTAGGGTCAATTTGCATATTACCCTTTTATTATATAGGATAGACACCTGGTGCACGCGTGGGGGCTGGCTGGTTTGCCCTGAAGGGTGTCCTGGATCAGGGTGGGGGTCCCGCTGGGGTGCCTGGCCAGCCTGGGTGAGGGGATGGCTGTTTGCAGCTGGTCACACCCCCTTCAGGGTAGAAGTCCCCACTGGGGTGCCTGGCCAGCCTAGGTGAGTGGCTGATGGCTGTGTGCAGGCTGGTCAAGCCCACCACAGTGGGGCCCCTCACCCCATGGAGGTTTGGCCAGCCTGGGTGAGGGGCTGAGGGCCATTTTCAGGCTGGCCAAGCCCCCCTGCAATGGAAGCTCCCAGCCTCTCCTTTTTGTCTTTTTTCTTCTTTTTATTTATTTGTTTATTTTTGTTTGTTTATAATTTTTTTAATTGTTTTATTGCTTAGAGTATTACAAAGAGTATTATATATGTCTCCTTTTTTCCCCGCCCTTAACAATCCCCCGGCCTCCTCTACCCCCCAGTGTCTTATGTCCATTGGTTATGCTTATATGCATGCATACAAGTCCTTCGGTTGATCTCTTACCCACCCCTCCCCCCGCCCCTCAACCCTCCCCAGCTTTCCCGCTGTAGTTTGACAGTCTGTTCGAGTCAGCTCTGCCTCTGTATCTATTTTTGTTCATAAGTTTATAATGGTCTTTATTATCCATGAGTGAGTGAAATCATGTGGTGTTTTTCTTTCATTGACTGGCTTATTTCACTTAGCATAATGCTCTCCAGTTCCATCCATGCCATTGCAAATGGTAAGAGTTCCTTCTTTTTTACAGCAGCCTGCAGGCCACGTTTTCCTGATTGCTGCAGTGACTCAGCAGCAGGCCTACACGGGTGCTGCCTACAGGCTGCCCATTCCTGCTCACTGATCGCCATGGGGTCTCGGCTGGGGGCGGGGCTTAGGCCGGCTGGGGGCGGGGCTTAGGCAGCACACAGGACCTGGCACTGTCCCGCCCTGCCTGCAGTATGCAAACTAACTGCCATCTTTGTTGGCAGCTAATTTGCATATCTCGCTGATTAGCCAATGGGAGGCGTCGGGAAGGTATGATCAATTACCATCTTTGTCTATTATTAGATGGGGGGAGAGAGAGAGAGAGAGAGAGAGAGAGAGAAAGAGAGAGACCTACAATCATATTAGGGATAGGAATGGAGATCACAGTAAGGAATAAGAATGACCTTAAATATAACAAATGAAAATAGCACCTGATGAGCATTTCTGGCAGGTTTGTGGTGGATGGAATGACAGGGAATGTGGCTCACTATCTGCTCAATTGAAATCTATCAAGTACATTTTTTTCAATGGGCACAAAGCCTTTTAAAGTATCAACTATGTATTATATTCCTTTGGTTAATCCCCAATAACCCTATAAAGAGATAATAATGAATCCAACTAGTTAAATACCTAAAGGACATCCTTTTGTGCCCCTAAAGGATAGCTAAATAATAAGATCTGATGGTTCTTTTTTTTCAAAATCAGAGAGATTTCACCATCATAGCGTGGTGTGGCCCTGAGCTTGAAATCTAGTGTAAACATGAAAATGCATCTTCAATCTTTAAACTGCTTATCCCTGAAGTGACAGCTGAGAAGAGACACAAGACTGACAGACCTATTAATGGATTTTGCAACATGGTTAAGTACCTAAAAACACATTACTAAGAGTGGAATGCTGTTTGGCATTTATAACAATGCATAATGATGGTTAATTGACTTATACGAACTTAAAATGACTTGCAAATGTTATCAACCTATATAAATAAGTTGATATGCAAATAATTGTTTTGTTTGGAAGCACACAATTTTAATCTTGGAAATCTTTGAAGATTAAAGTGTTACCAAACACTTTAATAGTTAATTAATTAGCTACTCATTTTCAATTTGTGATAGAAGAAAGACTTAAAAAAGGGAAAATAGTATAGAAAATCACTAAATTGCATGGTACTTCAAAATTTGTGTTTAACTGACTAGAAAAAAATAAGTTTTGACACTTTATTTTTAGCAATCCTTAAACAATTAATGTATTATAAATTTTTCTTATCCTTCATTTTTTAGAAATTTAGCTAATTCCTAAGTGACCTCTGACAAGTTTAATAGAATTAATTTAATCTTTTATGATATCTCTCAATCTGAATTAGTAAGATTTAACATGATTCTAATTTAGCTGGCCCATTTTTTTCTATATATCCTGGAACCTACTAGTTACAAAATTAACTTTTTATTAGTTAATATCAATAATTATAATCATTTGTGATCTCAAACTATTTTGATTTTCTATCTCCTTAAAAACAGGCTGTTCAAATCACTTACATTAGTACAACAGTTGTAAAAAGATCTCAAAAGCATTAAGCTAGATTTTTAATTCTGCAGAGACAACCATTAATTTTCACATACCAGGGCATGGAAATCTTGATGCTACCACAGTCTTTTGAAGTGTTTGCCAGGAAAACAAGACCAAAAATCCACTGTTTTGTTTATAAAATAAAGATATAAAATGAGAATTTTGATGTAAGGTAAAGGAATAAAGGGAGTTGTGTTATTGTTTGTTTGTTTGTTTTTAATATGCACATCAACCTATACAAAAAGAGAGACATCTAGATAAATCTAAACAGAGGTGACTGAGAAACAATTTCATAAACAATATGAATTGATGTGGTCATAGCTACTACCAGAACAGGTAAAATGAATACAGAAAAATAACAAAATTGGTGAGCCTAGTGAGGATATAGAGCAATCAGAATGCACATGAATAGCTAGTGGTGCATAAATTGCTATAGTCATTTTGGAAAACTGCTTGACAGTATCTACTAAATCTGAATAGATGTTTACCTCTTGGCTTAGCAGTTCTACTCCCAGATATAAACTCAACAGAAATGTATTCATACGTTCATAAAAAAAAATGAACTACAATATTCATAGACGCTCACTTCATAACTGCTCCAAACGGGATACACCTCAAATACCCATCAATAGTAAAGTGGGTAAATATATTACAGGATATTCACACAATAAGACACCACATGACAATAAGAATGAACAATCTACAACTACAGGCAATATGGGTGACTCTTACAAAACAAAAAGCAAACAAACAAACCAGGTTAGTGAAAGAAACTAGAGACAAAAGAGACTATGTTGTATTATTTTATTTGTATCCAATAAGAATAAACAAACAAACAAACAAACAAACAAAAACACAGGAAAATCTAATCTATGTATGTGGAAGTCAAGACAGTGGTTATTTATGCAAGTGGGTAGTGGTTGCAAGGAGTTACATGGAGGGGGTGGTTTCTGGTATGCAGGTAAGGTTCTATTTCTTAATGTGGGTGATGTTTATGAAAATGAGTTCAAGTTGATGAAAATTCATCAAGCAATATTATTAAAATAATTATGATCTGTGTGAGTTTTTAAAATGGACATTTCATAGAGCAGTTTTGGTTCACAGCAAAATTGAGAGGAAGGTACAGAGATTTTTCATAAACCCCCTGATAACATATAGACATAGCCTCCCCCATTAACAACATCCCCCATCAGAGTGGTATGTTTGTTAAACAACTGATTGATGGACCTACATTGACACATCATTGTCATCCAAATTCATAGTTTACATTAGGGTTCACTCTTGGTACCTTGAAGTTGTGACAAATGTATAATGACAAGTACCTATCATAATAATCCTATCTAATAATAGACAAGCATGGTAATTGACTGTACCTTTGCTACACCTCCTATTGGCTAATCAGCATGATATGCAAATTCACCACCAACAAAGATGGTGGCTAATTTGCATACTGCAGGCAGGATGGGACAGTGCCATCCTGCCTGCCCCACCACCATTTGGGCCTGCTACTTGCCACCTGGGGTGGTGGGGCAGGACAGCGCCATCCCGCCTGCCCTGCCGCCATCTGGGCCTGCTATCTGTGACCCAGGGTGGCAGGCGTCCCGTGTGCGACCTGACCAGGGGCAGCCAGGTGGGGCAGCAAAGGCTTGAAGGAGGCTCCGGCCTGAGCGAAGGCCTGGGTCCCAGGTGCCAGAGGAAAACCGGTGCTGGCAGCCAGGGGAAGGGAAGGCCTATTGCACGAATCTTTTTGTGCAACAGGCCTCTAGTCCTATATAAAACAAGGCTAATAAGCAAAGTATCTGAATGGTGAAATGACCGGTTGCTATGACATGCACTGACCATCAGGGGGCAGACACTCAACACATGAGCTGTCCCTGGTGGTCATTGTGCTCCCATGGGGAAGCACTGCTCAGCCAGAAGCCAGTCTCATGGCTGGAAAGCGCAGTGGCAGTGGCAGGAGCCTCTCCTGCTTCTGTGGCAGCACTAAGGATGTCTGACTACTGGCTTAAGCCCGCTTCCCACGGATTAGTCAGATATCCCCCAAAGGCTCCTGGACTGCGAGAGGGCACAGGCTGGCTGAGGGACCTTCCCCCCACCCCTTCCCGCTGTGTGCACAAATTTCCTGCACCAGGCCTCTAGTATCATATAAATAGTATCACTACCTTATTCATCCCTCCCTTTTCCCAATCCTTGGCAACCACAGATTTTTTTGCTGTCTCCATAGTTTTGCCTTTTCTGGTTAGAATCATATGCAGGGTGACCCAAAAAAAGTATACACACTTTAACAGCTAATAGCTCAATTTGAAAATGAAATATATTTTAATAAATACTGCCTTTATAATTATTCAAAGTGTGTGTGTGTACATTTTTGGGGGACACACTAGAGTATGTAGCCTTTTCAGATTGGCTTCTTTCACTTAGTAATATGCATTTAAGTTTCTTCCATGTCTTTTCATGGAATGATAGCTCATTTCTTTTTAGAGCTGAACAATATTTCATTGTCTGATACGTTGCAGTTTGGTTGCTTCCAAGTTTTGGCAATTACGAAAAAAGCTGATATAAACACTTGTAGGCAGGTTGTTACGTAGATGTAAATTTTCAGTTCTTTGGGGTGCATGATTGCTGGATTATATGGTAAGAGTATGTTTAGTTTTGTAAGAAAAGGTCAAATTGTCTTTCATAGTAAGCATATCATTTTGAATACCCACCAGCAATGAATCAGAGTTCTTATTGCTTTGCATCTTTACCAGAATTTGGCTCTTCCCCTGTTTTAATAAATATAATTTTATATGAAGTGCTCAGAATAAGCTAATTTTGAGGTCAGAGTTCTGGATTTTGATCCTTATAATCAGTGTATAATATATCTTGTTTTTGTTTCAATTTGCATGTTCTTAATGACATGTAATGTGAAGCATCTTTTTACATGCTATTTGTCATCTATTTTCTTTGGTGAGACTTCTTTTAAGGTGTTTTGCCCATTTTTTAATCAAGTTATTTATTTTCTTATTGTTGAGTTTTAAGAGTTCTTTGTATATTTTGAATAATAGTTCCTTATCAAAGATATCTTTTGCAAATATTTCTCAGTCTGTGATTTATCTTCTCTTGCTCTGGAATATCTGTAATATTCAATGCTCGCATTGTGTCATTTATTTTGCATTTAGCAGTTTACCCTAGTTATTGTGGTAAATATACATGACAGAAAATTTAAGATTTTAACCTTTTTATCTGTACAGTTTGGTGGTAGAAAGTACATTCACATTGTTATGCAACCATCACTATTATACATCTTCAGAAATTTTTCATTATCCAAATTGAAACTCTGTCCATTAAACAATATCTCCTACTTCCATCCCTCTAGTCCCTAGAAATTACTATTCTACTCTCTGTCTCTATGAATTTGACTAGTCTAAGCATCTCATATAAGTGGAACCATAATATAGTTGTCCTTTTTGTGTCTGACTTATTTCACTCAGCATAATGTTTTCAAGGTTCATCTGTGTAATACCATGCATCAAAATCTAATTTCTTTTGAAGGCTGAATAATATTTCACTGTATGTCATCATTTTAAAATGTCATATAAATGATCATTACATCAAAGCTATCAGGTCAAAATCCTTGGCCAACCAGCTGATAACTTATATAATACTATGAACAAGTTGGCCAAACTCCTGTCCAGATGTTGTACATGATCACCTTTATGATATTATTTTAGGGAACTTAGAATATTTCCTGTGCTTGCAAATGTCTCCCTTCCTCACCTCTGACATGTAATTTAAAATTCTACACAGGCTATTTCTAAACTCAAAAATTCCTGGAAAAGAATAACTTAATTAAGATGATAACATCTTGGGATGATTTAAATGTATTGCTTTCTTTTCTGGCAGGAGAGACCATAGGAGGAAAGGAAAGGAAACACTTTTCTGTTTCTAGTACATAGTGACATTGTGCCATTTAATGCTCATATCAGTTCCATAAAGTGGGACTGATAATCCTCCTCCTGGATGTGAGGAAACAGACTCAGACAGGTTTGGCAACTGGGACCAGGCAAACAACTTTCAATGTGAGAAACCGGATTTCATTTTCAAGTCTATGCTTTTCTATTAAATCATGCTGCCTATCAGGAAGAGAGATAATTCATGAAAGAAGGAAAAAAAAAAAAAAGGAAGAGGATATCAAAGAACAAACCTATCAACTTTCTAATTTTGTCCAAAGGTTGTCCTGGGTTGTCAATTCAATGAATCTATTTCAATAGAAGTTATGCTTAGTCATGAAATGACTGATGTGAAACATATCAAAATTAATTCAATTATTTAGTTCATACTGTGGTTCATTTAGGGAAGCCCTCTGTCTCTAGCTATTATACCCACAGTGGCACCACTAGTTTGTTTGTTTGTTTTCACTAAAGATAAGAGAGAAAAAACACCGGATTATCTTTGGCAGATCATTTCAGTGTTCAAAATCCTTGCTCTTCCCTAGCTGGTTTGGCTCAGTGGATAGAGCATCGGCTGCAGACTGAAGGGTCCCAGGTTTGATTCTAGTCAAGTGCACATGCCCAAATTGCAGGCTCAATCCTCAGTAGGCGGCATGCAGGAGGCAGCCAATCAATGATTCTCTATCATTGATGTTTCTATCTCTCTCCCTCTCCCTTCCTCTCTGAAATCAATAAAAATATATTTAAAAAGAAAATCCTTGCTCTCAGGGATTCTCAGATTTTCACTCTTCCTGCTAGTCTTTAAATGTATTTCTCAGAGTTAATGGTGACTTAACTGACCACTATCCTTCAAATACTAGATGATTCTCAATAAGCATTCTTTTGCCAGTTGAAATAATTCTAATGCCTTCCATTCTATCTCCTAAGTTAATCTAAATTTTCTTGTACTATAATAAAAAATGTCAAGACTGAGAAAGCAATAATTCATCTGACGCCATTCAGTATCAAATATGATCCATAATTGCCAAATGTGCTTGCTAATGTTAAGCATAAACATGAAAGTGGTTTTATTAGTTTAGTGCACATTAAACTGAAATAACCTAAACCAATATTTATTAAAACAGAGGAAGAGCTAACCATGTTACCCAAACTTTAAGATATATCTTACTATAGTGTTTTAATTTTATAGACTGAATTATAGAGAGATACTACTAGAGACTGAGTGAGGAAGAGGTAGAGGTAAAAATAGATATAATAACAGAGATGGAAATCATGAAATAAGGTATATTCAGAATATTTCTGAAGAAACTATGAAGCACAGATGCCAGAAATTATTATAAATACCATCATGAGAAATACTCATATGCCACTTAATTTATTGCATTTTGGAGATTACCTCATTTTTTGCAACTTTATTGATATATAATTTACATACCATAAAGCTCACTTGTTTAAAATATATAATTCAAAGGATTTTAGTATATTAATAGAACTGTATAATCACCACCATTACCTTATTTTAGAACATTTTCATTACTCCATAAAGAAACTCAACACCCATTAGCAGTCACTCCCCATTCCTTACTCCTTACCTCTTCTCCCATCCCTAGGCACCTACAAATGCCTTTTCTGTCTATGTAGATTAGCTTATTCTGAGCATTTCATATAAATGGAACTATACAATGTGATCTTTTATCACTAGCATCTTTTGTAAATATATTTTTTCAGATATGTGATTTGCAAGTGTTGTCTCCTATGCTGTGAGATGTCTTTTCACTTTCTTAAAGGTGTCCTTTGAAGCACAAAAGTCTCTAATTTTCATTAAGTATAACTAACCAACCTTCTCTTTCATTACTTATGCTTTTGTTATCATTCCTAAGAAATCTTTGCCTAACCCAAAGTAACAGAGAGTTATTCCTGTTTACTTCTTCTAAGAGGTTTACTTTTAAACCTTACATTAAGTCTACAATCTACTTTTAGTTCATTTTTGTGTATGAAGTTAGGTAGCAGTCCAAATTGTTATGCATATGGGCATCTAGGTGTCCCAATACTATTTGTTGAAAACACTATTTTTTCTTCTATTGAATTGAGTTCGCCTTTTTGTCAAAAATTAATTAACCAAAAATGCTAGAGTTTATATCTTGATTCTTAATTATATTCCATTGATCTATATGTTTATCCTGGTTCAGTATCAATTGCCTTGATTACTGTAGTTTTGTAGTATGTTTTGAAATTGGAAAGTGTGGGGGTTCCAACTTTAATCTTTTCCAAGAGTGTTTAGCTAGCCTGGTCTCCTTGCATTTCCACATGAATTTTAAGACTAGCTGTCAAATTTTCCAAAAAAGACAGCTGGGATTTTAACAGGGATTGCATTGAAGGTTAACTCTTTAATACCTTTCATTAGGTACCAACTATCATGATTAATTATGCAATAAATGGCTAATTATTATAAATTTGATGAAAGGTTAAAATATGGTTTCTCATTATAAGCAGTTGTCAGCAATAACAAACACATATTAGATAGAAAGCAATCAATTGTGCAACATAGGAGGGATAGAAGGAAATAACCTCAGATTTTAAAAAATGTACTTATCTATGGTGTAAGACTCAGGAACTATAAAAATATTAGATATAAAAAATCTATTGGCCTGAATACATGAAAAGAAAATGGAAAAACATTAATTCATAAATGTTCCATTAAATATCCAAAAATGTAATTTTACATTGAGGGGATTCAGAACAAGCCTTCCCTAAATGTGCCATTTTGGCATAAAGGTTATTTTGAGCTGAAGGCCATCAAGACCCAGCAGAGTAAAGGAAAACTTTTACTTCTTTAATTATGTAAATTTAGATAGGAGGCCCGGTTGAGAAAAAGAGAGAACTTTCATCTAAATGACCTGTCAGTATAGGAGGACAAACATTTAATTACTAAATATCTCCTCTTCTTACCATGCTGTAAGTTACCATCCTACTCTTTGAAGGCTCAGGCCCCTATCCCATTCCTGCACTCAGAATGGCACATAAGCCTCAACTGCCCAACTTGTCCTTGGCTTTCATTGTTTTTGTGAGGCCCCCATACATATGAAATTAAACTTGTTTTCTCCTGTTAATCTGTCTTAAGTCAATTTGATTATTAGACCAGCCAACAAACCTAGAAGGGTGGAGACAAAAATTTTCCTTCCCTACAATGACAATTGCAGCTTAACTTTTGAAATGGTTATATATCAATATAACAACATTAAGTCATAATAATGTAAGTTTATAATGATAAACCAAAATTATAAAAATCCTATTACTTATTTTTCTTATTTAATTAAAAAAGTTGATAGTGTTTATAATAATTCTAATTATAATACATCAAAAATTACTTGAGGTAAGGCCTGAAAAAAAATCAGAACATGTATTATCATTAAAGGTCCTAAAAAAGCCCTGGAAGCAACTGTCAAGAAATCAAATAATTTCTCAACTCTGCAGAATGAAATAAAGTATTTTATGTGTCTCTTTGAAATGTAAACAAATCACATGATATCTTTGTTGTGATCTGTTACCCTACAATATAGAAATCAAGAAATATTAGATCATACAATATTCTAAGAAAAACTATTTTTCCCTTTGACCTAGTTTCAGTAGCATCTTCCTTTAGTTTTGAAAGATGAATAAAGGTGCTTGTAAAAGTACTGGATCAGGTCATCTACTCTTAGTAATGGATTTTATTAATTACTATCTCACCCCTGTTAAAGTAATTTTAAAATTTTACGTGGAAAAAAATGCCTTGTTGTATAAGCCTTGCAATTGCTCTTTTACTTACTAAATGATTGCATATTGGCTATTCAGGGAGGGCTCTAGTTATGTTCAGCTTTTCAATTCCCTTTTTAATAGGGCCCTGGCTGGTTTGGTTCAGTGGAAAGAGCATCAGTCTGCCCACTGAAGGGTCCCAGATTCAATTCTGGTCAAGAGCACATGCCCAGTTGCAGGCTCGATTCCCAGTAGGTGGCATGTAGGAGGCAGCCAATAAATGATTTTCTCTCATCATTGATGTTTCTATCTCTCTCTCCCTCTGCCTTCCTCTCTGAAATCAATAAAAATATATATTTAAAAAATAGGAACAGAAACTTTAAAGATATTCCCACAGCTGAACAAGTATCATGAATTGAGAAATTTGTAAGATAATTTTATGTGATACCCTTAGTTGTTCCAAAATGTTTAAATACTAGAATGACAATTTTCTTTAGTAAAGACTATGTTCATTATGTAAGCAAGATTTATAGAAGGTAAATCTTTGCCCAGCAACAGCTAAATGAAAAATGTTAGCCATAATCTTTAGTTCAATTAAGACAGAAAATATTGGCAGAGAGATGGTGATTATTTCCTTTTTAAATTGGTTGGCATTTCCTAGCTCCAGATGCACTAGAAATATGAAGCAGACTGAGGAGAATGAATAATTTCATGTTCTTTGTCTAATAAATGGTTCAGTAGTCCTCCCCTTAGTACATGAACTATATCTTAATTTAATAGGCTAATTGAATAATAAAAATCTTTTTTTTCTTGGCTATTTATGTTTTTACTTTTTAATTTTTATTTTATTTTTTAATAAATCTTTATTGTTCAGATTATTACAGTTGTTCCTCTTACCCCCCCCCATAGCTCCCCTCCACCGGTTCCCAGACCACCCCTTGCCCTTACTCCCCACCACTGTCCTCGTCCATAGGTGTAAGATTATTGTCCAATCTCTTTCCGCACCCCCAACACCACCTTTCCCCGAGAATTGTCAGTCCACTCCCTTTCTATGCCCCCAATTCTATTATATTCACCAGTTTATTCTGTTTATCAGATTTTTTATTCACTTGATTTTTAGATTCACTTATCGATAGTTATGTATTTGTTGTCACTTTGTTGTTCATAATTGTTTTCTTTACCTACTTTCTTCTTTCTTCTTCTTCTTCTTCTTCTTCTTCTTCTTCTTCTTCTTCTTCTTCTTCTTCAAGAATACTCTTCAGCATTTCATATAATATTGGTTTGGTGGTGATGAACTCCTTTAGATTTTCTTATCTGTGAAGCTCTTTATCTGACCTTCAATTCTAAATGATAGCTTTGCTGCGTAGAGTAATCTTGGTTGTAGGTTCTTGCTGTTCATCACTTTGAATATTTGTTGCCACTCCCTTCTGGCCTGCATGGTTTCTGTTAAGAAATCAGCTGACAGTCTTATGGGTACTCCCTTGTAGGTAACTAATTATTTTTCTCTTGCTGCTTTTAAGATTCTCTCTTTGTCTTTTTCCCTTGGCATTTTAATTATGATGTGTCTTGGTGTGGTCCTCTTTGGATTCCTCTTGTTTGGGATTCTCTGCAATTCCTAGACTTGTAAGTCTATTTCTTTCACCAGGTAGGGGAAGCTTTCTGTCATTATTTCTTCAAATAGGTTTTCAATATCTTGCTCTCTCTCTTCTTCTGGCACCCCCATAATTCAGATATTGTTAAACTTGAAGTTGTCCCAGAGGCTCCTTACACTATCTTCATATTTTTGGATTCTTTTTTCTTTTTGCTTTTCTGGTTGGGTGTTTTTTGTTTCTTCATATTTCAAATCTTTGACTTGATTCTTGGGTTCCTCTAGTCTACTTTTGGATCTCTGTATATTATTTTCTTTCAGTTAGTGTATGCTTAATTTCTGCTTGGTCCTTTTTCATATCCTTAAGGGCCTCACTAAATTTCTCAGAGGTTTCTAGAAGATTCTTGAGTAACTTTATAACAGTGGTTTTGAACTCTAGATCCAATAGTTTGATTTCCTCCATTTATTTCATTTGTGCCATGTTTCTTTGTCTCCGCATTTTGGCTGCTTCCCCGTGCTAATAGAGTGGCCTTGTGTACTAGGTGTCCTACAGGGCCCAGTGGCTCAGCCTCCCAAATCACCTGAGGTAGACACTCTTGGTGCACCCCTTTGTGGCCTGTGTGCACAATCTTGTTGTAGTTAAGCCTTGATTGCTGTTGGTATCACTGGGAGGAATTGACCTTCAGGCCAATTGACTATGAGGACCAGCTGTATCTACAATGGAAGAACTGCTATGCTGGAGACACCCTTATGTGGCAGGACTTGCTTCAGTGGGGCACTGGTGCTCATTGAGTCTATCCCCTGAGTGTGTCACTTATGGATGTGAAGAGTTGTAATCTGGTATGGTTTCACACTGACCACTGGGTATACTGGCTCTTGGGATCTCCAAGGAGGTGCAAAGTCAGCCACTGCCTGAGGCCACCCAGTAGGAGCTACATTGAGATCTGCAGATTCCTCCTCTTTGTTTGGGATTTGGAAGTGCCCAGATGAGGCCCAGCTGTGAAGCAAGGCAGGCTGCTGCCGAGCCTTGGGCCTTCTTTTGGAAGCTTTGGAGCTCTCTGACCCAGCTGTAGTTTGTTAGGTTAGGCTGCGAAAGGACAGGCCATTCATATGCAAAAGCCACTGCACACAGCTTGGGTGGGGTTGTGCCGGGAGCCGGTCCACCCTTGCTGCCTGACACAGTCGCTGCAGGAAAGAAACATCTGCACAGCATATGTTTCAAGGGACCTGGCATATATGGCATACGGTTCTTAATATGTTTGCTCGCCTTCTTGGCGCTGTGTTTTAACCAAAGTCACCTCTCTGAGAAAGGTTGAATCCCCAGGTAGGGATTTTCCCCTGAAGTTAGGGAGGGAATAAAACCCCTCAACTAAGTGCCAGGCGGGTAATTAATCCCTTTAACTACGAACAATCATGCTTAAACTACATAATCTTTTCTCCCTGGAATGGAGATAAGAAACGCCCTAACCTTTGTAATAGAGATTGATAGGATTGAATCAACTGGTATAAATACAGTTGTAACAAGACAGAAAGAGACAGAACTGAGAACACAGGGCTTGGAAGACAGGACCAAGAGAGACAGAGCCTAGGCACAGAACGTTCTCTAGAGACAGAAGAACTTCGCTGGCGAGAGCATGCCGGAGGATCCTGGACAGGGACTGGCCTCGGAGCTTGGAGGCAAAGCCTGGCGAGAGAGCATGGCAGGGGATCCTGGACTGAACCTGACTGCGGAGATTGGCAGGAGAGCCTGACTAGAACCTGGTGACTGAACCTGACTGGAGAACCTGGACAGAACCTCTCTGGAGATCCTGAGCAGAACCTCTCTGGAGATCGAGAGCAGAACTTGGCTGGAGATCCTGGCTAGGCTGCTGATCAACTGAACGCTGTCTCCGTGTCATTCCTTCTTCGCCAACTCCGTCCACACCTTTGGGGACCCCTGGACCTGCTGGGTTCGGACCCCGGCATATGGCGCCCGAACAGGGACCCCTAGGTAAGCGCCCTGCACTCGGGACGGATCCGACTCCACCGTAGGAAGAGGGTGGATAGTCTTCGCCGACTCCGTCCACACCTTTGGGAATCCCTGGAACAGGATTCCCTTAGGTAAGCCCCCCCCCTTGAAAACCCCCACACTCGGGACGGATAGGACTCCACCAGGGTGCTACAGACCCCCCTATAGAGGATAAATAGGGTAAGAAGGTGGATAGTACAGAACTTAGATTGAGAAGATGTGCCATACTGAGTCCAAAGAAAGAAGACTCTGTATTGATCTTTAGATTAAGAAGATGTGCCATACTGAGTCTAAAGAAAAAAGACTCCATATTGATCTTTTAACATATATGCTTGTTAGCAGAGGAATTAAGGTTACTCCCAGTCAGACAGAACATTTTATACAAGAAATACATCCATGCTTTTCTGAGGAAGGAAAGGTTCCGGAAAGGTAAATGTAGAGGCATGGGAGAAGGTAGGCCCAAGGAGCCTTATCCTTAACCCCACTGCAGCCTTTCCACCCCGGGAAAGTGCAGGATTGGCAAGCTCTCCCTGGGGTGATAGATCAGGACTCAGGTAATAGCAGAAAGCGCCAATCCTACTCTTAAAATGGATACAAGAGAGCGTTTCAGGTTTTTCTTTTTAATGCTTGCTTTTAAAAAATAAAAAAGGGGGAATTTGCCGGGAGCCGGTCCATCCTTGCTGTTTCAAGGGACCTGGCATATATGGCATACGGTTCTTAATATGTTTGCTCACCTTCTTGGCGCTGTGTTTTAACCAAAGTCACCTCTCTGAGAAAGGTTGAATCCCCAGGTAGGGATTTTCCCCTGAAGTTAGGGAGGGAATAAAACCCCTCAACTAAGTGCCAGGCGGGTAATTAATCCCTTTAACTACGAACAATCATGCTTAAACTACATAATCTTTTCTCCCTGGAATGGAGATAAGAAACGCCCTAACCTTTGTAATAGAGATTGATAGGATTGAATCAACTGGTATAAATACAGTTGTAACAAGACAGAAAGAGACAGAACTGAGAACACAGGGCTTGGAAGACAGGACCAAGAGAGACAGAGCCTAGGCACAGAACGTTCTCTAGAGACAGAAGAACTTCGCTGGCGAGAGCATGCCGGAGGATCCTGGACAGGGACTGGCCTCGGAGCTTGGAGGCAAAGCCTGGCGAGAGAGCATGGCAGGGGATCCTGGACTGAACCTGACTGCGGAGATTGGCAGGAGAGCCTGACTAGAACCTGGTGACTGAACCTGACTGGAGAACCTGGACAGAACCTCTCTGGAGATCCTGAGCAGAACCTCTCTGGAGATCGAGAGCAGAACTTGGCTGGAGATCCTGGCTAGGCTGCTGATCAACTGAACGCTGTCTCCGTGTCATTCCTTCTTCGCCGACTCCGTCCACACCTTTGGGGACCCCTGGACCTGCTGGGTTCGGACCCCGGCAGGGTTGTAAATTGGGTGGGGCAGGGTCTCAGGGAATCACCAGGGTGGAGCAAACAGCAATGGCTGCCAGTCAGCCCTGTACCCGGGAGGTTTCTGCATCTCTGTGTCTCTGCGTCCTGCGCCCCCACACAGGAACAATGATTGCTGTGAGCACCTCTGAGATAAAATCACCCTCATGTTCCTGTCCCATGCAAGACAGTCCAGTTTCTCCCTGCATGAGTCAGGGTCCCCAGAGTCTCACCCAGAACAGGAGTTCAGAGCAATCAGGTGCTTCTATCTGCCTCCCGATTGAAAAAAAACAACAGCACACCCAGTTGTCAGCCCGTTTTGCTCGTGCCTCCTCACCTCCGCACCTCTTACCAGTCTTAATGCTCTTTTTTCTTCCCTTCCAGTTACAGAACTTCTACTCAGCCAGCCCTTCGGTGGTTCTGGTTGATATCTGTTCTGTCTTTTAGTTGTAGTTTTGATGTGGTTGTGAGAGGCAACAAGTACAGGTGTTCACCTATGCCACCATCTTGGTTCCACTACTTATGTTTTTGAATAATTAAAATTTTAAGATTACATTTGAAAATATAGTATATTGCTATTGATATTTTGTGTTGTGTATATTTGGTGTTGGAAATGTTAAATTTACCAACATCTAAATGATTATGCTGAAAAAGAAATAACTGGCCAGTTGTTTATCCTCTTGGTAGTTTAATAATAATTTTTTTAATTGAGTTTTATACATAGACAGTGAATAGGAACTATTGTATGAATATCTGAATCTTATGTAAACTTATCAAATTATTCACAATAAAAATAAAAATTATAATACCTAAACACTTCATTGATTATTATAAGTACTTCATAAATATTTATCAAAGCATCTTTCTTTTGGTATATTGTAGAACTAACCATGTTCTGTAAAATATTAAGCCAGGCAAAATATTACTTCTTTAAAATCAAGAAAGAATCAGCTTTAGTGGGCAGTGCTGATTTCCACTGGACTCTTCACCCCGTTGCTCTCCCACCTCTTTTTTCTGACTTTGTGGGCCTTTCACAATTCTACAAGGAAAGAGTTTATGAAAGAGAATACCTAAGTTTTAGAGAAGTAATAAAAGTTTATTGAAGTCACAGTGCAAACAATGACAGAATCTTGATTCAAGTTCAAGTGGATCTAACTCAAATAGTACATGGATCTTTCCATTATACCATGATTTTCTCTACAGCCAGTAGCAATTATTGGTACTATCATTACCACCAGCATCCCTGTGATTTTGCCTCCTTATCCTTTAAACTATAGTTCTAACACCTCACATCAAAGTACTATGCATATTAAAGTAGAATTGGGGGTTCCAGAGGTCACAGCCTAACTTGAAGGTGACTTCAAAGTTACGAATGAGGAAGCCTGCTCTGTATAATGAAAGCCTCTGAGAACAATGGATGTCAGAGTAAAAGGCAACCAGGAAAGGCAAAGTGTGACTTCAATGTTCTCAAATGCACCAGCTGTGTGCTAGCCCTCTGTCAGTGGTACCTCTCCATCTCATAGTTCGTCTAAAGAATTCATCTATACCAAAGCATTCATGAGCATTGCAGATCTTACTGAAGAGTTTGTAGCAAAGATGGAGGATGAGATTTAAATTGCACATTCTTCCAAAAACCTTTGAAGCTTCCATTAGATATTTATTTTCTGTTCCAAATCACTACCAGGATTTCTCTTCCTCTTCTCCTTCACTACATGTTGCCCAAACTTGTTGACTCTTCCTATTCCTTCTCTAATTTCCTCAGGATCCTCAAATACCTCTTCCCTTTAGAATGCTGAAAATTTCAGCTCTGTTTCACGTACTGCCCCCAAATTGCACCCCAAACCCCATCATGCTCAGAAAAATAAAGGCTTTCTAATTTATATTGCCCACCTTTCATAGGAGCCAATGAGAAATTATAGTATTTTTAAAAATAAGCTTGGCTATCTAAAATCACTGTCTATAAAAATTAGGAAGACTGATGCTACTGTCTATATATCCTGTGCCTGTTTCCATGTTAATTTTGGCTGTCCTCACCTCAATCTGACTCTCACCTTCACTTTCTGTAAATCTTGAACCACAGGTCTGAATAACACTAAAAATTGGAATGGACCCTTCTTCCAAAGACATTATCAATAACCATCTAACACAGTTTCATTTACTTAGAATTCTCTATGCGCTTGGCAGTGTGGTGAGTACTTTACAAATAATTGCATCTAAACCTCCCAACAAGTCTATGAAGTGGGTGTAACTTTTTACACCTGCCCTTGGCCTTTTCCTTGTAATGAAAGAAAACTTTATCATGGCAACAACACTTTGGTGGGAAAGAGTCTATGCTCACTAAGCATCCAGGAATGCGTTGCTGAACAGCTGGGGATAGGTAGGAAAGAATTATTCAGTATTGACCTGATCTCACATCTAAATGATTTAATGAGACAAAGAAAGCATATCATATTTAAATTTAATGCACTGAAGTTATGTAATGCTTAATCACTTCTCAAGTGTTGTCACCTGCATAATCTTCCTTAATTTTCATAACAACCCTGAGAAGCAAATATTGTTATGACCCTATTTTCACAGATGAGGAAAGGAGACTCATACATTTTGAAAAAAACTACACAAAAATCTGCCTTCAAATGGCAGATGAAACAGCTGTCTTTATGTCCTTATCATTTCCCTCCAGACTTTATGTACTGTAAACAACATCACGACTACATGTATAATACATGTGTGTATATACGTATACATATACATATACTAGTAGGTATGTATATGTGTGTGATTGTGTATTTCTTAAAGAAATGGCAACTGCCTTTCATGGTTGAATTATGTATACGGACGCTAATAGCAGCTCAATAGTTGCCCCTCTAAATAAGTAAAAAGTTCAGGGACAGTGAATTGATTCAGAAATTTATAATTATAAAATACAAAAATTTAATTTAATTCCATCACTTAAAGCTCATATTTCTCACCTATAAGTGAGAGGTAATTATTATAGGATTTTGTTTCATTTCAAAATATATTATTTTATTTTGATTTGTATAGGGGTGGGTATTGGCGGGTGGGGGTCCCGAAGTCTTTTCAGAGCTGAGGGCTTCTAAAATTCTGAACCCAGACCCAATAATATAGAATATTCCTTCAAGCCATATAGCAATAAAAGGAGAAAAATGAAGTGGTAACTAAAGAGAATGATGTCAGTGAAGAAGAATCAGAATGGGTGGGAACACTGAAATCAGGACAACATAACATTTATGATAAATGTTACCAAGCAAATATGAACTCCAAAGCACAGATTGTGTTTCAAACACAAAAGAACTGAGAAGTGAAATGATGACAGTCATAACAAAAGTTAACATGTTTTTAACACATACAATATGCCAAGAATTTCATAAGCATCATCTTGTATAATCCTCACATTGACTCCATGAAGCATTATTATTATTATCACCTGCAGTCTATAGATAAGAAGTGAAGATTTAGAGAAGTTACGCAAGCCCAAAGTCACCCAGCTTGTGTGTGGTTTTAGCCAAGGTTTCCAAAGCATGGCCACCAGTAGCATTTTCTCAGGCACAAAGGGAAGGTAGAAAGTGGGAAGAATAAACTATGGAGCTGCTCATCCATGGGATTTTACAAAACAAAGAAATTAGTGTTAATTCCAAAGTAAAATGTTGAAAAAAATAATTTATGGCAGCTCATACATTAAAAATTGAGGAAGTTCTGTAGCAACCTGGGCTTAATAAAAGGAATAAATGACTTTATAAAGTAGACAAGATGTACAATTTAACAAATGTGTTTAAGCTGGCTCTTCCTGTGGAGCAGCTATGTGATGGGAGAGGGAGGAGGAGGCAGAGGAAGAGAGGAGGAGACTGAATTGGAGAAGGAGAGAGATAATGGCTGAGAAGAAAGGAAAGTAACTCATCCTGAGAATAATGCAAAGGATTCTTACTGAAAGCAATGAAAAGAAATCACAAAAAAGTTTAAGTGTCATGAAAATCTAAAACATTTGGGCACGTATTTGACTTCATTGTTTAAGGTAAGGTTTGGAGAATGATTCCTTAGCTAATCTCTTCTAAAAAAAAACCCACAAAAAACAGAGGCACATTAAGTCATTTGATCACAATGATTACAAGAAAGGTTTATATAAAAGTCCCTGTTTCTCAGAGCCTCCCCATAACTCTTGCCATTTACGTCACCATTTTTGAGTCCAGAGTATCGAAGCCAAGAACTGTGCAATCATGAATAAACAGCAAACATGCCGTGGTGGGTTTATTTTCCTTACTCAGGGTTTTCTTTGGGGTGTATATAGTAGGAGTTACATCATGCATAGTCAATTGTATTGTTCATCGTCTGATTATGCACATCCCTCCCAGGAAAGCTTCCTTCTCTGAGATGCTCAATTCTATTACCCAACTCTGAGGCACAATGAAATATTCATGAGGACAATGCCAGTGTAGAGGTGTGAAATGCGAAATCCCCAGGAGAAGATGAAATTATTTTCATTCATTGCTCAATCACAATGTATTTCATATAATACAGTGTGGCAAGCTGCATACATGATCAAAAACTATATCTTTATAAACCATGGCACCTCATACTGTACTTATCATCGCTACAGATACGCGGAGTAATGCCTCACCTGGGCAGAATGCTGATGAGAGGCAGAAGACAGGCAAGCCTCTGAGTAGCTCCTACACATTTACTCCCAAGGCTCAGACCTCAAACTTCCATGTTTTATTCAGTGGAGAGTTTATTAGACCCTCACTCCGAACGTTTTTATTTTTATTTTACATACAATTCTAAGAAATTTGGTATAGCATAAGATTAATCTAAATCAAAATCTCAGGCTCTTCCATTTATTAGTTCCCATGCATCAGCTGGTAAGGAATTTAATTTTTCAAAGCCTCCATTTTCTCACTTAAATGGGTATATTTCATAGAGTAGGTATGAAGAGGTAATCACATTCATGTAAAGTATAAACACAGAGTGCCCGAGTTTAATTGAAGATTTGAAAAAAAAACACAAATATATATATGAATATATAAATATATAAATATATATATAATTGATTTCAGAGAGGAAGGGAGGGAGAGAGAGAGAAACATCAATGATGAGAGCTAATCATTGATATGCTGCTTCCTGCATGCTCCCTACTGGGGTTCGAGCCCGCAACCCGGGCATATGCTCTTGACTGGAATCTGTTCGCAGACCCTTCAGTCTACAGGCAGATGCTCTATCCACTGAGCAAAACCAGCTAAGGTTGTAGATTTTTTTTTTTAATAGAACCCGGTACCACATTGAAAACCAACTATCTTATCTGAGTCTTAATCAAAGAAAGAACAATTCTTTCCAGTGAAAAAGAAAAATGGGCTATTCAGGAATTACTAGAGAGTGATTATATATTCATCTCCATGGTGGAAACTTTCAGGGGATTTTAAAGGGTAACTATAATTTGTCTGATTGTCTTTTGTTGCTAGCATTAATATCTCCCTAAGAATTCAAAATGCATAGCACTCTGACCCTCGCTAGCATAGGGATAAACAGCTCTTCCTAACCTCATTGCACTGCATTCTAGCATAGTAATCAATGTCCTCGATGAACCGGGTCATCAAGAAATTATTAGATGTGTGTTCTTGAATGCTCTGACAAAGAGGACAAAGTAAATGAAAATGTTTGGAAAGATCTCATTTTAAAAACTAGAATTTTTAAACAATTTTTTTTTTTTTTAGGAAACTTACAGGCATAACCACTCAGCCAGTCAAGAAAACTCATTCATTCAAAACAGAGCTAGTCATGGTGCTCCAATATAGGAACATTGTCTTCCCATTCGTATATAAAGGTGGTTTAATCCTTTCAGCACTTGGACTCAATACTACCAAAGTAAGCTTTACAGGTGGGAAGAGTGAGTCGCCTAAATAATAGCCCTTTTATGACTTTTGTTTATTGTACTAAATTGGTTATCTTTCCTATTGATTTGCTGAAGCACTTTACAAAGCTCCATAAGGATGTTAAGACTATTAGCCTTTACTTCTGAGTTGTAAATGAATTTCCACAGTTTACCCTTTGTTTTATGGTTATGTTTTTTTTTTGTTTTTGTTTGTTTGTTTGTTTGTGTTGTTGTTATTGTTGTTTAGCCAAACGGAGGTATTAAATTTTAGTACAATCAAATGTGTCATCTTTTTCTTTTAAGACTCCCCCTGAGTTTTTTTCATGGAGAGAAAGCCTTTTTCCAATCCAAGACCATTAAAATATCCCTCTATACTTTCTTCTATCCCTTCTGTGGTTCCCGTTTCACATTTAAGTCATTAACCCAACTGTAGCTTATGTTTGTGCATTATGCAAGGCAAGCAAATTTCCTATAAAACATATTTTTTGACAATATAATTCCTGGCCTCTTAATGCATGTAAATAAAAGCATAGATTTTTACATTATTCCTAGGTAAAATAAATCCAATAGATATTTCATGTTACTCTAAATTGTCAAATGTTCTGATCTGTTAAAATGAGGAAATATTTTGGTGCAAAGAGAAGGAAAGAAAACTAACACAGAATGCCTACAATGGGCTAAGCCCTGTCCTGGGTGCACTAGATGTGCCATTTCACTTAATCCTCATGAGGCTGAGACTTAGAGAGGATAATGACTTAGCCCGTAGTCACATAGCTGAAGTGGAGCAATAATTCAACCCAGTTTGTTCTAACTTCAAAATGTATATTCTTTCTGTTGAGGGACATAGAAATCTTACCACATGTCTAAGGGATACATGATTATATTATTTAGGGGTTAATGTTATTTTTTCCCCAAATGCTAATGCTTTGAACAACAATTATCATTATGCTGTATCTAAGGATAGAAACTAAGGGAAAGTGGTAATATAAATGGACCTTTAGACCTATGTAAGATGAGGGCTGGAAAATGTATTATCTCCCCCATCCCCTAATTCTACTTTCTGAATTTCTAGACTAGAATTTAGTAAAAAGATGACATGATAATCCACAAAAGTTCTAGAATTTTGTATTTTCTAGGTATAACTCTCAAACTGCTACACTCATCTAGAATGGTTAAGAGCCTAGAAATAAATGGCAGAGAATAAAGTCAATTCTATTCATTGCTTTCATGTAGAGCCAAACAGAATTATTTATATTAATGTTATGCACAGTTTCCTATTATTGCCATATCCATACTAAAACTTATAGCACCATAGTGCATGAAAAACATCACCACATACATCATCACAACTGATTTCAATAATCACTACATGCGAAGAAAGCAGCATAGGCATTATTTCCCCTGTTACTACAAGGTGACACAGTTGCACTACTTACCTAGGTCCTAAGGCAGGGAAATGAATGAATGAATGAATGAATGAGCAGGGGCTACAACTCAGCTCTTGGCATTCCTAATTCAGTTTTTCCCACCATGCTGTTCTCCTTTAAAAAAAGAAAGGAAAAACCTGCCTTTAATTTTAAAATGCAATGAAAGCCTAATAAAATTGAGTTTTAAAATGATTTAGTTTATTAACATCTGCTCTGAGACCTACCCGGTTGTAAAAAGAGATGTTGTAATCTCTGCCCCTAGAGCTATTTGAGAAGTTAATAGGACAAGTATCTGTCCTTGAGGATTGAAAAAAATAACAGGTAGAACAGAAAATCTGCTGGATTCAATTCTAAGCCTGTAATTAATGTTTCTAAAGGATTTACAACCACTGTCTTATCTTCTTGGAAAGGTTCAATTTCCTAAACATTGAGTATGCCTTCTCTGTGCAGAGCATTCTTAGGGGTACTAAATACAGTGCTAAGTAAGCTACTTATAAAAACCAATATTTACTATGGCTATCTCCAAACTGTGAGATTAAGCGAGATTTTTTTCATATCTCAATTTCCAAATTCTATGTAATTAGCATGAATTTGTTTTGGAATAGTAAGTAAATAATAGAATGCATGGAAAAGGCTATAGTACAGTTTTGTTTTCTTTTATACTAGAATCGGCCTCCCATGTTAAATTTGTTTGAAAACGCTTTGCTACCATGCTGAAAGATAGGGGAAGCCAACATTGATTAAGTAATTACTATATTCAGGCCTTTTATTTATGTTTAGAAATATTAATCTTATTTACTTCTCAGCACAACTTCTCAAAGAAAATAGTATTATTCTCATTTTATAGAATTGAAATCTGAATCTTAAAGTGAGGCTATACAACTTTCCTATGGCCACATAAGGTGTCAGACCCCAAGTACAGTATTTTTTCACATTGACATAATACCTTTTTTTTAAAATCCTGCAGACAATAGGTTTGTCCCTTGCTGAGAATACCAGTCTGATTTATCACTAAAATAGAAAAAAAATTATGTGAAGTCCCCAATAGTTCCATATTTATTTTTATTTGTAGTTCCCTCATATACCAAATCTCAATTCCTGTTGGATTAGCCCCAGTCCCAATAAACTACTGCATCAAATCCATTATATCCAATCAACTGTTTTGCTTGTTGACCAAGTTTTTCCATTGTATAAAATGGAAAAAGTTGTCAACTGGTTGTTTTAAGATAATGTAATTCAAGCAATTTCCTCGACTGCTTCATAATTGATATTGACTATTTAATACCATCTTGATATTTTAATTTGTACATTTCAGATTAGAAACAAAACATAGAGTAAACAGAAATGACTCAAGTTGAACTTAGAGAACTTCCCTCAATAAAGGAAAAATTCTAGAATTACAAATTAGCAAAAGGAAACTGTCTTTTAAAGATAAGGATTTAGTCAGGAAAGGTCAAATTGAATAAATATTGATCATCAAGATGCTAAGGATTCCAATATATACAGAAAGACTAATGTTTACAGAAAAAAAGTGAGTAGATATTTATTAGAAATAAGATGAATTCTAGACATTAGGAAATTGTATTCTTCTTGGAAAGGCTTAGTGACTGGAATTAGGAAAAAGAGGGATTTCTCAGGTACCAGTGATCTCAGTATTGGTTACATGATGACACTCAGTTTGTGTATTTACTGTTTGTCTGTTATAAATATGCCTAAGAAATGACTAACAGTGAGGACTAAAAACACCCTGAATGGTTTTCAAATGATGATTTTTGCATCTTTGTACTATAGATTTTTTTGTTAAATAACAATGGTCATGAGAAGAGTTTAGGTGGAGTAGATATACTTTTGCAAAAGAAAAAGACAGAAGGAAATTTCTTAAAATCATTTCACTAAAGGAAAAAAAAAAAAGACAAAGTCTTCCTAGTCCTTGTAGTCCATAAGTATTTGACTTGGGATAAGAAAGAGCAATCTAAAATCCTTATTCACAACAGGCTCCTGGTTAATTCTCCTTTCTTCTACACACATACATAAACACATGCATTGCACTCCAAACCATGTAAACCATCTCTGAAAATAAGTCTTTGTTCTATAGAGAGTCACTATTGAGGACTCATATACTTAAATTTCTAATGGTAGGATAACTTCAGTAGCATCATAGCTGAGAAACCAAAAATGGGTTGTAAGATTATTGCTGATTCACAAAATCTTTATTGACTATATTAATCCCCTATTCTATTTAATGTCTATTAGAAATAACTTTAAAATTGCACATTTAACTTTAACAGAAGCTAATAGTTCTCAAACTTTTATGATTAATCAGGTTCATCTGAAACATTTGTTAGAAACATATAATTTTAAACCTTATTTTAGAAACTCTGATTCAGTAGATTTGCAGGGACAGCCCCAGGAGTCTATGCATTCCACCAGCATGCCAGGTAATTCTGAAACAGATAGTTAGCACACCACACCTTGAGAAACAGAGCCACTATGAGAACCTCAACTATTCACAAGTTCCAGCCAAACTCGGCATGAGATTCTAAGAGATCATAATCCACAGACCTGAATAACCAGATGGTTTTCATCCTGGAAATCTAACAATCAATGAATTAATGCCATGCTAGAGGAAAGCAAAGGGAAAAAGCATCGCAGAACAGGTGACTTCACCACATTCCCTTAGTGAGTTCTCACAGTTGTACCCTGGCTAAAGTTTTATACATTTATAAACCTTGTTCCAGGACTTTTGTAGACCTTCATCAAGTGAGACACAAAGCCTGATGTGAGGACAAAGGGTACAATTCAGTAAACTTTTATGACACCCTGACCCATGGTTGGCTAAGACCTAGCAAAGACTTTGACTAACTAGAGGCAAACCTTCTATTCTGAGACAAGCACCATTCATCAAAATTGTGACTCAACCTGTCACAATAAGTATACAAATATTACATCTGGACTGTCATGGGTTGTCAATCACAGAATGACTTACTAATTTTTCTGAAACCCAGAGCCCATCATGCCAGAAGCAGCAACCACCTTGTTTACCCCTCTTTCTTGGGCAATCTTTCTCTGCATTATCATTTTGATCATTAATGTGCTTGGGTTGACAGGAGCCAAAGAAAATTCAAATGCAACCCAGAAACAACAGAAATGTGTCATCCTGGAACATTCATGTGATCTGTTCAACCTAGGCACCTGCTTCCATGATGACTAATGCCAGATGTTTCAAGGAAAGATACAGCCTCGATTACACATCTGCTTCATGCAATTGTGCAATGATACATCACAAGGGAGTTTTCTTTTTCTGACCCTGAGTTAGCCATCAGTTGTAGCCTAATATTTCAAGACATCAGCCCTTGAACTCATTACCACTTCATCCTCTCCTGAACTTTGTCTTTAAAAAAAACATAAGGAAATTAATATTTGTCCAATATGTTCCCTCATCAACTCTGTTCCATCATCTACTCTATTATTTCTAATAGATATTAAATAGAATAGGGGATTAATATAGTCAATAAAGATTTTGTGAATCAGCAATAATCTTACAACCCATTTTTGGTTTCTCAGCTCTGATGCTACTGAAGTTATCCTACCATTAGAAATTTAAGTATATGAGTCCTCAATAGTGATTCTCTATAGAACAAAGACTTATTTTCAAAGATGGTTTACATGGTTTACCATCTAAAGCAATTATACTTATAGAAAACCGTTTCTGGTTTCCATTAAGGAGATGGCTGGATATCTGATATAAAGGTAATATATGTTGGTTACAGTAGGTAAATGAGAACTAGCTAACATCTGCAAATAGCTTGGAAACAAAAATCACTACACTGGTGTTGCTAAAAGTTGGTATTAGGAGTCTTTCAGAATTTGTATAGCTAACTGAACCTAAAACTACAAAAAAACCTAGTAATAATTATATGGATTATAAATACTAACAAGTTCTCTTTAATTATATACTCCTGAAAAAAGTTCCATAAGCAAGAGCATAACTATGTTTACTCAATTGCTCAACAGAAATTTATAGAGTATCTTCCCTGTGCCATTCACTGTCTTAAGTATTAGGGAAATAGTCATGTGTTTTACCCTTATCTAGTCCAAGAGGGGAAATGGACAATGGTTAGGATATCCATAATAATAAAAGGGTAATATGCCAATTAGGCTGGACATCCTTCCAGGTATAATTCTGGACATCCTTCTGGATGAAGCTGGAGCCAGAGCAAAGCCGGAGTCCCAGGTACCTGCTGGTGGTCGGAGGGAAGCAGCCCGGATCCTAGGTGCCTGTGGCGGCCAGAGGAGGGAAGTCAGGTCCCGGGTGCCAGAGGGAAGCTAGTGCCGGCAGCCAGGGGAAGAAAGGCCTATTCTTGCATGAATTTTCATGCATCAGGCCTCTAGTAAATAGATAATATAACAACTAATTGAAATATAAGTTCTGAAGGAAATCAGCATGGTTGTGATAGAGAACAACTAGAGGAATCTTGTGAATTTTATCCAAGAAGTGACATTTAAAAAGACAAAGATTAAGAAAACTAAGATCATGCCCAGAGCAAAAGAGGAGTGTTCTGAGTAGAGGAAATAATGAGGCAAGTCTTGTTGGTGTGTTTTAGGAACTGAAAGGAAGTCAGGTGCCTGGGAATGGGTAGGAAACAGATCTTGGAGGACTTCGTATATTATTGTAGAGAGTTTGGGTTTTATTTTGAGATGGGAAGCCATTAAAGCATTTACAGTGGAGAAATGATATGAACATACATTTTTAAAAATCACATTGAATGTAAAGGGGAGAATGTAATGAAGGAGGCAAAGGAGGTCTGTCATCACAGAGATCCTCTAACTTTAGAGTGCACACAAATATCTGGAGATCTTGTTAAAATGCAGCTTCTAATTCTCCAAGTCCAGGGTGGGGCAGTGATTTTGCATTTCTAACAAGCTCCCTGATGATGCCAACACTATTGCCCATGTACCATGCTCTGGAAGCCAAACATGAAATACTCTCATAGTCCAGACTTTTGTCTGTTTCAAGTTGGTGGCTTGAGCTAGAATAAAAAATGTGGTAATAAAGAAAATTCAGATTTGAAATATATCTGGAAGTTACAATGAATAGGTTCTCTACAGTGTGTCTCTTAACATTACAGCAGAGGGTATATGAAGACCTCTGAAACCAACATTTCTAAAAGTCAAGGGAATTCTGAAGTTCATATCTCAACACTGGGTATGGATGAAGATAACAGTTGAGGAATTAAATGTAGAGGTGGACACTTTCAATGAGAATGCCAGACTTTAGCCTGGGAGTTGGGGAGAGGGTTGAAGGTGGTAGTGGGTGGAACAGAAATGTTGCCTGTTTGTCTGACAGCCAGGGTATTACCAGCAGTGTGTTGGTAAAAATAGAAGACTATACAGTTGCACAGGGAAGTACCTTGAACCACAAAGTCAAAAGCTTCAAGTCTTAGTTCTGCCACATTCTGTCTCTTTGGAAAAACAACAACAACAACAACAACACCCACTAGTCTCTTTTACCTGTTTCCCTCATTTAATAAAATATGATGTAATGAGATCATGGACATGAAAACATTTAGCATGGTGCCTATTATAAGAAGGTATTAATAAAGATCAATCGAACTACACTTATGCATCTTAACAGGGGACCATTTTCTGCTTCTTCTGAAGATATAAAAAAACAAAAACATTTATATAGCCATAGAAGGGAGTGATTTCATATCATGGAATGTGTCCCTATGAAACCCATATTATTTCTGCATTGCTAAAGATGTTTACTGACAATAAAGTTGGAAATTCTGTTCTTACTTAGAGACAATAAAATCACCTTTAAATTCAATATAGCCCAAGCTTCTGCAAATGCCACAAAGGTTACTTTCAATTAAATATAATAGTAGGTTAATACTGAACTTAAAGAGTTTATTCAGTCCCTTAGCCATACCTGAAAAGATCCCTAAAAGGTAGAAGACTATTATCAAAACTCAGGAAAACATAGAGTTTGGCAAAACCAAGGAAGGCTTTCTCACCACAATAGCCATCACGATTTTCTCCTGACAATTTGATATAAGTCTTCTACTGTTTGCTTGTTTGTTATATTATTTGTACCAAGAAAGAGCTTCCCTTTAAAGTCATTCCTCTTTCCCACACTCGCAGAAGAAATGGAAAATATCTGATCATACTTTATAACCCAGGTCTGATGTGAAGTAAGGCTAACTTCAGTGATGTGTCTTTTGTAATTAACATAAAATATTTGCATACAAGCAAAGTTCCAGAAGTCCCCCAAAGTTGTTTGATCTCTAAGTGGGTAAATGACTCCTGTAACTGTATTCTGCATCATTAATTCATAGTGATTACAGACTTCCCAGTGACACAAAGGCATTCTCAACCTTTCAGATTATAAACTCAAAACAATGAGCTTCTTTACTCTATAACTTTAAAAATCATGGGCTTTATAGCTTTCTCACAAAAGGAAAGAATTTATAGAGTACATCTCGTATAGCCCTGTGAGTTTGTTTACTCACTGAATCTTATGCCTGAAGTGAACAACCAGCACCTCCCCCAAGCCTCTGCCTCTCTCTCTCTCTCTCTCTCTCTCTCTCTCTCTCTCTCTCTCTCTCATCCCTATCTCTATATCTCTATCTCTATCTCCCTCTCTCTCTTTCTTGCCCACCCTCCCTCTGCCTGCTATAACAATACTCAAATCCAAGAAGAAGGTCTCTAACTTTTCCCTTGGCATCTAATCTGGCAGAAAAGAAACAATAATTTTGGTCATTATCATTGTGCACACACTGTTAGGCAACATTTAGGGTCATGCCCAAAATGTCACATGCAAGTCTAGCCCTCTATAAGAATGTCTCACATAACATTTCTAAGTCAATTTCTCAACTACACAGAATCCCTCAAACTCAAGGGAAATGTCAAGGTATTCCCAACCCCTGAAAAACAGTCATTGTCCTCTTCCATTCACATTCAGGACACACCATGAGGGAACTGAATATTCCAACCACACAGATTATTTTAACCCTGCAAACTAGCCATTCCCTCTACTTGGTTTCATGATAAATAATGCCAAGTGTTTGGGTATCAAAGATGAAAAATCAAATCCTTCCAAGGACTTAACAGTTAGGTGCTTATCGCTTACCTGTACTCCTTCAATGGCCTTGCTCAGACTCTCCCTGCTTCAAATCCAACCCACTTAAATCCATACTACACACTGACCCCAGAGAAAGACATCCAAGGTGCACATTTGATCACAGCACTTGGGCAATGGGAGAGTTTGAATTTAATATATCAGACCTATTGATATTCTTGTCTGACTCCCTCACTAAACTATCAAACCTTTAAGGCAGGGAACAAATCATATTCATCCCATTAATCCTGTAAACTAACACCAGGCATAGCATTTAATAGATACTTCATAAATGCTTGTTGAATTAGTAAGTAGTCATTTTTAAAATCAGATTCCCAAATATGGAAATCAAGGAAAAAAGTGGCAAAAACATAGGACATGATAAAGATGCCAAACCACAGATCTCCTGTCACATCCTCTTGCTCCCCAGAGTAGTTAGAGTAATATGTAAAATAAATGTTTTATGTCACAACCACCTGCTGCATCCGGAGCCTCTGAGATCACATAACATCCCAAGTGATATGCAGGGAAATCATATTTCACACCAACACATTATTACTGAAACAAAGGAAAGCTGTGCTCTAGATTTTAAGTAAATGGGACAGAATGATGTTTTCTAAACACAGTGTCACTAAAATGGATTTGAGTACATATCTTCTAGTAATAACATCTTAATACCCACATTTGCCTCCTTATGCCCACTACACATGCACAGATGCATGGAAAAACACACAAGGTTTTTGATACTGCAAACCTTACTGATACATGGGTGGTGAGGGGGGGGGGAATTTACCCTTAACTGCCATTTCTCCTCGGGTCCCCCAAACTGCAATATAATAATAGTCATTACTGCCATAATAACAGTAATAATGTTTTTTGCTGCTACAGCACTTCTTAGATGATCTCAAAGCATGACTGCATCATGACTATAAAAATTAAGAATGTCCACCTCCTGTAGAGATGGTGTTTATAATAAGGGAGGTAGCTCAGACTTGCCTGACACTCAGAAGTCAGAATTCTGAGTAGGCTTGCACAGATATGTTTCTTTTATTTAGCTAGAAGAGGGTGATTTTATGGGCACAGGTCAGGACAAGTCTCCAGAGGGGGCCAAGTCTCCAATACTCACTGACCTTATCAAATACATTTTATACTAATAAGGAGGAAGAAAAATGTTAATGATTCCATGGTTTAAATATGCAAAGTGCCTTTCAACTCATGACAAATAGATAACCAGCTGCCCCATCTAGTCTTGGTCTCCAGCCTCAAGCCAAATTTTCTGTATGACTCAAACTTTTTCTTGTCCCCATTCCATGTGATTTTTCATAGCTTCCCCAATATATCCCTGCATGTACTGCATGGCAATTATTGCAATGATCTTCCCATGATCCCAGGGAATCATATAAGAGACTCTAGAAAACAGAAGGAACCCATTTTACTTTTCATGAAACATCCTTCCGTAAGAAGTGACCTAAGTCATGTGAGGCTGAGGTATTTTTGCCCCAGTCTAAATTAGAAATTTCCCTTCCCCACCCTTCCAGATATATTCAATATCTACCAAATACTTATGAAGTACCAGGTTAAGGCAGAACACTTGAAACTGTGATATGTAGAGATGGCTTCTCTGCCCTTGAGGCTAAAGATGACAAGAGGGAGTAGATTAGTCTTGCTTGCACACTGTGGCTGACCCAAGAAATTTAGTCTCTACATGGTAGTAGAAACATTAATTGAAAATACAAAGCATCATATTGCTCACCTTCTCAAAACTCTCTCATCACACTTGCAATGATACCTAAATTCTAACCATGATCTACAGGCGGGTCCCTGGTTCTCTTGCTACCGGTTTCTCCAATCTCATTCTCTTCATGTGATCTCTCCACTTAAGGTTCACTCACTTCCTTTATGCTTCTGTAAGAACTTAAGTGTGATCCCATCTCAAGCTTTCTGCACTTACTGCTCTGTCTTCTAACAATCTCCCCCTTACCTTCATCTGACTTGCTTTATCATTCCATTCAGCTTTCTCCTCTAATTTCAACTTCTCAGAGAAGCCATCCTTCATCACTTCTAAAATGGCCATCCCAATCTGTGATTGTGTTTTTTAAATTTCTTTATTGATTAAGGTATTACATATGTGTCTTTATCCTCCCACTCATGCCCTCACACACACCCCCATTGTCTGTGTCCATTGGTTAGGCTCATATGCATGCATACAAGTCCTTTGGTTGATCTCTCCCTCTTACCCCCACCCTCCCTTATCTTCCCTCTGAGGTTTGACAGTCTGATCGATGCTTCTCTGTCTCTGGATCTGTTTTTTGTTCATCAGTTTATGTTGTTCATTATATTCCAGAAATGAGTGAGATCATGTATTATTTATCTTTCTCTGACTGATTTATTTCACTTAGCATAATACTCTCCAGTTCCATTTATGCTTTTGCAAATGGTAAGAATTCCTTCTTTTTTACTGCAGCGTAGTATTCCATTGTGTAGATGTACCACAGATTGTTTATGTCTATCTTTGTAGCCTACTATATATTTTTTACCATACTTATCCTATCTGACATCATAATATATGTTTATCTGGTTGGTTAATCACCACTGGTCTTCTCCACCAGAATGTAGGTTCCATACAGACAGTGATTTTGTTGTGTTCATCACTATAACACAAGCACCTAGAATAATATTTGGTACATAGTGTCTGGCCAATAAATATGTTTTATAAATGAATAAATAGTGGAGAGATTCTCTATACCTACACTTCACCTAATAATACCATAGGATCACGTATTTGTTCCCAAATACCTTAAGGATTCTTTAAGTTCTTCAAGAAGGGAAAAGAGAAAGAACAGGTTTTTACCTGTTACACTCAAACACATCAATGTGGACTGCAAATATTACCCATGTGCCTGAAAAGATTCTCTATGGCCATAACCCCACATTTAGCCCTTCTTTACATGGTAGGCACTATAGTAATTATTTTATGACTGGAGATTGGCTATCCAGTAATCAGACAGCATCCTTCACTGATGTGTGTTAACCCAAGAACATAGATAAATCTAATCACTGTGCCTCTTTTTCTACAACTGCTCCTTCTATTTCTCTTGAAGAGAATTAGACTTGATGCATTTGTTATTCCCAAGAAAGTTTCCCTATGGGAGCAATAACAGGAACTGGATTGTTTTCATAGAGCTTCATGTCTATCTTGTTAGCCTCTAAAAGTCAAATTTTTGTATCTTGCTTCCCTATTTGTATTTCAAACTATCAAAACAAGTTTGTGCAACCAAAGAGCTACTCAGTTTAATTCACCAATAGTTTGGATGCCTATTTCCAACACACACAATTCTCTGTGTAAAATGTTAATGAGCAAAATGTAAGGGTACAAAAGCTCAAGCCCTACCAAAATGAACACACACATTATGAAATATGCCAAATTGGTGCTTTTGAAATTCTGACAGGTTCAAATAAGTCTTGGAACTTAGTGTAAATGTCTCATTCATAATTGTCCCTAATTCTGTATGAAGCTGGCTCACCAAAAAAGATCATTCTATTCTTCCCAACCCCTTGCCCCCATGCCTAATAAGAATATTGGTTCCCATTGCCAACAGGCATCCCAAGAGCTTGCTCTACCACATGTGAGAAAACAGGCTGATGGCATAGTTTTTAGACCTCTTTTCTGCTTTAACAATAATTTAACACTTGGCTCAGTCTCATCGGCTGACTATAATACTAATTCAGAAAATGTGGTTTCCAATCACACAGAACAAGCCTTATTGTCTCAGCAGTATTTCATCCCATCATCTGTCTTTCTAGAAACTGAGGTAAAACACTGCATGTTTCACCAAAAGGTTTATTAAAAGTCATTATGTTGTTTTGTTATTTTTGTTTTGTTTTGTTAAAAAACAAAACAAAACAAAACAAAAACCACTGTATTGGGCTGAGCTATAGAGAATATCAAAATCTATTTTTCCAGCCCTGGCTTGTGGGGCTCAGTTGGTTGAGAGTCATCCTGTGCATGAAAAATTCATAGGTTCAATTTCCAGTCAGGCATATGCCCAGGTTGCAGGTTCAGTCCCTGGTCAGGGTGCAAATGGGAGGCAATCATCCGATGTTTCTCACATCGATTCTTCCTCTTCCTTCCTCTCTCTACAATCAATTACAAAATATTTAAAAACTGCTTTTCCATTTCTGACTTAAAAATGCATCCAGAGCTATGCAGCCGCACACCCATATGTTCATTCATTCATCTATCTTCTCGAACATACATTGGACAGATATCTACTCTTGGGCAGACACCCCTAGAATTGGAACTATAAGTATTAACAAGACATGATTCTTGTTCTGACTCAACTATCTACATTAAACCAAAGTTTTTATTTATCTTCTACAACAATAGCTTTTAGGTACAAATATGTGTAGTCTAATGTTTCCCCAATTAATTTCTCTTTCATGACTCTCTACCAAACCTTTCATTAAATCCTATTTCCTTGATTGATTATTCTTATAGCCTGTAATTAATAAAGTACTTTCACATATAGCATTTTACTTAATTTTCATAACAATCTGTTAGCTAGATGTCATAAACCTCAGTTTATTGAAGCAGCAGCCGAACCACAGGGATGCTATGTCACTTGCCCAGGATCACACATGGTCTTATGAACAGAAATGACATTTCTGACTCCACATAACTGCTCTTTGGTTTCCAGTTGTAAACTCTAACATCTCCTTCTAGTCTTTGGTCACACACTCAGTTAGCAAATATTTATTGAGCATCAACTCTGTGCAATATATTTTGTTAGGCAGATATAGTCCATCCTTGACAATTTGGTCAATTTCTTTAGTTCTGAAATTGATCAAAAGAAGCTGTTCATCTCTGTGTTCCTTGAATTTTTTACTGTTTTCATTGATTTGAGAGAGAGAGAGAGAGAGAGAGAGAGAGAGAGAGAGAAGGAGAGAGAGAGAGAGAGAAACATAAATGATAAAAGAGAATCATTAATTGGCTGCCTTCTGCATTGCCCCTACTGGGGATTAAGTCCACAACCCTGGCATGTGCCCTGACCGGGTATACTAGTAGAACCATAACCTCGTGGTTCATGGGTTGACGCTCCACCACTGAACCACATCAGCCAGGATGTGTTCCTTGAATTTAGAACTATTATCCTCCACGATTTATAAACAAATTTGTAAACTATCACATGGAGTCTCACTTTTCAAGTACATGCTCACCTTAGCTCCACAAAAAAATCAAATATTTCTCCATAACTAGTATCAATGTCTAAATTCTCCTTTTATTTTTAATAGTAGTTCTTAGCCTCAGCCATTTTTTACCATGCCCCACCTAGAGAGAAAAGTGAGTAGAGGAGAAAAGAAAGAGATAAGTAGTGTGGTATTTCTTGGGCAGAATTTGAGATGCATAGGTGGCTGAGCAGCTAGATGCACAGGGTCCACAGAAAGTGTAGATGGAAGTCCATCAATATAAATGACTCAACCAAAACACAGGTTACACAGATTGTTCCGTGATTTCTGGCACTTTTTAACCAAAGCCACTGCCCTCATTAGCTTCATTTTGCATTTGCTTTTCATAGAGTTACTTTAAACCCTAGTTCAGAGAGATGGCCTTTGGAATAGAAAAACAATGTGAAATTAAAAGCATATGCTTCAATGTACTGGGGTCATGTCTGGGTCTGGAAATGGAAAGAGGGACAGCAGGTTTTTATGTTCTCTTGTGCAAGTCCAGGACATTCTTTAAAATGAAGCAGTCAAAAAATATAAATATTTCCATTAGTCAAAGGACACCAAACCAAGGTTCATCAAATCAGTGACTGTGAGAACTTCTCCAAATGGAAATACTTACGAGAAGACTGAGGCAATCATTGTTACCAAGAACTTCTGTGAGACATATTCACCCTTCCCTCTCAGATTCCAAGCAGATATCTCATGGCATAGAGAGATAAAGCAAACTAAAAGAATTCAAGGGGACAGGAGTTGAGTGGAGAAGGGTAAAAAAAAGTAAACAGAAATGAGGATAGAGAATAGCTGGTATAAAGAGAACAAGTGTTGGAATCAGATGGACATTAATTTAAATTCTGACTTTTACCATGTGTCTTTGCCCAAGTTGTCTTATCTATATAGTGGACATGATTATATTTAGTTTATAGAATAAACTAGAGGCCCAGTGCACAAAATTCATGCACAGAGGGGGTGTTCCTCAACACGGCCTGCACCCTCTCCAATCTGGAACCCCTCAGGGGATGTCTGACTGATGTAGGAACTGCCTGATCCTACAGGGAACGGGCCTAAACCGGCAGTTGGACATCCCTCTCATAATCCAGGACAATTGCCTGATCGCACCTAACTGCCTCTGCCTGCCTGCTTGATCACTCCTAACTGCCTTCCCCTGCCAGCCTGATCTCACCCCCAAATGCCCTCCTCTGCTGACCTGATCTTGCCCCCAACTGCCTTCCCTTGAAGGCCTGATCTTGCCCCCCCCCTCCCCTGCCAGCCTGGTCACCCCCAACTGCCCTTCCCTGCCGGCCTGATTGCCCCTAACTGCCTCTGCCTCGGCCCCCACCACCATGGCTTTGTCCAGAAGGAAGTTGAACATCTGGAAAATGGCTGGTCGAAAGGTCTAATTAGCATATTACTCTTTTATTAGTATAGATAGATTATATAGGATAGGATTGCTTAAATGGGGTGGGGGGAGCCTTTTTCAGCAGGAGGAGATGCTCTTGGCAGGCAAAAACACATAATCCCTATATCTGGACTGATAGCCAACCATATGCACTATACTGCCAAACCAGTCATTAAAAAATTGAATTGCTTTCTTTTTTTTTAATGTATTTTATTGATTTTTTACAGAGGATGGGAGAGGGATAGAGAGTTAGAAGCATCGGTGAGAGAGAAACATCAATCAGCTGCCTCCTACACACTCCCTACTGGGAATGTGCTCGCAACCAAGGTACATGCCCTTGACAGGAATCGAACCTGGGACCCTTCAGTTCGCAGGCCGACACTCTATCCACTGTGGCAAACTGGTTAGGGCTGAATCACTTTCTTACACCTTACACCAAACAGCTTTTGCCCTAAAAACCCCTCCTCAGTCCCCACCTTAGGTTTTGCCTTCACAGATCACCCAGAGTAGGTTCTAATTCAGCTGTGGGTAAACTACGGCCTGCGGGAGGATCTGGCCCGTTCGGCTATTCTACCACGGAGCCGAAAGAGCGGAGGGTTCTCTTGCTCTCCCCTCCGCTCCTTCACCAGCAGCAGTGTTAACATGTATTAGTTGACACAAACACTCCATCCATGCTTTTGTTCCGGCCCTCCGGTCCACTTTAAGAACCCATTGTGGCCCTCGAGTCAAAAAGTTTTCCCACCCCTGTATTGATCAGTTTCTATGCCAGTCAGTATGAAAGCTCCACCTCCTAGGCAGTCATTGGTTCCTCGCAGTTCACCCAGATTTGGTTCTGATTGGTCAGTTTCTATGCCAGTCAGCATCTCCGGGCCTATCTCTGGGCCTGATCATAGAGGTGGGACTGATCAGTAGCCACCCTAGGCTGCTGGCCATCGGGCTGAACTGCTGATCTCTGGGAAAAAGAGAGAGAGGCTTGGCTGCTGGCAAGGCCCAAAGAGAGAAGCAGGGTCTGATCACTCTGCTTCTCTGGTCACCCTGCTTCTTTCTCCAGGCCTCACCAGCAGCCGTGGCCACTGCTTATCAGCCCGCCTCTCTCTCTCTGAGAGGTCAGCAGTTCAGCTCGCTCGCCTGCTGTGCACGCAGCCTGGTGTTCAGTGGAGCCTTTGGTCGTTTTGGATGTTACGACCCTGGCTCTTTAAATATATAGATGTCAAGAGTAAATGAGATATTGAATGAAAAGATACAACATGGTGTTTGAGAGACCAGTCTCTCAATAAAGAGAAGTAGTAGTGATTATTGTTGTTTATTTTAGAGTAAAAGATTAGAGAGTAAAAGTGATGTTCTCACCAAATAATGTCATTCTCAAACCAGATTTTTAAAGAAATTTCTATTTTTAAAAGTCTATCTGGATATGCCAGAAATTTTAAAATTGACTACTAATTGCACTATTCTGATAATTCTATAATGTATGGATAGAAATTACGCCAAATAAAAAAAAATTATTTTGAGTGCATGGTGATTCTCAATCTTCTTATGCTTATCAGAATCACTTGTGCAGATTTTTTTTATTGATTTTTTTTTTTTTTTACAGAGAGGAAGGAAGAGGGATAGAGAATTAGAAACATCGATGAGAGAGAAACATTGATCAGCCGCCTCCTGCACACTCCCTACTGGGGATGTGCCCACAACCAAGGTACATGCCCTTGACTGGAATCGAACCTGGGACCCTTCAGTCTGCAGGCCGACACTCTATCAACTGAGCCAAACCGGTTACGGCCAGATTTTTTTTTTTTTTTTATCAACTCCCCAGGTCTCAACGCCACAAATTTGGATAGGACTCAGACACCTGTATGGTTTTTTAAGTTCCACTGGTGTTCTGATGCCCAAACAAGATTGAGAATTGCTGTTATAAAAACTACGTAAGTTTGAACATTCTGGTAATGTAAGGTTCTGTAATACCATGACCCTGAATCAGTGTAAAACATCAGTAGGGGAATAAATACACATTCAAGACAGTAGCCTTCTTTATCAAATTAAAACCTTTGGTTACAAGATTTTTTTCCCCTGCAACTATTTACTGAACTTCCTCTACGTTTATACCCATCTGTAAAGCCCTATAGGAAAGACTGAAGATACAATAAACCCCTCCTCTAAAATGCGCTCCAGGTTTTAACCAACCTTGGATGGATCTATCTCAGGACATGTATAATCCAATGGCTTCTGCCTCAAATGTGTGGAGAAGCACACACTTGAGATTGGATTGGTAACTCTATGTATCATGTCATGTTCTCTAGAGTGATGGGGGTAATTGTTCTGTAATTTGACATTTTGCTTCAATTTGCTTGGCCACCTCTATCTGTGCAAGCATTGATCAGTATATGGAAAATGAGTTCCTTCACTTCAGATTGGGTCTCCAGGGAATTAATACAATCAAATGAAGGTTTCTTTGTGAATCAAGACTAAATGGTTAACACTGTACCAAGTTCCAAGAGAAGACCCATCATTGCCCACCAGTGCTTCTGAGGTGCTCTTTTCATTCATGATTACAGCTCTAATAGTGTAAGATACCATCATCCCCACTGTTCTAAAGGAAAATAGTTATTAAAAAACACAAACCTTGTGTTCTTCTATCATAAAGTTAACCATTTTCTAAAGCTTTGTTCACAAAATCCAGAAGAGCTCACAATGCCTTTGTTTTTAAATATGCAACAATAACAAAAAAACTGTTCCAAATAAAATTTTAAATGAAATGCCAGAAACTTGGGAAAATGTACTCAGTGGGCCAAGAAAACAAAAACAGTGGATGGTGATGAGAGTCTCCCTTCTCTTTCATCAGGTTTCACTTAGCTAAGGTCAGTCATGCAATTGCAGATAAACAAACAAAGGAACTTACATTTAAACATGGTACATTCCTAACAGGGCTTCTCAGCATGGGGGACACAGGCCATTCAGGGCCTCCCTACCTTGTGGAAGGACCAGCTGCTCCTCATTGCTTGGGAAGCGAGTGTGAAGAACATCAGTGACTTATAATTAAAGAGAAGAAATTCCATTCAGATGTCATCATAAAGGGAAATGACAGAGACACCAAAGAAAAGAAGACATTAAAAAAAAATTAAACCCACTAAACCCCTTGAAGGCCTGACATGACCTCCAATTATAAGCAAACCAGATTGCCCTTAAAAGAATTATCTTTTTGATAGGAAAGCCACATAAACTGAAATAAAATCAGGGGGCAGGGGGAAGCTATGTAGGTAAGAAAATAACAGTTATTTTAAAAGCTTAACAATGTAAATAAGCTGGTGAGAAAGGAAGGGGAGATCTCAAATCCTCTCACTATTTACCTTCTTTAGAACACTGGGGCTTTTATAGGTTTCCAACACTGACTTTACCAGACAGTCTTAGTCTTATCAAATAAGTTTAAGGTTAAATCACTTTGAGGTACCCTGGGTATTTTCTGTTTCTTATAAACATTTAGATAGAATGAAATTTTCTATTGGTTCACTTATTTTGTTCTCTCTCTCTCTCTCTCTCTCTCTCTCTCTCTCTCTCTCTCTCTCTCTTCCCTCCTTGCATCTCTCTTCCTTTCCTTCTCTCTTACTGTCTCTCTTTCCCTCTCTTTGCATAAAGAGAAAAGGTCCAATGTATTTTTCACTATGTTCCCTGGACATCCAAATAGAAACATGCCTCCTGAAAAGATTAATCTTTCATTGAAATAGTCCTTTATAGATTTTTTGAACCTGAAAGGAAATTACAGAAAACAGTCCAGCTCCCATGGGCATTGTGATTCAAACAGAGTGCCATCCCAAATATTTGCCTGGGCTCTGAGTTGAATTTGAGTTGAATTGGTACAGTGTGGGTAAATGGCAAACAAGTGGCCTGAAGTAAAAAAGCAGAGAAAAAATCATGTATCAAAGATATGTGCACCGCTTGCTTGCCAAGTTACCAAAGTATTGGCTTCTTTTAGGCAGCAGAGATATCTGGGACTCTTCAGGTTTAATTTTTATATTCCAAGACCCAAGTCACTGCCCCTAAATGGACTTGTATCACAGCGGGGTAACTATGCAATAAACAGCTAGCTCTATTGTTTGAATATTTGGAACCTAAAATAATGCATTAATGTTTGTAAGTTACTGAAAGACTATTAAGACTTTCTGTTTACCAGATTCCATCAGTTAAGTCTTGAAACAGCATATTCATTGGTCTCACTCTTCAGAAGCAGCATAACATGAATTAAAGGGCTACAGAGACTCCATTTTAGACCCTTCACCACCACAGGTCATGAGACTTTGAAAATAAAAATTACTAACATTTACCGAGAATTTAGTATTTACCAGACACCTGACATGTATCAAGACATGTAGTCTACAAATTATCTCTAAGAATTAAATATTATTATTATAAATTATTATTATTATTAATGTGGAAACAAATAAAGAGTGGTCAGATGGCTAATTTGTGAAGAGGCCAATATTTGAACCCATGGTGCTGAAGATTAAATAATACATAAAATGACCTTAACTTTTAAATAGTACTACTGTCCTTAAGGCAGTGGTTGGCAAACTCATTAGTCAACAGAGCCAAATATCAACAGTACAACGATTGAAATTTCTTTTGAGAGCCAAATTTTTTAAACTTAAACTATATAGGTAGGTACATTGTTATTAACTTAATTAGGGTACTCCTAAGGCTTAGAAGAGCCACATTCAAGGGGCCAAAGAGCCGCATGTGGCTCATGAGCCTCAGTTTGCTGACCACGGCCTTAAGGGGACTTCTAATACCAGTCATGATGAAGTAATGCAAACCAAATTTCTCTTCCACCTTAAACAACAATAAAACTGAGGGGATGAGGGCAGAGTGTGAAACAATGATATTCAAATATTTGGCAACTGGCAGCACAGGCCAGTGATTCCTGAGAGAAGAGAAACAAAGTGAGCTCTATAATTGCCCTAGATTACTTCCTGGAGAGTTTCCAGGCTGCAGTGCAGAAAAAGGAAACCCAAATAGAACCAGAAGCCTTTATGAATGAAGGAGACAGAACTTGGAACTTCAGGCTGAATTAAGGAGACAGAGTTTGGAATCTGAGAAGGCAAAAGCAGCTAGAGTTAGTGGGGCAGAGTACAGTAGAGGAAGGAGTTGCACAAAGAAATATCCCCCAGAGGGCTGAAGAAAGAGAGTCTTTGAATTTGGGGCTGAGGACCAATGCACATGCGTGTGAGAAGAAACTATCCAAGGCCAGGAAAGAAGTGAACAATTCCTGAAGCTCTCACGAGGCTGAAAATAATTCTGTTTAAACCAGATTGGCAGAAAAGACTTCCAAATACATGAGATTTAGGTAGAGTCTTCATATGGCATTGCCTAAGAAGTGGGACTAAATTAGTCTTCAGCTAAAGCAGGGATGGGGAAACTTTTTTCTGCCCAGAGCCATTTGGATAATTTGATGGCATACAGAATTATCAGCTTAAAAATTAGTCTGCTATATTTGGTCAAATGTTTAACTAACTCATCCCTAATGCCATGGCAGGGCCAGAACAAATGATTTTGAGGGCCTTATATTCCCTGTGGGTCCAATGTTCCCCACCCCTGAGCTAAAGGGAGAGTTTGGGTCTGCCCTAATGAAATTTAAAAACAAGCCTCAAAAGGATCAAATTGATTCCAACTAATTTAACTGCAACCCAGAACAAAGCCAAATAATATTTAAAGGATGAAATAAAATTTAACATCCAAGTACATAAAATTTACAATGTTGACACCCAGTAAAAAATTATGAGGCAAAATTAATCAGTGGAACTAGATCTAGAAATAAAAAGATGACAGAATTAGTAGACAAGGAGATTAAAACAGCAACCTTCAATATGCACAGTATATCCAAGAAGATAGAGGGGAAAAAACATGAGCATAATAAAGAGAAAAATGGAATATGCAAAAAAGAAGCAGTCTCTAACATGAAAAATTCACTGGATGGGATTGACAACATGTTAGGTAATGCCAGAAGAAAAAACTAAATCAGGGAACTCAAATACATACCAAAGAAAAATACCTCTATATATAAAGAGCCAGGGTCTGTCACATCCAAAATGACTGATGGCTCTACTGAATGCCCAGGCTGTGAACGCAGCAGGCTCTGGTGGGTGGGGACTTGTGGCAGTGGGGACAGGGCCGGGGGAGGCAGGGCCAGCACTCACAACTGCACACACAGAGAGACACACACAGGGCCCACCAGCTCACAACCTTTTCTCCCTTTCTTTCCCTCCTTCCCAGCTCACTCTTGGAGCCTCTCTCAGAATGAGGACCCAGGGTGGGCAAAGGGTGGAGCTGCCCCGACTGGCCCTGCCTTCTCCCAGCCAGGAAAGAGAAAGAGGGAGGGAGGGAGGCATGGAGGCCTGGAGGACTGCTGAGAAAAACAAAGAGAGACAGAGACTGGGAGGGACTGGGATGGAGAGATGGAAACAAAAATAACAATATTAAAATATATCCTCTAATTAATTCCCTTTTACTGTGCACAAATTTTGTGCACCAGGCCACTAGTTTAAAATAAAGCAGTAAAAAAAGACTGCAATGTGAGCAAAACATAAGTGATGGCAGGACAATACCAACTGATAAAACATGCACAAAAGGGAGGAAAATGTTTGAAAAAATAATGGCAAAAATTTTCCAAACTATAAACTCACACATCCCAGAATCTCAGAGCAGCCCAAGAAAAATAGACATGAAAAAAAATCAGTCTATTTCACATCATATTAAAATGCATAAAAACTAGTAATAAAGAGAATCTATTAAAAACATTCAATGAAATACAGTAGATATAAAAGCTTGAGGTAATGATTATAGCAGACTTCCTTTGAGAAACAGTGAAAAGAAGAAGATAATGTAGTGACCTCTTTAACGTACTGAAACAAAAACACTTTCAACCAATTATTCGACACCCAGCAAAAATACATAAAAAAAATAAAGGTTAATTAAAGACAATTACAGACCAAAACAAAAGATTTAGGAATTATCACTACAGTTTCTTCAGGAAAAAAAAAAAATGATACAAATGGAAATTTGAATCTACACACAAAGACATAAAGAACATCAGAAGTGGTAATATGTGAGTAAACATAAATAACATTTTGCTTTTTAAAAAATATCTTTGAAAGATAATTCACTGTTTAAAATAAAATAAATTATAATAATAATAAAGTATGGACTTTATAACATATGTAGAAGTGAAATACATGACAATAACATAAAGGACAGATGGAAGTACACTAGAGTGAGGTTCTTAAATATATGTATATTGATATATTATCTATATTAATAAAAGCATAATATGCTAATTAGACCAGACGTCCTCCTGAAGGTCCTTCCTTCCAGACAAAGCCACGGCACGCAGGGGGCGGGACAGAGGCCGCAGAGGCCCCCAGCCTCGACAGTGGCGTGTAGGGGTCAGGGCCAAGGCCCTTGAACAAAATTCATGTATCAGGCCTCTAGTTATTTAAAGAAAAGCCATAATAAATTAAAGATGTGTATTATATGCCCTAGGAACAAGCACTTTGAAAAAAGAGTATACCTACTGAGTCAATGGTGAAAATAAAATGGAATAATAAAACATTTAATTAATAAATCCTGAAGAAAGTATATAAGAAAAAAAATAGAAAAAATAGAAACAATTTAAAGATGGTAGATTTAAATACAATCTTATCTAATAAAGAGGGAAAATGTAAACTGACCATCACGCCATAACAGTCAAGATGGCTGCGCCCACAGCGGAGGCAGGGATTCTGTAACACAAGATGGCTGCGCCCACAGCGGAGGCCGAGTTCCCATAACAAGCCTTTAACAAGTAATCAGCAGGGACCTCAGGCCACGCCTCCTCCCCAGCAAGGTTTGACAAGGGACCTCAGGCTGTGCCCCCTGCCTGGCAGGGCTTGACAAGGGGCCTCAGGCTGCACCCCCTACCCCAGCACCAGGCCAGGGGACCTTAGGCTGTGCCCCCCCTCTCAGCATCAGGCTGGGGGACCTAAGGCTGCGCCCGCCCCCCGCCATTCAGTGGGGCTTGACTGGGGACCTTAGGCCATGACCCCTGCCCAACAGAGCTTGATGGGGGACCTCAGGCTGTGCCCCCCTCTGCCCAGCGGGGCTTGACTGGAGACCTCAAGCTATGCCCCTTGCCCAGCGGGGCTTGATGGAGGACCTGAGGCCGTGCCCCCCATTCTGGTGCCAGGCTGTGCCCCATGCCATGTGGGGCTTGACAGGGGGCCTCAGGCCACGCCCTCTGTCCAGGACCAGGGGATCTGAGGCTGTGCCCCCCACCTGGTGGGGTTTTACAGGTGACCTCAGGCTATGCCCCCTGGCCCAGGCCAGGGGACCTCAAGGCACACCCCCTGGCCTGGGCCAGGGGACCTCAGGCTGCGCCCCCCACCCCAGCACTAGGCCAGGTGACCTGAGGCCACACCCCCCACTCAGTGGGGCTTGACAGGGTGGGGCCAGCCAGGTTTGGGTCTCCCATGATTTCGAGGCACACGTGGGTGGGCGGGGACTTGACTCTGGTTCCCATGGCACACCCCAGACTCTGACAGGAGGAAGATTTTCATATACATTTTACTAATTTTCTTTCATCTCTGACACTTGTATTATAAAAGGCAAATAGCAATATTAAAATATTTCCTCTAATTAATTCCCTTTAAATGTGCACAAATTTTGTGCATCGTGTCACTAGTAATATAAATAATGATGTTAATTATAAATGGACATAGTATTACCCTTGTAAAATTTAAAAAATAAACACATATTTAACAGGCTACAAATTCATGTTTTCATAAGAAAGTATACATGAATGACATAACTATAAATTAAAAGTTCACTGAGCTATGGTATTAATACTGTTTTTCCTTGGAATCAAAGTAAGCATGAGGATTATATTTATAGACCTTCTCCCCTGAAGTAAGAACATACAAATTAAACACTATCTGTATAGAGATAAAGATTGAGAGGATGTTCAAAATCTTAACAGTGATTAAGTTCAGGGAGACTTGTGGGGAGAGAAGGTGAACTAGAGTGAAGGGAAGAGGGAGCTGGTTAAATGCAGATACCCAAGCCTCACCATGAGTGATGGATTCAATAGATCTGGGATTGTGTCTAGAAGTATGCATCTCTAGCAGGCACCTACAAGTAACAGTGTGAGTAGTCCCTGAATCACACTGCAAGGACACTGGTGCAGTAGTTTAGAAGATGGGACCATAAATCTATGGTCAGATTGCCTGGGTTTGAATCTCAATGCCACCAATCACTAGCTTTGTACAAGGCACTTCTTTTCAGTTTAATGATGGCTAAAATGGGAGTATTTGTATTAACTGAGTCATCTCATTTAAAACATTTAGCATGGTGCTTCCTTATAGTCATCCACTGGTGTTAACCAATGTTGTTACATGTATTTCTGAAGAATCTGGATTTTTATTTAGGTGGTATTAGTGCATTATTCAGTGCCATAAAAAGCCATATTGGAGAATAAGGCAAAAGGGAAAATCAATAATATTGATCCTATATTCATTTAAAATTTTGATATTGTTTATCAGTAAATTGTTTGCATTCATCTTGATATTTTTAAATATTGTTTTTTATTTCAGTGTCTAAGTCCAGTGCCTCACCTAGTCCCAGGGATCATAAGTAACAATGCTCTGGAAGAGGCATATTTCTCTGATTACATGGCCCACTGATCAAGTATTGTGGAGATACAGATGTGACCTCATGATATGAAAAAATGAATGACATCAGTACCTGAGAGTGAGGTGCTTTTTCACTACCCAAGACATTTCCCAGACCTTCTTTCAAATACCCAGCTCTCCCAAAAGCATTTCTAGAAAGAATTCAGCTTACTAAATGGTTATTTATACAACTCTTTACAAAAAATATTTCAGTTACAAACAAGAATAGTAATATGATAACATGCCGTCCTCCTCATTTTGTGTCAGGTATTGTTCTAAGCACTCCATATATATCAGATGATTTTATTCTCTCAATAGTCCTATGTGATAGGTTCCATTTTTATCCTTATTTCTATGGATGAGGAAACTGAGGCCCTTTAAGCTACACGTCTTTCCCAACATCACACAACTGGAAAGTGGCAGAGTCAAGATTTAAAACTAGATCTTGTGATCTAGGACCTCACTCTTAACCACCACACTACATGGCCTTTCACCCCCAAACTTAGGAAGCAGAGCTCCAGGAAACCACAGGATGTCAGCAGGCAGCAAACACATCTGGGACCTTTCAGCTCCTGCTTTTCTTGTTCCCAGAGTCAAATTGCTGCGTCTATACTAACTAGTATCACAGGCGAGTAATCAACAGCTGGTCCCACTGCCTAAATATTCGGTAATACAAAAGAAAACTCAGTGATGTATAACTAAATTGGCTGTTCATTGGCAGAAAGAGACACACACAACACACACACACACACACACACACACACACACACACACTCCCTCAGAGTGCTCATGAAAGTTCATTCTGCTTGTCAAGAGAGATTTGTGTCGAAAGCAAGAACACTTGGATAGCTCAGGTTGGTGACCCCTTCTTTTCATTCTGCTGTCTTTGCAGTCAAGGGGGGCCCCTGACAGCATGTCACTTTGGAAAGCGTGATGAGTACATCTTATTTTGAATGCTAACTAATTCCTGCTTGCAGATAATCCTCTCTGAGTGATGTTTACATAAGATACAGAGAAATGACAGGATAAAAATAGTTACTATGAAATTCTCCCCAGGCTATACACAGTTTTAACTTTTGGCAAAAAAAAAACAAAAAACCAATCTTTATTTACATACTCGGACAAATATGAGTTGAATTCTCCTCAGATTATTAATATTGCTCTGCAAATAACTGACATACAGGGTGTGTAAATATACCAACTGAACCTCTTCCTGGGTCTTAATTAAATTCTAGCCATCTTGCTCAGAGTCTCATGTTTTTGGTGTATCTTAGGATCATCATTAATAAAAGTCGATAATACCGCAGTCTGGGACCTTTCCTTGCTGCCTTAAAAAAAAATACAGTCAGAGTGATTTATTTCCAATGACTGATAATGTCTAACTCCAAAATCTCAAGATTCCAATTCCCCACTGTCCAAATATCCATAAACTTCAAATATATAACATTGACTTGAACACCATAATCCTAGTAGAGAATGTGGTGGCAGATTCTGTAACTGAAGTAATGAACACGCTGGTTTACATTAAAACTGTTATTTCTCTGTCAAATCCTCACAGCAAGAATGAAATCTCAGTTCAACTTTCTTAAGCCAAATGAAGCATCATGTTTATAAATAAAGCCTTCAGTCCTTTTCTTTTCTTTTTTTAAAAATATATTTTATTGATGTTTTACAGAGAGGAAGGGAGAGGGATAGAGAGTTAGAAACATCGATGAGAGAGAAACATCGATCAGCTGCCTCCTGCACACTCCCTACTGGGTATGTGCCCGCAACCAAGGTACATGCCTTTGACCGGAATTGAACCTGGGACACTTGAGTCCGCAGGCAGACGCTCCACCCACTGAGCCAAACCGCTTAGGGCTTCAGTCCTTTTCTTCGCTAAGCTGAAATTCTTTGCAACCTCTGGCATTTGCAGTACGAACATTCGTCTGATTTAGTCACGGGACAAAGGCACTCTGTTATGGAAAAAGGAGCATTTCGGCACTCACCCATATTCCAAAGAATTACTAAAATATAGGTGCTCTATGGGGTCTATGGTTGGTGAAATAATGACTCCCAAATGTGCCCCACATCCTCATCATTGGAACCTGTGAAAATGCAACCTTACATTGCAGAGGGGACTTTGCAGATATGATTAAGGTTAAGGACCTTTAGATGGTGAAATTAACTGAGATTATAAGGTGGGTCCAATCTAAGCACATGGATTTTTAGAGTGGGAGAAACTTTCTTGCCTGGGTTTAGTCAGAAAGAGAAATGTGAGTACAGAAGAATGTTCAGAGAGATGCAATGTTGCTGGCTTTGAAGATGAGGAAGGGGCCACAAGCTAAGGAATGCCAACATTCTCTAGAAGCTGAAAAAGGCAAGAAAATTGATGTTCCCTAGAGCCTTCAGATAGGAATGCAATCCTGCCAACACTTTGACTTTGTCCTGATGATACCTGTGTCCCACTTCAACCTACAAAACTGTGAGATAATAGATGTATGTGTTTTCAACCATTGAGTTTGTAGTGCCTTGTTACAGCAGCAACATGAAAATATTTTCAAGTCAATAAAATTCACAAGAAATATTATTTCGCCTTTAAACAGATATGTTTAGCATTCGTTGGTACCATAGGAAATGCACTGTCATGGTTATTTTTTGTGTCAAATTGACCAGCCAGGGGTGCCAAGATTAAACCTTATTTCTGGATGTGTGTGTGGGAGAGTATTTCTGGATGAGATTCACATTTGAATCAGTGGACTCAGTAAAGCATATTGCCCTCTCCAATGTGTGTGGGCCTCACCCAATCCAGTGAAGGCCTGTATAGAACAAAAGGTGAAAGAATTGGCCTTTTTTTTTTCCTTTCTGTCTGCTTGAGTTAGGACATCTCATCTCATTTCTGGTCCTCAGACTGAAATCTACACTATTAGCTTCCCTGGCTCTCAGGCCTTTAGACTCAGAATAAATCACATCATGGACTTTCCTGTATCTTCAGCTCATAGATGGCACATCTTGGGATGTCTCTGCCTCCATAATCCTGTGAGCTAAGCCAATTACTTATAATAAATATCTATAATAATAAAAGTGTAATATACTAATTAGACCTGACATCCTTCCTGACTAAGCTGGGCCAGAGAGAAGCCAGCATGGGTTCCGGGTGCCTGCTGGCAGCCAGAGGAGGGAAGCCCGGGACCCAGGTGCCAGAGGAAAGCTGGTGCTGGCAGCCAGAAAAAGAAGGCCTACTCTTGCATGACTTTCATGCATCAGGCCTCTAGTTAGGACATAAAGAGTTCATTAAGCATCTGTTTTCCAGAAATAAACTAAAAGAGTGTTCTTAGGTATTAAAACCAAAACCACTGGACTGCAGACCTCAAGCTTCATCAATTTCTTATGTGTCTAAGATACAAGATCCCCAGAATTTCTTTACAATCAGCAACCTCTGAATTCTCTGAAATTTTGGGTTCTCCATCAGGTTATGAGGAAAAGAGGTATGGAGGGGAAGGAGAGGAAAGTGACCCAAGCCTGGCTCCTAGGCGGTTTTCTTAGAGCACTGGTGTTTCACACATATCCATTTGTCACTTACTCATTTCTTAAACAAATATTGATTGTGCACCTCTAATGTTTCAGGCACTGTGCAAGGTGCTGGGGATACAATGGTGAACATGGCAAGCAGTGTTCCCATCATAGCAGCTGGAATTTACAAAAATCTTACAGAACAATGAGAGCTTACAGGACAATGAGACTATCTCTCTAGCTCATAAGCACCTGGTTGGGCCATTTGCTCTACAAGTATAAAAATTGACTTAGTAACTGTTGAGACTCACCTTGCCCGCCAGGTGACTTCCAGCTTTGCCCCTGAACTCATTCCTGACTAACAAAAGTAGGACCCCAGAGGTTCTAAAACTTTATTCTACTCTCTGCCCTACAAAATGCCTTTCTTGTACTCTGAGCAAAATAAGTTCTAGGGTTCCCATCAAGATAGTCTTATTCAACAGGTGTGACATGAGATCCAAGAGTCAGAATTTATAAACAAATACCCCAGGTAAATTCTGCTGAAATGACTGCAGACTGGACTTTGAAAAACACTCATTTAATTGATACATTATTCATATCCATAAGGCCAAAAAAAAGATGTTACTATCTTTTAAAAAAATAATTTTTGATTTATCCTGAACTTTTGAAACTTTTATTCAAATTCAGGGAAAAGAATCACATTAACAATAAATCACCCAGCATTCTATTGTATAGAAATAACCACTGTTAACATTTGGTAGGTTTTCTACACTCTTTTTCAGAAGTGAATTAATAAATATTTGAAGTCATCTATACTAATAAAAGGGTAATATGCTAATTAGACTGGGTTGACTGGACATCTTCCAGTTGTCTGCCTTCCTTCCAGACAAAGTCATGGTGGCAGGGGCCAAGGCAGAGGCAGTTAGGGACAATCAGTCTGGCAGGGGGAAACAATTAGGAGCAATCAGGGCAGCAGGGCAGGGCAGTTAGGAGCTATCAGGCCAGCAGGGGAGGGCAGTTAGGGGCTATTAGGCCAGCAGGGAGGGGAGCAGTTAGGGGCGATCAGGCTGGCAAGGGGGAAGCAGTTAGGAGCGATCGGGCAGCAGGGGAGGGCAGTTAGGGGTGATCAGGCTGGCAGGAAAGGGCAGTTAGGGGCAATCAGGCCAGCAGGGGAGGGCAGTTAGGGGCGATCAGGCAGGTAGGCAGAGGGGTTGAGGGCAATCAGGCAGGCAGGCATGCAGGTGAGCAGTTAGGAGCTAGCAGTCCCGAATTGCAAGAGGGACATCCCCTGAGGGGACCCAGATTAGAGAGGGTGCAGGCCAGGCTGAGGGAACCCCCCCGCCCTCCCTGTGCACAAATTTCATGCACCGGGCCTCTAGTATTATATATAAAGCTCCAAATCTGCCAATTTTAAGTAAATATTATAAATAATTAAATCCTTCAAAAATGGAATAGTTTTTCATTAGTTTTCCTTTAGATTGCTTAGTAAAGTTAATGAATTTTCTTTATGTAGGTTATATGCACTTCATGAAAATCTTATTCTTAGATATTTTCAAATTTGTGACTATTAAGGAAGAAATTACTTCTATTAAGACTTCACATTTCAAAAGATGAGCATTATTGGGTATTTAAGTTTTAAAAGAATGTCTCATGTCATTCTTTTTTTAGTTCTAATAGCTTTTTGTTGTTGTTGTTGATGTTGTTAATCTTCACTCAAGGATATTTTTTCCATTGATTTTTAGAGAGAGTGGAGGGAGGGGGAGAGACACAGAGAGAGAAACATCCATGCGAGAGAGACATATCAACTGGCTACCTCCCACATACCCCTGACCAGGGCCTGGATCAAACCCAAAACCCAGTTATGTGCTCTTGACTGGAAATCAAACCCAAGACCCTTCAGTTCATGGGCCTATGCTCTAACAACCAAGCCAAATTGGCCAGGGCTCTAATCGCTTTTAAGTTGATTCTTTTTAGCTTTTTATATGATCTGCAAATTATATAACAGTCTCCCCTTTTCTAATATTTATAACTCATTGATTTTATTATGTTACTGCATTTGTTACACCTTCAAACTAATACAAAATAACTGTAATTACATATATAAGTGATTTATTCCTGACTGACATTATCACAGTCTTTCACTACTAAATATCACATTTTTATTTATTTAAAACTGATAATGTTAGTATTTTAAGCAAATTTTCTCCTATTATACATTACTTATTTTTAAGATAAAGTTGAGGTGTTGCATTTTAGCAAATAATTTTCCTGCATCTACTAAGAAAACAATCTTTTTTTTCTTTTTATCAGGTTAGTCTAGCTTAATAAAGCAAATTCGGAGGATGTCTCCCTTGTTCTAAGCTCTGTTTCTGAATATAGATTTATCTTTTCTATGAATATTTAAAAGAACTTGACTTTAATATACTTTTAGTCTTGCATTTATGATAATTTATCTTTGTTTCCATGCATGTGAAAAATACGTTCAATGAATATAAAATTCTTAAATCATATTCTCCCCTCAAAATCTAAAGATTGTCTCCTAGCATTTAATATTGTGAAAGAGAAGAAATTCATAAAAAAATGTGTTTCTTCTGCCTGAATCTTTGCAGGAAGTTTTCCAATATGTTTTAGGTTAAGTTTAGATGTCATTTCTTTTTATTTTGCCTGAATTTGATTTGATACGTGTTTGCAAGGTATAGACTCAATCATTCATCTGAGGAAATTTTTCTCCTCTTTATATTTTACTAGGGGCCCGGTGCACGAAATTCGTGCACTGGGTGTGTGTGTGGCGGGGGGAGTGTCCCTCAGTGCAGCCTGCCCCCTTTCACATACTGGGAGCCCTCAGGCGTTGACCCCCATCACCTTCCAATCGCAGGATCGGCCCCGTGCCCAGGCCTGACGCCTCTGGCTGAGGCGTCTGGCCCGGGCAGCGGGGACCCACAGCTGCAGCGGCCCCGCGATCGTGGGCTTCGCTTTAGGCCCAGGCAAGGGACCCCTAGCTCCTGGGACTGCCAGCTTCGACCGTGCCCAGCTCCCATCGCTGGCTCCACCCCTACTTCCTGCTATCACTGGCCAGGGCGGCAAAGGCACCTGATTCTCCGATCATGGCTGGGGGGCAGGGCAAAGGCGGCCCCAGGGCCGCCTTTGCCCTGCCCCCCAGCTCTTAGCTCCCCCCTGGGTTTCCGATCACTGTCAGTGGCAGGGGGCTTCTTCCTGCTTTCCCTTTCGCCTCCCTGCATTGTGCCTACATATGCAAATTAACCGCCATCTTGTTGGCAGTTAACTGCCAATCTTCGTTGGTAGTTAACTGCCAATCTTAGTTGGCAGTTAATTTGCATATAGCCCTGATTAGCCAATGAAAAGGGTAGCTCGTACGCCAATTACCATTTTTCTCTTTTATTAGTGTTGATTATTATTTATCTGTCCTTTATTTCTGATATGTCTAGGTTTAATAGCCTGTAACTATTCTTCATATTTCTTATAATTTTAAATAATGATTATTTAGATTTTTTTTACCACAAGTTTTGTGATAATTTTTCAAATATAGTTGAAGACAGTTCTAATAGTGAGTTTACATATTAAGGTGCTCCTGTGTTGGGTGCATAGTGTTTACAAGGGTTATATCCTCTTGTGGACTGCACCCTTTATCATTGTGTAAGTTTTTCTTTATCTCTTACTGTATTCTTTGTTTTAAAGTCTATTTGATCAGATATAAGTATTGCTACCCCACCTTTTTTTCCCCCCATTTCCATTTGCATGAAATATTTTTTTCCCTCTTGTAGTCTGTGTGTATTTTTCATTCTGAGGTGGGTTTCTTGTAGACAGCATATATATGGTCTTGTATTCTTATCCATGCAGTTACCCTGTGTCTTTTGATTTGAGCATTTAAGCCATTTACATTTAAAGTGATTATTGATAGGTACATATTTATTGCCATTTTATTCTTTTAACTATGTTCCTCTGTTCTTTTTCTCCTCCTCCTCCTTCCTCATCTCTTCCTTCTTTTTCTTAATTGCTATTGGCCCATTCATGCATGGGGTCCACCCTTTAACTGGCTGATTTGTGAGGATCAATGCCAACCATACTGTATGACTACTGTGCAGGTGCCAAACAAACAAGTAAGAATTCACCTCAGCAGGGTCTGGTGCCTGTCAATATCTTCCTTTGGATATGCCACTTGTAAAGCTAATTGGATCCTGCTCTGATGTTGTCTGAAGCTGGCCACTGGGAGTATTGGTTCTGGGTCTCTTTGGAAGGACTTAGATGCAAGCTAATGTCAGATACTGCCTGTGACTTGTCCTGGGCAACCTGTTTGGAGCTATAAGCAACCCATAGTTTGTGGCTGCCTCTGATGGACTTGTGTGTGGGGGGGAAGGATCAAGCTGTGCACCAAGGTTGGCTTTTACCAACACCAGGCCCCAGAGCAAGTCAGCAAAAGTACCAAGGCAAGCCGCCATCTGCCTCTTACTACTTCTGCCTGCTAGCTGCCTGTTAAGATCACTTTACAATGCATACCAGCATATTAATTTATTTGAATTATTGCAGTAAAAAAAAATACCTGTTCAACTTTGCTTAATCTAGCATGCCCCAAATTGGCTTAAAAATTAAGCTGTTGGTGTCATTTTTTCATATAATACCTACCAAATACTCTAAGAATAAGTGTTTAAAGTGTGTTCTTTAGTAAATACTCTCCTAAATCACAATGTAACTTTACTTTCCTCTCCTTCAAAAAATTGATGGTTCAGAATTGGTTATGAAATGACACCCAAGCTCTTTGGCCTTTCATACTCTGGCTTCAATCTTCCTTTTGAGCCTGTGTTCCTTACACTTCTCACACCCAATCCACCAAATCCTCATGACTCAGTCACTCTGGACTAGTATCCATGACTTAAAGATACCTCGGACTTATCTACTTTCCTCCTTGCTCTTTCCCTCATGCTCACTGTTTAATTCCACCTATCCTCCATATCCAGCCCAATACAGCATCATCTATGATGAGGTACCACTCATATATTTAATTTATTTAATTAAATATCTGCTAAGTACTAGACACTGGTGTCTATTCCAAGAAAGCTCCAATTGGAAATAACCTCTCTTTCCATAATAATCCAATAGCAAGCTTTGCTTGTTATATTTTTGCTGACAATATATTTTGCATGTATTAGAGCACTTATATTAAAAGCTAATCCACAGCCCTTGTTGGTGTTTCTCAGTGGTTAGAGCATCGGCCCATATACTAAAGGCTCCTAGGTTCACTTCTCAGTCAAGGGTATGTGCCTGGATTACAGGTTTGTACACCAGTCCTGGTCAGAGCATGTGCAGGAGGCAAGCAATTAATAAATCTCTCTCACATCAATGTTTCTCTCTCTCTCTCTCTCTCACCCCCCCTTCCCTTCCAATCTCTAAAATCAATGAAAAAATATCCTTGGATAAGAATTAACAACAAAAATAGCTAATCCATAGAAATGCCTATTACATTTGCTACTCCCTTTTCTGGACTATCTGTATGGCCACACCCTTACTTTTGTACGCTCTTGACTCAAACAGGAACTTCTCAATGAGGCCTTCTCTCACCATTCTTTAATATTGTAGCTCTCCTTCTCCCTTTTTTATCCTATTTTCTTGATGATATTTATCATATGTTATAATGTAAATTTTACATATTCGTGTCTTGCAAACTCCAAAATCAGGGATTTTCATTGATCTCGTTTACTGTGATATGCTTAGTGCCCAGAACAAGGCCCACCACTTAGTGAGTGTGGTGGATAATTTCATGTGCCAACTTGCCTAGTTTGTGGTAACCAGAAACTTGGTCAAACACCCATCTAGATGTCACTGTGAAGGTATTTTTAGAGGAGATTCACATTTAAATCAGTAGACTTTGAGTAAAGCAGCTGACTTTCTATAGTGTAGGTGGGTCTCATTTAATCAGTTGACGATGTTAAGAGAAAAAGATTGAGATCCCCCAAGGAAGAGGGAATTCTGCTTTCAGAGGCATGCAAGCTGCCCCCTCAACTTTTCTCTGGGCATCCAGCCTGCTGGCCAGCCCTGCCAGTTTCAGACTTGCCAGGACCCACAATCTTGTGAGCAAATTCCGTAAATTAAATCTCTCTATATCTAGCTATCTAAATAGACAGATTTTTTTTTTTTTTGCTATATATGGATATAGATATACTAGAGGCCCAGTGCACAAATTCATGCACCGGTAGGGTCCCTCAGCCTGGCCTGAGTCCTCTCGCAATGCGGGACCCTTCAGGGGATGTCAGAGAGCCAGTTTCTGTCTGATCCCCACAGGCCAAGTCGAAGGACCCCACCGGTGCACAAATCCGTGCACTGGGCCTCTAGTATGCATATAAAATCTTTGGTTAATCTCTTCCCACCCTCCCCCCTCACTTCCCTCTGAGATTCATCAGTCTGTTCCATGCTTCCATGCCTGTGCATTGAGCATCTGACCTCTGGTGGTCAGTGAGCATCATAGCTACCAGTCAAACAGTCAAATGGTCGAACAGTTGCTTAGGCTGTTATATATATAGATACTAGAAGCCCAGTGGGGTCTCTAAGCCTGGCCTGTGCCCTCTCACAATCTGGGACCCCTCATGGGATGTAGTGGTGCACAAAGCAGCAGGTGGCCAGGGAGGAGCTGGAGCCCGGGCCTAGCGCGCTGCTTCTACTCATCCAGGCCCCACTGCGCCTGCCACTGCTGCAGCTCCAGTAGCCATTGCCACTCGGTAGCACTGCTGTGAGGCAGGAGAGGCTCGCACCTCCACAGGTGCGCTTGCCAGCTGTGAACCCGGCATCTGGGACCTGTTGGTCAGCTGGGTGGCATTCCCACTGTGGGTGTACACTGACCATCAGGGGATAGCTCCTGCATTGAGTGTCTGCCCCTTGGTGGTCAGTGCACATCATAGCGACCGGTTGACCAGTCATTCAATCATTGGGTCGCTTAGGCTTTTATATATATAGATAGGTATAAATATTTATATCTATCTATGTCTATGTCTCTATCTATTTATATTTCTATATAGCTAGAAAAAGAAATGCATCTGACTGGTTCTCTTCTTCTGGAAATCCCCAACTGATATAATAGGCACTCAGTAAATACTTACTGAATGAATAAATGATTTACTATTAATCATTTAAAAATCCAATTCCCTTACCAGACTCTAAACTCACTGAAGGGGCTATAACTTTAATACTTATCTTTCTTTATACTTGTCTTTCTATTTGCTTGGTGCCTAACCCCATTATTCATTCATTAATAAACATTTTTCAGTTGATTACCTACCCAGTATCAGGCGTTGAGCCCAGCCACAAACATGCCTATACTTTCTACCCCTCTGGCTTTCCTCCTTTACCCCTCTTCATTCACTTTTTTAATTCCACCTACACTTCAAAATCCATCTCAGGTATAACATCTTCCATAAATAAACCATTCATCTATTCAGTGAACATTAATTACATATCTAGTATGTATAAGTACTGGGTTATATTTGTTGAATAAACATATGAACTCAAAGGAAAGAGTTATATGAAGAGAAGTCTGGCATAATTAAGAGGAACATACTTATTAAAGTTGAACTTGTTAGAGAGTCTATACATTAATAGCATCCCAAATCCCAAATATAAATAGATTAATTAAATGTAATCACTTTGGTCATCTCTGAAATATAGTCTCCAACCAGCCAAAAGATCATAACCCCGGGAACATTTCGTATAGAGAAGTAGCACAGCCACATGAAATCAAAAGGTAAAGAAAATGCAGGCAGTGGGAAGTAGACAAGTTCAAACAGAGTACAACATGTTGGGGGTAATAAAGAAGGAAAATGGCAAAGGGTTTTCAAAGGGACATCATTTTCGCACCTCATCCATATTTTCATCATCCATCCAAGGTGATTAGTTCAGGTTAAGTGTCAGCACTAGCAAGTTACAGCTTTATGTATGAGGTGAAAAGTAGTCTTCTTGGCTTCTGCCTTGCACTGAAATGATTTATGAGGATAACAGAGATTGACACATTAAAAAGGTCACTTGTCCAGTCAGCTCACCACACCTCATCTTGTTTCCATGTCATAATAAACTTTCCTTGCAGAGCCTGCCTGAGAGCACATCCATATGCCTCGGATGCTCCGGAGCTGAAAGGTCATTTTGGACCTGCGTGCCGCTCGGTCACGTGTGGGTGCTCCTGGTCTCCCCTCATTTGCATATTTTTTGTGTTTAAAGCCACAAGCAGGTAAGTTTCCATCTCTCATTCAGCCTGTCAGCCTGGGTCTACATCATAAATTATGTTTTTCCATTTTACAGTCAGAAAAACCTCCTCTTCGATGATAATAAAATCAGTGGACCAGATTCTGCCCTTCGTTACTAATGTACAAATCCTGCTGAAGTCAGCAGAATTTAAGGGTGTGTAACTTTGAGCCGAATGCATTCTAATTTTTTTTTTCCTTGCTGGATTTTTATTACCTGACATCTTACTGATTCCTCTGGATTGCACAATAAGGAAAGGGTGGCCCAGTTTGGGTAAAATAAAAAATGACCCAAACCACTGACCTAAATCCTGACTTTGAAATTTAAAATTACATTTGCTAGGAAGGAAAATAGTTTTTTTGAGTGTGTGTGGTTTCCTTTTTCAAAACCCATTTTCAAATGTTGACCTCCTGAATATTATCATACCAGTTTGGATTGGAAAACAGAAGGGTAGGTAAACATTTTTTTTTAAAACCTTGGTGGGGGAGGTCATACTTTCTGAATTCATTATCTGCAAAGAAGCAGGAAATGCCAAGAGCTTTCTCTCCCCCCCTCCCCGCCAAAAAAAAAAAAAAAAAGATTTCCTGGTCACATTACCAGATTTGACTCCAAAAGAAAATTGTCCAATTTTGTGAAATATTGAGCCTTTTTGGCCTCTTCCTTCAAAGGTGAACTCGGGTGGTGAAGAAGCAAAGGCAGGAAAGCTTTGCTTGGGGCAAGGATGACAGATGGAGGTTCGAACATTCCTCCTGTGTGCAAATAAAGGGGCCATAAGCATAGCAGCCGCTTAGATGACAGCCTGTGTGGTTTGATGTAATAACTCAGAGACTATCCCACCATTAACCTCACAGCTCTTTCCCTTAAACCTGAGGTGCCTACAGAAGTCAGTCTTACCCGGGATAGAGGACTCCAACACATTGTAACCATACACCCAATTATTTATCCAGTCCCTACCTGAGATTAGAGTCCTGACCACATGGAACATGGCACAGGCCAATTTTAATAAGAGAGAGGAAAGAGAGATGATAATGGAGGAAGGAACGATTTGGAGCAAGCTCTCTACCTTAACACTATTCCACTGTGATATTCTTTGTATTCATAACTGGTCTCTGACCTAAATTCATCTCCTTGAAATTGGGTTCTTTTGCCTCATTTATTTTCATTCCCCCACCACCAGACACAGGGCCTGTTAAAATGGAACCAGTTTAAAATAGAGCTTTAATTTGACAGTCCTTGGTCCTTTGACAGTCCTTCTGCCAATTACAAGCTAAATGACTTGGGGTAAGATATTGCATCTCATTAAGCCTAATCTCTAAAATGGGCATAATAACTCCTTCCTCCAAATATTATTCTGAGGATTAAGATATATTTTAAGTGCTTTTCACAGTACTTGGCACGGAGTTTGGTCTTAATAAAAACTGTAATTATTTTTAATATGTTTTTATTGATTTGAGAGAGAGAGGAACAGGAAGGGAGAGAGAGAAACATCGATCAGCTGCCTCCTGCACACCCCCTACCTGGGGATTGAGCCTGCAGCTTGGGCATGTGGTCTGACCAGGATTGAACGGGTGACCTCTTGGTGCATGGGAAGATGCTCAACTGAGTGTCAGGCTGGACAAAAGTTTAAGTATTATTATAATACATTAAAATAGTTTGTTGAATGAATCAAACAATCTATCAACTAATGAAGAATTAACAAGGGAGCAGCAGTGTATATGAGTGCTTGGTCACATGAAGATACTTAAAGGTGAGGGTGGGGAGTGCCTAAAGAAGGCATGAAGCAATTAACTTCAATCTTTCTTTGTTCTCAGCATATTTTCAAAAGCTCATCATCTTTGGTGGGACACATGAATGGAATAAAAGTCTCAGAACAGCACTAACGTAGCAGTGATTTAGAATAACAGCGTTTTACAATGTCAACAGCACACACTCGTCATTTCTGTAGATTTTAAGTCTGACTGTACTTGCTCTCATAAATTCTCATAGAGCAAAGGCACCACATTTCAGTAAACATACACTCTTCTCTTCATTCTGACATAGGTTAATTGGGCCTCTGACCTCATTTTGATCACGTTATAACTCATACTAAATCTTAAAAAAAGTAACAATTATTGAGAGCTTACCATGTTCTCAGCACGTTTCTAATTAGATGAATCAATTTATTTAATCTTCACTATGCCATGATGCAAGTGCTACCTATGTGGAAATTAACATCACCCTCTTCATTTTACAGATGAGGAAACTGAGGCACATGGACTCAAATGACTTGGCAAAGGCCATAGCGGTAGTAAGAGCTACTGTGGATATTTGAACCCAGATGAGCAGACTCCAGAGTTCTCATATGCCTCACAAGACACACTAGCCCCAGCTGCCTATTCCAGGCTCCATCACAGCAGTGTTTGTTCATTACTGCTATCTAAGTAAACTTTCACATTTCAGATATATAGCTGTATATCTGGGGATTCTCTGGGCACATAGTGTGGGATCTGCTGGCAGAGGCAGAGCATCCTATAGGCAAACTCTGCTTAACTCACAAATAGCCAAGGACCAACATGCCAAACTCATATCTCTCTCTTTCTTCTCCCTCTTCACAGATGACTGCCTTTCCTCTGATCCTTCTCATAAATGGTGTCCTATTTTTATGGTTTAAATTTTATTACCTATCCTGAGACAGGCCTTTTTTAATTAATCTAGGCCAGCAATTTTCAACTTTTTTCATCTCATGGCACATAAAGTAACTACTAAAATTCCATGGTACACAAAAGATATATTTTTTTTGCTGATCTGACAAAAAAAAAGAGAGAGAGAGAGAGGTATAATTTTGATTCATTCACACCAGAATGGCTATTGTTGTGTTGACTGTTGTCATTTTTTAATTTGACAATCTAAGGGAAAAGAGGTCAGTTCCCCTGACTAAATAGTCAGATATTGCATGTTTTAAAAATTCTTGCAGCACACCGGTTAAAAATCACCAATCTAGGTAGATCTTACCCAATATTTCCTATCACAATACCTTATTTTGTTATTCATTTAACAAGTTTATTTGTGTACTAACTATGTGCCAAGAACTGTTCTAAGCACTATGGCTACAACAGTGAACAAATATATTTTAAAGGGTGTGCCTTTGTCAAGCTAACATTTTAAGCAGAGAAGCAGACAATCCAGAAAAAAAAAGAAGTAAATGAATATCAAAAAACATTTAGATACTATCAAAAGGCTAGGTAAAGTTCAACTGTGAAGATCACATGTGAGAAAAGACAGCAACCATTGGACTATGCAAAAGAGATAGTGTTCCAGGCAGAAGATATGTCCATCAAGTGAAAGGACGTGAGCAGGAAGGTACCTGGAATATTTGAGGGGGTAAGGAACTGAGTGGCTGAGGTACACTGAAGGACGGGACAGTTGTAAGAGATGAGGCAGGAGAAGCAATGGGAAAGTCAGATGGAGTAGGACCTTGGATGACATAGTAGGGTCATGAGCTTTTTTTCTGATTGAAATGGAAGCTCTTGGAAGCTTTTGAGGGGAGGGTGATAGAATCTGCCTTGCATTATGAAAGAGTCGCTCCAGTTGTTCCTTGGAGGAATAATCTGAAGGAGAGATTTATGGAATGAATGTGTGTCCCCCTTCGAAATTCATATGTTGAGGTCCTAACCAAAACGTATCTATATTTGAAGGTAGGACCTGTGATGAAGGTTAAATCCAGTCAGAAGAGTGATCCCTAACCTGGTGAGGTGGGTGCCCTTATAAAAAGAGGAAGAGACATCAGCACTCTCTTTGCATGCAGGCACCATGGGAGGGCCATGTGAACACACACTGAAAAGGAGGCCAGAACCTGACATGCTGGCACCCTGATCTCAGACATCCAGCATCCAGAACTGTGAGCAAAGAAATTTCTGTTTTCAAGCCACCCAATCTATGGTATTTTATTATTGCAGCTGGAACTGCAATATATTCTGTTCCATTCCTCCTCTGGCTTCTGGTGATTTGCTGGCAATCTTTGTCATTCCTTGATTTATAGAAGTATCACCCCACTCACTGCCTTCATCTTTATATGACATTCTCCATGTGTGTGCCTGTGTCCTAATTTCCCCTTATTTTAAGGAATCCAGTCATGTTAGATGAGAGGCCCATACTACTTCTGTATGACCTCATTTTAACTAATTGTATCTACAATGACCCTCTTGCCAAAGAAAGTAACATTCTGAAGTCCTAGGGCTAGGACTTTCCTAGGGGGAGGACACAATTCAACTCATAGCAACTTTTAATAAAGGAATAAATCAGAAGCTCTCCTCAAAAGTTTCCCCACCTCTTAGCCCTGAATAACTAGTTGTCTTTGATAAGTGTTGGGGTTGAAAGTTGGAAAAACAAAGTGGAATTCTGCATTCTCCAGCCTTCATGAGAAAAGCATAATTGTACAGTCAGGAAAACACTTCAGCAGTTACCACAAAGCTCTGTCCCTATCTCACAGGTCTGATAACATAGGATTCAGCTAAAATTATTGAAGATATCACTGAGTTTTCTCATATATAAAATTCAGGGTTAATTTTCATGATTACTAATGTCTCAATCTATCCCCGGAAGAGAAAAAGTGTGATATTTGCAGTAGGCAAAATTCTAAAACGACCCCCATGACCTGCACCTCCAGGTGTTAACACTGAGATTGTTACCTTGCATAGCAAAAGGGATTTTGCAGTTGTAATTAGGATTATCAAGCAGTTGATTTTATCACAAGGAGATTATGCAGGTGGGCCTAACCTAAATATATGAGAACTCTTCAAGAGTTTTATCCAACTGGTAGCTGAAGAGAAAGTCAGCAAGATTCAAAGCAGGAGAGAGATTTCCATGAGGGAGATTCTCCATTGCAAAGGTAGATGGGGCTATGAGGGCAAGAGATTGGCCTCCAAGAGCTGGCAGAGGTATCTGTCCTGCAGCCAGCAAGAAAGCAGGGGCCTCAGCCCTCAGCTGCAAGGCAATAAATTCTGCCAACAACCTGAATGAGCTTAGAAGCAGAATCTTCTCCAGAGACTCCAGAAAACCCAACCTTTTGAGACCCTATCCAGAGAACCCAATCAAGCCCACCTGGACACTGACCTACAGAACTGTGAGATACAAATGGGTTTGTTTTAAGCCACTAATTTTATAGTAATATGAGAGGCCGAGTGCACGACATCCATGCACTGGAGGGGGGTAGGAGGAGTCCCTCAGCCCAGCCTGTGCTCTTTAGCAGTCCGGGAATCCTCAGGGGATGTCTGACTGTGGCTTAGGCCTGCTCCAGGACATCCTTAGCACTGCCGCAGAGGCAGGAGAAGCTCTGGCCACCACCGCTGCGCTCACCAGCCATCAGCCCAGCTTGTGGCTGAGTGGTGCTCCCCCTGCATTGAGCGTCTGCCCCTTGGTGGTCAGTGTGCATCATGGTGACCGGTCGTTCCGCCGTTCAGTCAGTTTTTATATTACCCTTTTATTATATAGGATCTTACACAGCAACAAGAAACTAGCATATTATTTCATTATGGTGAGAAAAAAGGAAGAAAAACCAGGAAGAAAGATAAATGAGAATGGAATGGAGAAAGAAACCAGGTGAAAACTAAATAGGACAAAGAGCTATCCAAGGAAAGAAATGAGGAAAGATAGGAGATAAGATATATAAAAGATAAGATATATAAAGTTTTCCTTAATTATTTCTACTTGGACGGAGCTAAAACATGCTTACATCTGTTTCTTCAACTGTCCCCTGTTTACATGGAATGATGACAATGGATTTGACTATAAAATGCACAACACTTTATACAATTAAGTTGAAATCATGATCCATATTTCCTAAGAAAAGATGACCTAATTAAAAATAGAAGAGAAACAGTAGGCTTTTTTGCACATGACTAAAGGAGTAGAGGATAAAAGGAGAGAAGAAAAGAAAAGAAGGGAAGATTTAAAAAAAAATAGAGAGAGGGGAAAAGGACAGAAAGGAGAGAAGGGGAGGAAACTGTAAAGGAAAAATTGTTTTTAGAGGAATATAAAATCTTTATTGGAAACTGAACTCAAGTGTGACAGAGACAGCACGGTGGTATCAAACTTCTCTTGAAATTCTACAGAAGCAAAAGAGAAATTGCTGTTTCCATCCTGCCTTTTCAGCCTTTTTGAGCTTCATGAGCTGCCTGGCTGCTTAAACAGCCTTGAATGCCATCAAAGGAAGCAAAAGCTCCAGAGCCATGACATTAAAAAAAAAAAAATGCCTTTACCTCATGTAGGTATTTCTGAGTCCAGCAACTATGAAAACACAAAATCACATCTGTTTGAAAGAGACGGGTAAGCCAATAGCAATGTTAGACATTTCCAATAAAATTCAGTAATTGAAAATAAGTTTTATTAGGAAAACATCATTTTCTGGATGTTCCTGCAGCAAGGCAGAGGAATTACTCTGACATGGTCAAATTCCAAGAAGTTTGTTTTTTTTAAAAAAATATATTTTATTGATTTTTTGCAGAGAGAAAGGGAGAGGGATAGAGAGTTAGAAACATTGATGAAAGAGAAACATCGATCAGCTGCCTCCTGCACACCCCCTATTGGGGATGTGCCTGCAACCAAGGTACATGCCCTTGACTGAAATCAAACCTGGGACATTTCAGTCTGCAGACCAGCGTTCTATCCACTGAGCTAAACCTGGTAGGGCAAGAATTTTTTTTTTCTTTTTCCTGAGTCCTTCATGACTGTATGGCTCCTTATAGTATGTGGGGGCAGTTCACCCCATTTCCAGTGTCCAGTAACACAGACCAACATCAGTGTGTGGAAATAAAACATGATGACCAACTTAGTGTAGAGTTTATAGGAAAAAGCATTAGCGAGAGAGCCAAAGTGGCCAGGCAATTCAGCACATACACAATGAGAAAATTCCATGCCCAGACTTTTATGGCTAGTTTCAGGTAGAATTTTTTTTTTTTAGTTGAGATATTAAATACTAAAGAAGAAGGGTTGAATACACAGGACAAAGTTCAGCTATACAAGCTGGCATCTGAATAATGAATTAGAAGAAAGCAGATGTTCATTCAGCAACTTATGTTCAGGTCTAAAGAAATATTAACTCTATTTTCTTTGTCTATGACTCCCAATATTATTTGTAAAGCGTTCTCCACACGTTGGCAAAGTCAGATCTCTTTCCAGCGGGAACCAACAGACCTCTAATGGAAGTGTGCTTTCAGTAACTCCTCTGGTTGCACTCAGGAAATTCTATGTGATTATTGCCATTATTTCCTACAAAAATGACTGTTATATAATTGTCTATTCTCTGTCTTGTGGCCTGGGGAGGACTTCTGATCTGATGGTTGATGACTAGCCAAACCCTGAGGCTGTCAAGTGACCCAAAAAGTTGTTTATGCCAATCGGAGGGAGGAAAAGTACTACATAATTACAAAATAGTATATTTAGACAAGGGATCAGCAAGCATTTTCTGTAAAGGGCCACAAGGTAAATATTTCAGGATTTGTGGACCACATGGTCTTTGTCACAACTATACAACTCTGGTGAAGTGTGAAAGCAGCCGCAGAGGATACATAAATTAATGAGTGTGGCTAGGTTCCGATAAAACTTTATTTGTGGACAAAAATTTGAACTGCTTACAATTTTCTTGTCATAAAATATTATTCACATTTAACTCTCTTTCAACCACTTAAGAATGTAAAGATCGTTCTCAGTTCACATCCACACAAAAAGAGGTGGTAGGCTGGAATTGCCAGGAGGTCATAATTGCCCACCCCATATTCATACTACTAGTATGTGTTTCCAGAATATGTTACATGATTATACTCTTAGATTAAATATCTGATAAGAACATAATAACAGTTGATCAAAGTTATGTACACTCAGTGCAAGATGCACATTACTGAGTTTTTTAAAATATTAATAGAAACTAACCCTTTCTAATATACTATAGTTCTATACACTTGATGCTTTGGAATTTCTAGTCTATGAATAAAATACAATGCAGAAAATCAGAAAGTCCCCAATAATTGAACTAGCTATCAATTACAATTATTCTGACTCTTAAATACTCTGTAATATCATTAAACTCCAAGATTTGTTTTCCAGAAGACAGAAATTATCTCAGAATTATTTGGCTGAGAATTTGACGATTTATCACGTGCAATAACACAATTACTAATGACCTATAGACAACATCTGCCCTAGCCTTCATCCTCTGATATTAGTGAGCATAGTAAATGAATAAATGCAAAGAATCAAGCTCAGGTTAACTCTAATTGCAGGCCCTGGGTATAGAGCCAGTGGGAGTTTCAATGTAGCTATTAGTACTATCTACAGTGTGATTCATAGTTCCAGGCAACACTAGCCAATGTTGCTACGGCACTATTTACATGTGTATTCAATGTGTATAGCTGCATATTTTTCATATTGATGCTAAAGAGCTCTCTCACTAAGCTCAATCCTATCAATTAATTAATCCGCAAGTATTCATTAATCACAGCCAACTCTGTGATTTATCCAAAACTTCACAAAATTCCCTTCATGTCTGCTTTCCTTTAATATACCACTAGGTTATCTAGACTTCTGTTCAGTGGATCTGGCAATTACTTTTTCCAAATTGTCATTTTCCCTTACAACATAATTGAATTTAAGTTTCTGGAATCTGGTTAGGTTCCAGTACCAAAAGAACATGAGTTAAGTGTTTCAAAAAGAAGACAAATCCATTTCAACAGAAGCATTCACCTTCTTCTTGACTACAGAGAAGAAGTGCCATCATCTTTTGTCCTTCATTTATCTCTGATTTATTTTCTCCTTTATTTCTTCCTCACTGTCATTTACTGCCTTCCTCTAACTCTTTTCTTCCTTCTTGTATAGTCCTCAATTTTTTTCTTTCCTTTTATATTTCCCAATATTTCTTCCTTCCTTCCCAGAAACATTAATTGGCTATCAGGTCCTGTGTTCAACAACCAGAAATATGATGATGAACAAGACACAGCTGCGTGAGATAGATGGTGGCTTAAGATGCACAAAGAGCAGGGTGTAGCATGGAGCTCAAAGTCTACATCCCTCTCCAAGCCTATATGCCTTATTTTCCAGAGGCCCATGATTTATCCCTAGTCTCTTGAGAGTCTTTAAATTCTCCTTTTTTTTAAAACACCCCTAACTTTGAATACAATTATGCTTCCTCAAATTAAAAAAGTCTTTACTTTCACTTTCATGTTTTAATAAAATACTTAAACATACATAACAATTTCCTATCTAACATCTCTTCCAACCCTCCCCCCAAGTAATCATCATCCTAATTCCTTCCCATTCTGGTTTTTTTTTTATTGACGAGAGAGAGAGAGAGAGAGAGAGAGAGAGAGAGAGAGAGAGAGAGAATTGATTTTTTGTTCCACTTATTTATGCATTCATTGGTTTCTTCTTGTATGTGTCCTGGCTGGGGATCGAACCCACAACCTTGGTGTACCAGGAATATGCAGGGTCCCTATTCAGTTTGATATACTCTTGCTACATATGTGTGGATCTATGTAAATTTAACTACACGTATATATGGTTTTCAAAATAGCGTTCTCTTGACTGTTTGTTTGTTAAGTACATTATATCACATTATCCCATTCTGAAATTTGGGCATTAAATATATTTTTATATATTATTTATATTCTTAAGATGTATCTATATTGATGCATATGTATTCATTTAGTTTACCCAATGAGTACTATGCATCATATAAATGGGACACAAATTATCTTTCCCTTACTGATGAACATTTACATTACTGCTAATTTTTCACTACCAAATATGATGTCAAAATGGACATTTACTGCCTTCCTCTAACTCTTTTCTTTCTTCTTGTGTATTTTATTAATACACATTTGTTTGTGGATATGGGAAAAGTTTCCCTAAGGTAATTAGCTAGATGTGAAATCTTTTAGGTCAGATACATTCTCACTCCACTAGTAACTGTAAATAGTATCAATTGCTTCTCCAAAATAGTTGTTTCAATGTGCTCTCTTACCATTGACCTATGAAGCTTCCCCATGTCCCTGCAGCAATTGGAGGTGTCGGATTTTTACATTTCATATTGTCTGGTGGGTTTAAATGTGTTTTATCATTGCTTTCCAATCTGGTTTCCATCCTCATTTAGATATAAAACTGTTCATTCCATGGACATCTAATAATCACCTCTTGCCAAATCACAAAGACTTCACTTGTATTCATCATTCTGTTTGACCTCAATTGCATTTGGCATTCTGATAATGACCAAATCCGAACTTCCCTCTCCCTTTACTTACACTGAACAATATTCTGAGAAAGAAGGGGCAGAGAACAAGAGGGCCCGTTAGAAGTGCAGAAGTGAGTATGGTAGCTAATTCAGGGAAGCTACTCTTCAAAGAAATATATTTAATAATAGAACTTTAAACTTGGAAAATTAAGAAAGAAATGCAGATAGCTTTCATAATATGAAATACATAAAATTAATATTAAAACATATTCTCCTGGGTTTGAGGGTGTGCAAGAAATAGCATCAGAGCACATTCATAACAAGCATTACATTTAATGTAACATATAATAATTATTACTTAATTATGTTCAATGTAGTTTGTGTGTAATGTACTTTATACTGACACACTTATTGCCTATTAAAATAAATAAGTGTTTTATATTTTAAAAGTAAACATATTTGAATCGACTATAATGTCAAAAATTGGGACTATGGGTCTAATGAAAGCTGTTAATGATGCATTTTCCATTTCCTTTCCCATAGTTCATTTGACTGTGCAAGCTACAGTGCAGATTAAAAACAAGACCATTTGGTCCTGATTTCAGGAAGCTCTTAGTGAGTCTAAATGGGTAGCTACATATAGAAAATTATCTAAAACATTGCTTATTGCAGCTCAAGCATAACTGAAGTAGTCAACCCCACCATTCATTGCCCACCATTGATGTCACCGATGATGTTGAACAAATATTCATCAGAGAAATTCACTTAACAAATATTTTCTGAGAATTGACTCATTTATTCTTCTAGGTGAAAGGACTGAACAATGAATAAGAAAGATGAACAATAATAGATCCAGAGACAAATGGCAGGGGAGGGGGTTTAGAGAGCAGCCAAAGGACTTGTATGCATGCATATTAGCATAACCAATGGACACAGACACTGGGGCAGTGGAGGCTAGCCCGGGCGGGAATGGCTTGGGGGAGGGGTCAATTGGGGAAAAGGAGACTTATGTAAAACTTTAGACAACAAAAAAGTGGGTTTACAGTTGTAATACAAATAAATAATACAATACATAATAAATAATATAAGAATAAAAAAGAAAGAAAGTCTCGTCCCTCATACAACTTAGATTCTAGAGCTCTGTGAAGGTAATGCCAGCCTCTGATCAGCAACTTCTGTTTCTGTAAGTTTTTTGAAGGTTGAGGAATAAGGTGTTTTAATCGGGGGGGGGGGGGAGGAATAGGGTAGCTGTCAATGTTGGCAAAAATGAAATTCTGAAATATGATAAGGCTGATATCAAGTAAAGGGTCACAAACGTAAAAAGACGATGCCCAGATTTGTCAGCATGGTCTACATCTAAAAATACAAAGTAATGGCACCCTCTTGAATGACTTTTAGGCAAAACATTTTAAACAAAAATCCTACAAATATTTTTTTGAAGTCTGTTCTCTGCCCCACAATTTAGTTGGCAATGACTAAAACCTATAACCAAGAAGTTTCAAAGACTGTAAAAGTTTTATGTGAAATAGCCCCTTTAATTGCAAAAAGTAAAACCTTATTTCTTTGGTGACTCTCATTAAACCTTGTATTCTGAATGTTTCCAAACTTTAATTAAAGAAACCCCATGTTTCTTTATGGAAGAAGTAGTGTTCTTTGTTAAATAACATTATGGTATTTCTTTGTGTAATTTCTATAGTTAATCCTTAAACACATAACTCAGCAGAGGATAGCATATTTAAAGTTTGGCAAAAAGTCAATCACTATCTTTGATTTTCTTTGGTTGACTTGTGGTAGTTCTACCAATGGAAGAGTCTACTAGTATTCAACCATTAGTTTATTCTAAATTTTTAGCTAAATATTTTATGAAATAAAAATGTTCATTTTTTTAAAAGCTTTGGAAATTACCAAAAAAGATAAATTATGGTCCTTTCAAAGCTTTTCTAAAAAAAAAAGAGTGGAATTAAGGAGAAAGGGGATTGTATAAGCTTTTGCTATTCTAGAAATATGGGACTGGTCATCTAGATTGCTAGCAAAATAATTGGAGAGAAAGAAAAATCATCATATGCTCTGTGCCATTTGTTCCCAAGCAATGATTCTTCTAATGCTTCCAAGTAGAGAAGAATTTATCCCACTTATGACATAATCAATTATGAGGATAAAGGTATATAAAGCACCAGATTTTTTTCTTTGCTTGATGAAGATATGTATGTGGATCAAAAAATGCTTGTGTTCCATGCTTGTGTTCCATGTTGAGGTTCTTTGCTTCTCAAAAGGAAATACGCTGGGCTAAATTTATGAGCTGAAGGACCAAGTGACCTATTTTTGGAATAGCAGAGAAAAGACCAACTGTGTCAAACTTGAAAAAATTATAACTGTCAGTGGGTCTTGGCTGTTTGGCAGATATACTTTAAGTATTGAGTATACTGAATCTGAAATTTCAAGAGAAAATTTCCAACCTCATTTCTCATAATATTAAATTCTAAGTATTTATAGCCACAACATAGATATGGATACAGCATAATAATGCTAAAAAAATGAATTGTCGCTACTTGGTGAAGATTTCAAGGACAATATCTTAAAAATGATTTTAAAGTGGAAAATACTGAGTCTCCTCCACTCCTACTGTAAGAAAAATATGGATGGTATTTTTTTGACATTGTGGCAAAAATCCCTTTTGGAAACTCACAAGAAATATTTTCTAGGCTTGGACTGTACACAACTGCTCAGAATAGAGATTTTTAAAATTATGCTTCATTCAGTTTCCAAAATTAATTTTTAAATAATCATGAGTGGAGTAAAATATCACCCCAGAGGAAGTAAATGGGCTTTGCTTGTCACTATGTGATGTTCATCAACATGCATGTGACACACATTTTCTTCACTTTTGGCAAACAATAAAAATAACTGTGCAATAGAGTTGACATTTAGGCACTATTATGCATTTCATTTTCCTCACAGTCTATCATATAAACATTTATAGCAACCAAGTGTACTTAATTCTCAGATAATCACATTTTTCAAAAATGCTTAAAGATTCAAGAAACCTTTTTTATTCTAAGACTACCACTGAAATATAGTTTTTACCTCTCATTTTAAACTGGTAGAGAACTTGTGCATCAAAGCTATTTTTCTTATCGATGCTATTGCTTTTTATTACTGTTCTTTCTCACTAGACTTCCCCAAGACTTTTCTCTTTTCCACAATTTGAACTATGACCTCTTTGCAGATAACTTCTAAATCTGTGTTCTCAACATTTAAACCAAATCTCCATCATTAAATAATTATTTATTTCCATTTATTCACCTGATATGTATAGGGCACTTACTGTCTACAGGTCTTGCCACAGGTATTCTGTAAATACAACAGAACACGACACCATCAGTGTGGTGCTTTTAAATTAGCCTGTCAGTGACCTCCTTAGATATCTGTTCAACACAAAGCTTTCAACATTTGTTACTTAAAATGTGTCATTTCCCACTTATACTAGCTCTCTCTCTTGATTAATACTTTTGGCCAATGATCTACAATCACTCTCCTATTCATCCAGATGTGTAACTGTGGGTTAACTTGTATATTTGGGGGAAGGAAAAGAGAAAATGTTTTTAGTTTTTACTCCACACCTACCCATTTTTTAATTTCAATCTGTTCTTTCCTGTCACTTTCTAACCAATCCCCTAGCATTCAGGGTTTTCCCCTTCCAATCTATCCCATATAGAGTTGGAATATTGTTTTTAGAATATCATCTACACTAATGTCACATCCCTGCTCAAAAACTTTCATTGGTTCACCATCTATGGAATAAATCTAAACCTGTCATTCTAGCATTCAAGTCAATCCACAAAGCTTAAGATACTTTCCAACTCTATCTCCTGACTCTACAATACATATTTTCTGCTACAGCCAAACCACTGTCCTCACTGTTCACAAAACATACTTAAGCCTTTCCTCCTCCATATTCAACACCTCCCAGGATCCTTCTCCCCCACCAACCACCAACTTCCCCCATTTTCTTCTCTAATTGGCCCACTTCACCCTATTTAAGGTAAACCTGTAGTACTACCTCCTCCCAATTTTTTTCTTTGACCCTTCCAACCAACACTCAAACCTCTCAGAAAACATGTTGGCACTCATCATGATTTGTTTTGATAAAATGAGTATATTTTATCTCATTTTGCTTTAAAAAGTAAGTGTATTTTATCTCTGAAAACAAATTCAATTTCCTTAAGGTTGGAGACCTCATCCCTGCCCCCCTTTTTCTCTTACAGCTCCTAATGTGATTTTGTTGGTCTGACGGTTTGTTGACATTATAGAATGACTTGTTCTCGGTCAGGTTTAGATCTGCCACAGTCTAATCACAGCTTCTGAAGGCTGTGCACAGCAAAGTATCATGGCAGATGGTGAATTTTTTATGAAAAGCACATTTCCATCCCCTTAAAGCCATGTTTTAATAGGATCACCTGCACGATCATATTTCTTCTGTTTGTAAGATTTCTCAAATCAAAGAATAACTCAGGGCCTCCATACATACCATTTATAATAATTCAATCAGTAGGGCTTCTATGTCAGTTGTAAACAATTAAAAATTATTTCCCATCTTTTAGTGACTGCAAAACAAATGCCAAAAATTGCATTTTGAGTTGATGCTCTCTTTGTAAACAACACTTAGGCATTTGGTTCTATGAGCTGAATTAATATGTAAAAACCCTTTTGAAAGATGAGCTAGCCAGACAAGTTTATAAACATCACTTTCTTTCTGCACAAAGGAGTAATGGTGAGAGTTATAGATTAGGGGAAAAATATCCAATGCATTTGCCGTGACTAACAGCACTAACATGGCCTGGTTCTTGCTCCATTACTGTTTATTATCTGCTTTTCAACAGTGCTCTGCATTTTTTCCAAAGATTCTGATTTAGAGACAAGCAGAGTGCTCCTCAAGCGAGGACATGCTCAATGTTCAATACATCGATAGCAAAGTGCTGATGGACATTATTCAAGAATTTTGATACATCAGGTACTGTACCCCTGTGGCTCATAACAGGAATCAAGTGCAACTATTAGATTGATTTGCCCAGGCCACACTACACTTTTGTCTGGGTGACAGTGCCAGAAAAGACTGAGGTCTTCAGCCAGTGCCTGCCAATTAATTGTTTATATTCCCTGTCCTTCTGCTAAGCAACTTGTGCCTGAAAGTCACAGATAACTCTGTGGTCAGGGTAGCCCCATTTCCCCCCGTACCATCATTCCAAAGAAATGGGTGTCCAGTTAGCCAGTAATGCTTCTGAATAGACTCCAGAGGATTTGTGTAAAGATCATGGAGTTAAGATCAGCAGTATCTAAAAACAGGGAAATCTGGGCAGGACCAGAGCAAAGACAATCCCTAAGATACGGGCTTTCCAGAATTCTACATTAAGGAAAAATGGGAAGCTTTTTTAGAAGTTTATTTTTTCCCCAACAGCTTTACTGAAGTATAATTTATATAAATTCACCCATTGCAAGTGTACAATTCAATGCTTTCTAGAAAACTTATAGATTTCTGCATTCATCACCACAATACAGTTTTAGAACACTTCCATCACCTCCAGATGAGGGGCATTATCCCTTTGTGCCCCTAATTCTAAGTTAGTCCTTATTGCCATGTAGCAACCACTGATCTGCTTTGTGTCTCCATACATTTGTCTTTGTCTTTTCTCAGTGTTTTATATACATGAAATGATAGTCTTATGGATTAGAATTATTTCACTATACAAAATGTTTTGAAGTTCAATTATTTTGTAGCATTTATCAATAGCACACTACTTTTTATTGCTGAGTAGCATTCCAGTGTATGTTTATTCATTCACCAATTGATGATCATCAGGATTATTTCCAGTTTGGGGCTGTGTTATTATAAATACTTACATACATGATTTTGTGAGGATATATGGTTTCACTAAAAATTAAAATAACTCCCCCCCCCAAATGAGTTCTTTTTCCTAAGTGTCATCATTCTAAAGTCTATTGAAATGATCAATAATCACATAAAATAGCAACCCCAGAAAGATTTGAGAAGAATGAAAAGCTGGACCCTATTCATTTCACTCAGCTAAATTCTTTACCTGACTACTCCTCAACCTTATTCTGTGCCCAGCTAAGCATATACAGAGAATTGACACACGGCCAACTCAAAATGCTAGAAAAGGTAGCCTTTATCAAGGTTTATGAACTTTTTTCTTCCGGGTTTACAATAGTCTAAGAACACAATAAAAACTTCCCTGATATCAACTTATTCAATGCCATAGATCTTGAGATGAACAGAACAACAAATCTACTAAGACTTAATTCCCAGTTTACATAATGAACTCAGCCAAATACTCTTTAACTCAAAGCAAAAATTTGCGACCAACTTATAAATATGCAGAATTTTCCTGGCAGGTAGACTATCCCACTCACAGATTGAATGCTATCTCCCCGCAAAACTCCTATGTTAATATCCTAACTCCTAATGTAATGATATTAGGAGCTTAAGCTTTGAAAAATAATCAGGCTTAGATGAGGTATGAGGGGGATTAGTGCTATTACAAGAAGAGACCAGAAGCTTCCAGAACTATGAGAAATAAATAAATGTCTGTTGTTTGAGCCACCCAATCTATGATATTTTGCTTTTGCAGTCAAAGACTAAGATGATTCCTTTCTATGAGCTTCACTCCATCCTAAATAAACTTTTCCTTTCCTAAAATTAAAAAATACAAACAAAATTTAGGAAATTAAGATGAATAGTATCTTGTTTGTTTCTAGTGTAACTTATCTTTAAGTTTGATGAAACTACAAAGAAGACTCAGTGAGGTATTTTACTTATTTCTGGTGTCTTGTGGATAATTTTTCAAAGGCCCTTCTTTCATAATAAATGTGTTATTGCAGGGTTTTTTACATTAAAGAATGATTTTAATTTACTTTAGTGCCAACATTTTTAATTAGAGCACATATTTCTGAAATGATCATGTAAATCACTAGGAACCTGTGATTTTTTTTTTATAAAAATGTGTTTAAAATGATCCTTGAGAAGCATAACCCTTGGTAAATTGAAGTTCACCCACAATGCACAAAATTACTCGAGTGTATGTAGCTTGAACTGAGGTCTCTGATAAATATTCCTGGTTTAGTTGCCAGAAGGTGCATGAGAAGAGAATATACCATCCCCATATGCCTCTTGGGACATTCTGCTTCATGAGCTCAAATTATGACAAGCATTGATAACACAGTGAGGATAGCAATGACTTTGCATGTGGTAAAATAGAGAAGTATGTCAAAAATTATGTACAACCAGAAAAGCATATAGAATATTGTCAACAGCATACATTTCTCAGACAATCAGATAACAACTGAAGATGTCGGGAATACCTCTTATGAAGATATATGGTCAGACAAAAGGGTACTTCAGCCATAATTAGCATATTCACCTTTCAAAAACGAATCATTATAAGTACAAAAGGCTACTGTTTGTCTGCATCCAGAGAACATTTATTTGAGGTATAGGAATTGAACAAGAAGTTACATCTTGCTACCACCCTTGGTTGTTAGAAAAAACAAATGGCATTCTTTGTATGTTTTGTTGGCAGAGGAGCAACAGGGGTTTAGGTCTTATTGAATCTGAGGTGGCCATAGAGTATCAGCTTTTGGTATCAAGATAGTTAGAGATGCCAGTATGGAGCTCAATGAAAAATCTGGTTGGAGAGTTGGAATTGTAATTCATCCATGAAGAGAATGCCAACTGAAGCATGGCAATACATAAGCCAGTGAAGGGACAATATGGTGACTGAGCAGAAAGTAAGCAGGAACCCCTCCTAATTGCTCATATGCCATATAAAGAACATTCAGAGCTGTGAAGGTATGTAGGCTATCTCAAAGCCAAAGGAAATGAGTGTATAGACTGCATAATGAAGAGGGGTATCCTAGCAGTGCCAAATGCTACCAAAATGTCATGGATGAAAAACTCTGAAACGTGTCCATTTGATTCAGTAGTTAAGAGGTTGCTAGTAATCTTAACCAGACCACAGTGGGTGGAAAAGTGGAGAGGACAAAGAGACACAACCAGTGGGGATTATTTTTTCAAGATATTTGGCTCTGAGAAGAAGGAAAGAGACGTATCAGTGGTGGAGGAACAGAGGACATAAGGTTAAAGACACTTATTTAGTTAATTATTTAGGTAACTCAATAAGCTAAATGAGGCTTGGGTACTAATGAGAAAGAAGCAGAGAGGGGAAAAAAATGGAAGACATAAAAGGAAGAGGGATTCTGATGAATTGTAGATACTCAGCCAGTAACACATTTAAGAATGAGTGATCCAGATCAGCGCCACTCCACTTTAGATACAAGGATCCTAGAATTTATAGAAATTGGTGCATTTGACTAGTTATGCTCCTAATAAGTGGCAGAAGCAAGGCTTGATCACAGATCTACCGTTTCACAGGCCAGGGCATTTCCCACTGCAATCTGTTTAATCCTAAGGATCTGCCCAGTGTTTCTTCCTGTGGTGATATGGAGGATCTTTTTTTTTTTTTTTTTTTTTTTTTTTAATCCTCACCTGAGGATATTTTTTCTTTTGCTTTTCAGAGAGAGTGGAATGGAGGGAGGGAGAGAGAGAGAGAACAAAATAGAGAGAGATAAATATCAATGTAAGAGAGATACATTGACCGGTTGCCTCCTGCAAATGCCCCAACCAGAGGCAGGGAGTATACTGCAATCCAGATTCGTGCACTTGAGCAGGGATCAAACCTGAGACCATTCCGTGCAAGGGTCAACATTCTAACCACTGAGTACACTGGCCTGAGGAGGGCACACCCTAAAGAACCAAAATTCCTGGTTCTTGGTATAACCAGGAGATCGAATACCTTCTCTATTATGAAACAGGAGCCTCCTAATTTTCAAGGTCTTCTTACCCCAGTTCATTGTGTCAGTTTCTGCTTGCTCCTCAATGTGTCTGCCTTGGACCCAGGGCTCTGCCTTCTTATCTGCCTTTGTCATATTCCCAGGGTAGTGTTGCTAGATAAAATGCAGGAGGCCCAGTTCAATTCAAAGTTCTGACTGTGTTGTTATTTAGCGGAATATGTCCCATTCAGTATTTGGAAGATACTTATGCTAAAAAGTTATTCATGTTTATCTGATATTCTCTTTGACTGGGCATCCTGCTTTTATTATTTGTTTATTTGTTGTTATTGTTTTTTGCTAAATCTGATAACCCTATCCCAGGGAACCAATAGCCTAGGTGACTTGCTCCTTCTTGTCACTCCTACTCTCCATTGTGCAGCAGTCAGCTCCTAACCCTGTTCACAGAAACCTGTACCTCAGGCCCTGACTGAGCAGTAGTCACGTGCTCTGCTGGGATAGGAGTGCCCAAATGTCTGATAAATCCTAAATTATATATTTGTCTCAAAATGCAGTCTAAGGCTGTTTTTTTCTTGATTTGCTTGCTTAACCATGCATAGTCCCAATAAATATCAAAATTGCTTAGTATTCCATGAGCAAACACTAATTAATGACAGATAAAGCCAACAGAAATTGGAGGGAGGAGAGGAAACTACCTCATATTTTTATTTTTCCTTAGGTCATCTACAAAGCAAATAAGGAATGAGAGTCACATTTAATTTCTCCTAATCGGTTGATACATAAGGTGCAGTTTAGGCAAGAAAATCTGGGTTGAATCCACCTCATCTTGTCGCAGAGGACTGCCTGGAGGTCAGCAACTCTGCTGACCCAACATGATGGCTTAAATAATAGATACAATGAAATTTGTGCACCTCTGCCCTGATCTGTTAACCCAAGTATATATTAAGTGCATATGGGAAAGACTAGGAGTTCATGGCATTTACTCTTCAAAAAAACCAAAAATACATTCCCCCCAAGCATTTTCCCCTTTCATTTAAAAGTTAAATTGTGTATTTCAAAGATAAATCTAAGCCATGTGTCTCACTTTTTTCCTTTAACAGCTAACTGTTCTGAAAAGGCTTCCTGTCATACCAAGGACTTCCACAAGGTCATTTTTATTCCAAATGAGAAAAACACATTTTCCCTAAACACACAATACTTAATGTCAAAAACACATACATACGGTTCCAGCTCTCATCTTGTGAAATACAATAATAATCTATTATCAACTCATCAATGTTATAACCTTTCTAAATATAACTGTCACATGTTCAATGCCATCAGCAGTGTAATATTTATTATGAGCTTGTTATGTGCCAGGTACTAGGCTATGTACTTTACAGTCTAACCTCAATCACCCTGGTAGTGGTATATTACTAATTCATTTAATAGATAAAGATAGATATTAAAGTGTCAAGAGATCATGGAATGTGTGAAGCAAATAAAAGGCTAACACAAATTCTGCCTGACACAGAAGCCCATGAAGCCCATTTTCCCAGATGGTAGTGTGTTCCCTTATAGGTAAGAAAAACTAAGTCATCCCTATTTTCTACAAGTCAATAGTCTTAAGAAAAGACATAGGAAAAGCATATTGACACAGAGTTGACTGACTCATATTTAACCTTGTGGAGAACAATGCACTAAAATGGAAATGGTACATGCATGGATCTTTTAAAAAATCTATCTTTTATAAAAAAAAAAATTAGATTGTAAAATTCACAGAAACAAAATACCCAGATTCTCTTCGTGAAGATGAGGTATATAATAAATCCCATCTCCAGTGCTCACAGCTTTTTTTGGAGGGTTGGGAGGTAAATATAGATTGCATTTTTTTGCTACTATGAGGGCATAAGGAAAAAGAACGAGCATTTCCCAAGCATATGCACTACAGACAGCCAACAAGGAGGAGGGACTGAAAATGCAGGTTCTGGATTCTGACAATCTTGGGTTCAAAACCAAGTTCCACTGTTGATTATTCAATTGTGGGGCCTTTGCTGGACTACTCTGTACCTCAGTGTCTTCACTTACCCAATGGACATAATAATACCTATTTATAGGAATGTTATAACAATTAAATGAGATTATATTTGGAAAATAGTTGGCCTATTGCCTGGGTCATAATAAGCATGCTGTAAATGGCGGTGGTGGAATCAAGCAGAAAACTTTGGCAGCCACAGCAGAGCCTTGGAGGCCAAATGAGGTGACATTTTCAAACAATTCTAGGCCATGGCTAGGAAAAGGAGAAACCTAACTAAGGGCCTTGCGGCATGGGAAGCAGGGGGGTGGGGGTGGGGAGGGGGTGACTATCAGAAAATGTACAGGAGAAGACACCAAAGGTCCTGACAATAAACTTGCTAAGATTAACAGAGAAAGACAGGCTACTTCCATTTTTGACCATAAATAAACTCTGTCTGAATGTTTCATACAGGGAAAACAAAATAAAACACTAAAGAGATTATTTTTATTGGATTACGAGAAATGAAAAATTAGGAGATTCAGAATTATTGTGGTTTAGCCATAGAAATAAGCATTCGCCCATGTAGCTAGCTATTTTATTATTAATGGGAATCTTTTAAAAAGTGGAAACACGAAAGTCAAAAAGAGAGCCTAGAGGAGGAACAAAGATAGCGGCATAGGTTAACGCCAGAGTTTGCTGCTTCGAACAACCACTTCAAAAATACAACTAAAAGACGGAACTGACATCATCCAGAACCACAGGAAGGCTGGCTGAATGGAAGTTCTACAACTAGGAGGAAAAAGAAAAGCATACCGAGACTCAGAGAAGGCGCAGTGCTGAAGTAAAATACTAAGGTGCGGAGTGCATGCGGAGGAGGCTGGCAGCTGAGGGCATGGTTGTCTGTCTCAATTTGGAGGGAGTCTCAGACTCTGAGCTCCAGATCCGGGCGAGTCTCTAGGGACCCAGACTCAAATGGGACTGTCTGGCTTCGGTAGGAACTCGAAGGCAGCTTTCTCTCCAAGGTTTGCAGCGGTAGCTGGAACTCTGAGAGGCAGAGCCCCTGGGGATGGGACTGAGAGCAGCCATAACTGCTTGCTCCGCCAGCCCTGTAGATCCCTGTGGACCTGCCCCGCCCAAGCCCTGCACAGGCATTTGCGGGATAGCCTCAGGCAAAGGCTAGATTAGCACCGCCCTAGAGATCCAGTACAGAAGTTCTCCCATTGCAGACACAGCTGATTCTCATAGCCAGTTGGCCTGGAGGTCAAATCACCCCCAGTATTACCGACAACAATCAAGGCTTAACTACAACAAGACTGCACACAAAGACCACAAGGGGGTGCACCAAGAAAGCATAAAAAATGCGGAGACAAAGAAACATGACAGAAATGGAGGATATATAGCTCAAAACCACACTTCTAAGGTCTTTCAATAATTTTCTAGAAACTGCCGATAAACTTAATGAGATCTACAAGAAATCTAATGAGACCCTCGATGTTGTGATAAAGGGCCAACTAGAAATTAAGCATACACTGACTGAAATAAAGAATATTATACAGACACCCAACAGCAGACCAGAGGAGCACAAGAATCAAGTCAAAGATTTGAAATACGAAGAAGCAAAAAACACCCAACCAGAAAAGCAAAATGAAAAAAGAATCCGAAAATACGAAGATAGTGTAAGGAGCCTCTGGGACAGCTTCAAGCGTACCAACATCAGAATTATAGGGGTGCCAGAAGATGAGAGAGAGCAAGATATTGAAAACCTATTTGAAGAAATAATGACAGAAAACTTCCCCTACCTGGTGAAAGAAATAGACTTACAGGTCTAGGAAGCACAGAGAACCCCAAACAAAAGGAATCCAAAGAGGACCACACCAAGACAGATCATAATTAAAATGCCAAGAGCAAAAGACAAAGAGAAAATCTTAAAAGCAGCAAGAGAAAGAAACTCAGTTACCTACAAGGGAATACCCATGCGACTGTCAGCGGATTTCTCAACAGAAACTTTGCAGGCCAGAAGGGAGTGGCAACAAATATTCAAAGTGATGAATACCAAGAACCTACAACCAAGATTACTTTATCCAGCAAAGCTATCATTCAGAATTGAAGGTCAGATAAAGAGCTTCACAGATAAGGAAAAGATAAAGGAGTTCATCACCACCAAACCAGTATTATATGAAATGCTGAAAGGTATCCTTTAAGAAGAGGAAGAAGAAGAAAAAGGTAAAGATACAAATTATGAACAACAAAGATGCATCTATCAACAAGTGAATCTAAGAATCAAGTGAATAAATAATCTGATGTACAGAATGAACTGGTGATTATAACAGAATCAGGGACATAGAAAGGGAATGGACTGACTATTCTTGGGGGGGAAAGGGGTGTGGGAGATGCGGGGAGAGACTGGACAAAAATCATGCACCTATGGATGAGGACAGTGGGTGGGGAGTGAGGGCGGAGGGTAGAGCGGGAACTGGGAGGAGGGGAGTTATGGGGGGGAAAAAGAGGAACAAATGTAATAATCTGAACAATAAAGATTTAATTTAAAAAAAGTGGAAACAATAGCTAATTGTCACTATAATGTGTTTGTTTAGTGATAATGGGAATCTGCCTTTGAGAAAAAATTGAAATTTATCCAACTTTAAGTTATTTTTGTATCTTCTTAGAGTAAGGGCCAGCAAACTGTGGCCTGTGACAAATAGGGCCTGAGGTCTGGTTGTTTTTTAAAAAAAATAAAGTTTTATTGGAACACAACCTCATTCACTTTTTTCCAGACTGCTATGGCTGCTTTTGTGCAAAAGACCCTAGGAACTACAAATCCTAGAATATTTACTACATAGTCCTATGTATGGCAGAAGTGTACCCACACCTATCTTACAGCGATGAGGTAAGTATTTTGCCTTAGTCAGATTGGGTTGCCATAACAAATATCACCCTCTGAGTGTCTTGAACAATAGACATTTATTTTCTCGCAGTCTAGAGGCTGGTAGTCTGGATGCCAGCATGGCTGGTTTCTGGTGAGGGCTTTCTTCCTGACTTATAAGAGGCTGCCATCTCACAGTGCTTACATGTGGGGTATTGGGGGAGGGGGGGGGCGGATTAGGTTGGGAGGAGGAATAAAGTGAGCACACCTCTCTGGGAATCTTCTTTCGGGACACTAATCCTATTCTAGGGCCTCACCTTGTTACAGGCATACCTCATTTTATTGTTCTTTGATTTATTGAGCTTCACAGTCATTGCCTATTTTACAAATTGCAGGCAAGAATCTCTTCCAGCAAAACAATTACGACTCACTTCACTGCGATCTTTGCTTTATTCTGAGGCTCTTCAACTGACTATGGCCAAAATATGCCTGTGCCTCATTGAACCTCAATTACTTTCTTATAGGCCCTCTCTCCAAATATAGTCATACTGGAGGTGAGGGCTTCAACATATGGATTTTGGGGAGACACATTCAGTCTATAGGATACTTTCAACCTACCAAATATGATTTAGTCTAACATATACATGGCACTTTATCCCCGATGCACCTTCCAATACCCCTTTCTAAAAATCTCTGGAAAATAGGTTGAAAACAAAGTACAGTGGAAACCTTCCCCTCTGACTATGAATAAAGAGACTATCTAGAAACCTTACTTCAATGTTACCCTTAGAAAAGCATTTGAGCCTGGAGAAAAATAGAGATGAAATGACTTCTGGAGAGCAGAACAAATTGTTGCATTGAGAAATTGAACGGCACCTATTAATCCATTCCCCCAAATGGTAGTTTTCATCATGTGGATGCCTTTTCATCTTACTGAGGAAAACAGCAGTGAAAGTACTTGGGGAGAATCAGTGACCAAGTGGGTTTATAAGATTCAAATAAGCATTGATGGGTCAAAGTCAAGTTGTACTATTTGCAAAGAGGATATAACTCTATTTCTCCAACAACCACAGAGTATTTTAAGAGACACTATCTCATTCATCTTCTGAGTGCCCTTTGAAGTAAGTGTCCCATATTTTATTTCTATTTTATAAATGGGAAAACTAGGGCAGAGAGCAGTTATATGCCTCTCCCCTGAGTGAATCAATCACTAGGGGAACTAAAATAGAACCATTTTAAGTCCCTTGTTCTCTATGCATTCAACCACGAGTTAGTGTAATAAAGACCTCTCCATAAATAAAAAGTGTCCTCTGCTCATTGGGTAAGGCATTACTCACACTGTGAGCAAGGTGTGTCTTTCCTGCTATGCCAAGATGGTGGATGACGCTCTAATTTTTGGCACTTTTAAGAACTCCCTTTCCCAATTATAAAAAACATGAGCATCAATAGCAAATAAATTTTAAACCAAAATAGGTTATGGTCAAAGCACCAAAAGTAATACTGGATTGAGATCCTGGCACCATACTGTGTCAGGGCATAGAATCGGGCTCTAGCACCATCTAGTGGAGACCAAAGGAACCCCTGGATTATCCACAGGGTTGTTTGTCCTCCTGGGGGTTCCTTTCATGGAGAGGTTTGGATGATCTCCTGATTAAAGCTTCCTAGGGCTTAATCCTGTACAGCAAATGTATCTTTTGTCCAAGTCAACATGGAAGTACATCAAGGGTTGGACGTGGGTTATCTGCTGTAGTTCTGTTCCCAGTGACACAGAGTAGAAAGGATTAGGACTAGTAGTGAAAGAGAACAGTTTCAATCTATCCCACCAGCAGCTCTTTGGTTTTACACAAATTATCTGATCTCTCCAAATTCCTATTTAACTCATCAATATGATGATGTTAAGGGTGGTTGTAACGGTTAAGTGAGATATTTAGTTTATTTATATCATTATACAGTGACTGTCAACAAATATTAGTCTTCTCTTTCCCGTAAAATTTCTGCAATATTTCCATATTGCACTGCATTTGTTTATGAGGGCTATTCCAACAAAGTATCATAGACTGGCTTAAACAATAGGAATTTATTTTCTCTCTTGGCTTTTAGATGAAGATCTCCCCATATCTCTTCATACTGTCCCACCTCTGTACGTGCCTATGTCCAAATTTTCTCTTCTTATCAGGACATCGATCATATTGGGTTAGAGCCCATCCTAATAACCTCATTTTAATATAATACTTCTTTAAATACCATATCTCCAAAGACAGTCCCATTCTGAGGGCACCAGGGGCGAGAATTTCAATATCTGAATTTGTGGAGGAAGCACAAGTTAGCCCATAGACACCACAGCAGGCAGACGGCCATGCAGCAAGCAATTAGTGGAGACAGGATAAATCCCCAGCCCTTGCCTCATGCTGCACAGCCATGCTGCCTCGACAGAGGTAAGTAGGAAAATACACTTTGATAGATCAAATGAAAGATTCCCATTTATTGTTGTTTAAGGCAAACTGTGAGGTCTTTTTCCTCCGGGTTCACAGTTTCCTGAGATAAAAGGTCCTCTACAGGTACAACAATGTATAGTTAATTACAGCAGTCCCCTCGGGTACCCTCCACAAATAAGGAGGTGGAATCCAAACATTGATTCTATCCCCTAAATGGATTGAATCAATGATTCCTGAGTTATTAAGTTACCACCAGCGCTATTCAGCTGACTCAGGAAGGGCTCTTTGTAACTTCCAGCTAATCTATAGTACAGTTCAAAATCTTCAGCAGTGAAAAAACTGCTCTCTCCAGTTTTTATTCTTAAAAAAAAGTGTCTGCCAGCATTTTCAAAAATGTATTCTGTGAGGTGCACATATGTTAATATAAGTATAGCAAAGACTGTCCACCTCACTTTCTTCTCCAGCAGATTTCCCTTTACAATCTCCCAAACAGCCAGCCTCTGCACTTCAGGGTGAGCGAGAACTGAATTGCAATGCCTCCCTGCCTGCTCTACCGTGACTTTCACACTGTCTTCCCCTCCAATTTCTCCACCGCAGCTATTTCCATGCCTGGGATCCCATGCCTCTCTGCCTGGGACAAAATATAAAGTCATAATAATAAAACGTAAGCAGGAGCTTCAGAATCCCAAACAATCACCCTCTCTGGTTATTATCATCCTTATTACCTCCATTGTCAGTGGCCATCTGAGCTTACTTCATAAAAAGAAAACTCAGTGCAAAGACAGCAGCATCAAGCAGTACTTGCTGTGGAAAATGCAAATGAAGCTGGGTCTGAAGGTTGGCTGTGGATTTTCCTAGTGAAATTGCATATCATACTCAATTGCAAAGGTGGCTTGTTATATATGCTTACCTCAGGGCTTCATTCTCCATTTAAAACGCCATGCAAATTCACATACAGATCTTCACATGGGTAACCTCATAGGCACCACGGTTAAAGCCATCTTCAACACATCATTTAACCTGAGATTATTGTCTATTCTGGTCTCTTGGTTCTTTTCTCCTCTTTTCCCATCTAGCAGATCATCCCCTCCTTTTTCTCAAGCTAACATATTCCCACTATACAAACATTACTGCTCTTACACCCAGCACCTAGATCTTGGTTTCTAACACCAGTCTCAAAACAAAGAAACAAAAACTGGGGCTGACTCTGGTCTGGCACAGTGGGTGTAAAGGAGGAGCCTGGAGCAACTTATAGTACCAGCAAATAAAGTGCTCAGTAAAAAAGTGTTCAGTAGTTTTAAAAAAATGGGGCATGTCAAAGGAAAAAAAAACTAACCTTCCAATAGCCAAAGCTGGGACCATTTGAGTGGCAAAAATAAATGACATCGAATTTGGATTATAACACAAATCCTATATAATCCTATATAATAAAAGGATAATATGCAAATCGACTGAACTGCAGAACGACCAGTCACTATGATACACATGGACCACCATGGGGCAGATGCTCAATGCAGGAGCTGCCCCCTGTGGTCAGTGCACTCTCACAGGGTGAGTGCTGCTTAGCCAGAAGCTGGGCTCACAGCTAGTGAGCGCAGCAGCGATGGCGGGAGCCTCTCCCACCTCCACAGCAGCACTAAAGATGTCCGACTGATGGCTTAGGGCAGTGATGGCAAAGCTTTTGAGCTCAGCGTGTCAGCATTTTGAAAAACCCTAAGTTAACTCTGGTGCCGTGTCACATATAGAAATTTTTTGATATTCGCAACCATAGTAAAACAAAGACTTATATTTTTGATATTTGTTTTATATATTTAAATGCCATTTAACAAAGAAAAATCAACCAAAAAAAATGAGTTCACGTGTCACCTCTGACACGCGTGTCATAGGTTCGCCATCACTGGCTTAGGGCCTAAGCCAGATATCCAACTGGTGGGGAACAGCCCTAAGCCGGCAGTCAAACATCTCCCAAAGGCTCCTGGACTGCGAGAGGGTACAGGCTGGGCTGAGGGACCGCCCTGAGTGCACGATTTTGTGCACCGGGCCTCTAGTATAAAATAAATATCCATGAGCTCATATGGATATAAATAAATGATTGAATTACTATGTGGGAGAGAAGAGACAAATGAGGAAAAATTGCAAATAATATATAGAGATGCTCTCCCCTTGTTGGGGACTAAATGTGTCCCCTGAAAAGCCATAGGTTAAAATCTTAGCCACCGATGTGATGGTATTTAGAGGTGGGGCCTCTGGAAGGAAATTAGATGGCGCCCTCATGGATTGGATGATACCCTTATAAAAGAGATTCCAGAGAGATCTCTGTGCTTCACAATTTTCAAAGGTGGCTTGTTATATACTTACCTCAAGTTATATACTTGTCTCTGAGGACATAAAAAGAAAACAGCCATCTATGAACCAGGAAGTGAGCTCTCACTAGACACTTAATCATCCATTTTTTGATCTTGGACTTCCCAGTCTCCAGAACTGTGACAACTAAGTTTCTGTTGTTTATAAGCCACCCATTCTATTATATTTTGTTATAGAAGCTTGAATGAACTAAGACATTCTTCAAGAAAGTAGAGTTTAGTCTCCCCACACCATGCTCTGAATACCAGTTGGATTGGTGACTCATTTCTGAAGATGAGAGTATGGAAAAAGAAAAACAGTCAGCTTATAGTGGAGAAACCTGGCAAAACACTAATTTAAGTAAATGATCAAGGTTAATATCCCCAGTGATAAGTTGTGTTGATGCTATGTACGCTCCCACATGATGTCATGAGAAAGGTATGTTACCCCTGTGATATTCATCCCCAAACCCAACACATCAACCTAATCATGAGAAAAACATCAGACAAACCTAAACTGAGGAACATTGTATAAAATACTCGAACAATTCTCTTTAAAACTATCAAGGTCATAAAATACAGGGAAAGAGTGAGACAGTCACAGGTCAGCAGAGACAAAAGATATGAGACAAGGAAAGAAAACTAGTACCCTGAACCGGACTCTATTACAGGAAAAGGACATTAGTATAAAAACTGATAAATTCCGAATAAAGTCCAAAGTTTGTTTAATGTCAATGTTAATTAGTTTTTAGTCTTGGTCCCGTGGCTTTGTAAGATGCTGACATTAGGAGAAACTGGGTGAAGGATATACAGGATTTTTCTGTGTTATCTGAAACTGTTCTATAAATCTAAAAGTGCTCTGAACTAAAAAGGTTATATTAAAAATTATAAAGCCAAAATAATTGTTGCCTTTTAACATTTTGTTCATCTACAACTTCAGTTTACCACTACAGAATCTTACTTTACGAAAAGGTAGGCAAAGGAAAAAATAACTAAGATGAATAGTTATTGGAGGATGGAATCAAGCTCACTTCAACACATTTAGACATAACTCACATACCATAAAATTGACATTTTAAAATATACAACTCATAGATATTTATTATGGTTACTAAAGTTATGCAATTATCACCACTGTCTAATTCCAGAACATTGTTATCACCACAAAAGAAACCCCATACCCATTAGCAGTCACTCTTATTCCCCCCTCCCCAATGTCCCTGGAAACCAGCAATCTACTTTCTATATTTATGGATTTTCATAATGTTTTCAAGATCAATTCATATTGTAGCATGAATCAGTACTTCATTCCTTTTTACAGCTTAATAATATTTCATAGATATGTCACTTTTTTATCCATTTATCGGTTGGGCATTTGGCTTGTTTCCATTTTTTTTTATTACTACAAATAGTCCTGCTATGAATATTCTTGTACAAGTATCTTTGCAAACATATGTTTTCTATTCTTTAGAATATATACCTAAGATTGAAATTGCTGGATAATGTAACAACTCTGTGTTTAACCTTATGAGGAACTGCCAAACTATTTCTCGAAGTGTCTCTACCATTTACATTATCACCAGCAATGCATGAGAATTCCATTTGTTCTACATACTCACCAATATTTTCTTTAAAAAAATTGATTTTAGAGAGATGAAGAGAGAGAGAAACATTGATGTAAGAGAGAAACATTTATCAGTTGCCTCCTGCATGCGCCCCAACTGGTGTTCCAACCTGCAACCTGGGTATGTGCCCTGAACAGAAATTGAACCAGTTGCCTTCTAGTGCACGGGACAACACTCCAACAAACTGAGCCACACTGTCGAGTGCCACACCAATATTTCTTATTATTTCTCTTTTATAATAAAGACCCTAATGAGTATAAAGTAGTATCTCCTTGTGGTTTTGATTTGCATTTCCCTGATGGTGAATGATGTTGAGCACCTTTTCATGTGCTTATTAGCCATTTCCATATCTTCTTTGGAGAAAAATCTATTCAAATCCTTTCTCCATATTTGATTAAGTTATTTATCAGTTTATTATTGGGTTATAATAGTTATTTTATATATATTCTGGATACTAGACCCTTATCAGATATATGATCTGCAAACATTGTCTCCCATTCTGTAGGTCACCTCTTCACTTTCTTGATAACGTCATTTGATGCACCAAAGCTTTTAATTTTGAAGAGGTCTGATTCATTTATTTTTTGATTGTCCATGCTTGCGGTGTCATATCTAAAACAACTATTGCCTTATGAAGACAATTACTCCAAAGCAATTATCTTGTTTTCAGGTGGAATCCTATTGAGGCCAAGCTCTCAATTATCCAGAGAGTGTTGGGCTGTAGGGCACTAAGTAAAGTTCTAGTTTTATTCACAATATAGTCAATTTTTCATGAAGCACCCATGACTACCGAGTAAATAAAATGACTGTGTGACAGGGGAAGAGTGAGAAGGGAAACTGTCATATTCTTTTCTGAGGTTTTGTTTTTTTTATTAATTGAAATGTTAAAGGGCTCAGATGCACTGTAGTAAGTTTTAATTTCATGTCTTTAACTGAAAATTAATAAAAAGCCTAGTAATGTACAAAAGACAAAACTCATCAGTGAAGATCATTCATTTTATAAGATCCAATGCAATGGATCTATTTACAATAGAAACCTTCATGATGTAATAGTGTTGACTTCATAGAAGTTGTGAGGAAAACAAGAATATAATTTCCAAATCAAAGCATAACAAAAGAAATTGAATGCTTTTAGTACAAGTACAGAAAATGCTGAACATCGTTTTTGCACAATTTATGAATCTTACCAAAAACCTTGTTTGGGAAAAGGGTCTTAAATTTATTCAGTGAAGACACTAGCTTGCTGTTGGTCTAAGAGCTCATAAGGAGACCAAAGCAAAGGATAAGGACACTCATATTCTCCAGGCAGTACTTTTAAATATTGTATTCTTCCTTCCTTAATTTTTTCAGTCCATTCAAGACTGGAATAGTGCTGACTAAGTTCCCACCAGCCCTTTGACGACTGCCAAGATCCTGCCTTGCTGGACCACTTTGATACTGACTGGCAGCCGAATTGTCAAGTTCTACAAAAAAGCACGTTTCCCTGCTTGGCTGGATGTCTTCCCCATCTATTTAGAACAGTTCTAAAATGCAACTCCCTGCCCATTCGTCCATACACCTGGGTGGGCAGATCAAGAGGGTGGGACTTTGGAGCTAAGTCTGTTTTCCTGATGCCTAACCCTCCTGGCTATTGGGCTGCCTCCTGAGCTCAAAATTTCCTTTATACATGTAACCTACACTTACAGGCACAGGCAGAAACCCAAATGGGATTACCATTCCAAACTCAAGAATCCCCTACATAAGCTCAGTTACTGAATCTTTAGCAGAGTTTATAACATTCTACCCTGTAAATTTTGCATTATCTAAGTAAATAGTGATTCCACTATAGAAGTAATGGCTATATTTTAATTGATTTATTGAATTAAATTTGAACATATGAACATGCAAAAATAGTTCATTCAATAAATTGTGTAGTACTCAGAAGAGAGATGATTTCTAAATTCTGGGTGTTAAAAACAAATATCACAGTAATAAATCAATAGCAGTGGTCCCAGCAATTGAAGACAGGTTCTTTGAAGTTAGGGTCAAGGTATTTTGGCAGCAAATGACATGCACATGGATCCATAGATCACAACTTCCCTGGCCATGCTTGATGTAAATAAAATATTCAAAGGGTGGAGGAGCCCAGCTGGTGTGGCTAAGTTGGTTGAGTGCCCTCCCATGCACCAAGAGGTTACTGGGTTTGATTCCTAGTCAGAGCACAGTCCCGGGGCTGTAGGCTCGATCCAAAGCAGAAGGAAGCCAATCCATGATTCTCTCTCGTCGATGTTTCTATCTCTACCTCTCCTGTCCTCTCTCCATAAAATCAGCAAGACATATTTTTTTAAAAAAGGGGTGGAGGATTGGGACAGATATCTAAATATGAGTCTAGAATAAACTAGTTGGTGATTGTGTCTTTTCAGTAAAAAAAGAACAATTTGTTCATCTTCTGAAAAATGGTAAGATGGGAAATTTCTTCAGAATCCAAATGTTTTTCAAAAAATAAGACATTTGTCTTTCACATCCACTCTCCCCTCCCCCTTCACAGTTTTGCAGGCATAGCCACAAGAAGTGTCCCTTAATTCATACTGGAGTAACAAATATAACATTGCCCCAGAAAGAATAGAGAGAAACCAGAAGGCTAACTGGACCAGAGTTTGTCAATGTAACCAGTTCAGAATCACCTTTGTGAAATGGTTCCCCAACTCCTTATGAGACCAACTGAGTCATCAGAATTTCGATGGGTTCAGGAAGGCTATATTTGTGAGGTGGGGAGCTTCTAGAAGTTAACTTTGCTGAATCTAATAATGCTGTTATTAGAGTGATAATAATTAGTAATAGATACTTTAGCAAAGATGAAGGGATTTCCAGAAGTGGAGCTGGAGTTGGTAGATGGTAACTGACCTTGGCAGAGAGAAAGGATTCAAGAAGAATTTTATGTTTGAACTAGGAGGAAATCATAACATATCATCTTCTTCAGTCATGAAAATGGGTCTTTTCATCACATGTGCTTTGGAGTCTGAGGAAGTAATGTACACATACTACAGACATTGCCCTTGTTTTAGAGCAAGGCTCCTCAAGGTCAGAGGCACCAGAGGAGGCATGTGCTAGGAGAGGATATGAGGGGGACACAAGGAAATAAGTAAGAAAAAAGAGATAATTTGATAGAATATAAGATGTATTTCCCTTGTGGCCATAAAGTGAATATCTAAGGAATAGACATATTTTGGGTTTATGTGACATCAGTATAAAAGCCACACAGGAAGAACTCTGCAATAAGAACATCCAGCATGAAAAAGCTTCCATGCCCTGGCTAAGGCAAAAACCAGGCAGAGTGGCTTTGTCCTGAGTAGCCATACTGACCAAAATTAAGGATCTCCTCTTGGTTTTGAAAGCAGGAATCAAAGCAAAGAAGCGCATTCATCTACAATGATATGACAACATTGCTGTGTATCATGCAGACAAGGTGACATGCATATGAGAGTTGAAGTTTTCAGTGTGTTCATAATTAACCTGCTCATTAGGTGTATTGGACAGGATTAGTCCCTAATTGGGACAGAGCAACTGCGAGACAAATTATTAAAATAATGGATGGAACGTCCTTTCTTGACTTTAAAAGTTTAGTAGCCCCAGATATTTCTATATCTCATATGAGAAAAAAATGGAGAGTTTTTGGTCTGGAAGAACTTAGAAAGTAAGACTGCTTTGATGCATTCAAGCAAAGACTGAATTCTTTGAGTACTGAAGTGGGTTTTAATACAGACACTGTGAAGAGAGAATATTTTTTTAAATAGACATGTGTCCCAGGTGGGAAATGTCAATATTAAAGGAGGCTGTGAGGTGGGAGGCAAGGGTATATGAGAAGTCTCTACTTTCCTCTCAATTTTGCTGTGAACCTAAAACTGCTCTAAAAAACATAGTTTTAAAAGAAACAGGTATGTTTCTGCATTTTGACATAATAAGTCCTCTACCCAGACACTATGTGGCTCATCGCTACACATTTGTTAAGAAGACCACAGCTGTGTATATAGATAAGAATACATTTATGCAAATGAACTTTTAAAAACTATATTTGACATGGCTCTAGTATCTTGAAGTTCTACAGATTTAATAACTAAATAAAGCTATCTTTCAAAAATCCATACTTGAAATTTTAAACTAGGAAATGGAAGAAGAATAAAGTTTGCCAAATATAAAAAGAAGTGGTATTAAAGATGATTGCATCTAATATTTTACCTTACCTTGTCACGCCCATCCCTAATTTTAACTAATACTTTTAAAGCAGTATGAACTATAGTCCAGCGCTTTTTAGATTCGGGGATAGCTTTGCTGAATTACGTCCTAGAATATTACAGAGAGGAAAAAAAAATCCAAATAACTCTTTGAAAAATGCCTAGCTCCATTGATTTTGTGGAGTGGCTCTTGCTTGGCTGAATTTAATTTAAATGTAGTTCTTTGTTATTGCTTCGAGAGGACGACAGTCATTTCTAACAAGCACAAATTATTCAGAGCATGACCCTAAATGCTGTATTTCAAACAGCAAAAGAAAACAAGCTATCCTCTAACCTACTTCGCTTTGCAGGAAGGGGAGCTGTGTGAAAAGAGAGCTGAGAAAGGACAACCTGACCCAGAGAGATGAGCCCTCACCAGGCCCCTCCTCCCACTTCCAGCGAGTCTCTGGATGGGCCAGTTGCACAAATACAAGAAGATCAGGCCAGCATCCTGGAAGGGGGCAGGGGGTTTGTATCACCCTTCTTGGATAGCTGTTTGCCAAATTCTGGTTAACCCAGTTACAGTAAAGCCATTGTGGACTCTTTAGTAGAGCAAGCCTCCAATCTACATGGCATTCACGATTTTTTGATGGCCATGGCCTCAGCCAGTAACTGCAATTTAGTGGCTTACGCATTCTCATGAAAGGGGGCGGGCAAAGGCTCAAGAGCAGTGCATTTCATGGCAATAGGAAATGGGACACATTTTGTGCAGGGGCCAACTCCTTTGCATTTCTGAGGATGAAATGCCCCCTAGATCAAAGTGACAAAGTGGTTAGGATATTCACGGGACAGAAGACAAAAGGAGTTCATTCACTGCCAAAAAAACAGCTTTCTGTTAAGTATTTAGAAGTTTAATAACAGTACTTACATGAGAAGTAGAATGCAGGAGAGTAACTTGAGAGTGTGCACAGCTTAACAGAAACTGGTCATTCTTCTGTACAAAGGCAGGCAATCAGTGATGAGCTTACCCTCATTCACTCATCCATTCATCAAACAAGTATGGAGTACCTACTGTACAAGTGAGTACCTACTACCCAGCACTGAGCTAGGTATTATAAGAAATATAAATATGCTGAACAAAAACCTTTACCTTTCAGGAGTTTGCAGGCATATAATCTTACCTAATAATAGACAAACATGTAAATTGACTGTCCCTCCACTATGCTTACCAGCCAATCAGGAGAGTATGCAAATTAACCCAACAATGATGGCAGTTAATTTGCATATGTAGGCGCCCAGCGGCCTGGGTCCTGGGAATATCATCAGACACCCAGGTCACTCCAAGGTAGGCCCCATGTGGGCCCTGAGCAGCCTAGGAAGGGCCTAAGACAGGGGACTCCTGGGCAGGACCTGAGCTTGCAGTCAGAGCAGAGGGGGCTCCTGCGTAGGCCTAAAGCCTTGGCCAGAGGTCTTAGGCCTGGGCAGGGGCCAATGGGAGGGAGCTGGGGGTCCCCTGCCCAGGCCCCGAGGCTTTAGACCTGGGCCGGGGCCGAGCCAGGGATCGGTCAGAACTACAGAGGAAACACCTTTTCTGACCACTCATTGGCTAAGCTCCCTGTATGCCACTGGTAATACTCTTAATAACTTGGGTAATAAGAATCCAAGAAGGTGACCTAGGGTTTTTCCACCACACTTCTGGTGAAAAAAATGAAGGTCCGCTGCTGGAGGGCTAAGAAATGTCATATCCTGCCCTAGCCGGTTTGTCTCAGTGGATAGAGCCTCAGCCTGCCGACCTCAGGGTCTGGGTTCAATTCTGACTAAGGGCATGTACCTAGGTTGCAGGCTCCTCCCTGGCCAGGGCCCAGGTCAGGGCTCATGCAGGAGGCAACCAACCAATCAAAGTGTTCCTCTCATTTTGATGTTTCTCTCTGTCTTTCCCTTTCTCTTCCACATTCTCTAAAAATCAATGGAAACACATCCTCAGGTGAGGATAAAGAAAAATAATAAAGAAATGTCATATCCTATGAAAGACACATCTTGAAAATGCCTAAAGAAAGTTGTCATTTTTTCATAGTGAAGGGACTGGAGTCCATGTTGATGAAAACACCTTGGTGGCTGTGGTGACTGGCAGTGGCTGCAGTGGGGTGATGGGGCTGGTGCCTTCCCCTGATCAGCCAGGTCTCCCTCCACAAAGGTAGGCCAGACTTCAGCTTAGGCCTGCTCCCCAAGGGCTCCCAGTATGTGAGAGGGGGCAGGCTGGCTGAGGGACCCCTTACCAGTGCACAAATTTTGTGCCCCAGGCACCTAGTCGACACTAATAAAAGAGAAACATGGTAATTGGCGTATGACCGCTACCCTTCCCATTGGCTAATCAGGGCAATATGGCAGCCAAGATGGCAGCCAGCAGCCAGGCAGCTTGAAACTAACATGAGGCTTGCTTGCTTCAGTGACAGAGGACTCCAACGTTCCCTGCAGGCCACTGCAGGCCTCAGAGCCTGCAGTTTCAAACATTGTAACAAATATAGACGCTAAACAAAACCCCAGAAACTGGCTTTCAGCTAGCTGGGATCTCAGAGCTGGAGTTGATACAGAGTTTCGAGAACCAAAACAAACCAGATACCTGCTTTCAGGAGCGAAGGCCTAAGAGCTGGAGCCTCAGAGCTAAAGCTGGCTCAGAAGAAAAAAATAAAAAAAGGAGCAGTTGGGAGCTTCAGTCCCAGCCTGAAAACAGCCCTCAGCCCCTCACCCAGACTGGTCAGGCACACCAGTGGGGACCCCCACCCTGAAGGGTGTGTGACCAGCTGCAAACAGCCATCATCCCCTCATCCATGCTGGCCAGGCACCCCAGTGGGGACCCCCCCGATCCAGGACACCCTTCAGGGCAAACCAGCCGGCCCCCACCTGTGCACCAGGCCTCTATTATATATAGTAAAAGGGTAATATGCCTCCCAGCACTGGGATCAGCAGAGCTGAGAGGCCTCCCAGCACTGGGATCAGTGTGACAGGGGGCAGCGCCCAAACCCTCTGATTGCCCTGCGGCTCTGTGTGTGACAGGGGGCAGGGCCACAACCTTCCTAACGGCCCTGCGGCTCTGTGTGTGACAGGGGGCAGGGCCACAACCTTCCTAACGGCCCTGCTCTGTTCGTGACAGGTGAAGGCACCCCAACCCCCTGATCGGCCCTGCTCTGTGGGTGATAGAGGGCGGCGCCCCAACCCGCTGATCCGCCCTGCTCTGTGTGTGACAGGGGACGGTGCCCCAACTCCCCAGTCGGCCCTGCTCTGAGCCCAACCAGGGGCTGCACCTAGGGATTGGGCCTGCCCTCTGCCACCCGGGAGCAGGCCTAAGCCAGCAGGTCGTTATCTCCCAAGGGGTCCCAGACTGTGAGAGGGCACAGGCCAGGCTGAGGGAACCCCCCCTCCCCCCAGAGTGCACAAATTTTTGTGCACCAGGACTCTAGTATAATATAATATAATATAATATAATATAATATAATATAATATAATATAATTAATATAATATAATATAATCCTATATAATAAAAGAGAAACATGCAAATTAACCATCCCTCTGCTACCCACAAGCCATGCCCACAAGCCAATCAAGAGCGAGTATGCAAATTAACCCAACTAAGATGGCCACAGCCACAGAGCTGGAGTGAGCAGGAGGCTTGGATTGCCCCCGGTGACGGAGGAAGCCAAGCTTCCTGCCTGCCCTGGCTAGCCCTCAGCTCCACTCAAGGCTACAAAGTTTTAATTATAGAAGATAAATAAATCCCAGAAAAAAAAAGGAGAGGCTGGGAGCTTGGGTCATTGGGGGGGTGTGGCCAGCCTGAAAACAGCCATCAGCCCCTCACCCAGGCTGGCCAGGCACCCCAGCAGGACTCCCCTACCCTGAAGGGGGTGTGGCCAGCCTGAGAATGGCCCTCAGCCCCTCACCCAGGCTGGCCACACCCCCATTGGGTGAGGGTCCCTGCTGGGGGGCTTGGCCAGCCTGCAAACAGCCATCAGCCCCTCACACAGGTTAGCCAGGCACCCCAGCGGGACCCCCACCCTGATCCAGGACACCCTTCAGAGCAAACCAGCCAGCCCCCACCCATTCACCAGGCCTCTATCCTATATAATAAAAGGGTAATATGCAAATTGACCCTAACAGCAGAATGACTGGGAATGACTGGTCACTATGACACACACTGACCACCAGGGGGCAGACGCTCAGTGCAGGAGCTGCCCTCTGGTGGTCAGTGCACTCCCACAGGAGGAGCTCTGCTCAGCCGCAAGCCAGGCTGATGGCTGCCAGCACAGCGGTGGTGTTGGGAGCCTCTCCCACCTCCTCAGTAGCGCTAAGGATGTCCAACTTCAGCTTAGGCCTGCTCCCCGCTGGCAAGTGGACATCCCCCGAGGGCTCCCGGGCTGCCAGAGGGATGTCTGCCTGCCAGCTTAGGCCCAATTCCCTGGGGAGCGGGCCTAAGCCAGCACGTGGACATCCACCGAGGGGTCCCAGTCTGCGAGAGGGCATAGACCAGGCTGAGGGACCCTCCCTCCCCCCCGCTGAGTGCACAAATTTTGGGAACTAGGCCTCTAGTCTATATAAATAAACGGCTAAGTGTCTATCCATCTGACTGGAAGCTATGATGCACACTGACCACCAGGGGGTAGACACTCAATGCAGGAGCTGCCATGAAATGCACTGGCCTTTTAAAAATAAATGGCACCATGGACCTAGCGCTGCAAACCAACACTCGGCTTCCCCCAAGTGGGACACAGGCCCTGCTGCCAACCCAGAGTGACACCCCACCAAATCGCAGCCAATGCTGTCAAGACCCCGTAGCACAAAATGCGGCCCACAGCCCAACCCGAAACAGTCTCTGTGGGTGCCAGGTGATGATGTCATGTGGCAATGCCCAGCTTCCTCTCCCCAGTAACTAGCCTCCTGGAGTTTTTTCAGCCCAGGAACACAACTTGCTTTATAGGCAGGTGGAAACATTTTACAGTTTAACCAAATGATTGTGAAGCATTTTCACTTGCCTCATCTCATTTGATCCTCACAGAAGTCTTGGAGTAGGTAGATAGGAGACTCAGTAGAATCCTATTTTCTTTTCATTAGCCAGAAACTGAGATTTAGAAAGTTTAGAAACTTGACCTGGCTGAAAAGAAGTAAGCAATGGTGGAACTTGAAAATGACTTCAGGTTTTCTCATTGTGCAGAATATAGTCAGACACTGTTATTTTATTTTACCCTTTGTTCTCCCTGCATGATCTATAATAATAGTCTACTTCATGTTGATATTTACTGCTGTGTTGCTGAGAATTATCTGAAAGAGAACTTGAGGTGTTTCACTGAACTGGAAAAAGTTTAGCTAAATCAGAAAACAGGTCTAATTAAGCAAGTTCATTCTGTATATAAAAAAGGCTAAGTTTACTCACACATGCACGATACATATAAATCTTGCTGGTGCCAATCTCGTGTGTGTGTTTTGATCTGTTATTATTGATCATGAATTTGGTTGACACTTCTATTATAGATAAATGGTGAAAAGCGATATTAAAATATTTCTTCTAATTAATTTCCTTTCAATGTGTATGAATCCGTGCACCAGGACACTAGTTTATAATATAATGTAATATAATATAATATAACTAGGGGCCCGGTGCACGAAATTCGTGCACTGGGTGTGTGTGGGGGGGGGGGGGAGTGTCCCTCAGCCCAGCCTGCCCCCTCTCACATACTGGGAGCCCTCAGGCGTAGACCCCCATCACCCTCCGATCACATGATTGGCCCCTTGCCCAGGCCTGAGGCCTCCGCCAGAGGTGTCAGGCTTGGACAGGGGACCCCCATCTCCCCCCGATCACTGGCTCTGGCCCCCGCCCAGGCCTGAGGCCTCTGGCCCAGGAATCATGCCTGGTCAGGGGACCCCCATCTCCCTCTGATCGCTTGCTCCACCCCCCCACCCAAGCCTGACGCCTCTGACCCAGGCTTCAGGCCTGGGCAAGGGGATCATCATATCCCCCCAATCCCCGGCTCCGCCCCCCACCTAGGCCTGATGCCTCAGCCAGAGGAGTTGACCCTCATCACCCTCTGATCACCAATCACCGGATCGGCCCCTTGACCAGGCCTGAGGCCTCTGGCAGAGGTGTCAGGCCTGGGCAGGGGACCCCCAGCTCCCCGCGGTTGCAGGCTCTGCCCCTGCCCAGGCCTAACACCTCTGGCCTAGGCGTCCGGCCCGGGCAGTGGAGACCCGCAGCTGCAGCGGCCCCGCGATCATGGGCTTCGCTTTAGGCCCAGGCAAGGGACCCCTAGCTCCCGGGACTGCCAGCTTCGACCGTGCCTAGCTCCCATCGCTGGCTCCACCCCTACTTCCTGCTATCACTGGCCAGGGCGGCAAAGGCGCCTGATTCTCCGATCATGGCTGCCCCCCAGCTCTTAGCTCCTCCCTGGGTTTCTGATCACTGTCAGTGGCAGGGGGCTTCTTCCTGCTTTCCCTTTCGCCTCCCTGCATTGTGCCTACATATGCAAATTAACTGCCATCTTGTTGGCAGTTAACTGCCAATCTTAGTTGGCAGTTAACTGCCAATCTTAGTTGGCAGTTAATTTGCATATAGCCCTGATTAGCCAATGAAAAGGGTATCGTCATACGCCAATTACCATTTTTCTCTTTTATTAGATAGGATATAATATAATATAATATAATATATATAATCCTACATAATAAAGAGGTAATATGCAAATTGACTGTCATGCCCTGGCACAAGATGACCACTCCCATGTGGGCACAAGATGGCCGTGCCCATGTCTTCATAAGATGACCACCACAAGATGGCCAGCAGGGGAGGGCAGTTAGGGTTGACCAGAACAGCAGGGGAGGGCAGTTAGGGGTGACCGGGCTGGCAGGGGAGGGCAGTTGGGGGGAACCAGGCCTGCAGGGGAGAGCAGTTAGGGGTGACCAGGCCAGCAGGGGAAGGCAGTTGAGGGCAATTGGGCCAGCAGGGGAGGGCAGTTGGGGGCAATCAGGCTAGCAGGGGAGCTGTGAAGCGTCGATCAGGCTGACAGGGGAGTGGTTAGGGGGTGATCAGGCTGGCAGGCAGAAGTGGTTAGGGGAAATCAGGCAGGCAGGCAGGAGAGCGGTTGAAAGCCAGCAGTCCCAGATTGTGAGAGGGATCCCAGATTGGAGAAGTTGCAGGCTGGGCTGAGGGACACCCTTTCCCCCCCACCCCCAGTGCACGAATTTCATTAACAGGCCTCTAGTATAATATATAAAATATGCACAAGTAGAGGTATCAGACTACCTATATCATATGCAAAGGAGACAGACAAAATCTAGTTTTGTAACCCACTCCTCAAGAGGATAAAAGGATTGTCGTTAAAGTGGCAAGGAGAGAGATAATTTTGGGGAGGGATTTCTTGGGATTCTGCACATTTCCCTCTCTCTGTGCCTCTACTCTGCCAGTGGAGAAGTTGGGAGGGATACTCCCTCCTTTCTTCATGCCAAATGAAAGATTTTTCAAGAGAACCACTTGGGGAACTCGCCCCATATGTCTTTAAATTTTGGGAGGAAAGGAACAGGTGAATGCAAGACCCACACTTGAAAAAAAATCTCCAGGCAGGAAGCTGGCTGAAGCTGCACTTGTGTGTGATTTGTGGGATGTGTGAGGAGTTATCTGTGCTCACACTGATGGTAGAGACAAGAACACATCAATGTTTCCCACGCATCACACTGGGTCCATAGCACATGGGAAACAATGATGTTATAGCTGGTTAAGGTTTTTCACCTGAGAAGGCTACTCAGAAAGATAATGTGTTTAAAGGAAATATAGAAAGATAGGGTAGTGGAAAATAAAGGTGCCTTCTGCCTACATCTGATGGAGATCAGCACACTTCTTTTAGTAGTTATAGTAGATTAAGGTAGAAAGTCTAAATCTTATTAAGATACTTGAAGATAAAGTGTTATGGGGAAACAAAACATTTTTAAATATATATTTTTATTGATTTCAGAGAGGAAGGGAGAGGGAGAGAGAGATAGAAACATAAATGATGAGAGAGAATCATTGATCAGCTGCCTCCTGCACACCCCCTACTGGGGATTAAGCCGACAACCAGGGCATGTGCCCTGACCAGGAATTGAACCATGTCCTCTTGGTTCACAGGTTGAGCTATACCAGCCAGGCGGGAAACAAAATTTCTAAGCCACCTAAGAGTTGTTATATACCATTAATGTGTCACTGAATAATGTCTGGATCTAAAACGCTCATAAACACAAGTGGTGAAATTTTAAGTATAATTCAGATATTTAGTTTTCAGGACTTTATGTTTTTGGAAACAGAGTTTGGAAGTTTGAGAAACTAATTTTTATCTATGTGCCTAATGTATTAAGAAAGGACATGAATAAAAATTGCAGACTCAGACTCAGTCCAAAAACATTTGGGCCTCTGGCATAAAGAACCCTCAGAGTGATGACCTTGAAGATTGAACCATATAGGGATTATAGAGGGTTTGCATCCTCTTTCCCTCAGGAGCTGAGATGGGGTAATGGTAGAAGAAACAGAACAAGCTTCTTGAGTATTAGCCATACTCTTCAGAATGGGGAGGTAAGGACATTCATAGAACAAAGGACAAACCCTGGCTTCATACCCTAGCTTCCCTCCTTCTTTATCTGATTAGAAAGTTCCCCACTGTCTTGCTTTTCTACCCCGTTGACTGTTTAGCCAAATAGGGCATGGCCCTCTGAGTTTCCTCAAGGCTGAGGCCATGGTTTGCTGAAGGCCACAGACAGCTAAAGTATAATCCAGAGGTTACCTGATCTACACCCTCTCTTCTGAGGCCCAGAGAATTTAAGAGGCTCACCCGCCATAGCATACTTCTTGGTGGCAGTGGCAGAAGGAGAATTGTGGTTTTTTGCTTCCCTAGTGGGTCTCTTTCAGCTATGATACCTTAAATGGAAGGTGTGTGGGAAGGAATAGAGGGTCACATATACACAGGTAAACAATGTTCTGCCTCATCTCACATAGTAGGAAGGGGCCATGGTTTCAAGCAATTTTATTTAGTACTAGAGGCCCAGTGCACGGATTCGTGCACCAGTGGGGTTTCTTGGCCTGACCTCTGGGTATCAGGCCAAAACTGGCTCTCCAACATCTTCCAAGGGGTCCCGGATTGCAAGAGGACATAGGCCAGGCGAAGGACCCCACCGGTGCATGATCGGGGCCAGGGAAGGACCGCAGGAGGGCTTCAGGGTGTGTCTGGCCCATCTTGCCCAGGACCCATCCACCAGACCCCAGCAGCAAGCTAACCTACCGGTTGGAGTATCTGCTCCCTGGTGGTCAGTGCGCATCATAGTGACTGGTTGAACAGAATGGTCAGACTCTTAGCATATTAGACTTTTATTATATAGGAAGGATTAGGCAGCAGCTCCACAAAAAGTTATTTGGAAACTTTAAAGAAAATTACAAAACCACTTCATATTCTATAAAGCCACACCATATGTTATGAATCAAACAACTGATTAAATAAACTGGGGATGTCATGAAAGTTCCATTAATGTTCATGTCATCTCTACCTAGAAAAATTGCTCAGTTAAGCAACTTCAGAAATAAAACATTTTTATAATCTCCAATCACCTATAATTCTTTGTATACAAACATGTAATCTTACATGCTTGCTTGGTAGCCAGTCCAGACAGATGTGTTAGGTAAAGAGTCATAAGGTTGTATGCAGCACCTGTTCAGAGTTGATTTTGTTCCCTGCATGGTTCCCATCCCATGAGGGTGTATAGGTCCATGTCTTTCTAGGAACCACTTCTAGATGAGAGTCAAGATCAGCCTAACCCTCACTCTTCAGTGTTACAACCTCACACCAGTTCCTGCAGGCCTCAGCAGAGGGGCCTCGCTCTAAAAGCAGAAGGTTGAATGGAAGTGCTGCTGAGAGAATCTCCTATACTTGGAGACAGCTTCCTTTATTTGATCATGGAGATAAAACCAAGTAGCTCAAATGAAACACCTGGTATCCCCTTGCCCACTGTTCTTTCAATGGAAAAAAAGCAATTTTTTTCATAATATGAATAATAATAATAAATACATATTAATGAGATTTACACAATATTGGAAAGAAGGGTTATGAATAGGTAATTACCCTTTTAGGAGATTTGCAGATTTCAACCAGTTAAGCCTCAGGGTATGATTATCTCATTAGTCCTGGGCACTCAGAATAAAGATAGAATAGATTGGGTGTGACCAGTGAATACCATGTTTTGCCAAAAACTAGTGTGGAACAGACTGTGGATGCAGAAGGGTATGTACCAAGTGTTAACCTAAGTGGAATTCACACTTACGAAAGGCAAGCAGCACCTGACAGAGCAAGCTCCCTATGTCCAGAGCCATGTTGCCAGGCTCCCAAACAAATGTTGTCTTATCCCCACCCTGATCCTCCACTTCTCAGAGTACTTCGTGTTCTTTCTAAACCACACTGTAACTGCTGACCTCCTCACCCTCAGGCCTCCTCTGGGGCTTGTTTCTCTATCTGTCCCTGGAAATGGATTTACTCCCATCCACTCTTACTCATGGGAGGCACATGTGCAATGTGGAACTTAAACCCGCTATTTCAATTCTACCTTACTCTTAAAGAGTGCTCATGAAGAATGAGAGCTAGGAAGGGCACAGGAGTCCTGCTTGAGGGAAACTCATTGAGCAAAAAGAGTAAAACAAGAAGTGGCAACTGGACAGACAACACCTCTGTCAATGACTAACATCAAATGATGTCAAATAGTTCCAGGCACTGTTCTAACAGCTTTAACTGTATCATCAACACATCTAACTCTGTCAACATTCTCATGTCATAGATAAGCCTCAAATCCCCATTATAGACAATAGAAATACAGAGAAATAAAGTCAACTATTCAAATGTAGAACATTGGAGCCAGACAGGTGCTCAATAATCATAATTAAATTAATTGAACACTCAGTTGGGTCCATTAGTGTTAGTTCCATGCCAGGCATTGGGCTATATGAGTTATATGCATTGTCTTATTGAATCTCTACAATGACCCCTTGAAGAAGGTACTATTATGATGTCCATTTATATATCCTCTTATTTTCCATCCAAAGTTCAAAAATGTTAAACAATGGAGCCAGGATCTAAACCACAGTTAGAAATAAGAAAGATTTGTTTTTCCTCCTCATTACTGTCTCTACAAAGTTATCTACAGTTGGTCCCTGCAGGCAGTGGGTGGGATGCTTCATTGAGACATGAAATGCCCCATCTTTGGAGGTACTCAAAGAGGGGCCAGACATTTACTCAAATGGGACAGCCTGTTAAAGTCATTTCTGTATTTCCATATACCTGGAGATATATGTTTATATTTATTCACATTTTATCCTGTCTTTCTTGTCTTCTTTTCCACCAGATTTCTATTTACTCACCTTGAGTTTGCACACTATTTTTTCTTTTTCTTTTTTCACAATAACTGGATGCCATATTCAATCATTCTTGCTCCTGCACTGCTGCAGCTGAGGAGTTTGAGATTATGAAAGGCCCTGAAAAACAAGTCTGAATTGTCTTCTTACAAAACAGACGTTTTCTTGCTCCATGTTTTCTGCCCAGAGCCAGGATCACATTGTTCAGACTTGTAGTGGACTGAGTTCTCCGAAGACAGCAGCACCACCACGCCCATGCCTTACCTCAAGGATGTTTTCTTTCTCTTCAGATCTGGATCTATGGGGTTCTGGTATACTTGGAACTTCATGATCAGTCACAGATTAAGAAGAACAGTGATCCATGTTGATGGAAAGTCATTATTTTAATGGATTCAGTTTCTCCGAAAGGGAGCATATAATACAAGTATACTAATAACTACCTAGTATTTATTAAGCATTTGCTCGGTGGCACTTTACTGAGCATTTCACATTTATTATTCTGTGTAAACCTCATACACGAAAGAAAATTGAAATGTGAGATCCATCAACAGGTTACAGATAGGAAATTGAGACTTTGGGGTCACACAAGTATGAGAACTGGCAATAGTTTTTAAAACAACCTCTGGATTCCAGGAAGCCTGCCCCCTTGACCATGATTCAGTATAGCCTCCCACCACCCAATATGATCAATTAACACAGCATCTCAATGTTGTACCAACATGAACATTTAAGGATGCTGCTTATGAGGGCCCTCTGTGTGGAGATAAGCTCTTGCCTAAGCTAAATTCCTGCCACACTGATTGTTTTAGCAAAATGGTCTAGACTCAACTCTACATTTACTGGGTAGACTGTTACTATACTTCCAAATGCCATCAAATCCATACACTGTGGATTTAAATGCTCAGTATATGTCCTGAAGTCCATCTTCCATAAGAACTTTCTCTCTTCTTATAAGCTAATTTATATATATCTAGTGACCCTCTGAATTATAGTTTGAAGAACTGGAGGCAGGATCATTTTTCTATCTAATATTAGGGTAATATGCAAATTGGTTGGGATGCTGTCACATAACGACCGATCACTAGGTTGCATGCACAGCAGGCGTGGGTGGGGACTGGCAGCTGGTGGTGGTGGCTGTGAGTGCTCCCGATGACCACTGCCACTTGCTCAGGGCTGGCCCCAGGGCTCTGGCAAGCCGCCAATGGCCGATGCCACTGCAAGGCCCCAAGGTTCAGGCAAGCCATAGTGGCTGCAATGGCTGAGTCTCAGGAAGCCTTGTGGCTGGCAGTGGCAGCAGCAGGGGCGTGATGGGGGCATTGCCTTCCCCTGATCACAGGGTCGCCTCCCACAGAGGGAGGCCAGATTTTGGCTTAGGACATCCCCTGAGGGTTCCCAGACTGTGAGAAGGGGCAGGCTGGGCTGAGAGACACCCATCCCCCGTGCACAAATTTCATGCACCGAGCCTCTAGTATACATCATACGTGTGTGTGTGTGTGTGTGTGTGTGTGTGTGTGTGTGTGTGTGTATCCAATGAGGGCCTTGGTTTAGAACACCCTGATTTTTTGTTCTTATTGTTGGGGGAGGGTGCCTAATTTTGTTTTATGCCATTAAGGTTTATAATCTTAAGGTATTTAGCTTCAGAAACAACAAAATAGGCTTTTAATAAATGTTGGTGACTTGCTTTTTATAAAATAATTTTAGGCTATATCTCGTGATACTGACACCCTAAAACCATGGAAGTAAGGAAAGTTTTTAACTATATATAAAAGCACAAGAACTAATTAGATAGAAGTTTAAATAGAACATTAAGACTATCAAGTCAGATCCAGGCTGACACAGGGAATTGAGGCTCTACATTGGCTTGAAACCACAATATTACAGAAGTTTTATCCTAAAACTTCCCTAGATAAGAGTGATCCCAGTACCTGCACTTCCAGGTGAGAAAGAATGAGGCCCACTGTATGGAGATAAGTTGTTTGGGATCATGTGGGTAGTCCAGACTAGAAGCAAGGCCACATTTTATAATCCTTTTTCAGGCTCATCACTTATTCTCATCATTTGCATCTTTTGTTTCTTAGTTAGTATTACCCCTGACCTTCTTTCTTTCCTCATTTATCTAATGCTATTTTTTATTCATGTGCACTCTGGACCATTTGGCAAGAGATCCACATTCAAGGTCCACCCCTCCTGCTAACTCACCTTGGGACAAACCATCTGCCCTGGTGTGGGCCCCCTATTGTAACTTCACTCACCTGCTTCTCTGTCTCTCCCATTGAATCCAGAACAACAGAAATGACTGCACTCCTGGTGGATGTACCATAGAGCACAGGCTACATCAGCATGGACAACTGACTCACTCTGTGGGAAGCCTGCATATCTCAGCCAGTTACTTTCCTAAGCACCTGGAAGCTTCAAACAAGCGATGTAACATGTCCTATTGATAACATGCCAGAGATGAGATTAAACATTGGTCTTTGCCATGGACATTCAGCCAGAAGTCAAACATTACCTTCCTCCTTTACTATGGTGAAGTAAAATATTTGTGTCGGATGGTTCCTGCGTATTTCATCACCCTGTTTTTTGTGTTATGTGTCTGTCTTTTTTTCCCCATAGAAACTCTTCTGTCAGAACAGATCAATGGTGTTCATCAACTGGTGTCAGGGTTCTAAGTAGCCAATTCCAGATACTATCCTCAAAGCTTCTCTTGCCTCCATCACACACTGTGGGGGCAGAGAGGACTGCTTTGCACGTGCCAGTGAGGGGAATTCTTGTACCTTCTGCAGACATCAGAAATCTTCTCATAATGTCTCATGCAATGTCCCTGTCACTAGAGATGGCATAGAGAAGGGTGCCAGCTGGCAACCTGCTTGTTGGCTGGCTCTCTGAAACAGGTTTAACTAGTTAAGTCAAAATTAATTGCTAAGCCAAGATCATCCCAACCCCACATCAGAGAAAGAGCAAAACCCTGCCACTGAAAGGAGCTGTCAAGGAACCTGAAGTGCTTCTGGACACAAAGACCCTCGTTGAGCCAATGCATCTTTTGTTCAATAGTTATGACCATTCAAAACTAATATGTTGAAGTCCTAACCCCAGCACCTCAGAAAGTGACCTTACTTGGAAATAGGGTTGCTGTCGATGTATTTAGCTCAGATGAGGTCATACTGGAGTAGAGTGGGCCCCCATCCAATATGACTGATGTCCTATAAGAGGATGCAGATATAAGGGAGACACCATGTGAACATGAAGGCAGAGAGCAGGGTAATGTTTCTACAAGCCAAGCGATGCCAAAGATTGTGAGGAATCACCAGAGAGAGGCATGGAAGAGATTTCTCCCTGCCAGCCCTCTGAAGGAACCAACACTGTGGACACCTCGATCTTATATTTCTAGGCTCCAGAACTGAGAGGCAATAAATTGCTGTTGTTTAAGTCACCCAGTTTATGGTACTTTGTTATGGCAACTCTAGCAAAACTAGGACAGGCCATGTTTCCAAAGTTTTGAAAAACATAATATAAAGTGCTAGAATGGAAGGTTTGTGTAATTCATCATAGTTAATATTTCTCCTTATTGGGTGATACTTTGTCTATTTCCACCCAACAAATACCAACCCTTGAGTGCCTCAAAATAAACTAAGACACACACACACACACACACACACACACACACACACACACACACACTCATTACTAAAACTTAAGTCTTTTGGCAAAGCCCTTCCCACAGCAGAGTACCATTTTCAACGTGTAGTTAAAACAAGCTAAGGACTTTCCATCACTCAGTGCACATATTCTTTCATTCCATACAACAAATATTATTGTGTAGCGGCTGGGTACAAGACATTCTGATAGGCATTTAGAGACCCAACAGTGGGAAAAACAAGTAGCCACTATCTTCACAATAGCCTATGTTCAGTGAGGAAGATAGATAATGACCAATTACTCAAATGCACACAGCTCTTAAACGTGACAAGTGCAATGAAGAAGTATCACCATACTTTGTAGGTAGCTACTTTCACTGTGGATCCGTGGGCAGGCAGAGCTGGGCTTACTGTGTATTTCATATAAAGGCTGCAACACTGTATGTTTTCTCCCATCAAAAGAAAACACAAAACATTACATTCAGGGAACCAAACCACTGTCAAAAATAATCATCTTAATAAACCATAGGAACTCTTCTGTCAGAACAGATCAATAGTGTTCATCAAAGGAGGGGATCAGAGCTGAACGTGATAAAGAAGAGAAGCAAAGAGGCAAATGGCACATGGAGAGAGTTAAGAAACAGGAAACTCAGGACATGCTGCTGACATCAAGTATCCCTAGCCCCTTTCAGGATTCAAAAAGAAGAGAGTGAAGACAGGCCTAGTGCCATGAGTGTGGCAGTGGTGAATGGCACATGGTCAGGCATGAGATTTTGTGCAGTTGAAAGGACCTCACCCAAAATAAAGGCCTACCTTTGTTTGCAGCTCTGTCCTTTAAAACTGGAACATCACTGTTCAGAATGCTCCTTGCTGTGTGCAGTTGTGAGCACTGGAGCCCACTGCCAGGCAATGCAGCTGGTCACCAAAGAAGCTGTCGAATGCTGCAGAAGATGGGAAGAAAATCCATTGAATTAGTCCTGAGCATTGCAAGCGTGGCTGCCTCTCTCAATGACTTTCTCAAGTCCATTATAATTGTAGTTCTGATCACATCCAAGGACTTCCCACCTGTGGGAATACAGATAAGATCGTCAAAGTGCTGGCATGTATCCCCCCGGCCACTATGGACAGATCTGCAGCTGCTGTGTCACTTGCCCTCCATGGAATTTAACAAGATAAACTGCTTCCTTGGCATTTATACCACACTTAACATGGGTTATATTTACACCTCCTGCGTGTTAGTGATGACCAACTTGATGATCTACTTTAAGATCTCCCCAACAACCGAGGCATAACTGATTTGAAAATACATTGGAGACAATACGTGTCTCACTGTATGAAAATATGAACTACTGTTTTCCCAAAACAAACATTCAGGGAACACCTCCACTGATAGCCAGAGGCCAGGTTGATGAGCAAATGACACCACTGGGGCCAAGCACTCCATAGTGGAACAGAAATAAGCTTGCATTCCAGCACAGAATTCTACTACGACCCTGTTTGAGCTTACGTAACTCACAAGAATGGCTGTGCTCTTTGGAAATGTCAATCCATCCTGAGCTAACTAGTTGCATTACTACAATGCCCAGGTGAATAAATGAGAGGAACACTGTCGATTTTGAAAGTTATTAAGTTACATGGCTGGCTTACACACATTTGGCATATTTAGCGTCATATTTAAAAATGAGTGGGGAAAGAAGAATAGACTAGAAAAAGTTATCTGCACACAAAGGAAAAGTGGAATGTGCTGGAATGGGTGGGAGTTGGTGGCTGGTTAGAGCAATGGTTCTCAAAGTTTGGTCCTGAAACCTGCCATATCAGCCACACCTGGGAACTATTTAGAAACATAAATCTCAGGCCCTCCCCCTGATCTACTGAATCAGAAAGTCAGTAGATCCATAGTTTAACACACCTTTCAGTGACTCTGAGCCATGCTCACATTTGAGAATGACTGAGTCAGGGCATTGAGACCAAAGCACAGGCAGGATAATCTTGCTTTCCCTAATTCTACCCCTGAATTTGTAAATTATTAGAAGATCTAACAATGTACCCAATGATGATAAAGAAATAAAAAATTAATTAAAGTAGGCTGATTGTTAAAAGGCTCTTCAACTGAATAAATGACAGACAATGATCCCTGTCCTTGTGATGGTTGCAGAATTTCCACAAATTAGCTACAAACTGTTTTCACACCAAAATTCTTAAGCAACTGAAATCACCCTTAAAAGCCCAAGCAGCTGAAGATTTTGTGGTCTGGCAAGTATTTGCTATGACTCCCTTCACCTGAATCTGAGCATTTCCCTTCTGAATCATTCACTGAGTAAGGAGCATTTGAAAAGGAATTAACAAAACACATTCTTTGAGGTTGGAAAATTATAATCTCCCGTGACCATAGAACAAGCAAATGACACACAGATAAGAAATACGGAATACTTCTACATTGTGTTGTCTTCCTAGTTGCTATATACACGTAGGAAAATTCCTACAAGGTCACTGGTCAAAGGAAATGTTGAAAGACTTGAAAATCCAGGAAAGGAATACTGTGCTATCATAAAAGCATAGAGCATTTAGTGTGGTTTGTGCAACCTAAAGCTAAATGCCAGAGATATTTCTCCACCCTCTTTACCTCCTCGGCACTTAACTCTGGGATACTAACAAAAAGGAGTTTTATGGGAAAGGAAGTGTTTTTTTCTTTTAAACTCTTTCATGTAGCATGCACCAAAAAGACAATTGTGTGCCTATTTTTAAAAGTGACATCCATTTGCTACTTCAGTTCCCCCAGGCTAAGAAAGAAAATTGATGTTTTGGCAAAACTTCCTAACTAGCACACAAGTTGAGTATACCAGACATGGCTAAGGAACTTGTTGTTTATTCAGTGTTCCCCTAATGAAAACTGATGCAAGATTAATTTTAAAAAGATTAGGAATATTCTAATAAAATTTCTCTTTTGATATGCCTAACATTTTTCAAATATTATTTTGAACCTCATATCTCTTCTACAAACAGACATTTCAAAAGATCCTTTCAAAAGGATACCCAAAGGTATTAGCCTCAAAGCCATCAAATCAATTTAATTCCAACTTATAGAAATTATTTCACTGAAAACCTAACATTTGCTCTGCCAGGCCTGACTCGATAAGTCCAGATATTGATTCAATTTTCTCCTTTAAATTCTCATTCATATTCTCTCTCTCTCTCTCTCTCTCTCTCTCTCTCTCTCTCTCTCTCTCTGTCACTCTCTCTCTCTCTCTCTCTCCCTCTCCCTCTCCCTCTCCCTCTCCCTCTCCCTCTCCCTCTCCTCTCTTTTGTACAGCAAGGGCAGAAGCTTCTGTTCATATCTGCCAAAGCTTTTGAGGGCATTGGGAAGGAAAAAACAAAAATAGTAATTTTTCCACCTGTAGCTATAACTTCCTTTTAGTACTCATTGGTCTCATGCTGGCAAGACTCAATGCTTTGCTGTGCTTGAATTTTGGAACTTTCCCAGTCTTCTTTTACTCACCACCAAAAATAGACTGAATTGTGTATCTCTTGTTTTAAGACAATGCAACTTTAGTCTGGGATTCCATGTCAATTCTATGGATCATCCACTCAAGGTCTAGTCAAGCTCACCCATCAGTGGTTTTTCAAAACTAAGCTATAAAGGGAACTAGTCTGCATACTCCAGACCTCATGACTGCTACCAATGGGCAGAACACCTCTAAGAAGCACCAACCCAGAGAGTCTTCCGAAGACTTAAAAAGTTTGGCTGAGCCTAAATTTCCTTGGGACCTGAAAATCTGATCAGTTATTTGAGCTGATACAGCCAAGTTTTCTGCAACCGGTTTCTAAGACTCTCTAGGCAAGTAGCTTTGCATGAGGTTAAGGAAGCTAAACACCTCAAGCAAAGAAGAACTCAGGTATCCAATGAATCAAGGCCACACACACAGTCTAGGAACCCAGATTCCTACAGAAGATTGCTTCACAAATGCAAAGGCACAGTGCCCTCTGTTTTGTATCCCCTTCTTTCCATGATCAACTAAATGGGGTTTGACAGTAATTGGAGTCATGTGGATTTTTGTGCTTCAGGTTTTGTCAACTGTATAAAACCTACTGTACTTTCTTCACCTCCATCTAACTTTTCAGTTATACCATGTACAAGATAGATGCCAAGCCTTATCATAGCCCTGGCCTGTGTGGCTTAGTTGGTTGAGCATCATTCCATGCACCAAAAGGTCACCAGTTGATTCTCAGTAAGGGCACATGCCTGAGTTGTACGCTTGATCCCCAATAGGGGACAGGCAGGAGGCAATGATTAGTGTTTCTCTCTCACATAGATATTTTTTTCTCTCTCTCTTCCTCCCCCCTCTTCTCTCTGTAAAATCAATAAAAACATATTTAAAAACTCATAATAATAGAAACCTTTGAAAGACAGACATTTCCAAGCTCTTAACCATGATTAACATATTCTTTTTCTCACATAGTACACAATGTAATTGGTTTTTCTTATAACAAAATTATCTGGACAGTCCTTGCGAGTTAGTCTGAATGAAATTGATAACTATAAGTAAAGCACAAATAATTTCAGAAGATATCAAGTCTTGTCATTGCACTCATTTTCTTAATATCATTATATAAATTATCATTATTATTTATAGATTTACTTGGAAATATAATATATTTATGTGCACTTCATTTTGCCCTCCATTCAATCTCCTGGTTCCATCACTAGTTTATATAAGTTAATTAGTCTGCCGGTATAAATGAAGTGGTTTGGCCTATGTAGTCCTTTCTAAAGGACTAAATTCCTTTCTAAGCCTTAAAAGTATTTGATTATCCTTTAAGAAGCTCAAAGATTCAGATTCTTCAGGATATTTCCCTACCAAGTCCAAATTATTCTGCTTAATTTGGTTTAAGTCAGTTCATTCATTTACTCATTTTACAAATGTATGCTGAGCATCTACTATATTCCAGGCAGTCTGCTAGACACTGTCCTTAAGAAGCTCATAGTCTAGAATTTTATATATTTCATATTTGGTACATATTTATTTTTTCAAGGGAAATATATACCTTTATGTAGCACATAATCCATTTGTTTCATGTGAGTCTGTGTAGATATGCCTGGCTTGGTCTAGCACCCTTGAAACTATAGTCATCTTCAAGTTTGGGAGAAGATCTTATCAATTTTGACCTCTTCAAACAAAGTGGTTAAGAGACAATCTATATAATTATTGTAGAAACAAAGCAATTACAAACAGTTTATTCAAGTTAATTAAGGGAATACTATAGATATTTTTTCTTAAAATTTCCAGGTAATGTAGAAATCAATCATTCAAATCTCTGATTGTGAAAGCAAGTGGAAGGAGTTTCAAATGAGATTTGAGGAATATTTTTATCAGCAAGCTATTTCTCACTAAACCTTAATCATTACTAATATATATAGCCAGCGACTGGAACACTGTAACAATCGTAAGGACCTTAACGACTGGTCGCTATGACGCCCGCTGCAGCCAGCAAACTGGCCTGATCAGGGGTGGCGCTGGCCGGCCAACCTCCCCGGACCCTTCCTGCCAGCTGGCCCCACCCCTGGTTGGCCTCTCCCACCCTCATCGAAGGGCCCCCCATGGCCCTTCCCCCCAGCCAGCCCCACCCCAATTGGCCCCCACAGCCCCTCCCCATGGCTGTCCCCACCTCCAATCGCCCACCCCCCACCCTAATCAGGGACAGGGCCACTGGCCAATTGCTTGTGGCCCCTCCCCTCAGCTGGCCCAGCCCTGATTGGGTCCCCATTGGGGTGGGCCACCTGGCCAACCTCCTGCCATCTCCTCCTCCTGACAGGCTTGGCCCCAATCCACCCCAATTGGGGCTAGGTGGGCCGGACCCTACCCGCGCATGAATTCGTGCACTAGGCCTCTAGTTATTACATAAATCTGTATGGAAATCTAGTACAAGGTTAGGTTGATTAAGCAAATAAATTTAGACTTCATTTGGATAACATTTTAATTAAATTCTAGTGTCCTCAAAGTGCATTACTTAGATTTATAATTCTGAGTGCTATAAAACCCTATAAAGTGAGCCTATGAGTTAACTTGTCAGCATTCCTAATAATGCCAGAATTTTTTCTTTTCATTGTTCTCTATCCTATACCTTAGGAAACATGAAGTTGTTCATAGGTATAGAAATTTTAACTGCAGCAGATTTAGGAAACACTAGGCACCATGCCTTGGAATATCTCCTCAACTGACATAAAATCATCTGAATTTCTCCACTAAAGATGCTTTTTTGGGGGTTCAGACACTGCATCATTGAGATTGGCTGATTACAACAATGATGTCCTTTCATTGAGTCCCTAGTCTATTCTAGACAATGTAGTAAGTGCTTCACATACTTATTCCCCAAACATTCCTATAAAATAGGAATTATCTCTTTTTTCCCCCAGATGAAGAAAGTGAAGCTAAGGTGGTCACACAGCTGGTAAGTAATGGAGCAGCTCCCTCTGCTCCTCCACCATGTCTCTTTGGGGCATTGTACTAAGCCATCATCACTTTTGGTGGTCCTTCATAAAAAATGTATTATATTATTCTCCCAGATGGCTGAAAATTGTGAAACAAATATTTGTAATAGCAGAAAAAATTAAAATGACACAACTGAGGAATGGTGCATTTCTCAGGGTGGTAATAATAATACACAAGGCTGCAATATTTGGAGAAAATTAATATAACAATAATAATTATGGATAGCATCCATTGAGGACTTAGCAATGCATACGCACTATCTTGAGTGCTTTACTTATCTTAATTGGTTTAAACCCCTAAGATCCGAGCAACGTCTCAGATTTGGTGAAATCACAGGGAAACATGGTGACAGGAACAAGACAAAAAAACTTTGCTGCAAGTATATTTCTTTGCATAAATGGCTATCTTGAAAAGTTACCTAGTGAAGATCTGGACATAGCACACTCTTTTAATCTAGGACCTACAACCTTAAAAAGGTATTTATCTGTTTAACGGGGTCAGATCCAGGTTTATTCAACCTAAAGACTAAGCAATTTGGAGGTCCTTCTTTAAGAAAAAGATGATAAAATTGATTGTAAAAGTACACAGTGATTATACCTAATTGTTGTTAGATTATTCTATATTTTCAAATATTGCAACAAAAAAAAAAACCAAAAAAACCAACATATGATTTTGTGAACACATTGCAAGAGTTCTTGCTAGCGACTTGGAAGATGCCTGTGCAAGCAAGGAGTCTGAGAGCTTGAATTTCATTTGATTCACACTACACCTGCCTCTGACAATGAACAAGAGTGAAGTGGATACATTTACCAGGATGTTAAAAAAGAAATCTTCAATGAAGTCACAAATTGAGAATATCTTTCAAATTAACCACCAACAGCCCAACTATTAAACTAAGAAACATTATTACATGGAAACAACCAAAGTGTCCCTGGATAGATGAGCGGCTAAAGAAGGTGTGGTACATATACAGAATGGAATACTAGTCAGCCATAAGAAAAGATGAAATGCAGCAAAATAAATCAGACAGAAAAAGTCAAGAGCCATATGATTTCATTCACATGTGGAACATAAAAGCAACAAGTGAACAAAAAAACACAAACAAAAACTCATATACACATCAGTAGCTTGGTAGTTACCAGAGGGAAATGGGGGTACAAGGGGTGGTGGCAAAGGATAAAGAGGGTCAAATATATGGTGATGGAAGGAGATTTGACTTGGGGTGGTGAGCACACAATACAATATACAAATGATGTATTATAGATGTGTACTTGAAACCTATATAACTTTATAAACCAACTAGAGGCCTGGTGCACAAAAATTTGTGCACTTGGGGGGTCCCTCAGCCTGGACTATGCCCTCTTGCAGTGTGGGACCCCTCAGAGGATGTCCACCTCAGTGGGGACCCTCACCCCTTGGAGGTTTGGCCAGCCTGGGTGACGGGCTGATGGCTGTTTTCAGGCTGGCCACACCCCCTTTAGGGTCGGGGGTCCCCACTGGGGTGCCTGGCCAGTCTGGGTGAGGGGCTGAGGGCCATTTTCAGGCTGGCCAAGCACCCTGGTGATGTAAGCTCCCAGCCTCTCCTTTTTTTCTTTTTTTTTATTCTGGGATTTATTCACCTTCTATAATTGAAACTTTGTTGCCTTTAGCGAAGGCCTGCGGAAAGCTTGGCTTCCTCCATCACCAGGGCAACCCACTCCTGCTCACTCCAGCTCCTTGGCCACAGCTGGCTGAAAGCAGGTATCTGGGGTTTGTTTACCTTCTATAATTGAAACTTTGTTGCTTTCAGTGGAGCTCAGAGCCCGGCCGAGGCAGGCGGGGAAGCTTGGCTTCCTCCATCACTGGAGCAAGCAAGCCTCCTGCTCGCTCCCGCTCTGTGGCTGCTGGCCGCCATCTCGGTTGGGTTAATTTGCATATAGTCACTCTGATTGGCTGGTGGGCGTGGCTTAAGGCATAGCAAAAGTACGGTCAATTTGCATGTTTGTCTTTTATTAGTATAGGATAACACCCAAATAAATTTACTGTATAAACTGCTAGGTCTCATGAATTGAGCTAGATCTTCCAACTTATTGTCCAACTGGAGACTGAGATTCATGTCGTCAGGTCCAAACATGAGTTTGAAGGTACTTGCCTGGCATATTGTTATATCCTTAAGCCCCTTCTGGGAAGCAGCAGCCACCTCTCCCTCCTGAATGTGTCAAAACACATCAGAGCATTAGCCAAACAACTCAGACATTCACCACATTTCCATTCTTGTCTATTGACCCAAGGGATTGGGAGGGGCAAGGCTTGGGAGGCAGTGAACATCCTGTTACACATAATCTGCCCAACCGTACAGAATTCATTTCTTAAATTGCTATTACACCCTGGGCCCCTTTGTTGCTCAATAATAGATAGATTCCTTTTCCCTTCTACCTTGTAAAATCCACTTAGAAGAAATTTAATAGAGTGAGCATTAAAAAATTCCTTAGTGGGACCACTGATTAATAATGTTACCTTAAAAGAGATAAAGAAAAATAAAGTGTAGATAAAGAATCATAGGGATCAGGTGAACAGGATCCTAAAGGTTTCCATAGAGAGTGATGTAATGAAATGAACTGGCATGGTGTTTCTTTCAAAAGCAATCTTGAAATGAAAGAAAAATATCTTATGCAGGATAAAACATACATTTTTAGATGATAGACACAGACTGACTTCCTTATTTGCACCCTTAGATTTTTTAGAAGGCCGGATAGATTGAACCCTTCCCTGATGTTTGTTTGATTTGGTCTGAGTTGAAGCCAAGAGATGTGGTGAGGGAAGTTTGGAAAAACAATTTAAAAGAAATGTATGCAGTGTGTGTGTTTTTTTCTGGGACCCTAATTAACTGACCCATTTCAGGGTAACATTGGGGAAGTTGTGGGCAGTGATTATTATCTCTTTAAAGTCCTAATTAAAATGTCAAACTGTAAGGTAGAATGTCTTCAAAGCTGCATGTAATTTGATTGTGTTGGCTTATTGGAAAAATGGCCTTGGAAATACAAATAAACCAGCCACTAAAAAGATCCCAGAAGTGCAGGCTTTATTCCAAAAGTATAATCTGTTGAACCAGTAGTATTTCATAACTAACCACTCACCAAATGGTAGACATCCAAATGTCAAAGCTAGTTTCATAACATGGTAACACATAACACACTGCACAGGAATGCCTCACCAGAGCATAGCTGGGTTTGAAAGGGCTGTTTAGGTTCAGTTTCCCTACACATGCTGATCACCCGACTTTAAATGTTCTTATTTGATGAGCTTCAGAAATGGCCAGCATCCTACCTACTCTCTAAATTAGTCTGCTAGAACTTTGGAGCTCTAAAAGCATTCCTGCATATGATGGCAGACTTCTGTGGCCTCAGGCATCAAGATCTTAGGCAGAATGAAATGCCTATCACATCTGTACATGGGCATTGGTAAAGCTGACCTTTACTGAAGAAAGTGATATGGTTATGACACTTTGAGATGCAAGTAAAAAAAAAAAGCCAATTGCTAGTAAACGTGACTTCATACAGACATCTGTTGTATAAAAAATACACTAGTTGATTAATACAAGATCTCTATGACATCAGCAAAGACCCACTTTCTTTCCATTTTTCGATACTGCCACTCACAGTGTGCCAGCTCCTCCCTTTGTTATCACATTTTGGTTGCATGAGCTCTAGGCATCATCTCCTCATCTAACCACAATGAGAGAGAGAGAGAGAGAGAGAGAGAGAGAGAGAGAGAGAGAGAGAGAGAGAGAGAGAGAGAGAGAGAAACAGGATTGTTGCTTCCCATGCATCATCTCCTTTTATCCTTTCCTAGGCACCCCTCAGCAGTCTTGCCAGCTCATTTCATTGCCCATAATTGCATCAGATACCATTATCAAAGGGAATTACTAAGGCTGGATTCACTTAATCAAGACTCACTTCCCACTCCCTCGTGCTAAGGGGAGATCAAGTCTCCTCTGATGTACATGTCATACTGTAGAAGAAAGCATAATTCTACTTGCAAGGGAAAAAAAAATGAAAGGATGGTTGCTAAGTAGGCAACCAATCGTGGCCACCCAAGTAGGGTCTTGTGCTGAGTTGCTTTTCCAATGGTGATCAGATTTGTAATGAAACTTGCATACATATTCTCTCTTCTATCTCCACACATGGCAGCATTTATATAAAATACCTGCCAAGATCTTTGGATATGAATAAGAGAAAAGACGATTTCCACCTTGGAAGTCATACATTTATTTGAGATGCTACTGCATGCCATGGATTACTAGTAACTAATTTCAGCATGTGTTCAAGTCAAAGAACATGACTAAACCAGTCCTCAGATTCACATTGGGAGCATCTGTTTCCTGGGATCACTTGTGGAACCAATTTTTGTATCAGTCGGTGTTCAAGCAGGAGACAGAAACCATATCAATTATTTGCACAGAGAATTTAACATAAAACTTTTTAATTTCATGCCAAGTTGTTAACTAAAAAGGCAAGAACAGAACACTGTGGCAGGGTTCAGTAAATCATACATGCAAATGGCCAGATACTAAATATTTTCAGCTTTGCAGTCATATGGTCTCCATCACAGTACTCATATCTTCTCTTATAGAATAAAAGTAGCCATAGACAATAGAGACGTGAATTTGCCTACCACTGCATGAAGGTATTATGGAGGTATTGATTGCAGAATGCAGCCACACTCCTTGGCCTGGAAGAATAAATGGAAGGGGGTGATATGTTTAAAACTTAGAGGTCTAGAGGAAAGACCCAGTGGAGCTGAAACACGAACTTCTCAGAAGTGTGTGCTAGCTGGTGCTGGTGTCTCTGAAGTAGTGCCATAACCCAACTCCACAAGGGTTGGAAAAACTGCAAAATAAATTCAGCTGTTGTTATAGGAAAATACTGCTGATGCTAAGGTGAAATGGTATTGCACAGTCAGAAGAAACAGGCAAGAAACAAACAGGAAGGAATCCATTCTCCCTCATTCAGCCTTATCATCTCCATCTAGTGTCCTCCATTGGCAGAGTTCAGTGGGGAGCCAGGTGGCCATGCTGAAATGAGGTTTGCAAAGTCTTAGCCTCAGCATCAGAAATTGGATTTTAGAAGAGTGGGGCTTGGAGCTAACAAACAATAGCTTTCTAATTGGCTTAGAAGTTGGTACATTAGTTTCACCATAAAGGATATGTCATACATAAAAACAAGTTTAGAATGAACTGACTCCATTATTTTAATTTTTTAGGAACCCTTCATACCAGTGATTTTACTTCTGGGGATTTATCTGAAGAAACACAAAATACTCATTTTAAAAAAATATATGCATCCTTACATTCACTGCAGCATTAGTTATAAGATCCAAGCTATGGAAGCAACCCAAGTGTCCATCAGTAGATGAATGGATAAAACTGTTGTGATACATTTACACAATGGAATGTTATTCAGCATAAAAAAAAGAAATCTACCATTTGTGACAGCATGGATGGACCTAGAGGGTGTTCTGTTAACTGAAATAAGTCAGTCAGAGAAAGACAAATATCATACGGTTTCATTTATATGTGGAATCTAAAGAACAAAATAAATAAACAAACAAAACTGAAAAAAAAACTCATAGACACAGAGACCAGAATGGTGATTGTCCAATGGAAAGAGGTTGGGGGACTGAGTGCAAAAGCTGAAGGGATTGAGGCATACAAATTGGTAGTTACAGAATAGTCATGGGATATAAAATACAGCATAGGAAATATGGTCAATAACATTGCAATAATTATGTATGGGGCCAAGTGGGTACTAGAAATATCAGGGGATCACTTTGTAATATAATTGTAAATTATATGATTGCCTAATCACTATGCTGTACACCTGAAATTAATCTATCCTATATAATAAAAGCCTAGGTGACATGATGCCTTCGCACGTCGCCCTTGTGCGACATCGTCACAAGATGGCCACCACAAGATGGCTGCACGCACAGTGGAGGCAGGGCCTGGTGGCCACTCCACGCAGTGAGGCCTGGGGGTCCCGCAGCTCTATTTAGTGCAAAGGAGGCTGGTCCTGGTGTCTCCTCCACCTTGTGTGGAGGAGGTGGGCCCCAGTGGAGGAGGCAGGTCACAGCAGGGGAGGGCAGTTGTGGGAAATCAGGCCCACAGTGGAGGGCAGTTGGGGGTGATCAGGCCAGCAGGGGAGCAGTTAGGCATCAACTAGGCTGGCAGGGGAGCAGTTAGGAGCCAGCAGTCCTGGATTGTGAGAGGGATGTCCCAGATTGGAGAGGGTGCAGGCCAGGTTTAGGGACACCCCCCTAAGCACAAATTTTATGAACCGGGCCTCTAGTATACATATAAAAGGCCAAGCGACCAACCATACATCTGTCTGACCATCTGACTGACCGGGCGGCCGGTACATATGACGCACACTGGCAATCTATACTAATAAAAGGGTGGTATGCTAATTAGACTGGATGTCTTCTGGATGACCTTCCAGATGTCCTTCCTGAGAAAGCTGGGCTGGGCAAACCTGCCTGCCTGCGGTCCTGGATGCCAGCACCTGCAGCCCAGGAGACAGAGAAAAGCTGCCTTCCCCATAGTCCCGGGCACCAGTGCCTGCAGTCTGGGAGATGGAGAATAGACACCAGCCCTATGGTCCCGGCAGCACCCACAGCCTGGGAGATGGATAAAAGCCTGCCGCCTGGGAAATGGAGAAAAGCCACCAGCATCACAGTCTTGGGTGCCTGCTCCTGCAGCCCAGCTGATGGAGAAAAGCCTCCAGCCCCATGGTCCCAGAAGCCAGTGCCTGTAGCCCTGGAGATGGAGAAAAGCCACCTGCTCATGGTCCCCTGTGGCTGTGGCCTGCCCGGGCGAAGCCAGCCAGAGTCCTATGTGCCTGCAGCCAGCAGAGGAGGGAATCATGGGGCCCGGGTGAAGGGCTAAGGCAGAGGTTATTAGGGGTGATCAGGCAGGCAGACAGAGGGGTTAGAGGCAATCAGGCAAGCAGGCAGGTGAGCAGTTAGAAACCAGCAGTCCCGGATTGTTAGAGTCATGTCCGACTGCCAGTTTAGGCCTGATCCCTGTGGACATTCCCCAAGGGGTCCCGGGTTGGAGAGGGTGCAGGCCAGGCTGAGGGACCTCCCCCTCTGTGCACGAATTTCATGCACCAGGCCTCTAGTCCTATATAATAAAAACCTAATATGCTAAGTGTCCAGTCGTCTGGTCGGCCATTCAACCAATCAAAGCAAAATACTAGTATGCTAATGATATGCTAAGGCCACTCAACTTCTCGCTATGATGTGCACTGACCACCAGGGGGCAGACGCTCTGACCAGTAGGTTAGCTTGCTGCTGGGGTCCAGCTGATCAGGACTGAGCAAGACTGGCCGGACACTCCCTGGAGCCCTCCTGCATTCCCTCCCTGGCTGGCCAACCTCCCGTGTCTCTCCCCAGCCCCGATCGTGCACCAGTGGGATCCCTTGGCCTGGCCTGCACCCTCTCACAATCCGGGACCCCTCAGGGGATGTCAGAGAGACAGTTTTAACCCAATCCTGCAGGCCAGGCAGAGGGACCCCACTGGTGCATGAATTTCATACACTGGCCCTCTAGTTTAAAAATAAATGTTGACATGCACATTCGCGATGCATATAAAGCTCTTGCTGAAACCAATCACACACGATGCCAGAATGTATCTGAAGACCAACTATTGGAACAATGTACCTCTAAAGCTGAAAGAAAGTGACATCATTGACAGAATATGTCTGAAGACCAACTATTGGCACAACATACCTCTGAAGCTTATTCCAAGTATTGATTTGTCCCCATCTGATACTGGCCTCCCATTTAAATTAATTCAAAGACAGTTTCCCATGATGCCAGCATTTGTGATGACTAGTAATAATCATAAGGACAAACTCTAAACAGAGTAGGAATATTCCTACCTGAACACGTTTTTGGACATGTTCAGTCATATGTTGCTTTCTCTCAAGTTCAAAGAGCATGTAATGTTAAAATTAACGTTGTAAATACTTCATCACAAGGGAAATTAGTCAAGCACTCTGAAAGTGTTTTTACTCTTAATGTGGTATACAGGGAGACATTAGAATAAGTTTAATCAATTTATCAGTCATTGTTTTTATCAATGTTATTTTTATATCATGTTTTTGTTGTTTTTATGTCATGTTTTTGTTGTTTTTATATCATGTCTTTGTTGTTGTTATATCATGCTGTTGTTTATTTATTAATCAATTTATCAATCATTGTTTTTATCAATGTTTTTATATCATGTTTTTGTTATTTTTATATCATGTCATGGTTTTTATATCATGTTTTTATTTATTAATCAATTTATATATTATTTTCATATACATTTTATTAATTTTCTTTCATCTCTGACACTTCTATTATAGAAAAAGGGCAAATAGTGATATTAAAATATTTTGTATTTTAATTTTATAATACTATATTATATATATACTATTTTGACATGTAATTTTTGTGGTAACGTAATTACTGTATGAATCTTTCTTCTAATTAATTTCCTTTCAATGTGCATGAAGCTGTGTACCAAGCCACTAGTACAAAATAATACTGAAAGTAAACTTTAATTTAAAAATAAATAATTCTTTTAAAAGTAAAGAATGAACCTGCTCAGCTTTTGCATGAACTCTGACTACAGTACAAGCCCATTAAGTAATCTACATAAGCTCTTTACTTCAGTAAAAGTTCCTTTTTCACTTCTTCCTAAAAGAGGATTGAGAAGTATTATCTCCCTTGTTTTCCATTTGAAAGAAGACAAAGAACTATAACTAGTCAGTAAAGTCAATGACCCCACTCAGGTCACTTCTGAAACAGAAAGGGCCACCCAAGATGATGCAGGTTCTCCTGCTCTTGTTATTACTGCTTCTGGGCATACACAGATGCTTCCATAATCTCTTCAAAGCCTACTGGGAAATTAAAAAGAATACTAAATCAATTTAGCGTTTTTAATAAAATAGTAATGTTTTTTAATGGAGTTCTTCATTGCTATGGGTGGCAGAAATGGACTAGAGACAGAAGAGATGATAATTAGGGAGCTATTTTAATTTTGGAAACTAGTCCCTGGTCCAAAGGACCACACATTCTTTGCCCTTGGATAATCTCCACTATTAATAAGAATAGGGATCTGAGGCATAAAAGAAAATAAAGCACCCTCCAGGTTGACATGTCATAATTGGAGGGCCCATCAAATATTCCAGGTTCCATTTTCCCTAGAGTGTTTGTACCAAACAACACAGTGGACCAGATAATATTTTGAAATTTTCTTTTCTATTCCTCCCCCTCATGCTAAGTCTTTAAAGAAAGAAGACACAGAAACCTTTGCTAAATTATATTACCTTCCTTGGAAATGATCTCTGATGAGTGCCATTCTGCATTTGATCACTTCCCTATACTTTGCATCCTTGTGACATTTTATCTTATTCAACATGGCTTCTCAGTCAACAAGTATATGTGCTGTGTGGTAACTGCATATTGCCCATTACTGCCTGAGGTACTATAGGATTCTTAGAATTTCTTCCATTGTCAAAATATTTACTCTATGGTTAGAGAAGCAGAATGGAAATATGAGACTATAGGATTCAACAAAATGTTAAATGAGGTCATTTCTTTCTCAGCATCCTAGTTAACAGACTTAAACATTGGAAAAGAGAAAATATTTGTGAGCTGAAGTAAGTAGCCTAAGTTTTCAAGTTAAAAATAGGATTTAGATTGGGCTTTGGAGGATGAGTAGAATCTAAACAGAGGGAAGTTGGGCTGAGAAAACAGCTGAGCAAATGCACAGAAGCAAATATTAAAATTCTGAGCTAGGTGAGGCAAGGGCTAAAGATTTGAGAAAACAATAGCATGAAATGAGGTTCCTAAGTGTTTATGAAAGTGCTTGAAAATAATTAGTGAAGCAGGAACTTCAAGTAGGCAGAATCAGATCGGCTAAAATTGGGGGGTTGAAAAGATTGATCATCAGAATAAAAAATGGTTAAGCAAAAGGAGGGAAGTTCTTGTAAGGGATGTCAAGTAGGAGTCTGGTGTAGTGGCTCAAGCAAAAGTAGGTAATAATCCTACTAGAGTGGTAGCCATGAGGATAGAGAGGAAGGCTTTCAGAAACCAGAAATTGAGGTCAAAGTGGAAGATACCAGTAGTTGATTACTTTGATAGTGTCTTTCTCAGCACTCTGGATCCCCCAATCTTTAGCAGGTCCCTTCCCTGCCTGCTTCAGGATCCAAAGGTAGCACCATGCCCCCAGATAATACTGAAATCTTTTGAGGGCCATGCCAATCATGCCGATCCACAACTTTCAGTCCTTTTTTCATTGCGTTTCTCCCCCCAACCCTCACCCCCCATACACAGTGTTTATACTGACCCATCATCTCTTAAAATCTTCCTCTTTCCCCTAACCAGTGGTTGGCAAACTGTGGCTCGTGAGCCACATGCGGCTCTTTGGCCTCTTGAGTGTGGCTCTTCCACAAAAATACCACATGCAGAGGCGCATGTTCAGTGTGATTGAAACTTCGCGGCCCATGCGCAGAAGTCAGTATTTTGTGGAAGAGCCACACTCAAGGGGCCAAAGAGCTGCATGTGGCTCATGAGCCGCAGTTTGCTGACCACTACAAACAGAAGGATCAAATATGCTTGCTGCTTTATAATTGGATACTGGCAATCTTATCTGAGAACTTCATGATTTTTTCTCAAACTCCCATCTCATAAAGAACATTTGGTTCTTTGTACAACATGATACATTCTCATTTCACCTGACTTTTTAGCCACTACCCCCATAGCTCCTCTAAAACATCTCCACCTATTATACAGGTACTCAATGTTTTGATTTGGTCCAGTTCAGATGTATGAAGCTGCATAATAGATCTTTTAAATAAATGACTGCCACTACAGTTATCACTTTTATAATTACTGTTATTTTTACACCTTTCATATTTTTCACATCTAATAATATGTTTAACATTGTTTTTTAAAATTTACCTTTATTGTTGAAAATATTACAGGTGGTCTTCTTTTTTCCCCATTGATCCCCTCCACCCTGTACTCCATCCTCCAGGAATTTACCACACTATTGTCTGTGTTCATGGGTTATTCATATATTCACATAAGTTTTTTTTGGTTAATCTCTTCCCACACAATAGATTTTTAAACTGCATCATTATGAGCTTCTGTTATTTTATTTTTATCTCACTACCTGGAATCTAACTTCTCCAGGCACAGGACCTTGTGCTGCGTAAGTCCACACAGCATTGCCATTTCAAATCTCAAGAAATATTAGTTAAATGAGCTCATTGTGTGCATGTTTGCATTCCTTGCTAAGAAGCTGGGGATGCAGATGGAGATGTTTTGATAAGAAACTCCAGAATTTCTCAACTTTAAAATGCATGCACTTTGCTAACAGGTGAGTAAAATTTCATGAAAACATCTTTTCTTTTTAATGTAGGAGATAAACTATATATAGACATGAAATCCCAGGCTTGAAATGTCATATTTCACATTGGCTCTTATATTATTCCTTGGAAAATGACTTTGAAGTAAAACAGAGCCCAGTATGAGGACTAGTTCTTTCTTTTTTAAACAAAATGTCATTTGTTCTTTAGCACAGTGATCCCAAAACAGTAATTTATAGTAAATTTTAATAGCATGAAAGCTCATACTATTCACAGTTAATAGCCATTATTTTTTCCTGTTTGATTCAGGCACAGATTTTCATAAATTTTCTTTGGCCTCTTTCCCATTCTTGCAAATGGCTCTTCCCTTCTCATTCTTTAACTTAGCTTGTTCCTCATTTTCTTCTACCTGTACACACTGTCTACTAAACACACCCAATTTCTCAATTGATGTGTATCTAGACTCATTTTATTGTTACTACCTGTGATGGTCGTTTAAATAAGCTAAAGATATTCATTTAATCCAGCTATAAACTTAAAAGAAATTAAACTTTTTTGCTAACATAAAAACTTTTTATTTAACATAAAACTTTTTAGTGCCATGCAAACTTGTGAGCTAAAAAGGCGAGAACTTATTCACCAAATCCAAGATTCAGGCTGGAGGAAGGAAGTGCCCCTTATTGTCAGAGCCTAATGAGTTTAGGCTCTCATTTATGCAATAAAAGTTTTTGTACAGACTCTCAGAAAGCAATTTCAATTGAAAAGTCATATTTAAAAACAAGCCACCCATTTCTCCTCCTGTCTTGTCTTTGCCTGGGTTTTCACAACACTCAGTTAAGGCAAAGATTGACCTTTGTTAGGAAAAAAATAAATAAATTTGATATTCCAAAGGTATGTTAACAGATATGTTATCTTAGATGCAAAATAAGACAACAGACAAGCTCAGATAAGGCAAAGGTTCACCTTTCTTAGGGAAAAATACTGGCCTAGAACATGACTACCTGCCATAAACTGCTTTAGTTAGTAGGTTTCAATTTCAGTCTATCCCATGTGGTCTCTAAATTTGTAAGGTCTGCCATGTAGGCCTTCCCTGTGCTTGTTAGAATGTGGCCCCTTTTTGTCCACACTATAAGTATACCAACAAACTTCTTTGCAGAAATAAATAAGCTGCTCCCAAAATTCATATGGAAATGCAAGAAATGCAGAATAGCCGAAACAATCTTGAAAAAGTAAAGCAAATTTGGAGGACTCACCGAAACCGGTTTGGCTCAGTGGATAGAGCGTCGGCCTGCGGACTGAAAGGTCCCAGGTTCGATTCCAGTCAAGGGCATGTACCTGGGTTGCGGGCATATCCCCAGTAGGAGATGTGCAGGAGGCAGCTGATCGATGTTTCTCTCTCATCGATGTTTCTAACTCTCTATCTCTCTCCCTTCCTCTCTGTAAAAAATCAATAAAATATATTTTTAAAAAAAATTTGGAGGACTCACATTTCCCAAACTCAAAACCTACTACAAAGCTACAGTGATCAAGACAGTGTGGTATTAGTATAAGCATAAACATAAAAATAAATGGAATAAATTGTGAATTTTGAAATAAACACATTTATGGTAAATTTATTTTCAATAAGAGTGCCAAGGGTTAGACTCTTACCTCGCACCAGACACAAAAATTAAGTCAAAATGGATCAAAGATCTAAATGTAAAAGCCTAAACTAGAAAACTCTTAGAAGAAAATGTAAGTGTAACTGGGTGGAGAGAGGCAAAGGGGGAAATGGAGGATATATGTAACATTGTCAACAACAACAAAAAAATCACACACACACAGAAAAAGAAAACATAAGAATAAATATTTACAAATTTAGATTAGTTAATAATTTCATGATATCCAATAAAGAGGGAATATGCTAATTGACCCTCACACCATCACAAAGATGGTGGCTCCCGGACTGTGAGAGGGGGCAGGCCGGGCTGAGGGATCCCCCCTCCAGTGCATGAATTTTCATGCACTGAGCCTCTAATAGTTATTATACTAATAACATAAGCAACAACAACAAAATAGATAAATGAAATATCTGTCACTTTTTTGTTTTCTGTTTATTCCATTTTTTGTTTTTGTTTTCTTTTTCTTGACTTTTGATATTTTGTAACCATTTTTAGAATTCCTTTTTAATTTATCTATAGCATTTTTAAATTTATCTCATTGTTCAGCTTTTTCAGTAGTTGCTCTAGGTATTACATTACCCTACATAATAAAGAGGTAATGTGCAAATTGACTGTCATGCCCTCGCACAAGATGGCCGACCCCATGTGGGCACAATATGGCCACCACAAGATGACCAGCAGGTGCGGGCAGTTGTGGGCGATTAGGCCAGCAGGGGAGGGCAGTTGGGGCAAATCAGGTCGGTAGGGGAGGGCAGTTGGGGGCGACCAGGCTGGCAGAGGAAGGCAATTGGGAGGGACCCAGCCTGCAGGGGAGGGCAGTTATGGGCGGCCAGGCCTGCAGGAAAGGGCACTTAGGGGTGACTGAGCCAGCAGAGGAGGCCAGTTAGAGGGGATCAGGCCTGCAGGGGAGGGCAGTTGGGGGAACCAGGCCTGGAGGAGAGGGCAGTTAGGGGCGACCAGGCCAGCAAGTGAGGGCAGTATATACATAACTTATCACAGTCCATTTGGCATTGTTGTTCTACTAGTTTGAGTGACATATAGAAATCTTACTTGTTTTTATGTCCTTTTACATCCCCCACTTATGAATATAATAAATATTTTCTCTACATACTAGTATATTTAGAGCCATGTGGGATGGTGTTATAATTTTGTTTCAACCATGTAATATTTGCTGTTTAAAAAACTTCCTTTAGTCATTCATTTAAAGTGGATCTGTTAGCAAAAAATTTTCCTAATTTTCCTCCATTTTAAAAATCTTTTGATTTCCTCTTTTGGAAATCTTGAAGTATATTTTCTGCAGGTCTGCAATTTGTGGTTGACTATTCAGATTCCTAGGCCCTGAAGTTGCCCAGGAAAGAGCAAGAGCACCCACGACTTTAAAGCAGTGATTTTCAACTGGTGTGCCACAGAATTCTTAAAACACATAATACCTGACTATTTAGTCATGGGCACTGAACTCTTTCCCTTAAACTGTAAAATAAAATAAAAAATTAAAAATAGCCAACACAACAGTAGCTGTTCCATGTGAATGAATCAAAATTATATCTATTTTTGCCCTGGCCAGGTGATTCAGTATATTGGAGTGTCATCATATACACCGACAGGGATGTGGGTATGATTTCCAGTCAGGGTATGTACCTAGGTTGAGGGTTTGATCCCCAGTCAGGGCCCATACAGGAGGCAATCAATTTATGTTTCACTTTCACATTGATGTTTCTCTCTCTAAAAAAAATTAATTAAAAAATCCTCAGATGAGGATTATAAAATTTATATCTATTTTTTGTCAGGTAGGCAAAAAATATATATTTTTGGCGTGCCACAAATTTTAGTAATTAATGTATGACGCCATGAAATGAAAAGAGTTGAAAATCACTGCTTTAAAGGATCATAGACTTTTAAGTGGTCACCAGAACAAAGCCCTGAAAGACATACTTACCCAAAGATTTTTTAAACCCTCACCTAAGGATATGTTTTATTTATTTATTTTTAGAGAGAGAGAAACATTGATCTGAGAGAGAAACATCAATCGGATGCCTCCTCTACGTGTCTCAACTGGTAACCTAGGTATGTGCCCTGATCGGGAATTGAACCAGCAACCTTTTGGTGTCCTGGACAATGCTCCAACCAACTGAGCCACCAGGCCAGAGCAGCCAAAGATTTTTTTGCATGACACTTTTAAATCAGGCAGGAGTCCCAATAATAACTCAGAGTAAAATTATTGCTATCTCTCTGGTATTGAAGCTTAGGGCCAAAATTAATTTGATTTAAAATAAATAAAGTAATATTGCATGCCTCACAGACTTAGCTTTGTAAAATAAAACTTAAGCCTCTACTACTGTATAGTTTTCATTTTTACCTCATTCTTACAGGAGAATGGGAACTCTTTTTAAAAAATATATATATTCTTTATTTCAGAGAGGAAGTGAGAGGGAGAGAAAGATAGAAACATCAACTATGAGAGCCAATTATTGATAGGCTGCCTCCTGCATGCCCCCCACTGGGGATTGAGCCTGCAACCTGGGCATGTGCCCTGACCTAGATTCAAACCGTGACCTTATGGTTCATAGATTGATGCTCAACCACTGAACCACTCCAGCTGGGCAAGAACAGAAACTCTTGATCCCAGAACAATTATACTTACCCTTTCCTTTTTCATTTTTTTTTAATTTGTCAATTTCAATCCTAGATCACTGTAGCTTCTATGATAACTGTATGCTCCTTGATTTTGTTTTTGTTTTAAACACCTAAAATAAGTCAGCTCTTCTTACAAAGCTAGCGTTACACATGGTAAACTACTTCAGCCCCAGTTCTCAGAAGAAATATACCAAAGGAAGATGGGTTCCAAGTGAGATATTTCCCTCACCTTGTACAGGAATGTCAGCTGCGATGTTAGAGGTAAAAATTTCTCTTTTTGTACTTTCTATTTCTCCTGTGGTCTTGGAAATGCAGACTTTTTAATACAATTTAAATCTATTTTTGTGGTTTCACTGACACAGTGGACATTATTGGTTTGACCTGAGAGCTCTAGTGTATCGTGTCCTCATATGGCTGCATCTTCTATTGCTTTTTCTGGGTCTTCCTGAGACCTGCATTATCCTCTTCTTCAAATACTTTTAGCTATTTCTTGGCTCTAATTTTCTCAATTATTTTTTCAATTATTAATTTTTAAAATGTGGGACACCCCAAAGATGTTATAGCTATTAATATACTCTTGCCTATCAGATATTTATCTCAAGGCTCAAACTGTCTCTGTCTACCCAATGTCAGACCATATAACCTTTCCTACTACATGTAGGAATTTCCCCAGAGATTTAGCAAAATTATCTCAAACTCAGTGTATACAAACTGAACTCCTACTTTCTCCATTAAAATCAGCATTTCCTCCTGTAGTCCCTTCTCAGGAATTGGCACCATCACTCATCTATCCAGGTACCCAAAGTGTTTTCTCACCCCCTCCTAAATCAAACTGTTGCCAAGACTTAAAAACTAAATATCATGCAAAATTCTTCCTCCTCTCCTTCCCCACTGCTACTTCTTTAATTTAGCTTCCAATCATTTCTCACCTAAACATATACAACTATTATTACTACTAATAATAAAATAATACTAATAACCAATATTAGAGGAGGAATCTAAAGATCTCTCTGTAGCTCCTGCTGAGTGGCCTCAGGCAGTGGCTGACTTTGCACCTGCCTGGAGACCCAAGAGCCAGTGTACCCAGTGGTCAGTGTCAGACCATACCAGATTAAAACTCTACACATCATAAGCAACACATTCAAGGGGCAGACTCAGTGATCAGCAAAGCCCCCCTGAAGCAAGTCCTGCTCCATAGGGGCGTCTCCTGTTTAGCAGCTTTCCCACTGTAGTCACAGTTGGTCCTCACAGCCAATTGGCCTAGAGGTCAATTCCTCCCAGTGACACCAACAGCAGTCAAATTTCAACTACAACAAGACTGTGCTCAAAGCCCAAAGAGGTGCATCTTGACTGAACCACTGGGGCCTATAGAACACCTACTACACAAGGCCATTCTACCAACTCAAGTATACATAGCAGCTCTACCCAATACATAGAAACAAACATAGGGAAGCAGCCAAAATGTGGAGACAAAGAAACACATCACAAATTAAAGAAATGGAAGAAAGAAAACCATTAAATATAAAGTTCAAAACCACAGTTATAAGGTTACTCAATAATCTTCTAGAAACCTCCAAAAAAATGGAAAAGGACCAGTCAGAAATTAAGCATACACTAAGATAAAGAATAATATACTGGGATTCAACAGTAGAGTAGAGGATTCTGAGAATTAAATCAACCATTTGAAATATGAGGAAGCAAAAAACACCCAACCACAAGAGCTAAAAGAAAAAAGAATTAAAAACATATGAAGATATTGTAAGAAGCCTCTGCGACAACTTCAAGAGTACCAACATTCACATTAAGGGGGTTCCAAAAGAAGATAGAGAGTAAGATATTGAAAACCTATTTGAAGAAATGACATAAAACTTTTCCTACATGGTGAAAGAAATAGACTTACAAATCTAGGAAACACAGAGAGCCCTAAACAAGATGAACCCAAAGAGGATCACACTAATTAAGACACATAATAATTAAAATGCCAAGGGCTAAAGACAAAGAGATAATCTTAAAAGCAGCAAGAGAAAATAAGTTAGTTACTTACATGGTAATGCCCATATGACTGTCAGCTGATTTCTCAACAGAAACTATGCATGCCAGAAGGAAATGGCAAGAAATATTCAAAGTGATGAATAGCAAGGGCCTACAACCAAGATTACTCTATCCAACAATGCTATCATTTAAAATGAAGGTCAGATAAAGAGATTCACAGACAAAAACTACTATACCTAATAAATGAATTTGGCAATGTAGCAGGATACAAAATTAACACCCAGAAATCTATGGCCTTTTTATACACTAATAATGAACTCATAGAAAGTGAAACTAAAAAAAAATAATCCCATTTACTATTGCACCAAAAAAATTAAGATACCTAGGAATAAACATAACTAAGGAGGTTAAAGACCTGTACTTGGAAAACTACAGGACATTGAAAAAAGAGATAGAGGAAGATGAGAAAGATATAAGCAAATGGAAGAACATACCATGTTCATGGATTGGTAGATTCAACATCATTAAAATGCCCATACTACCCAAAGCAATCTATAGAATTAATGCAATCCCCATTAAAATACCAATGGCATCTTTCAAAGATCTAGGACAAACTCTCCAAAAACGCATCTGGAATTTAAAACAAACAAACAAACAAAACAAAAAACGAATAACCAGAGCAATTCTGAGAAAGAAGAACAAAGTTGAAGGAATCACAATACCAGATATCAAGCTATATGACCAAGCCACGGTTCTCAAAACTGCCTGGTACTGGCATAAGAACAGACATATAGACCAATGTAACAGAACAGAGAACCCAGAAGTTGACCTAAGCCATTATTCTCAATTAATATTTGACAAAGGAGCAAGAGCACACAATGGAGTCAAGACATTCTCTTCAATAAATGGTGCTGGGAAATTTGGTCAGATGCATGCAAAAAAAATAAAATTAGATCACCAATTTGCATCATACACAAAAACAAACTCAAAATGGCTAAAGGACTTAAATGTAAGACAGGAAACCGTAAAAATTCTACAAGACTCCATAGGCAGCAAAACAGCAGACATATGTTGTAGCAATATCTTTACTGACACAGCTCCTAGGGCAATGGAGACTAAGGAGAAAATAAACAAATAGGACTACATCAAAATAAAAAGCTTCTGCACAGCAAAAGAAACCATCAACATCAACAAGAAAGCCCACTACATGGGACAACATATTTGCCAATGCTATCTCCAATAAGAGTTTAATCTCCAAAATTTACAGGGAACTCATACAACTTAACAAAAGGAAGATAAACAATCCAATAAAAAAAAATGAGCAAAGGACCTAAATAGACACTTTTCGAAAGAGGACATACAGGAGGCCGAGAGACATATGAAAACATGTTCAAAGTCACTAATCATCTGAGAGATGCAAATCAAAACAACAATGAGGTACTATTCACACCTGTCAGAATGGCTATCATCAACAAACGATAAGTGCTGGTGAGGATGTGGAGAAAAAGGAAACCTCATGCTCTGCTGGTGGGAATGCAGACTAGTATGGCCACTGTGGAGAATAGTATGGAATTTCCTCAAAAAGTTAAAAATGGAACTCCCATTTGACCCAGTAATCTCACTTCTAGGAATATATCCCAAGAAACCAGAAACACCAATCAGAAAGGATATATGCACCCTTATGTTCATAGCAGCATAATTTACCATAGCTAAGATTTGGAAACAGCCTAAGGGCTCATCAGCAGATGAGTGGTTTAGAAAACTGTGGTACATCTACACAATGGCATACTACACTGCTATAAAAAAGAAGGAACTTTTACCATTTGCAATAGCATGGATGGAACTAAAGAGCATTATGCTAAGTGAAATAAGCCTGCTGGAGAAAGATAAATATCACATGATCTCACCCTTTTGTGGGATATAATGATCAACATAAACTGATGAACAAAAATAGATCCAGAGACAAATGGCAGGGTTAGAGAGCAACCAAAGGACTTGTATGCATGCATATTGGCATAACCAATAACCAATGGACACAGGCACTGGGGCAGTGGGGGCTTGCCCAGGGTGGGAATGGCTGTGGGCGAGGGGTCAATGAGGGGAAAAGGAGACATATGTAAAACTTTAGACAATAAATAAAATTAAAAAGAGCTTCACAGACAAGAGAAAGCTAAAGGAGTTCATCACCAGCAAAACAGTATTATATGAAATGTTGAAGAGTATTCTTTAGGAAGAGTAAGAGGAAGAAAAAGAAAAATATAAAAAATATGAACAATAAAATGGCAACAAACGCATAACTGTCAACAATTGAATTCAAAAATCAAAATAAATGAATGAGAAATCTAGTGAACATTATAAACTGGTGAATAAAATAGAATCAGAGGCATGGAAATGGAACAGACTGACGATTCTCAGAGGGAAGGAGGTTGGGGGGTGGGAAGAGATTAAACAAAGATCTTATGTGCATATATACATTACCTATGGACACAAACAATAGGGTTGCAAATGCCTGGGGCAGGGGCAGGGACAGGTGGAGGGGGTCAGTGGGGGAGGGGGAAAGAGGGACATCTGTAATAATCTCAACAATAAAGACTTTAAAAAATAAATAATAAATAAAATCCCTGGAGCCTAAAAATAGCATTAAATGGCTTCCTGTGCCATTGAAAAATGTTCATCACCTGCATCATCCAGGCCCATATCCCAGAGTAAACATCCTCCCAATGTGTTCCAGTCACATTAGTCCATTAAGGGCTCCTTTGCAGATTCCTCTGACTTCATCGCTCCTCCCCATTTTCTTAGGCTGGCAGAAGTCTATTCTTAACTCCAAGAAGTAAATGGGTAGGTGGTAACCTCTCAGCAATCTCCAGGGCAGGTGGTTTCCATTAGCCAAAAGTCAGTCTCCAAAAGGAGTGACAGGTATAAAGCATTAGCTTGGCATTGGCAGCAGCAGAGGAAAGTGTGTACTAGCCAGGGAGTGGAGATGAGGCAGTACCTGTCATCTACAGCCTCTTTCACACTTACTGCTCTACTTTCTAATTGTCTTTTCGTTATCTTCCCTGCTACACAGGGAATTTTCTGAGGGCAAGGATTACAGCTTTTATTCTGCATTTCATTGGCAAGCACACTGTCTGGTAAACTGATGAATGAATGAATGAATGAATATGAATGAATGACATACAATTCCACAAGGAAAGTCTACCATAAGTGGGGAGATAGACAAATGTGTACAAAATAATGTGAGCAGTGCCATAGAAATATAAAAAGGAGTGACGCGAACAAGGTTTCTGTCAGTCTTATTCTAGTGTCTCCCCAAGTCTAACGGAGGGCCTAGCCCTTACTTGGCACTCAATAAATATATGTGATGAGATCAAGGAATTTATGTGGCCTGAATTTCTGAAATCAAGAGTAATTAAAATTGGTTACAATTAATTTCTACTAGCTTGTATTAATTAGAAGGCAGCAACTTGGAAAATGTTCTCAAAGTGAGGTCCCAGAATAAGCATTTGTTTAAAATGAAAATTCTGGAGTCCCATGACAGACCTAGAGAGTTAGAAACACTAGCAGTGGTACCCATCAGCAAGTTCTGCAAGTAGTTTTGATGTGCACTAAAGGTTGTAACGGTTGAGAGAAACTGTCCTAAAGCAATGGTTCTCAAACTCGGCTGCACATTAGAATTACCTGGTGTGTGTGTGTGTGTGAGTGTGTGTGTGTGTGTGTGTGTGTGTGTGTGTGTGTGTGTTTGTGTGTGTGATTGGCTGAATGTTTCCCCCAAAATTCATGTTGAAGCCAGAACCTCCAATGTGATGATATTTGGAGGTGGGGTCGCTGGAGACGATTCAGTGTGGATGAGTCTATGAGGGTGGAACCCATCTTCATGTTAGGTATTAGTATCTTTATAAGAAGACAAAGAAACATCCCAGTGACTATTTTTATAACTGGTAATTTGTACTTCTTAATCTCTTTCACTTATTTACCCATTTTTTCCAAATCACATAGGGTCTATGGTCAATAATATTGTAATAACTACTTACGGTGTCAGATGGGGACTACACTTAGGGTGATCACTTTGTAAGTATATAAATGTCTAATGATGTTGTGCACTTGAAACTAGTATGATATTGTATGTCACCTGCCACTGAAAAAAAATACATTTTTTAAAAAGAAGAGGGCTGCCCGGCCGGTGTGGCTCAGCTGGTTGAGCATTGTCCCATGCACCAGGAGGTCGTCAGATTCGAATCCTGGTCAGAGAAGATGCCTGGGTTGTGGGCTCAATCCCCAGTAGAGGGTGTGCAGGAGGCAGCTGATGGATGTTGCTCTCTCCTGGATGTCTCTGTCTCTCCATCTCACTCACTCCCTCTGAAATCAATAAAAAATATTTTTTAAAAAGAAAATAGAGAACATCTGCCTTGTGAGGACAAAGAGGGAAGGCGGTCTTTCTGAAAGCCAGGTTGAGGGTTCTCACCAGAACTCAACCATGCTGGTACCCTTATCTTTGACTTCCAACCTCCAGAACTGTGAAAACAACATGTTTGCTATTTAAGCCACCCAGTCCATGAAATTTTGTTACAGCATGAAATTTTGTTACAGCAGCCTAGGAAGACTAATACAGTGTGTGTGTACCTACATACACGGATACACACATCTATACACAGGTATCCTCAGGGAGCTGATTTAATTTGTGCTGCACAAACACCTGTGTCTCCTGGTACTCAGAAGGCTTGGGGATAAGTCTCAGAACTTCTAGGTTTGCTCCGGCTAAGGAGCAGGTCTGTGTTCTGAAGCTCACAGATTTTTTTCTTTTAGAGAATGTTTTCCTCAATGATACAACACACAGAATATCTGCATATTTACCAATACATAGTATTAATCTTGACCTTTCAAGTATTAAAATATCAAGTGACAACAAAACCTAAAATAATATTTTAATAAGGGGATTTTAATAAAGAGTCTGAGACATGGTCCCAAAACACAGACAAAAATATGCTTTAAGACAGTCTCACTTCCTTGGTGAATGAACACATGAAATTACATTTTATGGATATATTCCCCTGAGCTAAGGGAACTTTTGGGAGTTGATTTTCATTTATTTTGTCTTCTCACTTGCTTCTTCAGAAAGTGACCAGAGGTATTAGGATACATTCCCAGTGACAGGGTAACTTACTCTCACTTTCATGAAAGACAATTTAGTTTTCTTTTGCAAAAGTATTTTTTTAAGCTTTTTAAGGTATAATTTACCTAAAATAACATTCACCGATCCTAAACGAGCAATTTGGTGACATTATCTCATCAGGTGCACAGTTGTATAAATATAACATAATCATGATACAGAATATCGCCATCCCATCAAAATGTTCTTTCTTCTTCTGCAGTTAATCCCCAACCCCAACTCCAGACCCAGTCTGCTTTCCATCACTATAGTTTTTATTTTTCTAGAATTTCATATAAATGGGATGCTACAGTCTTTTGTATTGGGCTTCTTTTATTTAGCATAATACCTTTTATGGCATTTGATTTGTTTCCGGCTCCTGGCTCTTATGGGCAAAGTTTCTATGAACAGTTCTGTACAATTTATTGTATGGACATTAATATGTTTTCATTTATTTAGAAACTTAGGTGGGAGGCTGGGTCATATTGTGGGTGTATGTTTAACTTTATAAGGCACTGCAAAACTGTAACAAGTGGCTGTACCATTTTGTATTCCCACAGCAAACTGCGAGTGTTTGGGTTATTCCACATCCTCACTAACACTTGGTATTGTCAGTATTGTTTTAGCCACTATATTACACCTGTATAGTATCTATTTGTGGTTTTCTTTTACATTCCTGATAACTAATATTTTTTTCAGGAGAATGCTATTTCATATTAAACAATGTAATTATTTAATATTGTAATGTTAATATTTATATTATATTAATTTATTTAATTAATATATTCAATTAACTTGATGAAATTAGTGTAGTGTTAATATTATATTTAATCTTTTTCAGCAAATATTAGTTTACATTGACTTACAGTTTGAAAAGTATATGTTTTACATATATTTTACAAATTAATTCCTGGAGAATTTCACACATGTATTGCTATTATAAATGCTACTTTTTACATATCAATTTCTAATTGGTTATTGCTCATATATAGATATACAACTGATTTTTGTGCAGTGACAAGGCACCTTGAAACTTTGCTAAGTTCATATTAGTTAGCAATTTTATAGGGTTTTCCTTAAGAATTTCAAGATAAATGTATGTACAGTCCCAAAATTAAGCAGCTTCTCTTCTTCCTTCCCAGCAGTCACACTTAAATATCAGGTGAAGACTTACCTCCTATAATAAGCACTCATTTAGAACTCTTCACCACTACAGCTTTTGAAAAGTTAACCACATTTGAACTCCTTTGTTTCCAGAGTAACATCTTTTCACCAAAAAATATACCAAATAAATACACAATAACAGGTAATATATATAGACTCACTAATTTTCTCGATGCAACAGTTTATAGTCAAGGAATATCATATGAAAACAAATACAAATTGTGTGCCCATATGGATGAACCCAAAGTGTCTTGCTTGCATACAGATGCCCACAAAGTGAGAGAAATGGAAAGATAACATCTACCACTCTTTTATCTGTATTGGATGTGTTCTATTTCCACTTGTTTTTAATTTATTCTTTATTTTGTCTTAACAGTGATGTTCTACCCTATAACACTTTTTATCGGTGAGAGAGAGAGAGAGAGAGAGAGAGAGAGAGAGAGAGAGAGATTTGTTGTTCCACTTATACAGTCATTGGTTGATTCTTATATGTGCCCTGACCAGGAATTGAATCCACAATGTTGACATATTGGGACAATGCTCTACACTACTGAGGTACCTGGCCAGGGAAATTTTTTTAAAATATATTTTATTGGTTTGTTTTTTTTTCCAGAGAGGAAGGGAGAGGGATAGAGAGTTAGAAACATCGATGAGAGAGAAACATCAATCAGCTGCCTCCTGCACACCTCCTACTGGGGATGTGCTTGCAAACAAGGTACATGCCCTTGACCAGAATCGAACCTGGGACCCTTGAGTCCGCAGGCCGACACTCTATCCACGGAGCCAAACTGGTTAGAGCCAGGGCAATCATTTTAAGTGTCACTTGATTGTAAGATAATAGCGAGCCTTAAAATATTGCCAAGTGCTTGTTGTAGGATTTTTGTTCGCTTCCTACCTGTTTTTATTCCCCTGACCATCCCCCTGGCACCTTGCAGTTCACCTTGGTAGCTATAGTCCCTTTCAGTAACAACAAGCTGAATCCAGTTTTTCATTTTTCCAATACTGGTAGAACCATCCTCATCACCAACCACAACCACACTCAAACTAAGCATATCCACTTCATCAAAAGTCTGACTTTCAGCACCAAAACCCCTTTTCCCAGCTTCTAGGGTTTAAAATTTTAAAACCTCTCCCTGACCCAGGCCCTATGGGTGGTAGCTGTTTCCTGCAGTTGCTATCTCTGTGACACCTTCATGTTCTCGTTCTCTCTCTTTCCTCTCTCTTTCTATTTGCTTTGTCTGTTACATAAGTAATAACTTTAGACATAGTTAACAATTCATTAAATCAAATAATTTCTGTTTAAAAAACTGACATGCTTTGGTATTGATGAACCCTGGCTGATAGAGATATTGGCACTAGGAATAGTCCCATGAAACAGACAATTAACACAGTACATTATCGTTCATTTGGTCATTTCGTGGGCTGGCATGAGCGTAAAGCTACTTATAGATGGGAACTGGATTGTTAGTGATCCATGACATACACTGGCATGTGATTAATAAAGCATCTCTCATGATTGATTGTAGTGAAATGCCCACTGAATCAGATCCTTGGGATGCCAAATGGCTATTGTCCTTCAGCACAGTGATAAGGACTGTAGTGTGGGCTGGATTCTCTCAGGCATTAGAACATGAACAGAGAGAAAATGGGGAGTCCTGTGAACAGATTCTAAGGGCGTTAGACCAAGGAGGACAGAATAGAATTCTGGAAAGGACCAAAATTATTGCTGTTGATGCATTAATGAGTATTTCTGGATTAAATGTGTTAATTGGATGTTGTTCTGATAGTTTATTTGGGTTGAGTGATACTTGACTCTGAGATTCTGCATGAGCTTGAGATGCCAGAACTGTCCTGGCAAAATGTAAAAGAGCAGATATGAAAGGTGTGGGGAGATAAAGAATGGTGGAGCAGATTGATCATCAGTGACGTGCACTCCCACCCCACCATCCTTAACCCACACTACATTCACTGAGAGAGCTCAAAGGACGAACTCCCTTCACATGGGTGAGGGGTCCCTTCACATGGGTGAAAGGAGAACCACATCCTGGGAGAGCTCTCTGGTCGATATCCTTTGTAGGAAGGAAAGTGGGAGATGCTGCCATTGTGATGTGCTCCCTGATTTTTTTAAATATATTTCTATTGATTTCAGAGAGAAAGGGAGAGAAAGAGAGATGTAGAAACATCAATGGTGACAGGGAATCATTGATCAGCTGCTTCCTGCATGGAGCCCACAACCTGTGCATGTGCCCTTGACCAGAATCAAACTTGGGATTCTTCAATCCGCAGGCTGACACTCTATCCATTGAGCTAAACCAGCTAGGGCTGTGCTCTCTAATTTTAATGTGAACCTGCAGTTGCAGAGACCAAATGTTGGTGTTTAACTCAAAGACATTAGGAATATATTTACCATAAAGGACAGAAGGAATAAACTGATATTCAGTGGACTTTGACTTACAGATCATTTTAGCTATGGCAAATTGATTAATGTCCCTAGGAATGAAGTACATAGATCAGTTACTAAAATGTTACTTGATCTATAAAATAAGAACAATCCCAAGTCTGATAGAAACCAGGCATGAATTGACACAATGCCTTGTTATATAGCCCTTACCAAGTTTCTGTAAATAAGCCTAAAATGCCTTGATTAAAGGGAAGAGGCCAGGATCATTTGAAAGTTCAGCCCACATGTATATACTATAAATCTTCCTTCAAGATTTTTCCAAAGGGAATTGTGGGCATTTATTAGTATGACTGTGCTATAGGGAAAAGAAATACTCATATTCTTGGGGAATTATGAGGCACTGGCTTTGAACTGACTCTGACTTCTAGGAACCCTAAATGCCTCTTGATTCACCAGTCATGCTGGGGGGTTTATGGGGTCATGTAGCAGATGGAGTTAATAGTGATGTGCTGAGAAAGGCATAAGATGGAGGTGTAATGGTAGAGTTTTTAGAATACAGATGAATATTTAGAGCAATGATACAAGATGACATCACCAAAAAGTGGTGTAAATAGAGAAAATAAGTCTAATGATTAAGACATGGGATTCTTCAAATTTTAGATATTAATGACATGAGAAGGAACTAGCAAAAGAGATCTAGGGGAAGTAGCCAGAAATGAGTAGGTGAGTGTGGTATACTGGAAGTCCAGGGAAGAAAAGAGAATGAACAATTGTGTCAAATGCTACCAATCAAGAAAAGGACCAATAGATGGCAACTGGACTTTAGTGATGCTGATGACTTAGAGAAATGGAGTTTCAGAGCAGGGGTGGTACAGAAGCCTGGTTAGAGTGGGTACAAGGAAAAAGCCAAAAGGATACATTGGGAACAGGAAGTGCAGACAACTTTTTAAAGGAGTTTAGTATGAAGAAAAAGAGAAACTGGGCAGCAGTTGGAAGAGGTAGTGAGGTCAAGAGAACGTTGATAGTTGCTGTTTTTATAAGATGACGGCATAAAAGTATATTTGATGTTGATGGAAATGTTCCAATAACAAGGCAGGAATATGATGATGCAGGAGGAGGAAGGAGAATTGTCAGGCCAAAGACTTTGAGTAGAATAAAGAAATGAAATTTAATGCACAAATGAAGGGTTAGGCTTAGCTTTGAGCACAGAGAGTATATCCACAGTAATAGGAGAGAAGGTAAAAAATATTAGTACATATTAAGGACATATATAAAATAACAAAATCTGCAAATAAATAGTGTAATTTTAAAAAATTATAAAATTCTTATAAACTTGATTTTATAAATTCTTTTAAATCTATAAGCCTTTAACACAAGTTATTGGTGCTTATAAACATAAAATTAATAAAATGCTGGCAGAATTTATCAGGAAGAGAATGCTTTCATAAGCAAAAGTAGGAATAAAATAAAAGACATAATTTAAAATGCTGTAGATATTTCAAAGATAATTCAAGAATATCATGACCAACTTTATGGCCACACATTTAAAAAACAAATTCTAGGAAAATGTAACTTAGTAAAATTGACCAGTGAAGAAACAGAAAATTAATAGTCCTATAAATATTTTTTAAAAATTGAATCTGTGGTTTAAACTCTTCCTAGGAAGTAAACTCATACTTAGTGATGAAGTATTAAAATCATTTCCTTTTCTATTAAAAATAAGAGTAAGGAGAAAATAAGCAATACCATTTGTATTTATTAATGTTCTCTTTTTGTCTGTCCTCTTTCACTTGTAGATGATCTCACATCCTAGAAACCCTCATTCCAAGGCACCTTCACAGATTTCCTTATGCTGATCCTGACTTTGCTGCCCCACTTTAGAAAGCTGTGGTTTCAATGAACCACATTCTACCCCAAGAGCCTGTTACTGAACGCTATCTCTCTCTTCACAGACATTTTTTGTATATTGTTGCATGCAAAATTGCAGTTCTGAATGTGGTTTTCCTATGGGCCATATAGGCATTACTTTATTTTGTATCTGTAAACTGCAGCCCCCTGCACCAGCAAGCTGATGTTCACTTTTGATCCAAAGAGTTCATGGATAGGTCAGTGCTGGTCAAGCTACTGCAAGGAAAGCAGTTCAAAGAGCAAGTTGACTTTTATCAGCAAAGACAACACAAGTAGAAAAGCTTCTAATAAATACATCCTTTACTCTAGAGCAATTATGCAACTAACATTTACTTGAATGTTTTTTATGTATTTGTCACTGTTATTAGTATTTTACATGTATTGTGTCATTTAATCCTCAAACTCCAATGAAATGATGCTATTAATTATTTTTATTTTATACAGAGGAAACTGAGGCATGGAGATAGTATCGTCACAGAGGAAATGTCAGAACACAACAGAACATACTCTCTAAAGACAGATGTACCCTAGTGTGAGCTCCAGACCAGTATTTTTACTGGTGAAATAGACTTTTGTAAACTAAATACCCATAAAATAACAGTAACAACCCACAAGGTTGTTGTGTGGCATAAATGATACAATGCGTGCCGAGTGCTCAGCAGAGTGCCTGGTACAAAGTAAGTAATAAATGGTCGCTGTAATGTTTATTATCATTATTAATACCAGGATCAAGCAGTGATGCTTTCAACCATTAATACCCTGAGTCAGTTACTTGAAAGTAAATTGTTTCCAAACTTCCTAATCAAAATGAGCTTGTGTCACTTGTCAACATTGGGCATTTAAGAAGCATGGGAGATTAATATTAATTAAAATACATTCTGATTTTTTAGCAAAAGTGTTGATTTATACCTGTCATTAAGGGCGTTTTCTTACAACTAATTTTCTTTAAAAACACATGCAGAGAAACACACCTAATATTTTAGTCCAGTGGCAAATGTGTTCACCACATGGGTATTATCTGAGAGTTAATTTGACCCCTTGATTAACAATCCCTGCTTTACTGGTTCAGTTCAGCCAACTCCCATTTCTTTGAGTTTTTTTTTTTTTCAGCACATAATGTGATAAATGTTTCCACTGCCATGTGCCTCCCAGGGTAACTGTGAGGTTGCCAAGGCACACACATATAAAAGTCTCACCAGGAGGAGATGAGGAGGAGGGTCATATAGCAAGGCTGCCGTGGCATTCTGGAACTCTGCAGCTAGAGAAACTTGAAGGCTTGCTGTTGAATACAGTTAACCTCATGGTAACTTCTGTGTAAGTGCTTTCTTCCCCTACATCTGATCACAATCAATGGTATGGGCTCTGAGCTTAGATAAGTTGGGGACCACCAGCTTGACACGTGCCCTCACATTTCACGTGACAAGATTAGCCTTACAAGTTGCATCTTCCCCATTCCGGCTCAGAATTTAGTGCAATGACCTTTTCTAATAGGATGGCACAAATTCCCATCTGGAATCTCATTCTGAATTGTATTTATCAGTCATATGACTGTAAGGAAATATTCGGCGCTGCTAGCACCAGGCATCTGCAGGAGGAAACTAAGGTAGGAATCCTTGTCTGCAAAGCTGCCCTTGGCTCTTTCTTAGAACAGAACAGAACTGGGAACACTGTCGAGCCTTGTGGGGAAATAAAGATGAGCCTTTGGCTACTGTCACTCATAACCACCAAGTCCTTCTCAAATACCTACATGGAAGATGATTTTACTCATTTTAGCCTCTTCTTGGAAATAAAGAGTTAGAAGGGATCTTAGTCTAAATCCTCCACATCTTCGTTTTAGCTTTATTGCCCCAGTCATCTGCACGTAGGGTCCATCACATCACTTGTGTCTCTCCCACAATAATACCTGCTCTTGCACACACAAACACAAAGCCCTCAGTATCGTCCAGCAATACTGTGATGTCTCTTTTGTTGACTCCCTCTTCCATTCATCATAAGTTCTATGCCCAACTCTCTACTCCCCTGAAATCAATAGCCTGCCCCAATTCTTTTCAGTCAGTGACCCATCCTCCAACTTTACAGAGAAAACCAAAGCCTTCACAAACAGCAAACCTAAAAGGTACATACATCCACACATGCTGTATTCTTCCCCAGTAATAAGTGGATGATCTGTTTAAGAGGATAATCCTTCCATCTGTACTGTGAATCCTCTGACAGCCCTGCCTTTTTAAGAAGCTACTCCTATGAATTGCCCCACCTCATTAATTCATATTCATCCTTTTCCTCTCTGTGGCCTCTTTGCCATCAACATTTAACCATTCTCAAGTTTCTCATCTCTTAGAGCTCAGTTGGTTAGGGTGTCATCCTGATATACCAAGATTGCAGGTTGAATCCCCTATCAGAGCACATCTAAGAATCAACCAATGAACAGATAAATAAGTGGAACAACAAATCCATGTTTTTTTCTCTCTCTCAAATTAATTTAAAAAAAAACTTAAATAAAAAGCTTCTCTTCTCTTAGAAAGGAAATAAAAATCTTCAACTATATTTCCCCCATAAGCTACCTTTCTCTCTCTGATTTCATTAACATTCACTACTTCTATTTTAGTCCCTTTATATGTTTTATTAGTTTCTCAGAATTTTGTGTTCCACCTTACCACAAATCCCCTAAAACAGTTCTTGCCAAGGTCAACAATGACCTCAATGTCACCAAATTTGGTCTAGCTCTGTTTACTTGACTTCTCTATGGTATTCGACACACTCCTTCCTGCTTAAAACTTTCTCTACTCTTGATTTCAGGACACTCTCATCACCTATTTCCTCCTACCATAGACATCTCCACTTCTTCTGAGCTTCCTCAACTCCTCCTAATCTGCAGACCTCACCAGTAATTGATGGAGTTTTCTAAAACTTAATTCTAGGCTCTCTTCTCATGTAAAACTATAAACTCTCCCAACTGCTCTGCACATTTTTGTTTACCATTAATATGCTAATTAAGACAAATTAAGTTTGTTGCTAATGTTCTATAATGTCCATATCTATAGACTTAACTACATATTCATTCTTGCTCATACATTTCAAAGGCACCTAAAATGTAACTTATCCAAAACCAATCTCAATCTATTCTCCCAAAAGTGGTTCTTTCTGAATGTTCCCCATCAAATAGTAATATCATTTTCACACTGTCTTCTTAACTGTCACATCCAATCAATTATCAAGTTCTCTCTAACGTTTCCTTTGGCCATGTTGCCTAAAGGAACTTCTGGTCCTGGGAGAGAATTGTATTGAGTTTAGGAGAAGGAGCTGGCTATTCTGTATTTCCCACTTTGGCTGTTCAAGTTGTAACAGTAAGTGCATTCTAAAACACATAGAAACAAACTTAACAAAAAAATTCAAGATGTGCACATTAGAAAGTTTAAAACATTATTGAGAGAAATTAAAGATCCAATTAAGCAGAAAAACATCCCATGGATTCACATATTTATTACTGTTAAGATTTTCCTGAAAATGACCTACAGATCCCTGCAAACCTTATCAAAATCCAAGCTGATTTCTTCATAGAAATTGACAGGCTGATTCTAAAATTCATATGAAAATGCAAAAGAGACAGAATAGTCCAAACATCCCTGAGAAAGAAGAATAAAGGTAGAAGATTCAGACTTCCCAATTCAAAATTAATTTAAAAAAAAACTATAGTGGCACAAGGATAAAAAATAAAGCAATGGAATTATTAATTCTAAATAAGAACCTAGAAATAAAACCTTACATTTACAGTCAATTGATTTTCATCAAAGAGGCCAAAACAAATCAATAGAGGAAAGAATATTGTTTTCTGATAAATGATTCTGGGACAATTGTATATTTTCATACAAAATAATGAAATTGAACACCCATCTCATATCATGAATAAAAATTAACTCAAAATGAATCGGAGACCTAACTGTAATTGATAATTTTAAAATGGATTTAATAAACTATAAAACTCTTAGAAAAAAACAAATGTGTAAACCTCAATGACCTTGTGTTAGCAATTATTATTATTATTATTATTATTATTATTATTATTGTTATGCCAAAAGCACAAGCAGAAAAAGGAAGATTGAATAAGTTGGACTTCTTCATCAGAATCAAAAACTTTCATACTTCAGAGGACATCACCAAGGAGATGAAAAAGACAACTCCTTTTTCATCAAGAAGATGAAAAAGACAACTCACAACTCAAATGGAGAAAATACTTGCAAATTACATATATTATAAGGGACTTTTTAAAAATATATTTATTCATTTTGTACAGAGAGGAAGGGAGAGAGACAGAGAGTTAGAAACATTGATGAGAGAGAAACGTCAATCAGCTGCCTCCTGCACACCTCCTACTGGGGATGTGCCCGCAACCAAGGCACATGCCCTTGACCGGAATTGAACCTGGGACCCTTCAGTCTGCAGGCCAACACTCTATCCCCTGAGCCAAACCAGTCAGGGCTATAAGGGACTTTTAGCTAGAATATATAAAGACAATCTCTTACACCTCAACAATAAAAAGATAAATAACCCAATGAAACAAAATGGGCTAAGAATCTGAGTAGTTCTCCAAATAAATTATACAAATAGCCAATAAGCACATGAAAAGATATTCAACATCATTAACCATCAGAGAAGTACAAATTCAAATCATAATGAGATACCACTTCATGCTAGGATGAATTTAATTTTTAAAAAGAGAAAGAAAGACAACAACTTTTGGTGAGAATGTGGAGAAATTGGACTCCTAACACATTGCTAGTAGAAATATAAAATGGTGCAGCTACTTTGGAAAACCATCTGGCAGCTCCCCAAATGTTAAACAAAGAGTTATGATATGATACAGAAATTCTAATCCTAGTTATATGTAAAAGAAATGAAAGCTTATGTCCACATAAAAACTTGTACACCCGTGTTATAGGAGCATTATTTATAATAGCTCACCAGTGAAAACAAATGGTCAACAACTGATGAATAGATAAACAACGTGGTACACTTATTCAGTGCAATACTATTCAGCAATAAGGGAATTAAGTGCTACTACGTGCTACAACACAGATGACTCTCAAAAACATTGGATTCTGTGAAAGAAGCCAGTCACAAAAGACCACATATTTTATGACTTCATTTATATTGAATGCCCAGAACAGGCAAATGTATAGAGACACAGTCACAGCATGTATAATTAGGCTAAAAACCACTGAACTTATCACTTTAAACAGGGAGATTTTATGGTATGTGAATTACTTTCCCAGCAAAGTCATATCTCTCTGAACTTTAGCACCCTTGTCAAATCTTTCTTTATAACCCAACCAGAAAAGATTTTCCACTTCTAAGAAGTCAAATCATGAGATCGAGCCCAGCTACATAACCCAGGATACTATCCCCATCTCTAAGCTCCTAACCTTAATCACATCAGCAGTTTCTTTTTTTAATTTTAATTTAAATTCTTTATTGTTTAAAGTATTTCATAAGTCTCCTTTTCTCCCCATTGACCTCTCACCGGCTGACCCCATGCCCCAGCACATGCCCTCACTACCCCCCCTCCACCCACCATCTGTGTCCGTTGGTTATGCTCATTTGCATGCATTCAAGTCCTTTGGTTGATCTCTTACAGCAAAGTTTCTTTTATCGGGAAGGGTAACATATTCACAGGTTCCAGGGTTAAATTATGGACATCTTTGGGAGGCCATATTTTGCCCACCACATTATGCAAATTATATCTCAATAAATATGTTTTTATTTAAAAAGAGTGGATGGCCCTGGCTGGTGTGGCTCTGTTGGTTGGAGCATTGCCTTCCCATGCACCAAAGGCTTGAAGGTCGATTCTGGTCAGGGTACATGCCTGGGTTGCAGGTTTGGTCCTGGTTGGGGCGCATGTAGGAGTTGGCCTGTTGGTGTTTCTGTCTCACATGGATGTTTCCCTCTCTCTCCCTTCCTCTCTCTAAAATCAATGAACATGTCCTTGGGTAAGGATTAAAAAATAAATATGTTAATTAAATTGAATTTTAAAAGTGGATGCATTCTGCTCTTATGCCTCCAGAAGGATGCCCAGCAGCGTCAGAGCCCAGGCTTGGCTTCAGAGGCAGTCGGAAGCCCATGCCATTGTCTCCATGACCAGGCTGCACAGATACGAGTGGCAATCCTGGAGAAGCAGATCTATGGGCTAAAACACTCTCTTAGTGGGTCATTTCACATTCTAGACTTGGACAGAATGCATTAGGAAAAAATTGGTCACACACCTAAGCCTCCCTTTAATGATGTAATTGCCTCATGGGTCAACTTTCTTTGATTTATTCCAGACTCAGAGGACAGAGAAAGAGGATAAATTACTGTCCCCAGAAGCTCAGGAATTAGTTTTGTCTTCTGGATAATGCTCATAAACATCAATTTTACTCCATCTTTACTGTCACCACCCTACTTTAAGCCTCCATCATGGCTCAACAAGATTATTAAAATGACTGCTTTGCATATTTTTTCTTCTTCTAATCCATTCTCCTACATGCAGCCAAAGTGACCTTATTAAAATGCAAATCTTGCCATGTGACTGCTGATTAAGCCTTCACTTTGCCTCTCATTACTGTGGGGATAAAAATGTTGAATGTCCCACATACTCTGGCTTCCAGCCACAGTGCCAGTCTCCCCTTAAGCCATTCTTCCCTTGATCACAGACCTCAGAGCCCGCATGTGCTTTCAGTTCTAGGTGATCCATCCCCTTGCCTCTCAGTCTTTACCTGGATGATGCCAGCATTGCCCACAATCTCAGATTAAACCTCCCTTCCCAAAGCTGCACTCAGAAACCTTAACATTATGCACTTTTCTTTAGCACCCTGTCCTTTTCCTTGGAGGCACTTATCACAACTTCAATATTAACTAATAGTATCCATCATGTCCAATCCCAACTGGTACATTAACACACCATTACCAGTGTAAAGAGAGCAAGTAACTATGGCATTCCCACTGTCCCAGGCAGCCCTATTTCCACCAGAATGACATGAAAGAGAAATTCACTCTAAGAAACACGGCATAACCCAAATGACTTCTTGTTCTAACAATTTTATATCCTTTGTCAAGTGGTAGAATTAATAAGTGGACTCGTGAAAAAAAAAAGCCAGATCATAATAGTTCATATTTCAATGGCCTTTCATATATGTGTTTTCTGCTATTTTCATAATATAATGATAAACAATCCTTTTTTTTCTGAGTGGAATCACAGGGTTGGAAGAGACTATGACTAATCATTAATAATACACATTTCTAATAATTTTAAGTAATTTATGTGCTAGTTTATAAAGAAGCAGGGTAGACAGTGAAAAAGTCTTTAAATTTTAAGTCTTGACTATGCCACCTGCTAGGTCTGTGATTTCAGGTAAATTATTTAACATCTCTTAGCCTGCATTTCTTTATCTGTAAATAAAAAGAGATGACAATACTTAATTCAAATGGCTGGGAAAAGTAAATTAAGATATTTTGAAGCAACCAGCACAGATCATTAATATTAAACACAGTAATCCTAGACTTGCAGGCTTCATGGGAATTTTATAAGCACATTATATACAAAAATATTTTTATAAATATTATATATAAAATATAAAAGTAATATATTGAAATATACATATTTTAGTTAGGTAAGACTCACAGGATATTATGTTGCTTATTTTGTCAGGCATCACTGTGGGGAAAAATTATAGAACACCATTATTTTCTCAAAAGAAAATACATTTTAACAATCAAAAAAGTAACTGTTTACATTTAAATTGAATACTTCTATGGAAAGATGAAAACTTGATCTCAGACTATCACTGTTTTGTGGACTAGATTTGGAGGCCCATGTTGTAGGACATATTTCATAACTATGACTTGAATCTAAACTTGTTCTAGGCTTTGATTTCAGACAATTGTCGATATCATTCGCTTCTGTACTGTGACTCATTGCACATCAAGTCTATATATGCCACATAAAATTAATCTTTCATATACTTTTAAGTAAACTCATGCCTATTATTTTAATAGTAGAAAAGTATTATTCCTAATAGGAGTTTTTTAATTTAACAAATATTTACCTATTTTTCCATTGTTTGGGAAAATTCCAGCTAGGATATTTCAGTCTACTTGTCTTTAAAGTAGGTTTGAAGTACTTTTTAAAATATTGCATTAAGTCCTTTTGAAAAAAAAAATGCCATTAAGAAACTAAATAATAAAGCTACAGAGCTATCTATAGAAAATTTGAAAAAGAAGACAGAGCTATTATAGAACAGTTTGTAAAACATTTTGGAAAGAAAGTTGGTAACACCATCAGGAAAATCTTTCAATATTTATAAATTCCAACTTGCATAATAATCTATATAAAAGTTTTTTGTTTTTATTTTTATTCTCACCTGAGAACATGTTTATTGATTTTAAAGTGAGAGGGAGTAAGGTAGGGAGAGAGAGAGAAACATCAATCGGTTGCTTTCCGTACATGCCTCCACAACCTAGGTATGTGCCCTGACTGTGAATTGACCCCACAATCTTTTGGTGTACAGGATGACAGTGCAACCAACTAAGCCACCCAGCCAAGGCCATAATAAAAGTTTTTATGAACAAGATGTTCACCTTGATTTTAATGATTAAAACTTGGAAAAATCTTAATCCAAAAATAAAGAAAACCAACATACACACTATGCACACGATAGAATGTTATGAATTATTAAAGTGTTCATAATGAAGTTTTAGTTACATTATAGTGTAGACATTTTCTCATTTACAGTAATTCCCCCTTATGGTGAGGTATACATTCCAGGACCCCCAATGGATGCCTGCAACCATAGGTGGTACTGAACCTTATAAGTAGTATTGTTTCTATACATAAATACCCATGATAAAGTTATAAATTAGAAGCAGTAAGAGATTAACCATAACTATAATAATTAAAAGAATATGCTGCAATAATATTAAATAAATATAATATTCTTCAATAATATTTATATGAATGTGGCCTCTCTTTTCTCTCTCTCTCTCCATTAATTTTGTTATTTTTTAGAACAAGCCTATTCCTGGATCTAGAAAGCCACCCTTTCTTGCAGTAAATGGCTCAGTGTCACTCATTTCAGGGGATCTCTTGCTTAACTCTACCTATAGGGTCAATGGTTTCTGGTGCAACACAGTGTCATCAATTGGAACATGTTTCCTGTTCATGTCTTCTACCCATAAAATTAATGCTTTTTTAAAATCTTAACATGCACTATGGATATAACTTTTAAACTTTGAAGTGTGACTGCAAAACTAGCATGAATTTCTTTTTTCTTCTTTTTTATTGATTGAGAGGAAAGGCGGGGGAGAGAAAAAGAAACACTGATTTGTTATTTACATATTCATTCGTTGATTCTTGCATGTATCCTTATGGGGGATCAACCCTGAAACTTTGACGTATTGGAATGACACGCTAACCAACTGACCTACCCAACCAGGACTGTTTCTTCTTCACAATTTCATGAGTAGAAAATCTGTGCTTACCATGGGTCTTAGCAATCTCAGCATATATTTTTTTTTCTTTCCTCATTAAGTCAAGAACTTTCACCTTTTCATGTAAAGAAGCATTTCCCAGGTTCTCTTTGGCATGTCTAAATTACCAGCAGCACTACTATTTCGCTTTGGGGCCATTAGTAAAATAAGGGTTCCTTCAACACAAGCATTGCTATGCAACCACAGTCAATCTGGTAACCATGATGGCTACTCAGTGGCTAATGAACAGGTACTATATAGAGCTTAGATCCAATGGATAAAAGCATGATTCATGTCCTGGGCAGGATGGAACAGGATGGGTGAAATTTCATCACACTACTCAGCATGGCATACCATTTAACACATAGGATTTGTTTCTTTCTGAAATTTTCCATTTGATATTTTCAGACCAAAGTTGACCAGGGGTAACTGAAATTGCAGAAAGCAAAATGATGTTTAAGTGAGGACTACTGTATTATGTTTAGGTTAGAAGTTAGCAAACTATGATAGCTTATGGGTCAGACATATTCTACCATCTGTTTTTGTACGACCCATGAGCTAAGAAATAATTTTTACCCTTTTTAATGATTGAAAAAAAAATCAAAAGAAAAGTAATATTTTGTGAACAAAAAATATATACAAAATTCAAATCCCAGTGCCTATAAATAAAGTTTTATTGGAACACAGCCAAGCTCATATGGTTATATATTATCTATGATTTATTTGGCACTACAACTGTGGAGTTGAATCGTTGTCACAGAAGTTATACGACTCACAGAGCCCAAAAGATTTATGATGTGACCCTTTACAATAAAAAATTTGCTAAGCCCTGTTCTGGGAAACAGTGCTATTTGAGGTTGGTCTGATTCCAAAGGTCCTTCCTCTATGCCATGCTATCCCCATGTGCATATGGGGTGGAGGTGAGAGGCAGCCCAGCAAAATGTTAACAGTGGAAAATCATCTCTGAGAGAACAGCATCTGGCCCATGATAGACACTCAATATTTTCTGAGTGAGCGAAAGCGTAGATGAATATGAATGCATACAGAGGGATTCGCATGGAATCTGTTCTTAAAAAGTCCTCTATCAGTCTGTCCCTTGCCATTATCAACAAAGAAAAAGCCAATAATTGCTTGAAGGGGCCTTTGGAGTCCTTGTTTTATGGGGATGCTGTGACTTAAGGATTTCTGGAGTCATGGACTAATAGGGAAAGAATCTCTCCCCTTGAAGTCTGTTTTCTGACTCTTTGAGTTCCACAAGCCAGTCTGACCATTGGAATTAACCATGCTCAGAGCAGGGACCATGAAATAGGAACTTCTGCTATATTAACTTATCTCTAGACTGTACCACTAGCCACAGGTGGCTATTTAAATTTATACTAAAATTATTTAAAATTAAACAAAATTAGTATTTTAGTTCCTCACTCACACTAGCCACATTTCAAGTGTTCAGTAACAGCAAACAGCTAGTGACTTCTGTTTTGGGGGCTCAAAATAGATCATTCCTATCATCATAGAAAGTGCTAGTAGGACACCTCTTTTACACAATTGATGGTATGACAGGGGATTGGGCATTTTTGCCCTATATCATCTCTGTGATTTGTCAAGCTAAGCTTCTGGTCCCATAGTATTTTCTATAAAACACATCTCTAAATATATAAATCATTGGAAGAGGAGATTTGCCTTCCAAAATTCTGGTTTCTAAATTTCAAGACTCTACGGGTAGCTCTCTTACTTTATGCTTGAGATCCAAAAATTAGATGTGGCTCCTCATATCACATGAGAAACCTAAAGGCTGGTTTTTCATAGAGTATAATTCTTAGTATGCAATTACAATATAGTAAGGTTTGTGGATACACATTGGCAATCATTTATTTCCCTTCTCTACTTCTCAGTATGTGTTTAAAGCTGTGTGGGCTATCAATCAAGTAATTGTTGAGTGTGTCCTGGCTTGCTACTTTCTTATACCACCGTTGTCTACACCAAGGGCCTTTTTTCCAAGCCTCTGAAAGTACTCATGAGAACATCTCCTACTCCTGGGTGGGGAACAGGGGTTAATTCTGCTCACAGATGGAGAGACCAAGTAAAAGGAATCGTAAGGTCGCTGTGTGGCATTGACCATTCTACTGACTGAATCCACTAAAATGCCAATAACTGGCCCAGGGCTCATAGTGATGATCTGAACTTTTAAGAACATTCCAGATCCAAAATTTCTTTACAGGCATTTTTTATTTTATTTCTGGAACCATTTTCTGCATCTGTAGAAAAGAGCAACTCTTTTTCTTTTCTATTTTTTCTTCTTTTAGTAATTGTAAAGGTAACGAACATTCATTTTTTTTAAAAGAAAAAAGCAAATATAACATATGAAGGAGGGAGAAAATATCCAGAAATGAGTCGCTAGCTAATTCTAGCTAACTCTTTTTATTTTTCCATTTAAGAAATAATGTAGTAAATGCTTACGACATGCCACACACCATTTTACTTGAAGACAGCTTTCCACTTTATCTCTGGGTGCTTACAGTTTTCCCTTTATATAAATCTGGGAGATGGCATAATATATGGAAAAAGCATGATCTTCAGCATCAGACCAACCTGTGTGTCCCAATCCTGACTCTAACCGTTCCTGTGTGAAGTTGGGTAAGGCACTTAAATTCTCTGAGTGCCCTTTCCTTATATATAAAATCAGTATGTTAACAGCAGCTCAGCAGGATTCAAATAATTTCTGCTCTGTTGGGCACAATCTAAACTCTCTGAGACAGAAGCCCAGGTCTTTACTCTGCACCAACCTGAAGTAACACAAATGAGCAGATTTTTTAAAAAATCATAAAAACGAGGTTGGAACAGGGAATTGGGGAATATGGGCCATTGGGATAGTGACCAAGTTTTTCCAAGATTCGGGGAGGGAAGGCAGATTTTTTTCCCCCTGGCCAAGCTTGCAAAAATTTCCAAGTATGTCACCAATTGCAAAGCACTCCATGTTAACACACCATTCAGAGCGCTGGTTGTTAGGTGCTCAAATGAAGTTGTAGACTCCACACAGAAGAGGATGTATGCAGGGCAAGTAGGGCTGTGTAATCTTAAATTAGAGGGGGTAAATGGGAGCCTTTGAGAGATGATTAGGTTTATCCATAGTATTTAGAGGGCTCTCCTGCCAGCTCACATACTGCTGCCACAGTGGGAATGAAGGAATCCTGGAACTTCCATAAAGCCTTGCCAATTCTCTCTTTTTTTTTAGTAGGAAGCTGATTATTCAGTTTGGAAATTAACCCAGATTCCTTGCTTCCCTTTCTGCTCAGTTCCCTCCACTGTGTTCTGATCAGTTCACTTATTAGAAGCTCTGCCAGAGGGTAGAAAGGAACATGTTCAGGAAGCACTGAGTCAATGTTTCATTGTTTTCTGGTAACACAGATAAAAGTTATTTGGAAGACTCTACTTGAAGACTGTCCTTTACTCCTGATTATGCAAATGGCAGCTCAACCAAAGCTCTGGTCAAATTATCTTTTCTAAATTCATACTACTTTCTTTTTTCTTTTTCCAATATCTTTTTATTGATTTCAGAGAAGGGAGAGGGAAAGAGAAATAGAAACATCAATAATGAGAGAGAATCACTGATCGGGTGCCTTCTGCACTCCCCACACGGGATTGAGCCTGCAACCCGGGCATTTGCCCTGACCAGGAATTGAATCGTGACTTCCTGGTTCATAGATCAACACTCAACCTCTGAGCCACAGCAGCCGGGCTAATACTACATTCTTTAGAATTGGACATTCACAGGCTACCATCTCCTTTTTCCCTAATTTCCATGGACAAATTAAAAACTGGGTAGACCAAGACTCTCCTAGAGGGTTTTGTTTTTTTAAAATTCTCACCGAGGATATGTTTTAGAGAGAGGAGGGTGGGGAGACAGAGAGAGAAAGAAGCATCAATCTGTCGCCTCCTGTACACACCCAGATGGAGGATCAAACTCAAAACCTTCTGGTGTATGGGATGATGCTCCAACCAACTGAGCCACTCAGCCAGGGCTCCCAGGGTTTTCACATTTATTTATAATTTCACATGCTGATCCAAAACAAGTTTGAAAAAAAATAAAGTGAATTTTACCTTTGAACTGGTAAGAACAATTTATAACATATTGAATAACTTAGAGAGTTTATATTATATAATAAAGTCAACAACTGATAAAGTTTAGCTTCCTGCCTTACAACCTGATTTTATGAAAAGTATAGTTGTTCAGAAAATGTTTAAGAACATTATTTTCTAACCACCTTGCCACCGTGCAATATTTATTGTTACTGCAGAGATTTTTTCCCCCCCTTAGCCTCAGCTTGAGATCATTTTATGCCTTGAAGCCCATCACAGTATGCCTTGGAGCATATCTTGGGAATCAGAAGTGAATCTTTAAATCACCCAATTTTACATCTCAGCAGCTATGATTTGGTCACTATCTGTGCAGAATACACACTGAGGCAGAGGTTAAAAACACAAAGACAAAACCTCAAACTGAGTAGAGTAAATAACTTGCCTTCAGGTAGAGAGAGTCTGTGTTTATGTCCAGTTTGTCTTTCATAAGATTTCTTTCAAAAAAGATTAGCATCCTCAACATCCACAAACGACACCCTCCTCCCACCAAAGTATTTTTAAAATAATTAGTCACTGTGTTTATTCCATATGAGTTGTCAAATAGAAGAGATATACCTGTGGAGTCTGCTTCTAGCTCACATCTCACTTCTGATATTAACTGGTTCAATTTGAAGATTATTGCTTTTCATATTGCCTGTGAGCCTCTGGAAGCTAAAAGTGAGATCCAGGCAAGATCTAGGCAAGATCTATTCAGAATTTTCTTTTAAAGACTCAAGTATGCAGATCCAACTAAGGTCATTAAAATTATTTTATTATAGTCTTAAAATTATAAAAGAATGTACATGGATTTTGGGGAATGGCAAAAATTGGTGTGTGACCTTCATCAAATTAATTAGGTCTAGTTTTTTGTTTTGCTAAATGGATTTAGAAATACATACTTCATAGGATTATTGTAGCCTAACACAGATCTCAGTGTAAACCCCCCAGAGTATTACCTGGAGTATGAGAGACATTCAAATGCTCACTTTATAAGCAAACTTGAGAAGTTAATTAAATATCCTCTTGTTATGTTATAGGAGAGACAATCTTATTTGGAAACAGAAATACCTCCAAAGGATATTGGTTTTTCTGAAGTGTCCAATGAAGGAGAGTTGTTCTATTTGTTTGGCTTTGGTTTTTGGTTTTTGTTGTGTGTTTTTTTTCTGGTTTAGTTGTGTTTGAGGTCCCACTATACACCACACATTATGCAAGGCCTTGTGTATTTCTTTTCCACTGGACTATCGAAGTAGGTCTGACTCCATTCATTGACCCAAGTAACTACTGATAATTCCATGTCTTCTATCAGTGATGGGTTCAAAAGTAACCAATTATTGACAAAGAGGTATGGAGAACCTTAGAAGAAAAGACACTTGCTAATGGACTGCCATGTGATGTAATAATTACTCTCCCACCTCTGGACTGCTCAGAGCTATGGCAGCTACCTTCCAACTAGCAAGAAAATGAGACAAAATCCAGGGATGGCAGAGGTCACTCATTGACATCATTAAGGGTTTGATGAAACAACATACCCTATAGTTTGAACACATGCCTGGGCTCAATCCCCATTAGGGGGTGTGCTAAAGGCAGCTGGTCAATGAATCTCTCATCATTGATATTTCTATCTCCCTCTCCCTTCCTTTCTGAAATCAATAAAAATATACAGTTTTAAAAAGATAGAGAGGGAAGAAAGGAAGAGGGAGGGAGAAGGGAGAGATGATTCTGGAGTAATTGGTAATGAGAAAGATCAAACAAAATTTGCTACCAAAAGACCACAAACAGAAGAGGAAGAGGAAGGTCTGGGGATCTCAAGAGGACCTTTCAGAAAAACAACAAAATGACAACAGGAATAACTGCATAAAATGCACCAGAAATCCCAAGTGGCTGTAACAATGTCTAACGTGCCAGAAAGGACGTAAAAACACACAAGAGAAGTAATTCATTCTACCAGAGGAGATGGAATGCTTTCTTTCAAGGTAAATAAAATACAAAAGAAAAAAAAAGAAAGAGAGAAGGGGGAAGAAATGGAAGGAGGGATTGAGGAAGGGAAGAAGGAAAAAAGGAAAGAAGGAAAAAATAAAGGAAGGAAGAAAAGAATAGAAGTTAACATCATTATATTTACATTGATTACTGAGACCTGGCTACTGTACTCTGAAGGAAGTGCCAAAAATAAAGATAAAACTAAACACACTGAAGCATGCTTTTCTCTACTATGAAGATTTGTATGGGCGTTCACGAGAAATATAGCCTATTTTATGAATGTTTGTTTTGGAAGAAAGGACCACCATTCTTACCAGGATTTTGATCTATTACAGTAACCGCATTGCAAGAACTGGGAAAACAGAAATGCAGGGGCCCCCCTACCCCCCAGTGGTGTACAGAATGATAGTAAAGGGCAACATAAGCTTGCAAAATGCTAAAAGGGTACAGAGGAGTAGCCAGAGAGAGAGAGAGACTGGAAGCTTACACCTCTGAGAACTTGATAAGGTGTTGAAAAGACCAGTTTCTAAGACTATGATGAAAGAAAATATTTAGAATAGCACAAAGACTATGAAATACCCCAAAAGGTTGTCAGAATGACACAAGTGATGACCGCCTCTCCATGCCCAGGCTTGATCCACCTAAAATTAGAACTGGACTGTCTGACATGGGGTAGTAAAGAAGGTCATCTCACATTAAAGATGTCTGTTGTATAGCACCATTTCTGTGAACAACTGGCTGTGTGACCCTGTGCAACTTATATCACCTGTCTATGATTCAGTTTTCTTATCTGTATGAGGCAGGAATCATATTGACTGACCAGAGAGATTGCTTCCAATTCAGAAAGCAATTCTATAGGAGCCTCTGGTGAGAACTGAACAGTAACTACTGCAAGAAAGAACATGAAGCAGCCAACAGGAGGCAAATTCCAGTGAAAAAAAAAGTCAACTGCTGTAAAGATGGACAACTTTGACATAAAAATCTCCATGTTACATAGTAGTCCCTTTGCAAAAGTGACCAGTGATGAATTTCAGAAATATATAAATTATCCTATATAATAAAAGGCTAATATGCAAATCAAACAGCAGAACAACTGGTCTCTATGATGTCCACTGACCACCAGGGGGCAGATGCTCAACACAGGAGCTGCCCTCTGGTGGTCAGTGCACTCCTACAGGGGGAGCGCCACTCAGCCAGAAGCCGGGCTCATGGCTGGTGAGTGTATCAGCAGTGGCAGGAGCCTCTCCTGCCTCTGCAGTAGTCGGACATCCCCCAAGGGGTCCCAGACTGCGAGAGAGTGCAGGCTGGGCTGAGGCCACCCTGCCCCCGCCAATTGCACGAATTTTGTGCACCGGGCTTCTAGTTATGAGATAAACACCATGGCCATTATTTTGAGTACCTGTGAATTTTAAGTTTTTGCCAATTTTAATTATTCTCTAACCTTTGGAATAGTTTTCCTTCAATGTTAGGTTACAACAATGACATAGTGACTTAAGATACAATTTCTTCTTACTGCAATAATACAGTCTACCCTAGTTTTAGCTGTTTCCACCCAAACTTTGATATTGGCCTTGAGTATGGGGAGAGACATGAGATGGAGCCAATCAGCCTGAATCAATTAACTACATGGTTGGAAAGCAGCACTATTAAGAAGACACTTGCTGAACAAACACTGTTTTTGTTTTCCCAGTATCTCTTCATTAGATAATCACATATCCCTCATTATATGAGAGTCTGGAGTGACTGCAATTGCAGGACCTTGCTTCCTATGCTGCAGATAGATAATTTTTTCTCCAGGGAATTTGAACCTTGATTAGCAACACAGTCACATAAGCAAGTTGAAAGGAGTAATCCAATAGATCAGTGGTTCTCAACCTTGGCTGCACATTAGAATCACCTGGGAATCTTTTGAAAATCCTGATTTCTGGGCCTCATTCTCCGGAAATTTTGTTTCTTTGTTATGGGGTGAGGCCACAACATTAGTAACAAAGAAAAAGAATTTCCGGAGGATGAGGCCCAGAAATCAGGATTTTAAAAGATTCCCAGGTGATTCTAATGTGCAGCCAAGGTTGCGAACCACTGCAATAGATGTACTCTGAAAGGAATATCTACACATTGATTCTTTGTTTTTCTCCAGCTCTTCCTCAGCTGTGAGCCACTCTGTACCTAAGCTAACCAGGGTCAGTTTCAGTTGCTTACAATCAAGGAATCCTTATGTCAGAATGTAACAGGGAAATGTCAGGATGATTTTGCATTACCTAATCATTTGATCGAGGAAAGAAAAGAGTGGCTCAGAACTAGAAGAAGAGAAACTATCTGGCTTAAGTAATTTTACTAATGAGAAAACTGAACTCCAAAGAGTAGAAACTAATCTGAGATCATACAATTAGTAATTGATGGACCTGGATTCAAAACACCTGATGTTTACGTCTAATACTGTTCTCCAAACACCAACAATTTTAATCAGCAACCCACAAACAAATTAGTAATTATCTAATAATTAAACAAAAAAAACAAAGGTACCTAAAAGTGATTACTTCATTTTTACATATTTTAATAGGAAATATATTCACACAGCTTTAAAACATATTTTTAAAAATACGCAGCCTGGCCTGCAGTGTATTACCAAAGAATCACTGTACACTGCAGCTACCTGAGACAAAATAAACCAGAGTAGTTACTTTTTTTTTAAGTTCTGAAAAATTGTTTTACAGCAGTTTTACTTGTAATAGACAAAGAATGTAATAGACAGTTCAAACTATGGTTTTTAAGACCACACACTCCAAGTTTTCCCCTGGAATAATTTTTGTTTCATGACAATCCTTTCTTTTCATCAGCCATTGCTGTAATTCTTTAAGCCAGTCAACCTACAAGGAGCCAGACTCCAACCGATTTTCACCCACCTAGTAACCAGACTGCTGCTAACCCGGCGATCCAACCTGAATGTGGCACATGCTCCCAGTGAACAGCTGTCCTCAAACCAGGCTACTTTGATCTCTGTAGGCACATCCTTAGGGCAAAACGGGGGCCTGAGATTCTAGATAAAACTGACTTGATTCACTCTATAAGCTCAGTTATCTGACTTCCCAACTGGGGGAAATCCAGAGCTCCTCCTACTTCTCTGAATGTTCACCTGTAACACCAGCAACCAGGGGAAACTGGTTAAGGCTAGAGATCAGCTGTGTGACCTTAAACAAATCTGCAGCCTCTTCTTCCTTCTTTCTGATAGAGAAAATGAGGTGGGTTTTTTGTTTGTTTGTTTGTTTTTGCTTTGTTTTGCTCAGCCAACATGGCTCAGTGGTTGAGTATCGACCTATAAACCAGGACCTGGTCACAGCTCTAGTCCCAGTCAGGGCACATGCTCAGGTTGTGGACTCAATCCCCAGTAAGGTGTATTGCAGGAGGCAGCCACTCAATGATTCTCTCTTATCATTGATGTTTCTATCTCTCTCTCCCTCTCACTTTCTCTCTGAAATCAATAAAACCATAATTAAGAATAAAAATGAGGTTTTTGGTATAAAATCCTCTTTCTCAGACCCTTTCTCTGCCTACACCCATCTGTCCATTCTTCAAATGTGTTAGTCTCTGGCACTTGATCCTTCCCCCTACACTTTTTCTCTCTGAGAGCTCACCCATCCTTATAGCTTCAGCTATCAGCTCCAAGCCAATCCATGTCACAGACCTTACCTCTCTCTCTGCTGGCACAATGCGTAGGGAGTCTAGAGAGCTGGCTCTTGTTGCTGGCCTGAGGGAAACCATGGCCACCCTACCACCTCTTAACCATACCACAGCCAAGTGAGAAAAGACCTACTCTTGGTGATTGGAGGGGACCTATAGAAAGAGGAGAGTAGTTCCCGGTTTGGATGGCTGCCTATTCCCTGTTTGGATGGCTGCCTAGGCAGCTGACTTGTTGGTCTATATTATGCTTTCTTAAATACAAGAATTGGTGAGAGAGGTTATATTGGAGAAAGTAGGTGGCAAAGGAGCTCCTGGAACCCTACTTTATGGTGTGGCAAGGATGCTGAGTTTCCTCTGGGGCGTCTAGCTGGGCTGGAGCTATTCTTGGAGGTATTAACTTGAGCTAAAGCTTTTCTTGCTGGTACCCCAGCCAAGGGGGCCCAGGATCAAGAAGCTATAATGTATAATGTAGAGGGTGGGGGCTGGGTGGGTAAGGTCGAGCCAGAGCTGGAACTCCTAACTCAGGTATAAGATGGGGCAGACAGCCCTACTCCCAGGTTATTTACAAAGAACTTAATATACATGTGATATTCTGTAGAACCAGCATTTGGACACTTGTTACACGGGCAGCATAGCAGGCCAGATTGTGTTGGCCAGAGAAGCAAAGACAATCTACAAAAAGAGAACCACAACCTGGGCAATTGAATCAAAAGACATCCGCCATGCCTCTCTTATTTCCCCCAACCATTCCTTAATAGCAGAGGTCGCAGACCTTGAAAAGAGGGTAAAAGAACCAGATCATGGCCCCAGTCCCCACTCCAAATACACCTACATTGCTAGTTACAAGAGCAGGAGAGGAGTGAGAGAAAACCACCACTCTTCTCCTTCAGTTCCCTTCAACCAGTGGTTCTCAACTTGTGGGTCGCGACCCCTTTGGTGGTAGAACGACCCTTTCACAGGGATCGCCTAAGACCATCCTGCATATCAGATATTTACATTATGATTCATAACAGTAGCAACATTACAGTTATGAAGTAGCAACAAAAATAATTTTATGGTTGGGTCACAACATGAAGAACTGTATTTAAAGGGCCAGAAGGTTGAGAACCACTGCCTTAACCCCTAAGTCAAGCTATTGATCAAAAGGGAAATATTTGAGGTAGAGTTGAGATTGAGGTTTTAAAATGGATCATCTTTTAATACCTACAAGTGACTGGGAAGTTATAAACCTGGCTAAGATGTGGCAAAGGGATTTGCTACCAGGAAAGGAAGGAGGAGTCGAGATAGGACAGCTGGGGAAAATGTTTACACAAAAATAATCCCTGTCTCCTGTTGGAGCTGACCTAGTGGAAACTGTTCAATAAACTGCAGTTGTCAAATCATGGCTCTTCCACTTGCAGCTGCTGACCTTTGGGAAGTTACTCAACTTAATTTTGCCTTATCTACAAAATGGTGATTCATAAGATAAGACAACTCAGACACTTAGAATAACCTCTGAACCTATAATAAATGTTCAGTTCATACCAGCTACCATCATTATAATTCACACATCTCATATTCATCTTATAATCAATGTACCTGGGAATAAGTAGTGATGGCATTACTAAGGTCCAGGAACTCAATTCATTCAAAGGTATGGAGTATGAAAAAGGAGAGGTTAGGAAGGTAAAGACCTTGAGAGTATATGACTTACCTAATACATTCAAATTCAAATTTTAAAAAATCTATACTGGCCAAACAAAACTATTTGCAGACCAATTATGCCTTGCAGATTGCAATCTCCAAAATAATTTTGAAATCTCATTCAGTTTTGACATTCTATAGTTAATGAACTAGTCTGTCTTGACTTCTCTACTTTAGTCCATGGTGCCAGCATCCAACCTGGACTTGACCACTCAGTCATCTTTGACCCCTTCTCCCTTATTGCTTCTTTATCCTATCCTGCCTCCATTCAACAGCTCCTCAGTCTCTTTTCCAACATAAGTTCTGAATACTCCTTGTCTTTGCCTACCTTCACGCATATATTCATCAACTATTACCACAAACTCAGGGTCTTACAACAATAGGGTCTATTTTTCTTGCCCACCGATTTGAGGGTTTGTTTGGGTCAGGAACAAGTAACATTCCTTATCTCTCATCCTTTTGTACCAGCAGCTATTTGGGGGCAAGTTCTTTTAATTATTTTAATTTTTGGGGGGGAATAATGTTGTTTAATAACATTATATATGTATAGATATTTCTCTCTATTATAAATTTCTTTACATATAAATTTCAGGTATTCAGCCTTATAATATGACATCTGTATGCTGTGTCATGGGCCCTACACCCAAAGCCTGGTCTCCTTCCATCGCCGTGCATGTGGGGGCAAGTTCTTTTATGGCAAAGGGCAGAAATACAAGAGGGTAAACAGAAACTCACTATGTCTTTGAGGTCTTAGCCTAAAACTGGCACTCACTCTATGACTTCTGCCCACATACCATTAGCCCAAGCAAGCCACACAGCCAATCTCAACATCAATGAGATTGAGAAATATACTTCATTTACTCTAGTGGAAGGTATTGTAAAATCATGGTATACATCTATAATTCTAACATGGATAATTGTGAACAATGATTAAATCAACAAACAAAAGCCCATCACAATTATTCATATCCTCTCACACCCAAGTCACACTTATCCCCTCCCTAAGATAACACAAGCCTGGAGACAGTGGAACCCAACGGCCGCAGCCTGGAGCGAAACTCAAGTGACCTGCAGCCTGACACAGAGCTCCCTGGCTAAGCCAGCCTAAACCGGCACACCCACATGTGTAAACATAAATGTTTGTAGTCATAAGACATTTACCTAACAAACTAGCTGATTAATACAATGCATTTTCTTATATCTTTTTCCTATACCTTTGACATGACTTCTACGTTTTCTCCATCTTATTGTACTTTTTATTTTATTTTATTTTAAACTTTTAAATTAAGTGTTTTGGAGTGACATTGGTTAATAAAATTATACAGGTTTCATTTCTATGATACATTATCTGTATATTGCATTGTGTATTTATCTCCCAAAGTTAGATCCTATGACATCCGTGGGCAAACTACGGCCCGCGGGCCGGATCCAGCCCGTTTGAAATGAATAAAACTAAAAAAAAAAAAAAAAAAAAAAAAAAAAGACCGTACCCTTTTATGTAATGATGTTTACTTTGAATTTATATTAGTTCACACAAACACTCCATCCATGCTTTTGTTCCGGCCCTCCGGTCCAGTTTAAGAACCCACTATGGCCCTCGAGTCAAAAAGTTTGCCCACCCCTGTCTAAGAAGATATTTCTGTTTGTCCCAAATCTTCTTTCAGTACATGTATCTTTATCTCATCTCCAGAAATATCTCTAGATATAACTACTAACTTTAAATATAGTTACTCTGTGCATTTTTAAAAACTTTTTATGAATTCATTTTCAACAAAGATTTTTGAACACCTATTATGTGAACAATGACAGGAGCTGTAGAGATGATGATGAAAACAGACTTTGTAGTCTTAATGCTCTAATTTCCAAAATATAGATCTTAGATGCTTAATTAAATTTTAAGCTAGGGCAAAGGGCTAAGGGCAAGGATTATTTTACTGTTTCTTGATCCCCTTATAGTACTCAGTAACAGAAATTTTTTAGAGTAAGTGTTCAATAAACAGTTGACTGCTTTGTTGTTAAATGTCCACTGTGCACCACAACTGCTTTTGTGCGACATCTGGCAAATGAGTTTTAGTTCATTGTTCCCAACCAAACATTTGCTGAGTAGCTATTATGTGCCAGGCATTGTGCAAGGCCCAGGTGGTCCTGGCTGTCAAGGAGAGCATAGTCTGGATGAGATAGACATGTGAACACATATCTATGATAGCAGTTAATATGCCTGAAAGGCCTATGGGAGCAAAGAAAGGTGACCAACTTTATAATTATAATTGGATCTTCAAAGTATAGAAGTTCTTCAAGCAGAAAGAAATGGTAAAGGCTACTCTAGGTCACAATAACATCATGTACAAAAGTACAGAGGCATGAAAAAGCAGTTGGGTTTGGAGATTAGCAAAGCATGAAGTATGGATAGAATTTAGGTTGGATGGGAGCTGAGTGGTGAGAGATGAAGCCACAGCTGAACTGAGAAGAGCTTTGTATGCCAAAGCAGTGAACTGAGATATTATTCTATAGAGATCAAAGAATAAGTGGAATGTTTTAAGGATGGAAGAATTATGATTAGATGCTTTTATTTATTTGGGGGTGACCACCTGTTGATAAATGTGGTGATTTGGATAAGTAAGGATAACCTGATTATGAAAAGACCTGTTAGGAAACAGTTCCAGGCCTAACATGATAAAGACCCAGCTAGGCTAGAGAGTCAGTAGATGAGAAATTTAGAGACAAGGGAGGTAAACCACGTCTGCACTGTGTTTAAGTTAGGAGACCAAAGGGCATACTATCCAATCTGCTCATCTATAATAATAAAAGCACAATACACTAATTAGACCAGACAGCCGAACGACCTTCTGGACAACCTTCCGGATGAAGCCAGGACTGCGAGGGCTGAAGCAGCCACCATGGCTTTGAGGGCCAAGCCCCTTGCATGAATTTCATATATCGGGCCTCTAGTCCTATATAATAAAAGGGTAATATGCAAATTGACCCTAATGGCAGAATGATCGGGAACAACCAGTCACTGTGATGCGCACTGACCACCAGGGGGCAGATGCTCAACACAGGAACTGTCCCCTGGTGGTCAGTGCGGTTCCACAGGGGGAGTGCCACTCAGCCAGAAGCCGGCTCATGGCTGGCCAGCACAGCGGCAGTGGTGGGAGCCTTTCCCACTTCCATGGCAGCACTAAGGATGTCTGACTAACGGCATGGGTGGGGAGCGAACCTAAGCTGACAGGTGGACATACCCCAAGGGCTCCCTGGCTTCCAGAGGGATGTCTGACTGCCAGCATAAGCCCGATCCCCACGGGGAGTGGGCCTAAACCAGCAGGCAGACATCTCCCAAGAGATCCTGGACTGTGAGAGGGCACAGGCCAGGCTGAGGGACCCCCTGAGTGGACGAATTTTCATGCACTTGGCCTCTAGTGTTATATAAAAACTATAAAGTACTTTCATATCTTCTCATTCAAAACAAAGCCAGGCACACAGCTCAATCTTTGTGCAGAGAATAGATAACCTGCACAACTTTTACTACAAAGACATGGTGCATAGACTGAGAAAACTTGAGAACAACTATTTTCAAACAACGCAAGTACTACCAGAATTAAGTCATCTTTAATTGTTTGAATGCCTTTGATGATGCATTATTCCTGCTTGAATTAATGCATTTTACTTTGTATTCTGTGGCTGAGGCAGATACTGCTAGATATTCTCCAGTATCCCTTCTTCTCCACTTTCTGTTAACAATTGAACCCACCCCTTCACCCTCCAACATTCCTCCTCATTTTTTTATTTTTCAATTACAGTTTACATACAATATTATATTATTTTCAGGTGTACATCCCAGAGAAAAGCAGTTAGTTACCTATAAGGAAGCTCGCATAAGATTGTCAGCTGATTTTTCAACAGAAACTTTGCAGGCCAGAAGGGATTGGCAAGAAATATTGAAAATGATGGAAAGTAAGGACCTACAACCAAGATTACTCTACCCAGCAAAGCTATCATTTAGAATCAAAGGACTTATAAAGAGCTTCCCAGACAAAATATCTGTCATTTCTGAGTCATCTCCTTAAAGATACTTGAACTCTTTTCTATCTCTTCTTCCATGGGCTGTAGCATAGATGTGATAGAGACCCAGCTTTGGAAACACTGAGCACAGCACTGGGGAATGATAATGCAGCAGAAAGGAAGACACTTCATCCTTTAATGACCTAAAGGAGTCAATCTACTGTGCCAACTGGACTAACGAATATGTAAAGTGAGAAATACATTTCTATATAAGCTGTTACATTTGTTTTTGTTTTGTTGTTGTTCTTGTTATAATAGCTTAATCTCTATTCCACGGTTTTGTGTTTTTCAAGAAAAAAAAATATTGTTTTAATTGTGAAAATTGCCTTTAGGGCCTTATGGGTCAAACAGATTTCTAATGACAAAAGTCTAATGTGTCAGGCTGAACCTTCTGAATACTCATTGTCACACCAAGAGTATTACCAAGGACTTTTCAATTAATCCTGATTTGGTAATGGTATTTTGAGTTCAAGTGGAGAATACTTGTCAACGTGGTTGGTTTTGATTATGATTATACTGCTGTTTATAGTGAAGGAGCAGTTTTCCATTTCTTTTACTAACCCTGCCAGTGAGTGCTATTTGAGTAAACTAAAGACCTTTTGATTTGCCTTATCTCAATTAGACTTAACCATAAATTAGATAAATGGGGATCTCAAAAGGGAATGTCTGAAAGAAATGGTTCACCATATTTTAACATTGAAATAACAGTGTAAATTTGTATACCAACTTCCATTAAAATTTTTGACTAAAGTGATTGGAAATAGAGCTTTATTATATTACCAATCTTTTGGCAATTGGGGTAATATATGATTTAAGATTCTAGTTTTGCATATTTTCAGTAATAGGATATCTGGCATCGATATTTTTATTATTAGTATAATGAATATCTATTAGTTTAGTTGTCCAAAAAAAGGCAATTGAAAAGACAGATATTATAAGAATTAGAGAACAAGGTGATGGGGGAGTATAGCATAATATAGACAGAACATATCAAAGTTATCATCCATGGCCACTTATACAACTTAACTCAATCACACATAACTGTCTTTGATCAACTGACTTGGAAAATAACAGCACTGCTGATCTTTCCATCACTATCAATAATTCTCAACTTAGAGAAGCTAAATCAGCTTCGTCCCCTCGCCTTCCCAGTGACCAGTGACAGCTGTTGTAGTGGAAAGAACTCTTGGCTAGGAATCAGGAAACTTCATTGCCAGTGCTGGCTTTCCCACTTACTAAGTGTGAATCTGGGCAGGTCATTTAACCTTCCTACAGGGTGATTATAAAACTCAGAATAAGATCATCTATGAGAAATATTTTAGAAAATCAAAAGCTTTATACAAATATACAACAATGTGTGTGTGTGTGTGTGTGTGTGTGTGTGTTATGCAGGAAAAACTAATATTATCTTATATAATAAAAGGCTAATATGCAAATTGACCAAACAGCAGAATGACCGGTTGCTATGATGCACACTGACCACCAGGGGGCAGATGCTTAATGCAGGAGCTGCCTCCTGGTGGTCAGTGTACTCCCACAGAGGGAGTGCCCCTCAGCCAGAAGCCAGGCTGACAGCTGGCAAGCGCAGCGGAGGTGGCAGGAGCCTCTCCCGCCTCTGCGGCAGCACTAAGGATGTCCGACTGATCCAGCAGTCAAGCATCCCCGGGGGACTCCCAGACGACAGGAGGGCACAGGCCAGGCTGAGGGACCCCCAGCTCCCAACACCAGTGCATGAATCTTGTGCACCGGGCCTCTAGTTCATAATATAAAGCCACCTATTCATGCATTTGTTCACATATACATATGAACACACACACTTAATCTGCTAAATTAAAAACGTCTACTCTTCACAGTTTATGTCCTTGCTGCTTCTAAAATGAGTCAAGGCAGTTATAGATTAACACACAATGGGATGGTGCAATGAGAAGCTTTGAAACCAATAAAAGTCCACGTAGTTCCATTTAAGAAATATTTTTGGTGGAGCCCTCCTGCTCTTCATTGATGGCTGAATGCAAAACAGACAAGACGTTTGTAGTGCAAATAACAAGGTATTAATAATTTATTGAACATGTGTGAACTAACCCCCTCTAAATCAGAGTTAGAATCTTGACAATGACGTACATCTAACTATAGGGTTTCACCCCTACCCCATCCCCTGTCTTCCCAGCCCTGGCTGTGAAGTTAACAGGCCTCAGCTCTGCCAGAGTTTTCAGGAAGTAACATCTGGGCAGTGTCAAGTTCCCACAGTGGAATACAAGGCACACATAGGCTTGCACCCTAACATCAGGACTGTTATTGTACCATTCTTTTGAATATTTTTTCTTAGTGATCACCTTTAATCATGAGATGAAGGGACAAGATGACAATTATGAGAATAACAAATCTTACCTTTACCTAGTCCCATACCATCTAATAGTTATTGAGGCCCCAATAATCTTCTCTACTAAAATAATTTTAAGTGAACTAGGTTCAATCTACTTGTAAGTAAAGTAGGTGTTCATTTTATCATGAAGTGAAGGGTAATACAAACACCTTTGATCATCAGCTCAGACAATACCATTGTATTTTAAAACCATCCATCATAGCACTTTGATCTTTATTTTAAAACAACCAAACCATTACATTAAATGGTCTCAGTCCTCAATGTGGACAATAATTATATTAGACTGTATTTTTATTGCAAAGATTCATGTTGAGGGTCATTTATCTCAAACTGAAACTTGCAGAGTAATCACTAGATTAACATTGAAACTAGCAAATAATGGCATTTGAGATTCTCCCTCCACACCCACCTTTAAAAATATCAGAACATGTAAAATGGGTTAGAAACCTCAACACAGATGACATGGAAACAAAGAGTTAGAACTAACCATTGGATACCATTGCTGTACTTTGTTCTGCTGCTGTGGTTGGCCTCATCACTTAACCAAAAGCATTACTCTAGGACAGTGGTCGGCAAACTGTGGCCCCTTGAGTGTGGCTCTTCCACAAAATACCACATGCGGGCACGCACATACAGTGCGATTGAAACTTCGTGGCCACACTCAAGGGGCCAAAGAGCCACATGTGGCTCACGAGCCACAGTTTGCCAACCATTGCTCTAGGAGCATCTCCAGGTATTAAAATAAATGCTCACAACTGAGACATAGTCTTCCAGAAGTTGGAATTTCTTCTCTAGACTAATATTTCTATTTTCTGATATTCATAAAAAAAACAGTTTCTAGAGAAAAATTCTTCAGCAATGTATTCAAAGTTTGATTCCTCTCTTCCAAAGGAGACCTTCCAAAAGCAGAGACTCATTTAGTATCACAGTGTACTTTCCAAGTAGGCTGCAGAGAGCCCAGCCCCATTTTATAAATGGTTGCCTGAGTGTCATCCCAGCCTCTCCCAAGCAGAGGGAATGAGAGGAAGCAATATCAGTCACATATTCCACTCATTTCTTGAATGTGCATTTGTGAGCTCACATGTCAATGGCAAACCCCTTAAGGCTTAAGCAGGTGCAGAGTACACAAGTAAGAATACATTGGGAACGCTGGTCCCTTTGACTAGAATTTAGCCAGTCTCACAGAGCAACTGTAAAATGTATACAAATAAACGTGGTCTAGTTCACCCTGGACTCACCTCATCCCTCTTGTCCTCTTGGAGTGGTAAATACCTACCCCCAGAAGTTGGCTAGAACAGAGCCAGGAGAGAGTGATAGAGACAGAGAGTGACAGAGAGTAGCCCCAAACCCTTAGTCTTTATATGCCAACCCCCCCCCACCCCCACTCTGTTCAAACATCCTCTTCACTCTGATTGGCTTTTGGTTCTCTCAGTGACCTTGCCTTTGAAATGTTTTCCACTCAGCAACATTCAGAGTAATGTCTCCAACTCCCTCAAAGCATTTACGCATGTCCTGGGCATGTATGTGTATTCCAATGACCTAAAGTGGCAGGCAGTGGGAGGTAGCTTCTTGTAACTTTTTCTGGAGACTTGTCTCTCACCTGATTGGCTTGTCTTGGCTTTTCCAAAAGGCTAAGGGAGGTTATCTATTCTCTTCACCTGAAAGTTATAAGCCACAATGTGGTTCTGTTTTCTCAGGTTGATCTGTATGACTGGCATTATCACTGCCAGAAGGCAAAGTCAGCTTCATATTTGACTCCCTACCTTACCTTCTAAATCAAGTGCCTCCAAAAAATAATGAGCCCACTATAGCCTTTCTTTTTGTCCTTTTCCTACCCAGATTAGCAATATTTTTTCATTTTTAACCTGATTTTTCCTGTTTTCTTTTTAATAAAGTTTTCTTTATAAAGTTTCTTCTGACACAGTTGAAGCTATGGATTGTCTGGTAAAAGAAAAAATTCTTTATTCCTAGCTTCTCACACCATATTATAGAATGAACGTATGTGACTTTCAAAGAGGAACAACTAGAAGAATTTTGTTTGTTGTTACATCATCATTTCTTGATTTGCACAAATTAGTGCTCAGGTCAAACTCTCATAATAGGACAATTTCCTTTTGGGGAATCACATTTTATTGTACCCATTGTTGAGAGAAAAAAAAAAGAGAAGCTTAGGAATCATTCAGCTATGTGTAGGCTTTGCTATTATAATGATTTTTGCTGAGATGGAAAATAGCCAATACACCACTGCTGACTTTCACCATGACCATTTCTGACAACCAGAATGTGACAGCATGATTGCCTAAATGTAATTGCATTGCATAGCCTTGGTCTACACAGAGACTGCAAAAACATATTTTAAAAATCATGCTTAATTACAGTTAACTTTATTTTTGCCAAATAGATGAATATCACTGTTCCCTAAAGTCTTTATTTCTGTGAAATCTAATTAATAATGAAATTTAAATTTTCAACAAATAATTGATAACATACTAAACATAACCTCTTAAAATCTTGAAACAAATGAACAAAACCCCCCTTCCCAATTTCTCTGGTTGGAGATGTACTGAATGTCCTCTCAGAATTCTCAAACATTGAGTTATTTTTGATTCAGAACATTTCCACTGGTTGCCCTTGAGTAGACACGCCATATTATCACATTACCTTTGGAATCCGTTTAAACTGTGACCCACATTCTCAGCAAGGCAACTAGATATGAACACCTTCTCCACCAACTTTTTTTTTTAATGGCGTCTCCCTTGAGTAACTGGTCACCTTGCAAGGTCCCAATCTATTGAGGTGAGTACACATGCTACATATTCCTATGAATTGTAGCCTTTTTCCCCTCAATTTAGAAGTACCAAGAACTTTATTAATATCTTTCCACTTATTTGAGTTGTGAAGTTCATTATATTGTCCTAGAGAATTATATTTCTCAATATTTCTTGTCCTTTCTTTCTATCCTGTACTTCAATTATACATGTGTGTGTTTCCATCCTCGCCAGCACTTGTTGTTTGTTGATTTGTTGATAATAGCCATTCTGACAGGTGTGAGATGGTACCTCATTGTAGTTTAGATTTGCATCTCTCGGATAATTAGTGACTTTGAGCATGTTTTCATATGTCAAGTAATTTGGAATTTATAGAGGAAAGGAGGTTGGACCAGAAGATATATATGAAGAACCTAAAATTGCCCTTTCCTCCATCATTTTACCCTAAAACCTCCAAAGTAAGCACAGCCCTTGATTTTGGTCCAGTAAAAATGATTTTGGACTTCTGGCCTCCAGAACTGTGAGAGAATACATTTCTATTGTTTAAGCCACCAGTTTGTGATCATTTGTTTCAGCAGCCACAGGAATCTAATACACTGGTCATGACTATGGACTCATCTCATAGGCCCCCACTAGTCTAATCTACGAGGGAAAGAGAAAGTGAAGGAAAAGGGAGAAGAATGAAGATGCAGAAGGCAAGCAAGGGATAAAAGAAGACTGAAGAAGAGGAGGAAGGGAAAAGTGTAGGTCACATGCTAACCATACTGGGGAGAAGTACGCATAGCTTTTAAATTTGACTTCTATCTACAGCAGGGATGGGGAACCTTTTTTCTGCCAAGCATCATTAGAATATTTATAACATCATTCGAGGGCTGTACAAAATTATCAACTTAAAAATTAGCCTGTTATATTTAGTCAAACATTTAATTAACTCACCCCTAATGCCTTGGCAGGGCAGGACCAAATGATTTCTCAGGCCTTTTACAGCCCACGGGCTAGCTATTCCCTATCTATAGCTTCATGATTCATCCAGTTATTATAATGTAGCTTACCGAATTTTTCTTATCAAGGTTACCAATGATCTTCTGGTAAAAAAATAAAAAATCACTTAGTCATCAAGCTCTTTGACCTGATGTGCCAACACTAAATATCCCCCAAGACCCTGCTGGCCTCCTTCCTCTACAAAATCTCCCTTAACCTTTTCTGAATTTCCTGTTGCACTCACAGAAACCATGTCTGTTATTTCTACCCCTTCACAAAGAGGCCAGAGATGTTGCTAAACATCCTAAAATATGTAAGATGTTTTTCCTACAACAAAGAATTTTAGTTTTAATACCCCCTCCAGCAATTTGCATAGGACTGGTCTGAAATAGAGTCCTGTGGTGACTGACTACCTAACTTTTCTAAGTGCAATAAAACAGATGGTCACATCGCCTTCATTTTCTAGCTACTTATCATATTGTACAATGATTGATATTGAGAATTATGTTCCTGAGGCTTGCTAGGTCAAATCATTTTTAAAGATAGATTGACATAATTCATTGTCTTGCTGGTTAAGAAAATCTACTCATATAATTTTAAAATTTTCCAACTAGGAGAGTTGAGGCCAGAAAGCATTTCTCATTCATGTTAATTTAACCCCAAAATGCAATAAAGTACAATCCCTCAAGTCCCAAATATTCACAGTATCTAAGGATTTACTTTATTACCAGAAGAGTTACAAGTTTGTCCTAAAATACACTAAGGTACCTGCTTTCTGGTGTTTATTTCCCAATATATGGCAAGTCTTAGTATACAACTAAACTGATTTTTAATTGATTATATATTCCTGGCTTAAAGTTTCCCAAAGGAAGGTCTACATTTTTGGACATGTTTATATTTTTTATATTGCTAATTGGCATCTAGTGTAACTGAAATTCAAGTTCAGTTCAGCAAATTATCCTCCAGTAAGTAATCAGATAACTGTCCACGTTCGAACCATTATGAACACACCTGGCTAAAAAATCTATTTAACAACATAAGACTGTGGTTGTATCCCATGAGACTTCACATTTTAATGTTTAGTTTTTATTTTTAAGCATAAGAAGTCCAAAGGCACATTGTGGCATTTCCATCATGTAAAAGCAGTGAGTATAAACCACGGCATACACTTAAGAGACACAAACACACAGAGAAAGCAAATAAATTAAATAAAATGAGTAAGCTAATTAACACTTCCAAAACAGAAAACCAAGACTTAAAATATTGTACACCTTCATGAAATAACAGCTGCTCTTATTAAAAACCATATGTTCCATTAGTATGGTATTTTGTAATTTATTGCTTTTCCCACCTTGGAAAAATTGTTACGGCTTTGTGGTCCATATTAACATTTTATTGGCCTTTTATAAGTAACAGCTTTTAAAACTGGACATTAGCTATCCATTAAGTCAGTTGCCTGAGGAAAGCTTTAATTTTTTTTTCTGGCTCCTTTAGATTGCTCCAAAAGAATGATTCAACAAAAAAGTAATAAAAGAATCTAATCTAATTAAAGACAAACATGCAAATTGACCGTACTTTTGCTATGCCTTAAGCCACGCCCACCAGCCAATCAGAAAGACTATATGCAAATTAACCCAACCAAGATGGCGGCTGGCAGCCACGGAGCTGGAGTGAGCAGGAGGTTTGGTTGCTCCAGTGATGGAGGAAGCCAAGTTTCCCACGGCCAGCTCTGAGCTCCAGTGAAGGCAACAAAATTTCAATTATAGAAGATAAATAAACCCCAGATATCTGCTTTCAGCCAGCTGTGGCCACGGAGCTGGAGCAAGCAGGAGGCTTGGTGGCGGGCTCTGAGCTCCACTGAAGGCAACAAAGTTTCAATTGTAGAAGGTAAATAAATTCCAGAATTAAAAAGAAAAAAGAAAAAAGGGAGGGCTGGGAGCTTCCATCACTGGGGGACTTGGCCAGCCTGAAAATGGCCCTCAGCCCCTCACCCAGACTGGCCAGGCAACCCAGTTGGGATCCCCCACCCTAAAGGGGGTGTGGCCAGCCTGAAAACAGCCATCAGCCCCTCACCCAGGCAGGCCAGGCAACCCAGTGGGGACCCCCACCCTGATCTGGGACACCCTTCAGGGTAAACCAGCCGGCCCCCACCCATGCACCAGGCTGCTATCCTATATAATAAAAGGGTAATATGAAAACTGACCCTAACAGCACAATGACTGGGAATGACTGGTCACTATGCCACAGACTGACCACCAGGGGGCAGATGTTCAATGCAGGAGCTGCCCCCTGGTGGTCAGTGCGCTCCCACAGGGGGAGCTCTGCTCAGCCACAAGCCAGGCTGCCAGCTGCCAGTACAGCGGTGGTGTTGGGAGCCTCTCCTGCCTCCTCAGCAGCACTAAGGATGTCTGACTGAAGCTTAGACCTGCTCCCCGCTGGCAAGTGGACATCCCCCAAGGGCTCCCGGGCTGCCAGAGGGATGTCTGACTGCCAGCTTAGGCCCAATCCCCCGGGAAGCGGGCCTAAGCCAGCAGGTAGTTATCCCCTGAGGGGTCCCAGACTGCAAGAGGGCACAGGATGGGCTGAGGGACCCCCTCCCTCGAGTGCACAAATTTTTGTGCACTGGGCCTCTAGTCTATATGATAAAAGCCTAAGTGACCATTACGGTGAAACGACCAGAATGACTGGTCAATATGATGCACACTGTCCACCGGGGGCAGACACTCAATGCAGGAGCTGCCCCTGGTGGTCAGTGAGCTTCCACGCCACTCAGCCAGAAGCCTCCGCAGCAACGCTAAGGAGCAGTGAGCTGAGCAGTAAGGAAGGAGCAGTGAGCAGGCAGGAGGTAAGGAGCGAGTGGTCCCGGACTGTGAGAGGGATGTCCAACTGCTAGCTTCAGCCTGATCCCTGTGGGGAGTGAGCCTACACCGGCTGGTAGACATCCCCCGAGGGGAACTGAACTGTGAGAGGGTGCAGGCCGGGTCGAGGGACCCCCTCCCCCAGTGCACAAATTTCATGCACTGGGCCTCTAGTTAATTCATAATGATGAAATTGATAAAATGTAGATGCACTCCCCAAAATAGTGTGTTATCTATGTGGCTAAGGCATGATGCATCCACATCACTCACATACACAGATTTTTATTCTGATTACGTTAATTAGTCCAGAATAATGACTAGGATCAAAAGGCCCCCACACCATGAAGAGTTTAGAAGGTTTGAAGTGGAGAAAAGGATCCTTGACGAGGTTGACGATTCCAGGTTCATTTTTTCTTCTTTCCAAAGAGAATGCTATAGCTTGTAGCCACTTTTGGGTTTGGTAATGATAAAATGTTTCATATTCTTCTAACACTTTCTGAAACTCTGCAACTTCACTAGTGTCCTGAGAGAACTCTGCCCCTAAAGGGGAAAATAGTTTGGGTTTTTTTTTTTCACCCAGGGCCTTTTCCTGGTATTAATATTAATATCCCATGAGAATATTAGCTCTGGAGGAAAGAATTTGGTGGCAAAATTCCATATTTACTTATGAAATCCGTCCCCAACTTCCACTCACACATTTTAATAGGATGGTTAAAAAAAAAAAAAAAAAAAGGCTTCCCAACCCAACCGTTCTTTCTTCACGTTTTCCCTCAGCTTCTCCTGACACCCACTCCAGTTTCTCTTTTTTTTTTTTTCCTGCTGAACCATAAGTCACTTTTACTAGCAGAGGCTCTTCTTCAAGGAGAGTATACTTTGTATTTATTAGGGTAGAAAAGTTCAAAAAGACAAACTTACTTGGTACTGGCTAGAGCAGGGGTGGGCAAACTTTTTGACTCAAGGGCCACAATGGGTTCTTAAACTGGACAGGAGGGCCGGAACAAAAGCATGGATGGAGTGTTTGTGTGAACTAATATAAATTCAAAGTAAACATCATTACATAAAAGGGTACGGTCTTTTTTTTCAATAGTTTTATTCATTTCAAACGAGCCTGATCCTGCCGCTGGCCGTAGTTTGCCCACAGCTGGGCTAAAGTGTAAAGTCCTCTAGGTTCTAACTCCCCCTGGCTGCTCCCCTCCCTGCCAAGGGGTTAAAGGACGGGTCTATCAAAACCTAGGGCATCATGCAGCCTCAGGAAATGTTTAGCAGCATAGTGGGGTTCAGAGCAGTTGACTCGCCTTCCTTTCTTGTTTAAAGGACTTGCTGAAAGGAAAGAAAGTCCTTCATGACAATGATTCTTAAAAATTATTTTTTAAAAAAATGTATTTTATTGATTTTTTACAGAGAGGAAGGGAGAGAGATAAGAGAGTTAGAAACATCGATGAGAGAGAAACATCGATCAGCTGCCTCCTGCACATCTCCTACTGGGGATATGCCCGCAACCCAGGTACATGCCCTTGACCGGAATCAAACCTGGGACCTTTCAGTCCGCAGGCCAACGCTCTATCCACTGAGCCAAACCGGTTTCGGCTAAAAATTATTTTTAAAGGCTCTTTGCACATGTGGCCAAATGACAAAGCTCATGAATGCTGAATCCAGTCTCTGCAGTCAACTGTGGGCTCCATACTCACTAATGTCATCTTAACTTACACAGTCTCTCTGTGCCTCAATTTCCTCATTTGAAATATATTCTTGAATGAAAATGATAAATAATACCAACCTCAAACGTTTGTTGTGAGGATGAAGTGAGTTAAAATACCCAAAGTACTTCAGAATAGTGTTGGCACATAGTACACAGTCTGTCTTAGGTATGAAGTATCTACAATCTCTTTCCCAGACCCATATGATGACTTGAAGATAACAATTGAAGATATAAAAACATGTTGTAGCAACATAGTGTCTATCTATCTATCTATCTATCTATCTATCTATCTATCTATCTATCTGAAGAGGAGGAAAGGGATGGAAAGCCACCATATCATCTATCTATCTATCTATCTATCTATCTATCTATCTATCTATCCATCCATCCATCTATGGATGGAACTTGGTGAATTAATACAATCTATCAGAATAAAGAGGTTAATTCTAGAGTCTACTAAGCTCTGTCACTGATTGTTGCATATGTTGTTGCTGTTTAGTAAATGAAAACAAGAATCTCAGAGTTCATGAAGATTTTTATAAAGTGGATCAGGCCAAGATGGTAGAGAAAAGTAAGAAGCATTTATGGAGAACCAATAGGTGCCACGTTTTGAGGTTAGCACTTTTCACATGCCATTATAAGCAAGTCCCCTGACAGCTCTTTTAAAGTAGACACAATAACTTCCATTGTGCAGATGTGATATTGAGCTCAGTAATGTTAAGTAAATTCCAAGCAGCTAGAAACCAGTGATGAAGGTAGAATTCTAAGCCTATACCATTTTTTTTTAAAAGCAAAACATAACATAGAAAGAGGAGAAAGGTGGGCTATATGACTAAAGTGGTTTTACAAAAGGATCATTATTGAATAGATCATCGGCAAATGAGGTTTATAATTCAAAGATGGTTTGGTACTTTTTAGAATTAGCTTTGAGGTAGAAATTTAGACTACATACGGCCACTTTTAATCCAGGGAAGTCTGCTATTGTACATTTCAATAGTAGACTCACAGATTATCAGAGATGGAAAGCCACCAAGAAAACCATATAGTCCAACTGCCTCAGTTAACAGCTAGGTATCAGAGGTGAAGTAGCAGGCTCAATGTCATACAGGCAGTTAACAGCAGAAGCAGCCGGGATTCCTCTGGACCCAACACCTTCCCTTTCAGCATGCAGGAGAGCCAACTGGGATACCACGCTTTTAAATCGATTTAGATGCAAGTGAATTTGAGTTCATTTTAAATAACCCTAATGCAGTGGTCAGCAAAGTGCGGCTGATGAGCCACTTGCAGCTCTTTGGCCCCTTCAGTGTGGCCATGAAGTTTCAATCGCACTGTACGTGCATGCCCACAGGTGGTATTTTGTGGAAGAGCCACACTCAAGGGGCCGCAGTTTGCCGACCACTGCCCTAATGTATCCTATCTTAGCATCTAAACCTAAGAAGAATTTTAAGGTGATTCTTAAAATTCTTTGGAAAAAATATAATAAATAATAAGAATAATGTTTAGGGGAAAGCAGGTAGAGTTTACATTCAGAATCCTCTATTTTCAAAACGTAACCAAAATGCTGGTACATACCTGCTAAGTGAGAACAGAAATTAAGTGTTATCTGTCTGGGAGAACAGCCTTTTTAAAGGGAAAGTGCTGCTTTTCTTCATGCAGAGAGGAATTCAAGGAACTTTAACTGTTATTGCTAGATTGCACTCATTCAACAAATATTTCAGAGGACCAAACAGCAATAATAGCGGGAACCCTTCTTTGCATCTTTCATAGCACTCATGGCAGTGCTGGGTTTGGGGGAGTCATTGATTGATTAGCAGTGCTTCTTCTTGGTTCAGTATATTAGATGACTTTGGGACAGGAGTCCCTGAGGTTATGTCCGCCACTACTGATGTCCTCCTAGGAAGGCTGAAGATGTCTCTTGACTATTCCAATGTTTGTTTTGTACTGAATGATGGAGCTTCATGTGCACTTGCTTAGTTATAAATCATGAGTAAGGTTAAGTGTAAAGGCTTACAGTTTCTTTCACTGTGAATGCACCAGAAGTTTAGCATCAAAAGCACTAAGCATGATGATACCCACAATAAAAATACTGGACCATCTAACTACATCATAGTCCACAACTATATCACAAGGCCCAGGAAGGTTGACTAATCCTAATATATAAAAACCCAGGGTCCGTCACGACCGGAGGCTCAACCAACTGGAAGTTAGTCCTGCAGTCAGCGCTGGGTTGCTGTGGCAACCCAGCACTGACTACTGTGGCTGCAGGCATGGTGACCCAGCACTGACTGCTGAGGGGGCTGCGAATCAGGCCTAGAGAGATGCCTGAAGAGAGAAGCAGGGTTTCATCCGTAGCCTGTGTGGCAGCTGTTGATCAGCACTTGCCTCTCTCTTTCTCTCCCTGCTGGGCCAGCAGCCTTGCCTCCATTTCTCTCCAGGCCTCCACCAGGGCTGCTGATCAGGCCCGCCTTTATGATCAGGACTCATTGATAGGCCCAGATACACTGACTGGCATAGAACCAACCAATTAGAGCCAAATTGGCTGGCAGAGGAGGGCAGTTGGGGGCAAGATCAGGCCAGCAGGGGAGGGCAGTTAGGGGTGATCAGGCAGGCAGAGGCAGTTGGAAGCGAGATCAGGTTGACAGGGGAGAGCAGTTGAGGCGCGATCAGGCTGGCAGGGAGGGCAGTTAGGGGCAATCAGGCAGGCAGGCAGGTGAGCAGTTAGGAGCCAGTGGTCCCAGATTGTGAGAGAGATGTCCAACTGCTGGCAGTCGTACATTCCCCAAGGGGATCTCGATTGGAGAGGGTGCAGGCTGGGCTGAGGGAACCCCCCTGCCTCTGTGCACAAATTTCATGCACTGGGCCACTAGTGTGAGTTATAACAGGCAGTTATAATGGAAAGCACATTACCCACTGCTTCAGCACACTGCATTATTACAAACATAGCAAAATAGCCCAAAATGCCACACCTTGGGAAGTTCAAACTTTTCGACTTTAAACTTCAAAATACACCAAACATCACTTTGCTAGGAAAGGTTTTGGGTTGCAAATAACAACATAAAAAGGACATACTAAAGGTGAAGACAAAGAAGGATGGAAGTACATGGTTCTAAGTGATTTTTATAGCAGACACTTAGCCCAATAAATTGCTACTGACAAGAAGTTGGCATATGACCTAAGCAAGCTTCTCAAGTCAAACATCCTTAAATAAAGGGATGCTAGTGGAATGAATAGGCAAGGAAACCATAATCCACCACAGATTAGCAGGGTATTGGCAGGCCCATAAGGCTCAGCAAAGATTTACCCGCCATATTGTAAAGGGGGCAAAGCACAACTTTCTGAAGGTGATAATGAAAAGTCAACAATGATGAAGCAATTGTTACTTCATCTTATGGGTCTCTCCGTTTTCCTTAAAATACCATACTGCAAAACCAGCTTGGGATTTGAGGGACCATCATTGCAGTTTCAGATGTTTTGTTCCACATTAACCATCTGGTGCAAACTCCTGGAGAACTATGTGGGTATGACAGGAAAAGCTATAAAAATCAACAAATCTGATGGCCCACACACACTCAGGCCTCAACTGCATACTTACACAAACACAGGGAGATAGTGCATGCACTGATGCCACAGGTACTTTACTGATATCCACTGTGGGAGAATCAGCACATTTCATGCTCAATAAATTAGCCATTAATATTGGTGACATAGGGGTTATGTGATCTGTGTGATTTTCTTGTCATTCATGGCACTGAAGGCATGGTCTAAACACTAAGGCAGGATTTCCAAGAACAACACTGCTATTTGAATTTTCATGAATACAATCAGGCAACTGTTATGTTTAGTGATACAAGACATTGCAAATTTGGCTATCAAGATCAGTTAATAAACACCTTTTGCTCACTATAGTAGGAAAAACGGCTGAGTGTAGGTGTGGTTAGTTCAGTTAGCAAATGCATTTTGAACACTTAAAATATTCCAGCCACTGTGCTGGGCAAAACTCAGTGCCTGTTTTCAAAGAGCTTACTGTCTAGTAAAGTATCTTGCAATTTGGGAATATGGTATTTACATTTAGTGAATCTATACATAATGCATCAAATAAAGATGCTTTCTAGATACCATTGGCTGCAATCACCAATTTTCTATATAGTGTTCAAAGTTTCTGATTCTGGATCCAATATGTTTTTTAAAAATTAAGATGCTCAATCTATGATGACATCAAAATGCTTTTTAAAACTAAATCTTGATTCCTATTGCGTACATTTTTTTCTATATTTTGGAACTTTCGCTAATTAGAAAAATGCATTGCGAATATTAAAGTGGTGATGATTTATTTTGGTCTGACTTTCCCAAGTCCTTCCCGGATTCCACACATTACCAAATGGCTCTTCACACAGGGTATGGGTAACTTGGAAATTACCTCAGTTTGTAGAAAGTTGAAATCAGTACCAGAGTAAGCCTGGGTCTCACTATGCTTGCCACTTTGATGAGCATCAGTTGCTACATAAGGAAGACTGGTAGGTTTCAAATGTGTTGTCTGCTCTTGTGGATGGACAGGATTCCTTTCACATTCATGCTTTCCACATGTCTCAAACACCTGGGTTACAGACCCCAGAAAATGCTAACTTAATCTCTTTCCCATGCCTATTTTATTTCCAGTTCACTTGTTATCACTCTGAGAGAAGTCATAAATACTAAGTGTTAAAGGGAAATGAAATGTAGCCTGAACATCTACTTGCATGAACATTGCATGGGAAAGTTCTCTTCAGCTGCTCTCTGGTACCAGTGCCTGCAACTGCACATCCCACTGAGAAATGCACAGAGTCCCAAAGGGCAACATTTAGGGTAGAGAACATCTGACCTCAATCATGGGCGTCAGGATAAGAAATGCATAACACATGGTCACAACTCAGAAGCAGTGATCTCGAGGTTATTGCGGTGGATGGCAGCTGTTCAGTGAGACATCTGGATCGCTGTGACTCCAGAACTGGATTGTTCTCACATGAGATCTATGAGAAGCTCAGCCCATCTTCGGTAATGGTTCTGAGCATTTGAATACAATCTTCATGTAGTGCCCAACAAGTGATATATTTTCACATATACATGAGACCCTTATTTCTGGAAAGTAAAGCGTGTCCCAAAGCAAAATATTAAAACAAGAGAAGAATCATTTTGGGCTCATATGACTATGGTCAAACTGATCCTTCACCTTTAGTGCTTATACTTAAAAGAGATCAAGATTATGTAAGGGTCTTGGCTGTCTTCCCATATTATTTGATATTATCAAAATGTATATAAATTTTCTCTACTTTTTAAAAGCTCAGTTTCAATACCTTTTCTCAGAAGAGCAATAAGTAGCAAGCTGTTGAAGGCTAATAAAAGTTTAGCATATTCAAGTCTAGTTGTATCAATTTCTAATGGTGTATTACATAGTTATTATTATTTATAACTTGAAATTATGAAGTATATACATATTTAAAAATATATGTCCATCTAATCAACCTCATCATGCACCCAATGAAGACATTATATTTTAGTTTTTAAAAATTACAAGGCTGAGGTTGGTACTATATACAGAGATTTTTTAGTCAATTAAGCAAGACATAATAGGCTTACATTAATTGATTGATGAACAAATGGATAGACAACTGAATTTCTAAAATATATATATTTACAGAGAGGAAGGGAGAGATAGAAACATCAATGATGAGAGAGAATCATTGATCAGCTGCCTCCTGCATGCCCCCTACTGGGGATCGAGCCTGCAATCTGGGCATGTGCCCTTCACTGGAATTGAATTTGGGACCATTCAGTCCGAAGGCCTATGCTCTATACACTGGGCCAAACCGGCTAGGACTGAATTAATGGAGATAATGCTTTCTTGGTGGATGGCCACTATTAAGTAAGTTATGAATGTAAGTATGTTGTTGGCAGAGTCCCTGTTCAGCGGTGGGAAATTTTTCCAAACCAGATAACAGCATGTGTAATAAAACCCATTTGTATATTCATGTAGGCTATGTTTTTTTTTAAATTATCTATATAACCACTTGGTATAAATTCCAAACCATAAAATAACTGAAGACATTTTAAACACAGTTTGAGAGGCTATGCTGTTTGCTAGATTCCTTTGATATTGTAATTTATGTAAAACTTTTATTGCTGGAATTGGTTTGGGGGAAGAGGTGTCCTTAGCAAAGACTTTGAATGGGATCTATCACATGATAGTTGCTCAATAAATAAAAACTCTTTCAGAAAAAACACACTTTCTTTAAGGTATAAAACATTGTGTAATATTTAAATCAAGTGTTCAGAAATTGAGAGTTCTTGAAAAGATTTAAGTAAAATACTTTAGGATTGGAATATTCTATGTAGATTTTGATTTAGCCCATTCCTAAGCAAATAAGAGTAAAAGGAGGCAATTTGATTTGAAACAAATATTTCAAATGATTAATTATATAAAATTGGGGCCGTGGGTACAAAAAGTGAGATAAAAGGCCAAGACAATGAACATTCAGTCTTTCAAGGACAAAGATATGGGATGATACAATAAATCCCCAATCTTAGATGTAGACAGGGAGGAAGAGCTGGGTGATATTTAAATGTTCAGCAGTCATCAAATCAAGATCTTTCTTTAGATGACAAAGTTAGAGTCTGGAAAGGTTACTCTGGTGGATGATTGTGAGTGGCTGGTACAGACAGGAAAAAACAACATTGCATGTTAAATGGTAACATAGAACTGAGGCCCTAAATCAGGTTGCCCCCAATTACCTGGGAGGGAGGAAAAGCAGGGTAAGAACTCAGCCCTAAAGAAGTTCACTTGAAACCAGAGAGAAGGTATACCTACAGGTCCTGATTTAATTGGATGCCTCGATGATAATCCTGATGGAGAGTTCTGGCTAATAGTCAGCTAGGCAGAGCAGGTGGAAGCAACCTCTGAAGTACATCAACCATCTTCTGAAGCTGCTTTAAGTTCTTTACCTGAGTCACCCTTGAGACTGGAGTCATGACATCAGAAACCAAGTTTCAATAGGGTATTACTTGTACATCACCTGGAAAAGTAACCATGTTCTTGGTTTTGTTTTCTGATAGACCAAAACTCAGGGAAGACTATAATCAAACCAAGGCATCACCCTTGAACTTGAGCATTGATCAAAACCACCCAGAGAGCCCAGCTGATGTGGCACAGTGCATGACCTGAGAACCAGGAGGTCACGGTTCAATTCCCTGTCAGGGCACATGCCTGGCTTGCGGGCTCGATCCCCAGTGTGGGGTGTGCAGGAGGCCGCCCATGGATGATTCTCCCTCATCATTACAACACATATTGCTGGTCCCACCCCAGGGTTTCTGAATCGCCAGGTCTGAAGATCGCCAGAGAATGTGTAAGTTAACCAGCTCCCGGGTGCTGCTGCTGCTGGTTTGGGGGCACACTTTTGAGAACCAGTGCTTTAAAGAATACCGGGACAAAAGGCTATGTCTTCCTCACAGAAAACTAGGATCTTTCTCAGTAGAATGAATCTAATTAGTAGGGTTACATGCAGTTAATATTAAAAATTGAGCATTTGGAATAAACTAACCTCACAAAAAACTTCCCCAATGGAAAAAATGGGAAAGTCTTTCCCCAGGACACGTTGCCTTTATTGACTGTGGTCTTGGTCAAAGCACAGAGCGAACCTTGGCCAGCAGGCGAGGTCTCTCCAGCTTGCAGCTGTTGGTAGGAGACTGCTCTGCCAGCGACTCCGGGGCAGGAAGTGCCTTGTTAGAACGGATGCATCTATTTTATTCAGCTCAGAGATGGGGAGGGGTGGGGGAAAGGCAAACATCCCTAGGTTCCTCCACACTTCTTTTAACTGCCCGACCTCCCCAAAGCCACCATGGTAGACGGCTCTGCTGCCTTGGCTGCTTGGCTTCTGGAAACCGACAGTTTGACGTTCAATGTGATAGGAAGTTTGCAACATGCTAAGCCATCAATCAAGCCCGTATCTGCACTCGCAGCGGGCTTTTAATGGTCACATTCATGAAATGAAAATCCAAAACGACAAACAAGAGGGCTCTCAGACTGATAACTGTCTGAAAGGGAGCCACATTGCACCCGGATTCTTGCTGTCAGCAGCAGCCCATAAAGAGCACGTGGTTTAGTGCGACTTTCATCAGAGATACGACTTTGCAGCGGGCAGCAAGTTCAACAGGAAGCCTCCCCGGCCTGCTTTCCAGGCCCCTGCGCCCCATAAAGAAGGGAGTGCTACCGCAGGTTTCTCTTTCAAGTAAACAGTTTAAAATGTGTGTTGTTGAAGGCAGCCCAGCTTCCTCTGTGTCTGTATCGTTTTATAGAACCCCAGCTAAGTGCTCAGCAACAATGAACAAACAAAATCTAAATTAGCATTACCACTACCCTAGGGGTAACCCAGAATGAGAGTTATGGTGTATGATCTGATAATAGCTACCTTCTAGATCTGAAAAATAAAAAAAATGCTTGTAAAGAGAATATGTTAGAAACTTACATTTTAAATCCTATGTGCATGACACACATTTTCAGAATAAGGTACAGAGGTGATTAAATAGGTCCTGCTGGTATATGAGTACAGTACATATCAATACTGCTCTAAGAAACAGCTCTGACTCAGCAAGCAGGGATGAGAGAAACAATCTTGTTTTACCAAGAGAAGCCTTTCTCACCTGGGTAACAGACCAGCCCACAGAACGAGAAAAATGTGTTTCATGTACTCATCTCACTAACCCTCTGTGGCTGCCACTACCCAGATGTCTCAAATGCACACACAGGACAAGCAAGCATGACTCATCCACAGGGTGGCCCAAACAAGGGACACCAAGTTGCTTCCAAAGATCCTTGAGCCAATGACTGTGGATCCCAGAGAAAGAAATGAGAGGTACTTGGAGGGAGGAAATAGTTCCAGTTGAAATACAGTATTTCAAGGACAAAGAGAGTTATAATATATCAAAGTGCAAGCTTTCACATTGTTGGCCTAGTGTTTCGGGCTTTTAAAAGCCATTAGACCCTAGCTGGTTTGGCTCAGTAGGCAGAGCGTCAGCCTTCGGACCAAAGAATCTCAGGTTCTGATTCCTGTCAAGGGCACATAACCTTGGTTGCAGGCTCCTCCCCCACCTGGGCCCTGGTCAGGGCTCATGCAGGAGGCAACCAATTGATGTGGTTCTCTCACATTGATGTTTCTCTCTATCTTTCCCTCTTTCTTTCACTTTCCCTAAAAACCAATAGAAAAATATCCTCGGGTGAGGATTCCATGAATTAATTAATTAATTAATTAATTAATTAATTAATTAAAAGGCCATTTGAACTGTTGGTGGCTTCAATGACTCAAAAATACACCTGACTCTAAATTGAAAAAAGGAAAGGGTAACTTAATGGGAAACCTGATACTATAAAAACTAGACTTGTCCTTTTATATAAAAAATATGATTTTAAGAAAATACCAAATGAGAATTAAAAAGACACTGTCAATTAGGGATTAACTGATGAGAATATATTATCCTCCTTTCCCTCAGAATAAGGTACTTCCTGACTTTTAAATTATAGCATCTAATCTGTTGGTACTTTAACATCCACTAATTCCATTTTAAAAATATTGCTTCCAACCAGTTTTTTGATCTTTTATTTCCAGTGAAGTATATAGCTGAGATGACACAGAGCATCAATATTTAAGGCTAAATTGTAACTTTCGCTTTTATTGAAATACTGTCAGTCAAGTGCTTTACTAAAGAATGGAAAATGAGAGGGTGTCAAGTTGTGGGAATCTGCTGAGAGATGACAGAAGACAGTCTGCGCATGGAAACCCTGCATCTGCCAGCTTGAGAAATACAGGCAACAGCAGCCATGCAACGTCAACTTTTTAAAACACAACACATTGTTAGTATTGCTATTCTATTGTGATCAATGTTGTGTGGCTTTATTTTAACTATAGAGGCTTTCTTTTCATGCCCTCACTTACATGCCTAAGGACGTAAGATTTCACATTTTGAAACATAGAGGTCATCGGATTATATAGTTTAAACTATCCTCCTGAAAGGGAACGAACAAGATGCTATGTTTAGAAATGCAGTGTATTCATAGAGAGAGCAAGGCAGCAAGCTCACAGTCACAGGTGTCACATGGCTTTGTGGCATATCGGAGTCACGCTCTGTTATGGAAGAGATACCCAGCTACAGAAGTATTCTTAGAGTTTCAATCATGAGAGCAAAAACATGTGACATTCAAATCCTTTTCTAATTGGCTGGTCCTGAAAGATATACAGATGCTACAAACCTTAGCCTGCCCCTTTCTTGTGGGTTGTAGAGTAACTAGACTTCAGAGGTCAACAGTGGGGGCGAACCTGGCAGAAGAGTGACTGAACTGGGTTGGGTTTTGATCTAGGACAGTGGTTCTCAACCCTGGCTGCACATTAGAATCACCTGGGAATCTTTTTAAAATCCTGATTTCTGGGCCTCATCCTCCAGAAATTCTGTTTCTTTGTTACTAATGTTGTGGCCCCACCCCATAACAAAGAAACAGAATTTCTGGAGAAGGAGGCCCAGAAATAAAGATTTTCAAAAGATTCCCAGGTGATTCTAATGTGCAGCCAAGGTTGAGAACCACTGATCTAGGAGGTGAGCATAGGCGTGGGCAGAGCTGGAGAGGCTAAGATGGGGCAGATGAGGTTAGAACTTGAAGGACGGCTGGTTTCACCTGAGCAGAGCAGATTCGTTTACTCTGTTACTAATCAGAGTCAAGGGAGACTTCTCTAAATTTTGTTTGGGACCTAACGTTCTGCTTCTAGACGTAGGCATTTTTCCTGGCCTTTAAATTTGATGTGTCCTGCTTTGTACGGAAGTGAAACTAAATGGAATCTTTCATGGCCCAAATTTCTTTTCTCAAATAGGGATAAGCTGGTATGTTTTTCTTGCTAAATATTTGAGAACTTAAAAGTTGAAAGATGTAACTATTTTTAAATTGAACTTTAGTGTGTGAAATGTCTTTATATACAAACTTTCCCAAATTTACTTTCCAGCTTAAGGTCCATGGTTTAGTTTTGATCCAAGAAAACCAGATGCTTTCGTGAGGACAGCTTCCTCATTTTAAGCCTATGAAAATTACAAATTTTGTTTTGTTTTGAATGGAGAGAAAATACTGGGACAGTTCGTTTGAGGAGGAGTGTCAGAATTTTGGAAAAGGAGTCACCTACTTAATGACCATTCATGTTCTTGGCTACCATATCATGTGCAACTGGGATTATAGTACAAACCCTGACTAAAACAATTTGAGATATTTGCTCCTTCCTACGAAACAGGTTTGCTTGCTAATATACCATCCAAATATATATGTAAGAGTGTTGTCCCACATACAACAGTATTTGTTAAATATAAGATTTAATACATTTTAGAGAAAATATAACAATTACTGTGACTCTAAATACACTTTACATATCACTGACCAGAGCTTCAAAATGGAAAATGCATTTATCATAGTTCAAAGTAGAAAAATGAGGAAAAATAGCCTTGTTTTCCTAGGTAAGCAGGTAGGCATTTTTTATCCATGTAACCTTTAAATTTATATGACTTATGCACATTATTTTGGGAAGCTATAGATTTTATCTCTTTATTAGTAAAAATATGTAAACTCTAACAATAAGAAAAGTCATTGATTCTGGGAACCTGGATGCATAAGATGTTATATAACCAACTGGTTTCCAGTCTTTAAATCAGACATGACTAGTCAAGGAAATAATAATGACCTTATCCAATGGGAAACATATCAAACCAGGTTTCTCCCAGCTGTTTCTCGCCTTTGTGCCTTCAGTAAGTTCAATGGAAGCTTAGCGTGTTTAGGGAGAAAGATGGCCAGAAGACTCAAAACTGTTAAACCAAAAAATAAGTCAATCTTCAAGTGAAGTCTTGGACCAGGCTCATTGCAAGAATAAGGTTTGTCCCTCCCAATGTCCCAGTGCTACAAGCAACATAGCTGAGCAGCCACAACTCTACAGGGGCTGATATCACACACTCTCCTGCCAAAGGGGTGAGTAAAGGAGCTAGTTGCTGGCTTTGAAATGTACAAATGAAGCTATTAGTGTTTTCTTAACATTTCTTTTGATTTCCAACTTGAGCTTATGGTGACTGCAAGAGATAGGAAAAATCTTCAGGGAGGCAGGTCCTTGGATTTAATTCCACATGAACAGAGGGTCAAGGAATTTTGACAAAACTGCTGCTCACAAAAAGTTGACTTTGCCTTTAAAGTTTTTGTGTGTTTAATATTTAAAGTCAGATACCTCCATTCATCCAACAGTAGCCTGGGGCCTTCAATAATATGACATAGTGGCTTTATATACTTATTTCAGACTTAAAAAGGTCTTTCATAAGATCTCTCTCCACTCTGTTTTAAAACCATCAGCTAATGTTTTCAAGGATTTGCCAAGTAAATACTCCAAGTTACCTTAAACTTCCAGGTCTAACTGTCCTGATGTAATTCTTTTTAATTGGCACAGATGTGCCAATAATGGTTTAGATCAGTTCCTATTAAACAGATTGGACTGCACAAAGTTCTTACTAATATATTCAGGGTAAAGCTATTTAACCTTAATCTACAGGATTTAAATAAAACCTGTTAATTTTCTCACCAGATCCAAGGAGATAAACTTCAGATCCAAGGAGTTAAGATATTATGGTGTTGGTCAAAAAAAGCAATGAAAATATTGACATAAATTCTTAATACCCCCAATATTACTATAGAGTTGATATGGGTTATGCGAAGCACCATGACTGCGAGCCACTCCTTCACAAAGGGCTGTTCCCACTAAAACCTCACAGTGCTCGTCAGCACATTAAGGTTTTGATATCCTGAGGTTAGACAAAACCAAACCAAACCTGTTTAATGTCCAAATCAGAATTTCTCCAGCTAGCCTGAACACATCACCCCTTTTCTTGTAATTCCTAATGCCATACAAACTTGGGGACAGGAACACCTGCTTTTATGTTTCTGTTGTCCTTCCTAGCACAATAGCTGGCCTATAGGAGGAACTCAGCAAAAGGTTTAGAAAGTGACTATGATAAAATGTGTGCCTGTACTCTTGGAGGCTATGAAGATTATATTATGTAATTTAGGGACAGGAAACTTCATCTTCTGTAGTAACCCTAGCATTTACATTCATGTCTTCTGCACATTCCAATATGGTCCACTAGGAAAACGTATCTTGAGTGAAAACAGAAGCATCTTTATGAAATACTAGAGGCCTGGTGCATGAAATTTGTGCATGGGTATGGTCCCTAGGCCTGGCCTGTGATCAGGGCCAACTTCCTCAGCTGCCCGCAGCCAGCCTCGCCCCCTGCCGCCACCCACCCCCGGTTCCCCGTTTGCCATCGGGTGATCAGAGCCTGCCGGTCGGGGAAAGATACCAAGAGGTGGTCAGTGAGCCTCATAGTGACTGGTCTAGCGGTCGTTCTGGTCATTCTGCCATTAGGATAAATTGCATATTACCCTTTTATTATATAGGAATAGAGGCCTGGTGCATGGGTGAAGGCTGGCTGGCCTGCCCTGAAGGGGGCCCTGGATCAGGGTGGGGGTCACCACTGGGGTGGGCCCAGCCTGGGTGAATGGCCGTGGGCAGTTTGCAGGCTGGCCACAACCCTGATTAGGGTGGGGGTCCCTGCTGGGGGGCAGGGCCGGCCTGGGTGAGGGGCCATGGGCAGTTTGCAGGCCGGCCACACCCCCAGCTTTGTCAGGATGGACCTCCAGAATGACGCCCAGAAGACATCTGGTTATCTGGTTTAATTAGCATATTATCCTTTTATTAGTATAGATGGGAAATCTAACAAAAAAAAAGATGTGATGCACATTAGGAAGGTATTGCTTTATTGTTCTTGTCTCTGTGCAGGATTTTCCCACCATGACCCAATGTTCACCATTATTTAGCATTTAATAGAAATCTTTCTCCACTGGTAGATCAGCATGTAAAGAAGACAAGTTCTTAAAAACAGATTGATGTGGGAAAAGCTGAGAGGCTGAAAGTAGATAGTATCAAGTTATATGAGAGCTCCTGCAGAGAAAATCTCATGGACACAGGAGTTTGGTACTGTGATTTTGGTCAGAGTAAACCAAAGATGGTCCAGGATATAACTGAAGTGATCACAGTGGGATATTTGGCCACAAAAGACAAATAAATAAATTGTGCATTGAATTCTTTACAGGGCTCTGCAATTCAGATAGCATTGTAAATTCTTTATTGCTATTTAATAGGAATAATTGGAAATAATGTTAATGTACTGTATATAGCAACAGACTGCTGAGTTGATTAATTTAACAATCCTGAGCATTTATAAAGTGAACTACTATTATATTTGCATATCTCCATGACATGTTATAACACATGATAATTTATTAGGGAGAAAGCATTTTAAAAAAAAATCAGTTGTATATAAATGCTCCCTGAATTTGAAGTGCTGGCAACTTCTGCCTCCAGGGGAACTCATTTTCCTCCATTTTAGCTAGTCATTGTTGAAAGACCTCAATTATAAACTCAAATTTTGGTTGTAAAAATGAGACTGGCGGCACCTGAAAAAGAAAAATGCAAAGTGAACAATATCACTTTTTCTGCTGGTATAAGTTGCTAATAAGTTAGTTGTAAGTATTCATGAGCTGACAGTGTTTGGAGTGCTTTAACGTATATCATTCACAAGGACCAACTGTAGTCGGTGTTTGGCAATGCTGAAGAGTATAGACTTCAGCTATGTCTGCTAGAGAATGTAGGCCAATTGTAGCAAGGGTAGATATGCTATTGTTTATAAAACACTCATGGAAAGCAACTAATTACATTTTGCTGTTTTTGCTTTCATATTCCTGCTTTTTGGATTGTGGACTTGTTCCATCCATTGGTAAACCTGTGGCATCATCCTTGGTTGAAGTTGAATCGGGAGCAAAAGTTCTTTTGGTAAATGCTGGCAAGGTAAAAGAAAAGAGAAAAATCAACCTAAGTGAACATAATCCCTGGACCAAAACATTGTAAATAATCATATTTCACCTAGTTTTCTGTCAACTTTACATGGCCTAACAGACCTTCAATGTAGGAATAAATTTAGCCAGTTTACTATATTTTCAAAAAACATCCATGTGATTTAATTTGGGAGAGGGGAATATGAAGTATCTGAGAGTGGAAGATGTGTGTGTGGCCAGTATATAATGATGTAAAGTACACAGAATTTTGGAGTGAGAAATCTTAAGGGCCTCCTTTATGCAGAATATTGTTTGTTTCACCAAAGGAAATTGAGACTAGAGTTAGAATTTAACGTATTCTGTGTGTGTGTGTGTGTGTGTGTGTGTTACTACCTCTTAACATCTCCTGTGAATTCCAGCCACCTATATCCAACTATGTGAAATCTTCCTGCCTGATTTCAAATCTCAGATGCCTGCCCATCCTTTTCTCTTCTCCACCTTCAAAAATGAAACACTCAATCACTTAGTTTCTCAGACCTTGGTTCCTTACTTCCTTTGTCCTGCCTCTTGCACCATCCAATTTAAGACTGAGTTCTGATGGTTATGCCTCCAAGTTCTACTTGACACTACGGTGGGGCCTTGACTTACGAATGTCCCGACTAATGAGTTTTTTGAGATACCAGCTGTCTCTCGGCTGATTTTTTGCATTGAGTTGACAGAGTAATTTGAGTTAACGAGCTCCTTAACGAGCTCGGTCTTGGAACTCATAAGTCAAGGCCCCACTGTATTTCTGTTATCATCACACCAGCCCAAGTTACCATTCCCTCTTTTCCTGTTTTCTTCTTGCCCCTTTCTCCATACCACAACCAGAGCTACCTTTTTTAAAAAAATTCTCACCTGAGGGTATGTTTTTATTGATTTGGGGGAGACAGAGGAAAAAGAGAGAGAGAGAGAGAGAGAGAGAGAGAGAGAGAGAGAGAGAGAGAGAGAAACATCGATAGTTACCTCCCATACAAGCCCCAACCAGGGACTGAATCCATGACATTTTAGTGTATGAGATGATGCTCCACCCAACTGGGCCATCTGGCCAGGCCACAACCAGAGTTATTATTTAAGAGGTAAATCAGAGTAGGTCATTCTCCTGCATAACCCCCCACCACATGCACACACTCACACACCACCACCATCACCATCATCACCACCACCAATGGCCTCCCAGTGAACTTGGAATAAAATCCAAACATCTTCCTTTAGCTCCCTGGGGACCTCATCTCTCTCTCTCTCTCTCTCTCTCTCTCTCTCTCTCTCTCTCTCTCTCTCTCTCTCTCTCTCTCTCTCTCTCTCTCTCTCTCTCTCTCTCTGTGTGTCTCTCCATTCCTCACTCTCACTGATTCATTCACTCATTCAGTGTTCCATCTCTCCAGAAGACCATGTCCCTTTCTTCTCTGGGTACTTTGCACTTTTATTGCTCCCTCTCAAAGGAAAACTTTCCACTCAATTTAAATTCAGTGGCTTCTTCTTACCATTCAAGTTTCAGCTCAGTTGTAACCTCCTCAGAAAAATATCTGCTGATCACTCATTTAAGGGAGCAGCCCTGTTCCAGGTGCCTTCCATCATTTCACCTTTAAACCACAATCACTATTTCAAATTGTTTACTTGTTTACTACCTATTCCTCCATGAGATGAGGTGACCTCTCCTGTCTTGTTCACTATTGTGTCCCCCAGAACCTCCTGCACAGCCTCTTAGCAAATGTTGCTTGAATAACTGAATGTACTTAAGGAATTTTTAAGAGATAGCCAATTAGGGATTTTCCAGTTGCTTTCTAGAAAGCATCTAGAGCAGTGGTTCTCAACCTCTGGCTGCACATTAGAATCACCTGGGAATCTTTTTAAAATCCTGATTTCTGGGCCTCATCCTCCGGAAATTCTGTTTCTTTGTTACTAATGTTGTGGCCCCACCCCATAACGAAGAAACAGAATTTCCAGAGGATGAGGCCCAGAAATCAGGATTTTAAAGATTCCCAGGTGATTCTAATGTGCAGCCAAGGTTGAGAACCACTGAAGAGAGTACCTTGTCAAATTGCACTAATCAGAAAATATTTGGCACCTAATGGTCAGTGAAAAGATAGACACACACACACACGCACACACACACACATACACACACTCCTTATCATGTAAAATGAACCTATAAAAATGGAGAAACAGAAAGGCTGGTGCTTTCATGAAATAAAAAAAACCCTTTCAAAACCAAAAAACATTTTTCTACCTGTCAGTACTGCAATATTTTTATGGCCATAAATCCTTGGCATTTTATGTGTAAAGTGGAGGACCACATAGGAAGTGTCTATTCAGAGTTAGGTGGGTGGATCCTGACACTCAGAGCAGAAGTGAAAAGTGTGTGCTATTCTGGTAGCAGAAACATTGTTTCACCCGAGGGACTTAAACTCTCACTACAGGCATGTTCTAACGTAAATTGAGAATACTTAACTTTTCTTTCCCTTTTAGAGCAACATAAACCGAGGTAAGTAAATAAAATAGGGTCCTTTTTTTAGCAACTTTCACTGGTTTGCTTTCCTAAGACTATCAAGTCAAATTAATATGCATGGTTCATTCCCAACACCTATAATAATCCTCAGATAACATTTTTCCTATGAAAAATCAGTTCTTTCCTTTTGGGATCATGCATTTATTTAAATAAATATTATTTAAAACCATTTTAGAATTACAAGAAAATTTGCAATCCCCATATATTTTTAAAACTTAATTCAGAGATACCAACTCCACAAATATCAAGCATTTAGTCTCAAAGGACTGGAGACTCGAGAAGTCATCACATGACTCCAGCCTCACTCACATCTGGTCTGGTTCTGGCCTCAGGACTGTAGGCCAGTCCTGGAGTGTGTCCCTTTAGCCTAAAAGGAGCTATACATGGAGACTAGTGGTCAGTCACTACTTATAAAAAGTAAAAATGACAGTTTCAAAAGCTTGCATTATGAGTCTCTCTTACTTACTAAGCCCCCACTGTCTACAGCTGAAGGTAATGGAATCCAAGTCTTCTAAAAGAGTGTCCTGAATCTCGGCCATAACTTCCAGCCAGCCAGGATAAATTTGGTCGTAATCATGGCTCTAAAGAATGGATTTCTGTGTTCCCATTTCCAATGGTAATATAAACTTACAATTTATACATTTCTCCCCTTCTTCCTGGCAGAAGGAATCTACCTTTTCTTGAATTGACCTGAACTATACAAAGCTGACATAAATTACTACTGAAAACAAACTTTCATTAATGCTGGATCATTTCAGAGACCACAAATTATGCAGTATTTTCCCACTTCCTTTGTTTTTTCCACGGTCAGTGATTCTTTGCTGTAGTTTGGTCACAGTTTGACAGGGCACCTAAGTCAGCAGAATGAGTGCCTTAGCATCTACAGCATAGACAGAAGGGCCCCATCCAGTACAAATCCCAACTCGAGGAGGAAGGAGCCTGTTCTGTGGGCTCATAAACTCATGTCCATTCAGCTCCTGTTATTTACTCCTCATGTCCCCACACTGGTCTCAACTGCTCTAAACTCCAACCTCTAGCCTTCATGGTTCATTCAGAAGGTAATCAAACACTTGCTAGTATGAGATTCCTTTTTAGACTAAGCACACATACACATATCAAAGAGCACCAAAAGGCTACATACAAAGACTGCAGTCTCTTGCCCCATCCCTCCCAATCCCACAATCCTGATCCCAAGGGTCAACCATAATCAACTCTTTTAGCTTTATTTTCTGTATTTACTTCAATTCTTGTAAATACAAGAAGCTTATATGGCTATTTTTTTATTTATCATTTTTAGATTTATCCACACCCATCCACTTCTCTTCATCTCATCCTTCCTATATAGTTACATCTGAACTTCGAGTTATGTCAATAGTGAGTATTTATATTATACTACGACTATGTAAATATGGCTCACACAACCTAATAGGTATGCTATGGAAATGCTTCTTTTCTTGCTCATTCTTTTCCCTCTGGAATTAGTAATTGACCCATGTTTTTATTTTTATTTGCTCTTTCTCTATGACCACCTGTAATTGTTTCTAATAATTCAATAAGATTTGCCATATTTCTATGAGTAGTTTTTTTCTAAGGTTCTCAAGTGAAGCAAATATGAAAGAACTGAAGAACATGAGTGTCCAGATTAAAAGGGCTCACCCAGCAAGTAGCTTGTAAAGGGAGTAAGGCAAGCCCACAGGGAGGCTTATCATCATGAAACCTGGTGGGGTTAAAGGTCCTAAAAGTTCCTGGTGCTGCATGGGGAGTTAGTGGTGATGGAAAAGATCACTTCTAAGGAGTAGGAGTCAAAACAGTAAAGACATAAAGTTTTCAACAGCAACACTGGATTTTGGAAGATAATTACGCAATGACTTCAGAAGGAGTGGTTTTCAACATAAAATTTTATAGCCAGCCAAAGTTTCACCAGAATGAGGGGGAAGAAATCCATTTTCAGAAAGACAAAAGCAAAACATTCACCTCCCTTTTTGAAATGAGCAGAGAAAGGCCCGGGATCTGAGGCCCACGGGCATCAACATAGAAAGAGGGTGAGGGGAGCCTCAGGATGACCGCAGTGCACCAGGTCCCTGTGGGTGGGCCTTTTTAACCCCCCACTTCCGGCCTTTCTTCTGTTTTCCTTGTTCTCTCATCCCAACACTCTCGCTAATCAGGTATTCTCCCTCTTGAACTGAATTTATAAATATCTTATCTTTTCCTTCCTATTGTGCCATATTTTTTTCCTCCTACTCTTTGTGATTTTTCTCAACTTCATTTTTCACCTTTCTAATTTAACATATTTTAAATTTCTGAGAACTTTATCCTGTGTTCCTTTTTCTTTGCATCTTGCTCCTGTTTTTAATGGATATAATATTTCCTCTCATATCTGAGGGCATTAATACTTTTAAAGACAGCTTCATTCCTTGGATTATGAATTTACAGTAGGTGCTGTTTTTTTTTGTTGGTGTTGACATCTCTCCTTTGTAATTTTAGAAATTTAAATGGAGGTTAAAGAAAAATGACAGAACAATTTCTATGAATAAGATGAAATAGTTTGTGCTACAAAAATGAAGTATTCAGGGTGATCCTAATCTACTTCTAAGATACCACATATGAAAAAACATATAAACCTCAAGCTTCATTAGAAAATCAAATAAGAATAAATGTGATTTCTAGGAATAAGTTTAATTCAATAACATAAAATGTTTAACAATAAGGTACCTTTGAAGAAACCTTCTAAAGTATCCTTCAAAATATTTAGGTAGATATGTGAGAAAAATCATAAAATAAATTTGTCAAAAATAAGAGTAAAACATAGGCTATCTATAATAATAAAAGGGTAATATGCTAATTAAACTGGATGTCTTCCAGACATCATTCCGGTCGTCCTTCCTGATGAAGCCGGGGTGGAGGGAAGCCAGCCGGTCCCGGATACCAGCGGGTGGCCTGAGGGAAGCCAGCCCAGGTCCTGGGTGCCTGCAGGTGGCCCGAGGGAAGCCAGCCTGGGTCCCAGGTGCTGGAGGGAAGCCGGTGCCAGCAGCTGGGGGAAGGAAGGCCTATTCTTGCACGAATTTTTGTGCATCGGGCCTCTAGTGTTTTAATAAAATACTTACATCATTTACCAATTAATTAAATTAATAAAGAAGTTTACTACATTTTGCAAAAGATTTTTATTGCCTTTTATAGAGAGAGGAAGGGGGGAGAGAGAGAGAGAGAGAGAGAGAGAGAGAGAGAGAGAGAGACATCGATGTTAGAGAGAAACATTTATTGGTTGTCTCCTGCACACCCCCAACTGGGGATCATGCTGGAAACCCAGGCATGTGCCCTGAATGAGAACTGAACTGGCAACCTTTTGGTGCACAGGATGACGCCCAATAAACTGAACCACAACAACTAGGACAAGAGGTTTACTTTTGAAGGTAAATTTTCAGTCAGATTTTACAGTATAGGCAATAATACACATTTTTAACACTAATTATGTTCTCAGTGATATTTTCTTCCTACTCTTATTTAACTGTAGTTCCATGTAAGTGAGATAATTTATATGGAAACAAATGGCTGCCTATGAGGATTATAATATATCTTAGAGAAATGACCACAGCTGGTCATGAAATGCTACTGAGCAGAAAGCTAAAAACAGTTTCTCTCACTGCCTGTCATAATATTAAAAAAAAATTCTAAAAGTTGTGATGCTTTCCTCCCCCTAATGTCTTCTAACCACTTCCTTCTAGGTGCCTTTTTGGGGCGCCTTATGAAGGTCACAATGGCAGAATTAAACGGCCGTGGAGCAATGACTTGGTCACGGTGCTGTTTATCTCCAGGCCAAGCATGTGAATGCCTTGATGGATGGGATGGAATGTTTGATGGTGTTTTGCCCACCCTTTTCTTCCATGTTTGTACGTAGAGCTCGGGAAGTATGTCTCAGTGCTGCGGCTGATGCAATGGTGTGAGCACACTCCACCATGGCATGCTTCCTCGGCACACCAGGAAGTAGCAATGCCCGCCTGAACGAACTCCTAGAGCCACGTGCACAGTACCCCAGCCTTTCAGCCATTGGTCACCTGTAGCAACGTGTCTCCCTCTGATTGGTCCCCTCATGCTATATATACCCCTGTAGTTCCACAATAAAACGGATCTGCGTCACTGAAACTGGTCTCCGGAGTCGTGCATGCAGACGCCCTAGCGCGTTGGGGCTCCGTCGTCCTCACCCCCGAGGGACCCCCTGCTTCACATGTTCATATATATCACACAGCCCTGGGGAAATTTTTCCATTTCTTAATATGAAAAATAAGAAATTTGACCTATGTATATCAGATCCTAAGGTATTATAACCAACTTGAGATAACAATCTATATTAAAGAGTGGCTGCCATATTAGAATAGCAGAGGATTTATGCAGATATATAAAGTCACTTGGTAAATGGTTAAGACAAGGAAGAGAAAATGCTTAGCTCTTGGAAAAAAATCATCATGATACAATGAAAACCAAAACATTATCAGAAACTAAAAAATATTTATTCAATGAATCCATAAATATAAATCAGCAAAAATGAGAATTATCACTTTTGGATTTGACCTACTTCCTTGTGGTTTATTTTGGTATTTTATTTTATAGTAACCTAGATTTTTTAAAATAAGAGGGTTTTCAAGATTTTATGTACAAACTCTATGCCTATGGTAAACTGAAGAGCTAAATGATTATTTAAATAAGAATTAATTAAATAACATTTGAGTCCTAGTGGTTTGGATAAAAGTAGACTTAAAAAAATTCCTATACTCATTTATTTAATATTAATTGAGTATTCACTATGTGCCCATTACTATGCAGGATGCTGAAGAAACAGTGATGAACAGAACACACATCATACCTATCATCATGCGTTCAATCTTCAGTTAACAGAGGAATCAATAAAAAAAAATAAGTCACTCAAACAACAAATAACTTCATAATTATTCTGAGAAGGGTTTTAAAGAAAAATTGGAATGCATTGTGGGCACTCATAACAGAAACCGTACTGAAAACTGTAACTTCTGAAGGCTTCTTTAAGGACATTACATATAAGCTGAAACTTGAAGAAGGGGAGGGGTGGGTGGTGGGAGATGGTATCCTGATTTAAGAGACCCTACACCTTGTTGGTGTGGATGATCTACTATCAACATTTACAGTGTATTCACAGAATGAAATCTAGCCTGTAATCACATTAATAACCTTATTCTTTGCAAAAGATTATATTTTTCTGAATAGTTCTATGCAAAGATTTTCCACTCTTTGGTGATTTGAATTGTATTGTAATACCCACTAACTTCCTTTACCCATTCATCCACAGTTACCAATGATCTCCACACATACAAAATTTGCTTAATTAAAATTATTACCTTGGATGATTTATTTTAAGTTTTTCTGATAAGGGTAAGGTCTATAAAAGGGGGATCCCATATATATTTGTAGTAAATTGGATGATATTGTAAGTGTACTCAAGGGGCATTATTTGTATGATTCGTAATGAAAATTTTTTCAAACACATAACATGAATATTATTATCATGTATTGGCCTTACATTTTAATCTTCCCATGAGTTGCATTTTCTTAAATCCAATTTAAAAGCAGTACCGGACTTCTTACTTACAGGCCGAGTGTGAAAACCGTGGAGCAGACAGAAAGCGACTGTGGTCCTGCCAAGAAGATGAGTGGTCTAGCCCATGAGCATGGGCACTTTCGGCGAAGGTTCGGTCATCCTAGATAAGACAGCACAGCATTTCAGTTCACTGGTTACAAAATACAAGAATAGGGATTCATTTAAAAGTTCTAAAGGTGAAACTGAGCCTCAATATACAAGCTACGTTATACATATAATTATAACCATTGTAAAAAATAAAACCTGTGCGTGTACAAAAAAAAAAAGAGAGAGAAGGAAATGACCTGAGTCATTCACAGCATGACATATTTCTTTCCAGTCTTTTTTCCCTGTGGGTAGGATTTGTAAACAGTGTTATAAAACTGATCATTTATTTGCCTTCATACTGTAAACATTTCTGAAGTCATCCTATTATCCTAACCTTTAGCATGTAGGTTACTCAGATACTATCTAGTGGATACACTATACTTAGCTAGTACAGCATGCTTTACTGGGCATTTAGGTGGCTTCCAAATTTTTCCTCCTATAAATAACACGGTGGAAACATCTTTAAATATATAACCTTTTCCATATTTGTGATATTCCTTATGACAAATTCTTAGGTGGAAATCTGGGTCAATAAAAACAATTTGATGCTTTAAATACATTGAGCTAGACTCCTTTCCATAATGATTATATTAAACCTCTTACTCATTCAATAAATATTTAATACCTAAATAAAAATGAACACAGAAGAGGTCCCTCTCTCATGGAATATATAAATGTGTCCTTTCCCCCAAACCTTCACTAAAAATGGGAATGATAACTCAAATAATTTTACTAATTAGACTTAAAATAGATGCTTTCCTACTTTTCTGTGATAGTAAAGTTGCAAATTTTTTCTCTTTTTTAAAATTATTTACACAATTCATTTTTTTCTTTCTTTCACTCATTCATTCAACAATAATGAACACCTATTATGTGCTGGTCAAGTAATGAACAAAATGAGGTATGTGGTCATGCAATTTTCTAGCTTGCAGAAGAAAAAGGCATTAAACAAATAATCTAAATAAATAACAATAAAATGAAAAACTATAAGTGTTATAAGAAGAAGAATAGGAAATAATAATAAGAATAAATTTAGATTTGAAACCTCCTCTGGGCAGTGATATTTAAAGAAATTTTTGAAAGCTGAGTATAAATCAATAAATCAGCTAGATGAAAACTTTTGGGTGGGTGGTGGGAGAGTTGGAGGTAAGGGGAGCAGAAGATAGAGGTCAGGGAATGATGTTCCAGACACGTGTGAAGATGTTGAGCTGAGAGTTTGTTGTTTCTGAAGAACTGAAGGAAGGCCCCATGGCTTAGGAACACTAAAGCTGAAAAGGGGTTACAATGAGATCGAGAGGTGGGGTTTGGATTTGGGAGGTTTTTCTTACATAAATCAGAAAGTCGGTCCAGGGTTTTCAGGAGAGGAATGGCATGCCTTCATTTATATTTCACAAAGATTACTCAGATCTCTTTAGGAAGAACAGATTGGAGTGGCACAGGTTTTGGTCTGAGGAAACCAGCTAAAAGACTGTAGCTGAGGATAACTGTGGGGCCAAGGGAGAGGAAGGGAGGAAGGGATCAAGGATATTGCCAAAGATTCTAGATGAGACAACTGCGGGTTAGGGGCCCCAGATTCCTCAAAACATACTACCACAAACAGCAGAGCCTCATGTAACATGGCAATCCGATGAATTAGTTGTTATTCTCTATACCAAGTGCCAAGTTTATATTTTATATCTTTATCACATAAGTACTTCGCAAATGAAAATGAAAGCCACAAAGAACATGTTCATTTACATTTGTAAAAGGCCCATTTACTCGAAGATATAACGATGGACATAATCCTCAGATGGTTCAAGTACATTAGCCTTCATGTACCAAAAGGGAGTTCAGGTCTATTTAAGATGAAGGCCCTTAGGTTTTCAATCAAATGATTTATAGTTTTGACTAGTTACAGGGATTTCATAAGAAACTGGAAGTCATTCACTACAGGACTTTTGGAAAGGAAAGGACATACATTGTGTCCAAATGTATTTCAACAGCTACTGTAGAATGAGCTGACAGCGGGCGGCTAGAGGCCGGGCAATGGACCTGGCTCTTACAGTCGGATGTGAAGTACTAAAGGCCTGGGAGGAGCTGGAAGATGCACAAACAGAAAGGAGAGTTAGTTCTCAAGCAATGCTAGAAATCTCCAGTCAGTCATGGTGTTTATATGAGGCATGAAAGAGAAAAGCGTAAGAAATGGTTTCCTGGTAAAAGACGCTTTAATGACTGTGAGCCAATAAGAGAAAGGAAAACTTAAGGAAACACAGACACCTGGACTGAAAAAAGACAGTGAGAGGAATGAAGTGGAGATTCAGGTTGGGGCTGAATGAAACAGACGGTGCAAAGACAGCCTCGCAGCGTGCCTACCAGAGGAAGGCTGAGGCACACAAAGATATTCAAGCCCTGCTCATTCTTCCCAAAAGGCATGGACTTAAATTTCTAAAGCAAAATCAACTGGATTCAAAGCACAGATTATATCTTTTCTGTTCACAGAAATAGAATACTTTCTATTTTAAATTATAAAACCAGTTTTGTGGCATATGACAGTTAAAATAGGACACTGATATTTCATATTTAGAACACTTGGAAAATATAGAAGAAAATGAGGAAAATAAATAATCCAGCAAGTTAAAAATAAACCTAGTAGCCAATGTAAGGGTAAATTTTTTCCAGTTCTCATTTGTAAATATCTTTATAATTGAGATCACCATTTGTTGACAATTTTTTTCTCTACTTTTTCATTTAATATTATATATGAGAATTTTCTCTGTCATCATTATCATTATGGTTAATCATTGTTTATTTTACTAACCTATTGTTGGAAATTTAAGGTGATTTCAGCTTCCTTCTATTATAAATAACCACTTGATAAACATATTGGTATATAAAGCTTTGTCCACATTTTAAATGTATTAATTTAGCATAGTGTTCTGGGAGTAGAATTACCGGGTGACATATTTTTAGGCTGTTTATTTGTATCTATTTAATCTAAGTTATCAAATTTATTGGCAGAGTTGTTCCTATGTATTTCCTAAGTATTCTTTTAATGTCTATAGAAATTCTAGTAATAGCCTTTCATCTCTAATATTGAAAACTTTATCTTCTCTCTTTTTTTCCTAATCAATCTGGATAGAGGTTTTTAAATTTTATTGCTTTTTCAAAAATCCTGGTTTTTATTTCACTTCTTTTCCTGTTTTGATAATTTCATTGATCTCTGCTCTTTATTATTTTCTTCTTTTTACTTAATTTACATTTGATTTGTCTTCATTTTCTAGCTTCTTAAGGTGGAAATTTGGATTACCTATTTGAGACTTTTCTTTTTTTATAATATACACATTTAATGTGATAAATTTACCTCTGAGCACTGTTTATCTGACTCTCACAAATTTTAATAAACTATACTTTTATTTTCATATAATTTTTTCTAATTTTTCTTTTGAGTTCTGCCATGGGTTATTTAGAAATATGTTATTTGGTTTCTAAATATTTGAAGATTTTCCAGATATCTTTCTGTTATTGATTTCTAGTTCCATTCCATTGTGGTTAGACAACAGACTTTGTATAATTTCAATCATTTTCAATTTATTGAGACTTGTTTTATCACCCAAAACATAGTCTGTTTTGGAGAATGTCTGATGTGCACTTAAGTATGTGTAGTCAGCTGTTGCTGGGTGGAGTATTGTGTAAATGTCAGTTAGGTCTGTTGGTTGATAGTGTTGTTCAAGTCTTCTATAATCTTTACTAATTTTCTGCCTATTGTTTTATCAGTGAGTGAAAGAAGAATATTGAAATCTCCAACTATAATTATGAATTTATTTATTTTTCCTTAGAGTTCTATCAGTTTTTGCTTCATGTATTTTGGCACTCTGTTAATAAGCACTCACAATTTAGGACTGTTGTCCCTTCCCTTTAAAATTGTTGACTTATTTAACCACTTACATTTTTTTTCTCATGTAGAAAATGAGGAAGCTTACCTCTGACATATCCTTAAGTTCCAACATTTTATGTCTTTAAAAGACTGCCAGAATCCCCTATATTACCATGAAACACAACTAAAGAAATGAAACCTCAAAGAACACCCTAAAAGAAAAATATTTCATAATCTTTTCAATAATCAACATACTAGAAGATTAAAAAAATACCTTCATGTCCTCCAATTATATACTGATGTTTAATTTGTGGAATTTCTATATAAGTAAATTTTACAAGGTGACCATAAGATGATTTTTTGTAATTCCTACCTACCCTTTAATCAAATACTTAAATATTAAAAAGAAAGTATTTGTTAAAAAGGAAGACGTTTTTGCAATTTTAGTAATCTTAGCTTTTGCTTTTTACCAATTCTTATATCCTTAGCACACGGACTTATTTTTATTGCTGTCTTAAGTCTCAACAAGTTAGTTAGCCAGAATTCCCTGCAAAAATTCCACTGGGTGCAGGGACTTGCATTTTCTAATATTTTCCCTGGGTTTCTTCCACTTCTCTTTCATAACCCACATTGTAATTGGTTTCTTAAAAGCTGTTCCAACCTGACTAAAATGTCTTTGCTAAACTGATCTGTAATGATTAATATTTAATGACGCCCACCAAGTATTTTTCTCTCCAGAATATTATAAGTTCAAAGTTTATAAGACAAGTGATACATTTAATTTTTTTTTATTTTAATTTATCCAACCCTTCCCCTGGAGAGAAGGAAAAAACACTTATGTGTTTCTGAGCCTGTGGCAGGAATGTTTTCCAGAACTCGTCTCCACACTAACAATGCGCTATCCCTCCAACTCGCCCCCGTTCTTTATTCCCAATCCTCCATCGGTGCTTAAAAATGCCTAACCTCTTCCTCAGTAGGTTTTATTCCTGTTTGAAAGGTAAAGCTGTGGAGACAGTTTATGTAAAGCCTGTCCTCCACATCTCAGTCTGCAAGGCTCCTACTTTAGCTGTTAACCTCCATGAGGGTGATGCTGTTATTGTCTCTATCTATTCATTCACCCATCCCAATTGTCCACACGTTAGCACAGTGTTATTTGCATTAAGGAACTAAAAAAATGGCCACAAAGGGTCATTTACTGTCTAAAGTACAGAAATGAAAGTTTGCCATGGTGGAAGTTGGAACATAGGAGACTGCTACTCTCGTATTCTCAGTTTCTGCATGTAAAAAATGAGGGTGCTGGGCCAGATCATCTCTAAGTCCTCTCGGCACGAACACTTTATGATTTCAGCCTATCTGAACAGAACCACTAAACAGTCAGCACTTCTAACCATTCACATGATCTTTATTACAGGAAATCCCAATGCACAGCACAAGTACCATCAACCCAAAGCCACAGTCATCCACAGGTGAACAGACTCATGACAACACTGTGCTAGGTCAGATCATCTGATAAATTTACCTTTGTCCAGTTGATACTTTATTGCATAAAATTTAATATTCCCAACCACTCACTAATGAAAAGGATCTATTCAGTCTTTTTTTTGTAACCTACTTCAGATTTGGCTCTGTATTACTTTAGTCTTTCAGAGGCCAAATCTAATCTACTCACAGTGGATACAAATTTGCCATAAACAATGACACTCAAAAGAATTTGCCACTTACTTAACTAACAAAGACAAAGATGTTTTAACGATGGTGCCTAATTGGACTTAGTATTTATTCTCTTAAAGTGACTATTTTAAAGAAAACAATGATTGTTTGCATGAACATTATTCAAGCATGTTTAATAAAAACTACTAAGACAGTTACTTGGTATTCTTTATGGTTTTAGTATGTAGAATTTTGAATTTGAGATTATTTAAAATGGATCTTTATAGATGAATTTCTTCTCAATCTTTCTATTGCTCTTGAGTAAATCACTGGGATGGCTGGAAGCTTGTTAAGGGAACTAGGTTTGGTAGAGTGGGGCTCAAGCAGGTTAAAAAATTAATGTGCTCATCTAAGTACCTATATTGATTCCTAAATAAACACTTTTGATCCATTGCTATTTTCAGATTTTATAATAAAGAAAAATCCCAATCCATTTGGCAACCTTTTGTTTAACTTCTAAAAGAGCAAAATGAAATCAACTAGTTAAATATTATGGCTGGCAAGTTAGCCTTGATCACTTCAAAAGAATAAAAATCTCTTCAGACTTAGCATGATTTGATTGCCTGCCAGGTTTCATATGTGTGAAATTAAATTTCTGTTAGAATTCTAGAAAGGCTGAAGCTAGAGAAAAATATGTACTCACAATTTAACATGTATGTGTTTGCTGTGTATTCTGGAGTCAAAGATGAGGCAGACAGTATCTGCCCTCAAAAGTCCTACAATCTAGCAGAACCACATTTCCAAAATTTCAGTATTCAACTATAGTTATACTTACTATTTTCTTTTATGTTAACTTACAGATTAATTAGCTTTGCACCTTAAATCTCTATATAAGAGGGGTTTAAAGAATGGCAAACTGGCTAAGATTGGGAGAAGCATAGAGATATATTTGCACAGCAGTTTATATATGATTTCTTGTTGAAGCATGGAGAGAGGTAGTTATAAATGAGATCATCGGGGCATGATGTGGTTAACTCTCCCTCAAATTCCCCCATAGTTGACAGTATTATTACCAAGCAATTTTTGTAAAATTACCTGAAAAATACAATAGTGATATGTTTTAATAGTCATTAAATAAAAATCACCTATAATCTTGATTTGCATCAGGAGTTAATGCACAGCATGCTTTAGAAGCTACTATTGTAAAAGATTTAAGGTATGTACAGAAATAGCTGACCTAAGAGAGAAGATCTAACAGCCATTAATTGCTATAAGCAAAGTATAAACAAATCAGGAAGAGATTCAAGGAAGGAGAACTGGCTCCCAGGGGCAAAACCGTACTGAATACCATACGGACTCTTACTCCGAACAAATATGCCAAAGGGCTTCAGCCAGCTCTGCTTTCATAAACTGTGCTGAAAGACATCGTCAACACTTCCTCACCCACCTCATCTTATCCTATAAAACATCTGCTTCCTTAAAAAGAAGTTACATACTGACCCTTCCACTAAAGATTGAAAATCATGAATTTCCTTTTAGGAGGAGGAAGAATGGGAACAATGCATGCCTTCTGTGATTTTACTAAAAAAAACTCACTGCTAATTAAAACCATATATTTAGTATGTGCAGAGAGCAAAAAATGCAGGTAGCAAACAGGGACTTCTTGAACAAAACCACACTCCTCTGTGAATTCAGATTAGCAATGCTATGCCATTGGCTGACTTTCGAACATTCTGTTCTATCTGAAACAGCTGGGACAGCAGGGAGGAAACTGTCCGATAGAAACCCAATTAGGCCTGATGAAAGAGAGGCCATGAAATGCCTCTGCTGTCCCTACAAAGATAAAGAAAATATGTCAGATTCGGCTTTGAATTAAATTCTAAATATAAATTTTTAGAACAGACTTGGTCCAGTTACTTGGTCAACTTAGTACAATATTACATTATGCTCTCAGCAACTGTGCACGTCGCTCCTGCTGAAAATCTCGATGGATTTCTAGAAATCTGATAGTTCTTGTTCTGGTGATTGCCACGAGAGCAAATTGCAGGAGATGGCTCTAGCCTGGATTGTAAAAGAACCTGAGTTACTTCCTGCTAACCCTTCCCTCCACTAGCAGTGTGGTCATAGTGGACGTCTCGCCGCCTTCCTACATTAACAACAACATAAGAAGCCAGTTGCCAACATGGTTCTCTATTCCAACAGTTATTTAACTGTCAATAATAATACAGTCAGAGTTGTACAACTGTAATGCTAATAGCCACTCTCTTCCAAAGAGATGGGGATCAAATACTTTCCTGTACTTTGTCATCATAAACCATTTTTTCAAAAGACTATGGGTATCTTTCTTTTTTCTCTGAACTCCCATTTCAGTCTATTAAAGTCTCCATAACAGCATTTATCCCTTTCTCCTTTACACAACAGTTGTGTGTGTGGAGGCTTTGGATTCCTAAGGATGGGTAATTCTTTTTCTTATTATTCCATTCTTTTTAGCCCTTGCAGAGTGCCTGTGTACAGTAGAAACGCAATGTTTGTTGAATGTTGTATTTTAAAAAACAACAATAACAACAAACATGAATATTCCTCATTTAGAATGGAAGCTTCAAGAAGGCAAGGATCTTTGTCTATTTCTTTTAATGATGTGAGGCCCATGCATCTAGTAAGTTCCTGACACACAACTAACAATGAATGTTTGTTGAATGAATAGACAAATACTGTGATTTTCCTAAGAACATGCGAAGTATTTATTTGATTGGTAAATAAAGGAAAGAAAATGTTTTATATACATGCAAAGGAAGAAAGACCAGATTGGTAATTTCCACTTTCTCTAGACAAAGAATTGGGAAGCATTTTCTATAGAGGGTCAGAGAGTAAATATATTGGACATTTTGAGCCATACAGTTTCTGTTGTAACTACTCAACTCAACTGTTGAGAGTGAAAGACAATATGTGAATAAGTTTTCAGTAGAACCAACAAATTTAGTCCCTGCAACGTGCCTTTCTCTGAACTCTGTCCTAGCAAAACATGTAGGAAGTTAATAGCTGTTGAAATAATATATTATGGGCACGTTCTCTCTTGATAGAAAGAATCCCAATGCCTCTTATAAATGAAGTGTTTTCTTCAGAATGCCTGTGACTAACCTGAGGTAGCTTTTCTGATTAGCCATGAAGCCCAGAAATGATTAACAACATTCTCACTGATCATGGAAGTTCATGCTTTTTTTGAAGCTGCCTCCCCTCCCAGTCTTTTTAAATAAATTGTTTTCATAAGAAGCATGTAAGCAAATGATCATTGGTATCTGCAAATGGCAAAACTGTTCTCCCACATTTCCATATCTAATGACTACAAAAAATGTGATATTTATATGAGTTTTGTTAGATTGCTGCACTATTTCAGGCACGTGTTACATATGGTGACAGTCTACATATTCATCACTGAAATGAATCAACGTTTTACAAGGTTTAGATAGTACTAATGTGGAACACCGTCATCATATAATACACTTTCTGGCCCTTTCCTATACTTGCACTATCTATCTGCAAAACTTATTTCTCATTTTGCTAAGTGTTGGCCTCACTTACAAATCAGCTGCAAATGTAAGCAAGGTATATTGAGGTTTTAATTCTGGTTCAACCATTTAATTGTTCTAAAACTCTGCTTTCTTCAATGGTAAAAGGGGTGGGGGGAATGGTACCAACCCAATAGGGTTGCTGGGAAGATTATATGAGATAATGCATATAAAGTGTGCAACACCTACAAACAGGGCAATTTCATGTGAGTGGCTCAATAAGTAGTTATTATTATTTGCTATTGTTGTCTAAACCCCGTATTTCTGTTTAAGTTGGCAGCACCCCTGTAAGTGATGGAGAGATGCTGGAGTGTATGGGAGACTACTGGGAATGCTGGGAGATGATTCAGCAAACTTGAATTTTGCTATATGAAACAACAAGGTCCCTACTAGAGTCCCTAATGCCAATCTGTAAAAACCAAAGGTAAGGTGCTATAAAGCCACAGCATTCCCTCTTCACAGTAAGGGTATCAATAATGTGGCATAACAGTGTTCAGTTTTCTGGGGATTGAGAAAGTGGGGTGCTCATTTTAAGCATGCTAGGGAGGACTATAGAAATGAACAGTCATTATATCCACTGAGTGTTCTATTTGATTTCATTCAGGAGGCAGTAACTTCTTAGAAATATTATATTTGGCTGTAATGAGTAAATAGATACAGTGCAATGAATATTCATTCGTACATACTTAAGTTTCTAAGAATATAAAACAGCCCGAAGAGCCTTTAGCTATTTTTTTTTTCTAAACTGAATTGGCATGTACATTTGAATATCAGTGGATTCCTTTTAGGACAATGTTCCCCATGGGGGTCAATTTTGCCCTTGAAGTGCCATCTGGCAGTGTCTGGAAACATTTCTGGATGATACAACTTGGGATGGAGGAGTCTACTGGCATCTGCTTAGTGGGGATGCTGCTAAATAACCTACAATGCATGTGACCATCTCTACAACAGATATTGGACCCAAATGCAGATAATGCCAAGGTTGAGAAAGCTTGCTCTAGCTAATACCTGTTAAGAATCCAATGGGTTTGAAATCACCCACAGCACAGGTGAATCTTGAGGAGAATCTAGGGAATGGCGGGCTTTTTTGTCAATATGGTCAAATCTTTCTAGTGTCCTATATTGGTCTCACCCCCAAATTTTAAGTTCCCTGATTCATCTATAAGCATCCCCATTAATTAGTAGTATGGAGTTCATATCCTCATGGGAAGAATGATGAATGACAGATGACTGTATGTGCCAAGATTATAGTTTACAAAGTTCCCTATATGTTACTTTGCCTACTGGGGATGTCAGCACTGAGAGTGGCTGGGCTTACGCACAAGGAGTGCAACCGACCACCCACACTTAGCCTTTAACCAAGCAAGAGACCAGGGTTTCCCGGCTCAGGATTTCTTAAGCAGCATCGATTCCCATGGACAAACAACATATTGCTCCACAGTAGCATAAACATACACATTAGTTCCCAGGTAAAAATTATAGGCACTATCTTTTTATTCTCAACTCCCACGAAACTGAAAATCTATTTCATGCATCAGAGAATATCTTCTCTTACAGGAACCCTGCAGGAGCTGCTGTGAGGGCAGTAGCCAGGAACATGGAAAATACTCTAAGACTGAACATGTATATAAAGGACATTACTTTGAAGTTTCTGATTCTGTACTTGGGCTCATCTCGGCGCTGCTGAAGAGACTCTCGAGGAACTCTGTATTTGGAGTACCTCCCATCGGTTCTCTCAGATAAACTGTGGGAATCCTGGAAAAACAACAACACATCTAAACTGGTGGATGAAAGAAAAATCAGCACTTGAAATTAGAATACAAGTATTGGTATGGTATGCATGCATATGAGCATAACCAATGGACACAGACATAGGGGGGTGAGGGCTTGTGCTAGGGGATGGGGGCAGCGGGGGAGAGGTCAATGGGGGGAAAATGAGACGTATGTAATACTTTAAATAATAAAGAATTTAAATTTTAAAAAAGTATTGGTATGTAGAAAATAAACAATTATAAAAGTTTAGGGAGATACTTAGGGGAACCATACATCATTGATGAAGAAGAAATTGGTCACTTTGGATGACATGATAAAAATAAACCAGAGTCTGACATTGGTTATTTGCATTTTATTTACAACTAGTCCTGGTGCCAATCTGAAATGACTGACAGTTAGTTGAGAGGAATAAGTTTCAAGTAACAGGAAGTTTTCCAAAGATCATCATTAATGACATCTAGTAGTACCTGGCATCAAAAAGAATGTTACCTTTAAAACTAGCACCTATTTTTCACTAATTCTTAAATAACATTTTACTTTTTAACTATTATAGCACATAGATTTTTAAACTTAAGGATATCTCATCTGACCTCAAAAGCAAAAGGGTAAAAAGATTCCAGTAATAAAGAAATTAAAACACACACACACACACACACACACACAAAAAATTTCCTCAGCTGATGTCTCTCTCACCCTTCCTACCTTTCCTTCATTTTGCGGGGAGAGGCTAAAACAGTGCAAATAGTCAATATAGCCATTTATTTAGACAGCAACATTATGAATTAGAGAGTAATTAGAAAATTAGAATGAGAGCAACTGATTTTTGTATGTAAGAAAAATCATCTATGGGACTTAGTTCCCCAAATAGAAGGAGTATTAAAATTCCAAAGTTCTCATTTTTATGTAAAAAAACAGCTATAGCCCCTGTAAAGCTAAGAATGAGTTGCCCAAGGGTAGGCAATTTGTGGTGGATGGAGGCTTGGAACTCAATGCTACTCCCTTTTACCATTACAAATATGTAATATTTAAATGTGGGATTATAGAGCTGAACCACTTCTTTCAAAATGCTCCAATCAACTGAACAGGCCAGGGCTCTGTGAGGAACTTTAAAAAACTATAGTAGGTAAATCCACACATGTAATTAATTGGATTTTTAATGAAAAGCTTTGTGGTTAGATTTCATACCCCATGCTATCAATAAATGGCATGGGATATAAAATCTAAAACTCTACGCAGATTTCAATTCACATGCCACAATACAGGGATAACCTGTGCACCATCATCTCTCTCTCTCAAAAAAAAAACAACAGTACTCTGAAAAACAGAAACTCAAAGAAGATAATTTGTAAATTAAAATTATTTCTCACAAAAGTTATCTATTGTCAATGTAATGTGTAACCTGTTTTAATTCACAGGTATTTCTAAATCATAGTTAAAGTTTCTGAGGGCCAAATGAGCTTCTGGGAGTAGAGTAAGAGTCCCTATTTTCCCATATTGTGCTAATATATGCCCCATTATTTTCAATCTGACGTCACAAATGTCAATAATCTCTGATACGATGGAGTGTGAAACGTCCCAATGTTTTTTGGTCTTTCCTCCCTACCTACAATTTTCTTTGCACGTCGGAAAGATGTCAAGTGTTTTCACTCAAATAAAAATACTGAAAGAGACAAGCCAACTCTGTCTTACTCTGAAGCCCTTGAAACCTTCCAGTAGGCTGAGTTTCTCAGGCACAGACTCCAGATGGTCCAAGGCCACGCGGGTACTCTGGAAAAGAAAACATATGGAAATCAAACATTATAAAAAATTTATTAATACTCTCAGAACCCAATAACTAAAATTCATTTGTACCACTGCTATAAGCAGTTCAAGCTGTAGGCTTAGAAAATCAAATACAAACAGATAGAATAGTATTTCTAGGATAAATATATCTTTTTAAATCAGAAGAGTGACTTCCTTTTACAAAGTATATGAGATTCATTTGCAAGACTGACTCAGAAATGAAAACTCTTCCTGGACAATTGCTTTCAACTGATATTCTATGAGACTTTCTATGGAACATTTCATATTAAAATTAATCTGCAAACCCGCTTCAGTGAATATCAGAAATAAACCACAAGGTAATACCAAGAAATAGATGAATTTGCAGTTACTTATCTATGAAGCACATTAGAGATCCTCACATGTTGCCATTATAAAGAAGAAAAGAGTTCTCAATGATTATTTTAGTTAAAAGGAAAAGAGGATGGTTTTCAAGATTTGGGAGAAATATCTGAAATTAATATTTGTGACAGGAACAAAAGATACTGTTATTAATCAATTACTTACACAGTCTTTTGATTAGCTAGTGAGTCACAAATTTACATCTACCAATATAAACACTTAGAGGAAATTACCTAAAAGTTATTTTGAAGCCAATGTAAACTAAGAGCTTAAATCGTAGAATAATCCTGAGACTAGAGACTGTATCATATGCATTTCTCTATTTTTTATTTTTTTCTTTATTGATTACGGTATTACAAATGTGTCCTAACCCCTCCATTGTCTCCCCACCCCCCAATCCTGCACTCTATTTTTTATTTTGTTAATCCTCACCTTAGGATATTTTTTCCATTGATATATTTTTAGAGAGAATGGACGGGAGGGAGGGGAGAGAGAAACATCTATGTGAGAGAGACAGATTGACTGGTTGCCTCCTGCACGTGCCCCGAACAGGGCTCAGAATGAACCTGCAACCCACATACATGCCCTTGACTGGGAATCAAACCCGTGACTCTTCATTGTGCAGACTGACACTCTCCCACTGAGCCATACCAGTCAGGGCGCATATCTATATTTGTAGCCCTGTCACAGGGCCAGCACATAATAGGTAAGCAATAGATACTAGCTTTTAAATTTAAAATGAAATCAACGACAAGTCCCATGGCTGGTGCACGAGAAGTGAAGGTTCTTACGAGGACCTAGACATGAGTTTGCATAGTGTTGTTAAGTTAGTGGCCCCCTCTAGTCCATGTGCCCTCCCACATCTCCCATGTGAATGCTTCTGAACACTGCACTATGACATGTGTCACCTCTGGGATGACACAATTAAGAGCCTATGTGCTGGGCTCTTCCATCCTCATCTCTGCTAGGAGATCCTCAGAGGCCTCATGCTCCATATGGCATAGCTGCAAGATAGAGGAGAGCTCTCAGCCATACTGGACTTCATGGGAGTGAGACATCAACCTCTATTGTTTTAAGCCATGAGATGTCAGGTACGGTTAGACACCAATGCATAGCACAGCATCAATTACTGCAGATCATGCCTATAATTTCATAATTCAATTGTAGACTAATCAGGTAGTCACTGGCTTTGGGGGAGGTGGGAATAGCGGAGGCTCCAAATTATGAGTATATGAAGGTTTACTCCTTCAGGGGAAGTTCAGTTTTTCTGAAACTAGAGAAGATTAGGAACTGGTGTTCTCATTACTTGGTATACCCACTTTCACTTAATCTCTTATTTTAAATCTCCTATTGCTTTCCAATGCTATTCTCTGGCTTCATCTTCAACCCAAAGTTCCTCCAGAGAACACTCGTATGTCTCTGCAGGGTTTGTGGTGGGGCCAGGAGGGAGACAGAGAGTTGAAAGTCAAATTCCTCCTTGCAGATGCTTCCAATGTACTCCTTTCCACCTCTCCTCCTGCAGTAATAGTAACTCCAATTCAAAAGCCTTTGTGGAATTCTGAATGATGATGATATTGGCTTTCCAATGCTGTCCCCTTGACAGACACTTGAGTTTCACCTTCTGTGTTCTGAGTCACTTGACCATTTTTCTTTCCATGTTCTTTGACTTCGAGTCACTGATGTCTTCTAGTTGTCCATGGGTAAATCAGGGTTTCTATTTCTTCATATTCTTATTTTTCTAATGTTATTCTTTGAGAGAAAGGCACAAACACTGGTACTTCACCACTTTGAAATTGGAAGTCATGTGCTATTGCTTTAAGTTCCAAACATCTTCCTTTTCAAGTTCCACTTAAAGTATTGAGGATTTTGCTCCTTCTGGTCAACATTATATTCACTTCTTCATGTGTAGGAAAGATTCATCAAATAGCATGTTTCTTAACACAAGCCCCAACACAGAGGTTTAGGAGAGCAAGGAGTCTTAGCCACCATCGATGCTATAAGCATATAAAGTGTAAAACTATAAATTTCCTCAAGAAGTGTCTTGGCCCTTGAACAATATAATATAAATCAATGCCACGTCATTTTAAAGCAACATTTTAGGCCTTGAATAAAATTTTCATAAACAATCATTCCAATAAACTTGTGGTTTTAAAACTTTATTTCCCTTTTTATATCCCCTAATTTTTTCACATTCAGAAATGAGCCTGTGAATCTGAATTAAATGTTAAACACATTTTGTTTTTAAAATAAGGAAATGATCTTTTTCCTTACTGTAAAATTAAACATGTTATGCATATAGTTTTGCTTAAAAATTTCAGTCAACCAAGTGACTGCATCCATACACAAATGATGATACTAACACCCCGTTTTCTTTTTTGTAACATTTAGCACTAGTGTAGCATACTACCTGCCCACAGAGTGGCTTCAATGCATTTTGGTTGAATAAAGACAAAGGCAGAGTTAATATGTTCTATACAAACCACTGAACATTGGCCTCTTTATTAAAAATCAAAAAGCAAAAGTTTGCTATTGCATTTCTTTTCTCCAGTATAAAAACAAGATCAAGTGATAGAAACAACAGTAAAGTTCAGAAATCCTATTAGGCCCTGTGGCTCTTGCACCAAACTCTGTGGAGCAGTTTAACTGGTCCACAGCACATTTTTCTGTAATCCTCCCTTTGTTTCAGGTTACCGGGAAATTAAATAATATAGCATAACAACACAAATAGCAGCAATTAGGAATAAGAATGGTTTTTCACTGCTATTCTTAGATTCCTGTTTCTTGTAGACAAAGCTCAAGAAACAGATTTAACCATAGGAACATTTTAGTAAATACACTTCTTTTTATAAAAATGCACATGTGTATTTTCTTATGAACGTATAACAACCGCCATTTTCTTATAGTGCTGTTGGAATCAAGCGTTTTGAGGTTGAGATGACAAAGAAAGAAGATGCTGTCTATATTTTTATTTTAAAGTAAGCGTGTGCATTTTTTGGCACTACACAGATATTAAATAAACAAGGCTATGGAGCAGTTTATTTGGGTTCAAAAATGCAATTCTATTTCATTTGGAAAGAGATCCACTGCAAAACTTTCTTGACAAATGGTTGAAAGATGGTAAGAGGACCTGAGTAAACAAGTTTCAAGGAGAGGAAGGGTGAGATCACAAAAAAGAGAGACTGTCTGACTTTTTGCAGCGGTGACGGTGTCCAGCACAGCTGCACTGGCTTCACAGGGCCTTCTCCTCGTCCAAACTGCGTAAGACACTCACTGGGACAAAGCGCAACGGTAGCAGAGAACAGGATGGCAAAGCTACATTCTTCAAAGAGGCCCAGTGCTCAAAGGTGTGTGGATTTCTTGGACTACCAGCAAAACCTTCTATTTCTAGATGGAGCGTTATAAGAGAGGGCTAAAGATCAGACACACACTTAGAAGTGTTTATGTGCATCTTGGAGTAAGAGGTGCATAAGGCTTATTCAATTAAAATACCACCTGATGTGGCAATATGACATTAGTGCCTGTATGTGAGCTAAAATACAGAAGAAGTTTTGTCAACAAATTATATTTTGTTTTGCAACACAATTCTAGGCCTTCTTTAAAAAGCAAAAATATATAAAATTTGAGGATAGCATATCTTCCTTGGAAAACTTGGTAAAGAAGGCTTTTGGGGTATTTTCTCTCATTCAAAAGAATCTCTTTTTTTGTAATCCTCACTCGAGAATATTTTTCTATTGATCTTTTAGAGATACTGGAAGAGAGAAGGAAAGGCAGAGAGAAACATCGATGTGAAACACATTGATTGGACAGGCTCTGACTAGGGTCCAGGCTGGGGAGGAGCATGCAACCAAGGAATGTGCCCTTGACCAGAATCAAACCTGGGACCCTTTGGTATGCAGGCTGACACTATCCACTGAGCAAAACTGGCTAGGGCCAAAATAATATTTTAAATGATGAACTACATGAAATTTACAGAATCTGCCATTCCAGATTATTGCTTTCTTATTTTTTAGACATAACCAAGTTATGTTATAGCCAACCTATGACCTTATTATTAGTTTAATTTGGGGATTTTTTTTAAAGGAATGAGTTGAAGGAGAAAGGAGCACAGAGGAGAAAAATACAGTAAAACCTTGATATAATAGACTAATTTGGGTGATGGGGTGTTCGGTATTTAATCAAGTAGGTTTTCTGAATACATATATTAAAAAATTGACAAATTAGTTTGTTCATTCTTATGTAGACACATTTGTGTAATTAAAATTATGTATGAAAAGTATAATTTCATAGAAAAGTTTTTTATATGTTTTATAGTAATTTTGAATTTATACTGAAGGTCTAGTAAATGTGTGCATTTATCAGCCACCACGAGTAAGACAAATGCACATGGCTGGGCGTGGCTTAGGGCACATGGGAACTTTGCAGACACAAGTTAAAACTGCTGCAGAAAGTCACGCCATGCAACAACAGAACCAATTACCGGGAGCGACGCGGTGTGAATACGTGCTAATCATTTGAGGAATATTATTTACCAGCGGTGACCCTTGAATTTAAATATGTAGACTATGGTTGTAGTTATGTAATATGTTGGCGAAATTATGACAGCATTTTTTTTCCAACATATGGCCTATTCGTAAAAATTTGTTAAAAATAACAGTGAGTTAATAATGAAAAATATAACCTGTTAATTTAAATATAAGAAATCTTGGTTAAAAGCATTTTAAAATTAACAGGATATTAATTTTCAATATGACATATAGGCCGGGAATTTTGTCTGTTAAGTCAAAAGTCGGTTAAATTGAGGTCTGCAAAATGAAAGGTTTACTGTATAGCACAGATTATTTTTAAAGTTAGAATTTAAAAAATGATTGTTTTTGAGGACAGAGAATGCTTCTAAATAGATTCAAATTAAAGAAATAATAATAAAAAAAACTGGAAGAAAAATTAGGGACAGTAAAGTTGCATCAAATGATCTAGAAGTTGAAGAGACAAAGACGCGAACAAAACCTTTTTGTGGACCTAATCTGATAAAGCGGCAGAGTGTGATGTGAAGAGCAACCTCTTCCTGCAGATGAGATGACAGGGTTTTAGCCATGCTAGGCCATGACGGGGACAGGACAGAGGGCAGACACTGGAAATGCTAATCATTTTCTAGATACTGCAAATCCCTGACCCCAAGGTGTCAAGTCACATTCAAGTAAGCAATTCCATTTTCATCTTCTGTATTTAACTTGGAACCGAGGGCCCTGATACAGAACTCTGAAAAGGAATAATTGTTCTGGTGAGGTGGTGTCCAGGCTAATTTACTTAAAAGCACCTTGGTGAAGTGACCATAATTAATCTTCTCTGTTCTCAAAATAAAGGGTTGTTTTCTTTTTCAGAGATGCCCTGTGTTCTCGGAGAATGACAGAACAAAGTGATCATTTTCCATTGCTCCACACACAGCACTTGGATGCTGAAAGCGCATGTGAACAGTTAATCCCCGCACATGGATGAGTTGCTGGTGACAGGCAGATCAGATCTAAATAGAAGTCAGGTGAGGGATTTTATTTTTATCATTGTGGCTTTGAGAATTAATTCAAAAATAACTGAGATCAACTCTGCCTATACCTTTAAAGTTTGCTTTCATAATTAATCCTTTTCTGAACACTTAGAAACACTCTTTTGGATCTTGTACAAAGAATTTTCCTGGCCCACTGCTGCCAAAGTAATGACTGTCCAGAATAGTGTAAAGCCATCAAAAATTCAACTCAACTATCTCTTAAGGAATCCCAAGAACCAATCATTTGAAGTTACAGAAATGCATTTTGGTAGACAGCTCACTAAAGGTGAACTCTAAGTAGGTGAAGATGTTCTGCTAAGGGATGTCCTAATGGCTGAACAGAAGGGCAAGAGAAGACATGTGCAAATGTGTATATAGATAGATATTTATATTTATGTATACTTTTATATATTTAAATAAGAGAAAATGCACACACACACATACACATATATATCAGCCAGTTTCTGACTGCTTAGCCATTGGCTGTGAAAGATGGAGCAGAAAAACAATGGGAAAAATCCAGCTGCCAGTATTATTTGGTGAGCAAATTCACCTGACATTTGCCACAACTGACTGTTTTCCTGAAACTTTGATTGCTAGAAAGTTTTCGTCTTCTTTTTTCCTAAATGAAAGCCATGCATTCATTCAGTTGGATAACAATGGCGCTTTGTGCCCTGGTGGTTAGTATAAAAAGGAGTTGGTCTTGCCAAAACAATTTGAAATTTTGCACTGAGGCTCCACTGCTCCCTGCCTCACTTCATTTTAACATACTCAACTAAAACAAGTTCTGTAGCCTTTACTAGACACGTTTTAAAAAATAAGTAGCAAAAAGCATATGACTTTGGACATTTAAAATACGTTATGAGACCTAGAAAATATGCAGTACTCTGGAAATTAGTCAGGACTACACGGCACTTATACAGAAACTGGATAGGATATTCAGTCTTTCCTTTATCCAACAAGCACTTAGTAAACACCTGCTATGTACAAATCAAACTATAATATCACTATATCATACTTCATTCTGCTCAAGCTGACCAGATTGAAATCAAACATATTTTTTCCGTTCCTGAATGGAAATAAATTATTAGGGCAACAGCATGAGATATGTATATTACATTGCAATTTTTCATTAACTGTTTTCTCCCCCCCCCCCATTTAATTGGGAAATTTTAAGTATAGGGATTATGCCTTGCTGTTCTATGGTGTTAACACATAATAAATAAATAAATAAATATTTATTATATTTGGTGCTACAATTGCTTCTTGGTCATCTAGTAGTTCTATACATGAGATGCCATTTTAAAATTTTGCTAATGTGGCTGAAACCGGTTTGGCTCAGTGGATAGAGCATCGGCCTGCGGACTGAAGGGTCCCAGGTTTGATTCCGGTCAAGGGCATGTGCCTGGGTTGCAGGCACATCCCCAGTGGGAGATGTGCAGGAGGCGGCTGATCGATGTTTCTCATCGATGTTTCTAACTCTCTATCTCTCTCCCTTCCTCTCTGTAAAAAATCAATAAAATATATTAAAAAAAATTTTTTTTTGCTAATGTGAAAGATCGGATAATTTGCATTTAAGAATACTCCCATATGCTGTTAAGTGAATCTGGGTGTGTAAATTCTGGGATACACTCTAAGTGAAATAATGACATTGCAACAATAAGATTAAATTATGTGAGGACTCCTGCTCCCCACATTTTCTTAGGATATTCTAGAACAAAATACCCATGAGAAGTATCAATGAGAAAGATGAAATTTGAAGTATTTTATGTTGCTTCCCCTGCCATCTCCTTCTCTACCCCCCACATCTTCAGTTGGAGACTAGAGATGAGAACTTTGCTCTATATCAGTGGTTCTCAACCTATGGGTCGCGACCCCTTTGGGGGTCGAACGACCCTTTCACAGGGGTCGCCTAAATACATCCTGCATATCAGATATTTACATTATGATTCATAAAAGTAGCAAAATTACAGTTATGAAGTAGCAACGAAAATAATTTTATGGTTGGGGGTCACCACAACATGATGAACTGTATTAAAGGGTCATGGCATTAGGAAGGTTGAGAACCATTGCTTTTATTATTTCTAAGAAGGTGCAGACATAGGTATATATCTCAAAGTCATTCACAGCCCTACTTGAGGCATATACGCTCTCTCCCTCTCAAACTTAGAGGAAATTCAGTGCTTTAAAGAACTTCCTGGAGACGCAAACAAGATGGCTATCAATAGTGAAAAATGGGTCTATCAGATGTACGGCAATATCACTTGAAGTTCATTGTAACTTGCACACTGTGAGGACCACAGGAGATTCACCTGTAACAAAAACAAATAAACAACTTAAAACAAAAAGGTGGGGATACAGAATGACAGTTTGCTCCCAGATCCTGTGCTGGGGTCCAGCCCCAGCGGGTCCAGGGGTCCCCAAAGATGTGGACGGAGTCGACGAAGAAGGAATGACACAGAGACAGCATTCAGTTGATCAGCAGCCTAGCCAGGATCTCTAGCCAAGTTCTGGTCAGGATCTCCAGTGAAGTTCTGGTTAGGATCTCCAGCCAGGTTCTGTTTCCATGTTCTCTTGCTAGGTTCTCCAGCCAGGTTCTCCAGGTTCTCCAGCCAGGTTCTGTAGCCATGTTCCCTCGCTAGGTTCTCCAGCCAGGTTCTGTCCAGGTTCTCCAGCCAGGTTCAGTCACCAGGTTCTAGTCAGGTTCTCTTGCCATGTTCTATCCAGGTTCTGTAGCCAGGTTCTGTCTCTAGGTTCTTCAGCCATGTTCTCTCGCTAGGTTCTGTCTCTAGGTTCTGTGGCCAGTTTCTGTCCAGGATCTTTTGCCATGTTCTCTCCAGCGAAGTTCTTCTGTCTCTAGGTTCTGTGTAGGTTCTGTCTTCTAAGTTCTGTCTTGTTACATCTGTATTTATACCAGTTGATTCCAATCCTATCAATCTCTATTCCAAAGGTTAGGGTGTTTCTTATCTCCATTCCAGGGAGTAAAGATTATGTAGCTTAAGCATGATTGTTCGTAGTTAAAGTGATTAATTACCCGCCTGGCACTTAGTTGAGGTTTTATTCCCTCCCTAACTTCAGGGGAAAATCCTTACCTGGGGAAACAACCTTTCTCAGAGACCTTGGTTAAAACACATAGTGCCAAGAAGGTGAGCAAACATATTAAGAACAGTATGCCATATATGCCAGGTCCCTTGAAACAGCAAGCATGGACTGGCTCCAGGCAATCCTGGACCAAAACAATGTACTTTTGCTTACTTTTTACTATATCAGGAAAATTAGTAGTCACCATTTATTATTTGTTCCAATTTTTTAAACAAATAATTTAGTTGCTGATAAATAATTTGGAGAAAATAGAGTAAAAAATAACTTTAGTAGACATTTTAATGAGAATTGAAGCATATTACACATTCTCCGACTTTGAAAGTATGACTGCTATGGACCACTGAATAACTGTCATTCCCAATCCTGGAAAACACCATCTTCCAAATCCTGATCCCAGATTTCAAACGTGTTTCTAATGAGTTCCAGTTTATTATCACTTCACTTCTGTTCGTTCTTCTTTCACTTGTATCTTCAAAACACAGTATTTCTAAAACTGGGACAGCTCCTAATATTTTTAAATTGATAAGGCCATCTTCTTTACCGAATAATTTAATTATTTTTCATTTTTAGATTTCTAAGCATGATTGATCCAATGAAAATTTTCATCGCTATATCATCTTTCCTTTCCAATCACATTTTTTATAAATTTGATATTAATATTTGCCCACTTAGAAACCATATGAAGTTAATCTTGGTGCACAAACGTAACAAAAGATGAACGAGTACTGTCAAATATTCTCTGAGCAAAATGGGCTGGTACAGGCACTTGTTGCAAAATACTGCACGATGAAGTCCTTCTTGTTGAATAGCTAACTGGATGAGAGTTTCCAATTTCCTTTTTGTCTTTAGAAATATAGTGTTCATCATTGTTTCTTGAGTTTGCAAAAGTTCATCTAGGATATTATCATTTGAAGACTCATAAGCTGACTTTTTACTTATATAATCACTTTCACATCATCATTAGTATCTAGTGTACCACTGTCTGTCTCTTTATATTCATCTTTTGATTCATCTAATAACTGTGAAATGTCTTTCTCTGTCAGTTTTCTTTTCATTGTCATTATGTGAGAAAATGAGAAAATCTGAATTTCAATCTGAGTTCAATAAAAGTAATAATAATAATAATGGAAAAGCTTTAAAAATTTCTTCTTGAAAGAGAATATAATATCTCGTTGGAAGGTACTTCTCCATGGCATTGCTAGATGTCTTGTGATAGCTTTTGGACCAGAATATCTGCTCAAGGATGTTGTTTGTACAGCAAACAGACTTGGAAAATAGAGACAGTGTCTCCATCTGGGGCAAGGGTTCGATAGGGTTTTCTACAGCTAGTTTTATAAAATCGGGGGTTGCATAAACCCAGGGCTCGTCACATATAACACAAATTCACTGAGTGTGCACCACCACCTGGACCCACTTCCACACTGCGCCTACAAGACTTGGGGAGCAAAAGGAACCAATGCAAACATGTAGCTCATGGGGCCTGTTGTACTATGAACAATAAAGTCTTTGTCTGGTGTCTTCTCCAGCATCCATGAAAGTGTGGTCAGCTAATTTGGTAACTTGCAAACAACATAAAACCTCAGATTCTTGGTTCGTGATATACACTGGACAGCACAATAAGTAAACTGAAATATTATACTATAGTTCACTTGTAACATCCTTCTTTGTGGTTCTCTTATTCCTTCATTTTCATATTATTTTAGTCTTTTCTAGCAAAATTCAAAACAATTTATGGATAAAAATACAATAATTTCTAGTATTATAAAATAAGAAAATGTTTCAACATCAAGATCCATTATGCATCTTAGGTTTATAACAGGGTTCAACACACCAATATGGATTTTGCAAGACAGATGAGTTTTTCCTATTTTAAAAAAAGGAAAATTTCTCTTTGTTCTTTGAGAAATTAAAAAAAGAATAAAAGTAAAAAAATAAATTCTTACCAAAAGAAATAAAAATCAAGACTAGTACTATGGATGCTAGTGGTATACCGAAGGTTAAACCACCCTGAAAAGCTCTTTCTTTGACCCTTATCTTCGCTTCTCAGAACCCTCTTCATCTCCTCTCTCTGAGCCTTCCTAAACCACTTTTGTGGGGTGTGATATGAAGTCTGAGACTTTATGAAGTGCTTGCCTTACAGAGCCTTACGAGAGGAATTATGCTCCACACTTTGTCCTTTGCATGGAGTAGTTGGTTGTCGCATGTTGAATGGAGAAATGAATAAAGGTGCATGTATGTGTGAGGGGATTAACACAAAGGTAGTAAGAGCAGAAATGAGAAAGGAGAGATGAGGGAGTCGGGTAGTTTACATAATCTTAGTCAACATGCCAAAAGCAAATTGACAAAATTGCCAATTTATCCAATAAAAAACTTATTTATGAAACAACTTATTTGTTTTTGTCATTGTTCATATAGTTTCCAAAGAAAGTTTTTACAAATTGTTAACTTTGTTAAAATAAGGGAATTAGTGAAGTGGCGAATTCATGACTGGGCAAATTTGTCTTCAAAGTAAGGTATACAAAATCTTAAGTTTTAATAAGATGCTAAAATTAAATACTCTAGATTTTTGGAATTTAAGGAAAATGTTTGAGAAAGAATCTTACTACTGTTGTTTTGGTAGATTAGAAAAAAATACTGGGGTTAGAATATACAGCGGTAGCTAAAAAGGCAAGAAATTAATTCAGTGGAAATAAACAGCACCAAATGCAATAGACATGAGGGCAGAGTAATACCAAGCTCTACAGGGTGGACATTCTTAAAGGGCACATCGAAGAGGGCCAGATGCAGTGATTCTCAACCTTGCCTTCCGATTAGCATTATCTGAGAAGCTTTAAAAAATACTGGGATTTACCCCAGGTCAACCAAATCTGGGGTGGGAGTGTGTTGAATGAAGATTATTAGGATTATTAAATAAGGACTGTAAATCTAAATTTCTCAGAGCTGAATTTTGAAAAAATGGAATTGAATTTTGGAGGTGAAATCTGTATAACATAGAGTGCCAAGATACATAACCAACATTGCACAACTAGGATGAAAATTCAAATGTCTTGAGCAATGAGCCAAAACTGTCCAGTCTATATCCTGCTCTTGAGACTGTTGAAGGTGATGCACAAAGAAAGAATATTTTTAAAAATTAGAAAAGGTCTCTCCTAACCACTATCTCATTTGGTCTTCTTGGCAACCTGTGAGATAAACAAGATAAGCATTGGGCCCATTTTAGAGATAACAGAAATTGGGCTCAGAGAGATTCAGTGAGTTGCCCATGTCTAAGTGCCAGGACTCACAACCAGGTCTGCTAACTCCTGGTCCACCAAATCCAGATTCTTCTCTAAGAAATCTGGAGTTCACCTGGCTTTTTCCTTACTCTCTCACTAAACTCCAACATGTCTTGGAACAAATACATTCTTCTTCAAGGAAAAACTAATGTCTAATGAGGAGCTCTGAGGTATTACCAAGCAAAACAAGTTCTGAGAAATAAGAAATAAAGATGAAAACAGGAAGTTCTCTGAAAAGACATAAAGGGAGTACTTTATAGAATCCAAGTGTTTTAAGTCAGTGAGTTATCTTTAATATGCTTCTATGGTTAACATCTGAGGACAATAAAACAAACAAGTCAAAGATGCCCCACTGGCCTTTGCTGTGGATACAGGGAGAGAGTGAGATGCTAGTAGAGAAACACATTGAAGAAGCTCTAGAAAATCATTTATGGAACACCAGCTATGCAAAATAATTAAGAACAGAGCCTAAAGAGAATAATGGGAAGGGAAGGGCTATTTTGATGGTTTAGCCTTTTACTCTTTGATGTTTAAATACAATGTAATTGCGGGCAATGATAGGTTGAAATCATTTACTGATGTTAAATAATTAACGTAAGACAACTTTAGATATTTATATTAACAGTGCTAATAGTGAAAATTTATATCCTCCCTAGCCTTTCATCTGAGATCAAAGTTTATTAAAAGCCCTTAAACTTTATAAACACTGTGTGAGTGGAATTAAAGCTGGTATACAGATGCATGATAAAAAAACATAGACTGAGGCTTTTAATATCACTGAGCAAGCTCAAGACAGGACTGGTGAGGCAACCTAGGGACATGCCAACTCTCCAACATTCAAAATGAAGAAAACCAGATCAAAGTGGCTTTATGAAACTCCATTTACCATTGAGCTGAGGGCATGTGCTGACAATTCTAAATAGGGTCCAAGAATGTCAGTGTCCTATTTATGAGTCTACTTCTAGTCCTGCTAGAGGTAAATACAGAATCTGGTTGCTAATTATCTTCCTCTTCACTTTCTGTAATTCATTAGACACTTGTAAAGAGTTCCTGGCTTATGTCTTCATTACTCTAAGTCACAAGTGGAATATGTGGAATGAAAAGAACACTGTGCCACTAATGAAAAGAACACTATGTCTAATTGCAAATCACACTTGACAATTAAAAAACTACTCCATTATTCCCCCACCTATAGGGTGAGGGGTTTTCACATGAATCTCTAAGAATCCTTCAAATTGTAACATTACCTGAAACATGAGATCCATGGCAGCATGGACCTAATCTGCCATATGCCCTAGGACACTATTGAGACAGGGTAGGGATTCGATAAGTATCTGTAATATAATACTATATGGTTAAAATAGTTGATAGCAACTATTGGCAGAGTGGAAAGTTTGGATGTTTAAGTCCTCCTAGACTAGAAAATAGCTTTTAGGGAGAAGACCTTTTAACTATTACCTAGTCCAGTCCAATCATTTAAAAAAAAAAAAAAAAAAAAAAAGGAAATTAAAGGGTAGAGAGTTTAAGAAACTTGCCCAGGGTCCTGGGCCTGACTTTGACAGAGATATGACTAGAACCTAGCTTTTCTGACTCTCAATCAGATACTATTTAAACTAGGCATATAATTTCAACTGAAACTTATATGTAATTGATTAAAATTAGATGCACAAAATGAAAATTCCTCAAATCAGCTTCTCATTTAAGGCTACTTCAAAAATGTGTACAACATACACTATTCCCACCAATTATATGTATATTGAGGGTATAATACTAATACTTTGTTTTATTGTTAAGTTAGGATCTTAAAAAACAAATTAATACACAATTACTCTGGGATTTCACCCAGATATTCTCTCTTGAATAGAACAGAAAGCATTTCTTATATAGACTATTTTACAGAAGGATACCCATTGTGTTTTACAAAATATACTCATATTATCTTCACAATATAAAGAATGAGCTTTTTACCCAGAGAATGTGTTATGTCACTGATAGTGTTTAGAACAGAACTATTAAAATACATTACCAAGCAAGGCAGTTAGATGGGCAGTGTGACTACTTATCAGCATCAAATATGAAACTGCCAGTCTGACCTCCAAACACTGAGCAATTCAATAATTCTAAATTCATCTGCTGGGGAAGCCACATTTATTATGTAACTTCTCAATGATATCTTCCCTGTGTCACAGTGTTTATGAAAAATGGACAGGGCTGTAAGAAACCAGTTTTGCAGGCTGAAGTCTTACATTTTTTCATTGGTCATCACCCTTTGCTACAAGGTTGCAACTTTGAATAAAGAGCCTACTTGTTTTAAGTAGCATTTTCTTCATAGGACCATAAGCACCATCACGCTGTAGAAATGTAACCCTTTGAAGATGACCCCATTATTGGAAAACATACATATTTTAATACTGACTAACACAGAATACAAGCACTGTGTTTTGGGGCCAGGTGGTGAAAGGAGAATGTCTAGATTGTGGCAAGCAAGATCCCTCATGAGAGATTCATGAGGATATTCCGTTTGCCCTCTATGTGAATATACAGAAGGTAGGCTAACATTGGAGCAGTGGGAAACTTGGCAGAACGGGCAGGACAGGGTTTGTGCAAAACCCTTTTCCGGTTTCAGTTTGAATGGGTTCCCAGGAAGTGTCAAGTTCGAACAAATCCAAAATTTTACAATGTAGCTCAGCCAAGACCGCTGAGATTCACCTGATTCTGGGTCAAAACTGTACAGAGCACACTGCGTTTTATTTGGTGGGAAGCCAATCTGAATGAACTTTTCAGGCAACCTCAATGAGAGGCAAGTAGCCTTGGCAAAACCCAAAATGAACCTAACTTGATCTTTGGTTTTGAAACAGTAGATTCTGGCTTTATAAAGAGATAAAGGCAAGTTTTACTTAGCTTCAAGATTCTTACAAATACTTAGAAGAGGCATTGCAAATAATTTATGGTTATTTGGCCAGATTTACATACTCAAGTCAGTTATTTCCTGAGTTTAATGGGGACACCATAGTAAGTACATTAACTCTACTGGGCCCATGCACTCCTAAGTGCCCCAGAGCAGTATTTAGTGCCCTAACAAAGAATAACAGCCTCTCTTCAGTAACTCTCCCTGTAGAGTAAACTGCACATGTAGCAGGATAAGCACAATTAGTAGCCAGATCCAGGGCAGGAAGGAAGGCAAAATAAAAACTCCAGCCCATCCTGCATGGTTCAGTGGCTAAGCACCAACCTATGAACCAGGAGGTCGAGGTTCAATTCTGGGTCAGGGCACATGCCCAATGGGGGTCCTATAGGAGGAAGCCAATCAATGATTCTATCTCATCATTGATGTTTCTCTTTCCCCCTCCCTCTCCCTTCCTCTCTGAAATCAATAAAAATATATTTAAAAATAAATAAAAACTCCAACAACCATTGTCTATTCTATTGGCAAACATGTGAAATAAGAGTATATAGTGTTACTCAGTAATTTCCATAGAGACATATTGGCATAATCCTATCCTTGGGGCACCAAGATCTTGAATATAACTGGCATGCACAGTTCAAACCTGTCACCACTAGTATTAGCTGAAGGAATCCTATAGAGATGTATGAAAGACTCTAACAGGGTTTTAAAAATAAAAATCATATTTCTGAAAGTTTTCCAGTGTTTTGTAATTTTCTTAACACAGGCACATTTATGTATGCTTTTCTCCCTATAGCTATGGTTAGCATTTATCCTGTTAAGTAGTATTATCTCTGTACACTGAAAATAAGGAAGATTAGATTGTTTTAAGTAACTTTATTTTGAGGAACTGATGAAGCACTGACAAATTGAAAATATATAAGTACACATTTGTTCTAAGTCAATGGTTTTCAAATAGTCTAGTAGATATTCCCTAAGTAATTTTTAAACCTTTACATCTACCTTGTCTCTCCTGCCCCCCATTTTTAAGTTGTCTAAATGTTTTCATCATAAGTTTAGGTAGTTGCAAAGAATGAAATTTCTGTAATACTGTAAATATTTTCAAATAAAACTCATATTACTCCTATAATCTTACTCAGTGAATTTAAAATAGTTCAATAATTTGTTACCAACATTTATCCACTTAGAAAATAACTAAGATCCTCTTTAAAAGACAGACATTCTATATTGCTCCTTTTCCCTTTGAATTTATTTCCACTCTTTTTTACTTACAGACTGTTATTCTAATATAAAATACATTTATGCTTGCAAGACTTTTTAGTGGCTATCTTATCATACCACACACATCCTTCTCTGTAAAAGAAAAAAGTATATATACAGAGGATAACTGATTTTTAAGCATTCTGTGGCAATAATGCTCTGTTATATGATTTTTTGTGGATTAATTTATTATTAAAATTAATATTAAGCATTAAATTTTGAGAAAAAAATATTGAATGTAAAAAAACCCCCACAAATCTTCCAAAAGTGTATGTTTTAATGGGATAGGTATAGCTTCCCATTTGTTCTCTTGTACTGAATTAGCTCATGTATCCAGGCATAAATGCTAATTTTTGTTTAAAGACAGGGTTCCCTTTGAGACAGCATGGAGGGACCTGGAGAGTATTATGCTAAATGAAATAAGGCAGTCAGAGAAAGATAAGTATCACATGATCTCACTCATATGTGTAATCTAATGAACAAAATAAACTGATGAACAAAATAAATCCAGAGACAAAGAAGCATGGAACAAATTGTTGAATCTCAGAGGGAAGGTGGGGATGGGAAGAGATCAACCAAAGAACATGTATTCATATATGCATAACCCATGGACACAGATAATAGATTGGTGAAGGCCTGGGGTGGGGGTAGGTTTAAGGGGGTAAAAAGGGAACATACGTAATACTTTCAACGATAAATATTTAAAATATAAAATAAAATAAAGAAGACAGGGTTCAATTTCATATATATTTTTTGTTTCTACAGATGTAATCACTGAAAAATCTTATTCACATAAAAAAAAGTACAAGAATGAAAATAGTTTTGTTGTAACAATGACACTCAATTTCTTGAATGCCTTCCTAGTATTATGCAAAGATTGCATAGTGATCTGTCATAAAAATTAATTTTAATGATCTATTAGCTCAATCAAGTCCTCCCTTCAATTTTGTTGAAAACAAAGAATTAGAACCCACTTGACCTGCCAAAGAATTGTAATGTAGTTATTAAAGTCATTCACTTTCTGTTTCTGGAAAGTATATCAAAAAGACTTTATTTACCAAGACCTGTCAAGTAACTAAAACTGTTCTTTCAGCTAGATGTATTTCATAAGAATATGTATGCATAGTCCATGGACACAGACAATAGTGTGGTGAAGGCCCAGGGAGTGGGGGCTAGCTTGAGGTGGGCAAAATCTTAAATTTTCTCTTGCTTGGCACCCAGAAGTGTCTTGGCTATTCTAGAGTATCCTATATAATAAAAGCCTAGGTTGCATTGCACAACATCATCACAAGATGGCTGCCACAAGTTGGCTGGCAAGGTAGATACCCAGTTGGGGGCAAACAAGCCAGCAGGGGAGGGCAGTGGTGGGTGATCAGGCCAACAGGGGAGGGCAGTTGGGGGCTATCGGGCAGCAGGGGAGGTCAGGTGGGGGCGATAGGGCCTGTAGGTGAGCAGTTAGGCATAAATCAGGCCAGCAGGGGAGCTGTTAGGGGGCAATCAGGCTGGCAGGCAGAAGCGGTTAGGGGTAATCAGGCAGGCAGGCAGGCGATCGGTTAGAGCCAGCAGTCTCTGATTGTGAGAGGAATGTCCAACATCCCCCAAGGGGTCCCAGATTGGAGAGGGTGCAGTCTGGGCTGAGGGACACCTCCCCCTCCCATGCATGAATTTCATGCACTGGGCCTCTAGTTTTCTGTATAAAGGACTTGCATATTTGTCTTGTTGTGAGATTTTTTGCATTTTTTGAGCTCTGAGCTTTGCATTTTTTGTCACTTTGTATTCCTATACTTTTAATTACATTTTCCCAGGGCTAATGTGGGAGTGAGAAGTAAAATGGGCTTTCATATACTGGTTTTTATCAAACATTCAGTTAGATATTTATTATTTCATTCTACAAATGTTTATTGGTTGTCCACTACATATCAGGAATTTTTGTCAGGCTCTGGGGATGAATTTGCAAGTAAAATGTCATTTCTAACCCAAGAAGCTGACCTGCTAGTGAAAGAGGAAAGGGACAAGTTGAGGAAGAGGAGGGAAAATGCACATATGGTTGTGACCTAAGTACAGAGATAATTGGTAACAAGACAAATCAAGTTGCTCATTACGATAAAAAAACCCATCTTATCCTTTATAAGGTCTTACAATTACTGAACTTTTAAAATCAATCTTCTGTACATATTCCTAATGGAATGATGGAATTCCAGATTTTTACATTCAATGGCTTATGTACCCTTAAGACCAGCCCAGCCCAATGTAGACCACCAACACTGTTCTATGGTTTAAGTGCTGAGTAGCGAGAGAATAATAAATGATCTTGAGATAGTTTTCAGCAGCTGATTTTATGAACTATAAAATACTTTCCCAGTTGTGCAGTCTACCAAGTGCATTAAATCTGCTTCTTCTAATGCCATGTGAAGTCAAAGGGCCTCATAATATTTGATCATTAACATTAATACTGAGCATTTTCCTTTTTATGGTTTTACTTAATTACTTCAAATTAAATCCATCTTGAGAAAACTGCCATTGTAAAAAAACCTACTCTATTTAATTAATTTTATTTTTCTCATGATGACTTTTTATTTTTACCTTGATTCCTAAAGGAATCCTTAAAATAAGGCATCTATAATTCTACTCCATAGTACTTTTAGCAAAGAGATTATATAAATAAGAAAGACTAATAAATTCTTTTTTTATTGTCTAAAATTTTAAGACTAACAAATTCTAATAAAAGTTATAGGCCAAGTGTTATTATTGATATAATTTTCAGCTTTGTGTGGTATACTGGTATAATGAAAATGTTTAAATAAGAAACAACAGCAATCACATAATGACAGTGATAACCTGACATATGTTTGGTCCTAAATATTTTCACATGTACCTTCTGTCTTAATTCTCACAATCTGATATAACAAGTTTACTTACAACCATATTTACAGATGAAGGAATCAAGGAACAAGTGACTTTCTGAATGTTGTATGAGTGGCATTTTGTATGCTGGACTCAAGTCCTCAAACTCAAAATTTCTGTTTTTGTTCATACTTTTAAAAAGAGCATTTAGTTCATAAGCCAAATCCTGTTGGCAAGACACTCCCCTAAGGTTAAGTAAAATATATGTGGAGGAACACTAAACATTTTATTCACCTACAATGTCATCATACTGAAACTGAGAAGGTCAGTGTACTTTCCAAATGGCCCAGTTAAATTTAAGGAATAGATTATTTACCCACTAGGGTCTGGACACTGTCAATCAAAATCTCTTGTTTACACAGGACTAAAGTGTGCTCCATTAGCATCTTTCCATTCCTCATACTCACAAAAAAACTATTTTATTCTTCATTAGCCTTATTGTTTAAAGGTTTCTTATTTTTTTCTTCATTAAAAACACAAAAAGATAAAATAAAAATCAACACTAGTCCCAGGCCACTCTTAATACTTTGTGTGTTTCCTTAAAGTCTTTTTCTTAAAAAAAAATATGTATATTTGACACTTGCATCATACTCTCCATTATACCTTCAGATACCACTATTTTCCCCCACATAATGGCGTGGCAATATTTACTTTTTAAAATATGATTTTCTATGGCTGAATAATATTTCATCATAAAGTGGTACCATTAATTTATTTTACTATTCTTCTAATTCACATGGTTTTTATTATAAAAATGTTAAAAAAGTAATATAACCATATTTTATAACACTTTAAAAACAGAAGAAATGAAATCAAAGCCCTAATTCTTGTCTAACAAGTCACTTTTCTGAGTTTTGCTCACTCTCTTATATTACTTTTTCATCTGCCTATCATTATATGTTATCATTAAAGTGCGTATGATTTTGTATCTTGAACTTGTTTCCATTTAACATTGTATTATAAGCTTTTTCCATAACCACTGTGGAACAGTGGGTGGAAATTCCACATTAAACTGAACCATTATATTGTCAAAAAATAAGTCGGTCCCCTTTTTATCCTAAAATCATTTAAAATAAATCATTTTTGCAATAAATATTGCAAGTATGTGGTCTTTACATTCTGGCACTTAAAAATATTTCTTAATACTAGATTCCTGCAGGCAAAATTATTGAGAAAAAGACTGACCAGCTTTTACTACTATTTGGATATTAGTAAAAATGATGTTAAAAATATTAAAGCTGATTATCTTATCTGAAATTCAAAGCATAAATGGCATTCTGATGTCAATTTTTCATCCACCAGTCCTTTTAGTGATTGAAAAATACAGAAACATACAGGGCACTGATCATATAAACTAATTACGTTTTCCTTAGCAAATCTTAGCATCATTGTACTAAAGAGAGCAGTGGCCACTTAAATATGCATGTTTTTTGTTTTTACTGATTTCTAAAAAATTTTAAAAGTCTTCATCCACATACCTTTCACACATAGTTTAGCTTATTTCCCCCTTTGAGTCTTAGATGTAGTATTAGAAATGTTTTTCTGGAGCTGCTTCCTTTGGGGAGTGCTCTGACATCCACATCAGGACCCTGCAGGAATTCTGATACAAGGAAAAAGAAAATGCCCCAACTTACCGTTTCTAACACATTTACACGGTCCTGCAAATAAAGCACAATATATCATTATAAAAGCAAAGCTACTAAGATAATTTCAAGTTTACTTAATTTTTAGATGTTCTTTTTATTCTCTTTTACTAATAATTTGTTTTTAAAATGTAAAAACTGAAAATTCAGGGTGACTCTACAATAGAATTAATCACAAAAGGATCACTGTGCTTTTCCTCATCTCTGCAGGAGTTAGGATTCCAGGGTTTAATTTAGCGGTAAATACCATACATTCACATATAATTGCTAAATGGAATAGATTTTACCTCTTCTGCATTGGTAAAATTATTTATCTACTTAAGGATATATAATATTAGATACTTTTGAATATATGAACCATGACTAGATAATAGTAGTGATATAAAAAAGGAATTTAGTAATATATCAGTTCTCAATTAGGTATATAGCACAAAGTTTGATTTTGCAGGAAGGTAAAGTTCAGACATAAGAATACTTTATCAAATGAAATTAATAAGTAAATTGTTCATTAAAACAAGGCAGGAAAAATAAATGAGAAATATGTGTCACATACAACCAATCCTGAACCCAGATGGGTCTTCATCACTTATGGTATCTTAGAAGGTTTCACAGAAATAGCAGTTTTAAAAAGGATTATTGACAATAATACTTAAAATGTTAAAGTATCAGGAAAATGGCTGCATTCTCAATCCAATGGTTGTATCCTCAACCCTCTCAGAGCTGACGGCTATAGACAGGGAGTTTTTACTAAATACAGAAGCTGAATTTGAGAAGGAGGAGAGTCTGAAGATTTAAGAAAGTAGAAAGCCATCCTTTCTAGGAGGGTCAAGGCCATTTTCCTTTCCTTTCTTTCATTTTAAGCAGTTGGAAGAGATATGTGAAATCTGGATTTGTTTGTTTGTTTGGATAATCAAATTAATCCTTTAGTCCTAAGAGGGAAAGGGGTAGGTATGGTACAGAGAGCCACTCAGCTCAGGTCCCCTGTGACTCTGCTGGGACCACCATGGACCCACGACACCAAGTAGCAGAAAAAAGCCAGCCCTCACCTCCTTTCTCCCAGCTTCCCCTAACACAACCCAGAGCCTTGCTCTAAAAGGGCTTCTGCAACCCAACCTCCAAGCCTCAAACTGGGAGGCTGAGCTGTACATTTCTACCCTTTAAATGTTTGGCTACATGGGCAGGGGTTAAATGAATCAATTATGCAAAATCAGTCCAAAGCAGATGATTTTTAACAGTATAACCTATTTAACCACATTTTGCTGGCACACTTGAGAGAACTTCACCCTTGAACCCAAAGAGTCATGAAGATTACTGCTATTCTGTTGGTGACATATGCACTGTCACATTTGAGTGCTTCATAATAAATACATACAATGCCTCAAGTGAGCTTTGATCTGTTGTTGCCAGGCATCTATTCACAGTGTATCTGGACAAAACCATTGAACAACGCTTTATCATCCTTTGCAAAAAGAACAGAACCTCATTAGATGCCTATAGAGACAGAAACAGACTTTGTACCGCAGCATATCTATATGAACCATCTCAGAAGGCTCAATATATTCACAGCCATTGTTTGGGCCTTAAGTTTTCCCCAGGCCATATATTTATGGGCACACATTATTTAGGATTATCATATTTTAAAAGCATACATACAGGTAGTTTGAAATCAGTAATTTCATATGATGTCAAAGCAGTAGAATTGAATTAAATATGCCTATCTCAATTCATATCTTAGTGTTTGACAAAGATTAACTGATAAAATATATGTAATAGTCTTCATTTCACTTAAACATTTGTTACAGGATTTTAGAAGAAATATGTACTGTCATGGACCACATGTTCTTATCCTAGCAAAATTCATGTGCTGAAAACCCCAGTGTGATGGCATAGGGACAGGTGGAACTTTGGGAGGTAATTATGTTAAGAGGAAGGAGCCCTCATGATGGGATTAGTGCCCTTGTAAGAAGAGACAAGAATGCTTGCTTCTCTTTCTGCTATTTGCTGTGTAAAGACATAATGAAAAGATGACCTTCTCCAAGAACCAAGTCTGCTAACACCTTCCCAGCCTCCAGAACTATAAGAAGTAAATGTTTGTTGTTTAAGCCTCCCAGGCTACAGTAATCTGTTATAGCAATTCCAGCTGACGGGGAAGCATGTATCTAGTCTATAAGACTGTGATCACAAATGGTCAAGAAAACTCCATTTTGTTAAAGTATAAGAATCAATAAATGATCTATCTTGATGCAATTTACTTATGCCCATTTGTCTACTATAGTCTACTTCATTCTAAATCAATAAATAATTATTTTGATGCAATTTACTTATGTCTATAACCTACTTCATCCCCACATGGTACTAAGATAGCTTTCCATGAAAAAATGTACATGTTCAGAAAAAGAAAATTCAAGAAATAGAAAATTTCATCTTATATGTAAAAGAATTAGGCTGCTGCACATTCTTATTCTCAAACAAAAATACCTGCATACTTCCTCTCATGTTCTTCTTATTAAAATAGAGATAACTTAAGCCAATATTGTGGCATTAATACAATCTATACAAAAATATTAATATATGTCCTAGAATGAACATGTAATTATATCAAAATAAATTATATTCTTCTTAACCTCTCCCACTCTTACTACAACCACCCTCACTTAAACTACTAGATTATAGTTTAAATCTCCATTTCAGCAAATTTTACCTTCAAGCTCAATTCAACCTTCAAATTCAACACTCTCCCAATTCCCTGACAACAAACTCCCGCCAGCCCATGCTTGGACCCAGAAACGTACTGTCAGGGCATTGAAAGGGGGTTAGGAGGCGGGAGGAGTAGACAGCCTCTGAAAGTAATGAAACACTCTCACTATAATCATGCCATTTCAGGTGGTTTCAGTAAGTCAATGGTTCTCATTTTTGAAGCTATGGACTTTCTGTGAGAGTCTGATGAAAGTTGATCTTCTCCCCTGGACTGTATGTTACCCACAACACACACATAATTCTACATATACTTTTATGAGAATTGCAGAACCTCTGAAGCCAAGCTATGGTCCTCAAGTCCTTTTACTCTAAATAAAAACATGTAAATAAATTATTTTATTAAGCCAAATCTATTTATTTCTCCTGTATAAAATATTTTTAGATAACACCAAAAACAAGGGGGGCAGGCAATTGGGAGTGAAAGGTCAAACAACAATCAAAGAAAAAATGTTCTTCAGATACTTTGGGGGGGAAAAAGAGTCTTAGGGAAAGTAAACTGTTTTGTTGCTGTTGTTTATTTTTTGTGTGTTTTTGGATAATTTATTTTCCATTGTTCTTTAGTTCTAAGGAGGGAAAGTCTAAGAGACACCTAAAATGGCAACCATTATTTTAATGTTTACTTTTAAAGATTATACATGTAGTCACTGCACAGTTTTTGAGTTACAATGGACAGTGCTAGCTATTCTCATCATATTACATATACTTGAATTTCTAAGGAAAAATAATACTGCTAGACATAACATTTTATGTCTAGTTGACAGATCAAGTAGACAGAGTTCTATTCTGGGGGAGGTATATAGCATATGTACTGTAAAACATGTATTTTATTAAAAAATAGTCACAGGAATATAGACAGCACAGGGAAAATAGTCAATTACATTGTAATATGTACACATGGTATCACATGGGGACTAGATTTATGGGGGTTCACCTTGTAAGGTATATAAATGTCTAAACACTATGCTGTACACTGAAGTTAATATAATATTGTATATAAATTGCAACAGGAAATTTTTGAAGTTTTAATAAATATGTATTTTAACTTTTCATGATAAAGTTAGTAACTTGCCTTGAGCTGTATATATTCCTTTGCTACTTTATAAATGAACCAAGACAAATTCATTAGCATCATTGGAGATGGGCAAAAATTTGGAAGCTAAGTTAGGAAATGAGCACTAAACAGTTTATTTGATTCCACTGAGCCAATCAATTAGACACACTGATTTATAAATTCCATCTAAGCGATGAACTAGAGGCCTGATAGGCCTAAATAATCAGAGCTCTTCTGCCTTTGGTAAGTGGAGTTGAACAGGTCTAGTGACTTCATTTTATCACAATAATGCAGCATTTACAAGAATGCTTTACATATATACATTAGCATATTTAAAAAGCACAATAGTGGCATAAAAATATAACAAGAGTTTCTATTCCTTCCAAGTCGAAGAAACTTTAAAGTATAGAATAATTTTGGAAATTTCTCTGGGACTGCAGGTCAATGACAGACACATAATTGAAAAAAAAAACCCACAAAGGTGACACCCTGCCAGCACTGCTGTAAAAGCACAAAGCCTCTCTTCTGGAAGAAAAACCCACCTGGCTTCACTCAGAACAACCACTGCTCGGCATTCTTCCTGTCAATGCTAACTGTCTCATCCACGCTCACACTTCACCTGCTACTTCCTCCACGTCCGCTATAAAATGAAATGCAAATATGTCCCTTTCTCCTCCACGCATTTCCACATGGCAATCCATTTCATTTGACAAACTGGCAATCATTTCAAATGTATTCATGATATTAAATGAAAGCAAAGGTTTTTATTCACCACCACCACCACACACACACACACACACACACACACACACACACACAAAGGATCAGTGTTTGGTGATTTAAAATAAAAGAAAACCAAATAAAGAGATAAAGATCACAAATAACCTCAAAACTTCAAGCCAAAAAAGCTATAGAATATAGCAAAAGTTGGCTTTGAATATACCAAATGAATCATCAATCTACATATAAAATTACATGTTATCTGGTAAAAGTCAAAGTTACTCTAGACTTGTGAAAAGCTTTAGGATGCATGGCATTAAACAGCTTGAAGTGGTTTCCCCCTCACCCAGGGTTTGATTTAGCCATCTCTCTCTCTCTCTCTCTCTCTCTCTCTCTCTCTCTCTCTCTCTCTCTCCATATATATATATATATATATATATATATATATATATATATATATATATATATATATAAAGTCTAAGTGACCGGAATGACCAGAACAACTGGTTGCTATGATGCGCACTGAACACCAGGGGGCAGATGCTCAACACAGGAGCTGTTCTCTGGTGGTCAGTGCGCTCCCACGGCCAACCTCCCCAGACTGGCCAACCTCCCGCAGTCCCTCCACCTGGCCAGCAGGCCCTGGGCTGGGATGGGGAACCAGGGTGGGTGGTGGTGGATGCGGCCCCATTCCAAAGGGGGGCTGAGGGACGGCTCCCTCCTTGGGGCAGGCAGCCAACCTCCTGTGCCCCATTCCTTCCCCCGGCTGGCAGGCCCTAATCGGCCTGCCCCCTGCCCGCCCAGGGGCGGTGTGGCGGCAAGAAAAGGAGGAGGAGGAGGGGAGGCGAGGAACCGCACAGTGGCAGAATGCTGACGATGGTGGCGTCAATGGCAGCATCAGCGTCCGGCATCCATTCCTTCTGCACCCGGCCCAGCGACCATCACCTCCTCTCTGGCCTGGACCTGAATGACCTGGCCCCGATCACCCTGATCACAGGCCAGGCCTACGGACCCCACCCATGCATGAATTTCATGCACTGGGCCTCTAGTCATTAAATAATTGTGGTCAATTCTTGTAAACTCATTTAACTAGCTGCTTATGAGGCCTTTAAATAAACTACTTCAAGGTCCAAAATGAGAAAACAAATATGAAAAGAAATCCACAGTAAAGCATCAAGATTTTGTCGAAATAATTGTCAATATGAACCCTTCAACATTCTGATTTATCAAAAAAAGCCAGTTTAAAAAGATGCATCATTTCCTTGCATGGAAGGAATACCCAGTAATGTTCTTTATTATCTGCTTTTCACCCAGGAAGTAGAAAATCAGAAGCAGAAACTATCACCAGATTTAAGAACAGAGTCAAAGTGTGCTCCACGTCTCTGATCTGTTCTCTCATCCACTGCTATTGCCATGACAGAGACCAGAGGCACCCAGCTGTTGTCTAGCATCCTTCTGCCCTATTCCTAGGTCTACATTTTGGGTTTGTGATCTTGTTTGTTATGACGCCATTACTGACCATTTTACCTCAGTTTGACACCATTCGAGAAAGGCTGAGTTTGCACTTACACTGAAGTGGGATGTGTGTATGGGTTCCTGGTTGGAGGAGAAAGATGAAAAGAAAGATAAGCAAATGTGGCTCTGTGGGTTTGTTTCAACAGATTTCCTGCTGGGAAATGCAACCAGAAGTTAGGTATGGGTTTTGCTTAAAGTCCCTGTAAACATTTCCAGTCAACTGTATGAAACTGTATAAAAATCTCAGATTTACCCTTTGTATTTCAGACCACAAAGCAATGCGATGAGGTTTGTGTTCGCCCTGGAAAATGAAGAATCGCTTTAAGATTCTTCTCTAAAGCACAAATGTAATGTGATGCATAGGCGTGGATCTATGGGATAAGACTACAAACCAAATGAAGGGCAAAAGACAGGATTACCTTACTTTTGAAACTGCTCAATTCCACAATGAAACTGCAGGTACCAGATAACAGGAGTTCAGTGAGCAACATTTGGACTGGGGAACAACTAAACATTATTTGCAGGTAATATAAAGGCTATAATGGTGGTTAGGGGCAATGCAAATGACAACCAACATAATTTCAAAGATTAACTGTCCCCCAGGAGAGATGTAGGGACTGAAGTAGACTAGTAGGGGGAGAATGCCAACAGCCCAGAAGCCAACACATCATGTTATTTTTTTTCAAGGCTTTACATTTTAAGAAATAAAGTGCACGTCTCCAGTTGTGAGGTGAGTCATATATTAGCTGAACATGCTCTGAACTCTTATGCAAATCACAGTGCAGCAGTGATTATGGCATAATTTATGAGTAGGTTTGTGTCAGGCACAACTTGGGGAAACAATAGGGTGTGCCATTTTTTCAGGGTGTGTATTTGACTGCCACCAAATATAGCTCAATATAGCTCTCTTAATAAGACTCCCTGAGGCTGACATCTCCTTTGTTTCCCTCAAGGGCAAATGCCTCCTGGGGTTCTAAGTGAAGAATGTTCACAAGGAAACCCACATAACCATAGAATCCTTTGTCCCAAGCTCCTTCCTCCCGAATATTTGGATCACAGCACCTGATGGTTGACTATCATGCAGGTCACACAGCTGAGTCATTAAATGGTGTAGGCAGTCAGTCCACCCGGAGAATTAAATGGCTTACCTTTGAGCAATTCCAATAATCCACATCCTAATTTACATGCAGAGTCATTTACTCGATTCTTTTCAGGAATTAAAGCACAAGGGAGATTGTATTATAGACTCTCTCTCACTCCTATTCCCATATTCCTTCTGTGGGATGCTGTGCACAGGTCCCCCTCACCTTTCTATTCCAGAGAGGCTATTGATAAGAATAATCACAACAAAAGCAAATGGTTTTAAATAATATATTTGGCTGACATGAGTTAGGCTTTTCTTGCTTCCTAATTCAGTTTGACCATGATTAAACCTATTATCAATTTCCATTTCCTAATATACAAGCCCAGGTAGGAAGGAAAGGTGGTTAAGGGATTTAAAACTAACTTTAAATTATCTATACTCCAAATATCAATGGTGCATTATTCTTAGTATCTAAGAAAATTAAGAAAAATAACAATAAACTTAGTTTTTAGTGGCACTTCTAAAAAGCATACCTGAATGCTGACCTATCCTGTATATCCTAAAATACAGTAAATGTATTTGGACTATTTAGTTTTAAATATCCTAAATATTTCTACCTATGAAATACTTAACTGCTTTTTCTTCCAATTGAGCTTCCTTGTGATTTCTCATTGCAGTCTGACTAGCATCTTCCCAAGGTGGAATTTTAAACTGTAGCTTTGGCTGTTTGAGAGACGTGAGCAAAGAAAAAGAGTTGGAAAGCTCTACTGTCTTAAAATCATTGAAAGTACTATACATAGTAACAGCTATAAAAATAATGCTAATAGGACCATAATAATTTCAAATAATTTTTTAATATCTGCATTTGGAGAAAATATCATGATGTACTTTTCAACTATTCCCCCAAATAATTCCTTACCCACCTTAAAGTCACACATTTTAGGAAAATCATTACTTGAAATTTAAAACATTTTACTCCTTAGGATAATAAATAAAGAGTAGTGATTGAGTTCAATTGCCTTGCTTTCAAAATCATTTCTGGAAGGAATTGATCCTTAATTCCAAAGTCTATGTCATGAAAGTGTAAATGAGATGAGAGTTTGTTAGACACACCCAGGCAGTTTTAGTGGGTAATGAGAACCACTTTCAACACTTACAACCTTACCTGTAGATAAGGAAGCACTGATGCCTGGGATTTCAGGAGTTCAGAAAGGTCTGATTACTCAAAATTATCCTTTCCTTCCATTTGCAAAATTATTTAAAATTCTACCAATGGAAGTTTATTCCTTCTTTTTTTGTTTTTGTTTTTTTAATCCTCACTGGAGGATATTTTTTTCCATTGAGAAAGAGTGGAAGGAAGGGAGGGGGAGAGAGAGAAAAAAAACATCAATTTTAAACAAATGTGAGAGAGATACATCAATTGGTTGCCTCCAGCATGCACCTGAACCAGGGCGGGGAGTGAAGCTGCAACCTAGGTACCTGCTCTTGACCAGAAATGAAGTCTAAGACTCTTTGGTTCGAAGGCTGACACTCTACCACTGAGCAACACTGGCCAGGGCTGGAAATTTATTCTTTGAGGAAGAACTCAAAAATTTATTCTTTGCTCCCCCCCCCCACTCCCATTAACCTTTTAAAAAGCAAACATCCTTGAGACAGATAACCATTAAACTAGCTCATTCCAAGGCAGGTCACAGTGAATCAAATCTAACCCACTAAGAGTTTTCATAGGTCCAGAAGAGAAGAAGCGTTTTTACATTTTTATTTGGCTGAATAAAAACATCAAAGAATGCTATTTCATGACATGTGAAAATTACATATAATTCAAATTTCATTTTCCATAAATAAAATTTATTGGAAAGTAGCCTATTCAGCTCCCTCTAAATAGTCTATGGTTGCTTTCACTCTATAATGGCAGATTTGAGTGGTTGTGAGATGGCACATAATCTGTAAAGTGGAAAATATTTTGCCCTTTATAGGAAGTATGACAACCCTTTGTTCTAAGGTGTTGGTATCCCCTAGGAAATACGACCTGCCTCACAGAGGTCACCCTGTGGCAAAACTATACAATTCTGAAAGGAGAGGATAAGGTGAAACACACCGATCAAAGGTAAGAAAAGTGAAAGGAAGAAACATATCCCCAGAATATAAACCATTCCTCAGGCCATATAAGTTTCTTCCTTTTCTCCATCATTTTTTCTTTCTTTCCAGTGTCCTTCCTTCCTTCCTTCCTGGCTCCCTTTCTCCCTCCCTCTCTTGTGCTCATTTATACATTTATATAATCCATCCATTCATCCATGCACACACTACTTTGGAGATTGGGTACATAGTTATTGACAAGGAAGATAACGGTCTCTGCCATCACAGAGCTTACACTGCAAAAGAGAAGACAAATACACAAATAAATAAGATACTGAGCAACTGTGATGGGAGTGGGGACAGAAGTTCACCTTAGAGAGGTGGGTCAGGTTAGGGTCCCACAGAAAGATGGCATTTGAGCTGAAACAAAGGATGAGCCATATTTGAAAGACTTAAGGGAAGAGGATGAGAGAGAGGGGGAGTGGCACATGCAAAGTTTTGGGACACAAAAGGGACCATTTAATTTCAGGAACAAAAGGGACATTGGTATGTGTATTGTGGCTGTAAATTACCAGCATCATAAAAAGCAACATTATTTATTAAAAGCTTATTATTTGCCAAATTTGTATCGGGTGCTTTCACATATGTTCTCATTTAATCCTCACAAAAACTTTCATTAGGTAACATTATTAAATTTTATTCATTTAAAGTCAAAGAAGCAGGCTTAAAGATATTAAATGTATTGCATTATGCACTGTGATTTAAGGTTGGAGCTTAGACCATAAACCAGGTCCACCTGACTCACAGGAGTCTATACTAACTCTCAAAAACAAATGAAAGGTCATATACATATATATATATATATAGAAAAGCTCTGTGAAATGAAGCTAATGGAAATACCACATACTAACAGTGCAGTTTTATGAACAAACAGACAATAAATGCATTTTTATGACCATTGGGACTATGATGTGTGTGTGGAGGAGGTTAGGGGATACCCTGGGAAACTGGAGCCTCCTTCTCAAAATCGCACATGCCAGCACAACATTCCGGAACCTTACTCTAAACAGATGTCGGGGGTCAGTGTAACAACACACCATAAAATTTAATGTTCAAATGAAAACCATTATTGGTACACATTTTTATATTCATTTACTATACCGTAAAAGGGATTATATGCTTGCCATATGCCTTTCTTAAGGGAGCTGCAACTCCTTCTGCCTCTGGGTCTGCCGTTGGGCCAGCTGAAGCACACGGCCAATACTGCCGGGGAGTTATGAGAAGGACAAAGGCAGCAAAGGCCTGCCCCTAATTAGCTGTGCTGTTGTACAGGTGGGTCGCAGCCCTATTGTTCTGCTCTCCCAGCTCTTTCAGGTGTGGGCTACAGGAGCTTAGATTCATCGCTGGACTCAGAAATGGCCTCTCCACCCACACCTGTTTCATTCGTGACAAATGTGTTAGTTCTTTGCGAACAGCGAAATGAAAACTTGGGATTTCAATTACAACCAGAACGTGGTAAAGACACGGAGTCTCTTGTAGGTAATATTTTTCTATTTCATTTCATGAACAAATCCAGAAATATTGTTAGCAGACATTAAATGTTATTTATTAGTGTGCTAATAAGCCTCTGCACTTCCAACAGCGAACATTAAACTTCGAACAAATTAAATTTCGAGTAGTGAGCGGAATGCGGATGCTCAGGGAAAGGAATGCACTTCAGAATCAATTTTTCAAAACCAAAATAATCACTGATTATGATTCAAAGACAAAGACACAACAGGAGATGCTTATTAGTCATTCTTTCAGTTCATTTTAGTTTTATCACTTTTTGCACAATTTAAGATTTATGCAAACATTTTCAGTGTTGCCTTTAATTTTTGCCAGAATATTTTGAACCTGGTTGGAAACTGAAATTGAAGAAGCCCGAGGAGGGCTTTAATAACAACTTTCTTCAGTCTGTTTATTTAAAACATGATGAATAAGCAAAAAGAAAAGGTGCAGAATGGAAAAAGAAAAATGATCCCTTCTCCTTCCTAGAAGTGCCTGAGATTACTGGATGGTTCCTAATCTTACACCAGGAATTAAAATCTTCCTCACATGCCAATGGCCAAAAATATGTATTTATATGACAGTGTTCCCAGTTGTCATGTGTATGTAAGCTTGGAGCCTAAAAGATTATAAGTAGTTTTAGAGTTACAGAAAGGCAGTGAGAAATTTCACTAATTTTAATGCCACGTATTGGGACTTAAAATTAGTGAAATAAGGCACTTTCTTAAAATTAGTTTCTTATATCTCTTTTTTGAAAAGGTAAGGGGCCAGTTAGTATTTTGACACACTAGATGCATATGTTTGCTAACAAATTTTTCTTGGGGGGTGGGGGAAGAGGAAGAAATTAAAAGAAAGGCCAGGAACCTAAACAAATTAAGTGCAGAAAATCAGTTCTCCATAAGCTCATGAGGCATTAAGCACAGTGGAATGGAAGCCAGGCAGATTCTAATACAAATGTTAGCTGGGCCACTTACTGGCTATGCAGCTATCAGGCTCAGTAGCTTCTCTAGCTGCACAATGAGAATAACAGTATCTATTTGATAGAATTGTCATAAGGAATAGATGACCTATATTTAGAACTTTGAACACAGTGCAAGACACAAAAGAATTGCTCATTAACTATTAATATTATGCATTAACAAGTCAGAGGGTGTTTATTTTCTTCTGCTTTGATGCACACACCATCACCCTTTGGGGCGGATTTAGTGTAACCTTGATAGGAATTAAGGAGTATTAAATAAGCGTTTGTTAATAGAGTGAAACATAATCTTAGTGAGTTTGAAGACTCCATCTTGGGGAAATCCTCTGAGCATTTCTTTATGTTCTGGAAAATCAGCCACAGATGGGGCTCGGTGATAGCCCTAGAATGAGAACTATAATTTCTTTCAACAATGCCCTATTAATGCTTCAAATGTCAAGATTTGTCTTAAGAGTCTATGGAAAATGTTTCAACCAGAAGTATATTGTGGATGAGCATTTGTTTCCAAATTTGTTGCACACTACTGTTTCATCACTTCAAAAATTGCTTTTCACAACTGTCAATGTTATCAGGAGATGGAAGAGGAAAGGGAGAACATGGTGTTATAATCAAATGTTTGTATACCCCCAAAATTCACAGGTGGAAATCCTAACTTCCGATGTGATGATATCAGGAGGTAGGAACTTTGGGGTGATTAGGTCTTGAGGATGGACCCCTCATAAAAGTGATTCAGAGTCCTCTTTGCTCTCTGCCATGTGAGGACAGGGCACAGTGATGGCTATCTATGAATCAGAAGAGTGGCCCTCACCACCTACTAAATCTACCTCTGTGAACACTGAATACAGACACTGCATCTGCCTTGACCTGGGACTTCTCAACCTTGGGAACTGTGAGAAATAACTGTTTCTAGTTTAAGCTACCAGACTAAGGTATTTTTTTGTTATAGAGGCCTGAAGGAACTCGGACTCACAGTTATCTGTACAAAGTTTAAGGTCTATCTGGGAATGTGACATGAGAAGAACAAGAAGAAACATATTATGAACAGTCTAGAAACAATCAGTTAATCTGCAACCCAATTGAAGTTGCCCACAGTGGACTCTGGAGACATGGCCCAACACTCAGACAAGCTCAACACTGCAGAACATCATAATGAGCTTAGACTATTGTCATTTGTCACAAAAACATGCAAGCTGTTCTTTCTATCAGCCCCAGTGCCCAGGGTGCCCAGAACTCGGGACTCCACAAAGGCACCGAGAGATGCTTTATGGAAATGTTGCTTTTCATGGAGCCAACTGCAAAGGGGATGTGTATGGAGACAGATAAAATAATTTCCCACCTTATGGGAATAATTTACAAAATCTGTAACACAAATTTGATTCATTTTTCACTACCAAGTTTTTTAAACTTTCTGTCATGGAGTAAAATTTGGGTTTTTGTGCTCATAAACTACACTTTGTATTTTTAAATGTTTCCAAATGGCATTTTTTAAGACTTTTTAATAACCTTGACTCAAGGAGACTGCTGAATCCGGAAGACTTATGTTTTCCATCCCTCTGAATAAACAGAACCAGCCACGTTTTTATATTTTTTTATCCTGGAAAGAAAATTATCTAGTCAATCAATTTCAGTACATTCAGACAGAAGAGTTTTTCCCTCCCAGGGCTTTCTACTTTCCACTTTAATTCTGTCATAAATTTAGAATTAAAATTAGGTTGCAAATTTCAGGTAAAATAGGGTGATAAAATTTAATGACCACTAACATTTCAAATGGAATCTATTTTACTGAGCTTGGTTCTCCATTCTCCTGAGCACTCTTGACGTAGTAAATTGAAGTGTGCAGATCTAATCAGCTGAGACCCTGCTTGACCCTGATACAAACATCTAAAGTCTCATCTCTGTTGAGACCTCACACTGAATTTAAGTCTGGGTAAGCCTCCTCACCTTTTGACAAAATAGAGATTTTAATGAGCCATTAAGTCCCCTCTCCCTGAAAGTGGCAAAGTATTGCCCAACCCCCCCATAGCCCATAATCACCCATTTTGTTTAATTTGTGACATTGTTTAGAACAGCTTTTATTGGAAAAAGAAATAGATACGTAGTGACTTGCCTATGTTCCAAGGAATGCATTTTGGGGAGAATAAGTAAGTCTGCATTACATTTTGGTTTCTAGGATTATATAAATTTACTATAACTCCTCTGAGTCATCTTAGGAATGAACAGGATACTGAATTTACCTTTTAGTTTAAAAAGGCCTTAAACAGTCAATTTCAAATGATCAGTTTATTTAAATTGGTACTTCTGTACAAGTACTTTAGGATCTCCCAAGCAAATCAGAATTTCAGTAGAAATTTAAGAAATTTAACCAATTCTTCCATTCTTCTGGAGGCCCGGTGTTAGAACACAGCACCACTTTTCACCCTCACTTTCCCTTCACTTTCACTCAGAGACTCTTAGTTGTCCTGTCTTTGCATTTCTTCCCACAATCTCTATAATCTCCAAACCACTGTGTGGTTTGAAAGTACAAGTTATGGTCATTCCAGTCAGGCAGATATGATTGACAGCAAAACCACGGAAATTACCCATTTGGTCTGTCACTGGTCCAATTTATCACATGGTTGGTTACCAGGAGGATGTGCCATCCGCTGGGACTATTGAGATGTTAATGCCCTATGCTGTCAGGCTCTGCCAGGACAATTTCTTTGCCCATGTCAGTTTTTTGTCTTTGGTGGTTTTTCTTGCCCAGTTAATCTCTACAGATGTGTCTGCCAACTTTCCACTAGATTTCTTTTCCATATTATAATGCCCCTATATTAATATTTATTAGACTTGTTCCAAGAGAACTGAGAAATTCAAGTTCTATTTTTTTCTTAAAAACACCATGCTGCCATATGCTGGCAACTCCATAAGTAGCTGGTGTGACATGATGGCTGAGAAAAAGGTTATCTTCTCCCTCCTGTTCTCCCAAATACTTTTGCCTTAGCACTGCTTGGGCAACCAAAACAAAATTAAACTCCTGCCCCTCCACTCCCAAAACATTTGCCCAAAATAATGAAATCCTTATAATGGAAGGTTCCAGACTATTTCTAAAGCTATCTGGGAGAGAAATTAAACAGAATTATAGGTCATCTAAAAAACAACATGTCTATAATGCCATTTAATATCCTACATGGGCATAGCTTCTGGAATATCTTAGGGAAACATATATTACTTTTTTTTAAAACCACAACACTATTTTTTAATTAAACGAAGAATTTAATTCATTTCTAGTGAAAATACTGATACTGAATAAATATTTGTGACATTTAGATGATAGATCTTACAGCTAAAGTTTCCTTGTTCCTCTTGAAATAAGTGATTGATACTCATATGTAGCCCATAAAATCAATTTTATTATTGCCACATTGTGACTTTTTCACTACATTTGAAAAATATATAACAATTCCTTTAGCATAATCGGATCCAAATCTGAATTTAAAATCATGGCTGCCCATGAAAGAGAGGGAGGGTAAGACAGAGGAAGAGGGTGAAAGAGAGAAAGGGACAGGGAAGGAGGGCAGACAGGGCCCCAAGAGGGCAGGGGCAATTACAGCACTCTCCCCAGTGGGTAGCACTATGTCTGGCACACAATCATAGTGGGTGTGGGGAATCAGAATCTATGGAGGCCCTGCCAGGCACCAAGGTTTACCTACTTGTTATTTAAGCTAATCCTCTGCCTTGGAGTCGGTGTCATTACTGTTACCAATATATAGGTTTGGACATTGCTTGTAGTAAAAGAAGAAAATAAATAAGAAAATGCACATCCACAATCATCCAGTTTTCTCTCATTTTAAATAAAATTAAGAGTGAGATGACTATAAGTGTACATGAGAGAAGTACCATATGCATTTTCCAGGTATCTACTCTGTTTAGTAACTGTCTTAAGTAGCACTTTAAAGCTTTTCCTCACTAACCATGATATGCTTTTCATGTGATTTGCATTCTGAGAATCACAAGACAACACTGGGAAAAGCAGGAAATCAATGAGAGGTAGTTTGGTAATTTAAAAAATGAAAACAAAAGCAACAGCAGCACCTACCACTAACAGCCATCTCTAGTAAAATGTCAGTCACTGAACACTTTTCAACTAAATTGAGGAAAAATGGGTTGCCATTTATGTCTATTTAAAATGTGTCAGCTGATCTCTAGGGGATTAAAGAAGGGCTTTGCTTGTTCAATTTACCTCAAACCCATACGCAAATGATACTCATACAGCACCACACATTTACAGTCAAAGACAATACTTTGTTTTTAGGAAGAGCAGTGCCCACAGTGTAACCAACTGCAAATGTCACACAGCACAGACACAAAAACCACAGCCAGACAATGCTAAGCTCCAACAAAGAATTTTGGGAATTACCAGCTGTATTGTAAAAATGACTGTCAAATATGTTTGATTCCATTGTTTGTCATTCTCTGAAGACTGAAAACACTTTCTCTGCTACCCCATCCCCCCTCACCATTTTACCCTCTTCCTTTTCTATTGACCTCTAGCACTCACTCCTTGACCTTTCTTTTCAATGTTACATTCAAAGAGGGAGGGAGAAGAGAGCAGGACAGAGAGAAGGAGGGGGTGAAATGTACGTGTGTGTGTGTGTGTGTGTGTGTGTGTGTGTGTGTGTGAGCACGCACGCGCAAGCAGGGGCATAGAATTTGAAAGTCACCCACCAATTTTTTAAACAAAAATTAACCCCGGGGCAGAGATGGTTGTTTTCTAATACGTTGTTCTCTCTTCTTCAGGAGAGCCAGGAATAGGTGCCATATACATAAGACCCTGGCATGGTGGCATGTATTTATTTATTTATTTACTCAACAAAAATTTACTGAGTACCTACTAAGGTGAGGCACTGAGCTAAGTAGTGCACATTTGGGAAAATAAAAGACATGAGAGTTGCTTCATAGGCATGATAGGAAATTACAATTCATCATATGGTAAACTTTTATTTTAAAACCTAGACTTCTTAGCCCCGTGGTCGGCAAACTGCGGCTTGCGAGCCACATGCGGCTCTTTGGCCCCTTGAGTGTGGCTCTTCCTAAGCCTTAGGAGTACCCTAATTAAGTTAATAACAATGTACCTACCTATATAGTTTAAGTTTAAAAAATTTGGCTCTCAAAAGAAATTTCAATCATTGTACTGTTGATATTTGGTTCTGTTGACTAATGAGTTTGCCGACCATAGCCAAATCAATTCAGGCATTTAACAGAAATTTATTCCATTTTATTGATTATTTTCCTCTTAAAATATTCTTGGCTAAGCTTCTAGGCACCATGCTTTCCTGAAATTATTTTCTTTACATTTTAGACTTCTCTGCAGGAGTTTCTTCCTCAGCCTGTTATTTATGTGTTGGTGATCCTGAAAGTTTTGGCTTAAGTTTTCATCTCTATTCTGCATATTTCCCTGGGAGTCCTCATTGCTCCTAAACTTGTAGTATCATCTGTATGATATGAAAACCAGATCTGATGACATCAAATTCTGCATGTCCAGTTCAAACTCTTCTGAGGTCATATGTGAAACCTTCTTGACATTGCCATCTGATGTTTCAAAGCACCCACACTCAAAATATCGTAAATTGAACTAATCAACTTCTCTTTGTCTCATTGCATAACAACCATCCATAAAGTTCCCCAATCAAAACACCTGAGTTATTCTTAACTCCTTTCTTTTTACTTCCTAACAACCAATCTCAAAGCGTCATAGGTTTTTACATTATAAAATACATTAAAACGCACACCCTCATCTTCATGCTCTCTGCTACTACCCAATACAGGCAACCATTGTTCTTTGCCAACATTATCACAAATATATGCTTAATTGGTCTCCCTGATTTCAATCTTGCTTGCCCCCAATGCTTTTAAGCCAGTTATATAGATGCAAATTTGATAATATTGTTCTCTTTACTATTTTTCCATACACTAAAGATAAAATCCTAACTTCTTTAGGAGACCCCTTAAACCTCTATTTACCTTACAGATTCCCATTTTGCCTCTGCTCTCTGTCACTACTTTCCACCATCCACAACTTCTTTCAGTTCCTTAAATATGACACCGATGCTCTCTTTACCGCAGGCCTTCCCATGTCCTTCACATTTCCTAAAACTTTTCTTATCTTCACTCCAAACTTGCCAATGCTAACTCCTGGTTATCATTTAAATATAGACTTCCTTTGGGAAGCCAATTTGGATTGCCACTCCATCCCAGCTCATCCTTTTCAGCTTTGACCCCCTAAACTTACACCCAACCTACCATTATCTCCACCAAAGAGATTTTCTTGCTATATGCTCCCACAGTGAGTTATCTCCTCTAGTAGCATTTTAAAATATTTTATTATAAGTGCGTATTTAACATTCTTTTTAACTAATTACTGTATAAAGGGCAAGAAGCTACCCAGTATAAGCAGCTTGCCTTTGTATCCCTAGAAACTAGTATAGGGCCTTGCACAATAAAGATTTGTTCAATGAGAAGGTGGAGCGCTTTTCAGTTACAGGGAACTGGGAAGAGCTTAGAGACAAACACCCACTACCCTTAAGGAGAATAATATTAAATGCAGAATGTCTGTTATACACAATTATAAGATGATAATGAGTAAATAAAATTGACTCCAATTTGGACATGTGGGGATTTGCTAACACTGTAAATGGGAATTAAATATTTAGCTCTCCCTTCTGGGATAATCTAATCCACACTAAAGATTTCTGGAAGACAGTTTGATGATTTTACATTATAGATCAGAAAATAGTCATAGCAAAGTTAATTGAGTTACTCAAGGTTACCCAGTGAATCAGAAGCAGAGACAGGACTTAAAACTCAAGAACTGCCAACCGCCAGTCCTTGGTGCTATCATTTATTTTAAAATTCCTTTGTCTTTTTCTCCCCAAATTCTATTGTGTGATTGTAGGACTTCAACCTGCATACTTTAATAGATAGTCTTCTCAAACTATCACCCGTGATACTGACATTTGAAGACTCGGGGATGTAGGCACCTTTGATAGGTCTTCCTCTAGTCTGGAACATGAAAGGCTTTCTGGGACGTGTCTATGCACTCTGTGCTCTCTGCGAGTGCCCGTTCCTTCTTAGATCTTAACAGAGTATTAGTTAGACACTAGTTGCCTCTACAAAGTGCCAACAGTGAATTTTTCTGCTGTTGGATATCATACTGGATGATGCCCTACATTTAAAAATCCCATAGTTAGTTGGCTGGGACATTCTATTGCACTCAATAGACATTTTGGTAGAAAATGCTGCCAGCACTTAATAAATATTTGAGAAGCAGCATTGGCTATTAACTTTAACAGGATTACAGATTCCAACATTCATATTGTGAGAGAAATAAACTCAAAAGGGTCTGTGCTGCCATTACAAAAGGCCAGATATGTATTACGTACTCAATAAATATGTTTATATGTGGTACTCTGGGGCCAATGGCAAATATGGTGCATAACCAAAATGCCTCAAAAAGCCTTTATATATATATTTAATCTGTACAAAACTGTGGTTAACACAAGCCACTTTTATTAGATATATAGAGCTGTACTCTTCTTCATCATTTTCAGATCAATTATAAAACTTAACAGATGGAGCATCAGATAGAAGAGTCCTCATTTATAGAACATTCCTCTTGCTCTTTCGGCTTTGCTTAATCCATCCTTCACTGGCCCAAAGCAAACATCTTTACCCCTACAGCACTCAAGCCAGCTCATTGCATCACTCTCCAGTCCTACTTGCATCTCCAGGCCCAAGGAGAACTTTAAATGTCCAAAGTATTTACTGTTCTTAATCCACAATGTTGACATTAAATGAATTGGTTCTGTCATGCGAATATAACTGATTATATTTCCCCTAATAAAGATAGACATTTGAGTTACCCATTTGTAAGTTAGGCCAATGCAAAAGAAAGAGAACTTCTGTCAGATGCTGAGTTAACATCAATTGCTCGTTCCATGGAAATGTCAATTAACATTCTAGTGAAACCTTTCAAATACAATGTTATAATTCAAGAAATGTGCATAAATCCATAGTGAACTGAGAGGCATACAAGGTAAGTCTTAAGGGCCATATATGTGTTTATATTCTTGGTTGGCCATTGGTAGATGACATTCATGGAGTCAGAATACTTTCAACTTTCACTTGAATATGTAGATTCCATAATTCATCCTTACTCATCAGTCCTATTTGGAGGGAAATGATTTTGCAAAGATGTTGCTTTCATTTCCTAAAGCCGCTAGCAAGCTAAACCAAGGAATAAAAGTTCCTTTCAAGAGCAGCATGAAGGCCGAGTTGGCTTATTTTTAATTGATTTTAGAGAGAAGAAGGGAGAGAGAGAGAGAGAGAGAGAGAGAGAGAGAGAGAGAGAGAGAGAGACCTATGTGAGAGAGAAACATTCATCGGATGCATCCCACACCACCCCGACCAGCAATGGAAACCGCTACCTTTTGGTATACAGGATGACACTCCAACTAGCTGCGCCACCCAGGCAAGCCTGAGTAAGCTTCATGCTTTAGGAGAGTATAAATGCTCTCAAACACTTCTAAAGGAAGCAAATTCCAACTTGGGCTTTAAAGTTCTGACTTTTTTTATTTTTTTTACTCCATTTGTCATCATGGTCTGAATGGGACAATATTAACGGCTAACCGAGAAAACAACAACAACAAAAAATGTTTTTATCAACAGGATACCTGCCCTATTGGACAATTTACCTGTAGAGATTCCATTTCTTCATCTTTTCTGTGGGACTCCTCCAGCAGATCTACAACAAGAAAGTAAAATACCCATCAAAATGCAGTGCAAAAATTGGTAGTCTCTTATTATCAAACACAATTCAGTCAGGGGCTTGTCTAAACTGTTGTCTGGAATAAAATTTGATGTCCTCATGCCCACGGATGAGATGAGCAGAGCTCTGGATCCTGCCAAACCTAAGCTGGCTGAGAACCCTGGGAGGTCCCAGAGCTGGTGGAGATACTGGAGAATGAGACCAACTCAATTAAAATCCAAAATCACATCAGCATTTTAGAAATTTGGTCTAGTTTACATAACTCAAAAGTAACACAAAATTTCCCTTAAACACACACACACACACACACACACACACACACACATTTTTTTCTTTTGAAAGAAAAATGAGAAGCAAACCATTTGCTCTTAAACTCCCAAGCCAACATCTCCAGAGAAAATTTTATAACCAAATTAAAATACCCTGGAATAATGGGTGTTATTAATGGAAGTAGAACACCAGTTTAACTGTACAGTCACATTAATTATCATTTCACACCGAAAGGGTGGGAAGCATTGAAGCTACATCTGACCAAGAGGTTGGCACCATCTCAGAGAAATCAGTGGCTGGAAGGCGAGGTAGTCGCTGAAGAGAGTTCTGTCTAAATGCCTGCGCACAGCCACAGTGCCTCAGTGCCCGACATTAATTTATGAACCTGCTGTAAAAATATATATGCATATATTTGGCAAGTAGAATTTTCTGCCTGCAGCTATACCACCCTGTGCTGTGATGTTATTAGATCTCACAAACCTAGAGAGGGCTGGGCTGAGTCAGAACTTGGATGGAAACTGGCAATAAACACCTACAGCAGCGCACATTAATATTAGCATTTGCCCTACGCCTTGATTGATATAGCTTACCAAGAGGCTGTACTGCATAAAAGGAATATATAACCTCCAGAAATTCAATATATATCCCAGAAAGGCAAATGTTTTTAGCAAGTGCAATGCCAGATGCAGCAGGAAACAACAGTATCGTGGAAAGCCAAGCCACAGTGGTATATGTCATAGCTGGGTGGGCAGTACACTGAAACTCCAGAAAACCTGGTAGATGGTATGATTGATAGTGATGGCCCTTTGAGGCTGGATGATTACAAGAGAACTATAGGAGCGGCAAGCAACCCTCTCAAGACACAATGCACTTGGATTAAGGATAAGAGGTAGTTTTTGCTCTGTGTCCATAGTGGAGCTGGCTTTAGCTCCCAGACCTCTCATAATCAGTTACACCAATAAATTATAGGAGCATGGGAATGTATTAAGGTGGATTTTTAAAGGGATTTTTAGTTGGCATATCATGTTCTTTAGCAGAAACCAACTTGAGGTGTGGTAGATTAAGTAGCCTCGGTCATTCCTCTTCTTGTGTCCTTACTCAGTTGCATTGTGACACTGTAGCTACTTCCATCAAGCAGTCACAAGCACCGCTCACCTCTTCTTGCATAGAGGCTGCCTCCTGACTTGATTTGGTGAATAGAATATAGCAAATGCAACTTTGTGCCAATCTGCTTTGAAGGTGCAAGAGGCCTCACACATTTTCACTTGAAACTCTGTCATTATCATCTGAGCAAGCACAGTCCAGCTTATTGAGATGACGAGAGACACATGGTCCAGGACTCTTCCCACCCCTAACACCCTGCAGGTTGCCTCCACTGGCAGTCAGGGAATGTCCAGAGCACAGCTGCCCAGCTGAACTGAAGATGACCACAGATGACATAGGTAGGAGCCCAGGTGAATCCAGTGCCAACTCCAACTCACAGAATTTTGACCTAAATAAATGGAATTTCAAGATGGTTTGGTGCCTAGTGCTTGCTAAGTGATAGCACTCAGCTGCTAACTGAACAACAATCACTTAGAATTTATTAGAAGGCTGTAGGAATATCTAATAGAGATGTGGGGGAAAAGGATCTAGGCTCTGGAGATAATAAGCACTGGTCTGGGTGGGATGCAGGGAGCATGAACCAATAGGCATTTTATCCTGGGTGCCTCTATCTTTTTTAAAAAAATATATTTTTTAAATTGATTTCAGAAAGGAAGGGAGGGGAGAAAGAGGTAGAAACATCAGAATGAGAAAGAATCATTGATCAGCTGCTTCCTGCACACCCCCCAGTGGGGGTCGAGCCTGCAACCTGGTCATATGCCCTGACCCGGAATTGAAACTTGACCTCCTGGTTCATAGGTTCAAGGTTGACGCTCAACCACTGAGCCACGCTAGCCAGGCTGGATGCCTCTAATCTTTGTGTCACTCCATCAAGATGAAGTTCCATAAAGAGAAGAGCTAAGTAGCCTAGCTTAGATCTCTTGCCTTCTTCTTGACTAGGGGAAAGCATGGAAAGAGTTCACTGATAATCCCAAAAGGATTGGACAAAGAACAGAAATAACAGCTTCCTAATGCAAAGTCAGAGTACTGTTAACAGAAGAAGGCAGGTGGACAGGCCAAAACAACAGATGCCTACTCCAACTGGTTTTAGTAAATTATGTCTTCAGTGCAACTCTTCAATACCTGTGAGATGTGAGATCACTATTCTGTTCCCATGTGATATAGCCATTTTGTTACACTACTTATGGTTATTAGGTGGTTCTCAGAGGTGGGCCCCTTGTAATGAATGAATTGTGTTGGTTAATGGTAGTGTGGAATTGGTGTGGTGAATAGTGGGGTCCATCAACCATTAAAGGAAAATGATCTTGTTCCCCATAGCCAACTTAGTATAGCAAACATCACATACCTTACCTAAAATTTAGTGGGCAAATAAGGATATTGAGTCACTTATATAGCCAAACTCAACTCACACAGTTGATAAAATATAGACATAAGTTCAGTTTACCCTCAGAACTTCATAGTAGGATAATTGAAATTAAAAAATTATGTTCCTTTGCCCGGCCGGTGTGACTCAGTGGTTGAGTGTCAACCTATGAACCAGGAGGTCACGGTTCAATTCCTGGTTAGGGCATATACCTGGGTTTAGGGCTTGATCCCTAGTAGGAGGTATGCAGGAGGCAGCTGATCAATGATTCTCTCTCATCATTGATGTTTCTATCTCTCTCTCCTTCTCCCTTCCTCTCTGAAGTCAATAAAAATATGTTTTAAAAAAGTATGTTCCCAATTTTCTCCAAATACATAAAAGTTCATGTTGCTCTTCCAACAAAACTAACACCAATAGCAGTGCTTGATTTTGATGGTTGAACAAAAATGACTACAAAAGAATTTTTACAATTGGTATTTAATATATAGAGCCCCCTCTGTTCACCCCCACCAACCATCATCCTAACTTATATCAAGAGTAGAGTGGACATCTGTTTTTATTTTTTTCTCTATGCCACATCCCTTCCCTGTGAGAACCACCTGCCCCCCCACCCCCCACCCCTCCGCCCCTCTGCCCGATAGCATGTAAACTTAGCCACACCAGCAGGAATCTTTTCTCAGGCACTAATATGGATAGTGAGAGAGAATCCCTCTCCTTTGGAAACTGCAAGCTTATATTAGCTTGTATTTCCTACTATTGCAAAAGAAACCTGTACAATAATGAAGCTGGCAAAGAAGAAAGCAGAGCCTAGAGACAGAGAGAGCTGGTTGAGGACAAGATCACTCCTGCCTGAAGCACACCTAACCCCTGGACTTTATTTCCTTTTATGTAAATTAGCGCTAGTTGGATTGCTGTCATTTTTAAAAGTGTCTGGGAATGAAGTATTATTGAACCTTTTTATCTCTATTCAGAAACTCGGAGAACTTAGAGTGGGCAAGAACTTTCTATTCTACAGTGAAACGTTTCATTCTACAATAAATCGATAAAGACGAGGCTCAAAGAAAGCAATTAGTTTGCCTGAGATTACCTAGTTAATGCCAGGCCACAGCTAGAACACTGCTCCTCTGCCTTCCTGCCCATCTAGCATACCATGCTCTCATTTGCACCACTCAGTACTTCATTGTACCCTTTTCCATACTGTTGTTCTACAAAGAATGCACACATGTGTACTCCTCTCCCTTCCTTTTGGAGTTCTCTGATGTCAACAACCAGAGCTTCTAGGTCTTTATATCCACACCCCCCTTAACTACGATTTCTCCACTTCTGCTTCTTAACTTACATTCCCTAAATTGCCCCGGCTGTCTATATCACTGCTCTGTGCAATTGCTCACTTGTCAGGTGCAGTGTTTAAGCACATGCATTTGAAATGATGAACAGTGTTGTTAACCTGTGCTGATGAAATACGGCTGCTAGGCATTGCTGAGAAGTGGCTGCTCTACCGCAAATACCAGATGAGAGAACATAGATGACACCCCTGGACAACTGAAGTGACAGAACGCCTCGACACCAGAGTGTGATCAGCACACCTAACTATAATGAACAATCTTGTTGCTTGTTCTTGACCAACTTTAGAACAAATGATCAGCAAGGAAAAGCTAAAGGGCCGCTCTGCTTCCTCGGTCACCACTGGCATGTTCGTGTTTTGCTTTATTATTCTCTGGTTTCCTGTTCAACACAAACAGCAATTCAACTGCCATGCAGATTGCTGTGGCTAAATGTGCTTCCGTCAACATCAGTTAATGAAAGATGTTTTTGGTGAAAAGGGCTGCAGTCCTGTGTATTTTCCTTGGACTGGTTCTAACTCTTTAAAGAGCTGATACTAACTATATGGTCTTTAACACTAGATTGCCCAAGGAAGTCATTTTGACTGCTTTTAAATTTCAATTAGAAAAACAATTATGTATATAAGGACACAATGTCTTAGAATTTTGTGACTTTTTGTACAACATATAAATGCGTTTATTAATAATTGTAGTTACCTCCCCCCTCCTTCATTTTCGGTATATATATATATATGTGTGTTATACCTATACTAGGGGCCCGGTGCACGAAATTCGTGCACTGGGTGTGTGTGGGGGGAGTGTCCCTCAGCCCAGCCTGCCCCCTCTCACATACTGGGAGCCCTCAGGCGTTGACCCCCAGACCCCTCCGATTGCTGGCTCTGCCCCTTGCCCAGACCTGACGCCTCTGCCAGAGGTGTCAGGCTTGGACAGGGGACCCCCATCTCTCCCTGATCACTGGCTCTGGCCCCCGCCCAGGCCTGAGGCCTCTGGCCCAGGAATCATGCCTGGGCAGGGGACCCCCATCTCCCTCTGATCGCTTGCTCCACCCCCCGCCCAAGCCTGATGCCCCTGACCCAGGCTTCAGGCCTGGGCAAGGGGACCATCATATCCCCCCAATCCCCGGCTCAGCCCCCCGCCCAGGCCTGATGCCTCGGCCAGAGGAGTTGACCCTCATCACCCTCCGATCACCAATCACCGGATAGGCCCCTTGACCAGGCCTGAGGCCTCCGGCAGAGGTGTCAGGCCTGGGCAGGGGACCCCCAGCTCCCCGCGGTTGCAGGCTCCGCCCTGCCCAGGCCTGACGCCTCTGGCTGAGGCGTCCGGCTCGGGCAGCGGGGACCCGCAGCTGCAGCGGCCCCGCGATCGTGGGCTCCGCTTTAGGCCCAGGCAAGAGACCCCTAGCTCCCGGGACTGCCAGCTTTGACTGTGCCCAGCTCCCATCGCTGGCTCCACCCCTACTTCCTGCTATCACTGGCCAGGGCGGCAAAGGCGCCTGATTCTCTGATCATGGGCCCCAGGGCCGCCTTTGCCCTGCCCCCCAGCTCTTAGCTCCCCCCTGGGTTTCCGATCACTGTCAGTGGCAGGGGTCTTCTTTCTGCTTTCCCTTTCGCCTCCCTGCATTGTGCCTACATATGCAAATTAACCGCCATCTTGTTGGCAGGTAACTGCCAATCTTAGTTGGCAGTTAACTGCCAATCTTAGTTGGCAGTTAATTTGCATATAGCCCTGATTAGCCAATGAAAAGGGTATCGTTGTATGCCAATTACCATTTTTCTCTTTTATTAGTGTAGATTGCCCAAAAGCAGTCATTTTGACTGCTTGGGGAAATTTTAAATAATCAAATGACTCTTATTATTGAATTGAGTAAATTTCTTATATGACCAGTTCGGCTCTGTATTGAAATAACAGTTTTCATTTTTTTTCGATTACCGTCACATGATAACATACAAGTACATGATAAATTGTTGATACTTGATAAGTTGCAGTTGCTCAATAAGCTAAACTAGTACTTGTTATTCGAATCTTTATGCAGTGATACTTGTTCTAATAAGTTGTTTATTTTATTTCTTTTGCGCCCTAAATTCATGAAAGAAATGTTGAACAGAAGTGAGTTATTGGAAAACCTAAGGAACATAAGTGAAGAGTGCTCCGATATTATTCTTTCACAACGCAGTCATTTTGACTGCTTTTGGGCAATATAGGTATATACTAAGTTTCAGTCTTTCTAGTGTTAAGAGATGGGGGTAAATCCATTTGAAAAAGACACAAAGCCCTGGCCAGTTTTCTCAGTGGTTAGGGTGTTGGCAACTGACTGAAGGGTTACAGGTCTGAATCTGGTCAAGGGCATGTACTTGTTGCAGGTTCAATCCCCAGCAGGCCCTGATCATGGTGCTGTGCAGGAGGCAGCCAATCCATGTGTCTCTCTCACACCAATGTTTCTCTCTCTGTCTCTCCCTCTCCTGTGTACTCTCTCTAAAAATCAATGGAAAGATATCCTTCGGTGAGGATTTAAAAAAAAAGAAAAAGGACACTATGAATGGGAACTGGAGAATCAATTTGTTTTAAAATCAATTTGTTTTGGTTTTTTTCCCACTTTGTATTTCTCTGAAATACTCGGGGTAATAGATCATGACCATGTTTTTTGCTCGGTCTGTACCACTTGTTTGCATTCTTTCCAATCTTTACAACAGGTGGCATGGATGTTCAAAGGAGGTTTGACACTTTTTTATGTTGACTCTGTTCCTGGTAGCCAAGGAAACAGATAGGTTATTGTTTAGTTTATTTGCTTTTGAAATGAGAAGCATGCCCAGGTGTGCATGAACAACATGCCCATCTAGTAATCTGACCCTTTACAGTGAGGTCGGAGATCTCTGACCTTTATTATAAAGCATCTCATCCATACTGCAAGTCTGGTAACACAGAAAAGTTATTGAAACAGGGCTTCAAACACAGCAACGCTCACCACAATGGCACTGAACAGAGTAGTGCTAGCAGCAGAATATGGCGAATTAGTGATTACAATTTAGAGAAAAGCATTTAGTCTCTGGCTCCTGTACCTCAATCAAGAATTCAGTACTCCTGTTCAGTGTTACTTTGTGTGTCCTGACATTTACCTAAAACAATAGATAATGTAAATTCTCAGAAGAATTCAATATTTTAAAAAAAGTAAATGTGAGCCATTCTTCTGTGGATGGCAGCCACAGTATAATGAGATTGACTAAATTAAACAGTGCTCCACAACCCTTAAGAGGTCATGAATGACAGACTCAGCCTCCCACAATTGTAGACTAGATACTCAACACACTAGTCACATGGGGAATACAATGAGCAATTTCCCCGTTTCCTCCTTGGGTCCCCAGTTATTAGAAACTTTGACATTTTAGGAACAGAAGGTACCGTTGAGAACAGGGGCTTTTTTTGTTTTTTAAAGTAGAATTTTGTCTTATGAATAAAATCATACACACTTTCAAGTGTATATTATAAACACATAATTTAGAAAGCAGAAAAGAAGCTGCTTTGGTGGAAGCAAAATTGGAGGACATTAGGCCCCACCCGATGGACTTCCCTCCTATTCTGGGGTCAATCCTGTGGTGCCATGGTGCAACTGCAGGCTCCCAATTATGCTGATCTAATCCAACCTCCTCACAGTTCATAGATGAGGACTGAGTTCCGACAGATCCAAAGGCACTGTCAATGTCACACAGCCAGTCAACAGAAGCTCATGACCCTGAGCCCAGGGCTTCTGAACCCGACAGGTGCCAGCACTTTTTTAAAAAGCAGTGACCACCTTCCTTTCCCATTCAAGGTTTGCATTTAAATGTATGGTATTCCAACCTCTACCATAAATGTCTATACATTTCTGATGCCTCCCCAAACCTAAAGGAAATCTTGTTGAATCACTTGTGCAACAACAACCTATGAGGCATTATAATAAAATTCCTCAACTCTGGAAGATAACATTAAAAAAAAAAATGTGGCTTTGCCCTGACCAGGTGGCTCAGTTGGTTGGAGTGCTATCCCACACACCCGAAGATTGCAAGTCCGATTCCTGGTCAGGGGACATACCTATGTTGTGGGTTTGATCTCCAGTCAGGCAATGTAATGGAGGCAACTGATTGGTGTTTCTCACATCAATGTTTCTCTCCCCCGCCCCACCCCGCACTTCCTCGCCCTTTAAAATCAATAAACATATCCTAGGGTGAGGATAAAAATAAAAAATAGGAAATGTGACTTTGATGAAAAGCAAATATCTAGATGCTTGAAAAGGCAATAATTTTTGGCAAGGTGTGTAAGCATTCAACATACAAAATATCTCACAAAATAAAAAAACATAAATTTTGTTTATGTTGAATGAGTGACAGTTGAATAGTTCCTCTCCTTAATATAACATTTGTCAGTAAATGTTCTTCCCATTCTATTACATTAGTAAAATAGGATAAATGAATAACAATATGATTCTACATTAGCTAAAATACCTCAAAAGAAATCAAATATACTTGATTTAAGTTAATATATGTAAAATACTTAAAACAGTGTCTGGTATGTAATAAGAATTATATATATTGGCTTATTACTATTTTTCAAAAATTACCCTGCAGTACGATACTAAAATCAGGAACATGTGTGAAAAATAATCAGGTGCATTTTAAAACAAATAAACAAAAAAAGCCCTTAAGTATACTTCTTTTAGGCTCCATGTGTGATTGGTAGCTACATTTTTAGAACTCTGCTATATCTACTGCCACCCACTGGTACATATATGGACATACCACAGTGAGTTAAGAGTTTTCCCATCAGGCCTGACCACAGAAAACACACAGGTTAAAATGAAGATCAACATTAAAAAAGTACGGCTATCCTCTGTGGTTTGTCTCAGACGCTGAAACAACATACTGGTCTGCAGATGGAGCCCAAATGGCCCAATAAATGAGAGGTTTGTAATCCACTGTCTGTCTCTTGGGTATGTGGTAAAATATCCAAATACAGGTACTTGTATTTTATTTGAATTCAATTCATTTCTGGTGAAACTTTCCATCTTGACAACTAAAGAGATTTAAAACCTCATCTCTACAAAATTGATATACTACAGAAAACTACACAACAATCTATCCCACTCCACCTCATTTTTGGCTCTGTCACAGAGAAACACCTAGATGTAGAACAAAGGTTCTGACTCCGTCAACTATGAAGAGTTTTGTCATTTCTATTGGTGACAACAGCAGAGAAAGTCAGAAGAGATTCATTAGAAAACAGGATACTGTCCTAAGTTGGCCTAAGGACTCTCAGTCAAACTATTACATGTAACAATTAACAAAATGAACAAGAGAAGTTTATAATCTATTGTAAACACCACGTCAAGAATAAGTTTCAAATGCTCAAATGCAGGCATAAAATCATGTTCTTTCCTAAATTGCGCTCATTTAATAGGAAGTTTGGCTTTTACTTAAATTCCTTAGGTTGGAAGGCAGCTTATCATGAACTTTGTTTTGGGTCTAGATTCATTAGGTGCAGTTTTTATTAAATCCAAAATGGATATTATGAGGAAAAGTTTACTAAAACTTTCATAAAAGCAATGACAGCTTCGAGTTCTATACATTTGATTATAAAAAGGTGTCCTGAATTTTTCACATGTATTACTATAGTAGCATTCTGCCTATGTTCCTTCCCGTCCCTCTTATCACTCAACCATCACCCTGCACAGCCCAGAGTTATGAATCTAAAATAGATATGCTCATGCCATTCTTTGCTTTAAACTGCTTATAGACTTGATTTTATCCATGCTGCCATAGTTACTGCTGATGACAGCTTCCTGGAGTGTGAGTGGTCAGTATTCCAGGGATATGCCTGACATACGTGGAAAGTTCTTAAATTCATTTTTGATGTCCTCCATGAACATAGAGTCAGGAAAGAATAGTGATGTGTGTCTAGAACTTCCCATGCTAAGATAGATAATATTTAAACTCCTTGATATGTCATTTATACCAAATCTGTCCATAGATTTACTTCTCACACCATTACTTCTATCATCACTGCAATATCTCCTCACACTGTCTGTAACATCCTTCCTGGACTTCACTAAGTAGAAAATATCCAACCATCCTTCAAATCCCAGCTTAAAACAAATATCCTCTGTTGATGTTCACAAATCATGCCATGCCCAGTACCACTCATTTCTGGAGATATTGCATCTGCTTCTGATTCTCACAGTTCTTTGTTTGTACTTTTATTACAGTTCTCATTCTATTACAGTTAATTGTTACATATTTGGATCTGTTACTAGATTCAAACTCTTTGAAATGTACCAATTTCAGGAGCTTTAGCTCAGAATATTGTACATGTTAAAGAAACATTTACTGAGTAAATATATTTTTAATAAAACAATAAAAGCTGCAGATGTTACTAATGTGCATATAGCATATGGAGAAGTGAGAAGGGGAAGTGCTGACTCCCTCTTCTCTACTCTGGTGTCTACATCTATCCCTGCCTCGGAAAGGTCTGAGCTGATGTAGAAACATCACAGACGTTGAGATAACAACAGTAGACAACAAAACATATGATAAAAAATAGGTAAACACTACAAGCATTTCAAAATGATTATTCTGAGTTATAACTACAGTTTACTTTATTATACTTCATAGTACTCCTTCTATATTGTATCCTTTCTAATCTTCCTGAAATGATTGGGATTTCCTATTCCAAAAGCAGTTGTCCTCTGGCCGAAGTCAGAAGAATCTGGTCAGATTTGAAAACTGATAATTAGGACAATAATGGGAAAACCTATAATACCACAGGCCAATTAGTAATGCTAAGGTCAATGTCCAATTTCCTACTAAAGCACATGTATTCAGAATGGTGGGAAAATATAAGAATGGGAGTCAGGAGACCTAGGTTCTAGTTCTTCCTCTGCTATTAGTTATCAAATTACATTTGTAAAAACAGTCACTTAATCATTCTTTTTTATTTTTATTGATTCTTAGAGAGAAGGGGAGAAAGAGAGAGAAACAATGATGTGAGAGAGAAGCATCGATTGGTTGCCTTCCGTATGCACTCAGACCAGGGATTGAACCTGCAACCTAGGTATGTGGCCTGACCGGGCATACAACCTTTTGGTGTATGGATGATGCTCTAACCAACTGAGCCACCTGTCCAGCACACTTAATCATTCTTGACCACAGTGATCCAATTAGTAAAATAATGGGAGTGAATAGATTACTGTTCACTCCCAGTACTGATATTTTAAGCACTGTTCAATGGTAGGTTGCTTGCTGCATGGCATCTAAATGTTAGTTACAGTGTGTTAGTTGCCTGGTTCAATCTGTACTAGTAACATTATTAAGAATATGGATGACAATTATCCCCCCAAAACTCTTTAGAAATCCAAACAGATTCTCACTTAGTTTAAGTAATTATTCTTATTTTTAGGACTGTTTATAAATAATAAAGACATATGAGAAATTCATTCTAATTCACCTCTAATGTCTATCTGTTTTTGTTTTTTTTAAACCCAGAGTAAATACACTTCAGAGAATTATAGATCTTCCCTTTTTGTCTTTCAAATCCTCACAATTACAATAATTCTTCTATTTCTTCTTATCCAGAGTCCTTTTTAAACACCAATAAACAAATCAACTGTTTCATCTGGATATAGAAAAACAATATTTTCACACAAATATTCTCATTTGTCAGATCACTTTCTTTTCTGGTCAGTGTCAAGGAAAAAAAACACCCCAAAAAACAAGATTGGCTTCAAAGACAGCTTTCCCCAAAACCAGGCATCAGACGGAAAGGGCTCCTCATGAATAGGTAAGATTGGGATTTTAGTGGTTGTAGTCTCTTACTATTAATGAGAATTAAAAATGTGTCTCATTTAAACAGAAGGGATTCAAAAATTACCCAATTAACTAGTAATAGAAAAATAACCGTAATCTAAACCCTATGTAAGATTATAGAATGAAAAGAAAAAATTTAAATGAGTATTTTCTTTGGTTTTATATTCAGATGGCAAATGGTTTTCATGGATAATCTCATAGGTCATTGCTTCCTTTAATTAGTAACTTTTGCTAAACATAAAAAAGCCTCAAATAATTTTTAATAGTGATTACAACTGCTTAATCCATTAACAAATTGTCATATTAACACTGGCCACATTGCCTATCTTTAAAGGTTACTCGTTTCATTTTCATAGATTTTAATTAACTTTTCCTTTCCCACTAGACTGATCGTTAAACAGCAACAGAGCCTTTTTGCCTTTTATTGTGTCTAGATCTACAGAATTTCTCGATTGAAAAAGGGGTCCAGAAAATGCAACAACAACAAAAAAATGTGGATCACAAATTAGATGGTGGTGGTGACTTGTAGATATATTATTTTTAAAATGCCAGCCTGATTCCACTGGCACACTGATTGAATCAGTTTCATGTTGTCACAATACTCCTGGAAGTCCCTAAAATTCCTCTTTCTATCAGCAGCTTCTCTTATTCGCATTAACTGAAAACAGTATATCTATATATATAAAAAGCCAGCGACTGGAATGCCATAACGACTGGAATGACTGGTCGCTATGATGCCTACTGTAGCCAGCAAACTAGCCAACCTCCTGTGGCCCTTCCCCCCAGCCAGCCCCACCTCCGGTGGGCCCTCACACCCGATGGGCCTGCGGCTACTCCCCCCAGTTAGCTATGTCCCCAATTGGCCCCCCTCACCAATCAGGTGTGGGACTGGCTGGTCAACCTCCCAGGGCCCCTCCCCCGGCCCTGATGCCTGATCAACCCCACCAACCCCATTTGGGGGTGGGCTGGCTGGCCCACAGCCCCTCCCCATGGCCAGCCCTGCCCCCCATCAGCCCCCCCCCCCAATCGGGGGCAGGACCCACTGGTCAATCACCTGCGGCCCCTCCCCCCAACCAGATGGGCCGCAGGCCAACCTCCTGCCATCTCCTCCTCCCAATAGGCCCAGCTCCGATAGACAGATCAGAGCTGGGCTGGCCGGACCCCACGCATGCATGAATTCATGCACTGGGCCTCTAGTATAATCACAACTGACAGGCTAGTGGGAGTTTAGGCTTAGAAAACAAGGGAAGAAAGGAAAATGCTCATAGTTTAGATTCCCTAAGTAGAAAGTTCAGTCTTTGTTTGGGAAACAGAATGCACTATATTTGCAGTCTAATCCCTAAGGTTTAGGCAGGTCTGTAAGTTTATAATGGACCTCAAGGGTTATAATTTAAAAAAATGACCTATATCTCAGCACTTTCATATACAGTTAACATTGCAATAACACTGGGGTTAGGGACACTGACACCCAGGGCAGTCAAAATTCTCATGTAACTTTTGACTCCCTAAAAATTTTACTATTAATAGGCAACTGTTTACCAGAAGCCTTACTGATAACATGAACAGTTGACTAACATATCTTGTATATTTTATGTATTATATACTGTATTCTCACAATAAAGTAAGCTAGAGAAAGGAAAATGTTAAGAAAATCGTAAGAGAAAATACATTTATGGTAATTATTGAAAAAAATCCATATCAGAGAGGACTTCCCTGATCTACAAAACCTAAACAGAACACATGCTCTTCCCTGCCATCATTATCTCTGTGTTCTTACCCTACTTTCATATTGCTGTATATATTATATATACAATACATACATTTTATATAGATAATTGAGTCCCGGTGCATGGATTCGTGCACATTGAAAGGAAATTAATTAGTTCCTCCAGTGCAGGGACTAATGCAGGCGGTCCCGGGTGGTGGACTGCAGAGGAACCTGAGTTAGAGTGCAAAACCCACAAGGGGTAGACTACTATTCCAATAGATTTCCCTCTTCTCCTGTTTATAAGTTCTATGCCAGGGGTGGGCAAACTTTTTGACTCCAGGGCCACAATGGGTTCTTAAACTGGACCAGAGGGCCGGAACAAAAGCATGGATGGAGTGTTTGTGTGAACTAATATAAATTCAAAGTAAACATCATTACATAAAAGGGTACGGTCTTTTTTTTTTTTTTTAGTTTTATTCATTTCAAATGGGTTGGATCTGGCCTGGGGGCCATAGTTTGCCCATGGCTGTTCTATGTTCTTATCCTTTCAACACCCCCATCAGTTATCTCTGCTCTTATCTGTGACAACTTGCCTCCTAGTGGGCCTCCTAAAGGCTCCCCTGCTCCTGCAGGAATCTGCCATTAGCATGGCCTCAGGGGCTCTGCCATGACTGAGTCTACTGACTAGAACAAACATTCCATTCATCCCTTCATTTCATTTAGATTTCTGCTCAAATGGCATCATAGCAGAAAGAACCATCCTGATCCAAGATTTAGAACAGTATATACCCCTGTCCTTTCGAACTTACCCTGCTTTGATATTTTTCATAGAACTTTTTGACATATGAAACATTAACTGTACATTTGTTTTACTTTATTGTCTTCTCCACTCCACCAGAATGCAAGCAGCATGAAAACACTGATTCTGTTTGTTCAGATCTCTCAGTATCTCAGGTAACTAGAGCAGTGGCCAGGCACGTAGCAGGTGCTCAGTAAATACTTGTTGAATAAATGAATCTAATTCTAGCCTTCCTACTAATGTAGCATTGGACATTATACAACAAAAATTAAATCGCATTTCACATCTTCATTTTCTTGAATATGGACCTCGCTTAAAATACCTTAATCACTTCCCACTGCTTTTAAAATATAATTCACATTCCCTTTATGGTTTGGACTCTGCTTAACTTCCCAGCCTTATCGTTCATCATCCCTTTCATATTCTAAATTCTGCATATTCTAATCTGTTTGCAGTTCTTAAATGTAGCATGCTCCCTCACCTCTAAAGTCTATTTCTTTTGCCTGGGGTGCCCAGGTTAACTCTTACCTGTCCTTCAGGAACCAGCAAAGTTTTCAGTTGGATTAAATACCTTTAATAATTGCTCTCACAGTCACTACCCCTTATTTTGCTTTAACACAGCACTTTCACACTATTTTTTAAAAGTACTAAATGTTTAAAAATGTATCCTTATTTATCTGTGCCGCCTTCCTCATTATATGAGAGTTCCTTGGAGACTACAAAGAGTCTCTTTACACTTATTCAACACAATACCTGGAATCCAGTAAACACTCGACTAAATGACTATACATTATAAAGTTACATTAAAAACAGATGTATTCTGGTTTTTGAGATTTGAGAGATTTCTGAACCATGATGAAGAATACTGTAGACATAACTATGATACTGCAAAGACTAAATCACACATTTCTACATGAAAGCCTTCATGTACTAGGCTTCAAATATTTGTTACATGTAATTTCAAATATAAGACTGAGATATTTTAAAATTGGTAAAGGATTTGGATAAATAAATATTATGTAATTGGGAAGGGCTAGGCATGACTCATTTTTTTAAAGTAACTTCGGTTAATATTTTAAGATCTGCCTATAAAATGAACCTTCTTGCCTGTAACGAACTTTGAACTATTTAAAACCAAAACATTAAGTCATATATATTGAACTTTGCAGCATAAATAATATAAAATTTGTTCAAGATATCAATTTAGAGATTGCATTATGATAGTCCCCTTGCCCCCTGTCAGCTGGGTGGGCATTTGGGTGTCCATTTTTCCACAAGCTGATGGATTTGCACTTTGCTTCATCAGGTCTCCCTTGGGCCAAAAACACATTTGAGACATAATTATGGGAGCAGCCTGTGGCAGTGGAAAACCAAGTTAACTGAACCACATGGAAATAAAACCCATGTCTTTGGTGTCATTACCAGCACACTCTAACCAACAGAGCTAACCTCAATGTCAATAGTAGGCAAAAATAGCACAACACTCTGTCTTTTGGAGAAATCAGTCCCTTTGGAAAGAATGCAATAAGAAGAAAACACCTGGGCTCATATTTTTCTGGACCAAAAGAGAACACAAGTATTAATTTTTAAAAATTATACATGTAGGTGGGCTAAAAAAAAGTAAAAGATGTTTGTTGAAAATAAGTTTACAGTGAAAAGTAAGCTTCATGAGTCTACAAAAAATAAAAGGAAAAGTGTCAAGAAAGAAGTGAAGGTAAAATAAACACTTTTATTTTTCTTATTCTTAAATGACCTAACAAATGTTAGGTCATAATAATAGCAATGATTATTTTGATTGTATATGTTTTTAGGTACATATCTTGTGTGTGTTTGTGAGTGTATGCTTATATGTAAGTGAAGAGAATTATAATAATGATATAAGGGACAAGAGGGAGGAAAATTAGGTTTTTTTGTTATTATGAGGTACTCACACTAACACTGAAGTGGTACATTGTTATTTAAATGTGAACTTGTATTAGTTGTAAAGGTATATTGCAACTTCTAGGGTAAGCATTAAAAATAAAGTTATAAAAAGTATAACTGATATTCTAAGAAAGAGAGAAAATAGAATCATGTAAAACACTAAATTAGAATCACAAAAGGCAGAAAAAGAGTGAAAGACAAAGCAGGAACAAAGAACAGGAGGAACTAACAGAGAACAGTAACAAAAATGGTAGATATTAATTCAACTATATCAATAGTCATTTTAAATGTCAATGATCCAAATGCATGTAGAGATAATCAAAAGTGGATTAAGACCCAGCTATATGTCTATAAGATATCCTCTTTAAATATAAAGACATATATAGATTATAAGTAAATGGATAGAGAAAAATAAAACATGCTAACACTAATCAGGAGAAACATAGACTAGGTATTATTTCAGATAGGGCAGATTCAAAGCAAGAAAAGTTTTTGGGGATAAAGAGGGCATTACATAATGATGAAGGATCAATTCTCCAGGAAGGTATTACAATCCTTAAAATGTAAGCACCAAATAAGAGAGCATCAAAATACATGAGGCAAAAATGAAGAAACTACAAAGGTAAAAAGATGCACCCACTATCACAGTTGCAGACTCCAACAACCCTCTATTACAAAATGGATGGATCAGCAGGCAGAAAATCTGTAAGAACTCAATGGAATGCAACACCACCAATCAACTGGATATAATTAACATCTACAGACTCCTTCATCCCACAGCAGAATACATAATCTTCTCGAGCCCACATAGAACAGAACATTCACCAACATAGACTACATTCTGTGCCATAAAACATACCTTACCAAATATAAAAAGCACACGCAATGTCTGTTTTCAGACAACAATGCAATTAAACTAAAAAATCAAAAACAAAAAGAACTCTTAAAAATCCCTAATGTGAGATATACTTCTAAATACCACATGGGTCAAAGAAGAAATATCAAGAGAAATTAAGAAATATCTTGAGCCGTGGTCGAGTAGTTCAGTTGGTTAGAGCTTTGAACCTACATGCCAAGGTTGGATATAGGTATACAGATTGGAAAGAAAATAATAAAACTGCCTTTTATTTTAGGATGACATGATTTTTTATGTAGAAAATCTGACTTGACTTCAACAAAACAAAATCTCCTGAAACTAATAAGTGACTATAGTGAGATTGCAGATTACAAAGTTAATATATAAGTCAACTGCTTTCCTGTATATCAGCAATGAATAAGTACCTTTTATAGTAGGATTTCCAAAATTAAATAGGTATAAATCTAATAATATGTGTATATGACTTATTTGAGGAAAAGTACAAATTCTGATGAATAAAATCAAAGAAAAACTAAATAAAAGGAGAGAGAGTCCATGTTCAAGGGTAGGAAGACTTAATACTGTAAAGACATCAGTTTTTCCCAATTTGATCTATTGTGTCAATGCAATCCCAATCAAAATCCCGGCAAATTATTTTGGTAGACTGACAAACTGATTCTAAAGTTTATGTGAGGAGGCAAGAGACCCAGGATATCCAACACAATATTGAAGGAGAAGAACAAAGTGAGAGGACTGACACTACCTGACTTCAGAATTTATAAAGCTACAGTATTCAAGACAGTGTGGTACTGGTACAAGAATAGATCAATGGAACACAACACTGAGCCCAGAAATAGACTCACAGAAATATAGTCAACTGATCTTTGACAAAGGAGAAATTGCAATACAATGAAGTACATATAGACTCTACAACAAATGATGCTGGAACAATTGAACATCCACAGCAAAAAAGAAAAAGGAAGGAAGGAAGGAAGGAAAGAAGGAAGGAAGGAAGGAAGGAAGGAAGGAAGGAAGGAAGGAAGGAAGGAAGGAAGGAAGGAAGGAAGGGAAAGGAAGTAAGAGAATCTAAACAGACATTATACATTTAACAAAAATTAACTCAAACCTGATCACAGATCTATATGTAAAATGTGAAACTATAAGACTCATAGAAAATAACATAGGAGAAAACCTGGATAAACTTGGGTATGGTTTTATCATTTTAGATATAACACCAAAGATACATTCATGAAAGAAATACTTGATAAGATGGACTTTATTAAAAGTAAAAACTGTCTTGTGATAGACAATATCAAGAAACTTAGATAACCAGCCACAGACTAGGAGAAAATATTTGTAAAAGACACAATTGAAAAAGGACTGTTGTCCAAAATATACAAAGAACTCTTAAAGCTCAACAATAAGAAAATAGGAGTGTGCAAATGTGTTGTAAAGGAATAGGACTGTGATCGATATTTTTCAATAAATCCTCTAATGTATCATTTTACTTTTAAAACTTGGAATCAGTGGCAAAGATATTTATTGAGAACCTATTATATTCTAAGAACCATAAGATAAGAAGTTTTCACTTTTGTTATTAAATTATTCAATTCAGCTTTATTAAGCATTAAAAGACCAAAAATATTAAGAACCTCACATTGTCATATATTACTGGGGATGGGGGCAGGAGGAGGAAGCGAGCTAGATACTAACATCAAGTAACCAAAAAAAGGGGGGGGGGTGGCTTAACTTTTATATAAAGTAAATTTTAGTTTAGAATGAGAAAGAATTAATTATACATTATAAATTAGGCCAGGAAGATTGGCAGTGAAAAGAACCCCAATGAGATACAAACATAATTCAATTCAGTACTAATGTCAAAGCATTCGATTATGGTTCTTTTAAAGTATAAAGATCTTGATAAAACTACAGCTTAATTTCAAGTATTTCTCAAAGTTAAATGATAAAAGAATGTTAAACATTTTAAGTATAACAGAAATCAGTACATATTGTTCTTAAAAACTTAGATGTAAAAGCAACTGTAACATAATAATGGCTGTGATCTTGATTTTGTGTGGTACAAGTCACAAAAGCTTAGTCTGCCCTGGTACTGTTTTAAAACAATAGTAAACATTTTTTGTCCAATATTCTTCATAGATTTCAGAGTTCTTTTATTTTATCTGATGAAATTATGCTAAAATCATCTTGGAAATCTCAAAATGACTTGTTGAAATATGTGAAAAGGTAAAAGAAAAAATATAGAGAGTTATGTGTACATATAAAATGAAAGAATAAAAAAGAAATTTAAATTCTAAGATTAGGAACAGCATTAACAAAGAATGAGCATATAATTTGACAGTATACTTGTTATGTATTGTACCCTTGGTGATTACCACATTAAATCTCACTAGATCAGAAATTACAATTCTTATTCATTTAAAAAAGAGCCATAAATTTTCATTTGAAAATCAATTAGAATTTCAATTTCAAAAATAACAAAGGACAATCTTATTGAGAGCGTATCAATTACTTAATGATACCACATCTTGGAAACTAAAAACAAATTGGTATATCAAAATACTAGCAATCTAAACTAATCTGAAGAGAAAAATGGACCCAGTATAATTTAGATATCTTTATAATATTAGTGAAAATTAAAATAACATATCCAAAATTACTGCTGAAATTTGAATTTTACTAAATCCAGGAATGCTCCAATAAATCTCATTACATTTTGAAAGCAAATTCTAAGATCCTTAAAGATCAGAGAAACAGAAATACTGTGTTCAAAGGCTTAGGAATAAAAGTATCTGGTAGGTAGTGATGGCTGAGATCTTACAGTTTTGTGTAGCACAACAATTGCAGTCTGCCTCAAAACTACTCTGAAAGCATTTTTTTAAAAAGCATTTTTCAAATCCTTACCCAAAAGATCTTTATGAGAGACTAGAGGCCCGGTGCATGAAATTTGTGCAATCGGAGGAGAGGGGAGTCCCTCAGCCCAGCCTGCACACTCTCGCAGTCAGGAGTGGGCCTAAGCCTTCAGTAGGACATCCTTAGTGCTGCTGTGGAGGCAGGAGAGGCTTCCGCCACTACTGCTGCACTCACCAGCCATGAGCCCAGCTTCTGGCTAAGCTGTGCTCCCCCTGTGGGTGTGCACAGACCACTAGGGGGCAGCTCCTGCATTGAGCATTTGCACCCTGCTGGTCAGTGCGCGTCATAGCGGCCAGATGTTCTGCTGTTTGGTTGATTTGCATATGAGCCTTTTATACGTGCGGGATCAGGCCGAAACTGGCTGTCTGATATCCCCTAAGGGGTCCTGGATTGCGAGAGGGTGCAGGCCAGGCCAAGGTACCCCACCAGTGCACAATTGGGGCTGGGGAAGGACATGGGAGATTGGCCAGCCAGGGAGGTACCATGGGAGGGCTCCAAGGCATATCCAGCCTGTTTCACTCAGTCCCAATCGGCGAGACCCCAGCAGCAAGCTAACCTACCAATCAGAGAGTCTGCCCCCTGGTGATCAGTGCACAACATGGGGACTGGTTGACTGGTTGAATATCTGCCCCCTGTTGGTCAGTGCACATCATAGCAAGTGTTTGAACAACCTTAGCATATCATTAGCATATTATGCTTTGATTGGTTGAATGGACGACTGGATGACCGGACACTTAGCATATTAGGCTTTTATTATATAAAACTAGAGACCAGGTGCATAAAAATTTGTGCATTCGGGGGGGAAGAGGCGTCCCTCAGCCCGGCCTATGCCCTCTTGCAGTCTGGGACCCCTCAGGGGATGACCACATGCTGGCTTAGGCCCACTCCCCGGGGGATTGGGCCTAAGATGGCAATCAGACATCCCTTTGGCAGCCCGGCAGCCCTCAGGGGATGTCCATTTGCCAGGGGGAAGCTTCATGAGTCTTGTTCTCACAATGTTGTTCTTTCTTTTCTGAATGCCATTCTTTGCCTGTGTAGCTTCACCTTAACCTTTAAAACTCAGGTACTGTGTCTTCTCTAAGAATTTTCTCATAAATTCCTAGTATAACATGACTTTTATTTATGCTTCTGAAGAAATCTTCTCCTGTAATAGGTGTTAATCACTGCTTAAAAATAATGATTCACCTGTCTGCTTTCCTACTACACAATACCACATGTTTTTTAAACTTTTGCACTAAGAAGTATTAAATGCACATTAAAAAAAGGGTATCAAATGTACAGTTCCGTGAATTATCACCAAGCATATACCTGTGTAACTACTCTCATAAGGAGTCATATCTTTTTTGAATTTGCATCCTCAGTGATTAGTCTATACCAGTGGTCGGCAAACTGCGGCTCACGAGCCACATGTGGCTCTTTGGCACCTTGAGTGTGGCTCTTCCACAAAATACTGACTTCTGCGCATGGGCCATTAAGTTTCAATCGCACTGTACATGCGCACCCGCACATGGTATTTTGTGGAAGAGCCACACTCAAGGGGCAAAAGAGCCACATATGGCTTGTGAGCCGCAGTTTTCTGACCACTGGTCTATACTAAATAGTAACAGTAACATTAGTCAGGGTTTGAGTATATTAATCACTGCAAGAAAATATCGCAGGGTTATAATCCAACAATGAGAGTTTAGATACGAAGGTCAATTATCTACACTAATAAAAGACAAAGATGCTAATTGACCATACCTTTGCTATGCCCAAGCCATGCCCACCAGCCAATCAAAGCGACTATATGCAAATTAACCCAACCAAGATGGCGGCCGGCAGCCATGGAGCTGGAGCAAGCTAGAGGCTTGTTTGCCCGGGCGATGGAGGAAGCCAAGCTTCCCGCCTGCTTTGGCCGGCTGTGGCCTCCGCAAAAGGCAACAAAGTTTCAATTATAGAAGCTAAATAAATCCCAGATACCTGCTTCCAGCCAGCCTCCAGTGGAAGCTTGGGTGGCTGGGGGCTGTGGCCAGCCTGCAAACAGCCATCAGCCACTCACCCAGGCTGGCCACACCCTCATGGTGTGAGGGTCCCTGCTGGGGAGCTTGGCCAGCCTGCAAACAGCCATCAGTCCCTCACCCAGGCTGGTCAGGCACCCCAGCAGGGACCCCTACCCTGAAGGAGCTGTGGTCAGCCTGCAAACAGCCATCAACCCCTCACCCAGGATAGCCACACCCTCATGGGGTAAGGGTCCCTGCTGGGGGGCTTGGCCAGACTGCAAACAGCCATTAGCCCCCCACCCAGGCTGGTCAGGCACCCCAGCAGGGACCCCCACCCTGAAGGAACTGTGGCCAGCCTGCAAACAGCCATCAGTCCCTCACCAGGCTGGCCACGCACCCCAGTGGGGACCCCCACCCTGAAGGGGGTGTGGCCAGTCTGAAAATGGCCCTCAGCCCCTCACCCAGGCTGTACAGGCACCCCAGGAGGACCCCCACCCTGATCTGGGACACCCTTCAGGGCAAACCAGCTGGCCCCCACCCGTGCACCAGGCCTCTATCCTATATAATAAAAGGGTAATATTCAAATTGACCCTAACAGCAGAAGGACTGGGAATCACTTGTCACTATGACACACACTGACCACCAGGGGGCAGACGCTCAATGCAGGAGCTGCCCCCTGGTGGTCAGTGCACTCCCACAGGGGGAGCTCTGCTCAGCCACAAGACAGGCTGACGGCTGCCAGTACAGTGGTGGTGGTGGAAGCCTCTCCCGCCCCCTCAGCAGCGCTAAGGATGTCCGACTGCAGCTAGGCAAGTGGACATCCCCCGAGGGCTCCTGATCTGCCAGAGGGATGTCTGACTGCCAGCTTAGGCCCAATCCTCTGGGGAGTGGACCTAAGCCAGCAGGTGGTCATCACCCAAGGGGTCCCAGACTGCAAGAGGGCACAGGCCAGGCTGAGGGACCTTCCCGAGTGCACAAATTTTTGTGCACTGGGTCTCTAGTCATTTATAATGGAGAACCTCTATAATCATATAAACTAGTGACAGCACAGAAGTGAAATTCAACAATATGATGTTAAACAACTTTGCCAGGAAACCAAAAGTATAAAGAGTTTGGCATCAAAACCCAGGGAAAAAATCAAGGTCCATCAAATATTACTTTTGTCAGCACATGATCTGTGCTGCCAGTCCCATGGGATAGCCATAGAAAATCTCTAAGAGTAAAATCCAGAGATGGGCAATTTACCAGCAGCAAAGCAACTTGGCTTCAGATGTCAAAAGGATTGATGAGAAGGGAACAGCTATCCAACTGCCCCGTGGCGAATGGATAGTAGATCTACAAGCAAGGTGGCCAGGAAAAATGCTAGAGGGATGGGGAGGGCACTACTCTGAGAGTCAACTGCTTAGAAGTGACAGCAGCAGACAGGCCCACTGGGGTACAGAATTGAGAGATAGATTGTAGCAAGTTATGTAAAAACAGTTTGCAGTTTGGGAGTCTAACCAGCAGAAGCTTAAACACAGAAAGGCTAGAGAAGCAATAGCGGCAGCTGCTAACCAACAGGACCAACTAGAGATGCCCTTCACTTAGAAAAGGCTGAAGGTCTCCTGGGGCCTGTTCAGTTTCATTCCTGAGGATGGGAACAGCATCCCTACCAGACTCAAATAATTATTTAACAAACTTAAAAATTTGCATTCAGTTTCAGTATTACATTTTTACTTCCCTGATGGTTCATTCAAGTGAGAGCTATAATATTAGCAACGATGCTTAATAGGAATCATCCTGGTGACAATGACAACAATAATAGCGAAAGTTTATGAGTGCTCACTGTGCGGCAGCCAGTATGCTGAAAGTGTTCATGCGTTTTCTCATTTACTCCTGTAGAGTCTATCATCTCCCCCAATTTACAGAGGAGGAACAGGCTGAGAGAGAAACTTACCTCAGTGACTAGGAATTAGCAAAGCTGGGCAACTATCCAGGATGGGTTTAAAACCAGTGTTTTTCTCTGTCATGCTATATTACCCAAATTCAAATGATTTCTTTCTGTGATATAAGTATTTTAAAAATCAAGGTTCACATTGCTCGTCATGATGACAGATGCTAATGGGATCCTTAAGAAGCAAATAGCTGGAGGGTCATGTAAGATGCCTAAATTTACTTTAGTTCATCCAACATAAATTATGAATATTTTAAATTCACATTGCTATACATCACAAAGTATCATATGGAGTCCCGCTGAGGAAAAAATGGTTGAATTATGAAGACCTGTCTGTAGTTCTTAAAACTAAATTAGTATTGTCCTAGCCAGTTTTGCTCAGTAGATAGAGCATCAGCCCTCAGACTGACGGGTCCCAGATTCGATTCTGGTCAAGGGCAGGTGCCTTGGTTGCAGACTAGATCCATGGCCCTGATCAGAGCACTTGTGGGAGGCAACCAATTGATGTGTCTCTCTCACATCAATGTCTCTCTCTCTCTCTCTCCCCGTCTCTCTCTCTCTCTCTCTCTCTCTCTCTCTCTCTCTCTCTCTCTCTCTCTCTCTCTCTCCCTCTCTCTCTCTCCCTTCCACTTTCTCTAAAAATCAATGGAAAAATATCCTTGTGTGAGGATTAACAAGAATAAAAAAAGAGCAGGAAACTGAATTATTATGATTACTGATGTTGAGTTAGAACAGCCATGGGCAAACTACGGCACGCGGGCCAGATCCGGCCCATTTGAAATGAATAAAACTAAAAAAAAAAAGACCGTACCCTTTTATGTAATGATGTTTACTTTGAATTTATATTAGTTCACACAAGCACTCCATCCATGCTTTTGTTCCAGCCCTCCAGTCCAGTTTAAGAACCCATTGTGGCCCTCGAGTCAAAAAGTTTGCCCACCCCTGAGTTAGAATATCAGAGCTATAAGAACATTCAGTGATGATGTAGTTTAAAAACAAAAAAGAGAAAATAGAAACCCAAGCAGAATCAGTAACATAAGGAATGACCCTACTTATTCTCTGGTCAGTTACAGAACAAAGACTATAGGTTTCTCAGACCACAGTCCAATGATTCTTTCTATTAATCACAGAGTCCCAGAGGAAATTAGTCCCCTAAACCTCCAATAGTTGGGCTGACAATTTTCAAATAATTAACTATATTATAACCACAGAGGAACAGATTTCAAAGGAAGTAAACCAGCCTAGTTATCATATGAAAGATGGTTGCCAGCAAACAGACTTGAGTTTAAATTCAACTCTGATTCACTGGGGCAAAATACTTACTAGTAACCCATGTGAGCATCATCTCTTACAAAACATAAAAGTCAGAAGATTGGTAGTAGCTACTCAGATGATTGTTGTAAACATTAAGCAGGAAATGGGTGAAAGCACCTAGCATGACACTCAAAACATGTTTGTTCAAAAGGCAGTTTTCCTTCCCTAAAAGGAAGTGTGGTATATTGGTTAAAAAGTCAGCTTTGTAGTTTGGGTACATGGATTCAAATCTCTCTTCACTTAATAGCCCTGTGATTTGAGCAAGATACTCATCCTCTCTGTGCTTTAGCTTTCTCATCTAAAATAGAAATGGACCATTTTCTAAGGATTTCATTAGATAATGCTTATAAAGCACTTAGTTTACATCCCAAGATGTAGTAAGCATTCTAGAGAGGAATTCTGTTGATTTCGTTCTGTAATATGCAACAGCTATAACTATTCAATACTTCCATTTATTTTTATTCTGTAAAAGACATTATGTCAATATACCTTTGCACTCTTTAGTCCCATATAAATTTTTTAAAAATTTTGTATAAAAATTTTTTCTTTAAAACTGTCATCAGGTCACTAAAGTAGATATTACAAAACTCTATCTATATATATAAAAACGAAGCAACTGGAACAATGGAATGATCAGGACAACTGGTCACTATGAGCGCACTGTGACGGCCAACCGGCCTCCCTGGCCGGCCTCGCCCCCGGCTGGCCCTGCCCCCGATCGGCCCCCCCCACCCCCATTGAGTGTCACCCCAATTGAGTGTGGTGCTGGCTGGCTAACTGCCCACAGCCCTTCCTACCAGATGACCCCATCCCTGACCACCCCTCCACCCCGATCAGGGGGAGGGCCAGCCGGCCAACTTCCTGCATCCTCTCCCCGCCGCCAGCCCAACTCCAATGGCCCCCATTAGGGCAGCTGGCTGAACTCTATCCATACACAAATTCCAGTTATAATAAAAGGAAAATTGAGGGCCACACATATATTTTCAGTTTCTTACTTCCAAATGTTAAAAAATCATATCAAGGTTATAGTTTAGCTAAGGCCTTCTGATAAGAAGATGGCTTTAGCTATGCTAGACATCTTACTGTACACATCTTGAAACTCAGAATAAAACAAACATATAGTTAAATTCACCAGAAATGAAGGAAAGTTTCTAGATGTACAGAGTGAAATGAAAACCTGAGAGGTACAAACAAATGATCGCTGCAGCAGACTTTGAGGTGAGGATAGGTTATGGCAGGGGAGGTCTATCAAACTTGAAGACAGGCCCTAACAGCTAGAGTTTTAGATTTTAATACCCATTAAGTGACAGGAAATGATGTTGTGGATCACTCTGAATCAAACAGGAAGTTAGAACTGAGATTACTGCATGAAGCTGGAATCCTCTCTAAGATCATACGTCTCAAAATTTGGCCTCCATAAGAACCACCTGCAGAACTCATTAACCTGATTCCTAAGTTCCCCTCCAGAGAGTCTGACTCAGCAGGTCTGGGAGTCTGCACCTCTAACAAGTTCCCAGGTAATGCTGATGCTGGGGGTCCAAGGACCAAACATCGCATAACACTGCTCTAAGAGATGGGTCATTAATGTAAAGGATGCTAAAATTCATCTTTCCTCACCCAGGGAGATACAATAAAGCTCACCTCTGACCGGGGCTTCTAAGTGAGGTGCTGGCTTGGAGTAAAAAGGTAAACTGCCTGCCTGGTATATGAGTAATATATCTCAGGAATTCACATTTAAAAATTGGTCCTGAGTTGGAAATTCCTCAGAGGAACATGAAAAATTGTTCTCTGTAGAGAAATTTTCACAAGCCAGATTATGTAAAATTCCCAGTTAGTTGACTCACAACCAATAATTATAAAACCCACAAGTGTATATATATCATGAGCATGAGTCTACAAAAATAATAAATGAGAAGATTGGCACCCCTAAAACTTAAGAGAACAATTGAAAGAACCTACAAAATAAGTTTTCATTTATTTAAAGACAAACACGGACAGGAATTAAAAAAAAAAAGAATTTCTAGGAATAAAAAAACAATAGTCATTGTTAATGCAATTTCAATAGATATATTTTAAATAGACACTGGTGAAGAAAAGAACTGGTAAACTAGAAATGCTGTCTACAGCACAGGCAATAAAAGATACTAAATAGCAGTGAAGTTATATTAAGGATAGAATGAGAAATTCCAACATGTGACTAATGGGAGTTATAGTAGCTAAAAATAGAATAGGTTAAGAATCTTCTAGAACTAAAGATAATTAAAGAATCATAGAGAGAACCAAGCAGAATATATAAATAAACCTAAGTCCATACAAAATACATAAAATAATAAAACTGAAAAATAACCTGGGCAAAAGAGATCTTAGGCAGATTTTAAAAAATAGGACAATTTATCTGTAAAGAAATTACACCTAGGGTGACAGATGGTAATAGCAGCAAAGCAAAGACTGGAAGATAAATATCTTTCAAGGGTTAAGAGACCATAAGTGTCAGCCTAGAATTCTCTACTCAGGTAAACAAGAATTTAATAATGAAGGCTTATAAAAGATATTTCTAAGACAAAGAATTTATACCACTCATTGAAAGAACTACTAAATTGTGTGTTTTCAGTAAGAAGGAAACCGAGACCAGAAGAAAGGACTGGGATCATAGGGAAAATGATGAGCAATCTAAATGGTAAATATGTGGGTAAATCTAAATATGCATTGTGATTAACAACAACCTCTTGTGCACCTCCCCCCCCACACACACCCCCGCTGGCCAATCTCCCGTAGTCCCTCCACCTGGGCCCCGATGGGGGGGGCAACCTTCTGCATCCCCCCCCAGCTGGCTGGCCCCCCCAATAGCCTTGATCACTGGCCAGGCCGAGTGACCCCACCTGTGCACAATTTTGTGTACCAGGCCTCTAGTGTGTGTGTGTGTGTGTGTGTGTGTGTGTGTGTGTGTGTGTGTGTGTTTGTATACACACACACACACACAACACTTTTTATTTCTTTTTCTACTTTGGCTTCAGAGGATCTCTAACCTCAGTATTTTTCACTGGTAACTCAATTTCTCTGGTATATGTAAGGGGTTTCTTTTTTTATTCAACATCATATGAAAATCATGCTTCATTTTTGTAAATGACTCATACCTTACAGTATGCTGTTTACTATTCCTGTTAGTGACTGTGATGATATCCCCAGCAGAATGAAGGCTAAAATCAGACCTTTTGGCTTCTATTTCGTTCATGGGCAGGTATGTGCATGCTCATTTCTTATAAGGCAGTACCATAAGGACAGAAGCCAGAGAAATGAAACTGCCTCCCTAGCTTTGTAAAATGAAAGGTGACAGGTACAACGGGGTAAAAGAAAAACACATGCACACCGATGTTGTGATGGACTTTGAGGCGCTGTTTATGGCATTATTTATGCAGCTAAAAATAGGTATAGGTACTGGAGGGTGTGTGTTTATAAAAGTCATGTAAATGACTTAAAAATGGGTCACTTTTACACAGTACTGTGATGCTGTGACAGTGGATCTTATATAGAGACTAGTGGCCCAGTGCACGACTTTGTGCACCTTGAAAGGAACTGTGGGCCATGAGGCTGAGGTGGGCACAGGAGCGGGTCTCAGTCCATCCTCTGAGCCCCTGCCTGGCCCCTCCTGTTACAGCCCCTGTTCCCTGTCTGCTGGCAGTCCCATTCCAGCCACCACCACACCTACACACTGATGGCATCAGCCCTGCTTGCAGCCACTGATGGCACAGAGCGACTGGGGCGATCGCCAGCAGCGGATGTGAGCGGGGCTGGCACAGTCAGCGGGTGCGAGCAGCGGCTGCTGTCCCAATCACTTCTCAGGAGCAGGGGGAGGTGGAGAAGCCCTCAGGAGCAATCGGGGCCAGCAGCCACCACTTGCACCCACTGATGCTGCCCAGTGATTGGGACTGGCGCCGGGTGCTGGCAGCGGGTGCAAATGGCGGCTCCAGCACCAGCTGCGGGTGCAAGCAGTGGTTCCGGCGCCAGCTGCAGGTATGAGTGCCAGGTGGGACCACAGCACGCAGGAGAAAAGAATTTTCAGTAACCACCAGAGGCTCACCCCGATGACAGCAACCAGCACCCCCCCGCCTTGGTCTAGTGCCCCCCACTCACCTGCTCCACCATCCCGCTGCGGCCCATGCCCGTCATGTTCCACACTCACCCATGGTGGTCTGTGCATGTATAGCGACCAGTTGTTTGGTTGTTCCGCTGTTTGGTATATTTGCATAATAGCGTTTTATATAGAGAGAAGATGGCTAGTGAGTGACTGGCAGGGAGGGAGTATATACAGCATAGATACATTAGACAAACGGATGATTCAAGTCCCAGGCAGGGCAGAGCAGAGCATGATGGTGCAAGATTTCATCACACTATTCAGAACAGTACAACTTAAAACTTATGAATTGTTACTTCTGGAATTCTCCACATAATAATTTCAGGCCACATTTGACCATGGGTACCTAAAATGTAGGAAGTGAAACTACAGATAAGAGAGGGACTACTGTATCAGATTAGCTCTCTCATGTATAATAAAACTAGAGGCCCAGTGCACAAAATTTTGTGCACTCGAGGGGGGAGGGGGGGATCCGTCAGTCTGGCCTGTGCCCTTTCACAGTCTGGGACCCCTCAGGGGATGACCACTTGTTGGCTTAGGCCTGCTCCCCGGGAATTGGGCCTAAGGTGGCAATCAGACATCCCTCTCGCAGCCCGGCAGCCCTCAAGGGATGTCCACTTGCTAGGGGGGAGCAGGCCTAAACTGCAGTCGGACATGCTTAGCGCTGCTGAGGAGGCAGGAGAGGCTCCCATCTCCACCACTGTACTGGCAGCCATCAGCCTGGCTTGTGGCTGAGCAGAGCTCCTCCCATGTGAGAGCGCCCTGACCACCAGAGGGCAGCTCCTGCATTGAGCATCTGCCCCCTGGTGATCAGTGTGTCATAGTGACCAGTCATTCCCAGTCTTTCTGCTGTCAGGGTCAGTTTGCATATTACCCTTTTACTATATAGGATAGAGCCCTGGTGCACGGGTGGGGGCCGGCTGGTTTTCTCTGAAGGGTCTCCCGGATCAGGGTGGGGGTCCTGCTTGGGTGCCTGGCCAGCCTGGATGAGGGACTGATGGCTGTTTGCAGCTGGTCACACCCCCTTCAGGGTGGGGGTCCCCACTGGTGTGCCTGGCCAGCCTGGATGTTGGGCTGATGGCTGTTTGCAACTGGTCACACTCCCTTCAGGGTAGGGGTCCCCACTGGTGTGCCTGGCCAGCCTGGATGATGGGATGATGGCTGTTTGCAGCTGGTCACACCCCCTTCAGGGTGGGGTCCCCACTGGGGTGCCTGGCCAGTCTGGGTGAGGGGCTGAGGGCCATTTTCAGGCTGGCGGGTGACTGAAGCTCCCAGCCTCTTTTTTTTTTCTGGTTTTTTTTTTTTTTTTTTTATTCTGGGATTTATTTACCTTCTATGGCTGTCACTGGAGCTGAGAGCCGGCTCCAGCTCTGAGGCCGCAGCTGGCTGAAAGCAGGTATCTGAGTTTGTTTAGCTTCTATAATTGAAACTCTGTTACCATCACTGGTGCTCTAAACTCTGAGCCCGCTGCCGGCTGAAAGCAGGTTTCTGGGGTTTGTTTAGCTTCTATAATTGTAACATTGTTGCATCCAGAGCTCAGAGCTGGGCTGAGGCAGGCGGGGAACCTTGGCTTCCTCTATCACTGGAGCAAGCAAGCCTCCTGCTCGCTTTAGCTGCGTGGCTGCCGGCCGCCATCTTTGTTGGCAGTTAATTTGCATATCCTGCTGATTAGCCAATGGGAAGGGTAGCGAAGTTACGGTTAATTACCATGTTTCTCTATTATTAGATAGGACTAGGGACCTAGTGCACAAATCCGTGCACCTGGAAAGGAACTGTGGGCCGCCAGGCTGTGGTGGGCCCAGGAGTGGGTCTTGGCCCATCCTCCATGCCCCTGCCTGATCCCTTTCACCACAGACCTCAGTCCCCTATCTGCCGGCAGCCATGCTCCCACCTCCACCACTCCTATGTGCTGATGGCGCCAGCTCCACTCGTACCCGCTGATGGTGCAGAGAGATAGGGGCCGGCGCCAGCAGCAGGTGTGAGTGGTGCCGGCGCCATCAGTGGGTGTGAGTGGCAACTGCTACCCCAATTGTTCCTCAGGAGCAGGGGGAGGTGGAGAAGCCCACAGGGGTGGTCTGGGCTGGTAGCCCCCACTCGCACCCACTGACGGTGCAGAGTAATTAGGGCTAGGGCCTGGCACGCATGGGCAGCGGGTGCAAGCGGCAGCTCTGAAGCCAGCAGCGGGTGCGAGAAGGGTTGGCATCAGCAGCAGGTGCGAGCGCCAGGTGGGACCACGGCCCACGGGAGCAAAGAATTTTCAGTAACCACCAGAGGCCCCCCTATGACAGCGACTGGTGTCCTGCCTGGGTCTAGGGCCCCTGCTCACCAGCTCCACCATCCCACCACGGCCAACGCCTGCCATGTTCCACGGTCTGCCACCTGCTGCCGACGCACACCATGTTCTGTGCATGCTCCCTGGTGGTCAGCGCATGTCATGGTGACCAGTTAGTTGTTCAGGTGTTCAGTTGTTCTGCTGCTCAGTCTATTTGCATATTAGCCTTTTATTATATAGGATCAAGTGGAGCTGTATTACTCTTAAAAGCCACAAAATACTGTACTAAATAGGAACTATGGTAGGCTGAATAATGATCCTCAAAAATAACCAGGTCCTACTTCCTGGTATCTGTGACTATGTAACTTTATATGGTAAAAAGATTTTTAAGGATTTTTAGATGAAGATATTATCTGGATTATCCAGTTAAACTGGAAATATAATCACAATCGTCCTTGTTAAGAAGGAGACAGAGGGAGACTTGACTACAGGGAAGGGAAAGGCTAAGTGATGATGGAAGCAGAGATTAGAATGATGCACTTTGAAAATGGAGGAAGGACTATAAGCCAAGAAACAAGGACAACCACTAGAAGCTGAAAAAAGCAAAGATGGATTCTCCCTCAGAGCTTCCAAAAGGAACCAGCCCCATGGATACCTTAACTTTAACCCAGCCAACTGATTTTGGGCTTTGACATCTAAAACCATAACAGAATAAATTTGCAGTGTTTTAAGCTACCAAACTTGTGGTCACTTGTTATAGCTACAATAAGAAACTAATACAGGAACTATTTATTTATTCCTGCTTCTTCAGTAGGTATGGGTCTGGAATCTTTTGCTTTAAATTTTATTGAGTTTAATCTCTAGCTTCTGGGAAATAAAGATCTGGACAATATGCATTTATGGTTATGTGTTTCACACCTTGAGAAAAACACGAACAAAAATAAACAACAGGTTGTAAGTGTATAAATCCAGCCAATTATTCTCTCCCTAACGCCAGTCCTACAGATGTATTTGCTGAATCACTATTGAGAAGTTTCATATAAGTTATGTGTCTGATTTTTATACTGAAAATATTCATATAAAAAATGAAATATTTTTAGAAATTATCACAATACCATGTGCCTTGCCTAAGTATCTAGTGGTCTCAACTCCTAGAGTGCAGTCATGAAAAGAAAGCAATACCCTCTCTCCAAAGACATCCCATTTTACCTTTTCCCCACCCTACATATGTGCATGTGTTTGAGGGACTGGGGGAATGATATGTGTAGTCAAAATAGATGCCCCAAAATCTATGCATAAAAAAATCATACATTTCAATCACAGGTAAATAAATTCATGATTGAATAGAAAGTACCTAAATGAATATCATTTGTTATAGATATCTGATGTAAGCACAATAAATGATGTTTATTTCGATTATATTTAAGTGAAATATATTTAGGAAGTATCTAGATCCAGAGCAGTTTTGGAAAAAGAAGAAAATTAGAGGAATAAAAATACTTAGAAAAATAATTTGAAGCCCATTTCAATAAAGCTTTATAAAGTCAACAGTGGCGCCTGCTCACTCAGGTTTTTGGTGTTGGATATAATAGAACTAGAGCAATAACTGCACCAGGCTATACAATGAAAGTCTCATGTCAGAGATTGCCTTCTATTTCCCTGAAGAGTTTTTCACGTAACCTAACACATTTACCTCGCTCCGGCTGTGTGTGTGGTTAAGCCATGTTCAAAATCTCCTCAGCAAAGTGCGAATAAGGGCAATTTGGTTCTCAGGAGTAAGCAGACTAGTGAAAAAGCTTAGGTTGCAATGGCAGAAAAATCAGAGAACGCTATACTGTTTTAGACCCAGATGGTGGCTTGACAGATCAAACTAACCTCCACAGGGAACTTTCCATTTGAATAGTAAGTAGACAATATGGACATATGCTTCAGGTTTTATTTAGGAACATAGATTAATGCATCTGTTACTCTAAATACTGAGTGCTCACAATAAAGGTTTCTTTTTCAACACAATGCACATTTTCTTTAGCTTGACTGCATGTCTTTAGATATAGCATCAAATATCAAATTAGGAAAAGCACTTGGCAGAAATTATTACATGCAGTAGAAGCTAAGGAGAAGAGAATGTCTTTCAATATATTTAAACCAATTTCAAAATATGAACTGGCATGGCATTATGTAACAGGCCCAATTACCAACATAAAATATGGAAGTCTATTATTTTTGCCTGTCCAGCATCTATTTCCTCTTTCCCTAAAGAAAACGCCCAAATTTTGCTTTGGCAACCACCCTACCCAAACTCATCCTATAAAGTTCTAGTAGGGTTCACCCCCGTGTGGTTTTAGCTTTGGACAAGTGATTGAAACCTGGTCAGTGACAGTACCACAACTGGGAATGGTTTAAGGAAAGTGCACCTCATCAGATAAATGAAGGCCAAGGAGCATCAGACTTTTACTAAAGTTACTGCGAAGAAAGCCTTATGAGCCTGATGCTACAGAGTAATGTTGTCATTACTTAGGGATTGGATGAGAATTAAGTTAACATAAAGAGAAACTTTAAATATAAAAGGGCTGATAGGTCAATGAAGTAAGATTGTTTTGGATGCCACAAATAAATTTTCTTGTGTTAAACGACATTTGAAATTTTAGTTCCTAACTTAACATATAACACCCCAGTGCCCCACTTTTTGTTTTTTAACCAGGTTTAATGTCACTTCAACCGAGATTCCTGGGTAATACAATTCACTAGTTTCTTTCCAAATTACTTTGGCTTTTTTTAAAATTTAGCAACAACAGAAAGAATTGGGCTTTGACTTCTCAGTGAAGCCTAAGTCCTAAACCACATTGTCTAAAGAACCTAATTTCCACCAATAAATTCATTATCACTTCCTTTGAGAATCTGAAGAACACTAAGGATTCTTCACTCTAAAAGTATACATTTGCTTTACTACTCTTACACACACATGCGCACACACACTGAACATGATATAAACCGCATTGCCATATAGCTTTGAAAACTATTAAATTTTACAATGTATAGAATAACATTTAGGATTATGGAAAGAAGATAATTCAAAGTTCAGTACACTTACTACCAAAATTAAAATGGTCCAAAAACTTAGAAAAATAGCAAATCAAATTAAAAAATAAAGACTATTAAAATGCTTATATACTATTAACAATGTTTATATCTATTCTTCATATTCAAACTCAACTCTATTAACATCAGTTTCTATATCTAATTCAGTGACTGCTAATATCAATGAAGAAGCATTAGAAGACAAGTCTTTGATTCAAGGTTGTAATTGTGATTGAAAGAACCTGGAGCAATTTGTATTTCTCTTGTTCCAAAGAAGTACAAAGTACAATGTTCATTTATTCATGCAATTCAATGCAATTACATAAACCTCATCAATTCTACTTCATACACATACCTACTATGTGCCAGACTTATATGCCAGATGTATATTAAAAAAAAAAAAGACTAAAACACAGAACCTGTTTTCCAGGGAGTTCACCATGTTAAGAGGAATTTGTAAAAATTTACATCCATCAGATAGAATGTAATCTGAATGAGAACAAGAATTTTATCTATTTTACTTAGTGATATATCCCCAGTCCCTACAACAATCTCACGATTATTAAAAGAAAGAGGCAAAACTTGAACTAAGATTTCTCTGATTCCACAGTCCACATTCTTAGCTAATATGTTATTCTGCTCTCCTCACCAATCATCTTCAGATTAAAAATTGGCTTCTTCTATAATGTATAGTTACACATCTGAAACACAACGGCACGCACTTTACATAATAATGAACCCAGAAAAGTCAGAGAAATAACGAGAATAGACACTATGATCACTATTATTCAGAATTGTCCTTTATAGTTTTCCATGTAGTACAGAACTCTAAATAATATAGTTTCATTCTTGTCTTTAACATTACACAAATATAATTATAATGTATGTGTTCTTATGTAACTTGCTATTCTTACTCAACTTTATACTTTTGAGACTACTATGTTGGTGAGCTAATACGTTTAATGCATTCATTTCAACTGTTTTTTAGTGTCAGATTATACGAATATAGCAGTTTTCTATTCTTTTATGGGTAAGCATGCCAGTTTCCAATTTTTTGTGTGATTACAAATGGTGAATATCTATGTGTATAATCTCGTGGTTAGGTGCACTAGAGTTTCTCTTGGGTGTATGCCTAGGAATGGAACTGCTGAGTCATGTGACAAGCATAGATTCAACTTTATAAAATAATGTTGAATTATTTTCCAAAGTTCTTATACCAGTTTATAAATATGCCCTAAGAATAAATAAAAGTTCCATTGTGCTAGTCCTCACTACATTTGTTATTACACATTAAAAACTTTGTAAAAAATGTTTCCTAATTGAAACAAACAAACAAAAAAATTGGCTTCCTTTATGAGTTCCCTCCAGAGGGATAATCTATATTGGCATGAGAGGTTTGCTTTGTTAATAGTAATACTTTTCATTGTAAAACTTTTATTGTAGTCTTATGTCAGTATTAAGATACAAATCTACTCATATCACTTTAAGTGTAAAAGGTGTCCCAAGCGGGACTATGGTCAGGTTTAGACTCCTGGCTCAGCTCACAAGCTCTCCAGGCCTTGTTACTAGAACCCTGCCTGCATCTCCAGCCTCTCCTGTCACCACTTTCTCTCTCTCCCTCTCACAAATGCTGGTGACAGACTGAACTTCTTCCAGTTCCTCCAATGAAACTCCCAAGGTTAACAATCAGCCAAGCCTCTCTGCCTCCTGCACCCCATCCCTCACCTGGGAACAAGCAGAACTTCCCACTATATGCGCCCATCCACCAGCTCAACTGTAGGTTTTACGAAGTTGGGGATCAGCTGTACCTCATTCACCCTGTATCTTCTTTGCCCAGCTCACCGTCTGATTCAAATTAAGTCCTCAATAAATACTTAAATGGATGATTATGTGTTCGTGGTTAAAATAAATCTACTCCTTATGAGAGGCATCCATTCTTGGTGTGAAAAAATAATCTGGTTCTATAAATCTGAGTATCAGACCCTAGATGAGGGAGATTTATTGAGGTCAAAGGCTACCTATGGAGCCCTCTTGGGTCAAGGAGTCTCTCCTGGGCATACATGCCTAGAGTAGGTTGTTTTTGCAACACATGTCTTCTTTCACATTTAAAATATTAATAATTTCCTGTGGCTGGAGAGCTGCATATGAAGGGGGCAGGAGGGAGGGCTAAAAATGTGGGTCACTAAGGGTCCTGTATGATGCATTATCAAGTTCAGATTCTGTCCTACAGGAAATGGCAACCACTGCAAAATGCAAGCAGATATAACTTAGTGTTTCAGACAAACTTCTTAGGATGTTTTATGGGGAAAAAACTATTGAGAAACAAGGTTTCTTGCTGGAAACCCATGATGCCAACTTTTATTTCATATTGATTACATTCTTATAGATGAGGGACTCTTTAATGGTTTCCTCCTGGGAACACCTTTTGGACTGTGATGCCAGAGATTCCTGAAAGACCTTTCTGGGTAGGCATTTCTAAAGCAATGAAAATGTTCTCCAAGGACATTTATGACTATTTTAAAAGATTTTCAATTGGCGTTAACATCAACACAGAAGTTCCATGGAGACACAAACAGAAAAGGAAAGCAAACAAGATTTTTCTCAGTTGGCGAGTTGAGCTTGGTAGGTACTTTTCCCAGACACTATAGATTAGAAAATAGAATTTAACTTGTTATTCTCCCTTTATCCTGGCCATCATTTCTTCCTAATGTCTAGTTCAGAGAAACCAACCTCATAATCTTAGTTACCTTTATTCCTCTCTTTTATCATTACCTTTCCATCTTCTCCTATAAAGTCACTCACATATTTTTTTTCTTCCATTTCACAGCTTCAACCTTGGTCCACCTCCCAATTCTTGAATTTTAACAAAAGCTTTCAAACAGCTTCTTTATCTCCATTTTCTCTCTACTCCAGCATATCTCCAACACAGTCAACATAATCTCCCTTATAAACTTTCACAACGTTTCCCTCTTAGATAAGACCCACCAGTGGTTTTCCACAGCTTGGTTTATCAGTTTGGGCACACTTTAATATTCTTGGTGTGTCATTACTGTATGATTCTGTTCCCAAGCCTCAGCCCTTTAAATTTATAACTTCATATTTTCTAAATCGCCTCTTTTTCTAGAAGCTGATTCCCTCTGATCAGTCTCTTTGTTGGGCTGCTCATCTGGCTGCTATAATACCTACCCCTCAAGAACCTTAGAGAATCTTAGAGGGAAAGTGGGGGTGGGTGGGGGAGAGATTAACTGGGGAACTTATATGAATATATGCATAGCCCATGGACACAGACAATAGTGAGGACCTGGGAGGGGTGGAAGGGGTCAATGAGAAAAAAGGGAAGAGATCTGTAATACTTTCAAAAATAAGGATAAATTTAAAAAAGAAAGAAAGAAAGAAAGAAAGAAAGAAAGAAAGAAAGAAAGAAAGAAAGAAAGAAAGAAAGAAAGAAAGAAAGGGAGAAAGGAATGTTCCTGACCTTATATAACTCTGATTACTCAGGCTATCAGTGAAAACTCATTACAATGTTCTCCTTGGAGCCCATACTCTATTGTAAATGAGACACGTACTAATCGAACTCCCCTTGATTTGGATCTAGAATAGATATGACATATGGAATCCAATGCCTAGTAGAGTGATTCTTAACCTTCCTAATGCCGTGACCCTTTAATACAGTTCCTCATGTTGTGGTGACCCCCAACCATAAAATTATTTTCATTGCTACTTCATAACCGTAATTTTGCTACTGTTATGAATCATAATGTAAATATCTGATATGCAGGATGTATTTTCATTGTTACAAATCGAACATAATTAAAACATAGTGATTAATCACAAAAACAATATGTAATTATATATGTGTTTTCTGATGGTCTTAGGCGACCCCTGTAAAAGGGTCATTTGACCCCCCAAAGGGGTCATGACCCACAGGTTGAGAATCGCTGGGCTAGTGCATTACAGGAAGATTTGACATCATCAAATCGTTTGTGCATCCCCTCTTTCCACTCACCTCCCCCCTAACAGATTTCAATAACAGGAAAAGAAAATTTCCACTGTCACCCACAACATCCAAACATGACTGTTATTATACATATTTTTTTTAACTGTTAGTCCCTGAGTTGGAAGCAAGACCAATATCTTATCATTGTATTCAGATAATACAATGCTATACAACAATAATGCCTGATACTAGTATTTTCAATAAATTAATCAACTTACCTATTTATTGAGTTCTCGTTATGTGTCAGGCAGTTTTACGTAATGCAGATTTATCAGTTAGCAAAAGAACTTAATTCTAGGATATCCAGAACAAATAAAAATGCACCTTCATGTTCCTGCTACTTATGGCTACTTTCCTCTTATTTCCTGAAATATTCTATGGCTGTGACTATGTCTTCCACCTTTATCATGTTACACCCACAGAAGGGGGCTGTGTGTATGTGTGGTAGTCAGTGACTGCTTTCGAGATGAGTGTACACAACATTAGAAGATTACTGACTTACTAATATTCAAATAATTATGAATGCTACCTCCCAGCTTAACACTCATTCCACCCTTGCCCCCCAACATCATGGCTCTCCAGGAACAGGGTTCTCCAGGTTATGTTTTAAAGCATAAAGATACAGTCCTTCCCTCCTATTTCTCAGATGCAGTTGTCAACCTGTGCCAATTCTTACTCCAAAATGACTCTTATTTACAAGCTTTTTTTCCCTTCTACTATTGTTGCCTCCAGGCATTACAGAAACACATGTTATTCTTTCCCCCAAATCTGTTCTTCTTCTAGTGTTTCCTCTGCCAGTGAACAGCCCTACACACAGTTTTTTTGGTTCTGCTTGCCAAACACACACCCCTTATCTCTAATCTATCATAACGTGCCTCTGATTTAAACTCTCTCTCAATTCCAGCTGTATCTCACCATTTCCATTACCACCACTCCAAGCTAATATTATATTTTCGTTGGGACTGGAATAGCCTCTTAAGTGGCCTCCCTACTTCCATTTTTGTCCCAAGCTCTTCTCCAAATTTAGACAGAATTATCCTTTCCAAACACAAATCTCACCATATAGCTCCAGCATTATTAAAACCCAGCAATAGACTATCAGTGCTGTTATAATAAAACTAAAACTCTTAACATGGTCTATCCTACCTCTGCTAGGCAGAACAGGTAGCTCTCTGAGGATGCCCACATCCTAATCTGAGGAACCTATGAGAATGTTATGTTATATCATATGACAAGGGGGAATTAAGGTTACAGATGGAATTAAGGTTGTCAATCAGCTGACCTTAAAGTAAGGAGATTATCCTAGATTTCCCATATTGACCCATTATAATCAGAAAAGTCCTTAAAATAGAAGAGGGAGGCAGAAAAGTGAGAGGAGGAGATGAGGATGGAAACCAGGTTGTCACTGTGACGTGATGTGAGGAAGACACAACTCTCTCTTGTGGCCAGGAACAGAGGAATGTGGGAAGCAACCAGAAACAGAAAAAGCAAACACATCCTCCCCTAGAGCCACCAGAAAACAAGGAAGCCCTGCCACCATTCTTGATTTTAGCCCACTTTGAACTTCTGGCCTACAGTATTGATATTTACAGAAATGCATTAGTGCTGTTTAAGCAACCACGTTTATGCTAATTTGGGATAGCATCAAGAGCAAACTAATACCCCACCTAACATTACTCTTCTACCCCCTCTCCTTTCTTAGACGTGCCATGCTTTCTGCCACCACAAGCCTGAGAGTATTAGCTATACCTATTTGTGTATCTTTGGATTAATAATACCATGCCCCTAAATAGATGGTATTCCATGCAGCTAGAGACAGCATCTCCTTTTTGTTCATCATTCCCTCACGAGTTCCCAACCCAGAGCCTGGCAGAGAATATGCCAAATAAATATTTGTTGAATGAATATAGCCAAGCATTTATATTCCCACCAAACCCTGGACTGTGCCCTCTAGTGGACTACTTGGCCCAGTGTTTCTCTCCTCTAACACATCTTGTACAGTACACCAATCTTAGACAGTCTCCTCATCTACCAAACACATGATTCTCAATTTACAAGTGCACCCTGTCCTGTAACAGTTCATGGATCAAGGTCAATTCCAGAGATGTACATTAGTGAAGTACACTGAGATGCCCCTTTAGGCCACTAAATGGCTGTAGACAATTTAGTTAACCCCGATGGGCTTCAGGTCCTTCACTCTTAAATCACAGTAATCTCATGGAGGTTAGGGACTTGGACAAGGTATACATGATTCTACAATCTCCAATCATATTGCAAGCTCTTTGCTTTTTTGTCTGTACTTTATCCTCACGTTCACCTCATGTATAAATTCTATGAAGTCAAGGCTTGTGTTTGCCTTTGTGTCTACCTCGTGTGCTACACAGTGTCCAATTCAGAAATTCAGTAAAATTTTCTAAATGCATGAAAACAATCAATAAATATTTGCTAAACAAAAAATAAAATATTCCTGATAGGAACTTTCATATTTTTATCAAATCAGTCTCTATGTTGTTTAATATGCTTATCTTCTCTATAGTGGGCTGAATGGTGCCCCCCCCCCAAAAAAAGATATCAAAATCTGATTTCTAGAACCTGTGAATATTATCTTATATGGTAACATTTCTGCAGATATGATAAAGGTTAAGAATTTTGAGATGAGGAAGTTATCCTGGATTATCCAGGTGAGCCCTAAATGTCATCATAGTGTCTTTATAAAAAGAAAGGCAGAGGGAGATGAGATATATAGGCATACCTCAAGAGATTTTATGGGTTCAGTTTTGGACAACCTCAATAAAGTGAATATTGTAATAAAGCGAGTCACAGGAATTTTTTAGCTTAACAGTCCATATAGAAGTTATGTTTATAGTACACTGTAGTCTATTAAGTGTGCAATAGAATTATGTTGAAAATGTATATATCTTAATTTAAAAAATACTTTTTGCTGAAAATGCTAACCATCATCTGAGCCTTCTGCGAGTCGTAATCCTTTTGCTGATGGAGGGTCTTGCCTCGATGTTGATGGCTGCTGACTAATTAGGGCAGGTGCTGGAAGTTGGGGTGGCTGTGAAAATTTCTTCAAATAAGGACAACAATGAAGTTTGCTATATTAACTGACTCTTCCTTTCAAAATTGATTTCTCCATAGCATCTGATGATGTTTGATTGCATTTTTCCCATAGCAGAACATCTTTTAAAATTGAAGTCAGTCTTCTCAAACCCTGCTCTGTTTTATGAACTATATTTGTGATATTTTAATCCCTTGTTGTCATTTCAACAATCTTCATAGCATCTACACCAGAAATAGATTACATCTCAAGAAACCACTTTCCTTGCTCATCCACAACAAGCAACTCTTCATTAAAGTTTTACATTGAGATTACAGCAATTCAATTCCATCTTCAGGCTTCATGAACCAATCTTTGCTTCAAACATTTCCTCTGCAACTTCCGCCCCCTCTCAGCCTTCACAGAACTGAAGATAGTTAGGGCCTTGCTCTGGATAAGGCTTTGGCTTAAAGCAACGATTTTTAACATTATTCATCTCATGGCACACATAAACTAATTACTAAAATTCTGTGCACACCCAAAAATATGTTATATTTTTTGCCAATCTGACAAAAAAAAATTAGGTATCATTTTGGTTGACTTACAAAACAATAATAATATTAGTAATTACCTATCCTTTTTGCTCCAAAGTGACTTTTTAAAATAAATCAATTGCCAATACTTATATATAAGGATTTCTGGTACCAAGAATTAATCAGACACAACCTTATTATGTGACATGACCAATATAATGTGACCAACTCTACTATATGACCTATGTACTTATGGTTCAAGATGGGGCATTCACACCTGATGGCTATTGTGTTGGCTGTTGACATTTTTTTTTTATATGACAATCTGAGGGAAAAGAGGTCAGTGTTCCTGACTAAATAGTCAGGTATTACATGTTTTAAAAATTCTTATGGCACACCATGGAAAATCACTACCATAAAGGAATGTGGTGGCTAGTTTGATCTTCTATCCAGACCATTAAAATTTTCTCTATATCAGTCATAAGGCTGTTTCTCTTTTTTATTATTCATGTGTTTACTGGAGTAGCACTTTTAATTTCCTTCAAGAACTTTTCTTTTGCATTCACAACTTAGTTCACTAGTGCAAGAGGCCTAGTTTCCTCCCTAATTTGGCTTTCAACATGCCTTCCTCACTAAACTTAAATCACTTCTAGCTTTTGATATAAAGTTAGAGATGTGTGACTCTTGCTTTCACTTGAACACTTTTAGGCCATTGTAGGGTTATTAATTGGCCTAGTTTTCATATTGTTGTATCAGGGAATAGGGAAGCCTGAGGAGTGGGAAGACAAGGGAGAATGGCTGGTCGGTTGAGCAATCAGAACACATACACTTATTAAGTGCACCATCTGAGATGAGTGTAGTTTGTGGAGCCCTAAAACTATATAAAAATAATTTAAACAATCTTCATTCTAGAAGATACATACAAGATATGGTTCAGAAGCTGAGTTCAGACAAAACAATTTTATGAAAAAGCTAACAAACATATGCGATATGTTACCAACAGAGAATTGCTGAAGCAAAAAACACCAATATGTTTCACTGAGACAAGAAGGGTATTTACATAAAATTCAAATGAAAAATGAGAGGAAGAGCAAAACACAAGTTTAAGAGAACTGGAATTCTCTCCAGCAATGTGTGCCTGAAATAGACTCATTGTTTTCATTATAACAAATACAATAAAGTGTTCTATGCCCTTCTTAAATATGTTTATTGTTGATATGTTAGATCCCTTATAATGAAAATCTGAGGACCACCCAAATCTTTTGATTCTAATACAATTTGTCAAAAATTAACACATTACTAGAAATAATATTCTTAGTCTCTATATCTTAGACTATAGGCCTGGTGCATGAAATTCGTGCATGGGAGGGGGGGCGGGTCCCCTCAGCCATGCCTGCACCCTCTCCAATCCAGGACCCCTCAGGGGATGTCCCACTGTCAGTTTAAACCGGCAGTCAGACATCCCTCTCACAATCCTGGACTGCTGGCTCCTACTCGCTCACCTGCCAGCCTGCCTGGTTGCCCCTAACTGCCCCCCCCCACCGGCCTGATCGCCCCTCACAGCTGCTGCGTGCTGGCCTGATTGCCCCTTACTGCCTCCCCTGCCAGTCTGGTTGCCCCCAACTGCCCCCCTTTGCTGGCCTGGTCACCCCCAACTGTCCCCCGCTGCCAGCCTGGTCACCTCACGTAGCCTGCTGTTCAGTTATTTGTTTGTCCCTCACTAACCCGCCTGCCGGCCTGGTTGTAGGCAGCCATATTGTAAGGGCATGAGGGTTAATTTGCATATTACCTCTTTATTACATAAGATTACTATTTTTCAATAGTAATTAGTCTTTATCTTGTGGGATAAAAGAAGAGACTTTGAGGCGATAATGCAAATGTCCCACCCCTTTGAGTAAGAACTGTAATGTTATATGGAGCCACAGTCTGTTTTGAAGGAGGGTTGTGCCCTCGGACTACAACAGGTAAGAAGCTGACAGTAATTATCACATGCTGTCAGAACCAAACAACAACAAAATTTAACTCAGTCTATCCGACTACAAAAGGAAATAACACATAATGAAATTCTTTCTTCTAGAAAGTCACTTTCCATGGACAGAGACCAATGAAAGCACTCGCTTACTGAAATTTATAGTAACCTCAATAGCAAAGCATTGTTTCTAACTATTGTCCTTTGGAATATAGAAACATCTTTCTTATTTTACTTTGGAAGGGTATTTACAGTAACAGATTTTTATTTCAAATGTGATAGATCTCTCAGTGGTTAGCCAGTTCAACTAGCTAGATCACAGTTCAAATAAGTCCAAGTATATAATTCAGGTGTATAGGAGGCACCTCATCTTTCTGCTCTAGATTATAAAGTATGTCATCAGTGATAGGAGGGATCAAACCAGAGATGGAAGATACTTTATTTTATTCCACCATATTATTGGTATAAAAATAGAATTTCATGACCTATTAGTAATTAATGAAGACAACTATATTCACATATGGAGAACAGGTATTCGTATTATTTTTACTATCTCATCACCTCAAGCTACTATAACAGGGCTTTCAACCCTTCTTAAAACCACTACCAATTCTCTGCCAATGTTGAGTTCAGTGGACATGTTAAATGACTTAACTATCTTGACCAATCTGTTGCACTGGATACTATGAATAATTTCCTTATTGTTTTTTCTAAGTCCCCCTTCCCCCAATATTCTCTCTTTTCTTTCTCTGAATCTTCATTTCTCTGTATGCTTCCCTGGTTCTGCTTCTTTTACCATCCTGTCAAATGTTGATACTCTCCAGGGTTCCATCCAAAGCTTTTTTCTTTTCTCACTCTACCCTGGGCTTCTAGATGATAACAAATATAAACATGGCTTTGACAACTGCCCATGTGGAAACAACTCCCAAGTTGGAGAGTGCTTTCTGGGTGGTCTAATGTGAATGATTGTTAAAAGGTAAATATATATATATATACACACACACACACACACACACACACACTAAAGGCCCAGTGCACAAAAATTTGTGCACTTGGGGGGGGGGGGGGGGGGCTCAGCCAGGACTATGCCCTCTTGCAGTCTGGGACCCCTCGGAGGATGTCCACCTGCTGGCTTAGGCCCGCTCCCTGGGGGGTTGGGCCCAAGCTGGCTGTCAGACATCTCTCTGGCAGCCTGGCAGCCCTTGGGGGATGTCTACTTACCAGCAGGGAGCAGACCTAAGCTGCAGTCGGACATCCTTAGTGCTTCTGAGGAGGCAGGAGAGGCTCCCGCCACCACCGCTGTGCTGGCAGCCATAGCCTGGCTTGTGGCTGAGCAGAGCACCCTCTGTGGGAGAGCACTGACCATCAGGGGGCAGTTCCTGCATTGAGCATCTTCCCCCTGGTGATCAGTGTGTGTCATAGTGACCAGTCATTCCCAGTTGTTCTGCTGTTAGGGTCAGTTTGCATATTACCCTTTTATTATATAGGATAGAGGCCTGGTGCACGGGTGGGGGTCGGCTGGTTTGCCCTGAAGGGTGTCCCGGAACAGGGTGGGGGTCCTGCTGGGGTGCCTGGCCAGCCTGGGTGAGGGGCTGATGGGTGTTTGCAAGCTGGTCACACCCACTTCAGGGTGGGGGTCCCCACTGGTGTTCCTGGCCAGCCTGGTGAAGGGCTGGTGGCTGTTTTCAGGTGTGGGGGTCCCCACTGGGGTGCCCAGCCAGCCTAGGTGAGGGGCTGGTGGCTGTTTGCAGGCTGGTCAAGACCCCCCCCAGTGGGGACCCTCACCCCATGGAGGTTTGGCCAGCCTGGGTGAGGGGCTGATGGCTATTTTCAGGCTGGCCACACCCCTTTAGGGTGGGGGGATCCCCACTGGGGTGCCTGGCCAGTCTGGGTAAGGGTCTGAGGGCCGTTTTCAGGCTGGCCAAGCCCCCCCGGCGACGGAAGCTCCTAGCCTCTCCGTTTTTTTTATTCTGGGATTTATTTACCTCCTATAGTTGAAACTTTGTAGCCTTGAGAGGAGCTCAGAGCCAGCCAGGGCAGGTGGGAGGGAAACTTGGCTTCCTCCACCGCCAGGGGCAACCCAAGCCTCCTGCTCGCTCCAGCTCCGTGGCCACGACCGACTGAAAGCAGGTATCTGGGGTTTATTTACCTTCTATAATTGAAACTTTGTTGCTTTGAGTGGAGCTTGGCTTCCTCCATCATTGGAGCAACCAAGCCTCCTGCTTGCTCCAGCTCCGTGGCTGCCGGCCGCCATCTTGGTTGGGTTAATTTGCATATAGTCGCTCTGATTGGCTGGTTAGCATGGCTTAAGGCGTAGTGAAGGTATGCTCAATTTGCATGTTTGTCTTTTATTAGTGTAGATATATTTTCTCTCTCTCTACCCAACAGTAAAAAAAAAAGCTCTACTGTAAATAATGAAAATAGCCATGTCAAAACAACTTAGCAATATAATTCAATTCAATTTAGTTCTACAAGTATGGGATAGGGGAAATACATAGAAATAGGTAGCTAGTCCTACTTTGAACTCTAACTGAAAACTACTGGTATTCATAACAACCCAGAGATATTTGAACAGTAGGTACAAGGAACCTTCCAGGAAACAGTTTGCTTGAAAAAACAAGAGTCTCCTGGAAAGACCCAACCTAAAAAAAGAGGGGTCAAATTTGTCCTGTAATAAAATTATAGCACTAATGAAAACAAGTTAATTCTTATACAACATGGGATGTGTAACTAGGGGTTATTGCTTTATGAACCTACTTTCACTGTATAAATTCAAAATAATGCTGCTGGGTTCCACCAGTTTCCCGTGAATCAGTGGTATGCTGTGGGGGAGTACAGGTCCCAGTGGGAGAGAGAAGTCATGCCCATCAGTAATGGAGGCTGGCAGACAACAGAGCAATTAGCAGGGAGACTTCACCAAATCGGTGCACACTGTAGCTTAGGCAATGAGGCTTAATGATAGCAGTATATGAAATATACAGCAATATGCAGTCAAAGGACCAATGGTATCTAATAGAGTCAGCAAAGTCTGGTTGGAGCAGAGCATGTGGCAGCAATAAACATACTCCTAGGAAGGGTCAGGAAGGAAGCTTGGCTCACATCAAGTATGGAGGCTTAAATAGTGATGCCCTCCCTCCAAAAAATTTCATATCCACCTAGAATTCCAGAATGTGATCTTATTTCAAAATATGGTTAATTAAAAATCTCGGGGAAAAATTAGCCTGGATTTAGAGTGGGTCCTAAATCCAATGACTAGTATCCAATACAATAAAGAGGTAATATGCAAATTAACCCTCACACCCTCACAAGATGGCTGCCTATGACCAGGCTGGCAGTGGGGTTAGTGAGGGACAAACAAACAACTGAACAGCAGGCTGCATGGGGCAACCAGGCCAGCATGGGGGTTAGTGAGGGACGACCAAATGACTGAACGGTAGGCTGCGTGGGGTGACCAGGCCGGGGGGTGCTGTGAGGGGCAAACAGGCTGGCGGGGGGGGCAGTTGGGGCGACTAGGACAGCAGGGGGAGCAGTTGGGGCCAATTAGGCTGACTGGGGGGGTAGTGAGGGGTTACCAGGCTGGCTTGGGGTGGGTAGTTAGGAGCGACCAGGCCAGCAGGGAGGAGACAGTTGGGGGAAACCTGGCCAGCAGCGGGGTCAGGGCAGTTAGGGGCAACCAGGCTGGCAGGGGCGGAGGCAGTTAGGGATGATCAGGCCGGCACATAGAGGCAGTGAGGGGCGATCAGGCCAGCGGGATGGGGGGCAGTTAGGGGAGACCAGGCAGGCAGGCAGTTGAGTGATTAGGAGCCAGCAGTCCAGGATTGTGAGAAGGATGTCTCCCAAGGGGTTCTGGATTGGAGAGGGTGCAAGCTGGGCTGAGGGGACTTCCCCGCCCCCCCGCACGAATTTTGTGCACCGGGCCTCTAGTTTTTATAAAAACAACGAAAAGGAGGTTTGGACACAAAAACACAGACAGACACGGAAGAAAGTCAAGAGATGATAGAGGAAGAAATGGGAGTGATGGAGCTGTAAGCCAAGACATGTCAGAGACTGCCAGTCACCACCCAAAGCTGCAAGAGGCAAGGAATGATTCTGCCCTCGAGCCTTCAGAGGGAGCAGCAAAACACCTTGATTTCTTTTCTAGCCTCCAGAACTATAAGAGACTAGAGGCCCGGTGCACAGATTCATGCACCGGTGGGGTCCCTCAGCCTGGCCTGCGCCCTCTCACAATCCGGGACCCCTCGCTGGCCTGGCCTGTGGGAATCGGGCTGAAACTGGCAGTCCAACATTCCCTGAGAGATGTAGTAGTGTGCAAAGTGGCAGGCGGCCAAGGAAGAGCCCAATCCTGGGCTGGGCGCTGCGCCGATCCCACTCATCCTGGCCCTGCCGCACTTGCCACCGCTGTCACTCAGTAGAGCTACTACAGAGGCAAGAGAGGCTCATGCCGCTGCAACTGTACTTGCCAGCTGTGAGGCAAGCGTCTGGCACTCATCGGTCAGCTGAGCTGCACTCTCACTGTGGGAGCACACTGACCACCAGGGGGCAGCTCCTGCATTGAGTATCTGCCCCCTGGTGGTCAGTATACATCATAGCAACCAGTCGACCCATTGTTCAGTCGTTCATTCATTTGGTCGCTTAAGCTTTTATATATATATATACTAGAGGCCCAGTACAGGAATTCGTGGACAGGTGGGGTCCTTTGGCGTGGCCTGCAGGGATTGGGCTGAAACCAGCAATTCAATGCCGCCTGCCACTCTTTCATTGACTGGCTTACTTCACTTATTTTACTTAGCATAATGCTCTCCAGTTCCATCCATGCTGTTGCAAATGGTAAGAATTCCTTCTTTTTCACAGCAGTGTAGTATTCCATTGTGTAGATGTACCACAGTTTTCTAATCCACTCATCTACTGATGGGCACTTAGGCTTTTACCAAATCTTAGCTATGGTGAATTGTGCTGCTATGAACATAGGGGTGCATATATCCTTTCTGATTGGTGTTTCTGGTTTCTTGGAATATATTCCTAGAAGTGGGATCACTAGGTCAAATGAGAGTTCCATTTTTAGTTTTTTGAGGAAACTCCATACTGTCTTCCATAGTGGCTGGACCAGTCTGCATTCCGACCAGCAGTGCCCAAGTGTTCCTTTTTCTCCACATCCTCTCCAGCACTTGTCGTTTGTTGATTTGTTGATGATAGCCAGTCTCACAGGTGTGAGATGGTACCTCATTGTTGTTTTGATTTGCATCTCTCGGATGATTAGTGACTTTGAGCATGTTTTCATATGTCTCTTGGCTTTCTGAATGTCCTCTTTTGAAAAGTGTCTATTTAGGTCCTTTGCCCATTTATTGATTGGATTGTTTATCTTCCTTTTATTAAGTTGTATGGGTTCCCTATAAATGTTAGAGACTAAACCCTTATTGGTGATAACATTGGCAAATATATTCTCCCATGCAATGGACTTTCTTGTGTGTGTGTGTGTGTGTGTGTGTGTGTATTTTATTTTTCTAAGAGCAATGTTGGATCAAAAAGTACTTTATTAGTACACATATATACATGGTGGGGCAAAAGTGGGTTTACAGTTGTTCATATGGAAAATAATACAATAATTAATAAATAATATAAGAATAAACTCTGTTTCATGTACTCTCAACTGTAAACCTACTTTTGCCCTACCGTGTAGGTATGTATGTGTATATACACAACACATACACAGCATTCTGGAAAGACTGTATAAAAAGTTTAAAGATGTTATATCACTATCTCTTACCAACACTATGTACGGTTAGCTTTTAAAAAAATCTTCCAAACTTTCCATGTAATTTGCTTATCTCCTTCTGATATCATTTCACTCCATTTTGCTGTTTTTTTCTCTCAGAATGTCTTACTTTTCCCACTTTCCAACCCCCTTCATTTGAGGGCCTTGAATAGTCTAAGACTTCTTTTTTTTTTTTTCCTGAACTTGAAGTACATCCCTTTCGAAGCTGTGCTTTTCCTCTGAGCATTTAGGTAATATTTTCTTTCCCTTGAACTATAGTATTTTTAAAATAGATTCTATATTGATTTCTTCTCCTTTACTGATCCTTAAATGAGGCAGTAGCTATCAGGATTCAATCATCCATTCCCCTTCTTAGATCTACTATTGCAATTTTGCCCACAGGGGACACTTGAAATGTCTGTAGACATTTTTGATTGTTGCAATGGGGAGAGGAGCTGCACTACTGGCTTCTACGGCTAAATGCACAGCCAAAAATGCACAGCACAGCCCCAAACAAAGAATGTTTACACAGTCCAAAGCATAATGGTGCCGAGATTGAGAAATCTTGCGTTAAAAGCCCAGCTGATAGTTACTTCCTCATGTCTAATTCACAGTATGTTACAGCCATTCATTAACATAATGTAGTTGTGCTGAGGTGCCTATTGCTCCTAATCCTATTGTTTGGTTCTCAGACTCTCTAAACTAGCACAGCATATGATAAATTATATTTCCCTATTTCCTTACTTTAGCACCACTATTATTCCAGGCTATACTATCTCATATATATAAAAGGCTAATATGCAAAGTGTTCCCTCTTTTGACTGGGAGACCTGGAGTTCAATTGGTCACTACTATGATGTGTGCTGAACACCAGGGGGCGGTGCAGAATGAAGGAAGGCTCCAGCTGGCAGCCAGTAGCTGGGGAAGGGAGGCCCCAGCCAGCAGCCGGCAGCCGCTAGGGAACCTACCCGAATTTCATGCACTGGGCCTCTAGTCCTATATAATAAAAGCCCAGCAATCGAATGGCGGAACAACCAGAACGACCGCTTGACCAGTCGCTATGATGCGCACTGACCACCAGGGGACAGACGCTCAATGCTGGAGCTGACCCCTGGTGGTCAGTGTGCTCCCACAGTGGGAACGCCGCTCGACTGACTGTGATGAGAGGTGCTCCCACAGCAGGCTGATCCCTGCAGGCTGCACCCCCCACCAGTGCACAAATCCCATGCATCGGGCCTTTAGCAGAGAATATAAATAAAAATATGCCTGTTGTCTCAACCAGTCCAGCCCTTCTGTCTTGTTGAAATTTTTTCTGGAAGTTTTGCTCCTAAATATTTAGAGAAATATGTCTACCTCAAAAATCAGCAGCAACTTTTTAGAGAGAGTTGGCTGGTTTAATGGTTGCTATAGAATCTGGGTCTCTGAAACACAGGGAAAAAGCAAAAATGTCTTCCTGCCTCTGCCTGATTCAATTTTCCTCAATTCAGTTTTCCTGCCTTGTTTATGAGGTTCAATTCTAGGTTTTGGGATTAGATTACACATTATTCTTGGTTCTTAGCATTACTGCTATTTTTGGCATTGGTAAGCTGCATGATAGATATTTTAGTGGGATTTTGGAAGACTCATTAATAGAGGCTACAATGAATACATGATTATAAATTAAAGCCTAAACTATGCTTTTCAGTTATCAACAATAATGGATGAACTGAAGTAAGAGAATATTATTAATCTTTCTTTGCTATTCTTCACTTACTTTATTAAACTAACTTCTACTTCAACTTTTCCCTAAGAGATCACAAGATGGGTATATAGAAGTATGTTAATGAAAATACTCAGTAATAAAGTTTGTAGAAGAATATCTACATATGTGTAAACTTTTATAAAAGTGAATGACATCAGAGTTGTAGGAGTTCATCTGCTTACTCATTTTTCAGGCAGCAATATATTTATTATTAGTTTAACTATAAAACTGTATTAAGCACTAATTAATCTAAGGAAAATAGACAACATACTACTTGTCTCTAGGACCTTATGATTTTTGCAAGGAAAAATGTAAGCTCTAATTCAGCTACTAGGGAACAATGATTAAGTAAAATGAGCTGGTCACAGTAAAGTACAGATAGTTTCAAGTGGGTTTCCATCATTGGGTAGAATTTCTATGAAAGAATTTCAAAGTGTGTTTGGATCAACGGAACCTAGACGAATCTAGCTGATGTAAGAAAGTATAAAATACTGACATAAAGCACATCAGCAGCAGCAAATAAAAAGTAGGACAGCTTAATTATAAGGTTAATATGAGCTTGTGGAAGAATGGTCCTAGCAAGAAGGTAAGAGGCTATAGTTGTTTCCAGAAAATATACAGGGGTGGGGAGATGAATATGGGCTGGGTGGGTGTGAAGGGTGGGTTCCAAAGCAAACAAAAGATTGGGGTTCAGACTGCAATTCCCAATTTGCTCTCCCAGCCTCTTCCCCTGCAACCAATACTCAAGAAAGTGGCAGGTGCTACTTCTGAAGTCACCCCATAATCTTACTTGTTCTACTTGGTACTAATCTCTCCGGTAGAGGTTAAAAGTAAAAGGAGGAAAAAAAGCTAAAAGAGCATGTTTGCAATTTCTCGCTCAAGACAAAGGATGTCATATCTAAAATTTACACAATTAAACTCAAAAGAAATAAAGATGCTAATGCAGTAGAGAAAATAGCCCAGTTAAAAGAATGAAGCACAGGTGAATGACAGGAAGAGATGAAGGCCTTATAAGTAGGACCTGTGTCTCTGCAATGTCAGAGGGGAGGAGAATGGGGTGCTGGGTGAACAAAAGGTGACAGGATTAAGGAAAACAAATGTATTTTAATACATATATCTAAATACACACACACACACACACACACACACACACACAACAGTATGGTGGTAGCCAGAGGGAAAGGGGGTGGGGGAAGTTGGAGGGGCAAAGGGGGAGTAAATAGGGACAGAAAAAGGCTTTACTATGGGTCATGGGCACACGATGCAGTGTGAAGATGATATTTTGTTTAGTTGTACACTTGAAACCCATGTGGTTTTGTTAACTAATGTCACCCCAAAAACGCAATAAAAGAAAAAAGAAAGATGCAGATCTTTCCAAATTGTTGTCTCCAGGCCACTTATATGGGGTTTACTTGGCGAATTGTTAAACAGACCATTCTAGGGCCCCACCTTCCCAGTACAAAATCAGAATCTTTGGGGGACAGGGCTCAACAATCTACATTGTAAAAATACCTCCAAATATTTATGTATATTAGCTTTAGAAACCACTGGAATAGAGGATGAATCTGGACCTTATGACTTAAAACCAATCTTCCAAATCTCATCTAATGCTTTTCAAATTGTGAGATTGCCTCATTAGTCAATCAGTGGGTTTGATTAGTTTCTTCACTTTGTAATGACACAGAAGACATAGGACAGTATAAACAATGTCACGTCCTGGCATAAGGGAAGTATTGTTTCATGAAAGTTTTGTTTCAGTAATAAATACGCGTGCAATACATTTTGTGTCATAAACAGCTGTGGACATCCACATATCATTATGGGAACTGTGGATGATAGTCATATGAAGGTAACAGCTGAGTAGATGGAGATAATACAATGTTGTATGTTTCATCAATAAGTTCACTTGCTTAACAGATATCACTAAGTCTCTTCTCTTATTTAGAGAAGAAATGGGCTTCACCCTGAAGGAAGTTCTACTTAAGGAAAAGAGTTACCTAACATAAAATTATGTTAATAGAACAAGATTGACATAAAAATAAAGCTAAATTGCAGAAGGAGTTTAGAGGCAAGAGAAAATACTTGGTAGAGAAATTAGGGAAAGCTTTCTGTAAGAGTCAGCTTCTTTTGAAATAAGTGTTACAAGAGGAGTTAGGCTCAAAAAGCTTATCTGGCATGGGATATGGAATGGTGATATAAGCTGTGTTAGAAACTTAATCCAATGAAGCAATCAGGGACTAGCAATATCTTCAAATACATTTATATACTTATTTGTATATTTCATATATGTATATTTATCTATAATAAATGTGTGTACAAATATATGAATAAAAATTAGGGAGTGTAGTGATCAGATTTTTCATGAATAAAGGAAAGAGGAACATATTGATATGTCTGAGGAGAATACTATATTCTACCTTGTTAAACAGATAACAATAAAGATGCCTTCTCAAAACTATTGTCAACCCAGAACACATAGCAAGATCTAGTAGTGCAGGAAGAATACAAGTATTTTTATGTTATTTTTTAAGATATGTTTTCATTGCTTTTTAGAGAGAAATGAAGGGAGATGGATAGAGAGATTAAAACATCAATCATGAGAGAGAAACATGTATTGGCTGCCTCCTGCACTCCCCCTACCAGGGATCAAGCCCGAAAACCAGGCAGGTACCCTGACCAGGAATCCAACCAGTGACCTTTTGGTTCATGGGCTGGTGCTCAACACTGAGCCACACAGGCCAGGCAAGAATACAAGTATTAAAATAAGGTCTCACCTTCTCAGCAACTGTCATATTTATCTTTGCATTTCATGTATACACCAGCCACCCATTTATTCCCTTCTCCTTACCCTGAATTGTGTACAGTAAAAATTTAAGTATGTGCTGAGTAAGTAACTAAAAGAATTAAAAGATAAATGAGTGAAAGTTTATAAAATGAGAGTACTTGATATATTGTCTTCTAGCTGAACTGGGAGAACAGAAGACATGACCAGGAAACAGCATGAATTATAATTTGGCTGGAATGCTGGGAGCCTGTAGAAGAACACAGTGTTCACCCAGGGGACTGGTGAGAAATTAACATTCGACAGTTAGGTTGGCTCTGGTTGATGACTTAAATCCAGGCTTCCCCACTTAAATCCAGACGTTGTATATTTACTAATGGGAGCCACTGAGGATTCCCCAGAAAGGTTTGTGATCTAAAAGAACTGTAAGGAAATTAATGTGGTGATAGGGAATAGGTTGGATTTGGAGAAATCCAGGTTAGTGTGAAGGATTTGGAAAATCACCATGGTAGTTGAAATCCCAAGCTTCCCCAGGAGAAGTAAATGGCAGAGCTTTGGAGGTTTCCTCTCATCAGAAAACTTCCAAGAGTAAACAGCACTTGAAGTCTCCACTTTCTTAGCACCTATTCAATTGTACTTTGGCTTCAAATGCTCTCTTGAATATCAATAGTTACCTAACAGCCAAATGCAATGTCCTTTCCTTTTCCTTATTCTTCATCCTCTCCTTCTTGAAATACTTTCTTTAGATTTTGTTTCTCTCCTGGTTCACCTATGTCTCCGATCAATCTCTTCCTATCTCTTTTGGCTCTTCTTTTCACTTCCCACCCCTGCATGTTGGTACTTTTCTAGGTCTCATTCTTAATTCTTTACTCTTTGTAAGCTCCCCCCCCCCCCTTTCATCCATTCTTACGCTGTGAACTAAATCTCTACATGCATGATCTAAATCTCCAAGGGCTTTAACACATCCACTCTAAGCCGCAACTGCTCTTCTGAACTTTACATTACTTCTAATTGTTCTGAGAATGCACTCTGTGTAAATATAATCATTTTCTTCTCTAAATGTCAACACAATTCTGTCACAAGGACTAAATAAATGTTCCTTTCCTCATTCACCCTCTTAAATGAGTTGGCAATTCCTGTTGATTCTTTGTTCACATTCACTCACATCCAGTTCTTTAACCAATCTGTATTGTTTCTACCCATTTAAGCCCTTGTTGTTTCATATTTCATATCTAGACCCTGATTGTCAAATCCAGGCAAAGGGGCGGGGGGATACACAAAATTATATTTTGGAATTCAGAAATAAAATATTATAACTTCCATCTATCTATCCAGCCTCTTCATATTGCCACAAGAGTGACCTTAAAGTGACTAATACCATACCCCTTGTACATTTTTCAATTAAAGCTTTCAAAATAATGTGCAAAATGCACAGCTAACATGAAAGACTGTTCATGATGTGGCTACTGTTCCACTCCTAGGCTAGTCACTCACCACATACCCTTCACTACAATCATGGGTGGCCTTTGTAATTCTATTCTCTCTTTCCCCATCCCCCTTATTTATCTGCCTGGTGTACGCCTAGTGGCTCCAGGTAAATACATGACCGGGACCTGGCCATTCAGAGAACAGCTTGCTCCTGACCACAGTGATTAGCTTCTAGGAAGACATTGATGAAAACTGTGATAAGGAGGATCTCCAGGGAGCTTTTGTTATGATGTTCAGGAATGAGGGAGACATACAGATGGGGGGTGTGGATGGTTATATCTACCACCACTTGGAAGAAATCTAGCTGAGAAACACTGAAGAAAGTGGAAAAGAGACAAAGGGAGATGCCTGACAACAGACCTATGATGGACTTTTGGGCAAAATGAATCAATGGACATCCTTCTTTTGTTTAAGCCGGTATGAGTCTATCTTCTTTTGTTTCAACTGAAAGTTAGTAGGAACTCCTTTAAGGAGTCTCTGCCGCCCTCTGGTTGGTTTTCCTCATCCCTTTGTGTTGCACACTACTGTTTCTGTGCTCCAAGTATCACCCATCTGGTAGTAGAGTTAGACCAACATTGGAGCCTTTCAAAAAATTAAGGATAAATTTTATAGCTTTGGCAAAATCCAAAATTAATTTTTAAAATATATTTTATTGATTTTTTTACAGAGAGAAAGGGAGAGGGATAGAGAGTTAGAAACATCGATGAGAGAGAAACATCGATCAGGTGCCTCCTGCACACCTCCTACTGGGGATGTGCCTGCAACCAAGGTACATGCCCTTGACCAGAATCGAACCTGGGACCCTTCAGTCCGCAGGCCGATGCTCTATCCACTGAGCCAAACTGGTTAGGGCCCAAAATTAATTTTTTATAATAAAGGCCTCCATTGAGATTTAAGGGGGGGCGGTGGTCAATATAAATGTGAAGGATCCTCAAGTATTTCTTGAAAAATCCAAGTCTATAAAAGGAAACTCAGCACAACTGCTGCCCTGCCTTCAACATTCTTCTTCCTATCGCTGAGTTTCAGGGGGCACTTAGTCAACTTCACAGAAAGCGAGGGCATTCCACCAGGAAAGAATGCTAGAGAAAGGAGTGAAAGCAAACAGGACTGAAAAGATGGGACTCCATTTTTCCCCTCCCACGCTAAAAAGTGCTGACCCTTCCTAGTCATGGAATTATTCAGAAAACAAATGTGTCTCTGGAAAATATTTAGTTCTCTTCTAGCTAAATCTTATGGGAAGCTTGTAATAAGCAATTTTTAAAACAAAAATCAAAAGAAATCCAAATCCAAATTTGACTTTCGGTAACTAAAAAAAAGACCCGAGTTAACATTTATAGTGGGTCACTAAATTCTCCTCCTCTGGTCCTCGCCTAATACCCAGGTTCCCATTTCTTTTTACTGGCCCTGGGTCCTCCTCAGCTCGCCCAGACAGCTCTCTCCTATTATGAGCTGTCCTGGCCTAACCCTAATGTGGTGCAAATAGAACTGAACCATATATATGAATAGAACACCCAGCCAGGCTTGACTAGTTAGAAATCCATTCATTCTCTAAAAATAAATTGAATTTTTTTTTAATGGTGGCATCTCGTTTTACTCAAAAGGTAAAAATCTACTTTGGCTTTATATCTGGTGACCACTAAATGGAGATTAAGACTCTTTCAGGGAAATGACATAAAGATGTAGCTATACTTAATATGTGAAATATACACGTAATTCTCATTAACATTATAAAACAAACATATAAAAGCTTTATGGAAGGAAGGGAGGGAAACAGGGAAGTCTGAAACTATTTTTAGTAAGGCAGCCAAGGGTCAGTTCTGAGCAAGAACAAGAAATCTTTTGTAACCAAAAAGACTAACAGGTGACATGTACTGATGTTAGGCGGGACGATAGAATGTACCTTTAAAAACCCTTTTTGAAGACAAGGACTCTTGAGTAAACCAAGTTTAAGTTGAAAATCCTGTCTCTTATTATATACTTTCAGTTTTCAAAAGCTATCACCAAAGCGGAGTACTTCAGATTGATAATTTAGATCTTCCAAGAACATAGAGAAAAAAATTAAAAGTTAATTGGTTTTTAATTCACCTAGTACAAGTTTAAGAAAGGTAATTTGTCATTTTTGATCTGACGTTGCTTATGGGCATGGCAACTATAGAAGAATTATGGCAAGAAATATAGAAAATGATAGAGATAGAGAGAGGAAATTGGTTTTGAGTCTTCTTAGTTTTTTGCATCAACATTCTTTTGTTATTGTTGTTTGCAAGCTTTATTGCCCTATTCACATTTATGCTTGTCAGCAAATTTCCCTTGGCTACATTCAAAAGGCAGCTGTTCATCCACAGTCCCCAATGAATAATGAATATATCAAAGCCAATTCTTGGCACAAGGACATGATCTGATTTCTAGAAGAGGTGCCAGCTTCCTCCTTATAAGAGACTCACATTGTGTCACTTGGATCCAGTCAGCTTACATATTTATTTAATTTTTCAATTAACTATTACTGTATTCCAAAGGCAATACTGCAAAAGTAGGATAATCATTGTAGAGAATTGAAGGCTCAAAACAACTAGCCATGTAATTGTTTACACATCTCTATAGATATAGATTATCCATAACACCTTAAAATCAGCATGATGCAGATTCTTCCCTGGAAGCATATACCATGTACAACAGATGTGGTATCCTTGTGAGCAAAAGCGGCAGAGTGATCAAGAATTTAAAACAGGCACAAGCAACTGACAGAACCTGGTCATATCAAGAGCTATTTCGATACGGGAACACCATGGGTAAAATCATATTAGCTATAAAGATGTTCTACCACCCAAGATGCAGATTCAGCTCCCAAAGTAATGCTTGAAGTTACATACTGAGACAGCTGACAGAGGGCAGGGAGCAACCAGACTGCACAACAAGACTTATGTTTCCATGTTAACTGACCCATGTGAACATCAAGTGTAAATGTGGCCTGTGAATATCCAAGGAAATGAATTTAGAGACATTTTTAGAAAGACAGTAAACACAGTATTGCAACAAGTGTTAAAATGATTTCAAAGGAACAACATTATTGAAGAATATTGTTCCCTTCAAGGAAAAGGCAGATTTTTACACTGAAAATAAGCTTTGCTAATTAAAACAAAAGTCATAAAGTACAAATAGGTCACATTTTGTTGGAGAAGACTCTCTAGAGAGAAAAGTGTCAAGATTTGGTAATAATTTAGCCCCACGTCAAAAGAGTTAAGAAAAATATACTGATTCCAAAATGCACCTCTCTGCATCAAAATAATTTCTTAACATGCATTATAATTTATTCTTAGTACCTGCTTAAGGGTCTGTCTTCTCTTTTGCACTGTATACTTCCTGAGGACATGAGACTTGACACATAACAAGTGCACCCTAAATATTTGTTAAATAAATATGCATTCATGGGTATGCAAGTGGAAAATCACAGTATAAATGCCACCACTTGATGGCTCTCCTTCATTCAAAATGCTTAGTGGAGTTGACAATTCCCCAGTTTACCCAGTTGAGAGTTCTACCACTTTAAATTTTTGAAAAGCACTTGCTGTTCTAAATAATTATGGTATTACTACTGGGACAATATGGTGACATTTGTATTTTTGCTACTACAACAGGTCAATACCCATCGGTTACACAGAAATACTGAAATCAGGTATGTATTTCATTAGCAACATTTGCTTTTTTAAAAGTTCCTGTAAAACTATTCTGAATAATGATGACACCCATTTTCCAAGGCAGATTATACGATGATTATAGGACAAATCAACAGTGTGTATGATTCCTCAATTATTCTGATGGATTCTGACTACCCAGGTCCCTTATGAGAGGCCTTCATTGAAGTACACTCCTAAACTTTCCTGGAATCTAGGCTCTTTTAGCTTCAATGTTCCCAGAGCCAGACAGTGTACACTAAAGACTATGTTTATCAAAAATCACAGATTTGAGATATGAGGCAAATACTTGCAAATGGATCGGTAAGTCTCTTATGCACACTAAAGATACCATGAATTATCAAGATTATAACATCTTCAATCTCTCAGTAGTTTATTTTCCCCTCTTCCAACTTTGCCCATACACTATAAATCCCTCAGTGATAGAACAGAATCTGGCTTTGAGATATGAAGAAGTTGAAATAACAGCACTTCAAACACTTCATCAATAGTTTGTCTTTGTAAAATTAAAAGTCTTCAGTTTGTACATATTTCCTGAATGAACGTGTCAACTTATCATCTGTTAAAAGGTCTCTGCTTATTGTATCACATCAATTGGTTGTGAGATACAAATGCAATAACTAATACCCATATAATAATGGTTAATCTTGAGTGAGTTACATGCAATTTTCTACATTAGACATACCTGCCAATTACAGAGAACATAAAATTAGTTCTATCAGATCCTATGATTGCAGTGATAAATCTGGACCAGTCCATCGCTAACATAAATGTCGCCTACATCAGATGGAGGCACAGATAGACACGCTAAATAGTAGTTAAAGAGCATTAACAGAGCATTGCCAAGTTAAACTAGAGTCCTTCAATAATAGCATTTGCTGAATTTGGTTTTTAGGTACTATATTAAATACAGTTAATTTTCCTTAAGACAATCTTATAAAGTACACAGTATTATTTTTATCAGGTTTTATGTATAAGAGGAAACTGGGGGTCAGAAATGGTATATAGCATTCTTGAAGTCACACTGGGAATAGTGAAGCTAGGACCATTCTTTATTAGTCATTTGGCTATTCTGTGTCCCTAGTACATGTTCCTTATTCATACACCCTAAAACATACAGAGAAGTTTTATCTAAATTATCCATTCTACCAGGAAAAAAAATTCTATCCAACATATGTAGCTGAGTTGTTGTTGTTTTTTGTTGTTTGTGTGTGTGTGTGTGTGTGTGTGTGTGTGTGTGTGTGTGTGTTTTCTTGGAAAAAATAAAATCCAAATTCTTATCCACTACACCCATGTCTCTCTAAAGAAAACATGAGCACCAGGAATCCCATCAATCCCTCCACCACCTCCCCACATTAAAAAGAGTAGCAGGGCTTCCTAAGCCACTAGCCTTCCCAGTGGTCTCTGGAATCCCTTTGTGTAAGGATCTTGATTTGAGAGGATTCATTTCTCTGGGCTGCCCTTTAGGAACCCTGAGCCCAGGAATGTCTCTTGGATAGCTTCATAGTGTCAAGTGGCACGTGGCTGACACAATATGCTTATCTCATCATTAATCATTTTGTATCCTGCCATGGGCTGTCTAATAAACCTCTCGGACCCATCTTATAAAAAAAATTAGTGCTGTTGAAAATAGAGCAGAAGAGGAAGAAAGACTAATGCTATTGCTTTGTCTGATGAGAGAACACTTAAAATGTGTGTGTGTGTGTGTGTGTGTGTTTGATTTCAGAGAGAGGGAGAGAGGGATGGAAGCATCAATTATGAGAGAGAATCATTGACCAGATGCCTCCTGCATGCGTCCCACTGGAGTGATTGATGCTCAATCACTGAGCCACACTGGCTAGGCTAGAACACTTTTTATTTAACATTTACTAGTTCCATTAGGGGACTATGGGAAATGACTGTTATCATTATTCAGTTTCTTTAAGAAACAATTAAAAATGGACTCCAGTAAAAATGATTTAGCCTGGTGTCAAACTGATGACAAATTGAGAATTAGGTAGTAGAGAAACTATTTACCAAGTTTTGAATTTTGCATATCACATCTGAGAGATATGATATTCATTTGAAATATGAAGCTCTGGAGGGAGAGTCACATATTTAAACCATTTTTATATGGAAATGGCCAGGAATCCCATAAGAGCCAGGACAGTGCTAAACATTAAACAAGGTTCAATGGAGGCTTAATTGCTGAATGAAAACCCATTTGCCTGAACTCAGGCTCAGTCACCCAGTGAAATAAAAATATGGGGTTACCCTAGCAGGTTTGGCTCGGTGGATAGAGAGTCAGCCTGTGGACTGAAGGGTCCTGGGTTCGATTCTGGCCAAGGGCACATGCCCTGGTTTAGGGCTGGATCCCCCGTGGGGGGCGTGCAGGAGGCAGCCAATCCATGATTCTCTCATCATTGATGTTTCCATGTCCCTCTCCCTTCCTTTCGGAAATCAATAGTGCGTGTGTGTACGTGTGCGTGTGCGTTTGTGTGTGTGTGTGTGTGTGTGTGTATATATATATATATATATATATATTGAGAACTAGTACTATTTTTTTTCAAAAAATATTGAGTAAAAAGTGCTTCCATGTCAAATATTGCAATAGCATCCATCTTTCCTCTTCTGCTCCATTTTCAACAGTGTTAATGCATTATTTCCATCTGTTTAAAACTCAGGAGTCTTCTGGTTTGTGGCGCTAATATGTGTTATTGGCAGGACTGCTCTGAGTTCTCAGAGCCACCTTAAATTACTTCAAAGATATGAGACGTTTGGACAACCACGGAGAGAGTAGGAAGCTGGTCTGCCTAAATGTCCAGGGTCTTCAATCTTTTCTTAATTGGAGATATATTTCTGCTTGTAATAAGAGCTAAATAAAAATCTAACTCTTAAGAATAACAACAACAAAATAGTTCAAATGCTTCCCAAGGGAATGTTTACATAATTGAAAGACCAAACTGTTTGCAAGAATTTCAGATGTACCTGTTACCTAGAGACACATAAATAAACTAAATACAGGCCAATATTGTTCCTTAAAAAGCTACTGTGAAGTTATAATTCTTATCTTTTTGTTAAAGAAATTTTTGCCTGAGCAGTTTGACTTCAAATAACTATATGTATGAAGCAGTATAAGTACATTTCTCCAGAATGCTTACTGCTCTATAATTCAAAATTTTCACTAATGTTGCCTCTCAAGTCCAATTACTGAGATTTTTAAAATGATCAGAATAACCAACAAAACATGAATTCAGAGTAGGGTTGGGGAGGGTGATGAAATTGCTTAATGGACTGAAGAACATCAATTGCTTAATTATACCGAATACATTGAGCTGAAACAATATCACTCAGTCTCTACCAAATCTCCTATCAGCAGAAATAGAGGCTTTCTGGCTGCTTAGAAAAAGGCTTTTTTCCAAATTTGGTAGAACTACAAGATGTTTGGATATGAGCAACTTGTCTGAGCTGAACGCATGACAAATAGCAGTGACGACATTTTGAATGACCCCAATATCAAAGGATAACATTTGTTGAAACATTCAATAACTAATTAATGAAAAATGAGTATGCACATGATTCATGGGCACTAAAATATGTAGTCTGAATAGTTTATTCCATGGAAGGTAGCTAATTTATATGTTTTACAGTGGTAACTCTGTTTATGTTTAAATTAAAATGTATTAAGCATACTTTCAAACATTCAATTTTAAAATCTAAAATTAAACTTATATCTAAACAATAAGTAACATTGCAGTCTATAGAGATGGTTATTTTACTACCTTTTAACTAATGACCTATTATAACAAAAAATATCTTTAAAGAGTTATTATTCATTGTGACTTAGTCTTTACAAGATCAAGATGGACTATCAAGATCGCTCTCTACCTTGTCCACTCAACAATATAAACCCATGTGTCCAGTCTTTAATTTGATAGCACACCGTTAGTAGAGGATTTGCAACACTGCAAAGAACAAAAAAAAAAAAATGGGGGAAAAAGGATAGCCTATGTAATATATTCTATTATTTTCCCATCTACACTAATAAAAGAGAAACATGGTAATTGGCGTATGACCGCTACCCTTTTCATTGGCTAATCAGCAAGATATGCAAATTAACTGTCAGCCAAGATGGCGGCCGGCAGCCAGGCAGCTTGAAACTAACATGAGGCTTGGTTGCCTCAGTGACGGAGGAAACCAACGTTCCCCGCCTGCGGCTGCAGGCCTCTGAGCGGGCAGTTTAAGAAACATTGTAACAAATACCTCCCGACTTCAGCCAGCAGATTTGCAACATTGTAAGCAAAGGCCAGAAACCTACTTTCAGCCGCGGAGGCCAAGCCTCAAAGTAAAGCTGGCCCAGAATAAAAAAAGAAAAAAAAGAAAAAAAGGAGCGGTTGGGAACTTTAGTCACTCCCAGCCTGAAAACAGCCCTCAGCCCCTCACCCAGACTGGCCAGGCACCCCAGTGGGGACCCCCACCCTGATCCGGGACACCCTTCAGGGCAAACCAGCCGGCTCCACCCATGCACCAGGCCTCTACCCTATATAGTAAAAGGGTAATATGCCTCCCGGCACCGGGATCAGCGTGACAGGGGGCAGCGCCCAAACCCCCTGATCGCCCTGCGGCTCTATGTGTGTGACAGGGGGTGGGGCCCCAACCCCCTGAGCAGCCCTGCTCTGTGCCTGATAGGGGGGAGCTCGCCAACCCCCCCCCCCACGGGCCCGGCTCTGTGTGTGATGGGGTAGAGCCATAACCTCCCCATTGGCCCTGCCCTGAGTGTGACAGTGGCGGCGCCCCAACCCCCTGATCGGCCCTGCCCTGTGGGTGATAGAGGGCGGTGCCCCAACCCCCTGATGGGCCCTGCTCTGTGTGTGACGGGGGCAGCACCCCAACCCCCTGATTTGCCCTGCTCTGTGCGTGACAGGGGGTGGCACAGCAACCTCCCCATCGACCCTGCCTTGAGTGTGACAGGGGACGGTGCCCCAACCCCCCAATTGGCCCTACCCTGAGCATGACTGAGGGTGGAATCACAACCTCCCAATCTTCCCTGCTCTGTGCATGACGGGGCAGCACCCCAACTCCCCAATCGGCCCTGCTCTGAGCCCGACGAGGGGCTGCACCTAGGGATTGGGCCTGCCCTCTGCCACCCGGGAGCAGGCCTAAGCCAGCAGGTCATTATCTCCCGAGGGGTCCCAGACTGCGAGAGGGCACAGGCCGGGCTGAGGGACCCCCCCTCCCCCCCGAGTGCACAAATTTTTGTGCACTGGGCCTCTAGTATATAATAATTAGATGACAGGTGATGAGATAATATTTTTGAAAACATTAAGAGAAGAAAAATAAAACATTAGACATGTCCCTCTAGCTAATCGCAGATGGGTCTTAGGGACTGCACCAATATTTATACCACCACTGTCCAATAAACTTTCTGTGGTAATAGAAATGTTTTAGAACTACAGAAATCTGAAAATTTGGCCAGTACCACTGAAGAACTGAACATTTAATTGTATTTAATTTTATATAGCCACATGTGTCTAGATGCTTTTAATTGAACACTATAGTTCTATACTTTCTTTGCCATACTTTATTGAATATCTGAAATACACAGTATGGGAATTCTGTCACTATGTTAAGTTTTATTAAATAAATAATCCCAACACCACAAGTGACCATGGATGACTTTTTCATCATGTGCTATGCTGTCTTCATCATATGCTCCAGGCTGAGGGGCAGCCTCTCCCTAGGACACTGGCAGCCTCATGACAGAAAGGAAGAAAAGAGAAACTGTTGACTGTAATCTGGTTTTTAAAATTTCTATTTCAAAATAACTCATGTCCCTTCACCCAAATTTATTGGGCGAAACTAGTGTGGCCTCCCTTGATTTCAAAATAATGTCACATGGCCAAGCTGATGTCTATGGGATGAGGCAATATTCCTCCTCCAGGGAGCAGTGGAAAACATTTTCAACAATACTGTATTAAAATCTAGCACAAGAATAAAATTTTGCGTTATAAAGTCAGTGAACTATACAGGTTGTAGGATATTTTGCTTTACACTATTCACCAGATAGTCAGGATATAAAATGTCTTAAATCTTGTAAAGATCTTTTTCCCATCCACCTTCCCATAATATTGTAATAACAAAAATCATTTTAAAAAATAATAAAACCCAGCAGCAGCAGAAATAAGAGCAGCACTAACACCAGCACCAACTGAGCCCCTCCTCTGTGCCAGGCACTGCCTAGGTACTTTATGCACATGACTTATCTCAATTCTCCCACCAGCTCCAGGAGGCTGGTGTCATTTCCCTGAGCCCCCAGACAAGAGAGAACTCGAAGGCTCAGGCCTGCAGCCGGAAGTCTAGGAAACTTCGTCACTCAATCACATCGCAGATGGCTTGGGCAGATTGACCTCAAATCTCATTCTGGTTCTACATTCTGCGTTACCCCTGTGCCTGGCATCAAGGCTGCTCTTTATTAACTGTAAAGTTAGCATTTAGAGGTAGCTCCAGGGCAAAATTTCCCTGGTCACCCCTACTCTGCACTCCTCATCCCCTACCTTTCTACACTCCCAACATTCTAAACAGCTCCAATGTAACCATTATGTAACCATATCTGTCCCTGGGAGGAAGACACTAAATCAATCTTCTCATCACCTTAGAAAATGTGCTTTTCTAGGGCCTATTAACTACCTTTCATTAGCTGTTCAGCCTGACTTCAAATATGGACTGTGATCTATATTTATAGTACCTACAACTGGAAATTGGAGATGCCCTCCATCTAGATGCTCTCCAGTCTAGATGTCCTGGAAAGATGGCGAGGGGATGGCCCCAAAGAAATAACAGTATCAGAGAGCTTAGCAATGTAAGTAATTAAACAATGAGCAAGCTAGAAACAGCTTTCAGAGAGTGTAGCCAGCTAGATGATGCTCTGGCTAAATGAAGAGTTATAAGCAGAAAGAAAATGAGGGCAATGAAAATAATACTGCATTAATTACTGACCACCCTGGACAATGTGCTAAACTACTGTTTACATCAGCTTTAGGATGAAGGCGTTACTTATTTTCAATATAGATGAGGAAACTGAGGCCAGGAGAGGATAAATTCGTTGCCCTAGGTCAGATTTAATTGACTCTTTTGGCTTCAGCTCTTTATTATCAGATACTATGGCTTATGATATGGGTAAATTCAAACTTAGGCTACCATATACATTTTAAACCTTATGTAGCAAGTGGCAAAAGCAAAAATCTCAAACGCCATAAAAAGAAAAAGGAGGTAACTCACAAGTTAAGCATGAAAAAAAAAATGTGACAGGATATAAGCAATTCCCATCTTCCAAATGACCAGAATTACTTTCTAAATGACTGCTCTTTGTTCCCTAATCTCTCTTCAGAGAAAAGTAACTGACACAAGCACCTAATATTATGTAGATAGAGAAAGATTCTCTTCTTAAACAAAAGGGGGGGAAAGTAGAAGATTTAAATAAAGCTGGTGACTGGGAAAGTACACCTCTCCAGTCCAGGCCTCAAATCAAGAAATGACAGATAGGAAACAAATTTCAAAGCATCAGCTATACCAGAGCTAGAAACTGAGAAAGTAATCAATAGACTGACTATAATATAAAAATAAAAAATTGCAACATTTAAAGTTGATGGAACTGGAAAAACGAAGATGAGAGCAAATATCATCTAAAAGAGGATCAGGAGAAAATCACCTTTCAGGGCCTGAGCAATTCCAGGACCTCCAACAGCAGAGTAAAAACAATTATTAAAAACTCAGAAGGGGACAGTCATGAGGGTGATTAACTTTACAGCTCCATTAAGCTGGTGCAACCACATTGGCTTATAATGAGCAGCAGAGGAGAATGATATGTGCCCCCAAGTAGTTATTTTAAATAAAACAATAGTAAGACAAGGAAGAAGAAGGGCAAGCACAGATTAAATTTCCAAGTTCTGCTGATACTGAAGAAGAAACAAAAGAAGAGTACCTGCGGGCCAAGCACAAGGCACTGCGTTGCCTTGTTGGAAGTGGAGTGCTGACACCGGAGGCTCACATGTTTGATTTTGAGGCAGGATAAGTAAGGCAGGTCTAGGTAATTTACCTCCCCCACGAAATCAGTAATACTCACAGGCCTCTGATCACATGGCCTGTCTCTCCTTCAATCAGAACTATTCTCCAAGGATTCAACAGAGAGTCACAAATACACATTAAACAGAAATCCAAAAATGATGAAACATTTTAGGACAAAAACACGCCACCATTCATTCATTGATTTTACAAATTATTATCTAGTACCTATTGCATAAGTAATGGAAACGTTTTAGAATATTAGAAATATAGTAGGAACAAAACAAAGTATTCTCCTCAGAGAACATATTCTAATGGGAAGGGAAGAGACAAAAAAGTATCTGAATAAACATATAAATACCATATGCCATGAGTCCTGGGAAGAAACTAAAGTAGGGTCGAGTGATAGGGAATAATAAGTCACTAAGGACAAAGTTAACTTCCCAAAAGGTAGAAGAAATACTATAAATTAAAAGTGGGCACTAACACATTTCCAACCAGGATGGCACAGTAACTTCAGTCTCTGTCTGACATCCTTTGTTCCAAAAACACACCAGTGATAACTAATATATAAAAACAAGAAACCAGAAAGCCATTTTTGGGACTCAAAACAAGGCAACCATCTCCATGAAAATGAAGTCTCACAACCCTCAATGATAAGCATGGCTGAAGCCACACACCTGCTTGGCTCCAGATCATAAACTGGATGGTGGACAGAGAGCTCAGCTTCCACAGGCATTAGAAAGAAGGCTCCCCAGGGCAAGAACCCAGAATCAATAATCAGGCAGGATATGAGACAGAGGTAACTAAAAACTTAGGCAGGGAATGGGAAATCTAGAGGGAGAAAGAGAAAATAAAAGCAATAATCAACCAATCAAACTGAGTTTTCAATTCCAAACTCTAAAACATTTGAAAAAATCTAATGCTATAAAACTAGCCAACAAAATCGAAACTCAGAATAATTTCCATCAATACGTGATTTTATAGAGCACTGTGACAGAGTGTAACATTTACCATGCACAAAGAAATGACACTGATTGTGATAAAGAGGATGTTGGCAGTGGTGAGGATGCTGTCACTGCTGATAAGGACAGTTAGCAGCATTGAAAATGTACCCTATGCTAGATATTGTTCTAAAGGTGTTACATAAAGTAACTCCCATATTCCATGCACAACCCTGAAAACAATCTGTAAGGTAAATATTTAAATTATTCTGATTCTATCCACGCATAAACTGAGGCATTGTCAAGTTAAGTAACCTCCCTAAAAGGAACACAGCTTATATGTGAAGAGCTGGAATTCAAACCTAGGCAGTCTGCATCCACAGCCTATAAATTTAATTATACCAGACTGTCTCTCCAAAGGAAGGAATAAAAAGCAGTGGAGAACCTTTTAGGAAGAACAAGAAATTGTGAAACACAATGAGGTAAAATGCAAAAATGCTCTCTTGGGAAAGGAACAATAATAATAAACAAATTGATAAAAATTAATAAAGGTAAAAAGTATATAAAGAAAAGAATTATAAAAAAAGTGAGGGTTGCAGTTAGAAATTCAGTTGAGGCTCTAAAACTATCAAGACAATACTATAACCAAGGTTATGATAATTGATTTTTAAAAAGTATAAAACCTCAATAAATGCATAATCATTGAAATAAATAAGTCAGTAATCAAAGTTTTCTTCCCTACTCATCAAACAAAATATACCAGGACCAAACAAATACATAGGTACATACAACCAAATATTCAAGATATAGGTAATCCCTAATTTATAGAAATTATTTCAAAGAATGAAAATGAATAAACTACAAAAGTAGATAGAGAACATTATAAACTAATTTTACTTATGAATCATAAATAAAATATCAGCAAATAAATTTAGTAGCAGCATATGAAAGATAATTTATCAGTGCCAGATGGTACAACAATCTAAATATCCTTATCACATTAATAAATTCATAAAACATATGTTTGTATGTTTGTATATATATATATCATAAATATCAAATAAAGAGGAAACTAAAGTACATGTGTGTATACATAAATCCTATATAATAAAAGCCTAGGTGGCGTCACGCCCTTGCACAACATCATCACAAGATGGCCACCACAAGATGGCCACGACCACAGCGGAGGCAGGGCCTGGCAGCTGCTCCACGTGGAGAGGCCTGGGGGTCCTGTGGCTCTGTGCAGTGCGGAGGTGGCCGGTCCCGGGGTCTCTGCCGCCTCGTGTGGAGGAGGCAGGTCCTGGCAGAGGAGATGGGTCGTGGCAGGGGAGGCAGTTATGGGTGATCAAGCTGGCAGGGGAGGGCAGTTGGGGGTGACCAGGCTGGCAGGGGAGGGCAGCTGGGGACGATCAGGATGGCAGGGGAGCAGTTAGGCATCAATCAGGCCAGCAGGGGAGCAGTTAGGGAGTGATCAGGTTGGCAGGCAGAAGCGGTTAGGGGCAATCAGTCAGGTAGGCAGGTGAGTGATTAGGAGCCAGCAGTCCCGGATTGTGAGAGGGATGTCTGATTGCCACAGGGATCAGGCCTAAACCAGCAGTTGGACATGCCCCGTGTGGTCCCAGAGTGGAGAGGGTGCAGGCCAGGCTGAGGAACACACCCTCATGCACATATTTCGTGCACCAGGCCTCTAGTCCTATCTAATAAAAGAGAAACATGGTAATTGACGTACGACCGCTACCCTTCCCATTGGCTAATCAGCGAGATATGCAAATTAACTGCCAGCCAAGATGGCGGCTGGCAGCCAGGCAGCTTGAAACTAACATGAGGCTTGCTTGCTTCAGTGATGGAGGAAACCAACGCTCTCCGCCTGCTTTGCCGGCCTCTGAGCCTGCAGTTTAAGAAACATTGTAATGAATATTGAAGCTAAACAAAACCCCAGAAACCTGCTTTCAGCGAGGCCGGGATCTTAGAGCTGGAGTTATACATTGTTTTGATTATAGAACCTAAACAAACCAGATACCCACTTTCCCCAGCGGAGGCCTAAGAGCTGGAGCCTCAGAGCTAAAGCTGGGTCAGAATAAAAAAGAAAAAAGAAAAAAAGGAGCGGATGGGAGCTTCCGTCACCCGCCAGCCTGAAAACAGCCCTCAGCCACTCACCCAGACTGGCCAGGCACCCCAGTGGGGACCCCCACCCTGAAGGTGTGTGACCAGCTGCAAACAGCCATCATCCCCTCACCCAGGCTGGCCAGGCACCCCAGTGGGGACCCCCACCCTGATCCAGGACACCCTTAAGGGCAAACCAGCCAGCACCCACACGTGCACCAGGCCTCTATCCTATATACTAAAAGGGTAATATGCCCCCCAGCACCGGGATCAGCAGAGCAGCGAGGCCTCCCAGCACCAGGATCACCGTGACAGGGGGCAGTGCCCAAACCCCCCGATCGCCGTGCGGCTCTGTGTGTGAAGGGGGTGGGGCCACAACCTCCCTATGGGCCCTGCTCTGTTCGTGACAGGGGAAGGCGCCCCAACCCCCTGATCAGCCCTGCTCTGTGCCTGATACGGGGGAGCTCCCCAAGCCCCTGATCGCCCTGCGGCTCTGTGTGTGACAGGGTGCGGCACCCCAACCCCCTGATGGGCCCTGCTCTGTGCGAGACAGGGGGTGGTGCCGCAACCTCCCCATCGACCCTGCCTTGAGTGTGACAGGGGGCGGTGCCCCAACCCCCCAATCGGCCCTACCCTGAGCATGACTGAGGGTGGTATCACAACCTCCAGCTCTGCCCTGCTCTGTGCATGACAGGGGCTGCACCCCAACTCCTCAATAGGCCCTGCTCTGAGCCCGACCAGGAGCTGCACCTAGGGATTGGGCCTGCCCTCTGCCACCCAGGAGCAGGCCTAAGCCAGCAGGTCATTATCTCCTGAGGGGTCCCAGACTGTGAGAGGGCACAGGCCAGGCTGAGGGACCCCCCATTCCCCCCTAGTGCACAAATTTTTGTGCACCGGACCTCTAGTCCTATCTAATAAAACAGAAAAATGGTAATTGGTGTACGATGATACCCTTATCATTGGCTAATCAGGGCTATAGGCAAATTAACTGCCAACTATGATTGGCAGTTAACTGCCAACAAGATGGTGGTTAATTTGCATATGTAGGCACAATGCAGGGAGGAGAAAGGGAAAGCAGGAAGAAGCCCCCTGCCACTGACAGTGATCAGAAACCCAGGGGGGAGCTAAGAGCTGGGGGGCAGGACAAAGGCGGCCCTGGGGCTGCCTTTGCCCTGCCCCCCAGCCATGATCGGAGAATCAGGTGCCTTTGCTGCCCTGGCCAGTGATAGCAGGAAGTAGGGGTGGAGCCAGCGAAGGGAGCTGGGCACGGTCGAAGCTGGCAGTCCCGGGAGCTAGGGGTCCCTTGCCTGGGCCTAAAGTGAAGCCCACGATCGCGGGGCCACTGCAGCTGCGGGTCCCCGCTGCCCGGGCCGGAAGCCTAGGCCAGAGGCGTTAGGCCTGGGCAGGGGCGGAGCCTGCAACCGCAGGGAGCTGGGGGTCCCCTGCCCAGGCCTGACACCTCTGCTGGAGGCCTCAGGCCTGGTCAAGGGGCCGATCCAGTGATTGGTGATCGGAGGGTGATGAGGGTCAACTCTTCTGGCCGAGGCATCAGGCCTGGATGGGGGGCGGAGCCGGGGATTGGGGGGATATGATGATCCCCTTGCCCAGGCCTGAAGCCTGGGTCAGAGGCATCAGGCTTGGGCGGGGGATGGAGCAAGCAATCGGAGGGAGATGGGGGTCCCCTGCCCAGGCATGATTCCTGGGCCAGAGGCCTCAGGCCTGGGCGGGGGCCAGAGCCAGTGATCAGGGGGAGATGGGGGTCCCCTGTCCAAGCCTGACACCTCTGGTGGAGGCATCAGGCCTGGGCAAGGGGCCGATCCTGCGATTGGAGGGTGATGGGGGTCAACACCTGAGGGCTCCCAGTATGTGAGAGGGGGCAGGATGGGCTGACACTACCCCCACACACACACACCCAGTGCATGAATTTCATGCACCGGGCCCCTAGTATAAAATAAAAAGCAAACTAGAGCAAATACCTTCAATGGTGAAATTTTAGAAATAATGAACTTAGTCCAAAACAAAAGCAGTTATATACTACATTGTACTACAGACAGAGTGAACGTAATGAGAACGACCTACTGTCAAAGGATGGAAAGAAGAGCAATAGAATTGAACACCTAAGAAACAGATTCATTAATGCAAACATTATAAATAAGTAGAGCAAAGATGAGCTATTCAAGAAATGGTAACCCATTATATATAGTTTGCTCATAGATATGTAGCAAAAATACTAAAACATGCAAAGAGCGAAGAAATACCAAAGTCATAATGGTTACCTCCAGAGAAAAAGAAAAACAAAAGAAATTAAGGTGAGATAATAACAGAGGTTTCTTTGACTTTTGTAAAAATACTGCAATAGTAATCAATAAAACTCAGTTTTTGATTTTTAAAGCTAATTAAAATGGAAAATTATTTGGCAAATGTTTACTTCCAAAAACACATAGATAAAATCCAGGAGAAATAAACATAATGTGAGAAGCAAAAAAAATTAACTTTTGTTAGAAAAGATAGAAGACTATCATGCTCCCAGAGCAAAATAAATTACAAAAAAAAATTACTGTTTAATAATTGAAGCAAAATTAAAGAACAAGCTATGGAATAAGAGAAGAGATTTGCAATGCATATAACCAAAATAAAAATAAACTAAATATGTGTGTCTGTTTTTTCAATGTCAAATAAAAAGTTCAGTTTTAAAAATGGGCAAAGACATAATCAGTTAAGTTACAAATTCAGAGAGAAGAAAAGAAAAATGACCAATACACATGAAATGGCATTTCACTAGTAATCAATAAAATAAAAGGTAAAGCAACAATTAGACACCATTTCCCCCATCTGATTTCCTGAAAGTAAAAAGTTTGTAAATGCCAAGTATTGTATTAAAACGTAAACCAAGAGAATGATGGAAATATATAGCAAACAACTTCTTTGCATAGCAATTTGAAAGTAAGATGAATTATCTACGACTTGGATATGATCCAAGAATTTCACTGCTAGGAATCTATCTTGGAGAAATTGTCTCACACATGCACAGGGAGACAAAATCATGAATGCTCACTACAGAAATTGCTTTAAAGAAAAAGCCTGGAAGCAACCTCAATGTTCATCAACAGACAATGGAGAAAATGAGTTTGGGTATAATTGCAGTTAAAATTAATGAACTAAAACTACACTATACAGTTGACAGAGTAAAAATTTTAAAATAGTTTAATCTGAAAAATGTCATCTGTATAAAGCTTAAAAACCTACAGTCAATAATATATATATATATATATATATATATATATATATACATATATATATATATATATATATATATTTGTTGTTGTTGTTGTTGATACATTACATGTAGTAATAAAAATATATAATATTGCCCTAACTGGTTTGGCTCACCAGATAGAGTGTCGGCCTGCAGACTCAAGGGTCCCAGGTTCGATTCCGTTCAAGGGCATATACCTTGGTTGCGGGCATATACTCAGTAGGGGGTGTGCAGGAGACAGCTGTTCGATGTTTCTCCCTCATCAATGTTTCTAACTCTCTATCCCTCTCCCTTCCTCTCTGTAAATAATCAATAAAATATATTTTAAATAAATAAATAAATAAATATATATAATATGTTTAGGAACTACAAACACCAAATTCAAGATAGTGATTATTTCTGGGTCTCTTCTCAGAATTAATGGAATTTAAAAGGAGTAATATTTGGTTAAAGATGAATTAACTGCCTTCTTTAAAAGCAATCCTATCTAATAATAGAGAAACATGGTAATTAACTGTAACTTCACTACCCTTCCCATTGGCTAATCAGGGCAATATGCAAATTAACTGCCAACCAAGATGGCGGCTGGCAGCCAGGCAGCTGAAGCAAACAGGAGGTTTGCTTGCTCCAGTGATGGAGGAAGCCAAGGTTCCCCGCCTGCCACTGCCGGCCTCTGAGCTTGCACTCTAAGCAACTATGTGGCAATTATAGAAGCTAAACAATCCCCAGAAACCTGTTTTCAGCTGTCAGAGCTGGAGCGAGCAGGACCGCAACAGTGTTACAATTATAGAAGCCAAACAAACCCAGATACCTGCTTTCAGCAGCCGAGGTCTCAGAGCTGGAACCAAGCCTCAGAGCTAAAGCCAGCTCTCAGCTCCAGTGACAGCCATAGAAGGTAAATAAATCCCAGAATTTAAAAAAAGAAAAGAAAAAAAGGAGAGGTTGGGAGCTTCAGTCACCTGCCAGCCTGAAAACAGCCCTAAGGCCCTCACCCAGACTGGCCAGGCACCCCAGTGGGGACCCCCACCCTGAAGGGGGTGTGACCAGCTGCAAACAGCCATCAGCCCCTCATCCAGGCTGGCCAAGAACACCAGTGGGGACCCCCACCCTGAAGGGGGTGTGACTAGCTGCAAACAGCCATCAGCCCCTCATCCAGGCTGGCCAGGCACCCAAGCAGGACCCCCATCCTGATCCGGGACACCCTTCAGGGCAAACCAGCTAGCCCCCACCCATGCACCAGGCCTCTGTCCTATATAGTAAAAGGGTAATATGCAAACTGACCCTAACAGCAGAAGGAATGGGAATGACTGGTCACTATGACACACACTGACCATCAGGGGGCTGACGCTCAATGCAGGAGCTGCCCCCTGATGGTCAGAGCGCTCTCACATGGGAGGAGCTCTGCTCAGCCACAAGCCAGGCTGATGGCTGCCAGTACAGCGGTGATGGTGGGAGCTTCTCCTGCCTCCTCAGCAGTGCTAAGGATGTCCGACTGCAGTTTAGGCCTGCTCCCCACTGGCAAGTGGACATCCCCCAAGGGCTGCCAGGCTGCCAGAGGGATGTCTGATTGCCATCTTAGGCCCAATCCCCCGGGGAGCGGGCCTAAGCCAGCAGGTGGTCATCCCCTGAGGAGTCCCAGACTGCAAGAGGTACAGGCCGGGATGAGGGACCCCCCTCCCCCCGAGTGCACAAATTTTTGTGCACCGGGCCTCTAGTATATATATAAAAGCCTAACTGAACGAACGACCGGTTGACCAGTTGCAGTGACAAGCACTGACCACCAGGGGGCAGATGCTCAACACAGGAGCCTCCTGGTGGTCAGTGCACTCCCAAAGCAAAAGCACTGTCCCAGCGGTCCACCAGCCCGGCAGCAACCACTCACTACCTCAGTAGTCCTGCAGGTCCAATCGCCAGAGAATGGGCCAGGCACCGACAGACAGGCACCGCCAGCATGATCCAGTCAGTGCGACTGGTCTCCTGGAAGTCGGACTTGGGCACTGCAGCCACTTCCCCTCCCTAGATGCTCTGCAAGGAAGAAACTATATAAAAGTGGTCACCAGGTGGCTCCCGACAACCAGCAAGAATGTCAGTGGGATGGATTCAGATCCCAGGCCAGCAAGGGTGTCCCACCACCCAGAGGGCCAATCACATCTGCCCCGCCCCCACCTTAGACAGGCCCCAGAGGCAGGGCTCATGGCTGGTGAGCACTGCTACAGTGGCGCAAGCCTCTCCCAATCGGGACTGACTGAGCGCTAACCGGGACAGGCGCAGCAGGACTGGGATGAGTGGGAGCAGCAGGCGGGAGCGGCAGGCAGCATTGGACTGCCAGTTTCAGCCCAATCCCCACAGACCATCCTGAAGGACCCCACTCATGCACAAATTTGTGTACCAGGCCTCTAGTTTATTCATAATTGAAGAAAATATGGAAAGTATGTGTAAATTTGATTTAAACCTCTGTTTCCCTAAAAAATTGCAACCTTGGATTGACCAACAAACATCTTTGGTGAGATAACGTTTATTGATAATTAAAGCCTGATGCTTGTTTTGGACTTCTTTTAAGAAGACTGAGATGGTCAATTCAATTCAATTATTTATTTTGTTCCAATCTTATCATATATGAATCTAGAAATTAAAGTTTTATTAGCTTCAAAATAAAAACATACAAATCCCGAAAAAGAAACTGGTTGCACATCATATCTTAAATATAATGAAAACAAATTATTATTATTATTTCTAAGTGCCCAAGTTATACAGTTTTTTTTTGGGGGGGGGACAACAGGGACAACATATCTTCAGAGTGGCAAATGGCAGTTTAAGAGTAGATAAATATGCATTTTCTAGACATCTGTTCAAAGTCTGTGGGACTCAGGAACATTTTAAAGGCAGGAATTTGGAAATAATCAACTGAAAATGAATGTAAATCTAATTAATGAGTCAATGTTATTATATTTATGTAAAGTTTCACTCCAGCAAAACTGGAAATTATATTCTACTATGCTGTGCTACAGTATTTTTATTATATTGTATTGCATTGTTAAAGGCGTTGCTTTTTAAGAAAAAAAAATTATCTTGAGGCTGGTCTTAAATAAAGGAATGTAACTTAAATGGATTAAGTCCTTTTGGATTAAAAATAAGGAATGAGAACTACCGACCACTGACTGCTATAGTTAAATGAATTGGAATTGTAGGGAAGGTACTACTGGTATTTACTCTCTCCAAGGTTCTCCATGCTTTGATTGCTCCTGGGTACTCTGATTTCTACCAATAAAAAGTTTAAAGTAGATATAGAAATTTGAAAGAACAGGGTTATAGCAGATAATTATCCATTTTCACTGTGAGGTTAATGAAAGGGCACAGGGCTAAATGTTTCAGTGTGTCTAACCTACAAATGTGATAGGAAACTAAAATCCCAGCTATGCAGTGGTATTAACACAGATCAATAAGTCTAAAACCTGAAGCAGTCACTCCTCATTTATCAGCCACTAGTGCGTACACTCACCTCCAACTTTCAGTGCATTTTTATAAAGATCACCATTTAAAAAATAATAATAATAATACAAACCTTAAAATTATTATTTTAAAAGATTTTTATCAATAAAAATTCTATACTTTTAATATAAATTTAATTCACTGATAGTTATCTGGAACAGCAAGACAACTATCACATTCAATTGCTTTTTACCTTCTTACTTTTAACTTCTACTTAATTAGAGAATTCTTACTTAACCCAGGGGGTCATCAGAGGAATGACTAAAAACATTTGGTAGCTCTTTAGAATGTTAGAGATAATCAGATCAAACACAGACCTAGAAAGAGTACAGGAGTTTGTCACAGACAACCATTTCCACTATTTTTTTAGATGGTAAATTATCAAATATGATGACTATAAATATTTCCACTAGGGAAAGAAAAGCAATGAAATTTATAAAAGATAGTCTATTAAACAGATTAAGTCCTTCTGAACTAAAAATAAGGAATGAGCACTACCAACCACTGACTGCTCTATAGTTAAATGGACTGGGATTGCAGGGAAGGCCTGCTGGTGTCGGAGGATCCTTAACAAACAGTGAGATCTTTGACAGACCTCCCCATCAGTTAGTTACATATTTCTCATCCGTCATAAAAATATCACAAGACAGACTCCTCAGATCAGGTCAGTCATTTTCAAACCTTGTATCATGCCAACAAGCAGACAACATACACAGCCTCTACAATGAAAATAAGGCCCACAGATCTTTTTTGTATCTTATAAATAATTAAAAGATAAAATCTATTTTCTGTGCCAAGATAAGCTATGGGGAATGGATACAACTAAGCAGGCAACTGATAACAGACCAAAAAGAGTTTGGATAAGTGAAAAGTTCGAGCTGAAATTCACCATTCTTTTTGCAAACTGGGCAAACTGGATGCTTTACTTTAATGAGCAATGAAGAAGGACTGATTGATCATAGGGGACACTGCTTTATGGTTCACTGTTCACAAATCTCTGACCTGATTGTATTGTCTATATATAGTAATCTGATTTCTGCTTGCTTTTAAGGGAAAAGCAGGGGGGACAGGTTGGGGAGAATTTTACATCTTCAAAAGTATTCTCACATATCAAAACTGATAGGCCCTTGAAGTTTAAAAGCACCTCTCACAATTCCAATTTAGTAAAAGCAAAAACATAGATTTACACCAAAGAGACGGCACATATTAACTGACCTTGAAGCCCAGTGACCTGCAAATTATAAATTAGTTTTCTAGGACTTTTTTCCTGTCACTAGTAATAGGACATATAAGCTATTTACTGGTTGTAAAATAATAAAGCCTATAAAATTTATTACAAATGAAGAAATACAAACCAGGAAGAAATATTGTTTTAAATAATCCTCATAAGAAGCACAAGATTCTGTTGTTCTTCTCTGATATTAACTTAATATTATCATTAAATAAATTTTGAGATATGTGTTAAGCAACAAAAGAAAGTACAATGGAAATGAACAGGAAATTTTATCTTAAACAAATAAGATCACAATTACTAACACTATAGTTGTATATTAAAATACTTGTTCAAATTAGTTTCTATAAAAAGGAACAACAAAAATAACCAACAATCAAATCCAACATAGTTTTTCCAGGTAAAATATTCAGCTACAATGTGTAGGGGATTCAGGGAGAGAGTCATAAGAATTTTGAACCAAATTCCAATGTTTTTAACACTTTTCTTGGTCCCTTGGTTTTCACTACCAATTATAGATATGTATTTGTGCCCATCAAAGGCACATATATAATATTGATTATTTTCCTATTTCTTCTACAATTTCTTTGACCTCTAAACCAATTGATTAGTTTCTTTTCCCAAGAGCAGCCTATGCACTCTAATTAAAATTTTATTTTTTAACCCCTAGAGTGCCGGGGAGCGCGATTGCGCTCCTCCTGTCTTTCACCAAAAGTGCAGGGAGCACTATCGCACTCCTCCTGCAGTGTCACTATTAGATGCTAGTAGTTCACTCTTTATTGACAGATGGCACCTAAGTGCAGATTACTTATGATGCCAAATGTTTGTAGTTCTAAAGTTGACCACTGGCATTTATCTGTGTAATTTTGTACAGGTACTACGATTTTATGAAGTTTACTCAGGTTTTGTAGCCCTAAAGCTTCGAAATGGCATCCAGTTCTAAGTCTGCTTTTATTAGTGATGATGATATTGCTAAATATGTCAATTCTTGCTGTGAAGATGACGATTTTGTGGAAGAAATTGGAGAAGGGTGACCCTCTATTTTAATATTATGTTTTGTTCAATTTTTTCCTACTAGTATTTTATAATACAATCAGCAAACAATATATGTCAAAGATGAAAACAAATGTAGTACAGTTTTCCTTAAGTTTTTGAATATTTAACTTCATTTACTTGCGATTCACAATTTTTTTCCTAAACTACTGTAAAATCAGCAAAAATGCCTTGGCAATTTTAGCATAGTTCTTAGGATATTGGTTGGCACTCAAAGGGTTAATTCAGAAGTGGGTAAAATATTATATCACATGAAAACTAAGTAAAATTGAAAGATAATACATCTGTGTAATCATGCCATTGAAGTTTGTGAAAATGAAGTGAAAATTATTAGTGGCAATTTAATTCCTGTGTTTATCCTCTCAAAATAATTTCTTTTGAGAGGCTGTAAACTTTGTCTCTAAGATACTTCAGGTTTTAAAAAATGTAATGGTTAGAAATCTTCTGAGAAAAGAGAGGTAGCCCAGCCAGTGTGGCTCAGTAGTTGAGCATCGACCTATGAACCAGGAGGTCCCAGTTCAATTCCCAGTCAGGACACATGCCCGGGTTGCAGCTTGGTCTGCAGTAGGGAGTGTGCAGGAGGCAGCTGATCAATGATTCTCTCTCATCATTGATGTTTCTATCTCTCTCCCTATCCCTTTCTCTCTTTGAAATCAATAAAAAAATATATTAAAAAAAAGAGAAATAAACGTTTATGCATACTAAGACCTATATAATGGCCTTGTCATATTCAGGGGTGTTTTTTTTTCTCCCCCTGAAACCTATTTTAGGACCATAATTAACAACAACAGAAATTTATAGTTGTAGCAATAATTAAAAATTACCATTTTACTACAAGATTTAGATAATTATAAACCATTTTAAAACAACTCCATGTGGCCCTGGGCAGATGGCTCAGTTGGTTGGAGTGTCATCCCATACACCAAAAGGTTGCAGATTTGATTCCTGATCAGAGCACATTCCTAGGTTGTGGGTTTGATTCCCAGTCAGGGAGCATACAAGAGGCAAGGATATCTCTCTGTCTCTCCCTGTCTCTCTCCCTATTTTCTCTCTCTCTCCCTATTTTCTCTCTCTCTCTCTCTCTCTCTCTCTCTCTCTCTCTCTCTCTCTCTCTCTCTCTCTCGTCTCTCTTTCTCTTCTCTCTTCTCTAAAAAAATCAATGAAACATACTCTCGGGTGAATATTTTAAAATATCCATTCTGAAATCATAAAGGAACCTTTTGAGGTATTAATTTGCACAATTAAAGTCAGAATTGTCATTAGAAGAAAAATATAATTTCTTGCTTCATTCAAACTATTATTTCATTAATAAGCTGATAAGCATTTTTAAAATAAATTAAAGCAAATGACTATCACACTCAGAAATGTAAAACTGCCTACAACCTGTAATCCCGGCCTACCTTTGGTTTCCCTCAAGGAGATACGTGCCTTTTCTTTCTTTTTATGTTTTTAAGCATCAGAACTCTAGCAAAGCTTTGAGTAACTCCCAGAAATTAATTAATAAATCCAATAACATGCTATCTTCACAGCAAAAACAATAAAGGGAGGATTTTTAATCATTGGTCTTTTATAGGAAATAAATGATTAGCAAATTTGAAAGTTATTCAGCCGAGAAAATAAATAATTCTATCAATAGGATTATGAAAAAGAGGTTGATTTCCTTTTTATTTCCCCTTAGAGAAAATATTTTTTTTTTACTTTTTAATATATTTTTTATTGGTGATAGTATTACAGATATTTTCCATTTTTCTCCCCTTTTGTTCTCCTCAGTTGGTTGGAGCATTACCCCATACACCAAAAGGTTGCACCTTTTGATTCCTGATCAGGGCACATACCTAGGTTGTGGGTTTGATTATGTTAAATGTTAAATTAAAACATTTAATTTTTAAATGTTTCTTGAATACTCATTCTTTCTTTTTTCCACTTTGAAAATTGTGCACATTTTAGCTAGAGAAATGATAAGGAGCTATAAGATTTTAATCAGAATACCTGGATTCCAATGTTAGCTTTGACACATCAATCACCTCTGACTCTAAGAGGAAAACAATATCTAAATCAAAGGACAACTAAAAAAACTATTTAAAAAAACACTATGCTTTGTGTGCACTAAGCAGTCCATGAGTATAATTTTTCCTGCAATTATTCACCATCATTGCTATTATCCTTATAGATATTTTAGAGATCACATCGTTATGAAGATTTCCCTCCCCAACAAGTGACCCTACAGTACTTAATATCTGTGAAATATCTCATGATTTCTATAAAATGTACTGCAAGGTTCTCATAATATTGATAGTCAAATGCAAAACATTTTTAAATAGGCTAAAGAAAATGTTTAAGGGCTTAATTTTCTCCTTACAAGAAAATTTCATTGAGCTTTAGAAAAACTCCAGTTTTTGTGTTTTTGTTGTTGTTGTTTCTTTTGTGGTTTTTTTTGTATTTTGTGTGTGTGTGCAAGTGTATGTGTGTGCAAGTGTGTGTGTGTGTGTGTGTGTGTGTGTGTGTGTTTTAATCCTCACCCGAGGACATGTTTAGTGATTTTAGAGAGAGAGGGAGAGGGAGAGAGAAAAAAAAGAGAGAAACATTGATTGGTTGCCTCTTGTATGAGCCCCAAACCAGGATCGAATCCGCAACTTGGTTATGTGATCTGACTGGTAATCAAAGCCATGACCTTTCAGAGTAATGGACCACATGCCAACCAACTGAGCCACACAGGCCAGGGCTCTACAATTTAACTGAAGAAAAATATGTCGCAAATATATATGTGTGTATATAAATGTATATGTTTGTAAACCAGTATATGTGTGAATGAGATAGAATAAAGGCTATATTTCATACTAATGTGCTTTATTTTATTTCCACGCATAGTAGTATACTGCCAATGAACTACCTCTATTTCAGAGGAGAGAATACACTAAGGTAAAATTGTCATAACTCTGGCTTAACCACCAGAGAATTAATTTCACATTTTGCCCTAAAAAGTGACCCAATCACCTACTCCACTGCATGAAATATACTGACGCGGTGCCCCATTACCCATAAGAATGCTACTGGTGTAGCACATTAGTTGCATTTGTTTAAAGTATAGAGCTCTTACAACAGTAAGACTCAAATGGAAATCCTTAATGAAATCATTAATTATAGCCACTTTGCTTTAATCTTATAATCATCCCACTCCTTTTTACTCTTTCAATCATTCATTCATTCTTACTTACATATGGAAAGTATCAAAACACACAAAACTAGAGAGTATAATATAATGCCTTATTTAGTACCTTGCTATCTAAAGCATGTTGATGAACATGTGAGTTCTTCCCTGATTTTTGCTGTGCTAAACAGTGATTCTGTGAGCATTCTTGAACATACCGCTTGTTAGACATATGAAAGAGGTTCATTGGCTGAATACTTAGGAGTAATATAACTGAAACATGTGAGTATACAACTTCACAAAGTAATGCAACTTCTTTCAAGAGAGATTATACCAATTTACACTAAGTCATGAAGAAAATTCTGGTTATCCATTTCCCTTCTACCATTTCATGTTGTTAGATTTTAATGTACAATAAATGAGTGAAAAATTGGATCTTATTGAATTAGTAACCTGCAATTATCTCATTTCTTCATGTTTATTGGACCTATATGTCTTTCTTTTATTAAAAGTTTATTCATGTCTTCTGCCTACTTTTGATTGAGTTGTTTTTTCTTATTTATTTCTAATTCACTTATTCTTGATATTAATCCTTGGTAGATTAAGTTTTAGAACTAATATCTTATCTATCTTTTTTTAAAAATATCTTTTGATGAACAGAAGTATTTGTCTATACATCATTCTTTTAGTAATCATATTACCTACAAATCATGGTTGTTTTATTTATTTTCCTATCCTTATATCATAAATTTTTTCTAATTTTATTCCATTTGCTAACAATTCACACTAGTATAAGTTTGAATAAAAGTGGTGATAATGAATATCAATCCTTGTACTTGGGTATTTTTTTTAATTGGTATGTTCCTATTTCAAATGATATCTTTAAGGGAATTTTTGGTAGATATCCTGTAATTTACTAAGAAATTTTCGTAATATGAATTTGTGGAGAAATTAATCAAATACTTTTTTTCCTGTGATTATCTATATGACCCTTGGTTTTTCTTATTTAATCCTAATTTTAATATGGTAAATGACATTTATAGCTTTCTGAATATTAAATTAAATCTTCACAGTTCTGGAACAAAGACAATTTGACCACTACATAATATATAATATCTTTTTCATATACTATTAACACATTGAAGACCAGCAGTTTTATTGCTAGCTTTACCCAGTGGCCAGATAAGTTTCTATTGAACGAGTACAAAAAACATTTTACATAAATGTTAAAAGCATGCATTAAACACTCATTGTATTTTGCAGTTATTACATGTTCTTACAAGCTAATATCTTTTTAAAGTATGATATTTTGTAAAACACTGTGTAATATGAAGAGAGAATTCTTGTGATCTGTCCACAATGTATTAAGTATTTGCATTTATGTTTGTAAGTAAAATGAGTCTAAAATGCTATTTTCTTATACTCTTCTTCTGGCTTTAGTTTCAAAACCAGAGGCCCAGTGCATAAATTCGTGCATAGGTGGGGTCCGGGAAGCCTGCTCCGATGGGAGCCCCTTGGGCCAGGCCAGTGGTGGGGAGAAGACGTGGATCAGGCAGGTTGGCTGCCACAGTGTGCGTCATAGCCACCTGTCGTTCCAGTCATTCCAGTCATTCCAGTCGCTGGGTTTATATATATATATATATAGATAGATGATAGTGGCCTCATTTTTAAACTTTGGGAGTTAAATAGGAAAAGCACCACCTCCAAAGTAAGGCTTTTATATATAAAGTAGTTCTACCATTAAATTACCTAAAAAAGTTTACGTCAACATTTCTTCAAACTTGGAGTGTGGTATACTCATGAGGGTATATTTCTTTCTGCTTCTTGAATATGGATAATCAGTTCCTTATTTGTGGATGTATTAGCCTTAAAAAGAGCTAGAAAGCAATTTTCCTACCCAGGTAGTTTTAGTCCAAAGAAAGTAAATTTAACCAAAATTATACAAAAAAAGAGTAAAAGAACGTAGTGTTATGTAGTTCAAGAAAAACTATAATAATGTAAGAAAGCAACTTTAGTTTTAAAGAACTAGAACCCTTTGTATATTTAACAACAACAACAAAAAAAGTATTCTTCATCAAGTAACAATCTAAAGTTGATAAAATGCATTACTTGCCCCAGTATGGTTAAGCCCAATGAGAAGATAAAATGAAAGATGTAGGTACATATCAAAAGAAAAATAGATCAATATTATTTATCTTGTGTTATATTAAAATCACAAAACCTTCATTATAATCAGTATTAGATTGGCAATAAAATAACAAATAATTTAGGAGCTTTAGTGAGAAAAATGGATGGTCAAAAACATGTTTAAGAGACATCTTTCATATGTTTTAGAATTATATAGTAAAGTCCCTAATACAGAGGGCTAGAATGAACTAATCTATATTTTTCAGATTTTTCTTGGCTTAAGATAAGGCTATTTGTCAATTGCTATCCACCCTCTATTTTCAACATGGACAGTTACTCTTTAAAAGATATACAGTACATGCTCAAGGGAAAATTACACAGCAGCTGAAGTCATGAAGAACAGCCCATCAGTTGAGCACAGATTCCCGCAGGTGACCTGAGAGCCCCAATTCAATTAAAATGAAATGGAACAGCATGTATACAGTAGATCCAGACTTTCCATCACTTTTTCTTGGGTACAATCATTGGGGATAATCTGTAATCCTGCTGTGAAAGAAAATAAACTCAAATGCTTCTTTCACATAAAAGATCATCCATCAAAAATATAAAGAACACTCTTAGATTGCATAATCCAAAATGTTCTAAATCCTTCCCTAAATTTAAAAAATGAAATAAAAAAGAGGACTCTATGTATGTATGAGGTTAACTAGTTATAAACTGAAAAGGTAAGAGTAAACTCTCTTCAGATATGAGATCCTACTCATGCTTGAAAATAAACAACTGAGCCCCAGCCAAGTGGCTCAGTTGGTTGGAGTGTCATCCTGTACACCAATACTGAAACCAATATTAACACAGAAATTTTTATTAAAATACACAGACCAATAAATTTAGATACAAATCCTTCTTAAATTCCTGTCCTTCCTAATACATTAAGAATTTTTCTTCTTTATACGGGGCAAAATTTACTTTAAAACTTACAAGCTAACAAAGAGAAATGTTATTAATCAGACTAGAGGCCTGGTGCATGAAAATTGGTGCACTCAGGCGGGTCCCTCAACCCAGCCTGTGCCCTCTAGCAGCCCGGAAGCCCTCGGGTGATGTCCACCTGCCGACTTAGGATTGGGCCTAAGCCAGCAGTCAGACATCCCTCTGGCAGTCCGGAAGCCCTTGGGGGTTGTCTACCTGCCAGCTTAGGCCCACTCCCCACGTTAGTCAGACATCCTTAGTGCTGTTGCAGAGGCAGGAGAGGCTCCCACCACCGCCGTTGTACTGGCCAGCCATGAGCTGGCTTCTGACTGAGCAGCTGGATTCTGGCTGAGCAGCATTCCCCTGTAGAAGCACACTGATGACTAGGGAGAAGCTCCTGTGTTGAGTGTCTGCCCCCTGATGGTCAGTGCACATCATAGAGACTGGTCATTCCCAGTCATTCTGTTGTTAGGGTCAATTTGCATATCACCCTTTCATAATATAGGATAAGTCAATTTTCTGTGTAGTGAGAATAGTCATCATGCATGTATCTGGGATAAAGAGAATGTCCTGGGTGTCCCAAATCTCAGGTAAAACAAATTCAAGAAATGTTTAACTTTACCTTTGGATATAGATTTCTAATTATAAAAAGACAGGCTTGAACTAAATAATCTTTAAGGATCACTGCCGATTTAAAATGATATTCTGATGGACTCCCACAGTTTCCTCCAACCCAACTCACTCATACCTTGGTTTTCTAAGAGATAAGGAAAGTCTACTCCATGTGGGGCTATAAAACTAGCCCTGAACCTTTCTATAAGGCAACTCTCCATATTTCTCCAATTAGGGAACATAAGAGCCCACTGGTCTCAGTCAGGGTTTCTCATGCTTTAATGTACATTTAAATCACGTGGAGATCTTGTTAAAATGCAGATTCTCATTCAGGAGATCTAGGATGGGGCATGCAACATTTCAAACAAGCTCTCGGGTGATGCAAATGCTGCCAGTGCATGGACCATACTTTGAGTAGTAAAGGTCTAAGATATTCTGGAGGTATCAGAGGCTTTGAAAAAGTAGTAGCAGCCTACACTAAATTCCTTGACTCTAGAGAGCAACAGTTCAATGAAATATTCATATTTTAGATGAAATCTTGGGCCCATGTATCAGTTTCAACTTGTTTTCAAGTCCCCTGTAACAAAGATACAATTTCTTTCCCACCAGTAAATTTCATGTTAGAGCCATAATTTAATGATGTCAGAAAGAAAAGCACACCTACATGTCATTTCTGCAGTAGTTCTCAGAAAAGAGAACAGCTTTTTAAACAGCTATGATCTATTTCAGAAGCAAGAGTATTGACATTGGGGATTTATTCATAAGAATTTGACTTTATCCTTTAATGAGATACAAAGTACTCTTTTAAAGCTCAATGGAAATCCAGTTTTTTCTATGTGAAATTTATTTTTGGTTATTAGAAATAAACTGGTATATTACTTGTCTGGAACAAAGAAAACAAATATTTTAAAGGTGCTTTACAAAACAAGATCAGAAGCCATACTTCCTTAAAAAAAATAAGAGAAAAAGTAAATATCCAATACCGTTATGAAATCTAAAATCAAAAACATTACAAAAAGGCAACTCCATTCTTACTATGTTTAACTATATCTATGTCAGTTGTTTGAAACTTAAACCATGATTTCCAACTTAAAAATGGTTTTGTCCATAGAAGAGGTCACAATGCATACTCAATTAATAATTTGGTTGAAATATTGTATTTGTATGGTCAAAATAAATATAAATCTGAAAAACTCAATAATATATTTTAATACAATTGAATAAGAAATCATTTTCAATTTACATTAGATGCTAGTGTTTCCAAAGGGCCATTTAATCTGAAAATGAGAGGAGATACAGCGAGCTATCTATGTTTTCTCCCACAGGTGCTTTAGACTCTTTCTGATACATGACTTCAGTTCAAATCACTTTTCCTTATGACAGGAGATTTCTCTTAATCATTTGCATTACTTCTGCACATTAACTATATCTAAGAATTGTTTATTACTTAAACTATTAAGCTAATCATATTAACAGTTTATGAATGGATAGTTGAAAAAAGGAAAGGGGAAGAGATGTTTCTGAGGGCAAAACTTGAAATAAAAGGAGAATAAAATTTGTTGCAGGGGTTGTATTTGTGCCTATAAGAAAGGTTGCTGCCCTGGCCCAGTGGCTCAGTTCGTTGCAGCACCTCCTTCTACACCAAAAAGATTGAGGGTTTGATTCCTGATAGGGCACGTACCTAGGTTGTGGGTTTGTTCCCTGGTTGGAGTGCATAAGGGAAGCAGCAATCAGTGTTCTCTCTCTCTCTCTCTCTCTCTCTCTCTCTCTCTCTCTCTCTCTCTCTCTCCTTTCCTCTCTCTCTCAACTCAATAAACATATGTTTACAAGAAAAAAGAAGAAGAAATAAAAGAAAGGTTGCCTACAGTAGGAAAACGTGGAATATAAGACAGAAGAAACGAAGTAGAAAGCATAGAAATACGTGACCTCATAAAGGAGAAGATATGGTTTAAGAAACGTTCGGTCAGAAATGTCTTCATTGGTCCAGAGAGAGTTTGGAAAAGGCCAAGCAATATTTCAGAAAGCAGATGACACCTAAAGTTGAGCTTTGAGAAATAATTGGTTCACCAGCAGTTGAAGATGAAATTTAAAACATAGGAAAGCATTTCCAAAGGGTCAAGATGTGAAATGGCAGGATGTAGTCAAATAATGTCAAGTAGTTAATGAGTTGGAAGGCAAAGTACCTAGGAGAGTAAGAGTATTAAAAAACCTTCAGAGCATCCATAAAGTAAAAAAGTAATGTCCATATAATATACCCCTTGGGCAAAAAAAATAATATGGAAAGGTTTTAAGCAAATATAAACATCTTCAGATTTCTTTATGAATCAAAACACTCTGGTATTATAGAGAATAGATTGGACAGTGCAATGATTTAGGGGAAGGGAATGTGCCACACATGGAATATGAAAATTCTGAACCATAGGTCAGTAGTATCTGGGGGAAAATACAAAAAGTAGTGGTGAGGGGGATGAAAGAGGGTTGGATTTCCAAGCTATGAAGAAGGTAAATGAAAACCGGTTTGTGATAGCTTGGTTATTGGGATGGAAAGGGTATTGGGAGAAGACTGGAAAGACCTGGAGGTTTCTAGCTTGGTTGAGGGGGAAATAGGGAATAAAGAAAGACAAGTAGTATGTGAAAGAACATAATTCTTTAATACTCAGGTAACACTCAGGTTAATACCCAAACACAACACAGCTGAGCTACATATTTGAGAGACACTAAGATACCCAAATCTGAATCCTAAGGGAGCGGTTATGACTAGACATCATGAGTATGTAGATATTTAAATCAGGATATTGGATTAAATATGCCATGGAGCACAGGAGGCATGAAAAGATAAGAGGGCCTAGACTCAATATTTAGGAAACACCAAAATTTACAAAATGGATAGGTAAAAGGAGCTGGCAGAGAAACTTGGAAAATGTTTAGAAATACACTTAGTAAGCACAGACTAGAGTTATCAAGAGAGTTCACTGAGAAGAGAGCAGCCATCACTGTCAAGTGCTACAGAGAGATGAAGTGAGACCACTGAAAAGTGGCCTTTGGATGTCACAATTGGGATATCAACACCAATTGCAGTGATAGTGGTTTCATAAAAGAGGTACGACAAATCAGATGTTAGCAGGTTGAAAAAAGAATGGTGGAGTTGAAAAAACAATGAGCAAAACAGGGTAGTTCTTCAAAGACGTTTGAGTAAGAATGATATAAAGTTGTGCCCAGATGGGGTCTAGGATTCCAACAGGGTTGTTTCTTTGGACAGGACAGACTGGAGCACATTAACATACTGAAGGTAAAGGGAGCATCACAGAGCATGAGGGGAAAGTGAGGATAGCTGAGATGGGAGATGATGCTTCGGGAAGCTGGAAGGTTGGTTTTAAGTGGAACTTTGTCTGCAGAACTGTGTACATTATCTGCATTAAACAGGACTCTTCGGTACTAGCAGTTTTGTTGAATTTAGGTCACATCAAATTACCAAATGCCAGCAACTAAAATTTGAAAAATGAGAAAGTTTTCTAAACATTGAAAAGAAGAAACTCTTTAAATCAAAGTGACCTTCCAGAGATACAAGGTTTCCTCTTATTTAGCTTAACAATAAAACTTATCTTATCGATAAACTAGAAATATAATGGTCATTTTTCTTATACAATAAAAGGAATTTAGAGGCACTCTGGAGTAGGTAATGGATTTTCTATTTTCATACCATCATTATATTTCCCAAAATGTATCTAACAGTCATTCAATTGAAAGTCTTTAAACATATCTTTTAAAATATCTGAGATTAGAGATTGTTAATGAAATACTTTCTAAGTTGTCTATTTTTTTTCCGCTCTAAATTAAATACTACTAGAATCACATTTGACAAACCTTATTTAACTTATTTTCTTCTTAAAATAAAAAGGCGCAGCCATTTCTGTTTTGTCTGTTCCTGCATTTTATTTTTAAAAACACCAGCTAACTTGGAAAATGCTGAATAGAAAACAGTCTAACATTTTAAAATAGAAATATAAAGGAAGTCACACTGTGACATCTGTTCTATCTGCTTACCTCAAAATGTGAAGATAACTTAAATTAGATTTTGAATGTGCTTTGTTTTATTTTGTTAAATAAGAGTTTACAGAAGATTATAAGAAGATTCACTGAACAAAGGGTTGTTAAGGCAAAGGTTGAAAATCAGACACACTTCAACATTTTGGGAGATAACAGTATGGCATCCAACATGACCAGAGCTATTTCACAGGACTTGTGTACTTGCATTTACCAAAACAAAACAAAATGAAGACCATGATATTTCAGAGATTATATGTAAATATTACAGCCATAGAATTTTAAATGGTTTTTTCCTTTTGAAACATAAGAATTTGACTCTGCCAGAGGAGCCAGGGAGCCGAGGCTCCGGCCTAGAAGATGCATAAACTGACCTCTCCTGGAATGTCAAGGAAGTTATCTGAGAGACTAAACTTTCTCGCACCAAGACAGACTGAAAGGGACTGTTTTAAATTTTAAACTAGATCTCACATTTAGTTCACTCTTTCCCATTGATTTTCTTTCCTGTTCAACCATCAGTCTTCGCACCTCAGTCATAAAGAATCTGTTGTTTCAGCTACTCAAGCTAAAAACTTTAGTACGGTCTTTGACTCATCTCTTTTCTCAAACTCCACAACTGCATGTCCTTTGCTCACTCTGTGCCAGCCACACTGGCTTCTATGCGGTGCCTCAGATATGCTAGACACAGTGCTGCCCAAGGGCCTTTGCACTGGTGCTTCTCTCTGCCTAGGATGCTCTTCTCCCAGAAATACACACAAATTATTCCCTTTCACTCCTTATTCCAATGGCACTTTTTCACTGGAGTGAACACTACTCCCATAATCTTATTTAAAATTATACTTTGCCTTTGATGGCATTCCTCAATTCTCTGAGACTCCTTCTTTGCTTTTTCCCCATGGCAATTACTTTCTAGAATACTCTATAATTTACTTTTGTTTTTATTGTCTGTCTCTTGCCAATAGAATGTAAGCAACACAGCTGTGGGGATTTTTATGTATTGTATTCACTCTTATATCTTTAGTTCCAGGAATAGAACCAGCATTATAGGAGATTCTTGACAAATATTTGCTGAATGGATATTTAAGCAAAGTTTCAAGATTTGCGAGTAAAATCAGATTAGTTATACACCAAATAAAGCAAATCACATTTCCCGATAGATTTATTTGTCCTCGACATTACAAGTGCTCAAAGATAATTTATTAAATTCTTGTGTACAGTCTCCTGCCCATATTTATTTTGTCGCCCTTGTCCATTCCCCAGTGCAATATCTGGGTAAGAGATGTTGAATGAGACAAAAACCAAAACTATGAGTTGTGTTAAAATAGCAGTTAACATTTATTGAATAACTAGAGGCCCGGTGCAAGAATTTGTGCACGGGTGAGGTCCCTAGGCCTGGCTGGTGATCAAGGTCAATAAGGGCCTGTCTTGCCTAGTCCTGATCAAGCCGGGAGGAGGGACCGCAGGAGTTGACCAGCCAGCCCCATCTGGGCTGAACAGGGCCAACCGGCTGGAGGGAGGGACCGCAGGAGGTTGGCTGTGGGAGTGCACTGACCACCAGGGGGCAGCTCCTGCATTGAGCGTCTGCCCTCTGGTGGTCAGTGTGCATCATAGCTACTGGCCAGTCATCAGGTCTTAAAGGTCACTTAGGCTTTTATATATATAGATTCCTAGATATTGTTTCAACCACTGTGTGTGTGTGTGTGTGTGTGTGTGTGTGTGTTCAGACATGTATATAAAAATCAGGGCATTAATACAATGACTGTACCACCACTTAACTAAGGACAAAGAGGATGAGGAAGTTTCCCAAGGTCACAACATGATAGAAGTAGGATTTGATCCTAGGCAGTGGGCCTTCAGAGCCAAGCTCTTAACAACTTCGCCCAACAGCTCCTGCATTTTCACAGGCTGTTTGAATGCCTTGCAGAACTGCCTACTTATTCTGTGTACTGCATTATATTAAGAGGTACTTACATAAAATCAGCAAAAAAAAATTCTAAATGATGTACAGTAACACAAATAAAGCAAAAAACTAACCAAAATAGCCATAGACAGCAGGATTTTTTAATCATATAAATGCCACCACCTAAAAATGTACACTCTGAAAAGATTATTGGTTGTTTTTACTATTCTTATGGTAACTTGGAGAGAACTGAAGAAAAAGTTCTGAGAATGCACAGTGAAAACTGACAGATTAATAGATGATGCAGGAAAAAGAAGGCCAGAGATAAAATGTAGGCAAAATCAATCACTGCTGCGTTAAAACAATAAATAGAACCTTGGGAAAATCTGCCTTTTGGAATCCATCCTTTTATTTATAAATGAGACAGTTATAAACAAATAAGGTATAAAGGAACACTCCCATTCTCAAAACAATTACTGTCTCCAAGTCCAAATAAAGTACGGAAGTTCTCTACCATCCACCATAAGACTGTCTTCTCTTTGGTAGCCCAACCTGCTAACGTGCCTCAAGCACTGAAGACTTGCATAGACTTGTGTTTGCCGTGGTACATTTAAAAACCTCTTTGCTGCACAGTACCAGTTTTTAAGAACTTATTCCTGTCCTATCCTAATTTGAAATTTTAAAAATTCCAAAGCTAAAAAGTAAGAAATTAGAAAAAAAATGTGTTTACTATTATAAATAGGTTTGATATCTGATTTTTAATTTCCTATTCAAAAATATTAAATTAGTGTAATCTATTATTTTCCAGCTTTTTGGTGTGAGATAACTATAGACTCACATGCAACCGTAAGAAATTAGAGAGAGATGGCTTACACCTTTCACTCAGTTTCCTCTGATGGGACCTCCCATAACTGCCATTCACTATATCACACCCAGAAAGTTGACATAGATACATTCCACAGACTTTATCCACATGTCACCAGTGTTTACCGGCATGTGTGGGTGGGTGTTTAGTTCCATGCCATTTTATCAATTCATCACATGTGCAAATTCGTGTGAACCACAACAAGGAACAGACACAGAACAGTTTGTGGGAAAGAATCCCTCACCCTACCTTTTTTATAGACACAGCTACCACCCTCTCTCCTTCCCTATGTTCTTTTAAAATAAAACTTTAAACTACTAGAATTAAGAAATTATATTACCAATCCAGATGCTCATGTAATGAGGAAATCATACTAAAAATAATGCCTTTATTTGTTCCTTACCACACAATTAAATTTAGAGTGGCAGTGAGTTCCTCTGGGAAATAATATCAATATGTAATCCTAGATTATTAGAAGATTTTACTAAGATTAAAGATTTAGGCAGCCTGTATTGATTTGAAGAAAATCAGAAAATTTCGTCTAGATTAATCTGTCTTTTCTTCTCTCAATATTTTCCTCCCTTTCTTTGCCTCATTGTTTCCATCCTTTTTAACCTTTTTTACTATGGAAATTTTCAAACCTATTCAAAGGCAGAAGGACAGATCATTATAGTGAACTGACACACACATTACCAGTTTCAACTTTTATCAATATATGACCACTCTTTTTCATATATGCCTAACACTACTTTTATCACCCCACTCTAATCATTCTGAAGCAAATATCAGACTATATCACGTCATCTGTATAAATATTTAGAGACTGCTTTGTCTTAATAAAATGATTATGCAATACCTTTACCACACCTAAAAAGGTAGTAATTCTTTAATAGCATATCACCAAGTGCAATTGTGCAGTAAGTGTTCTTATTGCCATGATATTTTTTTATGTTTATGGAATTAGGATCCTGCAATGCAAGTTCATAATTGTATTGACTGAAAAACCTCTTAATCTCTTTTAATTCCAGGTTCTCCAGCTTTTTAATTCTTATAATTTTGTTGTTGAAAGCAGACCTTTTGGCCTGTAAACTTTCCCACAGTCTGAATTCTGCTGATTAAAATGATTCCTGGGTATTTAGCATAAATTGGTAATTAGAGCAATGGGCAGGTGGCTCAGTTGGTTGGAGCATCAGCCAGTATACCAGAAGGTAGTGGGTTTGATTCCTGGTCAGAGCAGGATCGAAGGTTGCAGGTTCGATCCCTGGTTGGGGTGTGTACAGGAGGCAACCAATGGCTATTTCTCTCATACATGGATATTTCTCTCTCACTCCCTCTATTTCTCCTTCTCCATACCCACCCTCTCTAAAAAACAACAATAAAACATATCCTCTGGTGTGGTTAAAAAAATAAAAAGAAACAGGATATATCTATTCTCATCTAGAGTTGACTGGATTCACACATATCTCTGCAGCACCTACTAAAATAATAACAATTTTTTAAATTTTGTAAAAATGTAACAATAGCTTTTCTACATTATAAGTCCTAATTTCTTGGACTTCTCCACAAGTTATTTTGGAATATTATAAATACTAAAGGAACAGATATTTTTATTTACATTAAGTACTGTACAACTGAATATAAAATAAAGCAAGTCATTTGACAAGTAAGGGTCCCTAAAATGATCATCTAGCCCAGCCAGTGTGGCTCAGTGATTGAACATCGACCTATGAATCAGGAAGTCCCAGTTGGATTCCCGGTCAGGGTACTGCCCAGGTTGCAGGGCTGATCCCCAGTAAGGGGTGTGCAAGAGGCAGCTGATCAATGATTCTCATCACTGATGTTTCTATCTCTCTCCCTCTTCCTTCCTCTTTCTGAATTCAATAAAAACTATTTTTTCAAAGGTCCTCTTATTAACCCCTTATTCGTTAATCTACACATCAACCTGCACAAACAGCCCATAATTAGTCAGGAATTTTACAAGATGCGCAGCCCATTGACTTGAATTGGATATTTTCTTGAACAGAATTTTTTAAAAATCAAAAGTGATTTAGTATAACCAGAACTGACAATGTACAAACTCCAACAAAACATTTATAAAGGGTAACTTTAAGACAATAATATGATTTGTAAAATAAACCATCTGATATCCAAATTGTCCAATAGTTTTCTTTAAAGTGGTACAAAAAAATGATAGACTAAAATCATTAACTTGCACACTCCAGGGCATTAAAGTAAATCTTGATAATTCACCAAATAAATAAACATTCATCCTCCTGAGAAAACAAAGTATGGCAGCTAAAAATAAAACAGCTCTTTTGGTTTACATGAGAAGCTACCTAATTTTGTTTGTTTGTTTTCCTGATCTCAAGAAATGGTTTTGATTGTTTCTGTAGATTGTGAAAAATGTCAGACTGAGGCAACATAAATCCAAAGAATTCACTAAGGACACTTTGCTGTAACTTCTCTAAATCAGTCCTTTATTACTTGTTCTTTTTTTCTAATGGGAAAAAAGTACACTCCCGTTAAAGTATGGTCTGAGAATTGATGTATGAGACTACACCATAAATTTATCTTTTGCCAGATAAAGCCCTGACCTATCTGGACAGAATACAAAAGTGTGTGTGTGTGTGTGTGTGTGTGTGTGTTTATACCACACTAATATGATACTTACATAGCATCAAATAACAGATAAAACAATCAACAGCCCTTCAAACAAATATTAGCAAGAAAATGTACGAAATTGCAGTAGTAATGTATTTTGTTCCTAAAATGGAGTGAAAATAATTCCACAGGCCTGACAGCATTTACTTACTTAACTACTTGCATTTCAATTCACTTTGGATTACCTTATCCTACTACAAACATAAGTACATAAAATTAGTTTGTTCCTTCTAGTCTTATTCTAATAACTCTACATGGCCATCCTAGGGAATTAGTGCATAATAGCATACTTCAATAATCCTCTTTAGAAATAAACTTTTTAATTTGAAACTTTCTTCAAAAAACTGAATATAAGAGAGTAGAGAAGTTTGAAAATATGAACACAAGCATTAAATCTGCCTCCTACACAATAAGGGATTTGAGACAGATAATCGTAAGGGCAGTTTGATCAGGAAATTCTGGGATCTTCAGTACCCAGAACATGGTCTAGAAAAAAGAGATACTGTGGCTCTGAGTGGGTAGCCATGGTTCCAGGGCCCCATATACTCCTCATACCATAGATGGGCGCTAAAAAGTATGAGGCTCAAGGCAGGCACTGGGATGTACCCTCAAAGGGTAGCTGAAAACACAATAATTATAAGGATTCCCATACTTATTCAACGAGAAGCTCTCATAAAGTTCTGTCAACCAATCTATTTCAGTCAGGAACACACCAGTAACTCTGTCATTAACACTGTGAAATGACAAATAACCAAGTCAGTCACCTGGGTACTCTTCCCTGGAGCCTGGAGCTCGCCCTTAGATCCGGCACAGGCTGGAGTATCAGTCTACTTCCAAACCCCACATACCTACAAACTCTCATCTGTAAAATACAAGGGTGAACTAACTCCATCTCCTGCCAGATAATGCCCTGACCTATCTGGAAACAATACAAAAGCTAAATTTAATCTCGTTATAGGGCAATCAAAATAAACCCAGGCATATTACCAAGTTGAACCATACTGTAGTTCTTTGTTACTACTAACAATAAAATAGCTATCGAGAAAAGCACTTTATGTATTTTGTATTATAGGTAAAAAGCAGTTTTCCCATTGCTGTTAGCAACATCCTATAACCAGGTAAAATGAATCATCACATTCAGTCTAGAAAACATTCTGGTAGTTGATATAAAACACTCCACATAATCTGATATCAAACCACTTTTCCAGGTTTATCTTCTTTCATTCTTCCTCTTCTGCTTCTCATCTAAAGAAAACATTTTCTATTCTTGCCTTGCTGAATGTCTTCCTATTTCCTGAACAAGCATGGCCTTTTCAGAATTCTCTGACCTTGGGAAGGTTGTTTCCTTTGCCTGCTCCTTCACCTGGCAAACTCCTATTTACTTCCAGATTCCAAATGAACTATCGCCCATCCAAGCAGAGCTGGTGCCTTCATCATGTGTGTATATATCATTTTATTAATATCTATAACAACATATACAAAGGTTCACTGAAGTTAATATCTAGACTACAGGGCTATAACATCCTCAATGGAAGGGACATGATCTCGTTATTCTTTGAATCCCCCCAGTCATAGTAGGTTTATTTTTGTATGTATTTAAAGCATAAAATGTTTATAAATACACTAACTTCTGTTTATCATTAGTTACAAGTATTAAATAAAAGAGATTGACAATAAGTATAATGATTTTGTTTCTAATTTTATGTAGACTGTATTCATCATCCTACAACTGGCCTATTTGCAGAGAGAATCGAGAGTCAGCTGCATGGAAAATCTTGGTTATTAGAAACTATGGAAAAATAAGTGGGGCTTCGTCATTCCTGCTGCAGTTTCCTATTCTATTTTTCAGCACCTAGTGTTTATCTCTCCCTCTCTGCTGAGTAGGAAGAAGTTAGAGAATTCGATTCTATGAATATTATTCATGTGCATGGGATCCAATTTTAATATTCTGAAAAATAACGCTATTTATAGGAATATACTGAATATTCTATTCTTTCTCAACATAGCAGAGGCCTGCAAAATATCAAAATGTAAATCTCAGACACCTAATTGTACAATATATTTCTCCCTAAACAGGCCCATGTTTTCTTTAGAAAGTGTGTATACAATTGGAATTTTAAAACTTCCACATGATATACGTGGGTTGCACCATCCATTCAAGGAGCAACACACTTAAAGCTATTTCTCTCACCAGGATTCTGAACACTGCTATTCTGAGCTGGGAAAGGCAAGAGAAAAAAAATAGAAAGCAGACTATTTCTGAAAGGCTATTATGTAAATGGAGTATAAGGTGTGTTTCTGTACATATGCATCTGTGTAAGCACACGTTGAGCACATATATGTGTGTTTGTCCAACTACATGATAGAAGGCATAACTGGCACAGCAGGGTTTCTGTAGAATCAACTAACATCAGACAAGAACAGACCTAGAAAATTACCCAATCTCTCTAACAGGCAAACCTTGAACTTCCCTTATTTCCTCCACGCAGGGCAAAGCCAGAACTGCTCCCCTGACATTCTCTACCCACACCCCACACTTAAGAATAATAAAACCACATTGTATTAGCAGATCAACACCTTTAAAAATGTAATATTTTAAGAAAAATACTGTCTAATAGCTCATATCATCTTATCAAAGGTCAGTTCCCACCTTAAACCAATTGGAGGCCAATGACATTTGGAAAAATATATTGAGTACACAGGATTATTTTATCTTTAAAAAAGTAATTACAATAAGACGTGAAAAATACTCTTACAATGAGTCATGAAGGCATAAAAAGAGTCTTCCCGGTGACTGTGCTCACACAGAGTGGCCTGCCGCCCTACTTCTCATCTCTGGTGTCCCTTTAGCCACTGCTGCTGCTCTTTGACCTTGGCTGATGGAACAGAACCAGCTGATTTCCATTTCCTTCTCTTACCTCAGAAGCTACTTATTTTAAAGGCACTAAAACACGATGATAAAGAGCATGGCCTTTGGAGTTTATGAGCCCTGGGTTCAAATTTTCTGTATGATTGGGAAATTTTGCTTCCCCTCTTAGGCTCTTTGTTTCTTCATGTAAAGAAAGAAGTTGGATTTTTTTTTTCCTAAGTGCAAGGGTCATTGAAGAGTTGAGGTAATAACAGATGGTATAAATTATCTATGTATATAAAAGCCTAAGTGACTATCCAACCATCCGACCGTCCAACCGTCCAACCATCCAACCAGCCAGTATCTATGATGCGCACTGACCACCAGGTGGCAGACGCTCAACACAGGAGTGGAAACCACAGGCATGGAAACATGGAACAGACTGATGAATCTCAGAGGGAAAGGGAGAGGAAGGAGAGGTGGAAGAGATTAACCAAAGATCCTATATGCATATTAGAGGCCCAGTGGATGGATTTGTGTAGTGGGGTCCCTCAGCCTGGCCTGTGGGGATTAGGCCAAAACCAGCTCTCTGACATCCCCCAAGGAGTCCCAGATTGTGAGAGAGTGCAGGCTAGGCCAAGGGCCCCCACTGGTGCATGAACCTGTGCACCAGGCCTCTAGTTTATGTCATAAAATAATTACTCTGGTCTGCTGAGTGGAACTGACAGGGATGGGCCACAGTTTAATGTGAATAAGATGACAGTTGTTTCTTGCAATCTTTTCTGCATTATCCATGGATCCAAAGGTTTGTCTCTTGCCCTCCATGAGTTTCAATTTCCTTGTCAATAAATCAGGAATAAATATTTACCTCAAACAAAAGACTATCTGAGAAATTACAAAACATGGCTACCACAGAGCTTGGCATGTGGTAGTTATCCAGAAAACATTTGGTCCCTTTTCACTTACTTTGTGTAGCTAATAAAACCTTTTCCCAATTCATCAGAAGGTACTAAGTTTTGAAAAATTAAAAGCTAGATCCAAACAACTTTGTCTGGGCAGTCGAAATAGTAATTAAGACTCCATAGTCTGAATGAAAAAAAACCTTGGTCTGAGCAAAATATTTTCTAAGCTCTGCACTCTAAACCAGTGATTTTCAACTTGTTTCATTTCATGGCACAATACACTAATTACTACAATTCTGCAGTTTAAGATCTGACCAAAAAAAAAAGTATAAATTTGATTCATTCACACCACATAGCTAAAGTTGTACTGGCTATTGTCATTTTTTACTTAACAATCTAAGGGAAAGAGGTCAGTGCCCCTGACTAAATAGTCAAATATTGCATATTTTACAAATTCTTGCTGCACAACAGCGCAGGACAACACACCATTTGAAAATCACTGCTCTAAACCAAAGACAATATAATTGTGTCATCCAAAGAACGAATTCTATATTTAATAAACATCTAAATTTTTTAATGCAATCTATACAACAAGGAGGAAAAATCTAGGTAAAGAAAGCAAATAAATCTCCTTAAAATAGCCTTCCTTCTGATTTGGTAAAGTTATTTATCCACTACCAAACAACATAAATAATTATGTTATTTTCTATCATTTTTTAAACAAATGTACAAAACTTAGAAAACTCAAAGACTCTAACCTATAAATCTTTAATTTCCCTTTTATATTTTGGTATTGATGCTATAGTCTTTATTGTAAGATGCCTTGAATTATTTTTTAGATATAAAGTACATGTTTTTTTCTAAATAGAAGCAATAGTATAGTATATGAGCTTCTATTTACATTCATCATCTTGAACCTCCTAAAGACTTCTCAACAATTCTGGTAATTCTACTGCAGATGAATCTCTCAGCAAATGATTGATGAGGTGGAACAATGGCCAATACAGGCCTTCTAGGGCTGTGCGGTCGGAAACATTAGCCATGGGCCACACATGGACAACTGAGCATATGAAATGCAGCCGACTAGAACTGAGATATGCCTGTGCAGGTAAAATATATGTCAGATTTCAAAAGCTTGATATAAAAAAATGTAAAATAGCTCATAATTTTTCATATTAAATACATGTTGAAATAATTATATTTAGGATATATTGAGTTATATAAAATATATTAAAATTAACTTCACATTTTCACTTACCTTTCTTTAGTGTGGCTATAAGATAATTTTAAATTACATACATAGCTCACATTTGTGTCTAATTTATTTGGAAAATACTACTCTATGATGTCGTACACTTTAATCCAATCAATTATGTGTAAATCTGTTATATAAATCAGGATATAGGTAAATGAATCAAATAATAAATAAATAAGTAGATAAATAAAGTTCATGATATATCTCTGCTTAAATAGTTGCTTAATAATTGTTTGAAGAATATGCTAAGTTTACATAATTAGGTAAATGGGGAAGGTAGAAGATGGAAAGGGGGGGATAAATGGTGATGGAAGGAGACTTCACCTGGGGTGAATTGTACACCTGACACCTATATAATTTTATTTACCAATGTCACCCCAATCCTATCTAATAAAAGAGAAACATGGTAATTGGCGTACGACCGCTACCCTTCCCATTGGCTAATCAGGGCAATATGCAAATTAACTGTCAGCCAAGATGGCGGCTGGCAGCCAGGCAGCTTGAAACTAACATGAGGCTTGCTTGCTTCAGTGATGGAGGACTCCAACATTCCCCGCCTGCCGCTGCAGGCCTCTGAGCTGCAAGCAACTATGTAACAAACATAGAAGCTAAACAAAACCCCAGAAACTTGCTGGGCTTCAGCCAGCAGGATCGCAACATTGTAAGCAAAAGCCAGAAACCTACTTTCAGCAGCGGAGGCCTAAGAGCTGGAGCCAAGCCTCAAAGATAAAGCTGACTCAGAATAAAAAAAAGAAAAAAAGAAAAAAAGGAGCAGTTGGGAGCTTCAGTCACCCCCAGCCTGAAAACAGCCCTCATCCCCTCACCCAGGCTGGCCAGGAACCCCAGTGGGGACCCCCACCCTGAAGGGTGTGTGACCAGCTGCAAACAGCCATCATCCCCTCACCCAGGCTGGCCAGGCACCCCAGTGGGGGCCCCCACCCTGACCCAGGACACCCTTCAGGGCAAACCAGCCGGTACCCACCCATGCACCAGGCCTCTACCCTATATAGTAAAACGGTAATATGCCTCCCAGCACCGGGATCAGAAGAGCCGTGAGGCCTCCCGGCACCGGGATCAGCGTGACAGGGAGCAGCGCCCAAACCCCCTGATCTCCCTGCGGCTCTATGTGTGACAAGGTGCGGCGCCCCAACCCTCCCCCCCCCCACGGGCCCTGCTCTGTGTGTGACGGGGTAGAGCCATAACCTCCCCATCGGCCCTGCCCTGAGTGTGAGAGTGGTGGCGTCCCAACCCCCTGATTGGCCCTGCTCTGTGGGTGATAGCGGGCGGCACCCCAATCCCCTGATGGGCCCTGCTCTGTGAGTGACAGGGGGAAATGCCCCAACCCCCCGATTGGCCCTGCTCTGTGCATGACAGGGGGTGGCGCCGCAACCTCCCCATCGACCCTGCCTTGAGTGTGACAGGGGATGGTGCCCCAACCCCCCAATCGGCCCTACCCTGAGCGTGACTGAGGGTGGAATCACAACCTTCGGATCGCCCTGCTCTGTGCATGACAGGGGCGGTGCCACAACTCCCCAATCGGCCCTGCTCTGAGCCCGACCAGGGGCTGCACCTAGGGATTGGGCCTGCCCTCTGCCACCCAGCAGCAGGCCTAAGCCAGCAGGTCATTATCTCCCGAGGGGTCCCAGACTGCGAGAGGGCACAGGCCAGGCTGAGGGACCCCCCTCCCCCCCGAGTGCACAAATAAATTTTTGTGCACCAGGCCTCTAGTAAATTCTATAAAAAGCAAATAAATAGGTAAATGTTAAAGTAAGCATTACATTTCATCTGATGAATAAACATGTATAAGATGCTTATGGGTCACACACTGTGATAAGCCATGAAACACTGATACATATATTTAAGATAAGGTCTATGTTCTCATGAGGTTCATAGTTTTATAGAATAATATAAAAAAGAAAACAAGTACATACAATAAAATCATCATATTTAGGATATGTTGGGTTACATAAAATGTATTATTACAATTAACTCACATTTTCGTTTACCTTGCTGGGAGAAAGGCATCAGATAGTACTCTAAACAAAATGTGTGTAAGCATTTTAATTGTGGATAGTGTGCATTGGTATTCAGGGTTTGCAGATCACAATAACCAAATGTCCTTCAATGTGTGGAAGCACCCTGAACCACACAGAGTTACCCAGTTCAAAATACTCAGAGTGCCCCTACTGAGAAACACCTATTGTCATGTCACACTGTGGTCAGGATAACCACTGCTCAGCACAACTCACACAGAGTAATTATTCTCTGATGCTGATTCCTGGACACTGGGGTGAACCCAGAGCCAAATACTCAGAGACTCCAATCTAAGAGTGCAATCAACATGAGCTGGTACACAAAACCACTTCTGTTCTTTGGTGTACGAATACAATACATATATAAACATATCACATTCACTTAAATATATGGTGCATGTGTCAATAATAACATCTTGCCATTCTCAGTCTAAGAGAAAAATAACTTACTTGAAGCATTTAAACGTAATTTCCATATTTAAGCAAATAACTTATTTAAAAATCATTTCCCACTTACAAAGACTTTTGTTACTGAGCAGAAATACCAATCTTAGTATTCTTAGCTGACTCCTCATTGAGAAGCAGAGAGGAAGAGAGAAAAAAATAAACCTTCTGTCATTTGTTATAGAATTGTACACCATTCTATAACAAAGGAAACTGCCATTCTAGAATGGTATGGTGAGAAAAAGATAGTCACTACTCTACAAAATGCCAGATCTTTAAAGGAACAATGAGTCAAACTACCATAAATAGATATGAAGGAATTCATTATTTGATAATGATAATTTATAAATATGAATGAAATGCATAAAAAATGTCACATCATACCTTAATGTCAAACCTCCTCATTTCTCCCACCCAAATGAAAGAAAGATCCTTTGAAGAACTTACATTCTGGAATCTTATTCAGGCTTGAGGCATCAGAACTGTTTTAATCCATGCTTACATCTAGGATAGCAAAACTACTTGCCTTAAAAATAAGGGTGTAGTGCCCGTTCAAAATGCCTTACTACATAACTCAATTATCTCTGTAAGTGAAAAACTTTGAATGCATAAATTAGGGAGGAAAATCTAGCATAAAGGAGGAATAGTGTCCAAAAACTGATACCCTTTTTGCATTAAAATATTCAGGGCTAATTGTAATTTTAGCACTGGTTTTTATCCTTGCTTTGTTCTTTGGCCAAACTTAACACTTCGTGTCTCCTTCAATGAAAAGTGGCGCTATTATGCTCCTGGAAGCCTGAGCAGGATTCCTCAAAGCCTAATTTTAAGGTCTTAATTGGCTGAAGCAATGGGAGACCATACAAAGCCCACTTCACAGAGAAGGGCAAGATTGCCAGGTCACTTGAGAACAGATGAAGAGCTAACGGGAAGCTATTGCTGAAATCTTACAGTGTTCTGGGAAGTTTTACCAAATACTAACTTCCACAGAATGGAACACAATCATCCATCATAACACATCACCCAGAGGGGTTGAAATTAGCTTGTAGAAACAGAACGATAAACCAGAAACAATCATCTTCACTTAATAATTGCATTTCATAACAAACCAGAAAAGCTTTATGGAGGTTGGACACTGTGATTGGTTCTGTGGAATATCATTGACATCAAATATTTTGTTATACCTTCTCACAACCTCTAAGACCAGGAACCATGTTTACAGTTCAAGGGGGCTACTACCTAATAACACATTTGCTCATTTGGTACTATTGGATCTATCATCTACTTTTACCTTGCAAAGATAAGTTACTCATTCATTTATTTACCCATTCACCCAGCCAACATTTGTTGTACGTTTTGTAATAAAAGACACTTAAGACATTGAATAAAATTATCTTCATCCTGAAGCAGTTCATTATTATTTAACCAAGAATAATTAATAATTCATCAACAAACATTATAAAAATATCCTATTTGGAATAATTGTAAGTAAATGAATTCCTTTATCATCAACTTTAACCACTGATGACAGGTTCCGAAAACAAACAAAACCAGAGAAAATAATTTTTACTTGTGAAATTCAAGACTACACGGAAAAAGAAAAGTTAAAGGTCTGGAATTAATCTATAAAAAAACTTTTAAATTACTTTATGTTCATACCAACAATAAAGACACATAATAAAAAATATCACAAGATATTTTACACTTTGGGGGCTGATAACAGTGAGAATGCACTAATGATTTCTATATAGTATCAGACAGTCCTGCTTCTGAAATTTCAATAAAGGTGCTTGTAAATTTGTTTTACTTCGATGTTATAAAAAAATACGAGAGGTTTAATTTTTTAGGATAGTACCCCATATGATTAATACTTTATTATTGTTTATTCTAGACTATCTGCCCTAGTTGTCTGCTCCTTAGTTCATTCATTCGTTAGTTTATTCAACAACTATTTATTGAATACCTACTATATGTTGCTGCGAAGAATAAGAAAAACCAACGTGCCTGTTGTCATTAAGTTCTACCTCCACCTGCCCTTACTACAAATGAAAGCTGTTTTGTTTATTTGCCTGATTTTATGCTCTATCAACCACTGTAATTCCATTCTTCTGTTCAGGTAAACTGTCTCATTCTTATTTGCCCAAGACCATTTACTACAGAAAACTTACTCTTCCTTTATTTCAATCTATTCCAGAATACAAGTTTCCTCTTTTTCAAATTATCCCCAACAGGAATGACCAACAATTAATGAAAATTGAATAGATATGCAAGAAAAGTTCTATAATTCCAAGAATTATTATATGCTAGAATTTGATACAAGAGAAAGCACACACTGATCAGAATATGCTGCAATTCACAATCAAAGACTAAGAGAAAAACCTCCTTTTTCAAAAAAAATATATAGCATTCAAAAAACTAAAAATCTTGTATGGTATTATTCCAATTAATTAACTTACATGGAATAAAGGTATTGGTATTTTTCAGCTACATTTGCAGACCTTTAGAAATTACAAATGAGGCAAATGAGATCGAAGATAAAATTACTGCCTCCCTCCGCCCCCAATAAACTTTGACTAATAAGACTAACCATTCACTTACTCTATTCCTTCAGACTGGATAAGAAAAGAGAAGAAATAGTGTAAGGAAGCACATAAGAATAAATAAGAACCCTGGGAGGCCCTTTCTATTAGGCAATCAGCACCTCTCCCCTTTTCCTCCCCAATCTCTAAATCCCTCCAACCTGCTTCCTTCATTCCTGCAGTTTAGAAACTCACAGACATCTCTCCAGTTACCATGACAGCTCTGATGTTTTTGCTTTAGTCAACACAACAGGTGCTATTAACATCTGACTAGTAGGGAAACTTTCTGGTAACAAAAATCACAAAGAAAATGTCTCTTTATGAGTGCTACCATAATCTACAATTTCTATTCCCTCCATGCATTTAGAGCATTTGATAGTCATAGAAGACATAAATAAATCAATAAATAAATAAATAAATAAATAAATAAATAATCCCTTCAGTAGTTGCTTCTTTGAGAGCACCAAATCTACATTAAAAAAAACTACATGAAAGAAAAAGAACTCTAGAACCAACCTGACCCCACTGCATCAACACTTTATTCTATACAATATACTCACAACTATTTAATCCTTGTCATAACTTTATATGAAACTTTTCTATAAAACCTTATTTGAATTAGATTTCCTAATTCTTTACTGAAAGTAAAAGAATGTCTCTTTCACATATGGAACCCAATAGAACAACACAAACTCCAAAGAAGCTAATAGGCAATCACTAATGATAACTCAGTTTTAGCTTTCTTATGGCTTGCCTGAGCAAGACCAGTACTTTCATTGGCACAAATTGAACTGAAGGAGGAAAGAAGTAAACCAGGCAGCCAAATGTGCATTATCCAGCCATGGATCTCATTTAATGTTTCTACCCAGGTGATAATAAGAATGAATGGATATTTTAAACAGAGGGGGTAAAAAAAAAGTGAGCATCATTAATGACTATAGACCGATTTCTTACAAAGTGAACTTTGGGGTTGAGATGCTGAAAGGTGAATAAAATACTTGAGAAGTAGAAATTTAAAAGAGTGACACATTTCAAGGTACTCCTGGAGGGAAAGTGAACTGAAGAAAGACTGCAACAAAATTGCAAATGAAAAGTAGAATAGAGCTGTGGAAAAGTAATAGTATGCTCTGTCACCTGGACATGGTTCAGAGGTGTGGAGATGGAATGACCAATACAGTCCCACTGTGAAAGAGTTCAGATTGGTTTACATGGAGACAAGCATCCAAGGCCAAACACTTATGTCTTATCTAACTGGACCTTACAGTTGACCTGAGGTACATTAGTTTAAGAAGCGATAAAGATCCATTTATAGTAAAGTTTTAAAAATCAATCAATAGAAAAGATTTTCAAGCAGAAGTCTCAGGAGGAAGTACAGCTCTCCATCCAAACTCATTCCAGATGTCAGAGGCAGCTGCACAACGTGAGAGAGCAAATCCTAAGGAGACCTATGCCAGAAAGGGCATTTTAAGAGTTTGCTCCACAGATTCCAAAAGAAAAAGAGAGTACATATTTATGGAAACTATATAAAAAGGATTAGTATTGAATTCAAACCCCAAAAGCAGAAAAATATTCCAAATTCTTATTAACTCTTATTCTTAATGTATTCAAGTCAAAGCATTTTTTATTCTCTCTTAATAGTTAATTAGATTATTTCTCTGACTAAATAAAGAAAAGGACCAAAAAAGTGAGTTAAGTAGATTTAGGTAGAAAATTAATATGAGCATCACATGAAGATATGAATACTGCATAACAGTATAAGTGTATTAGGCCAGAGTTGCATTCACTTTGATTTCCAACTGGAATGTAACCACATATTAACTAGTTATATTTTCCCTCCTTTAACAGTTTATGTTTTCGGAATGACTTTTACATGAAGACTGTTTGCTTGGAAACAAGGTATTTCACTGAAATTGCATTTGCCTCTCCTACTCCTCCCTTAATGAATACCATTGTGATAAACATATTTAGAGAAATATTGTGAGAATTGGTGTGTTTAGAAAGTATCTCTGAAGTCATATCACATACACAGCAGCCATTTTTTCTTCCCTGTACTGTCCTAGATAACCTCAGTACCACAAAGATACAAATATTAAAGAGAACCCATTAGAGGCATCACCGACATGGAGGAACGAGATGGTATTACTTAGATACATACCTCTATGGAGTGTTCACATTATATATCCATAGCTACAAAGCACCTAGAATCCAAGACCAGTTCCTTATTTAAGGTGAGTTCACAATTTCAGCTAAGAAACTAACTTCTATATTTGGCCATAAACATCAGCATTTCACTGTAACTGAATCATACTACAAAGGAGTCTCCCCTTCATAGGACCATGGAAGAAAGGACTTCTTCCATCTGCCACAGGCATTTTAGTTTCTGGTAACCTCATAGCTTCAAAGTATTCTGACATCTTAATTAAATCTTACATCTCTTTTCACAAGAGGAACGTGCTTCTTTGTTAAGGTATGCTAGTCCTTCTATAGTCGGAGCAGAAGAAGGCAGAGAGATGTTAACCAGAGGGCAACTGTTATAGTGTTGCCAGACTCAGCTGTGGTTCTAGTGGCAGGTATGACTGTGTTAAGAGGGAAAAGAAGGAAGAAACTATGTATCATAAATTGGATATTCACCTGTCCTGATCCCAGTGAACTTTGAAAGCTTCGTGAGAAACAAATTTCTCATGACCTCAGAAGTAAGTCAGACAGAATGATTCTTGGAAACAGTTGTTCCATGGGATGTATGTAGATGGATTTGAAACTATTTGGTTGTTCTGAAAACTAGTGGCCTGTAATCACTCTTAGTTTTAAAAACGTAACAAGGTGTGGTCATGGGTGACTGATTGGAGGCAGGTATCACATTCATAGTGGAGGCACACAAAAGAAAATGTTTGATCTTTGTGTCCTACTTATAGGAGAGTTTGTATATAATATTAGAATTAGCTCCATTAATTGGGCCTGAGGCTTGAAGTTCCTGTGAGCTATTCATGAAATTATAGACTATCATGTACTAAAATAATGTGAAAGAAAATCTTGGAAATATTACAGCTATCACTAATAAAGTTTGTTTATATCTACAAAGCTAAGCTGACCATTTTTTTCTGGGTTCCTAGTGGTTCAGTTATTATGGTAGCCAAAAAGACTGAGATTGTGGCAGAGCAGTTTCTTTCTAACATTTTTAACAAAAAACTTGATTTCCTTACAACTTCATGGAACAGATCCTAAGAAAATGAGAAAGGACAGGTTGTTTCCAATTTGCAAGGCCTATTGAAGTTGACTGAGTAATACTGGTTTATTCTGGTATGCAACATGATAGCCAGAATATAAGCATGAGTTTCACAAGTCCTCTCGCATCTGTAATTCACTGTCTAAACCAGCAGTCGCCAACCAGTAGTCCGTGGACCACTGGTGGTCCATGAGGTCTGAAACTACCAATCTCCACTTGCCTCCAGACTCAGCTGCCTGACTTTAAAATGGGATGAATAATCTCAAGTGGTTGTTTTAAGGATTAAATGAGATATTACACATAAAAGACTGAATATAAGGCCACCTCAATGACAATGAGGGTGAACAGTTGAACATAAAGGTCCAATATAACCTGTGGGGCACTGCGGTGAGGAATCTTTTCAAAATGTGAATGATTAAGAAATGAATTTTAAATACCAGAGTGCCGGGGGCCGGTCCATCCTTGCTGTTTCAAGGGACCTGGCATATATGGCATACGGTTCTTAATATGTTTGCTCACCTTCTTGGCGCTGTGTTTTAACCAAGGTCACCTCTCCGAGAAAGGTTGAATCCCCAGGTAGGGATTTTCCCCTGAAGTTAGGGAGGGAATAAAACCCCTCATCTAAGTGCCAGGCGGGTAATTAATCCCTTTAACTACGAACAATCATGCTTAAACTACATAATCTTTTCTCCCTGGAATGGAGATAAGAAACGCCCTAACCTTTGTAATACAGATTGATAGGATTGAATCAACTGGTATAAATACAGTTGTAACAAGACAGAAACACTCAGAACTCAGAACACAGAACTGAGAACACAGGGCTTGGAAGACAGGACCAAGAGAGACAGAGCTTAGAACAGAATTCAGAAGACAGAACCTACACGGAGCCTGGAGACAGAAGAACTTCGCAGGAGAGAACATGGCAAAAGATCCTGGTCTGAACCTGACTACAGAAATTGGCAAGAGAACCTGACTAGAACCTGGAGACCGAACCTGGCTGGAGATCTCAGACTGAACCTGCCTGGAGAACCTGGACAGAACCTGGCTGGAGCTCCGAAGCAGAACCTCTCTGGAGATCCAGACCAGAACTTGGCTGGAGATCCTGGCTAGAGATCCTGGCTAGGCTGCTGATCAACTGAACACTGTCTCCGTGTCCTTCCTTCTTTGCCGACTCCGTCTACGCCTTTGGGAACCCCTGGGCCTGCTGGGGTTGGACCCCGGCACCAGAGTACAAAGTCAATAGTCTCAAAGGGAAATAAAGGAAATCTGCAATCTCTCATGGTTGATGTGATGATCAACTGTGACGAATGATCAAATGATTCATCTAATCTAGAAAGGAGAATGTGTGCATCAGTGTCTTTTCAAATACTACATGGAAGAACTTGAAGGCCTTTACTCTGGAAAGATAAATATGAGAAGGTTTCTCTTATTGCCAGTGAAAACAGCTTAGCTAATAAAGGACATCATCAGATAGTTTGGTGAGGTAATTCTAAATTGTGTAATCCTTCATATTTGGTCTTGTGTCTTGAAGAAGCAGAAAAAGCTACAGCAATCAACATTGATGGTTGTTTTCTTTTTGCTTGCTAGAACAGACCTAAGTGTCTAGTGTAGACATGGTAAGGGGATTTGCCTTCTGATGAAGACACCGTAATAGATGTACTTAAAGGGACCAGAGGCTAATCTGTGCTATCCATGTATGTATCCATCCATCCATCTATCCACCTGTCCACCTATCAAAATATCCAATAAGTAAGTTTATTTCTTTTTTTTAAAATATATTTTTTATTGATTTTTTACAGAGAGGAAGGGAGAGAGATAGAGAGTTAGAAACATCGATGGGAGAGAAACATCAATCAGCTGTCTCCTGCACATCTCCCACTGGGGATGTGCCCACAACCCAGGTACATGCCCTTGACCGGAATCGAACCTGGGACCCCTCAGTCCGCAGGCCAACGCTCTATCCACTGAGCCAAACCGGTTTCGGCAGTAAGTTTATTTCTTATTTAAATATAAAACACATGGCCAGATGCAATGGAACAATAATAAAACAAGAGATTAAAACTTAATACAAAAATATATATATGCAGATACTCAGAGGAAAAAAAGAATAAATGGCAAATGTCATGTAATTATATCCTAAAGTGTTAGTAGCAATGGGGTGGTAAAAGGAATAATTCCACTAGCAAGGGTGATGATAGGATTGAATTTTCACAGAAGGAGAGAGGGGAAAATGGTGGGGTTCTTGTAAGAATCTTGACATTATTGTTCAGCAGTGTGAGAAACACTGAAGGTTTCTGAGCTGAGGAGTCCAGGGCTCAAAGCTGTACCTGACGAAGATTCACCTGGCAGAACTGATTAGAACAGCAATTGTGTGTACACATGAGTGTTTTCTCTAAGGAAATGCTATTGGATGGAGGTCAACTGCAGGATGTGCTGCAAGTAATTTATTATAAAAAAATACTACACCAAATTTGAGAATGATTTACTTTCTTGTATTAATCTCAGAATATTTAAGGTTATTTCTAAAAGATGTCAGCATAACCAAATGTGTTATCAAATAACAGAGAAATGGATAGAGGATAGCTGGGGCATGGGAAATGGTGGGAGCTTGGGCCTACCAACCAGAGTGTGCCTGCTTGGGAAATCTGTCTGAAGGCCTCTGGCAGGCTCACAGGTAAAGACCAGTCAAGTGGAAAGTAGAGACTAAAGGTCAAGAAGATCTTCAAATAAGGGAGCTTCTGTAATCCAAAGAACTTACATGCATATATGCATAACCCACGGACACAGACAATTGTGAGTGAAGTCTGGGGAGGGGGCAGGAGAGGGGTGGAAGAGGTCAATGGGTAAAAAAGGGGGGCATCTATAATATTTTAAACAATAATGGTGTACTTAAAAAAATAAAAAAGAAGCTTTGCAATCCTTTAAGATATAAGGTAATCAAGAGCTAAATAAGACAGAGATAGTGTAACTGGAGAGGGAGAAGTAGATATAGGAGAAGTGACCAAGGAAAATTGTAAAGCCACCAGTTGCAGGAGACAAAGCGACTGGGAGAAAGTAAACTTTCCTTCAAATCTTAAGTGTAAGAATAAGTTTTAAGTGTTCTCACAAGTTATAGATGAATGGGTGAGTGGCAAGAAAACTAAATCAATCAATCAATTTTGCACAAAAAAACAATGCCACTCCATGTCTAGCCTACATGTTAGGGAAAATTCCTACAGTTTATAAGTCCCTTCCTAGTCTCTGTCCCAGGAAGATATCCTCTGTTCTGCCAGCCACAAACTGAGGAAGTGGAACAGAGATTCAAAGAAAGCAAGGAAAAACAGAAAAATCAGCTGAATGGAGTTTCTCAGAACTCTGGGAACAGTAAAACCAAAGGAAAGCCCTTGAAAGAGATCACCATTGCTAGAGACAAGTCACCTACATGAGAACCTTCTGAAATGAAGAACGTGTTTTAGAGTCAATGCTTTGAACAGCACACAACTTAAAAGCACTGAAAAGAAACGTTACCATATCTCTATTATTAGTAAAAGTACTCATCCTCAGAGCCCTCTGTAAGGCCAGAAAAATGGTGTATGTATATGAGATTTTTCACTAAGCTGGCTCTATGCCCTGGATATCCACATATGAATGTATTATCCTTTTGAACACCTTGCAAAAAAAAATTTAGTCACAACAAATTTCTAAAATGTGAATTAAAACTCAAAAGATTTCTACTAAAACAGATCTCTCAGTTTTACATGGCAAATCCAGGAGCTATTTCCCATTTCAACCTTTTCTCCAAATGTGTAAGAGTCATATATAAGGCAAAGATCAATTAAACCCAATCACAGATGTTAAGAAGCTAATCATCAAAATAAAGAACCACCATTCAAAATATTATGATGTGAAGCTGCCAAAAATAGTAATGTATTCAAAGTGCTAAAAAGGTAATGGGAGAAAAAATTCATTTCTCCACCTTTACTTTTGACCTCATCCACTGTCATATCCTCTGGGATCCTGCTACACCAGTTAACCTTTCTTTCACCTGTTCAAACTCTGGCATTCCTAGATCATTCTGTACAACATTTATAGTCATACTTAAGCTTGTCTACAATCCGTAGCAACTAAAATATAATGCTCTAAAAGTTACATTCATTCTACTATTAAAAACTGAAACTATCTTAGACATACATATTTTTCTTATTGTTTGCTTACATTTTTGATATTCGGGTATTTTTAAATAGTTTTTAGATATTATGCTACAGAGCTAACTCTAATCATAGTACACAATGGAGCTAGAATCACTACTAACGATGTTATAGTGTCCCTAAATAAATCGGGAAGCTCTTAGAGAATATCGTTGTGAAGTGAATAGAAATATAATCAGTTTAAATGCTTCTGTAAAATGTAATACATAACTGAAATATTATGAACACAAATATTGTTATAATCCCAGAGTGTCATAAACAAAATATAAATCACTCTGATTAAATTACTCAATTTCTGCCAAATATTTACTGATTTTTCCTGTGGTCCTGCAGAGTTCATTGTGATTTCTTTCTTCACTAAAATGTGATGGCTCCCCTATTAACTGTGCAGCAGTCATCCATTCACTCATTCATTCATTTATTCACAAATATCTGACATATCAACTACGTTCCAGGTTCTTTCTTTGTTCGTTGATAAGGCATTGAACAAAATGAAAATGCAGCTATCTTTTAAAACCATAATTAAAGAGATTTACAAAAGTGAAAAACAATACCACTTTTCAATATTTTTGTCTTGGAAAATAATTAAATTTCATTAATTTTTATGTTTTATAGAATGAATTTATAATTATTACCTTAAAAGACTATCTTTTAATTAATTTTAATTTTAAATATGGTAAGTATTGATATATATAATGCGCAATAAAATTTTTGAGAACTCAAAGAGCTTTTAAGAATATAAAATGGTCCTGATCGAGAAAAGTTGAGACTCACTATAGTAGAGTAATAAAAAATTTTAAGTCGTATATAGGGAATAACCATGATGACTAAAATGAAAAACCAAAAGAAAATTATTTTGAAGAGGATTGCCATATGTCATATGCTTAGTTTTCTTTAATGGGACACTATATTAAGTTTTTTTATGGATCTTAAATTCATGAAGTTCACTAATAAAAGAAAAGGCCTACAGCCAGCACAACATAAGATACACTTAGGATCCCCATATATAACTGCTGTTTTTCTTCTTCCTGTCATGATGCCTCTCTAGTATAACCGAAGAGAAAAGTAGTTTCCCAAGTCCTTGTCTAACTTTTAGAGTTAAGTATAGCCTACATAGTAAACATATTATACTCTGCCCCTGCTCTTCCAAACTCTCTTCCCCTTATTCAATTGTTTTCACCATTGTGCTTATAGCCTTCTATTATACAATTTACCTATTTACATTTATTTTCTTTCATCCCACTCAATAAAAGGTAGACAAGAGTAGGATTTTTTCTAATTTATTCACTAATGTATCCTCAGCACCTATAACAGTGCCCAAGACAAAATCTGAACAAAATAAGTATTTCTTGAATGAATTAATAGGTATTTTACTCAAGTCAAGCATAAATTTTGGTATTTTACTAGGGAAGAACAAACATGTCTTGCCAAATTAACACTTTCCAATGACACGAGCTGTGTAAACAGAAGGGATATTGTAGCTGATGGAAACACGCTCAGGGCCGGGACAGTTTTTCCTTCTGAACCCAGAAATGAAGACAGGAGAGAAAAAGGAAAAGAGAAGAATCTATAATAATAAAAGCATAATATGCTAATTAGACCAGATGTCCTTCTGTACGTCCTTCTGGACGACCTTCTAGACTTCTGGACGAAGCCAGGGCTGCATGGGAAGCCTGGGTCCCAGGTGCCTGCTAGCAGCCGGAGGGAAGACCAGGTCCCGGGTGCCAGAGGGAAGCAGGTACCGGCAGCCAGGGGAAAGAAGGCCTACTCTTGCATGAATTTCATGCATCAGGCCTCTAGTATGCAATAATCTGAGCTGGAGGTAAAAGAAGTAGGTTTTCTCCCTCTGCTGGATTCCAGGAACACAAACAAAGAACAGTGAGAGTAAGAGCAGCTAACACACCTCTCTTCTCTTGGTGTATTTCTTCCAGAAGCAGCTCCTGCCTTTCTATCTGTTCCAGGAGACACTGGAGCTCGGATTCCTTGTTCTCAGTCATATTCCTGAGCTGCTGTCTGCACAGCATTAGCTCGTGCCGCAGACTTTTCTCCCTGTTTTCTCTCTCCTTCAGTTCCTCACAGAGCCATTGAAGTTTAGTCTAAAAAATGACATTTATAACTAATTAAAAAAAACACAAGGTACAAATCTAGAAAACAATAGTATTTCAAAACAGTAAGAAAAATATCATAACATGAGCAAATATAGACAATAACAAACTTAAGCAAAATGAAAAATATACAATGGTTCATTCATATCAGTTAAAAGTGGTGTGAAATTAAGCCACTTTCTTGGATTTTTATAGAAATTTTGTATAGTCTATCATCTTTGCAAAGGCAATACTACAGAAAAATATGGCCTACTAAACTTCTAATATTAACACAATTAGCCTCCTAATTTGATATATAAAGCAGTTTAGTAAAGCATTTAAAAATCAAAATCACCCTGGACTAGGACTAGAAATTTGATAAAAGAGGGTTTTATTTCAGAGATTTAATTTTTTTTCCATTTCTGCTTCCTAAAAATACATATCCCCATGGTAGCTAATCAATCAGGTAGAGAGATTCTCCATAAGCTTAGGGAGATAAAGTCAGCCTTCCCCCACCTTGAAGAGGTAAGAAAATGTAATCAGAACCAACTCCCTTTTTCATAGATGCTGACCTCACTGTCTTTAAGATTTAATCTGCCCTTCATATTTCCCTTCCCTTTTCCACTTATTACATCACAATATTTGGCCTATGTTTACTATTACTAACAATAATAATGGAGAAACAGCAAATCTGTTTTGTCAGAGCAATAATCCTATTGGTTATGGTAAAAACAAAATAATAAACCTCCAAAAAACCTTCTGAAACAAAGTGGTAATCAGGTTTGATATGTGTTATTATGAACTAAATTGCATCCCCTCAAAATTCATATGTTGAAGCTCTAAACCTCTATGTGACAGTATTTGGAGATAGGGCTCTTAGTGAAGTAATTAAGATTAAATGAGGTCATAAGGGTGGGACCCTCAAGAGACACAAAAGCTTATAGCAAGTTTATGCTCCCTCACTGCTCTTTCTGTTTTCTAGCCCCCCAAATCCCTCAAACCACCCCAATCACACCCCACCCATGTTTGCATGAAAAGTGGAATTCTACAAGCCAGAAATAGGGCTTAACAGAAACCAATCCTGACGCCTTGATCTTGGACTTCTAACCTTTATAACTGTGAGAAAATAAATGTCTGTTGATTAAGCCACCAACCAGTCCATGGTATTTTGTTACAGTAGCCTGAGCAGACTAATACAATATGACCTATGGCTTTGATTTATTCATATGAAGCCTTAATTCCATTGCCAGACAAAATTTTAAAAACAGATTATAGCTAGATGCCTTTTTGAACTGAATATGTATGCAGAATATGTTATTAATTCTACAAAACAAAACACCAAGTTATGGAAATTTAATCAACCAATAATCAATTATGAGAATCAGTATCTGTTAGAGAAACACCCAGAGTTTTTATTAAGTATCTTGAAGAAACAGCTTGAATACTATAGGAATAACTTTAACAATAACAAATAATAATTTGCTGACAAGGCTATTAATCATAATGCAAACACCATTCTATTAACCACTCACAAGAGCATTTTATAGATTACATAATAGCCTCATTTATTTAACTATATCAACAAAGTATTGTTAAATAAACCAAAGAGAAAGAATTTCTCAGTAAGGAAATAGTTGTCTTATTAATAGTTGACAACTTGCAATAAGATGCGAATATTTATAATTATCTAGTTAAACAATCAAAATGGTCTTTTTAATCTATCAGAATATCCTCACTGAGATTTAGTATAATAATATATTAAAATCATAAAGGAAAGACTCAAAATTAAAAGCCAAGGAAAAGAGAAAACTTGAATAAAAAGAATATTGCTGATAAAGTTAGCAATATAGGGACCCATAATTATGGTTGGCTAGCTTCAAAATCCATCTAAGCATCAGCCTCCACAGAAGCTTCTGTGTACCTCTTACATGTGTGTGGGGAAACACGGGAGACTTAGCCGGAAAATTTGTAAGGAGGAAATTCCGAAAGAATTTTCTAGGGGAGATGGCTGAAGGTGATGGCCCATAATTGTTCCTTGACCTTTCCAAACAAGTCTGCACGCACAGACCCTCGAGTGTTTACCAGAATCTTTATGCTTAATCTTTATGCTTAAGGGTACTGCTGACGCCTGTGTCCTCCCAAGAATGCTGACCCTACTGATTGTTCTAAAAGTCAATTTCAGCTCAAACTGCTGTTACAAAAAAGCCTGAAGAGGAAGGCAAATGAGACTGTCTGGTCTGTAGCCAGGCAGTCCCTTAGCCCTCTCTTTCACAGCAAATAATGTGTCAGAGTAATCGTTCATCTGTCGCTCAGGACCTGCTGGTCAGCCCAGGCACATGTGATATTAAAATTATTTACATAAGTGTCAGCTTCTCCAGACAAAACGTGTTCCTCAAGAGGATCATGTCTTAATTAACTTTCATGTCCGGAGCATACAGCATAGTATCTAGGACACAGTAGTTTCTCAGTAAATTCTCTGATAAACTGAATAAAATTTGGTCTCTACATCTGCTATCAAGATTTATGACAACAAATCCATAATCTCTGTGAATTCCTTGCCTGGCATTCCTTAACCACCACCTCGAACATCTTCCACCCACAATGCCTTATTCTGACCATCCGATGGTTATTTTATCTGTGTGCCTGGTCCAACTCTAAGTTGGACTTCATGTGTGTACTGTGCCAACAAAGCAATAGTGACACAATCCCCACTCAGTCCTCTAGTTCTTTTAGGATTAACACTAACAGAATAAATTCATGTGGCAGATTTATGAAAACAATTACCAAAGGCCCTCAGAGGTCCTTCTAATACTGCAAGAAGTCAGCATGGACTAGCTGAATAGCAATTCCACTTTCCATATAGTTTTTGTCCTTTGATTTCAGATCTTATCTCCAATACTTATAGAGCTATTCACTCATAGTTCATGGGAATTACAGTATTGTGGCCCATCAATAACCCAAGCCATCTCTCCACAAATAGATTCCATTCCTCCCCAGTCCACTGGTCAGTGTGGGGAGCTTATCAGGACCCTTTTACGCAGTAGAGGAACAGTTGTCTCATGCAGTATTAAAACCTGTCTGATCAGGAGTTCAATCCCATTAAATGATAAGGGAAAACTGCTTACTAGCTCCCAAATTAAAGAGCTCTGATCAAGAGTCATCTCTGGCTCTCATAAGTTAGCTGAACAACAGCAGTGAAAGTGTTCTGTTCAGAAATGATAAAGATTTTAACTTGAAAGAAAATTCCAAGTACATTGCTCTTGTCAAAACTGTGAAGTTGGGAAAAAGAAAAAAGAAAAATGCTTTATTAATGCACAACAGAAGTTTCTAGTCAAAAAAATTCTAAGACAGCAAAATACGCATATTCTAGATTTCCTATGCAGGTGGCATAAATGCAAATTTGCATTTGGTTCTATCAAAAATGGTTAGGACAGTAAGGATCACAGTTCTTAGAGCTGGATAGAAATTTTACAAGGTTGGATAAATTTCTATTTTTAATCATAATACTGTTTCTTATTAAGAATTTTTTAAACAATTTTATGTATCTTTTTTATATTGTTTATTGATTTTAGAGAAGGGAGAGGGAAAGAGATAGAAACATCAATGATAAGAGAGAATCACTAACCAGCTGACTCCTACATGCTCTACACTAGGGATTGAGCCCCCAACTCGAGCATGTCTAGCTTGACTGGAATCGAATGGGACCCTTCAGTCCGCAGCCTGGCACTTTATCCACTGAGCCAAACCAGCTAGGGCTTAAGAATTTTTTTTGAGGGGAGCTTCTCTACTTACTACCTGGCCTTCAAAGGTAAACCTTGTCTTTCTACCACCTCCCACCTGTATCTTACCCACCCATCTTGGCCATTATTCTGTGTTTACTCAAATATTCTTGCATTTTATACCTATAATTTTTTGGTCATACAAACTTTTTATATGACCAAGTTTAAATATAACACAATTGTAGAAGCCCTCTGAGACATGCTGGCAGCTTCATAGCCTCCCGTCCTCCCAGTACAAACATCAGAGTTAGTTCTTCCTTCTCCTGTGTTCGTCTGTCAATGTTGACATAGTTCTACAACAACATAACACACCTTGAGGAGGCTTCAAATTTGTTTACATCACCATTCCCCCCATTAGCTTCCATGGCTTACTAACACTTATATCCCCAGTGTCTGTACACAAAAAAGTACACAATCAATAAATCTTGGCTGAAAGAAGACTTTAGATGGCAATACACATAATGGCAAGAACGCTATGAGTGGACATGGATGTGATCCATTTTCCCATTCTGAAAAAGTCACATTCTTCTCTGAAACTTCATTTTTCTCATATTTTTAAAAAAGGACACTGTTTAAAATCAAAGGTTCTTTCTTTGTAATAAAACCTTAAGTTGGACCACAATTGGTCACATTTACAGTACAGTTGGTTTTCTTACAGAATTTAAATGGGATGGAAGATTTTGCACTTTATGTTAAAGCTGAAATAAAACTAGCCTAAAAAGAAATGCAAGTTCTTAAATATTGAAACTTGAATAAACATATCTATATCTTATGTGCTCATAATTTTCTATATATTTTAATTTCTATTTCAATAGAAATAGAATAGTTAAATTTCAATAATTTGAATTTCCAAGCTGATCTATGAAGATAGTTGATAATTACCTGAAGTGTAGAATATTAGCAAATTGTTCAATTTTATTTATTTATTGCTTACATTACATTAAATTTGAATCATAATGCTAAAAAAAAATGAAGCAATAAAGTTATCTTCAGAACTTAAAGTTAATTCCTCCAATTTTGTAAATGAGGAAACAGGACACCCAGAGAGGTGAAGGGATTTGCTTAAGCCATACAGAGATTTGACAGGCTTTGAGCAGACCCTCAGAAACCAAAATCTATATATATAAAAGGCTAATATGCAAAGTGTCCCCTTGGGAGTGCAACTGGGAGAACAGGAGTTCCATTGCTCGCTATGATGTATGCTGACCACCAGGGGGAAGTGCAGAATATGGTGGGCAATCAGCGGCTGCAGCAGGGCGCTGAGGGAGTGAGGGAAGGAGGAGGTGAGGAGAAAGGGAGGTGGGAACGTGATCAGCCCCAGTCGCCAGCCAGGTCTAGGTACCCTAACCTGTGCACAAATTTCATGCACCGGGCTTCTAGGATACGTATATATGTGTAATGAAGGGTGGTGACAGCTGCCCTGACCTTTGTACACTCCAGAGACATTGCTTTAGCAAAGGAAAAGGCAGAAGAACTTGTCTCTCTGATGGTCTAATTTTAATATTTCAACAGTTTTACCTTCCTTTTTCATTCCATTCCATCCCTATACATTTAAGCTAATTTTTCAATAGTAAGTCAAAGGAACATGGAGATTTCATAATGCATTATAATAATCTTTCTCAGCAATAAAGTACTACAGCTTCACATGCTCATTATGTGACAAAAATATATGGCTAGCCCAAATAGACACCTTGAAGCTCATAAACATTATGATAACTTTAAGATTCAAAGATCAATTACCTTGCTTTCTGCTAACCAGCGATGTGGGTCATAATTAATGTCAGGACCAGATGAAAAAAACTAAAAGAGAGAGAGAGAATAGTCAATTAAAAGTAGATTTTTCTCTGAAATGAATTTACCTAAATGAAAATTTTCACCATAACATACAAAAGTGTCTAAAACTTAAGGGTTTAGAAAGGAGACAGTTCATACCAAGTACTCAATCAATTCCAAAACATGATTTAACATTTCTGTTTATATATATATATATATATATATATATATATATGTGTGTGTGTGTGTGTGTGTGTGTGTGTGTGTGCATATATATACACACACACATATATAATGTTTTTATATATGCATATGTAAAATGTAAACATTTAGCTAAAATACAGAGACATGAATTAACTCTCAAGTGCTAAGGCTGATTCCATGCAGCCTTGATTAAACCAGTTAACTTCATATTTTCCTTGTTTCTTTTTCTCAGTCTTGCTCCTTGTATTTCACAGGGGGTGTGATATAATTACACAGAAACTTAATTCTTTGTATCATTTATCCTTCTTTAATTTTATACTATGAGGGCCATTTTGTCTCATTAATGATTATGTAGAAATGACAGAAACTAATCATGGAGTCATTCCTTTATATCTCATGATGATAACAAAATCCCACAATAAGTAGGTTGTCTATGCCAGCTGCCCTGATTCCCTTCACACCAACTCATTTATAAACTCACTGCCATCTGTTTCTGTGTTATTACTGATAAAACTGTATTCAGAAGTTGTCAATGATTTTACAATTATAAATACAAATTTTTTTCTCAATTCCTACTTTTGTTGAACCTATGATATTTTTGCAGGACTTCTTTCTAGAAATGTTCTCTTAAAACTACCCTACCCCTCTTCAAAATATATTTATTCCTATTCTCCAATACTTCCATATTTCCTTATGTGTGAGCACATCTCTCCCTTAGGAAACATCATCAGGTAATTCATTTGGCATCTGAAAAATGATAATGAGTGCCAACCACATGTCATATATAGGAATGCTGTATTCTCATATCCAACCTTTCTCTCATCTACTGTTTCACTGTCTAACCCCTACCAAACTCTCATGCCCTCTCTCCCTATATTTTTAGGAAAATATTCCTAAGCACTCTAGTTCAAGGCAAAAAAAAAAAAAGTCTTGATCCAAAGCCTATCCTCTTTATGCTTTACAAATAAATGAATACTCAGACCAAGTGTTATGGGAAAACTCCTGAATTATCAAAGACTGGTCTGGGAAAATGATGTATCTTCCCTTCAGACATTTTCCTAAATGTTTTATAATGGTGGTGGTTTATTAAGTGTCTACCCTTAAGTTTTCAAACACTACAGACATTTACTAAAGTAGAATAGGTATAATGACTGGAAAAAGAAAATTTTAATTAGAAATCATACCAATATCCCCAAGGACTTTCCCTAGACTTGTTTGTTACATATCTATTATTCAATCCATTCCATAACACAGTCGCTCTCTACATAAAATGGCTGAAAATTTCATCAGCAATACTTCAAAAAGTCAACAAATGACAAAGAATTGGAATTAATCAATTTTTTAAAACATTTTACAAGGATTGCCTCTCCCATAGATCTCTGAACTACAAAGCAAGGAATTTATCTTAACAAACACCCAAGGGTGGTTTCTTTGAGGTAAGAGAAAATGTTATGTTCTTGTGTATTCTTTTTTTCAAGTTTACAGAAATGAAACAACAGAAGGTATAAACAGAAAGAGACCCACAATGGAAAAAAAAATGTGGTCTTAAAAAAATAATAATAATAAAACTGAAAAAATGCCCATTCTTTTAAATTTATCTCCACCCATCACGTGGATTGAATTAGTCTCTCTCCAAGAGAAAAGGTGCCAAGACCCATTATTACAATCATTCCATGACTGAAAGCCTATTAAAAAATATGGTGCTTTTCAGAATATGTTAGATGGAAGGAAAATTTAAGCAACCTGCTATATGCAAACTATATTTTAGCCTATAATTAACCATAACAAGGTTTATATACCTTATAGCATGATCCAAATGTTTCCATTTTTATATCTCTACTTGACCAAAAACAAGTTGCCCTGACATAAATACTTAAATATAGAATAAACATTTCCTTGGTAATATATGATTCTTTTTGATGCAATTAGGATTTCAAGGTCACACATCCTTTAAATATATGTAAACACAACAAATATTATACAAATATAGCAGCATTAGACAATAAAATATAAATAAACCAGCATGATAGCAGGCCCTATAACAAGACTAAAAGAGTTAGTTTTCCCCAAAAGCAAATTACTGCTCATATTTGGCTCACAGTCCTCTTAAACTGACATCTGATTTGTTTCAAAAATGTACAGATAAATACATATCATAGAAATTCCACCAACTCCACCAAATTCTAACAGTTGAAATACTTTTGTTAGTCAAATCCTAAAACACCTTCGACTTCACGAGTAGAATTATAGTTTTATTTTCTTTAAAACACCACTTAAGAAAACCAAGAAAAAAAATGGTAAGGAAAAAAATGGGGAAAGTACTATAAAATGGAACAGTTATTGTATATGAGGAAAAGGATGAATGACAAAAGAAACACCTGAAGAGGATTTTTAAAAAGCCCTATGCCTGATCCTATAATTTTAGTAATATCATATCATCAAATGAACTAAATACAGTGGTAAATGATAGCTTGTCAATGCTCTCTGTATGTAATATAGCAGTACTAGAACCTAGAGTTAATAAGAAGTGCTTACCTTGAAGAAATTAAGAACACCCATGATTACTTCTGTTTTTATTGATCATTTCACTAGGACTATAAATTGAATTGCAATCAATATCCCATTTTAAAGACAGAAAAGCTAAATTAAATATACTTTGTTTAAATGGGGAAGGCAAATAGCATAGTGGTTACTTGATTAAGCTCCAGAGTTAGACTCCCAAGGTTTTTAGTCCTAGTTTTAGTATTTAACTAGATATATGGCCAGAGGCAAGTTACTTAACCCCTCCAAGTCTTGCTTTCTCTTTGTCAAAAAAATGGATTAATCAGAGTACCTATAGGACTGGGTGGTTTTAGGGATTAAAGGAGAGATTACATACAACATACTTACCACAGTTCCTGTAATGTAACTAGTGCTCAATAGATATTGGCCAGTAGTATACCAACAACAACAAAAATGGCCTGTGAAAATGAAAAATTCAAAATCCAGTCCTCTTGACCCAACTATGCATTTTAGCCAGAACTGCTGCCTCTCTTGTAAGACATTTTCTTTTAAATGTGAGACAGACAATTCAATGGAATCACAGCACATGTTCTCTCACCGGAACTGTGCAATAGATACAGTACCTCATTCCAAAAAATGCAAGATGTTATTTCCTTTCATAAAACTTTCTCAAATAAAAATGTAAATACCATGTAACCATACATTAAAATCTTATTATAGTTATACTAGAGGCCTGGTGCAGTGGGGTCCCTCAGCCTGGTGTGTGCCCTCTCACAATTCGGGACCCCTCGGGGGATGTTGGAGAGCTGGTTTCGGCCCCATCACCACAGGCCAAGCAGAGGGACCCCACCAGTCCACAAATCCATGCACCGGGCCAGTTTCGGCCTGATCCCCACAGGCCAGGCTGAAGGACCCCACTGGCCTCTAGTATGTATATAAGATCTTTGGTTAATCTCTTCCTGCCCTCCTCCCTCCCCCATTCCCTCTGAGATTCATCAGTCTGTTCCATGTTTCCATGCTGGTGGTTTCTGCTCCTGCGTTGAACGTCTGCCCCCTGGTGATCAGTGTGTGTCATAGCAACTGGATGGTTGGTCGGTCGGCCAATTGGCCAGTGGTTGCTTAGGCTTTTAGATATATAGATATAAGGAAACTAAGTGAAAGGTACAATGAGAACTCATAATTACTTTGAATTTCTCCATCGAGTCCCTGGAGAAGGTCTTACAAGCTGCATCAATTTCCTTTCCTATTACACTAAGAATGGATTCTTGTTCAGTCTCCAGACAAAGAAGTTGATCCTTGAGCTGCAATCTGGCCTCTTCCATCCTCCTTAAGTGCTCTTCTTCATTGCTTATATGTTTCTCCTAAAGCATTCATAAATAAAAACAATTATTAAGTGGAGGCAAGAAACACCTGTAATATCCAAACAACCAACTTAAATAAGTGCATTAGAAAACAGATCTAATTCTGTCAGTCCCTTTACTGGAATAAAACCTTCTGCCTACTCATTAACTGAGGTCAACTTATAAAGAATTCATAAGTAGGGCATTGGGAGAACTGGTAGTGGATAACTGACAAAGAAAATTATAGTTAATCTGCACCCAAAAGTAAAAGTTGAAAAAAATCCCGTATCATTTAATAATTTAATATCATTAATGGTCAGATTAAAAGCTGATACTATAACTGACTCTGAACTACCAAAAATTTAGTAAAACACTTCAAAATGCAAAATGTCAAATAAGATCATGTCAGCTTTTTCATTTAAGAAAAAAAAATAAGTGTTATAATCTTTATGTCATCAAAACATTTTTTAAAAGTTTAAGTTTTCAAATGCAGTCATACTCCATAATTGCTTCGAGTCATAAAAATTTGATAAAAGCAAGATGGAGCTACTTTTCAAGTAAGCAAATAGTATATTTAATAAAAAGGATTTCTAAGGAGTCCTTTAAGAGATTACAAGGACTTGGGGGCCCCCTGTAGGCAGAACAATGTTCAATCATGATTACACGATTTCATTACCAGGGAAATTCAAGTTGTAATGCACAAGGCTTGGAAGGGAAAAAAACAGACTCACTAAAATTGTAAGTATAAATGGTGGACAAAAAGTCATGATGCTGGCTGGTTTTGCCTTCAGACATTCCATAACAGCCTAATCATCTTTACCTACCCTAATAAACATAACACAAGCAGGAAGATTATGTGGTCAACAAACCCAGCTTGAATTGAAAATAACAAAGAGATGTTTTCAATGAAAAATAAAGAGGAAAAGTAGAATGATATTTTATCAGAATAATCACACATATTTCCTTTAAATTCAACTTTTATTGTTTAATATATTTTTATTGATTTCAGAAAGGAAGGGAGAGAGAGAGAGAAATAGAAACATCAATGATGACAGAGAATAATTGATCAGCTGCCTCCTGCATGCCCCACACTGGGGATAAAGCCCACAAACCAGGCATGTGCCCTGACAGGGAATCAAACTGTGACCTCCTGGTTCATAGGTCGGAGTCACTCATTGAGCCACACCAGCCACCAGGCAATTCAACTTACTTTTTAAAATAAATGAAACACCCTCTGCCCCAAAGAGCAGTCCTTTCACAACTTGTCTTCTGCCCTTCTCTCCAGCCTCATCACCCTCTTTTCCATCCTCTCATACTTTAACCTTTGCAGCTTCTCAAATATGCCTACATGTGTCTCTTCCGATCAATCTGATGTGTTCAACACTACTTCAAGTTGCACTATTTCAAATGGAACTGGTAGCCAAGAGACAGCATTTGTCTTGAGTACATCATCCTGGTCTGGACTTCAACTTTGTAAACTTAGGAACTGGATTTTTTTTTTTTTTTGTACTCTAAGTTGAGTCAACTTTTAGCAGTAGAGTAACATTAAATTTACAAGAGACTATGTGCAAACTAGAATGCCACTCAATTAACTACATTAATTTACAATGAGGACCATAACTGCCATATGGAACAGAATGCTCATGTCAGCATAACCAATACATTTTCTCCCTGTAGACCAGTCTAGATGAATAGGCATATTCTACAGAATGTTACTTAATAAACAAGAAATAACAGCCTTGCATGTCCATCTACAGTGTTTGGATGGAGACTGCCCAAATACATCTCCCTAACTTTCTGCATTGTCCTCATTCGGATCCGGACACACACTCCCTCCTCATTAATATGGCATTTCTTTATATATATGCAGATCTTGATCTCATCTGGGAGCCCTTCTGAAAAATTAGCATCCTGTCTCTGAATGGTATTTGATGATTTTGTAGTTTACTTACTAGAAAGCAACCTATTGTCAAGTCTCTAGGTGAGGATCCTTGCCTTTGTATTGCTGCTACATAACAACAAGGACACACCAAGATCAATGCTATCTCTTGGCTACCAGCTCCTTTTGAAAGAGCGCAACTTCAAAGAGTTGTATGGGAGGAGCCACATGTGGGTATACCTGCCATCTATACTTCTTATCCTTCAAAGTTTATCCTCAAGATGCCTTTCTTTCTTAATCACCCAATATAAAATGTTTCCACAACACATAATTCATATTATAGTTTTTAAAAAATGTATCACCCTGTCTTCTTCAATAAACTGCTTATTTCAGGAAACCACAAAACATTTATAATTATCTTTAAATTCCCCAACTTTGCTGCATAAGTGATTTAAACATTTTTTGAAGCTCAAATTCAACACTGTAAAGATAATTTCATTAATTACCATGAAGATCTCTACAGTCAGAGGTTACACAGGTTTGCTAGGAGGTTTCCTCTGCACATACCCAGGTGTGATGTTAGTACCTGAGTTACTGATGTATTTAAAGGACAACTGTTCATAGTCTAAACCAGTGATGGCGAACCTATGACTGGTTTAGACACCTCTGATACGCGAACTCATTTTTTTGGTTGATTTTTCTTTGTTAAATGGCATTTAAATATATAAAATAAATATCAAAAATATGTCTTTGTTTTACTATGGTTGCAAATATAAAAAAATTTCTATATGTGACATGGCACCAGAGTTAAATTAGGTTTTTCAAAATGCTGACACGCCGAGCTCAAAAGGTTCGCCATCACTGGTCTAAACCCAGGCAATTCACAATGGTATTCTAATTGATCTTTCTGTTCTCATTTTTCTCATAGCAATCTTTCTTTTACCAACTGTCACTTTTCTGTTATTTGACTCTTATTAATAAGAAGACAAAACTACTTCCATATTTTGATATCCTTAAAATGTTGATCATGTCAGAAAAAGCCCTATAAAATTCAATCTCTTTAGCAAAAACTGAAAATTTCATTATTCAATTTACTGTCTTCCATGAGACAGTTAGCATGTCCTATCTAATCTCCCTTCAAAGTAAAATTCAGAACAATGAACTCAAAAAGAACAGGGGGTTCAACTACCTGTTCTTTCAGAAATCCCTTCTTTTACACATCTGACAGAAGGTGATCCAACCCCTATATGACCAGCTCAAATTTCAAGGAACCGAACACTTGACAAAACTGTAAAATCTCTCATTAGTCTAAGTGCTATAAGTAAATGAATCCTCCACCCCTACTAAATCTTCTAACACTCCAGGTAAAGATACATGTTTTTTTACTTAACGAGGCTACAGATATGGCCCCTTGCCGGTTCTCTATCCTCAGCATGTGCTCCAGGACTCTACAACTGGAGCTATGTAAGCTGTTCCACTATGTACTTATGCAACTGTTTCATTTATTCACTCATTCAACAAATGTTTATGGAAGGCCTACTATGCTGAGACATTCTGGGTCTAGGGACAGAATGAATGAGATATATAAGGCCCTTGCCCTCATTGAGACAACAAATATCTCCATTAAATTTCATCAGTTTTGTTTTGTTTGTGACTTGAGAATATCCATTTGTATACTAATGGTGACACCCAATAAATTCACTCTTTCTCTCTGGTTTCAAGTTGCAGAAATAGCTCTACCAGTGGAGCAAGCACAGCTACTTCTATGGAAGGGGTAGGAGGGTGACAGGCTGACAGTAATCCAGGCATCCTGGCTGATTTGGAGGCATATCTATCTATACTTATAAAAGCCTAAGCAACCGTTACGACCTGACGACTGGATAACTCGACGACCAGCCGGTAGCTATGACCATCAGGGGGCAGACACTCAATGCAGGAGCTGTCCCCTGGTGGTCAGTGCATTCCCACAGCCAACCTCCCGCGGTCCCTCCCCCCAGCCGGCCACGATTGGGACTGGGTAGACAGCCCTCATAGGCTGGGAGGGACCCCACCTGTGCATGAATTTGTGCACCATGCCTCTAGTCAATAAATAAGGGAAGATGATAATATTTAGGTACTGTCATGGCTATTCCCTGGGCTTCCAATGAATTTAAAGGGTGCAAGAATTCTACAACAAAAAGCTACCGTATTTCTAGAGAACCGGAGGTAGGACAAGGCATTTTAGCTACTGTTTAGAATATGGGAAACACGGTTAATCTTTTCAGCACAAATGGATGCAGATACCTGGATCTTGGGACTATAAGGGTCTTCTTTGTGGGGATAGATATAGAAGAAGCTGACCAAAGCAGTTTATATAATCCAAGAAGAGAGATCATCTATATCATGGCTGAAGTTGAATTAGAGAATAAATGTTACAAATGTTACCCTTAATATTACAAATGAGGAAACTAAAGTTCAGACAGACTAAGTAACTTGATTATATTCAAAGAGCCTAAAACCCATGCCCTGAGTTCCCTTACTCCCTGACTGGTGCTATTAAAATGCTAGGTCAAAATTGTAAAACTGAACTTTAGAAAGCCAGTATGAAAAACTGAGAAAAGTCATCAGCAGGTTATGTGGAGACTAATGTAGTGCTAATGTAGAAAGAATAACTAAAAAATTATTTCTGGATGAGCCTTATCATTAGAAAACACAAGGCATATTCAAAATAAACCATAAAAAGAGGAAAACACTCATCAAGCACAAACAATATCCTAAACTTTTAGGGGCTCTCCATCCACACTAGAGACATACCCTATGTACACATGAAATCTGCTCTTGGCAAATTTTAATTAGTAAGTATACTAACCACACACTAAGCACGTGTGGTTCCACTGTCCAGACAGCAAGGTTTTAAGAAGCTTCCATTTCAGGACAGGAAAAGCTAGTATTTATTGATATTTACTTCTAAAGGAAATGAAAAATTATACTGCTCACAGTCTCGTCACACACACACACACACACACACACACACACACACAGCTGACTGGCTTGATCAAGAGACCTGTAATTCAAAGGATCAGAAATACTCCTCTAATTCTATATTTGTGGTTCAGCACACTCCTCATAACTCAGAATATTCACTTTTCCAAAGGCTGTATGATTATAAGGAGACATGATCTTAATGCAAATAGAGTAACTTTAATAAAACTAGAGCATGTCCAAAATGTTATCTCCTTGGTAAAAGCTTATGAGATTTCTTTAGTGTCTTAAGATTTCCAGAAAAGCTGCTTTATTCCCAATATGGTTATTACATGAAATGAAAACAATTCTTCACACACCTTAACAGAAACAGAAAGCACACTTACCAAACTAAATAAATCATTCATTTGCAATGTTAATGTTTTTCTTTTACAGAAAATGAACTTGAATAACCAAGTGTGGCAATATTTGATACCCAAAGCCATCAGCAGGGGCAGACGGGAAAAGAGGTAAAGAAAGATCAAATAATATGGGGCGGGGCAAAAGTAAGTTTACAGTGGTTCCTATGGAAAATAATACAATACTTAATAAATTATAATACAGGAATAAACTCTGTTTTGTATACTCACAACTGTAAACCTTCTTTTGCTCCACCCTGTAATAAGGTCTGAAATAAAAATTAGCACAATGTAATTCAAAGTTATTGGGAGCATGGCTTGTTGAAACTCTAGACCTGGACACATCACCTAAAAAGTTTTGGGAAAGAGTATTTCTGTAACACAAGATAACTGTATGCCTAAGCCTCAAATCCAGGACACTAGGATTACAAGGCAAATAATGAAACTATCCTGAACAAAAATTGAATCTGTCTGGAAGCCTTTTATCTGGTTCTCTAAAGAAGGCTCACATTACTTATGCCAACAGAGTTGACTCAGCTGTAAGGAAGTTGAGATATAATATGAAACACCAACGAAAGCAGAAACAGCAGCATGACTCAATGGGAAGGATCTACTATGGATATTACAGAAAACTTAAGAAGAGTTTAATCTGGTAAATTGCCACACAGCAGTTCAAACTGTCTTGCAAAATGGCCAATAAATAAATAACACCTTAAGTGCTGGTCACACCATAACTACTTTTTGCAAACGTACTTTTTAAAAACAGAAGATCTTTTAAGACAGTAGGCTTCTAAAATTCGAAGTATGGCTATTTAACACTTCCATTGGTATCAAAAAGAAAAAAAAGCAAAAGTAAGATAATTCTAAAATCCTATAGTTCTGATCAATTTGAAAGTCCCCATGGATTGTCCTACATATACCCCTTGCCCTCTGTGAACCCAACAATACTGAGGAATAAAGAGGACCAGGAAAGGTCATAAGACCGAATGTTTTTCCTTGTTATAAAAACCCAATAACATGCACCTCCTTCCTTACCCACATGGATGTTATAACAAGACAGAACATCTCAGCTCTTAGGAAGGCTAGGTGCCCCCTTTGTGCTCTGCTGGCACTTTATATGAGCTTCTGCTATACTACTTACTACTATGTGTGTCTTTCATATATGTCCCCTCACCAGACTGTGACTTCCTCAAGGTTAAAAAATCTAATTCTTTTTCATTTAAATATCCCAGCACCTAGTAGAATATCTTACACATAGAAAGCAGTCAATAAATTTTCTGGAACAGATAAATCCTTTTATTTTCCTCTCATTCCACAAGCATTTTTTGAGTATATTCTCTATATGCCAACCATAGTAGATCCCAACTATGCAATAATTAAAAACAAAACAGAATCTCTGAACTCGACTCTTCATGTTTCAATAAGCTGGGTTTTTTCAATAAACTAATTAGCAAACTTCTTTTCAGTTTGAGGGCAATCATCTTTTCAGTAGCAGATTACTGTGACTGTCAAGGCAAGCTGATGTCACAAAAGTGAGAGGATTGCCAGGGGTAAGAAGTAATCAGATGCAGAATAAATTCTGAGCACAAAAACAAGAAGAGCTGCTGATGAATAAAGTACTGTCCATGTATGAAAGAATAAGGTGGTTCTCTATATGTATTTAGTAAGCAAAATAACATTATAATTAATACTAGAAGACTGGTTTCCTAAAGTAAAAATGCTACTATTTTGTGGGTTAAATATACTCTTCGTCTTCTGAAAGTAGATGCTGAAAGTAGATGCTTTACAGTTTCCTTCAAAGAAGAGAAAGAAGTTACGATTAATAGTATGTGAAGAATAAGAACTGAGAGCATTGGTAAAATCGTAGAGCTAACATAAAAAAAAATGATGATATATTAGGACACTGGATATATGAATTTGATGCATGTTAAACCTTTTGTGTGAAAAAGACTTTCCAATCTATAACCTACTTGGTCTTGGGCAGACTAAGGAAAGTTATCCATAAGAAAGAAACAAAAAATGGAAATTCAAATTTAAATTTCTAACCCCATGTAAGTAAATTATTTTTGCATCAGGCTTTTCAAGATCATTTTCTAGGAGAATATTGAGCAATACAAAGATCATTGGCAGCATAATCAAAAAGGTGTTAGGATATATATTGGATACATTCCTAAAAATTAATATACAAAGTTGGAAACAAAAATATCTCTAAAGGGTATTTATTAAGTTGTAGGACAATTCTGTAATTATGTATTTCTATCAAGTCAAATGCCTGGAAACAGAAATAACATTATTTAAAATAAGCAGTTCTGATGCCTTTCTATTTCTGAAACAAAATATAGACAAGGAAACAAACAACTAAAGTTTTAAATTATGCATTTGGAATGAACATTGTTTAATTTTCAAAAGAAAAAGGAGTGTATCATTCATCTCCATAGAAATTTTTATAAGCATACAGCATCTTTAAAAACCACCAGAATTTCTTCCCCTCCTTGTTTTTTACCTAAAAGATGCTTAAGCATGCATTTATTCTTATAAAAGAATATGCTAAGAAAAGTTTAAAAACAAATCTCCAAATAATAAAACCCATGTATATAATAAGCACTTCCTAGCTGTTTTTTTTCCTTAAAACTTACAGAATACTGCTTGTTTACGATTAAATGACAAAACAGACCGAATCAACAAGCATTTTAAATAGTAATGAGAGAAAACTCAATGAAAATAAACCTGGACATTCATCTTATGTTCCCTTACAGGGTCCACCAAAGCAAAACAGGAATGCTTAACTTAAGCAAAGTGCTGAAAGATATAATATAGAACTCTTCATGTGGCCTATTCAGTTTAATTCCTATACTAGGGGTATCACTCACAATTTCAAAATTAAATGAAATCAAACTAATAGTTCAGGCTTTTTAAGTGCTCATACAGAACTACTTTCCTCTCAAGCCCTTGTAAGTTATCAACCACTTGGTGAGTTAGGATTAAATGGCAGGCCTCTCAATCAAATTCAAATCAGGAGAAATAAAGACCCAAACGTGAATTTCACTCCTTAAATTCATTTTAAAATCAAACTCTTTGATTGTCAATGGTTGGTAGAGAAGTCACTGTCAAAATAACAGAGTTTGAAAATGGCTTTTTCACACCTGCTTCAGTTTGGAAAGTAGAGACCAACTGTACTTCGATTCACCTTTATTTCTTGCCCCTCCCTCTGCATAGCTGTATGTATAACTGCCCGCCCTACCACCCCCCTCCCCGGCCCACACACACACACACACACACACACACTGTATAGTCACTTGACCTTTGCATTCTAAACTTGTTTCTTAGTATCTGGCACAATGTTTCATAAGCACTCTGATGTTTCAGTAAATTCTCTGTAGAAGTCAAAGACTACTGAGGACTTAATGACTGCAAGTGGTTCAATTAAAAATGCTTTGTAAATGACAAACACAAAATTTATAAGTGTACCTTTAATTGGACCGTTTTTATTATTTTCACTGGGTTTTTTCTTAAGATGACAGAAATCTGACAGGAAATTACTCATAAGATCCTAATTAGTGTTTATTTAGAGTATCTGATTTAAATTTGCCTCCTAATTAATTCGTGGTAGCTACAACTTTGTTCTACTCACACAATTTAAAATGGATGAAGCACCAAAGAGTGCAGTCTATCTAAAAATGGCCTATAGTGTAAACTTTAAAGTAAATGTTAGAAGTCAACAGCTCATTTGCTTCTATTCTTTCTTGTTCTTAAGAAAAGAATTTGAAATCAGAGAATTCTGCCTTCTATCAAAGAGCTTTTGGAAAAAAAATGTGTAACTATGATTTTGCAAAGTAGTAAACATTTTACAGAACAGATATATGACAATCATATATATTTATCCACATCATGAAAAATGGCAATCCTAAACAGATGGTCAAATTAGAACTGAAACACTGAACTAAACAACACTGATTCATTTTTTCCTGATCTCTTTTATGTGGCAATATCAGGTTTTAATTAGATTTTTCTAACAAAATCATTGATGACTCCTTCTCCAAAGTTTGTGTCAGGCTAAAAAGAATCCAAGAGTATATGGTAATCTGTTGAATATAATAACCCTAAATTTAAATTCAACATTAAGAGGACAAATGTGAGTCATTCTACTGGCAGTAAACAAAGGGGGAAAATAAAAGGAATTTGTGTTCACATCCTGTTTCCACCACAAGCTTTGCAATGTTGTGCAAGTCACAATATACTCTCAACCTCAGTCTCCACCATCTGTAAAAATGGGTGTTATCATTACACTTGCAAATGAGAATAATAATTACCATTTTTCAAAGATCCACATTTTGTACAAGAAAACTATTTCCTAAGTGTTTTTATCCAGCATAGCCATAGCCTTAAAACATGTTGCAAGGTGCCACTTCTCAAATGATTTAAACAAAGGATTCCATGGGAAGGAACCAATATACATTTCTATGAATCCTGATGTACTCAACACTTAAGTTCCCATGAACTGCTATAGCCTTGGACATGTCACCATCTGTAGTGTTGAGGTATCTCCTAATTGTTTCATTGTAGTTACTGTCATATCCTGAAAGCACTAATAATAGAAAATAAAGTCCTCTAAAAAGAATTATGTATAACTATGGAAACAAGCAAGTATTACATAAGATAGCTAAGTATCCCAGATAACCTTCATAATCTATATATTGGCCAGAAATGGTTCTTATAGATTCTGATACAATGGAAAAAATAAGATTGATAAACCTTGAGTCTTTTTCCCATTTATACCAATGGACAACTGGGAGCAACTGGGTAAGTCAATTAACTCTTTGGGCCAAAATTAACTCACCTATAACTAACTCGCCAATATGTTGGGAGTACATATTTGTTTAAAGTCCTTGTACACTTTATAAGTACATCGATGACAAATGTTTTAGGAAATAAAACCTTTGTACAACAGTTCAGAGCAACCCTGTAAACTTTGAGATAATGCCTGTTAAAAACAAAAGTTAACAGACTTTTTTGGGAGGGAGGGCAAAAAACAGAAAGTACTGAAGAATCTTTCAGCATCGCCATGGCTACCTATAACTACAAGGTATGTGTACTCATGTACCAGCATCTCTTGTAACAGAGAAATTCCACATATGGTTGTGACTACTGGTAGATTGAAGGAGAAAAGTAAAATGAGGAGAGTAGGTATCTAGCCTCTGGCTTTTTCCAGGTTGGGTCTCTAGTGACAAGAAGCATATTCTCATAATTCTGCTTAGAATGAAAACAGTAACAAATACAAATGAGAGTTCCAAATATGGAAAGTATAGAGGATAAAACATCATAGAGGATAAAAATTACTTGAGCCCAGCCAGAGTAGCTCAGTTGGTTGAGTGTCGTCCTGTGCATCAAAGGGTTGCTGATTTGATTCCCAATTGGGGCACACACCTGGGTTGTGGTTTCGATCACCAGTCAGGGAGTTTAATGGTGTACAGAGGGCAACTGATCAATGTCTCTCTCTCTTTCTCTCTCTCTCTCTCTCTCTCTCTCTCTCTCTCTCTCTCTCTCTCCCTCCTTCCCTCCCTCCCTCCCTCCCTCCCTCCCTCCCTCCCTCTCGTACTCTGGTGAGGATTTAAAAATATTCCTTGATCTATAATTTTAAAATAGAGAAAAAAGCAAATAATGTAATCAGCAACAAAATAATGCTACATTTGCCAGATAAAATATTGGGTGGCAAATAAACTTGATTTCAAAAAAATGTTCAATGACATGTAAATTCAGAGTACACAGCTGTGCACAGAGCATGATCCCAAGTGAAGTCTGTGTGTCTGTCTGTGTAGAAAAGAACCGTAAAGAGAATTTCACTAAAACACACATTTTTAAAATGCTAGGTGGGAGATTACATGTGAGTTGTTATATTGTCCTACAAAATGCCCTGCATTTTTCACAATGAAATTCTATTGTTTTATAATTTTTAAGTGTTCCCTTTTAAAGACAAAACTATTTTTAAACCTATAATTTCAGAATTTATAGAAATGAACAGTCATTAAAATTATATTATTCTTTCACTAATAAATGAAAATAAATGTTTTATTATGTTTGCATTGGGCTTAGAAAAACAATTTAATGTTTAACATTTTCTTTATACCATTTTTCTCATTGCTTTTATACTTGCCCAAAATGCTGTATATATTGTTCATGAAACATCCATACTTATAAAAAGTAAGGAGGGAGAGAATATGCAGAGTATAAACAGAATACTTTAACAAATAATGTTTTCTTAATTTTAGGCACCAGCTTTATCAAAAATATTATGTAAACATGTTCAAAATTAAAATCAATCCTTCAATACTTATACGACAGAATTACCTGGAAAGCTCTAAAAAAAATGGCCAGTGTCATTAATAAACTCATACCTGTGTTAATGAAGTATTTTTTAATTAAATCAGATATGTGTCTGTATAGATAAGACATTTAAAACCTTTAGTATGTCAATTTTGATGACTTGCTGAGCAAAAATGATTTAATTATACACTAACTCCTTCAATGATTCACAGATTCCAGTAAAATCAATAAAAATATATTTCTGATAAAATAAACAACATTTTGAGTTTTGAAGTAAGTGCCAGAAGAATATAAAGTTTAATATTAATAAGATCAATTTAGAACAATAGAAGAAACCAAACAATTTTCCTTTAAAATTTTAAGCAAAAGGTATAATAGATTTTAATGATACTATAAATGGAATAAAATTCTATCTGTACCCTTTCTTGAGAGCTTTTTCTCTGGTAAGAAGCTCATAATAAAGTCTTAACTGCATATGTAAAAATTCTGTGGGTTGCACAATTCTTATTATCTTTGTCATGTAAAATTGAAAAATAACATTTGATGCTAAAGCAAAATCAGATGTTGGAAAAAAATGTATTTTAGTACCACATATCACCACTGAATACATGAGAAAAATATGCTAAAGTTAGTTATTTGGTACATATATATATGGACAGCATCTTCTACTACTAATTAAGGCTGCCTGCCGGTACTAATGCTGTAATATGAATTTTGATTCAATTTTAACACTTCTTAGTTTACCAAGTAATAACATGACAAGAAACAAAGACCTAAACCAAAGTACGCAGTCAAATTAAATTAGTAGCAACACGTTTAAAAAAAAGGGGGAAGTGTGTGTCAGTGGCATAAGTAGCATCACATATTTATGTTAGGGATGGGCCTGCAAGAATAAGGCTTTGTTAAGTAAACAAGAAAGGCTTCCCTTTTGATTACAGCAGAGGGCCATCACAAACCCCTTCAACCCACAAGGCCCCATTTATTAAGATCATTGCATTGCTCAGACAGTAATCTTTGGGCTATAAGTCCTAGGGCCTTTTTTCATTGAAAATGTATTTTTATCTGGTGTTCTTGTTTTTATTCCCCCCAGTCAGGCCAACACACACACGCACACACACACACGCACACGCGTGCGCACAAACATACACACACAGAATATATATATATATATATATATATATACAAAATTCGTGCACGGGTGTGTGTGTGTGTGTGTGTGTCCCTCAGCCCAGCCTGCACCCTCTCCAATCTAGGACCCCTCAAGGGATGTCTGACTGCCCGTTTAGGCCCGATCCCACCAGGCAGTAGGACATCCCTCTCACAAGCCAGGACTGCTGGCTTCCAAACGCTCGCCGGCCAGCATGCCTGATTGTCCCTAACTGCTTCTGCCTGCCAGCCTGATCACCCTCTAACCACTCCCCTGCCAGCCTGATTGACACCTAACTACTCCCTGCTGGCCCATTTGCCCCTAACTGCCCTCCCCTGCTGGCCCAATTGCCCTCCCCTGCCGGCCTGGTCACCCCTAACTGCCCTCCCCTGCCGGCCTGGTTGCCCATGTCTTCCACTGCAGGCCTGGTCCCCCCAACTGCCCTCCCCTGCAGGCCTGGTCACCCCCCAACTGCCCTCCCCTGCAGGCCTGATACCCCCACAACTGCCCTCCCCTGCAGACCCTCTTGTGGCGGCCATCTTTGACCACATGGGGGTGGCCATCGTGTGTGGTGGAGTGATGGTCAATTTGCATACTGGTCATGACTAATTAGCATATCAGGGCTAATTAGCATATCCCTTTCATTATATAGGATATATATATATGTTATCCATATTTCTTTATCTACATATACACATGATTATGTATAGATGTGCAATTTACTTATAAATTACCTATTGCATGTCTGGCTCTATTCCTCATCTCGGGATGCACAAACCACCAAGATTTGGTTCCTGTCCCAAACAGGAAACTGCCCACTTGTTCGGTTTGTTTAACATACATGGCTTCAATATCACTTGCTGATAGAACTCTTCAGATGGGAACCTCCTTTGTAGACCACCTGTCTCAAGTGATTCAACAAATTCTGACTCTAAACTCCCAATAAGCACATTTCTGCAGTAATTCTGATTCCAGTTCCCTTGCTCTTAACAACCTAACACACAATTAGAGGAACCATGGTCAGTCAATCAATGTTTGCTGATTGGCTAATTGCTTGTTTAAACCATTAATTGGCATACAGTTGAAAACAATAACAAAATAATGCAGCTAATAATTGATAGCTTATATCGGATAATCTGCCAAGCACTTTACTAGTATACACATTTTCATGTTTAATTCCATAGTAGATGTATTATTATACCTGTTTTAAGGATGTTTTATAAAAGTAAGACTTATTTTTAAGCAATTTGCCTACAGCCACATAGCTAGAAAATTACACTCAAAGTTCCCTTCACAGCCACTAATGCTATACCACCTCTCAAAGAGAAAGGCCCTGTGTCTTTTCTGTATCCTAGCCTTAGCATCCAGAAAAATGCCTGTCACCTACTAGATGCTCAATACCCAGCAACAGAATATAATCATTAACTCTTGGGACTCTGAGGGAAATGTTTCATTTATCATAATGCATATCTGCCTGAAACATAACAAATGGGATCAGTGAAGAAACATTTATTTTAACCAGAACAAGTGCGTTTTACATTTTCAACATATCAAAATTATTACCACTATTTCTTAAATGCAAATAAATAAATATAAAAGATGTTAACACATCTTCTGGCTAAAATTTAAATTATGAAAAAGTTGGAAAATTTCATTATCTCCACAGCAACTACACCCTGGCAATAGATACATTAAATATATATGAACATTAGACATAATTAAAATAAAGAATGACTCAAGAACTAAATTGCAGTGGTTGTCAAGATTATAGGCCTAAATTTAGTGAGTTAGCTCATTTAATCATAAATTGCAAACTAATTTATATTTTATTTCTTTGATTTTTAACAATTACTAGAAAGTTAATACATACACACACACACACACACACACACACAATACAGGAAATTTTGCAAACAAAGCAGGGGGAAAGGTGAGCAAATCATTAAGAAAGTTGTTTCCTTGAGGTTTATGAAGTTTTATAACACCCACCCAGCGACAGTCCATCACAGATTCTAGTTACCCTTATAAAGTAGAGGATCCATCTGACTCGTTTATCCTACCTTATCCTATTATCCATACTTCAGTGTCTTTTTTACATTTGACTTCTATCACACTCAAATGAAAATCCTTTAAGGAAGTTGGTGTAAGAAATAGAAACCAAATTTAAATATTCTGGCTTCAATTCTTAGTTGACTTTTTGCCACAAAAGTAGTGATTCTCTCTTCTACCCAATGTCTGATGTAGCAGACACTCCAAATCAACTTACATATCTACAGCTAGGGAAACAGTGAGCCTGCTGGGGATGTTCCAAGGTTACCAACCCCCACAGCTTCAGTCAGCCTCTGCAAGTGCAAAAAGGAGCATACTAGTAATAGTATTGATTTCCTAAAATTACTATGAGTATTAAAAGTGTTGAACATATGGTGAGTAATTAGCTATTTTATTTTGAGCTACAGTTTCTTCATAGGTTAGAGGATGGATAAAATCTAACCCAGAGTCATGAAAAGTACACAAATTAAATCAGTTGTTTGCTTTACTATCTTGCCTCTAAACTACTCCCATTTTAAAATCCAGAAGAAATTTAAAATCAAATGTAAAGGGTGTCCCAACATTCACACAAGAAGTAATTTTGATGACCGTTTTGCATAAATGTGGCTGAATTTCATTGATACAGCGCTCAATTGCCCCCTTCAAGGCGTGGGTGGTCATGGGCTTGTTGGCATAAACCTTAGACTTCAAAAAACCCCAAAGAAAAAAGTCCCACAGCATTAAATCGCATGATCTGGGTGGCCAATTCTGATCACCAAAACGGAAAATTACACAACCAAGAAATGACTCATGCAGTAATTGAATTGTTTCTCGGGCTGTATGGCATGTGGCACCATCTTGTTGAAACCACATGTCGTCCACATCCATATCTCGCAATTTAGGCACAAAAAACTGGATTATCAGGTCGCGATAGCGAGCACTATTAACTGTTACTGCCTGGGCAGCCGCATTTGGGTCATGGAAAATTTCAACAAAAGAGTGCGTATATGCCAACAAAGCCGTGGAGGCCATTTACCCGATATGCTATTCCATACATAACTCTATACTGTATACTTTATGAATCAATAAAAAATTTACAATTTTTAATTATAAACCTGTGTTTTCTATCAAAATTACTTCTTGCGTGAATTTTGGGGCACCCTTTATTAAAAGATCACTGGTTTGTTCAAAGAATAAAAATGACAGCAATCACAGTTTATTAAAACTTCTATAATTTTTATGGCACCAATACAACTGTCCTATGCAGGACTACAATTAACATTTATTAAAACATAAAATATGTTCTAGAAGAAAATACTAGAAGAAATTCAGGTAAGCCTTTTAAAAAAGTTAGAATTCATTCACATTCTTACCTTTTCTTCTAGGTTGTCCTTCAAACTCTGATATTTTAGCTTTAGTTTTTTGTTCTCATTTTCATTCTGGTTTAATTCCTCTGTCAGCCTGTCACACTGTGATTTTAACTTCTCTAGTTGAGAAAGATGGACTTTGGCAATATTCTTATCTTCTAAGCTTTCTGCCTGAGAAAAAGAGGAGAAAAGAGAAAGTCCACTGGCCACAGCCAAACTGTACACCAAACAAATCACACATTATATCAGTAGGCAAACGCTTCCGGTTGTGGCTATCTCTAAGAGTCCCTACATAAACAGAACAAAAGAAATGCTCTTTGCATCTATTCAATCACTCCTTAGCACTCACTGGGCATTTACTAAATGAAAAGTACACTGCTCAGTGCTGACAGTAACAGATATGAAGAGTAAAAGAGACAGATGCCAAAATCAATTTATACAACAATGAATGAGAAATCCTTAATAAAGGTGGAGGTGGAGTATTGTGACAACCCAAAGAAGGACACTAACTCTGCTGGGAAGGGAAGGAGTTACTAGAGAAGTGTCCCAAAAGGGAAGTACTATGAGCTACTATTACTGACTGACTGGTTTCTCATTTATAAATGGAGCTTGACAACATTCCTATTCAACCTAAACCTCCTGACTCCGGATTTTGGTGAAAGAATTGTGTACTTTTTGTAGTAATTATTAATACCACTCCTGTAGAACTAAAAAGATTATAAATTGCAGCAGCCAAGAAACTACAAATAACTTAATATGAAAGAAAAAAAAGTTAGCAGTGATTATTTCAGTATCAACACTGTAATAAAGTACCTGGTTTTTCATCTTTAATTGCAATATAACAGAATCAGCTTTTAAAAATTAGGAATAATATATTCCACGTACGGAATTCAATCAAAATTTGCTATGTATGCAAACTTACAGACTTTTAAAATAACAATATAAACACTAGATTTTGTGTAGCTTCATCTTGTTCTCACAACAACCTGACCAGGAGGTACTATTATTTCCTTTTTGGGAACTGAAGCACAGAGACACCAATAACTTGCCCCAGGGTAGTAGTGATTAAGCGCAGAGCCAGAATTTGAACTCAAGAATTCTCTCCAATATCCATGCTTTCAACTACTCTGCCACACTGCTTTTCAACAGGCACATACACAAGGTTTCGAAAACCAGCTGGGCGCCACTTGCAATATTAACTGGTCACACCCACCAGTTACTAATAGCCTGTAAGCAACTATATATAGTCGATTTATATAGACTTTAGTACCTAAAATATGTTTATTTTCTTTTTATAATTTATTATATCTTTTTGATCAGTTATATAGGAACACAATTATTGAAAGCAATTGCCTGAAAGAAATTTTGTGCATTTTAGACAAAAATCTATATTTTATTCAGCCCACAAAATTCACCTAAAATTTGATGCCACTTGAAATTAACAAAGGAATTGAGTTTTTATGAGGAATTGTGTATTCATAACTCAAAATAAATTTACAAAATAAAGCTCTCATCAGGAAAAGTGGTCAATTATGACTTGAAGTTGCAGGAGAAGGCTTTGGCTTTTCTTTATGTCTATTAAAAGTGGAGGTATAGAAGGTTCCCCTAAAGCCAGGGGGTGCTGGAGCTGGCTCACAAAGGCTCTCAAGAACCAACTGTGCTCATCTCTTCTCAATTTTGTCCCTCTCCTGTGATGTCTTGTTTGATAGCTTGAAATCAGCCAAAGCAGGTATTTATACTACTGAACTAGGGAAATGCTACAAATCAGGTTTCTCTCCACCCCTCCAGAGGGCCTATTTTAAAACATTTACCAGCACACCAATGCCTAAGTTTGACTAAGAACTAGCTTGTTGTGGTATTATTATTATACTAGAGGCCCGGTGCACAAAAATTTGTGCACTCGGGGGGGAGGGAGGGTCCTTCAGCCCGGCCTGTGCCCTCTCGCAGTCTGGGACCCCTCGGGAGATAACGACCTGCTGGCTTAGGCCTGCTCCCGGGTGGCAGAGGGCAGGCCCAATCCCTGGGTGCAGCCCCTGGTCAGGCTCAGAACAGGGCCGATTGGGGAGTTGGGGCGCAGCCCCTGTCATGCACAGAGCAGGGCGGATCTGGAGGTTGTGATGCCACCCTCAGTCACGCTCAGGGTAGGGCCGATTGGGGGGTTGGGGCACCGCCCCCTATCACACTCAAGGCAGGGTCGATAGGGAAGTTGCGGCGCCACCCCCTGTCACGCACAGAGCAGGGTGATCAGGGGGTTGGGGCGCTGCCCCCTGTCATGCACAGAGCAGGGCCCATCAGGGGGGTTGGGGCTCCGTACCCTGTCACACACAGAGCAGGGTTGATCAGGGGGTTGGGGAGCTCCCCCTGTCACACACAGAGCAGGGCCGATCAGGGGGTTGGGGCGCCGCCACTGTCACACTCAGCGCAGGGCCGATGGGGAGGTTATGGCTCTACCCCGTCACACACAGAGCAGGGCCCGTGGGGTGGGGGGGTGGGGGCGCTGCCCTCTATCACCCACAGAGCAGGGCCGATCAGGGTGTTGGGGCGCTGCACCCTGTCACACACAGAGCCACAGGGTGATCAGGGGGTTTGAGCGCTGCCCCTGTCATGCTGATCCCGGTGCCAGGAGGCCGCGCGGCTCCACTGATCCCGGTGCTGGGAGGCATATTACCCTTTTACTATATAGAATAGAGGCCTGGTGCATGGGTGGCGGCTGGCTGGTTTGCCCTGAAGGGTGTTCTGGATCAGGGTGGGAGTCCCCACTGGGGTGCCTGGCCAGTCTGGCTGAGGGGCTGAGGGCCGTTTTCAGGCTGACGGGTTGCCGGGAGCCGGTCCATCCTTGCTGTTTCAAGGGACCTGGCATATATGGCATACGGTTCTTAATATGTTTGCTCACCTTCTTGGCGCTGTGTTTTAACCAAAGTCACCTCTCCGAGAAAGGTTGAATCCCCAGGTAGGGATTTTCCCCTGAAGTTAGGGAGGGAATAAAACCCCTCAACTAAGTGCCAGGCGGGTAATTAATCCCTTTAACTATGAACAATCATGCTTAAACTACATAATCTTTTCTCCCTGGAACGGAGATAAGAAACGCCCTAACCTTTGTAATAGAGATTGATAGGATTAAATCAACTGGTATAAATACAGTTGTAACAAGACAGAAAGACTCAGAACTCAGAACACAGAATCAAGAAGCCAGAACTTAGAACACAGAACTCATGAGACAGAATTCAGAAGACAGCGCCTAGAGACGGGGGAGCTTCGCTGGAGAGAGCATGGCAAAAGATCCTGGACAGAAACTGGCCTCAGAGCCTAGAGACAGAGCCTAACGGGAGAACATGGCAAGGGATCCTGGACTGAACCTGACTACAGAGATTGGCAGGAGAACCTGACTGGAACCTGGACACTGAACCTGACTGGAGAGCCTGGACAGAACCTGGCTGGAGAACCTAGCGAGGGAACATGGCTACAGAACCTCGCTGGAGATCCGAAGCAGAGCCTCTCTGGAGATCAAGACCAGAACTTGGCTGGAGATCCTGGCTAGGCTGCTGATCAACTGAACGCTGTCTCCGTGTCATTCCTTCTTCGCCGACTCCGTCCACACCTTTGGGGACCCCTGGACCTGCTGGGGTTGTACCCCGGCATCTGGCGCCCGAACAGGGACCCCTAGGTAAGCGCCCTGCACTCGGGACGGATCGGACTCCACCGTAGGAAGAGGGTGGATAGTCTTCGCCGACTCCGTCCACACCTTTGGGAACCCCTGGAACAGGATTCCCTTAGGTAAGCCCCCCCCCCCATTGAGAACCCCACACTCGGGACGGATAGGACTCCACCAGGGTGCTACAGACCCCCCTATAGAGGATAAGTAGGGTAAGAAGGTGGATAGTACAGAACTTAGATTGAGAAGATGTGCCATACTGAGTCCAAAGAAAGAAGACTCTGTATTGATCTTTAGATTAAGAAGATGTGCCATACTGAGTCTAAAGAAAAAAGACTCTGTATTGATCTTTTAACATATATGCTTGTTAGCAGAGGAATTAAGGTTACTCCCAGTCAGACAGAACATTTTATACAAGAAATACGTCCATGCTTTTCTGAGGAAGGAAAGGTGCCGGAAAGGTAAATGTAGAGGCATGGGAGAAGGTAGGCCCAAGGAGCCTTATCCGTAACCCCACTGCAGCCTTTCCACCCCGGGAAAGTGCAGGATTGGCAAGCTCTCCCTGGGGTGATAGATCAGGACTCAGGTAATAGCAGAAAGCGCCAATCCTACTCTTAAAATGGATACAAGAGAGCGTTTCAGGTTTTTCTTTTTAATGCTTGCTTTTAAAAAATAAAAAAGGGGGAATTTGCCGGGAGCCGGTCCATCCTTGCTGTTTCAAGGGACCTGGCATATATGGCATACGGTTCTTAATATGTTTGCTCACCTTCTTGGCGCTGTGTTTTAACCAAAGTCACCTCTCCGAGAAAGGTTGAATCCCCAGGTAGGGATTTTCCCCTGAAGTTAGGGAGGGAATAAAACCCCTCAACTAAGTGCCAGGCGGGTAATTAATCCCTTTAACTATGAACAATCATGCTTAAACTACATAATCTTTTCTCCCTGGAACGGAGATAAGAAACGCCCTAACCTTGGTAATAGAGAGTGATAGGATTGAATCAACTGGTATAAATATAGTTGTAACAAGACAGAAACACTCAGAACTTAGAACAGAATCAAGAAGACAGAACCTACACGGAGCCTAGAGACAGAAGAACTTCGCTGGCGAGAGCATGCTGGAGGATCCTGGAGAGGGACTGGCCTCGGAGCCTAGAGACAGAGCCTAGCGGGAGAACATGGCAGGGGATCCTGGACTGAACCTGACTGCGGAGATTGGCAGGAGAGCCTGACTAGAACCTGGTGACTGGACCTGGCTGGAGAACCTGGACAGAACCTGGCTGGAGATCCTAAGCAGAACCTCTCTGGAGATCGAGACCAGAACTTGGCTGGAGATCCTGGCTAGGCTGCTGATCAACTGAACGCTGTCTCCATGTCATTCCTTCTTCGCCGACTCCGTCTACACCTTTGGGGACCCCTGGACCTGCTGGGGCTCGACCCCAGCAACGGGTGACTGAAGCTCCCAACCGCTCCTTTTTTTCTTTTCTTTTTTTTTATTCTGGGCCAGCTTTAGCTCTGAGGCCTGGGCTGCTGAAAACAGATTTCTGGCCTTTGTTTACTGTCTGTATTTGATACAATGTTGCGGTCCAGCTGGCTGAAGCCGGGCTGAGTAAAGCAGGTTTCTGGGGGTTTTTTAGCTTCTATATTTGCAACATATTTGCTTAGAGTTGCAGCTGAGAGGCTGGGAAGTCATGCGGGGAATGTTGGAGTCCTCCGTCACTGAAGCAAGCAAGCCTCCCTGTTCCCATCAGCTGCCTGACTTCCGGCCGCCATCTTGGCTGACAGTTAATTTGCATATCTCCCTGATTAGCCAATGGGAAGGGTAGCGGTCGTACGCCAATTACCATCTTTCTCTTTTATTAGATAGGATTCACATTTCATTTTATAGTTTATAAAACAATGGCACACTCACAAAATCCTGTGATAAAGACATTACTGTTCCCATTTTTTTTATTATTAAATGCAAAAAGGTTAAGTATGTTGACCAAGATCATACGGCCAACAAGTGGCAAAAGTATATAACTCCAATCCTTGGTCTTTTAATTCCCAAAAAGTGATAACCCAATATTCTTCAAATATTAATAGCAGCTACATTATTTCATTAAAATATTTTACATTTAATTTTAAAAACAGGCATGAGAAGGGTATTTCTAGATAGAGAACTATAATTTGTGCAGTGGAAAAATAGGGGTGAAATACCAGCACTTATTAGACTCAGAAAAAGTAATAAAGCTGAAAGATAACAAAATATAACATTTATAGAGCTACTATCCAAAGCACTCTTGTACATAATTCAGTCTATTAAATATTCTGTGATGTCCATTGTTATCAACTCCTTTTAATTAATATACGTAAGCAAAAGTATAAGGTTATATTAATGAAATAGCATGAGATGAGGGTTGTCCCTTATGGGTAACTCATTCAGTTAAAAGCAAAGTGCAAGGCTCGCAGAATCTCTGGTTCTCCTTTTAAGTTCTTGTGTTGCTTTTGTGCCACATTAAAGAGTAGCTGCAACACCCCTCCTAAATCTCAGTCTTCCAAATTAAAAAAAAAAAAAAGTCTAATGGTTTCAGGGTATACACAGAACATGAACACAAAGTACTTCCTAAACAAAAGTTGAGGAAATTAGTTTTCCCCATTACAGGGGGAAATCCAAGCCATAAAGATCACAGAGCAATTCAGGAGCAAGTCCTCCGATTTCCAGCTTTTAAACAATTTGACCCGCCTGGCTGGCATGGCTCAGTGGTTGAGCCTTGACCTATGAACCAAGAGTTCACAGTTTGATTCCTTGGTCAGGATATATGCCCAGGTTGAAGGCTCAAACCCCAGTAGGGGGCATGTGGGAGGCAGCCAATCAATGATTCTCTCTCATCATTGATGTTTCTCGTAGGGAGCGACAATAGAGTTAAGCCTCCGACTGACCTGTGGCAGGGCCACAAACAAGTCCCAGCTTGGAGGGCAAAGCCCTCCTAGCATAATTAAGCTTGACCTTATAGTACTCCTTTGTTCCTTCCTAGATAGCTAATGGGCTATGGGAGGTGCAGCAAGTGCTGCCAAAACAAGGTGAAACTCGCAAGAACATAGTAAACATGTTGACCACTTCTCTTGTCTTGCTTTGTGTGCTCTGACTGTAAAATAAAGCTTCGGCTTATAGGCTGTGTCACTGTGTCCTCATTCAGGCACAAGTGAACCTACCTAGCCCCAACTGTATTCTCTTGTCTGTCTTCTTTAATCCTTCATGGCCCCTCCTCAGGTTCAACCCTGGCCGTGCTGGACTCAGTTCAGTTTCAATCTCTCCCTTCCTCTACCCTCCTCTCTGAAATCAATAAAAGTATATTAAAAAAAATTTCAACCCACATCCATTGAATATCTTCAGTATGTCTCAAACATTGTTAGATAATGTAAAACTCAAAGGCTAACATAGGCCAAATAAACAAGGTTTAAGTTTACGTGGGCCACAAAAACAAAAACTCCAATTTTCGTAGAGACGTAGGTTTATTTCAAAAAGTATAGTATAAAAAGGAGAACAAGAACAATGATACAATTAATGTTTTCTTCCTGACACTTGGCCTCTCTTCTCTGCTATATTTTTCCTACTTTGGGGGAAATCTTGTTCACAGTGATTATTTTCAAAACTGACCCAAGGTGAATGTCAGTAATTCTGGATCTGACCGAAGACTTGTTTCCTTTCATAATTGTAAATAACTGCTCACACCATTATATTGGCTGGGCTGCAAAAATGTTCGTTGTGGGTCAGATGTGGCCCGCAGGCCACGAGTTTGACATCTTGATGTAAAGAGACACAAAAATGACTGAGACCTACCACCTGCTCCTCTGGAAACTTATGAGCACACAAAAAAACAATATAAGGCAGCCTAAATGTGCTTGCTATTCTATACAACAAAGAGCTATAAAAACACAGAGGATTGGAGATTCATCCCAACTTCAATGAATCTATAGAAGAGATGAAAAATGAATTTGTCCTTGAAGGATCAGGCCGCATTACGGGAAAGGACCATCCTGGAAAGAACCATTTCTCAAGCCAGGACCTAATAAGTCACTATATAGCTATCCTCATTAAAAACCCTGCCTTCCTTTGAGATTCACACTGTTTCTCATCAACTCTCCCTTCCCTGCTGGCAACAGCTGATTGACAAGTCATCCTTTCTGGCATGTGATCAATCGATGCCTTCACAATAGCATCATAAATACCCAAATATCTATCCAATAAACTAACATCAAAGTTATCTGACCTGTTGTATTCCAATCACCTTCATCCACATCCCGAAACAGAACCAATTGCATTATCACACCTTGGGCTTTAACTCTGAAAATCTAAACTCTAACATAAAAATTCCTGACCAAATAAGCAACCTACAGTTGTAGATTCCTATACTTCCACTATCATTCCTTTGCTCATGATACTTCACCACCAATGTTAGCTACATCAGTGCATGACACGCTCCCAGACTAGTCTCATGCAGTTTCTACCAGCCTTCAGAGCCGTTTACGTCTCGCCACTCATAAAGTACTTACTGCCCTGCTGCCCTGCTCTACTTCAGAAGGAGGAACAGGACTGGTTAGCATTCACAGCAATGAGCTCAGACTATGAGCTTCCTCCATCTTACTGGTTTCTTTCAAAACCTTCAGAGGAAGATGTGCCCTGTCTCCTGTTAAGTGCTATCTACTCTATTTTTTATCCAACCTCCTCACATCTCCTCATGGACCTTCTCCACCAATCTCACACAAACAGAATAAACTCTCTTTTAATTCTTCTTTTAGCCTGTGCGCCACATTTGACACTCTTGACTATACCTTTCTCAAAAATGTTCTACCTGAATTTCCACTCTCTTCTGGTTCTCCTCCTCTCCTTCATATGTTCCTTTACTTTTATTTGCAAAAGATCTTTCTCAATTTTTCCCTTAAACGTTGATGTTCTAGGGTTTTCATCCTCTTCCTTCTCCTTGCATGACTTCATCCAAATCCCATGATTTCAATGACCACCAATGAGTTACTGGCTGTAAATATTTAAGTTTAATCTCAAGTTCCTCCTCAACATCTAACCTATTATGTAATGACTATTCTACCTAGACTTTCATGGTTAGGCTTAAGTTCCCTTCTTCCTAACTCAACATGGATTTTGAATTGTTCTCTCCAAATCTGTTCTGTTCATATTATCTATCTTGACAAATAGCCTCGTTATCCACCTAGTCTCCCAAGTCCATACCTAGACATTCTTATGAATAAACCTTTTCCAGTACAGCAATGTACTTAAGAAATAGGTACTTACTTTACCTGGGTTTAAATGCTACCTCAACTACTTTCCACCTTGGGCAAGTTACTTAACTTCCCATATCTCAATTTCCTGAACAGAGAGAAAATAATACCATACAGTCTGCAGGAATATTAAATTAACACATGTAAAGTTCTTACAGTAATAATTGGCACAAAGTAAGTGCTAAAATATGTCTTCTACTATTATTATGATTGTCACAGCTAATCAATCAATATAGAATCCATCTTTTATTTTCAAGATAAGCTCTTCTTCATATCTCTGACAAGTGTTCATTCCAATAAAGACTGACTAAAAAAATAAATAATATGGAATCTATATGATGATAAGCACCATGGAGAGAAAAAAATGAAGCAGAAAGAAGGGATAGATTTATCATACTCCTGACAATTGTATTATAAAGTTATTTAGCCGCTGCATGGTGAAATGCTAATACCATTAGAATTGGAAACACTTCCCCCAATGCAAGAACTCAATTATGCATTTACCCAGGCACCTTTGATTTGGAAAAGGAAGGGTAAATCCCAAAGCTGTAGGTTTACACAGCCCGTAAGCTATCCACTTTAGTTACCATACTACTAAGGGCTGTGGTTATAGCTTCTATGGCCTTGGTAAGTCTTTGCCTTTTACATTTTAGGAGATCATAAGTGTTGAATGAGGGCACTTTTCAGACCCACAACTTACTGCCACCTCTGCCTTTTTCTGAACTCCCCAAATAGCTAATGGTTCCTTTTAAAAGGCTTCAGTGCTCCAAAAGAGGTGCTCCCAGGTGGCTGCTATAACTCATTTCAACCTGGCCAAACAGCCATGGATAAGCCTCTTTATTGTTAGTTTCAGCTTCCCCTCAGTGCTTGGGGATACAGAATGATCTCTAAAAGTTTACGCTTTATTGACTTCATGAGCCACCAGAAGAATTCCTTCAGTACCATCAGATAATTCAGCACATGTACCTTAAGTGTCCTGATATGATTCTCGGCTTCACTCTTCTCTTTCTTGAAGTGCTTCATGAGCTCCTGGACGTTTTGTTCGTGTTTAGTTCTCACACTCTCCAGTGAGGACGAGAGATCTTCCAGCTCCCTCTGGTGCACGTCTCGTTCCAGCTTTAACTGGGTAATGATTGTAGTTGTTTCTTCATCTCTAGATTCCGCCTGTGTCTTGAGGTCAGAAAGGTTCTTAAGCACTTCCTTCCTGGCTCTCTGTTCCTCGGCCAATTTATTAGCCAGGTCTGCCCGGATGGCACTCAAGTTCTTGATGGCCTCTTGCATCTCCAGAAGCTGAGCTTTGTCCTTGGCCTGGCTCTTCTTTAGTTCTGCAATTTCTTCCTCCAGGTGAGCTTTCTCCACTTTCAGTTGGCTCTGAAGCTTATTCTGCTTTTGGATTTCAGTGTCTAGCCTATGGATGGTGTCCAGGGAATCCTTGACTTCTAGTTCAAGGTCAGCTTGATGGGCCTTCACGTCACTTAGCTTCTGCTCCTTGCAGTGAAGCTCCTCCTCCTGAAGGGCCCGCTTGGTTAGGACCTCGTTCAATTCCTTTCGAAGGTTCTCTATTTGTTGTAACGCCACATAAAGCTGGCTTTTCAAGTCATCCTTTTCTTTTATGATCTACCAGGTTAAAAACACAAAATAAAAAAAAATTACTATAAAATTCAACATAGAAAAAATAAGAAAATAAAATATAAAAGTCACCATAGACAGTACCAGAAAACAAAATAAAGTTTAATTCACAAAAAAAATATTTGTTATTTTTGATTTTTGAAAATTATTTCAGCCTAGAAAAAGAGGAAACATGCAATTATTCTGAAATAGCACATTAAAATGTTTCAGATTTTCATCACCAAAATATATCAATCCTTGCTCATACATAAATATTTACATGTAAGATAAAATTGATCCAAAGAATAGGGAAAGAAAAATACTATTATAATTTATCAGAGGTTGAAATAACATAGTATAGTTTATTTAAAATAACAATGATTTATTTACATTTCAATGCCATACTTTTAAAAAGGAAAAACCTCAAACCGATATAGAAGATAATATAGGAAAGCACACAGATACAATCTAAGAAAAGTAATGGCATAATCAGCCATTATTAATAAAATAATGTCAATAGTGATGAGAAACACAACAGTACATAACTAGGAGTCTTGAGGCCCCCGTAAAGGTAGAAATGAGATTAATTTAAGACTGGACGAGGTTGGGAAGGATCTCAAGAGAAAAGGCAAGAGACCAGGCAGCCATCACCCTCTGCCAGCCTCCTTAGGGGGGTTAGGGTATACACTGAGGGACAGAGATCAAGAACTGACCTTCTAATTCTCACTAATCATTAATGCAAATAAAAGAGCCAGCAACGAAGGAAGCAGAAATTGTCACAAACATAACTCCAACACTGGCACCAAGGACAATATCTGTACCTGCTTACTGATGCCCACCATAGCTCAAACCCAGAAAAAAAATTAAGATTCTCATTTCAGAATTTGAAATAATGAATTAAAACGCAAATACTGTTACTGGAAAGAGGTCCTGGCCCTTAGTGGGTCTGCATAGGGCTGGCCAGTAGTGTGTGGGTTCTTGATTTCATACAGGAAAAAATTTCACAACAGGAGTCCGGGCAAATTTTTTTAAATACATTTTTTATTGATTTCAGAGAGGAAGAGAGAGGGAGAAAGATTGCAACATCAATGATAAGAATCATTGATAGGCTGCCTCCTGCACGCCCCCTACTGGGGATTGAGCCTACAACCCAGGCATGTGCCCTGACAGGGAATTGAGATGCTCAACCACAGAGCCACACCAGACTGGCCAGGTGACTTTTAGAGGACATTTATTAAAACTGTGGACAGTGGAACAAAGAAGGGCCTAGCCCTAGAATAACAGGAGCGGTACTTGGGGGGAGGGGGGATGAGCCTAGGATGGGTGACTTTGGCTCACTTCTGAGAAAAAGAAGACCTTAGGGACAGGAGGTTTGTCCAAGATAAACTACTACTGCCCGTGCTGCACTGGTTGCAAGTTTCTCTGGGATTTCTTTGAATTTAGGTGATGCAGGCCTGTGGGGAAAGAAAAGGAGGAAGTAGGGGAATGGGGAGGGTGTGTTCCAGGGAGGGAGAGCCCAAGCTGGGACCTTACTTTTGTGGGGGTTTAAAGGCTGGGCGTTTAGGGGAGGTCTTCAGGGAGGATCTCAATAGAATATTCATCAGTTTTATGCTGATGTGCCAAAATGAGATTTATTCCCTTAACTTCATTTGTCCTTGGGTGTGATTGGCAAATGGCACTAATTGGATTTCTGCTATCTGTCTCCCTGAATAGGGTGATTTAAGCTATTTACCCTCTGGTTGGGGAGAAGTGCAAAGCATTTACTCTTCAGTGTCCTTGGTTTGGGGAAGATAGGATTTACTAGATGGCTGCAAACTGCTTGGCACCTAGATTTACTAGATGGCTGCAAACTGCTGTTTAACTATCTATCTGGGTTTCCCAATTCCTTTTGCCAAGAAATTTTCTAGCCTCTTACTATCCTGTCTCAATACTTGCAAGACATTTTGACACTTCACATTTTAATACATCAGTGTGAAACAATCCATGATAAAATTAGTGAATCGCTCAAAAGCAAAGTTTCTTCAAATCCCTCAGTTCAAACAGGGAGAAACAGAATGAAGCTGACATGAGAAACAATAAAGGATGTGGGTGGGTGATTAAGCAGTTGAGCTCTAGCCAGAGAACTGAATTTGCTTCTCAGTCCAGTCATAAGTAGTTCTATGGCCTTAAGGAAATTATAAAGAGCATAGTAGTTACATCATAGAGCTGTGAACACGTGTGGGAAAGGGGATACAAAAAGCAGGGGTGGGATTTAAGTTCAAGGAGAAACCTTGGTATTCATGCAAGAGAGTGATCAAAACTGTGAAGAGGAATGACTGATAAGTCAGTGTCCCTGGATTGCAAACACTGAACACAGATAAATGAGTTCACTTTGGAAAGATTGTAAGGCAGGAAAAATGGCTGGAATTACAGATAAGCCTAAGGGTAGATGTATTGTTTTTCTACTGCAGTGTGACAAATTCCAACAAATTTAGTGGCTGGAAACAATATCCATTTATTACCTCACTGTGTCCATAGGTCATAATTCCAGGCAAGGCATTCTGCTAGGAGTCTCCTGGGGCTGAAACCAAGGTGTCAGCTGACTTGGACTCTAGTCTGGAGCCTTTGGGGAAGAATCCGCTTCCAAGTTCATTCATATTGTTGGAAGAATTTAGTTCTGTGAACTTGGGTTCCTGTTTCCTTCCTAGTTTTGGGCCAAGGGTTGTTCTAACTTCTAAAGGTCATCTGATCTCCTTGGCTCAGGGTCTCTTCTGTCTCTGACACCAGCAACACCACAATAAATCTCATAGTTCTGAATCCCTCTAACTTCCCCTTATCGCAGTGATGGCGAACCTATGACACGCATGTCAGAGGTGACACGGGAACTCATTTTTTTGGTTGATTTTTCTTCGTTAAATGGCATTTAAATATATAAAATAAATATCAAAAATATAAGTCTTTGTTTTACTATGGTTGCAAATATCAAAAAATTTCTATATGTGACACGGCACCAGAGTTAAGTTAGGGTTTTTCAAAATGCTGGTATGCCGAGCTCAAAAGGTTTGCCATCACTGCCTTCTCCCAACAGACAAAATTCTACCTGCTTTTAATGGCTCTTGTGATTAGATTAGGGTCATTTAGATAATCTCCTTATTTTAAGGTCAACTGTGCCATCTAACATAACATAATCATGGGAGTGAAATCTCATCCTATTGACAGGTCCAGTCAAAGAGTAAAATGTCTTTGGGAGGTCACTCAACTTACCAACTAGAGAAGACAAAAAGGGACAGAACCAAGTCATGGCTGTAAGGACACTAATACCACCTAGAAAAAGGGGAGGAGACTTAAATACAGTGATTAATTTTTAGAACAAGTAACAAAGCCCCCTGGCCATGAGTTGAGAGACTTCTGTGCAGCCCCGAAGATAGAAATCATATTTTCAAGATGAAGCTCAAGCAGGTAAAATGTCTTTGATTTAAAATACTATCATGTCTTCCTAAAGTTAGTTTAAAAAGTGAGGATATTTTTCCCCCCCACATAGCAGGAATTGATTGGGTGGCTCAGGAAGAGTTCTTCAAAGCTCAGGCTCTGCTACTCTACAATTCTGCAGGTTACACACACACACACACACACACACACACACACACACACACACACACACATCACCTCATGACAAAAGTAACAGTCAAGTTTGAAATTTCTTTGGCAACACAGGTACTAAAAACTAAGTTCATCCATTTGTTTCTGATTAATTGCTTGGCTAGTAGCCACAGCTCTAGATATTGTCTAGACATTGTCTCTGAGTCTGAAAATGTCAGTGTCTTAACCACCCACCTAAATATTCTAGACATTCCCAGGAGTCCTCAGTTGAATAGCCTTTACCTTGAGGATACTCAAAACAAAGGACATGGGGCTCCTTTGTGTGGCCAGGAATGCTTAACTATAGAAGTGCTTGAAAAGGGCCCAAGAAATCTGGCTTGCTGTTTTTTGGGTTGGTTTTTGTTTTTGTTTTTTTTTACTTCATATTTATTTCTGCTATGTGTCTGACCTCCCTCTCTTGCTTGGACTAACTTCAGGATGGATAGATAAGTCGACTTTCCCAACCCTAAAAGACTCCAAATGATCATACTCAGAAAATTTGGATTACAAATTGCAGATTTTCAATTTCTCCACACGAAAAATTTAGCTCTCTGCTTTTAAACAGACCAGTTTTAATCCATACTTGTCTTTCTCTTATAGGACCTTTCTGAAGGCAGCAAGAAGTACACAACATACGCCAACATCCTAAAGTTTTCTTACTGGTCACTTAATACCACACTCTGAGGCGTAGCGTCAATGCCCCAGGGTATGCTTCCTGATGGTTAAACCAACTACTTCCAATAGCACAGTAAAGTGTGCCAACTTTCCCTTTAGAAATGTATGATCCTCCCTGTCATCACCCCACTTCTCCATTTAGCCAATCCTATATTTAGGTTCTCTCACTAATAGCACCTAGAATTGCTGTTTCATATCAGCTACTGAGAATAAGAGAAAAACTACAATCCAAGTTGGCCTAAACCACCAGGTAATTTATTATCATCTCCCGAGACAGGACTGCTGCAGACACAGTACGTCAAACCTCAGGTCCACCTCTCTGCATTTCTCTCAGCAATACCCTCTCTGTGTGAGGCTTCATTCTCAGGACCATAGCAAGACAGCTTCAGCCATTCCAGGCATTCCAGCCAAACACCACATCAAGAGAAGGAAAAAAGCTCTCTTCTCATGCATCATTTTTAAGCGTGAGTAAATGTTTACCCAAAGCTCCCCAACAGACTTCACAGAGAATTCTTTATTTATTGAGCAGAATAGGCTTGCATGCCTAGTAGTTGGGCCACGTGAATTTCTTTCTGAATGGAATGGATTGGGGTGGGGAAGTAACCAAGACTACTATAGGAGCCCACTGACATTTCTATGTAAGTTTTGTGTGGGGATGGAAAAAGTAGAGAGCTGGGTTGATTATAGATTGCAGGTCAGTAAAATGTGTGAGGTGGAAGGAAGAAATTAAAGATGCCAGTGAGCATGTCATCAGAGTAGCTTTTCAGGAAGTCCAGTCTGACGGGGAAAAAACTGATTGCAGGAAATGACTGAACAACCAGAGGGATGCAGGAAGATGAAAATCAAATGCCAATGGTTCAAAAAGGAAAGGGGGAAAGAGGAAATGTGTAAGATCAGAGACTGTAATTTTGGAACTAGCGATCTGAACATATAGAAATTACAAATGATAACAAATTTTAGTCACAGAACTTAGCTGCTGAGTGGTCTGAAGGTAAATTAGGAAATTAGTGAAGTATGAAGATACAGAATTAAATAGGTTAATGACTGAAACTTTGAGGTCGCCAAAGATAATGGCCAAAATTGCATGTAATGAAACAGGTTGAGGGGAAGTCAGGTGTAAAAATCCATGAGAAATGTTGACACATAATGGAAAAATACATCGCAGTCAGGAACAATAGGGAGAATGTTCTAATCAAGAAAACCCTGCTTCCAAAGGTCAGCTGTAAGTAAAGATTATGAAAGAACTGTAATGGCTGGGTAAAGCCAAAAGAATGAGACTGTAAAACCATGGTGGATATAGGAGTAGGAGCGAACTCCTCAAAGGCCTGATGACAGAGGACACGTAGTTTTTTTGAATTAACTAAAGGTGGACAAGGAAATTAAAAATAATAATAATAAGTTATTTATTTGCCTGTGAGGGAACATGCAGATTGCTAAATTATGCTAATTCAGGGTGGGGCAAAAGTAGGCTTATAGTTGTGAGTACACAAAACAGAGTTTATTCTTATATTATTATGCATTAATTATTGTATAATTTTTCATATGAACAACTGTAAACTACTTTGGCCCTACAATATATATCAGTGATCTATCCTTTCCTTAATAGCATTTGATAGGACTGCTTACATATTTTTAAAGTACTCACTTAAGCATTGATCCTTCTCACTTTTTAGACATGAAAAATTCAAACTTTAAAAGACAGTATTTATTACATATTGCTCTTGTTTTTCCTCAGCATGAAAGCAATACACAGAAGGAAAAATGACAATATAAGATTCTTGAAGTCAAAGATTATCAAACAAAAAGCTCAAGACACACAAGCAAGCCAAGTATTCTGCCAATTCAGAAAACACACACAAACATACACACACACATAACCTAAGAGGATTCCCATTATCCATGTTAAAAAGATATAAGAATTTGGAACATTCAGAAAAGCATATGTTATGAACAGAATCAGTTGTGTGTTTTTTCTTTAGCATTTTCCAAGCATGTATAAAAGCCAATGACTTCAAACAGCACTTCAAAAGTAAAACAAAGGTTTCATGCTTATTTTGGGCCTGAAACTAATATATTTTATGTCAACTATAATTTTTAATTAATTAATTTATTAATTAATTAATAAGAACAAAAACATCACAACTTATGAGTAGATTATAGGTATCTATAGAATTTTAGGTCTTCCAATACACATTCATCTACATATCCTAAAGAATACCATGATTCCCTGATGTATACATCCATGCCATTGTCTTTGAAAGGAAAGTATACAATCTGATTTCTGTTTGTTTCTGCAATGATATGCCATTTGACTGATATTCCATATCCTTCAGTAATTAAGTAGTTTTTAAGATGATATATATATATATAGATGTATCTATATATATATCTATAGATACATATCTATAGATACATCTATATATACATATAGATACATATCTATAGATATATATAGTAGTCTACCAAGATTCCAAAGATGTAAAAAGCAAAAAAAAACAAAAAACAAAAAGCAAATAAATCAGAGCACAGAGCAATATTTAGAAAAATAAAAGCTTTTAGCCTTCTAATGTAATTTTTAATAAAGGTTGGGTTTTTTTAATCTTAACCAGGGGATATGTTTAGATAGAAAGAGGAGGGATAAAAAGAGAGAGAAAAATCCATGAGAGAGAGAAAAACACTGATTAGCTGCCTCCAGTACATGCCCCAACTAGGATCGAATCTGCAACCCAGGTATGTACCCTGACCAGGAATCTAACCCGCAACCTTTGGTGTACAGAACGACAAGCCTGTCCAGAACTGAGCAATCTGGCCAGGGCCCTTCTAATGTATTTTTAACTGGAAAATATTAAAGCAGAAAATAAATTATTCTGTTAAAAGATATGGAAGTATGCACAGAACTATTTTTAAAATCCAAAAATTATATCTTTGACCATATAAAATGGCTCAACAAAGCTACTTATTAAACAATTAATTTATTCTTTAAACCATAATATGTTTTACTTGTCAACCAGTATCATTTTTATTTTAATATACACTTCCAAATATACCCTGGAGGCACTTTTTGAAAATAATTAGTCCTAAAAAAAAAAAAAAAAAAGGAGTAGGCTGTATTACTAATGCCTTAAGATGGCTTTGAAATTGTATTAAGAATCAAATTCTCATTAGTGGTATTATTCAGTAAGATGTATAAAAACACTTTTCCCAAAAATTATTTACAATGTATTTCCACAACACAGATTTACTGAACACATGCATTTGCAGTGAAATATATGTTACCCTTTCTTCCTTGATTAACCATTGCTATAACTGCAACATGCTGCATTAATTTTAAGGCTTTTAAAGTGGAAATTACAATGCCTGCTGTGATAATTGTGATACTACCCTAACTATGGCAATCACTTTAAAACTACTTCTTTGCTTATTATTAGCAATGCTAAGTGATAAAAAATAATTATATCAGGAGTATCTGAAAAATGATTGTTTAACAATCTTTAATATTCTGAAAAGCTCAATCTAGAAAACTCTCAGCACCATGGATTAGGATACTGCCTGATGGCATGGACTCTTCTAAATTTCCTCTAATTAAGTAAAATCCCCAGATGGTTCTCAATTAATCAATCCCCCCCCCCAACCACTGTTCCCCCTAGCAACCTCCCTTATAGGCAGGCTCACTGAACCAGTTGCCAGACCAGGCTGACAGCAGAATAATCAAGGTTAAGCAATTTCCTGGAATCAAATCAGTTCAGATTCAAGTCTGAAAGCTTTAGAGCTGTTTACATCTGGGCAACTGGTCCACCCAGAATGAGCCCACTGGGTTAAATTGGAAAGCAAGCATCCACAGTGAGGGCCAAGCGATCACTTCCTCCATCGTCTATAGGTCTGAGAAACTCCTATATAAGAGGTAAAATATCTTTTCCATGAGAGCTCATCTGAAACAAAGACCTGTCACTCTTATGTGCTGACAATTGATTTCACGAATGTAAATGTCTTACATTTTGTTTTCTTTTTAAAGAAAGTCAACTTATCTAAATGATGATTATTCTAGAATGTTCATAGTTCTTGACAAGTGACAAATGACAAAGAAGAAATGATAAACCAAGACTAAACATGGATAAAAATCAAATCATGACTTTCCTGCTTATCTATACATATAAAGAGGTAATATGCAAATTAGGCCTGGATGCCGTAACAGGTAACCACCAGACAGGAGGAGGTTGTGTGCGCAGGTGAGGCCCAGAACGGAGATGGAGACAGACACAGGGGGACCTGCTAGAGCCACCATGGCAGCTTGGGCAGCCCCGGAGTGGACACAGGCAGAAGGGCAGGGAGGGCCTGGGGTGGAAGTCAGGCATGGGTCCTGGCCACCCGTGGCGCCTGTCTGGTCTGACTCCCGTGGCAGGCGTGGGTCCCAGCCGCCCGAGGCACCAGTCCAGCCTGACTCCTGCGGCAGCCTGCAGGGTGCCTCCTCGCACTGCGGGAGGTGGGGCACCTTTTCTAGTTATCTTATAAACATCTGGGTTTAATTCAACCCAAAGATATACTGGAAAATCAACATAGGAGCATAAAATCCATTTAAAGTAACTGATTATGCAAGAGAAAAGATGATGTGAAATGCATACATAGATCAGTGAAATGCTTTTCATTGCTATCAAAAGGGCACAAAAGCAGGGTCTTAAAGAGGCTTGTGATCTGAAAATACTATTCATTCAGTGAGATTATCGATATCAGTCATCTAACCAAACCCATTATAGTGGCTGCCACAAAATGGTCAAGTAGTAACTACTGCATTTTTAAATGCTTCTTTTTAACAAATACTTAAGTTGAAGAATACCAAGAAATGAAATTGTAAAATAAATGCCTTGGGTGAAAAGTCACATGATTCTTAAGAAAGATTTTGTGATTTTCTTACACATGAGTATTAAGCAATGATTTCAATGTAAGGAAATAAAAATTAAACTGGAGGAGAGGTTAGATCTATTTTAAGGGCCAACTCTGAAAAGCCATGGAATAAAAAAAGGCTTTTAAAAGATTAAAAAACAAAACAAAATCACTCTTTACCTTGAAAGAGTCAAGACATAAACACTCTTCTATCAAGGACATCTTGATAGATTATATGCACAGCATGGCGCATAAGTGTTTGATCACAGGACAGATGAATGAATGGTTGGTCACAGCAAAAATAATTCCTTAGGAATTTGGCGTTTATACCTGATTATTCTTGTCTGTCAGTTGATCCAGAGTTTCAGATTGTTTCTCCATTGCTCGCTCTAACTTCTTATGCTTCAGCTTCCACTGCCTAATGGAATCCTGAGCTTTCAGTTTCAGCTCCTCTCTCCTCTTCTCTGCCTCCTGCCTCAGGGCCTCTGACTGCTGGAACTCTAGGAGGTACTGCTCCGCCTGCTTGGTTGCATCCTCAGCATGGTGCGTCAGCTCGGAGATCTGGTGATCAGCTTGTTTGCACTTGGCATCACACGTCTCAAAGTGATTCTGGATCTCCTTAAGTTGATCCAACATCTGTAGTTGCTGTTTTTCCTTGTTGTCCAATTCACGTGTTAAATTCTAGAAATAAAGCAGGTGAAATATTAGGTACAGATTCTTGTCAAAATTGGATGCATAATATATCAAACAAGAGTCTCTAATGTCACTGAAATGGGAATCATCTGCATGAAATTTCATTAGCAACCAATCTAGAAAAGTATCCTTTTCTTTTTATATATATGCTAGAGGCCCGGTGCATAAAATTCCCCCTCGGGGGAATGTCTGACTGCCGGTTTAGGCCTGATCCTGGGAATCGGGCCTAAACCGGCAGTCGGACATCTCTCTCACAATCCTGGACTGCTGGCTCCTAATCACTCACCTGCCTGCCTACCTGGTCGCCCCTAACTGCCCCCTCCCCCAATCGCCCCTCACTGCCTCCGCGTGCTGGCCTGATCGCCCCTAACTGCCCCACCTACTGACCAGGTCACCCCTAACTGCCCGCCACTGCTAGCCAGGTTGCTCCCAACTGCCCCCTTCCTGCCAGCCTGGTCACTCCTAACTGCCCCCCCCCCCCGCCCCGCTGACCTGGTCAGCCCTTACTGCTGCCCCTGCCAGCGTGGTCACCCCCTACTGTCCCCCTCTGCTGGTCTGATCACCCCTAACTGCCCCCCTGATGGCCTGGTTGCCCCTCACTGCCCCCCCTGCCAGCCTAATCACCCCCTACTGCCCCCTGCTGGCCTGGTCGCCCCCAACTGCACACCACCCCCCGCCAGCCTGGTCACCCTTAACTGCCCTCCCCCTGCCAGCCTGGTTGCTTCTTACTGCCCCCCCTGCCAGCCTTGGTTGCCCCCAACTGTCCCCCCTGCTGGCCTGGTCACCCCCAACTGCCCCCTCCTTGCCGGCCTGGTCGCCCTTCATGGCACCCCCCTGGCTTGGTCACCCCACGCAGCCTGCTGTTCAGTCATTTGCTCGTCCCTCACTAAACCCCCTGCTGGCCTGGTTGCCCCATGAAGCCTGCTTGTTCAGTCGTTTGGTCATCCCTCACTAACCCCCCTGCCGGCCTGGTCATAGGCAGCCATCTTGTAAGGGTGTGAGGGTTAATTTGCAGATTACCTCTTTATTATATAGGATTTTTAAATTGATTTCAAAAAGAGGAAGGAAGAGGGAGAGGGACAGAAACATCAATGAGAGAAAAACATCAACTGACTGCCATCTACATGCCCCCTACTGGGGACTGAGCCCAAAATCTGGGCATGTGCCCTAACTGAGAATCGAACGGCTGACATCTAGGTGCATGGGATGAAGCTCAACCAACTGAGCCACACCGGCCAGGCTATGAGTCCTTTTCTATATATTTTACAATCACATTAGTTGAAAATAATTTTTATAAAAATATTTTCTTTTTCCAACTACTTCATTATCCAAAACAGGGAAATATGTATTGTCCAAATGAACACCAATAAAATAGATAGAAGACCTTGTTGATGAGAACAACAATGTGCATTATTTTAATAAGACAGGATTTTGCCCAACTAAATATCAATGTTTTCAGATTATCATAGCAATCATGTAATATTTCACTTCCTAAAATTTTGTTAAAATAAAAATTCATACAAAAAAATGAGCACGATGACAAACAGTACAAATTACACTACATTTCAGAGTACAGTTAAAAGGTTCTAAATAAAGGACTTCAAGATAAATCAACATCCTATCTAATAAAAATGGAATATGCTAATCAACCCTCACACCATCGCAAAGATGGTGGCGCCCACAACCAATAAGGAGGGAATATGCTAATTGACTGCCACACCCTCAAAAATGGCAGTGCCCACATGCAACAAGATGGTAGCGCCCAGTCCCCTCAGCCCCACCGGGGCGGCAGACACACAGCAAGGCTGGGCCCTTTCCACATGCCTGCCTCCGGAGACCCCCAGTCCCCTCAGCCCCTCAGCCGCCCAGGGCCGCCCGAGGCGCAGGTAACCAGGGCCGGCCAAGGCTTGTGCTGTCGGCAGTGGCAGCAGCAGAGGTGTAATGGGTGTCGCCTTCCCCTGATTGCCAAGTCACCTCCTGTCCCTAAGGCCTCCCGGACTGTGAGAGGGGCAGGCCGGGCTGAGGGACCCCCCTCCGTGCACCGGGCCTCTAGTCCTACCTAATAAAAGAGTAATATGCAAATTAACCATCACTCCACGACCAAGATGGCAGCGCACATAGCAGCCAGGGCAGGATGCTGGCAGCATCACCCCAGCAACATGAGCCCAGCAGGCATTGCTGTGTCAACCTGGAGCAGGCAAGCACCCAGCAGGGCCTACTGGCGAGTCGCTGGGCATGGCAGGTCTCCGCGGCAATCTGTGAGTAGGCAAGCGCAGCCCAAAGGCAGCGCCCAGCAGGGCCTGCTGGTGGGGCGCCACAGGGACCCCCAAGCAGGCAAGCGTGGCCCGCAGGCAGCGCCCAGCAAGGCCTGCTTGCCCGTTGCCATGGTGTGGAGCAGGCAGGCCCTGCAGAGAGCAGAGAACCATGGGGAACAGGCCTGAGCCATCAGTAGGACATCCTCTCAGTGCTCCTGGATTGGAGAGGGTGCAGGTCGGGCTGAAGGATCCCCTCTCACCCTCACCCTCCCCGTGCACAAATTTCATGCACCAGGGCTCTAGTCTATAATAATAAAAGCATAATATGCTAATTAGACTTACAACCTTCCAGGTAAAGCTGGGCTGCAAGGGAAGCCTGGATCCTGGGTGCCTGCCAGCAGCCAGAGGGAAGACCAGGTCCCGGGAGCCAGAGGGAAGCCCAAGTACTAGGTGCCAGAAGGAAGCCGATACCGGCATCCAGGGGAAGGAGGGCCTACTCTTTCACAAATTTTGTGTATTGGACCGACCTCTAATACTGTTATAAGTTGATGGACTTATCTCAAGCTTACATGAATCACTGTAGGATAGATTTTTAAATAAACTGAAATTTATTTGAAATATTTATTTAATCCATAATATAACCCAAGCTCTTAAAAATCTAGCTTCCCTAAAGCAGAGTTGGTCAATAATACATTTAGAACTTTCACTAAACCATCATGATTCATACATATTTTCAATTTGAATAGAATAGGTGCAGATCTAATGTTTAAAATTTTTTCATTGATTTTAGAGAGGAGAAGAGAGAGAGAGAGAGACAGACAGTGAGAGGGAGAGAGAGATCAATGTGAGAAAGAAACATCTATGGGTTGCATCCTAGGTGCACCAACCAGGTATCGAACTCTCAACCTGGGTATGTGCCCTGACCAACTGAGCCATACTGGCCAGGGCATGTAGATCTACTTTTAACTTTAAAAATGAGAGGACAGTGCTTTTATATAACATTTCATACAAGTAAAATTATATTGTAATCATTAACATTAAGGCACTATTGTAAAGCTTTGGAAGGGAGTGACAAATTGAGAAATAAGTGCTTACAATGTGGCCCAGAAGCTGCTCTTCTTGCACCTTAGTTTCCAAATACCTGGGATGACAAAGTTAACATGACAAGGTCATGTGTCCAAATAAGATGGGGTTCGGGAGGCTAAGATGATGCTGCGAGCTGAACAAACAATAAATATCATCTGCACTGTACTAAAACACCTACAAATGGAGACTGGAAGCATTTACCAACTCCCTCAGGCTAATGGAAGATTGTTCAGTCCCAGATTGCGTTATTCCTGAACTATGGCTTAAATAAAGTTTCTCTCTTGATTAATGTTATGGTTTGACATTATGGCAAAGTTACAAAATAATGCCTCGAAAACAAGCTTCATTTTCTTAGCAATAGGTTCGCTTTGCTCAGTTTGCTGAATTCAGTGCAGCCTGGAAGAGATGAGTCACTTCTTTGTCCATGCAAACACAACAGTAAATTGAAAACTGTGCACTTATTTATGTGACAGATTCTAAAATGAGATCAGAAAACCCTCGTGATAGTGGTTTACCCTCCTTCCCTTACTTAAAAGTTTTACCACTGTGTTGTAAATTAACTTTATTAACAAGCAGTAATCATGAGAGGTATCCATTTTTCCCCCAACAAACCCTCTGTGTTAGGCACATATGGAAAGGTTAATAAGACCTGGCTTCAACACCACAGAAGCTAATCATCTAAATGGGAGCTATTCACAGCAAAATTACAACATGGATAGTCCTGGGTGCTAAAATGTGATAGACAGTTACCTGAAGAGGTCTATATTCTACAGTGTGGCTGGGGAGGGATTCTCCTGGGAGGCGACATATGAGCCGAGATTTAAATGAAAAGGAGCTAATAATACTAATAATAATAAATAAAAAATTACAGCTGCTACTGAAATATATTGAGTACTTGAGTAGTGCAATGAATTATGTAAATTTTTTAAACAATTATCTCATTAGATCCCACCACAGAACTAAAGCAAGACATAATAGCATGAATGAGAGCCACAAAGTGGGCCATTGGTGGCTGTTTGTAAAGAGTCATAGTTCAAGAGGGCTAAAAAGACATTGGAAAATAAGGTCAGAAATTGGGTTGGAGGATGCTAATCCACTGTAAGCTTTCAAAGGGTTTTTCAGTAAGAGAATAGCATGACCAGATCCATGTTTGAGAAAGATTAATTATCAAAGGACATTATGCTAACAATAGGATATTAAAATATTATGATGACATTAAAAATAATTGAAGATCATCCTTTTAAAGCAGGAATGGACTTTTAGAACCAATTCTTCTCTTATCTGAATTCAATTTCAGCCATCAAATTCAATGAAGCTGGCTTATAACAGATAAGAACCAATGGCATTTAAGAGACTCGAAAGGAAAAGAAGGAAAAAAACCCTTGTCAGTCTTTCTGAAGAAAATACAGGTATGTTTCCATTCAGTCCAATACATATTTACTGCACTGAGCAACATCCAAGGGGCTGAGACCCGAAGATGAGTAAGACGGTATGGTTCTGCATTCTACTGCTCCAGAGAACCACACAGCCTGGTTAGGGAGACAGGCACATAAAGTTATTTTTAATACACGTCATATACATGAGCAATTCTTTCTTCTCCATCTCAAATTTTGTCTCTCCTCCCAATTTATACAGCCTAATCTATACTTACATCTATTTCCCAGTGTTTTTAACTGGTTATATAATGTTTTATAACAATGATTATTTTTTCCTCCAAAAAAAAAAAAAAAAAAAAAGAGCCCTGAGCTAACATCATTAGGTGGTGGCTAAGGGAACAAAAAAGAAGATAATTCAATAGTTACTACTGAAAGTAATAAAGAGAAAGACAGAGAGAGAAAGAGAAGGAGGTACAGAGAAGAGAGACAACAGAGATCGAAAATAAATGCCCACGCCAGCCAATCGCAGAACTCACACACACCACCCTCCACCAAGGCAAGAGTGTGGCTAACCCTCCTGCCTTCTGATGCCCTTTAATGCCTTCTTTCTTGATTAAAGAGCCCTTAATATTGGGGTTAGTAGGAAAAGGGGGTTGATAATGGGGAAGAGGGGAAACATTAACAAGAAAATCTCTTGTTAATAAATAAGACACCTCTTCCAAACATTCACAAATAAAGCCTTTTGTGAAAATTCAAAATAATCTGATTTTGCAATGTTTGAAAAAAATAATCCCAAATTAGGGCCAAGCGATATAGAAATACAATCATTTGTAAAGCCTCTATTTACTAATGAAAAATTAGTGAAGAAGTCACTTGTTCAATTTTCCCAAACAGTTTAATAATATCTGAGAAAGCCCCCCTTCTAAATTCTAGGGGAAAATATTAGCTATTATAATGTTTATAATAGCTAGTCTGTCATTTTTAGACACACTGAATATATCTAGTGGAATTGTTGTAGGTATACACACATATTTTAGTATACTAGAGTAAACAGGTACACTGTAAAATTATGTGAGTTTGTATTATCCTCATTTTACTGAAAATAAAGAATTTTCCATTTCAATTATTATAAAGATTGAGTTTTTACATCTTGTCTCTGGCGATAAGTTCATTTTAAGCATACTGTTTTGGTGAAAACTCCTCAGTTGGAAACACAATTCATAATTATAGTATTTCTCATATAAAAACATACAAACCACAATAGAATGATCTATTTTACAGTACAGTTTCTAGAAACGCAGCACAGTGAAAAGCAGCAACTATCTGAGTGCATCAAAATGATACACTAAGACAAAAATGATGCTTAAAGCATATAGGCATATAAAGCTCAATTCTCTTTTTTTCCTTTCTTTATTGATTAAGGTATTACATATGTGTCCTTATCCCCATATTGCCCGCCGCCCTTGCTCATGCCCTCACCCCCTTGTGTCTGTGTCCATTGGTTATGCTTATATGCATGCATACAAGTGCTTTGGTTGATATCTCGCCCTAACTCCCACCCTCCCCTACCTTCCCTCTGAGGTTTGAAAGCTCAGTTCTTTACAAGAACAAAAACAGGGACATAAACAACAAAAACGCAAAGAACTAAAATAAAGCCAGTAAATAGCAAACAAGCCTCAAGCAGAACACCATTTGAAATATAATTCAATTAATTATCCTTAATACTAACTCTGTGAACAAGGAATAGACTAATTCCAGCCCAAAATATGACGTCCTTAAAGCAGGAACAAGATGAAAACACTGATTGAGAGAACAGGGACATTATATCCAAAATGAGATGCAAATACCCAGTGAGGAAGGTGGCTGACTCTTGCACAGGACAAAACAGTAACATTTTGTTTACATTTTTGGTATTGAAATTAAACTATTTTCCAGCATAATGGAACATTTTAATTCCCATGTGGCCAGTTAATTGCATTTATAGATTATTTAGTTTTAACTAAACTAAAATACACAGGAAGCTTAAAAAAAAAATCCCAGCCAAAAAAAAACCAAAAAACAAACAAACAAAAATGAATGAATATATAATGTTACTAATGGATGGGCACGTGTTTATAAATGTGATATTAGGATTAACATTAATTCAACCAGCATTCACTGAGTGTCAACTACAGGCACAGGCTGGGTTCGAGGGCTGTGAAAAATACAAGGCAGAGTTCTTTCTCAACTAAAGGAAACCTGATTACTGGCACTGTTGTGTCTGACCCAATAGCAGGCCTCTCTCCCCACCACCTGCTAATATATTCTCCTATTTCATGGAGGCTGCAAAACCAAAAGTGCAGCATTCCCTTGAGCTAGGTTTTGAGGCCAAATTAGATGCAGTGTAGAGAGAGACAGCATGTGGAAGTGAGGCAGGGACCATATACTTGCTAATGTAGCCTTTTGCTGCTGGCCAACGAGGTCATAGAGACATACTTTATTCTGTTCTGTAGTGAATCTCTACTTTCTTGGAAGCCTAGGCAGGGTCAGCTCTGCCAATAATATAAACAACTATTGCATAAAATACCTAGAGCAGTTCTATTTCCCACACTAAAAGCTAAATATAAAGTTTTGCTTTTACTGAGTAAACAAAAGAACTAACAGATTTAATAAGATTTCACCTGAAAGTCTCAGATTCTTAATTAAGACATGCCCCACTCACCTCTATTGGGAAATTAGCTCGACATATTCTTGCATGTTTTGATGAACTCATTCATTTTGGTATAATTTAGGTGCTTTATGAACTGATACTGAGAGGATAACTAATCAATTTTCCACAGTCAAGAGAACTAAGGCAAGTTTCTTCAAATAAAATAACTCAAATCAATCAAAACAAGTAGGGTAGTCCCAAAATATTCCTACATGTAGCTAAATTAGGGAATCATCCTATTTAAAACTTTTTTTAAAGTCACTGTTGGTTAAATCTAGAATATATACTGAAATCTGTGAGTCAATTATTTTTAACCCATGCAAAAACTCATATTAATAATCTTTAAAAAATGTTTCAAAACACTTAATTAGTTAGGGATCAGTCATAGAAGACTGTAGTAACCACATCACAAATATCCTTCCTTTAAAAATATAACCTTCTTTCTTTTCTATCAAACCAATTTTGACCACATGTACTATTATCACTTGTTTGCCAAATGAAGCAGAGATGCACAAAGAATATTAATTTCAAATAATAGGTTCCTCAGACTTCTCAATGATTAAAAATAATTATTTCTCCATAAATCCTATGAGAACATATCTGCTTCATACAACTACAATTTCCTTGTACTTTTTAATGAAACATAATACTAAGCTTAAGCAAAGTACAGAAAATAATGTTCAATTAATTAAATACATTCATCTCTTTGTGAAGAAATAAAATATTAACTTCTGTTTCATTAGCCATAATGTTCACTATGAGGAACACTTTAAATACACATTTCTTCAGATTGTTTAACTTAAAACACAAGGGAACATGTAATTAACATCTAGACCCCAGCAGCACACTAGGGAAATTCTGACCCTGGCACACAAATCCCAAAGTACATTTGTGTTTTCTTAATTTTTCTCACTCTATTGGACTATTAATTGTAACTCTGCAACTCTGATGTTTAACTAAAGTAGTCACTTTAAGAGGAGAACATTTGCATATAAATAGGACAAAACTGCTCTACTTGAAGCAGAATGGTATTTAGGACTGCTTTTCATGGTGGTAGAACAACCTGTGGATATACATCTGCTATGACATATGATAGGCCAAAGCAGGTATCAATGAATGATAAACACCTGTGTCTTACCAATTTTGATGTGGCAGCTGACAGGACTAAGATAAATTACATGGTTCAACTAAAGAAACATTTTATTTCTAATAACATAGTGAGGAGGAGAAACTAAATGTCACATAATATTATGGCTGTGCATTATTATAGAACAGCAATTTTCAGTGTGCAGGCCAACACTCTAACCACTTACCCACACTGGCCACCAAATTTTTCTTCTCCTTTGTATCTATTGGTAGAGCCCCTTCTTTTTTTTTTTTTTAATCCTCACCCAAGAATATTTTTCCATTGATTTTTTAAAATATATTTTTATTGATTTCAGAGAGGAAAGGAGGAGAGAGAGATAGAAACATCAATGATGAGAGAGAATCATTGATTGGCTGCCTCCTGCATACACCCCCCTGGGGATTGAGCCCACAAGGGCATGTGCCCTTGACCAAGAATTGAACCTGAGACCCTTCAGTCCACAGGCCGACGCTCTTTCCACTGAACCAAACCAGCTAGGGCTCCAGTGATTGTTAGAGAGAGTAGAGGAGAGGGAAAGGCAAAAAGAAACATTGATGTGAGAGAAACACATTGATTGGTTGCCTCCTGCACGTGCCCTGACCAGGGCCTGGGCTGGGGAGGAGCCTGCAACCAAGGTACATGCCCTTGACCAGAATCGAACCTGGGACCCTTTGGTTCGCAGGCCAATGCTCTATCCACTGAGCCAAACCGGCTGGCTAGGGCTAGGGCCCCTTCTTGTTCCTAATGTTGATTATGTATATTGTCTCTCTTTTAATTTTAAAAGTAAATTGCATAAATTTTACTTGAGTGCAAAAAAACTTTTTGTTCTCAATAAAAATAAATAGGACAATGCATTTGTTTAGGAGCAATGTGGCTAAATATGATTCATTGGTTACTTTTTTTTCAGTGTAGCTTTAAAGGTCCAATAAAGTTCTTCTCGTGGCACACATAAACTAACTACCAAAAGTCTCAGTCAAGGGCACCTACCTGGGTTGCAGGTTTGATCTCAGCCCCAGTCAGGGTACGTGCAGGAGGCAACCAATTGATGTTCTCTCACAGCGATGTTTCTCTCTCTCCCTCTCCCTCCCTCCCTTCTACTCTCAATAAAAATCAATGGAAAAAATATCCTCTGGTGAGGATTAACAAAAAATAAATAAAATTATAGAGAATATCAAGTCATTATATTGATATTAATTAGTGGTTGTTCTAGATTAGCATTGTCCAGTAGCACTTTCAGCTTTCAGCAGTGATGTTTTATATCAGTGTTAGCCATATATACCTATTGAACACCTGAAATGAGGTCAGTGTGACTGAGTTTTTCATTTTCATTTTAAATCTTATTTAATTTTAACTTTACCATACATAGAACTCAGTAGGTGGCATTGTGACTGGATGGTATGAAATTGGGTTGGAGCCATGTCTTGAATTCTCATTTGTATAGAGAGCACATGGTTTTGCTTTGTCTGAATCTTGAGTGGCTGATTAAAGAAACATCCCTTAAAGCTATCCCTTTGTATGTCTACTGAGTTAATAAATAGATTATTATTATTTTTCTTTTTATATTGTGGAAAAATGCACATAACACAAAATTCACCACCTTAGCCATTTTTAAATTTATAGTTCATTGGTAGTAAAATACATTTACATTTACATTATTATCTTCATTCCCTGATGATTTTTGTTCTCCCTTTCACCTTCAAAAAAATTACCTTTAGTATTTTCCTTAGTGAAGTTCTATTGAAACTGAATTCATCAGTTTTTGTTGTCCAGAAATACCTTCACTTCACCTTCACTTTTGAAGGATATTTTTAATGGGTATGGATCTAGGTTGGCAATTACTTTCTTTTAGCGCTTTGAAGATACCAGAAAGTTTCCATTTTGATCTTTTAAGGTAATGTGTCTACTTCCTCTTCTAAATGCATTTGAGGTTTTTCTCTTTCTCTTTGGTTTTACTAATTTTAATGTGATATATCTGGTTGTGATTTTCACTGTATTTGTCCTGCTTGGGATTCTCAGAACTTCTTAATTATGTGGACTGCTGTCTATTCTCTTCAAATATTGCTTCTGTTCCACTCTCTCTTTGGCTTTTAGAATCCCAATTACATACATATTAGAACTTCAGACCTTTTCACTATGTCCTATATAGCTTTTACAAACTTTTCTGTACAGTAGGCCCTCAAATACTATCATTTTTTTTTCAACATGTTTTGTTATAATGCTGATGAGATGCTATAGGAACTTACTCCTACTTATAGCAATTAGCCTACGGTTAAACTGATTTCATTATACTAGTATGTTGTTTCACTTAAAGTCACAGAACCTATTGACACCATTAAGTGATGTGCACTTACTATATTTTCCATCTTTTTGACTCTCTGTGATTCACAGTGGATATTTTCTTCTAACCAATACACTATTTCTCCCAGAGAGCAAGACTTCCAGAATGGCAGTGTAAGGAGCTTAAAAGACCCTATTCCCAACAAAATGACCATTCAACTGGTAAAAATCATTTAATGCATCTGGAAATTATCCTAAGGGCACAGAACAAATGGAGAAACATTTATTTAAAAAAATCTATTAAATCTTGGTGAGAATGAGAGTCTGTGGCATCTGAGCTGCAACCCGTTCCCATAGCTCCTTCCCCAGCGCAGTGTGACTGAAACTACTCCAGCCAGGTACAGCCAAGAAGACAGGCTTACTCTATGCCAACCCCTAGTCTGAGCTACAGATTCACCCTCAGAGCAGTAGAGCCCCTGGTCAGTGTTGCAGAAGCTCTATTTCAAACAAGCACAGCCAAAGGACTGAGGTTCCCTTCCTTCAATAGGCCCCATTTGTAGGCACAGTAGGTCTACAGTGAAGGTTCCATAAGAGAACGGGCAAGTTGAAAAGGTCAGAGACCACCTTCCACACCAGCACCACATTTGAAGAGCTGTAGTGTCCTCCAGTGGGAAGCAGGCTACAGTCCCTGAACTCCACTCCACTGCAGTGATGCAGAGGCTCTGGTGAGAAAGAGAAATGGTCTTAAAAACTGAGAAGAACTGACTTTCTTTGTAACAGAGCATTAGGAAATTCATGCCTAAGGCTGATATCAAAAACAATGGAGATTTTGGGGGTGAACATAATTTCCATAGTACTAGTAGCAACCAGTGAAATGACATATCAGCTATAATTTTAATAGAGAAAATCAAGGGAAAAGACAGCTAAGAAGAACCCTCTTGGGATCAGAGAATGCCCCCAAAGACTGATAACACCCTACACCAGAAAAAAAAAAAACACACACACCCAAGTCTAATTGAATCAGACTGTCAAAAATAAAAATAAAAAAGAACAATAAGCTAGCAATTAGCAGAGAAGCTAAAAGCTAGATATCAACAGACTCAGACTAGCCAGAGGTTTAATTGGGAAATCAGGAAACTAGACAGAGAGAATCCAGCTAAACCCACAATCATCCCTGGTAGCCTGAAAGAATGCCCATACATCAAAGCACAGTATTCCATTGTGTAGATCAGAGGTCCTCAAACTTTTTAAACAGGAGGCCAGTTCACTGTCTCTCAGACATTCCACACATGCGCACTGCGGGCCCGGGATGAGTCGGCTGCTAAGCAGGAGAGGCAGCGGAGGCAAAAACACCCGGCGGGCCGGATAAATGTTTTCAGCGGGCTGCATGTGGCCTGCGGGACGTAGTTTGAGGACGCCTGGTAGATGTACCACAGTTTTTTAATGCAGGGACAGAGAAGCATATCGATCAGACTGATAAACCTAGGGGAGGGTGGGAGTAAAGGGGAGAGATCAACCAAAGGACTTGTATGCATGTCTATAAGCCTAACCAATGGAAACAGGCACTGGGGGGGTGGGGAGGGGGGTGAGGGCATGAGTGGGAGGTTGTGGGGGCAATGGGGAGATAAGGACACATATGTAATACCTTAATCAAAAAAAAAAAAAGACTGCACATACCCAAGGCTGCATCCTCTGAGAAGTGACTGCACACTATAGGAGAAAATAGGTTTCACTGAACTACCCCAGACAATTCACTAAACAAATTAAACAAAAAAACAACAGGCCCCAGAAATGGGGTGTGAATCAGTGTCCAGACATAATGCACTATATTGTATTAACAAGAAGACCTCTTCTCCACTAGATTTGACAAATTTAGCCTGTCTATAAAGTTTTGCTGCCAATATTTATTTTCTTTATAATCTAATCTGATTAAAAATTATTTAGTACTCGGATAATACCTTATTTTACAACATGCACCTAGATAAGGACGAAATCTATACTAATAAAAGGTTAATATGCTAATTAGACTGGATAGACTGGACATCTTCCAGACAAAGCCATGGTGGCAGGGGCCGATGCAGAGGCGGTTAGGGGTGATTAGGCCTGCAGGGGAGAGCGTTTAGGGGTAATCAGGCCAGCAAGGCAGAGTGGTTAGGGGCGATCAGGCTGGTAGGGGAGAGTGGTTAGGGGTGATCAGGCAGGCAGGCAAGTGAGCGGTTAGGAGCCAGTGGTCCCGGATTGTGAGAGGGTGCAGGCCAGGCTGAGAGAGCCCCCCTACTTCCGTGCACGAATTTTGTGCACTGGGCCTCTAGTTATTAAGATAAAAAGAAGTACAACAGTGATCCCGTTGAAATTAGCTAGTTATTAATAATAGAAAAGGAGCAAAGGGAAGGCCAGACATTATAGGCAAGTTTCCTGCAAATCACTGGGAAAGGGACTGGACAAAGGGAAGATAGATGCATACCCAGTAAAGTTGGGGTGACAGGCAATCATACCAGGGGAAGAGGTTGTTGGCCAGAATGGGCATGGCCACTGCAAGCCCTTAAAGATTTGGGATACTTAACCCCTAAACAAAGAAATTTTTGCTCTCAGGAGACAAGTTTTCTCAAGGAAACTTGTCTCCTGGCTTGTGGGGTTCTTTTGCTACTACTTCTCTGCATTTGCCCATATGGCCCACAGCCATAGGGACCCCACCCACAATGGACTAATAGACTGTAACTACCCTGATGCTGAATTGGACCCTGCTCCAACATTGAAAGGAAACTCTGGACATTGGCTTTATTTCTACCTTTACTGAAACTCCAGCTACAATTCTTCTATGACTGGACTAAGGAAAATGGGATTTTAGAAACCGAGGGAAGCAATTCCATAGAAATAAAGCTTTCTACCATATCTCATCCTCCCATGGGGGTCTCTGGAAATTATTATTCCAGGGGCACCCCAAGAACCCCACTTCCAACGCAGTGGAAATAGGAAATTGAGACAGGGTAATTAAGATGACTAAGACCATAGGCCTTTATGAAGGGTTTCAAAGTAGTATTGAAGGGGGCATTATTGCATAGTAAAGTAGACAGCTTTATATAAGAAATGCAAGAATCAAAAGAGTTTTACCACCCTAACTGGTTTGGCTCAGTGGATAGAGCGTCGGCCTTCAGACTGAAGGGTCCCGGGTTCAATTCCAGTCAAGGACATTTACCTTGGTTGGGGGCACATCCCCAGTAGGGGGTGTGCAGGAGGCAGCTGATCGATGTTTCTCTCTCATCAATGTTTCTAACTCTCTGTCCCTCTCCCTTCCTCTCTGTAAAAAATCAATAAAATATATATATTTTTAAAAAAGAGTTTAACCTAAAAACATGGTAAAAGGACCCTTCCTTCAGTTCCTACTGTACTAATCATTTTTAAAAAGTTACTATCAAGCCTGGCTAGCTCAGTCGGTAGAGCATGAGACTCTTAAAAAGTTACTATCGATTAGCATTTGTTCTCCACTACCCTTTCTCTTCTTAAAAGTAAATGTTGGCATTAAGTCCCAAGTTTATGCTAATGTATAATCATGTCAGTTGTCACTCAATTATCACTTTCAACAATTAATCTAAATTATGTACAGCACTTTGTTTTTTTCTTTCTTTGAAGTTCATTGAATTTAAAAGTCAAATTTTTTTCCAAGAAGAATAAATTGATGGAAGATGGAGGCTGAGATTAAATCAGGGGGAATCATTGATCAAGGATGCTTGAAATTCTTATGAATACAAATGGCCTATCAAGGTTAATGAGGTTCAACTCAAGTTTAGAAAGGGGGGAAAATGCACTCAGTATTTTCTACGCACATACAGATTTAAAAACTTAGGTACAATTTGAAAGGTAAATTATGCAAACTCAAACACAGCTTTCATTTGGGTTTTTTACAAGCTATTTTCACTGTTTTTCCACCAGTGTAAAATAACTGCTTAAAATATATATTCTGGATCAACAAAAACTAATGCAATTAGTGAGAAAGAGCAAAGGTCCTCTTGAATACTGACAACTCTTCCAGAAATTATGTGCTTTTAAGGAATGACTGGACAACAATGTTAGCTTTAAAATATAACCATAAAAAATGCTCTTTAGTATTTTATTTCAATCAACAATCATTCATTCAGTGCCCAATATGGGTAAGACACTAAAGGAGAGCACAAAGGGATTCAGAGGCAAGACCTGGTCCTTAACCCACACTCATCAATGATCTGAAAAGAGATGTCTTTAATTCATAAGTGGCTCCCAGAATGCCACTATTTTGAATTGTAACATCAATGCATACTGGTAAATGGCCAGGAGCAAAATCTTTGCACAGCAACGTATCAAAAGAAAATGTAAACAGAAGATTGAGCATCAGAGTGAAAGCAGAGAAGATTGTTAGAAAGACCAAAAAAAAAAAGTCAGTTCAACACATTCCGGAAATGAAGAAAGAATCTGGTGAAGTAAACATGATTTCTGCTTACAAGAACTCTGTAAACAGAGATGGAGGGTGGGGAAGCTTTACCATAGGCATGAACAAACAGTCCTTTAGACATCATTTTTCTCTGATTCTGTGTTCATCAAGCAATTTTTTGGTTACTAATTCAGCTTTCCAAAACCCAGGTATAGAAAATTAAGAGACTAGTTCTCTGCATAGGAGAATAGTAATTAAATACCAGTATAGGCCTCCAGCAGGGTACATCAATGAGCTGGCACTCTTATATATTGCTCTCTTGTGAGTTTTACTGTTAATATGAACCAGACTCCCAGATCACATTAATTCTAGGACACAGAAAACTCAAGTTTCCAGATGTGAGGATGAGGCCTTCATGCACAATGTCCACTAAGGTAAGGAAGGACATCAGAGTTTAATCTGTCTTCATACCAGGGAAGCTTTCTTCTGCAGTCCCATTTCTCCTTTATTTCAACCCATTTTTAAATCTTAAAGAAATATCCCAGATGACTTTAATACAGTGTGAGAAAGATGCCATAAGAACACCAGAGATGTGGGCAAAGGATGGTTCAGGAGGAAGGCTTGTAATTGATATAATCCAAGAATGCTTCAGAAAGAATAAGGTTTAGGCTTGCACAAAAGAAGGACATTAGAAAAGCAGTGGATAACTGGAACAAAGAAAAAACAGATGGGATTAGGGAAGTTTAAGAAAAAAATTAGTTGACAAAACTGTGTTTGAGTTTCTGTAGGAGAGGTGTTAGAAAGTCAAGTAAAGGATAAAGACAATGATCAAACAAACTAAAAGGCATGTAACTATATAAATGTTCTTCAGCCTGACCAATAATCTCATTCTGCGCATCTTATTTATATTTGGCCCTTAATAAACAACTAAAGAAGATTAATTTACATTTTTTATAGAATGTATAAGACAATACCCCATATAACCTAAAACTTTCTAAAAATAAAGCAGAGATTACCAGAAATGCTTTTGAATTAAATTTCAATAAAATTCCCAAATGTTGGGAGTTAAATTGATCCATGATTTATCTCTCACAAAGTCTACACTAGATTTCACTAATAGCTTGGGAATAAAGATATTCAATGGGCCTCCACAAGGTATGAAATACAAACAAGTCATAATCGTGTCACTAAATCTGAAACAACTGATGTAATTTAATTATTTCATTTTGGAAAAATAAGAAAAAAAATAAAACTGGTTAATAGTTATTTCTTCCAAGATGAACGATGTCTTTTTATTACTACCTTTTCAATGGCAACTGGGGAAAAACTTTTATCATCCAAAAGGATTTTGAATTAGATGAGACAAATTCAAAGAATTTTCTGCATCAATTTTAGAAAGTCACCTGCATAGGGAAAAGGAAATCTACTAGGTTTTTGTTCACTGCTATGTCACTAGCATTTAGAATAGTACCTAACACATAATAGACAGTCATTAATTATTTGATTTGTGAGTAATGTTCAATCTCTCTTTCCAATTGTTTTTCATATTCAAAGATCTTTTTTCAATTTATTCCATTAGTGGTAAGTGAAACACACATATAATGGAAAGGAAGGAAAGAAGAAAGGGGAGGGAAGGAGGGATGGAAGGAAGAGAGACCAACATGTGGTCATAAACAGCTTAGCAATGAGATTTTCTACCTTTGATCTGCATTAGTATAGTTTTTTAAAAACACTTAATTTTGGCAAAATAATAATATTTTAGCACTTTTGTCAGCAGGATCAAAGGCTACAATAATATCCATGAAACAAACTTTAAAAGCCCTACAATTACAAATGTTCTGAGAATATTTCTGATAAGAAATTATTAAACATGTAGAGGGCTTTGCAAAGAGTATGTCAATATTTCATTATCTTTACAATTTGAATCTTGAACCAAATCTAAAATACATTTTCTATTGACTCAATGACAAGATGAAAGAGAAACTAGACTAGAGTCACATTAAATATTTCCTTTGGATGATATAAAGTTTGATGCTTTTAACAGCAATTTTCTAACTTTTATTATAATTTAGGAACTCTTCAAATGTGGCAACTTATTACAAGTAAAACACAGCTTCACTAATAAAACCACACAGAGGACTGATACAGATCTACTAGTACTTCCAAGTGCGTCATCCATGTTTGACCTAATTTGCATAATGATAATTGAAATTAAGCCATTTTCTTTAAATGAAGTTCTTTCCTTTGATTTTTAATATTTTCTGATAATTACCCCATCTGTGCCAGAAAAAAGGTGAGCAGGAAATGGTAGCTGCCTACTTACACTTCACTCATGGTTACATCATTCACAATTATTATACAATCCTGGATTAATATAGACATCACAACTCTCCCTCATGCAGAACAGCTAGAGATTTGAAAGCCTGTATGGTTTCAAAGATGAAATGTCAGTAATACCTTTCTGCTGTGCCCTCTGCTATTTTCACCCCCAAAATAAATGATACTTCACTGTTCCTTCAGAGAAGAATGGTCCCTTCCATCTGTAGGAAGAGCTCAATTGATACTAGAACAAAAATATTTTCAAGTTTAATAGATTCCTGTCTGTGAGATCCAAATGAAAAAGAAATGAATCCATAGAAATTTCTATATAACTTTACATTATCTATACCCAAACTAGCATTCATAAAATATCACAATCTATAATAATAAAAGCATAATATGCTAAATAGACTGGACATCCTTCCGATGAAGCTGGGGCTGCGAGGGAAACCTGGGTGCCAGCAGCCAGAGGAAGGAAGGCCTACTCTTGCATGAATTTCGTGCATTGGGCCTCTAGGCATCACATAAAATATGCATTAAGCAATTCTGTGAAACAAAACTAAAGTCCTTTGAATATGGCTTAAAACCAGCAAAGTCACCTCCACTTGTGCTGCCAAATGTGCTTTCTCCTGGTCTTTCCGCTCCATGGACCGCTTCGCTTCTTCCAGCTCAGAGGCCATGGCACTGAAGCTCAGCTGGACTCTTAGCTCCGACATCTGCTTCTCCAGATTCTCTTTTTCTCGCTCAACACCTTCAAAGAAAAAACATAAAGCTTGATGGCTGTTCTTTATTCTCAGAAGAATGTACTTTCAAATGGTACAAAGCCTTGATGTTTTAATATTCCAGCTAACATAATCCACTTATTTAACACTGTCACTCAACAGACTTCATGATTTGTCAGTCTATTGTTCCAAGTCTCATGTAGTTTTCTACAATATTATTCCACTTTAATACTAAAACTTAAAATATTATCTGCTTTCCAGTACAATTTATTTCAGGAAAATCCTAAACCTTTCTTTTCCTTTCAGTTTCCTTACATCCCCACATTACCTTCAAAGTCTAACAAAAATTCTGAAAGAGTTTTCAACTTAGCTACTTCCAACTGAAGTTACTGAAGTTCACACAACAAAATACTTTTCTTGCAACATAAACACATGATGCTGTTCACTCTCTGATTGTGCATGACCAGTCATTTATTAATTCTGGGGACTACTACCTGAAATTATGTCACTGAACAATAAAAGTGACTTAGTATTTAGCTCAACATGAGACACTTGGTCTATGATGCAGAGCACACTTTAATACCATCATCTTCAAAGGTAAATAACACAAAGACCCTTTCTCAATGAGCTTGCAGTACAAGAATAGAATCAAGACATAAAGAACTTCCTTGAATCTAAGATGTCAAAAATTGGAACATATACATTTAAAACTACAGTTTTTCCAATAGTTTCCTTTCCAGAAAAGGAAAGATGGAAAGAAATACTACCAAATCAAATTTCTAGATCATTTATAAGACACATCCAAATTTTAAAAATATCAAAATGTTTCAAACAGAAATAGCGAAGTGTTTAAAATGTCCAATGTCCTTTGGATAGAAGGTACAGAGGCATTTTAATAGTATGATAAGAACACTGATAAATACTATATAGATATTCCTGTATAGCATAATGGTTATTATACAGAAATAGTCCAAAGAACAGAGTGATTAACTCTATCTTAGTGAAAAACTGAAGTAGGAAGAATTGGGAACTAAGTTAGATTTAAATAACAGATACTAAATTCCACCAGGCAAAGGAGATGCAGTTGGGGTGATATTTCAGGGAAAGAAAACAGCATAAAGCACTGAGATACAAAATTATATTTAATATTCAGGTAAATGCACATACAGTAGCTTTATGCCGCAGACACATATGAGGGAGGGGAAGAGGGTCAGTAGGGAATTAAGGCATTGTTAGAAAGCTTAGAATTTATCCTATAGATCAGGAATTAGCAAACATTTTCTGTAAAAGGTCAGATAATAAATATTTTAGCCATGACTTCTGGCACAACTACTCAGCTGTACCTCTGTATTGCAAAAATAACCTACACAGTACATAAATGATTGGGAGCAACTGTATTCCAATGAAGTTTATTTACAAAAGTCTGGATTTGGCCCATGGGCCATACTTGACCCACCCCTGCTAGGTCTACAACCTAAAAATAGGTGTATTTGTTTAAGTGTAAATGTATTTATTCATTTTACAACTATATGTATTCATTAATTTTATAAATGCTTTATCTCATTAATATCTATACTAATAAAATCCTAGGTGGCTCTTGCACCCTCGCATCATCACAAGATGGTCTCCCCCATGTTGTCACAAAATGGCTGCCACAAGATGGCCACCCCCACGTTGTCACAAGATGGCCACCCCCACGTTGTCATAAGATTGGCCACCACAAGATGGCTGCCCCCACATCGTCATATGATGGCTGCCCCCACATCATCACAAGATGGCTGCCACAAGATCGCCACCACCATGTCATCACAACATGGCCACCACAAGATGGGTGGCAGGGGAGGGCAGTTGGGGGCGATCGGAACAGCAGGGGAGCAGTTAGGCATCAATCAGGCTGGAAGGGGAGCAGTTAGGGGGTGATCAGGCTGGCAGGCAGAAGCAGTTAGGGGCAATCAGGCAGGCAGGCAGGTGAGTGGTTAGGAGCCAGCAGTCCTGGATTGTGAGAGGGTTGTCCAACTGCTGGTTTGGGCCCGATCCCACAGTCAGACATCCCCCGAGGGGTCCCAGATTGGAGAGGGTACAGGCTGGGCTGAGGGACAGCCCCCCTTCCTGTGCACAAATTTCATGCACCAAGCCTCCAGTATACGTATATGTGTACACATATAACATCTATATCTCCTAATATATATCTATTAATATATATGTTTTATAATATATAATAATATGTACATGAACAATAATATTAGTATGAGTATATGTTATATAAAATATGGAGATAATACATATGAATACATATATAAACACATATATGTATATGCATGTTTTATGAAGTATATATATTGGTGTGTAGACATAATATTTTGGTATGTTTCATAATATAGATACATATAAAATAGTAGCATGGCGCTACATATATATATATGTGTATATATATATATATGTATATATATATATACATATATATATATATATCATAGATATATACACATACCTACATATATAATGAAACATTAACCAAATTGAAATACTTAAAACTGAAGGTATAAAACATAAATAATGTCACAAACACTCCTCCCACGTCCAGAGGATTTTTCATACACTTCATTTTAAACAGTGATGGGTTAGTAAAGGATAGCAGTTAAGAGCTCAAGTTTGGAGAGAAAAAGATTTGGGTCTGCTACATGCCACAAATGTGACCTTAGGCAAGATACTCAGTGTTTTTTATGTGTTTTTTTAATAATTAAAAGGGAAACAAAAATAGTACTTTTCTTGTAGAGTAGTTGTGAGAACTAAAGGAGACAATGTAAAATGAGTAGTATAATGCCTTATATGTAGTTAGAGCTCAATAAATTATAGTGAGAGGTTTTAATCAAGAGAATAAATTGAATGGTTTGTGTGTTAGAAGGATACCTGTGGCAGCAGTAAAGAAGACAGATTACAGAGGAACTAGAATAAGACAAGTAAAGAGGGTAATTTAGATGAGATGAAGCATGCCTCCACTGGGGAAGTGGGAATGAAAAAGAGCGTAGGGAACATTTAAGAGATATCAGGATCTATAAATAGACAGGATATCAGGACAAATTAGATGGAGGGAAGAAGGAATAATTTTGAATTTTCTTTGTATTTTAGGCTTGGATATCTGGATAAAGGAGGATGCCATCAATTGAGATAGGAAACAAAACAGATTTTGAGGAAAAAATGAATTCAGATTTAAATCTGTTGACTGAGCAACTATGGAAGAGCACATAGAGATGTCCAGTGAGCAACCCCATTGGGAGGGCTGAAGGGTAGGAGAGGGAGTAGAGCAGGATGTAGTGATCATTTATAGGTGATAGTAAAGCAGAAGACTAAATAGAAGTAGTAAGTGAGAAAAGCCATAAGTAGGATTCTAGACATCACCAGCATTTAAAGGAAAAACTGTGAACAAAGGGGAAAGATTTGAATGGAAGGAATGAAAACAAAGCAGGAAAGAACAGGAGCTCTGAAGTCAGTGGAAGAGTTCCAAACAGGAAGAGCAAATAAACAGGGGTCAAGAAAGGTAAGTAATGGCAAGAATCCTTGAATTTGACTGTGGAGAACGTTAGTAAACTAAGCAGTCAATTTTAGAAGAAAGGAGGAAAGCCTTTTGTAGTGGGCAGAGGAACACACAGCAGCCAAAGTGTGACAATGAGTGTCATTTCTTATGTACAATTTCTAAAAAATAATACAAATCCTATCTAATAAAAGAGAAACATGGTAATTGGCATACAACTGCTACCCTTCCCATTGGCTAATCAGCGAGATATGCAAATTAACTGCCAGCCAAGATGGCGGCTGGCAGCCAAACAGCTTGAAACTAACATGAGGCTTGCTTGCTTCAGTGATGGAGGACTCCAACATTCCCCGCCTGCCGCTGCAGGCCTCTGAGCTGCAACTCTAAGCAACTATGTAACAAATATAGAAGCTAAACAAAACCCCAGAAACCTGCTTTAGTCCGCAGGGCTTCAGCCAGCAGGATCGCAACATTGTAAGCAAAGGCCAGAAACCTACTTTCAGCAGTGGAGGCCTAAGAGCTGGAGCCAAGCTTCAAAGCTAAAGCTAGCACAGAATAAAAAAAAAAAAGAAAAAAGAAAAAAAGGAGCGGTTGGGAGCTTCAGTCACCCCCAGCCTGAAAACGGCCCTCAGCCCGTCACCCAGACTGGCCAGGCACCCCAGTGGGGACCCCCACCCTGAAGGTTGTGTGACCAGCTTCAAACAGCCATCATCCCCTCACCCAGGCTAGCCAAGCACCCCAGTGGGGACCCCCACCCTGATCCAGGACACCCTTCAGGGCAAACCAGCCTGCACCCACCCGTGCACCAGGCCTCTACCCTATATAGTAAAAGGGTAATATGCCTCCCAGCACCGGGATTAGCGGAGCCGCGAGGCCTCCCGGCACCAGGATCAGCATGACAGGGGGCAGCGCCCAAACCCCCTGATCGGCCTGCAGCTCTGTGTGTGACAGGGGGCAGGGCCACAACCTCCCTATCCACCCTGCTCTGTTCATGACAGGGGAAGGCGCCCCAACCCCCTGATCAGCCCTGCTCTGTGCCTGATAAGGGGGAGCTCCCCAACCCCCTGATTGCCCTGAGGCTCTGTGTGTGACATGGTGCAGCGCTCCACCCCCCTGATCGGCCCTGCTCTGTGTGTGACAGGGTGCAGTGCCCCAAGCCCCCCCACCACGGGCCCTGCTCTGTGTGTGATGGGGTAGAGCCATAACCTCCCCATCGGCCCTGCCCTGAGTGTGAGAGTGGCGGTGCCCCAACCCCCTGATCGGCCCTGCTCTGTGGGTGATAGAGGGCGGTGCCCCAACCCCCTGATGGGCCCTGCTCTGTGCGTGACAGGGGGCAGCGCCCCAACCCCCTGATTGGCCCTGCTCTGTGTGTGACAGGGTACAGAGCCCCAACCCCCCTGATGGGCCCTGCTCTGTGAGTGACAGGGGGCAGTGCCCCAACCCCCTGAATGGCCCTGCTCTGTGCGTGACAAGGGGTGGCACCGCAACCTCCCCATCGACCCTGCCTTGAGTGTGAAAGGGGACAGTGCCCCAACCCCCCAATCGGCCCTACCCTGAGCATGACTGAGGGTGGCATCACAACCTCCCAATCCGCCCTGCTCTGTGCATGACAGGGGGCGGCGCCCCAACTCCCCAATCGGCCCTGCTCTGAGCCCGACAGGGGGCTGCACCTAGGGATTGGGCCTGCCCTCTGCCACTCGGGAGCAGGCCTAAGCCAGCAGGTCGTTATCTCCCGAGGGGTCCCAGACTGCGAGAGGGCACAGGCCGGGCTGAGGGACCCCCATCCCCCCTGAGTGCACAAATTTTTGTGCACCGGGCCTCTAGTATTTTATAAAGAAGAAAACTGTAGAATTGTTAAAAGAAGGTAAAGAAGGTCATTATTACATTAATAATAAAACTTTTGCCCTGGCCGGTTTGGCTCAGTGGATAGAGCGTCAGCCTGCAGACTCAAGGGTCCCGGGTTCGATTCCGGTCAAGGGCATGTACCTTGGTTGCAGGCACATCCCCAGTAGGGGGTGTGCAAGAGACAGCTGATCGATGTTTCTAGCTCTCTATCCCTCTCCCTTTCTCTCTGTAAAAAATTAATAAAATATATTTTAAAAAAATAAAATAATAAAACTTTTAAATTTTTTAAACCCTGGTAAATAGTTCAGAAAAGAGATTCTTCTAGTTCTTAAAGATTTACCCCAAAAATAACTAGATATTATGAGGAAATAAAAATTACAACAAATGTACCATAGAGTCTCTTTTTCTAAAAAAATGAGAGTCCCTATATGCATCATTACGAAAATCTGGCGAATAATCTAATATTAAAATAAACTCAAAAACAAAGTTTAATATATTTGACATTATATATACATAATAAATATATAGAAACATCACATAAAGCTTAGGCAAACATAATGGCATGAAAATATATTAAGATATATAACCCTGGCTGGTGTAGTTCAGTTGGGTGGAGAGTCATCCAGTACACCAAAAGGTCTTGGGTGCAATTCCCAGTCAGGGCACATACCCACATTGTAGGTTCAATCCCTGGTTGGGGCACACACAGGAGGCAACGGATCAATGTTTCTCTTCTCACATCAATGTGTCTCTCTCTCTCTCTCTCTCTCTCTCTCTCTCTCTCTCTCTCTTTCTCTCTCTCTCTCTCTCTAAAATAAAAACATATCCTCAAATGAGGATAAGAAAAAAAATACATACATATATATACTAGTATATTGATAGGTATGCTACAGTTTGCCATCCAGTGAAAGTTTTCTGGCAATGTGTAAATTCTAACATAGGCAACATACTGAGTTATGTGTAGGGAATATGAAAAAATATTTACCTTCCCTGACTTTGATAATATACAGCAAATGCTTACAAGAGTTCCTCCAGTAAGTTAGGCATTGGAATAGAAAATCTCATAATTAATGTAATTTCCAAGCCAAACAATCAGGACTAGTGTATTAGAAATCATTATAAAATCTCAATGTCACTATTTCTGTTTAACCTGAACTTTCAAAAAGAAATATATCTAGAATCACTAAACTCCACCACCGAGATCCAGACCTTCACTAACTGAAAGGCTATTCTAACACTCCTCAAACACAAAGTATTCCTAATTCACAAAGGAAAAAAAGTCATATGAGTCATGAGTACTTCTGCTATGTGATTAATTTTTGCCACCAATCTCCAGATAAAAAAAAAAAAAGGTAGATCTTAAATTTAATTGTAAATATAGAAAACTGAGATAAGACAAAGTAAAAAAGTAAAACATAAAGGTATTTTAAATTTAAATATAAGAACAAGTACACACACACACACACACACACACACATTTAGGCAAAGAAGTAGGAAACTGGAAAAATTCCACTACTGGCTTTGCTGGCCCTTTCTAAGAGAAAGCTCCATGACATAAACAGGTTTGACAACTGAAATGTGTTTAAAAATCAAACAGAGAAGACATTAAAATTGGATATTAAGTACAGCCAACAAACAAGTAAAATTTGAAATTAAAAACACAATACCATTTATACTAGCATCCAAAAGTTAAATATGTATGTATAAATCTAACAAAATTTATATGAGGAAAACTAAAAAACTCTGATGAAAAAAATCAAAAATGAACAAAATAAATGGAGAGATATTCCATGTTCATAGATAAGAAGACTCAATACTGTCAAAATGTCAGTTCTTCCCAACCTAATCTACAGACTCAATGCTAATCCCAACAAGTTATTTTGTGGATATTGATGAACTGATTGGTTATATGGAAACCAAAGGATCCAGAATAGCCGATACAATATGGAAAAAAGAAGAGCAAAGCTGGAGGACTGACACTACCCAACTCCAAGAATTACTATAAAGCTACAGTAAATCAAACAGAGCAGCACTGGTGGAAAAAAAACAGATCAATGGGACAGAATAAAAAGTGAACTGATCTTTGACAATGAAGCAAAAGCCACACAATGACAGTTTGAAAGATTCTAAATATACTCCTAGCATACGATCCAACAATCACACACTTTGATATTTACTAAAAGAAGTTGATAAGATGTCCACACAAAATCTGTACTCAGATGTTTAGTTTGCTCATAACTGGTAAAACTTGGAAGCAAACAAGATGGCCTTCATAGGATGTAAACTGTGAATGTTAACTGTGGCACATCTAGACAATGTTTAAAAGAGACAGAGAGAGAACTACCAAGTCATTAAAATACATAAAGGAAACTTAAAGGCACATTATTAAGTGAAAGAAGCCAATTTGAAAAATTATATACCAAATGATTCCAACTATATAAGAATTTGGAAAGGCAAAACTATGGAGACAGTAGAAAGATCAGTGGTTGTCATGTATTTAGGGGGAGAGAGAGAGATGAATATGTGGAACACAGAGGATTTTCAGGGCAATAAAAACTACTCTATCCTATATAATAAAAGCCTAATATGCCAATCGACCCAACAGTGGAACGACCAGCGGAACAACTGGGTGCTATGACATGCACTGACCACCAAGGGGCAGATGTTCAACACAGGAGCTGCCCCCAGTCTGCAGGCCCAAGGCCAGCCAAAAAGGGTGCAAGTGGAGCCCCCCAATCACCCCACTGGTCGCCTCACAGAGGGAGGCGACTGGCGTTGGCAGCAGGAGGCAGGGCTGGTGAGCGGGCGGCGCCAGGCCAGCCAAGGCGAGTGACATCAGGGGCCCTCTGATCGCCCCAGTAGTCACCCCACAGATCGGCCCTGATCGCCAGCCAGGCCTAAGGACCCTACCCATGCACAAATTTTGTGCACCAGGCCTCCAGTTATACTATAAAGGTAGTTAGACGTCATTATATATTTGTCTAATCTCAGAATGCACCACACCAAGAGTGAATCCTAATGTAAACTATGGACTTTGGAAGACAATGACACATCGGTGTAGGTACATCAGTTATAAAAAACTTATTCCTCTTGGGGGATGTTAATGGGGGAGGCTACCCATGTGTGTGAGTAAAGGGTATATGGGAAATCTCTGTACCTTTTGCTCAATATTGCTATAAACACAAAGCTAAAAAATAAAGTTTATTTTTAAAATAATTGGATACTACATTATTATCTTGTTTTAAAACCTTGTGGTAGATAAAGAAATAGATAAGATACCCTAACTGGGTAGCTCAGTTGGTTAGAGCATCATCCTGATATGCCAAGTGTGTGGTTAGGGCACATATAAGATGCAACCAATGAATGCATATAGAAGTGGAACAACAAGTCAATGTTTCTCTCTATCTTTCTATCTTTCAAATCAATTAAAAATAATAATAATAAAAAAGATAGGTTGACAAAAGCACAACATACAGGATGCAATTCTGAAAATGGCAAGTATTTTAAGAAAGATTTTTTTAAAACCCTACATATTTACAGATCAGAATTATACCTCTCCTAAACCTCCGGTCATCTCCTTGTTCATCCTGACGGTTTGACAGTTGGTTGGAAATCTGAGATACTTGATGTTGTAAACCCTTTCGATCACCTTCTGCTTTCATAAGTTGTGTACGGAGTTCTTCCACCTAAATACATATAGTCAAAATTAAGTTTTGAAAATAAAGAAAAAAGAATAATTGAACTCACAGATTATTTTCCTAGGGAAAAAGTTTACTTCTACTGGGCTGTGGCAAGCACAAGTTGAAGCCAAGTTAATTTCCTTGTCATGCCAAACCATGGAATAGTCTCTTGTTCCATTTCTTTATTTCTCTCGTTCCTTCCACAAAGAATGAATGTCTTTTCCCCTTCTCTGTGTCTACTGTGACAAAGAATTTGACCGCATTTTAATAAAACCTTTATTCGGACCTACTACTATTAACCCAAACCACCACCAATTAAATACTGTATGTTTTCATATTTTTCACTTCGTTTATTTCATGTGAACTTGGTCTATTGATTGGTAAACTGAAGAAAAATGATCACAGTTAGCATATTTTGATATCAAAGTACTGTTCCAAATAAATAAGCAATAAACGCTACTGAATAAACTGTAATCTCCTTGAGATCAAGGGCTATTTTATTCATCTCTGTATTTGTAGAGGCTAGCAAACTGCCTAGCACATCCCAGGTAAGTCCCCAATGAGCATTAAACAAGTTAGCAGTGGCCAAGAGTCAGCTAAAGTCACAATGACAACCCAAACACAGAAATCTCTTACTTCAAAAGATGACATTATAAAGTACAAGTCAAAGTTCCAAAAAAAAAAAACCCAGAGTGGAACTAAATACAAATATAAAATTCCAAAAAAGAAAGGCTGAACTCTGCCAACATTAATTCCAATGGACCACTGGCTGCAGAATAAAGCCAAGGAACATTTTTAAAGGTTTTGCAAAACAGGTGAGATAGTGTATTTTCAGCACTAACTGTCAAAATGTAATACCACTTCTGAACATCTATATGATTTCTGACATCTTTGCCTACCTAGTATATTATGTAATGAGTTATGTAACCCACATTTCAAAACAGAGGAAGGGACAATTGCACTTTATATTAAATACAGGTAGAGAAGCAGTTAGTTGGAAAACATAAGCCCTTATCCAACGTATGTAAGATAGCTATTTCAAGTTATTGAACTTTAAATATCAGAAGCGCCAAGCTCCCACTATGGGCTAATAAGCTGCAAAATCTTATGCTTTAAAAGTAAGCCTTGGGTTTGGTTAAAAGGGGGCAGATAGCATCTTGAAAATGTGGATACAAGACAATAATGCATACAAAGTAACCTGAACATGCAAAAGTCTGTTTTATGCATTTTGCTGCTTCCTTCACTCTCCAATGCCTCCTTGAGGAAAATTAAGCCCCTGGGAAAATTTTATCTTACACATCCAGTCTCACTTTTACATTGGTTATGCTAAGAGAGATAAGACCAAAGTTGGAGAAGCCATCAGCAAAATACACAGTCACAGTGGAAACTTGGGCTGGTGTTTTTCTCAGAATCTTCCTGAGGATTTCATCTTTCACTTATGTATACTGATATACATTCCTTAGAAAACAATTATTCAAGAGCTAGGTTTTTCCTTTCAAATGACATTTAATAAAGAAGGAAATTCAATCCTGATTTCATTTAAAAGCAGCTTATCATAGCTTGCATAGACCTACCTGATACAAAAGTGTTTCTCTGCTGCCTTCTGACTGATTCAGTAACCTTCGAGACAGTTCCAATTCCTGTTCAAGCTAGAGTGTCAACAAAGAATAAAGAAAAATGCCCAATGGGACACAAGTTCACTAAATTATATGGACACTTAAAGGGCAAAAAGAGGGGAAGTTTTCAGAAGAAAATATGGAATAATAAATACCTTGCTATAAACACATATTAATGTTTCCATTAAAATATGTTAACTACATAACAAAAAGTGAGCCAGACCATACTTCAAAAGGGCTGGGTTCTAAACGGTTCCATCCCAGCTATGACCTTGTTTAAATCTCTTTTCCTTAGGCCTCCTTTCTGTTGCCTCGAAAATAAGGATTGTATATTAAACAACTTCTGAAATTCCTTCCAGTTTGAAACCATTTTAATTCAAATTCTACAGCAATTCTGTCTTTAAATTAGTTCATGTATCATATGAACTGAATTAAAATAAAAATTTCAGAAGCCCAATGACTCAAAGTATATTTCGTCCAACTGATGATTATTATATTTTATATTCCTAATATTTCCAACATCCACAACATTCCTAAAGTTTTTAAATATCTAAGTTTAGCCCTGTCTGGGTGGCTCAGTTGGTTGGAGCATCGTCCCACACACCAAAGGTTGCAGGTTCACTTCCCAGTCAGTGCACATACCTAGTTGTGGGTTTGATTCCCTGTCAGAGCACATACATAGGTTTTGGGTTCAGTCCCCAGTAGAGGCACATACAGGAAGCAACTGATTGATGTTTCTCTCACACATCAATGCTTCTCTCTTCCTCTCCCTCTCTCTCCCCCCTCCCCGCCCTTTCCTCTCTCTCAAAATCAATAAAAAACATATCCTTGCCTGGCCATTGTGACTCAGCAGTTGAGCATCGATCTCTGAAGCAGAAGGCCACGGTCCAATTCCCAGTAAGGGCATGTGCCGGGTTTTGGGTTTGATCCCCAGGAGGTACAGGAAGCAGCCAATTGATGACTCTCTCTTATCAATGTTTCATTTATTTTTTTTCTCATCGATGTTTCTGTCTATCCCTCTTCCTTCCTCTCTCTCTAAAGCAGCGGTTCTCAACCTGTGGGTCGTGACCCCTATGGAGGTCAAACGACTCTTTCATAGGGGTTGCCTAAGACCATCAGAAAACATATATATAATTACATATTGTTTTGTGATTAACCACTATGCTTTAATTATGTTCAATTTGTAACACTGAAAATACATCCTGCATATCAGATATTTACATTACGATTCATAACAGTAGCAAAATTACAGTTATGAAGTAGCAACAAAAATAATTTTATGGTTGGGGGTCACCACAACATGAGGAACTATATTAAAGGGTTGCGGCATTAGGAAGGTTGAGAACCACTGCTCTAAAACATCAACAAAAAACATATTTTTTAATTTAGAAAAGAAAAGAAAAGGAGAGTGGCCAGACAATAAGGTAGCAAACAACCTGTACATGTTTCTAAGAGCAAGTAGCAAAGTGGCAGAACCTTCAATCCAAGTGCCTCCACATCAATCCATAAAGGCTTCATTGAGTTCTAACACAGGACCTCAGGCACTCAACAAATATCATTGGCCCCAAACAGTACTACTCTTTGAAAAATAACTTTCAAAATCTTACTTGGTTCTTCTCAGTTTCAGTTTGTCTTAGCTTGTTTTGCATTACTCCCTCATCATCTGTTTTAGCTTCTTGTTTCTTCAATGCCTAGAATGAAAGAGATGGGGAAATGTGTATCAGACAAAAATACATATAAAACTGAAAGACACTATTAGGACTTACTAAGAAAGGCAGAAAAGGATGAATATGAGTTGTACAACATATATAAAGGAATTACAACCTGCTCATTCACTGAAATCCTAAGAACATTCCAGTTAGAATCAAATATAAGCAAATTCCTAATCTTCCTAATCAATTTTCACTCAGTTTCACCTTTTCCCCATCTTTGGGTATTTTGTTACACAATCAGAAAGTGCAGACAGCTAACAGTCTTCTTGGAAACAAGCAAAGCTTACTGTCTTCTGAAATAATGGTATTTAAAAGTTGTATTATCTGCTCAACTATTTAGATATAATACTAAAAACTAGCTCACTCATTTTCCAAATTATGAAAAAAATCTCATCAAAGTAGAAACATGCTTGTTGCATCATTATTACACATATGACATTTAATCGCAACATATAACTGGCTTTTCAAACCATACTGCACACGGAGGGGGAAAAGCATTCTTTTCTACATTTTTCTCTCATTAATAAAATGGGGGGGAAAAACTAATACAAATGTCAAAAGTTAACCACAAAAGTGTTTGTTTGGGTTTGTTTCTATGTTAAATTTAAGTAAAAATTTATACTTGGAACAATCTTTCATGACATGTAAAAAGCATTCCATTTGTTCAAAAAATGTTTTGACAATCTTAGCATTTAGACTTAGAAGATGTCTATGTAGAGGCAATCCAAACTGAGAAAACCCGAACTGTCAGAAGTCTTTACCAACAGGCTCTACAGAAAAGCAATTTTTAGGCAAAACAGCAGAACATGTTAAAAACTGTCTTGATATAAGTATAATCAATCATATTCAATTTCATACACTTACATATCTAACAAATGACTTCTATGTGCATTTATAACATGCAATGGACTGTGCTTGGGGCTACTAATATGCATGTATATAAAACAACCATGGCCCCCTACCCATGAGATTACAGCTCTGCCATAGCTCCTACTCCCACTAATAAAAAGTAACTGAAGAAAGAAACATCATCAGAGATTCAGAAGCATGGAAAAACTGATGAATCTCAGAGAAAAGGCAGGGGTGGGGGGTGGGGAGACAGATTACCCAAAGAACTTATATGCATATATGCATAACCCATTGACACAATAATGTGGTGAAGGCCTGGGGGGTACAGGGGTGGGATGGAGGGGGTCAACAGGGAAAAAAAGGGGACATCTGTAATAATTTCAACAATAAAGATAATTTTTTTAAAAAAGAGATATCATCAGAATGAAAAATACTTTTGGTTGGAGTATAATAATAACACTTTTATAGCATTTACCATATCCAGGCATTCTGCTTCTCCTCACATATATTTTAAAAATACATTACATATATTATAATATAACATTTACTCTTTATGATAATTCCATGCGTTATTACAAAACCCATTTTATGAAGGGGGAAGTTGGAGTACAAGTCGTTGAATAACTTGCCCATTCTAACTAGGTCATTCACCTAGTTAGTGACAGAAACAGGATGTAGACTCGGGCTCTCTGAGGAAATAATATCAACCTTACAGGGTAGATATGAAGACTAAATAATTTTATACTTATAAAGCATTAAAAGGTACAATAAAAGACTATAATAATTACTATAATAACTATTGAATTGTTAACATTGATAAAGTATTATATTTATAATACTTCCAGTTAGCTATCAAGCGATTTTAATATTTGCTTTTGTTCTTTATTGTAGGGTAAAATTTGTAATAATATTTAATTCTATATATACATAATCTATTAAATTTTGACTTGGAAAATTCTCCAGTGAAGAAATTTTTCCATTTTACTAACTGGAATTAATCCATTTCTGTCCCTTTTTTATGATTTCCAAAACTCACATTTTTAAAATCCTATAACACTTTACATAAAAGGAAGTTACATTAACATTTCCCATGTGTTTGCAGACTTCATTTTGATTAAGTGCATTAATATGTTTAACTCACATTTATATGCTTAATTTTACTTACTTAGATAGACATTCAAAATAATCCTTGTTTATCCGGAGGCTTACATTTCCAGAGTAATACAAAAGCTTTGGTGTCGCTATGGTGTAAGCTTCAGAAGGCCAGAAACCTCGCCAAGATCACAGTTTACTTCTAACACAGGACTTGGCACATTTTAGGTGGCAAACATATATGACTGAATGGATGAATAAATATTCCTTTATAATCTCCGAATAGCAATTTCACCTTGCAGTTGGCTCAGCCAATGCTGTTCATCACATACATGTAAGTTTTCCCAATTTCTCCCACCTTTATTAATTGCCATATTTTCTCAAGCACCAAGTTGTTTTTCTTTATGGGAAAACAATTATCATGGTGGAGTAATATTGGAAAATAAATATTTATTTTGGGGTTTAAGTCAAAGAGTTAACCTTTTGCTGTTTCACAAGTCATCATTTTAGTCGTTTCCTTTTTTTAGAGAGAGAGAGTGGAAGAGACAGGGAGAGAGAAACACACTGATTGGTTGCCTTCTGTATGTGCCCCAGGAGGTGCGGGATGGAGCCTGCAACTGAGGTATGTGCCCTTGACTGAAATCAAACCCCAGACTCTTCAGTTCATGGACCGACGCTCCAACCACTGAGGCAAACTGTCTAGGGCTAGTCTTTGCCTTAGTAAGGAAAGCTCATGAATGAGTTCATTTTAATTTTTTTTATTTTTGAAATAATTTAAGTTTACAGAACAGTTGTAAAAATAGCTCCAAGTTACCATATACCCTTCAGAGTTGTTCCCTAAAATTAACTTATTATATGACCATGGTATGTTTATCAAAACTAAGACATTAACATTGTTGCAAAACCATTAAGCGACAGCCTTTATTCAACTTTCAAATGTTCTCTTTTGTACCAAAATCCAATTCAGGGTACAATGGAGCAGCTTCCAATCTGCAAAAGTTTCTCAGTCTGTGAAAGTGTCTCAGTCTTTTCTTGTTTTTTTGATCTCAACATTTGTGAAGAGATACTCCAAGTAAATTCAGGTCAGGTATTTTATAGAATTTCCCTTAATTTGGGTTTTTCTGATGTCTTCTCATGATTAGACAGGGCTCATAAATTTGGAAGGGGTATGGAGGATACAACAGAGGTAAGCAGCCTTCTCACTGCATCACATTACAGGGTACACAATATCAACGTGACTCAGGACTGGGGATGTTAACCTTGAGCGCTCAATTAAGGTAAGGTGGTAACTGCCAAATTTCCTTACCATAAAGTTAGTCTCCTTTCCATACACTATTTGTTAAAAGAGTCACTAAGCTCAGCCCATACTCAAAGAAAAAAAATTAAGCTCCACCTCCCAGATGGAGAGTTTCAAAGAATGTGTGGAAATATGTTAAAATCACCAAAGTAACTAACAAATATTTAACTAGATTATTTTGAGGCTATGCAAGTATCATTAAAGTTTCACCCACCAATTTTAGCTCAAAGCCAGACCAACTATAACACTATGAGTTCTTTTTGGCCTACAAATTTTCCCCCATCAAACCTTACAGTCTAATGTAACCCAGATTCCTAGTAAGTTAACTCACAGGCCAGTACCCACCAGTAAGCAGAATGTGGAAGCTCTTTGTATTCATCTCAAGATCACTTGCTTACACCAAAAGCATTGAGTGATCTAGAATTTACATAAGGCTACATAGATGGACTCACACTCATCAAAGCCCCGTCAAACATTGGGTATCCTCTCCTCTTGGGCAACTCTACTAACCAGGGATTACCCTTCTTGCCTGTTCCCCTACATCCTGCCCAGCCTCATTAGTTGTTTCTTTGCTGCTTCTGGACCTTCCCCGCATGCTTCTAAATCTCCCTGTCCAAGTTATGCACAGCAATTTGCCTCTATTCCAGTTCTCAATTTTGAATGCTCATAACCATGCCCAACACTCCCACTTGCCCCACCCTGTAAAGAAAGGACTTGGCAGTTACCAGGAAACATCCCCTTAAAGGAAAATATGGGAAATAATTACTCTCATTCTCACACTAACAGATATTTAATCTTCATTTCTTACAATCAGTATAAATATTAATTTTACTTGCTGTTAAAGGAATAAAAATCAATAAGCTGAACTTGAATTAATCAAACTGTGTTTTCTATTTCTAGTACATGAAATTATACCCTATAAAAACATAACTCTTCTGGAAGTCAACTGTTCTTTGAAAAATCCAAACTTCCATATATGAGCTTGTTGAGTAAGAGAACCTCTAATTCCCTTGGATATCTGGGAATCTGCAATAAAACTTCCTTTTCTCCTCAGTTTTCATCTTCAACAGCTGACCAGTTATTCATAATAACACTTTTCTAAAATAACATATTTTTCTACTGTAGCTCTACTTGGTATCTAAAATGTTGTTTAATACTCTTCTTTTTTATTTCTCCTTTTACTCTAAGGATATGTAAGTCTTGGAAAATTCAGTCAATGAGAATTTAAATCCTATTGTTTTCTGTAGAGGAGAAAAAGTGAGATATTGAGGATCAACCCACAGCAAATTACTGCATTTCCACCATATCAGCTAGAAATGACATTAAGTCTGAATATTATTTCTGCTTCTTCTACACCAAGAGTCAGTAAACAAGCAAACACACAAGCAAAATTCTAGCCCAGAATATTGACCCTGCTTCTTACATTATCTAATTTAAAATGAAAGATGAAAGAAAATCTTTTAAGATCTAGTAAATATATATTAATGCACTTTAAACTTCTGAAAACCCAGACAATACTCAACGAGCAACATTTTAAAAATTAACTGAATTGAAATTAGAGGCCATTTCTTTAAACCTTAATAATAAACTTCAACACATTTACCACCTTTTTAAAATGTATAAGCCTGCAATGGATTTCTTTTCCATTTGACTTAGATCAAGCAGCTTAGAATTATATTAAAACTGACCCAGTAAAAGCAGTTATAAAAAGAGAAAAAAATATGACATGCCAATGAATTTCTATTACCGTTATTTTGCCCTTTAAAGCTTGTTGGGCTTTTTTTTTTTTTTTTTAATAAAAGCAGTACAGCTATAAAGCTATCTATCATGTGCCCTGCTCTAGAATTCAGACCGTCTTTTACACATTTAAGATCACAGCAACAACACCGAGCCTTAATAGAGGGTCCCTAGGGGCACATTTAAATCTTTAATAACAATAATTTTTCTTCTTTTCCTTAAGTGTGCCGATTTCCATTAAAAAGACTAACATTGAGTATTGTCCTACTGCAGTTTTTTAGAGGTAAATGATTCTGAACTCTTAGTTACATTTTTTTTAAATGCTTCCTTTCCTTCTAGAGAGGAGGGGGGAAGAGAAAAGGAAAATGTAAACATCTTATCTGACCATAAAAACTCCCATAACTTTGACATGATGCATGTTTATCAGGAGGTTCTAAAAAATAACACACTCAAAAATGTAGAACAAATAGAGAAGTAAAGGCCCTTTGTTTACTTTAAATGGACCAGCAAGCTTGGATAAGAATGATGGAGTTGGAATGAAATAAAGGTCACATCTTAAGTTCCACACAGGCCACTGAAATTTAAAAAAAAAAAAAAGTGAACATAAGCTTTCCTAATCACTCAGCATGCTCCAGTTGCATGCTTTTGGTCACAAGGGTAAGAACATGTAAATGATTCACTGGTAAACCAACAAGATTATAGAAAAACAAGTCTGTGCTCATATTCAACATTAGGTTAGTAACATTATACTTAAAGGTATAAACTTTCAAGTCAGATATTTTTTCCAGTAACAATAAAAAATGAAGAAGCCATGTCATTGATAATTAGAAAAATAGTTGTTCTTAATATATATATATATATATATATATATATATATATATATATATATATTTATATATGTATATATATTTTTTAAACAATTTTTAACATAGTTTATTGATTTTTTACAGAGAGGAAGGGAGAGGGATAGAGAGTCAGAAACATCGATGAGAGAGAAACATCGATCAGCTGCCTTCTGCACACTTCCTACTGGGGATGTGACCGCAACCAAAGTACATGCCCTTGACAGGAATCGAACCTGGGACCCTTCAGTCCGTAGGCCGACGCCCTATCCACTGAGCCAAACTGGTTAGGGCATATTTTTAAAGACTTTTCTTGGGAGCAGTTTTAGGTTCCCAGCAAACTGAGAGGCATGTACAGAGTTCCCATATACACCCTGACCCTAGTCTCATCCATTATCAACACCTTCTAATGGAATAGTACATTTGTTACAAATGATAAACCTACACTGAAGCATCATCATTGTCCAGAGTCCATAGCTCACATTAGGGTTCACTTTTCTTTTTTTATTTTTACTGTCGAAAGTATTACAAATGTTCCCCTTTTTTGCCTCCATTTATCCCCTCCACCCTGCTTCCGCCCTCTCCTCAGGTCTTTACCACCCTATTGTCTATGTCTATGGGTTATGCATATATGCATGTAAGTTCTTTGGTTAATCTCTTCTCACTCATCCCCCTGCACTCTGAAATTTGTCAGTCTATTGCATGCTTCAATGTCTCTGGATCTATTTTTTTTTTTTTTGGTCAGTTTATTTTGTTCATTAGATTCCACATATAAGTGAGATTATGTGATACTTGTCTTTCTCTGACTGGCTTATTTCATTTAGCACTCTGCAGGTCCTGCCCTGCTGTCTCAAAGGGTAAGAGATCCTTCTTTTTTACAACTCCATAGTAACCCATTTTTTAAATGTACCACAGCTTTTTTTTACCCACTCATCTATGATGAGCACTTGGGCTGTTTCCAGATCTTAGCTATTGTAAACAGCGCTGCTATGAACATAGGGGTACATATATTCTTTCTGATTGTTGTTTTGTGATTCTTAGGATATATTCCTAAAAGTGGGATCACCAAGTCAAATGGCAGTTCCATTTTTAATTTTTTGAGGAAACTCCATACTGTTTTCCATAGTGGCTGCAACAGTCTGCATTCCCATCAACAGTGTTCTAGTGTTCCCTTTTCTTCACTTCCTGGTTGTTGCACATTCTATGGGTTTGGACAAACATAATGACATGTATCCATCATTACAGTATCTCTAGGGGCCCAGTGCATGAATTCGTGCACCTTGAAAGGAACTGTGGGCCACAGGGACGGGTCTCAGCCCATCCTCTGCGCCCCCGCCCAGCCCCTCCTGCTGTGGCCTCCAGTCCCCTGTCTGCCAGCAGCCCTGCTCCCCTCAGCCACCGCTCTCATGCACTGACAGCGGGAAGCAATTGGGGCCATCGCTGGCAGTGGGTGTGAGAGGCAGCTGCTTCCCAGATCGCCCCTCAGGAGCAGGAAGAAGTGGAGAAGCCTTCAGGGGCAATTAGGCCAGCAGCTGTCACTCGCACCCACTGATGGCACCAAGCAATCGGGACCAGCACCAGGTCCCAGCAGCGAGTGCGAGCAGCAGCTCTGGCACTGGCTGTGGGTGTGAGCAGGGCTGGTGCTGGCAGTTGGTGCAAGCGGCGGCTTTGGCGCCGTCAGCAGGTGCGAGCAGGGCCGGCGCCAGCAGCGGGTGCGAGAGGCGGCTGCTGGCCCCAAGCCCCCCTCAGGAACAGGGGGAGGTGGAGAAGCCCTCAGGGACGATTGGGACCAGCACCCGCAGCTCGCACCCACTGACAGAGCTGAGCGATTGGGACCAGCACTGGATGCTGGCAGCAGGTGTGAACACCCAGCAGGACTGCGGCACATGGGAGCAAAGAATTTTCAGTAACCACCAGAGGCTCACCCTGATGACGGTGACCAGCTCCCACTCACCTGCTCCACCATCTCGCTGCAGCCAATGCCCACCATATTCCACATGTGCCACGCACATCATAGCTACTGGTCGTTCGGTTGTTCCACTGTTCAGTCTATTTGCATATTAGGATTTTATATATATAGAATATAGATTCTATAATGTATCTTCACTGCTGTAAAAATCCTCTGTGCTCCACCTACTCATCCCTCTCTTCACTCCTGGCAACCACTGATCTTTTTACTGCAGCCATAATTTTTTTTTCCTTTCCATAATGTCATACGGTAGTCAGAATCACACAGTATGTGGTCTTTCCACATTGTCTTTTACTTAGTAATATGCCTTTAAGGTTTTCCTATGTCTTCTTATAACTTCATTGCTCATTTGACTATATATTTTTATAACTAAATACTTCATGTAGGAATAAAATAAAAGCCAGCAAAAAATATCTGAGGTGTCAAAATATAATATTTTGACCCAAATTAGACCACACAAGCCATAAACAGAAGATACTAGTTGTTTGCACTTATGTATAAAACTTTTAGATATCTTTAAAGACATTTGTTATATTTTAAATCAAGATAAAATGTTATTAATTACTTAGTATACATAAAACACTATAATGAGAACCTTATTTAATTTGAATTTTTTTTTAAAGATGGAAATCTGGTGTCTATTTACAAAATCCTATTTTGGAAGCCTAAATCACAGCTCTAAAACCATCAAATATCAATAGAATAGTTGTTTTGAAAAGGAATATATATATATTACAGCAGGGTTTTATTTAAACCTGTACTGCTCATTTAAATAAACATAGATTTTATTTCTAAATTTCCAAATTTTGTTTTTCCTAAACCATGTTAGAAATTCCTCATGCATGAGAACTAGCTAAAGTCATGGAAAATTTTAGCCTTTAAGTTCATCCAGTTGGGAATTATCTGTGCCAATGAAAACCAAAACAAACAAAAAAAAGTTTCTTTTCAAAGCAGAAAACAATGCATTCATATTCTAAATCCCTTAACCAATATCTAATTCAAAAATAGTTAGATGAATTTTACTTAAATTACTCAAAGAAATTTATTTTTGAAACATAACCAAGGAACAAAAAATTCATACCAACATCTATAATGTAAAAAAAAAAAAATCTTAAGTGACAATACAAATGCATGATAGAGACCTAAAGAGAATCCAATAGTCATCATCACTATTATGACACTATACAGATTTTTAGGATTATCTAAGTAAGGGAGAAATCCTAAAAACTTGCTGCCAATTGCATATTATCCAGATGCAAGCAGTAAGTACAGTAAGTCAAGCTACAAGATGCAACCATTCCCATTGCAAAGGCTAGAGTAATTACCAAGTATCATGTAGTTAACTAAGATTTATCAGTCATTAAGGACATTGGTATTTTTGGCTTCTTACGATAAGGTGTTTATTATTTCAGTAGTCCAAAGAGCTCTCACAGGAATTGTGGTAGAAGGATACATGAGCCCTCATTACTGACCTATTTTCCCAGTGAATAATAAGCAAATTTACTGGTTTCACTATGTATTTATGGAGGCTGATTTGTTAAGTCACCCTGTGCCAATGAAGCCAACCAAGGTCATAGGTTCAATCACCATGAGAGCCAATTCCCTTTGCTCAGTTCCATGGCCATAGTCTTTACCCTAAGCCTTAGCCAAAGGCCACATGGAAGACTAAGTAGGCCAGAGATCATGAATGAATCAGCAAAAACCTACTACCTAGGATTATAAGAACAGCTCAAAAGCAAACCCCTATTAACTAGTATCAGAATTTCATTCTTCAAATGTTGTTATGTTTGCTAAACTACAAAATAAGACCTTAATTACTGCCTATAAAGTTGGTATGCTAAAAAAGCATCCAAGTCTTTAACTTGTTTAATTCAAAAGCAACAATGGTAATGAGTATTATTCCCTAAAATGCCACTGCTTTTACTGGAAAGGATTTTATTTTTATGCAACCTTTTACTTAATAAAAATCTTGCAAGTAAAGTTAAATGTGAGCCTAACAAGTGCACTTTCCAGGATTTCCTTCAAAATCAAAAAGCAAATGCTCTTAGTGGAGGGTCTGTTTTTATCTGAGTAGTTTCCTCTTAAAAAAGAGACTCATAGTTTTATTAGACATCCCAAAGCAAAATGATACTTCATTTGACTTTGTAAATGCAGAACCGCTGAATAATTATTGACAAACAGAAGATGATAGATAATTATGAAAATTGAATTTAAAATTTCTAAAGGTTTAGATGTGTTTGAGCAGAATACCCTGTAAATATACAACATCTTCCATTGTTCAGAGTCAGAGGATGTTATTTTATGCATTTGGATTTGGGTTGTTTTTTGTTTTTTTACTGTTTTCTAATCAAAATAAAATAGTACCAAGTCAATAAATAAGTCTATCAGTAGCAGAGTGGTTTTTGTTTGCACAATATTACTATGCACTCAGTAGTTGCCCAATAAATATTAATTGATAATGATGGGAAAGGGCTTTATAAACAGATGGTCTAGGATAAATTCACTGAAAATGTAGATAGAAACATTTCATTCTTTAAGAAAATCATAAAGTAGAAAACAAGATCTGCACTCAGAAAATCTCTGCCTATTGCCAGGCAGCTGTTCAGTCAACAAGAGCACAGACACTTTTCATCATCATCATAGCATTAACAACATTAAATGTTTATTTGCATATGGTGCCACACAAGGGGACTAACACAGATTTATGCTAGCCTTGTTAGTTATAATTTACAATGACAATATTGGCAAGAACAAATAAGTACACACAGCAAAATAAATGTGATTAAACAACAATTTGAGATCTAGTCATAAGGTATGTACATAAAATATATGTCAGACTTAAATGCAACTCATAGGAGCAATAAGAGTAATTTATAAAGTAAACCTTAACTATTTTCAAGCAGAATTTGAGATGCTTTACACGAACTCCTATATATATGCTTAAGAATAAGTGAAATAAAAAAAAAAAAAAGAGTCACAGTCTTGATAGAGAAGTCAAGTAAGGACTCTTCAAAACCCTAGAGGCAAACAATCAGAACAAAACGTGGTGGGTGGCCCGGACAGAGACGCGCACCCCGCCGGCAGGAGCCTTCCTCCTTGCGATGATCGATGATCGGCCACCCCGTTTGGCCACAGCCGGATAAAGACTACGATGCCGATTTAATGTTTCAGGCACAGTAATGTTCTGTATATGGTAGGTAGCCTGCAGATAATTTCGGAGGCAGAAAATAAACATTTTTTCATGGATTAAAAAAAAATGTGGTGGGTGGGGGCAAAAGATTGCATGAGGACTAATTTCAATGAGAGTTGGAACAAGAAAGCTACAAGCAAAATGATCAACCCAGTAATACATCCTGAAAAACACACAATATTCAAAAACACTTACTTGAATAATAAGAAAATATAATAAGAAAAGAGAATTTTGGCCGAAACCGGTTTGGCTCAGTGGATAGAGCATCGGCCTGCGGACTGAGGGGTCCCAGGTTCGATTCTGGTCAAGGGCATGTACCTGGGCTGTGGGCACATCCCCGGTGGGAGATGTGCAGGAGGCAGCTGATCGATGTTTCTCTCTCATCGATGTTTCTAACTCTCTATCTCTCTCCCTTCCTCTCTGTAAAAAATCAATAAAATATATTTTTTAAAAAAGAAAAGAAAAGAGAATTCTGGAGACATCATTGAAATGGGGAGGTGAAATGAGGTAGAAAGTACATTACAAGCATTTAATAATTAATGTCCTTAATGAAGTCAAAAGCCTAAGAAGACATGACATAAGTGTTAATTATATGTAAATTAGATTGTAAGAATTTCAGGACAACTACTCATCTTATAAGATTGCAGCCTTCACAGGAATCCAAAGGCCATAACTTACAAGCTAACAGTTGGCAAATCACTTCTACCATATAGAATACATTTCTAAACTTTCAACTTTTAAAAAAATATATATATTTTTATTGATTTCAGAGAGAAAAGAAGAGGGAGAGATAGAAGCATCAAAGATGAGAGAGAATCATTGATCAGTTGTCTATGACACGCTCCCTGCTGCCCCTCATACCCTGGGATTGTCCACAACCCAGGCATGTGCCCTGACCCAGAATCCAATAGTGACTTCCTGGTTCATAGGCCAATGTTCAACCACTGAGCCAGGCTAAATTTTCAACTTTTGTTTTATTAATATTAAATAGTAGGATCTTCAAATATATTATGAAAATGGAATATTCTTTAATCCAGCCAGCTATTACTCTCAATGTTTCCCAATATGATAAAGATAGCATAGCTAATGAATACTGTGTCTATGAGAGCCATGCATAAACCATACAGGGAGTTTGCTCAATTAATGGAAACACAAGTATTGCGTGAGTGCAAGGTTGAGAGAGACAAAAATCCAAGATCTCTTCCAACTTCTCTTCCATAGGCAGTTTGGTGAAAAATGTATTTTCCACATAGGTAATATTACAAGGGTTTAGTGTCACCTAAAATACCCAATGCCTAATAAAGTACTGTAATAAGGGGTGAGGAGCAGGTATAAGAGGTAAGAAGGGAAATCAAGAAAATGACTAAGGGAGAAAACTAAAGAACATGATATGTCAGGAACTTCACATTTCAAGCTGTGCCAAATAGTGCTCAACCAGCTTTGAAAGACAAATCCCATAATAGCCAATCATTCTTTTCCATCTATTTCTTTTCCATTAGCTTGTTGACATTAATGGTTCTTTCACAACCTTAGAGAAAACAGTGTTTATTTTATCCTTGAAAAAAAACACAACTTACCCACAGGTAACAAACATAAAAGAGAGAAGGAAATAATTAGTATGGTATAAAATGATAAGACAAAAAGCAATGTTGTGAATCAAAAGTATAGTGAATCAGAATTTAAATAAGCATTTCAGCCATAGATTGGTAAAGTGCTTATTATCATGTAACAAAAAGCAATGGTGTAGAAAATCACATTCATAGAAGAAATGTCTAAAATGATTTGAAAACCCAAAGTCTCAGCAAAAAGCCACCCCTCCCACCCAAATTTTCCCAAAGGGCCAGAAATGGGTAACTCTCTCCCCCTGGGCCTACTCCAGACCTCTACCAAGCTGAAATGACACCCTTACTGGATTACAGTGATTGTTAACATTTCTATATCCTCAACTCACCTGGGAGCCTCTAAAGGGCAAGGTAACATTTAAGTATCTTTATATCCCTAGTCCCCATCACAATAACTAGCACACAGTAGGTACATAGTATTATATTTAACTACATAATAGTGCTGCTACATGGTGTGCACCATTTATTCGTTCATTCCTTCAAGAAACACCTACTGGGACCTTATTCTAGGCAAGCAACTGCCCTAGGTGCTAGCGACACAGCAATGAGCACAACAGACTGAGTGCCTGCCTTCACAAAGCCTGCATCAGGAAGACAGCAGATGACAGGCAAAGAACAGCATTACAGCAGTGGAAGGGGGGCAGGCATGAAGACGGAGTACCATAGGAGAGTTATCAAGACCTTTCTGAAGTGGAGCTCTAAAAGACATGAGGGCATAAACAATGCAATTGTTTTCATAATTGAAAATCCCTGCCTCTGGAAATGGGATATGCAAATGTCCAGTAGCAGGAGAGTGCCTGAAAATGTCCATGAAAAAGCAAGAAGGCCATTCACTTGGCCTAGAGTGGGCAAAGGGAAGAACCACAGAAAATTCAGTGATGGGGCATAGAGGGACCAGATCAAAGTGGCCTTATAGGCTGAGGACTTCAGATCTCATTCTGAATGTGATTTTTAAAAGCAACACATTTTTTAAGAGTTTAAAGAAACATTATCTAATTCTGTGGGGAAGTCTGTAAGGAGGGAGGAATGGAAACAAGGCTACTGTACTAGCTCAGATAGGCAACAGTAGTAGCAAGATGATAGATGAGGGCAGTCAGGTAAAGAGGAAGAGTAGCTACCAATTCAGAAAATATTTTTAAAATAGAGCTGACAGGATTTAATGATGGACTGGATTGAAATATGGGAGAAATGCAGAAGGCAAGGACATAAAAAAGAAATAAATTTTTAAAAACAAAATTGAAACTATTTTATCAAGATGAGTATCCATCATTTTAAGAAAAATAAATCATATGAGCTATTTTTAGGATGAACCACACACATGTGCACGCACACACACACACACACACACACACACAAGGTTTAGCACCTTCTGTAAAGTACACAGGTCAGAAGGGAAAAGAACAGGAATTGGAACTCCAATGACCAAACTGTCCGGGCATCGTGGCTTTGAATCACAGCATCCCTCTAACTTATTCCCACCAAGACTGATACTGGTCAGCAATGCTTCAAGGATCTCAAGCTCAGATAATAAACAAGACTATATAACTTTTTCTCACTGCCCCATAAGGCCCATTAAATAATCTACACTAATAAAAGAGAAAAATGGTAATTGGCGTACGACGCTACCCTTTTCATTGGCTAATCAGGGCTATATGCAAATTAACTGCCAACTAAGATTGGCAGTTAACTGCCAACAAGATGGCGGTTAATTTGCATATGTAGGCACAATGCAGGGAGGCGAAAGGGAAAGCAGGAAGAAGCCCCCTGCCACTGACAGTGATCGGAAACCCAGGGGTGGGGGGGGGGGCTAAGAGCTGGGGGCAGGGCAAAGGCCCAGCCATGATCGGAGAATCAGGTGCCTTTGCCGCCCTGGCCAGTGATAGCAGGAAGTAGGGGTGGAGCCAGCGATGGGAGCTGGGCATGGTCGAAGCTGGCAGTCCCAGGAACTTGGGGTCCCTTGCCTGGGCCTAAAGCGAAGCCCACGATCGTGGGGCCGCTGCAGCTGCGGGTCCCCGCTGCCCGGGCCGGACGCCTCAGCCAGAGGCGTCCTGCAGGGGCAGGGGCGGAGCCCGCGCGATCGCGGTGCCCCCCACTGCCACTGCAGGTCCCCGCTGCCCGGGCCAGACGCCTAGGCCAGAGGCGTCCTGCAGGGGCAGGGGCAGAGCCCACGCGATCGTGCGGCCCCCCACTGCCACTGCAGGTCCCCGCTGCCCGGGCCGGAAGCCTCAGCCAGAGGCGTTAGGCCTGGGCAGGGGCAGAGCCTGCAACCGCGGGGAGCTGGGGGTCCCCTGCCCAGGCCTGACACCTCTGCCAGAGGCCTCAGGCCTGGTCAAGGGGCCGATCCAGTGATTGGTGATCGGAGGGTGATGAGGGTCAACTCCTCTGGCCGAGGCATCAGGCCTGGGTGGGGGGCGGAGCCGGGGATTGGGGGGATATGATGGTCTCCTTGCCCAGGCCTGAAGCCTGGGTCAGAGGCGTCAGGCTTGGGCGGGGGGTGGAGCAAGCGATCAGAGGGAGATGGGAGTCCCCTGCCCAGGCATGATTCCTGGGCCAGAGGCCTCAGGCCTGGGCGGGGGCCAGAGCCAGTGATCGGGGGGAGATGGGGGTCCCCTGTCCAAGCCTGACACCTCTGGCAGAGGCGTCAGGCCTGGGCAAGGGGCCGATCCTGCGATTGTAGGGTGATGGGGGTCAACGCCTGAGGGCTCCAGTATGTGAGAGGGGGCAGGCTGGGCTGAGGGATGGCGGCGGCCACGCAGCTGGAGCGAGCAGGAAACTTGGGTTTCTCCCAGCAACAGAGAAAGCCAAGCTTCCCACCGGCCCTAGCCTCTGCTCAAGGAGGGGCTGGGGGCCTCGGCTCTGCTCAAGGAGGGGCTGGGGCTCTGGCCTCCACTCAAGGAAAGGCTGGAGGCCGGGGCTCCACTCAAGGAGTGGTTGGGGGCCTGGGTCACCAGGGGCGACCCCCAGGCTTTCAGCCAGCCCTGGGTTCTGCTCAAGGAGGAGCTGGAAATTTTAAAAAAAAGGAGGGGCTGGGAGCAGCCAGAGCGGAGAAGCCAAGCCTCGCTGCTACGGCCGGACCAAAGGCCTGTGTCCCGGGTGCCAAAGGAAAACCAGTGCCAGCAGCCAGGGGAAGGAAGGCCTATTGCGCGAATCTTCATGCAACAGGCCACTAGTCCTATATAATAAAAGGCAAACATGCAAATCAACCAAACACAGAACGACCGGTAGCTATAACGTGCACTGACCACCAGGGGGCAGATGATCAATTCAGGAGCTGCCCCCTGGTGGTCAGTGCACTCCCAAAGGGGGAGTGCTGCTCAGCCAGAAGCCCTGAGCCAGGATAAGGATGTCCGACTGACGGGGCCTAAGCCATCAGTCGGACATCCCCCAAGGGCTCCCAGACTGCAAGAGGGCGCAAGCTGGGCTGAGGGACACCTCCCCCACGCCCCCGAGTACACGAATTTTGTGCAGTTGGCCTCTAGTTATATAATAAAGTTGTAGCTGTAACTTGACCATAATATGGAAAAAGATGTTAAAAATCTGAGTTTTTCATGCCTTAAGAAATAATGCCAAAGATTCAGTATTCAAATAAATTTTTAAAAGGATCCAGTGTACAGAATTGAAATGGAAATTAACTAGAAATGCAATGAGTCATAATACAGCTTTTCTATCAAGTACAGAAAACAAACAAAATTAGCCAAAGGGAAAACTCACAGCATTAGGAACATCAGTAGAAAACAATTATAAGTGGGGTGGGTGGACAGCAGGGTACAAAGGCAGTGATTATTAAGGAAAAAAAATGACAATTTAGAGAAAAGTTTGGATCTATATATGATAAAAATTTAGATAAAGTATCATTGGGATACTTTTGTATGTCTTAGAGATATAAAATGTGGAAAAAGACATGGAATATGATTCCAGGGAAATAAATTCATATCAAATTATAGCATCTAGTTATTTTATTATATGTAAAAAGATTCTTCTGCAGAGGGTGGAAGGCAGAGAGGGAGGAAGGAACTGTAATCCTGAACAGAAAGCATGAAGAAAACTCTAACAAAAAAGCATAGAAATGACAGTTTTACTGTTAAATACAGCAGATGTCTTACCATGTATAAGTGTGTCATAATTTATTTTTCAACAGTAGAGAGTAACACTGTTTTAAACTTAAAATTTTAAATAGCTATAATTAATTAATTTTTTTCAGTTACAATATAGGTATATATGTTGTAAAGAATCATTTTTCAACCAAGGTTAGCAACTTTAATAAAACATGCCTGTTGGGTCACAACAGATGGTTCAATACTGACGACTAGTGGTCAAAAACCTGTAGCAATTCCCTATTAAGTATCCTAAGATTTTTATCATTTGAAACAGGTAATGGAAATTATGTAAAAACCTGAGTTAAAAGACTTCTTCCCTTACCAACATTTTGAAAATTACAATAGAAAAAAAATGTATCTGCAGTCTTTTAAAGCCTTTTCTGTCCATCATTTGCAGTGTCCCCAAACCAAAATTAATCAGTATTTGATATTGAGCCATAGTAAAGGTAAAATTCCATGAGAGTCCATTTTTTAACATACAAGTGGCCGAATTACCATTCTTTCCAAAATCATAATTAATATTTCGAAGAGTCTTACTTTTAGAATTCATGTATCTGGGCTGCTCCATTTTTCTAACTTGTCTATTAGACCTTAATATATAAGAAATCCAGATTTCTTAAGTTCTCAGTATAATTTTAAAAAAAGTTACCTATTACAATTGCAACAAAAAAATTAAGAGGCCTAGGAATAAACTTAACTAAGGAGATAAAAAGACTTGTATTCAGAAAACTACAGGCCGTTGAAAAAAGAGATAGAGGAAGACATAAACAAATGGAAGAATATACTGTGTTCATGGATTGGTAGAATCAACATCATTAAAATGTCCATACTACCCAAAGCAATCTATAGATTCAATACAATCCCCATTAAAATACCAACAGCATATTTTACAGACCTAGAACAAACTCTACAAAAATTCATCTGGAATAAAAAAAGACCCCAAATAGGCACAGCAATCCTGAGAAAGAGGAACAAAGTAGGAAGGATCCCAATACCAGATAGCAAGCTATATTACAAAGCCACTGTTCTCAAAACTGCCTGGTACTGTTACAAAAACAGATATATAGACCAATGTAACAGAACAGAGAACCCAGAAATCAACCCAAGTCATTATGTTCAATTAATATTTGACAAAGGGGGAAAGAGCATACAATGGAGTCAAGAGAGTCTCTTCAATAAATGGTGCTTGGAAAACTGGTCAGATAAATGAAAAAAAATGAAACTAGACCACCAAATTACACCATTGACAAGAATAAACTCAAAATGGATAGCTACTAGAACAATCGAAACTAAGGGGAAAATAAACAAATGGGACAACATCAAAATGAAAAGCTTCTGCACAGCAAAACAACAAGAGAACCACTGCATGGGAGAACATATTTGCCAATGTTATCTCCAATAAGGGTATAATCTCCAAAATTTATAGGAAACTCATACAACTTAACAAATGGAAGATAAACAATCCAATCAAAAAATGGGCAAAGGACTTAAATAGACACTTTTGAAAGAGGACATACAGAAGGCCAAGAGACATATAAAAACATGCTCAAAGTCACTAATCATCCAAGAGATACAAATCAAAACAACAATGAGGTACCATCTCACACCTGTCAAAATGGCCATCATCAACAAATCAACAAATGACAAGTGCTGGTGAGGATGTGGAAAAAAAGGACTCTGGTGGGAATGCAGACTGTAGCAGCCACTGTGGAAAACAGTACGGAGTTTCCTCAAAAAACTGAAAATGGAACTCCCACATTTGACCCAGTGATCCCACTTCTAGGAATATATCCCAAGAAATCAGAAACACCAATTAGAATGAACATATGCACCCCTATATTCATAGCAGCACAATTTACAATAGCTAAGATTTGGAAACAGCCTAAGTGCCCATCAGCAGATGAGTGGTTTAAAAACTGTAGTACATCTACACAATGGAATACTATGCTGCTGGAAGAACAAAGAAGGAAGAAGGAAGAAGAAACAAGGAAGAAGAGGGGGAGGGGGAAGGGAGGGGGAAGAGGAGGGGGAGGGGAGCGGGAAGAGGAAGAAGAGGAAGAGGAAGAGGAAGAGGAAGAGGAAGAGGAAGAAGAAGAAGAAGAAGAAGAAGAAGAAGAAGAAGAAGAAGAAGAAGAAGAAGAAGAAGAAGAAGAAGAAGCTCCTCTTATCATTTGCAACAGCATGGATGGACCTGGAGAGCTTTATGCTAAGTGAAATAAGCCAGTTGGAGAAAGATAAATATCACATGATCTCACTCATTTGTGGGATATAATGAATATAAAGTGATGAACAAAAATAGATCCAGAGACATAGAAGCATCAAATAGACTGTCCAACCTCAGAGGGAAGGGCTGGGGGGTTAGAGATCAACCGAAGGACTTGTATGCATGCATATGAGCATAACCAAAGGATTACAGACACTAGGGGGGTGAGGGCATGTGCTGGGAGGTGGGAATGGCTAGAGAGAGGTCAATGAGGGAAAGAGAGAAATATTAATACTTTAAACAATAAATAATTTTAAAAAAAAACAGTAACCTACTATATCAAAATGCTCCTTTTACAAAGTTGAAATATTTAAAACATAATTGTGACTGTCTGAATTCTTGAAGAATATTTGTGGGACTTTAGTTAAGTCATTTAAATTACTACATACAAACTCCAAAGAAATTAAAATTAGTTACCATCACTTTCTTCTCTGCAAGAAAAAGAGCAAAATAATAAAATAATGTGTACAAACCTTAGAGAAAAATATTTTTTAACTAAAAATGTTACATACATATGGTGATTCATATGTGAAAAGAACACTCATTCTTCAACAACTATTTGCAGAATGTCTGCTATGTGATAAACAATGCACTACATGCCCCAGAAACAGGTGTGATGAACAAAGTTCCTGCCAGTGGAGTTTACAGTCTAGTGGGGAAGACATACAATAACATAAGAAAGCGAATAAACAATTATAGATGGTGTTAAGTGCTATGGAAAAAGTTAATATGATTTGAAAGAGAAGAGTGGCTGCAAGGGGCTATTTTAGAAACAAGGGGGGGCAAGGAAGTTCCCTCTGAAGAGGTGGCAATTACAGCCGAGGAGGGATGAAAAGGGAAAACCTTTGCTGAGAATCAGAAGGAAAATATCCCAATGAAACACTGAGAGAAAATCACTGTGGCTAGAGCACAGATTTCTTAGAATAATTTGTAGTTAAATATGTAATGGTTAGCCCAGCTGGTGTGGCTCAGTGGCTGAACATCGACCTATGAACCGAAAGGTCACAGTTTTGATTCCTGGTCAGGGCACATGCCCAGGTTGGGGCTCGATCCCCAGTAGGGGGCATGCAGGAGGCAGCTGATCAATGATTCTCTCTCATCATTGATGTTTTTATCTCTCCTCCCTTTCCCTTCCTCTCTGAAATCAATAAAAATATATACTTTTTAAAACCTACCTTATTTTTAAAGAAATGTAATGTTTAAATTTCAGAATAGCCATCTAAAGAATGGAAATATAATCTACAGCTTCAAAACCAGCAGTAATATAAAAATAAATATATACCACATTTCAATCCAATATTAAACAAGTAATAAAGAGGAGGGAAAAAAATTAAAGAAGAGATCTTTAAAAAATAGCCCAACTGGTGTGGCTCAGCAGTTGAGTGTTGACCCAAGAACCAAGAGGTCACCGGTTCAATTCCCTATCAGGGCACATGCCAAGGTTGCAACTGGATCCCCTGTGGGGGTGGATGCAGGAGGCAACTGATTGATAATGTTCTTCTCTCATCAATGTTTCTATCGCTCTATTCTCCCTTACCCTCTCTCTAAAAATCAACTTTAAAATATAAAATAAAATGATAAAAACATTTCCAATTATATCAATAATTATAAATGTAAACTCACTAATGCAGCCATCCTATATAATAAAAGCCCAGGGACCAAAACAGTGGAATGACCAGAACGAATCAGAGACCAGAACGACCATGGCCCCTAACCCAAGCCGGCTGCCCCCCAGCAAGCAGTTAAGGGCGATCAGGCAGGCAGGTGGGCAGTTAGGTGCCGGGGTCCAACCCCAGCAGGTCCAGGGGTCCCCAAAGGTGTAGACGGAGTCAGCGAAGAAGGAAGGACACGGAGACAGTGTTCAGTTGATCAGCAGCCTAGCCAGGATCTCTAGCCAGGATCTCCAGCCAAGTTCTGGTCTGGATCTCCAGAGAGGTTCTGCTTAGGATCTCCAGTCAGGTTCAGTCACCAGGTTCTAGTCAGGCTCTCCTGCCAATCTCCGCAGTCAGGTTCAGTCCAGGATCCCCTGCCATGCTCTCTCGCCAGGCTTTGCCTCCAAGCTCCGAGGCCAGTCCCTGTCCAGGATCCTCTGGCATGCTCTCTCCAGCGAAGTTCTTCTGTCTCTAGAGAATGTTCTGTGTAGGTTCTGTGCCTAGGCTCTGTCTCTCTTGGTCCTGTCTTCCAAGCCCTGTGTTCTCAGTTCTGTCTTATAAGTTCTGTGTTCTAAGTTCTGTGTTCTTCTGTCTTCTGAATTCTGTCTGAAGTTCTCTTGTTGCATCTGTATTTATACCAGTTGATTCTAATCCTGTCAATTTCTATTACAAAGGTTAGGGCGTTTCTTATCTCCATTCCAGGGAGTAAAGATTATGTAGCTTAAGCATGATTGTTTGTAGTTAAATTGATTAACTACCCGCCTGGCACTTAGTTAAGGAGTTTCATCCCCTCCCTAACTTCAGGGGAAAATCCCTACCTGGGGATTCAACCTTTCTCGGAGAGGTGACCTTGGTTAAAACACAGCGCCAAGAAGGTGAGCAAACATATTAAGAACCGTATGCCATATATGCCAGGTCCCTTGAAACAGCAAGGATGGACCGGCTCCCGGCAGTTAGGGGCGATCAGGGTGGCAGGTAGAGTGGTTAGGGATGATCAGGCAGGCATAGGCGGTTAGGGGCGATCAGGCAGGCAGGCAAGCAGTTAGGGGCCAGCAGTCCTAGATTGTGAGAGGGATGTCCTAAACCAGCAGTCGAACATCCCCTGAGGGGTCCTGGAATTTGGGAGAGGGGATTCCAGGCTGAGGGACATCCAACCCATGTGCACAAATTTCGTGCACCAGGCCTCTAGTTAAAACATAATTCATCAGGTGAGTTTTTTTTAAGTCCAGCTATAAGATGTTTATAGAAAGCACATAAAATTAAAACTACAGAGGAAGGATTAAAATAGAGAGGGAAGATCATATGCCATGAAAACAGCAATTCAAAGAATGCTAATGTCCGGGCAAACAATAATTAATAATTTAAAAACTTACCATGAAGTAATTATATCCATGAAACCACAGTCACAAAATAAAGTAAAACGGACAAAAATCACAGGGATAAATTGACAAACCTTATCATAATGGGAGGCTTTAGACTGACATGTTTAATAAGAATGAACAAAATTTACAGAAGTGACCTATACTTGTGTATGTATGTGTACCACACATACATAAAATTTTGCATCCAAAATCCAGAAAACATATTTAATTTTTTTTACTCAGAGAATACTTACAAAAAAATTGATGATGGTACTAGATCAAAATGGAAGGTTCAACAAATTTCAAAGGAACTAAATTTAAAATAAATAATAAAATTAAAAGTAAGTAATACACATAATTGAAAGTTACAAAAGGCACCCTATGTAAATCTTGAATTATAGAGTAAATCATGAGAGAAATCTTAAAAGATTTAGAAATAAACTACCATAAAAGAACAGCATGTAAAACATATGGTAATTTGGTGATACATTTACAGTATTAGATTTAAAAACAGAAAAAAAACAATGTTCTAACTTATAAGTCTAAAAAATAAAAGTAATTCTAAAAACTAAAAAAGGGTATAAAGTAATAAAGTTAAAAGCAGGGGTTGATGAAGAAATAAACTAATATAGTCAAAACAAAAAAACTAATAAAATAATCATGTCTAGCAAGACAACTTTAAAAAGGGAGAAAGAATCCTATATAATAAGAGAGGAATATGCTAATTAGCTGTTACACCCTGAGGCATAACAACCAATCGCGTCATGACCAGATCACAATCAGCAAGAGAGTGGGCCAGCGAGGTACAAGCAGGCTGCAAAGAGCTACAGGAAGGGGCAAGGCAGCAAACTATGGGGGTTAGGGGGACAGGAGAAGCTACAGGAGGGCGGCGCAGCAGGTGGAGAGCTACAGGAGGGCAGCAGCGACCTACTGGCACACGAATTCATGCACAGGGCTACTAGTAATTAAATAATACTAAAGGAACAGGATATAGCTTCAGAAAAAGACTGAAAAATAATAAAGCAGGGCTATGATTGCCTCTTTAAATTCATTTCAAAACACAGAACACAGACAAAATAGTTAACTTACAGAATCATGAATAACTGTCAAGCTAGATTTCTAAATAAAAAGGCTATGTAACCAAAAAAGAGTGAACTGAACATCTCAGCCACCAAAAAGATAACAGGTACAAATGATTGTATGGGTGATTTTTAACATTCATGTTATAGACAATCCTCCTCTTAGAACCAGATGATAGAAAAAGAAGGAATCTACCTAATTCATTTTATGAGATTAATGTAACTTTGCTTACAAAAGCAAAAAGAACAGTACAAATTATCACTGATCTCAACCATAACCATAAATGTAAAAATTCTGAAGGAAACACTAACAAATTAATTCAGCAATATATAAAAAACACATCTAAATAAAGTTCTCAGGAATTCAAGGAGGAGAGCTCAACATCTATTGACAGAGTCAACTACATTTAAATATCAAGAAACTAGAGGCCCAGTGCATGAAATTCGTGCACAGAAAGTATTCCCAAATCCTGGCTGGTGATCAGGGCCAATCTGTGGGGCAACCTGCAGGGTGATCGGGGGGCCCCCACTGGCACCCACCTTGGCTTGCCTCTGGCCTGGAGGCTGGGGGCAGCTCTTGCATTGAGCATCTGCCCCCTGGAGGTCAGTGTGCGTCATAGCGACCAATCATTCTGCTGTTCGGTCAATTTGCATATTAGGCTTTTATTATATAGGATAGCAGCAAGAATATTTGATATATTTAACAATCCATTCATAATTTTAAAAACAACAATCCTCTCTGGTCAACCAAGATATACAAGCCAATGTTGTTAATCTGATTTAAAAAACAGCACTCAAAACCAGGAGCAAATACCATACAACAGAGTTAACACTTTAAAAGTATCCCTATATATACTGAAGTAAAGCAAGGATTCATGCCATCTTTGCTTTTATTCAATATTGCTGAATTTCTAGTCAGTGCAATAAAACAACAACAAAAAGAATTATAAAGAGACTAAATTTCTTTTCATTTCAACTGATATGATTACCTACACAGTAAATACTATGTCAGTAATGCTACTAACAAATCATCAGAACTAATAAGATTGTCAAACAGAATTGTTGTAACAATCAGATATAAAACCAGTTACACCCCTGTATACTACAAATAATCAATGAGAGATGCAATAAAAGAAAATATCCCATTCACAAAACAAAGAAAAATGATAGGTACCTAGGAATAAGTTCAATAAAAGAAGTGCAAGACCTTTCTATAGAAAATTATAAAACACTGAAAAACATTGGAAAGCATGTTCTCTTCCAATTAATCTATATTTAGTACAATTACAGTCAAAATGCCAGCAGGATATTTCATAAAACATGAAAGGAGATTTTCATTATCATTTACCAAAATATAATAAAAGCTATAATAATTGAGACAAAATGATAACAGTTGAGAAATAGACAAACAGATCAATACAATGCACACAGAACCCAGAAGATATCACGGGAAACTAGATGTATAACAGAAGTGGCATTAGAATCAGAGGGAAAAAACAATTTATTCAAAAATGATGCTGAGGTAACTGATTTGTCATATAAAAAAAAAAACTTAGAGCCCTACCTGGTTTGACCCTCGGACTGAAGGGTCCTAGGTTCGATTCCAGTCAAGAGCACGTACCTTGGTGGCAGGCTCAATGCCCGGCCCTGGTCAGGGCACCTGTAGTAGACAACCAATAGATGTGTCTCTCTCACATCAATGCTTTTCTCTCCGTCTCTCCCCCTCCTTTCCACCCTCTCTAAAAATCAATGGAAAACTATCCTCAAGTGAGGACTAACAAACAAAACAAAACAAAAAACTTAGATTTCTTCATCCTACCATTAAAAAAATAAAATTCCGGGGAAAGCACAAATAGTCCAGTATTTTAAAATGAGCAGATAACCAAATGATCTTGACAGGTACAAATGAAAACAGCTACAAGTATGGGGAAAGATGCTCAAATCGGGAAATGCAAGTGAACATAAAAATAAGTTAACACTTTATACCTATCACTCCAGCAAAAATAAAAACTATAATGATTATTATTGGTAGAAATGTGTGGGAAAGAGCCATTCTCAACCACTTTGCCGACAGAAATGTCGAGTTAGAACCTTTTGGAAAAATAACCTGGTAATCTCTATGGTAAAAGCATCCATCTGTGGTAATAAAAGATTAAGTAAGAACTATATCAACTAGTTAAAGAAGTTTCCAGAAAGTATTGGTCAGATAAAAAAGCAAGATGCATAAATATACATATATATTATGTGATCATATCAAAAATAAAAGCAAAGGAAGGAAGGAAGGAAGGAAGGAAGGAAGGAAGGAAGGAAGGAAGGAAGGAAGGAAGGGAGGGAGGGAGGGAGGGAGGGAGGGAGGGAGGGAGGGAGGGAGGGAGGGAGGGAGGGAGGGAGGAATCCTATATGGCCTGGCCAAGTAGCTCAGGTGGTTAGAGCAGTGGTCTGCAAACTCATTAGTCAACAGAGCCAAATATCAACAGTACAATGATTGAAATTTCTTTTGAGAGCCAAATTTTTTAAACTTAAACTATATAGTTAGTTACATTGTTATTAACTTAATTAGAGTACTCCTAAGCTGGCCTCTGCTGAAAAAACATTCTCAATCTGATTGAGGTACGTTCACTGAGGTCGACCCCTTCCAATTCTCCCATCCACACTCGTCTTGTATACTTGTTTCATCTATCTCCTTTCATTCATCCTCTCTATATGTCCAAACCATCTCAACATACCTTTCTCAATCCTTAACACTACATCTTCTTTCACTCCACAACGTTCTCTAAAATTAACTTAATAAACTTTACTTAAAGTTTTAAGTCTTAGTTAAACTATTGGTACGTTAAATAAAACTTAATATTATACTTCATAACGATATTATTTATTGGTAAAATTAAATTCCTTACAATATCCATAAAATTAAATCATGACAATGACTGACAAACACTAATGTGAACAATGGCCTTGCACCTCCTTGGAAAGTTTGGATAAGTCAGGTTTGTATGTTGTTGTTTTTAATTTTAGGCACTATTCCAGGTTCTCATCAATAAGATGACTTCTCAATTTACTCTTGATAAGGTTCATGCTTGAAAATGATTGTTCGCAAAAATATGTAGACCCGAATAAGGAAAGAACAGCAAACGCTAATTTTTTCAGTTGATTATATGAGTCAGGAATACTATTCCAGGTGTTAAAAATCAACATATCTTCCTTCTCCAGGTCTTTCAAAGCAGACCACTTGTGCTGTGAACTAAGTTCACATTTGTTTTTCTCCAGTATTTCTATATCAGCACAAAAGACATTCAAATTTCGAGCTCCACAGTTCTTTGTTTTTTAAATCCAGCAATTGCATTTCAAAGTTGCCAATGTCAATATTAAAGGGAGAAAAATTTAATTCTGTTACAGTAGCATTGAGAGGTTTTTTAACAAAGGCTAATGTGGCTTTGCTGTTTCTGAATTCCTGAAACCTGTTGAGAAAAGCTTCCCTCATATTTAAAATACCGCACATGGTATTTTGTGGAAGAGCCACACTCAAGGGGCCAAAGAGCCGCATGTGGCTCACGAGCCATGGTTTGCCAACCACTGGGTTAGAGTATAGTCTGCATATGCCAAGGTTGCAAGTTCAATCCCAGTCAGAGTACACACGAGAATCAACCAATGAATACATAAATAAGTAGAACAACAAATTGATGTTTCTCTCTCTCCCTCCCTCCTTCTCTCCCTGCTTCCATCCCCCCTTTCTCCCGCTTTAAAAAAAAACAAACAAAACAAAAAAACCACAGTCCTAGCCAGTTTGGCTCTGTGGATAGAGCTTCAGCCTGTGGACCAAAGGGCCCCAGGTTCGATTCCGGTCAGGGGCATATATGGTTGCAGGCTCCTCCCCAGCCTGGGCCCTTATTGGGGCTTGTGCAGGAAGCAACCAATCAATGTGTTTCTCTCACATAGATATTTCTCTCTATCTTTCACTTCTCTTCCATCCTCTCTAAAAATCAATAGAAAAATATTCTTGGGTGAGGATTAAAAAAAAACAACAAAAACCTATGTATGCAAAGGTGTATATAGTCCATATATGTCTGTCCAGGATAATTTAGAGCACAAGGAAAAATATCAAGGGTTATATCCCAGGATATTTACACTTTTTTCTTTTTTAGGGAGCAGGGGGAATGTTGATGAGAGAGCACAGGGGAAGGGAAAAATGAGCCAAGTAAATATTAAAGATACATTAAAAAAGAGAATGCTTGTCTCATCATTTGTGATATGATCACATTTAGTTATGCATTTAATTAAATTATATGTGAATAAATACTTTTTACATTGGATCAAAACAATGTATTAATATGGTTACTACTTAATGCATTAAACAAATATTTACTAAGTACAAATTGTGTTAAATGCTAGAAATGCAAAATGCTCAAAAAGAGTACAATTAAAAGAGATAACACATCAAGATATGGTAACAGTAACAACTTAAGACTAAAAACTTCATATAATTATCACTTTCTAAAAACTGAACAATGAGGAGGAAAAAAGCCATCTTTGCAAAAGGGAAAAAAATAGTCAATGGCATGGGAATTACTAAAAGAATAAAAAATGTAGCTCAAAATAAGGCACAGATTTACCCTGAACAAATGTTCTCCTCATGCACACATTTTCCTTCAGAGCAGCACCTGTGTGGCTGTCCTACTGTGATACCCAGTGCCTCAGCGCCTGTTTACCTCTCAGCCTACTACACACCTGGTCACTGGGGCCTGACAAAGGGTTGAGTTCTAGAGCTCATGTCCTAAGGAGTAGGAAAATAATGAGCTTTCCTTGTGCTTTCTACAGAATTTCTGTTTTATTTTTAAACTCTCATTTACTTGTAAATTCCACCTCTCTCTTCTCAAAACCCAAGAAGGCTATTGGGATGGTCAATGTGAGGGCAATTCAATAGGCATTTATATAAAAGTTATCTAGCCTTAGCTGGTTTGGCTCAGTAGACACAGTGCCAGCCCATGGACTGAAGGGGTCCAGGGTTTAATTCTGGTCAAGGGCACATGCTTGGCTTGGAGGCTTAATCCCTGGCCCCAATCAATGTGTCTCTCACATGGATGTTTCTCTGTCTCTGTCTCCCCCCCAACCCCCGTCTTCCACTCTCTGTAAAAATTGATGGAAAAATACACTCTAGAAAGGATCAACCAAAAATAAAAATAAAAGATATCTCAAAATATCAGTGGGGAAAGGGAGGCCTGTGTTATGAAATAAATATCTGAAAATGTGGGGAATAACTAAAAAATGAGGGCATTGACTATGGGAACAAAGAAGAGGGTAAAGTGAATGGCCAAGCAAAAGTTTTCCAATTCAGCCCTGGAAAGGTAAGTGAAGTGGAGTACAAAATCTACATCTCCAAACCAAGTAGGGTAATGACCAAAGGAAGTTCAGGAGAAGGGGCTAATGAGGCCGCTTTAGAACATTTGTCTGACTAGGGTCCCCTCTGGTTAGACACAGAAGTCTCAAGGGAAATGCTAATACTATTAAGAGGACATTAGAAAAACATTCTTGGCTTCCTTGGAAACTTCTCCCCTAATGACTCCAAACTAAATACATTAATAAATAGTACCCAAGGCTTTTCTTATGTGAGGTGTCCATTTTACTCAGTGTCTTGAGCCACAGTTACATTTCTGGGAAGGAATGAATAGCCACTTCTTTATTAGGTTTTTCATAATTGGTACTGATACCAAAAGATGAAGAAAAATATTGAAAAAAGCCAATATCAATTACTTTAACTTTTCTGCAAATGGCCTTATTTTATTGATGAAGCTCCCATAATCTGGTTTTCCAAATTGAAAAACCACTGAGCTGAGCTCCTACCCTGCACTTAATTCCTCTTAATCTCACCATCTTCTATTAAGACTCCATGCCTCGCCTACCTCATAGACTTTTCCGTAAAGCACCTTTAAACCCTAAGTCATATGCAACATTCTTGATGGAGGTAGATAAGGGAATCAGCATTTCAATATGCTCTGAAAAGCATATACAAACATAAACCCACCATTTATCTCCTGTTCTTCATTTTAAGTAATTCAACTGAAGTTGAAGAAATAACATTCCATTCACAAGAAACAGCTAGTAAAAACCAAGTAAGAAATTTCCAAAATGCCAATAAAAAGTTAGAAATTTTATCTAAGATTTTATGTGAATTTTGGACCTGCAAAAGAGTTTTAAAAAACCTCTTTCATGATCCTAGTACCCACCATTCCTACCCACTCCACTAAATTCAACTAATCAAGGTTACCTTATTATTAAGCATGTGATCGAAAGGAGTCTGTTAATATGATAAATGCACCTTAATGTTAAACAAACACTTTACTGTTTGTATAATGATTCAACAAAGAAAGGTTGATGATAGTTATTAGCTTAATAATATTTGAATTTCATTAGAAGTTCAGAGTACTAGAACAACCACTCAAAATTGAAAGATATATGAAAAGAGTATTATTGCAAAACTAATATAAAACACTAGTGGCCCAGTGCACAAAATTTGTGCACATTAAAGGGAATTAATTAGAGGAAATATTTTAATATTGCTATTTGCCCTTTCTCTATAATAGAAGTGTCAGAGATGAAAGAAAATTAGTAAGATGTATATGAAAATTTTCCTCCTGTCAGAGTCTGGGGCACACTGTAGAACCCAGAGTCAAGTCCCTGCCCACCCACGTGCACCTCAAAATCCCACAAGACCCAGACCTGGCCAGCCCCACCCCCCATTGGGTGAGATCCAGACCCAGCCGGCCCCACCGCTGTCAAACCCCGCCAGGTTTGGGGGGTGCAGCCTCAGGTACCCTGTCAAGCCCTGCTGGGTGGGGGGACGTAGCCTCAGGGCCCCCATCAAGCCCCACCGGGCTGGGGGTGCAGCCTCAGGTCCCCCAGTCCGGCACCAGGGTAGGGGAAATGGCCTCAGGTCCCCAAGTCCGGGGCAGGGAGCATGGCCTGAGGTCCCTCATCAAGCCCCACCAGGTGGGGGGCACAGCCTCAGGTACCCCACCCCAGCCCAGTGCCACACAGCCTCAGGTCCCTGCTGATCACTCGTTATGGGAACCCCACCTCCACTGTGGGCACAGCCATCTTTTGTTACGGGAACCCTGCCTCTGCTGTGGGGGCAGCCATCTTGTGACGGTGTGATGGAGTGAGGGTTAATTTGCATATTACCTCTTTATTATATAGGATTCCTCTCTCTAAAGAGATATTGAGAAACCAAAACAAAGTTGTGATATGAGGGGTCTGATGGCCAGTGAAAATCCTTATAGAGTTATGAAAAACTGACATTCACATGACATCATAAGCAGTAGAGGCTCAAAAAGGAAATGGACTGACTCTAGAGTATGCAGAGTCCCTTTGCTCAGACAAATAGAGAAATAAAATAAATAAAAAAACAGAAAAAAGTCAACAATTCCTTAAAAACTCTATACAAGAAAAGGAGAGCAGCTCTTCCTCATCTGATTTCCATAGATTAATAAATATTGTTTTATAATTAAACTAGAGGCACTATGCACGAAGATTTGTGCAAGAATGGGCCTTCCTTCCCCTGGCTGCCAGCACCACCTTCGCTCTGGCCTGGAACCGCCTTTCCGCCTTCCCACCCTGCCCAGAGGCCCAGAGTGGCTGGGGCGGTGTGGAATACCTGCATCATTGCTGTGGCGACAACGCAAGCATCCCGCCCTGCCCCCGGCCACTCAGCGCCTGCATATGCAAATTAACCTGCCATCTTTGTTGGGTTAATTTGCATACTCACTCCTGTGGCTAGTGGGTGTTGCAAAGGTATGGTCAATTTGCATCTTTCTCTTTTATTAGTGTAGATGGAAACAGATAAAACTCTGAGGACCTAAGGGCCTCATTAGATCACTGAAAAGAAGTAGGCTTCAGCCCAAGCCATAGATAGCCTCTCTATAATACGACCTTATATCTAGAAATCTCTGACATCCTGCAATTTTTAATAAATGCTCCTAATCTCTTAACAACTTTTAAATGTCATAACTTTCACTAACATTGAATTATACATTTTAGGGAGGCTGAATAGCTAAAAGTGCAGATTCAGTTTCTTTCCATAGCCAGAAACAAAAAACACCGATTACCATTATCACACATGATAAGTATTTTTTAATATTGAAAAGAAAGCAGTGTTTCTCTCCTTAAACATGACCTTTCTGTAAGAGTGTGAGCCACTTAGGCTGGGAGTAGGAAATGCATCGGCCTGAAATAATCCTCCCTGCACTATTCAATCCAAAACCACCTTTTATAAGCGCATAGGTCACCGTGTATATTAAAGTGACAAAGTATGAAATTAAACATTTCTTATCAATAGTGATCCTCTACTGTATTGTCAGAAATGGCATTCCAAATCACACCTCAAGCTTTTAGTCAAATTGACAATTACACTGCAAATATTCAGGCTCTCAGAGGGGGTGGGAAGCAATCTTCCTCCCCCTCTTTCTTTGTAATTTTAGGCATTCTGCAAAGAGAGAAGAAAATAAGTACAGAAAATTTTTCTAATTTTCTCTTGCAAAAGGAGCAATTGTCTCTTCAGTACTATTCTTATGCTCACCAGATGCAATTTGCTTTGAGAATAAATGTATAAAAATCAATGTTTTTTAAAAAAGGCTACCCACATGCCGTATCTAATTATTCAACAAAGTATCCTTTTCAAAGTAATTACCAACTAACAAGTGTATGCCTCCTTTTGTGAAATGAAGGAAAGTGGAATTTTAGAAAACAAAAGCAGATTTTTCTATCAATTTACATATAATTTCAGGGTTGAGATTTTTGTTCCTAATTTTCAAGCGGCAGTACATCTACTTAAAAAATTTCTATTAATCTGTCAATTAATAAGGGTAATGATTTCCACGCACACATGAGTGGATTTGTAGAACATCACTTTTGGAGAAAACCATTTGGTAAAAGAAAACAATTGCTTTTAATTTTAATCTTTTTGTTTTCTTGTTGTTTCTAATTTTTATACCTTTTGTATAAATCTAAAAAACATTTTAAGGGAATTTTGACAAATTATTTTCTATAATAATAAAACATAACCTATATAATAAAATGAGAATTCACAAATCTATATCAATAAAAATGAATGAATAAAGAAAAAGACAAATCCTTTCCTTACTATAGAATTCCAAAAAATAAATGTGGACAAAATAATGGAACTTTTAAAAAACTCACCATTTAGCATGACTTTTAATAATAAGTGTCTCATGCAAGAATCAACACTAGATACAAAAATTCATAGGTGTGATATTAGGCTATTTTCAAGTCTCAAAGCATCACCCCATAAAATAAATAATTACAAACACATAATAGTAATTTTAGTGAAAAACTTGGCAGGCTACACCTTAACCAACGGTTCAATTTTCAGTTATGGGACAAATCGACATTATGTGCCTCCTGACATGATATCCTGGGAAGAGCACAATACCATTACTCTAGGTTTCCTGCCAAAAGTATTGAATCTGTTTATTGTGAGGAAACATCAACAAACCCAAAATGAAAGACATTCTACAAAATAATTGGCCAGTACTCTACAAAGTTGTTGGGGTGTGAATGACAATGAAAGACTGAAACACTGTTCCAGATTAAAGAAGGCTAAAGAGACATGACAGCCAAATGCTATCCGTGACTCTGAACTGTATCCTGGACCAGAAAAGGACATCAGTGGCACAATTTCAATAAAACATGTAGACTACATCATAGTATTGACCCAATGTTAGTTTCCTGTGATTAAGGAAGAGAACATACACACCATATTGTTTAGGTATCAAATATTTATATCATGTGTGCAACTAATGCAAAAAAGTGTGTGTGTGTGTGTGTGTGTGCGCGCGTGTGCGTGTGTGTGTGTGTGTGTGTAGAAAAAATGATGAAGTCAGTCTGGTAAAATCTAAATATTGGGGGAATCTAGATAGAGGATATACAGAAATTCTTTGTTCTAATTTTTCAATTTCTTCGTAAGTCTGACATTTCAAAATAAAATGGTATCTAAAGAATAAGTGACCTCTATTTTTCATTGATTTGATGACAGTCTAATCTAGGGATTGGAAAATCCTATATAATAAAACCCAAATATGCAAATCTACTGAACAGCAGAACAACTGGTCACTATGACATGCACTGACCACCAGGGGCCAGATGCTCAACACAGGAGCTGCCCCTAGTGGTCAATGAGCTCCCATAGGGGGAGCGCTGCTCAGCCAGAAGCTGGGCTCACAGCTGGCAAGCACAGTGGTGATGGCTGGCGCCTCTCCTGCCTGCACAGCAGCACTAAGGATCCCTCGGGGGATGTTCGCTGAGGGGTCCTGGACTTCGAGAGGGCACAGGCTGGGCTGAGGGACACTTCCCCCAACCCAGTGCATGAATGTCATGCACTAGGCCTCTAGTCTCTTTCATAGCTACTCAACACATCCAGACAGATTAGAAATAAATGGGAATGGCTGTGTTCTAATAAAATTTTATTTTCAAAAATAGCCAATGGGCCAGATTCAGTCCATGTGGCCAGTTTGCTGACCCCTGTTATGTCAAGGAAAATTAATCAGAGTAATTATACTTTCAGTTAACATTTTTTGAGCACAGGCCAGACACTATGTTAAGTGCTTTCCTGGCATTAACTCATTTATCCTCGCACCAATCTGATACAGTAAAATTACGATTATTTCCACTTTCCACGGGCCTAGTGAAAGTGAGGAACTGGCCCATGTGACACAGCTAGCAAGCAGCAGATTCTGGGGTTGACCCAGAGAGGGCTGTCTTCACTCACTAAACTATAACCAACATGTTATACTTCATATGTGGACTGAGCTACACTGTCACAGGCAACAACTAAGGAATTGTAATAATTTAACAACAGCTAAACAGTTATCCAAGCTCAAAACGAACATTCTGAGAAGGTATTTTTCACAAACCTCTTGTAGCTGCAAAGAAATAAGTCCCAGTTGATCCTGGCGTCTTTCCACCAATTCTCTTTCTGTGCGCATCTCCCTTTCTATTTCCTGCAGCCGTCGCTCCACCCGATCCGAAACCTTAACACGAACAAACAGAAGTACTGACATTATAGAGCTGTTAGGTGAAGAAGAAAAAAAGACTAAATGACCTCTATTTTTCATTTATGCCAGATATACTACTGCCCAAAGCATTTAAAACTAGCTTGTTTGTAGAGCTCTTTTTCATGACACAATTATAAAATAGATCACACAAAAACTGACAAAAAATATTTTTAAAAATAATCATTAGTCTCCAAATAATCCAAACATGAATCCCAAAAAAGAACTTACATTTTTCAACGCATAAAATAGTAATTGAATAGGTGAGAGTTAAAGGCAATAAACTAGAAAAGAGTGCCCTCTGGTGAAACAGGAGAAAAACAGCAATTTTGTAAAGCTACTCATTTCTTATTCTGATAAACTGTTTAATCTGTTTAGTTCTTTATCATTTTAATTATCTATAAGCATGACCTGCCTCAGGAGGTTTTGATGCTTATGTGCAGCAAATAATTGAAAGGGATTTTCATTAGCTTGTCAATCTTGTCTACTGTGATCTGCTAAAAATAAACCAGCTGAAAATATCAAAAACTAAAGTCAAACTGAAATATGTTTAATTGGGACTCTCTAAAATAAACATTTTGTCTATTTGGCTGCTACCAAAAAAAAAAAAAAAAAAAAAAAAAAGAGTGGAGAAATTGGAACTCTTGCACTGCTGGTGGGATGCAAAATGGTAAACCACTATGGGAAACAGTGTGGTGTTTTTTAAAAAAATAAAAATAGAATTATCATATGATCCAAAAATTCCATATCTAGGTATATACCAAAAAGAATTGAAAGCAGATATTTGCACCCCCATAGTCATAGCAGCATTATTCATAATAACCAAAAGATGGAAACAACCCAAGTGTCCACTGACAGGTAAGTAGATAAACCAAATGTGGCTTATACATACAATGGAATATGGTTCAGCCTTAAAATGCAAGAAAATTCTTACACATGCTATAACATGGATGAACTTTGAAGACATTATGCTAAGTAATGAGGTGCCTAGAGTAGTCACATACATAAAGTAGAATGGTGGTTGTGAGAGGCAACATGCCTAGGAAGGCTGTGATGTTCTGAATGGATACTTTTACTTAATGGGCATCATTTCAATTTTTCAAGATGAAAAGAGTTCTGGATTTGATTATACAACTGTGAATGTACTAAACTGAATACTTAAAAATGGCTAAAATGATAAATTTTATGTTACATATATTTATTACAATTAAAAATAAACAATACAGAATAACAAAAATAAAAATAATCTGCTAATACCATCCACCAAGAGAAAACACTGCTAAATATCTTGTTGTATACTTCCAGAATTTTTTTATGCATATGTACATGATGAGTCAAACACATATCCATTTCATTTCTTTTTTTTAAAAAAAAGTTGGGTATTTCACATAGTGTTTTGTAAATTTTTTTGTTCTGTTACATATCATGGACAACTTTCCATGACAACAAATAAATCTATATATTCTTTAAAAGTACACGGTTCTTGCCCTGGCCGGTTTGGCTCAGTGGATAGAGCGTCAGCCTGCGGACTGAAGGGTCCCAGGTTCGATTCCGGTCAAGGGCATGTACCTTGGTTGCAGGCATATCCCCAGTAGGGGGTGAGCAGGAGGCAGCTGATCGATGTTTCTCTCTCATCGATGTTTCTAACTCTCTGTACCTCTCCCTTCCTCTCTGTAAAAAAACAATAAAATACATATTTTTTTTAAAAAGTACACTGTTCTTCACAATTGATTAAAATAACTCCCTATTGATAATGAGATAACAATTATTTATTTTTACTAGAACATACTGTGACAAACACTCCTATATAAGATTACTTTTGTACATTAAAGATATAATCTTTAAGTGAAATTGTTGAATCAAAAGACATGAATCACTAATGAGGTTATTAATCTGGGATCACACAAGTAATCAGTGAGGAAAATGAGCCCAGTACTGTGAGTCTTCATTTCCAGCAGTATCTTGTAATCCCAGGTCCACTTTCATGCATTCATCCAGCAAGCATGCACGAACACTAATTCATTCCAGCTATTATGCTAGGTAGAGGCTAGGCATAGAGCAATACTCAAGCTGCATCCACAGACGCTGACTTCTAATAGCTTGCTATCTATTAAGGACTGACACTAAATCAGTAGTTAGGATTTCTCTAATTAAATTCAATGAGTTGGATGAGTTCTATATTTCAGGAAAGAAAAATATGCTTATTGGCATCCTAACCAAAATTAAAACAGTTCAAGTAACCAAATACTGGGGGGAAAAATCTAAAATTACTTAGACATTATCTACACCATAGCCAGGACATATGTGATTTAGAGTTACTGCATTTGATGGTTCTCAGTTTTTAAATAATGTTTGTGTTAGGCAGATTCTGACAAGGTTTCAATGGTCTCTGCTTCCGGGTATTCATGCACTTGTGTAATTTCCTCCTCTGGAGTTTAGACTGGCTCTAGTGACTTCCTTCCGGTAAACAGAATACAGAACAAGTCATTTCCATAATTAGGTTACAAAAATTATGACTTCCATCTTACTAACATGTTCTTCTTGCTGGCCCTCTCTGCTGCCTTCTTGCTTGCTTGCTCTGATGAAACAAGCTGTGTGTTGTGAGATGCTCTGTGGGAAGGCCATGTGGAAAGGAAATAAAACAGCCCTGTGACCATCCAGTCATGACAAACTGATATTTTAGTCCAATAATCCACAAGGAACTGAATGAGCTAGGAAGGAAGTAAATCCATTGCAGGCAAGATGTGAGATGACTGTAGCCTGTGAGAGACTCAGAGCCAAAGGAGCCAGCTCAGCCAGGCCTGAACCCCTAACCTACAGACACTGTCAGATGATAAATGTTTTAAGCCAGTAAGCTCAGAGAAATCTGATATGCAGCCACTGATAACTAATGCAAATGTTTTTATCTTCACCCTCAGACATGTTTATTGATTTGGGAAAGGAAAAGAGGGAAAGAGAATGAGAGAGAGGGAAGTGAAGTAATGGTGCCTGAAGAGAAGCATCAGACAGAAGAAGATGGAACTGAGCAAAATTTCAGAAATAAGAGGGGCACAATTTTATCATGGATTGGAGTGTGCTATGAAGGAAAAGATCTAGAATGACTCTTAGGTGACCACTGGATAGATTACAATGCCATTTTCTGAGACTGAGCAGACCAGAGGAAGAGCAGGTAAACACCGCTCTAAACAGAAGAGCACGGGCTCTGTACCTAACGACACAGCATATACTTACCACTATGGAATGATAAAATAATTCCCAGTAATATGAATTATTTTAAAGACTGCATTCATCAATGCCTCCTCATTTTCATTTTTTATTTCTGAGACATAAAGGAAAAATACTAAAAGCTAATACTAAAAAGTACATTTTTATCAGAGATCCATGTGAACCAATTAAATTTATTACTCAGATATCAAAGAGTCCAACTTCTCCATATTTGCTTATAAAAATAGTATAATAAGAATAAACATTAGAGTAGCATTTAAAGCTAGCTTTAATGAGCGGAGGTGAAATGAAAGCAAAGGTCATCTGTTTATGGGATTGATCCTGACTTTTCAATACATTGATTCCTCAGATCTTTCACAATATATGCTGTTGTAAAATGCATTTCAATAAGTATTTGTTGTATATCCGGCTGCTGCAATCTGTACAAAAACCATGTTATCCTAAACACAATGTTGAGAATTCTTACTTCAATTCATGGCCAACTCTTCCAGAAATAGCTGGATCCATGTTTACATTTTTAATTAAAATAGTGACCTTCCTATAGAAACTACAATAAAATTGACTTTTTCCTCCATAAATAGTCAAACTTAATATGCAATCATATCATACTAAACTGGGTAAATTCCAGATAACGAATGTCCTCTGTGGTATAAGGTCCATGTGATAGTAAGTGTTTATTACCACAATGAAGTGTTAACATAAAATATTTTCCATAATATCATGCTATGAATAATAACTATTCCCTTCCAACAGGCAGCTTGAAAAACAAACAAACAAAAATCTATGATTCACAAAGGATTAACAAATCAGATCTTGGCATGTATGACAGAAACCAATACCTTTTGCCTCTCAAAGAAAAATGTGTTCTATAAACTTTCAAGATATATTTTAGTTACTGAGAAAATGCACGAGAAACAACTGTAGCCTCGGAATAATGCACAATAAATGAGATTAACAGCGGTTACCACCAGAAAATGAAATTGGTGGGAGATAGAGGCAGTCCTTCATTTTTCTTTGTATACTTGTACAATATTTAAAAGTTTTCTACCATGAATGTACATCATTTTGGAAATTTTATTCTAAACCTAAATCTGGAGGGGGAAACAGTTGCAGTCTCTGAGAAGTTTAACACTCAAATAACAAAACCACATCTTTTCTGACAGTATGCTATCATGAATTCACAAATGCAACACAATACATCAAATAGTTATAAAATGTAAATGTTGACTTCAGTTGGAATAAGTTACTCACAAAATCTATATTAAGCCTTGTACAAATTGGAAGTAAACATCATGTGGCCTTTGGAAGACCTTCTAAATTTCAAATAATATCACTTTTAAGTTTTTGCATTAGACAATTGTTTCCTAATCAGTACGACATGCACCCACATGATTCAGATGCCCTCTGTACAGCTAAGAACACATTTACAGAAAGCGCCAAACAAGCTGTCACATCACAACTTGATGTGAGGAACTGGCAGGTGAACAATTCTACTGGGTGCCCAGTTAGGTGTGTCCAATTCTCCAGATCCTGACAATAGAAAAGAACATGTCCTGATGAGCTGAGCACACGTGACAGCTGAGGAAACTGGCAAGGAGTACACACCAACTACAACAATGAGCTGTGAATAGTGAGGTGTGACCTGCAGTTGTGCAATCATAGCTTTGACTGATGTGGAGTGATTCCGATCAGTGGTAATGATGATATGAAAGGCTGTCTCTAAATTTAGCTAGCTGTTAACTTTTAGCTCAGTGGTTACACTTTAGGCCCACAGTCACACTCCAGACTATGTAAATAGTACTTGCTAGCTTTATTTGCTTTATGAAAGAAAAAAAATGAAGTCATAACTGTTCATTTTGGGTTCTCTTTAACATGGTGAAAGGTGAAACTTAACAAAGGTAATGTGCACTATGCAAATCAGTATTTTCAAAAATTCAAACTGATACCATTGTAATGCACCCAGTTATTAATAACAGGAAAGGAACAAAGGGAAGGCCAAATATTATAGGCATATAATTTGTGCAGCTTTGCCAGGAAGCCTGTTCCCTGCAGATCCTGGGGGAAGAGACTGGACAGAGGAAGAACAGACACATGCTCAGTAAAGTCTGTGCTTGCCTATCAGTCACACCTGGGAACAGGTCATGGGCCAGAGAAAGTATGGCCACTACAAGTACAGGACGATTTAATATATTTAATCTCCTAGTCAAAGGAGTTCTCTTTCTTGCTCTCTTGCTTCCTCAAGCTTGACTCCTGGCCTATGGAACTCTCATGCTTCTGCATTTGCCCCCATCACAGCCATGTGGACCCAACACAATGGAGTAATGGCCTGTAACTAGCCTGATGCTGTTACTGGACCCAGCTCCACCATGGAACAGAAACTCTGGACACTGGCTTTGCTTCTAACTCTGCTGAATCCCCAGCTGTACCTCTTCCAGGATTGGATTAAGTGAAGTGGGGCTTGGGAAAACCACAGATATAATTCCACACAAATAAAAATTACTCATCCTCCTGTGCGAGTCTCAGAAAATTCTTTTTCTCAAGATATCGTAAGGACCCAACCCCCAGCACTCAGTGGGGATAGGGATACCCAACTTACACTTGCAACAGAGAAGGACTATCCACACATTTCTCCAATAACAAAACCATCCCAAATATCTAACAATGTCAAAAGACAGCATGACAGTTCAACTAGATATGCCCATAGTTTCTCAGATCTATAAGGACCTCAACAGAACACTGAAGATATTCAAGTCTGGATCAAAGCCCTTATTACAAGCATGATCACAGGTTGTATACCTATATAGAAGTAAAAGAAGCCTCATACAACATCTGAAAAACTCTGAAATCTTATGCATTAGAAATAGCAAATCTAGCAATAAAATCTGATATATACAAAAAGATTGAGGGAGTTTCACTTCCAAAAATGACAGGCTAAATAATTTAGACCAACCCTTCCAATGCAAATAATTTAAAAAGCTATAAATAATATTTTAAATAAAAGTCTAGAAAACTAGCCTGGACGGTGTGACTCCATGGTTAAGTGTCAAACTATGAACCAGGAGGTCACAGTTAGATTCCCAATCAGGACACATGCCTAGGTTTTGGGCTTGATCCCGGAGGGGAGGGGGATGGAGCAGGGGGCAGCTGATCAATGATTCTCTCTCATCATTGATGTTTCTCTCTCTCTCCCTTTCCCTTCCTCTCTGAAATATATATATTTAAGTCTAGAAAACTAAAAAGAAGCAAAGACATATGAGACCAAATGCAAGATAAAAAAGAAACTCAGAGCGGTCGGTTGGTCCATATTTTAGGGCCACTTTCTCCCTGAAATAACAGCCCATTTCAGAAAAGGCAACTGAGACATTGAGAAGCTGAACAGTTTTTAACAGATGTGTGCTGTCAAAGGTGAAAAACTGAAGTTGAGAGCCTTTCCAAGGAAGGGGGTCCCTGGTCAAACTCCACCCCCCGCCCCCAGCCCCTAGCCTTTGGGTTGGAATCCTGCCTGAAGGACAATACACCAACAGTAAGGATGAGCCAGAAATGATTAAAACCTGGCACTGAAGTTTAACATTGAAATATCTCAACAACAAACAATAAGGTAATCCATGATTGCCATGGTCTCTAATTTATAACAAAAAGCAAATATGTCCTCTCATTCATAATAATTATCAAATTATCTAAGCAACTTCTCTTTGCAGAGAATAAAATATATTTTCTGTCAACAGAAGATCCCATTAAGAGAGTTTTAAAAATGAGTAGAAACAGTTGTAGAATGAGAGACAATCTTAGCAATACATACAATTGACAAAGTGCTCATATATAAGATATATAAAGGCCTCACACAAATCAGTAACAAAAAGGCAAGAAACTCAATAAAAGAGTGGGCAAAAAAAGCAAATTGGCATTTCAAAAAAAAGACAACAGCCAATAGCCAACAAATATAAAAAACATGCTCATTATCATTAGTAATCATGAAAATGCAAATTAAAACCATAATGAGATACCATAAACACTCAACATAATGGCTATTACTGAAAGACTCAGTAGTATCAGTGTTGGAAAGGATGAGGAACAACACAAATCCTCACACACTGATGATAAGAGTGTAAATTAGTGCATCCATTTTGAAAATCTGTTTTTCAGGACCTATTAAATTGAAAGGCACCTAGCAATTGCACTGCATTTTATGTTCCAACAGAAATGCATGCACAGGTGCTCTAAAATAATAAAATCAGTCACTGCAGCATTATTCATAACAGCCCAAAATTCAAAATAATTCCAATATCCATCACAAAATATTACAATATATTACAGTATATTCATACAATGGAATACTAAAGAGCAATAAAAATGAACTAACTGCAAGTACATGGCACAACACCCAAAAATATCACAATCATAATGTTTAGCAAAAGAAGTCAAACACACAAAAAAGCATGTCCTGAATGATTGCATTTATATGAAGTCCAAAAGAGACAAAATTAATCTAAAGAGTTAAAAGTCAAAATAAGTGTCATGTTTAAAAAGGAAGGAGTTAGTGATGGGGAGGGGAAATAAGGCAGCATCTTGCGTGCTGGTGATGGTCTAGCTCTAGCTCTATGTCTGAGAGGTGGTTACATGGGCATATTCGCCTTGAAATAATTAATCCAGCTACACACTGATATATGTGGTTTTCGGTATGTGCATTATACTTCCAAATTTTAAATATTAAAAAAAAGAAAAAAGAAACATAGCCTGGCCAGTGGCTCAGTGATTGAGCATCAACCTATGAACCAGGAGATCACAATTTGATTCCCAGTCAGGGCACATGCCTGGCTTACGGGCTCAATCCCCAATAGGGGACTTGCAGGAGGCAGTCAATAGATGATTCTGTCTCATCATTGATGTTTCTATCTCTCTCTCCCTCTCGCTTCCTCTCTGAAATCAATAAAAACATATTTAAAAAGAAGAAAGACACAAAGCTTCAGCAGCTTCCTTTGTCAAGTGACAGGTCCCGCACTAGAGTTTATGAGAGAAGACCATTGAAGAAGGTATAGAGGACCTTAGAGCTACCTTATTAGTGTGCATTCAGCTCTTACAGAGAGAGATGTAAACCAGAGAATGCATAAGTGTCTTTCTGTGTGAACCACTGCAATTAAGAAAGGCACCAATCTATTAATCTCAAAACAGATTTTTTTAAGTATACGATATTTTTGCTATTTTAGACAGGTACAGTATAAATTAATGGTGCCCTTGGTGTGCCTGGGAAAATCTAGGACTTTATGTAAAAAATTAAGTATCCCATGTCCTGACCACACATCAGTGCCATACCATCATGTACCAGCTGCAAAGATTTGTCTACTGCAACAGAAGACAGGCATTGTCTTCACCTCTCTGAGCACTTCACAAAGAAATTAGCACCAAACACTCAGGCAGAAGGCACTTTTATGTGGCCAGGTGCTTATTCTTGTTTTTTAAAGGGGCAGTAACTGAGTTGATCTCTGAAAATATAGCATATCCATCTCTTAGCAGATGTAGCCAAAAAATTCAAACTCTAAAATAAACAGCATATCTATCTGAGGAATTGTAAACACAATTAACAACTGGAGAAAAATTAACTGCTTTTACTGGGAAATGTCCAGATATGTTAAGAAAAAAAATTCTGCTAATCTTTCTTGTCTTGGAAAACAGAAGGTATTGTGGGAAATGAATAAATGCACATTATTCCTGGGTTGACAAATTTGCAATTATTTAGTGACAGTTTCTATTGTTATTTTTCTCCTAAAAAATAGAAGTGATGCAAAGAAATGGACACTGTATGTTCTTAAAAATTTAACCTTAATTCCACCAAGAATAGTGATTTGATAAAAAGAAATCTCTGCATAGAGAATGTGAACAATCTGAGTCTGAGATAACAAAACTTGAGAATAAAGGGTATTTTCAATCAGTACTACCTAAAACAAGAACAGACAGCAAGGAGGTCTCTGTAGCAATTGTGCACACACTTATGTACGATGACCTGAAATACTTAATGCGAGTGCTATAGAGCCACTACTCAAAATTCTGTGTTTCTCAAATATCATTTAACAGCTCTGGAAGAATCACTGAGTCAATACAATTTAAAATTCATAATAAAACTCTAACAATTAAAACAAATGATAATTTTATCCCTAATATACTACCACTGTAAATATTTCAAACTTAAATACTGAAAATTCATAAAAATTTTGTAAGAGCTATAAACTATATTATTAGACAAAGTGGCATACACCACCAAAAAGTTAAACTGTACTGAACTTCACTGTGAATACAATGAGCCCAGGCACCCTCTCTATCACCTGCATATGAAATAAAACTTTATAAACAAAGAGTTCTCACCACTTCTTGTTTTTGGGTTTCGCTCAGTTTTTCAGTCAATCTTTCCAAAGCCCTTTTTGTTTCAGCATCCGATCTAGGCAACAAAGAAAAATATTTTAAGTTGGCTTAAAATATGTACAATTGAGAAAATATATACAATTAATAAAATTTATAAAATAATAATGTTATTACATAATATTTTACTACAGTGGTTCTCAAATGTTAGCAAACCATATGAGACACCTGGAGGGCTTGTTAAAAACACAGAGTGATGAGCCCAACCCCCAAAATTTCTGAATCAGTACTTCTGGGATGGGGTCCAAGAATGTGCATTTCTACAAATTCCTAGGTGATGTTGATGCTGCTGGTCTGGGAAGTACACTTTGAGAAACACTGCTATACTGGAACATCACCTTCAATAACTAAGCTGCAATATCTTCCATTTTAAATTAAGAAAGGAAGAGAGGGAGGGAGGGAGAACAAAACTCTTAATCTTACATCCTCTCCTGCAATTTATAATCCAATTACATAAAAGTGTGCTGTACAAACTCATTAACTTATCTCCCATTACCACTTTCCCATCAAATTAATAATGTAAATACAGGATCGGTAATAAAATAGTACAGAAAGACTTAAAAAGAAAAGCAAAGGCCTTCCTCTCTCACACTTCCTCCCTTCTAGTCCACGCCCCACTGGCAACCATGTTTGATCATTTCCATTCTTAATTCTTTTGCTGATTACTTGCATCATTTCCAGTTCTAGACATTTTCAATTGACTCCTTGTTTTGAAATATTTAATTCACTCACATTGCTCTCCAAATTTGGATGAATGTATTGCTATTTTTAGTTCTTCTATTGGTTATCCATGTGACTTGCATAATGTACAAATACCTCTTATAAATATTCTATCATAGAGAATTGATGTTCTTTGGTTACTTTCTTTCATGCTCACATTTAGTCAGCTTACTTGGATCATTAATTTTCTTGTGCTTTTGGTTTTTGCTGGAGTTTTTCATCTTTCGGCCTTATATGGACCTTATTTATCAAATCATTGATATTTTTCCCCCACTTGTTACTGAACCATTTATTAAGAATCAACTCCACTCACCTACATTATTCTCAAGAACAGTTCCTCTACTCTAATCCAGAGTGAACAGATCCTGAGCCTGCTATGTGGCTACCATTCTGGGGATTATTTTCACTAAATTTCTGAGTTTTACTATTTTTATAACCTATACCTTCCTCTTTCTTGGTTACCACCTATTTTACTTATATGTCCGTAGGTAATTTCGTTGGAAGGAAATTACCTTAAAAGATAAACTTTCTAAGTCTTTATCTCTGAAAATGTCTTTCCTTACTAGTATCCCTCTTTCTTGGCTTTTGTGGTTCCATGTACTCCTGGATTTCCCCCGTCTCACAGCTGTTGCTTCGCAGTCCAGTTCCTCTGTGTACATGACTTCCCATTGCAATGTCTTCACATTCATCTCTGTCCTTGATGCTCTCAATACCGTTTCTCCCTAAATATCCTCCATTTCCATGGTTCCAAATGCCATTTCCATGCTGACCACTCTTAAAACCTCTAAAAGGGACTTCTCCTTTGAGCTCCAAAGTAAATACCTAGCTGAATATTTTATATTTCTATTTGGGGATGTCTTACAGGCATCTTAAACCTAACATATCCAAGGTCAAAACTTAATTTCTACACCTCACCTACTTCCACAGTCTTCCATATTTCAAAAGCGTCATTACCATCTACCCAGTTACTGAAGTTAGAAATCTGGGATTCATCTTGGATTTATTCTCCTTTATCCCCTCCACATATAACCAATTGCTAAATCCTACCTTTTCAATATATATATATCTGGAAACACTCCTGTCCAACTGCCCCTTGCCATAATCCTGGTCAAGCCACCATCATCTCTCATATATTAATGCAGAAGTTGTCTGACTCACCCTCCTCAAATCAGTTCTCCATATGGCATCTGAAAGGAACCTTATTTAACCCTTTCAAAAAGCTTGCTTTCCAGTGTTCTTTTTACAATAAATGTCAGGACAAAATAAAAATGAATAATTAAATGAACATATCAGCCTTTCTGAATCACACAGAAAATTAAGCCTAGCAACTACCTACACAGAATATTTTTATAAATATGAATTAAAAATATGTGGTACAAGTAAAGCATAATTGGATCCTAAAATCTTCCTCGTCCACAAAGTTAAGTCACCAAGTTTAACCAGAAACTTGACTTTTATTTTGGGTTAAATAAAGTTTCTCTTCCTCACACATACCTCTTGAAATAATTAATGGAAGTCATACAAACTATTACTAAATGGTACTAGCCCATGAGTCAGCAGATTCTCAGTCCCCACCGGACATCCAAATGTCCATTTAAACTGACCAACTAAGTCGTCCCTGAAACTTCCCTGTGTCTTCTTGCAGCGTCCGCCAACCAGTGGTCCATGAGGTCCAAAAGGTTGGCAACCACTGTCTTACTGGACAACTACTTCCTAAACTCATGTTCCTGTGCTTAATTTATACCCTTCCTTCAAAAATGTAAAAGGAACATGATTGGGACTGGCCCCAGGCGCTGACAGTGGGTCTTAGCCGCGGCTCCAGCGCCAGCTGTGGGTGCAAGCAGGGCCAGCACTGACAGCAAGTGCAAGTGCCCAGTGGGACTGTGGCACACGGGAGCAAAGAATATTCAGTAACCACCAGAGGCTCGCCCCAATGACAGCGACCAGCACCCCAACTTGGTCTGGCACCCCTGCTCACCTGCTCCACCATCCCACTACAGCCAATGCCCGCCATGTTCTGCACTCTTCAGCCTGCTGCTGATGCCTGCCATGTTCCACCCGCACTCCCTGGTGGTCAGTGCACATCATAAAAACCAATTGTTTGGTTGCCCCGCCATTTTGTCTATTTTCATATTAGGGTTTTATATACATAAACTAGAGGCCCAGTGTACGGGTTCGTGCACCGGTGGGATCCCTCAGCCTGGCCTGTGGGGATCAGGCCGAAACCGGCTCTCAGACAACCCCTGAGGGGTCTCAGATTACAAGAGGATGCAGGCCAGGCTGAGGGACCCCACTGGTGCACAAATCTGTGCATTGGACCTTAAGTAGTTGATATTCCTGGATTTAACAGTTATAAATTGTTGTTTTTTTCAATCTTTTTACTGCGGCATAGTATTCCATTGCATAGATGTGCCAAAGTTTTTTTAATCCACTCATCTGCTGATGGGCACTTAGGCTGATTCCAAATCTTAGCTATTGTAAATTGTGCTGCTATGAACATAGGGGTGCATATATCCTTTCTGATTGGTGTTTGTTTCTTGGGATAAATTCCTAGAAGTGGGATTGCAGGGACAAATGGGAGTTCCATTTTTAGTTCTTTGAGCAAACTCCATACTGTTCTCCACAGTGGCTGTACCAGTCTGCATTCCCACCAGCAGTGCAAAAGGGTTCCTTTTTCTCTGCATCCTCTCCAATACTTGTTTGTTGATTTGTTGATGATAGCCATTCTGACAGGTGTGAGATGATACCGCATTGTCGTTTTGATTTGCATCTCTCGTATAATTAATAACTTTGAGCATGTTTTCATATGTTTCTTAGCTTCCTTCGGTCTTCTTTCAAAAAGTATCTAATTAGGTCTATTGCCCATTTTTTGATTGGATTGTTTATCTTCCTTTTGTTAAGTTGTACGAGTTCCCTGTAAATGTTGGAGATTAAATCCTTATCAGTGATAACATTAGCAAATATGTTCTCCCATGCAGTGGGTTTTCTTGTTGTTTTGTTGATGGTTTCCTTTGCTGTGCAAAAGCTTTTTTGTTAATGTAGTCCCATTTGTTTATTTTCTCTTTAGTTTCCATTGCCCTAGGAGCAGTATCAGTGAAATAATTCCTTCAGCATATGTCTGCGATTTCGCTGCCTGTGGATTCCTCTAGTATTTTTATGGTTTCCCATCTTACGTTTAAGCCCTTTATCCATTTTGAGCTTATTTTTGTGTATGGTGTGAGTTGGTGGTCTAGTTTCATCTTTTTGCATGTATCTGTCCAATTTTCCCAACACCATTTATTGAAGAGACTGTCTTGATTCCATTGTATGCTCTTGCCTCCTTTGTCGAATATTAATTGGGCATAGTGGTTTGGGTCGATTTCTGGGTTCTCTATTCTATTTCATTGATGTCTATTCTTGTGCCAGTAACAGGCTGTTTTAAGAACAGTGGCTTTGTAATACAGCTTGATATCTGGTATTGAGATCCCACCTACTTTGTTCTTCTTTCTCAGGATTACTGCAGCTATTCGAGGTCTTTTTTTATTCCAGATGAATTTTTGGAATGTTCATTCTAAGTCTGTGAAATAGGTTGTTGGCATTTTGATGGGGATTGCATTGAATCTATAGATTGCTTTGGGCAGTATGGACATTTTGATGATGTTGATTCTACCAATCCATGAACACAGTATGTTCTTCCATCTGTTTATATCTTCCTCTATCTCCTTTTTCAGTGTCCTATAGTTTTTCGCATATAGGTCTTTTACCTCCTTAATTAAGTTTATTCCTAGGTATTTAATTTTTTTGGTGCGATGGTAAATGGGATTGCTTTTTTAGTTTCTCTTTCTGTAAGGTCACTATTGGTGTAAAGAAATGCCATAGATTTCTTGGCATTAATTTTGTATCCTGCTACATTGCCAAATTCTTTTATTAAGTCTAATAATTTTTTTATGGAGTCTTTAGGGTTTTCTATGTACAGTATCATGTCATCTGCAAATAAGGACAGTTTTACTTCTTTTCCAATTTGGATGCCTTTTATTTCTTCTTCTTGTCTGATCGCAATGGCTAGTACTTCCAGTACTATGTCAAACAGGAGTAGTGAGAGTGGGCATCCCTGTCTTGTTCCTGTTCTTAGGGGAAATGGTTCTCTTTTTTGTCCATTGAGTATGATGTTGGCTGTGGGTTTGTCATATATGGCTTTTATTATGTTGAGGTATGATCCTTCTATTCCTACCTTGCTGAGAGTTTTTATCAAGAAAGGGTTTGGATTTTGTCAAATGCTTTTTCTGCATCAATTGATATGACTATGTGATTTTTATGTCTCAATTTGTTTATGTGATGTATCACATTTATTGATTTGCAGATATTGTACCATCCTTGCATCCCCGGGATAAATCCTACTTGGTCATGGTGTATGATCTTTCTGATGTACTGCTGGATCCGATTTGCTAGAATTTTGTTGAACATTTTGGCATCTATGTTCATGAGGGATATTAGCCTATAATTCTCTTTCATTGGGTTGTCTTTATCTGATTTTGGTATTAGGGTGATGCTGGCTTCATAGAATGAGCTGGGAAGTGTTCCTTCCTCTTGAATTTTTTGGAATAGCCTGAGGAGGATAGGTTTTAGTTTTTCCATGAATGTTTGGTATAACTCCCCTGTGAAGCCATCTGGCCCCGGGCTTTTGTTTGCTGGGAGCTTTTTGGTGACTGCTTCAATTTCTTCCATAGTTATTGGCCTATTGAGATTTTTAGAATCTTCCTGATTGAGTTTTTCAAGGTTGTATTTTTCTAGGAATATGTCCATTTCTTCCAGGTTGTCTAGTTTGTTGGAGTAGAGTTGTTTGTAGTATTTTTTAACAATGCTTTGAATTTCTGTGGGGTCTGTTGTTATTTTGCCTCTTTCATTTCTGATTTTGTTTATTTGGGTCCTCTCTCTTTGTTTCTTGGTGAGCCTGGCTAGAGGCTCATCAATCTTGTTTATCCTTTCAAAGAACCAGCTCTTGGTTTCATTGATCTTTTGTATTGTTTTTTTGGTCTCTATGTCATTTATTTCTGCTCTGATCTTTATTATCTCCTTCCTTCTGCTCGCTCTGGGCTTTTCTTGTTGCTCTCTTTCTAATTCTTTGAGTTGTAGAGTTAGATGAGTTACTACCATCTTTTCTTGTTTTTTGAGATAGGCCTGTAGAGCTATAAACTTCCCTCTCAGGACTGCTTTAATTGTGTCCCATAGATTTTGGATTCTTGTGTTTTTATTGTCATTAGTTTCCAGGATGTTTTTAATTTTTTCCTTGATCTCATTGGTAACTCAATCATTATTTAGTAGTATACTATTCAGATTCCAAGTGTTTGAGATTTTTGAATTGTTTTTATTGTAGTTTATTTCTAATATTATGCCATTGTGGTCTGAAAAGATACTTGGTATGATTTCAATCTTCTTGAATTTGGGGAGACTTTGCTTATGACCCAATATGTGGTCTACTTTTGAAAATGTCCCGTGTGCACTTGAGAAGAACGTATATTCCGTGGCTTTGGGGTGAAGTGCTCTGAAGATGTCAATTAAGTCCATCTGATCTAGTGAATCATTTAGGATTGCTGTTTCTTTGCTGAGTTTTTGTCTAGAGGATTTATCCAGTGATTTCAGTGGTGTGTTTAAGGCCCCTACTATAATTGTATTGTTGTCAATCTCTCCCTTGATATCTTCCAGGAATTTTTTCATGTGTTTGGGTGCTCCTGCATTGGGTGCATATATGTTTATCAGGGTTATATCCTCTTGTTATATCGATCCCTTTAGTATTATGAAGTGGCCTTCCTTATCTCTTGTTATGGCCTTCACTTTGAGGTCTATTTTTTCAGATATAAGTATTGCTACACCAGCTTTTTTTTCCATTTCCATTTGCCTGAAAGAAATTTTTCCATCCCTTCACTTTCAGTCTGTGTGAGTCCCTTGTTCTGAGGTAGGTCTCTTATAGACAGCATATATATGGGTCGTGTCTTTTTATCCATTCAGCCACTCAATGTCTTTTGGTTGGAGCATTTAGTCCATTTACATTTAAAGTCATTATTGAAAGGTACTTGTTTGTAGTCATTTTTATTTTTGTGCCTGTGTTCTTTCTTACCTTTTTATTTCTTCTTTTTACAGCATTCCCTTTAGCATTTCTTGCATTGTTGGCTTGGTAGTGATAGGCCTTAGCCTTTTTTTGTCTGTGAAGCTCCTGATTTCCCCTTCAATTTTGATTGATAGTCTTTCTGGATAGATTATTCTTGGATTCAGTCCTTTGCTTTGCAACTCTTTGTATACCTCCTTCCATTCCCTTCTAACTTGATGTGTTTATGTTGAGAAATCATTTGATAATCTGATGGGGGATCCTTTGTAGGTAACTCTCTGTCTCTCTCTTGCAGCCTTAAGATTCTCTCTTTGTTGTGAACATTTGCCATTGTAATTATGACGTGTCTTGGTGTGGGTCTTTTGGGATTCATCTTGCTTGGGATTCTCTGTACCTGCGTAACTTTTTTCCTCACCATATCTGGGAAGTTTTCTGTCATTATTTCTTCAAATAGATTTTCTAATCCTTGCTGTTCTTCTTGTCCTTCTGGCAGCCCTATTATGTGTATGGTACTTCGTTTCATGTTGTCCCAAAGCTCCCTTAGGCTTTCCTCCTGCTTTTTAATTTTTTTCTCCAGTTGCTGTTCAGATTGAGCTTGTTTCTCTACCTTATCTTCTAACTCACTAATTCGGTCCTCTGCTTCTTCTAGTCTACTGTTGAAACCTTCCATGGTGATTTTGATTGTAATTATATCACTTTTCATTTCTTCCTGATTGTTGCATAGGTTGTTGATTTTCTCATCCATCCGGTGAATGAATTGTACAACCATTACTCTGAATTCTTTTTCTGTCATGTTGCATGCTTCAATTTCACTAATTTCCTTTCTTGGCAACTCCTCATTTTCTTTCAGAATGGGGTGTCGTCTCCCCATTCTGACTATCACCAAAAGGTTCAAACGTCAAGTTGCGTGGGCCTGGACCATGTGCAGTGGGAGCTTTGTACCACCCTAGTGTTAATGATGAGCTCTGACACTAAGATATGTGGCTGCCTTGGGTTGGTGGGAACCAGGCTCACCCAGTGTCAGCGTTACCAGCGCTCAGTGTGGCCTCATGTGCATACCTAGAATCAGGGACCCTGCCTGCGCCGCGCTGAAACAGATACCCCTGCCCCCTTGCGTGTGTCAAAAATCAGAGTCCCCTAGCGGGTGCCAGGAGTCAGAGTTCCCCAAGAATCCAGAAACAGAGTCTCTGTTGCTTCGCGTGGCCTCGTGCTGAGAATCAGGGTCCCTGTGTGCGCATGCACCAAGAATTGGAGTCACTGGCTCTTAGTGTGAATGCACTGGGAGTCAGGGATCCCAGGCGTACGTGATAAGAAACAGAGTCAAGTCACTGGTGCTTAGTGCTGCCTCCCACCCGGAGAATGAGGGTCCCGGTCAGCTTGGGGGACTGGGTTAAACAGAGCACTGTGTTGGCAGGAGGTCCGCTCCTGCACTGTGGGAAACAGACTTCAGTGTGTGCTTGCCGAGAATCGAAGTCAGGTGGCACTGCCGCACTGCATGGGCTTCAGGTTTGGTTGCCCAATTGTGTTGCAGGGAACAGATTCCCAGTGTCCGCGCGCTCCCAGGCTCAAATTCCTATAGCAGCACAGTGCCCATCTGAGGGGCGGGTCTATCAGTTACTATGGCGCTGCCCGTGAGCCTGCAGGGAGGGGGATAGGCTCTGTGACTCACAGAAATCTGCAGCCAGGATGTCTGAATTCTTGGTGTCTGTGGGTCTGCAGCTGTGGTCGCAGGTCTCTGTCCCCAGTGGCTGCAGGGTCCTGGTTTGCATCTGAGACCAGACTGGGTGGTGCTGAGGCCAGGATCTTAGTCTCAAGCAACTCTGTTTCTCAAGATGGCATGGTCTCTGTGCCCACGCTGACCACCCAGGAGTGTCCACGTTGTTAGTGGGGCTCCGCCATCTAAGACTGCTCAGTTTGGCAACCCCTTGGAAGACCTGCAGAATCTAACTGTCCCTAGCTCATACACACACACACCACACACGTCCACACACTCCTCTATCACTCCCTCACTCTCTCACACTCTCTCCCTCCCTATCTTTCTGCCGGTCGCCATCTTCCAAATCTATCAAAAGTTATATTTTTTACTCCTTTTGCTATCACAACACCAAATTGGTGTGTGGAATGATTTCATTAGCTGGAGTGGGAGTTAGCAAGTGAACTTGTAAACAAATTTCAAATCAGCTCTGCTATTCTCTATTCATTGTTACACAGATTGTAACTCTTGAGAAGGGATACAAAATCTTTGTTTTTTTAAAAAGATGGCCTCTAAGTGAAAACCAACTGTCCTGGCTGATGATGCAAATGAAAAGACAGTAAAGAAATTTTAAATGAAGCTGTACTTCTTGGGGACTACTCAGAATTGACAAGTTGCACAGACTGCGCAGATATAAACCAGTGATTTTTGAAGATTTCAACTGAAAACTAAAATATCAGATTCTACAATGTGCCATGTCCATTGGTCGACAAAATCCACATTATGCTTTTTATTTTATAGTTCCATTATCAGTCAGGTGGTCTCTGTTTATGTCTGTCTGTCTGTCTCCATCTCTCTCTCTTCAATGTTTTTGTAAATCTACCTTTTTGATAAGGTTCTACAATGTCTCTCTCTGCAGCATCAGCATTCCATTGTAATAAGTTAAAATATGAAATTAATGTGTCTAACATTGAGTCATCATGATACATTCTAAATTCAAAAGGACTTGAACTGTTTTAGTATAAAAACACAGTTCAGTTTTTTAAATTCATGTAAACATGTAAATTATAAAACCAATTTCAATCTTCGAATAATTCATGCCTCCAGTGAAAACCATACTCTGCCTTTACCTGCATCTTCTGGCAAGCTCCCGGTTGAAATCATCTCCAAGGCGAACTTGTTCACTGCTGAGGTCTCGGAGGGATTGATGAAAAGCATGAAGCTAGGAAAGGCAGAACATAATTATCCAATGAGGATTCTGTTGAATCTTCCATGAAGACTCACTGAGGGTCAAGAATAAGAACTTGTTCTTTGTAATAAGGCCCAAATTTTATAATGTTATTAAGACTGAATAAAATTTAATGTCTACTCTAAATGAAATAAAATTTCTTTCCAAAGAAAAGCAATTTTTAAAAAGTAATATATAATATTAACCATTACATCTTTATAGTATAATAACTCCACTCCTTAGAGATACTGTAGAAAAGGGGTAAGTAAACTTTTTCTGTAAAGGGTACAATAGCAAATATTTCAGGTTTTCGAGCTATATGGTCTCTGCCACAATTACTCAACTCTTCTGTTATAGCTCAGAAGTAGCCATAAACCAATGAACAAGGCTGTGCTACAACAGAACCTTATTCAAGTAGACCACACCCTGCAGCGTGCCAACCCAGGCTACAGAGAAACGTGCCCACATACACTATGAACCACGTAAAAGAATGTTTGGAGCAGCACTGCTCGTAATGAGAACAGTGAAAACAAACCAAAAGTCCATTAAAGATAGAATTGGAACAAATAAATTCCAATATATTCCTTCAACCGTGCATCCTACAGCAGTGAAAATGATCCAACCTACCTACACATTAGTAAGGCTGAATGTCAAAAGCATAACATCGGATGGAAAAAGCAAGTTACAAAAGAAGGTCTACAGTATTATTCCATTGAGATAAATATGATGTAAGTAGTAAAAATGATTTCTTTTTAAAAAGCAAGATAATGGTTAACATAAACATCAAGGTAGTTGATAGCACATAGGGAAAGAAGAAATTAAAAAGAGGCTTTGGGGGTATAACAACGATCTGTTTCTTGGCCTGGGTGATGATTACATGGATTTTCATTCATATTATTGTACTTTTAATTGCAAATATTTATCTATATGTGTATGTGTATTTTATAACTTATAATAAAAAAATTTTTAAGTTATATATAGACTTGCAGAAACAACAAATTGATTTGTTTTTAACAAATGAATGTTGAGCAACTAATCAGTGCCAATTATTGTGCTGGGCAACAAGTGGCTCACAATTTAACATGGAAGACAGATAAATAAACAAAACCACAAATGTCGCACGGTGGCATTAAGATGTACACAGTCATGTGGAGCGAAAGGTCATCTTAAGAGAATGGACTTAAAATAAGGAAGAACAATGAAAGAGAAAGGAATGGAGGTAGGTAATACAGTGGATGAACAACAGACAATACACAGGTTTTACCATCATGATTTTCCCATTTTGGAAAACAGAATTTTAGGATTCATATTTGTCACCCCCATTTCACTCATCCCACCTTCCTCACATGGTCTTCTGATCTTCAATACCTTTCATTTTGTCCAGCAAATAGCTTTTAAGTCTACCCCCTTCTTTCCAACTCAATTTCTCCTACTCCAAGTGACCATCATCTCCACCCAGAATACAGCAATATCTTCCTAATTGGTTTGCCCACAATGACTCCATTTTCAACACTGGAGCCAGAGCAAATTTTGCAAAATAGTTGTCACTCCTTTACAAGGCTATGCATGTTCTCAGTGCTTCATATATCTTTAGCCACATGGCCTTCTTTAATTTACTCATAAGCACTATCCTCCTTCCTGTCAAGGTATTTGTTCTACCTTAAATGACTCTTACTGAACCTTTGGATCTCAGCTCATCAGCCATTTGTTTTTCAAGGAGCCTTCCCTGACTGGGGCAGGTGCCGCTAGTATACATTCCCATAGCCTTATGCCTCTTTCTGTTAGAACATGCATCTCTGCACATAATTATGGATGTATTTGTGCACTTATTTGATTAATATCTAGCTCCCACGCTAGATTTTAAGTTCCATGAAAATACAAGGTTTTTGCTCATCATTGTTTCCAAGCACAAGAACTTTAACAGGATAGAGGAACATAAACAAATAGAATGAAAGATTAAATAAGTAATGTTAGGATATTGTTCTCTGCCAGCTGTGGGCAAACTACGGCCCGCGGGCCGGATCCGGCCCATTTGAAATGAATAAAACTAAAAAAAAAAAAAAAGACCGTACCCTTTTATGTAATGATGTTTACTTTGAATTTATATTAGTTCACACAAACACTCCATCCATGCTTTTGTTCCGGCCCTCCGGTCGAGTTTAAGAACCCATTGTGGCCCTCCAGTCAAAAAGTTTGCCCACCCCTGTTCTCTGCTCTAGGTTTAAAAATATCATTTGTGCTAACAAGTTATAACTACTAAAAAATAACATAGTGAAGGAAAAGTTTCTACAAGGTGTCTTCTAATGCACCTGGTTTTGTTATCTCTTTATTTTATGCAATAACAAGTGAAAGCTACAGATGAGTATACTGACAAAATGGGAACCCTCAGTCCTAAAACAACCAAGACAAAGATGTCAAAGTCAGCAAAATCCCCTAGTCCTTATATAATTTATGTAGCTACCCAGGACAACAACAACAAAAATGTTTGTTCAGCTCTTGCAGAGAAATTTAAAGAAGCAGAAAAAGAAGTATTTCCATAGAATGAATACCTCTGAAATTTTAGTGAATACATAGAAAAAGTATGGAATTTCTTACTTAACAGAAAGTGGCTCCCTTGATGACTCAACAATCAGAAAAACACTAACTGAAAAATCAACAGGTTAACCACACAAGGACTAACTTGTTCCTACTAAACCAAACTTAGCAAAACAGAAAGTAGCTCACTTAGCAAGGCTTACAGAAGAGTGACCCAGCTGAACAAGGAAACAAAACATGTCAAAGTAAACTCACTTTTAAATTGGTCTACAAAATATAATCCTCCATAAAAAAATTCTAAATAAATATATGATGATGATTAGTACATTAAAAATAAAATAATTTACTTGTTTAAAAAAAATCAGTACAAAGTTACTGGTGATGAAACTCTGGTTCAAATGTAGTCATAGAATTCAAGTGTCAGTCATTTATATAGAAAGGTAAGGAATACAGAGTACCAAATGGTACAAAGTACCTGGCCCACGTTCTCAGTCTCCCGAACAAATCGGACACCAGCTCTGGATCTAATTCGTTTACTACCCTGTTGATCCCCATAGTCCTTGAGAGGTGAGGTAGGTGGAAAACGGTGGCTTTCTTTATGAATGAAAGAAAAGGAAGAGGATAAAAATGCTGCATAAGAGGAAATGATCTAAAATTTTATCAGTAAGTACATAGCAGATATGAATATACACATGTGCCCTTAGCCCAGCCTATTCCCCCAAGTATGTTATTGTAGCCATAAAATTCCACAAAATTGGCACTAATCTTGCTCTTAAAGCTGATCAAATGAACAAAAATATGCTGGAAATAGAATATGTCAAAAGTTCTAATTTGCTATACTTTTCAAAGAAGCAATATATTTTCTCTTACACAAAAATAACTGCTAAATAAAAATAACTTTTATATCTAATATAAATACTACTATAACAGAATTTAATAGTAGTATAATTAAATATAATTTAATATAAAATAATATTAATATAATATTACTAATATAATACTATAACAGAATTTTTCAAATAACAAGTTAATGAATCTAACATATAAATGGCATTTGAAGACCAATAAAAACTAACTACATAAAGAAGAATAGCTGATTGTGTCCTATTTGTAATCCTTATTATTGGGATCAATAGCAGTATTAACAATGTGAGCTGCTGATGTGCACTCTACCTAAATCACCTCGCTTCACTGCAGACTTTTTTACTCTTTTCTAGCCTAAGTCTTGTTTATTCAAACATAAATCTCAGTGCTGCAGAAAAGTACAAATAAGATTAATTACAGACAAACTAAGTGTTTTCACCTTTAATCCAGCCATTGAATTCTAGCTGCACACCAAGGATAAAGATCACCTGTTCTTAACAAGTGTCATAGGATATTTCATAATGAGAGATTTGAAAAACTATGAAACTAGGATTCCTAATCCAGAAATCTACTAATGTCACTAGATCCTATTTTTGTTTTGATTGATGGCAGATGCTTCAACCCTAGTGTTGTCAGGTAAAGCTCTGCATGGTCTGTGGAGTCTGAGAACAACAAAACCAGAAGACTCACAAGATCAGAGTACTGTTAGACATACTTTTTAATATTCACTATACCATAGCTGACTGCTTCTTTAATACCTTATTTGTATGAATTTATGTATGGGTTGTAATTATCCAAAGATTAAATAGATCCACTATGCACTTTGGGAATATTTTTTAAATGAAAGGGATTTTCAGAACTGCTGTAGCGTTTACCTGTCACAGTGCCACCATCAAGTTCACTTGCACTCAGACTCGTAACAGAAATACTTCTCCCTCCTGAGTTTCTCAATAAACGCTGACTCCGCAGTTGGCCTATTGATTGCTCCAAGCTTTCTTTTAACTAAATTAAAGAATATAATGAAGGGAGATTTATTCTCTTTAAACAACTTCCAAATACAAATAGACTAGACATTTTAAAAGCTATTTTTCAAATATCTGGGTTCTGAAAGAGAATTTACATCAGAGAAAATTTCAAACTAAGTGATGTTAGGAAATATAAAAATAGTAAACATAAATATATTAAGAACCAAGTCTAACATCAGGTTTTAAACAGCATCTGTCACTACCTATTCCATCCTTTTATTACCAGAATGGAAAAGAGATGTCTAGCCCAGCAGTTGAGGGTCGACCCAGGAACCAAGAGGTTACTGGTTCGATTCCTGGTCAGGGTACATGCCTGGGTTTCGGGCTCAATCCCCAGTAGGGGGTCTGCAGAAGGCAGCCAAGTGATGATGTTTCTCTCTCATCCATGTTTCTATCTCTCTATCCATCTCCTTTCTCTCTCTAAAAAAAATATTAGCCCTAACGGCTTTGGCTCAGTGGATAGAGGGTCGGCCTGCGGACTGAAAGGTCCCAGGTTCGATTCCGGTCAAGGGCATGTACCTTGGTTGCAGACACATCCCCAGTAGGAGGTGTGCAGGAGGCAGCTGATCAATGTTTCTCTCTCATCGATGTTTCTAACTCTCTATCCTTCTCCCTTCCTCTCTGTAAAAAATCAATAAAATATATTTTTTTAAAATCAATAAAAACATATAAATAAATAAATGAATGAATGAGATGTCCAGGCTTACTAAGCCAGATCCCAATGTCTTAACTGACCTGCCACCCATGCTTAGAAACATAGCAAGGCCAACACAACTAAAAAGAAAGCAAGCCTTCCTCCATTCCTTCAGAAACCCCAGATCTGTAACAAACAGGAAACTGAACAGCTGTCATAGTGAGGGCTGCTCTGGAAACAGTGTGTACTACCCAACTCTATACCAGAACATCTTTTATTCATTCAAAGATTTAAATTTCTATAAGCCTAACCAATGTACACAGACAACAGGGGGGTGAGGGCATGAGTGGGGATGGTGGGGGGACAATGGGGCAATAAGGACACATATGTAATACCTTAATCAAAAAAACAAAAAAAATTTTTTAAAGATTTAAATTTCCAGGAAACTACATGGCCTGATGTCAGCGTGTTAGTACACACTAGAGATTACAGTTGTTCACATTCTCTCTTCAGATCATTAGGGAGTCTACCAACAGGTTATAAAAGAAGATATCTTTTTAGACCTATAGAGTTACATTAAATAAAAACACACTAAATACTAAAATAATGCCCATACTTGTACATAGCTATATACTCAAAAAGAGTATTAAACTAAAACCCAAGGGAACAAAGAGTAAAGCTGAGGAAAATCCACATACCCTGAATTGCCGAGAAACTTCAGGTCTAGATATCTTATCCAAGGATGAATAAGAAATAATGCTAATAAAAATAATGCATGAACCACATAACAAGTTATCTGTAACTTGTTAAAGAGAATGTTGAAACAAAACAATTGATTGAAAAGACAGGGTCTCCTAAACTCAGACAGAAGTAAAAGACAGAACCACTATGGAGAGAACAAGGTGACTTCCTTGGGGAACTATGCAGAAAGCAAGTAGCTGCAGTTGAAGAGAAAGCACAAGTGAAACAATATGTAGCACAAGTGAGCAAATCCTTTTTCATTTTGGATTTAACTCTTCTAGAAAACCAAGGTTAAAACAGTCTGGATTAAAAGAAGCACAGTTAGAATTTCAAGAATCTACCTCAATTGTTACCCTCATTTCTAAAAAAAAACAAAGGCTAAAGGCTACTATTTCTATACATTCTGTCCCGCTTCCCTAAATTGCCATAACATGCCTGCATGTTTACAACTGTAGGACCCAGCCTATCAATCCAGGGAAACATACAGATGAGGCCCTGGGAGAAGCAACATCGATCTTGAGAGTAATTTACATATAAATAAAAGGGAACTATATCTAACATATTACCTAGATCAGAAGTCTTACACAATGAACACAAAGCAGAATATCAATAATCTATGACAAAGGCTCAGAATAAAATTAAATAATGTTAAAGTTAAAAATCTCAAATCCAATCTGTAACCTCAGAAAAGGATTAGAAATGGAAAATGATTTTAGTTCACACAAGCCAATGACAGAACCAGCTCTATTAACTTTTCCTGTGTGTGTTTTTTTTTCTTTATTAGTCACATCTTTCAAGCTAAGCCTGATGTCACTGTACTTTTGGAAGCAAAGTCAGCTATCATTTCTTATTATTGCTACTTTTGAAGGTAATCTGCCTTTTATAGCTCCGGCTATTTTTAAGATTTTTCTCTTGGACTTTGTCAGTGGTTTTACTATGATGTTACCATGTACACTTTTATTTGTAGTTATCCCATTTTTGACTCACAGAGATCCTTGAATCTATGATATTGTGTTCTACATTCTCCACCATCATCCCCTCAGACCTTGTTGATGCCCACTCTTTCTCCCCTCTCCTGAAAATCCAGCTACAGTTAAGTTAGGGCTTTTTATCATGTTTCCTATGTGCTTCTATATTTTTCATCATTTCATTCCTCCATTCTTTTTGGTTAACGTATGCTGGCCAATCTTTTGATTCAAAATTCTCTCTTTAACTGCATACAAACTGATGTTTAATCCACCTATTAAGAATTTTAGTTAATTGATTTTTTAAATTATATTTTTCAGTTTCTGAAATTATCATTTGTGGGTTGGGTTTTTTGGCAGTTTCCAAATCTTTGTCAAAATTCTCAAGCTTTTAATTTTTTGAAAAGATTAAGCATAATAATTTTATAGTCCCATATATATTTCTATTGTCTATTGTTTATGGTTTCCCTTGGTTTTCAGTCACCTCTTATAATTTCATATGCCTGGATATTTTTTTATCAGGTGATAGACATTATATATTAAAAATTATAGAGACCATTTAAAACTCTGGATGATGACAACTTCCTTCAGGAGAAATCTGGTTTTGCTTCTAGCAGGAAGTCAGACTAAGGTCACTAGGAATCCCAAATCGCCTTATCCAATTAGGAATTAAGATGATCCAAAGCTGGGCTTCTGTCCCTATAAGGCAGTGGTTCTCAACCTGTGGGTCAAGACCCCTTTGGGGGTCGAACGACCCTTTCACAGGGGTCGCCTAAATACATCCTGCATATCAGATATTTACATTACTATTCATAACAGTAGCAAAATTACAGTTATGAAGTAGCAACAAAAATAATTTTATGGTTGGGGGTCACCACAACATGAGGAACTGTATTAAAGGGTCACGGCATTAGGAAGGTGGAGAACCATTGAAGGGCTAGTCTATCTTCAGTTTATCACTTCTCTTATTTTCAGTTCACCATTCCTCTTACTCATTCCTGTCTGGAGTCCCAGTTGAAAGCTGGAGGGTTGCTGAACTCCAGTTTTGATCTCCCAGCCTTTTGAGTCTATTGATAGTTCTGATCTTAGCCTTCCTGCTTCCAGCCTCTTCTGAAATCGGCTACGGTGTAGATGGAAGAAAGGAGCCAGATTTTTACTACAAAAGGCCTCACCGCTTTGGTAGGTCTCTGATGCATTCGTAATACTATTTTTTACTTTTTTTTTTTTTTTTGGCCTTTCTAGTTGTTCAGAGTAAGAGAGTTGATCCAAAATAATCTTATCTACTGATGCCAGAGGCAGAGTATGCCAGCATCCTTTTTTATGTAGGCTTCTTTGCTAACAAATCCTGAGCTGTAACTAAAAGCTGATGAATAAAATAAACTTACACACACACTCACACAACCCGTTAACAAAAATGGGGGGAAAGCCATCATGGAACATAGGGAAAAATATTGCAGAACAAGAGAAATTAATCATTTCAGAAGATAAACTATTTGACAACTTCATTTTAAACTTTAAAAGGTATATCAAAAGCCATTGAACAGATGAACAGACTGATAAAGACCATAAAATGAAATGCAAAAGTAAATAAGCAGGATAAAGATTTTTTTAATATCAAGGCAAAAACATGTCCTCCACCTACAATACAAAACTAAAAATGTAACAGAATTAAAATATACACTTAAAGTAGCAATAACACAGCAGACACTGCACAAAATCTAAGCATGATGCATGAAACTAACCTGATCACTCCTGAAGCACAAAATCAAAGAGATGAAGAGACAAAATGTAAAATAATAAAAGTTTCTTCAAATGTTTTAGGATTATAACTCCTAAGTAGGTGCAAAAGCAAACTAAAACTTGAAGTTAAATAAAACAAAACAACACTAATAAAGCCCAATTTAACATTAATTCAGTATGCTATTTGCTGAAATGAAAACAATGCTTCACAGGAGACTGTGGTACTGATTCCAAAGGTGCAGATTCTTGCCCAGCCAGTGTGGCTCAGTGGGTGAATGTCAACCTATGAACCAAAAGGTCAATTCCTGATTAGGGCACATGCCTGGTTTGCGGGCTCGATCCCCAGCAGGGGCCAAGCAGGAGGCAGTCGATCGATGTTTCTCTCTCATTGATGTTTCTATCTCTATCTCCCTCTCTTTTTCTCTCTCTGAAATTAAAAAAAAAAATTTTTTTTTATGTGTCTGCAACAAGCAGAATCCGAAGTAACCGCTTGAGCTAAAGCTGACCCGAATTTTTTTTTTAAAGTGTAGATTCTGTCAAAACCGGTTTGGCTCAGTGGAAAGAGCGTCGGCCTGCGGACTGAAAGGACCCAGGTTCGATTCCGGTCAAGGGCATGTACCTGGGTTGCGGGCACATCCCCAGTAGGAGATGTGCAGGAGGCAGCTGATCGATGTTTCTCTCTCATCGATGTTTCTAACTCTCTATCCCTCTCCCTTCCTCTCTGTAAAAAAATCAATAAAATATATTTTAAAAAATAAAAAATAAAAAAAAATAAAGTGTAGATTCTTAGAGTCTAATGACAACATCGCCACAGACCAAGTGATGATTCCATTTCTCTCTTTCCCACATCACAAAACATGCAATGACATTTTCACAATCTGCTATAAATGCTTCATTTACATGTTAAATCTATTCTTTTACCTCTGCTCATTTGATATTAGACTGAAAAAAACTGAAGCATTACTACTGTGTAAAATGGAAGGTACCCTTAATAGTACATTACTGTATTTTGGGTGGGCAGACAATTTGCTCATGAACATAGAGGTGGTTTAGTAGCTTGCCCAAAGTAACTAAATGATTTCTAGCAGAAAAATCAAAATTCAATTTGAAGTCTGATTCCAAAATCTACATTTTTCCTCTAGACTCAAAGCAAAAGTCTGTAAAAAATATTCTCTTATCCAGTTGTTTCATGTGAGACTTGGTAATAAAATTTTAAACAGAATTCTAAGAACCTAATTTCTAAGATTTGAAATGTATTTACAAAAAGAAGCCCGCAGACTTTAATTGTTCGATTATAAATTCTTACTCGTAGACTCTTACTATCTAACATTAAAGTTATTAAAAGACTGTGGCTAGTTCTCAACTTCAGGACAACTAGTAAAACCTGGCCAGAGAGAAAGGGGCACATGCCTTCAGCTTTGAGAGATTACAAGTAGCTTGTGCCTGGCTCTAAACCATTAACCTTAGGGTATCAGTCAGTATATTTGACAACTGAAACCCACCGAATAGAACAAAAACCTGGAGTTTATTATTTAACATTTAAATTCTTCCAAAGTTCATGTGCCAGATGGTAACATCCTATTACTCCCAAAAGAAATTTTAAACGGAACACTTAATTAGGAGAAAAATTACCTATTAATGCAAGCCGCTAAGGCTTAATTTGCTATTACTATATTTTCACCCATCTTTACCTTAAAAATGAATAAATCAGCTGATCTGAATCAAGGGAACTGTATTTTGCTTTTATACCCAATATGAACTACTCTAGCATCATCAGCTACACTTTCACTGCAGAAAGCATTAACTTTTTATGTTGAATATTCTTTCTTGAGGGCATTCCATTTTTATAGCATTAACTCAAAAACAGTCCCTGTTGTCTTATGACTAGGAACACAGAGTTCTAGAAATATTCTAAACACCAACCTAATCAATTGCACTATATAATAAATGTTTAAAATAAGCTTTTAACTAAAACCTTCCCCACAGGTCCTCTTTGACCCAAATGTTCTCAGACCTCCCAAGAAATTTACAGAATGAGAAATAATGACCCTTCTTTAAGGTTATGAAAGTCAAGGAACCCAAAGACCCTATGTCATTGTATCTGACTAAATATGGCTCATTGGCTGGAATAGTGAAAAATCAATGGTTGTTACTTGGGAAAAAAAGGGGAAATCAATGCTGGTGTAGGGAAGCTGCAGAATCCACCATGTTGCCTAAATGCCAGCCAAAACTGCCAACCTTGACAATCTGTCCATGCCAGTCCTAGCTCAGCACCAGATTTCTTCCCAATTCTGTTTCTGTATTTGTTCCATCTAACTAATTTCTGACACAGCACCAGCTACAACACTAATTAATGACTTGTGTGACAATGGGCTTCTGTTTTTCAATCAGTTAAGGTAATCTCCAAAATCTAGTTTATCAATGTGAATTATATAACCCTTTAAGCTTTGAATTCAAACCCCCAATTTTCAGAAATATAGATTCACAACATCATAAAAATGTGAGCAACCATGAGGTAAACGAGGTAAATGAATCCAGGCACTAGGTTTTAGAATAACATCGTAGACTGTCACTGACTAGCTAGGAGACTATGGGCAAGTTAGCAACCATTCTGTGCCCCAGTTTTTTATCTTGTAAATGAGGAAAATAATAGTATCTACCTAACAGGATTGGTGAGAGAATTAAATGAGTTGATAGTTTAAAAGCACCTGGGATATGCTAAGCTTACAGAGAAATTCCCAGGGAAACTGTGAAAAGGCAGGTGCTGCTTCTCTACAAAACACTACAGATGCCCTGCTACCCTCTACCACTGCTCAGCTTCACATATTATAAGCAAGGAATTAAATCTATGGCCCTAACCGGCTTGGCTCAGTGGACAGAGCGTCGGCCTGTGGACTGAAGGGTCCCAGGTTCGATTCCGGTCAAGGGCATGTACCTTGGTTGCAGGCATGTACCTTGGTTTCAGGCACATCCCCAGTAGGGAGTGTGCAGGAGGCAGCTGATTGATGTTTCTCTCTCATCAATGTTTCTAATTCTCTATCCCTCTCCCTTCCTCTCTGTAAAAAAATCAATAAAATATATATATTTTTTTAAAAAAAGAATTAAATCTATGTTAGAAAGATTCAAGGGGTCAACAGTGAAATTATGTACATTTCAAGGAAAAGTAGTCAAAAAGATGACCCAACATGACTCTTGACCCTAAGGCCTCACAAAACCAACAGCAATGATTCTCATAGTTCTCTTGTTGGGTGAGGTCATCTCAGGAGGAAAACACCATATAGATTATTTATATTCCCTCTCACCAACTGGCAAATTATGTTCACAAAATTAAACCCCAATCAAATAACTATGTTAAATACATATATAAAACATCCATGTCCTGAGGCTTAGCAATAGAATCATTTATAAAATCTAAGTTAATAATAAAAATTCTTGTCTTCCCTAAAGCAAAAGAGTTGATCTCATTTTCTAGGAAATCCCTTATATTTTAAAAAAGAATTGCTCATTTCAATGAGGCAATAGATATTTAGCAGGGAGAAAATTCTTAACAGTTGAGTATTGGTTAAAACAGATTAAACTGTTACAGGATTTTTTTTTATATAACAAGTTTCACAGCAAGAGGACTTGTATAAGTTGTAGCATAGCCTCAAAAATAAAAACATCAATTTCCAGGGTTCCTCCCTAAACAGTGCACACATTGATTAAAAGAAAAGAAAAAATGGGTAATACTACCATGTACTTCAAGGACTTCAAGAATATAAATAGAGCCCAACTGGTGTTGCTCAGTGGTTGAGCATCGACCAATGAACCAGGAGGTCACGTTTCGGTTCCCAGTCAGGGCACGTGCCTGGATTGCAGGCTCGATCCCCAGTAGGAAGTGTGCAGGAGGCAACCAATCAATGATTCTCTCTCATCATTGATATTTCTATCTTTCCCTTCCACTCCCTTCCTCTCTAAAATCAATAAAAATATGTTTTTAAAAAAGAATATAAATAGAAAGATTAGATAAATCACATGATCCTTAGCACATTACATATACTCATTTTTAGGTGTAAAATATTCCATAACAGTAAATATTTTAATGATAAGAAAACAATTTTCATTGAGGAGCCCATCAGAATCACTTATTGCGAGAAATACTCTTCCTGAGTTGCACATCTTCCAATAGATTATGGCAGATGCTCCCCAGGTAACTTATAGGGGGCGCGATGAAGATCACTGCTCTATCAAGTGAGTATAATGTCAGGCAATGAGTGACATTACTCCTCTGATTTGTTGGCAGGGAAAATCACTAAGAACCAACTGCTTTAACAGGACAAGAATTTGGAGAAATTCAGGAGGAGACTCTAGACCAAACTAAGAAAAAGTCTGAAGCCAAAGAAAGACACTTGCTCTCCTGTGTCTTATTTTTTATAAAGTGGCTTTGCATACTATGTACTTACAACTCAGATGGAAATGAAGTACCTGTTGAATGTATTTACTTCCCATATATAAAGCCCCCAGAGTTCAGCATTATTCAACTCAAGGCCTACCACAAAGGCTTACTGCCATAGTAGAACATACTTTGTTTTTTAAATGCTTATTGCACAGAAGTTTCTCTAATTCGTAATTTCATTTCCCAATTGCAAATTCAAAGAAAATTTGCTACTATAAGCAAGCATCTAATATTCACTATGACAAAGTAGGATTGTTCTCTGCTATTAGTGTTTTTAATTGTTCACTAAAATTAAAAGGCAGAGTATTAACTCCCATTATTAATAAAGTAGTTTAATCTACAGCATTTAATGAGCTACCCAAATATACAAAATCTATAGCTCCATCTGTCAAATACATCATAAATCATGAAAATCTTTTAGCTGCAAAAAATCCAAGTTTATTTTCTAAATGATAGTGGAAAACCTTATGACAGAAGATACATTTCCCTGTGCACAAGCAATTAGTTTCCAATTACAAGCAAATAATGCTAACTATTCTTCTGTTTTATAAGAAGAAAATACCAAATCTTCAATTATAACTCGGAAGTTATGTGACAATTCAGTATATATATATTGAATATCACACACTAGAGGCCCGGTGCATGAAATTCGTGCACTCGGGGGGGGGGGGGTGTCCCTCAGCCTGCCCTGTGCCCTCTAGCAGTCTGGGAGCCCTTGGGAGATGTCCAACTGCCAACTGCCAGGCTCCCACCACCCCCGATGCACTTGCCAGTCATGAGCCTGGCTTCTGGCTGAGCGGAGCTCCCCCTGTGGGAGCGCACTGACCACCAGGGGGCAGCTCCTGCATTGAGCGTCTGCCCCCTGGTGGTCAGTGCATGTCATAGTGACTGGTCGACCAGTCGACTATCTGCCCCCTGGTGGTCAGTGCACGTCACAGTGAGCGGTTGAGCAGCCTTAGCATATCATTAGTATATTATGCTTTGATTGGTTGAACGGACCACCAGGCACTTAGCATATTAGGCTTTTATTATATAGGATATGTATATATATGGCAATCATTATAGTACAAATATAATTCTAGTCTTATTAAAGTGTAAACTCATACTGAAAACATGGAGAAATAAATTTAATTGGATTTCCAAGAGTTTGCAGATGAATTAACAAATTTCAAAAGAGAAAATAATATAGATTAAATTAACAAAATATTAATAAAAAATATTCCTTTTACTCCAGAATAAGGATATGTTTCCTTCTTACATCCCCATGTGAAGTAAGTACAAACTGGAACATCCTTGGGAGGGCAATTTTGAAATATCTAGTAAATTGTAAGTATACATATCCTTCAACCCAGCAACTCTGCTCCCATGAATCACATATGATTACAGAAAAACATGAGAACCATAATGGTCATTGGTGCATTATTTACAATACCAAAAAAAAAAAAAAAACAAACTTAATACACCTATACTATGCAGTATAATGTAATTTCAAAAGAATGTGTCATATGGAAAATAATACATATATTACTAAATGAGCCAAGACCGGTTTGGCTCAGTGGATAGAGCGTCAGCCTGCGGACTGAAGGGTCCCGGGTTCGATTCCGATCAAGGGCATGTACCTGGGTTGCGGGCACATCTCCAGTGGGAGATGTGCAGGAGGCAGCTGATCAATGTTTCTCTCTCATCGATGTTTCTTACTCTCTATCTCTCTCCCTTCCTCTCTGTAAAAACTCAATAAAATATATATATATATTACTAAATGAAAAAGTCTGCATAACAATACATATGATTACAGTTTATAAAGCAATCACATGTAAGCTTATGCATGCATAGAAAATGTTTGAAAAAATATATAAGAAACTATCAAAACTGTTACCTTTTTGGAATGGGACTCAAAAGGGCTATGAGATCGGAGTTTTATTATTTAAACAATGAGCATGTATTACTTTAAAATTTTTTTACTGTCCTTAAAATTCTTACCTCCCCATGAGAGTTAGCCCAAAGTTAGTAACTCTCATTTTAATTCATATCCTGAGTTCTTTCCCCTGTGACTTAACACTTTCAAATTCAATAGAAGCTAAATGTATATCATCTAGTTGGCAATCTAACTGATGAGCTAACCTAAATTTATACTACAAAATAGTGAAGCAGTTTAAAAGTTAAAGCTGTTAACAATTATTATCTCCTTTAGGTCACATCCCTAATACTCAGCTCTGCATTCCCAAAAAGGTAAGAGAAAATACAAACATGCAAACATCTTACGTGTTCTATAGCACCTGCCTGTCCGTTACTATAGTCTCGATACTGTCCAAGCATCTGGTCCACTTGTCGCAGGTTTCGACTGGTGTCCTTGAGAAAGAAAATGGACTTTATTAGTTGATCCAAACAATGTTTTTCCCAATCAGTCATAGTAGTATTTCAAACAGCTAAGTCAACCATTTGCAAAGGTACAATTTATATCATAGTTAAGTCAGATATCTATATTTCATAAATATCAAATAAATCTTAACACAACTGAGAAACTAAAATCCATCTGCAATTTACTCATGTGAAATCTAAAGTACCTAATTTAAATCCTTATCCAAGGTTCCAAAAGTCAGCAACAAAACCATAAACTGAAAAAAACACTCATTATCAACTTGTGCACCTCAACTAATTCACACCCCTTTATGAAAAAGAATGCTAAAAGAACTAATCTAGTAGATTATCTATAAGAGAAGCAAATCATTGGGATTCATGTTATTTCAATTATTGCTTTATCTGAGAACTGAATTAGGAGGGGGGGGAAAGTATCCTTTGCCCTTTAGCTATAAACAACAAATTTAGCTCTAATCATAACAAAAATGGTTTCTACCTAAATATGCTAGGTTTCACCTGAGAGATTAATGGAGGTATTTCTTTCAAAAATATATACTTACTGCCCTGGCTGGCGTGGGTCAATGGTTAGAGCGCTGGCCTGCCCACCGGAGGGTCTTGAGTTCGATTCCAGGTCAAGGGCAGGTAGCTGGGTCGCAGATAACAATTCCCACCCCCAATCAGGGTGAATGTGGGAGGAACCAATTGATGTGTCTCTGTGACAATGATGTTTCTCTTTCTACCCAACCCCCCTTCCTTCCACTCTCTTTAAAACCAATGCAAAAAAATAGCCTCACTCCTTAAGTGATCATTTAATACACACACACACACACACACACACACACACACACACTAATGTGTCTCTGTGGTGGGAAAGTACAAGAATTTGTACTCCAAAATTCATTGCCATATTAAGTTTAAAAAGAAAAAGTAAATCAAATAATGGCCTCTCCACTAGAAATTAGCCTTTTTTTAATCTAAGCACATTAACCCAGAGCAATAAAAAGCCAAAATCCATGCTTATCCAGGTAAAACAAAGGTAAGGGAGTAATAAGTAGGGGGAAAAAATTCTATTTCTGAGTTTTCTTTTTCCCATTGTGACTGTAGTACCTTCCCCCACCTCATTTCCCAAGCCCCTTTTATGGAAGAATGAAAACTGCCCTCACTCAAATCTCCAAACACTGTCAAAGTTAGCCTCCAAATCAAAATGGACTCTCACTATTATTCATCCATGAATAATCATATTTTGGCTTGGATGAATAATTAGTAACTCTCAGTTTAATTCAAGTCCTGAGTTCTTCCCCCTCTGACTTAACACTTTCAAATTCAATAGAAGCTAAATGTATATCATCTAGTTGGCAATCTATCTGATTGATATATTTATCCAAGCCAAAATATGAGCAATTTCTCCAAGGCACATGTCCACAAGAAGCTAAAGGATGGTAATCCCTAATGTTTTCATTCCTATAATATTTTATTTGGAAATATAACACTTTCCACAACCTATCATATATTTCAAATATCCTTACTAACTGTGGTAAGCAGAATAATGGCTTCCAAAGATGTTCAAACCCTAATTCCTGAAACTTTACATGTCAAAAGGGATTGTGCAGATGTGATTAAATTAAGGATGCTGAGGTGAGCAATAACCTGGATTACTGGGTGCACTCAATGTGATCACAAATGTCCTTAAAAGTGGAAGAGAGAAGCAGGAGAGGTAGTCAGAGTGATGTGCTATGAGAAGGACTCAACCCACCCCTGATGGCTTTGGAGATGAACGAGGCCACAAGACAGAAAATTGTGGGCAGCCTAGAAGCTGGAAAAAGGCAAGAGGAGAGGTATTTCCCTAGGGCCTCCAGAAAGAAATGCAGCCCTACCAACACCCTCATTACTGCCCAATGAGATTAGTGTCTGATTCTGACCTACAGAATTTTAAGAAAATAAATTTCTGTTATTTAAGACATTAATTTTGTGGTAATTTGTTATGGGCTCAAAAAAACTAATACAGTGACTGAAACTATTACTCAGCTTAACTATTTATTACTTAATATTGATTTAAAGCATCCAGTGTTAAACTAACCTGTAAAGTACTTGTGATAGTGTTGACCTTCTTGGTGACATCGACTGTAGGACGATTTCTAATATCCCTGTGTATTGACCTGGCAGCCCATCGACTCAACCGGTCATGAGAGCGGAAGTGGTCTGAATCACTGGAGGATTCTGCCATTGATGTACACAAATCCTTAAAAATGAATTCAGATCATGGTCAAGCAAATGGTAAAGAGAACGGGAATAAGAGATTAATTTAGCTATTTACTTTTGATCTTTTACAGTATTTATTACATTAGTCCTTTGGCTTGTCATAATAGTTACATACAATTTGAAAACATAAGTCACTTCCTCACGTAATTCTCCCTCCTTTGTTTTTTCTGCTTTAAAAGAGCAACTCCTGCCCAGCCGGTGTGGCTCAGTGGTTGAGCATCGACCTATGAACCAGGAGGTCACAGTTCGATTCTCAGACTATTCCAAAAATTCAAGAGGAAGGCACACTTCCAAGCTCCATGAAGCCAGCATGACACTAATTCCAAAACCAGATAAAGACACCACAAAAAAAGAGAATTACAGACCAATATCCCCAATGAACATAGATGCTAAAATCCTCAACAAAATTCTAGCAAATCGGATCCAGCAGTACATTAGAAAGATCATACACCATGACCAAGTGAGATTTATTCCAGAGATGCAAGGCTGGTACAATATATGCAAATCATAAGTTTAAGGCATAAGTTTAAAGCATACAATATATGCAAATCAATAAACCTGATACATCACATAAACAAATTGAGAAACAAAAATCACATGATCATATCAATTGATACAGAAAAAGCATTTGACAAAATCCAACACCCTTTCTGGATAAAAAAAAAAAAAAAAAACTCTCAGCAAAGTGGGAATAGAGGGATGATACCTCAACATAATAAAAGCCTTATATGACAAACCTACAGCCAAATCATACTCAATGGGCAAAAACTAAAACCATTTCCCCTAAGAACAGGAACAAGACAGGCATGTCCACTTTCACCACTCCTGTTCAACATAGTGCTGGAAATGCTAGCCATAGCAATCACACAAGAAGAAGAAATAAAAGGCATCCAAATTAGAAAAGAAGAAGTAAAACTGTCATTATTTACAGATGACATGAGAATGTACATTGAAAACCCTAAAGAACTCCACCAAAAAACTACTAGACTTAATAAATGAATTCGGCAATGTAGCAGGATACAAAATTAACACCCAGAAATCTATGGCCTTCTTATATACCAACTAGAGGCCTGGTGCACAAAATTTGTGGACAGGGGCAGGGGGGTGTCCCTCAGCCCAGCATGCACCCTCTCCAATCTGGGACCCCTTGGGGGCTATCCGACTGCCGGTTTAGGCCTGATCCCACAGGGACCGCTGGCTCCTAACCGCTCGCCTGCCTGATTGCCCCTAACCGCTTCTGCCTGCCAGCCTGATCGCCCCTAACCATTCCCCTGCTGACCTGATTGACGCCTAACTGCTCCCCTGCTGGCCTGATCGCCCACAACTGCCCTCCCCTGCCGGCCCGATCACCCACAACTGCCCTCCCCTGCCAGCCCAATTGCCCACAACTGCCCTCCCCTGACCTCTAGGTGAATGAGACAAAGCTCACCAACTGAGCCACATTGGCCAAGGCTCAAAAAACATTCTTAATACTGGAATGAACTTAGAAGTTGAAGGACTATGTGAAAACACATTAATGTGTACTCACATAAAGTATGCAATCAAATTCTGCTTTGAGAAACAAATTTAAATGGTTCATGAATTATATTAACCACAATTACAATATGAAGCCCAAAGAAGAATTATTAAGACTGGTAGAAAAACATCTATGAATGCTCAAGGAAAATCTTCATCATTCTTTTTAAATATTCAAAAGGAAAAAGTTCAGTTGGATTAAAAATCCATTCTCATTATCACAAGAAGTTTCAACATGACATCTGTTGGGGGGAAAAGAGTTGCTAAATTTGAAGAACGATTGAAGAACTCTTAAAGAACAATTTTAAAAAACTGAATCACCCAAATTCTGATTAAAGGAGAGAAAAGCATTTCCGTCAACTGGAGAAAAAGCAGAAAATATTCTCTTACTACCACCTTCTAGTACAACAAAACTTCTCATTGATCAGGAAGCAATAGCATTGATCTGTCTGCTTTCCAGACATTGAGCTTTCTCCAAGACTAGAGAGGACTAGGACAGGCGACCTTGGGTGAAAGTCTCCAGAGTCTTAGAGAAAGCTCTGGGTCTGAAACCAGATGGTAGAACTCTAAAAATACTTTATTTTTCTGTTCCCAACACATCAGTATTTAAAGGCATAAATACTGTTGCTTCTGCCTTAACGAGCCTTATAAAGATGACATACCGCCACCAGAGTGAGTAATGAAACTCCTCAATTCGCTCCCACTGAGGAAAAAGTCCATCAAAAACAAATGCCCATGTGCAAACCTGAACACTGTGAGCAGGGGGAGTAAAAGTGCATTTGGCCCTGTAATGAGAGGACTGGCAGTGAGTCTGTACAAACTCAAGTCCACCTCTTCTGTTATTTGACCTAAAAAGCCATCAGATTGTCCTCATTATAATGATGCATATTTGTATGTATGAGAGCTGTAATTTATTGATTCTCAAGTCTCTTTTCCTCAGAGCCAGTTTAAAACAATTAGAATTTGCAAGCTGTTCCATAAAAGATAAGCACCCAGCATCAAGGGTGACATTTTACAAAAGCTGACTAGTGCATGTTAAGTAGGTGATTACTTCTGTGGCCTCCAAGTGCCTCAGCCATCCCTGTCCAAGGCAACCGTCCTCAAAGAACACGTTCAAGGAAATGATGTTGATATTTAAGGGGATCACAGGATGTGGGGAGTGTATTCTAAGCTTAATCATTATCAAAGTTCAAATTTTAGAAGGCATTTCTCACTGTTTCAACAGCTGCAGGTCTTGAGAGCTTTGCCTCCTACTTCAAGAGACAAAGTGAACTAGCCAGGAAAGGTTATCATGTACAAACAATTTTCAGTCATGCCTGGCTTCTTGATATCAATATTCCTCTGTAACTTAATCTCCTCAAACCCTTTTGGTAAGTTCATATAAGATCAAAATCAACAGCCAATTCCCTGTGAAGTCAATAAATAACATAAGACATAGGGGAAAAAATCAAAGAGATACATGAATCCTGGCTGGGTGACTCAGTTGGTACAGCATCATCCCCTGCAGGTTTCCGGTTCAATTCCTAGTCAGGACACATACCAAGGATGAGGGTTTGATCCCGATCAGGGATCCACTGAGAAGCAACTAATCAATGTTTCTCTCTGACATAGATGTTTCTCCCTCTCTCTCCCCCCCTTTCTGTCTCTCTAAAATCAATAAATAAACATATCCTCAGGTGATTAAAAGGAAAGAGAAAGTTGGACATATTTGTGCAATCATTTACTCAATTTTATCTGCATTAGAAATTAAAGATGAAAGTAAGTAAATTAAGTGACAGTCCTTGATGGGAGATAAAGAGCTGTAAAAGTGCTCTCTACAGGGAGCTAAGTACTACAACAAAACGCCGGAGCAGTGGGGTCAGGATCCTCCCACCCATCTGGAAGAGCATAAGTTTGACAAATAGATGAGACAAGGATAGGGGATCCAGTTAGAAAACTTCTTTTTCAGAAGAACTAGAGAAGGTACAAATAAGCAGAGCACCTTGCATTCTTCCATCAGGGAATGGATTTAAACCCATCTCCAGTACTGCAAAATGCCCCTGGGGTGGGGAGGGGTGACTGGGAAAAATCATCCCACTTTGAGACTTCTGACTTAGAGAATTAATGTTTTTAATTATTATACACACACACACACACACACACACACACACACTAGATTTGATTTTATATTGTACAAGAGGCCCGGTGCATGAAATTCGTGCACGGGAAGTGGGGGGTGAGGGGGGTTCCTCAGCTTGGCCTGTACCCTCTCCAATCCAGGACCCCTCGGGGATGTCCAACTGCCCAGTCACCCCTAACCTCTCTGCCTGCCTGCCCGATCACTCTAACTGCTCTCCCCTGCCTGCCTGATCCCCCTAACCACTCCCCCCTTTTCGCCTGATCGCCCCTAACTGCCTCTGCCTCGGCCCCGCCACAGTGGCTGTGTCCGGAAGGACGTCTAGACGGTTATCCAGAAGATGTCTGGTCTAATTAGCATATTACCCTTTTATTAGTATAGATGTTCCACTTATTCCTGTTGCTGCCCTCCCTTTCCTCCCTCTCTCTCTCTTACACACACACAAACACACACCCTCTATCCTATAGGTGGAGCAGGTCAGGCTCAGCTCCCAGATGCACTTTTTTCCCCTTGCTCCAGCTCCTGAGTCCAGGGAAAGAGTCACAGGGACCAGTGCCCACCAAGCAGGGAGCAGGGGCATTTCTGGAAAAGGACAAGCAGCATACAAAATGACTCCTTATTCAGGCACGGAGGAAAAAATTAGTTGCTGCTTAGATAATTACATATGTGCCACTTGTTAAAGATCAATGCAGTTTTAAAAGAAAGTTACTTAATAACCCCCTCCCTGTCTCACAAGCAGAATGACACAGATATTTTAGATTCATACACCCACACACACTTCTAAAATAAATGAGGCAGTTTACAAAATTAAGTAAAAAGTTTTTAAAAAGTCAAGATTAAAAATAACAACAAAAAACTCAAGAAAATTACAGAGAAATGGATGCTAGCAAACTCGAGATGGATCTATTACTTGTAGTTACACCATGGAATTGGACTTTTGTATTTGCTAACCGATTGAAAATGAAATATATACTACAATATTCTTAAAATAGCAGATACGAATAAAGTCCTCTGGGGGTACAGATAACCTCTACTGATTGTCCAAAATGCCCCAGGCTGGGCAAGAGATCAGCCTGGGCAAAGATGGAGCTAGAATCCCGAGTTTCTGACACCGCTTTGCTTAAATCAGAGGATGAAAACTGGAGGACTATAGACCAAACCCAGCTGACTAACATGTATTTGAAAATAACACTCACTATGTTATTTTAAAATACTAATTTTAAAACAACTATATTTCATATAAAAATTTTAATTTCCAGCTTTTCTTAAAAAACCCAGAGATCTGGCAACACTGGGATGAATTTTCCCATGGCAACATGGACATAAACCATGACTGCCTTGGAGTTGGGCATGTACCTTCCTGTTGGCCCAAGTTCCTACTAGCTAGCTGCTTCACCCAGTGTGTTAACCGATTGGCCCCACTTACTAGCAAAGTTTGCAACCCTATTTTGAATAAAGAACCAAGACAAAGGAAGTTTACCTTTTTAAAGGAGTTTCCCTAGTTAAAAATGACCAATTTGATTGGGAAGAATTAGTCAGGGTTAAATGCTTGAGAGTTAATGTAACAGCTTTGATATCAGCCATGCCTACTAACTCCAAAACCAGAACAAAATACCACTACAAACAAAAGGACTTGATTTTAATCCATCTACTTAGAACATTTTCCTACTATTATATATATATATATATATATATATATATATATATATATATATATATATATATATATATATCAAAAACTAAATTCAGATAAAAAATGTAGTACCTTTCATGATTTAGCTCCAATTCTTTACCCATCCCTACGTGCACTGCTCTCAGAGGTCGAGTTACCTGCCCAGGCCCCTTCCTCTGGGCTCAGCTATGTGACCTGCTTTGGTCAATGGGATTCTAGCTAACATGGCACAAGTGGAGTCATGAAAAGGCATTACACACTGGAACTTGCCTCCCTGCACCTCTCCCATCTCCAAGAAGACATGCCCAGGATATCCTGTTGGAAGGTGTGGGAATACATAGTTGCACCAGAGGCTTCCGGCTTAGGTCAGCAGACCAGGTGACCAGCCAGCTGAACCCAGATAAATAAGTGAGTCCAGTCATAATAAGCAGATAGCTTAGCTGACTAACTGTACAAGCAATAAAGTTATTGTTGTACTAGAAACCTGGTGCATGAATTTGTGCACAGGTGGGGTCCCTAGGCCTGGCCAGCGATTAGGGCTGGGCCGACAACTGGGGGGAGGGACAAAGAGAGGGACTGCAGGCCAATTGGGGCCTGCCAGCTGGGAGGAGGGATGGGGCATGGGAGGTTGGCCTCCAGCCCCTACAAGGGAACCGGCCCTCAGCCCCCTGGGAAAGGGGTCACATCCACCACCACCCACCCTGGTTCCCCATCCCATCCCCAGGCCAAAGGTCCCAGCAGGGTCGGGGGAGGAGGCGACGGTCACGGAAGGAATGGACGCCGGACGCTGAAGCTGCCGGCCAGCCGCAGGAGGTTGGCTGTGGGAGCGCACTGACCACCAGGGGGCAGCTCCTGCATTAAGCCTCTGCCTCCTGGTGATCAGCACATGTCAGTCATAGCAACTGGTCAACTGGTCGTTCCAGTCATTCAGTCATCGGTCGCTTAGGCTTTTATATATACAGATGCCTTGTATGTTTTATTTGTTATGCAGCAAAAGCTAAGTGGTATATATATTGTGAACACTGAGAAAGAAGATACCTACCAAGAAGGTCTCCTGGTTGCTAACTGGGCTCAAATTTTAAAAACAGAGACTAGCAGCCATTTCTACACAAACTGCACTTCACACAGAAGCCTGCCTGCACTGTTTTTCTGTCTGCTGAGCCAGTCCTTATAAAGGAACTCCTGGAATCCTATTTCAACCAATGGGACTGAGGCTTCCCCCATCCAAACAGAGCTTACAGCTTTATCCCCATCAACATCTTCACTGACCAATCAGAGCAACTCTTTTCTGACCAATCAGGAAAGTGCCTTTTGGACAAATCCAACTGCAAGGATCTGGAGTCCTTGTTTGCATGAGGACAGACCAATCAAGGTCGCAGGCAAGGGCTTCTGTCTATATAAGCCAGCTCCCCTCTGGCTCTGAGAGTGCACCTTTCCTTTCCACCAAAGACTGATCCCTGGCTGAGATAAAACACCAAAGATATCTCTGTCTCACTGGAGCAGAGCTGAACAGACCGACATGGGCCAGAGAAGACAGGCACCAAACACAGAATGGAGAAGAGCAGACCAGCACACAGCTGAACAGACCAGCAAGGAACAGAGATCTCTAGCAGAGAGGGGCCTGGCCCCAGGTCCACCTCATCGGCTTGCTGTTTTCACGGCTATGCTTTATCACAATTGAGCTGTTTTGCACTGAATAAAGTTTCCTTCTTCACCACACCCCAAATTGGGGATTCCTGTTGGCGTTGAATTGGCACCAATGATCATCTGTTGACAATATGTAGTTTACTAATAAATCATTTTATTTGGTTCAGAAAAAATTTAATTTCCTGAAGTTTCCTCTAAAGACTACTCTCCTTGAGAAAACAAGTTGTTTTCAGACTGTCTTCTGGTGGTGAGGAGGGAGTGGGGAGGGAAAATTCAAATTAGGATGCACAAAATAAGCATAAGCAATTGATATGACAAGTGACAGACTAGCAATTATTGAGAGAGAAAAACTAGGCAATCATAAATAGCAATTGGGGCTATTTAATCTACTCCCCATAACATTAAGATTTTCATAAGAAACAAGCTGTTTCTTAAATATATTATAAAGCATAATACTTGGTTTTTTTTCCTCCTATTTTTTAAAGTAGAAACAGAAACTCCTCTTGACTTTCCTAGTGAAAAAACACCACTAAAAATTTTAAGAAAGGGAAATATTTCTGACTGCTATTTATACCTCAAATTTCTATGTTGCTTTATAGCTTATAAAGCATTTTCTTTAGCACTTTCTCTTTTGACTTCCATTCAATCCTACAAAGTGGGTATAATTGCAACTCTTTATTTTACTGCTAAGAAAAACAAAGCTTTGAATAAAATACTTGCCCACCATTGCTTTGATAAAAAGTTACAGTAACAGAACTAGAACCCATATCTTGTGTCTCTAAGCCAGTGCTTTTCCACTACATTTCTAGGAGCAGAACTGTGTAAATTCTAAATACATTGCCCAATCACTGAAATATTTTCTTTTTCCATCCCTATCATATTTCTTATCACCCTCACTCCCCCAAGAAATGCATTTAAGGCCAGAGTATGTCACCCATATGTGCTTATCTACTTAGAACTAGAGATTTCTATAATGAATACAAGATAATATGTAAATATGCTATAAATCCAACTTTCTACAACTATTTTAAGATGTCTTTTAAATAACCCTTTCTCTTGTTAAGAATATTTACCTCTTCAGGCAGAAAAGCATTCTTTTTTTTTTTTTTTTTCAGAAACATCATAAAACCTTAAATTTTATTTTTTAAATTGTATTTTCTTTTTGGTGTACACGTATTTTCTATTTCTCTTTTTCCTCCACTCTTCTCAATTCCCATATTTCTTCCTTCCCCCACACTTACTTTATATATTTAGATCTTTCCTTTTAACTCTTCTATAATAAAGGACTGAAATACATTTCAAGAGTTCTGTATTTCTTTTTTATCATTATTAAATTTATTGGGGTGGCATTGGTTAATAAGATTATATAGGTTTCAAGGGTACATTTCTATGATACATGATCTATATATTGCATTGTGTGCCCACCATCCAAAGTCAAACCATCTTCTGTGACCATATATTTGGTCCCATTTATCCTTTACTAATCCTCCACCCCTTCTCCTCTGGAAACCACCATACAGTTGTCTGTGTCTATGAGTTTCAGTTTTATATCCCATATATGAATGAAATCATATGGTTCTTAGGTTTTCTGGCTGACTTTATTTTGCTTAACATAATATCCTCAATTTTATTTCTTGTTCTTAATTTTCAAAGTGGATAAACAGAATAATTGGCATATTCTTTTCAAAATATATAGACTTCTAAATTTTAAGAAAAAAAGCTAATTGGAGTTCTTAACTTTGACCTCCCCCTGAACTGTTTCCTGGAATGTTTTTAAATGTACATAAAAAATTTTTAAAGATACTGGATTAGATAGAAATCCAATTATAATGAAATTGAATTATTGGGAGTAAATGGATGAGGACTGAAGTTAAGAACCTCAATTTCAAAAACCTTCAAGAAACTCAAGTTGAATAATGCTGAATAACTAATGTTTTAATATCAGATTGTTGTTTGACAATAACCCTACAAGGTCAGTACACTGTCATGATATATACCTAAGAGGCTTAAAGGCACTAAGAAAGGTACTCAAGGCTACACAGCTACTGAGTAGCAGAGCTGAGGAGCTGAGTCTTGAACCTTTCTCCAAGGTCCAGATTTCTGACCATCTAACCGTGCTCACTGCCATGTGCACTACTCATAAATTTAAGACTTTTTCTCAACTCATTTCTAGCCACCAAAATGGTTTCTCTGACTTTTGAGTCTTTTCCTATACATTCCAACTCCACTGGCCACCTGATTGAATCTAGGTTCTTGAATCAGGAATTCAAGGCCCTCAGCAAGCCACCTGTCTTAATAAAAGAACCACAGAAAACTTAAGGCCTACATTCAGCTATTACAACAACTATTCTTCCCCCACTGCCACCCCTCATTAATGTCATTAGTTCTGGGTGGAATGCCTTCTGCTATCTAGTATTGCCACCTATTTAAACACTCACTTGTCCAGCCATAGCTCAAATAACACCATCTCAATGAAGCTGTCCACCTCTAGCCAGAAGTGATCTTTCCTTCCTCTGCATTTGTATAGCTCTATAATTATAGCAAGACAGTTATGAAATGTCAAAATATCTGCATGAAATACAATTATTTGTGCCACCGAATTTTTTTTAATTTTTCTTTATGCTCACCTAAGGATATGTTTTATTGGTCTGAGAGAGAGGAAGGGAGAGAGAGAGAAACACCAATGTGAGAGAGAAACATCGATCAGTTGCCCCCACAGGCGTCCAGACCAGGGATCAAGCCACAACCTAGGTATGGGCCCTGACGGGGAATCAAACCCAAAACTTTTCTGGTGTAAGGGATGATGCTGCAATCAACTGAGCCATCTGGCCAGGGCTGTCACAGAATATGTCATGTTCATTTTGTCATCAAACCTATGCTGGATTCACCACTTGGAACATTCTTTTCACTTCGTTTTCCCTTTGCTAACTTCTACTTTTCTTTCAAGTCTCAGCTCAAAGGAAACTTCCCCTAGAAAGTCTTCTTTCACTCCCCCCACTCCTACCCCACCAAGTATCCATAGTGGATACCAACTCAACACGGCCCAGAGATTGCTAAACTGGCTATTTACTTGTCTCTCTCCCCACTAGACTGGAAATCTTACCAGAGACTATTTATTTAATCCATGGTTGTATTTCAACACCTAGCATATTTCCTGGCATGTAGTTGGAACACTTTTAAATGAATTTACAATTACATTTTCTTATTATCCTGTCTGATTAATCCAGAGATGAATTTCAAAGTACAGGACCTTGCAATTAGTAAATACTAATTAAATAATTGTTGGGTAAAATGATTCTTGTAGAAATGGCCTAAATTAATTATCTTACATCTTCAAACAATATGGATTAAACTGCAAAACAGTAAAAATATGAACACTTGATAATATGTCCTTTATAGAGAAAACAAAGATAAACACTTCAAATCCATTTGAATAAATGCGTTAAAACAACTGAATCACACTTAAGCTTGTTTGAATTATTGCAAATCATTTAAATTCATTATTATCATCTACAGCTATCTGCACTCCTCAGTTATTATTTGTCTGTACTATAAAGCACTACACTCCAAATTACTTAGGTTCTTTATCATCTAGGTCCATTCTCAGTACGCTTTCAACGTACCAATTGCTGCTCATAAGCAAACCCATTTCTTGCCAATTTAAAGCCTCAGTCTCTCACCATGGAGCCTTTTCCTTTTTTCTACAATCTATAAAATTACTTATCTTCCCTAGAGGGTATTATGGTAAGTGAAATAGTCAGCCAGAGAAAGACAAATACCATATGATTTCACTTATACATGGAATCTAAAGAACAATACAAACAAGCAAACAAAGCAGAAACAGACTCTTAGACACAGAGAACAGACTAATGGTTGCCAGAGGAGAGGGGGCTGGGAGACTGGGTGAAAAAGGTGAAGGGATTAAAAAGTACAGATTGCTAGTTACACAAACAGTTAAGGGAATATAAAGTACAGCATAGGAAATATAGTCCAAAATATTGTAATAACTATGATTGGTGACAGGTGAGTACTGGAAATATCAGGGGGAACATTGTACAGTATATGATTGTCTAGTCCAGCCGTGGGCAAACTACGGCCCGCGGGCCAGATCCGGCCCATTTGAAATGAATAAAACTAAAAAAAAAAAGACCATACCCTTTTATGTAATGATGTTTACTTTGAATTTATATTAGTTCACACAAACACTCCATCCATGCTTTTGTTCCGGCCCTCCGGTCCAGTTTAAGAACCCATTGTGGCCCTCGAGTCAAAAAGTTTGCCCACCCCTGGTCTAGTCACTATGCTATACACCTGAAACTCATACAAAATAATACTCAATGTAAGCTGTACTTAAAAATAAACAAATAGTTTTTTAAAACTGCTTATCTCTTCTTTCTTTAAAATAACAATCATCGTTCACTTCTTCCACAATGTCTCTCTTCTTCACTTATCCACTCATCCTGAGCACCTGTGTCATGGCAAACCCTGTGCACATTGTAGATTCTAAGTTCTTCAGCTAAATGGATACATATGAACACATATATGTCCATCTCCCAAACACCCACACACCAGCATTGTACTGATCAATGTTAAGGGTTACGTGAATTTCAGGGATGAGTGAATATCTGATAAGGACCCTGTAGCCTGTTAGGAGCATTTACAATTATTGATAAAAAGATACTAGAAGCAAGGTTAGAGGGAAAGAAGGACAAACGGAAAAATATTCGCATTATATCAAAACCAAAGGATTCATCATCTCTCTAAAAAAATGATTTTAAAAGAACAAACCAGTACTAAAAGATGCAAAGGGTATATAAACAGGCAATTCACAGAATACAAATGGCCCTAACAAGTATAGAACGTTCTTTATATTCCTAATAAAAAAAAATTGAAAATTAAAATAATAATATGATATGCTTGTTTATCTGTTTTGTACAAATTTAAAAAAAATAGCTCTCACCTCCAGGATTGACAAGGGCACACCTTGCTGTAAGAATATTAACTGAAATAGATAGCTTTTCTGGAGAACAATCTGGCAAGACAAGTAAAAAATAAATAATATGCATATGTTTTGACCCAGATAGTCTACTTCTATGTACAGGGTAGGGCAAAAGTAGGTTTATAGTTGTAAGTATGCACAACAGAGTTTATTCTTATATTATTATTTATTAATTATTGTATTATTTTCCATACGAGCAACTATAAACCTACTTTTGCCCCACCCTGTATATTATCCTAGGAAAACAAAAGATGTTTAAGATGTATGTATACATTTCATGTGTATATGTAGAAAGAGTTTAATTGCAGAATTAAAATAGTAAAAAAGAAAATAGGAAAGAATTACAAATCTACTGATAAGGGATACATTAAATATAGTCATTTGGAATATTATGTAGAAGTTAAAAGAGACATTATAGAATTTTATGTACTGACATGTAATACTACATTATTGCAACAATTAAATACACACTACAGAATAACATGAATATATTGAAACATTTCATATTAGAATCAGCTCAGTGATACTACATGGATACCACTGAATCTACTCTAGATTATTTTTATATTATTCCCAAATATGTCAAGATTACATCTGAGAATTTGTGATTATATGACCTTATCTGGCTCTTCCAGCTCTAAAATTCTTTAATTCTAAGAACTTCGTGCAGCATAGATCTTGGACAGTGTTTTCACAAGGCCCTAAAGGGTCTCCTATATAGGTTTAAGTGTCCCTTATCAAAATGCAAGAGGAAAATGCTGAAAAGTGTCCAGAGTTTTACCTCTACATCTGAAAACTTGAGTTCTTAATACTACATCCATCATTATCAATGACAATTCATGCTGAATATGTTCATTTTACAGTAATCACGAATTATAACTCTTTTACCTCAATAATAATGTAAGAACCATTATATCTTGAAAAAACTAAGATAATAGAACCCTTTGAATATTTAAAGAGATTAAATAGCCCATCTCCCTTCCTCTCTGAAATCTATAATAAAAATATATTTTTCTGAATAAATAAATAAAAGATAAATAACAGTAAATTTTGTTTATATGGTACTCAATCTAAAAATGCTGACTGTCAATCAAATCCCACTGAGGGCAATCTTAGACAGCAATGGCACCTCTTCATACTGGGCAGGACTGAGATTTGTAGAAAGAACACCTGGGAATGAAAACCACCCTTTGGGCTCCAGAATCCCCAGCAAATCACATGTACCATCTGAGCTTCAACTGTCTCATTTGTAAAACAAAGAATCCTATATAATAAAAGCGTAATATGAAAATCGGCCAAACGTCTGAACAGCGGAACGACCATCCGGGACCATGCTATGACACCCACTGGCGCCAGGCCAGCCAAGGTAGGTGCGATGCGATTGGTCGGAGGCCCGGCCATCGCCCCATGATCGCCCCGTGGAAGAAGACCCAGGCCACCGGCCTGCGGGGCGATCAATAGGGGGCTCCACATCACCCCAAAGAGGGAGGCCAAGGCCACCGACTGGTGGGCTGTGGCGGGTGGACGGGGCCTCCCTCTGCGAAGGAAGCCCAGGTCCTGGTGCCGGCAGCCAAGGGAAGAAAGGCCTACTCTTGTACAAATTTCATGTATCGGAACTCTAGTAGCATAATGATGTCCAGCCAGCATGGCTCAGCGATTAAGCCTCTACTATGAACCAAGAGGTCACGGTTCGATTCCCGGTTAGGGCACATGACCAGGTTGTGGGCTCAATCCCCAGTGGGGGGTGTGCAGGAGGCAACTAATCCATGATTCTCTCTCATCATTGATGTTTCTATCTCTCTCCCTCTCCCTTCCTCTCTAAAATCAATAAGAATATTTTTTAAAAGAATAGTGTAATAAAAATATTATATATATATGTCACATACATATATGTCACATAGAAGGTTTCTATTATTGTGCCTGGGACAAAATAGGTTCTCAAATGCTTGTCCAATGGAAACAATTGCATCATTTTTGTTTTTGTTAAGGTATCTAGTCTGTTCCCTTGAATTTTTATAACTCTCACGCACAACCATTCTATTTAAAGTTTACGCTGTTAGAAAGGGACTTCTTGCCTCTCAAAAGCTTATTTGTTGACATACTCTTTTCCACTATAAATATGCAAAAATGTGTTTAGAAACACAGGGAGAAAGCATACTTACAAAGCACACCCCCAAATCACCGTGTTGCTCTCCACTGAGCTCAGTGCTCTTCTTAGGCACATATGTCTGCCTCCTATCATTTCTTCATGAGGTTCAGGGCAAAAGGCCTAGTCAAGTAGATAATCTTTGGTTGCCCCTATATTTTCCCCAAACCACCTACAGATAAATAAAACAAGGATTAAAACACACCTACAACTTTAAAATTTTTATATAAAAGATGAAAATAAGCTCACCCTCACTATATACAGTTCATGGCATATCAGAGAACAGAGAAAATGTTCCTTGGGTCATCCAGAAGCCCCACCGAACTCAAAGGAACTCTCCACATCCAAGTGCCCAGCCAACATACTCCTCACTTGTTACTTCTGCCCATGCCTGGTCATCCCTAGGGCTGGCCAGATCATGCAATTGTAGCCCAAGTCCACCTAAAAGGACTCTCTCTTTCAGCATGTCTATCAGAGGGTAAACTAAGTCAAATAATTAATTTAACATGATGCTTCTGAATTTAATGACCCAGTTGAATTTCTAAGCCAGTTAACGAACTATATATGCTAGTACGCCTAAACGATATATTTCATAAGCTACCCAGTACCACCCACATTTAGTACGGCAATTAAATAAGTAATCATAAAATGTCTTTGGTTATAAGAAAGTCTGTGGACAGAAATATTTTCAATTCTTTGTGACTGCTTTTAAAGCAGTCTGTAGGAATCCACAGGAAGTATCCAGAGAACTAGTAGTTGTCACATAAGAAGACCTGGGACTACATCTATAAGCCACTTCAAGAAAAAGTAAAAAACTATTCTGGAAAAGTTAATCAAAATAAACTGTGGAGAGCTCCAAACAACACAGGTCTTGCAATGGCAGAGCGGACACGCTGCGAGCACTCGGGTTTTATGCATACTTCACTCTTCTAACAAAGCATAGCCTTCACCCCATGGGCTGGGTCCTGTAACCCACATCCCAATTTCTCGGTGCCAATATGAAGCTGCCAAAGTTTTCACCTTGAATCTACACTGTGCAATACAGTAGTCACTCCATACGTGGCTACTGAGCTCTTGAAATCTCCCCAGTTTGAGTTCACAGGTGCTGTAAATATACAATGCAAGATTTTGGACACTTAGAAACATTAAAAACACATATACATTTAAGGCTGTAAAATGCCTCAATAAGTTTCCATATTGACTACATGTTGAAATGAAAACATTTTGTATATAAATAAATTGTGCTAAATAAACTATTAAAATTAACATCACCAGTTTCCTTTTTACTGGTACAAAGTGGATACTGGAAAATTTAAACGTGTGTGTGTGTGTGTGTGTGTGTGTGTGTGTGTGTGTGTGTGTGTGTGTCACATAATATTTCTACTTGACGGCACTGTTCTGCATAATTAGTAAATATAAATAACAAATACTGAGCACTTCCAATGTGCCAGGCCCTGTTGCTAGATACTTTGCTTCATACTTGGAACAACGTTACAGTGCGGTCCTACGAGGAGCCTGCGGAAGCCACTGAGCCCCATCAAACCGATCACAGTTGCAGCTGGAATTCAATGTCAGATGTTCCTACGAAATAACTCATATCACGGGCAGCTAACGTTGGGGCAACTCCCATGGTGGCACAGGAGAGGCCGATACAGCGATACAGCATCTGTGACTAGAGAACAGGTACAAAACGGCCAGCACTATCCCAGCTCTATCCCAGGCCAGGCGAGTCACCTCCAAAATGAGTCCGATCTCCTTGACAGCTCAGGACGTGCCGCTCGCAAAAGGAGGACCAGGAAGTTCAAATTCCCTGAATAGCTTGGCACAGACCAGGCTGTGGATGCCCATGCGGAGGGGGTCGCAGGCCGGGCACCCTGTCTCTCCCCACCCTGGCGCTCACGCTACCAAGCCGCGGCCCCACCCCACATCTCCGCGCGGCCAGTGTCCCCACCCCTGGGACAAGGAGAAGTGGGACTTAAAACGTCTACAGGACAGGGAAGTGGCAAAGAAAGGGCCAGGGGCGGAGGCGGGCAAGTACCTGAGATTGAGAGCCCAGGTCCTTAATGCCGGATCATCGCCGAGGCCCCACCCGGCTCCCACGGCCACCTGTGACCGAGAAGGTGCAACTGACCCGACGCGGCGGCGCAACCGACTGAGCTGTGCCCAGACTGGCAGCTATGGCAACTTGAACTAGCCGCCCAGCCGCGGCAAGAGTACAGGACCCTACTGGTGCCGCTTGGCCCTCTGGGAGTTGTAGTCCGCATCGTCCTCTAAAGCAATGAGTTAACTAAGGGACTCGGCCCCTAAAAGAAACTGCAAGTCCCAGGATGCCAAACGATTGTCTTCGGGTGACTTACCCGGAAGAAGCAGGATTCGTTGGCACCTGAGGCCCTAGGACGCGCCCTCTTTCCCTGTTTTGTTTTTTTAAAGGGCCAGAAGCGTATATTGAAGACAAACACCAGCTAGAGAGAGAGCTGCCTTGGCCCAGACTGTAATTTAATCAGAAAAGTCTAAGATATTTCCTTTACTTAAAAAAAAAAATCAAAGTAGTTGCAATACTAACATAGACTATATTTTTGCTATTCCTTGGGGAACAGGCAGGTGTAATTTCCAGCAGAGAAATGTTAAAATCTCCTTAGTGTAATAATACCAGTGCCCAATGTCTTGTGGTTCACAAATTCTTAGATCCGGGAGGAAACAGAAGATTATCTAGTCACACCTCTTAGGCCTGGAAAAAGTAAGCTCACTGATGACAAATTAAAAGTGGAATTTGAGAATGTCACTTCAAAACTGCTGCCAGCGAGTCATCTCTCTGCTTATTGTGGAACCTGAAAGAGACATAGTCCACTCAGAGAAGTCGGTTTCAATTGCGAAAAAGTAACTTTAAAAACTTCAACAAGGAACTGAGCTTTGGAAAAGCTAAGAAGAAGTGAAAATCCAAATTCGTCACGAAGATGGTCATTTCCTTCTGCTGTTGATGCTTTCTTTCCTCCTCAAGGCTAAAGTCAAGTTTTACTTTATCTGTGAAGCTTTCCTACACAGATAAAGCAAGATCACTTAAACGACATGGATTCCCTATTCTAATCATTGTGTGCTGTAATTATCCATTCCCTGTTGGTACTTACATTAGATTCTAAGCCTTTCAAACACAGCGACCTAACCTGTTAAAATTTCCATCCTCCCTTCTCTCTCTCTCTCTCTCTCTCTCTCCCCCCCCCACACACACACATTAATAATTATGATCTATTATATCATATTTGATATATCAGAAGCATTAAAATATTTTTCCTGGCTGGCCAATACTGTGAGGTAGATGTTATTTTATAACCGGTTTGAACATAAGATGATTATTCTAAGGACATACCTATGTATTTGCATCTGTCTTCACATTGCTTGCTCACAGCTGTATTCAAGAATACATTCATGCTCGCTTTGGCAGCACATATACTACAATTGGAATGATACAGAGAAGATTAGCATGGCCCCTGCTCGAGGATGACATGCAAATGCATGAAGCGTTCCATATTAAGAAAGAAAAGAAAAAAAGAAAAGAAAAGAAAAGAAAAGAAAAGAGAAAAGAAAAGAATACACTCCACCGGACACAAATGTTAACATAAATAGGAACAGTCATTAAATTGCCCCATGCGCATGCAGAAGCATTAGCGTACCTTTATTTGTTTACATTTTAATTTTTCAAAAACAATTGTACTCATTCATTTAATTTAGCAAATGTATGCTGAATCTTTCTAGGATCCAGACATTATATTAGACACTTGAAATGTAATGAAAATGAGAATAATAACAACCTAGTTTCTGCCCTCATGTTGCTCAGAGTCAAGAAAATATGAAGAAGAGCAGTGCCCAAGAGAAAAGGGATTCCTGAGTGGGAATGTGATAAGCAACAGAGAAAAGAGTCCCAGAATGGAGAGTTGGAGATTTCGGGGCCCGGGGTGTGCGATGCAGACCTGCAGGTGTTGGAGGAAAGCCCATGCCCATAGACTGCTCAGCTTCTACTCAAGCAAGTACTATTCATAGTCTGGACCTTGCTGTCCACCCATTGGCGTGAAGAGAAGACAGCCTGCATTTTGCCCAGTGGTTGTCCAGCACAAGTAGTAACCATCTGTTCCATTCCACATTGTTCCATCTAGCCACTAGATGGCCGAGCCTCCTTGTAATATCACCAGACAATTATAAAGGATAAGAAGGAAGACAGAGCACCGAAGTGGGATACTATGGGTAAGGTTAAAGAGAAATCTCCAACATCCTAATTGGAACTACCCAAAATTCTCTCTGAACCAAAGCACAAAATGATCATAAATGGTTGTTAACTCCTCCTGCATCAACTTTTCAAGCTAACTGAAAATCTAGGAAAGTTAAAATAGAAGACAAGATGTTGCAAAGATGGTATTGCCAACTACTCCAGGAATCATCTTCAGCTATTCATGTGTGCCATTGATCCCATAACATTCTTTTCAGCCACACACTTATTAATTATAGGTATATGTCACTGTCAAGAGCATCACAAATGTAAAACACAGCAATTTGTTTGCATTTAAGTCAAAATGAATAACTATTAATGCACAAATCCAAAATCATAAAATATTTTTATTATAGCTAACTCAGATAGCGTGTGCTCCACTTTAATACTTTAATAGGTACCTTTGGGGGGGGGGAATAAAACACTAAAGTAATGCCATGCTAAATACTACTTTCTGATATCTGGACCATGCTAACAATTCTTCTACAAGAAGGAAAATGTAATGTTCTTAAGCCATTCTCATTCATCTGTTATATTTAAAAGCATTTTTGTGTTTAATGGATCAGAATGCAAACACTTTTCTCTTACTTAAACTGATTGATCTTCTCATCCCATGCTTTTATTTGCCCCAGTTTCAAAGTTAGGCTAAGGAAAGAAAAGTGTCTTACTGATTATCATAGCAATTTGTTGAGAAGGTTATTAAAATATTAGAGGCCCAGTGCATGAATCTGTGTACAGGTGGGGTCCAGCCAGCCCAGCCCCAATAGGGGCAGATTGGGGCCAGGCCTGTAGGGAGGAGGAGATGGCAGGAGGTTGGCCAGCCAGTCTGCCCCAATCAGGCAGATCAGGGTCGGGCCAGCTGGGGACAGGGACCGTGGATGATTGGCCGGCAGGCCCTGCCCCGATTGGGGGGGGTGGGGGCCAATCAGGGGTCATTGGCCAGGGGAGGGGCCATGGGAGTTTGGCCGGCAAGCCCCACCCCCGATTGGTGTGTGGGACGTGATGGGGATAGAGCTGGCTGGGGGGAGGGGCCTCAGGCCAATTGGGGTGATGGGGACCCATTGGGGGTGAGGCCAGCCAGGTGGAGGGGCTTCATGCAGTTGGCTGGCCGGCCCTGCCCCTGATCGGGGTGGAGGGCCATCTGGGGTGGGGCTGGGTGGGAGGAGGGGCTGCAGGAAGTTGGCTGGCCCACCCTGCCCCCTATTGGGGTAGAGGGGCCAATGAGGGGTGGGATTGGCCAGGGGGAGGGGCTGCAGGAGATTGGTCAGCTGGCCCCACCCCCAGATCAGCCGGTTCTCTGGCCACAGTGGGCGTCATAGCAGCCGGTCGTTCTGGTAGTTACAGTGTCTCAGGTCACTGGCTTTTTATATATATAGATGGTTACCCTGAAGATTTGGTCCACCTTCCTGAAATGAAACAGGTAAGCATGGAAGATTTTACCTACATTATGACCACCACTGTGCCAATTTCATGTTGCCTAAGTCTTGATTAAAATGTTACAGATTTTTGGCATACCAGTTATGTCCCCAGCAAAGATGGAATAGCATAGAAGCAGAGAGCAGACTTTCCCTGCACCCAGAATTTTTAAAAAGTAAAAAGAAACCACTAGCCAGCATGGTTGAGCCAGTTGACCTATGAACCAGGAAGTCAAGGTTCAATTCCAATCAGGGCACATGCCTGGGTTTTGGGCTTGATCCCTAATGGGGAGCATGCAGGAGACAGCCGATCAATGATTCTCTCATTGATGTTTCTATCTCTCTCCCTCTCCCTTCCTCTCTGAAATCAATAAAAAAAATATTTTTAAAAAAGAAAAAGGAAACATACAAAACATATGAAACAATGCTTTTTCAGACAACAGACATTATATAAAGGCCAGTGATTTCCTAACAGACAGGAAAGAAACAACATGAGCCTTGTGATCCCCACAACTTCCTACCTTGAGAGAATTTCCAGGCCATGGCTCAAGGAGAAGGAACCCAGGCAGAGCTCCATGGATGCTTTGAATTGACAAGACAGAGATGAGAGTGTGTGAAAACCAATGTAGATGGACAACGTAACAAAGAGAAGAGAGCTACATACAGAGAAAACTCTAAAGAACTAGGGAACGTCTCCTTGGAATATTCAGATGAATACGTGAAGAAACTGAGGCTGGAGAAGGAAGCATCTACCAAGACTGGGGAGGAGAAAGTACCTGTCACTCACACAGGGCCAGGAATAATGATTATTTCCACCAGCCGGATGGAGACACCTCTTAATTCATGTAGTATTATATAGAGTGCTCATAAGAGTCTTGCCTCAGGAGGGAGGAGTAATTGGTGCTAAATTAAATGCTGTTCCCATCCCACCTCACAAGCCTTGAAAGCAAGACCCAAAAATATCAAACTATTTCCAAGTAATTTTCCCAGATCTGATAACAAATCTCAAAAATATTTCTATGAAAACAAATAATCCAGTACCCAAAGAGGTGAAATTTACAATGTCTACAATCCAAATAAAGATTACCAGTCATGCAAAGAAGAAGAAAAATGCAACTCATTTTAAGGAGAAAAATCAACCAATTGAAACTTACCCAGAACTGATAAAGATATTAGAGTTATCAAACAGGGACATTGTTAGGGGTAGAATTGTGTCCCCTGAAAAGATAACTTGAAGTTCTAATACCTGGATTGTGACTTTATTTGGAAACAGGGTGTTTGCAGATATGCAAGTTAAATTGAGGTCATGCTGAATTAATATGGGCCCTACTCCAGTGACTGATGCTTTCATGGAAAGCGGGAATTCAGAGCAGAGACACAAGAGAGAATTCTGTGTGATGACAGAGGAGAGACTGGGTGATGCGAACCAAGAGCACCAAGGACCGCTGGCAACCATCAGGAGCTGGGAAGAGGCAGGGAAGGAATCGCCCTTAGAACCTTCAAAGGGAGCCATGATCCTGCCAACAGCTTAATTTTGGACTTCCAGCCACCAGAACTGTGAGTGAATTCATTTCTGTTGCTTTCAGCCATCAAGTATGTGGTACTTTGTTACAGTAGCCCTACAAGTCTAACACAGACATCAAAAGTGTTTTAGATGTCAAAAGTTACATAGAGACGGGGGAAATATGAAAAAGGCCCAAATTGAACTTCTAGACGTGAACATTTCACCTGACATAAAAAATATACTGATGGAATCAGTGGCAGATGAACTATTTCAGAAAAAAAAAAGAATATTGAATTTGAAGATATAAAAAAGAAACTATGCAAAATGAAAAAGAGAGAAAATTAATTTGTAATTTAAAAAAGCATCAATGAAACAAAAAACAAAAACAAAAAAAGCATAAATGAGCTTTTTTGTAGAACAACTTTAATTAGCCTAATATACGTGTAATAATTGGAAAGAGTAGAGAGACATAAGGGGACATAAAAAATAAATGGAGAAATAATGTCAGAAATTTTTCCAAAAGTGATGAAAAACAGAAATTCACCCTAGCAGTATAGTTGAGTTGGTTGGAACATCGTCCAGTACACCAAAAGATAGTGGGCTCGATTCCCAGTCAGGGCACATACCCAGATTGTGAGTTCAGTCCCCAATAGGGGTTGTTCAGGAGGAAGCTAATGGATGTTTCCCTCTCACTGATGTTTCTCTTTCTCTCTCTGCCTCCCTTCCTCTCTCTCTAAAATCAATAAAATATCTTAAAAAACAACCATAAATGCAAAAATTCAAGAACCTCAAAATACTGCACAAGAAATATGAAGAAAGTACATCAAAACACATGTTAATCAAAGTACCTCCAACCAGCGATAACTAGTCTTAAAAGCATTCTGAGGGAGAAAAAAGCATGTTGCAAAAGAAAATCATGACAGAACATTTGTCCTTGGAAATAATAAGATAGTGGAGCAATATTTTTAAAGTACTGAAAGGAAAAAAATACTTTCAATCTATAACTCTGTGCCTAATAATGCTATCCTTGAAAAATGAAGGCAAAACTAATACTTGTTCAGACACAAAAAAGATGGAATAATGCGTACCCAACAGATCTGTACCACAAGAAATGTTAACAAACGTGTTCAAAGTAAAAGCAAGATTATGTATTTTTTTAATTGATTTTAGAGAGAGGAAGGGGGGAGCGAGATTATCAACACTAATAAAAGAGAAAAATGGTAATTGGCGTACGAGCTACCCTTTTCATTGGCTAATCAGGGCTATATGCAAATTAACTGCCAACTAAGATTGGCAGTTAACTGCCAACAAGATGGCGGTTAATTTGCATATGTAGGCACAATGCAGGGAGGCGAAAGGGAAAGCAGGAAGAAGCCCCCTGCCACTGACAGTGATCGGAAACCCAGGGGGGAGCTAAGAGCTGGGGGGCAGGGCAAAGGCGGCCCTGGGGCCGCCTTTGCCCTGCCCCCCAGCCATGATCGGAGAATCAGGTGCCTTTGCCGCCCTGGCCAGTGATAGCAGGAAGTAGGGGTGGATCCAGCGATGGGAGCTGGGCACGGTGGAAGCTGGCAGTCCCAGGAGCTAGGGGTCCCTTGCCTGGGCCTAAAGCGAAGCCCACGATCGCGGGGCCGCTGCAGCTGCGGGTCCCCGCTGCCCGGGCCGGATGCCTCAGCCAGAGGCGTTAGGCTGGGCAGGGGCGGAGCCTGCAACCGCAGGGAGCTGGGGGTCCCCTGCCCAGGCCTGACACCTCTGCCGGAGGCCTCAGGCCTGGTCAAGGGGCCGATCCAGTGATTGGTGATCGGAGGGTGATGAGGGTCAACTCCTCTGGCCGAGGCATCAGGCCTGGGTGGGGGGCGGAGCCGGGGATTGGGGGGATATTATGGTCCCCTTGCCCAGGCCTGAAGCCTGGGTCAGAGGTGACAGGCTTGGGCAGGGAGTGGAGCAAGCGATCAGAGGGAGATGGGGGTCCCCTGCCCAGGCATGATTCCTGGGCCAGAGGCCTCAGGCCTGGGCAGGGGCCAGAGCCAGTGATCGGGGGGAGATGGGAGTCCCCTGTCCAAGCCTGACACCTCTGGCGGAGGCGTCAGGCCTGGGCAAGAGGCCGCTCAGGCGATTGGAGGGTGATGGGGGTCTACGCCTCTGGCCGAGGCATCAGGCCTGGGCAAGGGGCAGAGCCAGCAATCGGAGGGGTCTGGGGGTCCCCTGCCCAGGCCTGATGCCTCTGTCAGAGGCGTCAGGCCTGGGCAAGGGGTCGATCCTTCGATTGGAGGGTGATGGGGTGCCGGGGTCCAGCCCCAGCAGGTCCAGGGGTCCCCAAAGGTGTAGACGGAGTCGGCAAAGAAGGAAGGACACGGAGACAGCGTTCAGTTGATCAGCAGCCTAGCCAGGATCTCCAGCCAAGTTCTGGTCTTGATCTCCAGAGAGGCTCTGCTGTTTATTGTCTTGTTACATCCGTATTTATACCAGTTGATTTTAATCCTGTCAATTTCTATTACAAAGGTTAGGGCGTTTCTTATCTCCATTCCAGGGAGTAAAGATTATGTAGCTTAAGCATGATTGTTTGTAGTGATTAACTACCCGCCTGGCACTTAGTTAAGGAGTTTCATGCCCTCCCTGACTTCAGGGAAAAATTCCTACCTGGGGAAACAACCTTTCTAGGAGAGGCATCCCCTCCCTGACTTCAGGGAAAAATTCCTACCTGGGGAAACAACCTTTCTCGGAGAGGTGACCTTGGTTAAAACACACAGCGCTAAGGGGAGCAAACATATTAAGAACAGTATGCTATATACGCCAGGTCCCTTGAAACATATGCTGTGCAGATGTTTCTTTCCTGCAGCGACTGTGTCAAGCAGCAAGGATGGACCGGCTTCCGGCAATGGGGGTCAACGCTTGAGGGCTCCCAGTATGTGAGAGGGGGCAGGCTGGGCTGATGGACACTCCCCCCCCCCCCCCCCCCCACACACACCACCCAGTGCACGAATTTCGTGCACCGGGCCTCTAGTGTATATATATGTATATATATATATATATATAGAGAGAGAGAGAGAGAGAGAGAGAGAGAGAGAGAGAGAGAGAGAGAGAAAGAGAGAGAGAGAGAGAGAGAGAGAGAGAGAGAGAGAGAGAAATGTTGATGTGAAAGAGAAACATCAATCAGTTGCCTCCTACATGTGCCCCAACCAGGGACTGAACCCACAACATAGATATGTGCCCTGACTTAGAATCAAATCCACCTTTCAGTGTACTGAATGATGCTCCAACCAACTCAGCCACACTGACCAGGGCTGTTTTTTGTTTTGTTTTTTTATTGAAAAACTAGAGGCCCGGTGCATGAAATTCATGCATACTAAAGTTCCTTGTCCTGGCCTGCGATCAAGGCCCACAGCCAGCCCTGCCCCCGCCGCCACCAACCCCCGGTTCCCTGTTTGCCACTGAATGATCGGTGCCTGACGGCCAGGGGAAGGGACCGAGAGGTTGGCTGTTCCTGCCCGCTCACCAGCCCCACCCCTGCCACGGGTGGCCATCAGGCGATCAGAGCCTGCTGGCCAGGGAAAGGGACCAAGAGGTGGTCAGTGCACCTCATAATGACTGGTCCAGCGGTCATTCTGGTCATTTTGCCATTAGGGTCAATTTGCACATTACCCTTTTATTATATAGGATGATTATATTGAATAGTATTCCACTGTATGGATGTATCACTATTTGTTTACCCATTGCCTCGTTGAGGAACACTTGGATTGTTTCCAGTTTGGGTTAATTATGAATAAAGCCCTAAAACCATTGAAATATACAAATTTTAAACATACAGTCCAATGAACTTTGAAAAAAAAATATGCATTCTCTTACCTCCAGTCTAATTAAGATATAGAACATTTCCATAACCCTGGGAGTTCTCTCCTATCTTTTTTGAATCAGTCTCCCCTAAATAGTGTTCTGATTTCCATCACTATAGTTCCCCCCCCTTCTGTCCCAGAAAGTCATATAAATGGAATTACACAGTACGTGAAGAATTGATGTTCTTTTCATCCTAAGAAGAATTAGTAACTGAGAGCTTTTAAGAAGGAAATTGGCACAATCTGATTTATATTTTAAATTATTATTTTTGGCTACTGTGTGAAGAATGGTAAGTAGATGATGGTGTGCCACTTAAGTGTTACTTTTCTTCCCATCTTTGGGGGGGTGTGGGGGAAAGCGGAGCTATATGATGCAATAACATTCCTGGCAGTCCAGAATTTACCTTCAGGCATCAAGCCAGGTTGCAAAGCCGGCTCCAGAGCACCAGAACTGTTCCTGCCATTCCCGGTTCTGCCCAGCAGATGGCCCCAGAGCCTAGTTCCCGGCCCGCCTCGCCAAGTCCGCCTGCTGCAATGTGAGCTGATGCCGCCAGGTGACTCCTCAATACAATTTCTGTGCAAAGCGGTCGGGTTTGCGCTGAAGTTGGGGAGCAGTGAGGGTCCGCCAGAGGTATTGCGCCCCGGCTTCTCCGCACCTCAGGCTGGCATCCTCAGAGGCGCCTTAGGCCAGAAGGATCTTGAGCCGCGTCTGCCCTGGACGGTGCATTTTGTGGGGAGTTTTCTCTGCAGTGCGTGCGAGCCTTGGGGGAGAAGGGGGAGCGGGCGAGAGGGGTCCTGACAGGCAGCGTTTTTAGGAATCTACCCGCGGGAAAAGGTGGCCCACTGGACTTAACGACAAGGAAAGGAGGGGGCTTCTGAACTAGGCTTTGGAAAGAGCTAATGGAAGGAACGCGCGAGGCTGGCAGGAAAGCAGGGTGGGGACAGCAGGGACTGGTGTTCAGTGTCAGGGAACAGACAGAGCGGGCTGCGTGGCTCAGGGCTAGGAAAGTAAAGCCAGTAGGCTTGTTTGCGTGGAGAGTTGCCTAGGGAAACAGAACACTTGAGAGCCTCCTCTTTGCCCTCTCCAGCCTCCTCTTTGGTGCTGAAGTCACAACCACCAGAAGTCCTCTTTCCCCCACTCCTCCCTCTCTCCTTCCGCGCGGGGAGCCCAGAGCGCAGAGGGCTGAGAATGAGGCGGTAGTGGAGGAAGCAGAAATGGCCTCGGACCCCTGGAAAATGAGGCCGATGCCCCTACTGCAGCTGGCTCTGCTTCTCGGCCTGCCCAGGAGCTTAGGGGGGAAAGGGTGTGCTTCTCCGCCCTGTGAGTGCCACCAGGAGGACAACTTCAGAGTCACCTGCAAGGATATCCATCGCATCCCAGTCCTACCGCCCGGGACACAGACTCTGTGAGTACCTGGGAGAGGAGAGGGTAGGTCCCAGAGGCCAAGGGCAGCCGGAAAGGTGGACGGAAGTGCACAAAAAGAACTTGAGAATAGGCCAAAGGGTGTGTGTGTGTGTGTGTGTGTGTGTGTGCGCGCGCGCGCGCAATGAATAAAAACTCAATCCCATAAATTTGGGATTGCTAGCCTCATAGTTATTTAATAATGCAGGAAACGGTAACAAAACTTTGGTACAAGATGAGCTATTCTGCATATTCCCTGCTCCTCGCCCAGGCTAAATCTTCCTTTTACCTCAGGTATGAACAAGATTAGTAGCAATTCAAGAACTGACTTTTCTATCTGATATTGGGTAATAAAAATTTGCAAAAAAAAAAAATGTAATTCTCCTTTTAGTCTTCCTAGATGGGAAATTATCTTAGCTGGTCTTGCTGGTTCATCAAATAGTTGAAAAAATTTAGTCAGGTATTCTTTTTTAAAATATACCCTTTATACTTTCCATGAAGGTAACTTTGTATGAAGTACCTGAGTTACTTTCTCAAAGGTTAACTGCCCACTAACATAATGGATCCAGAAGTTTCCTTTGCCATAGGCATGGGAGAGGAATAAAGAGGTAAAATTTCATAAAATGCATTTTATCTGCATATTAAATGATGCCCAAAATTTTCAGATGGTTACTAGCCTTATTGGGGTGTTATCACTTCATCCTATATAATAAAAGCCTAATATGCAAATTGACCAAACAGCAGAATGACCAGCGGGACGACCGGTTGCTATGATGTGCACTGACCACGGGGGGGGGGGGGGGCCAGACGCTCAATGCAGGAGCTGCCCCCAGCCTGAACGTCCCAAGCCAGCCTAGGCAGGTGCCAGTGGGGGATCCCCCTGATCATCCTGTGGGTCACCCTGCAGAGGGAGGCAACTGGCTGCAGCGACGTGGTGATCAGGAGATGGGGCTAGCTGGTGAGCGGCACCAGGCCGGCCAAGATGGGTGCCAGCGGGGGCCCCTGATCACCCCACCAGTCGCCCCACAGATTGGTCCTGATGGCTGGCCTGGCCTAGGGACCTTACCCATGCATGCATTTTGTGCACCAGGCTTCTAGTAAGTTATATAAATGTCTAATCACTATGCTGTACACCTGAACCTCATGTAGTATGTATGCCAACTGTAATGGATAAAATTTATTTTTAAAAGTTGCCAAATTAAAAACAATGGTAAACAAGTTCTATTGTATGCTTATTCCTTAAGAGACATTTAAATCAATGACCATTGAAAGCATAATTACAGACAAAAGCCAGGAAAAAGGTTTTCTTGGGTGGTTAAAAATGGAGCACAAAGAAAAAAAAAATAGTAAAACAACCTAGGCTGGTTAAACCTAGTTCAGGTAAGATAATTGCTGGGGTCCAGCCCCAGAGGATCCAGGGGTTCCCACCTGGACCCAAAAGTGTGGACGGAGTCGGCAATGAATGTTTTACACGGAGACAGCGTTCAGAACTCTCTAGCTTTCCTTAGTCTCCGTGGATCTTCCCTGTGCCTGGCTGAGGCCACAGAGAGAGAGAGATCCCAAGGCAAGCTGAGCCTTTATTTTATAGTGAGAGGTAAACAAGGTAGTGGTTTCCAAAGTTACACTGTTCTTGTGAGTTTCACTTGTTTACACTGTTCTTGTGAGTTTCACTTGTTTTTGTTCTTGTGAGTTTCACTTGTTTACACCATGGTTATACTTCCTGCACTTCCTCAGCCCATTAGCTTCCCAAATAAGATCTAGGGAGTGTTATAAGGTCAAGCCTAATTATGCTAAGAGGACTGTGCCCTCTAAGCTGGGAATTGTTTGTGACTTTGCCCACAGGTCAGTCCGAGGCTTAACCCTATATCAGCTCCCTACAGATAATACAAGTTATTAATGTAGATACATGAAAAGCAATGATGAAGTTGCACTTCAGGATTTTCTCAGGACTGTAGCTGATAGGGACATTAAATAGTGGTGAATGTTGTTTGGTGATTAATGTTGCAGTACAGGTTCTGTGCTCTGAGATACCTCCATTTCTTATCTCCCTGGATTAATTAGTGCAATAAATTCCAAATACCGCTTTATTCTCCATGCTCCAAACACAAAATAAAATACATTCTTTACTTTTGACTATACACCTGCATTGACTCTTCATGGCCTCTAGGATGAAACTCTTTTTTTCTGAGATCTTTTAAGACCTAGTCCAGTCTTTCTCTCAAACCTTATGGCTCCTAATCTCTCTGATCAGAATTCCAACTCCTACTGATCAGAATTTCCCGCACATCCCTCCAAGTTATTTGCTATCACAATTAACTGTCTTTTCCTTCCCTCCTACATTCTACCCCTCCTACTTAAAGCAGCTTTTGCCCTGGCTAATACTTACTTCAAGATCCAGATAGTGCCTGGCTGGTGTGGCTTAGTGGTTGAGTGTTGACCTATGAACCTCAAGGTCATGATTCAATCCCGACCAGGGCACATGCCAGATTTGTGGGCTCAATCCCCAGTAGGGGGAGTGCAGGAAGCTGCTGATGGATGATTCTCTCATCATTGATCTTTCTATCTCTCTCTCCCTCCCCCTTCCTTTCTCTGAAATCAATATAAACATATATTTTTTAAAGATACAGATTAGGGGTCAGTTCTTTCCAGAAGCCTCTCTTGATCTATGACCCCTAGGCTGGGTGAGCTCCCTTCCCCCAACATTCTGTGCACAACCTCTATCCTAGTCCTTAAACATGGCATGCTTTTGTGTAACTTATTTCTTTGCATGCCTACCCAAGTAGGACGCGAGCTCCTCTAACACGGAAACCCTGTCATTCAACCCTGGAACTACTTTGATGTTCAAAACAAAGTTTAAGTGAGTGAATGACCGAACATAAATATGCTAGTCTCATTATTCACTGTGAGAATAAAGAAGGCCAGAGAGATCACTTCTTCTGAGACTACTTTAAAGGTGGCAGAATCTCAAGTCATTGAAGAGAAATGAGGCTCTGACAGTGGAAGTGAATTTGGATTCATCCTGTCAATTCCACCAAATGATGAGGAGAAAGGGTAACATCAGAGAAAGAACAATGGAGGAGGAGTCAGGAAGCCTGCATTCTCTTTACCCCCCTCTCACTGACTGTGAAATTAGGTGAGATCATGGATTTAGGAGAACCCAAGTTTCCTTCTGGGTAAAACAGAGGGTTTAGTTAGGTGCTTTCTGATGTCTGTGATGCTCAAGAGGGAATCCACTGAGCCACAAAGGCTAAGAACTGGATAGAGATAGGAGCAAGGAGAATCTGACCTTAAAAACAATTAGGGGGAGGAAGGCGGTGGGACTATTCTGAAGAATTGTTATTCTGAGATAGAGAAGAGAACATTTAAAAGTATGGGTAAAGTGGTATGCTAATTTAAATAATGACTACAACCATCTACAACAGTAGCAAAGTGATTTTTGAAAACTTTGTGGGGCAGTAGAACTCTACTGCCCCACAAAGTTTTCAAAAATCACAGTGAATTCCCTTCTGTATGTCCTCTTTCAAAAAGTGTCTATTTAGGTCCTTTGCCCATTTTTTGATTGGATTGTTTATCTTCCTTTTGTTAAGTTGTATGAATTCCTTTTGTTAAGTTGTATGAATTCTCTGTAAATTTTGGAGATTAAACCCTTATCTGAAATAGCATTGGCGAATATGTTCTCCCATGCAGTGGGCTTTCTTGTTGTTTTGTTGATGGTTTCTTTTGCTGTGCAAGAGCTTTTTATTTTAATGTAGTCCCATTTGTTTATTTTCTCCTTAGTCTCCATTGCTCTAGGAGCTGTGTCGGTAAAGATATTGCTACAGATTCAATGCAATCCCCACTAAAATATTTCAAAGATCTAGAACAAACTCTCCAAAAATTCATTTGGAATTAAAAAAAAGACACCAAATAGCCACAGCAATCCTGAGAAAGAAAAACAAAGTTGGAGGGATCACAATACCAGAGATCAAGCTATATTACCAAACCACGGTTCTCAAAACTTCCTGGTACTGGCACAAGAACAGACATATAGACCAGTGGAACAGAACAGAGAACCCAGAAATTTACCCAAGCCATTATGCTCAATTAATATTTGACAAGAGAGGCAAGAGCATACAATGGAGTCAAGACAGTCTCTTCAATAAATGGTGTTGGGAAATTTGGTCAGATACATGCAAAAAAAAAATGAAACTAGATGACCAACTTACACCATACACAAAAACAAACTCAAAATGGCAAAAGGATTTTAATGTAAGATGGGAAACTATAAAAATCATACAAGACTTCACAGGCAGCAAAATGGCATCTATTTTCTTACTTCAGCTCTGATAGCATAGTAATACACATAAAACATATTATTGAGTGAATTTTATCTGCTTTATCAATCAATTGAACAAGTTTTTTCCCTCCAAAGCTGAGAAATTGTTAATTTGAATTGATCTATTTGATTATTTTAAAATTTCCTTGTTGTACAAAGCATGTTTATTACCCTTCAGATGAAGATTAATTATCTGGAGGTTCATGGGCTTCGTGGGGGTCCATTCAGTCCTCCTGGGAATCTGTGATGAAATGAAATTTTGAATACAAGTAAACTGCTGAATCTATAACCTTGCTCAGATTTCCAGAGGTGCCCTTAACCCCACCCCCAAAAAAGTCAAGAAATTGTGTTTTGGGAGAATTTGGCATTTTTGTTTAATAACTGTATATTTGGTATTAAATGTGACTCAATCTTTTTATTTTATTACTAGAGGCCCAGTGCATGAAATTTGTGCACTCGGGGTGGGAGGTCCCCTCAGCCGGGATTGCAAGACAGTGCAGGCCAGGCTGAGAGACCCCACCAGTGCACAATCGGGGTCAGGGAGGGATCCCAGGAGGGCTCCAGGGTGTGTTGGCCCCATCTCGCTCAGTCCCGATCCGCCAGACCCCAGCAGCCAGCTAACCTACCAGTCGAAGAGTCTGCTCCCCTGGTGGTCAGTGCATGTCATAGCAAGCAGTTGAGCAGCCTTAGCATATCATTAGCATATTGCGTTTTGATTGGTTGAATGGCCAACTGTATGAGCAGACACTTAGCATATTAGGCTTTTATTATATAGGATAAAGAACACTAAAACATATTTTTAAATAAATAAAAATTTGCCTGACCTTCGGACGTGATATTTTTTCTCTGAAACACTGTATTACCTCGTGATGTCTTGCACTTAGCCCTTGAATAGGCTCTTCATGCAGAAGTTCACTAAATGTATTTTAAAGTAGTTTACAAACAGATTTTACAAGTTTCTGATGCCTCGTATCTGACATTAAATGCTCCATACTGGCCCTGTTTCCATTTTCACTGATGCTGGGTGGGATGCTTAATTACCATTTTGCCTTTCATTGGTGCAATTAAAACACAGTTGAAGGAAATGTATGGGGGAAATGGTCCCATGTGTTCAAAGCTACAAATTGGATTTTTAAAGGGTTCCATTTAGGTATAAGACTCTACTTACTTTGCTTGATTTTGGTTGAATCCTTAAGAACATTCAGGGTGTTTAAAAATTTTTTTTCTTAAAATGACAAAGCAGCAGTCATGATTTTTAAACCATCTTATAAATGTTGTTCTCTTACATGTAGTGACATGTAAATATTCCCTGGACTTTTCTGCTCCAGCCCTATTTAAAATATTTTACCCTCAGGATAGTCCAGAAACTCAAATATTTCATCATCATCTTAACTCAATTTTCCACACCCCTCTTGCACCTGGGAAGAGTTCCCTGTGTCCCAGTTTTTCTTTGAAAAACCTGATCCCTGTATTTATATGATATGTGAAGCCTTTGGCTTACATCTCGGAGGCATTAGCTTAATTTTACCCACACCCGAGTGTTATTGTAATTACTCCAGAGCAGGGATTGAAAGCGTCTCTTCTTACTGCCAGCTACTGTCACTCCATATTTTGTTATTTCCATCTTTTGTGAACAGGAAAGGAGAAACCTAACCTCAGGGAAATGATCTGTATAAGACAATGAACATAACAGTGTTGAGTGGGCTTTGTGACTGCTCTGTTTCCTTCTCAACACTCTTCTCAGTTATTTCTGGCTACGTGGCCATCCAAAGATTTGAGATGACCAGAAACCTTACCTCTGGACAGGTGGCATTTTATTGCAGCTTTTCTTCCTTCCTACCATTCTTCTTTTTTTCAATAAATATTTATTGATCACCTATATACACAGGTACTATTTTAGGCATTGGTGATATCTAATACATGACCTCATTGATCTGACATTCTAGCAGGGGGAAATAGCCAGATAATAATAATACTAATAATAATAATACACATAGAATGTCAGATGGTGATAAGTATAATGGAGAAAAATTAAGGGAGTGGGAGAAGGAATGCTGGAAGTTGCATTTTAAATGGTCCGAGAAGGCCTCACTGAGCGTGACATTTGAATATCAATCTTGGGAGAGAAATTCTGAATAAATGCAAAGACCTCTAGGTAGGAGTACATGGGAGGAGCATGCATAGTATATTTTAGAAGTAACAAGAAGAGAAATGTGTATATTTTAGAAGTAACAAAGAGAGAAATGTGACTGAAGCAGAGAAGGTTATGGAAAATGAGATCAGAGAAGTTATAGGAGAGATGATGTACTTTGTAGACACTATAAGACATTAAATATGTATATGTTCTAAATGGGATAAGAAGCTTAATAGGATTTTTAGTTCAAAAAAATCACATGAACTGATTTACATTTTACTAGGATCACCCTGGCAACTGTGTTTGTTAATCAGTAAGTGATGACAATGGCTTGGACCAGCTTAACAGCGGGGAAGGAGGTGAAATATGGTTGAATCTTGGATTTTATGATGAAGGCAAAGCCAACAGGATTTCCTAACAGACTGTGTGGAGTCTGAGTGAAATCAAGAGTTAATGTCTTAGCCTGGGTTCTCCAGAAATCAGAGCCGGTGTGACAATTCTTACTGGGGTGTGTGATTTGGGGGAGCAGAACGGTAGGATGGGGGAATGACATTGGCAGGGAGGGAGAGTCCACTGCTGCTTCGAAGAAAATAGTTGCTGATCCCATGGGACTCCCTGTGAATTCCGATGCTATGCATCTCAGGACCCTTGCTCTAGGAGGGAGGAAAGGGAAATTACATCCATCAGCTTCTAGTCCCCTGGGTCAGGGTGTTAATTGCACCAACCTTCCATGTTTCTTGTGTATAAATGAAGAAAGAGTTCCCAGATTGTGACAGAAAAGCTCCAGGGTGGAAAGTGAGACCCTGCATTTGACTCTCCAGTCACTCCCCATCCCCCCTCTGCCCATTGCCCAGGCAACCACTAATCTGCTTCTGTCTCTATGAATTTGTCTATTCTGGACAGTTTATATAAATGGAATCATATCACATGTGACCTCTGTGCCTGGCTTTTTTTTTTTACATACTTAGCAGTGTTTTCATGTTTCATGCACACTATAGGGATGGAAAGGGTGTGGGCAGCCAGACAAGTGGCCTGAGGGGAAAACACAGGTCAAGAGGCCAAACTTTAGGTACTTTCAGGATGTTTCAGGCAGGTTCATTTCTGACACACTGGTGTAGAGAGCAGTCCCACTCCATGTCTAAATGCCTTACACCTTAGATCTAACCATCTGAACACCAAGAATGCCCATGCTTATTCTCAGGGGCTTAGAACCATGAAATTGCTTCCCCATGTCACAGGTTTTAAGAGTCCCTGGCCAGTGAAGTGTTTCTAGCCAGTTGGCTGAGGAACACCAAGCGCTTATCCTTTCTGCATCCCATGGCAATCTTAGTCAACACTTCTAGAAAGAGGTGACTTCATAGCAATGCATGAGTCATTGTCCGTTAACTCTTTACCCTTTAAAGAGCCAATACTTATGCAAAGGACTTTTCTCTGTTCTAGGTAAGCTGCAGAACTCAAACGGTATCCTTTTTGTAATGGGTTTTCTCATAATAATATTGGCTTCTATGTCTTATTTTGTCTCTCCATTAAAAAATTTAATCAACATGCTAATAAAGAAAATTTGCTATGAATTTTTTTAAAAAGGTTCAATGAGAGAAATAGAGTAGTCTTCCCCTTCTGTTTACCGGAGCGTACTTCTCAGCTATTTTTTTCCCAACCCACTCTGGGCTTGGGTTTCTAGGCAGATAGGCATTCAAATTCTAGCTCTCCACCAACTCACTAGGTGGGAAACCATTTGCTCAACTCACAAGATGAACAAACTAATGAGATCTGCTGCAGCTATGTCACGGAGTGGTTATGAGGATCACGTGAGATAATGCTAGCAGCTCTACATGAAATACCTGGTAAACCAGAATAAAGCTTTGATCACAAGTTAACTATTATCACTAATGCAGTAGTGGGTCTGAGACCCAGATCCAGCAGTGTGGGCATTACATCAGTTTGTAGAGGTCAAGCTCTCACGCAGGGACCATTCAGCAGCTGTTAGGCTTGAGGGCTGTGCAGCCTTAGTAAGAAGAGCAAACACATGTCCTCCATGCAAAAGGGACATTTTAAAGATTTACAGGATTTCTTGTCTTCTGCCAGAGATACTTATCCCTAGGGAGTTAGTGTTTGTAGGGTAAAGTGGCTGAAATTCTGACTGGACCCTATTGGGTATTTCTGTCCCAATAGGGTCCATAACTCTGTAAGAAGGATTTTATCTGTTCAATGTCAGATTTTGGCTGAAAAGCCTGTTAGTATTTCCAAACTCTCCAGATGCCCCTACTTAATGCTTGGCTGGTCTTAGGTAGCATAACCAAGTTGCCATTTCACAACCAGCCTCCATCCCCAGGATCTAAAACAGCAAATCCAGAAGCTCTGAAACGTGCTCTACGAAGCATGAAAGGATCCGTTCAGGTTCTGTCTGATTCAGTTCTGTGAGATAATAGACATTCTAACATACCTATGAATTCCCTTTATTCATAAGAAACTTGGCACTTTCCAGAAAGTATGTCTCTCATGACCAAGAAAAGTAGGGTGACTTGGGGATGCAATGCTTTCTTTTTATTGTGTGTCTAGTGTCTTCATTTTCAATAGCAGCTGTTGGTCTCAGGACCACAATTGGTACTTACCATCTCCATCCTCCACTGTCCATTCTAAATTCCCCAGCTCTCATCCCTTCTGGCCTTGATGACTTATCTGATATGATCCAAGATCTCATTCCACAGAGGTCTAGGCCTGTGGTAACCATACTCTTCTCACACTAGGGTTGCTAGAATTGACTATTTTAGTCATAATTGAGCAAGTACTATGACATGGCCAGGTGGATTCCTGAATTCTACACATATTTCCCCCTGCCATCATTATATAACAAATGTCTACCTCTTCCTGGTGATCAGAATCAGTTACTCCCATCAATTACTGCCATCCTATGTCCCTGGACATAAGGAATCCAAAATGTCCAGGTAGGAATCATAGCTTGTAGTTCCCTGCAGAGCCTAGAATTGTGGGGATGGGAAGCACAGAATCCCGTGGCGGGTCATTGGCCATAATGGCAACTGGGACCACTTCTGCTTCTGTCCCTTGGTTCCTAGACCTATATATTCTTGCTAACAGAACACAACATCCAAATAGTTTGTAAATCATTGTGTAATCTGCATGATGGTATCCTATCATGATAGAAGTATTACCTACAAGTTAGCACTTCCATGTGCCTTTGGCAGGTGACTTTATTGCTCTGTAAAACCAATTGCTTCTGGATTATGTGGCACTTGATATGGCCCTGGGCTCACCGCCCTATCTCCTTCTCTGTGAAGTAAGTCTCATGATCAGATGGTATGTTATATGAGATTATATGCCTAGATCAGATACTTTGAAATCTCCCAGATAGTGGTGCTAGCTGAAGCTCTAGGCTGCCAAGAATAAGTGCCTACTACTATAACAATAAATCACTGGCCCTTCCAGTTAGAAAAGGCTCAAAGTGGTCATCTTGCCACCAAGTGGCCATGTGGTCCCCTCAAGTAATAGTGTTACATTGATCTCTCTGGCAAACTGGTTGGACTCTCAATGATAGTAGTAGTAGATCAGCCTTGATAAGTAGGGGGGTCCATGCTATTGACATGTATTGTTCATTCTGTTAATGTGCCAATCATATTAATTCTGGAGTGGCCAATGACAAAAGACAGCTACTGTCAACTAATCAATTTTGTCTTGGCTATTCAATGCTTCTTCTGTGGTGGCTATGCTTCGGTGGTCATTAATATATGATATGAAGATCTTCACATTTCACACCCACTCTCATATATTCATCCACATGCATCTAGCCCAGATTTTTTTCCTCGGCAAAATTATTATCTTTTCCTTCCCAGGCCCCTGACCAGCTGGGAAATCCTTTTGCTCGTGATTCTATATGTAGTCTTATCTCAGGCAACTTTTCCATGAAATCCTCCCTTTAGGAAGGTTTTCTTTTGCTGCTGTCTTTCAAGGCCACATGCAGCAGATGTCCATTTTAGGTGGACATACTGAAACAACATCTACATACCAAATCAAACGACCCATTAACCAAGTTCAGTTATTCTGGAGCAAATGCTGAGACAGGGTTGGGAATGCAATGTGGTTTGCAGGAGGTAACATCTGTAAAAGATAAAGAGAGAGGAAGCAGGACTTGGTAGACACAGCCTCACATTCTCTGCAAATCAGACAAAGTCTTGGCCAACCCAGTGGGGAACTCTTAGAGAAGACAGCTTGTGAGAGGGGCCCCACATTGGGCACAACAGCCAGGCCCTAGTGCCCCTGCCATGCTCATCCATTAGCTGTGGGCTTACCAGGAAGATTAGGGCCTTGGTTCAAACATGTGACAGATCCCAAATGTGCTACAGATAGAGGCTGGTAGCAAATGTCTTCTTGACAGTTAGACAGAAAGCTGTTTCTTGGAGGGAGATCAGAGTGGCACATTTCCAGAGCTGCCACATCCTTTCTTTATTTTTTGATCTTTTCAGTTTGCACTTCCTTGGATTTTTCTGTACAAGCTTCTTTTCCTCTACCTAATACTTACTTGATGTTTCTTAGGTTCTCTTTTCAGGCCACACTTCCACCAGCCACCTGGTCAACTCCCATTCACACATCATATGAGACTCTCATGAATTTCCATTTCAGATCTTTAGGCTAGGTCTCTTCTGAGCACTAGGTCTATATTATCCATCTGCCTATAAAGATATCTTACAGATTCCTAACATTTAGCATTTCTAAAAGTGACCTCATTTTCTTCTTAGCCAAAACTCTTCCTGTGTAGGGATCTCAGTGAATAGCTCACATTTTCCCAGATCCTCAAAACAGACAGCATAGAGTTATCCTTGATACTGTCTTCTCTCTCATTCCTAACATCAAATCCATAATCATTACCAATCTAAACATGTCTTCAATCTGTCTCCATTCCATTCTTGTTATTGCCATCAAAGTTCTCACCACCATCATTGTTTCCCACCTGAGCCACTATAAATGGAGTTTCTTCTGCCCTTATTAAACACAGCAGCCAGAGTAATAATTATAAAATGTACGGTGGATGAGGTCCTCAATTCCCTGTGTAACAGATCATTGGCTTCTATTGCTCTCAGGAGAGCCTAACAGTCCTGAATTCCTCTTTTAGAGCGATGCTGACTTTGCAATTGTTTTATCTTCTAGACCAGCCGTGGGCAAACTATGGCCCACAGGCCGCATCCGGCCCGTTTGAAATGAATAAAACTAAAAAAAAAAAAAGACCGTACCCTTTTATGTAATGATGTTTACTTTGAATTTATATTAGTTCACACAAACACTCCATCCATGCTTTTGTTCCGGCCCTCCGGTCCAGTTTAAGAACCCATTGTGGCCCTCGAGTCAAAAAGTTTGCCCACCCCTGTCTAGACTATTGCCACCTAAGGTCAGGGCTTGAATGGTATTCACCTTTGCTTCCCTTAGGATACCTAACCTAGTGCCTTGCACATAGCAGGTTCACAAAATTATCCAGGATTAAAGTGAACCTTCAGTGTGCTGCTATTAGATCTTTTTAACCAATAGCCATCTTATCCTGGGTTCCCTGGAAAACAGAGTCTGAGGCAGAGTTAACCTGCTAATGTGAGAGTGAGGAACAAGAGAAGTAAGGCAGCGGGGCCCGTGCTTCCTTCCCAAAGAGACAGGAGAAACCCAGCAGGTAATGTGGCAAGTGCCTCTGCATGGCCACACGGGGTACCTGTGGACAGGCTCTGTGAAGGCCGTGCTTTACGGCAGTTCATGAGAAGGAACTCACCCACCTCCTGTTTCTCATTGATCCAAGTTACTCCCTGCACTTCCTTTGTGTCATCTGGTCCCTTCTATGGCTCCCTGGAAAGATGGCTCCCATGCCTTATTGGGAGGCCTTTCATTTGAGCCCAGAGTGGACACAGGTGCATGTAAGATGTGGCCAACAAACTATCCCTGAAGCTCAGCCTGTTGTGACTTTTACTGGGTTAGATTTTAAATACACTGATGCTAGAAACACAAAACTGGTGGCAGTTTTCTTTAAGAGAGTGATCTGCAACAGTAATAATTGTTAAACGTTTTATACAAGTAAATAGTGACTGTGATGAATAAGAAGATTAAAACACAGATTGAACATGTCCTGATTTTTCTCTCTTAATCAAGAATAATTTGCAAATCCATACATGGCTTCTTAAAAAACTATAGAGTCTCATCTGATCTTATGATTCAAAATTAGAAGACCTATAAACTCCTCTTCCCATGAAATCACTCAATACAGTACGAAAGTCCATCCTTTAGCCTATCACTCTCTAGCCCCATATGTAACTCATACCTACAATGAAAGTTGCTCACCAGCACACATGACAAAGAAACACTGAAGTGGGAGGGGGGTGGGGGGGATTCTTTTCTCAAGCAAGTGGTTCTATCCACTTAACGAAAAAGACTTGAGAGCTTGGACAGACTTCAAGAGCCTCTGAATGTTTTTCTTCAGCAGAAATTCCAGCCCAGATGTTCAATAACCCAGGTTTGTTTTCAAAGAGGAAATAAAGAAACAAATCTCATAAAGACAGGCCAGACTTTGAAAGCAATTAATGATGACAGGTCCAAGGATTCTGCTTCATTTTATTATTAACGCTGCCACTCTTTCCAGATTCCAATGTCAGATATTGGTGAAGGAGAAGTAAAAAAAAAAAAAAAAAAGTCTGGAAATTGAAGATAAATTATTATTGGGAGGCACCCACAGAAAGGGACCTTTTGAAGTAGTGTTCAGAGTGGAGAAGGAGTAATTGAAGGGTCAGTTGACTACCAGGGGATACTGTGAAGTTAGCAGATGAAAATGGTTGACAAACAGGAGCCTAAGGAAGGTCTAATCATAAACTTTACACTTTGAACAGATAATTGCAGATCAAAATCAGCTGACATATTGGTGGAGAAGCTGCTTTATTTTTTTTTATGTGTTTTGTTTTTTTAATTATTCCCCGAGGACATATTTTTAAAGATTTTTAGAAAGAGAGGAAGGGGGAGAGAGAAACACTGATTGGCAACCCCTAATACACACCCTGACTAGGGATCAAACCCGCAACCCAAGTATGTGCCCTCACTAGGAGTTGAACCCACAACCTTCTGGTGCATGGGATGATGCTCCAACCAACTGAGCCACCTGGCCAGGGCGAGAAGCTACTTTAAATTCATTTACACCAACAAGCCCAGAGAGTGATAAAGCAATCAACTCATAAATCTCAGAAGTCACTATGTGGAATTTCCAGGGAATTTGGGGAAATAAATGTTAGACTAGAAAGGATCACTTAGTTCTGGTTTTCAAAAAAATTAAAGGGAAAAGGTACTTATTAAAGCACTGACCAGTATGTGCTGGTCAGTGTTTTGGGTTGTGGGTTGTATAAAAAGTGTCATAGCCTTTCTTCTTGAGTCTCTCACATTCCAGTCAGGAAACTGGACATAAACTTTTCTCTCACGCAATATGTTAAAGTCTGTAACAGAGGTAAAGGGCAATGAACATGGAAAGAAGAAAAAAGATTTAAATAATTGCTACTATTTGTATAGTGGTTTAGAATGTATGAATAGCTTACATTATCTTATTTTATTTAATTCTCAAAACAATTCTGATGGAGAATCCTCAACTTACAGAATAACCGAATAACCGGGAGCTCAGAGCAGTTAAGTGGCCCAGCTATTTGACTGTTTGGATGCTCTTTGCTTCCCCAATGTCTGCTCCCTTTCCTGGGAGATTTGAACTATTTTTAAATGAATTATTGTGCAATACAAATGCCACACATGACTACAGTTCTTCCTTATTCTTGGAAACTTTCTCCTATGACCCAGGAAATGACTACTATTTGTTTATTGCAGAATTTTCTGAGTCACGTTGCTCTGTCATAGTAAGCTTTCAGCCAACCAGCAGAAGGAGCACCAACATACAAGAGGATTTTATCTCAAAGGTTTACTTCTAGTTGCCTAAGGGGGCCAGAAATTCAGACCAGGTCCTCCAGGGAAGGAAATGTTGTCCCAGTAATTGGGGAAAACCTGGGCTTTAAGCAATGGCGCCACTAAACATCCAATCTCTCGTCTACGATTTCTTGGGATTCTTACAGCAATAAAGGAGGGAAATCTCTCTTGTACTGGTTTCTCCTTGGCCCTCCAGTGGCTTCTGTTTTCCCAAATCCTAAAGAAATAGACCCTGTGGACTGAGGTGGGTGGAGCTGGTGGGATGGAGAGAAAAGGAAAAAGTTTCTTCTTGTCCAGCTTCCACTCACCAGATCTGTTCTTCCGAAGCAAATTCAAGACTTCACACTGGTCTACCAAGTCTCTGTTCTGCTCTCTGCATACCCTGAAACCAAATCTAGTAAGCTGCTAAATCTCAGTTTCTTCAACTGGAGAGAAAATTACTATTTAAATTATTCTGCTACCACTATTATCATACAGTTAGTTACTTCTATTTTCTGTACTTAATCTCATTTAATCCACATGTCAGCCTTATGAGGCAGGTTTTATTGTTCCCATTTTAAAGATGGGGAAACTAAAGGTTCAGGAACTCAGTTGAGGTCATACCGCTAGAAAGGCATGGTGCTCGGACCCTCGGGCCCCAAAGCCCCATCTATTCATCTCTGTTGGGAAGTATTATTCTTCTTAGAGTGACGCCATCTCACAGTTACACCCTACGACCTTTATTAGCCCCATCTCATAATAATTCCATGAGGTGAACAGGATAAATATTGCCTCTGCCCTTCCCTTTTTACCTCTTTAGCCCCATTTAAAAAATATATTTTTTAAAAAAAACTAAAGCTGCCTGGCCATGGTTACTCAGTGGTTGAGCACTGTGGGCTCAATCCCCGGTTGGGGGCATGCAGGAGGCAGCTGATCAATGATTCTCTCTTATCATTGATGTTTCTCTCTCTCCCCTCTCCATTCCTCTCTGAAATCAATAAAGACATATTTTTTTTAAAAATATATTTTATTGATTTTCTACAGAGAGGAAGGGAGAGAGATAGAGAGTCAGAAACATCGATGAGAGAGAAACATTGATCAGCCACCTCCTGCACATCCCCCACTGGGGATGCGCCCGCAATCCAGGTACATGCCCTTGACCGGAATCGAACCTGGGACCTTTCAGTCCGCAGGCCGACGCTCTTTCCACTGAGCCAAACCGGTTTCGGCATAAATAAAGACATATTTTTAAAAAACTAAAGCTAAGCAAATGCAAAGGATTTTTCCGAGGTTACATAGATAACAGATGGAGTTGGAATTCCACAGGCTTTAGTCCTGCTATTGCTACACACACTGCTTTGTCTCCTGGAGATCAAGACCCAGCATTGCCTCTAGCTAGCACTTTAACCCTCAAATGGTCATTTAAACCCTGCAGTTTTATATATGGAAAAAAAGATGGGAATAGCAATAATAATAATATCTGTCAACTACCTTGCAGTATTATTACAAAGATCAAACGAAATATTATGCATAGGTGTTTATGGAATAAGTAAACAATATACAAACCAATATAATTTTATTCCTAGGACTATCCCAGAGGTAAAAACTAGATTATCTGGCTTCTGGCAAAACTGCAAGATAGGGCAGGATAGTGTTTAACATTACCCATCTCCCCACTTCCCTAGTCCCAGGTCACACATGGTCTCCTACTGTCTTTGTCCTGCCTCTCAGAAAGAAACGTCACCTACAACGGCATTTTAAGGTATTTACGAGGCAGGAGATCTTCCATATTTACCTACATTTTATGATGAGGCTTCTTGTCTCAACTGTCCCATGAGGTGGTATGAACCTCCTTGGGAGGCATCCACAGCTCCTTCGCCTCTGCATGGGACTAGGAGCAATTTTGTTGTACTTTAGAGGGAAACCTTGAAAGCCAGGTGAGATGTCCTTACATCACTGTGAACTATCTCAGTGACCATTGATATAGTTGATAACAAAAATGAAGTTGTTTGAAAGGAAGAAACTGAGAATCTTTCCACTGATCCAGGACATGGGGACAAGAATGCACTGCTTTCTGTATGCAATTTGTGAAACATAAAGTAGGCAGTTTCTATTCTTTTAAGTTACTCTGTGTGCATGTGTGCATATGTGCATGTGTATATGTGTGTGCATGTGTGTGAGAGGGAGAGGAACTGATGTGGAAGATATAAAGAGCATTGGAGGGAGCGGGTCATCATTTCCTTGCTAGATTTATTGTTTCAATTGGATATTTTTTGAGTGCTGGCACTGTGCTAGCTAATGGAAATGGAATGCTGCACAAGATAATTTGGCCTTACTCTCATGGAATTGCATTCCAGATGGACGGCCAATGTTGATAAAAAAAATTACAAGTGTGGCCCTAGCTGGTTTGGCTCCATAGATAGAGTGTCAGCCTGTGGACTGAAGGGTCCCAGATTCGGGGGCACATGCCTGGGTTGTGGGCTCGATCCCCAGTAGGGGGTGTGCAGGAGGCAGCTGATCAATGATTCTCTCTCATCATTGATATTTCTCTCTCTCTCCCTCTCTCTCTCTCTCTCTCTCTCTCTCTCTCTCTCTTTCCCTTCCTCTCTGAAATTAATAAAATATATTAAAAAAATAATTATAAGTGTGGTGGGTTTGTAAAGAAGACAAATAGACTTCCATTGTGACTTTCTTCCTGAGCACACTGCAATGCCCTGGTGCTATCACTTACAAAGATCGGGCAGAGGCAACTGCCACCTATTAGATCACTCCAAATGGCTTCCAACAATGAAAAACTTACATTTCCTAAATAATAACTATTCTAAAAAGAAACTAATCTTGGCTCTTAGTCTCTCTAAAGCCAAAATAACGGCAATGAAATCTATACAACATTATCTTGACCTCACTGACCACTAGTCAGTCCAAGGAACAGGCGTGCAATACGGTAGAAGGAAGGATCAAAGAATATGTTTTATAAGGATAATAAATTCCGCTGACATTTTGCCTTCTGAGCTACAATAATTCTGGCCTCTTTTATAATCATACCCTGTTGGAAAGCCACATGGCTTGGACCGGTTTTTGCCTACTACAGATTTTGGTTTCCAAAACTACATCTCCATGAGTAAGGAGATGGGCAGTCTCAGGTTGGCTGGCTCCATCAGAAACACTTAAAACTTGATTGCACAATTGTATGACCAACTGGGGTCTTAGCATCCACTTGAATTTCCTCATTGGCAATTTTGAGGATATCATATTGCTTGGGAAAGAAAGAGGGACTAGTTATTATGATCTTCATGAACTTACAGAGCTTTAGTATTGGAAAAGTAGACCATCTGCTTTAACTTTCTACCCAGTGTAAGAATCTCCTGTACTTGATTCATGATAGTCATCCTTTGAATACATAAATAAAGGAAACTTACTATTCGTTGTTGAAGAATTCTGTTAACCTTTCCTACACTGGAGAAAATCTACCACCATTGGTCTTAGATGTGTCCACTAAAACCCAATAGACCAGCAGTTCTCAACCTGTGGGTCGCGACCCCTTTGGTGGTCGAACGATCCTTTCACAGGGGTCGCCTAAGACCATCCTGCATATCAGACATTTACATTACGATTCATAACAGTAGCAACATTACAGTTATGAAGTAGCAACGAAAATAATTTTATGGTTGGGTCACAACATGAGGAACTGTATTTAAAGGGCCAGAAGGTTGAGAACCACTGCCATAGACCAAATCAGAAAGAACGTCACTTCTATTTAATGACTTTCCTCCTCCCTGGTATAAGAAGTCTTTTCTAAGCTAAACATTCCAGTGCTTTCCTCCATTACATATACAAAATGATCCTCTGAACTGTTAGCATTTTGGTTTGAGAAATCAAGGAGATGGGTGAGAAACAGAATGTTTGTGTCTCTTAACATATTTGCTATTTCTCTGTTTTGTAACATCAGCAGATACCACCTGTGCCCCCGTTCACACTGGGAATGAAACTGCACAGAGCTACTTTAATTGTAAAGATAAAAGCAAAATTTCTCCATTCATATTGCCAGAGGGGGTGGCTTGCCAAATCATTCTCTTTGGTTCTAGAAAATGCCCAAAAAATAATATTGACTTTAAAATTCAACTCTGGGTTTGAAGATGCTGCCATGCTGTTCAGTCATAAGAATATATAATTTTTTTATTTCAATTATGCTGCTAATTTTAGTAACTTTGGCAAAGGTTATAAAAACAGGCAGTCCCCAACTTACAGGGTTATGTTCCAGCAGTCATTTGTTTGGAATGTATTTTACATGCTTATTAAACTTTCTGGCTGGCCTACCAAAGACTTTTTAACCCCTAAGATGCCAGGCATCTAATACCATCCCATAATCAGCTGCAAGCCGGAATTCACTCTCAGGTTTTATTTACCATGTCCCTTAAGCACCACCAGAAATATTCTAGCACCCAACACTATGTTTAATAATGTCTTTCTAACTTAATATGTCCAAGAAACTACTGGGAACACAAGGAATATTTTCATGCTTCCCTTCTCCTATCCAAGTGAGTTAAGGACTCCCTGCCCCAGTCAAGGAAACTAAGAGACCGGGACTCCTTACGACATGAGCCAGCTGGTGGCTGGGAGGGTGAAGTTAGTGGTAGACCTTCTGGGGAAAAGCACACTGCTCAGCTATACTTCTCAGTCATCATTGGTTCTACTCAGATTTCCATTCTCTCCTTCCAAGTCAGCCTGATTCATGGACTCTTCATTCATATTTATTCTCAATATCTACTAGTGTCTTATCTCTCTCTTTCCTTCTCTCTCTCTCTCTCTCTCTCTCTCTCTCTCTCTCTCAGATTAAATTTCTTTTGCATGTACAGTATTAATTCCACTGATGTCATAATAACCCTGTAAATAAGTAGTGAGGACACTACCACCTCCATTTTACAAATGAGCAAAGGCTTAAAAAGGGTAAACAACCTGCCCTTGCAGTATGAACTATACCAGCTTCACCACAGCGCTGCCTTGCTTCACTTCTTAAAAACAAAAGGTATATACTTTAGAAAAATTTTAGATTTATATTTGTTGTCTCAAGTTATTTTCATAAATATGCACAGTATTTGTAGCCTCTTTTCCATTTCTAATACAATTATATACTAGCATTGTGTTTTTTTCCTGTCTTTTTCCTAATCAATCTTGCTGTGATGTTTGTCTGTTTTATTAATTTTTTTCAAAGAACCATCTTTTACATTAGTTTGTCAAGTTTTTAAAATTATGGTAAAATATTTATGGCCTAAGAGAAATACTAATTAGAATATTTAGTCATATATAGTAACTTCTAGGAAAACAGATGTTGCTTTGTTTCAATGACACTGAAAAATGTCCCCTGGAAAATGTGAATTAAGTTTTGTTTTGTTTTCCCTATGTGGCTTTTGCAAGGAGAATCTTAACAGGTATACTTGATTGTAGATACATTTAGGTATTTTTTCTGATGAACATGTTAATATAGGATTTATTAGATAAGTGATAAACATTGTTGCTACAAGCTAAACATGCAGGCCTTGTCTTCTAGGAATTTTCAAGCCAGTGAAAATGTATAGTCTCTCTTTGTTGTCTAGCATACTCTGTTGTGAGTCAAGAGCTTTGTTAACCAGTCCTCCTGACGCTGAGCACCGGGTTCCCGGGAGATTAAGTGATGGACCTGGACCTCACAGGCCATGAGCTCGGATTCCATCCTCCAAAGCTTACTCTTCCCACCGGACCACACGTATGGCCCACGGGTGATAGTTACTCTGCCCTTTTAGAGTCTGAGAAAACACTGTTTGGTGGTCTGGCATCATCTATGTTTACGTGGCTTGATTTGGAATAAAGTATAATCCTAGTTCGTGATGAAAGGATTTCATGCGTTAACCTTATGGGTCATGATGTTTGTGCAGGGGAGAAATGTGCACTAGTCTTTTTTTTTTTTTAAATCTCCACCTTAGGATATGTCTTTAATTGATTTTTAGAGACAGAGGAAGGAACACAGAGAGAGAAAGAAACATCGATGTGTTACCTCCCAGACACACCCCGACGGGGATTGAACATGCATCCTGGGTATGTGCCCTGACCGGGAATCAAACCCACATCCTTTTAGTGTTCAGGATGAAACTCCATCCAACTGAGCCATCAGCCAGGGTATACTCCTTAATTCACGATTAAAACAAATATACCCACGAGAGATGGGCCTATAAAATTCACCTTAATTGTTGAAATGCAGTAAGTAAATCTTTCAAAAATATCTAACTGGTCCAATTATTTCAGTCTAAAAGGCAATTGGAGATCTGTTCTTTATCAAGGTTCCCCAGCCCTCCTGTGAGATGGAGAGATGGAGCTGTTTTTAATTTGCTTGCAGGCTGGAAGAGGAGTGAAAACAATGTCAGAATCATCCTGCTCAGAGCCCTAGAAGAGCTGCCTTTATGGAGTGTTTGTGTCCCCAGGAGGAAATGAGATGATCTGAGTCTATGGGTTAGACCAGAGAGAGGGGCTAGGTATTAGCAATCAATTCATGATCTTAGAAGTCTCCTGACTGAGTCACATGAGGACAAGTATCTTAAAAAAAACAACAACAACAAAAACCAGAAAACATTCTGTTTTATTTATTTTTTAAATAATATGTTTTTATTGATTTCAGAGAGGAAGGGAGAGGGAGAAAGAGAAACATCAATGATGAGAGAGAACCCTCGATCACTGCCTTCTGCATGCCCCTTACTGGGGTTTGAGCCCACCCTGACTGGGAATTGAACTGTAACCTCCCGGTTCATGGGTCAATGCTCAATCACTGAGCCACACCAGCCGGGCACAAATATCACAAATATCTTTCTGATGGTGTTAGCATCCAGAATTGGGCAGGAGTAGTTGTGTCTAGGACATTTAAGGAAGAATAAATAGATGAGACAATATATATATATATATATATGAATGAGGCCCAGTGCACAAAATTCGTGCACATGAGTGGGGGGGTGTCCCTCAGCTCAGCCTGCACCCTCTCCAATCTGGGACCCCTTGGAATATGTCTGACTGCCGGTTTAGGCCCAATCCATGTGAATCCCCCAACTGGCAGTCGGACATCCCTCTCACAATCCAGAACTGCTGGCTCCTAACCACTCACCTGCCTGCCTGTCTGATTGCCCCTAACAGCTTCTGCCTGCCAGCCTGATCACCTCCTAACTTCTCCTGCCAGCTTGATTGATGCCTAACTGCTCCCCTGCCAGCCCATCGCCTCCAACTACCCTCCCCTGCTGGCCCAATCACTCCCAACTGCCCTCCCCTGCAGGCCTGGTCCCCCGCAACTGCCCTCCCCTGCAGGCCTGATTGCTCCCAGCTGCCCTCCCCTGCCGACCTGATTGCCTACAACTTCCCTCCCTTGCTAGCCATCCTATGGCAGCCATCTTGTGGTGGCCATCTTGTGACAATGTCGTGGAAACCATCTTGTGATGATATCATGTGAGGACGTTGCACAATGCCACCTGGGCTTTTATTATATAGGATATATATACACATATATGAAAAGCCAGACAAAGTGCCTGAAAAAAATTAGCTTTCAATAGATTTCTTCTGCAGTTCCTACTTGTCCTCTTGATCTTATGCTTAACACCTCTCTGGACTTGTCAGTACAAGCCCTGAATGTTTCACCGAACAAACTACACAGTTGGTGCCACTGGACTGTTGAACATACTCTAATTACCACAATGTCATTGGAAGGGACCAGGGTTGGCAACCAAACTAAGGCTGAGGGATTTGATCGTAGAATTCCCACACCAAGTAGGAGGCATAAAATGACTTGGAGACCTGGTCATAGTTCCTGCAGCTATGGGTCATGGCATGTTAGCAGAACACAGTCTCAGAAAGTTATTTCCTAAAAGCTTTCCAAAGAGCTGGTTCTTCACACAAAGAGTTTTGGCCAATTGCAATGACAGGGAGAAACTAGAATCTCAGGAAGAACAGAATTTAAGCCTTAAGTTTCATTTTGTTTTGGATAAGATGTTCCTTAAACATAAACCTTCACCTGATTCTAATTTTCATTTCAATTCCATAGACCGGTGATTTAAGTGTTGGGGATAGAGTTCCTAGAATCTGTTTATGTGGTATAAATACAGAAATGGTCTGGTTCTGAGTATTAGGATCATGATCCATGTTTTGATATGAACTCAAAACCTCTCTAAGTCACGTGTTATTTTTTGAAGCACAGAAACTGGACCTCACAAACAACCTAAATCCCTCTATTTGAGAAACTAAATAAGCACTGAGTTTTCTTGCCATAAAGTTCTGGACTGCATCTAAAATGCTTTCTTAAATAGTATCTCTGGGAGTCCTGGTCAAGGGCATGTACCTGGATTTGAGGTTTGCTCCCTGCCCCCACTCTGGTTCATGCTGGAAGCAACCAGTTGGTGTGTCTCTCTCACATTGATGTTTCTCTCTGTGTGTTCAGTTTCGAGTTGGCAAGATTTCAAAAGTTTGCTTATAAATCTGTGGGTTTTGTTTTTTTGTGGTTTTTTTTTCAGACTTTTGAATGCATTTTTTTTATTGTTATTGATTTCAGAGAGGAAGGGAAAGGGAGAGATAATAGAAACATCAATGATGAGAGAGAATCATTGATTGGCTGCCTCCTGCACACCCCCTACTGGGAATCGAGCCCGCAACCCGGGCATGTGCCCTTGACCAGTATCGAACCAAGGACCCTTCAGTCTGCAGGCCAACACTCTATCCAAGGAGCCAAACCGGGTAGGGCTTTTGAATGCTTTTTTTTCAGAGGTATGCTTTTTTTGTCTCAGGCCAAACCCCAAAGCCTATTTCACCTATTCTTGTATTAGAACTGGGGGTTTAGGAATGGTGAGGGAAGTACATGTTTGCTTCTATCTTTAATCATTTCAAATTTGTTAGAAACATAAACTTATTGACCTAGATAAATCACTCAGTGAGTTTAGACAGTTGCTCAAGTTAATAATGTTTTAAGTTATTGATGGTGGTTATGGACATGGACTTTGAAGTCAAAGAGATCGTGCTTTATCTATTTACTTGATCAATTATTTTTGATATCTCACCATTAAGCCAGACACTGATAGAAACAAACTTAAAATGATGAATATAACTTCTCTTACTAGCTTACACTACATTGCTTTTCTCAGTGGTATTCAGTTTTCTTAGTTATAGGAGTGGGAGAAAGATAAAAACATATGCCTCATAGAGTTGTCATTAATATTAAATGAAATTAATGCATGGAAAGTATCCTATATAATAAAAGGCTAATATGCAAATAGACTGAACGGTGGAACAACCAAACAACCAGTCACTATGACATGCGTTGAGCACCAGGTGGCATGCGCGGAACATGGTGGGTGTTGGCCATGGCAGGATGGTGGAGCAGGTGAGCGGGGGACACCAGACCAAGGTGAGGTGCCATTCATTGTCATCGGGTCAAGCCTCCTGTGGTTACTGAAAACTCTTTGCTCCTGTGCACTGTGGTCTTGCCCAGAGCTTGCACCTGCTACCAGCACTGGAGCCACTGCTCGCACCCACTGCCAGTGCCAGCCCTGCTCGCACCTTCAGCCAGTGCTGGAACCAACGCTCACACCTACTGCTGGTGCTCTACACCAGTCCCAATCACTCGATGCCATCAATGGGTACAAGTGGTGGCTGCTGGCCCTGATCGCCCCTGAGGGCTTCTCCACCTCCCCCTGCTCCTGGGGGTGATTGGGACAGCAGCTGCTGCTCACACCCGCTGCTAGCATCAGCTTCAATCGCTCCGTACCTTCAGCAGGTGTGAAAGGGACCGGCATCATCAGTGCATGGGAGCAGCAGGAGTGGGACTGCTGGCAGACAGGGGACCAGGGGGCTGTGGTGGGAAGGGCTGGGCGGGGGCATGGAGGATGGGCTGAGACCCGCCCCTATGCCTATGGTAACCTCACGGCCCACAGTTTCTTTCAAGTTGCATGAATTTGTGCACTGAGCCCCTAGTTTAGCATAAAATGAAATTTCAGTGTATGGTAGCCACTGACATGACTGTGGACCAACCCCTCATTTTAAAGCTACAAAAGAGCTCACCTGGCATGGCTCTGTGGTTGAACACTGATCTAGAAGGTCACGGTTCAATTCCCAGTAGGGGGTGTGCAGGAGGCAGCCAGTCAATGATTCTCTCTCATCATTGATGTTTCTACTTCTCTCTCTCTCTCCCTTCCTCTCTGAAATCAATAAAAAATATATTTTTAAAAAGGAGAAAGTTTATGTGCATAGGATGATTTTATGAATATTTGAGTGCTTACAAAAATAGTAAAAAAAAAAAAAATTTAAGCTGAAAAAGACTATATCACCCAGGCATTCTCACTCTCCTTTTAGCCCACGCCCTCTTACCTGAGCATTGGCTTTATTGTCAGACAGCCTTGCCAAGATGGGCACTAGTAGCTTTACGCTTCCTGTCCCCATTCTGAGAAGACTGTCCACTTGGACCACATGGAATAAATTTATGGGAAAGAGGATTTCTATTTCTAGAAAGCAGGGATTAAGGAAAGACATGATAGGCAGACAAGAACCATAGCTACCATACTTCACTTTAGTGAGACAAAGCGGGGGAGGGAAAGGATATAAATGTGTGGTGGTGGTGGGTGCACCCCTACGTGTTTGTGAATTGGGATTATGATGTAAAGTCAGAAGCAGTGGACTAGAAACTAAAAAATGATCAGTTCCTAAAGAAAAAAAATAGATAAAGCGTGAGCACTCCCCAAAGTAAATTATTATATTTGCATTCAAATTTCTTCATTTTACACTATTTTTCACAATCCCTTCTTATTTAACTCAGAGAAGTCAACTACAACTTCAGGTATTCCAGCAATCAAATCAGGAAGCAATTTGGGAGCAATTTTCAGAAACCTATTACCATTTAATGAAGATAAAGGTGACAGTTAAAGATACTCCCGGGCCTACCTGGAGATCACAAGGCCAAACCAGATTTCTATACAGGTAAATGCAAGTGATCAACCTGCTTTTATTTGCAAAGACCAAATCAGAGAAGTACACTCATGAAATTTAGATCCAGAGATATAAAAGAACAAGAAACGTAGATCTTCCCGAATAAGTTTCCAAAATAATCTGAAGCTAATATTACCAAAATACATGGGCTATAGCGGAACCTTCTAAACAAGTATGAGTAACCACTGAGTGAATTTATGTTATGAGCGAGGTAATCAAGAATTTTCACTGCTTTACCATGATGATCATAATTTGCATCGGCCCAACATCCTTGATCTCAGAATGATGCTCAAAAATGTTAAGAAACAGTCTTGCCGCTATGGATCAGTGGTTGAGTGTCAAACCATGAACCAAGAGGTCTCAGATTCAGGTTCAATTCCCAGTCAGGGCACATGCCAGGTTGCTGGCTCAGTCCCCAGTCGGGGGCATGCAGGAAACTGCCAATTGATGATGTTTCTCTCTCACTGATGTTTTATCCTGTTCTAAGTTTACAACCTCACTTCTCAAAAAAAAAAAAAAAATGATGCTACTCAGTAGCTGGTACATTGCGTTCATTCCTCTGAAAGTGGGCTTTAAAATTGCAGCTATTACCTCTGCCCGGCTCGCTGGTGTCTGCAGGGCCAGAGGCTTGCCTCGCTCCCAAGGCCATCAGGCATACACCCTGGAAGAGCTCCAGAAGCACAGTCACAGCAGGAGCACCTGACCGATCCTGCACCAAAAGGTGCATGATTTGACCAGATTTTTGGAGGAGCATCCTGGCGGGGCAGAAGTCCTGAGGGAACAAGCTGGAGGTGATGCTACTAAAAACTTTGAGGACACCTGGAACTCTACAGATGCCAGAGAACTGTCCAAAACATACAGCACTCGGGAGCTTTGTCCAGAGGACAGACAAATGATAACCAAGCCTTCAGAAGCTCCTAGTGTTACTGTTGATTCTAATACCAGCTGGTGGACCAATTGGGTGATCCCAGCCATCTCAGCACTTGTCATAGCCCTAATGAACTTCCATATTATGGGAAAAAATATGAACATATGCAAAATGACCCCAAGAAATGACAGATCAATGGTAAAATATTAAAAACAAAGTGCGAAGAACCTTTGCTTGCAGGAATATTTTAAAAAATACACAAAACATGCATATAAAATAAACTACCTCTGCTGAGACAAATTAACAAAGCAAGATAAAAAAATTTAAATCTTATAGCCACCAAGATAGTAAAGAATTATGAAATAAAGAAGAAAAGGAAACCAGAGAGGTGAATCCTAGGAGTGGTTGATGGTTCTGGAAGAGATGATTAAGGTAGAATTTGGGCAGAGGTTTTGGCAGACCATAGGGCTAGATGGTAAAGTAAATAAAATGTATATATATATATATAATCTAGCAAAAAATCGAAGTTCTGTTCAGGAGTGATCTCTGGTAAATGTTCACACATCTAGATGGGATCCCAAAGGGCTTCACCTAAGAGTAAGGAGTAACTGGAAAAAACTTGCAGCTGCAGTAAAGTTTAAATCATCACAGTCCCTATAATTAAAAAATATTTTTTATTGATTTCAGAGAGGAAAGGAGAGAGATAGAAACATTAACGACAAGACTCATTGATCAGCTGACTCCTGCATGCCTCCTACTGCGGTTGGAGCCTGAAACCCAGTGTGTGCCCTGACGGGGAATTTAACTGTGACCTCCTGATTCATAGGTTGATGCTCAACCACTGAGCCATGCCAGCTGGGTTCAGTCCCTATAATTAGATGAAGGTGATCTAAGATTGCTGGGGCCCTAACCACCTATCAAAGGCAAATGTAAGTCCTCCTTGGAGGAAGATAATTCTAGGCCTCAAATAATTGTAACTTTTTTTTTCACATACAATGTCCTGTACCTCAAGAAAATGAACCAGAAATGGAAAGGGATATCTCACTACAGAGCCTACAGATTTTTTTATTATTATAAAATCATTTAATAATATTTATTATTAACAACTTTATGTTTCTAAATTTGAAAATTTAGGTAAATTGGACAAGTTTCTAGGAAAAAATACAACTGACTCAAACTGACATAAAAAGAAATAGAAATTCTGAATCATTCAATAAACTTAAAGGAATTAAAAACTGAACAAAGGCACATTGTGATTTTCCCCAGTTACTCCATTCTCTTTTTCTATTAAAACTTTATTTTCCTATTTTTGAGAAGGATTCCTTTATTTGGCTATTAGAATATTTCAGAAATTAAAAAAATATATATGATTACCTACTTCCTCTTCATCTTTACTCAATGTTATCAAACTTTTCTATGTTTTACTTTTGAGGATTACATATGTTGTCTTCTCAATTATATTTCAAACCATAGGAGGGCAGACCTTGTGGCATAGAAGAAAAAAGAGAAGAAGAAGGGAGGTCTGGGAAAAAGAAGGAAAAACAGAATTGTGTTCCTGGTTTTTACAGTTCTACACCCATATCCTCTGCAGCCTATTTATAGCCTGCTGATGTAGAATAGTCATAAAAGGTCCAGGACAGTATCCTATATAATAAAAGGCTAATATGCAAATAGACCAAATGTTAGAACAACCAGAACAACTGAACAACCAGTTGCTATGACATGACTGACAACCAGGGACCGTGCACAAAACATGGCAGGCATCCGCCGCGACAGGATGGTGGAGCAGGTGAGCGGGGGCACCAGACCAAAGCAGGGCGTCAGCTGCTGTCATCGAGGCAAGCATCTGGTGGTTACTGAAAATTCTTTGCTCTTGTGTACCATGGTCCCGCCTGGTGCTTACACCTGCTGCTGGTGCTGGCCCCATTCACACCCACTGCTGGCGCCAGGCACCGCCCCGATCGCTCAGTGCCATCAGTGGGTGCGAGCTGTGGCTGCCAATCCCAATCGCCCCTGAGGGCTTCTCCACCTCCCCCTGCTCCTGAGGGGCGATTGGGGCCAGCAACCACCTCTCACACCCGCTGACGGCAATGACCCTGCTTGCACCCACTGCCAGTGCCAGAGCCACCACTCACACCCACTGTCAGCACTTGCCCTGCTCACACCCACTGCTGCTGCCTGGCACAGGTCCTGATCATTCAGTGCCATCAGCGGGTGCGAGTAGCAGCTGCCAGCTCTGATCGCCCCTTGAGGGCTTCTCCACCTCCCCTTGTTCCTGAGGGGTGAACAGGGCAGCAACTGCTGCTTGCACCCGATGATGGCGCCAGCCCTACTCATACCCATTGCTGGTGCCAGGACCCAATTGCTCCGCACCTTCAGCAGGTATGAGCAGGGCCAGCACTGTCAGTGCGTTGGAGTGGTGGTGGCGGGAGCAGGGCTGCTGGCAAACAAGGGACTGGGGGTGCAGTGGGAGAGTCCAGGCAAGGGTGCAGAGGATGAGCCAAGACCCGCCCCTGTGCCCACTGCAGCCTTACAGCCCACAGTTCCTTTCAAGGTGCATGAATTCGTGCACTGGGCCCCTAGTTAAACATACTAAGCAATATGACAGAGTGGTTAATATGTGTGTGTGTGTGTGTATGTGTGTCTTGGAGTTCTTGAGCAAGATCATTGGATAAATTACTTAACCTCTCTAATTTTCAATTTCTTCAGTGATAAGAAAAGATCATTGTGGAACACCTCACACATCAGTGTAAATATTAAGTGATAAAATACATGGAACAGTATTATTGCAAAGCCTAGGCATAGAAGAATTGCATAAATAGTAGCTATCATTTATGATTATGATGGAGAGAAAATAAATTAAAATATATATAATTTAATTTTAGTTTTTAATATGTGTTGACGAGGAAAATCCCAAATCAGTCAAAGTCTCTTTATGCTTACTTCACTCAAATAAAAATTTTCTATACTAAGTAGCAGAAATAAGTATGGCACTTTTAGTAAACTGTTCTAAGTTGGGCTACCTGGTGGTCTAGAGTTGATCAGAATTTTGAAACCTTTCCTAAGAAAAGATGGTGAAATAATAACTTGGCTTTTCTTAAAAAATATAGACCATCTTTGCCAATTGTCCGTTGTATGGTTTGTTGAGATTGTCTGGAATTTCCAAGCCTTAGGACTATTAAAATAATTCACCAGAACTGCCTCCAAATAATTTTATATTGTGTAATTTCTTAACGCTGCACTTTGGGATGGATGTTCTCGGAATCACATGGGTTTAGTGAGAGTCCTGCATAAAGCATGTTTTGTCATAAAAAGCATCCCCTTGATGCTTAAGGAATGATGTTGATAGGTTTTAGACACAGAACCTACAATGACTGGAACATATTTATCGAAGCACAGAGGGCAGTTGAAAATGGCTGTTACAAACTCTGAACAAACAAGGTCATTGACATTTCAGTGTGAACCCTCAAGAGCCCTTGAGGGGAAAAAAAATTACTTTCACAGGGAACTTTCAATTGCCTGCTCTCTGATTCTAAAAAGAATAGACCAGTTCTTTTCTTTTCCCCCTTGTCCGTTGGCTAAGAGACTACAAAAAAAAATAATCCTTTGCTTAATTTCCAGAAAAAAATTATATTGCTTTTAGTAAAATTCATTTTTCACCTCAAGGATAGAGCTCCAAATTATTATGTCAAAGTACATTTTCTTTAAACATCTGAAATTTTTACTCTCATTTTTATTAAAAGTATATTCTAATTTATGATATGGAATGAAATATTTTGGTATTGATGCTTTTCTTAATAAATTAAGACATATAGGAACGCTATTTAAAATCATGCTGGGGTGGTAACTGGTTTGGCTCAGTGGATAGAGTGTTGGTCTCTGGACTGAAGGGTCCCAGGTTCAATTCCAGTCAAGGGCATGTACCTTAGTTGTGAGCACATCCCCAATAGGGGGTGTGCAGGATGTTTCTAACTCTCTATTCCTCTTCCTTCCTCTCTGTAAAAAATCAATAAAATATATTTTTTTAAAAATCAAATCATGCTGGAAGATAAATGTCAGTTATTTTTACCAATGATTTTTCATTTTGGGAAAGCACCTTTTCTATATCCAATGGCATTACTCAAAAAGAAGACTTTACTAAAAAGTGTTCCTAATCATTTTGAATGGAGCTAACTGAAAATGGCCTCCTGGATTCTGCTGCATTTGGGTTTCCCATCCACTTAGATTAATTCATTCAAAATGGAAAATCATGTGATTGAATTTTTATTGTTTTTTGTTGTTGTTCTTAATCCTCACCCAAGGATATTTTTCCCATTGATTTTTAGAGATAGTGGGAGGGAGGGGGTGAGAGAGAGACAGAGAGAAATATGGATGTAAGAGAGACAATTGATTGGTTCCCTCCGTGTGCACCCTAACCGAGGCCAAGGATCAAATTTGCAACCCAAGGGAACTTACGTGCCCTAGATTGGAAATATAACCTGAGACTCTTCAACATGCAGGCCGACACTCCAACCATTGAGCAACACCAGCCAGGGCTCTATTTTTTTTTTTTTAATTGAGAGGATTGTTGGGAGATATGTAAGATTTATTATCTGTTTTGTTTTAATGAAGATATTTGGAAATAGGAAATGATTTCAGTAGACAAATTGCATGAAACAAATTTGCCTTTTTGGTCACGGCATTTTTCCTTTGTGACACAAAGGCTTTTCAGGGGTACACACCATGTTTCCTTTTCATATAAAACGAGAGGCCCAGTGCACAAAATTCGTGCACTCAGGGAGGGTTCCCAAAGCTTGGCCTGCGCCCTCTTGCAGTCTGGGAGCCCTCAGGGGATGTCCGACTGCCATGAGCCCGGCTTCTGGCTGAGCGGCGCTTCCCCTGTGGGAGCACACTGACCACCAGCCTGAGCCTAAAGGCCTGAGAACGAAGAGAGCCACTAGTGTAAATTCTAGTTCAAGTCTAAGTCCAAAGGCAGGAAAAGATGGATGTCCCAGCTTAAAGATAGGCAGTCAGAGAGAAAGAACGCTTTCTTGGCCTGTCTTTTATTCTATCCAGTCCTCCAGTGGATTCAATGGGGCTTGCCTACATTAAAGAAGGTAATTTGCTTTACTCAGTCTATCGATTCAAATGCTGAACTCATGCAGAGAATAAACACCCTTACAGACACATCCAGAATTATGCTTAACCAAATTTCTGAGCACTCATGACCCAGTCAAGTTGACAAATGAAATTAACCTTCATACTTTTGTATACAAATATACTTTTGCACCGGAACAGAACAGAGAACCCAGAAATTAACCCAAGCCATTATGCTCAATTAATATTTGACAAAGGAAGCAAGAGCATACAATGGAGTTAAGACAGTCTCTTCAATAAATGGTACTGGGAAATTTGGTCAAATACATACCAAAAAAAAATGAAACTAGATCACCAACTTATACCATACACAAAAACAAACTCAAAATGGTTAACGGACCTAAATAGACACTTTTCAAAAGAGGACATAGAGAAGGCCAAGAGACATATGAAAACATGCTCAAAGTCACTAATCATCCGAGAGATGCAAATCAAAACAACAATGAGATACCATCTCACACCTGACAGAATGACTATCATCAACAAATCAACAAAGGACAAGTACTGGCAAGGATGTGGAGAAAAAGGAACCTTCATGCACTGCTGATGGGAATGCAGACTGGTGCAGCCACTGTGGAAGACAGTGTGGAATTTCCTCAAAAAATTAAAAATGGAACTCCCATTTGACCCAGTAATCCCACTTCTAGGAATACATCCCAAGAAACTAGAAACACCAATCAGAAAGGATATATGCACCCCTATGTTCATAGCAGCACAATTTACAATAGCTAAGATTTGGAAACAGCCTAAGTGCCCATCATCAGATGCGTGGATTAAAAAACTGTGGTACACCTACACAATGGAATACTATTCCTAATATATAAAAAGCCAGGGGCTGTCACAACCAAAACAACGGGCTGGATGACCGAACAGCAGGCTGCATGGGGTGACAAGGCCAGCAGGGGGATTAGTGAGGGACAATCAAACGACTGAACAGCAGGCTGCATAACGCGACCAGGCAGGCAGGGATTTAGTGAAGGATGACCAAATGACTGAACAGCAGGCTGCGTGGGGTGACCAGGCCTGCAGGGGGGTTAGAGAGGGACGACCAAACCACTGAACAGCAGGCTGCATGGGACAACCAGGCCAGCGGGGGGCAGTTGGGGGCAACCAGGCCAGCAGGAGGGCAGTTGGGGGTGCTCAGGCAGGCAGGCAGGTGAGCAGTTAGAAGCCAGCAGTCTCAGATTGTGAGAGGGATGTCCGACTGCCGGTTTAGGCCTGATCCCGGGGATCGGGCCTAAACCGGCAGTCGGACATCCCCCAAGGGGCCCTGGATTGGAGAGGGTGCAAGCTGGGCTGGGGGATGGATGGAACTGGAGAGCATTATGCTAAGGGAAATAAGCCAGTTGGAGAAAGATAAATATCACATGATCTCACTAATATGTGGGATATAATGATCAACAAAAACTGTGAACAAAAATAGATCCAGGGACAAGTGGCATGGGGGGTGGTTAGAGATCAACTAAAGGATTGTATGCATTATGCATGCATATTAGCATAGCCAATGGACACAGACACTGGGGCGGTGGGGACTTTTCCTCAGGGGTGGGAGTGGTTGGGGGGCAGTCAATCAGGGAAAAGGGAGACATATATAATACTTTAAACCATAAAAAAATACCAATTAAGAATGTTTACATATATATACATATACCATATGGCTAAAATGTAAAAGATTGATAATACCAGGTGTACCTACTGATACATTCTCCAACATGGATGAGTCTCAATAACATTATGTTGAACAAATGAAGCCAGACAGAAAAGGGTAGCTAATGTATAATCACATTTACGTGAGGTTAATAAACAAGCATGTTGTGATGATAGAAGTCAGAATAGTGGTTATCTTCTGAGAAAGGTGGGCTTATTGATTGAAAGGGGCACAGGGGAACTTTCTCAGCTGATGGTGACATTTTACATTTTGTCCAGGTCTTAGTCACATGGATATTTGAGTACATATACATATGGTGTAAGTATCCTAATATGTAAAATCCCAGGATCCATAACGACCTACTGAAGGCTCAACTGAACACCAGCAGTCCTGCAGTCAGTGCTGGGCTGCCGTGGTGACCCAGCACTGACTACCGCCGGTGCGGGCACAGCAACCCAGCACTGACTGCCGAGGGAGCTGCGGATCAGGCCTGGAGAGAGAGGCACGGTCTGATCTGCAGCCTCTATGGCAGCTGTTGATCAACTGTTGCCTCTCTCTCTCTCTCCCCGGGCTTCACCAGCAGCCACGCCTCTTTCTCTCAAGGCCTCCGTGAGGGGGCTGCTGATCAGTCCCACCTCTCTGATCAGGCCTGGAGATAGGCCCAGAGATGTTGACTGGCATAGAAACTAACCAAACAGAACCAAATCTGGGTGAACAGTGAGGAGCCAATGGCTGCCTAGGAGGCAGAGCTTTTGATGCTGACTGGCATAGAAACTGACCAATCAGAACCAAATTGGCCAGCAGGGGAGGGCAGTTGGGGGCAAGATCAGGCCTGCAGGGAAGAGCAGTTGGGGGCGAGATCAGGACAGCAGAGGAGGGCAGTTAGGGATTATCAGGCAGGTAGAGGCAGTTAGGGGCAATCAGGCTGGCAGGGGAGGGCAGTTGGGGGCGAGATCAGGCTGCAGGGGATGGCTGTAGGAGGCGAGATCAGGCCGGCAGGGGAGGGCAGTTAGGGGTGATCAGGCAGGCAGTCAGAGGGGTTAGGGGCAATCAGGCAGGCAGAGGCAGTTAGGGACGATTACGCAGGAAGGCAGGTGAGTGGTTAGGAGCCAGCAGTCTCCGATTGCAAGAGGGATGTCTGACTGCTGGTTTAGGCCAAATCCCTGTGGGACATCCCCCAAGGGGTCCCCAATTGGAGAGGGTGCAGACTGGGCTAAGGGAACCCCCCTGCTCCATGCACGAATTTCGTGCGCCGGGCCACTAGTACTTATATATTTGTATATATTTAGGATGTGTGCATTTCACTGGATGTAAATTATACTTTAAACTTGTGAGAGGGGAAGGTTCAATACAAAAATTATCCCAATGAATTAAATAAAATGAAATTTTTTTTTTTAATCAAGAGACCTAAACCAAGCATTACAAATAAAAATTTCTCTCAGATGGCCCAAGCCAGACAGTTTCCATAAGCAAACCCATGAAGCCATTGCCTGGGTTCCTAAGACTCAGATGACAAAAATTAAAATCCTAATGGAAATTGTCCCCAAAAGATGACTCACAGGTGACCTTGAAATCTGAGTGGTGTGTTATACTATTCAGCTACAGTGTCACACATTCCATTGTAGTTATCACCTGGTATTTTCATATTATTTGTAAATAATTCAGTAGCAACATTGACTAAAACTCCACTCTACCACCAAAATTTGAAAACATAACATGATACAGATTTAAAATTATTTCATACTTACAAGTATAGTTTATTTGTTAACAGTCCAAACATTTGACTGCATGATCTTTCTGGGTCTACGTCCCTGATTTTAATTCCTGTTCTTGTCTGCTCTCTCACAACTCACCACAAAGTATTTTAAAAATTGCATAAGATGCTCTGGCCAGTGTGTCTCAGCGGTTAGAGCATCAGCCTGTGCACTGAAGGGTCTCAGGTTTGATTCCCAGTCAAGGGAACATACCTGGGCAGGCAACCAATCGATGTGTCTCTCTCACATCGATATTTTTCTCTCCTCCTCCACCCCTCCCTTCCACTCTTTCTAAAAATATCAATGAAAAAAATCTAGTGAGGATTAACAACAACAAATTGCACAATAATAAAACAAATTTATCAGTAATAATTTATCCTAAATAAAGTAAAACCATGGGGCAAATGGTACATGTCACATTTAAATTTATCAATATTGTCCATTTTATTATAATACACAACTTTGTGATGTACAAGTATCTGGATTTCTATGGTCACGTTGGTAGTTCAGTGTTACACACTTGGCACATCTCAAAGAAATCCAGTTGATTGCTTGACACAGCTATTTAATGCAAAAGGAGGCCCTTAAAATGCAGGTGACAATATTAAACAGATAAACTTGATGCAGAATCACAAAATACTCTCAGCCTGATTGCCAAAGGACCAAAACTGTGACACACAAATGGGACCACACACAGTTAGCTCAGCCATGCCAGGGAGGGCCGACCGGGCTTCTCAACTCAGAAAAATTCAGTCATGCTCCACCCTCATACTTCACATTCTTTATCAAGCAGGGGCTGCAGTGGGAAGCAGGCACATTAATGACAACCCACATCCACATGTGCGCACACACACACACACAATGGAGCTATGATTTCAGAAACCTAAGAAACAGGATGTTGGAATGCTGATTGGATTTACACGTTGATAAAAGTTCAGTGAAATGAGCCTACTATCTATCATGCAAGGTGACTGTGAAAAACTTAATTGCACAAACTGTTCTTGTTGGAACAGGGAGCTATCTGCTCCTTTTCCTTGCATGGACCAGAGTTCCCTCCCCCACAGCTACTGCAGGAACACAAAAGACAGCACTTAAAACTGGATCCTGTTCTGCAAACCGTGCAAGTCAATCGGTGGCGTTTCACAGGCATTTTTATTTCTGATCATGTCTTCCAAGTGTAGACATCTGAGAAATATAAATCTTGCCTCAGCAAGTCTCAAAGGAGACATTTGATTCTCTAAGTCATAGTCTCACTGATCATTCTTAGTTCAGTAAGTCATAGAAAAAATAAATTAAATTGCATCATCAGCTTAAATATTTATTCTCCCTTATAATTTCCATATCCCAAAGCCAACTTGTTTAACTATTAAATGTACGTACTCCACTTAGGATATGAATCTGTAAACTGTTTTTTCCTGATGAGTTACATGTGATGTCTTAATCATTAATAGTAAATAGTGGTAATATTCCTTTTTGGTTTTGGTTTTGGGTTTTTTATTGTTAACACTATTACAGATGTCCCCCATTCCTCCCCCCTTTGCCCACTTCCACCCAGTCCCTACCCACCCCTCTCTGGCCTTCACCACACTGTTTTCTGGGTTCATGGGCTTTGCATATATGTTCTTTGGCTAATCTCTACACCTTCTTTAATCCAGCCTCCCACGCACCTCCTTCCCTTCTTAGAGCTGTCATTCTGTTCCATGTACCCATGCCTCTGGTTCTATTTTGTTCATCAGTTTATTTTGTTCATTAGATTCCACATATAAGTGAGATCATATGGCATTTGTCTTTCTCTGGCTGGCTTATTTTGCTTAGTATAATAATCTCCAGGTCCCTCCATGCTGTCTCAAAGGTTAAGATATTCATTTTTACAGCTGCATAGTATTCCATAGTGTAAATGTACCACAGCTTTTACATCCATTCATCTACTAATGGACACTTGGGCTGTTTCCAGATCTTGGCTATCCTATATAATAAAAGGGTAATATGCAAATTGACCCTAATGGTGGGATTACCAGAATGACCACTCGACCAGTCACTATGAGACGCACTGCCCACTTCTTGGTCCTTTTCCCTGGCTGGCAGGCTCCGATCACCCGATGGCAAACAGGGAACAAGGGTTGGGTGGCAAGGGATGTGGGTGGCGCCAGGCCAAGGCCTCCACCCCGCTGGTCACCCCATACATAGAGGGTGATCCACATCAGGGGCGGGGCTGGCAAGTGGGCGGGAACGGCTGACCTCTAGGTCCCTTTCCCCAGCCATCAGGCTCCAATCACCGATGGTGAACAGGGAACTGGGGGTGTGTGGTGGCGAGGGGTGGGGCCAGCTACGGGCAGCTGGGGAAGATGGCCCTAATTGTAAGCCAGGCTTAGGGACTGTATCGGTGCACAAATTTTGTGCACCAGGCCTCTAGTTGTAAATAATGCTGCTATGCAAAAATAATAATAACACTGCTATGAACATAGGGGTACATATATTCTTTATGATTCATTTTTGGGGATTCTTAGAATATATTCTGAGAAGTGGGATTGGTGGATCAAAAGGCAGTTCCATTTTTAATTTTTTGAGGCAACTCCATACTGTTTGCCACAGCAGCTGCACCAGTCTGCATTCCCACCAACAGTGCAGAAGGGTTCCCTTTTCTCCACATCCTCACCAGCACTTGTTATTTATTGATTTATTGATGGTAGCCATTCTGGCAGGTGTGAGATGATATCTCATTGTAGCTTTAATTTGCATCTCTCTGATGATTAGTGACATTGAGCATTTTTTTTTCATATGTCTCTTAGCCATCTGTATGTCCTCTTTGGAGAAGTATCTATTCAGGTCCTTTGCCCATTTTTTAATTGGATTGTTTGTCTTCTTGGTGTTGAGTTGTATAAGTTCCTTATATATTCTGGAAATTAACCACTTATCAGATGTATCATTAATGAATATGTTCTCTCATGTAGTTGGTTCCCTTTTCATTTTCTTGATGGTTTCTTTTGCTGTGCAGAAGCCTTTTATTTTGATGTAGTCTCATTTATTTTTTTGTTTGTTTCCTTTGCCATAGGAGATATATCAGCAAAAATATTGCTACAAGAGATGTCTGAGATTTTACTGCCTATGTTTTCTAGGATTTTTATGGCTTAATGACTTATATTTAAGTCATTTATCCATTTTAAGTTTATTCTTGTGTGTGGTGTAAGTTGGTGGTCCAGTTTCATTTTTTTGTATGTACCTGTCCATCTTAGAAATCATTACTTGAATTTTATTTTAAATTAAATGTTATTTACTTTGGAACACAGAATAAACCCCAAAAGGTTTAGTTAATGTAAGTTATAAATTAGGTCCACATTACCTACAAGCAATGTGTGATCTAACAATGACTATGCCCCAAGACCAATGCCCTATGGCAGTGATGGCGAACCTTTTGAGCTCGGCGTGCCAGCATTTTGAAAAACCTAAACTATGATGCCATGTCACATATAGAATTTTTTTGATATTTGCAACCATAGTAAAAAAAGATTTATATTTTTGATATTTATTTTATATATTTAAATGCCATTTAACAAAGAAAAATCAACCAAAAAAATGAGTTCGCGTGTCACCTCTGACACGCATGTCATAGGTTCGCCATCACTGCCCTAGGACAAGCTCTATAAATAAGACTATCTTTGAGTTTAAGAAACTCAATCTTGGAGAGAACCAAGATGGCGGCATAGGTTAACGCCGGAGTTTGCTGCTTTGAACAACTACTTCAAAAGTGAAACCAAAAAACGGAAGGGACATCACCCAGAACCACAGGAACGCTGGCTGAGTGGAAGTCCTACAACTAGGAGGAAAGAGAAGCGCATACGGACACTCAGAGGAGGCGCAGTGCTGAAGTCAAATTCTGAGGTGCGGAGTGCGCGGAGTGGGCTGGCGGCGGAGGGCGCGGTTGTTGTTTTCAATCGGGAGGGAGTCGCAGACTCTGAGCACCAGATCCGGGCGAGTCTTTAGGGACCCAGACTCAAACGGGAGAAGCGGGACTGTCTGGCTTCGGTCAGAGCGAGTGCAGCTTTCTCTCCGAGCTTTGCAGCGGGTGCTGGGACTCAGAGAGGCAGAGCCCCTGGGGACAGGACTGAGAGCCGCCATAACTGCTCTCTCCGGCCCACCCTGTTGATCCTGTGCGACCCGCCCCGCCCAAGCCCTGCACAGAGGCATTTGCCGGATAGCCTCAGGCAAAGGCTAGATTAGCACCTCCCTAGAGGACAGAAGTTCTCTCACTGCTGACACAGCTGATTCTCATAGCCACTTGGCCTGGAGGTCAAACCCTCCCTGGAATTAGCTACAACAATCAAGATTTATCTATAAGACTGCGAACAAAGACCACTAGGGGGTGCACCAAGGAAGCATAACAAAATGCGGAGACAAAGAAACAGGACAAAATTGTCAATGGAAGAAATAGAGTTCAGAACCACACTTTTAAGGTCTCTCAAGAACTGTTTAGAAGCTGCCGATAAACTTAATGAGATCTACACGAAAACTAATAAGACCCTCGATCTTATATTGGGGAACCAACTAGAAATTAAGCACACACGGACTGAAATAACGAATATTATACAGACGCCCGACAGCAGACCAGAGGAGCGCAAGAATCAAGTCAATGATTTGAAATGCGAGGAAGCAAAAAACATCCAACCGGAAAAGCAAAATGAAAAAAGAATCCAAAAATGCGAGGATAGTGTAAGGAGCCTCTGGGACAGCTTCAAGCGTACCAACATCAGAATTATAGGGGTGCCAGAAGATGAGAGAGAGCAAGATATTGAAAACCTATTTGAAGAAATAATGACAGAAAACTTCCCCCACTTGGTGAAAGAAATGGACTTACAGGTCCAAGAAGCGCGGAGAACCCCAAACAAAAGGAATCCAAAGAGGACCACACCAAGACACATCATAATTAAAATGCCAAGAGCAAAAGATAAAGAGAGAATCTTAAAAACAGCAAGAGAAAGAAACTCAGTTACCTACAAGGGAATACCCATACGACTGTCAGCTGATTTCTCAACAGAAACTTTGCAGGCCAGAAGGGAGTGGCAAGAAATATTCAAAGTGATGAATACCAAGAACCTACAACCAAGATTACTTTATCCAGCAAAGCTATCATTCAGAATTGAAGGTCAGATAAAGAGCTTCACAGATAAGGAAAAGCTAAAGGAGTTCATCACCACCAAACCAGGATTATATGAAATGCTGAAAGGTATCCTTTAAGAAGAGGAAGAGGAAGACAAAGGTAAAGATACAAATTATGAACAACAAATATGCATCTATCAACAAGTGAATCTAAGAATCAAGTGAATAAATAATCTGATGAACAGAATAAACTGTTGAATAGAATCAGGGACATAGAAAGGGAATGGACTGACTATTCTTGGGGGGGAAAGGGGTGTGGGAGATGTGGGAAGAGACTGGACAAAAATCGTGCACCTATGGATGGAGACAGTGGGTGGGGAGTGAGGGCGGAGGGTGGGGCAGGAACTGGGAGGAGGGGAGTTATGGGGGGGAAAAAAAAGGAACAAATGTAATAATCTGAACAATAAAGATTTAATTAAAAAAAAAAAAAAAAGAAACTCAATCTTGTTGGATGATACCCAACAGGTGTTTATCTTATCCTTTGTTTTCCTTTGTCATGGCCCAATTTTCCTCAGAGATTGCAGTCAAACGACTTGTTATTCTCATATCTTTGTAACTTCAGAATCTTGGATCTGGACCAACTGGCTTTCAATCAATCCAATTAAGAGAATGTAAGACTCACATGAGTGAGACTTGTGAGGAAGAAAAGGGAATTTATGAGACCTGAATTTCTGAAATTGTATTAAGGCAGCATTGGGCTTCTTGCTGAATCACTAATATTTGCAAAGGGCTAACAATCTACACTTTTGTCATTCACAACACTTTCTGCCCTCCAAGTTAATAGGTTCTTTTATATTTTTATTTAATATAGTTAGTATATAATATTATCTATAACAATAAAAGGGTAATATGCTAATTAGACCAGACGTCCTTCCAGATGTCATTCTGGACGAAGTGGGGGCCAGAGCGAAGGCCAGGTCCCGGGTGCCTGCCGGCAGCCAGGAGAAGGCCTACTCTTGCACAAATTTTCGTGCATCAGGCCTCTAATATTAGTTATAATAGCTTCAGGTAAGCAATGTAGTGATTTGACATTTTTATACCTCACAATGTGATCACTCCACTAGTTCTAGTAATCATCTGTCACCATGCAGACTTACCACAATATTATTGGCTATATTATTGAATAGGTCCTTTTATTAACTAATTTGGCTCTGCTGAGGCTTTGATTTCGAAAGTCACAGATATAATTATCAATAAGCAGACATGATATACCAAGTAAAAGGAACTGCTACAAATAGGCTGCTAGTAATGTGGTAGTGAAGTGTCGGGGATGGGTTGGGTTCTACTGCCCTGTGATTAGGTCTTAGACATTTATCGAGCCTGTGCCTAGACTGTGAACTTCACAGTGTTTCTCAGGTTTTTTTCCTCTCCCCTTTGTAGGACAGGATGGTTACACTGGGCTGGAGTTGGGCATGTCCCTTCCCCAGGTCCGTTAGGCTGTGGTTACCTAGTTCCCCTGAGGCAGGCCTTGCTAAGAACAGAGTGCTCTGGTGTGTTTCCAAACAGTTCCTCTTCCCCTCCCTCTGCTAGAAGCACAGGGGGATTTTTCTCTGATATTTACTATTAGAACCTGGTCAAGATAATGGAGGTAAATCTCCCAAAATTGTGGAGGTCCCTCTATGACTGGGTCCCTCTGGAGTTTTCAGCTCTCAGAATTGTCCACACTGGGCCTCCAGGGATTTGTCAATCACAGTTCAGGTTTTCGTACCCTGGACACTCATGTTTCCCTCGTGAGCCTCTGCTCTGGGAAGCCGGACCCCCTGTATCTGGCTGTCTCCCCAGTTTGCCCTGTGTCTTCCCTCATGTGTACAAGAAGAGTTGTTGTTTTTTTAGTCTGATCAGCTTTTCCCTTACGGTTAGGATGAAGGGGTGACTTTCAGCACCCTGACAAGCAGGAATGGAAACTGGAAGTGCTAAACACAGGGATGGGCAAAAGTAAGCTTACAGTTGTGAGTATCTAAGACAGTTTATTCTTGTATTATTTATTAATTATTGTATTATTTTCCAAATGAATAACTATAAGCCTACTTTTGCCCACCCCTGTATATTTCAATCACTGCAGAAATTAGTAGTTCAAAGAATGCATAGAACAAGGTAATTGATTGTAGAGAAACAACCCTGAAACCCGGAAAGGAAAATACATAATTTCCATCTAAATCTTCAAATAAAGTAATAAATGAATGATGTATGATTGCCAATTTTTAAATAGCAGAACGGATCCATGGAGGTGGTGCGCACAATGAGACGTTATCTTTTTGCAATGTGAACTAGGATAGTAGGTACACCTTTTTTTCATTCAGGATTCTATTCAAGCAGTTGCTATAGCAAAGACAGGAAGTAAAAAAATGGGCTCCTAGGTGGAGAGACACACTGGAAGGCATGAAGATATCTTAGTATCTATAAGGAAAACAGTCTCAGACTTCTGAAAAGTATCCAAAAAAGAAAACTGGAAGAAAAGCCATAACATACCATGATCCTGAGGAGAATTAGCCCTTGTCTGTTAGCTTTTTCCAAGCTGCAGCAAGTAGATGATTTAATAAGGTACTAGTGGACGAGAACTTAGTTCCAGCAAAAATTTTTAATCTTTAAGATATAGCAAATCCTTTTTTTTTAATATTCACCCAAAGATATGCTTTTTATTGATTTTAGAGAGAAGAAGGGAGGGGGAGAGAGAGAGAGTGAGAAACAGAGAGAGAGTGAGAAACAGAGAGAGTGAGAAACAGAGAGAAATATCAATTGGTTGCTTTCCTTACGTGTCCCAACAGGAGATCAAACCTGTGCCCTGACTGGGAATAGAACCCAAATTTAGATTTGATGTATGTGATGACACTCCAACCAACTGAGCCACCAGGTTAGGGCTCAAATGCATTTAACCTATGTCCTACCTAATAATAGACAAACATGGTAATTGACCATACCTCTGCTATGCTTCCCATTGGCTAATCAGTAGGATATGCAAATTAACTGCCAACAAAGATGGCAGCCAGCAGCCAAGCAGCTGAAGCAAACATGAGGCTTGCTTGCTCCAGTGATGGAGGAAGCCAAGGTTCCCCGCCTGCCGCGGCCCAGCTTTAAGCTACACTCTAAGCAAGAATGTTTCAATTATAGAAGCTAAACAAACCCCAGATACCTGCTTTCAGCCACCACGGCCTCAGAGCTTAGAGCACCAGTGATGGCAACAGAGTTTCAACTATAGAAGCCAAACAAACCCCAGATACCTACTATCATCCACCATGGCCTCAGAGCTGGAGCCGGGCCTCAGAGCTGGAGCTGGCTCTCAGCTCCAGTGATAGCTATAGAAGGTAAATAAATCCCAGAATAAAAAGAAAAAAGAAAAAAGAGGCTGGGAGCTTCAGTCACCCACCAGCCTGAAAATGGCCCTCAGCCCCTCACCCAGACTGGCCAGGAACCCCAGTGGGGACCCCTACCCTGAAGGGGGTGTGGCCAGCCTGAAAACAGCCATCAACCCCTCACCCAGACTGGCCAAACCTCCATAGGGTGAGGGTCCCCACTGGGGGGGGGGGGCTTGTCCAGCCTGCAAACACTCATCAGCCCCTCACCCAGGCTGGCCAGGCATCCCAGCGGGACCCCCACCCTGATCCAGGACACCCTTCAGGGCAAACTAGCCAGCCCCCACCCATGCACCAGGCCTCTATCCTATATAGTAAAAGGGTAATATGCAAATTGACCCTAACAGCAGAAAGACTGGGAATGACTGGTCACTATGACACATACTGACCACCAGGGGGCAGATGCTCAATGCAGGAGCTGCCCTCTGGTGGTCAGTGTGCTTTCACATAGGAGAGCTCTGCTCAGCCACAAGCCAGGCTGACGGCTGCCAGTACAGCGGTGGTGGTGGGAGCCTCTCCTGCCTCCTCAGCAGCACTAAGGATGTCTGACTGCAGCTTAGGCCTGCTCCCCGCTGGCAAGTGGACGTCCCCCAAGGGCTGCCAGGCTGCCAGAGTGATGTCTGATTGCCAGCTTAGGCCCAATCCCCTGGGGAGCAGGCCTAAGCCAGCAAGTGGTCATCCCCTGAGGGGTCACAGACTGCGAGAGGGCACAGGCTGGGCTGAGGGACCCCCTCCCCCGAGTGCACAAATTTTTGTGCACTGGGTCTCTAGTATATATAAAAGCCTAAGCGACCGTTTGACCATACAACCGATTGACTGGTAGCTATGATGTTCACTGACCACCAGGGGGCAGACGCTCAATGTACAGGCATGGAAACATGGAACCGACTGATGAATCTCAGAGATAGGGGGAGGGGAGAGAGTGGGAAGAGATTAACCAAAGATCTTATATGCATACTAGAGGCCCGGTGCATGAATCCCTCAGCCTGGCCTGTGGGGATTGGGCTGAATACGTTCACTGGGCCTCCGACATTCCCTGAGGGGTCCTGAATTGCCAGAGGGTATAGGCCAGGCCAAGGGAACCCACCAGTGCATGAATCCTTGCACCAGGCCTCTAGTTACTCTTAATATTCCAATGGCATTCCAAGACCTTTCCATTGACAAGTGCATGATATGAATTCTGTAGTCCTGATAAACTTATGAATATATGATGTTGTCCTTTAGTTAACACACTGAATATGCTGTTAGACACAGCATACCAGTTTACTGCTAATTCAGAGATGAAGTTTAAAGATTTACTTTCTGCATTTGATTCTCACTCTTAATTCTTGTTTTGTTGAGAAAAAACTGTATTTTGTTTTTTCCTTGTGTATTAATTTTTTTATTATGTAAGATGAAATATATATTGTAAGAACCATCATGCCTCTAGTAATGTGTTTTGTATAATTAAGGTGAGTTATTAGAAAAGTCCAATGAATAAAATTTTAATTGTGTAACTTATTTTTATAGGAAGTTTACAGAGACTCATCTGAAAACCATTCCCAGTCATGCATTTTCAAATCTGCCTAATATTTCCAGGATGTAAGTCATTTTTTTAATATAAAAAAGTTTGCAATGTTCATGCTATGTTCCAAATGTGCTCTATCCAGAAAATTAATCTACATATGCAATGTATATGAAATTTTTAGGTTTGAAATGTTTATTTTGTTTTGCTACATCTCCATTCCCTAATTCCTAAATGATTTTTTAAAGCTAAAATAAATTTTAATTCATTTGGTCTTGAACATTTAATAATTCTTAATGTATTTTAATATATCTTGGGATGTGGCAAAATCTTAGCTGGGAATTTCTCCCATAAACAGATTTCTCTGTCTATAATTGATCTATCCTAATTGCCGATTCTTGACTCACTTTTTACCACTGGTACGAATGCTTACATTTTGCCATAAATGTAGCCAATGATGTCTGATTTCACTATTACCTAATATAACTAATTCCTAAGTGAGTATCTCTAGTCCTGACCTGTTCTTAAAAGCTCAGGCCTGCATTACAACCTTCCTTCCCAATATCATCACCTTGATGTCCCACAAGCAGGACACACTCAGTATATCCCAAAATAAACTCTTCATCTTCCCCTAAACTGCTCCTTCCCTACTCCTCCTTTTAACAGCACTGTCATTTAGTGGCTTGTAAGCTAAAAACTTCAAATTCCCCTACAGCTCTTCCTTTTCCCTCATCTCCCTTATACAATTGCCTATTCTGTGTCTTCCCTTGTCTGTGGAGACTCATATGAGAGGTGTATTACCTGGATGGTGGGGGGTAGTCAGGGAAGGCTTCCTAGAGGAAATGGCACCTAATTTGCAATCTGTATTATCTGACTAAATAATTGAATAAAAAATAAGTAGAAAGAGAGTTCCAAGCAGAAAAGAAAAGCCTTGGCTGTCTGTGAAATTAAACTAAACTTCTTGAGGCTGGGAAGGAACAGTAGAGAAAAATAAGATTGGGAGGAGGTAAGCAGGGCCTGTGAATCATTGGAAGGAGTTTGAAATCTTCCCTAAGGCCAAGCCACTGAATGGTTACAATAGGGAAGTGACAGATCCGATGTTCTAGAAACCTTCCCTTGACTGTGCTGTGGACAAGAGTAGAAGTGGAGCAAGACTGAAGACAGGAAGCCTGTGAGGAGGTTGAATCAGGGCCCTGGGGAAGAGGAGCTGGAGAACTGAATGAGGGTGGTTATTTGGGAATAAAGAAAAAGTGACAAGATTTGAGAAATAAATAGGAATACATAATAAATTAGAAAGTTGATTGATTTGGAAGGGGAGGGAGATGGAGAAGAATTTCATTCAATTTCTAACTCGGACACCTGTGTGGCTGATGAGCATATTTGCCAAGATAGAGAAGTTTTCCGTACATTTGCTGTGGAGATGCAGGGGGTAAGTTAGGAATTCATTTGGGGGCATATGACATTTGAGGTGCCTTTGGCACATCAAAGTAGACATTAGGACATAATTTTTTCATTCATTCATTCAGGAAATATTTATTCAGTCCATATTATGTGCCAATTGTTGTTCTAAGAGATAGACATATACCAGGGAACAAATGGACAAAGATCTGTGCCCCTGGTGGAGCTTTCATTTGAATGGAAGGAGATAGACAATGAATCAAAAACATAACAAATATATATATAGTAATTTAGAAGGGATTTGCAGATATGGTAAAAAGGAAAAAAAGCAGAGTAAGGAGGACTAGAAGTGGGTATGTTGGGGTTCTTAAGGATAAGATCTGGGTGGACACTAGACTTAGAATCATGATCAGGTATTTGTAACTGGGAACAGGGAAAGGAGTCGGTAGAGCGGGAGAGGCTAAAATAAAGTGAAGAAAGAACAATTTTTAAGAGCACCAAGGAGAGGGATTGACCTTCTACCAAAGATGGTGACTTTTTACATTGCAATAAGAAAAGTAATAGTAAGAGATGGGGCAGGGGCAGGTAAATTAATAGGCTTATTGAAAGGGAATGCAAGAAATCCTTATCTCAAGGTTTCTTTCTTTTCTATGAATTATTAAAAGAGCATACTCTCAACCATAAAATAAATTTAAAAAAATAAAAAGAGTATGTACTAATATTGAGGGTAGAGCTGGCAGAGTTAGAAATTTGAAAAGGTTTGAAATGAACGTGATGAGCAATTAAAGAAAGCAGGTTGACTGAGATATTTAAAGGTCTTGCTGAAGACTCCTCCAGGGAGACTGTGCTAGATTCTCCAGTCTGGGTTAAGTGTGTCCTGAACCCCACCAAAGCATTTATCACCCTATATGTTAATCCCATTTACCTGCCTGTACCTCCCATTGCTGTGAGTTTCTGGAAGCTAGGGAACATGTCTGTTTGGTCATTTGTTTAATGAAAGCACACACACATACATCATACATGAATAATCATCAAAGATATATATAGGAGGCAACAGAGAGATCACCAAGGAGACCCTAGGTAGGTTTTCCTGGGACAGTACAAATTCTCACCTAGTATTCTGGCATACTATTAGCACCCTGTTTTAACTCACAAAAATAACCTGTTTTGGATGATAAATGTTATGTTCGCCCTAGTGATTACATAAGACTTAAATGGTAAGAAAAAATTTGAGGAAGAAGTAGGATCTGATTTTTCTTGGTTATAAAAATGGGATTAGCAAGTAGAGAATCACTCCTCTCATCCCTCTGATAAATGGTTCCTACAAGTTGGCTCCCCCAATAAAACCTTGAGAAAGCTCTGCACTTCTGAACTAACTAAGTCAAGAGAAAATTTGGAGCAAATGGATATGATGCAAAGTTAGATGAACAAGTTTGCAGCCTTCAAAATTAATCTTGTCTTTCAGATTGCTCAGCTTTATCCGTTATAAATCCCCACAATCTCTACACAATAAATTAATCCTTTTCAACTCCTATTGCTTTCTCTATGTTTTAGAGATGATATTTGGATCAAAATAATTTATGTAATGTTATCCACAAGTGGCAATATCTTAGGAGACCTGATAAATCAAAAGGATAACTGTTTACAGAATAGGCCATATAAAACAAAAATCACAGGACCTTTAGAATATTCACAATAACCATGGTAAAAACTCAAATGTAACAGTCAGAGGTCTTCTTAATAAGATTGTGTTAATGAAAATATTTTACTGACAGATTCAGTATACACCAGTGGTTCTCAACCATGCCTACACATTAGAGTCATCTGAAAAGCTTTACATAATAAAAGTGTTTGTCCCATCCCTGAGAAAAAGTTACTTAATTGTCCTGGACCAAGTTTTAGACATTTCTGTGTTCTAAAAACCTTCCAGATAGTTCAATTGTATGGCCAGAGTTGAGAATCTTCACTAGGGCTACATGTGGACATCATCTGTCAATTGTTAATTTTCCCAAATGTCATAGAAATGACTCTCAATAAAAATCAATCACTGAATTTGTCTGTGTTAGTCATTCTCATTACAAGATGGAATTTGAGGAGATTATTTGAAATGTCATCCCTTATGTATTCTTATAGGTAGACGTTTCTCTTTCCACCACTTTAGTACTTAAAAACTTTTATTTGATTTATCTTTTGCTCCTAAAGTTCAAAACAAACCTTAAATTTTCAACTTCATCAAAATCAAGAATAGAAGTATAGAGATAATATGTAGTCACCACCCTCTGGAATGTTCCACTAGCAACGTGGATTTCGTTTCATCTTCTTTGAAACTACCTCTCTAATTCCATGCTATTAGGTACTCCATGAAAAATGTCTCATTCATTTTTCCCATGTCTTTCATGTTGTGCTATTTTGAGCAACTCGCCTATTGATTCATTCACTTAATACATATTTATTGGGAGTCTACTACATGTCAAGCACTGTGATAGGGACTCAGAATTCAATGGCCACCAGAAACCAACATGTTTCTCCATTTCAGAGAATTTTCAGTGTAATAAGACAACACAAATCAAATATTATCCTAACAGTTGCCAAGTTGCTCTGTGATAATTAGGGAAAGGAATTCATGGTAATATGAGGATATATTACAGGAAATTTGAACCAATCAGGAAATTTGGGAAAAGCTTCTAAAAGAAGTATCAGTTAAATGAAACCTGAAAGGTCAATAGGACTTCATGTATTGGGAAACTTTTAGGTGTCACAGGATCTAAAAACAGTAGTAACTAATTATAACATAATTAGGGAGAAACCATGAGGTTTGCATATGTTTTATGATCTGGGAAGCCCATGACAAAGATGTTACATCAAAATAGTATTCTTGGAGTTCACAACCCTACTAACTTCTTACTTTGTCTTATATTTTTGTGATTTTCAGCTACTTATCCATAGATACAACTCTGCAGAGGCTGGAATCACATTCATTCTACAATTTGAGTAAATTGACGCACATGTAAGTACAATGAAAAATGGAGCATAGACCCAAGTTACTGCCACTTTTGATTGCTAATTTGGGGGTTCCAGACGGCAGTGACAGCCCAAGTATGGCTGACAGGAAGACCATATGGGGAGGTCCTTAGGTTACATGATGATGCAGAAGGGCCCACCTGAGCCTAGCCTTCTAGCAACCCCCAGGCATTGAACCCACACCAGAATAATCCAGACAGGAGCTGAATGTCAACCAGCAATCCCCGTGGATCGCACATGGAACAGAAGAATAGCCCAGTTAAGCACTGCCTGAAATCCTAATCCACAAACTTGAGCTGTAATAAAATGATTGTTATTTTAGCCACTTTGTTTGGGGTCATTTGATAGCCAGGCCGTTATATATCAGTTAACAATTGGTAAAAGACATTGAGGATTGGCAAGAGAAAATTACAAGACTGGCAGGTTTCTTTGTAAGTTATTGAGGGTTCTAAGTGGAAATAAACCAATTTTTTTCCTGAGTTTTAAACTTCAGCTGGGATAATATTTGGATTCAAAAGTGTTTATCAGATAAAGACTTATACCTGTAAAATGAAACTCTGGTCAATTCCATCTTCTATTTCATTTCTTCTATAACAAAGTCAATAGCATATAGACCAGCGGTTCTCAATCTTCCTAATGCCGCGACCCTTTAATACAGTTCCTCATGTTGTGGTAACCCCCAACCATAAAATTATTTTCGTTGCTACTTCATAACTGTAATTTTGCTACTGTTATGAATCGTAATGTAAGTATCTGATATGCAGGATGTATTTTCATTGTTACAAATTAAACATAATTAAAGCATAGTGATTAATCACAAAAACAATATGTAATTATATATGTGTTTTCCGATGGTCTTAGGCGACCCCTGTGAAAGGGTCATTCGCCCCCCAAAGGGATCGCGACTCACAGGTTGGCGACCCACAGGTTGAGAACCGCTGATATAGACGGTTGCTGTTTTGCTCCTAATAGCTACCAACTACTGAATGCCTTTTGTGGGAAAGCACTCTGCTAAAAGTGCTTCACATATACTGTCCCATTTAATCTCACTAAGCCTCAGTTTCCCCCATGTAAAATGAAGATGGTAACACATAGCTGACAGAGCTCTTGCCCACGTTACTCAGCTAAGAAATCACAGTCAGAATTTGAAACCAATAGTGTCTGCCTCCAAAACTAATGCAAGCATAATAATATCTCTTTAATGAAAACCAGACATAATTAAAGAAACCACTGCCTTCAGAAGGATGTTTTTATTTTTATGTATTTTTTTTAAATCACAAGTAAATAAAAATTCTACAGCTAGGTAGGTCAAATGTGTGATTTTTGGCAGATAGTGAAAAGACTTAATTTTGCTGATTCACTAAATTGAATCAAGTGGTTTATTGGAGGTCTTAGAACACAAGTGTTAGTCCCAAGCATTATATAATCATAAGAGTAGTAATACGTATCTTCCAGGCCAGTTGAAAAAAAATCACTTTTATAAAGTCCTACTTCTAGTAGAAAATCTGCTGATAAACTTACATTTTCCTCATCTGGTGACTGGTCAACTGTTCAACCAATCAACGTGTAATATGCTAATGATATGCTAAGGCCACTCAACCGCTCGCTATGACGTGCACTGACCACCAGGGGGAAGACACTCTGGTAGGTTAGCTTGCTGCTGGGGTCCAGCCGATCGGGACTGGGTGAGATGGGGCTGGACATGCCCTGGAGTCCTCCCGTGGTTCCTCCCCAGCCCCGATTGTGCACTGGTGGGGTCCCTCAGCCTGGCCTGCACCCTCTTGCAATCTGGGACCCCTTCAGGGATGTCAGAGAGCTGGTTTCAGCCCGATCCCTCAGGCCACTCCCCTCAGGAGGGCACCCAGATGCAGGGTGGTGGGGGGACCTCCCAGATTGGGACTGATTGGGTAAGAGCCTGCAGCAGGTGCAGTGCGGTGGAGATGAGTGGGAGCGGCATGTGGGAGCTGCAGGCAGCGTTGGCTGCGGGTTTTGGCCTGATCCCCGCAGGCCACCCAGAGGGACCCCACCTGTGCATGAATTCATGCACCAGGCCTCTAGTATATATACATATCTTTTTATTGATTTTTAGAGAGAGGACAGGAGAGAGATAAAGAGATAGAAACATAGATGAAAGAGGAACATCATCATTTGGCTGCCTCCTGCACACCCCCTACTGGGGAATCAAGCCTGCAAACCCAGACATGTGCCCTGACTGGTAATGGAACAGTTGACCTCTTGGTTCCAGGGTCAATGCTTAACTGCTGAGCCACATTGGCTGAGCCCAGTTTTCATTTTGGTGCTGTATGGCATTTAAATTATTTAAAGCAACACAATGATGGCTTTGCCAATATATACACATCTTCTTTTTAAAGAAATTAAAGTGTCTATTTCCCTTTATCTCCCAAAGAATGCGGTAAAGTTGTACATAATAGATGTCCAATAATTATTCCTTTAATGTTAATGACTCTCTCCCTGCTCTGTTCAACAGAGCAAGCAGACCTAGAAAAAGTCAGAGTGGCCTGCCTCCTTTTTTTTTTTTTTTTTTTTTTAACTATTGGCACTTAAAAGCTGACTAGCAAAAAATTGAGAATCAAAATAAAGTAAGAGTTAAAAAGAAGCTGAGAGCTAGGTTTCTGGCTAATGTTCTTCAGTTTCTCATTTTAAACAATATCCTCTTACACATTATTACATCTGTATTTCTTTAAAGTCCAGCTACGCTGACAGAGGCAGCTTCTCTTTGCTTCAGGTATTTGATTCTAACTCAGAGTGCCGGCCCCGAGCACGTCTGACGCTTTCTCATCTCCCTTGGCCCATCTGCTCCGCAGGTGAAATGCCAACTCAGCTTCATGATTCGCTTCCCAGCTTGGCATCTTCACTCATGGACTGGGGGTGTCTAGGGTGTGGGCACATATCTCTAAGCCTGAGGATCCCAGTCCAGTGTCATGATCGAATGCCTGTCAAATAACTGAGGTAGGAAGGGGACACAGGGCAGTGGAAGGAAATCAGTAATTGGAAAATTCCTTAATTAGAAGGGTTTTAAGCCACCATCTCTCCTCTTTTTGCCCCTTGTCCCCCCAACCTGAGAACTCCCTCCTCTCACACTGCTGGTTTCCCACATTCTTAGGGATTAGGCTGGGCTACTGAGTGCCCACCACAATGCCAGTTGTTCTGAATAAGCCAATTTCTGTTCTTGGCTCTTGTTGAGACTTGACAAATGTTTCTCAGAAAAAGAAAACAGAATCTAGACATATGATTAAATGAACCTAATGTGTGCTAAATTACTAATCTGCTGGCTTGTGAAAACACCACACACTGGGCATCAATATTATATTTTTTATCTAAATGTCCATTTTGTTTGAAATCTAATGAAGGGAAATTCAGCAAGGGTGTGTATTTAAATTTCTTCTTAGTAATGGTAGATGATTTCCTTTAGACATTTTTTTAAAGCTGAATTTGGAGTTAGAAGTCCTAGATCAAGATCCAGCGTTGCCTCTAACGGTTCAACAGGAGACCAGGCACATCACCTTCCTAAACTTGCCTCCACTGTTTTGTCTGCAAAACGAGGATGATACTACCTGCTTCACTGAAGTCAGTCCTGCCATCCCTCGCTGCCAGACCATCCCAATAGATGTACCACCAGTCCCTTTTTGTCCTCGACTCTCCCAAGGCTGGGCTTCTCTAATCAATAAGCATCATGAGCCTCAAATATTTCCCGACACAGCTAAGTCGCCCCTCTCCATAGACAAGCATACTTGAAGAATTGCACAGACTACCTAGCCCTGCATTTTTTTTTTTTAAATTTTTGACATAGACGACCTATTGCTTCACTTTTTCTTTTAACTTGAGGACTTTTTGCATGCCTTTTATAACATGTTTTTCTTCTTTTAAACAAGATACAATAAAAAGTAGAAATCACACACTCTTAGCCTCCAAACCTACCTACAGAGATGACCACTATCAACAATATACTCTATATTTTAAGAACTGTATTGATGCTTATTGTATTGGCTTGGGTAGACTAATTAAGAAATAGACAAACATACAAATGTAGGCCAGCCCTAAGGTAACAGAAGTTTATTTCTTGCTCATGGGACAGTCCCAGGTGAATGAGAGGGTGGGCAGGGTAGCCCTCCCTCAGGCAGTCACCCAGGGATCCAGGCTGCCGATCTAGAGGCCCCTCCACCTTCAGCTGTGTTCACACCTACAATAGAGGACATCTCCATTCCAACCCCTATGCTCCATTTACATAGAGGTTTTCTTTCTCTAGATGTCTCCAGCTTCCTGGCAGCGTAGCTACCCTCCTGTACGCTTGGGCCACAATCACTAACTCTAAATTGTATAATTCAAATTCAACCTCCCTGACATGCCTGGAACTCATTCAAATTTGGACCCCTCTTTCATCCTTCTCCTATTATCAGAGGTTCTGTGGTACTTTCCTCTACTCCTCACTTTCTTTCTTTGAAAAGGTTTTACCAGCTGCTTTCACTTCTGACATTGTCTCCATTTGGCTAAACTTGCTTGCTTCAGCAGAGATTTTATTCTTTCTAGCTTTATTGAGTTATAATGAACAATATAACACTGTGTAAGTTTAATGTACAAGGTTTTGATTTGATACATTTACATATTACAAAATGACTTCCACCACAGTATTAGCCAACACCTCCATCCTGTCACATATAGTAATTACCTTTTTTGGGAGTATGAGAGCATTTAAGATCTCTCTTAGCAACTTCCAAGTGCATAATACAGTATTTTTGGCTACAGTCATCGTGCTGTACATTAGAGCCCTGGAATTTGTTAATCTTGCAATTGGAAGTTTGTTCCCTTTGATCAATATCTCCTCCTCTTCACCCCACCCCCAGCTTCTTGTAACCAACTCCCAGCTCTATTTCTCTGGGTTCAACTTTTTTAGATCCCACATATAAGTGATATCATATAGAGTTTATCTTTCTCTCAGCACAGATTTTTTTTTTAATTCACTTGTGCACAAGGGTTGAGCTATCTTCTCACCTCAGAAAGCGACTTCTTTTCCTTGGTGTTTTCTTGAGCTATCACTTGTTCATCTTACGTTTCCCCCCAGAAATCCAGTTTCTCTTTGTGTCTCCCCATCTCCTGCAGCCTCTCCCACTTCTCTCTCCTCTCACAGCACCATGTCAGTTGCAGCCCATTTAACCAGCTGTAACCAGCAGCAGGGCCTCCTTTGCCTTGTGTTCCTTACCTCTAACACCAATTCGGTTGGGCTGCACTTCCTTTCCTTGTAACATTCTCTTTGGGTCAGTCCCTGAAGTCTGCTTATGTAAGGGTAGTCTCTAATGGAACAATTTTCCTGGCTACAAACCACAGTTTCCACACTCTACCAAATAGTTTACATTTGATTGTCTCGGACAAGAGTTCAAACCCTCCTCTTCAAATGGGGAGCTCTGACAGGCAGTGTATTGTTCACCGCGCAGAGACAGAGCTCTGCCTTCAGAGAATCTGCCCGTCTCTCCAAGGACTATGAGATCGTGCAGTCAGGTGGCCAGCGACCCAGTTTACCCAGGACAGAGGGAGTTCCCGGGGTAGAGGGCTCTTTGTTTCAACCTAGAACAAAAATTTAAAGTGGGTCTTTCAATGCAGGGTCTTGGCTGGATAAAGATCATGATGTGATAGGTTAGGATTAGTGGAAACAAGGCAAAGATTTTGAGGTGGGGATTCGAAGGATTTGGCGATATAAACTGTTGATGCTTTCTGTTGAAGCATTGATGGGTCTTTCAAGAAGTTCCCATAATGAACAATAAAGTTATTTGCCTGGGAAAAAGTTATGGTAATGAAGACAATGGGCCAGTAAGGTTATGTTAATATAGACAGTAAACTGAGGTGGAGAGAGGGTAGATGGTTTCTCTCCTCCAAGTTAATTCCATCCTCTCTTTTTCAAGGTCAAGAACTTTAGTCAAAAACCAAACCTTGTGTTTTGTTGTTGTTTTGATTTTACATTTGGTACGAACATTATAGCACTTCCAATCCAAGTTCTTGATTCTGCTCTAGCTTTCATTCCACTTAGGAGAACAGCAATCCTATATAATAAAAGGCTAATATGCTAAGTGTTGGGTCATCCATTCAACCAATCAAAGCATAATATGCTAATGATATGCTACAGCCATTCAACCACTCGCTATGATGTGCACTGACCACCAGGAAGTAGACGCTCCAACTGGTAGGTTAGCTTGCTGCTGGCATCCAGCTGATCGGGACTGAGCAAGAGGGGCCGGACATACCCTGAAGCCCTCCCATGGTATCTTCTTGGCTGGCCAACCTCTCATGTCCCTCCCCAGCCCCAATCATGCACCAGTGGGGTCCCTCAGCATGACCTGTGCCCTCTCACAATCCAGGACCCCTGCGGGGGGGGGGGGGCGGGGGGGAGCGTCAGAGAGCCGGTTTTGGCCTGATCCTGCAAGCCAGACCGAAGGACCCCACTGTTGCACGAATTAGTGCACTGGGCATCTAGTAACAAAATAATCATTTATAGAGCCCTCACTGTGTGCTGGGTCACATGTCAAATTCCTTATGGGCATTATTTAGTCCTAACAAGAGTCCTATGGAACAGGTGCTGTTATTGTTCCCATTTACATATGAGGAAACTGTGGCTCAAAAAGGTCAAGGAACCTGCCCAGGTTATGCAGCCAGCAGTGGCAGAGCCAAGGTTCGATCCCAGGTCCACCTGACTATTCAGCAATAGAAAGTAGTCAACTCCTGACACATGCTACACATGGATGAACCTCACAGACATTATGCTAAAGGAAAGAAGCCAGACATGGAAGACTACATATTTGTCATCTCTTTGATATGAAATGCCCAGGTAAGGGACATGTATAGAGATAGAAAGCAGATTAGTGGATCCTCCGCATGGCAGAGAGGGTGGGAATTAACTGCAAATGGGCCTATGGTTACTTTTGTCATTGATAGAAAGGCCCTAAAACTGGATTGTGACAATGGTTGCACAATTTCACAAATTTACCAAAAATTATCTAATGACATACCTGCAATGCATGAATCTTACAGAAACTCCCCTTCACTAAAACCATTAAAAACAAAATTCCAGAGGCCAGATTCTAAGTCTTCGAATTGTCACCATCAACAACTAAATGTAGGTTCCTTTAGTCATCAAGCCTGAGGAAAGGCTGTGTGCGGGACCCTCCATCCTCTTCATACAAGCATGGGGAGTGCCTTGAAACTCTTAATCAGTATAGTATGTTGACTACATTTAATTTTACCAATGATAGCCATTTCTAACCACCACCAATTTCACTAATGCTAACTGTGATGAGCATGCATATAAAGCCAACCACGTAAGTTACAGGCATACGTGATATCACACCATGTAAGTTACAGAAATACATGATACTATATATACCACATATGCTGAAGAGTCTTAAATGACTGACATAGAAAAATAAACCCAAGGGAACTGTTGACATGACATCCATTGAAATAGCGATTGACGGAGAGCTCTCACCACCCTCATTACCTTGCTGCCATCCATCTAACCCATTCAACCTCCCACCCAGGGCAGGACACTTGCTACAGTGAACAATAAAGATTTCTGTCTTCCACAAGTCACTGAAGAGACTTTTCTTTCCTATTTACATCTAAGAGTTTGAAAAGGCTTTGAGACTGCAATTAAGAGAAAAGTTGCCCCTAAATTCAAAGAAACTGAAACTAAGCCAAGGATGTGAGAAGGTTGAACAGCTTTTGTGTCCCTGTGAGGAGCCAGCAGTCCTTTGTTGGCCATGACTCCCGGCAGGAACCGTCTGTGGGTTGCCATGTCAATGTGTATTCCTCTCATGTTAAAGCTGACTTATGTTGTTTTATCTTTAATAAGAACAGAAATGGATGTATTATGATGAATGTGCTCCTTGTAACTTTTATAGAGAGATTCGGAATACAAGAAGCTTAACGTACATAGACCCTGGTGCCCTAAAAGAGCTGCCTCTTCTGAAGTTCCTGTAAGTATTAACTCCATTCCAATCCCATTTTTTAAAAAAATTTTCTAGATAATTATGTTATTATCTACCAGAATTCTCCCTAGGATGATGTGGGCTGGGACCGTTTGAGTGGTTTAATTTCTGAGACAAATCATATCCTATGATTTACTTCCCACCCTTTCCCATCAGGCAAGGTATCCGGTGAAATGATCCACATTTTAGAAAACCAGTTCAAAGGTTAGCAACATACTGCTGGGACCAGATACCTGTTCCCAGAAACATGAAGGAGAAAATGCCATCATGTATAGGGTATCCTCCCAAAATGTAACTAAGTCGTTAGAAAGGCAGTGTTTATTAAAATACATTTCATTTTCACCCTAGCCAGTTTGGTGCAGTGGATAGAGTGTTGGCCTGCAGACCGAAGGGTCCCAGGTTTGATTCCAGTCAAGGGCACATACCCAGGTTGCAGGCTCCTTCCCAGCCCAGGCCTTGGTTGAGGTGCATGCAGGAAGCAACCAATCAATGTGTTTCTCTGACATCAACGTTTTTCTCTCTCTTCCACTCTCTCTAAAAATCAGTGGAAAAATATCCTCAGGTGAGGATTTAAAATAATAAATAAAAGACATTTTATTTTCAAAGTTGAGCGACCAGCTGTTAAAGTGTGTATACAAATAGGGGAACACATTTATATATAGTCTTTTAAGTGGAGTAGAACAGAACAAAACAAAACAAAAAACCCTGAGAGCCCCCTGGTCAATTTTATTAGAAAATGGGTATCACAACAATAGTAGAGTGGCTGCTGCACAGCAAAAATAAAAAATCCACAAAGGATAAAATCTATTCTCTTAGAGGTTGTAGGGATAAAAATGGGTGGAACAGCACCTGCTGCCTTGCTTTGGTGACACCTTCATCATACCTCTACGAGAGCAGGAACCATGTTTGTGTTCCCTGTTCTTTTTGACTGCTGAGCAGAGTACGTGCTCAACAACAGTGTGTTCACTGGATGTCTACATGTGGCCTCAGGTCCTCCAGGCACCAGCTGGAAGAACCCCTCCTACCTTCCCTCTTTCCTGCTCACATGTGTTGTAAAAGATAAGAAGGAAAAAAAATATATGAGGGGAAAAAGTGAATCAACCTTAATTCCAATGCCCAGAAATAATCACTATTAATACAGCTTATTTCCATCTAGGAATTTTTAAATAGAAGTATATAGCCATATATATTTTATGAATATAGTCTTGAAGGATGAATGCCGGGAGCCGGTCCATCCTTGCTGTTTCAAGGGACCTGGCATATATGGCATACGGTTCTTAATATGTTTGCTCACCTTCTTGGCGCTGTGTTTTAACCAAGGTCACCTCTCCGAGAAAGGTTGAATCCCCAGGTAGGGATTTTCCCCTAAAGTTAGGGAGGGAATAAAACCTCTTAACTAAGTGCCAGGCGGGTAATTAATCATTTTAACTATGAACAATCATGCTTAAGCTACATAATCTTTACTCCCTGGAATGGAGATAAGAAATGCCCTAACCTTTGGAATAGAGATTGATAGGATTGGAATCAACTGGTATAAATACAGATGCAACAAGACAACAACAGACAGAACTAGGAAGACAGAACCTAGGCACAGAACCTACAAAGAACGTTCTCTAGAGACAGTGAGAGACAGAACTTAGAAGACAGAACCAAGAGAGACAGAACCTAGGCACAGAACCTACACAGAACATTCTCTAGAGACAGAAGAACTTCGCTGGAGAGAACATGGCAAAAGATCCTGGACAGAAACTGGCCTCAGAACCTAGAGACAGAACCTAGCGAGAGAACATGGCAAAAGATCCTGGACTGAACCTGACTACAGAAATTGGCAAGAGAACCTGACTAGAACCTGGTGACTGAACCTGGCTGGAGAACCTGGACAGAACCTGGCTGGAGAACCTAGCGAGGGAACATGGCTACAGAACCTGGCTGGAGAACCTGGAGAACCTAGCAAGAGAACATGGACACAGAACCTGGCTGGAGATCCTAACCAGAACTTCACTGGAGATCCTGAACAGAACTTGGCTGGAGACCCTGACAAGAGAACCTGGCTATGATGATCACCTGAGCGCTGCCTCTGTGTCATTCCTTCTTCGCCAACTCCGTCTACACCTTTGGGGACCCCTGGACCCGCTGGGGTTGGACCCCAGCAGATGAATTGAAGTTATCCAGGAAAAGAAGGGGGTTGAGGTAGAAAAGAAATACAGATGGATGGCAAAGCATGGTAAAGACTCAAAGCCATGGAACCACATGGCTTATTTGGGGGAACTATGAATAGTTCAGTGTTGAAGAGGTGGGAGTGGGAGATGCCGGAAGAATAGAAAAGGACTTTGATGGGTTATGTGGCTGAAGGGGTATCTGGGGAGTGACAAAAACTTATGGGACAAGGCAGTCACTTCTATATGGACTTAGTGTTTCAATCAATCACTCTTCGATATGATGATCTCCTGCTATGTGCAAGGCTCTGTGGGGAACACAGAGGATAGTAAAGCATTGTCCTTGCCTTCAAAAAGCTTACATTCTAGTTGGGGAAGATACTACATATGACATTGAAAAGTTCCTCCCATACAGGAGAATAACAGTAAGTGAAAAATGAGAGGAACATACATTATTTGGGGGTACAGGCCATTAGAGAAGACATCAAAAAGGAGATGGACTTGTCTAGGGTTTTGAAGAATAGAGGAGTCCTGATACAAGTCCCTAATCTGGCATCTCAGCCCTTCCCTTGGGCCTTTTCCCCCTGGTCTTCCATGTGAACTGCTATTGCAACTGAGCTAGCTTGTTTCCTGTGCTTCGATTATACCTCATGGACCCTCATGTCTCTCCTTTGTTATTTGCAAAGTCCCATTTGCTCAAAGTCCCATTTGAGACCTCTGGCTCCTGCTTCGTCTTCAAATCCTATGTCTTCCCTCTAGAGCAGTGGTTCTCAACCTTCCTAATGCCGCGACCCTTTAATACAGTTCCTCGTGTTGTGGTGGCCCCCAACCATAAAATTATTTTTGTTGCTACTTCATAACTGTAATTTTGCTACTGTTATGAATCGTAATGTAAATATATGATATGCAGGATGTATTTTCATTGTTATAAATTGAACATAATTAAAGCATAGTGACTAATCACAAAAACAATATGTAATTATATATGTGTTTTCTCGATGGTCTTAGGCGATCCCTGTGAAAGGGTTGTTCAACCCCCAAAGGGGTCGCGACCCACAGGTTGAGAACCACTGCTCTAGAGGAAGTCAGGTCAGAATTTGCCTGAGAAAACCCACCAGTGGAACTGGAGTGTTCTCTACTGGAAGACTTTCTTTAAAGCTTCACTGATAGTGGCTAGATCTCACCCATCTGTTTCTACTACCTACATTCTAGTAGCTGCAACAGATGTTAAACCAATCTGGGAGGCATCAGAGCCTGAGAGTTTCTGTATTCATGCTGTTCATGCACATCTTTTCATTTTGGCATTTTGCCCTGATGATACAAACTATGGGAAGTGATGATGTGTTTGATTGCTTTCCTTCCTTGGCTGGACGCACCTGTTAAATGGTACTGCTGCCATGGTGCCCCCAGTGACTACCTTGGGCATTCTTGGCAAAATAATGAACACAATATAATGTAGAGTTGGAAAGAGAAAGCTTGGCTTCGAGTTGGGCAAGCCAAGCTTGTATTGTCTTCCTTTCCCATCTTCCCTTTATTTTATCCCCCAGACACACACAGGTACACCCACAATGTGCTCCAATTAAAATAAGGAAGAGAGAGAGAGAGAGAGAGAGAGAGAGAGAGAGAGAGAGAGAGACCTGAATTCCTTTTCCTAGGAATCTTACTTGGTTCAAACAATCCCAAGTTTTTTCTAAAAATGAAAACATGTTTTGACACTGGTGAACAAGACTAGGTTATTGCACTGGAGGGAACATCATCTCCTCCAAGGATCAGAACTTGCCCATGGCCACTCAGCTATTTAGTGGAGGAGTTAGGATTTGACTCCCACCTGACTTCAGAACACATGTTTTAAGTTTTTACATTATTCTACTTCCTATGTGTTAATTTCCTTTGCTAATTTCTGTGTTTTTTTTCTTCTTTTTCATTACTTTAGTGGCATTTTCAACACTGGACTTAAAATATTCCCTGACCTGACCAAAGTTTATTCCATGGATGTATTCTTTATACTGTAAGTATGCACACATGCAATGTTGGGCAATATTTTATTTGTCACTAAAAAGGAATAGAGGCAACCATTAGTGTTGGTCGAAGCCAAGTAGAGCAATTGTTTCAAGAAAGGAGCAGTGATCAGCTGTGACAGGTGTACTGATAGATGACAGGTGGCAAGGACTAAGGACTGGCCATTGGGTTTAATAATGTGGGGCAGTATTGACCTGGACAGCTTCAATACTGGAGAAGTGGTTAGAGTGGGTGAGAGGGAGAATTAGAGTGATTATAAGAAACTCTTTTGAGAAGTTTTACTGTTAAAATAGAGCAGAAAATGTTTGGATATTGGGAGAAAAGGTATGTTGTGGTTCTCTTTTGATGGGAGAAATTATGGCATATTTGTTTGCTGGTAGCAATGATTAAATAGGAGAGAATTTTGGTGATGATGATGACACTTCATTTTTCATCTAGTTTTTTAATACTTTTAAACACTTCCTAATTAATTATCAAGGTTGTTCCTCTCAACCATTTCATCAAGTCATAAGAGGACGGTATAATGCTTCCACTCTACAAATGAGGAAACTGAGGAATAGAAAACCTAAGTGATTTTGTCTGAGCAGAGTCCCAAGGAGTAGTCACTAGAGATGCTCAGACTGCTTTCTGTGACTTCTTGTTGGCCACGTGCTCTTGACTAAAACCTGTTACACACAGTCAAGTTGTACAGAAGTGAAAGGACATATGCAGAGAGAGTTACAGGTTGAGTTTGCACCACAGCAAAACATGGAGTGAATGGATCCAAACTGTTGGGATTTTGCTAGAAAAAATATTGACAGTGCTCCTTTGCAGCAGAAGAGCTCAGTTCAAAATACAGGCAGTCTTCCAGCCATAAGGTTGGCATAGAAATGCTCTCCTGGGGCAACTGCCTGGCAGTGTTTTCCAAGTGGAGAACACTTTAGAAATATTCATGAAATGAAATCCATTGATTCCATTCCTCCAACTCTTTTTAGGTGCTCCATATACTTAGAACACTCTAGTTGCTATGGACAAAGTATTTGTCATAGACTCACAAGAAGTCTCTGAGACCCACTAGCTCCCCTGGCAGATAAGGATTAAGTCAGGGGCCTCAGCCAAATCCAAAGCTCACTCACTGACTATACATTTGGGGCCCTAAGCGCATGTCCATCTAGGATAGCTCTCATCACCTCGCTTGACCTAAGAGCCACCAGCAAGCAGCTAAGTCAATGAAACTTAAAAAGAAACAAGATTAAACTAAACTGTGTCAGGATATTTATTTAAATGCAGATGTGCAGCAAGAGCCCAACTCCAAAAAAAATAAAATAAAAGCATTGTTTTCACCAAGTGTTTTTGTCCCTCTCTTGCAGGGAAATTACAGACAACCCCTACATGACTTCCATCCCTGCCAATGCTTTCCAGGGACTGTGCAATGAAACCTTGACGCTGTGAGTAGTGTTATAACTTCTCCATTCTACAAATGCCAACAACTGAATTTTGATATGAAAATCATCATAGTTTCACAGCCCATCTAAGAACCATACTACCTTATAGTAAGTGCTCTATGGTCTACCAAGGGTTTCACATAATTAAATACGAGTATGGCCCTGTGGTATAGGACTCTATAGATGACAAAATGGTCTAGGTGACAAGACAACAGCATTCCCTTATAGAAATAGCCTTCATACTTTATCTATAAAGGGCCATTTAGGTTTTACAGATCACATGGCCTTAGTAGCAACTGCTAACTTCTGCCATTTTAGGGCCCACTGTTCACACTAACGAGCATGGCTATGTTCCAATAAAGTTTTATTTAAAGAATAGGCAGTGGGCCAGATTTGGCCTGGAGGCCTTATAATATTTTGTATTCAAGTATCTTCAAGTGTATAATTCTCACATCTTCATTAAAGAACTCTAGTTCACACAAAAAATTAACTATCAGTGCTTTCTCAACCTCTTCCCAGTGTCCCTGTGAATGGCAGTCTTCACCTAGGACACCTTAGTTGTGTAATTAAACTCATTGTGTAATTATCTAAAACAAGCAAAGATTACCTCTTAGTTCTACACATGGGATAAATCCAGCTCTTCAGGGTACTCCTTTTAACATGGCCATCTCCTAAGTGTTTCTCACTGGATTAAATATATAGCTATTTCATCAGTCCAGCAACCTTTAGATTGGGTATTATTATCATATTTTTATAGATAAAGAATGTGAGGATAATAGAGGTTTCAAAATTCTCAGGATCACGTCCTATGAAGGGTCAGAGCCAGGTATAATTCCAAATTTGGAGTCTCTATTTATGCTTCTTAATGTGTTACCACAGTGGAGAGATAGTGGACGACAGTAGTGTTCAAAGTTCCCCCACAACTGCCACTAGCTGTGCCTTATTGTGGTCATGGCTGCCTTCTCTTTCTCAAGTCAATAGCCCCAATAATGCCCATGCATCCCATTGTAGACCAGAGCTCCTGCACAAAGGGTTGTGTTTTGGGTCGGTGGGAAGAATTGCTTTTGAGGTTAAGAATCCTGAGTCCCAACAGCTCTGCAGCAATGTGGTTTCAGCAAGTCACCTCCATTTCGCATTAACTTAACTAGAAAATAGCGGTTCAGTCCAGCCCCTGGAATCATTATATACATCAATTGGTTGAAGAAACATAGCAACAAATTAAAAGATGAAAATTTCCACAAAAGGGCATGGCCTATCTACTTCCTTAAATTTGTCTTTGAAGTTCAATTTAGTTCAGCTCACAGCAAGTAAGCATTTAACCTATGATAAGCCCAGAGAATAAAAATATAGATAAAATACAAATGTGAAATAGCATTTTAAACAGAAAAATAAACCTCATGCATTTAAATGAACAATGTCTTTAAAAGTATTGATTTTAAAAAACTGCAGTCATTCATCCATTTTTCAAATTTTTTAAATTGATTTTTAGAGAGAGAGGAAGGGTGAGGGATAGAGAGATAGAAACATTGATGAGAAACATCGACCGGCTGGCTCCTGCATGCCCCCTACTGAGTATTGAGCCCACAACCCGGGCATGTGCCCTGACCAGAAATTAAACCAGTGACCTCTTGGTTCATAGGTCAATGCTCAACCACTGAGCCATATGGGCCAGGCCATTCCTCCATTATTGACTTTGGGTTAACTATTAACTGAAACCCTTTTTTTTTTTTAAATATATGTACAACATTTTTTTTAAAGTCTTAAATGATAGCAGATGTTTGTTCCTCAAAGTGAACCTGCTTCTGAGAAACAGTGTCAAGTTACTAAAAGCAAAGTCCAGAGAATGGGAATTCAAAATGAGAAATATTATTCTATGTCCCCAACAAGACATACTGTAGAGTTTTCTTCTGGGCTCAGATGTGGGACCCAAGAACCTTCATGCACATTTCTGATACTGAATGAAGTATTGAAGTCCAACCTCAGAAAAGGGCCAGCATTACCTCCTATGGGTCACTGATTTCTCCTTGCTCTGTTGATTGCAGGAAACTATACAACAATGGCTTTACTTCAATCCAAGGACATGCTTTCAATGGGTCAAAGCTGGATGCTGTGTAAGTCAACCTCTTAAGTCAACCTCTGTATGGAAACCTCTATCATCCCCATCCTCCCACCCCCAAGAAGGATCATTCAATAGGTTAGAATTTTTCTAGAGATAGATAGTTTCTGCCAGCGCATTCCTTAACCACAGAGCTAGTGTGACCAAGACTTGGTGATGATGTTAAGGAGCTTGGCAAGAGCCAGCTTCAGTGGATACTTACATGAACTCCAATTCTAAATCCCAAAGCTCTTGCCCACAATAAAATGGAGCACCATGGGGGTCATCTTCAGTTATCTTGTAGGAGTGTGTGTGTGTGTGTGTGTGTGTGTGTGTGTGTGTATTCATCTACTATGTGCAAGAAGTAAAGGAGTATCTTTAAGTCCAAATCTGTTCAGAGAGTAAGATTTTTCTTTTAGATTCTTTTTTCTGACATGTTTTCAGGAAAAGTATCAGTTTATATTTGATTCACTCAGAAAGAGCTGAAAAGACATATCCAACTTTTACCTTCTCCCTAAATTAATAATGCCTAGAACAGTCTGTTGACAAAAAGATAGAGATTGACAGGAGTTTCTATGTTTGTTGTACTTTTCTGTAGGGTCTTTGTGGCCCCCAGGATCTATGCTAGGGCATATTTTATGTCTAAGACCTTGCGGACTGGTTTGGCCATACTTCTGTGTGCTTTAACCTGATATTTAACAAATGAAAAATAGCTTTAGTAGTGTCTGCTTCCCATAGTACAGTAGACGAGTTCATTTGTAGGGCTTCCTACTACAAAACAACTACATCATATATTTGAAAAAACTTACAGATATTTTATTTCATACCTTCAAGACAGGCAAGTAAAGCAACCTAACAAACCAGGAGCTGCCACCAAAGTGGTGAGTGTTCATAGAGGGTGCCATTCCTTAGGTGTAGCTGCGAACATCGGTTCTTCCAGAATAATCATTGCAAAATCCAAAGGCTTATGATTCTAGATCTACTGTGTGGCCTCTCACACTTTAATGAACATATAAACCACATGGATTCTGACACAGGAGGTCTGGGATGAGCATTTCTAACAAGCTCCCAGGTGATGCTGGTGCTTCTCACCCATTGAGCACACTTAAAGTAGCAGGGTGAGGTCCATAACCTGCACAGCCATATGCAGGGGCCCTCATTGCAAACAAACAAATAAAACACACCTGTGGTAGTGTTGCTCTGGTTTGGGGGTTCAGGGGGGGGGGGTTCTGGTATGATTCCATTTTCAAGGACAAATGCTCCTACGGTTTGAAGTCCTATGCTTTGCATGGCTTTCTCAGTTATGTTGGAAGTGGGGTGTCAACTTTGCCAGGCTTTGGGGTTTCCTAGAGTCTTTATCAAATGAAGAGTTAGAGTACATTTTTTTAGATTGCCTGGTTATGGGCTCATTTAGGTTGATTTTAGTCAACTTTAAAAATACATAAATATAGTGAAGTCTAAAAAGACTCAGTAGAGTACTATGATTGCTTATATATCAAAATTTGTGGTATTGGGGAGACTCTGCTTCCAACTTAACTTTATGATACATATCTCAGACAATCCTTCATTTTCAACATATTTATTGAGAACCTACAATGAGCCCGGTGCTGTGTTATTCATTGGTGAGTCAAAGATGAACAAGCTCTCTGATCACACTGAACTTACATTCTGGCGGGGTCAACTTGAGGGCAGCAATATCAAGGGTCAAAGCACATTAAGAAGAAATGTACCCAGATCCAGCTATGCATTTCAGATGGAAAATATCTTAACACTGAATATACAATAACATTGCCTCCTTGCTTGGAGATATAAGTATTATTTCCCCTAGATTTAACACATTTTTTAAATTATTAGCCTTTGATTTTGATGTTAGATGATCTAACCAAATATTTTCCTCTTTGATTCAACTATTCCTAGAAAGCCCTGACTCTGAGAGAAATGATCATCCCAATTCCAATTTTCTATGACAGAAGTAGGGTATTGGGACTTCTTAAAATAATTAAGACAGTTTGTAAATACTTAGGGTATAAAGATTTCAGAAAACTGTCACATTGTTCTGGACATTGAGGACATCAAGAGATTATCATTAAGGCAACAGAGAGCCTCATTAGCAAGCGAAGGGGTAGGGAGAGAGAAGAAACCTTCAACCCAGAGCTGATAATATGGCTTTTGAATTCAGTGTGTCCAGTTGACTCTTGTCTGGACCAAAACTGACTTTCCAGAATGATGGATGAGAAAAAGGACCAGAAACCAACCATGAATATAACATAATTCATTTCTAAAACTTTTGCTTCTACAGCAAAAAAATTTTAAGCCCAAGATTAGGATCTATGCTTTAAATTATGTGCTTCTTTATTTTTCCATATTTAGTCATTGAAGGTATCACCCTCCATCATCTTCAGTTATCATTTTTTAAGGATAGACATTAGGTGCATAAAATTCAGACTTTTAGGTCTACAAAGCAATGATTCTCATTGCTGCCTGCTAATTTGAATCACCTGAAGAGATTTGGAAACACTAGTGCCTATGTTTTACCACCAGACATTCTGGTTTCATTAGTCCAGGTGTAGGCAGGGCATGGGGATTTTAAAATCTCCCCCAGTGTGTCCAGTGGAAAGCAAACACCAAGAACTGCTGATGTGGAAAACCTGTATCAACCTTCTTGCCCAATCGCCACATTTTACATATGAAGCCCAAAGTGAGCACATGGCTTTTTAAAAAGTGTGTGTGTGTGTGTGTGTGTTTAACCTGGCTTTTTAAATTTGAAAGAGCTGTCTAGATGCCAAGCCAAAGCCAAAACCTGGATCCCCTGTGTCCTGCTATAATTCATCATTGATGACTTGCCAGCCACCACCAAGGCCTGTTCACCCAACTCCACCTTGACCACTTGTTTCTTAGCCCAGGAGAATGTTTAGACTTCTTAACTCAGCCTGAAATATGGAAGCTAAAACATCTTGCAATTGGGAAGAATAGTGGACTTATGTGAGAGAAAGGAGGCCACTCGAGACAAGATACAACCAGAAGTTTCAGAGAACAGTCATACCAAGGAACGGGGTCATTAGTAAAGACCTGACTTTACCCATACACCAACTCAGCGAGCTTCCAAATACTAGTAAGGTCCTTCAACCTTGAATGAAAGGTTGGCATGGCAAACAGTTATTAAATTCAAAGAATTGGGGTTGAAGTTGGGCCACAAATATTGACCATTTTCTTAAAAATATCTTATACCTACTCATAATTGGCCTTAGGTCATGTTTAGAGAACTGCACAAAGACTTCAAGAGATTTCCAAAATTGTAGCTTCTATAATTAGGACACTCTGCTGGGCTAAGTGGATCTCAGTGTATGACTTTGGCCATAAAATCAGCTGCAGAATATCAAAGGAGTTTAGAGACATTTTCTATTGAAAAAAGAAAAACTTACAAAGAAACAATAATTTCTGTCCCCAATTCTCTTCTTTTGTTGGTAAGAGAAGAAATGGGGTAGGAGGGAGTATCCCCAAACTGTGTTCACTGAACTTTCTTTCCATTGTGAATTTATGAGTATTGATTTTTTTTTTGAGTGTTGCTTTTTAAAAGCTATTCATGACCACCCTGACTGGGTAGCTAAGTTAAAGCATCGTCTCATACACCAAAACATTATGGGTTCAATTCCTGGTCAGGGCACATACCTAGGTTGTGGGTTACTTCCCCAGACAGGATGAGTATAGGAGGCAACTGATCAACTTTTCTCTCTCACATCAATGTTTCTCTCTCTCTCTCTCTCTCTCTCTCTCTCTCTCTCTCTCTCTCTCTCAGTAAATATACTGTTGGGTGAGGATTAAAAATAAATAAGTAAAAAATAAAAAGCTATTCATGACTGTACAAAGTTAAAGTATCTAGATGGACTAGCCCAGGGATCCTCAAACTATGGCCCGTGGGCCACATGCAAATACAAATATTGTATTTGCTCCTGTTTGTTTTTTTTACTTCAAAATAAGATATGTGCAGTGTGCATAGGAATTTGTTCATAGTTTTTTTAAAACTATAGTCCAGCCCTCCAATGGTCTGAGGGACAGTGAAATGGCCCCCTGTTTAAAAAGTTTGAGGACACCTGGACTAGCCCAATCTTTTAATAGAGCATACTGAATTACTCATATTCAAGATGGGGATACTGCATGTAGAATTTCCTAGGAAACTCTTGAAGCTCTGGTCTTTTGGGGTAATGTTACTAAGAAGATTCTTTTAATATACCACCTTGTTGTAAGGCATGTAAACTTAACAAGGTTGATTCTAGAGGTGGCCTGTGTAGAATCTGAGAGCTCATGAGAGTTTCAGATCATCTGGTGGTCTTCTGAAATTAAAACTATGAAGAAATTATGTAGGGAGACTCAACATTTCCACCAGCTTTCTCCTCAGACCATCTCATGAGCTCTTCGAGAGGCCTCGCTTATGGCAGAGTGTTGTTCTATGGGAGATGATGGATTTTAATTCACTGGTGCCCTGAATTACAGTCTGTTCTAGTCATTGTAACCATCCCTTGAAACACAGAAAGAAAGCAGTGCGCCATCTCACCATACTTTTTTGCACTTTCATGGGAAATGTTAAAGTTATTTGGAGGAGTTCAACCAATGTGGGAAATATTTCTTAATAAAAAATCTTTTGTTTCCTGATTTTTAAAAGTTTAGATCAAAGACTAGCAAATTCGTTCTGAAAAGGGTCAGAGAGCAAATATTTCAGACTTTCTGAGCTATAGGATCTCAGTTGCAGCTGCTCACCTCTGCCATTGTAGTATGAGAGCAGCCATAGACAATACATAAAACTGGATGTGGCTGTGTTCTAATAAAACTTTATGTACAAAAGCAGTCAGCAAGCAGGATGTGACTGGATGGGCATAGTTTGTGAACCTCTGGACTAGGTAAAGATATTCGGTGAGAATGGCCATTATGTGATGAAATATACAGTCTATTTCTCCCAATTCCTGATAAAAGTTAGTGGACAAGCATGGGAAAAAGATAAGAAGTATCTGGATAAAAATATTTGGGGGTTTGAAAGTTCAGATCAAATCATAATAAAAAACAAAAATCTTTTTTTTTCCCAATCAGTATTTTGAATCCAAACTTGAAACTCTCCTCCTGTTAAAAAACAAATGTTCCATCTCGTCATCGTTCTACCCTAAGTTTCTGATTCCTAGTTGATAGAAATTTTTTATATATATATATATTTTATTGATATTTTACAGAGAGGAAGGGAGAGAGATAGAGAGTTAGAAACATCGATGAGAGAGAAACATCGATCCGCTGCCTCCTGCACATCTCCTACTGGGGATGTGCCCGCAACCCAGGTACATGCCCTTAACCAGAATCGAACCTGGGACCTTTCAGTCCGCAAGCCGACGCTCTATCCACTGAGCCAAACCGGTTTCGGCAGAAATTTATTTTTTATTAGCTTTAGCCCTTCAGTAAAGGCATCACGTAAATCCAAGACAAAATCAAGATGATCGTGACAAGGAGGGCCTGGGACTAAAGAAAGATAAGGGTTAACCTGTAGGAGGTGGTCAAGTTTCCATAGCAATAATGAAATAGTATTCACTTTGTGATTTTAACACAGTATTGATGCCTCTGTTATCAATACTAATTGTGATTTCAAGCTCATCTACACACATCAATATCTCATGATTATTGTTAGTGTTCAAAGCTCGCACATAGCATGTTAACAATTTGGTAAATTCTCCAAAAGTGTTTTCAAATATCTCTAGGTTCGAATTTAAACAATATGTCATCCAAAGAACATTTATTCCCCATCATCCACTTCATGCCAATTTACTGAAATTAGCAGCTTTGGCTTCATTGAGACCCATTTTTGTTAGTAAAACTGAAGAACACGACTGCAGCCAAGTTGGACAAATTCCACATTGAGAATGTGCGCTGTTGAGTAATTAGTTAAAAGTTCACGAAAATCATGGCAGACGTGGAAGAGCACCTGGTCCTGCGATTTCACATAGAACCAAGCACTCTGTCATCACTCAGATGTAAAATTAAAGAAAACACAAGCATCCTCTGTTCCACAGAAGTTGAACTGCAAGTAAAGTCACATGTTCATTCTTTGGAACCTCCTTTCCATCCTCTCTTTCCACCCAATCTGGTGTGGGAATGTGCTGCTTATCTCAAAATGTCTAATTCTCTGTATTGTATTTTCTATTGTCAAACTCCAGTAAGTAGCTACTATCTGACAGTAGACATTTGGATGGGAGGGAGGAGAGTACCGTTTTGATGTACTAAGAATGAAACACTAATCATTATGAACAGGGAAGTCAACACAATTCATGTACTAATTAGCATCGTATATTAGCTGATTAAAAGCAAAACACTGCAGCTTGGAGCACTGGGGAAAAGATGATGATAGAGAAGATTATAGGATTAAGCAAGCCATTATTTTTCAGTAAGTGTTTAAAAAGCTTGTGGGAGATGCTCCAAGGCTGGCTTTCTCTTTCTATTTAAACCCTGTGTATTCTCTCACCTGTGACTGTTTATAGACAAGTATCCTGATTTCTGCTACCAAAGGATTTCCACAGAGCAATGAGGGCTGGGCAAAGGTTCCCTTTAATTCCAAATGACAAATACTATGGCAGGGAACTACGGTTCCCCACAGAAGTGTTCCCATGAGGGTCTCACAACACAAACCGATGCCAGCCCAAGTATCCCCTACCAGAATTATGGAGACACAGGCTAAAATTCCATCTTGGAGCTGAAATGTGTCCCAGAGAGCAACGCTCACCAGCAACCACATCTTCCCTTGCCACAGTGTCATACTCCTCCCTCTGACACACTTCCTCATCCTATATAATAAAAGGCTAATGTGCTAAGTGTCCAGTTGTCCAGGCGGCCGTTCAACCAATCAAAGTATAATATGCTAATGATATGCTGAGGTTGCTCAACTGCTTACTATGACATGCACTGTCTACCAGGGGGCAGACGCTTTGACTGGTAGGTTAGCTAGCTGCTGGGGTCTGGTTGATCGGGACTGAGTGAGACCAGCCAGACATACCCTGGAGCCCTCCTATGGTCTCTTCCCAGCTGGCCAACCTCTCGCGCCCCTCCCCGGCCCAGATTGTGCACTGATGGGGTCCCTCAGCCTGGCCTGCACCCTCTCGGAATCCTCAGTCCGGGACCTCTCAGGGGATATTGGAGAGCTGGTTTGGCCTGATTCCACAGGCCAGGCAAAGGGACCCCACTGGTGCACGAATTCGTGCACCAGGCCTCTAGTCTAAACATGATACAGAGGGTGGCTCTAGCTAGGAATTACCCAGCAACTGGACTTTCTTGATTCATCCAACATGTTTTCACTGGATGGCTGTTGTGTACCAAGAGTGAGGCCATAACATTGTATCCAGAGTACATACTGAGTTCTTCTATTGCATGTTCTTCCCCAACTCATCCCTGAACATCTTCACTTTCCTGATCACAGTGTTCTTCCTTAACTGTGGGAGACACAGTACTTAAAGTTTCTTAACAGCCCCCCACCCAAAAAATCTGACATATCTTTTCTAGGAAGAACTTCATTTCTCCCAAGAAATTCTCGAAGAGGCTTATGTCCTCCAGAGAATGAAAAGGTGTTGAAAACACATGTAGCAGTGTCTATCTTGCTTTTAAAGGAGATACCAGTTGTTTCCCCCCAAGCCCTTTCCAGTATTTGTATGCAGAAATCATAAATTTCAAGAAGTCTTTCCTTTCAACTCTGACTCTTAAGACTTTCTAAGACTTTTTAAGTTCATTTATGTTCATCGCAACAGACAGTTACAATGATCACACAGACCCTTAGGAAATAATCATTGTCTGGGGGTAGTTACCCATATAGCCTACCAAGATTTGTGATTGATACCCTAGCTGGTTGACAGAATGTGGATTCCAGGGAATCAGGGTAAGTCATGGTCAAGGAATTGGTTTAACTAGACCGACATTTCCAGGAAATATTATGTGGTAAATGGGGCCAATGAAAGCACTTCTTCCTGGCTATTAAAGCTTATCTAGATGTTTCCCCATCCACTCCTTTAGATTCAGATGGAAGGTATATCAACCATCTGAACCTAAGGTTAAAAGCTAAATAAGGCAGCCCTCCACATGCTAAAGGCAAGGGGACAGTTTCATTTCTAAGCACCCAATTATCTCTAAGAGGTAAAGTGGCCAAACAACCATGTTGGTTTTACAGAACGTAGCCTCCCCCAAGACTCAGTTCATCTCCGTTCAAGTTGGCTGCACCTTCTCTCCATCCTCCTTCTCCCCTCCTGGACTCTGGCTGGCTTTCCCAGTTTGTAATCTCCTGCAGCATTTCTGGTAATCTACAATGCTTATCAACCAGCCTCCTTGGGGGCATATTGAATATCAGACAAAAACACTGCAGAATTGGACAAGCAATTATTTAGTTCTACAGTGATTCGTAATGATGAGAGCAAGCCGATTTTCCCTCGCGGCACTCGGGGATGATGAGGATAAGCTGAGACGAGCTCACCAGTCGTTACTTGACTTCCAGCAGTCTGGGAACAGAATGTGCTCTGCGAGCTGCATGGTCCAAAGAATACAAAAAGAGACACAAGCCAGCGTGACCCTTATCCTGAGCTTAATTGGCCTTTTACAAAATCATGCTGTTCAAGATCTTCTCTCCAGTTCTTTTCTCCAAGGTGGCTCTTTGCCTGCTCTATCACTGAGCAAAGGAACTCCGTGGAGTTGAAGAAGAGTCAGCCAATAATTAGATGAAGCCTGTGACTGAGAACCTTAGGTGATAGCCATTCATCCAGAAGGCCCATTTTGGCTGCTGTAGCATCTTAGTTGGGCCCTGTATATGTAGGAGATTAGCTGAGCCTTCCATTTCAGACTTAACAATGCCCAGGAAGCATGGCGTCCAGCCACTGCCTGAAGAGGCCATGTCTGAGCCACATCCCTATGGCATTTGTAAACCATCTACCTTGTCACAGCCATCAAAGAAGGTCAGTTGGCCACCACGCCATATGCTGAGTCTTCTAATCTTTCATTTTCCATTATTTTTCCCTTAAAGCAATCATATGTGTCACACTAAGAGTTTAGCAGCACCTACCTCAATATTTTGGAGGACAGATGCAATGATATTTTTTTCATTTACATATTCATTCAACAAATAACAGAGGCATTGAAGACGGTACCAATGATGCAGCAATAAGTAAGACAAAGAGCTTGTATTCTGGTTGGGGAGACAGATGATGAGTAAATAAAGAGTGTGATGAGATCTCATTTTGAAAGAGCTGAATTAATACAAGAAAAGACTCATCATGAACTTGACATCTCAAGTTTATAGTCAACAGACCTGGTTACAGAGAATAACCAAGGAAAGTGTTCATATAGATTCTGAAAATACTTTTTTTTCTTTACTGGATTAATGATTTTGATTCGTGGATTTGCTGTGCCAGGCTTCTCCCTGGGTCATCAAATATTTCCCTTTGCAATGACTATGATAGCAACTGCCACTGCTTTCCTTATCATTCTTATTGTGGTAAATGTTGATGTATGCTGAGAATCGGAGGAATTCAGCGCTCCCTAACTAGAAGAACCATACACATTGACGTACAGAATTGAGCACATTGAAATTTAGGCATTAGCAATGGAGAAACCAACAGTCAGCACCTGCCTATCATCTTAACTGAACCCTGGGTATCTCTAGACCTTTGGACCTTTTTAAAGTTTCTTGAGCATTTTACTTGCAAAATAAACACTGATTTTTGAGAGTTAAAAAGAGAGAGAGAGAGAGTGTGGTAAGATAACCTGCTGGCAGCGACTTTAGAAAGTTTACAACGTCAGTTTGAGACCTCGTCGTTATTGGGTTAATCCCGCATCCTGCCCAAGAGAGGGAGACTTCGTTGGGGTTGGTAAAACTCTCCTTCCTCCCACGACTCTAGTTGGGACCCATCTCTGGCTGCCATCTCTCATTCAAAATAAGTTCTATCCCCGACAGAAGCCTGGAGTTGCTGGACCAGGAGAGGCTGAGGGCAGGAACCCCATGGACACGCTGCTTCTGCCTTTGCCTTCTGAACAGCAATCAAGGCTGCCTCCCCTCAAGTCAGCCACCAATGGAGCCGCCCTCCTTCTCCTCAACTCTGATTCAGAGAAAGAGAGAAACAGACAATTAACCAAGAAGTTTCTCTGTGAGGGCTCTGAAAAAGGAATTCTTCTGCCCATGAGTCCTCATATCACACTACTATTATTAGCCATCATCCTTGAGAATTTTCCATCATGAAGAGCAAACACCATAAACAGAATGAAAGAAGCATTATCTGTATCTGAGCATACCTCCTAAGGGTCTGCACTGTACTAATTTTGCACCAACAGGGGCTCACTCACTAACTTTTCAATTGGTTATGCTATGGGGTGAGTTATTCTAAACAGGCATAAAGTTAGATCACTTCATAACAAGGATATACTAGTATATTGCTTTGTTTCTTTTTAGACAATTTTGTTCTCTAAAAAGCCTAGCGGGGAAAGCCAGTTTTAAAACCCTTGGAAGCTTTTATCCATTTGGAAGTAACTTTATGTTTCAGACTCACTTTGTGACTTGAGTCGCTTCAAAAATATTTTAACCTCAAATGCCCCATGTGTTTCAAACTGGAAAGCTCAGTGTGCCCATCAAACCCTTCCACAAAAAGATACATTCTGTAATCTTATGTGCATAAGCTAACCCCCCAAAACAGGATTGTTAAAGAAAATATAGGTTACTCAATTAAATTTGAATTTCAGTTAAACAACAAATCTTAACTTTTAGTATAAGACTGTTTCAAAAATTTCACGGGGGATGCTTATACTAAACAAGTATTCATTGTTTATCTGGGCTGTGTTTTTATTTGCTAAATCTGTCAACCCTATCCCAAAGAAAAGGTCTGAATCCCTCACAGTCCCCTTCATCACTCACCACATTCACCACCTTCATTCCATTCCTGATTGAAGCCCAGTCTTCAACAGTAAATGGGAAGCCAGGTCGTGTGGTTCAGTGGTTGAGTGTCAACCTATGAACCTGGAAGTCATGGTTCAATTCCTGATCAGGGCACATGCCTGGGTTGCGGCCCCCAGTAGGGGACATGCAAGAGGCAGCCGATCAATTGTTGCCTCTCATCATTGATGTTTCTATCTCTCCCTTCCTCTCTAAAATCAATAAAAATATATTTTTTAAGTAAATGGGAATACCGATAAATATTGAGGAAAAAATTGTAAATCACTTGGTATTGAAGAGGATTGAAAAATACATTTGCCACTGGCTGGGAAAACAGAGAATTAGGCAACTTGTGTAAAATCTACATATGCATACCAAACAATAAACATGCTCACTTTCAAAGACTTGTGCCATAATTAATGTGTATAAACCTTGCACAATTGAAACCTATAATTTTTTTTTTTGGACTGCTTACGCCATAGAAGGTAATTCTTAAATTTCCAAATTCTTCTTTTTTTCTAAATATACTTTTATTGATTTCAGAGAGGAAGGGAGAGGGAGAAAGAGATAGATCAATGATGAGAGAGAATCACTGATCGGCTGCCTCCTGCACGCCCCGCACTGGGGATGGAGCCCGCAACCCGGGCATGTGCCCTTGGCCAGAATCAAACCCAGAACCCTTCAGTCTGCAGGCTGACGCTCTATCCACTGAGCCAAACCAGCTAGGGCAATTTCCAAATTCTTAATAGCTACGGGGACTATGTTCACATTTTATTTTGATATTTCAATTAACTCGCTTAATCTCACCTAATCTATTTTCTCTCTCTCCCTCTAGTTACCTGAACAAAAATAAATATCTGTCAGTTATTGACAAAGATGCATTTGGAGGAGCATACAGTGGACCAACCCTGCTGTGAGTAAGACGAACAAAAGAATATATCAGTCTATTTTTTCTTTTCTTTTTCTGGACGAGAGGTAGGCATTAGGAGGAGCAGCTGTTTGTGGGTAGGGAATGTTGTTGGCTTGGACAAAGACTTCTGCTAGTACTTTTCTGCCCAGCTGTATAGGCTATTGTTGGGAAGAAAGCCCTTGTTCTTTGAGTCTCAAAGGCCCCACACTCCACCATGCCATCCTGATGCCTGATCAGGCAGCCACTTTGGTGTGGACATGCCTGGAGGCCCTCTCATAGGGGAAAAACAGACATTTTGAACAGCTGCTGTTTGCAAAATTCTGAGACATGTGCCTGCAAATAGGTGGAAAGCACTCTAGTTTGCACAAAATCTTAGGTGCACAATGCCTGGCACAAAGATGGAAGAGTATAGGTCAGTGATGGCGAACCTATGACACGCGTGTCAGAGGTGACACGCGAACTCATTTTTTTGGTTGATTTTTCTTTGTTAAATGGCATTTAAATATATAAAATAAATATCAAAAATATAATTCTTTGTTTTACTATGGTTGCAAATATCAAAAAATTTCTATATGTGACACGGCACCAGAGTTAAGTTAGGGTTTTTCAAAATGCTGACACGCCAAGCTCAAAAGGTTCACCATCACTGGTATAGGTGATAATTGTATTCATATCTGGAAGAACTTATTGTTGGGGGAGATGGGATGTGAACGTCATGGAGAAACATCATGGAAAAAGTACCTATTTGTGCATTTCCTCTGATGTACACCTCCATGTCCAACATTGATCAAGTTCTGTCAATTCCAACTCCCTGCGGCCTATCCATCAGTGCCGTCTTTTCACCTCCTTGGTTTGGCCTTACTTTAGAAACTCATTGAGCATCTAGTCAAGTACTTGCCAATGGAGCACAGCACCTCAGGAGAAGCACCAGTCAACCCAGTAGAGATAAAAGGAAATAGTAGAGGCTCTATGTACATTTACGCTTTTAAAAATAAGAACAAATTAAGTGTTACTAATATTTTATATACAGACTAGAGGCCCGGTGCACAAAATTAATGCATAAGGGCGGAGAGGAGCCCTCAGCCTGGCCTGCGCCCTCTCACAATCCAGGACCCCTCAGGGGATGTCGGGCCTTCACCAGCAGTCAGAAATCCCTCTCGCAATCCAGGATGCTGCATGCACCAGTTACCATACTTTTCATACAGGTGAAAGGCATCTTGCTGTTGTATGGGCATCTACTTTTTTTGCCCTAATTATAAAAAGTAGTACATAACATGATCCTTCTAAGGCAGTGGTACCATTTTCCCCATCTTATGGGTGGAAAAATTGAAGCAGAGAGAAAAGTAATTGGCTTTGTCACACAGGTATAAGTGTCAGAATCAGAGATGACCACAAAATGTGCAAGCCAGAGTCCATGCATGTCATCACTGCATCATCCTGTTTTTTCAGTGTTAGAGTAGCCTTGCCAGGTTTTAATTTTTAAATCTAAGAGACTGTTCCCAATATATAGGGTAGGGTCCCTAGGCCTGGCTGGTGATCAGGACCATCTGTTAGGCAACCGGCAGGAGGGGCAATTGGGGGGCCCCCACTGGCACCAGCCTTGGCTGGCAGCCTGGCGCCACCTGCTGGCTGGCCCCACCCTCCCCCCCAACCTCCCCACCCCTGCCGCCAGTCACCTCCCTCTCGGGGGGCAGTGTGCGTCATAGCAACCGATCATTCCACCGGTTATTCCGCCGTTCGTTCGATTTGCATATTAGGGTTTTATTATATAGGATGACCACTATCCCTCAAGTGTCAGGTAGGGAATGGATGCATCCAAGAAAACAGTGTCAAAGACTTATCCTCACTCTCACTTTTAACAATTCTACTTCGCTTTTAGATTAAATGCACCCACTTACTTGGATTTATGGCCTTATTCTCTTAATGTAAGGGTTCCATGAAAGAGGGCAGAGTGACCCTGAAAATATGTATTATGTGGAGATTCGTTGTAAATTCATGGCAAATGCTTTAAAAAGTTTTATGCATTCTTCTTTTTATAAAAAGACAAGTGAAAAAATGTGTTGACCTTTTCTGTGATTTTTTTTTTTAACCTGAGAGCTACATATTTTTTAATCTTCACCAGAGAATATGTTTTTATTGATTTTTAGAGAGAGCGGGAGAGAGAGAAAGTGACTAAAACCCATGACCTACGTATATGCCCTGACCAGGAATCTAACCTGCAGACTCTTGGTGTACAGGATGACACTCCAACCACCTGAGCCACCCGGCCAGAGCCTAAAAGGTATTTTTGAAAGATATCTTTAACCACTCCTTCAAGATAAAGGTGATATTTCACCAATGAATGAGAAAGGTTGCTGCTTTTCTAAAGAAATTTGTGATTTGGAAAGAGCCTGTAGAATAGGTGTTTGAAAACATTTCCAAGTTATGTGATTTTCCTGGTGAAAATGATGAATGTCACTTATAAAAACTCTGTTTTGTTAAAATCAGACATTGAAGTTTAACCTGCATTTAAATCTTCCCATGAAAACAAAGTTGTTCAAACTGGACAGTAAAGTAGTTGACTTACATTCCAGTACAAGCTTCTGACCTTATCAAAGACTCCTAGCAATAGCCAAAGGGCACCACACCTTCAGCAGTGCTGGTCTAGCTGACAAAAGCCTCCAAATCTCCCCTACCCTTCCCACTTGGTTCCACCAAGAAGGGGAAAAGGGAGGAATTCAGAAGCAGTGATCAACACAGGAGAGAAACAAATGTAATTCCTAGGATGACCAAAAAGACAGGGCCTGGGAATCTTGAGACTCAGGCGTCCATATCAGAGCTAGAGAATGGAGGACGCCAAAAGAAAGTTCTAGAAATAAAAAGGGATTGGTAGATTATCTGACAAGACTGACTGTATGAAAACCTGGTTTGAGAGGTGTTTTACACAACTTTAGAGCACGTGGCAAGACTAAGCAAGAGGTCCACTCAAACCAAGATACGTTAATAAAAAAAGAGAGGCAGACATCTCATGAAGAAACAAAAAAGTTACATAAAAAGGAAATTAAATTACAATATGCAGAGTTGTAATAACTAAAATACTGAATATGGGTTTATCCAAATATGTCCTCAGTCTATTTCAGGGGAGTAGAGGGGATGCCAGGTGGGTGTATGTGTAGGGTGAAGAGAGCAAAACCCCCATCTTCATGGTAGAGAGTCAGTGGGTGAATCTAAAGCCAATTCATGGAGAACTATTTCCAATTATGGAAAAAATATCATAGGCTAAGAGTGGTTGCTTCTTCAAAAAGCAGAATGCAGGGCCCTAACTGGTTTGGCTCAGTGGATAGAGCATCGGCCTGCGGACTGCTGAAGGGTCCCAGGTTCAATTCCGGTCAAGAGCATGTACCTTGTTTGCAGGCACATTCCCAGTAGGAGGTGTGCAGGAGGCAGCTGATCGCTGTCTCATCGATGTTTCTAACTCTCTATCCCTCTCCCTTCCTCTCTGTAAAAAATCAATAATTTTTTTTTTTTTTAAGCAGAATGCAGGGAGGGGCAGCACAGGGGCTTGCCGTGGGGGTTATCAAGTTTCCAGTGTAATTTGCTTTTTTAAAAAATAGGTCCAGTCTTGACCAGTTGGCTCAGTTTTTTGGACCATCACCCTGAACACCAAAAGGTTGCAGGTTCCATTCCCAATCAGGGCACATACATAGGTTGCGGGTTTGATCCTTGCACATATGGGAGGCAACCAATTGATGTTTATCTATCTATCTATCTACCTACCTACCTATCTATTTATCTCTCCCTTCCTCTCTCCCTACAAATGAATAAACATATCTTCAGGTGAGGATAAAAATAAAAAGCGGGCCCATGCATAATTTTAATAAAAATTAAATTAAGGGGAAAAGCCACCAGTATAGGAAGAGAGGGACAATGGGGGTGGCAGCATCTGAGAGGCCAGTAGAAAGAAAGGTAGAAAAGAACAAAGATGAGCCCAGTCTCATTCTTCAAATTCCAAGCACAGTTTTCTTAAAATTCATTTAACTAAGTATGTACTAAAGTAACATTAATCACTTTAATTCTTGTGTTGAACTTTTGTCAAAATCTTCATTACTTTATTTTCCACATACTTCCTCCTCAAGACTAGACTTTAAGATCCCAGGGGAAATGGACTCTTAATATACTTTTTGTAATCCCCCTACTTCAAAAGAGAAGAAAGGAAGTACTCAATAAATATTTGATAAATTGTAACTGAAAATCAAATCGCCATGACTAAGTTGGGATTTTATGTAAAAGCCAAACTTGGAAAAGCTTAAACTTCATCTAGAAAGAGGACTGAATGGCCTAGGTATGTCTGCCTCTGAAAGGTAATTATGACAGAATAGAGTCATCTCTAAAGTTGGCAAAAACAAAATTGCCCACTTAGTTTACCACCTTTTGCCAAAGTTATTTCTCGGAAAAGAATCTAATTTTAAATAGATGCCACAGCTAAAGTAAGATCTATTCTCCAACCTTTGCTATATTTTTTTAAAAAAAAAAAAAGCCTTCTTAATTTTAATAACATTCTTACTTATTGGTTTTTAATCAAGATATGCAATCTCATTTTCTATTTTTATACTTTCTATTTTTTACTATCTTCTTTTCTTTTAATCTTATTTTGAAAGCATTCTTGGTGTTTATAATCCCAAAGGAAAGAACACCCTGAAATGCAATGCCTTCTATAATAACCAGGGTTCTCTAAGGTCTAAATTATATAACCCACACTAATAAGATTAACTTACTGTTAAAAATGACTATACTATTACGGTCCCCCTTACTATTTTAAGTATCTACTAAGAAGGGGAAATCCCTTATAATATCCTTGAGTTTGCATTACATGTATCAATAAAAAATAAACTTCAAAATTAACCGTTGTTCTTTGCGCTGGTCAAACTAATCATTTGAAAATCTAAGGGTCATGGCTCTGCCACCTTGGTGTACAGAAAAAATAAGCCTTTTTATGTTTTTCTTTCTGACTCAATGATCGTCACAAGATCATACTGTTAGATGGCTGAAGAAGTGTGGCAGGGTTCTTTTGGGCATTCCTAAAGTGCACAGGAGTGTTGAGTACATGACTTTCTAGGTTGCTCATTTTTTATTGAGGTACAACTTATATACAATAACATGCACATTTCTCAAATGTGGAATTTGATGAGTTTTAGCAAAACTATGCCACTCTATCCCAGTCAAGGCTTAAAATATTTTCTTCACCCAGAAAGTTCCCTCATGCCCCACCATCCCATAGACACCTCCCTACACAGCTTATTATTTTTCTAGTGTAAAAATCTAAGAGTAAAATTGTTAGGTCACAGGATAAATGTATATTTAACTTTATAGGAAATACTGCAAAACTTGCCCAGAATGGTTGTCCCATTTCCTGGGCTCACCAGTGAGGTCTGAGAGTTGCAGGTTGGCAAACCCATTGCATTATCAATCTTTTTTATTCTAGCCATTTAATGGGTATAAAGTGGTATCTCATTGTGGTTGTACTTTGTGTTTCCCTGATTATTAATGATGTTGAGCATTTCCTGTATTATTAGCCATTAGTATATTTTCTTTTGTGAAATGTCTGTCAAATATTTTAACCATTTTTAAAATTGTGTTGTCTTTTTATTATTGTGATCCTGGGTAAAATTTTTGACCTAAATAAAATCAGTTTTTGGCATAACTACTAGCTCTCCCCCATCCTCTCTCCCTTTTCTCTTCCCTTTCTAAGAAGAAATGACTAATCTGAAAAAAACCTGTGCAAGATGTGCATTTACTCACTTATTCTACAGGCATTTTATTGAGCACCTACTGAATGCCAGGAAAGTTAGAAGGGTAAGACACAACCTCTGCTTTTAAAGAGGTTACAATCAAATTCAGGAGAAAAGGGAATAAGTAACTGTGCTGTGAATTTCATGTAAAAAGAGCCATAAGAGATATTAGAGAATCAAGATTATTATTTCTGGTTAGGATAACCAACAAAGGCCTCCTTTAGCGAGGTGATATTTAAGATGGTCTTCAGATGAGGGGTAGAGTGACAACAGATAGAATTATAAGAGAAAGAACAAAAGATAAGTCTAAGGAAAACATAGGATGTGTTCAAAAAAACAAAAAACAAAAAAAGAGAGACTACAAAAGAAAAACTGGCAGTTCCAAAATAGTCACAGGGCTGTACAGCATGGGGAATATAGTCAATAATATTGTAATAACTACGTATGATGTCAGGTGGGTATTAGACATATTGGGAGAATCACTTCATAAGTTATATTAATATCTAACCACTAGGCTGTACGCCTGAAATGAATATAATATAAAGTGTAATTGAGAAAAAAGAAAAGGAAAACATAATTTGGGCTGACGAATAGTGTCTAAAAGTATGTTGTGCTGAAATCATATTGTGAGGAATATGACCTGGCTCAGCAGGTGGGCTGACCCGCTGAAGGGTTACCATGGAAATATCAGTTACGGTTGCATAACATGTGACAGTGTGTGGCTCTCTTCAACTCACCCCCACGCCTTCTTTCCTTCGCCTCTGCCCTCCCTCAGCCCTGACCCTATTAGTCCTGGATGCCTCTGGCCCGGCCCCTGTCTCGGGACTGCTCTAGGCCTCCCGGCTATTTAGCAGGCACTGGACCTCCCTCAGGGGACGGGAAATCGAAATTGAGCCGGAAGATCTAATACCTGGAGTTCCTGGTCTTCCTTTCTGTGTTTGCTGAGCGGAGCCTTCAGAGCAGCTCTCTGGGAGGGAAGGGAACCTCCGAGGGGTGGAAACCAGAGGAGGTCTGTCTGCAAGACTGCTCTGCTCATGGACTGTGAAGTGAAGTACAAAGATAAACAGACTTTGGCAGTGCCCCTCCGGGCACCAGCCAGACTCATGCCAAGGGGCTGAGTTGCCGAGGAGGCAACCAAAGCAGGCTGCCCTTCCTCAGTCACACGTCTTCAGAGACCCAGCAAAGGAGAGGGCCTGAGACCATGTTGTGGCGTCTACGAGAGCTTCGAGGGAGGTCACAGAAGAATCTGAAGAGAAAGAACAATGACCTTTCCAGAATTGTCTGCATGCTGGCTTCTTGCGGGGAGCCAGAAGATGGTCAGTCTAGCCCTGGGAATCTTCAGAGCAGAGAAGTTGGGTTGACAACTCAAGTTAATTGATTGTTAACATCTTTTACTTCCATAGCCACCAATATGAGAAAAACAGTAAGGTTGTTTTTTATAACTACTGAGAACGAGGGGGCTGGCTCTTGGTGGGAGAGATAATGGAGCTATTGCAAAGATCCTCAAAGTCATACAAACCTTTGCAATCCTTCAATTGACTAAAAGTACAACTAGTATCATCCTCAAAACTTTTCTATTTTCAAAAATAGAAGTTCTGCAGAGCACCGGCCTTCTTGTTATCTCTATCTCCATTCACTTCCTTGGTGATCTCATCCCTTTGACTGCATAATGCCTATGCTACCCAAATAGAAATCTCCAATTCAGACAACTCTCCCAAATTCCAGTCTTTATGATACACTGCCTACTTGACAATGCCATTTGGATGTCTAGTAGGCATCTCAAATTTGATCTGTCTGAAACTGAATCCCTGATCATTCCTTCCAAACACGCCTTGCCTGTGGCCTTCCCCACCTCAGGAAATGACAACTCCACCCTTTTAGTTGCAGGCCTGAAATCCTGGAGTCATTCTTAACTTCTCTCTTTCTCTCATACCCTATATCTAAGCCACCAGAAAATCCCATTAGCTCTATCTTTTAAAGTTATACAAACTCCAACCATTTTCAGCATCTCCACTGCTATCACTCTTGTCCAAGGCATCATCCTCTCTATTGTTGGTATCCTTGTTTCCACTTTCTCCTCTTTGGTTTACTTTCGAAGCAATAACCAGATAGATCCTTTTAAAATTAGTTTATGCCATTCCTTTGAAGGCTTATGATCTCACTCTGATGAAAGGACAAAGTACTTTTGATGACCTACAAGACACACATGATATGGCCCCCCATTATCTGACTTCTTCTCACACATTTCCTAAACTCCTCAAACCCCCTCCCCCACTACCACTGTCTCAGGTCCAGCCACCCTGGCCTCCTTGCATGCTCAAACACACCAAGGTGCACTCTCACCTCAGGGCCTTTGCACTGGCTGGTGTCTCTGCTTGCGATGCTCTTTCCCATATATCAGCATGGCTCTCTTGCTCACCTCCTTCAGACCTTTGCTTAACTATCTCCTCAATGAGGCCTTCCTTGACAGCCTCCATCATCTCTAATTATGACCACATTTCTGGGCTCTTCCTTACTTCTCCTCTATAATTCTTTTCCACATGATACTAACAGTTATCAGCTAACATTCTGCAAGTTTTTACTTTTTTTAAATTCTCTCTCTGCTCTATAGTATGTAAGCATGAGAAGAACAGGAATATCTGCATTTTAGTTTACTGCTATAGCCCAGGAATCTAGAATTGCACCTAAGACATAGAAAGCAATGAATCTCTATTGAATGAATGCATATTGTGTTTTTAAATTCTTTTAAACAATTAATTAGATAAGCTCACTGCCTTGAACTTCCAGGTCTTACACCCTTATTTTTAATTTAGTATTAATCATTTGTTAAACTGCCTTTTAAGCCGTAATCTTCTTCCTGCTCTTACTAGTTGTTGCATTTCATCTACCAATTTACAGATGTGGCCACACGTTTGTAATGATCAGCTTCTACACAGTGACCTTCAGAAAACCCACATTCATTACAAGCAAGCGTAACAGACGCTTACATTGCTGCTGAAACACTGGCAAGCCAACTGCTGCTTATTTCATTTGCAATTAAACTCATCACAGGTTAAGGTTAAATAATGAGGACAAAAAAAATGGAAGAAATTGAAATTGTTCTAATGTTTGGAGATGCTACTGTACATAATTGCTTCTGAGGAGCAAGTTGTTCCTCCTGTGACATTAAATATCAGTTGACTCTTCTTTATTTTCTAGCATCATAAAATTGGGCGACCTTTTTGTCTTGTATGTATCCCTATAGGACTCACTCTCTCTAAATTCAGGCCCTGTTAGTTTCATCGGACACTTAACTTGAGATGGTTCCCATGACCTAGACAATTAGACTTCAAAGTGTCTGCCAGGCTAGGCTCCGCTGCATGCTGTTCTGTGAGTAAATACTTGCTAGAGACAGATTCTCATGAAGCTTAGTGCCCATCACGTAATGAACTCTGTGCAAAGTGCCAGAGTCAATAGAGAGAGGGAGGCCCTCCAGCTTGTAGGTTTCCATCCACATGGCTACATTCACAAATTCAAAATCCCTTAACTGCAGATAGCTACTCTCTTCTGTTTTATTCTGAAGATATTATTTTATAAAAGAAGGTACACTAATAAGAAATTCTGGATTCAAAGTGGTCCATAAATTTAGGTGAGTGTGAAAAAATACAGCTTCAGATAAGTTAAAATGACCCTGCCCTGTTGAATTTTAGGATTTCTACAGCTGAGGCTCTTCCTCCATCAATGCCAGAGTTGGCAGACTGTGTAGAGTGGCTCAGTTCTCAGCCAGTATTTGTTCTAAGACAGGGGTGGGCAAACTTTTTGACTCGAGGGCCACAATGGGTTCTTAAACTGGACCGGAGGGCCGGAACAAAAGCATGGATGGAGTGTTTGTGTGAACTAATATAAATTCAAAGTAAACATCATTACATAAAAGGATACAGTCTTTTTTTTCAATAGTTTTATTCATTTCAAACGGGCCGGATCCGGCCCGCAGGCCGTAGTTTGCCCACGGCTGTTCTAAGATCTGCAGTCTTATGTGTTAAATGAAGTAATTAGAAGTTGAAGGTGATGACATATAGTCCAGGGCCTGTTTCCTGAAACAGTTCCCTATTGCTGGAGAAGGAGAGAACTTCCCTGGATCCTTTCAGGATTAATTTGTTCAAAAAGGCAATAATAGGAAAATACTCAACATGCAAAAGTCTTGTGAGGAAAATGAAGGAAAAGCACAGAACATACCAATGACCGCCCTTCAGAAGAGGTGCCACAGGAGGCAGAAGGAAATCCTCAACCTTCTGAAGAAGCGGGTCAGCCAGAAGCAGAAGGAAGCCTTAGATTGGCTGCCTTAGCCTGTCTGGGGATTGAAAGAGGACACTCCCGTTAGGCATTTGAACTCTGAAGAAATGCTAAGAGGAGTCAATGAATTGGAAAGGCTTAGGGAAGAAATAAGAGTAAGAAACAAGTTTGTGGTGATGCATTTGAAGCAACGACATTCACACAGTGATCCTTATCCTGAGTACTTTAGCCTGAAATTTTTTGTTTGTTTGTTTGTTTGTTTTTGTAGGATAGTAAAACCTAACCCCTGCTTTCTTTCTGTTCACATTTTCTGAGGTAGCTTTTACCTTCATTTTACTTTTAATCATCTGGTGGAATTTTGTTTTAGGTAGTTTCCTTGTTACCAAAATTTTGTATTTTGACTCGTTCTCCAGGTCTGTTTTTCAATTGGGAAATCTTACCCAAATGCATAAAAATATGTCTATTCCAGAGTGCCCTTGGTGGTCCCTCAGATCTGTCTCTTGCTTCAACAGTATTTGAATGGAACAGACTGAGGGACGCCAACCCAGCCTTCGGCCACCCTTGGGAACCACCTCAGCCATCCTCAGCCTCTGAGACCAGGCAACACCATTTTGTTTTGTTTTTTCTACTTTAACTCCTTATTGCCGAACAACCATGAGCTCCCAAATTCGTCAGAATCATTTCCCAAGGTGGAGGCTGCCGTCAACAGCCTGGTCACCCAGCATCTGCGGGCCTCCCACACCTACCTCTCCCTGGGCTTCCATTTCCACCATGGCGATGCTGCCCTGGAGGGCCTGGGCCACATCTTCCACAAGTTGGTGGAGCAGAAGCACGAGGAGCCCAGCTTCTCTTAAAGACGCAAAACCAGCTCGGTGGCCGCATTCTCTTCCAAGCCTTCCCAGGATGAGTAGGGTAAAACCCAGGACACCATGGAAGCTCCGTAGTCATGGAGAAGAACCTGAACTAGGCCCCTGTGGGTCTGCATGCCCTGTGTTCTGCCCACGCAGACGCCCATCTCAGCAGCTTCCTGGAGAAACACTTCCTGGATGAGCAGGTGAAACTCATCAAGAAGATGAGTGACACCTGACTCACCTCTACAGGCTGGGCTGGGTAAACGTCTCTTCAAAGGCTCACCCTCAAGCACAACTAGGAGCCTTTAGAGCCCAGAGCCTTTGAGGGGTCCCTCTGCATCTCCCTGGTGTCTGGTTTTTGCCTGAGCCTCTCCCTGAAATTACTAGTCATTCTTTTAACCACCCTGGAGCCTTCTCCCTTGTATTGGGCCAAATGGAAACAATAAAGCTTTTTTCAGCAAATAATAATAATAATAACAAAATTATTATTCCATATTTTAAAGTAAAACATAGCAAGTTACAAAGCAGCATGTTTAGTAACAGCTCACATATATAGGGTAAAAGTTTGTGTGTGTGTACGTGTGTGGATACATACACACATCAAAAACTGTGCTTATTTCTATGTGATGTGCATTTTATTTTTGCTTATATGTATTTTTAATGAACACATGTCACAGATAGACTGAAATTTTTTAATAAGTAAAAGAATAAATAATTTGCAACCAGCTTATAAGGGCAATGGGGGCACCTAAACTCCTTTTATAAAATTTTTTGATTAAGGTATTACAAATGTGTCTTTATCCTCCCATTGTCCCCTCATCACCCCAGTCTTGCCCTCACCCCCACCCCCTATTGTCTGTGCCCATCCCTTACGCTTATATGCATGCATACAAGTCCTTTGGTTGATCTCTCCCCCTTACCTCCACCCTCCCCTACCTTCCCTCTGAGGTTTGAGCATCTGATCAATGCTTCTCTGTCTCTAGATCTGTTTTTGTTCATTGGTTTATGTTGTTCACACAGTGAGTAAGATCATGTGAAATTTATCTTTCTCTGACTGACTTATTTCACTTAGCATAATGCTCTCCAGCTCCATCCACGCTGTTGTAAATGGTAGGAGTTCCTTCCTTTTTACAGCAGCATAGTATTCCATTGTGTAGATGTGCCAAAGTTTTTTAATCCATTCATCTGCTGATGGGCACTTAGGCTGATTCCAAATCTTAGCTATGGTAAATTGTGCTGCTATGAACATAGGGGTGCATATATCCTTTCTGATTGGTGTTTCTGGTTTCTTGGGATATATTCCTAGAAGTGGGATCACTGGGTCAAATGGAAGTTCCACTTTTAGTTTTTTGAGGAAACTCCATACCATTCTCCACAGTGGCTGCACCAGCAGTCTGCATTCTCACCAGCAGTGCACGAGTGTTCCTTTTTCTCCACATCTTCGCCAACATTTGTCATTTGTTGATTTGTTGATGATAGCCATTCTGACAGGTGTGAGATGGTACCTCATTGTTTTGATTTGCATCTCTTGGATGATTAGTGACTTTGAGCATGTTTTCATATGTCTCTTGGCCTTCTGTGTGTTCTCTTTCAAAAAGTATCTATTTAGCTCCGTTGCCCATTTTTTGATTGGGTTGTTTGTCTTCCTTTTGTTAGGTTGCATGAGTTCCCTGTAAATGTTAAAGATTAAACCCTTATCGGAGATATCATTGGCAAATATGTTCTCCCATGCAGTGGGTTTTCTTGTTGATAGTTTCTTTTGCTGTGCAGAAGCTTTTTATTTTGATATAGTCCCATTTGTTTATTTTCCCTTTAGTTTCCATTGCCCTAGGAGCTGTGTCGGTGAAGATATTGCTTCAGCGTATATCTGAGATCTTGCTGCCTGTGGATTCCTCTAATATTTTTATGGTTTCCCGTCTTACGTTTAAGTCCTTTATCCATTTTATTTTTGTGTATGGTGTAAGTTGGTGGTCTAGTTTCATTTTTTTGCATGTGTCTGACCAAGTTACCCAGCACCATTTATTGAAGAGGCTGTCTTGACTCCATTGTATGTTCTTGCCTCCTTTGTCAAATATAATTAAGCAGAGTGGTTTGGGTCGATTTTGGGGTTCTCTATTCTATTCCATTGGTCTATATGTCTGTTCGTGTGCCAGTACCAGGCAGTTTTGAGAACAATGGCTTTGTAATACTTCTTGATATCTGGTATTGAGATCCCTCCTACTTTGTTCTTCTTTCTCAGGATCACTGCAGCTATTTGGGTTTTTTTTTTTTTATTCCAGATGAATTTTTGGAGAGTTTTTTCTAGATCTGTGAAATATGCCATTGGTATTTTAATGGGGAGTGCATTGAATTTATAGATTGCTTTGGGTAGTATGGACATTTTAATGATGTTGATTCTACCAATTCATTAATACAGTATGTTCTTCCATCTGTTTATGTCTTCCTCTATCTCTTTTTTCAACGTGTTGTAGTTTTCTGAGTACAGGTCTTTTACCTCCTTAGTTAAGTTTATTCCTAGGTATCTTACTTTTTTTGTGCAATGGTAAATGGGATTGTTTTTGTAATTTCTCTTTCTGTAAGTTCACTATTGGTGGATAAAAATGCCATTGATTTCTTGGCATTAATTTTGCATCCTGCTACATTGCCAAATTCGTTTATTAAGTCTAATAATTTTTTGATGGAGTCTTTAGGGTTTTCTATGTACAATATCATGTCATCTGCGAATAATGACAATTTTACTTCTTCTCTTCCAATTTGGATGCCTTTTATTTCTTCTCCTAAACTCTTGATTTCTTCTCTAAACTATCTACACCAGCCGTGGGCAAACTACGGCCTGCGGGCCGGATCCGGCCCGTTCGGCTGTTCTATCTGGCCCGCGGAGCTGAAAGAGTGGAGGGTTCTCTTGCTCTCCCCTCCGCTCCTTCACCAGCAGCAGTGTTAACATGGCAACGTCGGGAAACACGGCCGCAGCTCCTTCTTCTGAGTCCAGTTTAAGAACCCATTGTGGCCCTCAAGTCAAAAAGTTTGCCCACCCCTGATCTACACTAATAAAAGAGAAACATGCAAATTGGTGTCACTCTTCTATGCCCACCAGCCAATCAGGATGAATATGCAAATTAACCCAACAAAGATGGAGGTTAATTTCATATGCAGGCGCAGAGTGAAGACTGAAGGCTCCGGCCCGAGCAAAGACTGAAGACTGAAGATGAGTGAAGACTGAAGAGGCTTGGTTTCTCCTCTGCGGCCAAGGGAAGGCCTGGGTCCTGGTTGCCCGAGGAAAACCGGTGCCGGCAGCCAGGGGAAGGAAGGCCTATTGCACGAATCTCTTTGTGCAACGGGCCTCTGGTCCTATATAATAAAAGCCTAATATGCAAATCGACCAAACAGTGGAACAACCGGTAGAACAACCAGTTGCTTTGACATGTACTGACCACCAGGAGGCAGACAATCAATGCAGGAGCTGCCCCCAGCCCACAGGCCCCAAGACAGCCAAGGCGGGTACCAGCAGGGGCCCCCTGATCACCCCACTGGTCACCCCACAGACCGGCCCTGATCACCAGCCGGGCTTAGGGACCCTACCCATGCATGAATTTTATGCACTGGGCCTCTAGTTAAAATATAAACCTGCATATCTTAGCCAGAGAAATAAAACTGGTAATTATTACAGAAAATAAAGTCAAAGATAGTGCATTCAGCTTAACCTTTTATTTCCTCTGCCTCCTGAAATCTTCCTAAAAAGATGGAAAATGAAATTTTGATCCCCAGTTGAGATGTGTACATGAGGCAAGCGTAATGTTTCTCTCTCTCTCTCTCTCATCTCATGAATTCACCATGCAACTGGTATGACTCCTAAGTTCTGCATCTTCAGGAGATTTTCATGATATTGGTGTTGATCCATATCATTGAGCAGCTCATTAAACCCAAAACCCCATTCCCCACAGAGACTGAGAGTAATTTCAGCCCCGTTGAGCCTGTTCAAATATATTTATCTTGCCTCTTGAAACCCTCTAGTAGCTACAGGTATAGATTTCCAGAGTAGAATTGATGTCTGTCCCTGACTCCAAAAGTTTATATATATTGTGATGGATAAAATATAATGTCTGCTAAACAGTTATTGTATTGATGGATACCGGAGTTCCAAGCAATAAAAATGGGAGACCCTTGTCACCTATCACTTAGAAGCCTACTATCCTTTCTTAGACCAGTGGCTGTATATAAAGAACTCAGAGTGTATATTCAGTAACAGAAAGCAGCCTGTGAATTTTACATTAATCCTGGGCTTCTTTGACTTTCTGGGCAACAGTTAGAGGCTCTGGATGCTCACTACCTCTCTTTATGACTCTGTTTTCTCCTCCTCCCGCCCCCAGGGACGTCTCTTATACCAGTGTTACTGCCCTGCCTTCCAAAGGCCTGGAGCACCTCAAGGAACTGATAGCAAGAAACACTTGGACTCTAAAGAAACTTCCAATTTCCTTGAGTTTCCTCCACCTCACACGGGCTGACCTTTCTTATCCAAGCCACTGCTGTGCTTTTAATAATCAGAAGAAAATCAGAGGGTAAGTGACAGGTGTCTGGGATAAGCAACAAAAGGCCTTGGGAAAAGTTGTATTAATTTCTGGGTCTGAAGAAGAAGCTTTGTGGTTTGAAAACCATGTGGAAAGAATTGGAAATATCCACAAGAAACATGAAATCCATGGGACACAATGACGCAGACTCAACGTGGCTACAGATGAGAAATAAAGCCAAGGTCAATGGAGCACAGCAGGGGAGGGGAGACTAGGAGATGACATGAGAGAGAGAGAGGAATGACCAGATCATGTAGAAATCTTTTCAAGATTAGATTGCATGGCCTCCAGATGCAACATGCATTAGATGCTGCAATTCCGAGGACAAACTTAGAAACACAAGTAATTGTGTTACCTGGTCAATTAGGGCTTTGCAAAGGTCACAGCTTACTGGTTACATATGTGGGGGCTTTGGAATCAGCTGGGTTTGTACCCCATCTCTGCCACTTCCTAACTGTGTTATCTCAGCCTACTTAACCTCCCTGAGCCTCTGTGAATGAAGATCATAATGCTATCACTCAAAAAGGTTTTGAGGCTGAAGCCGGTTTGGCTCTGTGGATAGAGCATCGGCCTGTGGACTGAAAGGTCCCAGGTTCGATTCCGGTAAAGGGCATGTACCTTGGTTGCGGGCACATCCCCAGTAGGAGATGTGCAAGAGGCAGCTGATGGATGTTTCTAACTCTCTATCTCTCTCCCTTCCTCTCTGTAAAAAATCAATAAAATATATTTTTTTAAAAAAGGTTTTGAGAAGATTACATGAGAAACTGAATAAAAAACACCTATCACAATAACCTGGAATATTATAAGCTCTCAATGTGTATTATTTTATGATCAGCCAGCAAAGGAGGGATGGTCTTTTTTTTTTTTTAATTGATGTCAGAGAAGAAGGGAGAGTGAGAAAGATAGAAACATCACTGATGAGAGATAATCATTGATCAGCTGCCTGCTGCACACCTCCCACTGGGAATCGAGCCCACAACCCAGGCATGTGCCCTGATTGGTAACTGAACCCGTGACCTCCTGGTCCATAGGTTGACACTAACCACTGAACCACTGGCCAGGAGAGGGATGGCCTTTTTCTCTCCATGCTTTCTCTGAATCTTGTCCTCACCTACACTTTTACTCTGCATTATTTCCCCCTTCGTGTCTCATGCAATCCCATTTTCCTAACACTGCCGTCATTTATTAGTATAGTGTGTTCTCTGTCTCTAAATAATATCCACTGGTTGACATTCTGCATTCATACTTGCATTGGAAAATAATTCAGGATCTAGTAGTGGGCAGAAGCAAATGGGTAAGTTGAGCAGCTGTGCAAAGGTCAATGGCGGGCATAACATCTACAGAAAACTAGGAGTGAGGTATGGGGGAGCTGATAGCAGGCTCTATACTGATGCCATGTGGCCCAGAGTAGCAAAGGACCAGGGATGGGTGGGAGGTTAATGAACTGCATAAGGGCAGGGTCCAGATTTCCCGTTAACCTCCAAACAGGTTGGAATAGGCATCCCATTGGCATTTTAACCTAAGAGATGAATCAACATCTGCCCAGCAAGTTAAAGAATCTCTTTTGATGTCAGTCTGATAGGTTAACAATAAACTAAGTCTTACTCGACGAGCATGCCTGCATGATACTGTCCATTTACTCATTTGTTCAGTGAATAGGACAGGCAAGAATATTTTATTTACATTCCAGTAGGGGAAGTCAGAAAATAAACAAGCAAACAAGTAAGATATCAGATAATTCTATGAAGGAAATAAACACAAGGGTAGGAAAATTTATCTAAGATCAGGACAGCTGGGCCATCGTGGCTCAGTGGTTGAGCATTGACTTAGGAACCAGGAGGCCAGGGTTCCATTCTCTCATCATTGATGTTTCTATCTCTCTCTCCCTCTCCCTTCTTCTCTGAAATCAATAAAAATATATTTTAAACATAAATTAAAAAAAATAAAGAGATCAGGGACAAAAGGACAGTTGAGTTTAAAACTGAATAATGAGTAGAAACAGTCGTGAGTTTTCAGGCAAAGAGAACATGGTGTTCTAAAGCTCTGAATAGGAATAATAACGATAACCGACACATATACAGCACCAACCATGTTCCAGGTGCTGTATAAGAGCTTTAAAAATATATTAAATAGATAATTTCATGATTCTGTTTTTAAAATAGGATAAACCAAGTTTCATAGACCTTCCCAAGGTAAAACAGCTAGTAAATAGAGAAGCCAGGTCCTAACCTAGGCAGACTGGCTCCCACACCCATGCTTTTGCTCTCACTAATGGTCTTGAACTGGTTGCAGAGGAGATATAAGGGTCAGTTCATGGAGCATAGTTTTTGAAGGGTAATAGGAAATGACGTAGGAGAGGTGGACCTAACCAGGTCATGTAGAATCTTTTTGCTACATGTTGTGGGGCCCATTAGTGGGTTTTCAGCAAGCGGTGACTTATTTCTGTTGCCTTGCAGAATCCTTGACTCCTTAATGTGTAATGAGAGCAGTATTCAGAGCCTGCGTCAGAGAAGATCTGTTAATGCTTTGAATGGCCCCTTTTATCAGGAATATGAAGAAGATCCAGGTGACCACAGTGCTGGCTACAGGGAAAACAAGTTCCAGAATTCCCACTCTCATTATTATGTCTTCTTTGAAGAGCAAGAAGATGAGATCATTGGGTTTGGCCAGAAGCTCAAAAACCCACAGGAAGAGACCCTACAGGCCTTTGATAACCATTATGACTACATAGTGTGTGGGGGCAATGAATACATGGTGTGTACCCCCAAGTCAGATGAGTTCAACCCCTGTGAAGACATAATGGGCTACAAATTCCTGAGAATCGTGGTGTGGTTTGTTAGTCTGCTGGCTCTCTTGGGCAATGTCTTCGTCCTGGTCATCCTCCTCACCAGCCACTACAAACTGACCGTCCCGCGCTTTCTCATGTGCAACTTGGCCTTTGCAGATTTCTGCATGGGGATGTATCTACTCCTCATTGCCTCCGTAGACCTCTACACTCAATCTGAGTACTACAACCACGCCATCGACTGGCAGACAGGCCCCGGCTGCAACACGGCTGGTTTCTTCACCGTCTTTGCTAGTGAGTTGTCAGTGTATACACTGACAGTCATCACCCTGGAGCGCTGGTATGCCATCACCTTCGCCATGCGCCTGGACCGGAAAATCCGCCTCAGGCATGCATATGCCATCATGGTTGGGGGCTGGGTTTGCTGCTTCCTGCTGGCCCTGCTCCCTTTGGTGGGAATAAGCAGCTATGCCAAAGTCAGCATCTGCCTGCCCATGGACACCGAGACCCCTCTTGCCCTGGCATACATTATCCTTGTCCTGCTGCTCAACATAGTTGCCTTTATCATCGTTTGCTTCTGTTACGTGAAGATCTACATCACAGTCCGAAATCCCCAGTACAACCCAGGGGACAAAGACACCAAAATTGCCAAAAGGATGGCTGTCTTGATCTTCACTGACTTTATGTGCATGGCCCCCATCTCATTTTATGCTCTGTCAGCTCTTATGAACAAGCCTCTTATCACGGTTACCAACTCCAAAATCTTACTGGTTCTCTTTTATCCACTTAACTCCTGTGCCAATCCATTCCTCTACGCTATTTTCACCAAGACCTTCCAGCGGGACGTATTTATCCTACTCAGTAAGTTTGGCATCTGTAAACGCCAGGCTCAGGCATACCGGGGCCAGAGGGTTTCTCCAAAGAACAGGACTGATATTCAGGTCCAAAAGGGCACCCAAGACACGAGGCAAAGTCTCCCCAACATACAGGAGGACTATGAACTGCTTGAAAAGTCTCATCTCACCCCAAATAAGCAGGGCCAAATCTCAAAAGAATATAAGCAAACAGTTTTGTAAGCTGACCCTATACTACTCACAGTGTTAAGGGGACTTATAAAACGGCTGGTTTCTTGAACATGAATTCTTGACACACACAAGCCAGCTTACCTAGCTATTGTGCAGGTGACATTTCATGGGGCAAGAGTTCATCTCCTGAGAGGAGCTAGCATTAAACTAATCATCCCTCCCCCACCCCCACCCCCACCCCCACCCTCTCCCCACCCCCCATACACACACAAGAAGGAAGAAAGGCTACCAGTATATCCAAACCCCCGGTGATATCAAAACAATCTATACTTTCTGGAAGGCTTGTTTGATGCTAAATGCAGGGATGACATTGTGTAAGATGCTCCACAAACATCAACTCATCCGTTTCAACACTGAGCTTCTCACTTTTATACAGCATTTCATACTAAAGATTCAACAGATGGCAAAAGGATGAACTTGGTTGGCAATCACAAAATCAGCCACATGTTGGCTCAGCCCAACTTCATGTTTCCTGATATAGCCAGAGGGAGTTTGAGTTCCTTGAAAGTGAGAAGTCAAACAGGACATCACACAAGAAATGGCTATTATGAGACATGAAGGAGGGGGAAGGCTTAGCTTTGTTTTTTCAGACTCTGAAACGATTAATCATCTCTTCACCAGGTCCTACCTGATGTAACCCAACTGTTATGTGTTGCCCAGAAAAACTGGCAGGATTTCAGCTTAGGTGGCCAGGCAAACTAAAAATTGCTCTTCTTGGCTAGGCTCATAGCCTAAAAGACGTGAACTTAATAAATATTTCTAAGTAGCAACAAGTAGGAATTATGAGCAGAGAACACTAAATCGCCCATTGATTAATAAAGCAGACTGGACACCAGGTTACTGTTGAACCTCAGGCAAAGCATGTGGTCTCAGAAGTCTGTAGAAATGAAGGAGCTTGGTGGCCTCTTCCAGTTTTAAAACTCTATGTACATCCCTGTCCTTCAAAACCTGTTTCCATGACAAAGAGAAAGAGAAATATAAGAAAGAAGATTCTGTTTTTCCTATCTTTAGGGATGCCATCGCTTCTCTTTGGAGCCTAGACATATAACACAGGAAATATTTTGTTTATTTCATATTTGGTTACGAAACAAATATTTGTTTCATTTTTGGTTTGTACCAATAATTCTACTGAGTGACCATACGGGGGTGGATCTGAGTCATTCATCCAATTATTAGACTTACAGCTATAATTATCAGGCCAAAACAGATTGCATTCATATAATAGAAAAAAATAGTTGTGCAAATTTTGATTATTTAGAGTTACTGTTTCACTGTGCAAATTCACTTGAAAACATTTAACTTGTCTTCAGGGCTGGTTTCTTTACTTAGCTGTTTCCAACTCACAATACAGTCCTAAAGCTATCAAGAGAAGTTTCTTCTCCTAGAAAGTACCAGCACTTTCCAACCCTGTTGATCACTGTACATGAAATGCTATTCCCCAGCAGTGCTTCCTTACTTAAAATGGTCAAGATCTTCATCTGTAGAGGTACTCTCCAAGTTATCTGTCAACACAGCCCCTTAATTTCTTCCCAAGCAGAGATGCATTTGGTTCTCAGTACTCATGAACCACCCATGAGTTAAAAACACACCATGAATTAAAAGATTTTGCTGTTTTAAGTTTGTGGAATAGGGTCGGTGGGCCCAATGGCCCCCAGAGGTGATCCACTGATTCCCCTGGAATCTCTCCATAGCCATACCCATTTCTGATCATCCCTGTAACTTGGATGTCTTAATAGAAATATCATACACACCTAAAATCATGACTTGTCCACCAGTTCACTTGTTACTAGTGAAATTAAACAAATGTGTTACCTTTTAGCAAGTGGTTTCTCACTTGTGACGTTTTGAAATATCATATTCTGATAAATAATGTGTTTTATCTTGAGTAGTTGAAATAATACTTTGATAACAGTCCTAGAAAAGTAACTTCAACAGAATGTTTACTAAAATTTGCATTCACAACATAAAATAAAATTTCCTCCTGGGAAATGACTATTTTGGGTCCTAGAGTATTGATTTTTATAATTTGTGAACTTCTTTTTTTTTAATATATTTTATTGATTTTTTACAGAGAGGAAGGGAGAGAGATAGAGAGTTAGAAACATCGATGAGAGAGACATCGATCAGCCACCTCCTGCACATCTCCCACTGGGGATGTGCCAGCAACCCAGGTACATGCCCTTGACCGGAATCGAACCTGGGACCTTTCAGTCCACAGGCTGATGCTCTGTCCACTGAGCCAAACCGGTTTCGGCATGAACTTCTTTTAAGGTTACCATTATATGTGTTAAAACTAAAAACAGGAAGCCCTGGCCAGGTGTCTCAGTTGGTTGGAGCATTGTCCCAACAATAAAAGTTGTGGGTTTGATTTCCAGTCAGGGCACATACCTAGGTTGTGTGTACATATGAGAGGCAACCAATCAATGTTTCTCTCTCACATTGAAGTTTCTCTCCCCCCACCTCCTCTCTCTCTGAAAATCAATAAAACCATATTCTCAAATAAGGATTAAAAACAGGAAGAAAACAATTGGTACATTTACTAATAAATCCATATAAATAATCAACTATCAACAACTTCAGTATAACATCGTATCCTTATTTTAAATGCTCTTTATGTGAAACAACTCATAATATATTATGATACTTTGATGGCAGTGATGGCTAAGGGAAAAAATATGGTAAGTATTAACCCTAGGAATATAAATAGCACACAATCCTATCTAATAATAGACAAACATGGTAATTGACCATACCTTCGCTACTCTTCCCATTGGCTAATCAGCATGATATGCAAATTAACCGCCAACAAAGATGGCGGCTAATTTGCATACTGCAGACAGGGCAGGACAGCACAAACTGGTGTGAGCCGCCATCCAGGCTCCTGTGTGCGACCCCAGAAGCTGCCTGCCTGCCGCCTGGGACCCGGATCCGGGTCCCAGACCACAGGCCGGTGCCCGTGTGCAGCCGCAGAAGCCGCCTGCCTGCCGCATCCCACCATGATCCACTGAGTTATGAGGCCAGAGAGCAAGGAGAACTTCCGCCCCTGAATCAAAGTGGGGAGCGGAGGACACAGCCTCCCCTCCTAAAGTCGCCAAAGGACAGGACCTAACCTAAGCCACACCCTCTGAGACAGCCGGGCAGGCACCACTGACCCGCCCTGCAGGCCGGGTCCCCCTCCTTCTTCCCCTGTCCCTGCACAGCTCCCATAGCCCCCTGCTGGCTGAGTCAGGCACAACAGGTTTGCAGCCACAGGGGAGATTTAGCAGCTAATGAAAAATGTGAGAACAAACAAATGAAGCAGCTACTGCAGTGGGGAAAAGATGTTCATCAAATTCTTTGTCTCTGAGAAACTGAGGCAGCCAGCACAGCCCCTGCACAGGATGAGGCTTCTGCTTCTAAAGAAACGTACTGGGGTTAGAGGTGAGAGGGCGCTGCCTTTCCCCTCTCAGAGCTCTCGGAGGAGTCTGTGCTCCCTCTCCTGGTATTCTTAACACCCAGAGACCCCTCCCCAGTCCAGGCAGGAATGTTCCACGCTGACCGCCTCCAGAAAGCAGAGAACAAAGAGGCACTTCTTGACTTCAAGCCTCTAAACCAGTGGTTCTCAACCTTGACTGTACATTAGAATCACCTGGGAATCTTTTTAAAATCCTGATTTCTGGGCCTCATCCTCCGGAAATTCTGTTTTTTTGGGGTGAGGCCACAACATTAGTAACAAAGAAACAGAATTTCCGGAGGATGAGGCCCAGAAATCAGGATTTTAAAAAGATTCCCAGGTGATTCTAATGTGCAGCCAAGGTTGAGAACCACTGCTCTAAACAGATTTGACCACTGTGGGCAAAGACCTGCAGCTGAGAGGGGACAGGTGCTGGGTGTCGAGGTCCAGAGTGTGGAAGACCTCCTGGGGGAGCAGTGGATCTGGAAGCCTGTGTGCTGGGTCAGAGACACTCCTGCCTCCCACCCTCCCCTGCCCTGCACATAGATGTGCCTGAACTGGGGTGAGGAGGAGAAGGAGAACTAGAGGGAAAGAACACTGAGTGTTTGTTGGTGGCCAAGTAAAAAGGACTGTGACCCGACCCTCCCGCTGAGTCACTCCCTAAGGCAGCAGGAGACGGAGGTCTGAGAGCAGCCACACAGCCTGTGGCCGTGACCCAGACACCAAGATGGTGTCCGTGCAACGGGGCTGAGGAGGTGTCAGAGGACCTCACCCCAGAAAACCCAGTAGCTCTTTGTGTGAGAGAGAGAAGGTGGCAGGGAGGGAGGGAGAGAGCAAATTGGACTCAAGAGGCCTCAAGGCCCAGATGAGGAGAATATACCAGGGATCAGCATGGACTTGAGCTCTGAGGTGAGGGTCAGGGGCAGCTGGGTGGGGGCCAGCCCAGACAGAAGACTGAGGTCCAGATATCCTTGACCCTGCTCGGTTCTTTGGCACCTCTGCCTGAGATATAAACTGTCTGACATGGAAGTACAACTCCGGAGAAGGAGGTGGGGAACCTAAGTTAAATAATATTTTGTTTTTGTTTTTTCACTTGGCAGAATGGGGGCTAAAGTTGAAGTTAGGTTTGGTTACTAAACAATAAAGAAAGCAACATTTCTTGCATACCCGACTGTGTGGTCTGAGTTTGCTGCTGCCTATAAACTGAGAAAAAGTTGTAAAATGAAGGACTAATCTCTAGGGTTTAGGTCAGACCAAGGAGTAGTGCCACTCAGCCAGAAGCTGGCTCATGGCTGGCCAGTGCAGAGGTGGTGGCAGGAGCCTCTCCCACCTCCGTGGCAGCACTAAGAATGTCCAACTAACAGTTTAGGCCCGACCCTTGGGGACCTAAGCCTTTAGTCGGACATCCTCTGAGGGCTCCCTGGCTGCCAGAAGGATGTCTGACTGAAAGCTTAGGCCTGATCCCCCGGGGAGTGGGCCTCAGTCAACAGGTGGACATCCCCAAGGGGTCCTGGACTGCAAATGGGCACAGGCTGGGCTGAGGGACTCCGCCCCCCAGTGCACAAATTTTTGTGCACCGGGCCTCTAGTGAAGATAATAAATCTATAAGACTTGGAAAGAGTTCACTTTATCTAGTGACTTTTAACTATTTGAAAATAGACTCAAATCAGTGAGGACAAAAGACAAGTTCTTGTCCTAAAGTTTTTATGTTGCTCAAGAGTGTCTCTCAAAATACTCTCAAAGTAGGCATGGCTCAGTGGTTGAATGTCAACCTATGAACCAGGCGGTCACGGTTCAATTTCTGGTCAGGGCACATGCCTGGGTTGTGGGCTCGATCCCCAGTATGGGGCGTGCAGGAGGCAGCCAATCAATGATTCTCTCTCATCATTGATGTTTCTATCTCTCTCTCCCTCTCCCTTCCTCTCTGAAATCAATAAAAAATATATATTTTAAATAAAGAAACTGGTCTTTTAAAACCGGGAATGATTGGTATAGATAGAGCTAAGTTCCTGGTCTGTGGCAGAGGACAAGGCAAGAAAACCAACCCATTTTCCATTTCCTGCTTTCACATCACAAAATGAAGCCTGGACATTGACACAGAGGCATCGTCACTGCCCCCTGTCAGGGAAAGGCGTGTTGGGGAAGAAGACAGAAAACATCTGCTCACTTTAACCATCCTCAATCTCATTCAAAATATAAATGAACCACAATTACCAGACTACACTCAAAAGTTTCTCAGCAAGGGCCATATTAAATAGATGAGGTAAAGGTTTGAGAAAAACAAGACTAGTATGGTGTCATCAGTGTTCTTTTTCCTTTTTTTAAGCAAATCCCAGGCTTAATTTTCATTACATTCCACCTAAGTTCCCCAGACAGTATGGGGAAAGGCTTCTGGAATGATAGAGGACAAATTTAGATGTCAATCTGGATGCTATTGGCAAGTGATTTGTGGGTCTGTGGGAATATGGGACTCCTAGGATTTGTTATTAATAACAAATAGAACCATTTCACTATCTAGGCCCAGATATTTCTCAAAATGCTCTTTAAGCACTCTGACAGAAGAATGAGGAGAAGTAGTAATAGCTTCAACAAATGTTGGAGAAATGAGATACCCTGACCAACTGATGCCACTGTCCAGATGAAAGAGGAGATGGCTGACATCACACCTGTTTTCACCATCTGCAGGCCAGTGTGGAGAGAGGGAAAAAGTGAGCACACAACTCTGGCACTCAGAGGTCCTCCCAGACATCCAAGTTGCTCCTTGATGTCATTTTAATTAGTGCAGCTGAGCGCAGTCATGGCGAACCTTTTGAGCTCAGTGTGTCAGCATTTTGAAAAACCCTAACTTAACTCTGGTGCCATGTCACATACAGAAATTTTTTGATATTTGCAACCATAAGAAAACAAAGGCTTATATTTTTGATATTTATTTTATATATTTAAATGCCTTTTAACAAATAAAAATCAACCAAAAAAATGAGTTTGCGTGTCACCTCTGACACACGTGTCATAGGTTCGCCATCACTGCACTAGAGGGAGCATTACTTGGAGGAATTAGAGTATTTTCTTCTGCTTCTTTAACTCTTTGACCACCTGGCCTACAGGGTACCCGTGAGTTGCCTCCAAACCAAATCACCCTGCAGCCACACTCTATCTACCATCTGGAAGACACTCAACTTACACCAACCATTCCATCCTAACTTAATTCCAATATCCTCTCTAACCATTCATGCTATTCTACCCCTCTCTGAATCCTAAAAATGACACATGTATGCCCTTCATGCCACCATTCAAAAGGGGAGAGGGGTCAGTGATGGTTGATGCTGCATTTAGGATATATTCAGAACCTTCTCAAGAATCACCTTCATAGACTGGCAATAGAAACAGAAGGGCAGAGTATAGTAGCAGGAATGGTTGAATGTCTCAGAGTACAGATGATAATTATATATGATGAGAAATAAACCTGTGGCTGGTGCTTCTTATCATATATCCCAGATAGCTGAAAAGGAAATGCAGAGGCTAATAATTTCATACTTATATGGGTGCCTCTTGGAGCAATGAGTATTGTCCACCATGTCCAGGGAAGGATTCTTTAATTTTTGCTATGTTAATAACAACCACAACAAAATCAATGGTTCAAGGAAATGTCCAGAAGCATCTAATCCACCTACTTGCTTTAAGATTTTTGTTAAATCCTCACATGAGGATATGTTTATTGATTTTTAGAGAGAGGAAGGGGGGAGAGAGAAAGAGAGAGAGAAAGGAAGAGAGAGAGAGAGAGAGAGAGAGAGAGAGAGAGAGAGAGAGATCAATTGGTTGTCTCTTGTATGCATCCCAACCAGGGACCAAACCTGCAACCTGGGTATGTGCTCTGACCAGAAATTGAACCCATGACCTTTCAATATACTGTATTATGTTCCAACTGAGCCATACCAGCCAAGATTTAGGTTTTATTGAATGAACCTCCTCAAACGTGAGGCAATCCTCAGCGTTGTCTTATACAAAGTACTCTTATGTATTAAGAAATGTTCTAATTTAAATGATAATTAATTGAAAGACAAAGCTCAGTTTGTCCATTTATTCAAAGACTGAGTTTAGGGAGACACTAACAGGCTGGAAAATTCAATTATCAAATGTTGGTCTTAATTCCACAGAGATGTTTAGAAACTTCTTTTGAAATATCTCAGCTAGAACCCAATAACTATTTCTGTTACTTTGGCTTTCCAATTACAAAGCCCTCTGAGAGCTGTCAACTAAGTGCTAAGTGGAAACTTGGAATCTGACAACTGATTTGTTTTCTAGTAGATTGTATTTTTCTGACTGTGAAGTAACTAAGCAGGGGGAGAGGGGGACAAAGTGAAGAAATTGGTATTGGCTTTAACATATAGAAACATTTTTTAAGGGAAGAATTATCATCACTTTGTTGATAATAAAATTACTGGTAAATAAGGCTAATGATGATAGTTCTATGGTCAGTGAAATAATATCAAATGCTTCTGTTATAAGAAAATTTAATAAAGAGGAAAATTAGGCATCAGCTCAGCTTCTTTTTAAAAAATTATGTTAGTTTGTTTTAGAGAGAGAGGTAGGGAGAGAAACATCAACCTGTTGCTCCACCCATCTATGTACCCACTGGTCAACTCTTACATGTGCTCTCCCCTCCCCCTCCAACCCTCCCCCCCACCCCCCCACCCCGGGTATAAGCTCAGCTTTTTAAAAAGAATTGGGTCATACAATTTATCACAAAAGAAAAAGTTCTTCTAAATTCTAAAGTGGCAAATAAAATTGTTCAATTAAACATCAAAAAGTTTTATAGGTAGTTATTCTAACAAAATTAGAGTTTTTATGTTATCTGTATATTATAAACCTTGGAAAATTATAGACAAGGATGCCAATTTCCTAATAAGTGGAGTTTAGACTTTCCTCCTTAAGTTACTGTAAAATAATAAAGTTACCATACTTGGGTTCTCCTCTGTTGGTACTCTGATCAACATAGAAACATTACATTGTTTTTCCCATGTTTTTTTTTAAAAAAATCTCCTCTTGACTCCACTTCTTCCCCATCATTTCTTTGGCTCCTTTGTCACAAAATTAGGAAAAAAAGTGTTGCCTTTACGCACTACTACAAATTACGTCCCTCCCATTCTCATTTAAATCCACTCTAACCTGGTTTTCCATCCCACAGCTCCATGGAAAGCAATCTCATTATGGTCACCCAGGAGTCCATGTTGCTAAATCCAATGGTCTCATTTCTGCCCTCATCTCACCTGATCTATCAGTAGTACTGGTACATTGTTCACTACATCCTCATTAATGTCCTTTCTTCCCTTTGCTTCCAGAGAAACACCACAATTCCCTCACTCACTGCTGCTTTTCAGCAATCTTTGCTGCTTTCTCTCCTTGTATCAACCTCATAATGGTGTGATACCCTGGGGTTTAGTCCTTGGTTCTTCAGTCTTTTCTATCAACACTTGATCCCTAGGTGATCTCATGCAGTCTTCGAATACTATCTCTTTGTCATGATTCCCAAAAGCATATGTCCAGACCAGACCTTTCTCCAAACTCCACACTTGTCTATCCATCTGCCTCCTCACCATCTTCACTTTGATATCTCAAGTCAACATATCCAAAACTAGACTCTTGACCTTCTACCCCAAAATCCACTTCACCTCCAGCCTTCTCCATCATGGTTGATGGCAATGCATACTTAAAGGTGCTCAGACCAAAATCATGAGGTCTTCCTTGATTCTTCTCTTTCTCTAACACCCCACATCCAAATCATCAAGTCTTTTTGGCTTCACTTTCAAAAGATATTTAGAAAATAACCACTTCTTAGACCATTACTCCTATCATCTTGGTCTGTATTACGGTCAGCTCTCTTCCTTGGATTACTAAATGGTCTCCATTGTTCTCTTGTCCCCTGGCAGCCTATTATTTTTAAATATACTTTATTGATTTTACAGAGAGAAAGGGAGAGGAATAGAGAGTTAGAAACATTGACGAGAGAGAAACATGGATCAGCTGCCTCCTGCACGCCCCCTACTGGGGATTGAGCCAAAACCAAGGTACATGCTCTTACCAAGAATCGAACCTTGGACCCTTCAGTCTGAAGGCTGACGTTCTATCCACTGAGCCAAACTGGTCAGGGCATCTGACAGTCTATTTAAGGGGTTGACAAACTACTGCCCACTGGCCAAATTGAGCCCACTCTCAGGTTTTGTACCTCCTAAGAGCTAAATGATTAAATACATCAAAAGAAGAAGAACATTTTAAGGCACATGAAAATTACATAAGATTCACATGTTGATGTCCATAAATAAAGTTTTAATATAACACAGCCACAGTCATTCATTCACATATTGTCCGAGGCTACTTTTGTGCTACCACAGCAGAGCTGAATCGTTGTGATATGCACAGCCCACAGAGCCTGAAACGTTTACTCTCCAGCCCTTCACAGAACAGTTTGCCAACCTCTGGTGTATTCTCAACAGATCCGCTAGAATGGTCCTTCTAAAACTTAAGTCAGATCAGGTCATTCCTCTGCACAAAGTCTCTTAAGTGGCTCTCCAGTTCTGTCTGAGCAAAAGCCAAAGTCCTCAGAGTAGCCAACAAGGCCTATGTGATCTGGCCCCGATTGCCTTACTGTTTTCATTTCCTATAAGTCATCTTTTTGTTGACTTTGTTCCAACTGCTCTGTCCTCCTGCTGTTCCTTGATCATACCAACAGACTCCCTAACCAGACCTTGGAATTGGTACATCCCTGTCTGGACCACTTTCCCCCAAATAGCTCTATAGATAAATCACTCACCTACATCAGCTCTTTGCCCAAATGGCATCTTTTTAATGAGTCCTGTACTGACCACCCTACTTAAAATTCTAGCTTATTTCATGTTGGAATCTTGATTCCCCCTATCCTGCTCTATTTTTCTTTTTTCTATTGTGCTTATCATCTCCAAACATCCTATCTAATAAAAGAGAAACATGCAAATTGACCATAACCCCAACACCCTTCCCATTGGCTAGTCCGCAGGATATGCAAATTAATTGCCAACCAAGATGGCAACCGGCAGCCAGGCAGCTGAAGCGAACAGGAGGCTTGCTTGCTCCAGCGATGGAGAAAGCCATGGTTCCCCGCCTGCCGCAGCCCAGCTTTGAGCTGCACGCTAAGCAACTATGTTGCAATTATAGAAGCTAAACAAGCTCCAGAAACCTGCTTTCAGCCAGCCAGGCCTCAGAGCTTAGAGCTGCTGTGATGGCAGCAGAGTTTCAATTATAGAAGCCAAACAGACCCAGAACCTGCTTTCAGCCCTCAGAGCTGGAGCCGTCTCTCAACTCCAGTGACAGCTATAGAAAGTAAATAAATCCCAGAATTAAAAAAAAAGATAAAAAGGAGAGGCTGGGAGCTTAAGTTGCCCTCCAGCCTGAAAACGGCTCTCAGGCCCTCACCCAGACTGGCCAGGCACCCCAGTGGGAACCCCCACCCTGAAGGGGGTGTGACCAGCTGCAAACAGCCCATCATCCAGGCTGGCCAGGCGCCCAAGCGGGACCCCCACCCTGATCTGGGACACTTTCAGGGCAAACCAGCCAGCCCCCACCCATGCACCAAGCCTCTATCCTATACTACAGGCAGGGCAGGACAGCGCGAGCTGCCATCTGTGCCCCATGTGCAGCCCTGGGCAGTGGGGCATAAGCCCTGTCCCCCAGCCGGGACCCCTGTGTGCCACCTGAGCCCCCAGCTGGGACCCCCGTGCCGCCTAAGCCCTGCACTGCTAAGCCCCGCCCCAAGCCGGGACCCCCATGCCGCCTAAGCCCCCCGCACTGCTAAGCCCCGCCCCCAGCCGGGACCCTATGACTATTGGAGAGCAGGAAAGTGCTGCTGGGCCCTGGGTCGCTGTGGTGATCCAGCCATCGGTTAGTAGAAAAGTGCGGCCTGTAGGCAGCCCCCAGCTGGGCCTTAAACGGGAGCAGGAAAGCAAGCCCGGGCTGCGGGCAGCCCCCAGCTGGGCCTGCTCCCCGGTCGCCATGGCGATCCGGGAGCAGGAAAGCCCAGCTTGCAAGCAGCACCCCCATCCTGGCCATAGCTCAAGGGAGAGTACAACATGCAGTGGAGGCCAGGAGCTTGAGAGATCAACACAGAGGGGCTCCTGCTCCAAGCCTCCATGGTGTGGCTGGGGGCAGACCCCCAGTGGGGACACACACACACACACACACACACACACACACACGGGATGCCTGCTCCGAGCCTCTGCTGCCAGACTGTGGCCATCAGTAGGACATCCACTGAGGGCTCTCGGACTATGAGAGGGGCAGGCTGGGCTGAGGGAACCCCATCCCCCAGGGCACGAATTTCATGCACTGGGTCTCTAGTACTGTATAACTTATTTATCATCATTATAATAAACATAATAGAACACAAGCTCCACAAGGACTGATATTCCAAGTCTAGAATAATCCTGGGCTCAATAAAAATTTGTTCGATTTGAATTGCATCTCTGATATGCCATGGCTCATGTCTATAGCATAGACATGAAGCTGAGCCCTAAAAAACACATGCTCCCAAATATAACAGCATATCTGGCATAGCTTAACTATTTGGCAATTATCTGCTTTACAATATAGTTATGGTCTGTGTTTAAAATTAGAGATGGCCTTATATATATTTTTAATAGCCATACGAAAAGTTTCCAGAACACACCCTTTACTCTGCAAGTAGTTCATTTATTGAGGGATCAATTTTACAGTAAGGATGCTCTTGTAGTGACAAATCTAAAACACCTGTAGATCACTGAGATTCAGTCTAAGCTTTCCTTTTAAAAACCCAGAGAAGTGGCCATCCACTGCCAGTAAGAAGCATTTCAATAGAAACTTTTTGGCTCAACTCATCCAAGTATTACATGCAAAATATGTAAGTCAGAGATTTAAAAAGAAACAACACACACATCCCAGTCTTTAAAAAACTTAACACCTAGAGAGGAAGACAGATGTGTTCATAGCAGTATAAAAATTATTACAAAGAATTTCTGAATGTTAGTATAGAATAGTACTACCCAAAAGAAATATAGTGCAAGTCTCTACATCACTGTAAATTTTTTAGCTACATTAGAGGTAAAATTGAATACAACATGTTCATACTTTATTGAATCCAAAATATACAAAATATGATCATTTTGACATGTAATCAATAGAAAAAGTATTGAGATATTTTACATTCTTTTTTCTTACTACTAAGTCTTCAAAAGACAGTGTGTACTTATGTCACTTGGCAATTGGGAAACTAAGTTTTCTTCAGAAAAACTTGATCCATATTCCAAGTTCATGAAATGTACAGTTGAAAAAAATAGGTTTGCATACCCAAGTTGTTCTAAACAGATTTAAAATTTTTCCCATAACTAAATGAGCATTGGTTTTTTAACTTGAAATTCAATTAGTTAAAATTCAAAATTTTATTTTTGAGTTGCATTGGGCACATTTCAAGTGTGCAACAGTCACCTGGGACTCCTGGCCCCCTAGTGGACAGCACAGGTTTATGGCAGAGATAGCCAACTTTTCCTGTAAAGGGCCAGTGAGCAAATATTCTAGGTCAGTGGTTCTCAACCTTCCTAATGTCACGACCCTTTAATACAGTTCCTCATGCTGTGGTGACCCCCAACCATAAAATTATTTTCGTTGCTACTTCATAACTGTAATTTTGTTACTGCTATGAATCGTAATGTAAATATCTGATATGCAGGATGTATTTTCATTGTTACAAATTGAACATCATTAAAGCATAGTGATTAATCACAAAAACAATATCCTATCTAATAAAAGACAAACGGTAATTGACCATACCTTCGCCACGCTTCCCATTGGCTATTCAGGGTGATATACAAATTAACTGCCAAGAAAGATGGCAGTTAATTTGCATACATAGGCGCAATGATGGGAGGCGAAAGGGGAAGGACAGAAGAACGGTGATTGGAAATCCAGGCAGCAGGCAAGAGCCGGGTGGCAGGGCAAAGGCGGCCCTGGGGGATGCCTTTGCCCTGCCCCCCCGCCCTGGATGGGAGAACTGGGGCGGGCGCCTTTGCCCACCCTCAGCCGGTGATCGCGATCGGAAAGCCGGGCGCAGGCAAGGCGGCACCCCCGGGACCCAAGAGCCGTCTTGCCTGCGGCCCGTGATCCTGCGCGAAGGCTTGGAGGCGGCTCCGGCCGGAACAGACACAGACAGGGACAGGGGGCTGGCCTGAAGCCTCCGCAGCTGAGCGCAGGCCCGGGGAGGATTCGGAGGGCCTGCCTCCTGCAGAAGCAGCACGGGTCCCTTCCGCCTCCCACGGAATCTGCACAAGTCCCTCCATGCTCCAGCAGAAGTGGCGTGACTCCCTCCCACCTCCCACGGAATCAGCGAGGCTCCCTCCTGCCTCCAGTGGAAGCAGCGCAGCTCCGGGCGGTGCACTGCGGTTCCTGCCAGCTCCCGCGGAAGCAGTGGGCAGCTTACTGTGCAGTATTGCGCAATGGGCTACTAGTGTAATTATGTATGTGTTTGCCGATGGTCTTAGGCGACCCCTATGAAAGGGTCATGCGACACCCAAAGGGGTCACGACCCACAGGTTGAGAACCGCTGTTCTAGGTTTTGCTAGACCTATGAACCTCTGTCCTAAAGGATTCTATTTGGGGGATAGAGAAGTCTTTAAGAAGGTCACCATTAAGCAGGGACTTAAAAGACGAGTAGGATTTCCAATGTAAAAATACAGAAGGATGGTGAGAAGGGCATTCCAGACTGAGGCATATGCATGAGCAAAGCCACAGAAGTGTGAGCTACTATGACACCATTAAGATGAGGAACCATAATCCTGACACATAGGATTAGAGGGCTGGCGAAGGAAAGGAATGCGCTAGTTATGCTCCCAGAGGCACTCACCAACCTTACTTGGTTGGGGACCTTTCTAGCTTTCCTGCCAGTTGCTCTGTCTTTGTGCCCCGCTTAGCTAGGAAATTGACTGTTCAGCTCCACTGAATGGCTCTTCCCTAGGTAATGTGACCTTCTATGAAAGCCATACTCCATATCAAATATTGTTGTACTGAGCTGAAGGCTCTATCTTGATGATACCCAAGATTTCATGGAAGTAGAGCCAATTATATGATCTTTCTTGAAGCTTGTACTCCTATTTCTGAATCTGGGCCACCCAGTAACAAGGCTAATCCCATTTAGCCAACCATGAAATCTACAAAGCATAACGTATATCAACTCCCTTATCAAAATCAATCCCCTGCCTTCCAAGGCTGGCAATAGAGAAGAAAGAATACAAATTGAAGCTTTAAAGTTCAGGTACCTTCTCTTGTGGAAGGCCTCACTCTTTGGCCAACTTGAATTTCGGCTTGATTTTATGAGAATTGACGGAGAATTATAGTTTTTCCTTTGTATAAAGTAAGCACAAGAGGGTCTGCCATGAGTCAAATACACATGCTTCCACCCTGGGATCAAAGGGCCCCTGGACTAGCCACACGTTCCCACCTGTGTCCTCGGTCACTCCAGTTGCTGGACAGGTGGGCTCTTCCATTGTAATCCAAAATGGATCTGGCAGGCCCAGCGTCGGAGTCAAAACGTGGCAAGAGATATGGTTTTTTCCATATGTGGGGAAGGTTACCATGACCTAAAGCCAAAGCTCCTCTGTTCCTTGCCCAATCTGCATGACCTTTCTGTGAAGAAAGAAAGAGAACCTTAATGAAACATGCCTGCGTCACTGTCCTCAGCCCAGCTGTCAATCAGGTCAGTGGATAAGGTCAACAACTTGCCAAGCTGAAGGGTCATTGTCAACCAGTGGAACAAAAATAGAAGGGAGGAGTAGGGGGGACATTAAGTAGGTTTTTTATGTTTGTTTGTCTTTTTTGGTTTTTTGATATATTTTTATTGATTTCAGAGAGGGAGAGAGATAGAAACATCAATGATGAGAGAGAATCATTGATCGGATGCCTCCTGCATGCCCCCTACTGGGGATCGAGCCCAAAACCTGGGCATGTGCCCTTGACCAGAATCTAACCGGGGACCCTTCAGTCTGCAGGCGGAAGCTCCATCCACTGAGCAAACAGGCTAGGGCTCGTTAAGTAGTTTTGGGCTGAGACCCGAGGCACAGTCTCCTACCTGGAGCTGCTTGAAAATGTCGCTCCCCTTTCCTCTTGCCAAAGAATCGGGAAGGCCTGCACCCTGGCCGCCGAGGTGGCCACTAGAAGTAGGAGTGACGGCCCAGCCCGCCCCGGGGCACCTCCCGAATGGCCACCTCTGCCCCCGGCTGCCACCCCCACGCGGGTGCGGGACCAGGACCCGCGCCTCCGCCTGGGAGGCCGCCCTGGTCTGTGAAGAGTTGGCCAAGCCGGCCGGATCCTGCAAGCCCCGGACTCCACTTGCAGTCCGCTCGGTGGATTGTGGTCTCGGTTTGGATGCTGGGGAGCCGCGGGGCCCCGGCTGGAGTGCAGCTGGGCAGCGGGCCGGGCACCCACCCTGTTCTCTGTACATTTTTCAAGAAATACGATTCACGTTGCTGCTCAGATTTTGAAATTTACTATAATTGTCAGTTCAAAGAAAGAAAAACAAGAATCGGGGCACCTCAAAGCACTCACAGGTGACCGGTGTCAGACCCCAAATTCCCAGAGGACAGCACTCTCCCCCTCTGAGGTCTCTTCAGCGGTCCCCAAGTGGGACTGACAGGGGTCCCCTGCCCCTCACCCTTGGAGGTCATTCTCTCAGGCAGCATATTATGATACTAACTAGGGGCCCGGTGCACGAAATTCATGCACTGGGTGTGTGTGTGGGGGGGGAGTGTCCCTCAGCCCAGCCTGCCCCCTCTCACATACTGGGAGCCCTCAGGCGTTGACTCCCATCACCCTCCAATAGCAGGATCGGCCCCTTGCCCAGGCCTGACGCCTCTGACAGAGGCGTCAGGCCTGGGCAGGGGACCCTCATTTCCCCCCATCACTGGTTCTGCCCCCAGCTCAGGCCTGATGCCTCTGGCCCAGGCATCAGGCCTGGGCAGGGGACCCCCAGACCCCTCCGATTGCTGGCTCTGCCTCTCGCCCAGGCCTGATGCCTCAGCCAGAGGGGTAGACCCCCATCACCCTCTGATCACCTGATCGGCCCCTTGCCCAGGCCTGACGCCTCTGCCAGAGGTGTCAGGCTTGGACAGGGGACCCCATCTCCCCCCGATCACTGGCTCTGGCCCCCGCCCAGGCCTGAGGCCTCTGGCCCAGGAATCATGCCTGGGCAGGGGACCCCCATCTCCCCCTGATCGTTTGCTCCACCCCCCACCCAAGCCTGACACCTCTGACCCAGGCTTCAGGCCTGGGCAAGGGAACCATCATATCCCCCCAATCCCCGGCTCAGCCCCCCGCCCAGGCCTGATGCCTCGGCCAGAGGAGTTGACCCTCATCACCCTCCGATCACCAATCACCGGATTGGCCCCTTGACCAGGCCTGAGGCCTCCGGCAGAGGTGTCAGGCCTGGGCAGGGGACCCCCAGCTCCCCGCGGTTGCAGGCTCCGCCCCTGCCCAGGCCTAACGCCTCTGGCCTAGGCGTCCGGCCCGGGCAGCGGGGACCCGCAGTGGCAGCGGCCCCGCGATCGTGGGCTCTGCTTTAGGCCCAGGCAAGGGACCCCTAGCTCCCAGGACTGCCAGCTTCGACCGTGCCCAGCTCCCATTGCTGGATCCACCCCTACTTCCTGCTGTTACTGGCCAGGGCGGAAAAGGCACCCGATTCTCCGATCATGGCTGGGGGGCAGGGCAAAGGCGGCCCCAGGGCCGCCTTTGCCCTGCCCCCCAGCTCTTAGCTCCCCCCTGGGTTTCTGATCACTGTCAGTGGCAGGGGGCTTCTTCCTGCTTTCCCTTTCGCCTCCCTGCATTGTGCCTACATATGTAAATTAACCGCCATCTTGTTGGCAGTTAACTGCCAATCATAGTTGGCAGTTAATTTGCATATCTCGCTGATTAGCCAATGAAAAGGGTAGCGTCGTACGCCAATTACCATTTTTCTCTTTTATTAGTGTAGATTGCTCTGCGCTGCTTCACAGGCCAGGGAAACAAAGACACAGCCAAACAAGGTGTGGTTCTGAAGTTCTGTTCTTTACCTTCTGAAGCCTACTTTTTGACATCTGAAACTCATTCCAGTGCTTCAGACATAAAGGGCCACTGATTTTTTCCTATTTCCCAGTTACAGCCCCAACACAACAGAAGCTGTGACATCTGTCTTCCTAGGATCACATTCCTGAAAGTGGCTCCCTCACTCCTCAACATCTTTAAGGAGAAGGTAGCAGTATAAAGACTCACTCTTCCCACCTTATGAATTATGCCACTTCCTCCTACTATCACCCCTGAAGAACCAAACAAAATGATCGCACTTCGCAATTTGCAGTTTCACTGTTTTAGATTCAAGCACAAATAAAAACCCCAGTGGTCACCTTGAAGGATATGATTAAATAACTAAATTCTATTTCTTTCCTTACAATTGTTGTGCTCCAACTGTTCTTTTCTAATCTCCTGTTTAAACACAGAAATAGCCCAACTGGCATGGCTCAGTGGTTGAGCATCCACCTGTGAACCAGTAGGTCACAGTTGGATCCCTGTCTAGGACACTTGCCTGGGTTGCTGGCTCTATCCCCAGTAAGGGGCATGCAGGAAGCAGTGCTCAATGACTCTCTCTCATCATTGATGTTTCTATCTCTCTCTGTCCTTCCCTCTCTGAAATCAATCAAAAATGTATTTAAAAAAAATTTAAAAAGACAGAAATATATCACAAGAGCTGGATGCATGAGCTGAGCCCTCGCATGAACAATTCTGAACCTGTGGGGTTTTACTCTTGGAGCAAATGAGTATGGCTATCACCTGAGTGTTAGGGTCTAACTGTATAATTGAGAGTTGTCCAAATTAACTTCCAAACTGAATACAATGTTTATTAAAGATATGTATGCTTTGTTTTATTGTGATAAAAACACATAACATAAAATGTACCATTGCAACCATTTTTAAACACACAGTTCAGCAGTGTTACTTAAGTAGATTCATGTTGATGTGTAACTAAGCTCTAGACCTTTTTCATCTTGGAAAAATGAAACTCTCTACCAATTAAATAATAACTCCCCACTTCCCCTCCCCCAGCCTCTGGCAACCATTCTACTTTCTGTTTCTATGAACTGGACTACTTTTTTTTAATTTAATTTTTTTGTTTAAATTGATTTCAGAGAGGAAGGGAGAGGGAGAGAGAGAGATAGAAACATCAATGATGAGAGAGAATCATTAATTGGCTTCCTTCTGCATACCCCCTATGGAGGATCCAGCCCACAACCCAGGTATGTACCCTGACCAGAAATTGAACCCATGACCTCCTGGCTCAACCACAGGGCCACTCTGGCTGGGCTGAACTAGACTAACTTTTGAGACCTCCTATCAGTGGAATCATGCAGTCTTTATATTTTTGTGATTGTCTTATTTCACTCATGTAAAACGTAGAAAGTGTAAAAATGTTTTTTAAAAGGATATCCAATATGAGTGAAGCTAACAAATATATTATTATTAAAATTCAACACTAATTGTGGTACTTAGGCCGATCAGGATTTACACCAACAAATATTTCTTGTAGGAAGTGTTTTATCATTGACATTCTTTGGGGTTACTGGTTCATGGTAAGAATAAAAACACACCACATTCAATCAGCTTTATTATGGTGTTTACATTCTCTGCCAACAGTCCTCCTACTCTCCAGACTGAGCCCGCCCTGGGCATCTCTCTGTTGCATAATATGCCAAGGAGGGCTGCATGCGCTACCTGGAGTCAGGGCCATTATGCCCATGCACTTAAATTGAAAAATGAAAATAGGGCTTTTCAATGATTCCAGGCCATCAGCCTCTGGGTTCCTACTTCCCCGTTGCACCCTGCTATGAAAGTCTCAAAAGCCAGGCCACTCGGATTGCATTAGGGAGCTCTCTCAGGAATAAACATGTAGAGAAGTGATGTGAACGGAGGGTAGACAGCTCTCCCTCAGGCGAACAAATATAGATATTTTCTTCCTGAAAACACTCTTTTCCTTGAACTCATTTAACTTCACACTATTGGTGGAGGGAAAAGCCATAATTGACCATTTTGCTGATCCCCACGTCAACACAGAACCATTCTCCAGGGTGACCTTACCATGGTGACTCAGCGCTGTATTTGTTTGTCTCCCTATCAGAAGGTCTTTTCAGAGTGGTGAGTACAGACAGTGAAGAGTCAGAAGTGTTCCCAGAATGCCTCCTGTGAAGAGAAACAGAAGACCAGGCTGCTGCAGGGACCATGCGCCTGTCCACAGGTGTGGCTAAGGTGGAAACCATTTGTTCCTGCAATCCGAGGAGATGACTACAGCCTTGGCCTCACTCTACCAACCAGCCCAAGCTTCACTGTTGTTTCGCTTAGATGATCTCAGGCAAATTACTTGACTTCCATAAAGCCCAGTCAACCATCTGTAAAAGGAAGCTAAAAATAAATGCTCTCCAGGCTAGTGCGAGAATTTAAAAAGATCAGGAAAAGCATTTGGCACTCAAGAAACATCCACTCCTACTCTCTTTCCCTCCCACAAAACCTGTATTTCCAAAATTTTCTTCTGCCCCACTAAGAGCTGTGTCTATAAAAGTAGCCAGATATCTGCTCCTTCCATCTTAAATGGCCTACTTGGTTGAGAACAAGAACTCCCCACAGGAGGTCTCTTGATCTTGGGAAGCGGAATTCTATGGGGAGACTCCAGAATATATGGAACGTGTCAAAAGGCAAGTTTGGAGAGCATGAAAAATAACTTCAGTCCACATCACACACACAGTATTTATAATGTAGAACCTACAAACTAAGTGCCACCTCAGGATAGGGCACAACGTCCTGATACATGTTTACATCAAGAAAAGAGAAGTTGCCGAAACTGGTTTGGCTCAGTGGATAGAGCGTCGGCTTGCAGACTGAAGGGTCCCAGGTTCGATTCCGGTCAAGGGCATGTACCTGGGTTGCGGGCACATCCCCAGTAGGAGATGTGCAGGAGGCAGCTGATCGATGTTTCTCTCTCATCGATGTTTCTAACTCTCTATCTCTCTCCCTTCCTCTCTGTAAAAAATCAATAAAATATATTAAAAAAATTTTTAAAAAAAAAGAGAGAGAAGTTTTGGAGTTGAGGGGCCCAGCACAGGCAGACTTGTGCTAGAACAGACTTAGGGAGATATCGATAGGCTGTGGAACTGCCATGCTCCTTCAGCTCCTACAGATGGGCCTCGAGTGGCCTCACCCAAGCAAATCCCAAATTGGCCAACAGAGAGCAGCTATGCTAGGGCGGAGGCAGCTTGACTTGACTCTGCCAACCCTCCCAACCAGTCACTCCACCAAGACTGGATCCAGTTGAATTTTGGGTCTAGCTGTCATAGTACTCATACTGGGTACTCGATACATGAATGCCACAATAAATAATCAAAATGTAACTGGATCTCTTATGCTCAAGGACAATTAGTCATCCAAGCACAACTGTAATCAATACTGATAAACAATAATATTAATCATGTAAATACACTGCTATTTTGTGTATCTAGTGTGAAGATTATAGGATATTGAATGCCTAATAGGAAGAAGGGATTAATATGAAGGTAGAAGACTCCCGGAAAAAAAGGTGATTCTTAAGATATGCCCCGTTGTTTCCAGTTTTGCTGAATCAAACCTTGTTTACCCTCTCTTACCAACAGATAAGTATAGAGGTATTTGAATATTGCATAGATGTGCAACTAAGCATGAACCTTGCTATTGAGTCGTGCAACAGACTGATTGCATGATTAATAAAGACTTTTATTTTTATTGCTCAATGCTCAAAGTGGCTCATTTCCATATGAACTGAGCTGTACTATCAGGATTCTTGGTTGCAAACAACAAAAACGGACTCTGGTTAATGTAAGCAGATTGGAAGGGTAGAGTAGTTTGCCACTGAAATGAAAGTCTAGAAAACCAGGCTCAGGCAGGAATTGAGCAAGGGGAGGCCCTGTCCAGCAAAAGGCTGCCACTGTTACCCTTGCCCAGGCAGTCACTGTCACATCACTGGGCCTCGATGTGTATATAAAACCGCTGACTGATATTGCAACTTCATTTCATGCCCTCAAACTCAAAGTCCTCTGACTTGAAAACTAACTACAAAGTTACAGTAATTAAAACAGTGTGGCACTGGAATAAAGACAAAATATAGACCAATGGAATAGAGCGCCCAGAAATAAACCCTCACATACATGGTCAAATTATTTTTGACAGCAGTCACAAGACTATTCAATGGAGAAAAGACAGTCTTTTCAACAAAATGTGCTAAGAAAACTTGATATCAACATGCAAAAGAATGAAATCGGACTCTTACCTAACTCCATATACAAAAACGAATAAAAATGAATCAAATAGCTCAATGTAATACCTAAAGTTATGAAACTCTTAGAAGATAAGACAGGGCAAAAGCTTTACAACATTGAATTTGACAGTTATTTCTTGGATATGACACCAAAGACACAGGCAACAAAAGAAAAAATAGACAAATTGGACTTTGTAAAAAAATTTTAAATGTATGCATCAAAAGATAAAAATCAACAGAATAAAAAGGCAACTCACAGAATGGGAGAAAATATTTACAAATCATATATCTGGAAAGGGATTAATTTCTAGAATATATAGTGAACTCCTAAAACTCAACAACAGAAAAGCAACCTGACTCAGACATGGGCAAAGGACTTGAATCGACATTTCTCTAAAGAAGATACACAGATAGCTACTATGCACATAAAAAGTGTTCAACATCACTAATCATTAGGGGAATGCACATAAAAAGTACAACAGGATACCACTTCACAACCACTAGGATGGCTACTATAAACAAAAATCTAGAAAATAAGTGTTGGCAAGGTTGCGGAGAAATTGGAACACTTGTGCACTGTTGGTAGGAATGTAAAATGGTACGGCCACTGTGGAAAACAGTATGGCAATTCCTGAAAAATTAAACATAATTATCATATGATGCAGCAATTCCATTTCTTCTATTTCCAAAATAATTGGAAGCAGGGTCTTAAAAAGCAGCATTATTCACAATAGCTATAATGTGAAAGCAACACAAGTATCCATCAGTGGATAAATGGTAAGCAAATTGTGGTGTACACATCCAAAGGAATATTATTCAGTCTTTAAAATGAAGGAAATTCTGACACATGCTACAGAATGGATGAACCTGGGGGCATCAGGCTAAGTGAAATAAGCTAGTCACAAAAGGACAAATATTGCATAACTCCACTCAGTCAAAATCAGAGAGAGAAAATAGAATGGTGACTGTCAGGGGCTTAGTGAAAGAACTGGAAGTTACAGAGTTTTAGTTCTACAAGATAGAGTTCTGAAGATGGATGGCGGTGAGGGTAGCACATTATGAATTAATTTCATACCATAAACTCTATAGTTAAGACTGGCTAAGATGGTAAATTTTGTCTATTTTACCTTGAGATTTGGGCCCCTGTTTCTGGGTGCAGAAGCAGGTAAGGAATCACCTACCCCATTCCACTGCCAGAAAAAGAGGCATAGCCCTCCCTCCATCTTGCTTGGCATGAAGGAAAAAAGGAAGGGTATACTGAGAAGTCTCAACAGCAAATGTCCCTCATTCATCCTGTTGAAATTAAACAGCTCTACAAAGCCTTTCATCTCATCACCTCCTGAAACCACCCTGGGTGGAATTCTTGGTTTTCCTGGCCCTCCCTGCCCTGCCTGCCCTGCTTTGCCACCCTAACCTGTGGCATCCTGAGTACGGAAGTTCTATCAGCCCCAGAAAAGTCAGTGGGCTCCTTTCAAAATGAAGGAGACAGACCCATGACTTTCTTCAAATTAACCAGCATACCACTTTCCATTGCTCACTTCTTCATTTTACAAATCTGTACTTCTGAATGCCTGGCACAGAGTTCAGTCCTGGAAACATTGTTGTGAATGTAAAAGACAGCATAGCCCTAATGGAATTCCTAGTCCAGCGACCCCCTAAGGAGCAGTACAAAATATTCTTTTCTTGGGGCTTTTAATAACTGCCTAACTTCTGATTAATGTGATGGTCTGTGAACAGCTATTCAAAGACACACACACACACACACACACACACACACACACACACACACACACACAACCCTGAGGACCTCTCAAGTTTTCCTCTCCCATGGGATGTGTAAGGTGTTGGCATTTTGAGCTTTTTCACATTTTAGAACTCTGAGAAACAGGTGATTATTAAGGAATGGAAATTACTCCTTTAAACTGACCTCCCTGAGATTTTAAACAACAAAGCAACAAGCTGCGCTGCTTCTCTCGTTACTGTTAGGAGTGTTTCCACACAAGGAGGAACAGAACTAAGCAAACGGCCTTCCTGGTTCCAGGATACAATTTACTTTCATTTTGAAAAGGCAACAAGGCTTTCAGCAGCTTCTCACTGATAAGCCCCCAGAAAACAGAAAGGCCTACAGGGTAACTTCTGGACTTTGAATTGAATGGAATCTTTTTATAAATCATTTTGCATTTGTTCTTAAAACCAAGAGGAGGGGTTGGCAGGCTGCCACATGGGAGCACAGACTCAGTGCTAGAAAACTCACGCAGTTAGCATGAATGTGCAGGCTGGTGTAGGAAAAAGAGAGGTACAACCCCTGTGTTGTAACTAAGCATAAGAAACAACCATCATACACATTAATACAAGTTCAACAAAACATGGCCAGGGCCCATCACTGCCTGTAGGCTGCCAGCCTCAGGACATGGAAAGGGAATTCATCTAGGTATCAGGAGATCTTCTGGCTATACCTTTTATTAGTTGCTCAAGGTTGGCCAATTTGCATCACTTCTTCAGGTCCTAAAGTCCTCCACTGTAGACTACGAAGATCAAACCAGTAGAACCATAAAGCCTATTTTGCTAACATAATATTTTCAGAGTCTAATATGTGCCATACACTTTATATACACTGTACCTTACAGCAAAGATGCAAGATAACCATTATTATATCAGTTTCATAGATGAGGGATTTGAGGCTCAGAGAGAGTGGGTACCCCTGACACTCGACCCTGGATCAGTCTGGTTTCAAAGCCTGGGCTATTTCACACAATAGTATTCTCCACTATGTGTCTAAGGGCTGTGCTTACTGGCCCCTGCAGCTCTAGGGAAGCAAGAGCTTGAAGACAGTCTCATAACCTGAGCCTAAACCAAGCCACCAAATCAACTGGAAAAAATACAGAAAATTATATGCAACTGTAAGTGAAGGTGGGGGAGGGGGGGACAAAGGGGGAGTGGCATAAAGAAAAATAATGGTGAATCCCAGCAACAACACAGCGCCAGTAACTATTACGCAGTCAGCTCTGGGCAGTGAACTTCCACTGGACAGAGAGGCCCTATAGCCTCAGAGGCCAACCCCAGAACACTGCCACCCAGAGGCTGACCCACAAACTGACTCTGCTAAACACAAAATAAGGCAGTCTGGGAAATAAATGCGGCCTGCTTTACAATAAGGACTGTGGTTTACAACACAGAGGAACAGTATATCGCAGGGAAACTCAACACTCTCCTGAATACCTGGCAGGTCTAAGGCGAGCCACACTGAAGAATAGAAGAACCGAAGGACCTTCACTACTGCAATTTTATTTTATTTTTTTTCTTTTTTCACCTTTTAACTAAGAAACCAATTTTTTTTCTTTTCTTTTTTTTTTCTTCTTTTTCCATCAACTGATTTTACCCTTTTAATTACTACCTTCTTATTTTTAACCAGTATTATTACTGCTACCATTTTACCATTTTTTAAAGTGCCATTTTATTTTCTCTTTATTTTATTTTGGGATTAGTGTTCTCCATTCTATTTTCATCGTTATATTATTGGTTGTTTCTAGTTTGCATTCATCTCCAGGGAACTGTTGCTGGAATTTGTTGGGATTAATGGCTGTTCTATAGGAGTATTCTCCTCATATAAAAAGTCTCTTCCCCTCTTCCACTTCATTCTCTCTTTTTGCTCTATTTTTTTTCTTTTCTTTTCTTTTCTTGCTTTTATTTTCCCCCCTCCTTTTTCCCAATTTTATTTTTGCACTCCTCTTTTTGGACCCTACTTTCCTTTTCTTTTTTCTCTTTTAGCTTTTTCTCTCCCTTCTTCCTTATTCCCTAATTCTCTTAATTCAGGTGGTCACCTTCATTTGGGATTATTAATATCGTGAATATATTTGGGTATAGTGCCTGGTACGTGGTGCCTTGTTGTGTTGTATTTTGTGCCTTTAAATCAACGCAGCAGATCCAAGCAACAGCAACCTCCTGAACACCACATCCTCTGCTGAGGAACAGCAGCTGTACGTGAAACCTCGCCCCACCAGCCAGAAGAGCCACCACAGCTGTGAACAGCACCCACCAGAGGAGCTGCTGCCAACTGAAGAGCAGCTGCTACCGCAACCGCCCGAAGAGCAACCACAGACCAAGGAGTCACTGCCACCAAGGGAGCAACCACTGAACGACTCAACGTCTAGATATGTCAGTGAGATCAAACATGGGTAGACAAAGAAACCCCCAAAGGAAAGAGAAGGAGGACTCTCCAGAAAAGCAGCTAAGTAATACAGAGGCATGCAACATGACAGAAAAAGAATTCAGAATAAGGGTCCTAGAGTGCATAAACCGGATGGAGGAAAAAATCGACAACCTCCACAAGAAGCAAGAAGAAACAGATGAAAAAATCGACAACCTCTGCAAGAAGCAAGAAGAAACAGATGAAAAAATCGATAACATATGGAAGAAGCTAGAAGAAACAGATGAAAAAATCAACAACTTAAGTAAGACCCAAGAAGAAATGAAGAGTAATATAGCTGCAATGAAAAACTCCATTGAAGGTATCAACAGTAGACTAGGAGAAGCGGAGGTCCGAATTAGTGAATTAGAAGACAAGGAAGCAAAACACACCCAAAATGTACTGCAATTGGAGAAAAAAATTAAAAGACAGGAGGAGAGCCTAAGGGAGCTTTGGGACAACATGAAACGAAACAACATACGAATAATAGGAGTACCAGAACAACAGAAGGATGAACAAGGAATAGAAAACCTAATAGAAGCCGAAACCAGTTTGGCTCAGTGGATAGAGCGTCGGCCTGCGGATTAAAGGGTCCCAGGTTCGATTCTGGTCAAGGGCATGTACCTGGGTTGCGGGCATATCCCCAGTGGGAGATGTGCAGGAGGCAGCTGATCGATGTTTCTCTCTCATCGATGTTTCTAACTCTCTATCTCTCTCCCTTCCTCTCTGTAAAAAATCAATAAAATATATTTAAAAAAAAAAAAAGAAAAAGAAAACCTAATAGAAGAAATAATATCAGAAAACTTCCCTGAGGTGGGGAAGAAAAAAGTCACACAAGCCCAGAGATTCCCAAACAAGGTGAACCTGAAAAGACCCACACCAAGACACATCATAATTACCATGGCAAATGTTCAGGACAAAGAGAGAATCTTACAGGCTGCAAGAGAGAGACAGAAAGTTACATACAAGGGATCTCCCATTAGACTGTCAAACGATTTCTCAACAGAAACACATCAGGCCAGAAAAGAATGGACTGAAATTTACAAAGTGATGCAAAGCAAAGGACTGAATCCAAGAATACTCTATCCAGCAAGGCTATCATTCAAACTTGAAGGGGAAATAAGAAGCTTCACAGACAAAAAAAGGCTAAGGGAGTTTATCACCACCAAGCCAGCAATGCAAGGAATGCTAAAGGGACTGGTATAAAAAGAAGAAATAAAAAGCTCAGAAAGAAAACAGCCACACACACAAAAAAAAGAAATGGCTTCAAACAAGTACCTTTCAATAATAACTTTAAACGTAAATGGACTAAATGCTCCAACCAAAAGACATCGAGTGGCTGAATGGATAAAAAAACATGACCCATACATCTGCTGTCTACAAGAAACCCACCTCATTAGAAGGGACTCACACAGACTGAAAGTGAAAGGATGGAAAAATATCTTTCAGGCAAATGGAAAGGAAAAGAAAGCTGGGGTAGCAATACTTATATCAGACAAAATAGACCTCAAAGTGAAGGCCTTAACAAGAGATAAGGAAGGCCACTTTATAATACTAAAGGGATCAATACAACAAGAAGATATAACCCTGGTAAACATATATGCACCCAATGTAGGAGCACCCAAATTCATAAAAAAACTCCTGGAAGATATCAAAGGAGAGATCGACAACAATACAATCATAGTAGGGGACTTTAATACACCATTGACAGCACTGGATAAGTCCTATAGACAAACAATCAGCAAAGATACAGCAATCCTAAATGACTCACTAGATCAGATGGACTTAATAGACATCTTCAGGACACTTCACCCCAAAGCCAGGGAATATACGTTCTTCTCAGGTGCTCATGGGACATCTTCAAAAATAGACCATATATTGGGTCACAAGCAAAATATCCCCAAATTCAAGAAGATTGAAATCATAAAAAGCGTCTTCGCAGACCACGATGGCATAATATTAGAAATAAACTACAATAAAAACAACCCAAAATACTCAAACACCTGGAAGCTGAATAGCATGCTATTAAATATTGATTGGGTTACCAATGAGATCAAAGAAGAAATTAAAAACATCCTGGAAACTAATGACAATGAAAACACAACAATCCAAAACCTATGGGACACAATGAAAGCAGTCCTGAGAGGGAAGTTTATAGCTCTACAGGCCTATCTCAAAAAACAAGAAAAAATGGTAGTAAATCATCTAACTCTACAACTCAAAGAATTAGAAAGAGAGTAACAAGAAAACCCCAGAGTGAGCAGAAGGAAGGAGATAATAAAGCTTAGAGCAGAAATAAATGACATAGAGACCAAAAAAACAATACAGAAAATCAATGAAACCAAGAGCTGGTTCTTTGAAAGGATAAACAAGATTGACAAACCTCTAGCCAGACTCACCAAGAAGCAGAGAGAGAGGACCCAAATAAACAAAATCAGAAACGATAGAGGCGAAATAACAACAGACCCCACAGAAATACAAATGATTGTTAAAAAATACTATGGACAGCTCTACTCCAACAAACTAGACAACCTGGAGGAAATGGACAAATTCCTAGAAAAATACAACATCCCAAAACTCAATCAGGAAGAATCTAAAAATCTCAACAGGCCAATAACCATGGAAGAAATTGAAGCAGTCATCAAAAAGCTTCCATCAAACAAAAGCCCAGGACCAGACGGCTTCACAGGGGAGTTTTACCAAACATTCAAGGAAGAACTAAAACCTATCCTCCTCAGACTACTACAAAAAATTCAAGAGGAAGGAACACTTCCAAGCTCATTCTATGAAGCCAGCATCACCCTAATACCAAAACCAGGTAAAGACAACACAATGAAAGAGAACTACAGGCCAATATCCCTCATGAACATAGATGCCAAAATCTTCAACAAAATCTTAGCAAATTGGATCCAGCAGTACATCAGAAAGATCATACACCATGACCAAGTAGGATTTATCCCAGGGATGCAAGGATGGTACAATATCCGCAAATCAATAAACGTGATACATCACATAAACAAATTGAAAGAAAAAAACCACATGGTCTTATCAATTGATGCAGAAAAAGCATTTGACAAAATTCAACACCCGTTTTTGATAAAAACCCTCACCAAGGTGGGAGTAGAAGGATCATACCTCAACATAATAAAAGCCATATATGACAGGCCCACAGCCAACATCATACTCAATGGACAAAAACTAACACCATTTCCCCTAAGAACAGGAACACCATTTCCCCTAAGAACAGGAACAAGACAGGGATGCCCCCTCTCACCACTCCTGTTCAACATAGTACTGGAAGTGTTAGCCATTGCAATTCGGCAAGAAGAAGAAATAAAAGGCATCCAAATTGGAAAAGAGGAAGTAAAACTGTCCTTATTTGCAGACGACATGATATTATACATACAAAACCCTAGAGATTCCATCAAAAAGCTACTAGACTTAATACATGAATTTGGCAATGTAGCAGGATACAAAATTAACCCCAAGAAATCTGAGGCATTTCTATACACCAATAATGAACTTTCAGAAAGAGAGATTATAAAAACAATCCCATTTACCATTGCACCAAAAAAATTAAGCTACCTAGGAATAAACTTAACTAAAGAGGTAAAAGACCTCTACTCAGAAAACTACAGGACGCTGAAAAAAGATATAGAGGAAGACATAAACAGATGGAAGAACATACCGTGTTCATAGATTGGTAGAATCAACATCATTAAAATGTCCATACTACCCAAAGCAATCTATAAATTCAACGCACTTCCCATTAAAATACCAACAGCATACTTCAGAGATCTAGAACGAACTTTCCAAAAATTCATCTGGAATAAAAAAAGACCCCGAATAGCTGCAGCAATCCTGAAAAAGAACAAAGTAGGTGGGATCTCAATACCAGATATCAAGTTGTATTACAAAGCCACTGTTCTCAAAACTGCCTGGTACTGGCACAAGAATAGGCATATAGATCAATGGAATAGAATAGAGAGCCCAGAAATCGGCCCGAACCAATATGCTCAATTAATATTTGACAAAGGAGGCAAGAACATACAATGGAGCCAAGATAGTCTCTTCAACAAATGGTGTTGGGAAAACTGGACAGATATATGCAAGAAAATGAAACTAGACCACCAACTTACACCATACACAAAAATAAACTCAAAATGGATAAAGGACTTAAATGTACGACAGGAAACCATAAAAATTCTAGAAGAATCCAAAGGCAACAAAATCTCAGACATATGCCGAAGCAATTTCTTCTCTGATACAGCTCCTAGGGCACTTGAAACTAAAGAAAAAATGAACAAATGGGACTACATCAAAATAAAAAGCTTCTGCACAGCAAAAGAAACCATCAACAAAACAACGAGAAAACCCACTCTGTGGGAAAACATATTTGCCAATGTCATATCTGATAAGGGCCTAATCTCCAAAATCTATAGGGAACTCATACAACTTAACAAAAGGAAGATAAACAATCCAATCAAAAAATGGGCAAAGGACCTAAATAGACACCTTTCAAAAGAGGACATTCAGAAAGCCAAGAGACATATGAAAACATGCTCAAAGTCACTAATCATCCGAGAGATGCAAATCAAAACAACAATGAGGTACCATCTCACACCTGTCAGACTGGCTATCATCAACAAATCAACAAACGACAAGTGCTGGAGAGGATGTGGAGAAAAAGGAACACTTGTGCACTGCTGGTGGGAATGCAGACTGGTGCAGCCACTATGGAAGACAGTATGGAGTTTCCTTAAAAAACTGAAAATGGAACTCCCATTTGACCCTGTGATCCCACTTCTAGGAATATATCCCAAGAAACCGGAAACACCAATCAGAAAGGATATATGCACCCCTATGTTCATAGCAGCACAATTCACCATAGCTAAGATTTGGAAACAGCCTAAGTGCCCATCAGTAGATGAATGGATTAGAAAACTGTGGTACATCTACACGATGGAATACTATGCTGCTGTAAAAAGGAAGGAACTCGTACCATTTGCAACGTCATGGATGGAACTGGAGAGCATTATGCTAAGTGAAATAAGCCAGTCAATAAAGGAAAAATACCACATGATCTCACTCATTCATGGACAATAGAGACCATTTTAAACTTTTGAACAATAATAGATACAGAGGCAGAGCTGCCTCAAACAGATTGTCAAACTGCAGCGGGAAGGCCGGGGAGGGTTAGGGGGCAGGAGGTAGGGGGGTAAGAGATCAGCTAAAGGACTTGTATGCATGCATGTAAGCATAACCAATGGACATAAGACACTGGGGAATAGGGGAGGCTAGGGGACTGTCTAGGGCGGGGGGATAAAATGGACACATATGTAATACCCTTTGTAATACTTTAAGCAATAAAAAAAAAAAGAAAGCAAAGAAAAATAATGGTAAACATAAAATAACTACGATATTTGGAACGGTATCTACGGTAAATAGAATAAATTACCTACTAACAAGTTTATTTATAAGACTAGAGGCCCGGTGCACAAAATTTGTGCACCGGGGGCAGGGGGGGGGGTTGTCCCTCAGCCCAGCCTGCACCCTCTCCAATCTGGAACCCCTCGGGGGATGTCTGTCGAACATGCCTCTCACTACCGGGACTGCTGGCTCCCAACCGCTCGCCTGCTTGCCTGCCTGTCCCTAACCGTTTCTGCCTGCCAGCCTGATCACCCCCTAACCACTCCCCTGCCAGCCTGATTGATGCCTAACTGCTCCCCTGCTGGCCTGATAGCCCCCAACTGCTCTCCCCGGCTGGCATGTTCACCCCCAACTGCCCTCCCCTACCAGCCATCTTGTGGCAGCCATATTGTGATGACATGGGCGTGGCCATCTTGTGACCACATGGGGGCAGCCATCTTTTGCAAGGGCATGATGGTCAATTTGCATATTCCTCTTTATTACATAAGATGTCATTAAGGACCCATTATCTTTCCATCACCTGCTCTGCCGCCCTGTATCTTTACTGCAAGTTTAGTGCTCCTCAAGGTCAGAGGACAGCTGCTGAGGCCATAGGAGGTACAAACTTCCTCATTCAAATCTGAGAAAGATCTTTTGTCTGAGCATTTCAAGCAAGAGTCCTGAATTCACCGAGTAAGACTTCTTAGGTCACACTCTCTTGAATCAGTGACTATAGCTAGGGAAGTGGCTTAAGCCAACCAGGACCTGATCCTTGTTATAGTCCTCTTTGCCCTGGCTGGTTCCTCAGTGGTTAGAGCATCAGCCCACAGACTGAAGGGTTGTGGATTTGATTCCATCAAGGTCACATACCTGGGTTGCAGGCTCAATCCCTGGCTGGTTGGGATGCATGCAGGAGGCAACCAATTGATGTGTCTCTCTCACATCATGTTTTTTCTCCTTGTCTCTCCCCTCCCTTCTCTAAAAAACAAAAAAATTGACATATACTCACTGGCCTTGCTTCTCATTCTCCCTTACTGAGTCCCAAGAGCAGCTTCAAGGGTGTATGACAAGTGCATTCACACAGGGCTCTACTGTTTAATGCCCTGCTGTCACCATCTTGAAATTTTTAAGCATTGAACACTGGGCCCCACATTTTTCATTTTGCATTAGGGTCTACAAATTATGTAGCCAGTCCTGTTAGAGTGGGTCCTGGATGCTCTTCTTTCTCTCTTATCTGTGTTCTTGCTTAGGTGAGTCACTTCTATGGCTTTAAATGCTTTCCCGATGATAATAAACTCTGAAGATACTTTTCAGCTCAGACATTTCCCACAGAGCTCCAACCACTCATACTCTTCATGTCATCTTAATACCTCAACTTGGATATCTAATGGGCACCACAAACTTAATATATCAAATATGGGTCTTTTTAACACATTGCGTACCGCATAGAAATCTCTAAGGCATACGCCAGGGACCGCACGTTTTTGGGCAAACTGCACGTTATTTAAATCATCATAATGCACTTTAGGTGTTGTTTTTCAATAATTATAACATTTTTATTTACAAAAACAATTAAACAATTAAAGTTCCTAGTACTTTTTTAACATATGGTACTGCGTAAAACCTTTTCCTCTATGAAGAGGGACCAAACAAAATTTACATAAGTATCTAGATTCGCTCCTTTTTCCATGGGTGTGAAAAACGAGAACACTCGTGAGCGGTCCTTAACAGATGGCGCGCGAAACACGAGAAAACTCCTGAGCGGTACGAAATGTGTTAATTTTTCCCCCAAAATACCTGTCCTCTTCCATGCTCAGTACACTCAAGCCTCTTGGGTAAACTTTGGTACCTTGTACACTTCATCCACCTTTCCTAACCTATGCATTTTATCTTATCTTCACAACCCTATGAGGAAGTCACATTTGGTAACATGCAACCTAGGTATGCACCCTGACCGGGAATTGAACCCACCACCTTTTTTTTTTTTTTTTAAAATATATTTTATTGATTTTTTACAGAGAGGAAGGGAGAGAAATAGAGAGTTAGAAACATCCATGAGAGAGAAACATCAATCAGCTGCCTCCTGCACACTCCCCACTGGGGATGTGCCCGCAAACAAGGTACATGCCCTTGACTGGAATCGAACCTGGAACCCTTGAGTCCACAGGCCGATGTTCTATCCACTGAGCAAAACCGGTTAAGGTGAACCCACAACCTCTTGGTGCAAGGTATGATGCTCCAACCAGCTGAGCCACCCAGCCAGGGCCTAACTACCTTTTAAAGGTGGCAACTGTCTTATTCATCTCTGGATCCTCCAGTGATACTGATCATAATTCCTGGCCCATGGAAGATCACTAGAGTAAGTTGAATTAGTTAATATATACTCTATGCTCAATTTCCTATTTGTTGTAGTAAAATATAGAAATGCTTAACACTATTTAACTAGAAAAACTGTATTTCAAAACAGAAACAAAGGTATGCAACTACTTATATATATTTGCCTTTCCTCCTTGGCTAGTGAGTGGGAGAGTTGACACAAAGGCCATTTGCTTCCAGAAATAGGATTTAAGCAATCAACTAGGAAAGGGATTCAGGTCAGTGTCGGTGAGGTAACCAGAGCTTCAGTATCTTTGAACAACACATATTTCAGTATTTTTGCTTTTCTCCATAAACAAACTAGGCAAAATCCATTGATATTTGGGAAAATCAATTAATTAGCAAAATGTTCTAGTTCTACTACAATTTGAACTTTGGGAAAATTCAACCTATTTTAGACAAAATGCATGAAATGTTTACTTTGGGGAGGAAAAAGCTTAGAGCAGCGGTTCTCAACCTGTGGGTCGCGACCCCTTTGGGGGTAGAACGACCCTTTCACAGGGGTCGCCTAAGACCATTGGAAAACACATATATAATTACATATTGTTTTTGTGATTAATCACTATGTTTTAATTATGTTCAATTTGTAACAATGAAAATACATCCTGCATATCGGATATTTACATTACGATTCGTAACAGTAGCAAAATTACACTTATGAAGTAGCAACGAAAATAATTTTATGGTTGGGGTCACAACATGAGGAACTGTATTAAAGGGTCGCGGCACTAGGAAGGTTGAGAACCACTGGCCTACAGCCTTCTCACTGTTTCATGACCCCTCTCCTGTACTGCTGCAGCCAGATGAGCTGCTTTGCTAACTTAACTCAATCTCCCAGGCTTAGTTGGGTTGTAACCAAATCTTTCACTGCCCCTTCTTAATCAGACCACATTCTCTTTTGCTATTTTTGACCACCTAAATGTTTTTTAACTCTACTAGTCATTTTAAATTATGCAAATATAATTATGAAATTAAGTAAATAACTGAATTGTGACATCTGAATACTTATTATGTCGAAATCCATTCTAAGAGCTATACATGTATTACCTCTCTTAATCCTCAAAACCATATACATTATAGACAGAAAAACTGAGGCCAAAAAGGTTAAGATCATCAACGTAGGAGCCTGTATTAAACTGCAAAATTACAAGATTTTCTGGCAATAAAGTACCTTTATTATGATTGCTTTTAATGGTCAAAATTTGCATGTTTCCTAGATAAAGTAGTCCATAACAGGATAAAAAATTACAAAAAGACAAGCTTCTTAATGTTTCAGTTGAATTAACTATAGAATTAAAATGCCTGCTGATTTAATAGCTTCAAATATAACACAAAATATATTCAATATATAATATAGACCTTAGAAATCTGATTCTATTATGCAATTATTTACAAACTGAATTAAGAGTAAAAGATTTAGCTAGACAGATGAATTAAAAAACAAGTATATTCTGAAATAATTGTATCCTAAGTATCTATTCTTTGGAGTAGAAATACTCATTTAATACAATATGTTAATTACATCAATTTTAATAACAATTTGTTGGTATGGATTTAGCCCAATTTAAATTCCTGTGTGCTGGGAAATACAACTATCTTTTTCAAAGCTATAAGAATTTGTAGTTCAGTTTAATAATTCAGAATGATATCCCATCCTACTTAATTTTAAAGGTATAGAACATAATGATACCCTCTTTAGATAAATGGAATTTAACTTTCATTAACAATGTAAAGCGTTTTCCTTTCTAAACTGTATAATTTTTATTCAGTTATCTATATAATGTTATGCACTAGTAAGCAAAGCAAGCAACATTACTTTAAATAACATCTTTAATTAAAGTTTTGCAAAGGTAAAATATTAAACTTAAAATAGGTCTTAGTACATCAAAATACTAAGTTCTCTAGTTGTATTCCAAGATGTTCTTTAAAACATAATATCCCGTATATCACAGAAGAGCAACCTTGATCTGCAATTGTACAGATGAATTATACAAACATAATAAATATATTTACGCCCTTACACATAACAGTATGTACAACAGCAGTTGACAACAGTAGCTCAGAACAGCAAAAAGGATTAGTCCCTCCCCCAAATTGTAGCCCTGACGCATACTGGACTGATTTAAGGAACCTTGACAGAAATAGTTATTAACTAGGTAAATAGTAACTTACTAATAGTTAGTAGTTACTTAATAACACAATGAGCTCTTCCTTTAAAAAAGGAAAAAAGTTTTCTTTTGTTCCTCAAAATAAACAAAAATATTAAGTTTGTGTGTTCTTCCTTAAACTATAAAAAATGACAAAAAATAGACTAAGGCAGGCTTAACAGGGGAATATAAACTTCAGAATAATTTCCATAGCATAATAGATTAAAATGCAAAACTATTTAACATAAACTCATGAGGACCTATATAAAAGCAACTATTTTTTAAGCAATGAATTCAAAATCTGAATAGCTGATTCAGACAGGTGGAAGACAGACAAATGAAATAAAATGAAAATGTACAAAGATGGATCAATAAAATATTACATTGCACAAAATCTCAAAAAAGTTCAAGATGAAATAATCTGAAAAAAATAGGAATTTTCTAAGTGGAAGAAAATATTAAGTTGTAAGGGGAGCTCCCGAGAGGAAATTATTTGTTTTCCTACACAAGGCATATTTACCTTCTGAAAAGAATGGTGACATTATTGCTATAAGATAATCAAAAATTAGTCTTAGAGGAGACAACCCTTTTCATTCCTCCATAAAAAGCAGAAAAAATAAGAAAACCAAATCCTTGATTTTCACTATAGCAAAAGAAAATCTTTATACAAAAGCTATTATATTTTTATGTTCTTGATGTCTAAAACCAGAATCTATTAGAATATGCTCTTTAAAAACACATTTTAATTACTATACACACTTCTCAAATCTTGATGTATTCCTAGAATAACATCAAGGTGGCTTTGATTTTAAGAGAGGCAATATAAATGTGGTATTATGATGGCATTTAATTAACATAAATGTGAACATTTAAAAAAATATAAAAGCCCAATATAAAGATCCCCCTCATATAACAGACATTTTACTCTAGAAACTAATTGCACATTAAAGAGTTGTTTTAGCAAAATGTGGCTCTCCACAGAAATTAACTGTACTATCAGGCATGCATGTGGTCTGATTATCCCAGTGACCACCAAAAAAAGAGTACTTATATTGAAAGGCACACATTTCCACACTTTATCAAGTAATTTTGTGTAAATTTTCCTTCCCAATGTTGATTAATGTTAATCTTGTTTTAATAAAAGGTGCCATCACCTTCGGTGCAAATCTAAACAATTCCTCTTCTGAAAGCTTTATCTGTTTTCGTAAAACCAAGTCTGAACAATTTTCCCTCTTTGAATAAACATTTTCATTTTAAAATTCTGAAGTGGGAATCCTTGCCTTTTCAAAGGAATGACATTTTTATAGAACTTAATGAAATGATTTGTTAAATACAATGTTAAAAGCATGATTAAGAATTCAAGTACAATAAAAGATAAGCAAGTGGCATTCTTATAGCAAGCCACTATAATAAAACTAAAACATGCTATTTGATTAAAAAGAAACACAATGCAGTAATACATAAGAGCACAATTTGGTATGCAGTGTTGTTGGACTGGCTTTCAGGATTTTCACAGGTAAAAAAAAAAGCATTTGCCAAGTGTGCCATAATTAATATGCAATACACAGGTGCAACTACAAATAGTTAATTCCTGCTTCAAAATAACCCGAGTGAATCACTCTGAAAGCAGTGGTTTTTCATGTTTGAAAATAACATTATAAAAACAGGCCAGTATCCAATTCTACTATGAATATCGAATGCTTGCCTACAAAGAGGGCCTAAAACATGAGCTGAATATCATGTAATAATACAAGGTTCAGTAGCATAATAACTACTAGATAGCCAAAAGGTTTCGATCAACACTGCAGCACTGCTAAACTTTCATAGGTAGTTCAGGTAATTGACTCTTCATTGGGTAAATATCAACCTACTATCAACTATACTGAAAGACAACTGAACAACAGGACTTCTGTGATTCCACCTCCTCCCTTCTCTTCTCTCAATCTCAATAAAACAAACAAACCTATGTGTGCTTTGAGAGTAATGGGGTAAACAAATCTCCCCTCCAAAAAACTAAATTAACATAGCAAAAATAAAAACCGTATTACCAGTTATGGCATCTAATAAACCTAACTACTAGCATGCCAGAAACCACCCTTTATATATCAAAGTTCAGAACATAAGTTAAAGGGACCAAGCTGGTATGTGGGGTGGGAAGTAGGCAGAAAAAATAAAGAAAAGATTAGCCTTTTTGAGAATTTTAAAGATTTGTGTTAAAAAAAAGAAAAAGCAATATATAATAAGCTCACAGTTTTTCTTTGCAATGTACTTTAAAGTGTTTCTATTTTACTTCTGGAAACACAAAGGCAAATAAAAGATAAAAATGGAAGACTTTTAAAAAATCAATATACAAAAGTAACTTACACACATTTGAATTCTGTCCAGATAAACCATGAAAAGAATTAGCTGTAAGAACCAAGGTGAAGACAAGTGTTCTTACAGTTCTCCCAGGCAACTAGTGCACACTGAACACAGCACTGCCATATTGTATTTTAGAGCCCCTTACAGAATTAGAGCTATGCATTCTTAATATACATATTAAGTTTCTATTATTTTCAATATAAGTCAAATTTATATGCTTTCTTCCCGGTGTGCAAACTAAAGCCCATGTATTTTAATATTATCAATGGCCTAGAAGGGCCACCAAATCAAAGAGGTAAATATGTACTTAGTGGCCCACCCCCTTTTACCCCAAAACTGCCCCTCAAATTACAAAGTTAAATTTTAAAAAATCTGTTCAATTAAAATAATAGTTTTATAATTCTTTACTAGTAAAGACAAGAAACTTTTATAATTATTAAATTGTTTAATAAAAAGCCAGGTCCTCACCACCTGCCCAACACTTCAGTCAATGCACTGAATGTTATCTGAATGTATGTTTAGCTTAAAGACTGAACACCCACATAAGCATGCACTTCAGCCCAACTGGAAAAAAATCTGTATTCTTGTGTATATAATTTCAGCTAAATGGTACCTTTGTGGAATAAAACCTTATTTCTAAGGAACCACTTTAGGGTTTCTTTTTAAGGTATGAGGCTAAAAGAAACAAACATTTTTGTAAGGAAATTGAAGTTGGCATTTTAATTCTGCTTAGACAAGACTCTAGTTTAATGAGTGTGAAAACCTAATTAAAATAAGTAGCCATTCCTGGGTCAAATTTTGTCTCCAAACTGTGGTCATTGATTACTTCCTTTAACTCTTAAACAGATGTTTCATAAAGCAGGGAAGGAAGAGGTATGTATCACTGAGGGAGAAGAGCAAGTAAAAATATTTAAGACCTGTTATGGGAGTTCTAAATTGTTTCCTTACACAAGTCAATTAAAATTCAACACCATAATTCTTGCCCTCTTGTAAAAAGCGCACACACAATTTTTACCAAATATAACCACATACAATAAGCAGTTTCATTTCAATCTATCAAAAGGGAAGTTTCTTCAGTTCATTCTCACAAGTATTTTCTGAACCCAAGGTGGAGGAAGGAATATAGACAAAGCTTTACATGCTAATTATCAGTGGCAGGTACCTGTATTTAAAATTGACAATTAGGGTTTTCCTACACAAAACCCCAATGCCCCCTTCCCCAACAACCCCTGGTGCTACAGTTCCATGGCTTGCCAGTTAGAAGTAGTGTCTATGTTGTCAAGGTCTCTTTGTTCCAGTAGCTTTGCTCCTACTGCACTTTGTCTGACATGCAGAAGTTAAGTTTTGGTTGGAGTATGTCCCAAGTTTCAAACTGTCACTTTAAATTTTTGTAAAGTTTCTTTCATTTTATTTATAAAAGAAAAGAACCAATTCTTCACCATTCTGCATCTCCAATGGCTTTGGAAAATATATAATCTCTTCCATTAAGATTCATAATGCCATCCTTGAGATGAAATTTCCATTTGTTTTTACTTCTGTGTATCTAAATAAACAAATAAAAAAGAATGTAAGAGATACAATCAACAGAGAAAACAAAAACAAAGCCCATTCACACACCAAAAAACCTTTGTCTTGTACATTACTGCATTTTCAAATTGTTTTTTTAAACAGATATAATTGACATGTACCATTCTATTTATTTCAGGTGTACAACAAACATAATGATCCAATATTTTTAGAGAGAGAAATAATCACCACATTATGTCTTATTTAACATTCATCACCCACAGTTACAACTTTTTTTTCTTGTGATGATAATTTTTAAAATATACTCTCTTAGCAACTTTCAAATATACATTACAGTAATATTAGCCATAAGCACTGTGCTGTATATTATATCCCTTGACTTACTTATTTTATAACTGGGAGTTTGTACCTTTTGACCACCTTCACCCAATCCCCCACCCCTCACTTCTGGCAATCATCATTCTGTCCTCTGTAACTATGAGTTCAGTTTGTTTTAAAAGATTGCACATATAAATGAGATTAACTGATATTTGTCCTTCTCTGTTTGACTGACTTCATTTAGCATGATGCCCCAAGGTCCATTCATGTTGTCACAAATGGCAAGATTTCATTCTTTTATTTTTTTTTGAGGATATTTTTTCCATTGATTTTTAGAGACAGTGGAAGGGAGGGGGAGAGACAGAAAGAAATACTGATGTGTGAGAGAGACATCGATTGGTTGCCGCCCACACGCACCCATAGTGGGCTGGGGATTTAATCTGAAACAGAGGTATGTGCCCTTGACCAGCATCGAACCCATGACCCTTTGGTCTGCAGGTGAGTGCTCTAACCACTGAATGAACTGGCAAGGGCAAGATTTCATTCTTTTTTATGGCTGAATATTATTCCACTAGAGGCCCAGTGCATGAAATTCATGCACAGGAAGGGTCCCACAGCCCGGCCTGTACCCTCTCCAATCCGGGACCCCTCTCGCAATCTGGGACCGCTGGCTCCTAACCGCTCATCTGCCTGCCTGCCTGCCTGATCGCCCCTAACAACTCTGCCTGCCTGCCTGATCACCCCTAAGCACCTCTGTCTGCCGGCCTTACCTCCCCTAACTGCTACTCTGCCAGCTGGATCACCCCTAACTGCTTCCCTGCCTGCCTGATCACCCTTAATTGCCTCTGCCTGCCAGCCTGATCGCCCCTAACTGCTCCCCTGCCTGCCTGATCACCCCTAACTGTGTCTGCCTGCCAGCGTGATTGCCCCTAACTGCCCTCCACTGCCAGCCTGGTCGCCCCTAACTGCCCTACTCTGCCAGCCTGGTCGCCCCTAATGGCCTCTGCCTCAGCCCCTGCCACCGTGACTTTGTCCAGAAGGATGTCCAGTCTAATTAGCATATTACCCCTTTTATTAGTATAGATAACACATATGCCCCTAAGAAGTTATATTATTTTACACGCTTTAAATTATACAGTACATATTCAACCTCTTTTACCGTGTTTTTTGTTTTTTTTCTACATGTATCTTATTGATTCTTTTCATGGAGACAAAGGGAAAGGGAGAGTTGGAAACATCGATGAGAGAGAAACATCAATCAGCTGCCTCCTGCACACCCTCAACTGGGGTATGCCTGCAACCAAGGTACATGCCCTTGACCAGAATCGAACCTGTGAGCCTTCAATCTGCAGGCCGATGCTCTATCCACTGAGCCAAACCGATTAGGGCCCCCCACTTTTTTTTTTTAGATTATCCATGTGTGTAGATATGGCATTAGTTCATTTTTCCATTGATTTTTAGAGAGTGGGAGGGAGAGGGATACAGAGAAACATCAATGTAAGGAACATCCCTTCAGCTGCCTTCCTTAGGAGCCCCAACCAGGGATCCAACTTGAAACCCAGGTATGTGCCAGGTATGTGCCCTGCCCTGGAATCGAACCTGCAACCTTTCCATGCACAGGACCACACTCATGCTCAACCAACCTATCCACTTCACCCCGGCTGTTATACAATTTCTGAAATTTTATTTCAATTAATTTTCGCAAAGTCTGTGGGTTAGGTAATATTCACATTTTGCTGATGAGGAAAAAAAAAAACCAACCTCTTCGTTTTGAGACATTCTTCACTCATTACTGCGTTTTCCTGCCAGTCCCAGAAAGGCTCTTGACGGTGGTTTCACTGGGTATCCAGAGTCAGAAGCATTCTCCTCACCACCCTCACCACCACCTCCTCTGCACTGGCACTGAGGCTGCCCTGGAGGGCGCCAAGGCTAGGTAACGCGAGACAATGACAGGATTTGGACCACTGGAGCCACTGTACCCGCCTCTCCTCTCTCAGCCTCTCTCTGCCACACTGGAGAAGGCAGGGCCAGCGACTTCCGGCAGCACCGACTTCTGGATAGGCCAAGGTTTGCGGCGCTAACACTTCGGACGCTGAAGTGCTGCAGTCTCTCCCTCTCCAGAGCCGCTGCCGCCGCCGAGGTTATAGGGCTGCCCCGGAAGTCCTCCGTGCGCCTCCCATTAGCAGCAAACATGGCGGTGGACTCGGCGATGGAACTGCTATTTTTAGATGCTTTTAAACACCCCAGCACTGAGGTAAGACTTTGCTTCTTGATTCTGACTCTGCTTCTTAACTGTGGGACACGTACAAAAAATCCTTAGGCATGCCTTGACTTTCCCTCCTGCCGGTGGCCTTAAATTCCACACATACACACCCCCTCCCCCCAGCTGGGTGTGGGCACCACATCTGCCGGAGAGCATCAGTGGCCAGGACATTTCTATGCATTAACTTAAGCTCCTGCGTCTTTGATTGAGTTGGCTGTTCTGCTTGCATTGGTCCCTTGCCCTTATCCTCGTCAACTTTGAGCCTTGAAAATATCTTGGTTCTCAGGTTTAGCTCAGGTGATGTTTGGGAGGGTCTCAGACTGCCTGTGTTTGAAAGCAGTTCCAGAGACCAAGCAGGTCACGATGGCTTCATGATTCCTAAATCCCTCCTCCCAGGTCCTTTTTCTAACGAGAGTTAGGTTGCCCAGGTGTGCCACTCATTCAGTTTAGGATTCACCCATTAGGACATGACATATTTGCATGGAAAGCTTTTGCATGGAGGATACCTGCGAGGAGGGGAATCAGCGGTGAAAGGAACCAACGGCGGATTTGGAACCCCCAGACAAGGAACCTCGCTCATGAAGAAAGCCAAGCCTCCCACCCGCTCCGTGGCTCTGGCTGGTGCCGCCATCTTTGTGGCTATGGGCTCAGCCATCTGTCGTGGAGTGATGGTTAATTTGCATATTACCCTTGTGTTAGTATAGATTATATATTATTGTCTTATATCAGTGGTCGGCAAACCGCGGCTCACGAGCCACATGCAGCTCTTTGGCACCTTGAGAGTGGCTCTTCCACAAAATACCACGTGTGGGCATGCACGTACAGTGCAATTGAAACTTCGTGGCCCATGAGCAGAAGTCGGTTTTCAGAAAGGAAATAGACGAAACAAGTATACAAAACGAGTATGGATGGAGAGTTGGAAGGGGTAGACCTCATTGAACGAACCTCAATCAGACTGAGGACGTTTTTAGCAAAGGCCAGGTTAGGAGTACCCTAATTAAGTTAATAACAATGTACCTACCTATATAGTTTAAGTTTAAAAAATTTGGCTCTCAAAAGAAATTTCAATCGTTCTACTGTTGATATTTGGCTCTGTTGACTAATGAGTTTGCCGATCACTGTCCTATATAAAAGCCTAATATGCTAAGTGTCTGGTCTTCCTGTCGGCCATTCAACCAATCAAAGTGTAATATACTAATGATATGCTAAGGCCGCTCAACTGCTCACTATGATGTGCACTGACCATCAGGGGGCAGACAGTTGACCGGTCGACCAGTCGCTATGACGTGCACCAACCACCAGGGAGCAGACACTCCAACTGGTAGGTTAGCTTACTATTGGGGTCCAGCTGAGACAGGGCCAGACATGCCCTGGAGCCCTCCCGCATTCCTCCCTGGGCCCCAATTGTGCACCAAGGGAGTCCCTCAGCCTGGCCTGCACCCTCTCACAATCTGGGATCCCTTGGGGGATGTTGGAGAGCCAGTGATCCCGCAAGCCAGGCCAAGGAACCCCACTGGTGCACAAATTCATGCACTGGGACTCGTGCGTGCGTGCGTGTGTGTGTATCTCATTATTTCTTTATCCATTCATTTACTGATGGACACTTATGTTGTTTCCATGGCTTGGATAAAATGTTGCAATGAGCCCAACCCCACATGACTCAGTGGTTGAGCACTGACCTATGAACCAGGAGATCATGGTTTGATTCCCATCAGGGCACATGCCCCAGTTGCAGCTTGATCCCCAGTGTGGGAGTGGGCAGGAGGCAGCTGATCAATGATTATCTCTCATCATTGATGTTTCTCTCTCTCTCTCTCCCTTCTTCTCTAAAATCAATTAAAAAATTGTATTTAAAAAAAAAAATGTTGCAATGAGCATGGGTGTCATACATCTTTTCCAGTTAATGCTTTTGTTTCCTTTGAAAAAATACTCAGAAGTGGAATTGTAGGATTATATGGTAGTTCTATTTTTAATTTTTTGAAGAACATGCATACTGTTTACTATAGCGGCTGTACCAACTTACATTTCCACCAACAGTGCACAAAGGTTCCCTTTTCTCCACATCATTGCCAACATTTGTTACTTCCAACAGCCATTCTAATAGGTAATGTTAATAGCTCACTGTGGTTTTGACTTGTATTTCCCTGATGATTAGTCATGTTGAGGACCTATTCAGTTAAGGATTGGCCATTTGTATACCTTCTTTGGAAAACTATCTATTCAGATCTCCCCATTTTTAAACCAGACTGTATTTTTGCTATTGAGTTGTATGAGTCCTTTATGCATTTTGGATATTAATTCCTTATCAGATATGTGATTTGCAAATATTTTCTCCCTTTCAGTAGGCTGTCTTTTCATTTTATTGATTGTTTCCTCTGCTGTGCAGCAGCTTTTTAGTTTGATGTAGTCCCACTTGATTAGTTTTGCTTTTATTGTCAAATAAAAAACCAAACTGATGTTAAGGAGCTTACCATCTAGGAATTTTTAGCAGTTTCAGGTCTTAACCAAGTCTTTCATTCATTTTAAGTTGATTTTTGTATATGGTGTGATAGTGGTAGGTTTTCCCAATACCATTTATTAAAGAGATTGGCGTTTACCCATTTTATATTCTTGGGTATTTTGTCCTAACAAATATGCATGGGTTTATTTCTGGTCTCTCTTTTCTGTTCCATTTATCTATGTGTCTGTTTTTATGCCAATACCATACTGTTTTGATTACTATAGCTGTGTAATACAGTTTGAATTCAGGGAGCATGATGACTGAAGCTTTGCTGTTCTTTCTCAAATTTACTTTGGTTGAAGGGTCTTTTGTGGTTCATACCAATTTTAGGTTTGTCTGTTCTGTATCTGGGAAAATGTCATTGGATCTATAGATTGGTAGTATGGATATTTTAATAATTAAGTTATAAATGCAATATAATTTATAGACTTATTATAAATTTAATTACTGTAGTCAGAAAACAAGTTTTATTCCAAATTAAGTGTTTAATAAATAACAAAAATCTCAACAATAATGCCAATAACTATAACAGAAATACTTGGAAAGTAGCACCCTTTCTAAGAATTAAATAAATAAGGATCAAGCGCCAATTCTCATAGAACCTAATTTAAAAATTCCTTAATGATACCAAAATTCATAAGCAGAGTTAAATAACTTTCAAAGTAATTTTCAGTAAGAAGGTATATGTTTATTAGTTATTAGTCTTATTACCCTAGTTCCTTCCTTAGTAATAAAAAAAGTTGCAGAGATTTAATTAAAACCTTTTAGTTTTGAGGTAATTTAGACTAAATAAAAAAATAAAATTATCCCACTGAGCTATTGTTCATGTTAAAGGACAATTCAAAAGTAGTTCTGTTTACTTTGTTAACAAGTTGGAATTTAACAACTCTCTCCAAGATTTCATTCCTAACTTATTTTTAAAATATAAAGCTACACAAATTAATTTCTCAGTGTATTAATTTCTCAGTCTATTTTCTACTAAACTATAACAATGCTTTCATTCATTCACATTGTTTATACTGAACATAAAAGGCATCAATCAGCGCCCAAATATTTGAACAAGGCAGAAAGGATGGTTTAGCGAAGTAATCACAACAGAAAAAATGTCAGAAATCTGATGATAAAATCCTTACCTTATCATATTGGCATACAACCACATTTTCGGTATCAAAGAGTTCCTGTCCTTCTTCATCACTCACATCATCTTCACTATTAAGGGGCTCCTACAAATAAAAAGTTTATTTTTTCATACTTCATGCATTATTAGCAAAGGGCCCTTTATTGTCAATGAAAATAAACACAATAACCATGATGTGCTTTGAGAACTCTAATATTCAATGAAAATAAACACTATGACCTTGATGTTCTTTGAGCATTAAGGGCCTGACAGACACGTATGTATACCACTAACATATTGTTAATTGGCTGCGTTGACTTAACCAATGCTACTAAAATTCCATCAAGAAATTAAATACAATAATTAAAATAGTTAAGCTATAACTTACTAGTATAATCTAAAATGATTTATTTTCTTTATTCTTTCAAGATAATTCAAGAAGATAATTCGCTGTAATAGCTGTTTAATATGTCTAGACATGGCCTGGATGCATTGGTTCAGTGGCTGAGCATCAACCTATGAACCAGGAGGTCACGGTTCAATTCCCCAGTCAGGGCACATGCCCAGTTTTCAGGCTCAATCCCCAGTGTGGGGCGTGCAGAAGGCAACCAATCAATGATTCTCTCTCATCATTGATGTATCCATCTCTCTCTCCCTCTCCCTTCTTCACAGAAATAAAAATATTTAAAAAAAAAATATGTCTAGACATGGATCTTCTTTCTTAGGTTTAAAAAGAGAAAAAAATGGTGAAATTGCAGGGGGAAAGTACTATAAAATAGGCTAGCAGTCTGGTTTGTCTTAACATTAGGGACTAGGATTCTAAACACAAATAAGCATATCTACCATTGTGACCTCGAAGGCTTAGAGTATAATTAATTAAACCATTAGATTTAAAGTGAGTGTGTGTGTGTGTGGGGGGGGGGGGGGGGGGAGACTAGACTCAAACAAAAAGAATTAAAGACCAAGAAGATCATAAATACAATGACTAACTATGTTAAACTTGACCTCAGTTGTGGCAGAAGATAAAAGATACAACTCAGATTTCTAATTAATGGAGAAAGAAAACAGTAACAAAAGTATGAGAACAGAAAATTACAGATTGTGTCATTCATGATTATACTTGCAAAAGTCCTGAACAAAGGGAATTTAGCAATTCATAAAAAGGCTCATATGTAATGATCAAGTTGTATTATCCCAGGAACACAAAATAGAAAAACAATTAATGAATGCAATTCATCAAAAATAACAGATTATGAATAAGAAGTCATATGACTACCTAGTGTTTAATGAAATTCATCAATCATTATAGTTTAGAAAACAAAGCAAAGCTCTTAGTTAATCTGAACAGAAGGGAACTTCCTTAACCTAATAAAGGATATCCACAAAAAGCCTATCTAGAATAAAAAAAGCATAACACGCTAATTAGACCAGACAGCCGAACGACCTTCTAGGTGTCATTCCGGACATCCTTCCAGACGAAGCTGTGGCAGCTGGGGCCAAGGCAGAGATGGTTAGGGGCAATCAGGCAGGCAGACAGGCAAGTAGTTAGGAGCCAGCAGTCCTGGGTTGCGAGAGGGATGTCTGACTGAAGTGGCAGTCGGACATCTCCTGAGGGGTCCTGGATTGCAAGAGGGTGCAGGCCAGGCTCAGGGACACTCCCCTCCCTGCATGAATTTTGTGCACCGGGCCTCTAGTAGTAAATATAATTAATAGTGAACTATAAAAAGGATTCCTTTTAAGATTAAGATAAGGGTGCCTGCCATCACCAATTGTAGTAAGTATCATTCTGGAGGGTTCAGCCAACAAGGCAAGAAAAAATATATCATTTTTCATATTTGATTTGACTGTATACAAAGAACACATAAAAGAATTGAAAAGGCTACACCTCATCAGAAATCAAGATAATGCAAATTAAAACCAAAATGAAACAGCATTTTCTACCTACCAGACTAGCAAAAGGAGTCTGACAATACTAAGTATGGTGAAGATGTGTAGACATATGCACCATCATACAACAAATGGCAGGAGTATTCTTAGTACAACAGCTTGCATTTTATTGTAAAGTTGAAGATGTGCATGTCTTAGGATTCAGCAATTCAGAAAAACTCTTGCATATGTGTCTCCAGATGACACATACTAAAATATTTTACAACAGTAAACAAGTAGATACAAGTCATCACATTAAAAATAAAAGAGCCCTAGCCGGTTTGGCTCAGTGGATAGAGCATCTGCCTGCGAACTGTAAGGTCCCAGGTTCAATTCCGGTCAAGGGCACATGCCTGGGTTATGGGCTCGATCCCCAGTGGGGGACTTGCAGGAGGCAGCCAATCCATGATTCTCTCTCATCATGGATGTTTCTATCTCTCTCTCTCTCCCTCTTCCTTCCTCTCTGAAATCAATAAAAATGTTTTAAAAAATTAAAATTAAAAAAAGTATGGTATCTTCAACAGTGAAAATAATTACAGGTATAAATGAGTATGCAAAATTAAACAATATGCTCTTTAGGAATATAAATGCATATGGTAAAATATAAGGAAAGTTAATGATAAACACAAAATTCATGAGCATGGTTACTCGGATGGCAAAAAGAAGAGGATTAGGGATTTTAAGTACAGTGGGGCCTTGACTTACGAGTTTAATTCGTTCCGTGACGGAGCTTGTAACTCAAATTACTCATATGTCAAATCTTTTTTTTTTTAAATATATTTTATTGATTTTTTACAGAGAAGAAGGGAGAGGGATAGAGAGTTAGAAACATCAATGAGAGAAATCGATCAGCTGCCTCCTGCACGCCCCCCACGGGGGATGTGCCCGCAACGAACGAGTGAGACACATGATGCTGGGCTGATGTTGTGGAATTCACTGTGACATTCGCTGCGCCAACTAGCGGTGGGGTATCTGAAGCTGGCTCGTAACCCGAATTTTAGCTCGCAGCTCAAAGCAAAAAATCGGCCGAGAGACGGCTCGTATCTTGAGAAAGTCGTTAGTCGGGACACTCGTAAGTCAAGGCCCCACTGTAATGGGATTTTTTTTAACTGAATGTGGACACTGATATTTATATTTTAAAATATTTTTAAATCATTTGTATATATTCAATACTCAATAAAAATAGTATTTAAAAGAATATTAGTTAGTTTAGAAGAACGCTGTACTGAGATAAGCAAGACAATTACATCTGAGGCTGCAGAGGGAAATTAACAATTAAAATTGTGGTAAGACAAACACCTTGAACAAAACTAAGCTACAACACAGAAAAACAAGGATTTATATGCTTCTAATGTATAAGTAAAAGATAAATAAGAAAGGATGTTCAACTGAGGATAGACACTAAGAATAGAAGAGGTTACCGAAGGAAATGTTATGGGATGTGGATGAAAAGGAGGTTCTGAAAAATATCTGCCACATTTAGCTTTATTCTCAAGTTTCCTTTTTCCCCCATAATTTGCTGTCTCTTTAATTACTGAAATAAGAGATTAACCACACCTATCTGTTCTACCAATGTCTTTATATGTAAGCCTAATCATGAATGCATAAACCAAAAAATTAGAATTACTTGCAGTCTCCATCACCTTTATAAATAAAACTTACTTTGGTATACATTCATTTTTATTAACAACTATATGAACAATATTTTATAAAGATAAATGCAACCAGAATATAAAAATCTTAAGTTATAACAATCTAACTATATTTAAAATCCTATGTTGTAATGCAGTCTAACAGCCTCTGAAAAAATAGGGTATAACTCAAGTTTGGCACCACGTAAAAGAAGAAATGGTTGCATAGCTTCTAATTTCAAGTCTTTTACTAGAAACTTACCTCTTCTACCTGCCCATCTTCAGCTCCATCTTTCTCTTTGTCTTCCTCCTCATCGTCATCATAGTCTTCTTCCTCATCTTCATCTTCATCAGATGATGTATCCCCAGTTCCATCAACTTGCAATACCAATGGAGCTTGTTGTTGAGCAGGTTGGGCCTGTGGTTGCTGTTGGCCAGTTGCAGTAATCTGTGCTTGTGCTGGTGTAGGTGCCGCCACTGTTGTAGGTATAACTTGAGTCTTATTTCCTGTAAATAAGATTTGCTGAGGCTGGATGATGACACCTGTCTGTGGTGAAATCCCTCCAGGAAGAGGGGCCAAAACCTAAGGAAAAGAAAACCAAATGTTAGGAACTAATTAAAAGGATCAAGGAGCTCAGTTTCATTACTTGGTATACAAATGCTTAAGAAACACCAAAAATGGCCATATCTCATAAATAGTTAAAACTAGAAAGCACAAAGAAATATTTCACTAGTGTGCTGATCCACTAATTTTCCATTTTACAATTCAAATTTCTTAGGAAAAAAGATTTTCTGCAGATAACTACTTCACTTGTCACGCATTTTTATGCCAGATTCCAGGCCAAGAGTTACACAAGTTAGTTTATTTGCTTGATGTAGGGAGAGGTTTAGTAACTTTCTAAGCCTGTAGTCACCAAAAGGCAAAAAGTGAACCTAGGTTTCTACTTCTCTCAATTTATTATGATGCTACACTGCCTCTCTATGAAGAACCCTGCACTGAAAATATGAACTTCTGAGTTCAAGTTTTATATAAGATCACAGATATAGATGCAGCAGAGGCAAGCTGTTTAACTTCTCTTGGCTTTACAGTAGGTCCTCGGGTTATGTTGGAGATCCATTCCTACTGCGCGACGTAAAGTCTTAAGTCAGAACCCACTACATAAGCACCTACGTCTCTCACATGGAGCACATACACAGCAGTAATTAGTGAAACAGTAAAAAAAATTTAAAAGAAAGATAACAATTCCTGACCTTTACTTGTGGTAAATAAATAATAAAAAACATAAAGTACATATGTACATACGTCAAAATGACGAAACTTCTTTTTTTTAATAAATACTGTAAATGGGAGATGGCGATATAACCAAGAAACAATGTACATCGAGTCCGAAGTAACCCAAGGACTACCTGTAGTCACCTTACTATTAGACTAGGATTAGTATAACACCGGCTATAAATTATAAAGACCTGGTAGCTTAAAAAATACTGATATGCAGGCTCCATGCCTAATATTTAACTAGAGGCCTGATGCACGATATTCGTGCACTGGGGTGGGGGGGTGGGGGGGAACCCTCAGCCCAGCCTGCGCCCTCTCACAGGTCTGGGAACCCTTGGGGGATGTCCGGGGGGAGTGGGCCTAAGCCAGCAGGCAGACATCCCCCAAGGAGTCCTTAGTGCTGCCACAGTGGTGGGAGAGGCTCCCACCACCGCCGCTGCACCCACCAGCCGTGAGCCCAACTTCTGGCTGAGCGGCGCTCCCCCATAACAACCCGATCCTCCATTCAGTCAATTTGCAGATTAGGGTTTTATTATGTAATTTAGGAGATAAAATCTTTTCATCTTAAAGTTATTAATCATGTATCAACAGCTGATAACTACCAGATCAGACGATTTCTAAAGTTCCTTTCAACTTCTGCATCCTAAGATTCTAAAATAAACCACAACTTTAAAAGAACATATTAATAGCCCTAGCTGGTTTGGATCAGTGGATAGAGCATTGGCCTGCAGGCTGAAGGGTCCCAGATTTGATTCTGGTCAAGGGCACATGCCCGGGTTGCAGGTTCGGTCCCCAGTGTGGGGCACGCAGGAGGCAGCCGGTCCACGATTCTCTCTCATCATTGATATATCTCTCTCTAACCCCCTCTCCCTCTCCCTTCCTCTCTGAAATCAATAAAAATTTTTTTAAAATAGAACACATTAACAAATATTAATTATATGTTACAATGAACACATTTATAACTAGAGTTAATAAATAGTAAGTAGATAATGTCTAGTGATAAATTAAAAGCACTGAATGGCAACTACTTGCCATTAGGTTCAAGGAATGCAAAAATAATGAGATAGTATTTCCCTTACAAAGTTTACAGATTAGTTGTGCAACAGACAAAGAAATAACTCAAAAAGATAGAGGATGTAACAGAAGGATGACATGTTACGAGAACACCAGGCAGATTACTAAATTTGGCCTTGCAGTTGATGTTGATGGTTGACCTGGATCAACCCATGATTTTGTGCATTTGGGATTCTCAAAATAAATCCACTTTTCATCGTCCCTCACAATTCAATGCAAAAAAGACTTTCGTGCCGTTGAAGCAACATTTTACTGATGACTTTTCATTTTCAATTTGTCTTTTGTTCAGTTGATGCGGCACCCATTTTCCTCCCTTTAAAATCTTTCCCATTGCTTATAAATGATTAAAAATTGTTTGCTGAGCAACGTTTAATCTTTCGGCAAGTTGTTTTTGAGTTTGACACGCATCTTCATCCAATAATGCTTGTAATTGTTGGTCTTCAAACTTTTTCGATTGACCTGGACATTCTTTGTCTTTCACGTTGAAATCATCACTTTTAAAGTGTTTAAACCAGCGTTCACAAGTATCTTGAGATGGAGCATGTTCACCATAAGCTTCCCAAAGTATACAAAAACTTTCAGCAGCACTTTTCTTCAAAATACTAGTAAAGATATGAATTAAAACTTCCCGCAAATGCTCTTTTTTTGGCACAAAATTCGACATTTTTAAGCGTAAAAATATCTGTGATGTTAACACCTTCAGAAAATTTGCCATATGAAGTTTTGAAGCTTGCTGTCAATACAACAAAATGGCATACATATCAAATCGCATATACATCAACACATGTGACTACTCCATCTATTGAAAAAAATTTGCATCATTAACCCGATACAGTGTTTTAAAAGTGAGAAAGTATGAAAGCCTGAACTAAGGAAACAACAAGAGTCTGAGAAAGCTAGTTTTAAACATATTAAGAAACTGTACATATGTTAAAACTGCAGTCTAAAAAGAAAGAACTTTTATAAATTGGTAGGATTTTGTGATACTTTGGATATCATGAATCAGGTTCATGCCTGCCTTGTTCATTCCTAAATCTCCAGTCCCTTGCAGAAATCCTATTTTATAGCTACACAGTATATGCTTGTTGAATGATGATGAATAACTAGCTTAGGAGGCTAGATAGAGAGTGGTGAATAGGGATAACATCAATTTAGTCTTAAACATACTGAATAAAACTAAGCTGTGAGTTATATAAGAATTTAGAATGACAGGGTGTATAATACTGCAGAAGAGTCTAAGAATTTGTGTAGATAAAGCTATGAAAAAAGGGAAGGGAACCACCTACAGAATTCATACAGAAGAAGAAAAAAGAACCCATGCTGATCATTCTTTTACCTGTTGTATAACAGGAGCCTGTACTCCACCAGGCTGCATTTGTGGTATAACCTGTTGTTGTAGAACCACGGACTGCTGAGGCTGAAAAATATACTGAGCACCATTGGCTGCTCTGACCACTTGAAGAAGCTGGCCTAAAGCAAAAAGTATGTATTCCAAGTTATTGTCTCAAATAAATGAATTCATAGTGAATGTCTAACCACCAAAGGCTCTTGAAATTATCAAGTCAAACGACTAAGTTTTAAAGGCTGTCATCCAAACACAGTAAACTATAATCCTTAACTACTGACTTCCATCCATGTTCAAATACATTGCTTAAAATGTTTTATTTTCCTTACTTACCACTCTTACAAAGCTGTCTTCCAACAAAACTCTAACAGCAGATTATGAGTTGATTAAAAGCTTACATTATCTTTGCTAACATGTTAGGAATCATGAGAGCAATATGTCATATCAGACATTTCAAGGCTGTTCATTTTTAAAGCTTTAATGAAATAAAAGTATAATAATTCATTAATATTTTGAACCAAAGCCCCATAGTATTTAGCTTCAAAAATGTTTAAAAATAATTAAAGTTTGCTGAACCAATTATCATTGTCACAAAACATTAATAGCATGACTGGCTTATACATACAAAACTGAATCTTTCTTACATGATGTTTTAAATGACCCAGAATCCTGAATTAATTAAAAAGTGAACAATTGAAAAAAAAAAAAGTGAACAATTGTATTTTATTAAAATACTAGAGGCTCGGTGCACAAAAATTTGTGCACTGGGGGTGGGGGGGCGGGGGGGGGTCCCTCAGCCCGGCCTGTGCCCTCTCGCAGTCTGGGACCCCTTGGGAGATAACGACCTGCTGGCTTAGGCCTGCTCCCGGGTGGCAGAGGGCAGGCCCAATCCCTAGGTGCAGCCCCTGGTTGGGCTCAGAGCAGGGCCGAATGGGGAGTTGGGGCGCCGCCCCCTGTCATGCACAGAGCAGGGCGGATTGGGAGGTTGCGATGCCACCCTCAGTCATGCTCAGGGTAGGGCCGATTGAGGGGTTGGGGCACTGCCCCCTGTCACACTCAAGGCAGAGTCGATGGGGAGGTTGTGGCGCCACCCCCCGTCACGCACAGAGCAGGGCCCATCTGGGGGTTGGGGAGCTCCCCCCTGTCACGCACAGAGTAGGGCCCATCAGGGGGTTGGGGAGCTCCCCCCTGTCACTCACAGAGTAGGGCCGATAGGGGAGTTGGCACACCGCCGCCTGTCACACACAGAACAGGGCGGATCAGGGGGTTGGGGCACTGCCCTCTATCACCCACAGAGCAGGGCCGATCAGGGGGTTGGGACGCCTTCACCTGTCACGAACAGAGCAGGGCCGATAGGGAGGTTGTGGCCCTGCCCCCTGTCACACACAGAGCCGCAGGGCAATCAGGAGGTTTGGGCGCTGCCGCCTGTCACACTGATCCCGGTGCCGGGAGGCCTCTCGGTTCCGCTGATCCCAGTGCTGGGAGGCATATTACCCTTTTACTATATAGAATAGAGGCCTGGTGCACGGGTGGGGGCCGGCTGGTTTGCCCTGAAGGGTGTCCTGGTTCAGGGTGGGGGTCCCCGCTGGGGTGCCTGGCCAGCCTGGATGAGGGGATAATGGCTGTTTGCAGCTGGTCACACACCCTTCAGGGTGGGGGTCCCCACTGGGGTGCCTGGCCAGTCTGGGTGAGGGGCTGAGGGCTGTTTTCAGGCTGGGACTGAAGCTCCCAACTGCTCCTTTTTTTCTTTTCTTTTTTTTTTTTTAATTCTGAGCCAGCTTTAGCTCTGAGGCTCCAGCTCTTAGGCCTCCGCTCCTGAAAGCAGGTATCTGGTTTGTTTCGGTTCTCGAAACTCTGTATCAACCCCAGCTCTGAGATCCCAGCCGGCTGAAAGCTGGTTTCTGGGGTTTTGTTTAGCATCTATATTTGTTAAAATGTTTGAAACTGCAGGCTCAGAGGCCTGCAGCGGCCTGCGGGGAACGTTGGAGTCCTCCGTCACTGAAGCAAGCATGCCTCATGTTAGTTTCAAGCTGCCTGGCTGCCGGCCGCCATCTTGGCTGACAGTTAATTTGCATATTGCCCTGATTAGCCAATGGGAAGGGTAGCGGTCGTACGCCAATTACCATGTTTCTCTTTTATTAGTGTAGACTAGAGGCCCAGTGCACGAATTCATGCACTAGTGAGGTCCCTCAGCCTGGTCAACAATCGGAGCAATAGAGGAGGAACCACGAGAGGTTGGCCAGTTGTGGGAAGATGGCCAGTTGTGGGAGGATGGCTGTAGGAGTGCACTGACCATCAGGGAACAGCTCCTGCATTGAGTATCTGCCCCCTGGTGGTCAGTGCGCATCATTGCTACAGGTCAACTGATTATTTGGTCGTAACGGTTACTTAGGATTTTATAAATATAGATATAGCAAGATAAGCCCCTAGTTCAGTGATTGCGAACCTTTTGAGCTCGGAGTGTCAGCATTTTGAAAAACCCTAACTTAACTCTGGTGTCATGTCACATATAGAAATTTTTTGATATTTGCAACCATAGTAAAACAAAGATTTATATTTTTGAGATTTATTTTATATATTTAAATGCCATTTAACACATTGTATGCAGGAAACGTAGTTATACGTTTTACGTTGACTGGGGGTAGTAGAGCGCGGGACACGTACTAATACGTTTTTTATAGATAGCGGTAGAATGCAGGTGACGTATAAATACGTAAACTAAAGTTATCGTAATTTTACTGAACGTTGCCATTTGCGCAAAAAATTAGCAAAAATGGCCTGCGCCACCTGTTAGCGCACAATAAAAAATACCTGCAAACAATGTGTTAACAAAGAAAAATCAACCAAAAAAATGAGTTTGCATGTCACCTCTGACAAGCATGTCATAGGTTCGCCATCACTGCCCTAGTTTGTTCTTCACAAATTTAGAAATTAACAAAATAACGAGAAATTACATAATTAAGATTATAGAGAAAATACTTAAAGTCCATGTAAGTTCTTCAAACATTAATATTCCAAAAATCCCAGTAAATTTTGTCAGTCTACACAGAGATACTATGTAAAATAGAATGCAATAAACTTGCTCTTAAGATACCATAAGAATTAAGTATTTAGTTTGATATCATAAATTAGTTCTAATGATTCAAATTTAACTTATTTGGCAAGTTAAATGAGTTCATCAAAAAACTAAATTAATAAGCATTTCTATACAATCATACTTCATTCAATAATAGAATTCTCATTCAAGGATCAAAAACTCAAGTACAGTTCTCATCTTCTGTACTGCCCTCTCAGCAATAATACGGTATATGTGCTATAGCCCTCAAATAATCTTATTTTAATAAGCTAAACCAAATGGTAAAAGAAATATTAAGATTTTCTGTCTTACAAAGTTATACATATATAATGGTTCCACTATTTCTAATTACCTGAATTTGTTAATATCTGTTGAACAGGAGTCACACCTGCAGGGAGTGCTAAGGTAGCAGCTGTAGCAGCAGCACTCTGAAAAAAAAATCAAGAAAAAAAAAAATCAAAACCACCTATATGCATAACAGGAACTCAGTTTATTTCTGGCATATTTTAACAGTATTTAAAGTTTATCGTTTAATATTTACTAAAATGAAAAGTTCTAACAATGGTACAATAAAGACCACCTAGCCTAAACGCCCTACCTAATTATTTCAAGCTTAAATTAAGTAGAATAATGTAATTGGTTTTTCCCTTGACAATGTGCTCTAAATAAATCTCACCCACACTAATAATGCTGTACACAACATATGAAATATCCATTCCAGGATCTCCTTTCCTACTCTGATTCCTTATTCCCAAAACCTTATTGCAAATTAACATACTTGAGCCCTGGCTGGTGTGCACAGTGGGTATAGCATCAGCCTGCACATCAAAGAGTTACAGGTTTGATTCTCTGGTCAAGTGCAGGTTTGATGCCTGACCTGGTTGGGGCATGTGTGAGAGACAACCAACCTATGTCTCTCTCTCACATCAATGTTTCTCTCTCTTCCTTCCTCTCTGAAAAATAACCAAAAAAACATAAAACTCAATAAAAACATATTCTTGGGTGAGGATTAAAAATTATATATGGAATTATACTCTGAATTTCTTTAAATTCAGGATAAATTCTTGATTTACGGCTCCTAGAGACTTTTCCCCTTCCTCCAAAAGAATCACACAATAGTCTGCTTTTCAATTCTGTATTCAAAGCATTTCCATGTACCTCACTGTAATTATATATAGGTAGATTTTCCCCTCCCCCTTCAATTTTTTAAAGGTACCAAGCCTTCATATAACCCAATCTAATCTATACATTTTTTAGAAACATCTCTATTTGAATAAGCTTTAAGAAATAAATATAACTGTGGCTAGGAGATGCTAATGCAGAAGCCAATAAAACTTGGAAAATTATTCTCAAGTAGGTTAATGATACAACTACTATCTAGTCTAGACTCTAGGTATAGCTCTCCAAGAAAATATGCTTGTTGTCGTCACTTGATAGGCCTACGTAATTTTGATATCTTAGGTCTGAAATTCCCACTAGTTCCTAGAATCCAGCTATAGCCCTCCAAGTTCTCTTTATCAAATGCAGGATATCCAATTACCCAATTTCAAATAAATCTAGCCTGTATAAGCAAATGAAAGGTAATTTACGTTTTAGGAACATATTAACAACCACTTGTTATTGAGAAATATTAATTGCCTATAATTCATATAAGATTAATATATCTCCCTTCACAGGCAAACTGACAGTAGTTTCCATGCAGCATATGACAGAATTGCCACCTGCACACATCTCTGCATTCAAGTTGCTATTAATAAATATCTGTTGAGTGATGTACCACATAGAAACCATCTTTTATCAATGTCTACCAAAAATTTCTTCCTGTATTTTATGAAGTATCCCTACCATAAATAATGCATTAGAGCAATCATTTCATAAAAAATAACTTGCAAAACTGGTTTGATATAGTTTTCTAAGTTCCCTGAAATAGTGTTCTACCTAATAGCACTATCCCATATATTTACAAAATTACATGATTATTATTTATGTTCATTTCCAAAGCATACAGAGTCATTTAAAAAATCAAAACTGGGCCTAGCCGGCGTCACTCAGTGGTCATGGTTTGATTCCCGGTCAGGGCACACGCATGAATTGTGGGCTCGATCACCAATGTGGAGCGTGCAGGAGGCAGCCAATCAATGATTCTCTCTCATCATTGATGTTTCTCTCTCTCTCTTCCTCTCCCTTCCTCCCTAAAATCAATAATAAAAAATATATTTAAAAAATCAAAACTGTTTTAATGGATATCTTTAAATCAGAAATAATAATGAAGCCCTGACCGGTTTGGCTCAGTGGATATAGCATCAGCCTGTGGTCTCAAGGTCCCAGGTTTGATTCCTGTCAAGGGCATGTACCTTGGTTGCAGGCACATCCCCAGTGGGGAGTGTGCAGGAGGCAGCTGATCGATGTTTCTCTCTCATCGATGTTTCTAACTCTCTATCCCTCTCCCTTCCTCTCTGTAAAAAAATCAATAAAATATATTTTTAAAAAAAGAAATAATGAAAACAAAAACTCTTACAAAATACTTTTATCTGTAAAAAGCTTATACTGATTATACTTCAGAACATGCCAAATACATGGAGCAAATACTGAAAACATCAAGTAAAATGCTAAAATACACAACATAAATGCTAATACATTTTATTGACTGAAGTTTCTGAACTCTGATCTAAAAATAGGCATGCTCTTCAGAATCAAGAAGGCATAACAAAATCAGTAAGAGATAGGCCACTGACTTTGCCCAGGTCTCTTTAAACACATTCTCTCCCACAGTATTTAAAAATCTTCAAAATTAGCCCTAGCTGGTTTGGCTCAGTGAACAGAGCGTTGGCCTGCAGACCAAAGGGTCCCGGGTTTGATTCTGGTCAGGGGCACATACGTTGGTTGCAAGCTCCTCCCAAGCCTGGGCCCTGGTCAGGGCTCGTGCCGGAGGCAACTAATAGATGTGTTTCTCTCACATCGATATTTCTCTCTGTCTTTCCCTTTCTCTTCTACTCTCCCTAAAAATATCCTCGGGTGAGGAGTAACAAAAAAAAAAACAAAAAAAATCTTCAAAATTAGATGAGCCTACTACTACGAGTGATTTTACCAAACTTGTTTTAAAATGACATAAATTATTCTCTAGGAAACAATCCCAATAGTACTACCTGCAATATGAATCCCTCAGTGAGACTTTTATTTTTAAGGGCGAAGGTTAACTTGGGGCCTTGGATTCAAAATAAGTATTTTTCGAATAATAAAAATTCCTGTGAGAAATACTAGGCATGGGATTGTATGATTTTCATACAAAAAATCTGATGCCAACTTGAACTGAAAACACAAATAGGAATCCCTGATTTTTCGAGAATTTTAAAATCACAATCTCTACTTCCATGTACAATTTGCAATTCTGCCAAGTTATGAATTTATAAGGCTGGTATACATAAAGAAGTCATTTGTCTAATAGGTAAATCCTGCTTCCTATCTGGCCTATAAATCACAACTGAGTTTTGAGGCTCACTACTCATCACTCACCAAATCTACATCATTTTTTAAAATATTGCTTTTTCTTTAAAAAATAAAAAAAAAAACTGGATCTGAAAAAAAACGTATCATTGCTAGCACTAGGTTAATAGATATTTTTTTAAAAATAATGATTCTAACCTTTAAATTAAAGATTTGGCTAAGTTGAAGAATAAAATGCCAGAGCTGAGATACCACTTACAGTCTATATATTTTAATATTTGTTTTAAATATTTTATTGATTTTTTTTACAGAGAGGAAGGGAGAGGAATAGAGAGTTAGAAACATCCATAAGAGAGAAACATGGATCAGCTGACTCCTGCACACCCCTGACTGGGGATGTGCCTGCAACCAAGGTACATGGCCTTGACCAGAATCGAACCTGGGACTCTTCAGTCTACAGGCCGACGCTCTAGCCACTAAGCCAAACTGGTCAGGGCCAATCTATATATTTTAAATAGAACAAAGAAAAGCTATTTATGAGAAAGTGCTAGAACTACTCTACTGTTTTATTTTTTTTTAATCTTTAAGGATATAAATAAAGACTTTTCAAGGATCTGAAGGGAGGGGTCTTTCAATTTTACTACTATACTACATTTGATGGAAAATATTATCTGTCCTAAGTAAAATTTGAATACTTGACAACCTTTGAAGTTCTGTGGATATCCATTAGAAGTATCTAAAGTCTAATCCTAATAATCCTATATAATAAAAGGGTAATATGCAAATAGACCAAATGGCAGAACAACCGAATCAATCAAAGTGTAATATGCTAATGATATGCTAAGGTTGCTCAACCGCTTACTATGACGTGCACTGACCACCAAAGGGCAGATCCTCTGGTAGGTTAGTTTGCTGCTGGGGTCTGGCCAATCGGGACAGAGCGAGATGGGGTGGATACACCCTGGAGCCCTCCCCGGCTTGATCGTGCACAGGTGGGGTCCCTCAGCCTGGCCTGTGCCCTCTCACAATCCAGGATCCTTCAGGGGATGTCAGAGAGCTGGTTTCAGCCCAATCCCGCAGACCACTCCCCTTGGGAGGGCACCAGATGCAGGGCTCATGGCTGGCGAGCGCTGCTGTGGTAGAGTGAGCCTCTCCCAATCGATCTCAGCAGGCACAGTGGGGCCGGAATGAGCAGGAGGGGCAGGTATGAGCTGCAGGCAGCGTTGGACTGCGGGTTTTGGCCAGATCCCTGCAGGCCACCCAGAGGGACCCCACCCGTGCACGAATTTGTGCACCAGGCCTCTAGTGTATAATAACTGCAACTGGTTAAAATGCATTTTAAAGTAGTAATTTATATATTGTAATAAAACTTATTAGGCTATGCTATCATTAAATCTTGACATTTTTAAATGCTTGATCTTAAAAATAGTGTTTTGAAGCACTTAAACATTTTTTTAAGTTTTTAATTCGTAGCATTCCTGACATCTTGCGATTAATAGATCTTAACAATGGATCTTTTGCAAATGAACTATAATTAGCATAATATGTTTGGTAGGTCCCCTAAACCTCTTTTCCAAAAATAGCAGGGACTGAAATAGTTCCCACAAAGCATCACTCTTTTGGTATTCCCCTCTCATGATTTTATGATACTCAAGTTCCAAGTAGCAAGCTAAACTTTAGATTTACTTCTAAATCCAATATTTAGGAAACCAAATAAAACAGCCATTTTGCTCAAGCCTTGAATAAACTTTGCCAATATACAATCTACTTAGGCATAATCACAATTTCAGTTAGAATAAGTTGAGCCAAACATAGTGCTACGTTCTGACTCTTACCATATTTGATGCATTCATATGCTGTATCAGCTTAGAATCAGGAACAATAACTTGTGGTGCTGCAGCTATTAAAAACACAATTATACATGTGAACAAGGAACCATGAGGCTATTTCATAATCATAAGAACACTAAACAATGCTGAAAACTTTTTTAATGCTTTCCACATGGTCTTCAATCAACTGCACTCAACCATCTGATATCTCAGAATGTCATAAATTTCTATGGTAAAAAACAACTGTGTTACTACTCACCTTCTACTGGAAAACAGCAATGAAAAAAAAAAAAGATTTAAGTAACTATACCAAAAGACTCAAGGAAACCTGGGAACAAGTAGTGAGATACCATCACCTAAACATATAGATTTCTTGCATTCTTAAACTTAAACTTGTTAAACTTGTCTTGCTAACTTAGCATTAAACCATTTTATTGACATAATGTAACTGTTGAAATGAGTTATTAACCGTTTAAGAGTGAGTTCAAAAAGTTAAAGAATTAGGTGTGTATTTTTTTTTAAATTTACATAGCCCTTTTCTCTCAATTTGACAGGGGCAAGAATCTTAGTTTTTTCCATCAACTTCTGAAAAATACAAATCAAAAATAATGGCAACATTACTTAAGTGTAAAAGGAATTAAGTGTTTGATTCCGCAAATTTCAGAGAATAAACAGATAATCCCATCATCCTAATATTCTCTGAGTGAAGAAAATCAGATTTTAATATATGATGACCTAAAATCCTAGTGCCAGGGCTGAAGGCAATAGGAGGAACAGTCATCAAAACAGATTGAAAGGATAAAAGTATTTGAAGCAAGGTACAGAATAAAACCAAGTATTAGAAGTCTTACTTGATATAATCAGTGAAATAACCCTAATAGACATTTCTGCTATACATCACCATCTATATATTCTCAAATGAGGTAAATAGGTAACTAAACAGTTACATCAAAATAATATTTTCATTTACCTTCATTCCCCTCTCCAATAACAAGATTTACAACACTGGAATGCCCAGGTGGTTTTATAACTGAATACAGTAGTCCACCCTCATCTGAGGGGGATATGATCTGATAACTGAGAGAGCTATTACATATGCAACATATACAGCATGGATCACTGGACAGAGGAATAATTCACATCCCAGACAGTGCGAAGCAGGACAGCTCGAGATTTCATCATGCTATTCAGAGCAGCACACAATTGAAGACTTGTGAATTATTTATTTCTGGAATTTTCCATTTAATGTTTTCAAACCACAGTTGACCACAGGTAACTGAAACTGCAAAAAGCAACACTGCTATAAAGGAGGACTACTCTACAATTTTTCATGACAAAAATACTTATTATATGTAACAATCAAGCTTGTTAGCTTTTCCAAGGCTCAGATATTCCTCAACTTTGAAATGTTGTAAGAGCTACTTCACAAAGCCTTTATAAGGCTTCAATGAAACAAAATCTATAAAATGACTTGCAGAGTACAAAGCAGTATGGACACAATCTGTAAATACTTTTTTCTTACATTAAAATGTTATATATCCACTCTTCACTGAAAAGAAATATAATTCTATTTAGACTTACATAAATTACTAAGAAATTGAAATTTCATATTGCCAAAGTATAGTTATAAAAATCCTCTACTGTTTAATTAAGTCCTTCTAATATTTGCTTTTATTTACAAAGATGAAACTCAAATATGTCTTTGAAGGAACAAATCAGTTTCATAAAGAAAGCTGACCATGATTTTAACTACATAAAACAATGAAACAGTAAATAAACCTTTATAGATCTGACTTATTTTAGGAAATCCACCATTATGTAGCCCTTTCAGAAGAAAGTATCAATAGACTTATCTGAATATGTTAGGCTTTCAATTAGTGAATTACTTACTTATCATTATTATATAAACAGGATCCACATTTCATACAAATTTATGTTAATACAAACATAGATACCCTCCTCAGCCAATAGAAATGAGAAACCCAGAGTATTTCTCTTCTTTGAAAATGACAAATGTCATCTCCAAGTTGTAAGCAGGAAAACATATCTAGTCTCCTCACCCTGTTGCGATGCAGGAATAAGGACCTGCTGAGTCTGCGCTTGCTGAGGTGCCGCAGGCGGTGGCTGAGCTTGCTGGTGGTGGTGGTGATGGTGGTGCTGCTGTTGCTGGGTTTGATGCTGCTGTTGAACTTGCAATAAAAGCTGCTGCTCTTCTGAATGAAATCCATCTACTGCCCTAGACTGCATTAGTTTATTCTCCCATAGCTAAGACAAAGAACATTAAAGATTTATAAGTAAAAGTCAGGGAAGATAACTCTGGACATATGGTCATAACGTATTTTGTTTATTTATTAGTCTGTTTATAAAATCCTTCCATTTTCAAAACTGATACAACTACAAAAATCAACCAAATCTTTTTTACCCAAGTGTATGCATCAATAAAAACTAACCTTTTAGGTATCTAACCTCATTTTTGCTACCTCAGAGTACAAAATAATTTTTTGTTTCTTTTTATATTTCAACGAACTTTCTATGGTAATTCATTAGTTATTAGACATATTTCATATAAGCAAATTTTTAGTAATCAAAGAAAATCCTTTTCTATACTAAATCTATTATTAACTATTTCTATGGAAATCTTTCCTTAATACAATGTTTTCTAACTCTTAAATAGCATACAAAACATAAATACATCCTATCTGATCTTAACAATGAGAAACATTAACAAAGCAATCCTCAAGTTAGAGAAGCCCAACTTTCCATCTCTCTAATTCTACATAATGAGAAGGGGGGAAAAAAATGCCTAATGCTTTTAGAGGTATTCTTAACCCTCCACAATTCTTCAACTTCCCCTCCTCTCTTCCATTATGACAAGGATTGACAGTCTTTTTCTGCTTAGCCATATCTATTTTTCTCACTGCTCCCTAAGAGAATTTCTGTGACCAAAACAAAGAAGGAAAAGAAAATATTTACAACTATTCCATCCTTCTCCCTAACACATTTCTTCTCTATCAGGTAGTGTTCAATCTAGAGAGCCTCAACCCTTATAAGAAATTGGCAAATAAAGTTACAAACTAGCCCTGGCCAGGTAGCTCGCTCGGTTGGTTAGAGCATCATCCTGATATGCCAAGGTTGTGGGTTAGAACTCTGGTCAGGGCACATACAAAAATCAACCAATGAATGCATAAAAAAGTGGAACAATAAATCAATGTGGGGTTTTTTTTCTCTCAAATCAACTTAAAAAAATTTTAAAAGTCACAAACTGTCCTTAAACATATAATGAAATTTAATTCATTTTGTACATATACATATACATATACATATACATACACTTTGTTTTCTTCCCCAAAATCTAATCTTGCAATATTGCTTAAATCACCTGAGAGGCTTCTATCAGATCCTTCAAGAAGCTCCCTTTGCCATACTTATAGGGATTTTTATAATCTCCTTACACCTCCACCTGTTCTAGATTTGTATCTATATGTTACTAGCAATTCCAGCACACCTCTAATGACGTAATAAAAAAGTAAACTAAAGGTCAATTTCCCAGATCAACCATTCCCCTATCAGGTTTAGTATTTAGGCTTGCCTGAAGACTGTTCTTAAAGAGACAATAACAGTATCTATCTCATTGTGGGTTGTTGTGAGGCCTAAATAAGATATCTATGTAAAACAATTCTCACAGTCAAGCATAATCAGTGCTCAATAAATGTTAATTATTAAAATTATAATTATGGTAATACTAGAGGCCCGGTGCACAAAAATTTGTGCACTGGCAGGGGCGGGGGGGGGGGGGGTCCCTCAGCCCAACCCGTGCCCTCTCACAGTCTGGGACCCCTCGGGAGATAACCATCTGCTGGCTTAGGCCCACTCCCCTGGTGGCAGATGGTATGTCCAATCCCATGGTGCCTGCCCCGTATCCCCTGGTTGCAGATGGCAGGCCCGGATCCAGCGCTAGGTCAGGTGGCCGCTCAGATAGCGCTGCCGCCAGCCCTGCCCACCCCATCCCACACAGGGCAGGTGAGGATCTCACCCTGGGGCGGCCAGTGGCTGGGGGTCACGCTGCCGCCAGCCCCACGCAGGGCGGCACAGCGGGATCTGCCTGCAGTATGCAAATTAGCCGCCATCTTCCAAGTCAATGACCTATGAGTCAGAATCCACCCCAAATCACCATCATTACTGTCAATTTCCTTTCCAAAAGCACTGTTCCAATCTACCTCTGCTATTATGGCCCTGGTTCAAGTCCTTTACTCCCCACCAGCACTACTGCAAAGCAATTACTGAGCTCACTGAGTTCTCCACATCAAGTCATACATCCTAAATATAATTATGCTAGACACTGTTCGTGGCATTGAGAACAGAGAGTGAACAAGTCTAACAAAAATCCCTTGACCTCACAGAGTACATTCCAGTGGAAATTTGTCCTTCCGGCCGATCTTCTATAAATCAGTGGTCCCCAAAATGCAATCCTGGGGCCAACAGCATCAACATCACTTAAAAACTTGTTAGACGTTCTAATTCTCAGGTGCCACCCCTGACCTACTGAATCAGTAACTCTGGGGGTGGAGCCACAAATCTCTTAATAACCTGTCCAGGTTATTCTGATGCATGCTAAAGTGAGAATTGCTGCTTTAAAGTCTAAATAAATGCTTTCCAAATTGAAGATCACAGCCCTTAATGGATTATCAAAATTCAATTTCTATTTTTTTTTTTTTTTGCAATTGCGATCAAATAAAAAAATATCAGACTGTACCCTTATCAAGTCAGACTCTCTGGAAAAGTAGTCTAAAAACCTGCATATTAACTAGCACCCCAGATAACCCCTCTCACTCTAAAGACCCAGCTTCACATGGTATATATCACCTCTCCAACTGCTACTCTAACTTACACTCTATTTCCTAATGGTGCCAAACTACTTGCAGTTCCCTGACTATAGTATACATTATCTCCTGTCTGAGCCTCATGATGGGCAGTCTTCCCTCATAATTCCCAAAACAATGCAAATGTCAAAGCTACATAGCCTCAAAGAAATCTCTCACTGTCTCTATACCTTAAGAGATATTTCTTATTTTCAAAAATATTTATACTTTTCAAGCCCTGACTGGATTGTTCAATTGGTTAGAGCACTGTCCCAATACTCCAAGGTTGTAGGTTCGATCCCTGGTCAGAAATATAAAAATCAAATAGCTCTAGCTGGTATGGCCTTGTTGGTTGGGCATCGTCCTGGGCACCAATGGTTGCCTGTTTGATTCCCAATCAGGGGGCATGTAGGAGGCAGCCCATCACTGTTTCACTGTCACATAGATGTTTCTCTCTCTCTCCCTCCCTCATTCTCTCTCTCAAATCAATAAAAAATTTTCAAATAAAATAAAAATATTGTTATACTTTTCACACATCACTTAAGAACTTGTTAGACATACTAATTCAAAAATTAGAGAAGTCTACCATCTCTACTAAAGAACTCCTTCAGGGCAGAGATTATTCAGCGGCTAACAAAATGACCAAGAATTTACCAGATGTCTAATATTTGAATTCAAAGTAGAGAAGAGAAAACAAACGATTATCTTATAGAACAGTGTTTCTCTGCAAGATGCTACTGACACCTGGGGCAGGGCAATTCTTTTTTCTTTTTTTTATTAAGGTATTACATGTGTCCTTTTCCCCTCCCCACTCCTGCCCTCACCCCACTGGTGTCTGTGTCCATTGGTTAGGCTTATATGCATGCATACAAGTCCTTTGGTTGATCTCTCCGCCTTACCCCACCCCTCCCCTACCTTCCCTCTGAAGTTTGACTGTCTGATCGATGATTCTCTGTCTCTGGATCTGTTTTTGTTCATCAGTTTATGTTGTTCATTATATTCCACAAATGAGTGAGATCATGGGATATTTATCTTTCTCTGACTGGCTTATTTCATTTAGCATAATGCTCTCAGTTCCATCCATGCTGTTGCAAATGGTAAGAATTCCTTCTTTTCGAGAACCAAGATGGCGGCATAGGTTAACGCCGGAGTTTGCTGCTTTGAACAACTACTTCAAAAGTGAAACTAAAACACGGAACGGACATCACCCAGAACCACAGGAACGCTGGCTGAGTGGAAGTCCTACAACTAGGAGGAAAGAGAAACGCATACGGACACTCAGAGGAGGCGCAGTGCTGAAGTCAAATTCTGAGGTGCAGAGTGAGCGGAGCGGGCTGGCGGCGGAGGGCGCGGTTGTTGTTTTCAATCGGGAGGGAGTCGCAGACTCTGAGCTCCAGATACAGGCGAGTCTTTAGGGACCCAGGCTCAAACGGGAGAAGCGGACTGTCTGGCTTCGGTCAGAGCGAGTGCAGCTTTCTCTCAGAGCTTTGCAGCGGGTGCTGGGACTCAGAGAGGCAGAGCCCCTGGGGACAGGACTGAGAGCCACCATAACTGCTCTCTCCGGCCCACCCTGTTGATCCTGTGCGACCCGCCCCGCCCAAGCCCTGCACAGAGGCATTTGCCGGATAGCCTCAGGCAAAGGCTAGATTAGCACCTCCCTAGAGGACAGAAGTTCTCTCACTGCTGACACAGCTGATTCTCATAGCCACTTGGCCTGGAGGTCAAACCCTCCCTGGAATTAGCTACAACAATCAAGATTTATCTATAAGACTGCGAACAAAGACCACTAGGGGGTGCACCAAAGAAGCATAACAAAATGCGGAGACAAAGAAACAGGACAAAATTGTCAATGGAAGATATAGAGTTCAGAACCACACTTTTAAGGTCTCTCAAGAACTGTTTAGAAGCTGCCGATAAACTTAATGAGATCTACACGAAAACTAATAAGACCCTCGATCTTATATTGGGGAACCAACTAGAAATTAAGCACACACGGTCTGAAATAACGAATATTAAACAGACGCCCGACAGCAGACCAGAGGAGCGCAAGAATCAAGTCAATGATTTGAAATGCGAGGAAGCAAAAAACATCCAACCGGAAAAGCAAAATGAAAAAAGAATCCAAAAATGCGAGGATAGTGTAAGGAGCCTCTGGGACAGCTTCAAGCGTACCAACATCAGAATTATAGGGGTGCCAGAAGATGAGAGAGAGCAAGATATTGAAAACCTATTTGAAGAAATAATGACAGAAAACTTCCCCCACCTGGTGAAAGAAATGGACTTACAGGTCCAAGAAGCGCGGAGAACCCCAAGCAAAAGGAATCCAAAGAGGACCACACCAAGACACATCATAATTAAAATGCCAAGAGCAAAAGATAAAGAGAGAATCTTAAAAACAGCAAGAGAAAGAAACTCAGTTACCTACAAGGGAATACCCATACGACTGTCAGCTGATTTCTCAACAGAAACTTTGCAGGCCAGAAGGGAGTGGCAAGAAATATTCAAAGTGATGAATACCAAGAACCTACAACCAAGATTACTTTATCCAGCAAAGCTATCATTCAGAATTGAAGGTCAGATAAAGAGCTTCACAGATAAGGAAAAGCTAAAGGAGTTCATCACCACCAAACCAGGATTATATGAAATGCTGAAAGGTATCCTTTAAGAAGAGGAAGAGGAAGACAAAGGTAAAGATACAAATTATGAACAACAAATATGCATCTATCAACAAGTGAATCTAAGAATCAAGTGAATAAATAATCTGATGAACAGAATGAACTGTTGATTATAATAGAATCAGGGACATAGAAAGGGAATGGACTGACTATTCTTGGGAGGGAAAGGGGTGTGGGAGATGTGGGAAGAGACTGGACAAAAATCGTGCACCTATGGATGAGGACAGTGGGTGGGGAGTGAGGGCGGAGGGTGGGGCGGGAACTGGGAGGAGGGGAGTTATGGGGGGGGAAAAAAAGGAACAAATGTAATAATCTGAACAATAAAGATTTAATTAAAAAAAAAACTTACAAGAACCAAAAATAAATAAATAAATAAAATAAAATAAAATAAAATAAAATAAAATAAAAAGAATTCCTTCTTTTCTACCACAGCGTAGTATTCCATTCTGTAGATGTACCAGTTTTTAATCCACTCATCTGCTGATGGGCACTTAGGCTGTTTCCAAATCTTAGCTATTGTAAATTGTGCTGCTATGAACATAGGGGTGCATATATCCTTTCTGATTGGTGTTTCTAGTTTCTTGGGATATATTCCTAGAAGCAGGATCACTGGACCAAATGGAAATTCCATTTTCAATTTTTTTGAGGAAACTCCATACTGTTCTCCACAGTGGCTGCACCAGTCTGCATTCCCACCAGCAGTGCACGAGGGTTCCTTTTTCTCTGCATCCTCACCAGCACCTGTGATTTGTTGATTTGTTGATGATAGCCATTCTGACAGGTGTGAGATGCTATCTCATTGTTTTGATTTGCATCTCTTGGATTAGTGACTTTGAGCATCCTATCTAATAAAAGAGTAATATGCAAATTCCCCATCACTCCAACACACAAGATGGCCACCCCCATGTGGACACAAGATGGCCAGCAGGGAAGGGTAGTTGTGGGCAATCAGGCCAGCAGGGGAGGGCAGTTGGGGAGGACCCAGGCCTGCAGGAAGGTAGTTGAGGGGACCAGCCCTTCAGAGGAGGGCAGTTGGGGGAACCAGGCCTGCAGGGGAGGGCAGTTGGGGGGGACCCAGGAATGTAGGTGAGGGCAGTTGGGGGGGACCAGGCCGGCAGGAAGTATTGCTTCCTCTTGAATTTTTTGGAATAGTCTGAGGAGGATAGGTTTTAGTTCTTCTTTGATGTTTGGTAAAAACTCCCGTGTGAAGCCATCTGGACCTGGGCTTTTGTTTGCTGGAAGCTTTTTGATGACCACTTCAATTTCTTCCATGGTTATTGGCCTATTGAGATCTTTAGATTCTTCTTGAGAGCTTGTTTGGAGGTTCTAGCAGGGGAGCGCAGCTACTCGTATAGCCTTGACCGAAGACCGGTCCTCTCCTTGGGGTGGGGGGGAGGTCGTCCTCTTCGACCAAGCGCGCAGCTTCGGGAGGGAAGCACATGGATTGGTGAGGGAGAAGGGGGACACCCGCCTAGCCAGCCAGATCAGCCGAATCAACCCTGGCGATCAATGGTGTGACAGATGTCACAGCCAGATAGCCCTCACATCCTTTAGATTCTTCTTGAGTTTTGGAAAGTTGTATTTTTCTAGGAATATGTCCATTTCCTCCGGATTGTGTAGTTTGTTGGAGTAGAGCTGTTCATAGTATTTTTTAACAATCCTTTGTATTTCTGTGGGGTCTGTTGTTATTTCACCTTTCTGATTTTGTTTATTTGGGTCCTCTCTCTTTGCTTCTTGGTGAGCCTGGCTAGAGTTTCATCAATCTTGTTTATTCTTTCAAAAAACCAGCTATTGGTTTCTTTTATCTTTTGTATTGTGTTTTATTTATTTCTGCTCTGATCTTTATCTCCTTCCTTCTGTTCTCTGGGCTTCTATTGTTGCTCTCTAATTCTTTAAGTTCTAGAGTTGGATGATTTACTACCATTTTTTCTTGTTTTTTGAGGTAGGCCTGTAGAGCTATAAACTTCCCTCTCATGATTACTTTCACTGTGTCCCACAGATTTTGTCCCACAGTTTTCACTTCCAGGATGGTTTTAATTTCTTCTTTGATCTCTTTGGTAACACAATCTTTGTTTAAAAGCATGATATTCAGCTTCCAAGTGTTTGAATTTTTTGATTGTTTTTATTATAGTTTATTTCTAATATGCCATTGTGTTCTGAGAAGATGCTTCATATGATTTCAATCTTCTTGAATTTGGAGAGACCCTGCCTGTTACCCAATATGTGGTCTCCCTTTGAAAATGTCCCATATGTTGCCCTAACCAGTTTGGCTCAGTGGACAGAACGTCAGCCTGCGGACTGAAGGGTCCCAGGTTCAATTCCGGTCAAGGGCATGTACCTTGGTTGCAGGCACATCCCCAGTAGGTGTGCAGGAGCCAGCTGATCGATGTTCTCTCTGTCTCTCTCCTGTCCTCTCTGTAAAAAAATCAATAAAATATATTTTTTAAAAAATGTCCCATATGCAATTGAGAAGAACGTATACTCCATGGCTTTGGGGTGAAATGTTCTGAAGATGTCAACTAAGTTCATATGACCCTGTGAGTCATTTAGGATTGCTGTTTCTTCGCTGACTTTTTGTCTAGAGGATTTATCCAGTGATGTCAGTGGGGTATTAAAGTCCCCTACTATGACTGTACTATTGTCAATTTTTCCCTTGAAGTGTTTTTATGTATTTGGGTGCTCCTGCACTGGGTGCACATATGTTTACCAGGATTATATCATACTAGAGGCCCAGTGCACAAATTCGTGCACCAGTGGGGTCCCTTGGCCTGGCCTGCAGGATGGGGCCAAAACCAGCTCTCTGACATCTGCCAAGGGGTCCTGGATTGTGAGAGGGCGCAGGCCAGGCCAAGGGACCCTACCGATGCACGACTGGGGCCAGGGAGAGACATGGGAAGTTGGCCAGGTGGGAAGGGACCGCAGGAGGGCTCCAGGGCATATCCGGCCCATCTAGCTCAGTCCCGATCAGCCGGACCCCAGCAGCAAGCTAACCTACTGGTTGGAGCATCTGCCCCCTGGTGGTCAGTGTACGTCATAGCAAGGGGTTGAGCTGCCTTAGCATATCATTAGCATATTGTGCTTTGATTGGTTGAATGGACGATCAGACACTTAGCATATTAGGCTTTTATTATATAGGATTGTTGTATCAATCCCTTTAATATTATGAAGTGGCCTTCCTTATCTCTTCTTATGGCTTTCACTTTGAGGTCTATTTTGTCAAATATAAGTATTGCTACCCCAGCTTTTTTTTCATTTCCATTTGCCTAAAAGATATTTTTCCATCCCCTCACTTTCATTCTGTGTGAGTCCCTTGTTCTACAGTTCTCTTGCAGACAGCATATATATGGGTCATGTTTTTTTATCCATTCAGTCAATGTCTTTAGATTGGAACATTTAGTCCGTTTACGTTTAAAGTTATTATTGATAGGTACTTGTTTGTAGCCATTTTTATTTTTTGTGCCTGTGTTCCATCTTCCCTTTTTATTTCTTCTTTTTACACCAGTCCCTTTAGCATTTCTTGCATTGCTGGGTTGGTAGTGATAAAATCCCTTAGCCTCTTTTTGTCTATGAAGCTCATTTCCCCTTCAATTTTGAATGATAGCCTCTTAGATTCACTCCCTTGCTTTGCATCACTTTGTAAATTTCCTTCCATTTCTTTCTGGCCTGATGTGTTTCTGTTGAGAAATCATTTGATAATCTAATGGGAGATCCCTTGTGCGTAACTTTCTGTTTCTCTCTTGCAGCCTGTAAGATTCTCTCTTTGTCCTGAACGTTTGCCATCGTAATTACAACCTTTCTTGGTGTGGGTTTTTTCGGGTTCATCTTGTTTGCTACTCTCTGTGCTTGTGTGACTTTTTTCTCCCCCACATCAGGGAAGTTTTCTGACATTATTTCTTCATATAGGTTTTCTAACCCTTGTTCCTCTTCCTGTCATTCTGGCACCCCTATTATTTGTATGTTGATTCGTTTCATGTTGTCCCAAAGCTCCCTTAGGCTCTCCTCCTATCTTAATTTTTTTCTCCAATTACAGTTCAGTTTGGGTGTGTTTTGCTTCCCTGCTTCTAACTAGCTAATTCGGTCCCCCACTTCTCCTAGTCTACTGTTGAAACTTTCCATGGTGTTTTTTATTGCAGCTATACCACTCTTTATTTCTTCTTGATTCTTACATTAAGTTGATTTTTTTCATCCATCCGGTTGATGAAGTTTATGACCCTTAGTCTGAATTCTTTTTATGACATATTGCATGCCTCTGTTTCACTTGGCTGCTTTTCTGGCAATTCCTCCTTTTCTTTCCTTTGGAGGTTTCTTTGTCTCTCCATTTTTGCTCTCACCAAAGGATCTAGGTGTCCAGTCATGCGGCAGCAGCTCCTCGGGCAGTCACAGCAGCTGCTGCTCCTCAATTGGCAGCAGCTCCTCTGGTGAGTGCTGCTCGCGCAGCTGCTGCTCCTTGGATGGGTGTATGCAGTTTGCACAGATGCTGCTCCTCTGGCATGGGGCAGGACAATTCTTTATCGTACAAGGTAGAAAATAGGAAGTGTACAGAAAATGCAACATTCCTGGCTCTAATCTACTAAATGCCAACGCTGTCCACTAGTCACTATGACAAGCAAACATGACCCAAGACATTTTCAACTGCTTTGGGAAAGGGGTGTTGGAGCAGTGTATTGAGAATCGATATTTACTAAGTACCAAATACTTTTATAAGTAATGTAAAAAATACAAAAGTGGTACCACATAAATATTTAGCATTAAGATTGTAATATCAAATAATGTAAAGTTCTAATTAGTTGAACGTTCAATTTCATTTTTTATGTAATTTTATTTATCGAAACATTCTACTTTTAAATATTAGTAGTTTGAAAATAAACAATGTAATACTGTTTGGGCAACTGTAATTATACTAAAAGTACTGAAGACCACCAACAATGCTGAATTATTATTTATTTACTAGAGACCCGATGCACAAAATTTGTGCAAGTGTAGGCCTTCCTTCCTCTGGCTGCTGGCGCCAGCTTCCCTCTAGTACCCGAGACCCAGGCTTCCCTCGCAGCCATGGCTTCATCCAGAAGGTCGTCTGGTCTAATTAGCACATCATGCTTTTATTATTACAGATTTTGCTTAGTCAATAGGAAAAAACCCTTTTCCTCATTTTTACTGTACTCTTTTCCGCAACACAGTTACTATTGTTTTGAGCAGCCCTACTTCAGCAATCTTTGCCAGTTCTCTGAAATCAGACATGGAGAAAATTCATTTTCTGTTCCCAAATGATTCAGATATGCATCTGTATACTACAGTAAGTAGACTAATACCAAAGTCTTACTTTGTAAATACTTTTATGTACAGACTCATTTTTCACACAAAAAAAAAATCCCATAAGATAGGCATTATTCTTATCTTTTTACAGAAAAAAACTCAAGAAATACTAAGTTATGTAACTTATCCAACATCACCAACTAATAGCACGCAAAACTAGGATACAATCCAGGCAGTCTGACTCTACTGTTCAACAGTCAGGGATGGACCCTGAGAGTGAAGAATGAAGATCCTTTAAATACTGTGTCCTAGGCATCTCACTGGCCTCCGCATAATCCCAACTCTGGTCCAAGTCTATGATCTCTAAACTGTACTGTTGCTATCAGAACAGGTCAAGTCACAACTCTGGTATCTTCCTTTTTACTGATAAGTATTATATATGTCATCTGGTGACAAAGGCCTACATTCAAGTCTCTATTACTTGCTAAATGACCTTGTAAAAACATATTCCCTCTCAAAGTCTATTTTGTGACCTATTAAAATGTGATTAGATCTACTGCTTCCTGGCTGTATTTTGGGATAGAAATTCTGAAGGATTCTCCTAATTCACAAAACATCTAGCTCTTGGATAAAACATAAGAAATTATGTTTGAGCCCTGACCGGTTTGGCTCAGTGGATAGAGCGTCAGCCTGCAGACTCAAGGGTCCCAGGTTCAATTCCGGTCAAGGGCATGTACCTTGGCTGCGGGCACATCCCCAGTGGGGGGCGTGCAGGAGGCAGCTGATTGATGTTTCTCTCTCATCAATGTTTCTAGCTCTCTATTCCTCTCCCTTCCTCTCTGTAAAAAATCAGTAAAATATATTTTTAAAAAAATAAAAAATGATGTTTGAGAACAGAGCTTTCCCTTAAGACAAATGAAGTGGAATAATTATTCAACCTATGATCCAAGTATTTATATATAAACTACAGTATATTTAGAATAGTGGTTCTCAATCAGGGGTGGTTTTGCCCCCCCCCCCCCCCCCCCCCCGAGTCACTGGGCAATGTCTGGAGACATTTTTGGTTGTAAGAACTGAGGGGTACTACTGGCATCTAGTGGGCAGAGGCCAGTTATGCTGCTAATATCCTACGGTAATAGGATAGCCCTCTCTAACAAAGAATTAACAGGTTCAAAATGTCAGTAGTGCCAAGGCTGAAAAACCTAATCCAGAGGAAAATAAACTGAGTTTCAGATTTGTCTCCAAATTCAGGAAAGTCTTCTCTGTTTTACTGAGAAGAAAGGCTGTATTTTCTATCTCCCATAGTGCTTGCTGTTTGGATATGGGTAGTTCTCAATCTAGAAATCAAGATGACTTTATCATTCACTTTAAAAAGAGAATTTCTAGACTATCATTCCCACCCATAGTCACTCACCATTCCAAAACACAGTTTACACTCATATATAGATTTACTGAAATTTAAGACTATGTTTTATGACTTTCCTATCTTTCATAGATAACACACTAAAGTAGGCTCACAGTGTTTTAAGAGATAACCTCAACAATGAGGTTGAAATTTTTTAAACATCTCCCCTTCTTACATTATCTAGATAAATTTCAAATTACATGCACTCTCATTATTCATTTTAATTCATAATCTAATTAATCGCTGATCCTTTAAAGCCATATGGAAGCTTTTAATGAAAATTTGTGAAATGGGCAAAAAGGAGGAAGGGTCTAGGGCTAATGACAAAGTCCCTTATAAACCATAAAATACAAAATTAATTTTAGTTTTTATTAGCAAGAATGTTTAAAACTACGGGATTCAGAACAGTAGCCAATAACCACACATGGCAATTTAAATGAAAATTAATTATAATTAAATAAAAATTCATTTCAATTCCACTAGCCACATTTCAGGTACTTACATAGTCACATGTGGCTAATAGCTGCCATAATGCACAGCACAAATATAGAACATTTCCATATCCACAGAAAGTTCTATTAGACACTGCAGCTGTCAAACTGTTAAAACTATGACACATTCTAGAAATTCTAATGAGATGCTGAAGACATTAGTGCAGAGAATAAAAATAACAAACTCATTTTAATCTAAGTTTTATTTTTAACCCACTTACAACCCAGAATAGAAAAGTATGCTCCATTAAAAAAAAATTAAACTACTTTATTCAGTTAGGTACTGGAGTCACAGTTGTTATTAACCAGTTAAATTAAATATTTACTGAATGCCAATCACCTATGCCAGGTATTGTGGTAAAAGCTAGGGATTCAAAGTTGAAGATGTTACAATCTGTGATATTAAAAACCAACCATTAGCCCGGCTAGCATGGCTCAGTGGCTGAGTGTTGACCTATGAACCAGTTCACAGTTCAGTTCCTGGTCAGGGCACATGCCCCTGTTGTGGGCTCGAGCACTAGTGGGGGGGCATCCAGGAGGCAGCCAATCAATGATTCTCTCATCATTGATGTTTCTATCTCTCTCTCCCTATCCCTTCTTCTCTGAAATCAATTTAAAAAAAATAAAAACACTAACCATTAAACAAAAAATCAATGCATAACCTATAAAAACATATATAATTGTATTATTTATATATTCTATACAATATACTGTACATACATGTGTATGTATATGTGTGTATGTGTGCATATGTATACATTCACACAAACATGCATATATATTTTTAAAATCCAAATGTGATAAAAATGCAGGTCGAGCTATTTGGTCTCAAAGATAGCTCATTCTCTTTGTAAAGAATGCCTGGATTATACTGGGACCAGTAGGTAAAATCAATTCTCCAGACTCTGAAAAGCAAGAAGAGATAACACACAATCTGCATTGACCACTAGAGGTTGGCTTAGGGTAAATTAAAGTCTTTGGGATTGATTTTCTACACCTAAAAGTGTCATATCTTCTACCTAAGGTCACAGGAAAAGGACAATTGAAAAAATTGTAAGTTGCCGAGACTGGTTTGGCTCAGTGGATAGAGCGTCGGCCTGCAGACCGAAAGGTCCCAGGTTCGATTCTGGTCAAGGGCATGTACCTGGGTTGCGGGCACATCTCCAATGGGAGATGTGCAGGAGGCAGCTGATCGATGTTTCTCTCTCATCGATGTTTCTAACTCTCTATCTCTCTCCCTTCCTCTCTGTAAAAAATCAATAAAATATATTTAAAAAAAAAAAAAAAGAAAGAAAAAATTGTAAGTGTAACATAAATTATAAAATATTCACTCCATGTATGAAATTATTTTTCTTTCCTTTGTTTTTAAGCTTTTCTCTTCTTATTCATTTTCCCAAGATACTTTAAGCAGTTTGAGCAGTTTATACTGCTCTTCTTCCAACTCATGTCTCAAAGTTGGCATTCTTTCACTTATATTTTTAGATCCCTACTCTTCAGTTTTAGTAACCATTACATTTCTCTCAAGATAAATATCTCATCTCACTCAAACCTATTTTTCCTTCCCGACATGGGCAGGTTCTTATTGAAAACTCTACATGCCCAGAATAAATTGTCTAAACACTCTAAGATATATTTCATCGCCATAATAAAGGTGAGATTTACTTATAAGTTTCTAAATTATAGCCTCTACACTTCCACTGAATAGATAAATAAGACCACAACAAATGTTCCTTACCATTCATTAACTTATTTGTACATAGCTCTAAATGAGCTCAACGCCCAATTTCTAAGTCAGCAGTTTTAAAATGTTTTGGTCTCAGGATCCATTACCTGCCGGGAGCCGGTCCATCCTTGCTGTTTCAAGGGACCTGGCATATACGGCATACGGTTCTTAATATGTTTGCTCACCTTCTTGGCGCTGTGTTTTAACCAAGGTCACCTCTCCGAGAAAGGTTGTTTCCCCAGGTAGGAATTTTTCCCTGAAGTCAGGGAGGGGATGCCTCTCCTAGAAAGGTTGTTTCCCCAGGTAGGAATTTTTCCCTGAAGTCAGGGAGGGGATGAAACTCCTTAACTAAGTGCCAGGCGGGTAGTTAATCACTACAAACAATCATGCTTAAGCTACATAATCTTTACTCCCTGGAATGGAGATAAGAAACGCCCTAACCTTTGTAATAGAGATTGATAGGACTGAATCAACTGGTATAAATACAGATGTAACCAGACAGAGAGACAGAACTCAGAATCTAGAGACAGAGACAGAGACAGAAATCAGAACACACACAACTTAGGAGTCAGAATTCAGAAGACAGAACCTACACGGAGCCTGGAGACAGAAGAACTTCGCTGGAGAGAACATGGCAATAGATCCTGGACTGAACCTGACTATAGAACATGGCAAGAGAACGTGACTAGAACCTGGTGACTGAACCTGGCTGGAGATCTGAAGCAGAACCTCTCTGGAGATCCAGACCAGAACTTGGCTAGAGATCCTGGCTAGGCTGCTGATCAACTGAACACTGTCTCCGTGTCCTTCCTTCTTCGCCTACTCCGTCTACACCTTTGGGAACCCCTGGACCTGCTGGGGTTGGACCCTGGCAATTACCACTTTCAAAAATTACTGAGGAACTCAAAGAACTTTTATGAAATTATAACTAAGATTTTTTAAAAATGTTTACTAGCCCTGGCCAGGTAATTCTATTGGTTGGAGTATAACCTGTGTACACCAAAAAGATTGCAGGTTTGATTTCCCGTCAGAGAAGATATGTAGGCTGCGGGTTCCATCTCACGTCAGGGCCTGTACAGAAGGTAATGATCAATTTTTCTAACATCAATGTTTCACTCTCCTCCCCCCTCCTCTCTCTCTATAAATCAATAAACATATCCTCAGGTGAGCATTTTAAAATATTATTTTTAATGTTTACTAACTCATTTAAAAGTAATGTAGCCATTACCCATTAACATAAATTACATATTTTTAATGAAAATAATTCTGTGCAAATAAAGTTTAGTGAGAAATGGCTTAAAGAAAAAATAGCTGGAGTCTCATATCTGCTTCTGCATTCACTTTGTCATTTTGGTTTGAGTAAATGAAGAAAATCTGCCTTCCCACAGTTGGGTATTTGGAAAAGGAAAAAGTATTTTAAGTGATGATTTATTTAAAATTAGCTGCAACATAGAATCTGAAACCATATACCAATGAACCTGACATACTCTTTGATTAAGATTCATTACTTTATCCTTCACTTTTTTGTTGTTTATTGTTAATCCTCATCCAAGGATATTTTTCCATTGATTTTTTTTTTCTTTTTTATGGAGAGTAGAAGAGGGAAAGACAGTGAGAAATATCAACATGAGAGAATCACACCAATTGGTTGCCTCCTGCAAGAACCCTGACAAGGGCCCAGGCCAGGGAGGAGCCTGCAACCAAGGTATGTGCCCCTGATGGGAATCAAACCTAGGACCCTTTGGTCACCAGGCCAATGCTCTATCCACTGAGCCAAACCATCTAGGGCTATCTTTCATTTTGAACCAGTTCTGCAACATCATGCATTGGTCATTTGGGAAAATGAGTTCAGTGAATTAAGCAGATACTCCAAATATTAACACATTTCATTATAGAATATCAAATACTTGCATTTCTTAATATCGACACTGATCTCATCTTGACCTTAAGCAAACACTTTCTTAAAAAGTATTTTTTTATTGATTTTTTTTAGAGATAGGAAGGGAGAGGGATAGAAAGAGAAACATTGATGAGAGAGATTGTCAATCAACTGCCTCCTGCACGCCTCCTACTGGGGATGGAGCCAGCAACCAAGATACCTGTCCTTAACTGGAATCAAACCCGGGACCCTTCAGTCCACAGGCCAACGCTCTATCCACTGAGCCAAACTGGTTAAGGCCAAACACCTTTTTAATTTCAGTGCATCATATGGGGAGTATGCATAAATAGCTTTTGCTGCATATAGAATTGTTATCTCGAGGAAAAGCACGTGTGCATTTGAATTGAGAGTGGAACTGATCACTTTTCACAGAACACAACTTTTACTGAAAATGTGACAAACGATTATTTGGACTTGGGCATTTGGTCAACCTCACAGACTCCTGAAAGAGCCTGTGGGAAAACCAAAGGAGTCCACACACCATACTTTAAGAACCACTCTCCTGAGCAATAAGGCAAAATATTCCACAATTTCATGAGTCATACACCACCAAGAAAACACAAATGCTAAATAAAAATATCTAAATATTTCTGCTTAAATTCAAGGAAATCCAAAAGACAGAAAACCAACTCCCAAAGTAAAATATGTACCATAAGCCCCATATTTGGCCAATATAAAGAATCAAACTCAAGAACATGAAATTCTTTTTCAAGCACTTATTCAATCTCCATAACATAAACACATTTTAGAATACAGTACACTAAGGCCATAAAAAAACTTGTAGATATGCCAAATAATTAGACCGTAAGTGCAGATTATTAACTGTCCATTAATAATAGCTAATGCTATTGCTAGGCACTGTGCTAAGCTTTATATGGGTACTACATTTAATCCTCAAAACAAAACTGTACAGTAAGTACTATCTCCCATCTCACACATAAGGACACTAAAATATAAGTAGATTGCCTAAGGTGACAGGAAGAATGATAGCAGAGTTGGGATTTAAAACAGCACCCTTCACTTATTCTCCTCTGAAAACAAAGTCAAATGTCCATCCTATGGAAAAATTATGGATTAGTCTCTGGTTAAAGAGAATATTTTTTAAAGAGGGAGAAGTACAAACTCACAGTTTTTAGTTCCATCAGAACTTGTTCATCGACTCCATCATCCAAAAAGATGTCTCTCACATCATTAATAACATCTTCGATCACGGATCTGTATAATTTAGGCTTTAAATTAAAAAAAAATTTTTTTAAATAAAACTATCAACTTTTCACATATAAAAATGTATAACACGTTCTCACAAATTCAAGGTAATACAAAGGTAATTTTTTCAACTATCTACAACTTATTTTAGAAGATACAATGTTAAAAGACATGGCCATCCTAGAAAACGTCATTTACCTTAAATGGAATTATTTGATGAATGCATATTTTAATAAAAGTTTTAAGAGTATTTACTGCAATTCCTATACAGAAAAGGTCCTTACACATACAAGGTCATACAATTACCAATGTTGTGGTCAAAACAACTATTGTGATCCAAAGTTTTATGGGTTGCAATGTCTGGTCCCTATTATTCCTTACTTGGATGATCCCTATTATATCTCATAAACTTGTCACTAAGTCTTAGACTTTAGAGAAACTTATGTACTATAGTTATTTCCTGGATATAATCGGAACCTAATGACTACTCAAATTTTAAAATCACCTTTTTTTTTTTTAACCTAGTCTGTACTTTTAAGATTATCCCATTAAACTGTTTGTATACCAGTGATAATAGGCCTCTTTATTTGTGTTCTGTATCTTGCTTAAGGGAAAAGTTACTGGCTATTCAATAAAACCAATGGTTTGTTCTCATAAACAAACGTGAAACAGAAATGTTTCATTAGCATCACTATGAACAATACCCTTATCTCAGGGAATCCTCTAAGAATATGTGCCCCTGCCTAGCAAAAATACAAATAATGAGTTCCCCCATACAACTTGCCTCAACCATTAAGAACTACTTTTTCCTTTTCATTACAACCAGAAAAACAATTCATTTTTCTGAGTTCTTGTCTTTGCTATTCCACTCACTAACTTGTTTTATTTTGCTAAATCTGCCTCTGTGAACTTTAAATTATTCATGTATAAACTGTGCCTCTGCAGTGCCTCCTTAATTTAACATTCTGATTCTATATATATAAGGAAAGCATACCTGCCTATGGGTAGCACCTTAATTATAACAATTTAACTACTAAATTACAAAAATACATTTATAAAGTAGTTACTCAAGAGATTACCCATAAGTAGGCTACCCACAACTTAACATAATGGATTCATTAGTACTATAGTTCAAGGAAGGGGAATGTATAGTCTTCATAAAGCATATGCATTAAGAATAATTCAGCAGAACTGCCCTCAAAATACTTACATTTGTAAAAGTATGTGGGTACATAGGCACTATTTGAAATAAGTAATTTTCAAATTATTATTCAAAATGCTAAATTTTACTTGAGCCAAAGTTTCTGCATTTTATCAAATCCAAAGTAATTTAGGATGTTTGTCCTGTTTTTCAATACACAGATATTCCAAGCTTAAAGGGCCATAGAGCATTACCTAATGATTAATTAGAAGGTTCCTTTCAAAAGTTAGTCCAGTAGTGTAATATTAGAAAATAAACTGGGTTAATTTCTGTATTGCATATATCAATATCCAATGCAATAAAATACCATCTACTTAGAATTTTAATTTTTTTAAAATCCAGTTTGCACAAAGCCGCCTCACTCTCATTCCTCACAATTTCCTCATACAAAAATGTATTGTTGACATAAGATCCTACCTTTAAACACTTAATTCTATTTCTTTGAAAAGCTTCATGTCTTCTATATTACAGAAAAACATAATGCAATACTACGAGTTCTATTTCTAACATATTTCCTGAATACCTGATGAACAAAATACTACAAAGGCAAGTCCTCTGCAGCTAAGAGATAACGTAAGAAAGCAATTTTAAAAATTCCCGACAACATGCATATATATATATTCTAATAAAATAAAAACGATTGGACATCTGAGCTAAAATTCTTAAACAATAAAATATAAAGAAGGAACAGCAATTTTATTTTCTCCTAACAAAGACGGCAAACCCCAGGTGCTGCCTTTAAAACAAAAACTTGGAGCTGCGAGAGCAGCCTCCGCCGGGTGCGAAATGACAGTGCAAGGAGAAGAGCTAGAAATGAGCCGAGCTCCGCACGCGCCTGCCACTCGCCCAGGGAGCGCGCACCTCCCAGCCCCGCGCTCAGCCGCGCTCACTATTTAAAGCCGGATCTGGTGTTTAAATGGAGAGGCGGTGACGTAGGCCTGAAAAGCACCTTCCCATCCTGGCAGAGTCTATATTAGAGAGCGGCAATGGCTCTATATAAACAGGGCAGCCAAAGGGAGGAGGACCACAAGGCTCAGGGACCGAAAAGCAGGGGAAGCGGCCGCAGCCATGATGGATCGGCCCGAGCCGCCAACGGTACGGGGTCGGGCGGCCGCGGGCTGGCCTGCGGCGTTCGGGACCGGGCGACAAGGTGTTTTTTTATTGTCACAATAAAAATCAGAGTGGGGTGGACTCGTGATCACACTGCGTTGGTGACTGAAAAGGTTATTGATGTGACTGCTTTTTGCAAACCTACGTGATCGCCAAGTAACCAAAAAGGGACAAACGGGGAGACGGAGGCAAATTTCAAGGCGAAATAAACGGGGGGCACTTGGACCACTGTAGGCTGGGGTTTTTTGTTTTTGTTTTTGTTTGCTTTTTGGTGCTTTTGCTAGTCGGAGATACCGTGGGGGTTTTGCTTCCCCTTCGCCATTTTACCGATTCGGAAGGAACCGAGATAAGTGCTTTTCAACCTTCGTCCTTTTTAAAAAAAAAAAAACAACAAAAACATAAAATGGCCCCAGTGAAGGCTCCCTAAGCACCACCGCCAGAAACACCCCAAGTAACGCCCCACGTAGCCAGGAGCCTCCACGGTTTTAAAGTGGGTCGCGGCGGGCTGGGGAACTCGCCCAACTCCCCGGGCGCGGCTCTAGTTTGGGGGCTGCGCGGGGAGCCCTTCCCGCGCCAGCGCGGCCGGCCGACTTCGGGGGCGAAGCGGCGGCTGCCCTCGCGCCCCCCCTCCCGGCGGCCGGGGTCTGGGGTCCGGGGCCGCGCGTCCGCCCCTGCCCAACGGCCTCCGGCCGGGACCGCCCCGCGGCGGCCCCAGGCCCCGCCGGCGTCCCCCGCCCTCCCGCCGCCGCGAGCCCTCGGCGCCCCCCCGCGCCCGCCGCCCGGCGCCCCGGCCCGCTCTGCCCGAGGCAGGAGGCGGGAAGCGGCGGCGGCGGCCGCGCGGGCGGCCGGGGAGAGTCGAGGCCGGCAGTCGCCGCCGTCCCCACCCCCGCCCGGTCCGGCCGTTGCTGCCGCCTGAACGAAACCCCCGCCGGCCACCGAACCACGTCCTTACCACGGTGTTTGTATTTGCCGAGTTCGCCATTTCCACACACAACACAAACAAGAGGGGGGCAACCCCGAGAAAACCAGCTAAAAAACAAAACCAAAGGGGAAAAAAAAAAAAAAAGAAACCAAAACACCGGAGGGTGACCCAAGCAAGCCACCGCAAGACGGGGGGCTTAGGGGGGAAAACGGTAAAACAAAATCGGATCCTGAAGTAGAGGGGAGCGGGGAGAGGAGGGAGGGGGCAGTCCTCCCGAAGCTCAAAATCTCGAGAATCGCCCTTAAAAAAAAAAAAAAAAAAAAGCCAAGACCCTCGAGGGGCCCGGGGGGCGTTGCCCGCCCCGCGCCCAGGAGGGAAACCACCACGGGTCGCCGCTCCCCACAACGCCGCTGCCGCCACCGGCTGCAGCTCCAGCCGTCCGGTCCGCCCGCGTCTTCCCTTTATATAGTGAGCCAACGAGCTGCGCGAGCCGCCGCCGCCGCCGCTGCCGCCGAGAGACAGGGCGGAGGGGAGGGAGGGGCGGAAAGGGCGGGGGCTGCAGGGGGCGGGGCCGAGCGCGAGACACCGCGAGAGCCGCGTCGTCACGCGCGTGGAGGGCGCTGGGAGGGCGGAGTCGGGGACTGGAGGAGGGAAGCCGGCCCGTCGCATCGCAAGGCTCGTCGTCACGTGGTAGGCGCCCAGGCGGAAGTCTCCGGCAGCTCTTTTTACTGTGAGGCGCTTGCAGACAAACCACTCCTGGAAAAAGCGTGAATACTGGTGACACTCGAGCTCAGCGCCGCTGGGACCACCTCCTGTGGGGCGTTTCTGCTCCTCCCCGCCGCGGAGGAACGGGTTGATGTGGAAGGGGCGGTGGCGGCTGCCCGGGTGGGAATGGCCGCGCAGGGCGGGTCACGTGGCCCCGCTTCCGGGCCCGGGCGCGGGCGCGCTGGGACTGCGGGCAGAGTTTTAAATGCGGAGTCATCTCCGAGCCTGTGAGCTGGCTCGGACTCCGCGCTACGGCGTTGGCGCATCTCGCACAGCGTGGGCCTTGCGCTTGCAACATTGTGTACGTGTTCCTACTAAATACGATGGGAGCTGATGTGGCCCCGCCGCGCGCACGTCCCAGAATTGAACTGAAATCGGCGGAGTTTTGTGTCGCCACCGGGACAGCTTAAAAAGTCTCTGGGTTTAAGTTTCCCCAAGGAAGCAAACCAAGCACCCACTACGAGATTATGACAGAAGGGTAATTCTCTGTATTTTTTTTTAAATACGTTGCCGAAATTCTGTGACTGCACATGGCCTGCATGTACTAATGTCTGAAATACTTGCCCCAACGCACCGACTCACGTGGCCTGTCGCTGCGAGAGAGCTGGCAGAAAGTGTCCAAATTAGAGTGCTGACCTAGTGTGCCTAAGCTAAATCCCACCTTTCTGTCCACAGTTTACACAGATCAGAGAATGCTATGTGGAGAAGGTACAATTCACAGGACCTAATTTTCTTGCCCTTAGGGATTTCGAGAGACATGGAATGTAGTCTGGACGAGTGAGGGAGTTGATCCTCAGGGCAGAGCAAAAGAAAATGTCAAAGTTTTATGCCGCTGATTCCAGATTTGAAGGATACCAGACATCCTACTAGACTAGAGAGAGAAACAGATGCAACCTGCCAGGACATGAAGGAAGAGATTAGAGAAAGCAAGATTAGAGAAAGCAAAGGCCAGTAATGCTCAGAAAATGGGAAGCTGTGGATAGGTCTGTGAATAGGTATAAAGAATATCTGTTAACCTTGGGATTCCTTTTAAGGCCATAGGATCCTCCATTCAACTCTTAACATTCAGTTGCTTCTCAGTTCCCTGCATGGCCGCCTGCTTGGGGGCACTGGGAGCACTTGTTAAAAATGCACAGGAGCCTTTCCTCCTTAAGGACCTCTGATGAGCATGCCTCTGGCTAGGGATCTCCTTCAGCCCTCTCCAAAGAGAAGAGGAAATAAAAAGCAGACCTGGTGCAGAGCCCCAATTCCCACTTCGTGGATATGAAATGTCCAGGATGTTATAAAATTACCACAGTCTTTGGCCGTGTACAAACAGTAGTTTTATGTGTTAGTTGCTCCATTGTCCTGTCAGCCAACAGGAGGAAAAGCAAGGCTTGCAGCGCTAAAAGCACCTGGAATCAAGATGAGTGGGGAACCATCCCCACAAGTACATTTTGGATTTTTAAAAATGCACAGCAAATCATAGTGTTCTTGATATATAAAATTATGAGTCTGTCAACATTTGTAATTTGGTTAATATCAGCTGCCTATATCAGCCTGGAAAGTTATACCATCCCTAGTCAATTTCACTGCAGTATTTTTATTTATTTTATTTTTTTAATATATTTTATTGATTTTTTACAGAGAGGAAGGAGAGAGATAGAGAGTTAGAAACATCGATGAGAGAGAAACATTGATCAGCCGCCTCCTGCACATCTCCTACTGGGGATGTGCCCGCAACCCAGGTACATGCCCTTGACCGGAATCGAACCTGGGACCTTTCAGTCCGCAGGCTGATGCTCTATCCACTGAGCCAAACCGGTTTCGGCACACTGCAGTATTTTTAAAAGGGCTTCTTATTACTTCCTTATATATAGGATATCCCCAAAAATGTATATACACACTTTGAATAATTATAAAGACAGTATTTATTAAAATACATTTCATTTTTAAAATTGAGCTATCAGCTGTTAAAGTGGTATGTATGTTTTTTGGGACACCCTGTACATACTACCATTTGCACATGGAATCCCTCACCTTCCACTTTTTTTCCCCCTACTGATTCCAATGTAATTAGCCAGTTATTAATAAAGGAACAAAGAGGGAAGGCCAGACATAGGAATGTCATCTGGCCAGTTTCACCAGGAACTTTGTACTCCCCAGGGAGCCACCAGCCTTTTCCCTGTTAATCTCTAGGGGAAGGGATCCAACAAAGGGAAATAGACACATGCCCAGTAAAGTTGAGGTAACATAGGGAAGGTATTTGCTTGTCAAATCACACCTAGGGACAGAGATAGTTGGCCAGAATGGGCATGGCCACTGCAAGCCTGCCAAAATTTGGGAATACATAATCCTCTAAAGAAAGGAATTCTCTTTCTTGTTGTGCTTATGCACTTGGCTGGTGACTTCTGGATTCCTGGCTCCTTAAGTTCTGTATGGCCGGGGGCCGTGTGGACCCCACGTGCAATGGACTAATGGACTACAGGAGGAAACAAAAGCTAAGCTAGCCTGATGCAGGATTGGACCCGGCTCCAACATGGAAAGGAACTCTGGACACTGGCTTTGATTTTAGCTCTCCTGGAACCCCAGCTACACTTCTTCTATGACTGACGCAAGGAAAATGGGACTTTTGGAAACCCAGGGATGTAATTCCACAGAAATAAAGCTTTCTACCATATCTTACCCTCCTGTGTGAGTCTCAGAAAATTCCTTTTCTCAGGATATTGCAAGAAGCCCGTTACCACTAGCAACTGAAGGAGACAAAGCCCTCTTCCCTCCGTTAACTGTACCACTTGGTATTCTTAACTAAATTATCAAGTGTTTTACCATCAGTTAAGAGTAAGACTGCTGCAGACAGGATAAGGGAAGAATCTATGAGATTTACGCTCCACAAAATTACTCCTGTAGGGATTGATGACACGGGTATGCTCTGATGGGTCTGACCTAATAAATAATGGAATATAGTTATTGGATTAAAAAGGCAGAAAACCCAGTGCTGGCCTCCTGAAGACCTTCAGACTCCCTCAAGGCCCTGTCTGAGTTGGCCTCTCCACACACTGTAAATTGCAACATTGCTTATGTGCTTGATTCATATTTGCCCAGATCTCTTCCCCAGTATGCCTGGCATCTAAGTAACCATTATGGATTCTATTCCCATTCATTGTTTTTCAGTCCTCACTTAATGATAATATGTTTTCAACCAAAATATGTGTGCCAGTCAGTTTAGTTTCAGAAAAAGACATTTTCTGATCTTGCGCCAAAATAGTGGATCTGAGTAATTTGGAGGCTACAGCCCTTTAAGAAAACTGAGAATTTGTGAACAGAAAACTCCCATGTAAGACTGGATTGAGAATCATATTTAAGTAGTTTTTATTTGAACTTTTTCTTCTTTCTGCCCAAAAGCTTAACTAACCCTTCTAATTTTAGCAAGTCCTTGAACCATATGAAACATTTATACTGGGTTTTCAGTTTGTGAATTCATGCTTTGTAACAGTCATATACTTAAACAGATAAATACATAACAGTGCTCTTTCTTTGTGATGAATTCTCTTTTTTCTTCAAAATGTTTTCAGATTAAAAAGTTACTTCTTTCTCTTAATATTCTGCCTAAACACTGGGTAACTGCCAAACAAAAGAAGGGAGGAAATCAATGCTTACATTTTAATATACTATAAACAAAAGAAACACCAACCCTTATGTATCCAAACATTTAAATGTTTATTGTCCAAATGACTATTTAGGCAACAATGTTAAGAAAGAAGAAAATCTACCTACATATATGAAGGCATTTCTCTATGTGAAGGATTAAGATCTACTCTTGAGGCAGCTATGAAAATATTTTAGGATTTTTAAGAAATATGAGTTTGTATTAATTTCAGAGAGGGAGAGAGAAACATCAATGATGAATTAGAATCATTGATTGGCTGCCTTCTGCACACCCTACACTGGGGATCAAGGCCACAACCTGGGCATGTGCCTTGAACTGTGACCTCCTGGTTCATAGGTCAACACTAAACCACTGAGCAATGCTGGCCAAGCAAGATGAGACACTTTCGAATATCAATAGGAGGGTACTCGCAGCAAGTTGAACCCAAATCAAATATTACTTTATAATGAAGCTAAAAAACAAAACATGAAAATTCAATTTGATCACTATTAGAGGACATTAAGGAAATAACTCCTTATTTTGAAGATTGGTAAATAAAAAAAAAAAATAATCAAGCACATATGCAGACTTTCCTACATGAACTGAACCACCAAGTACCAAATAGTAGATGTAGTGAGTTGAATAATGGCCCCCAAAATATATGTCCATGTGCTAACCCCCTGAACCTGTGAATATTACCTTATGTGGGTCTTTGGTAGTGTAATGAAGTTAAGGATTTTGTGATGAGCTCATACTGGAATATACACTGGTAGGCCCTAAATCCAATGACAAGTTGTCCTTATAACGGACACACAGAGGTGAACAAACAAGAGGAACAGGAAATGTATCCAGAGTGGTAGAAATTGGAGCGATGCCTCCACAAGGAATGCCAGCAGCCTCCAGAAGTTCAAAAAAGAAAACAGATTCTCCCATGTGAACCCCTTAATTTTGGACCTCTGGCCACCAGAACTGTGAGATAAATTTCTGTTGTTTTTAAGTCTCAATGTTTGTGGTTATTTATTACAACACTCTCAGGAAATTAATACAGTAGATGAGAGGAAGTTTCTCTTGGAAAAAATATGGCAGTTAATTAGTGAAAAAGGTGTGCAGGAGGCAGCTGATCAATGATTCTCATCATTGATGTTTCTATCTCTCCCTCTCCCTTCCTCACTGAAATCAATAAAAACATATTTTTTTAAAATAAGTGAATAGCCCTAACTGGTTTGGCTCAGTGGATAGAGCATCGGCCTGCGAACTGAAGGGTCCCAGGTTTGATTCCAGTCAAAGGCATGTACCTTGGTTGCGGGCACATTCCCAGTAGGGGGTGTACAGGAGGCAGCTGATCGATGTTTCTAACTTTCTATCCCTCTCCCTCTCTGTAAAAAATCAATAAGATATATTAAAAAAATAAAATAATAAAAATAAGTGAATAGCCGTAGTCAGTTTGGCTCAGTGGAGAGAGCGTCGGCCTGCAGACTGAAGGGTCCCAGGTTCGATTCCGGTCAAGGGCATGTGCCTTGGTTGCGGGCACATCCCCAGTGTGGTTTGTGCAGGAGGCAGATGATTGATGTTTCTTTCTCATCGATGTGTCTAGCTCTCTATCCCTCTCCCTTCCTCTCTGTAAAAAATCAATAAAATATATTTTTTAAAAGTAAATAAAAATAAGTGAATAAGGAATGAAAGAATATCAACATTTTGCAACCTCTGATGAATTAAGAGATGAAGGCTTTAAGCACTGATATCTGCCAACATCATAGAAAAGGAAACAAACAGATATTATGAGCTTCCTGATGAAGACCATGCTATTACCTATAAGCTAGTCATACCCCTACACCACCACCCAAAAATATAAACCCTGAATGTGATCAAACTTCTAGATCCAACTAACTTACAAAAAATACAGAGGATGCAGGAACATGGTAAGCTACATATCAAGAATGCAATCAACAAAATCCAGACCCTGGGAAGTGGTAGGACAAATGATCCAATTTCTTCAACAAATGAATGTAGGGAGAGAGAATCTACAGATCAAAAGACACTTAAGAGACCTATCAATCTATGTGGGAAACTTATTTGGATCCTAATTCAAACAAACTTCAAAACAAAGATGACAATTATGAGATAATTAAATTGCAATACTTATTGGCTATTTGATGAAATTAAAGTTATTGAATTAAATTATTCTATTAAAAAATTAAGAATAAACCCAACGAAGTCTTATTTTACAATCAGTAATGGTTCTTTATCCACACAGCTTGTCTTCTAGTCAAAGAGAGTATTCCCAAGAAGGCCTGGTAGTGTTATAAATGTAATTAATATTAAACACTGTGTTTAATTACATGGGTTTCCTCTTTCTCGGATTCTTAGCTTTCAACTACATATGCCTTATCTTGATTTACAAATTGAACAGCTGTGATTTTCACCAGTTAAAAATGGTGAAAATTAAGGTGCTGGCTCAGAATGGCTCAGAATAGTATTAAAATGTTCTTCTAGTGGTCAAATTATCTTTGATTTACTTGGCAACTTTATCTACTTACTCATGTTCCTTTACCTTGATTGAGGTTTCTGATACTACAGATAATTCTACATAGACAACTTTCTAATAAAGTACATCACAGAAGGTAAATTATATCTGTGGTTAAACTACAAACTACATCTTAGAGAATTATTACTGAAACTAAAACTAGATGAGCCAATTTTTCAAAAATATTTTTGTTGATTTTGAGAGAGAGAGAGGAAGGAAAAGGGAGGACGGGAACATTGATGTGAGAGTGAGACATCGATCAGCTGCCTCCTACCAGAAATCGAGCCTGAAACCCGGGCATGTGCCCTGACCTGAAATCAAACCAGCAACCTTTTGATGCATGGGATAACACCCATCCAACTAGCCATACCAGACAGGGCTACATGAACAAATTTCATTTCTCCTCATAACACACCTTCCTCTGGTAGAAATTATAAAAAGTGAGGGAGCAGAAAAATTATAGATTCCAGACCAGAATGAAAATAAGGAGTCTGCATAAATACCAAAGGTTAGTCTTTGTTTAAACAAAGGTTTCTGTGAGAAAATCAAGGAGTGCAATTCAAATACCTTCTTGAGAACAAGGCACTGGAATGTTGTAGAATGGTTCTTCAAAGTAATGAGAGAGCCAGTAGGCAAGAAGAATGGATATTTAAGCAGGAAAAAAATGGAATTTGTTTTTAAAGTGAGGAATTAGGCACTTTGTATTAACTGCAAAGTTGAGAAACAATAGCAACAATAATAGATTTACTTTAAAGCATTAATGAAATGGTATCTCCTTTGGAGATTATAATAGTCAAATGAGTTAAGCAATATTATGCCTTTATTGTGAATAAGAAACAGACTCAATTTAAGCAGGGACTTGCCCAAAATCTAATTGCTATTTGTGAAATTTTGGAGATACAAGTTCAAGGGCCTTTCCAACTGTCTTAGAAATAAGAAGCTATCAATCCAGGAGAATATAAACTTTTAAATCAAATTATGTGCTCCCTAAGTTTGTCAAATATATATATTAATTATATACTGTATCAAACTTCATTTGCAAGAAGAAGCTCTAGAGCATATACAAAATTGAGAGGTGAAACCAAGACTTTGCCCTGGTTAAATGTAATTGCCTTCATAAAAGCATCATCAAAAGCATTTATTAAATCATTTAATTAACTGGTTTCTCTGTTTCTACATCAGTTGAAAATAATCTATTTCCCATTCCAAATAGCACTCAATTATTGAATTTGGCAAGAACAGCCATTTTCTAGCAAGATTTTCTATAATCAAAACATTTCTGTCTAGCTTTATAATTATACTAGAGGCCTGGTGCACAAAATTTGTGCACTGGAGGGGTGGGGTCCCTCAGCCCGGCCTGTGCCCTCTCGCAGTCTGGGAGCCCTCAGGGGATGTACGACTGCCAGCTTAGGCCTGCACCACCGCTGTGCCAGCCGTGAGCCCGACTTCCGGCCGAGAGGCACTCCCCCTGCAAGAACGCACTGACCACCAGGGGGCAGCTCCTGCGTTGAGCATCTGCACTCCTGGTGGTCTGTGCATGTCATCACAACCAGTTGTTCCACCATTTGGTGGATTTGCATATTAGCCTTTTATTATATAGGGTTGCAAAAGCTTTCATAAAACAAGAAAATTAAGGATGACCATTTTTAGGGGTAGAACATTGGGAAGGTAGAACATTAATTTTTTTTTTTTACCCAATGTGTCAGTGGTATAACTCCCATTGTGTAGATAGAAAAATAAATTAAATTGGGCCTGTGCCAATGTTGCACAATAAATTAGAAGAGGCGATGTATATTGGTAGATATAGTGGTATAGCAAGTACCCAAGAGTGTGAGCTTTGGAGTCAGATAAACCAAGATGCCTGTTTTTGCTTTGACCCTAAACAAGTTGCTTCATCTGTAAAATGGCAGTAATATTACCTACTTTTCTAAAAAATTATATTAGAGAGAGAGAGAGGAAGGTGGGGGGCGGGAAGAGAGAGAGACAGAGACTCACAGAGGGAGAAACATTAATGTGAGAGAGAAACATTGATTGGTTGCCATCCACATGCACTCCAACCAGGAATCAAACCCAAAACCTGGGAATTGAACCGGTGACCTTTTGGTGCATGGGATGATGCTCAACCAATACCTGTAGTCTTGGGTGAATTCCTCAAATTCTTGAGGTTCCAAAAATGTCTTGAGGTTCCCTGTCATCTCTCAGGAAAGTAACCTTCGTTCCTTCCTTATCTGGAAAGACTGCCATGAACCATGTGACCTAGCAAGGTACCAGGCTTTCTCCAAGGAGCTCTTATTGGCTTCAAACTCAGTTTTCATTCCTTCAAATTTTCTGGTGACATCCAGAGTCCAAATATGTCTCTCTTAGACATGACATTCCAGTCAAGGTCTTGGTTAATAAAACCACAATTGGAAACTGGTCTTATTAAATTCATGCAAATAAAATAAATAAATAAATAAATTCATGCAAATATTAGAGGCAAAAATAGAATATTGGGGATTAGCTATGGTTATGGGAATTGTTAATCATGCTCTGTTAACCATGATTACCTTGTGTTGGTTAAAGAAAGGACATTCTGACCTGGATAGGAGTTGTATGCCCCCAGGACCTGGGAGTCAACCTTGGACCTGGGAATCAACCTTGGAACTATTCTCATTCAAGGCCTGCCTGTTATCTTGGAAAGATTAAAACCTTGTTGCCCAAACAATGGAGTCCCACCCGAGCCTCCTACTTCCCCATGTCTGTACTCCCTACTTCCCCATGTAATCTTTATCTTACGCTATATAAGCAGCTGGCTTATGGGAGGCTGCAGAGCAGATTTTTGTGGTTGACCTGCTGCTCTCCCATACTGCCGGCAATATTGGAATAAAGGCTCATATATGATTTAACCCTGTCTCTGCTTAATTGGCTCAAGTAGTGACAGGCAGCACGGACCCATTGATTGTCCAGTTACACAAAGAAATGCATTTCCATGACTTACTTATTAAGAATTGCCAAATTTTGGAGGGATAAGGTAGGGAGAAAAATATATACTTCACCAAATTGCTTTAAAAAACAAGTCTCCTTGTATCTGGAAACCAAGAGGAAAATCCTTGTCCTTTTAACAAAGTGGGAAAGAATCAAATTCTAACTGTATTGGCTTACTTTTGATCTTTAAATTTATTTACTTAATTAAATTTATTAATCAGGAAAGCACATGCTGGGCAGAGGATTTTAAAAACTGAGAGAACCTTAATAGAACTCATCAGCTTTATGCTGATACACCAAAATGAGGTTTATTCTCTTAATTTCATTTTCCCTTGGGTGTGGTCAGCAAATGACACAAATTGGATTTCTGCTGTCTCCCTGAGTAGGGTAGTTTAAGTTATTTACCCTCTGGTTGGGGAGGAAAAATGCAAATCATTTATTCTTAAGTGTCCCTGGTTTAGGGAAGATAGGATTTAGTAGATGGCTGCAGACTTCTGTTTAATTTTTTTGTATCAGTTTCCTTATTCTCCTTTCCTGGCTTACTGGCCTGTGTCATTTTAACATTTTTCTTTACAAACCTTCTATAACTTGCACAAACCTTCCTGTAACTTTCACAAACCTTCTTACCTATTCAGAAACAACCAGCTTTAGAACAATTCACTTTTCTTTTTCCTTCAAAATATATCTCCACACCGTATACATTCTGTTACCAAAACCATATAATTTCTTTCCAATTAATTAAAATCCTTAACTCTTAGAAACCTTCATTTCTAATAATAACTGAAAAGTAAACAGTAAGCTTTCCTTAGATTGACTTTTATGGACACATTTTAAACACACTTGCCCAGATGACATGGTTCAATGGTTGAGCATTGACCTATGAACTAGAAGGTAACGGTTCAATTCCCAATCAGGGCACATGCCTGGGTTGCAGGCTCAATCCCCGGTGTGGGGCATGCAGGAGACAGCTGATCAATGGCTCTCTCTCATCATTGATGTTTCTCTCTCTCTTCCTCTCCCTTACTCTCTGAAGTCAATAAAATATATATATTTAAATTCTTGTGTAGATAGAAAAATAAATTAAATTGGGCGTGTGCCAATGTTGCTGCACAATAAATTAGAAGAGGCAATGTATATTGATAGATATAGTGGTATAGCAAGTATATATATATTAAAAAGAGAAGCATGCAAATCGACCGAACCTCTGCTACACTCACAAGCCACACCCACCAGCCACGCCCATAGCCAATCAGAGTGACTATATGCAAATTAACCCAACCAAGATGGCGGCTGGCAGCCAGGGAGCTGGAGCGAGCAGGAGGCTTGGTTGCCCTGGCGATGGAGGAAGCCAAGCTTCCCGCCTGCCCCGGCCAGCTGTAGCCTCCACTCAAGGCAACAAAGTTTCAATTATAGAAGATAAATCCCAGATACCTGCTTCCAGCCAGCCTCCACTGGGAGCTTGGGTGGCTGGGGGTCATGGCCAGCCTGCAAACAGCCATCAGCCCCTCACCCAGGCTGGCCACACCCTCATGGGGTGAGGGTCCCCGCTGGGGGGCTTGGCCAGTCTGAAAACAGCTCTCAGCCCCTCACCCAGGTTGGCCAGGCACCCCAGCAGGACCCCCACCCTGATCCAGGACACCCTTCAGGGCAAACCAGCCGCCCCCCATCCCCCCATGCACCAGGCCTCTATCCTATATAATAAAAGGGTAATATTCAAATTGACCCTAACAGCAGAATGACTGGGAATAACTGATCACTATGACACACACTGACCACCAGGGGACAGACGCTCAATGCAGGAGCTGCCCCCTGGCCAACCTGCAAACAGCCATCAGATATAGTGGTATAGCAAGTATATATATATATATATATATTTAAAAGAGAAGCATGCAAATTGACCATACCTCTGCTACACTCAATGCAGGAGCTGTCCCCTGGTGGTCAGTGTGCTCCCACAGGGGGAGCTCTGCTCAGCCACAAGCCAGGCTGATGGTTGCCAGTACAACGGTGGTGGTGGTAGCCTCTCCCGCCTCCTCAGCAGTGCTAAGGATGTCCAACTGCAGTTTAGGCCTGCTCCCTGCTGGCAAGTGGACATCCCCTGAGGGCTCCTGGGCTGCCAGAGGGATGTCTGACTGCCAGCTTAGGCCCAATCACCCAGGGAGCGGGCCTAAGCCAGCAGGTGGCCATCTCCCGAGGGGTCCCAGACTGTGAGAGGGCACAGGCCGGGCTGAGGGACCCCCCTGAGTACACAAATTTTTGTGCACCGGGCCTCTAGTCTATATCAACACTAATAAAAGAGAAAAATGGTAATTGGCGTACGAGCTACCCTTTTCATTGGCTAATCAGGGCTATATGCAAATTAACTACCAACTGAGATGGCAGTTAACTGCCAACAAGATGGCGGTTAATTTGCATATGTAGGCACAATGCAGGGAGGCCAAAGGGAAAGCAGGAAGAAGCCCCCTGCCACTGACAGTGATCGGAAACCCAGGGGGGAGCTAAGAGCTGGGGGGCAGGGCAAAGGCGGCCCTGGGGCCGCCTTTGCCCTGCCCCCCAGCCATGATCGGAGAATCAGGTGCCTTTTCCGCCCTGGCCAGTGATAGCAGGAAGTAGGGGTGGAGCCAGCGATGGGAGCTGGGCACGGTCGAAGCTGGCAGTCCCAGGAGCTAGGGGTCCCTTGCCTGGGCCTAAAGCGAAGCCCACGATCGTGGGGCCGCTGCAGCTGCGGGTCCCCGCTGCCCGGGCCGAACGCCTAGGCCAGAGGCATCAGGCCTGGGCAAGGGGCCGATCCTGCGATTGGAGGGTGATGGGGGTCAACGCCTGAGGGCTCCCAGTATGTGAGAGGGGGCAGGCTGGGCTGAGGGACACTCCCCCCACACACACACCCAGTGCACGGGGATCAGCGGAGCCGCGAGGCCTCCCGGCACTGGCATCAGTGTGATAGGGGGCAGTGCCCAAACCCCCTGAACCCCCTGATCGCCCTGCGGCTCTGTGTGCGACAGGGGGCGGGGCCACAACCTCCCTATCCGCCCTGCTCTGTTCAGGACAGGGGAAGGCGCCCCAACCCCCTGATCAGCCCTGCTCTGTGCCTGATAGGGGGGAGCTGCCCAAACCCCTGATCGCTCTGCGGCTCTGTGTGTGACAGGGTGCAGTGCCCCAACCCCCTGATCGGCCCTGCTCTGTGTGTGACAGGGTGTGGTGCCCCAACCCCCTCCCCCCCCCCCCCCGCCCCCCCCAACGGGTCCTGCTCTGTGTGTGACGGGATAGAGCCATAACCTCCCCTTCGGCCCTGCCCTGAGTGTGAGAGTGGCGGCGCCCCAACCCCTCTGATGGGCTCTGCTCTGTGAGTGACAGGGGGCAGCGCCCCAACCCCCTGATTGGCCCTGCTCTGTGCGTGACAGGGGGTTGCGCCGCAACCTCCCCATCGACCCTGCCTTGAGTGTGACAGGGGGCGGTGCCCCAATCCCCCAATCGGCCCTACCCTGAGCATGACTGAGGGTGGCATCGCAACCTCCTGATCCTCCCTGCTCTGTGCATGACATGGGGCGGTGCCCCAACTCCCCAATCGGCCCTGCTCTGAGCCCGACCAGGGGCTGCACCTAGGGATTGGGCCTGCCCTCTGCCACCCGGGAGCAGGCCTAAGCCAGCAGGTCGTTATCTCCCGAGGGTTCCCAGACTGGGAGAGGGCACAGGCCAGGCTGAGGGACCCCCCCTCCCTCCCCGAGTGCACAAATTTTTGTGCACCGGGCCTCTAGTATATATATAAAAGCCTAAGTGATGCTCAACACAGGAGCTGTCCCCTGGTGGTCAGTGCACTCCCACTAAAAAGGATAATGGGGGGGGGGGCTTGCAACCTATTTCAGTATCTGGTTAAAACTGTAGTCTTACTTCCCCATTCTGACTGACTTGGGTGGAGCTGCAGAGCCTAACCCCAGGGCCCCACCACAGCTGACTTGGGTGGAGCTGTGAGGACCCTCAGGGGCCCATCACAGGAGGAGACATATAGGTCAGAGCCTCCCCACGAATTCAGTTCAGGCTTTGGATCCGGAATTCCCCTGGACTAGCAGATCTGCAAAATAAAGGTTAAACTTTCCTCCCTCAGAGTGCTGGCTGATCATTCTCCCGTGCTTTCTGCCATAACATCTCCACTAGAACTAGTAACCTGACAGGAAAAAAACCGCAGGGAAAGGCCTTGTGTGATTTTACAGTGTTTCTGGGTGCACGGACATTGTCTTGCAGTCGGTGAGGTGCCTAATGCAAACTCCCGGTCCATGACCGACTGACTCATCCTGTCATGGGAGTCTTCTAGTGGCAAGTGCCCTAAAGGCTTTTAAATGCTTGACCTGTGCCCACACTGTGTGGCACCCACACACACAGAGAGAGAAAACAGTAAGAAGAGAAATGTTGGAAAACCTGCACCTGGTGCTATATTGAAGGGGGTCTGAAGAGGGCTGACCAAGTGGATGGGAAATATTGGATATGGGTCTCCCGAGAATGGTGAAGGCTAAATTTAGGGAACACCAGGGGCAAAGGAGTGGTGGTCTCCTGAAACAACAGATTCCCTGCAACCCTACATAGTCCTGGAGGGTAGTCAAGAAAAAGTCTGGGTTGATGAGGTCGGGTTGATAAGGTCAGGCTGAGGAGGCCATGGCCACAGGGGTTGGTCGTCCACTCATGCCTAGCCAGGGTCCTAGGGGAGGGAGGCTCTGAAGACATCGAGTGGACCCAACTGAGTTGGGACCCAAGGAACTCAGGAGTCCACCCTCCTCCTGGCTTCGGGCAGGATGAATGAAAGATAGAAGAGAGGAATGGGTTCAGACTGGTCCAATAGTCTCCCTGATAGAGAGGGATTAGACCCATTGCCCCCGAGAAACCTATCCCCTGAGTCTGAAATCCAGCAGCTGCACTAATCACTTTGAACTGGCCCACAGGGTCCCGCAATTATACCTCCAAAATAAAAGTGAAAGAACTAAGTGAAGGTGTCAGTTTCCAATATCCCAGACGAGCCCCCCAAAATGATACCAAAATTCCATTTGAGTCCAGGTTTGTGGTCTCATGAAATCAAAGAATGAGTTTCATAGACCAAGAGATAAGCAAAGTTTAGGAAGGGGACTTGAACGGGTTGCCGCAGGAGCTCATTAGTCTAGGGGTTTAAATTTTCCTGCTCTTGCATTCTATTGGCTCTTAAAAAAAAAAAAAAAAAGCACCAGCCAATCTCCTTTTGCTCTAATGTCCCTGCTTTTAGTTCCCTGGTCTTGGGTTCAGGGGGAAGGGAAGCTCTACAGCTGTATGGTACATTCCACCTATCTTGCTCACATCCTGACCATCTGGTTTATTTCTTCCTTACCTACCATCTTCCCTCCCTGTGGCCCTTACCGTAAACTGCCTGATCTCATCCAACTCCTCATTATGTTTAGTTAGTAGAAACACAGTGTGTTAAGAAGAGAGACCATGTAGGAGGATCAAAAAATTGCTATGATGATGATGTTTATTGTTCAAAAGGCGAACTTTTGGAGGTGCTGTTTCCACATCTCCCAGGGCACATTAAAAACACTTCTAATCTGAAACAAGTACTGGAAAACAGTACTGCCAAGATCTAGAGGATTTGGGATACGTTAGTTACTGCTGTATTTAGTTCTCCTCCTCCCCTACCCCCACCCCCACCCTAGGTGGGATTCCAGAGACAGCACGGGGTTGGGAAGGGGATTAGATTAGCTTTGCTATTATTGAAGCATGAAATGGTTTATAAAAAGAAGTCTCAGAGCACAAAGAACTCAGGTCTGGGTTTAGAGATAAGGAGCATTGGCTTCAAAGTTCCAGCCCCCACTTGATGGTGCTGCCTTGCCAAAGGAAACATCCCCGAAGAAAAGCATTGCCTCCCTGCGAGTAGGAATCTCATCCCTGAAATTTTTGTGAAAAGGGGTCACAGACGTTGAGTAGAGACCAGGTCTATTCATTCCCTTAGAAGTGAGTGTTCACCTTTATGAAGTGTTATGATGTTTTGCTTACTTTTTCTTTGTTTATGCAGTGGGGTTTTTCCCCCCTTTATATGTTTTTCTTAACAAATCATATAGACTTTCTTGTTAGCTTTTCCCAAATGAGCCTTAAAATTGATGTCTCGAGAATGCTTTAAATTCATAATTTAAAAAATCTCAGGAGTATAAGTTGGTATTATAAGCTTGTTATTTGGTATTTTTATAGCAAAATAAATACATTTAAAACAACAACAACAACAACACAAAAACCACTGAGGTTCTGATAGCCCACTTGCTGGCTTGCAGGATAAACACAACCAGGTTCAGTATTTCTAAATTGTTGATTCTTTCTCACTTGTATCTTCCCCCTTTGCTTTGAGCCTTTCTTTTTCACTGCAATTGTTATTCCCTTATTAGATGTGTATTAAGAGAGTAAAAGAGGGTAGATTTTGTATTGTCTGGGGATTCAGAATTAAATGTTCTTGAAGCATTCCTGGCAGCAATAATCTCTGAGTTGTGAAGAGGAAGAAAAGTAGAGAGACTATTTTCCAGGTTACAGAGGCTCAGAGGTAGAAGGGAAGGTTGCAATCAAGGGATTGCTAGAAATTTTTACTAAAATACAGATTGAATTTCAGTCACATTTGATTGCATGTTGATTTACGTTTGCTGATTCATATTGCTTTTAGTCCATTTTTGCCACACACTGAGAAAGCCAATTCTCTTAGTCACCTAATGCTTTTTATGAGGATAAATCTAATAAATATAAAATATTTAAAGGCAGCTCACATGTGGTAAAGGCAGCAGACGAAATATGCAGCAGTGGTTTGTTCAGAGTCCAACTTGGGAAGAAATAATTGGAAATTGTTCAGCCTCTGAGATATGTTCCTTTCTCAGCCACTGCCACCAGGTCAGTCTAGGCTCTCAGGACTCCATGCCTGTTGGTGGAAAGAAGAGAAGGGAGGAGAAGGGAGAAGAGGAAAAAGGAGATGAGAGAAGAGAAAAGATGTCATAAGCCTGGGGTTTGCTCCTGACAGGTGAATAGATTTTTATCTTAGTCCCTTCTGTTGACCCAGACCATGTTGGGGGAGGAAAGTACAGGTGTGTTGATGTCAATTCCATGTGAAAATATTATCTGTAACTTTTGAGACCTCTAAGGAAAAACTTATTAGCTCTTTTTTGAAGATCTAAAACTTCTTATTTGGTTTGGAAAGTTAGGGTTAGGGTCCATGACAGGATGCAATGGAGTGGAACTAAAATTTGCTTTGCACAATAGAGTGAAGTATAGTGAAGACTCAATATGCTTCTATTCAAGTCATTTAATCTGCCATCCCACTCAGTGGGTTTGTGAGGCAGATAAAGAATACTGACATGCCTGAAACTGTCCATTCAAGCTGGTAAAACTCAGGGAATCATTGTGTGATGCATTTGACCATGAACTGGGATACATTATTCAGGTGGCTAGGATTCTGGGTGGTGATGACCCTGTCAGTATCCTTAATGAAGAAACTGAAAAATTAATTTGGGGTCATAGAGCAACTTTCATTAAAGAAGACTTATGCCTTAGTCTACTTTATTTTATGGGCAATTTAAGTGATTTTCAAGAGTGTTGACTTTAGAACTTAATCCCCACTTAACATGGGATTTTAAGAAAAGCTTTCGGTTTTCCCTTGGCAGTTGGAGAGACAGTACTTTGGGGACTTGAGGCGTTGGCTCCATTTACTCAGGGTAGAGCCAAGGGAGAAAGATGCTTAATAAAGGTTCCTGCTGTGGAGGATGGGCAATGAACTTTAGGAGCAAGGATGTCTGATATGTAGTTTTAAGTTCTTTCCTGTTTGGTGCTGTAAATACTCACCATTGATTGTTAATCCTTAGTAAACATTGGTTGTACCACCAGCCTTGAGTTATTAGTACTTTGCAGAATGGAGAGAGGGGGCTGCTTTCATTAAATAAGGTAATGCATCTAAAGTACTTAGAATAAGCAGTTGCCCAAAGTAGAAGCATGACATAAATATTAGCTCATATTGGTCTGCTTTAGGAATACATAAAACTCTGCAGCATGGAGGAATCAAGAGCAGTTAGTTGGAGTTAATCAAGGAGATGCTGGGAGGAGTTTGAAGGGACACTGAGGACATTTACTTCTCATCTTCACTTCTTATCATTCTCAACTTCCCTCCCCCAAATCCTGAGGAACATTAGGGAGCAAGCTTGGCTCCCAACAGTTACTTGAATACATCGCTCCACTTGGCTATTAAAGGGAAAGGGGACCATAGAAGGCTAAAACCTTGTGACAATGTGGGACCTAGGCAAGGAGGCTTCAAAACTTGTTCAAGTGGAGTTTGGGCAGATAGAAATGTGTAGAGAGCACCTGGGAAAGGCTCCTGAGCTGATAGTCATCTGAATCCAGTGGTACCCGGCAGAGCCATGCCCTGGAAACATACCTTGCCAGAGGCAGGTGTGTTGTCAGCCTGACCTTCAGCTCAGGTGCCAGGGAGTGGGTTTCATTATCTAAATCCAGACAAGCACCAGGAACAAATACAATCATCTGGGCCCACCCAGAAGTGACGATTACAAAAAAGCCACAAGAATGTACATAATCTCCTTTGTCTTGGGCTTTAGTAAAACTTTCTGGTATTTTGCAGTATAAAATAAATGCACTGTATTGGCTCTGGGTCACTGTCTCTCCATCAGAGGACAGCTGTCCCACCCAGCCCCAGCTTTTTCTTTCTATCTCTGTGTCTGTCTCTTTCTTTCATTTTCTCAATCCCCAGCTGCCCCTACTCAGAAATCGGATCGCTCTCTAGCAGTGCTGGACACGGAAAAGAGAGAAATATTTATAGGAATGGAAGAATAGGGAGAAAGAGTAGAATACTCTTCAGAATCCCCAACTTATAAAATTTTATGCTCTTATTTGGCTATGAACCCTTTTATGTACCTAATATCAATTGATGTCATACTAACCAGGCCATAACATTGTGTGTTCTGTTCAAGAGAGAAAAATGGGATGCAATAAATACATCTTGAACTGAGTAAATTACATATGTGATAAACCTAACTAGGATAATTAAACAGGCCACTTGTTAACTTGTCAACTTATGGTCACTAATCATGTTAATTGGGTGATGGGCCTTTTTTTAATAAACATTTTTCTTTATGTCTAATCTCATCAAATCTTGTACAGTGACAGATTTTGCTTAGAAATGTTTATTAATAGCTCATTTTCATAGTTCAAAAAGGTATTACAGATCACAATCAGCAGAACAATTAAAAACAAAATCTCACCTCTACAGAGTTAGCCAGTGTGTAGACTTTATTACATAGGCACATTTTTTTTTAAGTAAAGCAATTTTACATAAAATTAATCACAATAGTACAAAAAAGTTTCATCAAATGAAGATAGATGACAAATGAAGGAAAATACAAGCCTTGGATCAGCTGAATCATTCACTGGATCTTGGATTCATCCATCTTGACACATTGAAATTCACTATGGACATTATAAAAATGCAGGGTGAGGAGGGGTGCACTTTTATCATTCTCTGGCTAAAACACTGTCTAATTTCCTGAACATAGTGAAAATTTCTCCAGGCTCTGTTGGCAGTTGGACACAAAAGTTAAATGAATGTTGGCTTAGGGTCAGAGGAGTTCATAGTCATCTCTTCTGTCACCCCAATACTTTAAAACCCTTAAACACTTTGGTCCAACAGGTTGCTGTCGGGATCTGCACATCTGCTTCCCTAGAACCAAGTGGGGTCGCTGATCTTGAAGCACACAGTACTTAAGGCTTCAGTCACAGTGTGGCTAGATGGCATCCAAAACTAGCATTGAGAGTTTGATCAGAGGCAGAGGATGCGGGAATTTCTTGCTCTGTCCAGTTCGAATGGAGCCATTCCATTTGACCAAATATAAGTACAAGAAATTAAAATCATACTAACACATACCACAGAAGAGATGCTATTTTGTAGTTTGTACATGTTTGAAAAAATTCAAAAGCTACATTTTTATGTTCCTAGGAGACAGTGTGGATAGGGAGGACTGACCCTTTCATCTCATTTTGCCATAACTGTATGACATAGTCCTAAGATGTTTACTGAATGGTTTTTCCTCCCTCAATTTCTTCAGTCTTTTGTATAAAAGGATATACCTATATAAATCGCTGATCATCCTAACGTACCTCAGTACTTTGGAGGGTTAGACCTACTTCTACTGTAAGTAGTACCCAAATACAACATCCATTTTGGAGAGCTCTCTGCTCTTCCTCACACTCATACATTGTGCTGGGTGATCCCAGTGGACCTTCCCAAGCAGTGTTCCTGTTGATCTTCACCATCCTTTGATCCTCCATATTTATCTATTTCTTTGAAGGCAACTACAAAATAGAGGATTGCAGCGTTTCCTGTGTTTCTATCGTATGGGCAGATGGTAAAGGATAGAGACATGAAAAGGAAAAAGATGGGCCAGCTGACTTTTCCAATCTTCAAAGTTTAAATGTCTTGGCTCTTAAGACTATGTGAAGAGGCCTGTTGACATGAAGTATCACTGACAATGGCACCAAAGGGTATTTTGTGAAATAATCCATAAAACTGGAAAGGACCTGAGGGAACAATGAGTCCAGCTTCCTCACTTTCTTAACGGAGGTTACTGAAGCCCAATTGGGAAAATTGCAAGTCACTGAACATGCAATTCATGCAATCCACGACAATGTCCTTTAAAGATTCATAGAAACCCCAATTTTAATCCCACCAATGAGTTTACACCAGCAATCCTCAGTGTCCTTGTGTTTGGCTGTAGCTCCCTTTAGGGAAGCTGGCTGCTAGCACAGCACCTTGACCAAAGTAGACACTTGATAAATACTTGTTGACTTGAACTAATTTTATTGTGTATCCCTGCTATGCAATCTGTTATTTTTCTTAGGGCTCCTTACTTTTCAGGGATAGCCTCAAGTCCAGGAATTTGAGGTTTGATGGCCAGTGCTATATTTGTCATCTCTCTCTATTCTCATTCATATTCAATATGAATATCTCTTCATACTGAAAATCTATTTTTTGGAGTCTGTTCTTAAATAGCTTTTCATGACATACAATTGTTATCTGCCTCTCTCCAGGCACTACTGAACATATCACTATGAATAGTGTCTTTACAAGGCCTGGAATTGCAAGGTCAGAGATTTTTTTTTTCAATTCTTAAAATAAAAACCAAGAACTAGACTCTCAATCAGATTTACTAAGGCACACCAGAAGAAATGTAACAATTCCGTTTTCTTGCTTTAGCTAATACATGGGAAAACATTATTGATACACACACTTACTTTTCTATGTTTATGACTGCCTCATATGTCTCATTCACTTTTAATTCCTTAAATACATAAATATGAGTCATAATATCCAAAGCAAGTTTCATTTTTAAAGAGCATAATGAAGAAATGGTGATTTGTAGGGAAATGGCACTTAGACCTTAGTGATGTTTTGAAAACATCTTTAGAACTCAGAAGAGCCTGACTGGTGTGGCTCAGTGTTTGAGCATCCACTGATGAACCAGGAGGTCATGGTTCAATTCCTGGTCAGGGCACATGCCTGGATTGCAGGCTCAATCCCCAGTGTGGGGTGTGCAGAAGGCAGCCAATCAATGATTCTCTCATCATTGATGTTTTTTCCTCTCTCTCCTTCTCCCTTCCTCTCTCTGAAATCAATAAAAAATAAAACGATGTTTTTGTTTCAAAAGGGTAATTTGCCCAACTGTGTTTTCTGTGTAGGTGACTAGCAAAACACTAGGTCTGGAAATATATAGTATTATATTCCCCAAGCCCCTAAAGGCTACCTTTAATCAGTTTCCCCAAAATAGTAGAGGAAAAACAAATTTTATGAAATCAAAGTGGTAGGTTTTTAAATATTAATAATAACTTGCTTGCTGAATCTAAAGACAGCATGGAAGGGATTTTCCCAGCCCTTGGTTAAAAAAAAAAAAGTCCAGGTGAAAGCATGAAGCAATCAGAATTGAGCAAGTGGGGATACAAGGTCCAACAAGCAATACACATGTGATGCTAATAGGTGAGGCAGAGCTCTTGAGAGGGCGTGTGGATGTTAACCTTGGGTAAGGAAGGTGCCGGAATGACCTTCACCTTGCTAAGTCTTCAATTCACCTTGATGTTTCTATTAGGAATCTCATGTGCCTTTAGTACAAGAGGGGAAGGGAAATACTGGGGAACCCTCACTTGACACCACTCACTGGGGGACCCCGCTATATTTCAAAGAGCATGAAAAACCACTCCTAGAGTCAGAGAGCCCTATTACTACTATATGTAGAAGGGATCTTAGTCATCAGCTCAAATCCAATGTAAGAGAACCTTTTGAAGCATCTGGGATAGATCATTATTTTAACTTTTGCCTGAGCATTTGCAGCAACAGGAAATTTTGCTATTGAGTCCATTCCTCTTTAAAGCAACTCTTATTAGAAAACTTTCTTATATTTGAAGCAAACATCTGTCATGTATCAAGTTTCCCTTTGTTCCTATTTTTGCCCTTTGAAGCTACACAGAATAAGTCTAAGTATCTCCTATTTTATAACTCAACAGAAATTTCAATGCACCTATTATATCATTTCCTCCTTTTTTGCACTTCCTTTCCCGCTATACCTTCTGTTCTTCAGGGATCTATTCCCCTGTTCCTTGTATAATCAGACCCTTCACAACCCTGGCCACCTGTCTCTGGACGCAATCAATGTATTAATGTCTCTCTCAAAATATAGTACCCAGAATTGAACCCAACCCTCCATCCAGATGTGGTCTTACCAGTGCAGCTTGCAGGGCTCCCCGGACTTCTATTACCACAGGTTGAATGAAATAGCTTTATGAATAGCCACAACATACTCCTGATTCAAAACTGAACTCCTATTTCCATAAGAAAACATTTCTACATGAACTGCTGTGAAACCATGACTTTCCAACACCCTTCCCATCAACACACACACACACACACACACACACACACACACACACACACACTATACACACACATCCACAAATACACAACACATATACCATGCTGTTCTTAGAGGGTTGCATTTAAGAAAACTCAAAATATATTTTTTCATTAATGCTTCAATTTCATCTTTTTAATTTCAGTCTTATGCTCAGGTATTTCAAAAAATTATAATGATTCCTATATCCTAGTGTCAGTACATAGTTAGAATTCAATGACTATTCATTGAACAAGTTAATCCTGAATCTCCTGGTCAACAGACTAGATATATGTCTATTTCTGTGTCATCTACAAATCTGATCAATGTGCTCTCTGTCCCCCTCCTCCATTCTTCATGGATATACAGAAAGACAGAGACAGGCTGCCTTTGAATTGTTGAGCAGGTATCCCCTTCGGGATGGCTGATGTAGCTTCTTGTGTGGTAAGAAAACACCAATGTACAAATAAGAAGCAGAGGTGCAGAACGTGAGCCGGAACGGATGAAGGCAAAGAAGACTGAGCGTCCCAGACTCTTAAAATCTATGTTTAAAAAGTATGACTTTCCCACCACCTCTACCCTAGAGTCTTCTGCCTTTTAGATCTATTACAATACTGTGCTTGTCAAACTCTGAATTTCTGGGAAAAGCTCATACAAGCTTAGTTTTAAAACAGCTTTGAAATGATCTCTTCAGCATACGTTTCCTGAAAAGTCCGAGTTACAGAGACATGTGCTCTCTATTGGCTATGAGGTATAAAAAGAGCTCCCAAATGCCTGAGGTATAGCACATATATCCACTTGTTTCAGAAATCAGAAATGGCCTATATTTTTCAATGTGAATTTGGGAATTCACTGAGATTGAAGCTGTCTCCTGAATTGAATATAACCTTACAATGAATGTCCCTTTTCCCCAGAATGAAGAAAAATAAGCTCAATTTTGCTTTCCTTTCAACAGCCACCCTTTGCAGAATGTGGGGCTAATCACAGAATAAAAGAGTATCTTCCTGTGCCTTTTTCCCATCCTGTGACCAAAACCTTAGAGAGATGGAAAAAGTGTTTCATTCAAAACAGTCTAGAATCTCGAAAACATCTGCTGCATAGTGTTCATATACAAAGAATGGAGACACCTGCGAAAGGACTAGGAAACCCAAAATTTGTTTTTGTACTTTTCTGAACCTTTTCTAGAGGGAGTGACAGAGATGGGTTCTTAATTAACCTCTCAAGACCGTGTTTTCCAGAAATTCATGTAAATGACAGAAGAACACCAGAAGGAAATCATGCCGACACTGACGCGGAGGTTCTTTTCCTGACTCTCCTAGTCACAACAAACCACACCCAAGTGCTGTGAGATAAGCAGAGGCAGAGGCGGCTTAATGAGGAAGCTCCAAGCCAGGTGAACCGGCTGCTTCAGGCAGTCAGAGCCTCTCCGCAGCAGCAGCCTCGGGTCTCCTGTTCACATATAGGCAACTACAGACAGGAAGGTCCGATACACTGCTCCCAGCATGGGGTAGTCATGTAGGTACTGACTTGAACTTCAGCTATTCGGGAAGATGTCCTATTGGGACTCTCAGGTCACAGCCTCTCAGTGAGGCTTCGTCACTGGACCCCACACTCCTTGGGGTTTTCCACTTCCTCTCCTTCAAAGTCTGGCTTCAAACTCTTTTTTTGCTCAATCTCCACCTGTCAGGAATAAAAGTTGGAGAGAAATATCAGAAGAGAAAACATCCCAAGAAATAAATAAACCAAGAGAGAATACCTCACTGGGTTTAGATTCCTTGAGAGTCCTTGTGATTTTGTCATGTTTTGGGGTTCCCTGGTGCCATTTGCCCTGTGTCTATGATGATTCTCTCTTTGCACAGACTCTTCACTTGGTGTGGGATTCCCTCTCCCTCACTGTCCACCTGGAAGATTCTTATTCTTTGTCTTGCACAGCTGCTCAAAGGTCATCTCTTCTGTGAAGCTATTCTTGATTCTTTTGGTAGAGTGAGGCACTCCCCGGCGCGTATTCCCACTGTACCTTCTACACCGCACCATGGGCTCCATAGGACAAGGGCTGGCCCTAGTCACTACTGCATCCCAGTAATGTAGGCATATAGCAGGCAAGCACAGACGTTGATAAATGAATGGGTTCCTTTGCAATTGGCTGTTTACACTCTCTGTTACGGTATCTCTCTAAAAAAGTTTCCAAGCTGATAAGTATTGCAGTGTTTTCAGTTCTACCCATATTGTCAGCAAAACACTGTAGCTGTAATTGTCAAGGAATCAGAAATTAATCTTGCCTTGAAAGCGACACACTTTAACTGGAGCCTTGGGTAAGCCAGGCAGGGGATCCTTCAAGCTAGGAAGCTTCATAATCAAAGCTGCTTCCCTCAACACCAAAGTGGACATTTATGACGAGGGGAAAAAGTCAAGACAGGACAGTTGACTAGGGCAGCGATTTGCTGCAAGAATTTATAAAACATGCAGTACCTGACTACTTAGTCGGGCACTGACCTCCTTTCCCTTAGACTGTCAAATAAAACAATGACAACAGCCAACACAAAAATAGCTGTCTGGTATGAATGAATCAAAATTATATATATTTTTTCTCAGATCTGTAAAATAATATATTTTTTGGTGTGCCACAGAATTTTAATAATTAGTTTGTGTGCCATGAGATGACAAAGGTTGAAAATCGCATGTCTGAGGAAAGTGCTGTTTTTTTTTCTGGCCACAAGATGGAGTATGTGTTCTTTTAGGTAGACCACACAACTAAGGAGGCAATTAAAAACCAACAAATCACCATATTTCTAAGGATGTTATTATGAATAGAAAATTATTAAGCCACTTTGCGAAATCCTTCTTCAAAAGCCCCCATTTCCCATCCCTGGCATTAATGTCCTCCCACTGTATCACTAACTCCCCTGGATATAGTCACCATTCGTGTCAGCACACCCCAGCTTGGTGTCTGTCCTCCTTCCACAGCCTGATCCTGTTACTACTCTAGAAGCTGGTTGGGCTTTTGAGTTCTGTCCTGTGACAGCCCAGTGACCAGGTCATGAATGTCCTAACTTTACTCAGACCCACGTCATCAACTCCTGTAGCTGCAATGTATGCCTTGGACTAGCACTTTCCCGACACTCCTCTTGACTTCCAAATTCATTACTCTGCAACATAAATTACATTATGAATGGATAATAAAATCCCTTTATCCCAGTCCTCTTTTTTATGTTGTTGTTTATGATGACATTATAGTCTCCTCTTTTATTAGCTTCCTTATTTTTTTCCCAACCTTCCTCTTGCCCACTAGAGAGATTGTTCCTTTACATCAGAGCAGACTCGCCCATGGCTATGTACCATGGCGAGCCGCCTCCAAGGAGGTAAGAGAACACTGCACCCCGCGCAGGCACTGCTAAAAGGAATGAGGGGGCGGGGAGGGGAGAGGGGGGGAACATCAGCCAGATGCCTCCCGGGCTACCTGGTAGCTGTAGTGTGCGGAATAATTGACCCACTTCCTGACGTCAGTCTTGTCTTCCACAGAGATGGATCTTACAGCAGCTTTGGAGGCCGAAGTGGTGGGCATGCTGAACTCGACAGTCACGTGATTGGCAAATCTGGAAGGCACTTCCCGGTCCGAGCCAAGTTCAAGGTGGCAGAAGAAACAGTGTGGGTGACCAGAAGCTATGAAACAAAGATAAAGAATCTACAGATCAGGTTCTTTGCGGAGGAAGTGGAAGAAGAGCCACCTCAGTAACAATGGAGGGCTGGAGGCCTGGCCAGTGTGGCTCAGCTGGTTGGAGCATGGTCCTGTACACTGGAAGGTTGCATTCCTGGTTAGGGCACATACCCAGGTTGCAGGTTTGATCCCCAGTCCGGGTGTGTAAGGGATCGATGTTTTCTCTCTCACATCAATGATTGTTTCTCTCATCCCCTTCCTTTCTCTCTAAAATCAATTAAAAAACAACAACAACATATCTCAGGTGAGGATTTAAACACACACACAAAACAACAAAGGAGGCCTGGAAGTCTTTCGGAGGGGCCAGCTGTGAGCAGAGGCTTTGCCTCTGCAGAAATTGCTCCAACCCTCTGATACAACACTATCTGATGACAGTAGCCTGGTATCCTAGCAATGGAACCATGGCTGAGAAGCAGAGGTCATTCTGCCTGCTCACGTCAGGGTGACATGTGAGCACAGCACAAACACTAGGAAATGGGGGCTGTAGATTGGCAGAGAGGAATAAAAGGGCTGGGCACTTAGCACCTAATAAAACACCAGTGACAGCCACCTGGAGCAAAATCGATTTCCTTTGAAAGATAAATTGAATTTTCTTAATAGCATTTCATATTTAAAAAAAATGTTTTTGGCCTGCTTTTGTGGGTGAATGACATATGAAAATGACAGCGCCTTCATAAGCACATTTATATTAGGGAAGCGCAGCAAACACCGGAGAGCACACAGACTAAGAGTCAGCAAGCATCCCTGGATTTGACGTCCAGCTCTCCCGCTAAGGAGCAGAGATCCTGCACCCGAGTCCTTTATTCTCTCCAGGCCTCAGTTCTTCATCTGTAAAGTAGGGCAGCTGGGTAGGTGGGCGTGGGGCGGTGGGGGGTGGGGGTGGGGGAGCAGTGGCAGGAAAGGGTGGACTGGACAATGCTAGGCATAGACCTTCCTGTTCTTTGATTCTATACATCTCTGGCTCATTCTACCATACTTGTAGTAAACTCAAGGTTGGATTTTCATGGAGAATTATTACTAGGTATTTGAGGGGAAAGGGTTAGAGCTTATTTCTGTGACTGTCACTCATGAAGCTCTGTGGTCGTCATCATTCATCAGATGCAGCAGGACATTTGTTGAATGTTTTGTGCTGAATGTTTTCCATTCTGCAGATTCTCTCACAGTCTCTTCGTAACAGAATCTGGAGGTCATAATATATTCTACTGCAAAGAAGCAGAGCTGAGACCTGACTGAGCCCAGCCGTCTGACCCCAAATTGTTCTAACCACGCTGTCTGAGTCATAACCTCTTGTTTCCAAATCTCAAGACCAGGTCTTTGGGGTGACAAGGTCTACGGGGTGACAATGTCTGCAGGGGAAGTCAGCTATAAGAACCCACACACAGCAACTTGCGACAGAGAAACGATGTTACACGGCTTTGATTTCATTACCTAACAGAAACAGCCCTTAGTTATCGGAGTTTTCCCAAATAAACAATTCCAAGTTCCTTTATTGGTCTGGGAGGGACTTTTTAATCTCAGTAAGCGAGGCCCTCCACACACCCTCTCTCCAAGGAAAACATTACAGAGTGAAGTATTTGTTTTGCTCTGTTTCACAAATATGAAATGTTTCACTGGTTCTTTCTAAAGAGTAAAACTTTAGGAAATTAATTGAAAAATTTGCACTGGTTTTAGGAAAGGAATTTAAGATACACGTAATAGTAAAAATTATAGTATTTAAAAAGACATTCATTTTTTTAAAAAAATTGTGTGCCACAGATGTAATTATATAGCTATCATATATTGAGCATTTATTATAGGCCAGAGACTGTGCTAACCACTTAAAAGCATTTTCTAATTTCATTCTTAATGGGTTAGGTATTAATAACCCTATTTTATAGATGAGGAAAATGAGATTTCTCTGAGAGGGTTAAGTAAATTGTCTGAGGTCACAGAGTCATTAAGTTGTAGTACTGGGAATAAAACAGATCTGACTCTAAATTATGCTTAAACTTCTCTCAATGTACTGCTATAGATTTAAATCACTTCAAAGTATATAGAGGAGTTTCTAATTTCATTCAATAACAACCTGAAGAACAGTTTTACATAATGACCCTTATTTACACATTTTGAGTATCGAGAAATCATTACTGTCCACAAAACCTACCCTCTTCTGTCACCCCACCAAAGTGTATTCACAGCTAACTCTCTAAGAGCAACATTCTTTCTTGATTCCCAGCATCAACTAATGGATGTGTAGGGCTGGTGGACAGATAGGGAAGTACAATTTTGAAAGCTAGTGTGGTTTAATTTATGGTTATGAGCTAATGAGCCCATGCATCATGTCATCTTCCTGGATGGATTTGAGAACATTTAACATTACAATTCAGATTTCTATTTGCCATAAGTGGGGACTCATATTGGGTTTGTTTTCTCTTCACTTGGTCTTATGAGAGCTGAATTCCAGCAAAGAAAGCTACCTGGGCAGGACAGAATGTTTTGTTTCCTGGTGGAGAATCCGGGAAAGCAGCAGGATTGGTGCTTTGTTCCAGTGCCTTCTAGGATTAAGAAAAACTTGGGAATAGAGTGGGAGGGGTCCTGTAGAATGCAGAGAGATGGGGGCTGCACATACACATGGTTGGGCTGGCACCCAGTGGCGGCTAGTGAAGTCTTTTGAGGGCTGGGATTGGGACACACCTGCTGTGGCTGAGGCGTGGGCTGCCAGCAAAGCCAGAGGTGCTGCCCTGCTGGCCCATGCTGCCTGTGCTCTGCCTGCCCTGGCCGCTGGGGCTGGGGATGCAGGGCCACTGCAGGTGGGAATGGGTGTGCAGAGATTTAGGCTTCCTTCACTGTAAATGGAGGGTGAGGATTATGAAAAATAATCTATAAAAGGCACCTTCCCAAGGCTGTCTGAAGACCAGGACAGAAGAACTCCAACTACTAATAGATCATCAATTCTCTGGTTTCTTGGCATGGGATGGGGAGGACAGGGGCTGGGCGCAGCGAGTACCAGCAACGGTGAGAACCTGCAGTGTCACTGGCGTTCAGATCCTGTACACCTCCAGTTTCCAGGAAAGGGTGCTATCCATTTCCTAAACTGATCCAGAAGTGGCCAGCAGTTTTACAAGAGTCCCTTTTGGGGGGTTTCACTTCTAAATCTATATAACCATGACAGCAAAAGCAGTAACTGGGATGGGGGGAGGAGGGAATTTCAGTGAGAAACATTCCCAAATATCCCTATGTCTTCCTGATTTCAAAAATCTTTTACAAATAAGGTTACAGTCATCTGGAAATACATATGTACTATGTAAGCTGTATTTACTTGGCCTTGAGCCTACTGAACACTGCCCACTGGGAAGCATTAGGAAAGTGTTTGCTGAAGACCTATTTTCCCCTGTCCTGGATCCATTCTCTTTTCTTCTGGTGACAATCCCCCACGCACCCTCTCCCCTTTTTTGGGAAATAATCTTCCCCAGCACTGTGTCATCTTGGTGGGCTTGTCGGTCAAAATGCACTGTCCTCCTTGACTCGAGCCAAGTGGCACAAGGACAGAAACTGGCTTGCGATCAGTCCCAGTGGCTGCAGCCTGAGGAGACACCATAGTTCCTCCTATCAAGAGCTGTCCTTCCTTCAATTCTGAGCTGCCCAGATCCTTCCAACAGCTTCCATTTCCTTAAAGCAGCCAGCCAGTCTTTGCAGCTTATAACCCCAAATCCCTCAGGTAATGCTTTCAAATAATTGAGAGAAAGAAGCTTGAAACAAATGGTAGATGTGCGTACACATTGGGAAAACTGCAAATCTCAGCCCCCACAGTAGAAATTATTTCAAGTTTGGGTCTATTTGGTGTCGTTTACGAAGAAGCAGCTGTGGTGTTGGGAAAAGAGCCCAGATGTGGCTTTGTGACTTCAGACGAGTCATGTCACCTCCAGGCCCTTAATCTTCTCCTATGCAGAATGACAAGTTTGAGTAAGTTGTCCCCAACATCCCTTCCACCTTGAAAAACCCAATAGTCCCAAAATAAAGTTATCTGAGTCCATGCCTAATAGTACACTCAAGAGCTAAAAATCCCAATAAACGTACTCAGGAAGCCTTGTTCTTCCCCATGTCAAGTGTCTAGCAGGTTAAATAGTAATTTTCTCCCTGTCTCCTGAGTTCTTTTCCCAAGCCTCTGTGGCAGAGAATTCAGGCTTTCTCCTTTCCTCCACTAATTCAGAGGGGCCTGTGGCTGAGGTAGAAACCACAGTGCTCTCGCCAGAATACAGGGATCTTTCAGGGAGGATGAATTAACAAGCACAAAGAGGAAGACTTTATCTTAAAAGTTCTGTCAGTTTAGAAATAGAGGGTGGCAAATCCAGCCCCAGACACAGAGGTCCAATTGTCTCCCTGGTCTGCCCTGCTACGCCCAGTGTCTGACACAGCCTGCACGGCTCGGGATGCCTGGAGAGTTGACCAGATCCCATTGCTTCTTGCCACCCCATCGTATTATATTTAGAGTATGATAACAGCCTCTCCGCACAGAACAGGAAATGAAGACACAGAACACTGTTAGGATTTCATGGTGAGAATGGAAAGAATATCTTCACAAGAGAAAGACATTCCAATCAAGAGTTCCCCCAAATCTTATTCTCTTTGCTCGGCTAGGATACCCACTTTTGTGATCAGATGAGCCAAGTTTATTATAAACAAGAAGAGAAGTGGTTTAAAAGAGCACAGGATCATGGGCGCACTGCCTGCCACTGGGGTCACCCAGACTTACTCTCATAAGTAAGGATATAGAGCTGGCTTGATTGCTCCCTAGTTTTGTGGTTTCGCTGAATCTCACTGGAACCACGAGGAAAGTCATTACCTCCTGGGCTCACGCAAGCACAAAACCATCCCTGACAGCTGTGAGCAGGCCCGCTAAGGGCTGGTCGGCTTTATCTCTTTGTTTAAATCACACATTCCTTCCTTTACTTTTTGTGTGGTAGAATTTCAGCCTTTTGGACCGTCATATTCTGGCTGGATCTTCTGTCTGATCAGAGGCCATTTCTCCTCTTCCCGTTTCCCAGATCCCAACTCTGAGCTCAAGATGTTATGATTGACAGGCCTTTCACGGGATGGCTGGGATAAAAATATACTCCTCACCTGTACTGCACATATGATCAGCCGTAATGAACCGGCCCTTTTATCTGTACCAAGGCATAGTTTAAAAGGCATCTCTTCAGAACCCAGAAGCCTTCTAGGATCTGGCAATGGATAGCTTCCAGCAGCATAGATAATGTTTTAATGAGTCAGAAAGGAATATAAATTCATAGCTGCCCTGGAAAGCCACTTAGCAGCTCAGTGGAGAATAATGCAGAGCTTTATGGAAGACGTGTGACCATTCAGGAGGTGAAATGATGGAGCGAAGTGTTTGTTACTTACTTTGCTCAAATATTTTTGCTTTTCTTGTCTCACTCCCCATCCGTCCCCATCCCCATCACACACCAAAACTCAGCACTTCACAGGGAAATAGGATGTGGAATGCTGATCCTGCTGCCTTGGCAACCGGGCAGTGGTTTTCACAGACGAGAACCCTCCACTTACCTGAATTCTTGTCAGGCAGCCGGTTTATCCTCCACACGATGGAGTTGAAGGCATGTTCGTACTTAGCAGTCCCCAGAGTCACTCTCATGACAGGCTCGGAGCCAGACACACTCGTGGAGCCAAAGCTGGCCCCCCGGTTGACCTTGGCTTTCAGAGACTTTTCCCCCAGGACGCTCTCCCTGCGGAAGTTTTTCACCCACTCACTGGGCACAGGGTACCGAACCATCACATTCTCACAGGGAACCTGAGTGAGGGGGTCACAGTTAGAGGAGAAGCCGGTGGACATCCTCAGCCAGCTCTGCACCTCCACCTCCGCCCCGTTGATGCTCGCGGCCGTCCGGAGCGTGAAAGGCAAGGTCTTCTCGGCAAACACTGTCCTGAACCGCATCAGCTCGAAGCGGCAGGCGTCCAAAGGGTTGAACAGGATAACCCGGGAGCTGTTGAACACATCCTCGTCCACACACCCATGGAAACGGCACTCGTGGAGCTTGATCCACTTGGTGGTGGTGGTCGGCATGATGTCTTGCCGGGAAACGACTTCGTTCCCCTTGACCAGGACGTCGTTGAGGCCCAAGCGGCACTCTGCCAGCCCCGAGAGGAAACTCAGGATGTGGATCCGTGTCAAGACGTGGTGCTGGAGAACCTGGTTGTCCCCTTTGCTCACGAGGGCAGAGAATTCATCTCTGACATCTACGGTAATCTCCTCTTCCAGGTAGTTCAAGCCGACTGTGCTCAAGTCCATGGACAACACGGGCAGGTCCATGAGACGGTCCTGAACCGCGCGGATGAAGCTCAGGAAGTCATCGTAATTGGTGGTGCCCAGTTTAATCACTTGTTCCCTCTCGGCTGTGTGGGCGACAGCAGGTTTGGGCTGGTATTTCTTCTTTTCCTTGTACGTGACGCGGTCTATCCGCAGGCTGTGGATCCTGCCATTTTCATCATAGTTTTGGAGCCGGGGTTCTGAAATCTCATGGCAGATCTCCAGCTTGAACTCTCGGAATGGCTTCTCTAGGCCCTGCTCATAATACAGCTGCAGGTAACCAGTATCTGTTAGTCTGATGTAGATGGGCCCCCAGTGTCTGGAGGACATGATGTTTTTCTTCTCAGGGATCCTTAGCATCATTGGCCACCCATCCCTGGGCTGGGAAGGTGCTGCACCAGGCGGGGGGTCGAGTTCGAGCCAGGCTACTGGGTCATCATCAGGCAGTGTCGCACTGCCCAAGTGATCGGGGTCGTCAATTTGGAGTTGTTTGAGTTTTTCAACAGCATCAGAGTGTGACTGGTTTTTGCTTGAGTCATCAAAACTGATGGCATCCTGGTAGATGACAATGAGAGAATCCCTCTGGCTTTTGCCTGTGGTACTAGATGTGGAATTGGTTTGGGAGCGTCTCTCCTGCTCCTCAAAGAAAGCACTGAAAGGGTTGATTGGGGAGGGTTGTACATCCTGGAGAGTCTCATTCAGGAAAGGGTTGGTGGCCCTCCAAGGTGGAGCCTCGGCTATGGGAGGTGGATGGTTTAAGGAGGAAACGTCCAGCTTCTGAACTTTGGAGAAGTTTATCAATGTGCTCTTGGGACGTTCCCTCTTCTTAAATGAGCCGGTTGAGTAATAAGATACATCTGGGGTCACAGAGGCAATAGATGGTGTGTTTGACTTCAGAGGAGAGGCGATGGGTGGCAAAGGGCAGCTGACTTCATTGTCATCAAAAGTGACCCAGCTGGGGAAACGAGCAGAAGTCACCGGAGTGGCAGCATGCCCATTCATGACAGGACTGCTGGCCTGCCAGCTGATGGCCTCCATGTCTACCTCTTCATCTTCCTGGAGTGAGGACGAGTTGTCTGAAAGAAAAGGAAAACACATGAGGGCTGCTATCCAGGGCACCTAGAAGTATGGGAAATTGAGGTATGAGAATGAGGGATGACTAGAATTTTATCTGGAATTCAATAAATTCCAAAGCAGTTCATTACCTGTCTCAAGTGCTTAGTCTGGGCACACATCTCATAATTTTGTAATAAGCACACAAGGGGGGCCTTATGTCCAATACAGTAAGAATACAAATGAGTCTATTGATACAGATGCACTGGTAGGACCAAGTTCCCTTGCAATTGAACTCTTATACATTCTCACTTTTATGAGTTTCTAGGATAGATGTTTTCTTTGCTCTGAAGTTTGTATTCTTTTTTTAAAATAAATTTTTATTGATTTCAGAGAGGAAGGGAGAAGAGAGAGATAGAAACATCAATGATGAGAGAGAATCATTGATTGACTGTGTCCTGCATGCCTCCTACTAGGGATTGAGCCCACAACCCAGGCACGTGCCCTTGACTGGAATCGAACCTGGGACCCTTCAGTCCGCAGACTGACGCTCAATCCATTGAGCCAGACCAGCTATGGCAAAAGTTTGTATTCTTAATTTTTAAACACTGAAAACCATCTCCCACATAAAATGGTATAAAGCTGATTTCATTGAATAAAACAAGTTATCTGCTCTAAGTGATAATATGATTGCAAATAATATAATTGGAGAGATTTCTGCCCAAATGTGATCAATAAACATTGAAGACAAAATGTTAATATCCTTAATATGAAAAAAGTTCACACAAGCAAATAAGTACAAAAAGTTCAATAGAAAAATAGACAAAGGACATACACAGACAACTTGGGAAAGAGAAACTAAAAATGTCTAATAAGCAAGTAAAAATGTCCAATGTCAATAGTAATACTAAAAATGCAAATTCAAATAAGCAGTGAAGATTTAAAATTTTTAGTATTCAGTGAGGGGGATATGATATGAGCAGTAAACAGACCTTTAGTGAGACTGTAAGATGCTACAAACTCTGTGGAAGTGGATTAGCACTTTGACGGGCCTTACAAATGTTCATAAACAATGCCTTAAGGAGACAAACCCAAACTGTGAACCACATTTTGGATGAATGTTAAGAATTGAGGCACACAATGAAATAATACCATTAAAATGTTTACAAGTATGTAGTCACATGAGAAAATGCTTATGATATAATCTCTTCTTTTTTCTCTAAAATACTTTTCTATCTTAGGGTTTTACTTCAAGAAAGAAAGAAAAAAAAAGGTGTTTGCAAATAAAGCTCCACCCTAGCAGGGCATTCAAGGGAAATATAGGACTTGAGTTTTCATGCAGGAAAGATCCAAACCTTCAAAATAGCTTTTACCCCTGTGTCTGCTGTGGGAAGGGAGGAGGAAATGAGGCCTTTAGCAAGGAGGAGCGGATTCAGATGAAGGAATAACACAGAAAACAAATCTGTGTGTTTGGCATATAGTAGATACTCAGTTAAAGTTTGATAATTGAATGAATGAGAACAGAAACTCTGCTTTGGAGAAGTTCTATTCTCTCTGTCCTCTAGAGCAGGGATAGGGAATGTCCAGCCCACTGGCCATATAAGGCCCATGAAATCATTTGGTCTGGTCCTGCCAAGGCTTTAGGGGTAAGTTAATTAAATGTGTGACCAAACAGAACAGGCAAATTTTGAAGTTGATAATTTTGTATGGCTCGAGAAACCTATATAATAAAATAATAATAATATGCAAATTGACCAAACAGCAGAACAACTGGTCGCTATGATGAGCACAGACCACCAGGGGGCAGACGCTCAACACAGGAGCTGCTCCCTGGTGGTCAGTGTGCTCCCACAGTGGGAGCACCGCTCAGACAGAAGTCAGCTCATGGCTGGCCAGCGCAGCAGCAGTGGCGGGAGTCTCTCCAGCCTCCACGGCAGTGTTAAAGATGTCCAACTGATGGCTTAGGCCTGATCCTCCGGGGAGGAGGCCTAAGCCATCAGTCGGACATCCCCAGAGGGCTCCCAGGCTGCCAGAGGGATGTCTGACTGCCAGCTTAGGCCCAATCCCCTGAGGAGTGGGCCTAAGCTGGCAGGCGGACATCTCTTGAGGGGTCCTAGACTGTGAGAGGGCACAGGCCTGGCTAAGGGACCCCCCCGCCCCCGCGAGTGCATGAATTTTCATGCACTGGGCCTCTAGTATGTTATAAATATCCAAATGGCCCTTGGCAGAAGAAAGGTTACCCACCCCTGCTCTAGAGGAATGTGTACAGGGATCTCTGCCACTATTCCACCCAGTGTTTCTACTGCCAGGAATTGGGAATCAGAGAGAAATGGATACTCAAATTCTCCAGTTAGATAGTTGAGTTTTCTAAATGCCTCGCTCAACCTTCATGACTATCATATCCAACCATAACAAATCAGAAATGCCACCCATAATTGCAAATGTAATTACACATGGATGGGAAGCCTGGCTTGCCATCCATCTTTCCAAGGATATTTATTCAAACAAACAGCAATTCCCTCTACTGAAAATGTCAGTTTGAAAATGTAGGCTACATACATGAGCATGAATAGGTATATATCCACATTCACCCTAGAAATATACAGATCAAAAAATATTTTCTATATGCACAGCATCACAAAAGGGTTTCAAAGTATTTTAAAATTAAAGACACTATCCATCAAATTAATCATTAACCCACTTTTATAGATGCCTATGTGACTTATTTTCTGGAAAATAAAGGGAAAGGGGTCAGGAAACAACCCAGGTTTTAGAATTTACATTTTATGCATTACTACTACTAAGGGAACATTGTGGCCCTGAGTAAAATATAATCACTTCCTTGAAACTATAACTGATCTTCCCTACAGAGCTGGGAAGGGAGTGAATCTCGAAACCCATCAATTTCTAATGAATCGGCTCTATGGAGTCTCTGTAATGCTGAGTTCCCACCCACCCTGTCTGGCACTGACCCACCCTTTCCGGGTGGGATATCAGGGACATCCTTTCCGCCTTGGAGCTCATCACCACTCCCTGATTTAAAACAGGCTAAAGTCCTTTTCCTTTGGAGGCCCGCTTTCTGCCTAAACTGCCAAAGGATTCCCGTCTGTTGGGAATCTTGTCCCCAAAATAGTATTTCTCATCTTCCTTTCCCAAGCCAAAAAAGAAGGGGAGGAAAAGGCCTTTGTTTCCAGTGAAGGTAATTTTCTTACAATAAATTTCTTTCTTTCATTTTTTAAAATATGTTTTTATTGATTTTAGAGAAAGCGGGGGTGGGGTGGGGGGAGAAAGAAACATCGACATGAAAGAGAAACATCGATGGGTTGCCTCCCATAGATGCCCCGATTAGGGATCGAACCCACAACCTGGTGTGGCTGATACTGGAAACAATGGTAGAGGAAGCGAGCAAATTTCTCCAGTAATAAATCAGCAAAAACTAATTATTTTAAGAACTAAATTAACTATCACCCACAATTCTATTTTATTGACTCATTAAAATAAAACCAAAACCAAAAATCCAGCATTATTTTAATTACTGGTAATATCTCTTCCACTTGCTACTTTCAAATTGCTGTTATGATGAACTGGGCTGCTGCCAAACAAAAGCCACAGATGAAGGTTAGGTTCTTTTTTTAACCACAGGGGGCGTTTGCAGGACCTAAGAGCTTTCTGATTAGCGTCTTAATTGATGCAAACCAAAGAGAAATGGTGGATTCTTTTCATGTTAGACCACAGTCTATTTTCAGTTCCCAGAAGATTAAATGAAATGATTACAATGGTAATCAAAGCCACCAAACTGAAGAATATGTAAAAACTATGGGGAGAAAAAATAACCGTTTCTATGAGATTTTAAATCCAGCAGACACTCTGCCATCTTTTTCCCCTAATTAGGTAGCATAATTTGTTGTTAATGCAATGGCAAATGCAAAAATCTTATTGGGAGCTGTTCACTGGAATTCATTAGCAGTGGCAAGAAGAAATATTCTTAGATTATCACAGTTTTCTCAACATGAGATAGCAGTCACTGTTATACAAGAGCATATAGTTAAAACTGTATGACCAGCCTCAGACGCACCGTGGGCACTTAAATATGTGTCATATGTAAAGTGAAGAGAGGAACACAAATCACAGAATTGGGGGGCTTGAAGAGATTTTAGAAATAGACCTTGATCTGTTCATTTTGCTGAGAAGACTGGGCCTCCGTGAGTTTAAGGAAACTGCCCAAGGTGAGATTAAAAAGCAAGTCCTACGTTTAATCATTAACTATTTTCTTAATGCTTGATCGTTAAGCTAAAATCTGGTTAATTTTTTCCCATTACCTTTTAGATCGGCAAGAGTTATCTTGACACAACTTTTTAGGAGCGTTCTTCAGTGAAGAAAAGAACTCAGCTAAACAAGGATTAACATCCACTTATACAGAGAAGCTTTTGGGCATAGGATCAGGAATGTCACCCCCTGATATATGAATGTGTGTGGGTGAGAGAAAGGAGTTAGTCATCTAACCTTATCAAGGCAGCGTCTAACCTGAGTAAAATAAACTGGAACTTAGTTATCATCACAAACACACTGGTAAAAAAAAAAAAAAAAGAACCAGAGGGTCAGAGTCTATTCCTCTGTCCTAGCATTGTCATGGAGAGAGGATGCTTTGATGCTGGCAAAGTTACATGGTCAGAGATACCCCCAAGTGAAGAAGCCAATTCACCGAACTACCACTTACCACTACTTGACAGAATCCCTATCAAGAACATTTGACACTACATTCTGGTTTGTATTTGCTAGGGGGATCTCCGAAACAGTACTCAGCACCTTCTCCAAATGACTGGTCCAGTTTGCTAATCACTTCCCGCTAATCAAGATGGGCTGGGGATGAACCAATATTCTCTCTCTCTCTCTCTCTCCCATCCCCCCCCCCTCCCATCCAGAAAAGCAAGCACTCGACTTTAAGTTTGATGAATGGCCCAGGAACATCCCCAATATGTTGTGTGTTCCTGATCAACCTGTTCTCTCAGGTTCTAAGCATCTGCCTCTGATTTACCATTGCCCACTTCCCCATGCCTTCCCCAATACTCAACCCTTGGGTCCCTGCTTTTGGCTTCTTCCTCTAACAACTACACTTCCACTCAACTGCCTTACTGGTTCCCTGGCTTACGTTGTCTTTCTGATATCAGCTCCTCATGCTGTATTAGATGAAGGCTCTGTTCTCCAGCTTACCAGCGCAGAGATCCCACTATAATGTCTCACTGTTGTCTAGTGGAGCCAACCACAGCTTCCCAGCAGAGGTCATAGGCAGGGTTAGGGCCAGACTGCAATATCTACAGTAAATTGAAAAGTTAGCATTCCATTTAATAAATTAATCTCTTAATATTTTATGTAACAGGGTGTATCAAAGACTTCATTGATACTGAGGCCAGCTGAGAACCTAAGCTGTATTTTATTGATTTGTTATTGCCATAGCAAAAGTCCTCTGCATTTCCCTCCCAGCCTCACCCATTTCTGAGCCCAAAGAGGATGGAACAAAGAGGACTTTTAGAATCTGGGCATGATGGGATGGGCTGTGAAACTCTGCTTGATAAACCATCAAATTCTTCTGTGACAAGAAGTGGAAAGGGCTCTCTTGGTTTAGGAACTTAGAAGAGGAGTAGCATTCAGAAGTTACTGTAAGGAAAACATATAGTAGTACCAAGGGGATTAAGGGGTCTCCATCTGATTCAGACATAATTTTTATGTGCCAGGACTGGGGACCAGGAAAAGGACTGCCTGGAGGAATACTGGGCAAGGTCTCAGCAACAGTGGCAGGCCTCCAGTGCCCATGCTCTTACTGTGACCAGGACAGGTGACTCATCAGGGCTGCCTGTCCCACTGCCATAGGGAAAGTCTCACTTGTGTGTAACTCTACATCAGTGGTTCCCAACCTTTTTTTGGCCACATCCCACCTAAGCATCTCTAAAATCCTGATGCCCTCCCCCCATGACATATAATTCTTATTATTTAAAAAGTGAACTCCTATTCATGTGGAGGAAGCCTAGAAGGCCATTATCTTGGTCTAAAGAAGCTTCCAAAGAACATGGCACCCATGATAGAGAAAAAGAAAAGAATGAAAGGATAGCTGAAGTACTGAGGAAGAAATCACTAAGAAATTGTTGTTAAAAATTAATAATAATATGAAGTGATATGAAAAAACAGCAAATAACATTTTAAAACATACAATAAAGAACTGAAATGCATAAATATGTCACAATATACTAGTATATTTATATACTGTATATGAGGCCCCTAGAACCATAAGACATTAAAAAAATGCACTGTTAATAACTCATTCTCGAACTGCCCCCCTTTGAAAATCAAACTGCTCTCCTGTGGGGCATGTGCCCCACATTGGGAATTGCTGCTCTACATCCTCACTCACTATTCACCTGGTCTTCACACACGCCAAGAACAATCCAGGATGCTTGTAAGATCCAAGGAACCCCTGCACTCCTAAGGGGGATAGTCAAGATCCTGGACTTTAGTGAAGGACTACAGTGAATAAGTGCACTCCAAAGTAGGATAAGAAGGGGCAGAACCTGGCTGTTACATTTGGTCAGAGATCTCAATTGCTAAGAGCTTCATCACTCTTGGACAAGCAGGCAAAAATCAGGTTTCAGGCTTTGTCAAATGATCCTCAAATCCTAACTTTCAAGGAAGGTAAAGATACCCCACTACATTTACCATCTCTCTCATTTTCTTTTAAAGTTATTTATTTGAGAGAGAGAGAGAGAGAGAGAGAGAGAGAGAGAGAGAGAAACTTTTTTTCACTTACTTATGCATTCATTGGTTCATTCTTGTATGTGCCCTGACTGGGGATCAAACCCACAACCTTGGTATATTGGTATGATGCTCTAACCAACTGAGCTACCTGGCCAGGGCCTTTGCTATCTCTTAACTGCAATACGTAGAGACAAGAAAAGGACCAAATTTACTAAGGATTAGGAAGCACCCAAGAATAACATCTTGGTTATCATCCTGGTCATGGAATAAGAGAAAACAGTGATGCCTCAGAGAGGATGTCAAAGAGACCAAATGAAATCAACCTAAAGGTTTGAGTCTCACCAATGACTCTGTCATCTCCCTCTCTGCTCCCTTCAATACATGTGTCTAATTTTAACTGGTACTAATGCCCCACCAATCAGCATATGCCCCTGCAGAGCTGGGACTCCTCCTCCTCATGGACACCTGTAAGTATGATTTCCACTGTATAGCTCATCCTCCTGCACCACAGCATGGACCATGCCCACTTATTCTAGGGGAGAAGCTTGGGAATCTTATTAGTCTCATCTGCTTGGTAGTGTCTTACCCTGATGGGTTTATATACTTTATGTACACCAAGCAATGCCTTCTTTCCCTTCACAGTCCTGAAACAGTTACATCGTAGAGCCATTCTACTGTAGATCAGACTCAAAATCTGATCATTTTGAACCTTAGCAATGGGAACTGCTAACTCTTTAAAGTTGATTCTGCAAATTTTGTCAGGGGGCAGAGAAATGGAACTGGGGCTCTCACACATGTGTACATGTGTACTGGGGATGAGGAGGGGGCAGGCATTCTAACTGAGTCTGTATCAAGCCTGTTTATCTTGCATTTGCTAACTATGCTAGGCTATAATATAGCTTCCAGGAGAAACTCAAAAGATCTGTTGGGGGCAGGGTACACAATCAGTTGGGCTAAGAGTATCCATAGACATGTTAGGGGTAGAAATAGAATAGCAAGGACTAGCTATAGTTATCCTATATAATAAAAGGCTAATATGCAAATCGACCGAATGGCAGAATGACCGATCGCTATAACGCGCAATGACCACCAGGGAGCAGACGCTCAATGCAGGAGCTTCCCCCTGGTGGTCAGTGCCCTCCCACAGGAGGAGCACTGCTCAGCCAGAAGCTGGGCTCACAGCTGGCAAACATAGCAGCGGTGGTGGGAGGGCGCAGGCCAGGCTGAGGGACACCCCCCCCACACACACACACACACCCTGCACTAATGTCATGCACCGGGCCTCTAGTAAGAAATATTAATCATGCTCTATGAACCATGATTGTTCTGTTCTGATTAGAGAAAACACATTCTAACCTGGCTGGGAGCCAACATCAGAATGCAGTCCATCCTCCTTTCCCGAGAACTGCTTATCATTATGGAAAGATTAACAACCTTGTTGCTGAAACAATCTAGTACTGGAGGTGCCCGCCCTTTCCCTACCTCTGCATCCCCACCCCAGCCTCTATGGCCTGTAATCTGTAACTATTATACCTTGCCTACTTTCCTATGCCTGTATTTCTAAGTTTCCATGTAATCTTTGTCTTTCTACCCAATATAAGCAGCTGGCTTATGGAGGGGGAGGGGAATACAGATTTTTGTGGGTGACTTGCTGCTCTCCCATACTGCCAGCACTATTGGAATAAACACTCATATGTGATTCAACCCTGTCTCTGCTTAATTGGCTCAAGTAGTGAAATTGGTTGTCTAGTTTCAGAAAGGTAAGGGCAATTCCTGCAAGCTAAAAAGGATCTCTTCCATTGATTCCCTTTCATCTATATTATCCCAAACCCATTGTACTTTATGTGAACTTTCCAGCAATGACAACAACAAAATAACCAAACAGCCCCAGCTCACAGTAAGCCACTTCTTCGCAATTGAATTAGGAGTTGGTAATTTGATTTCATTTCAGTATTTGTCCAGTTCCCTGTTAGTTACCAAGATCAAAGGAGACATTCTTACAGACTAATGGTAGGTGCAATTTTATAAACTATAAACATATCAAGCTAAAATAATCTCTTAGAAAAACAGGAAAACTAATTTCTCACACAACAATAAATTTATCCTAGCAGGCAGAGCTCTATCTGTACTCCCGAACCTCTCAAATTTTTCAGAAATCTCATAAAATAAGGAATCTACAGACAAACAGAGTAAAAAGCTATTTCCAGATGATTCATATGCTCAGTACTTTCCCTGTCTTGCTAGAGCACCCACAGTGTCCAGCCTACATACACTAGTGTCTCTTGGGTGGACACAAGTCCCACGAGGGAAAGGCTAGCCTAAAAGTGGTTTGCACTAATGCTGGATTGAGTTCCTATCACCAGGCTGCTCTCCACTGCCTGTTTTGTGCCACTACAGGCAGCAGAGGGAAAAGCTTGGGCTCTGGAGTCAGGCTGACCTGGCCCTGCCATTAGAAAACTGTGAGATCTTGGCATGTTACTTAACCCTCTCTAAACCCTAGTATTTCTCAGTTCTTAAGGTAAATAACAACAGTACCCACATCATAGGGTTGTTGTGAGGATAAATGAGACCACTAATGGACATTGAATTTAACTGGTCCACTGCTTAATATCCTTAAAATGAGAATTTTCATGGGGCCACATTCAAAAGAGGCAGTATGAAGACAGGAAACACCAGTAGAGGCTGGTTGACAGTACCTGACGGAGCTGTTGGTTTGAGCATTGTGTATGCTAATAGGTTCTGGAGGGCAGAGCATGAACATGTTAATTTCAGTCATATGAGCAATGTCTGGCCGTCTCAGTGGAGCTGTGCAGGATATGTGAAAAGTAATAAGAAAGTGTGTCACCGGATAAAGGATGGCCAATGCTGATGATTTGTTTCATTAAGTAAATTTGACTCCTCTTGACACTTAAAGTCAGGGATGTCATTAGACAGATATAAGGAGATCAGAACTTCTATTTTCAAATCTAAAGTTTCTTGCCCGGCTGTGACACACATGTGACAATATGTGAAATGTTGACAAAGATGCTGTCTTCCAGTCTTTAAAAACTGTAACCTTTATGGCCTACATTGAAGGCATTTCCTAGGGGGTCACACTGTGCGTCCTCTGCAGCTGGACACACAGCTCATTTTAACGTATGGTTATTTGCCTCTTCTTCTTTGCATATATGAGAGAAGTCAAGCAAAGGACATAAAGGCGGAATCGTCTGCCACCTCTAAGCAAGAACCTCAGTTACATTATAGGGCAGGCTGCACATTAAACACAGAGGTTTGCTTCCTCAAAGACTTTTCAAGAGCATGCACTATAGCATAGGAATTTCCATCCTATCTTCATGAGCAGACTGTGGCAAATACACTAGTCAGCATGAATTTGATAAAAACTGTTAGCCAATGAAGAATAAATAGTCCCAAAAATATTTCGAGAGGAAGAATGTAACTACAATATCTAAAAGCTTAAGATTTCTGGTTACGATGAAAAGGGCTAAAGGGTGTGTACGAGAGATAACCACACACAGTCTTCAGAATCAGGGCAAAATTCAGCCTGGAAAAGCTATCTTTAAAGTATTTAATTTGGCATTGGATTCTCTAAGCCCACAGAGCCCTTGGTGACTTTTGGGGTGTGCCTGGAGTACTCTGGTGACTTTGGGAGCAGATGTCAGGCTTTAGAGCAGGAGGGGCAGGTGGAATAGGGATAATGACCCACACCACTTCCACGTCTGTCGGAGACAACAGCTGCGCTCACCATTGTGATCTTAGGCCAGGTGCTCTGCCTAGAGCTGCTCTGAAACCATCTCATTTGATCCTGGGGACACTTGCATGGGTAAGTACTACTATTAAAACTATTTTACCGCTGGGGACACTGGGGCATAGAGGAAAGGTGACCTGACCAAAGTCACAGACTAGTAAGTGGTGGAAATAGAATGTGAACCCAGGAGGTAACAATTCCCAACCCTCAGCTGGACTGCTCTGGTATACGCAGCATTGAGACTTCAGCTGGATGTCTTTAGGACTATCTACTCTTGAGCTAGTTACTTGATTGCTAAGCCTTGGTTTCCTCATTTTTGAAATGGATAACACTAATCTGGTCTATCCACCACATGGCTGTGAGGGCCAAATGAGACACGTGAATGCCATTTGTAAAAGATGGCATGCTACACAGTTCAAATTATTTTAATTATTATTGACTAGGGGCCTGGTGCACGAAATTCGTGCACTGGGTGTGTGTGTGGGGGGAGTGTCCCTCAGCCCAGCCTGCCCCCTCTCACATACTGGGAGCCCTCAGGCGTTGACCCCCATCACCCTCCAATCACAGGATCGGCCCCTTGCCCAGGCCTGAGGCCTCTGGCCTAGGCGGCTGGCCCGGGCAGCGGGGACTTGCAGTGGCAGTGGGGGGCGCCGCGATCGCGCGGGCTCCGCCCCTGCCCCTGCAGGACGCCTCTGGCTGAGGCATCTGGCCCTGGCAGCGGGGACCCACAGCTGCAGCGGCCCCGCGATCGTGGGCTCCGCTTTAGGCCCAGGCAAGGGGCCCCTAGCTCCTGGGACTGCCAGCTTCGACCATGCCCAGCTCCCATCGCTGGCTCCACCCCTACTTCCTGCTATCACTGGCCAGGGCGGAAAAGGCACCTGATTCTCCGATCATGGCTAGGGGGCAGGGCAAAGGCGGCCCCAGGGCCGCCTTTGCCCTGCCCCCCAGCTCTTAGCTCCCCCCTGGGTTTCCGATCACTGTCAGTGGCAGGGGGCTTCTTCCTGCTTTCCCTTTCGCCTCCCTGCATTGTGCCTACATATGCAAATTAACCGCCATCTTGTTGGCAGTTAACTGCCAATCTTAGTTGGCAGTTAACTGCCAATCTTAGTTGGCAGTTAATTTGCATATAGCCCTGATTAGCCAATGAAAAGGGTATCATCGTACGCCAATTACCATTTTTCTCTTTTATTATTGTGGATGAAGAGAAAGAGGGCACTTATTTCTTCATTTTGAAGGTTTTTCTTTCCTTAGCATTAAAGTTTTAATTTTAATAGTTAACATAGGCAATGAAAATAACTGATATTCACTGGTAGGCAGATAAAGTATTGAGAAAAAGCAGAAAACATTCCCTGTATCAGGAACCTGTGATTAGAAAGAAAAAAAGTGATTATTTTGACAAGACAGTGACTTTGAATGGCTCCTTGTGGGGCTCCACAGCTCCAGTGATAAAGCTGACCTAACTGCTGGCAGGCAAGTGACACTTCCCTTTCCTGAAGTGTTAATGAACTCTCAAGGATTTGTGGCTCTCCGGATAATGACTTCCTGTTCCAGCAAAGCAAAGCACAGCCCCTGGAAATAATAACAGCCCACCTCTGGTCCCTCGTCCACATCCTAGCGCTGCCAGTCTCAGTCTAGTCTGAAGAAGGCTTCTCCAGCTCCAGGCCTTGAAGGCTTCAACTGTTTCAGGTGGACAACAATGCCAGAAATTAAAAGCCAAGATTAGAAAGAGTTCCCTGTGAGCAAAGTCTCCTGGACTCAGACCCTATCTGTTGGAGTCATTAAACTCCTAAGCAGGACTGAAGTCCCTCATCTATACCTCTAGCTCAGCACACGTAGGAATGATCGCTTTGTGTTTATTTTCTCACTCTGGGCAGTAAGCTCCTAGAGAAGAGAAGCTATGTAAAGTCCTCTTGAACTGAACTGTGCTGAGAACTTTATTTAGGAACCCAAAGATGGGAGAGAGGGAAAAATAAGTATCTTCTGAAATTAAATGATAGGAGGATCAACAAAGAAGAGTTTAATCAGACACCATTAAATGGTTTATGAATGTGTTACTTTAAGACATTTAGGAAACACCCAAATGGAATCAAAGGTGACTTGGATATAATTTCAAAAAGATCTGATAGGAATGGGCCTAAAGTCTACTAATTTATAATCCTATATAGTAAAAGCCTAGGTAGCATCACGCCCTCGTGTGATATCACAAGATGGCTGCCACAAGATGGCCACGTGCACAGTGAAGGCAGGGCCTGGCAGCCACTTAGCACAGTGAAGCCTGGGGGTCATGAGGCTCTTCGTGGCACAGACGAGGCCAGTCCCAGCGTCTCTGCCACCTTGCGTAGAGGAGGTGGGTCCCGGTGGAGGCGGCGGGTCGTGGCAGGGGAGGGCAGTTGTGGGCAAGCAGGCCGGCAGGGGAGGGCAGTCGGGAGCAATCAGGTTGGCAAGGGAGGGCAGTTTTGGGCGGTCAGGCCAGCAGGGGAGTGGTTAGGGGGTGATCAGGCTGGCAGGCAGAAGTGGTTAGGGGCAATCAGGCAGGCAGGTAGGCGAGTGGTTAGGAGCCAGTGGTCCCGGATTGTGAGAAGGATGTCCAAGAGGTCCCAGATTGGAGAGGGTGCAGGCCAGGTTGAGGGACACCCCCCCGCCCCCGGCCGTGCACAAATTACATGCACTGGGCCCCTAGCATAATTATATAGAAGTTTAAGAACTGTTTTAACGTAAGTAATCCATTCACTGAAGAAAATGTAGAAAATACAGACAAATGAAAGAAGTAATAAAAAGCACACAAAGTTCCTCCTTTACCATTAAAACAAGAAATATCTGTGCTGTTATGAAGGTTGATGATGGAGAAACTAAAGAGAACAACAGCTGAAAGTATTCATAAGTTGACTGCAGTAATCAAATGGGTGTCATGTGACATTAAACTGTGCATGCTACTAGGGTCTGGTGGTCACTTTAAATACATGCTGGACTTCTTCCTCTCAGGCAACTCCTCTGCACCTACCAGGAATATTATGGAAGTCATCCAAACATACAAAGAATAATGAGTTTTATAAGAATACTAGAGGCCCGGTGCACAAAAATTTGTGCACTCGGGGTTGGGAGAGGAGGTCCCTCAGCCTGGCCTGTGCCCTCTCACAGTCTGGGACCCATCAGGAGATAAGGACCTGCTGGTTTAGGCCTGCTCCCGGGTGGCAGAGGGCAGGCCTAATCCTAGGTGTAACCCCTGGTCGGGCTCAGAGCAGGGCCCATTGGGGAGTTGGGGCCCCGCCTCCTGTCATGCACAGAGCAGGGCGGATTGGGAGGTTGGATGCCACCCTCAGTCATGCTCAGGATAGGGCCAATTGGGGGGTTGGGGCACCACCCCCTGTCACACTCAAGGCAGGGTCCATAGGGAGGTTGCAGTGCCACTCCTGTCATGCACAGAGCAGGGCCGATCAGAGGGTTGGGGCTCTGCACCTTGTCACACTGATCCCGGTGCTGGGAAGCCTCGCTGCTCCGCTGATCCCAGGGCCAGGACGCCTCTCGGCTCCCCTGATCCCTGGCCCGGAGGCCTCTCGGCTCCGCTGATCACCGGGGCGGGAGGCTTCTCGGCTCCACTGATCACGGGGCAGGGAGGCCTCTCGGCTCCGCTGATCACCGGGGCCGGGAGGCCTCTCGGCTCCGCTGATCACCGGGGCGGGAGGCCTCTCTGCTCCGCTGATCGCGGGGCCTCCGTCTCCGCTGATCATGGGGCAGGGAGGCCTCTGGACTCCGCTGATCACCGGGGCCGGGAGGCCTCTCGGCTCCGCTGATCACCGGGGCCGGGAGGCCTCTCGGCTCCGCTGATCACCGGGGCCAGGAGGCCTCTCGGCTCCGCTGATCACCGGGGCCAGGAGGCCTCTCGGCTCTGCTGATCGCGGGGCCTCTGGACTCCGCTGATCACCAGGCCGGGAGGCCTCTGGACTCCGCTGAACACCGGGGCTGGGAGGCCTCTCGGCTGATCACCGGGCCTGGGAGGCCTCTGGACTCCGCTGATCGCAGGGGCCGGGAGGCCTCTCGGCTCCGCTGATCACCGGGGCCGGGAGGCCTCTCGGCTCCGCTGATCACCGGGGCCGGGAGGCCTCTCGGCTCCGCTGATCACCGGGGCCGGGAGGCCTCTCGGCTCCGCTGATCACCGGGGCCGGGAGGCCTCTCGGCTCCGCTGATCCCGGGGCCTCCGTCTCCGCTGATCACGGGGCCGGAAGGCCTCTGGACTCTGCTGATCCCAGGCCCTGAGGCCTCTCTGCCCTGCTGCTTCAGGGCTGTTTGGCTTCGCTCTGCTTGGAGCCTGAGTATGCAAATTAACCGCCATCTTTTAGCTTCTATAATTGAAACATTGTATCTTTTGGAGTTGTTGCTTCAGGAGCTCAGAGCCCCGCAGCTGCGGGGATCCTTGACTTTCTCCATCGCTGGGGCAACCAAGCCTCCTATTCTCAGCTGCCTGGCTGCCAGCCGCCATCTTGGCTGACAGTTAATTTGCATATCTTGCTGATTAGCCAATGAAAAAGGTATCGGTTGTACGCCAATTTCCATTTTTCTCTTTTATTAGTATAGGATACTGTGAGACCATCTCAATAAATGAAGAGAATATATCTGGTAAAATTCAACATCCATTAGTGATAAAAACTCTCAAAACACTAATGTAACCCACCTCTCCATTCTTTTGACATTGTTTCTGTAAATGCTGACTCTGACTAACATGCAACTTGTAGTTAAACAGCACCTTTGTATAAGAACTCTAGTAACTAATTTCAAAAGATGCAGACTCCACCCATCAGTCATTCCAGCCCTGGGAGATTTGCTGACCATCAACCTGACACACATCAGACCAGTTTTGAGGTACTTATTAGAATAAATAGACTGTGTTGTTCTGCACATAGAGAAGTTTTCAACTCCCTCCCTTGATCTCTTTGTTCTGGTTTCCATCTCCCTCCTTATACAAACCTCTGCCTGCACTGAGATGTTAAGCGTGTCTTTGGGACATGAGTCACCATCTTCTCAATCTACCAGCTCTTGAATAAACCAATTTCCCTTCCACCAGTCCCTGTCTCTTGGTTATTGGTTTTTTAGTGGCAGGCAGCAGAACCTGGGTTTGGTATCACCAAGAATGGAACAGAACTTACTCAACCTGATAAAGAGCATGTATATATATATAAAAAAAAACTCAGCTAACATCACAATGGTGAAATATTGAACACTTTTCCTCAATCTTACCACTCTATTCAATATCATACTGGAGTCCTTAGGCACTGCATCAAGTTAAGAATAGAATATGAAAAGCAAACAAAAGAGGTAAACTTTCCTTTATTCACATGTGGCATGATTGAGTGCTGAGCAAATCCAAAGATCTCAACAAAATTATAGTACTAATGAGTGAAGGCTCAAGGTCTCAGGATGCAAAGTCATTATTTGAAAACTTAGATACTTAAATACTCGTAAAAAATAATTGAAAAATAAAATTTTAAAAATTATGATTTACAATAGCATAACAATATCAAATATACAGACGTAAATTTGATAAAAATATGTAAGACTTCTGCACTGTAATCTACACAACGTTGCTGAGAGAAATTAAAGAAGGCATAAATAATGGAGAGATTTCACATTCATGGATTTGAAAACTCAACATGGTAAGATGAAAATTTTTATGACATTAATTTGTAGAGTCAATATAATTTCAATCAAAATTTCCAGACTTTTTAAAAACATGTTTTTATTGATTTTTTAGAGAGAGAGGAAGGGAGAGGGAGAGAAATGTCGATCAGCTGCCCTGGAGGATCAAGCCTGGAACCCGGTCATGTGCTGTGACATGACCTCTAGGAGCATGGGATGATGCTCAACCAACTGAGCCACACCAGCCAGGGCAATGCCCAGACTTTTTATGTAGAAATAGATAAGTTGTCAATTTCTAGCAAAGGCTGTCAATAGCCAAGACAATCTTGAAGAAGAAAAATGTTGTAGGACTTATATTACTAAATTTCAAGATTTACTATATAGGTTACTATATAGATTCAGTAATTAAGACAGTATACTAGGAGAGACAAATAGTTTAATGGGACAGAATGTAGAGACTAGAAGTAGAGTCATACATATGCAGTCATTTCAGTTTTGACAAAGGAGCCATGTAATTCAATGGGAGAGGAAAGTTCTTCTCAATAAAATGTGCTGGAAGCCTGGCTGGCGTGGCTCAGTGGTTGAGCGTCAACCCATGATCCAGGAGATCATGGTTCGATTCCCAGTCAGGGCACATGCCCAGGTTGTGGGCTCAATCCCCAGTGGGGGGCATGCAGGAGGCAGCCAATTGATGATTCTCTTTCATCATTGATGTTTCTATCTCTCTCTCCCTTTCCCTTCCTCTGTGAAATCAATAAAATATATATATATTTTTAAATGTGCTGGAGCAACTGGACATACATAAAAAATTGTTTTAAAGAGATCTTAACCTTTCTCTCCACATATATATGTGTGAAAATTAACCAGAGAGGGGTCATATGAAAGCCCAAACTATAAAACTACTAGAAGAAAACACAGAAAATTTTCTTCATGACCTTGGGGTAGGCAATAATTTCTTGGGACACCAAAAGCACAACCATGATAGAAAAAAATATAATAAATTGCACTTCATCAAAAGATTTATCATGACATAATTAAAAAAGTTAAAACACACACTACTGATAAAAGACTTGTGTCCAGAATATATAAAGAATTCCCACAAATCAATAATTAAAAGAACCCAATAAAAAAAGCCATTCATAAAAGTAGCTATGTCAATGACCATGTAGCACATGAAAAGGTACTCAACATCATTAGACACTAGGGAAGCGTATAAATTAAGCTACAGTGAAATACTACACCCCCACTAGAAGGGCTAAAATTAGAAAGTGTAATAAAATATCAAGTGTCACAGGATGCAGAAAAATTGGAACTCTATATTGTTGATAAAGTCACTTTTCAAAATGGCTTGGCAGCCTTAATAAATTTAAACACTCACTAACTTATGACCCAGCAATTCTACTCATATGTCTGTGCCCAAGAGAAATGAAAAATACATCCACAAATAGACTTGTTGAAGAATGTTCATAGCAGCTTTATTCACAAAAGCAAAGAACTGGAAACACCCCAAATATCCATCAATAGAACAGATAAGCATATTGCATCATATGCATATAAGAGAGTACTACTATAGAGATAAATACAAGTGAACTAGCTAGACATGCAGCAACATGATGAGCCTTAACACCACTATCTGAATCTCCAAAGTCACTATCACACCATTGCTCACCTGGTTTCATTTCAGTCATTTAATCTCATACCAACCCTATAAAGTAGATACTATTATTCCTCAGTTTTAATGAAAAAAGATTTGAAGAGAAATAATAATATCCAAGATTATTTTCTTTTTTTAAATATATTTTATTGATTTTTTACAGAGAGGAAAGGAGAGAGATAGAGAGCTAGAAACATAGACGAGAGAGAAACATCGATCAGCCGCCTCCTGCACATCTCCCACTGGGGATATGCCCGCAACCAAGGCACATGCCCTTGGCCGGAATCGAACCCGGGACCCCCCAGTCCGCAGGCCGACGCTCTATCCACTGAGCCAAACCGGTTTCGGCCCAAGATTATTTTCATTCATTTATTAATTCATTCAATAGTTACTGAGCATATACTGTTTACCAACAGACAGTGTCCCATGTGTTGTAGATATAACGTCAACAAAACTAGACACAAGCTTTAAATCCAGTTCTTTCACTACACAACACTGCCAGGTACTGTGACAGACCTAACATATAAAAGAATGAATAAGTCACTGTCACCTCCTTTAAGTTCAGAGTCTAGCAGGAGAAACAAGCAGCTATGCAACCAATTACAATGCAGTAAAAGCAATGAGGATACAACAGAAAGAGCTCTTGCAGGTATATACAAAGTGAAATGACTGAAAATCCTGGCTGCGTTGATTGAAGTTCAAGTGGCATCTCAATTGATAATGTCACAGCAGACAGAATGCCTTCAGGCACTGAGGGAGAATAGGAGGAGTTCAAGATCTGAAACTAAATACAGTTGGTCGGGAGGCAGCCTCAGTATTCACATTTGTGGAATGTGAGTAACTATCCAACAACATGAAGGGTTGCTGTGAGAAAAGGAAATAGTACCTGTAAAGACTGAAACAGGTACAGAAGAAACTTAATTTATAGTAGCTTTTAGTGTTTGAACAAATAACTGGCCTCCCTTAGTCTTATTGCCAACATACATCTCCTATTGTACATTTGTGTCTGTCTCCACAAAGCCTCACCTCTCAAAACAAGAATATGATTAACTTCCTGAGGCTGGGAAGCTTAAGACTAGACCTAAAGCCATTGTGATTTGCTGGCTTTTGATTTCCCTCCTCACTTGAACTTGACTTGAGCCCCAATCTATACCATGAGGCTGTGGATTAAGTAGAGTCCGCTGTCTCTGTCTGAGTGGCTTATAGAAGCTTGGAGGCCAGGACCTAAAGGCATTTGGACTTGTGGGAACCATACCCCTCTACACTGTGCCTCCTTGTACAAACCACTCAGATCATGCACTTCATCAGCAGCCTCCACCGTGCCCAGCTCACAGCAACACTCACATGAATCTTCAATAGATTCCCCTATCGGCCTACAGATTTCCAGAACAGAGGCTAGCAGTCAGTATCAAATTCATCTGACAGAGACCGCCCAGGCAGGTAGGAGCGAAATGGCAGAACTTTCTCCACGAAAAGGCTCTTCTTGAGGCGCCTGCATTCAAGATTTTAATATAGATAACAAAACAGGCTCAGTATTCCTTCTGATGGCACAGTTATTGGGGCTGACTACTGAAGCCTTTACAAAACAAGAGCTCAGAGTTTTGCAAGGCTGACTGGCTCTTTATTGAAATTTCCAGTCAAATTAGAATAATTTCAGCAAGGGTGACCACTCTCCTAACCACAGAGTTTCTACGTGCACAGTTGACTGGTGAACAGATGATGCAGAAGGGTGTTTACATTATCTAATCATCAGTGCAAACAGCTCTACAAGGAGCATGGCACACAGAGAGACTGCAGGCTTGCACGGTGCCACAGACAGACGGTGGGTGATGTGGGCAAATGACATAAGCTCTCCAAGCCTCAGGTCCCCCACCTATGAAATGGAACAATGACGCCCAGCAGGGATGTTGTGAGAGTTACACATAATGTAGACAATTGCCTGGCATGGTGCCTCGCATGTAACAGACACCTAATAAATGGTTATTTGTTATCATAATTAATGTAAGGCATAGTCATCTATAGTTTCAGCAGAGCCAAGGAGAAGATATATGCTATGAGTTGATTGCTTTTGTTGGCTAGAGGCCATGCGAAATGACTTTTAGCCTGCTTACATGGAATGGAGTTCAGTGAAGGGTGAGAGAGAGGGAGAGAATGAGAATATGAGAGAATATGTACTGGCTGGATAGAGGCTATCAGAAGAGAGAAAGAGGGGAGAAAGGGTTGAAAAAGTAGCTTTCAGAAGAAATATAAATACCTTGTTGACTATACGCTTTGTACAGGCAAGGCCTATGTTTTACTTCTTACCTGGTTTTTAGTCATCATTCTGTGCTCCATCGGAGTCTAACATAACACCTGGCATCCGGCAGACACCCAGTAAACATGTACTGAGTGCACATCTGGCTTTGGTGCTGCACTCTGACTTGCAGGTGTGGCTATGACTAAACACAGGAAAAGGAAACCCACAGTGGTGCTGGGGACAATTGTCAAGCAGTGGCTCTGATAAGCAGAAGTGCCCTTTGTCCTAAGGGTTGAGTCACTGAGCCATCACACTGAAATAGTGTCACAGGTCCCATTCACAACACCAGTCATGACAGGAGGTCACTCCCCCAACAAAGCAACCAACCTTAGATAGAAGCTCCAAGTCTTAACGCAGGAAAGGTCTGACCAATGTGTTACCTTCCACCCCAGGGTGCAGATCAGGTGCATGAAATATTCTAGTGTCTCATCCTGGACTAGTTGTTCTGCATACATTGCTCTCATGAATCCTCATGACAACCCTATGGGAGGGATCAGTTTTCTATAAATTAATAAAATTTACCAAGGTTAAATAACTTGCTTAAGGTCAGATTTCAACCACACTCCCAAACCAATGCCCCTTTCATCTACTTGAAGCATAATTCACATTCAGAGCAGTGCACATATCATCAGAGTACAGCTCCATACATCTTCACAAATTGAGCACGTTTAGTAACCAGCACCCAGATTGGGGAACAAGTCCCCTTGTGCTCCTTTCTCATCAGTCACTCTCTCGTCCTTCGGCAGCCACTATTCTCACTACTCTGTGAGTTGTGCCCAGAACACTCTAATCTCTAGTAATCTCTCCTCCCATTGAATTCATAGGTTTTTCTTCTCTGTACCACCTATTTAGAATTTCCCAATACTTTCTTATAGGGTCAACTATTTGTTTTTGTTTGTTTGTTCCATATCTTATCTTTCTAATCTTATATAATAAAGATGTAATATGCAAATGGTCGTACATAACGACCAACCACATAACAACTGGATCACGGATCAGCAGGAGGGTGGGGCAGCGAGCTACAAGCAGGCAGCGGAGAGCTACAGGAGGGGGCAGGGCAGCAAGCTATGAGAGGGGGCGGGTGAGGGGAGCTACAGGAGTGCGGCAGCAAGCTACTGGTGCATGAATTCGTGCGCAGGGCTACTAGTCTATATATACAAAAGACTAAGCGACCGTTCGACCATTCAACTGGTAGCTATGATGATGTACACTGACCACCAAGGGCAGACGCTCAACGCACAGGCATGGGAACATAGAACAGACTGATGAATCTCAGAGGGATTCATGCACAGGTGGGGTCCCTCAGCCTGGCCTGCAGAGATTGGACCGAATCCATGCACCAGGCCTCCGACATCCCCTAAGGGGTCCTGGATTGCAAGAGGGTGCAGGCCAGGCTGAGGGACCCCACCAGTGCACGAATCCATACAACAGGCCTCTAGTTATGATTATAAGTTCCTTGGGGCCAGAGTATTATACTTTTTTACATTCTACAGCGGTTCTTCAACCTGTGGGTCACGACCCCTTTGGTGGTCGAACGACCCTTTCACAGGGGTCGCCTAAGACCATCCTGCATATCAGATATTTACATTATGATTCATAACAGTAGCAACATTACAGTTATGAAGTAGCAATGAAAATAATTTTATGGTTGGGTCACAACATGAGGAACTGTATTTAAAGGGCCAGAAGGTTGAGAACCACTGAGTACATCTAGTATGGAGCAATTACTCCAAAATATATGTGCCTAAACACTTCTTTTCTTTTTTTGTTTTGTTTGTTAATCCTCACCTGAGGATAGTTTTTCCATTGATTTTCTTTTTCAGAGGGACTGAAGAAGAGAGAAACAGATGTGAGAGAGACACATCGATTGGTTGCCTCCTGCACACGCCCCAACCGGGCCAGGGATCAAACCTGAAACCCAGGTACATGCTCTTGACCAGGAATCGAGCCCCACACACTTCAGTGTATGGGCCGATGCTCTAACCATTGATCATTCCGGCCAGGGCTAAGCACTTATTTTCTACTTTCTGTGTATCTGACACTGTTTTAAGCACTTTATCTGGATTATCTTATTTAAACTTTCAACAATCCAATGAGATAGGTACTACTATTATCTCTTTATAGATGACAAAACTGAGGCACAGAGACATTAAATCACTTGCCCAAGGTCACACTGTGAAGAAGGGATGAGGTCAGAATTCAAACCCAGGCATTGTTACTCTAGGGTCTGCATGATCAGTCACACTGTAAAGACGAGAAACTCCACCTTCTCAAAACTCAATCCTCTTCCTTTCATGATTTCAGTATAGCTTTAAAAAACTATGAGCTTCCTGACACCCAGAGTTCACTCTGCCTTGACATTCACCACATTAGTAAAAACAACTCATTGACTCATTTTTTTTTTTTTTTCATTGACTCATTTTTAACTCATGGACTCTTAGGGAAACGAAGAAGGGGAAATTTAGCTAAAAGTGGGCATTCTGCAATAAAGCAGACAATCAAAAGGTACAATAGGGCATGAACCCCATAACAAATTATCAAGCAAAGGCAGCTCTGCCGCTGTGCCTAAGCATGGTAACTACCATCTTCTTTAGCTGGCAGGGCCAACAATGAGCACCAATAATTTAAATAGAGAAGCAAACAATACTTTGGGTGGAATATAATTTAAATAAGGAATACCTCTAAAACTCAAATTTATCCTGAATAGTCAGCATGGGGGGAGGAAGTGCCAATCTATAGAAACACTGAGTGTTCTATCTGGAATGGTATCTGAAGATTCATCTCAACAATCGCTCTTTCAGACTCTTCATGCTTCACAAAATATGAGTGCAGGCCAACACTACCAAGAGAGACTTAAAAAACAACAATAGAAGTTATAGTTCCAAATGAATGTAAGCTGGTGTGCCATGCTCATATTGCACTGCTGCAGTTAGGTGTAATGTTAGGCGTCTGGATTACATCTTTTGGAAATGTTTTCAGAACCTGCAGTGTTGTCTTGACCTAAGTGGTGGCAAATCTTCATTCCTGATGTCGACTGGGTTTATATTTCAAGTCAAAACTCACTTGTAATCAAAGGTGGTGAGTACATTTCTATAAATTTATTTTCTCTTTTTCTAAAAGGAAAAATATAGCATCGCTGTTCAGAGCTTGGACTTTGGAGTAAGAGAAATCTGGATTCTGACACTTGCTAGTGTCTGCTCTTAGACACAAGATGGCCAATTTGAGCCTCAGTGTCTTTATGCAGAAGGAGGGACTAAGTCTATCTGATCGGTGTGGTTGGTAGATGTATTTGAAGCTTTCTATCTTTAGCTTTCATTACTATAACTAAAGAAGGAGAATAACTTTTGACTCTGGAATGTAAGGTTCTAAAAGCACATCACAAACACAAGTTTATAAGCTCTAGGCACTGTCATAGTCATTAGTGAGTGTCATGACTTACACCGTCTCAGGATTGAGCTGATCCAGTTCAATCAAAAATTATTTTTTAAAGGCCTCTCAGCACACAAAACACAATCACAGAATCTATGTACTGAGTTGGGGCATTTATTCACAGGTATGCCTCTTGGTGTTGGACAAATCCCAGCCAATTATGCTATTCTGAGTCCATCCCTAGTAACTTGTGGGAGGTGGAATGAGCCATGAAGAGAGGGTAGCTTTTGGTGTAATGAAATATGAAGGAACTGAAGGAGGAAAAATAAATTCTCAAGGACATGTTTCATCCATAGACTCTACACCGAGGGACTGTGGGAGGATTAGGGACAGACAGGCTGCTTCAATAGGCAAAATCTGGAATTTTAAAACTCAGAAAGGCTGGTTTCTGGGGCAGTGCCAGCCAGGTACAACAGGCTGGTCTTCTGATAGAAAAGCTTTATTTGGGTCAGCAAATGGATTAACAAACTCTCCTTGGTGTTTGCCTAAAACTGCACATCTTGAATGTCCTGCCCTGCTTCTGTGGGAACAGAAATGGGTCATCAAACACCCAAAAATCTGAATCCTGAGCTTAAGTGTCCTTATCAATAAAATAAGCAAAATCACACCTACCTTACAGTACTTATGCAAATTAATGAGATTTCATGAAAAGCATTCACTATAGTGTCTGGCATACAGCAGTTGCTTGATAAATAAGTTATTGTACGTGGCTTCAAGCAAAAAAGGAGATGCCAAATATTGGATCTGAACTATTAATTTCTAGATTTAGAGAAAAATTTAGTCAAGCCTGGCTAATTCTAGAGTTTGTTGAATCTGGGTTGGACCAACTGCACATCTTGAATGTATATTTTCTCAAAATACATTATAAATTCTTGTTGATCTACATATATCTCACAATTTTACTTGGTTAAGAGAATAAAAAAATCACTTAATCAATTGTCCTTGAGAAAATCTATTCATAAATATCCAGCTCCTTTGCAGACCTCACCTTTCTTGAAGTTGCTAGAGAATGTGGTTCCACTGTGAAATATTCTTTCTGCATCTGTTTTGACCATGACTCTGTCTCTAAGAGCACAGAGTAACAGAGTTTGTGGGGGAGCAGAAAATCAGGAGCTGTTCATTCTGCTATTGTTGCCTCTCTCACATAATAGACAGATGTGTATTTCCTATGGAGAGTCAGAGAGAATGTGCCAAAGACAGGAAGAGACTGGGTCAAAGGTGTTGTTATCTAGTTTTAGAATCCTCCACACAGATGACGACCCTTACATTTCAAAACACTGACTCTCCAATTGTTTTACATCCAAGGTCACTTTGGAAGGTCAATAAAGCAAAACACCATATATTCAGTACCCTGATTTAGGGCTGAAAGACCCATCCTTATGCCACTTGGAGAATTCATTGAATAACCGTGGACCTCAATTTCCACTCTGTAAAGTGAAGGGTTACATTAGGTGATCTTGAGTTTGTCCTGTCTTTAAAACCCTGTACTTCATATCCATTCTTCTGCTTTTTTCTTATGAAAGAAAACAGTGTGACCCACCCTACTCTGACCAGAATGAAGAATGTGACATTGCTTTGATGAGACACAATTGAAAGAAATGATAAACTATGAACTCATGCCAAAGGGAAAGATGTTACAGTATCATCCTGAAGTCATGTGATGTGCCTGCTTGTCGTATATGCTGTCTTTCTCACCATCTATAGTAACAATAGAAAAATATCTGAGAACCCTCAAAATGGGTCATTTAATTCCAACTTATGAACCGTCAAGACTAAGTAGGGCTGCAGACAGACGGAGTACCTCCTCCTGCTCATGTGGTCAACAGGTGAGCAATGGCAGCATCAGGGCAGTGTTCAAGTTTAAGTTCTGTAGAACTGGGAAGTCTAATTGGCCTCCAAATGGCCCAGCATCCAGGTGTTATTCCTGAGCTAATCACAGCTAATATTTATTGAGTACTTACCACATGCCAGGACATAAAGCCATGTGCTAGATAGATATATCGCTTCATTTAATATGTGATGATCACCCTCTTTGGAGGGCCAGGAAACCAGGGCTACAGAGCCCAGGGTCCTGGCCATGCTATTCGGCTGCATTGTGTTGACAGTTCGTTCACAGTGGAGATGGACAGGAAATCTCCCGTTTCCTTCCCCTGTGCCTTCTTTCCAGGTTCAGTGATTCACATCCTTCCCCCTCAAGCCTGAAAGTCATGAGAGATTGGATGGCTCAGAAAGTTTGATTCTGGACTTGCTCTTTGATTTTTTAAGTGTTTTCCTCTAAGCGCTGTATGTTTCGATGACTACCTGTCTTCACGGTCAAGTTAACTGATATCCCCGGAGCGCCTGCTCTGTGTTAGGCATTGGTTCAAGTGGTAGGTTTGAGCTACGATTTGAGCTGAACGGCAAGTGCATGTTTAGGACTTGGAGAACAGGAAAAAATTATTCCCACTGGAACTTAGATTCCCACTTCCTGGAAGATAGAGCTAAATTTGTACTCCTTTTTGTATTGCACCTAGTTTTGTATCCAGTTATCGGCAGGTAAACGGGAAAGAGCGATGGAGTAGGAGCGAGTAGAAGAATAGGGCATAGCCTTCATCGCCCCATTCTTGTCCAACCAGCTCTGCTCGGCTCTCCTCTCCTTAGCATCAGGACAGAACCCTGATACTGAGAAGGACCAAACGCCAAGGGGTGTTTCTAATTCAGGAGGGGCAAAGGAGAAAGGAAAAGGCTGAGATGCCTCTTTATTATATTAAAAGCAAAAACAATTTTTTAATTCATATTATGTGCCAGGCATCATGCAAAAAACTTTTCTGAGGTGACCTTACTTACTTCTCATAAGAATCCTAAGAGCAAGGTATTATTAATTGTACAGAAAGAGGAAGGCAATGAGGCACAGAGAGGTTAAATAACATGCCTGAGCTGTACAGTCATAAGTGGCAGAGCTGAGATTTAAGAGGCTTTACCAGTGAAAACAAAGGGATTTGCTCTGGAAAGAATTTGGCAAAATGGTATTTACTCCTGACAGGTCTAGAAAGAGGTGCACCCCTAGGAATCCAAGAGACTATTTATCGCTGACCTTCTCTGGAACTAGCCAGGGTACATCAGGTAAGAAAGCACCATATTCTCATATATTATCTTTGTTGTCTAGGTTTTAATCAATAAAGGAGTGACCAATTAACATTACCCAGTGAGACATATGAGCCTTCTGGTTTCGCTACTTGAAAAAACCCAACACAGTTATTTCCTGGCCTTTGGTCAACATGGCATACCATATTATCTCCATCTAAGTAGGTGAGTAAGCAGAGTGAGTGTGTGTGTGTGTGTGTGTGTGTGTGTGTGCATGTGTATTGTGTGTGTGTGTTGAATTTGTGGCAGTGTATGCACAAAGCTCAAGGCACACCTTGCATTCTTGTCTAAAATTCCTTCCTCCTCATAGAGGAAGGAGATTATGTGATTGTTTTAGTCATTCTTCTTTTTCTGAAATGGCTTTGGGTGAGATACATTCTGGCTGGGGTTTAAGCTCCCACATACTAGTAGACCAAGCACCACAGCAGGCTATGACACCCTCCTAGGGAGAGGGGTCAGAAGAGGAACTTCACCTGTCACACCTGCTCAGACCCCTATTCCTGTTTTCAAGATAAACTGAGGCTGCACTGGCTTCTGGAAGTTTGAGATTTCATACTTTCTACTGCAACTTAGTTAGTAAAACTCCCCTAAATCACGTTTCCTGCAAGTTACAAACTCAGTGAGACCAGGATAAACAGCCACCATACCTCCTACCTAAGGAATTCTTGCTGCTCCTTCCTAGTATCTAGATTGGGTTTGGTGTTTAAATCAAATGGCCCCTCCACAGTTTAGATGTGTACTGCCTAGCTCTGGTTTCTTGATGCATTTGTCTATATTGATCATACTATACTGATTTACAGGAACCTGACAATTATTTTGGAAATTGGTGTTTTTCTAGCTTTTAAAGCAAAGACATTTCCGGAGTCCAGTCTGGTTAACTTTTTGTGTGCATGTAATCAATCATCTTTTGGAAGCAAACTCTTTGTGTCATTATTCAACACTTTGGGTAAGATTGCTTTATAAGAAACATGCCCTTGCTTGTAAAGCCTGGCAGTCAAAAGAGAAAAACCCTTACAGGCAAATTATTTAAAAAGACAGAGCCCCATGCTTTCACTCCTCTTGTTGTCCTGGTCTCCTCCTTCCCCTCTTCCTCCTTCTTTCTTTCCTATGTTTTCTTTTTTTAAAAAAGATATTTATTGATTTCAGAGAGGAAGGGAGAGAGAAATAGAAACATCAATGATGAAAGAGAATCATTGATTGGCTGCCTCCTGTACACCCCCTACTGGGGATCGAGCCTGCAACCCAGGCATGTGCCCCCAACCAGGAATTGAACTGTGACCTCCTGGTTCATAGGTTGACACTCAACCACTGAGCCACGTCAACTGGGCACTTTCCTTTATTTTCAGTCCACCACATCCATTCTATACACTACCTTCTGTCCTTCTATCCTTCCTTGCTTCAGTTCATGGATTCTGCCACAAAAGACTAATCAGTCCAATCAAGGAAAATTAAAACCTGACAGAGGCCCAAGTTTTGCCACCCCAAAATATGACTTTTGGAATATTGACTTTAAGCTAGTTATTAAGAAACCAAACACTCAGAAAGAACTTCTGATCCTCCCCCTTACCTGCTGAAAGGAATTCAGATAGTAAAACCTGCTTAAAGGAAGGGAGCTTCACCTCAGCATCATAAAATAAACTAAAGATGGCAGATGGGGAGAATCTAGCAGAACCTGCCTGTTGAACTTCCCTGGGTCCCACTGTTTCCTGGTTATCCAGCAAGACTTTGTTTATCACGGCATTTGTTCTTTCTGGTCTACCTGTAAAGTATCTGCCTTCTCTTTGAAAGCCCAGATCCCTGCCCCCGACCCTCCTTTGTCCAAAATGGCATATGAACCTCAACTGTCCAATGTGTCTTCAGATCTCATATTCTTATGGCACCCCTGCCTGCATATCCATAGTAAAATTTGGACATTTTCTGTTAATCGGTCTCATGATTATCAGCCCAGCCAGAAGAACTTAGAAAGGTGGGAGAAAAGTTGCTTTCTTGCCCTCCACAAACCTATCTCATGATCAGATCAGTGACCAGAATCCAGGGTTTTGGTTTTAATTTCTTCCAGCATATTTTGGGTGTGAGGTGAGATGGTAGGAGAAGAGAAATAGGGAATATGAATTTTAAGATCCTTGAAAGCAGAGACTGAGATATAGCCATCTTTGCGCCTTCCATTAAGCCTAATGCAGCACCTTCATTCAACACAGCTTTATGGCATGCCTTCAATATGCAGAATCAATGGTGAACAGTTTGGGCATTTGCCTCACATAGTCCTCAGTCTTGTGGGCATGAGAGAAAATGGATTTTTAAAAACTCCAAGAGCCTGGCCGGCGTGGCTGAGTGATTGAGCGTCGACCTATGAACCAGGAGGTCATGGTTTGATTCCCGGTCAGAGCACATGCCTGGGTTGTGGGCTCGATCCCCAGTGTGGGGCATGCAGGAGGCAGCCAATCAATGATTCTCTCTCATCATTGATGTTTCTATCTCTCTCCCTCTCCATGCCTCTCTCTGAAATCAATAAAAATTTATAAAAAAAAAATAAAAAACAACTCCAAGAAATAGCCCTGGCTGGTGTGGCCCATTGGTTGAGCGTCAGCCCATGCACTGAGAGGTCACCAGTTTGATTCCCAATCAGGGCACATGCCCAGGGTTGTGGGCTTGATCCCCACTGGGGGGTATGCAGGAGGCAGCCAATTGATGTTTTGCTCTCACATCAATGTTTCTCTCTCCCTCTCCCTTCTCTCTCTCTCTCTCTCTCTCTCTCTCTCTCTCTCTCTCTCTCTCAAATCAATTTTAAAAACACACACCAAGAAATAGATCATTACAAACTGCGATGAAAGAAAGAACACACTTATCAGAAAATGTAGGCTGGAATCCTCATCTAGCCTGGGGGTCATAGTAGGCTTCCTGGAGGAGGAGACACTGAAGCAAAGATCTGAGTATGAGTAGGAGTTAAGGGAGTTACACTTGTAAAACATTCAGCAAAGCACAGGCTTTTCTACTTTAAAATAACTGGAGTACCACTTTTCGTGTGTGGGGGAGAGGTGTAAAAGAAACCCTAGAAATGTCATCTGAATCTTTCATTTTACAACTAATGGGATTAAAGTCCCTGCATGAGCTGCACAAGGCCGTTCCGGCTCCCAGCCCAGAGCTCTTGAAAGCACGCTTTGGACGATACAACTAGAAAGGCAGTTTCTGTGGCCAAAACAGACTTAAAGGCAATGATGACAGGACTCTGGAAACATCAAGATTGAAGGGAACCAAAGTTTTATCACCCTGAAGCTGCCTTTTGGGATATCGAGTTTAAGATGGTTATTAAGAAACAAGACTCAGAAACTTTCCTGCCCAAGAGATTCAGACTGAGAAACCTGCTTCAGGAAGGAGCAGCGGTTCTCAACCTGTGGGTCGCGACCCCTTTGGTGGTCGAACAACCCTTTCACAGGGGTCGCCTAAGACCATTCTGCATATCAGATATTTACATTACGATTCAAAACAGTAGCAACATTACAGTCATGAAGTAGCAACGAAAATAATTTTATGGTTGGGTCACAACATGAGGAACTGTACTTAAAGGGCCAGAAGGTTGAGAACCACTGAGTTAGGATTTCACCTTAGCCAAATTTGAATTAAGTGTGGTAAACAAGAGGATTATGGGCAGGTGCCCCTTAGCTAGGTACCCCCCCTGTGTCCCATTGTTTCTGAGTTTCCTACCAACAATTTGCCTGCCATGTGTATTCAGCTCTTCCTCAACTACCTGTAAACCACCCATTCTCCCTTCTGAAATCTTATACCCAGTCCCCACTCAACCTTTTCTCCTTTGTCCAAAATGTCATATATACCCAAGGTTGCCTCACTATCTTTGTACCTTTTTTTTTTTTTTAGGAGAGAGTGAAAGGGAGGGGGAGAGACAGAGAGAAATGTTGATGTGAGAGAGACACATGGATTGGTTGCCTCCTGCATGTGCCCCAACTAGGGCTGAGGATCGAACCTGCAACCGAGGTACAGACTCTTGACTGGAATCGAATCCGGGACCCTTCAGTCCTCGGGCTGACACTCTATCCACTGAGCCAAACTGGCCAGGTCTGTCTTTTTACTCTTCATGCATATGTGAATTCCCCATGCACATGTATTATAATTTTATTTTCTCTTATTAATCTGTCTCTGTTAATGTAATAGCCCAGCTAGAAGAATTTAGAAGGAGTGGAGGAAACTATTACTTTTTTTTTAGCCCACACAAGATCAAGGGCTTATCCCATATTCTAACAGTATGCAGTGGGTTGGGGATAAAAGGTTTTTAAAATTAAACTTTTAATACAGTGCTGCTTCTGAAAAATGATTCAACATGTTCAAGTACTTTTTATCAAAATGTATTTGTAAACCAGGAACAAAGAGTGAACCAGGCAGATTTCCCCATCTGTATGCAAAATAAAAACAACATGCAGAAGCATGCCGGTAAGGTGGCCATGTGAGGTCAACCAAAGTGATACTGAATGCCCACTGATTTCATCCATTAGCCCAGCAAGAACTACGATTAGCCCTAAGCTCTGACAGTCACCACACCTGAGACTACACAGGAAGGAGCCCTTAGTAACAGGCTGGGCATTTTTTAAAAAAAAATTGATTTCAGAGGGGAAGGGAGAGGGAGAGAGAGATAGAAACATCAATGATGAGAATCACTGATTGGCTGCCTCCTGCACACCCCCTACTGGGGATTGAGCCCGCAACCTGGGCATGTGCCCTTGACCAGAATTGAACCTGGAACCCTTTGGTCCACAGATTGATGCTCTATCTGCTGAGCCAAACCAGCTAGGGCTAGGCTGGGCATTTTTATTTTTATTTTAAATATATTTTATTGATTTCTACAGAGAGGAAGGGAAAAGGATAGAGAGTTAGAAACATTGATGAGAGAGAAACATCCATCAGCTGCCTCCTGCACACCCACCATTGGGATGTGCCCGCAACCAAGCACATGCCCTTGACCGGAATCGAACCTGGGACCCCTCAGTCCGCAGGCCAACACTCCATCCACTGAGCCAAACCAGCTAGGGCTAGGCCGGGCATTTTTAAAGAGCCCGTGCAGCATCCTGGGAAGTTAATACCTCCTAAGCAACTTTTCTGAACAGCTTCCTCATTCTCTTTCCTCCCTTTACGACACTGCTCCACCCAGTAAAAATGAATACCTCCATTGCTCACTCTTGGTGAGTTGTCCTTCCTTCTCAGTAAGCAACGCAGGTACAGAGTTGATTAGAAGAGCTGCTGAATGCAGAGGGAGAAACCTACATTCTGACCCATTGGGCATCTCCACACTTAAGAGGTGAACCCAGGCAGTAATCCAGGCGCCTAACTATCACTCAATTAAGCAATGGTAGTGAGTGAAAGTTTTCTAAGTGCTGCCAGGGGGTGTCTCTCAGAAGAGAGGCCTCATTAAGAAGGGAGAAAAAGATGCTATTGTAGAAGGATTAAACCTCAATTCCTTCCCAGCCTCACACCTCTTCAGGGGACAAAAGGTTGGAAATGTCCCTCCAATCAAAACAAGATCTCTCTCTGTCTCTCCGTGATTCTTAGCCCCTGCTTTGTGTTGGCTGCTCCATTGAAACATCACAGAAAAAAGCAGTTGTCCCCCCAGACAATGGAGTCGCCTGCACACAGGCATTTCCAACGTAGGCAGTGCCGGCAAAATTCTCAACCTGTTGCTATAGTAGCAGAAAGAATGTGATGTGAACGAGCAGCTCTGCGAGATCCATATCCAAATCCCTCCAGCTCCAAGGAGAACATTAACCCTTCACTGCCCTTTCTCAAGGCAGAAGCACCTAGGGGGAAAAAGTCCTAAATTTTTCTTAGGAGCTAGAATCTGATGTAGTCTTATCATTCACTCACTCCTTCTTTCGCCCAACAGCTATTAATTTAGATTCTGTTATGCCGGCTGGCTCCTAGGTTTCCAGTGCTAAACAATGCAGACTTGGCCCTAGGCATTGAGCAAGAGGAGGGGTAGGAGATTAAGTCATTGCTAAAAGAACAATATATTATGCAGCATCAGTGTTGTATGGGAAACCCATGAGGTTTTCAGCAAAGCCATCACCAGAATAGAAACAACCTATCCAAGATAACCAGCTTATTTGTTAATTATAGAAGACCCTATATATCTGGGGCCACTGCAATTATTTGCTTGTTTGCATGTATGAATTTGACAACAAAAATACCATAGAAATGCTGGCTCCACTTATGCCTCCTACAAAGCATTAGTTCAAATGAGTTATTTAATCAAATCAGTTTCCCACATAAAATAGAAATAACACTGTTTGTCAGAGAACCAATTGCTGAACAGTCACCATACAACAGAAATGGCAGGGAGGGCTCAGAAAATACACAAAAAGAAGCTCAACCAGGAGGAGGTCTTCTAAACAGTCCCCACCCCAATTTATTTCTGTGGCCAAGATAGTAAACTCAAGAAATGCCACTTAGAAAGTACCTTTAATCCAGCTTACTTCCTCTAACACTGCAGTGGGGAAATCTCATTATTATTGAACACCTCCCAGCCAGGCTTCCTTGTTCCCCATGGAGCATAAATACTAGGAGGGCAGGGTTTCTTAGGAGAATAAACTCAGTAGGTAATGATATCCTCATGGGCCTTTTGTGAAAGAAGACAGCATCAATAAGATTGCCAGACAAAAGCTGAAACACCAAAAGGACAGGTTGCTAATCTTGGTTGGCCAGTAGACGTGGTCTCAGGGCAGTTACATAATCCTCTGTACCCCCGTTTCCTCCCACGTACATTTGATACATCACACAGTTCCAAAGGCACAGTCATCCACAGCAGTGTTTATAAATCAGTGGCCTGTAATAAAGTATGCATTAGTATTCTCAGTAAAACCCTGTATAACGCAGTTTTTACCCTGGAGACTATCTGAGAACCTCAATCATATTTTAGAAAACTGGTTTCTTATCTGAATCAGAGGCATAGGCTACAAGCCTTTCACAAAACAAATCGGGGAAAGACAGGCCAAGAGATATTCACCAAAATCTCTTTTAACCACAGCATCGTTGGGCTAAGGTTTGGGAAACGATCCCAAATGTTTAGATTAAATGAAAACTTTTTGCCCCAGAAAGAAGTAGTGATAGCATGGGGATGTTGCATAATCTGAAGTAAAGATTCTACTCTAAATAATGCCCCTCCTGGAAGTGGGCAGTGGGCAACCGAGCCCAGTGGCCCATGGCCTTTACATTGCAGAGGATGGGGTGAGGGTGGAAATGGAGTCATTCTCTTGAGATGCCAGTGCCAATAGAACGCTACTCTGTGCCTACCAAGTTTGGGGTAGCTGATCGATGTTTCTCTCTCATCGATGTTTCTAACTCTCTATCCCTCTCCCTTCCTCTCTGTAAAAAAAAAAAAAAAAAAAATCAATAAAAAATATATAAAAAATGCATTTTAGAAAATGTAGGCTATGTATACATTCATAATAAGTTTCTACATTAATATAGTTTGAGGGAATTTAATTGGATAATAGGAGCTTAGTTCTCATTTGAACCCCTACAAGTGACTCTCATGGCATCAACAATAATATTTCCTAGACTCTCTAGACACAAAGATAAACATATTATTTATCTATCTTTGATGGAGATTATTTTACTAGGTTCTAAAGGGGTTTTGGTATCATATTTCCTGAGCTATCTTTGGAATATCTAACTCATTCAGGACTGTTAAAAATGATTTCCTTGACACAGGCATCAGGTAAGGTTCACATTTATTAGGTTCTAAATATCCATCGATGCTTTTAAGCCCAGAATAGAGCATGGCATTTAAATGTCCTATATCATGAAGTTAATTAACTTTCTAGGTTAAATGGACAAAGCAATTTCAAAATAATGTGAATATTTAATTTTATTAGATTAGCTTAATTTAATTTATATTTCTTTTTGAACAGAAAATAATCTCTATTGTGGTAAAATATAGATAACAAAATTTACCACTTTAATCATTTTTATGTGTGGCATTAAATACATTCACATTATTGTTCAATTATCACCATCATCCACCCACCTGCAGGAACTTTTTCATCTTCCCAAACTGAAACTCCATACCCGTAAACAATAGCTCCTCATTCTCTACTCCCCCCAGTTTCTGTAATCACCATCTACTTTCTGTTTCTATGAATTTGACCACTCTAGGTACCTCATTTAATCAGAATTATACAATATTTATCCTTTTGTGTCTAGCTTACTTCACTTAGAATGATGTGTTCAAGGCTCATCTGTGTTGTGCTATATCAGAATTTCATTGCTTTTTAGAACAATGTTCCACTGTCTGTATTATTGATGAGATAAAAGAGGGCTAGGCAGTCAGTGACGAGACCACTGGAGAGGGAATAGCACAAGAGACTCTTGCAAAATAATAGGAATCAGCTTGCAAACTGCACCACAGAGACAAAGAAAAGGACCTAGAACTACTTGCAGGAATCTTTTCCCTTTAAAATTCCATTGGCTAGATCCTAGTAGCCAAGAGTCTGACGCTTCTTGCACATGACAAGGAATAGGCTGGTTCCATATGATGGACACTTTCTGCCTCTTGGTTACCCTGGGACCCAGCTATGACTTCACCAGCATTTCTCAACAGGAGAAAGTGAAGCTCCCTCACATGTCCTCTCCCACTGCGGAGGCTTACCTTCACGGCCCTAAATCCTCACCTCTCTCAGTGTCCATGCCCAATGCCACATGACTTTTTTTTGCAGAGAGTTTATCTCGGCAAATATAAATTTCCCTGCCCTTTGACAATGGGCTTGGCCATGCAACTTGTTTTGACCAACAGGAGGTTAATAGATTGAAGACATCACCAGAAGCTTGAAATGAGCTTGCTCCTGGTGGCTTGTGCTCTTGTGTCTCTACACAGCCATGAGAACATGCCTACGCTGACAGCTGGTCCCAGAAGGAGGATGAGGGACATGAGGAGGAAACCCCAGGTAAGCCCAGCCAAATCAGCTGGTTCTTCCCACACCAACCTGCAGACATAGGAGTTAATAAAAGCATATGATTGGATGCCACTAAGAGTTTGTGGTTGTCTGTAATGCAGCATTTTTGTAGCAACAGCTGATAGACCTACTATAGTAAAAATCCACCTGCACTTTAAAGGTCAAAACACTGTTTGCTTTGTTTTCTTAACACAATAGTAATGGATCTCTGATTTTTTCCCTGCCATTAGACTATACAGTCCTCAATGCTGGATCCTATTACATCCCCAGTGCCCAAGACTTATTCATGGAGACCATGAATAAATGTTCTAATTCCCAGGGGATACAATGATAAGCAATACATAGTTCCAGCCATCAATCTGCACCTGTGAATTTTTTTCCCAACTAGGACCAGGTCAATGTGCTTTAGTCCAAAGGTGATTACAAAGTTTACTTATGCAGCTGGAAGTATCCCAAGTCAGAAATGAACTCTGAACCACCTCACTGTTGTTACTTAAGTAAAAATGAACTAGAATCATTGCAACTTTTAGTAATGAAAGGGACTGACAAGAGCACTGGATTATTGGTTTTCAATCCTAGCCAATCACCAGAACTTTCTTTTCTTAAAAAAAAAAGTCTTTATTGGTTTTAGAGAGAGAGGAAAGGAGAGGGAAACATTGATGTGAGAAACATCAATTGACTGCCTCCTGCATGGCCCCAACTGGGGACTGAGCCCGCAACCAGACATGTGCCCCAATCCAGAATCTATCCTGCGACCTTTTGGTGCATGGGATGACACTGAACCAACTGAGCCACAAGGCCAGAGTAATCAATCACCAGAACTTTCTAAATTATAGATTCCTAGTTCTCATCTATATTTAGTTGAATATTCTGGCACAAGGCCCAGGTGTCTGGGTTGTTAAAAGGTCTCAAAGTAATGCTGATGATCACAAGAATTGTATCCCCACAATAGAATCCCTCCGTCCAGTGACTGAGTCTCATGCTGAGTTGTGCTAAGCATTTATGATGACATTAATAGACCCAAAAGCGAACACAGAAGGACCATCTCCAGGTGACCACGTGTACCCATTAGTTATTGTTAGCATAACAAACTATTCCAAAACAAGTATCTTAAAAGGATAAGCACTTATGATGCTCACAAGTCTGTGGATCTGGATCAGTCTGTCTGAGCTCTGCTGGGCCCACTCAAGTGTGAGGTCAGCTGGCTGGTCTAGGATTGCCTCACTCACACACCTGTCTGGTATAAGATTGTTATCACCTAGGGTGACAAGAGTCTCTGGGACACAGCAAGTCCAGGAGTATCTGTATGGTGACTGGGCTGGATTCTGAGGGAATAGGCAGAAGTATTCGAGGCCTCTTAAGATGTAGGCTGGGGTCCAGTATAATGCATACCTTTACTTCTGCACATTCTACTGGCCAAATTAAGTTACAAGGCCAAGCTCAGGTTCAGGAGCTGGGGAAACAGACTCTACTTCTTTTTGTTGTTGCTGTTTTAATTGATTTCAGAGAGGAAGGGAAAGGGAGAGATGATAGAAACATCAATGAGAATTGATTGGCTGTCTCCTGCACGCCCCCTACTGGGGAATCGAGCCCCTGACCCAGGCATGTGTCCTGACCAGGAATCAAACTGTGACCTTCTGGTTCATAGGTCAATGCTCAACCACTGAGCTATACCAGCTGGGCCAGACTCTACCTGATAAAAAGAGCTACAAAACCACATCACAAGGAACTAGATTAAAGAGGGGAATCACTAGGGTCATTTTGGCAACCAATTTATTACACACCTAATGTAATGAGAGAAAAAGATCACCTGCAGCCAAATGTGGTTTCTAAGTATAGGCCAAACTTTTCGCTCTAATCTCAAATACTATAAAATCCCCAGATTGAAATTGCATCAGCTATTCCTCATTTCTACTGCCTGCACACAAACGCATCTTACTTAATCTTCAAGATCTTGGTCTCAAATTAAAGCAAAAGGAATCTGTCTCAGCGCTATTTATTATTTATTTACTTACTTATTTTTATTAATCCTCACCCAAGGATATTTTTCCATTGATCTTTTAGAGAAAGTGGAAGGGAGGGAGAAAGACAGAAACAATGATGTAAGAGAAGCACATCGATTGGTTGCCTCCTGCATGCCGCCCAGGGCCCTGCAGGTAGGAGCCTGCAACCGAGGTACGTGCCCTTGACTGGAATCAAACCCAGGACCCTTTGGGCTGCAGGCCGACACTCTCTCCACTGAGCAAACTGGCCAGGGCCCAGCACTATTTTATACTATCCTCCGGGGGTTTTAAAGGTGGTGTGGATGACACGCCATCCTCATGGGGATTGTTCAGGGCAAGTGTCTCTGTGATGTCTCTTCCTGGCTTGGGATGTACCAACAGATGAAATGTGGCTGGAGGATCAGGGCTACATCCTCCAAAGGATCCGAGGCATCACAGGAGGAGCACCAATGGGTCGTAAGAAATATTACAGGGAAAAGAGAACATCCCAGAGCAGCAAAAAGCCCCAGGAGCAGGAAACTGGAGCTCACTGAAGATTACAGTCTGGGGCTAATTATACTGTAGCCACCAGCTGTACCTAAGCCCTCTTCACTCCATATCCCTAGTTCGCTCACCCTTGCCCTGACTGTGACCACTTAGGAAAAGCACTAAAACTACGGTGGCTGAACTCACAGCTGTCTTCCCTGACCCAGGCCCTGCGGTGCAGCCTGGCTGTGGTGCAGCCATAGTTATTATGGCATCCCTACAACCAGGGTGCTGCTTTCTAGTTTTAAAAAAACATCACCATGACCTTTTGGTTAGCTCCACTCAGTTCTCTAAACACCTACTTGTGAGGTCTGGGACAGCAGGGGGTGGTAGAAAAATGAATTCCAGAAAACATAGGATGGTAGAGAAGTGGCCGAGGCTGGACTGGGATACAGAGAGTGGGAGGAGAAAGAAAGCCTATGCTGCTCAAAGGCAAGGTTGTCGGAAGTACCCAGTTTGGTTCCCATTTGTAAAGCCGGTTTTCAATCTGTCTGGTAGGGTCACTGCTTAAAAGACTAAACAAAAGGAGTGCATGAAAACATGATGAAAGAAAAAGAAATGCTAGATTCACCATGAAGATGCCTCAGAAAAGCCAGATTCAAGAAGAAATCACATTCAATTTAGTTTATGAAGAAACCCTAGGAAATTCTGAAACTGTGCAGAATAGGCCATCAATAGCAAACACGGCTGCCGGGCCGGTGTGTCTCAGTGGTTGAGCATCGACCTATGAACCAGGAGGTCATGGCCCAATTCCCAGTCAGGGCACCTGACAGGATTAGGGCTTAATCCCCGGTAGGGTGTCTGAAGGAGGAGGCCAATAGATGTCTCTCTCATCCATGTTTCTATCTCTCTATCCCTCTCCTTTCCTCTATCTCTAAAATCAATAAAAACTTATTTTTAAAAATTAGCAAACACTACCCACTCTCCTCTACACTGGATTCTGTCCCTGAGCACTGAGTCTGGGAGAGAAGTGGGTATGGGAGGGATGACGATGTTTCTAGACCCTAATGCATAGTATCCAAAGTGCATATGCCTATGGGGGCCAGATGGTTACCAGTATTGTTACGCCCATGGGTGGCTTGGAGTGGCATCCATTTGCTTTTCAATCATAACTGAAAAGAGTCACAAATTTAAACCTCGAATCTCCGGTAAAATCATCATAATGGTTCCCACCCCCTTCTTGCTCACTCGGCAACAAAATAAGTGGCATTCTTGGATCATCTTCTAAAGAGCTTGCTGATCTGGCTGCAGTCACTCTATGCTTTAGATTTATTAGCCAAAGGGAAACCTAAGCTATAAGGAAGCCGAGAACTGGCATTATTATCACAGAAACATTATAATGGCAATGACGAAGAGTTATTGATTTCAACAAGAAAACATACTCTACTTTCCTAAAACTTAGCAGAGGGGTATGCACTCTAAGGGTCTGCCTGTGCCCTTCCTACCTTTTTTTGGTACACCAATTTTTAAGGCTGTTGTTTTTTTTCTCGTCTAAAAACAAGATAATGTAAATGTAGGTTGCTCCTTACAGAGAATCCTTAAGTTGCCCACACAGCGGTGCCAAGAAAGAAACTGCTGCATTCGTAGAGATACCTGGGCACAGGCCAAACTTCCACATGTGTCATGGGAGTGCCTCTGGCCTGGGCAGTTCCCTGCACCATTCTCCTATAAAACCCCTTAGCTCAGCATCTTCATACTCTAATGTTATCAGGACGTAATTCCTCGAGTCTGTTCAAAGAACAGGGCCGTCTCAGATGGACTACTAGTATAGTATCAAATTAGCGTGACCATAGCCTTCTCTTTCCATCAGCCTTTTTCTTGAGCTCTCCCCAGGTATGAAAGTTTGGGCTCGGCCAGCACCAGAGGCACCATGCCCATGCAATCCTTAGCCTGTGTTTGGAATAAGTTGTATTCTTTCATCTGCCCATACAATCTAATAGTTTGCGTTTATTTTTTAAAAAAAATATTTTTATTGATTTCAGAGAGGAAGGGAGAGGGAGAGAGACATAAAACATCAATGATGAGAGAGAATCATTGATCTGCTGCCTCCTGCACGCACGCGTGTGCACACACACACACACACACACACACACACACACACACACACACTGGAGATCGAGCCCACAACCTGGGCATGTGCCTTAACCGGGAATCGAACCATAACCTCTTGGCAATAGTTTGTGTTTAGAATAAGTTGTATTCCTTCACATGCCCATGCAATCCATAGCCTGTGTTTGGAATAAGTTGTATTGCTTCTATGCTCATGCAATCCATAGCCTGCGTTTGGAATAAATATTGAAATTAGAAGCCTGATATTAACAATGCAGCACTTGATGACTATGAATTACTCTCTCACCCACAACAGTTGAGGGAGAAGGCCTGGCAACAACCCCCCACAACAAACCTGCTCCCCAGCCTCCTCCATGTGCCTTCCAACCCTCCCCTCAAAGAATTCTCGACACACCATACAAAGATCTCTGTTTTCTCCCTTAAATCCCACATGACTCCCACATTGAGCATCTGTTTTCGTCACAGAGCACCACAGATTTAATTCAATACTTCCATGTTCATCTATATTTAATTAGATCAACGTACCTTTAAACTCTTTTACTCAAACCCTCCATTGGCATCTTTCATTCAACACGAAAATCTTTTAAAAAGGGTTTTCTGTTTACTTGTTTGGTTTGTTTTGAGGCAAAACGTCATCGTGGTCTATATTAAAGCTATGATAACAACTTGGGCTACTTTTCAATTAGTCAGAGGTGCCCATAATATGCCCACACTCCTTAGCACTTTTCATTCTTCAAAACGTATTTTATAAGCAATGTAGTCTTTAATTTCTTTCCCCCCTACAGGGCCAAAAGGGTAAGTTGTACTAACCAGAGGTAATTAGTACATTAAGTTTTGTTTCAAGGCCAGGCTATCAGATTACAAGTTCTAATAAATCCTGCTGGGAAAGGACACTTCTTTGTCTTGGGATGACTGAGAACTAACAAATCAACCAAACAAAACCCTTCAATTCCATCAGAAACTCTCCCGTCTAAACACAATAGAAAAGAAAAGCCAACCCCAAAGCAAAGAAAATGAATGAAGTGGTCCCTCTGCTGGCAGCCTTACCATTGGGAGTGGAGGTCCCCTCCGGACCCTCTGGACCCTCACAAGGGCTCGGGCTCCTCCTGGAGTGGGGTGAGGGTGGCGAGGGGTCCAGGACGTGGGTGCGGGTAGAGGTATGCTCCGTGCATGCCTGAACAGGACTCACCGCCGTCTGCCTGCCTGTCTGCCACTCCGTCCTCTCGTCTGGGTGGGAAGGGCCAAGATGGAAAAAAAAAATGTGCAGGTTACTCACTGGCCTTCCCAGGCAGGCGGGCACACCCAGGAGGAGGGAGAGGCAAGGCGCAGACAGGGAGCTTCCTCAGAGGCAGGGCTCTAGATCTTGCTTCTGACTCCTTTTGTTAATACTTCCTGAACTTTAAACAACCTGCACAGGCATGGGTACTTTGGGGAGGCAAATAACACTTGAGTAATTAGATTCCAGGGCTTAATGCAAAGGTTACTTTGAAAAGGCGATGCTTTAGCACACACACTTTAAGATGCAACTCCGAAATCGGTTTCCACTGTGCTCAAGCATGAATGTGGCCTGGGAAGCACAGGGAAGGGGCTCCCTTGGTGCAAGGGCTTGGAATGGCCCGGAGCAGGCAAAGCTGGATGGGATTCAATGAATTTCGCTGTCTTTTGGGCTCTGAATTGTGGAGAAACAGGATTCTTTGCCTTGCATAAGAAGCACATTCTTGAAATAGGTATCTGGAAATCAAGAGTTTAGAAATGGATTCCCATTGAAAATGCAAAAAATAAAAATAAAAAAAAAATCTTGCCACCTCATAGCCTGGCCTTTGATAAAGCCTAAAATAAAGCTTTGCATAAATGGAGGGATCTGGGGGTAATCTGTTTTGGTAAGTGTGGTGTTTGCAAATAGGCACGGCAGTGTTATAGAAGGAGATGGGCCAATGGAGTGGAGAGTGAGGAGAAGGAACTAACACCTCTTAGTACCACTCAGGACCAGGTTCTTCTCTCATTTAGTCCTGGAAATACCCATAGGAGGGAGGCATCATTGCTTCTCTTTCACCTGTGAGTGGGCACACTGAGACCCAGAGGTTAGGCAACCTGCTGAGGGCTCAGCCAGCCAGTGAGTGGAAGATCCAAGATCCGGGCCTCAGTTTGCCTGAATCTAAGACCCAGGTTTGAGGCCCCATAACCCCAGGCAAGTCTTCCAACATCCCTGAAGAAGTATTCATTTGCATTTGACCTAAGGCTAGGTTAGCTTTTCTTAAATATGTATACCGGTTGCAAAATGATATGCTATAGAACAGGGGTCCTCAAACTTTTTAAACAGGGGGCCAGTTCACTGACCCTCAGACCGTTGGAGGGCCGGACTATAGTTAAAAAGAAAAACTATGAACAAATTCCTATGCACATTGCACATATCTTATTTTGAAGTAAAAAAACAAAACGGTAACAAATACAATATTTGTATTTGCATGTGGCCCGTGGGCCGTAGTTTGAGGACCCCTGCTATAGAATATAATGCTGCAGGATAATAGATACAATAGAGGTAAGAAAAAATGCATTATACAGATTTCTTTACTGTAGCTTCTCAGGACCTTTACTATGCTAATATACATTGTGAACTTCCCAGCTTGGGACTTACAGAGTGCCATATTTCCTTCCCCAGAGCTTTTTTGTTTAGAAGGAATAGATCTTTGGGGTTTGGGAAGCACTGTTAAAGAGATGGGTTCCTGTATTTTTCTCTCTGCTGGGTCTACATGTTTGTGTTCTCCCAAAATTTACATGTTGGAGTCCTAATGCCCAATGTGATGGTGTCAAGAAGTGGGGCTTGAGGGTGGAGCCCTGGTGAAAGGGATTAGTGCCCTAATAAAGGATACCCCACAGAGCTGCCTGGTCCCTTCCACCATGTGAGGATACACCAGAAAGAGGACCCCTATCTGACCATGTTCACACCCTGATCTCAGATTTCCAGCCTCCATAACTACGAAAAATAAATCTCTTCTGTTTATAAGCCACCCAGTCTGTGGTATTTTTTCATAGCAGCCTGAAAAAAACTAAGACACATTCCTTTTTTATGGTCTTTTTTTTTAAAGTTTTCTGAACTTATAAGTCAAAGTCTACCTATTCTAACAACCAGTTCCCTTCCCCAAAGGTAAGCACCGTTAAAATTTTTCATGTATCTGCTTAAGGAATGTTTATGCATATAAAGCATATATGCATACCCTTTAAAAAATAACACAACTGGGACTGAAGTATTTATTCATTTGGAGGTGTTTGTCCCCTGCCCTGCCCTCTAATTTAGCATAATCTTCATGCCCAATGTATTTGCTTCTTCTTCTCACACTCACAAGGACCATCCATCCAGAAAGAATTCCACACCTGGCATAAATAGTGCAGCCCTGCTCTGATGTGCGCACATGTTTAAAAGATAAAAAGGCTCTTCTGCGGTCAGGAGTAGGGAAGGCACAGCAGTGGTCAGCGGCGCCCAAGGCAGGGCCTGGGTCCCAGTTCTGCTGTGGATGCTCCAGTCGAGCCACAGGTGGGAGTTCCAGCTTCCTAGTCTCTGGAGTGAGCATGGAAGATTAGCTAAAAGGAGGTGGTAGAACATTTATAAACAGCAGAGTACCGCACAAATAGCAGGTAGTGACCGGCACAGCTCCTGGCTCTCAAGACATGCCAGCTGGAGCCTGAGAACTGATTTAACAGAGGAACCAGGTTATTTCTGTCGTTCATGATCCCCCAGCCTTGGCCTGCTCAGCCGCTGCTCTCAGAACAGGTCCATCAGAACACTGACTAGTTCGAGAGCACTATTCCAGTAGAAAATGGACCAGCTTATTTTCATGTGGATGTTTTCACCTGCTCTTCCTCTCCCTTCCCCCCTCTCATTCTCTTTCCCCCCAGCCTTCTTTGGACACAAACCTTTTCCTCCATTCCTCTTGCTCTATCAGATCTTCTGAACTAGTTCCTGTTCATATATTTATGAAACTAATTTTAAACGTTTGGTGATGGAAAATTTCAAATGCATATAAAAGTGAGAGAAAAGTTGCCCCGCCGGCATGGCTTAGTGGTTGAGCATCAACCTATGAACCAGGAGATCAGGGTTCGATTCCTGGTCAGGGCACCTGCCTTGGTTGTGGGCTTGAACCCCAGTGAGGGGTGTGCAGGAGACAGTTGATCCATGATTCTCTCATCATTGATGTTTCTATCTCTCCCTCTCCCTTCCTCTCTGAAATCAATAAAAAACAAAACACACACACACACACACACACACACACAATAAAAAAATTTTTTTTTAAGTGAGAGAAAGGTACACATCACCAGCTTCAACAATGAGCAATTCAATCAAACCTTATTTTACCTCTATCCCTACCCACTCGGGAATGTTTTGAAGAAAATTCTCAGTATCGCACCATTTTATCCATAACCATTTCTACATGTATTTCTAAGGGATAAGAACTCTGCTTATAAACAAAACCAAAAGGAACTATAATTACTTAAATCTTATCCAATATCCAGTCAGTATAAAATTTTCTCCAAATGCCTAAAAAAAATTTTTGCACTCTGTTCAAATCAATCCTGCAATTAATTGATAAATGTTGCCTTTATTCATCTAAAGTTGTTTTCCAGCTTTACTTTTTCCTTGCAATTTATTTGTTAATAACTTGATTCTTTTGTCATATAGCTTGTCCCATAATCCACATTTTAATCATGGCATGATTTATTATGAATTCATAGCAAGATCTGGAGGTTTGATCAAATTCAGATTTGAGTTTTGAATAGAATAGTAGTTGACAGGTGGTTTTCCTTGAGGAGGCAACTCATACTTGACTACCTCTAATTTTGTGTCTTAGCAGCCAACTAATATAGTCAGTGCTTAGGTATCAGTCCATAGAGACTGGAAAATGGTCACATTCTCCCATTACTTCTTCATTTATTAATCAGGGTGCTATTATGATTAAAGGTTTTACATTTGCCTAAATGAAAGCATATATTTTCCATTTGTGTTTTTGGCCACAAGGAGTTATGGTAGATGATAGATATATCATCAGTTCCTTTCTATCTACATATTTCATTAAAAATCTATTATACAAAAAGATGATTTGGTTTCATTAAAAAAAATACACACTACACCATTAGATTTCTGGGAGAAAAGCAAAGAAACATTATTCAGAAACCTTTAATCAAAGGATGGAGCAGGATTGGTCCACAGTATATCATTCATATCTAACCTTGATTCTGTATTCTGTCACTTGTGAGCTCTGTGACTTTGGTAAAAGTTTTTAACATTTTTACCCCTAGTTTTCTCTATAAAATGGGGATAATAATACTTACCTTATGGCTTTTGTAAGGACTCATGATAAATTATGCAAAGAACATTTTCTGGTGTCCAAAAAAAAAAAATAATAGTAGATTCTCAATAAATTAATAGTTACTACAAGTTTTACCACTATTTCTCCCATACCTACCTAGCACAGTGCCTTGCAAACAGCAGTTGCTCAATAAATGTTAGGTGAATAAGCATAGGGCCAATTAGCTTTACATAGTCCCAAGCCAACAATGGCTTTAATATTTCAATATGCTGGGGATATAAAAATAAACAAAACTAAGTATCTGCTCATGAATTTACATTTAATCATAAGTAGGAATTTAAAGGCTCATTATTTTTTAAAGTGTATCGTTATTGTTGAAAGTATTACAGATGTCTCCCTTTTCCCCCCATTGATGCCTTTCACCCCACTCTCACTCTCTCCCCAGGCCCTCACCACACAATTGTCTGTGTCCATGGGTTATGCATACATGAATATTATTTCTCTGGCTAATCTTTTCATGCCCTCCCCTTCCCTCTGAAATACGTCAGTCTGTTGGATGAAAAAGCTCATTATTTGCCCCCAAGTTAATTGGCTATTTTGAAAACAGTACTGTTGGTAACACACAAGATTGGGGCAAGTGAGGGACACAGGATCAACTCAATTACATCACCAGAGACCTGAAAATACATCCATTTCTCCAAAGAAAACTAAATCAGTGCTGTTATTACATCTGACATGGCCTGAGGTGCATTCAGGGCTCACCTACTGCAGTGGGTTGAACTATACCCCCTCCCCCACCCCCCAAAAGATAGGCTGAAGTCCTTATCAGAGCCTATGACTGTGACTTTTTTTGGAGTCTTTGCAAATGCACTGTAGTTCAGATGGGGTCATACTGGATCAGGGTGAGCTCTAAATCCAACTACTGGTGTACTTGGGAGAAGGGACAGGGAGACACAGATACACAGAGAAGACAGAGTGAAAATGGAGTCAGAGATTGGAAATGTGCTGCCGTAAACCAAGAGATGCCAAGGATTGCCAGTAAATGCCAGACACTAGAAGAGGAAGGGATGGATTCTAGCCTCCAAAGCTGTGAGAGAATCAATTTCTCTTGTTTTAGGCCACCCAGGTTGTGGTAACGTGTTACAACAGCCCCAGGTAACTAACATATACAGTGAACCCAGAGCAAAAGTATGGACCAATCAGCCTTCCTGTGGCTCAACTGTTTGATGGGAAAGAGGAAAGGAGGAGGGAAACCTAGACAGGAGAAGCTGAATCAGCTTTCATCTGTCTGACATCAGCTAGGCCTGGGACTGACTCTTCAAAGCTGTGCAAGTACCAGCACGTAAGCCTGCTTCACCTGAAAAGCAGGGAAGCAGAAGGTTCAGGCTTGTTTGGCACTGATACCTTTGAAATGAGCTCTCTGTGGAATGTGGCAGGGATGCAGGGGGGGGGGGGGGGTAGGGGGAGGGGGCAGGATGACATTTTAACATCCTCTTCCAGGGGTGTGAAGGAGAAACTTGAACACAATCCAGGCACAGTGGGGAAAGCAATCCATCCTGGGCACCCATCTCTCCATCCTTATTGTGTCTCTGGAAGGCTCAGTGGTCTACTGGAGATGCTTCTAAGCAGTGCCCTAGTTGCCTAACCATGCTGAGCCTACACCCCCCTCCCACTGAGAAGTCAGTGCAATAATGCAGCAGAGAACTGGGATGCAAGAGCTGCTGGTATGACACCCCCTTTACAAAGCTGTTGTCTGGATATTTCTAACAGTAACGAGTGGTGTTGGCCTCACATTCACGGAGCCCCCTTTGGGTACTAGGCACTGGGCTGGACACTGAAGAGGCTAAGAATGAGCTATCATCTTTGATAAATTAAGTGTGTTAGCGATGTGGGATTAGACATGGCTTTTATTTTTCTTTCTTAAAGTGTCTTTTAATGTTCTAATAATGTTTTATACTGAAATGCTTAAAATTAAAACTCTGATAGAATTTTTTTTAAAAATGTAGGGAAAGCTGCCACATGCATTTAATTATTTGTTTGTTTGTTTTCCACTGGGTAACCCACTTCAGTGCCTGCTGCCTGTGGGCCGAGGCCAGGCAATAGTTCAAGGCCACAGTTTGCTCTGGCGTGGGGCACTATGAGAGGCCCAGGGGGACGGACATGCCCTAAATTGCACTTATTTTAGTCTAACGTTGTTCACCATTGCACTCGGTACCTAGGGAGACAGTGCCCGCCCTCTCATTTATCTTCACCCACACTGCACTCCAACAATGGGTCCCTAGGACATGATTGGTGCCTAATTATTTCAGGGATGCTGGTTTTATTTTCCCAGATTAGCTCCCCCAGGGCAGGAATTGCCTCCTTTCATACCATCTGTTAGCCCCTATTCAAAAACCCACTGTGCCCCAAGATTGGCCTGCCTTACAGGCAGAACTATGCAATGGACCTCTCTCGACCTTTCTGGAAAGCAAGCCATAACAAGCTGCCTAATGGTTATCTTAGGGCAAGGAAGGAAGCAGAAGAGACGATGACTAAGAGTCCTGCACTCATTTAGGGTCTGCTTCATCATTTCCTATTGGTTCACCCTGAAATGGCACCACCAAGACTGCAGGGCAAAGCCTGCATGTGTGGCCAAGATCCAAGGGGAGGCACCGGCACCTGGGAGCAGATGTGTGTGTGCTGCGCGCTGGCAGGTGTACGCCACCCAAAGGCTGCAGCAAACGAAAGCCTTCTCGGTGACTTCTAGAATTCTATTGTCCCTGCCTGACTGCCACTGGTGCTTTGGATACACGCTGGAAGCAACAAGGGGAATTCGACCCATACATCTTTGAAAATGTGGATAGACATCGTCAGACACTGTGCAAACTTCTTTATAGCTGCTCTTCTATTGATTCCATTCAGAGGCTCTACCAGGTAGTACTAGCCCTGTTTCAGCAGTGGGGAAACTGCCTGGAAAAGACAGAGCTAGGATTGGATCTCATGTCTTGTTGACTCAGCACAGACTTTCTACATGACCACAGTTCAACACAATTGGGAGGGAGGAGACAGAGAGAGCTCAAGGAAAATGGTTAGTTCCTAGCCATTTCTCTCCCACAGCTGCAAGCATTGCTCACCAATACAGGCAATGAATTTTGACAAAGACCCTCAAATGATTCGACAAAGCCAGCCTCTATGCATATCTGTAGCCTTGGACAGAAGAGAAAAAGAGAACTCCCTTGAAGCCACCAAACTAGGCTTAAAAGCTGCACTCTCCCTCCTCTTGGTGCAGAGCAGCTAACTGGGGTTAGAGCCCTGGAAACCAAACAAAAGGCTCCCAGGAGCCCACCTCCTTGCCTCACCGCTGCCAGACACTGGGAAGGGGAAGGGAGGCCCGCCCACCTCCATTCCTCAACAGGGTAATAAAGATTTGGCCTGTCATCTGCCGGGGAGCAAACTCAAGGCCGGCTGTCTGATTTTTCTTCTCCACACAGCAGATCCTCCTTTGAAACAAAAAGTCAGCAATAAAATGGGTCATAAACATGTATATGGGGTTATAGCCCCCTTAGCGTAGGGGAGGGAATTCTCCCTGCCCACAGGCCTGACAAAACCAAACTCCCAAGTTCCTGGGTGTCACCACAAGGTGGGGGCAGGGGAGGTTGGTGGAGGCCACACTCTCGCTGTGTGGCTGCCACTGGTGGGCGGCACTCTTTAGGCCAGATCCTCCCCGGCCTCAGAGTTATGGGCTTATTTGCAAATGAGGATATCCAGCTGGCTTTACAGATTTGGGATGGTTCTGAAAAAAGTCACATTCACATACTTTAAAATGTTCAAGTATATAGCACATACATGACCAAAGAATGCACTTTAAATACATCCTAACTAAGCACTAGTTTTGAAATTAGCAAAGAAAATTGAACCGTTGCCTTGTTAGACTGTTTTTATTTCTGCTTTATAAAATCTCTCTTTTGGGGATAGAGATTCCAGGGAAGCAGTCATCATTATACAGATATTAAAAATATTTTACTGTTGAGGTCTCCAAATGGTCTTGAGTATAGTAACCCTACTTCAGTGCCTTGAAATGATTTTGTCATCTTAGAACCAGCTGAACTGCAAACTGTTCAAGTAAAGAGTTTACCAGTAAACTGTCTTTTGGACTGAAGATGTTTAGCTCCTTTTTTCTTTTTTAAAATCCTCACCCAAGGATATGTTTCTTATTGATTGAGAGAGAGAGAGAAACATCGATGTGAGAGAAACATTGATTGGTTGCCTCCCATACACCGCCCAACCGGGAATGTAACCCTTAACCTAGGTATGTGCCCTGACCAGGAATCTAACCCGCAACCCTTTTTAGTGCACTGGACGATGTTCCAACCAGCCACTGACCATGGCTAGCTCTTTTCAAATAGAGAAGAAACTGTCATATGGAAAAAAGATTAGATTTATTCTTTATGGATCCAAGATATGGTGATAATAATAATAATTATTATTATTTTCCTGGAAGAGCTGACATTTTAGTAAGCACATCCATAATATCAAGCAATTTTCTAAGAGCATAAAATATATTTTTATTCATCTCCACAACTCTATGAAATTATTACTATGATCGCTCTAATTTTGCAGATGAGGATACTGAAGCTCAGAAAAGTTAAGTGTCTTGTGCAAGGACAAACGGCTGAAGATTAGGGAGCCACTGCTCAAGCTGGGCAGCTGCTGAGGGACCAGTGCGTAGATAGGAACACTGCTTGCACATGGGATGGGCTGCCTTCCCGGAGAGCACACCCTTCAAACTGAGAGTCGTTCCAGCAGCAGCTGTTGTAGTGAGAGCACTGGAGATACCATGAAGGGGAAGATGGGCTTGGAAAGGACTCACGTCAAGGGCCAAAGCCAGCAATGCAACATACATGACCTGGGCAGAAGGGCATAAATAACACTGGGGGGTTATTTAAAAATGGGGAATGTGGCCCTGGCTGATTTTGCTTAGTGGTTAGAGCATCGGTCCTTGGACCAAAGGGTCTTGGGTTCGATCCCCAGTCAAGAGCACATACCTCAGTTGCAGGTTCAATCCCGGTGTGTGCCGGAGACAACAAATTGATCTCTCTCTCTCTCTCTCTCTCCCTCTTCCCCTCCTCCCTCCCGAATAACTCTGTCTGAAAATCAATGGAAAAAATATCCTCGGGTGAGGATTAAAAAAAAAAAAAAAAAAGAAAAGAAAGGGAAAAAGAAGTGGAGTGAGGGCATCTCAACAATGGCATAAAAGGAACCAAGGGGAAAGGAGATTATGCTGGTCCTTCCAAAGTTCAGGAGATTAGGGCCACAGAGAGAAGAGGAGAAGACAGGCTGTTTTAGGACAAGGAATTATACGAGGCTGAATGTCAAGGCAGAGAAGGAAGAACTACTTTCTCACCATCTACAAAGGTTTAAAAGATACAAGATGGCTCAGGATGGAGTGAGTGAATGAATTCGTGAGTGGGGCAGAGGGGCTGTGACCTCAGATGGATGGTCGGCGATAGCAGGGCTGAGGGAGACCATGGGTCAGGAGGGGTAGGGGCTATATTAGTGACAAGAAAGGAGGTGGCTGTTGGAATTTTCGCAAGGTTTCAAGTCCTAGTCCCAAGGGTCTAACTGGAATATTAGTGTGAGAATGTGAAAATCAAGTGAGCTTGAGAGGAGACAACATATATAAAAGTATCTGATGGTGCCTGGCAGTTATAGTTGCTCAATAACCTTAGGTTGAAACTGAAGTGTTATTTTTTATTTGTTTGTTTTTCATATATATTTTTAATTGATTTCAGAGAGGAAGGGAGCGGGAGAGAGAGAGAGAAGCATCAGTGATGAGAGAGAATCATTGGTCGGCTGCCTCCTGCATGCCCCCTACTGGGTATCGAGTCCTCAACCCAGGCATGTGCTCTTGACTGGAATCGAACCCAAGACCCTTCATTCCACAGGCTGATGCTCCATCCACCAAGCCAAACCAACTAGGGCTGAAACTGAAGTGGGGTCACATGAACCTTGAGGAATTTTCTCCTTACTGCTGCCTTTTGTTTTTCAGCCAAATATTTACTATATACTATGGCAGCCAATGTGTTTGAGAAGATCTAATATGAACCAGACATTGACATGGCTTTTACCCTCAAGGCACAGCCACAGATACATAGTGTAATCTGGTGGTGACTGTTCACTGGCTCAGCAGATAATTATTGAGCACCTACTATACTATGTTCCAGGCAGTTGGTGATACACTAGTGACACTCAGAAAGTCCTGTGCACATGGAGTTCGGGTGGGCAATCAATGAACAAACACTCAGGAACAGACTGCTGTTATCAAGTGGGGTTAAGTGCAACAGAGAAAAATAAAGCAGGGTAGAGAGAGTCAATCGGGCACAATTGGCCCTACGTTAAATGGGGTGATCTGGGAAGGCCTGGGAGATGGATGGGTGGTGGATACATTAAAATGTAAATTCAAATATAATGGATGCATTTTTAAAAATAAAGATTTAATTTCTTTGTGTTAAAGACTTTTTTTTTTTATGTTTTCTCACTTAATGTTTATTTTCCCAAGATGTGGTCCTGAATTCTATTTCCGGAGGATCAAGGGGAGTGAAGCCAGACAGACGTGTTGATGACCCCAACCGTCACCGCTGGGAAACGGGCCTCACTGTGCACTGAAGAGGTGCAGATGCACCCACTCACGCAATTCCAGGCAGTTCTTGGGATTTCTTCTACTCTCTTCTGGGCAGCGCTACCGTGCATTCAATAACAAACACCCCAGCGATCCCATGTTTAAAGTGGGTGAAGTCAGATACTTTCAATGAATGTCACCTCTTCCTTGCAGAATGGGTGACACCAATCTAAATAAATTATGCCACAGGACCAGATAACCCCAGCATCTCGATGGCTGACAATGACAAGATTTCTTTCTCCCATTACATCCCTGGAGAATTAGCTCTGGCTCTGTTCTACATCACTCCAGGGCCCAGGCTGAAAGAGGAACCCCCATCCAGGACAACAATCTCCAGCCTGCGTGGGCACTGTCCTAAGACTCCAGGTGTAGGCTCACACAATGTATGTCTAAGTATTTAAAAGTGTAGACCAAGCTAAAAACCGTGAAATAAAGTATGTCCTCTCCTCCTTGGCCAATATATGTTCATAACAACTCAGAAGGTTAACATGGTATTGCAAATTCTTGGACTCTGTGGAGCTCCAGGCATTAACATCCCCATGCAGGGTGAAGTGGCCTCTGGCCTGAGGCCGGCTCCCTTTCCGCTCCCTCACCCACCCCGCTCCATCCTGCACTGTGAAGGCTGCACTGTCCACCGTCCAAGCTCAATTCCCAGCCCTGCAGGCCTTGGGGCACCCCGAGCAGTGTGGGCTGCATTCAGATGCATACATCCAGGAGGGCCTGGAAGCAGGCTGCGCAGTCTGTGCAGAGGACTCTGGAGTCTGGGTACGTGGACTGGGATCCAGGAGTGAGGAGTGGGCGCATGAAACCAGAGGAGCACCTGCACAGGGTCCAAGCAAGGGTCTGAGGGCAGCAGGTGGGCAGTGTGGGGAACCTAGACAAAGGGGAAAAGGCATGTGGTGGAAACACATGGAAACTGATGCTGGGAAGTGTCACTTCCACCTGCATGTCACTGACCCGAAAGTGAGTCAACATGGCCAAGCCTGATGTCCACGGGGCAGGAATATCATCCTGTTGTCTGGGGGCCCACAGCATAGGGAGGGACAGTGAATATTTTGACCACTGATATTATTTTCTTTCCTCAGACGCCAGTACTGAGGGTGGAAGGAAGGAGGGAAAAATCCAGGGGTGGAAAATACAGATTACGAGCCCACAACTGGTTGCTTTCTATGTGCAGTAAAATGACACAGTGCCTTGCAAATAGCAGGCGCTCAGTGGAAGGTGGGGGAACCAGATTGAAATATGACAGTGTGGAAAATGCCCCCACAATCCCAGCATCCTCTGCGGGAAGAGGACAATTACTTGGCAAAGGGGAAACAGTAAGTCTCCAGGGATACATTCTGGCTCAAACTAATAATGTGTTGCTTGAGGCGACCAATTTGTACAAACAACCCAATCGTGAAGAGGAGGGGGAGGCCAATTTGTGAAAGTGAACCTGGCAGTTGCTACCTCCCCCTACCCTGGTCCCCCTCCCCACTCTCCTCAAGGAAAAATTGTCCTCCTGATTCCAATTCTGCAGAAAAATACCTTAGACACAAGTGGTTTCACAAAGCACATCGAGTGAGCCCACCCTTCAGTCACTGAAAATTAAAAGAATGAAAGACATTGCCTTTCTGTAAAGGTGGTTTATAAAAATTGGCCAAGGACATAAAATAGAACTTCTTCTGGGTTTGATTTAGCTCTTTTTCCACAACTTTAAAAATTTTTCTTCCCATAGACTAAATCCTAGCTCTAAAATATGAAAACTACATTATATTGCTCTCATCCTAATGGCTACTCCTTATTATATTCCAGGACTTCGTGTACCTGGTCTCATAGAACCCTGGAAACAAACGTGCAAGCTCAGGGTGATCCTTATTATTTCCGTTCTACAGTTGAGGAAACTAAAGGTCGTTGAGGTTAAAAAATTTGCCAAATATCACAGAGCAGGGAGTAGCAGAGCTGGTGTCTGACCTTGGTCCGTCTAACTCAGATTACTAGAGCTTTCCATTATACCACACCACTTCCTGCAGAGAATGGGCACCTAGCATTGTTTGGTGCAAGGTTAAATACAAGCATGTGGCTCTTTCTCAGAGAAAAGCCTAGCCCGCTCCACCCACAGCAAAATAGCCAGCAGCCACCCCTTAAATAGGCCATCCCACAAACAACACATCTGCATGAAAGAATATTTTAAAATAGCTCCAGTAACATATGTAACATATTTCATTCTAAATAGAAATATTTTCATTCTTATTTTTTTCTGAGTTTCAGAGGGATCCCATGATTATTATAAATAATTCATATCCTATAGAAATAAATGGAGTAAGGAATGAAAGTCTACGACCCCAAGATAATCAATATTAGCTGTTTGGGATACAGTCTATCAAAATTTTTTTCTATATATTTAGGAACAGAAATGTATGTACGTATATATACACACATACATACTAATGTAACAAAACTATATGTAGGCCAATATAGCAAAACTATTATACATGCTATTCTGCAACCTACCTTTTTCAATTCACAATATATTGGGAGCACTTGCCATGGCTGCATAGCATTCCAGTTTAATTGATATTTGGTTGGACATTTTGGTTTTGTTTGTTTGCTTTTGCTAATATAAACAGTGCTACATTGCACGCACAGGCATGTGTCTAATTATTTCCTGGGGATAAGGCAACAGTCTAAGCGTGTGACATTTAAACTGGCACCGATGGCCGCAATGACCTCTAGAAATGTCTTTCCACAGCCCTTGCATGCAAATTCCTAACTCTCCAACCAACACTGCACAGTCTAATTCCTTTAAACTCCATTGAGCTAATATGCCTAATTGCTTAATCTGCACAGCTGATTATGGGGATTGATCACCTTTTTGCATCACTTCTTTGCATTTCTTCTCTTGTGACTTTTGAACGGTTATGTAAGCCAGTGAGTCCGGGAGGATAAACCAGCCCCCTGGTAAGCCAGCAGGCCACTGTGCAGATAAGCAGGTGAACAGACTGGCCGAGGGGTTTATCAAGCACGAACAACTCCTTTCTCCTGACTCTAGCTGTGGGAAGTAGGCTGAATGTGGAGTGTCAGACCCAGATCCAGTCTCTACACCAGTGGCACGCTGACGATGCCTCCAGAAAAATGATACAGATGGTTTAGTGTCAACGAGGCTATTCTGTGCAGGGAAGGAGGGGGGCTTTAAGTGGTGTTTGTCTAGTATTATGGGCTGAATTGTGTAGCCTCAAAATTTACATGTCGTGTCTTCACCCCAAGTGCCTCCGTATGTGACTATATTTGGAAACAGGGTCTCTAGAGAGGTAGTGAAGTTAAAAGGAGGTCATTAGGATGTGCCCAACCCAGCATGACTGTCATCAGAGGAAGCGATCATGACACAGAGACACACAAGGCAATAAGACCAGGTGAATAAACAGGAGAGAGGCCTCCAAAGAAACCAACTTTGCTCACATACCTTGATCTAGGTCTAGGACTTCCAGTCTCTAGGATTGTGAGGAAATAAATTTCTGTCGTTTAACCCAGTCTGTGGTTCTTTGTTAGGGCAGCGCTAGTAAACTAATACACACAGCACTCCACATGAGACTAAGGAAAAGTCAGGTGTCCATTTCACCGCAAAAGAGGCGGCGGAGTGCCCATTGTGCTAACATTGGAAAGGGCTGACCTCTCATTGATGTTTGCAACCTGCATAGAGCACTGATTTGTGTTTCCAGATGAACCCCAAGGTGGTAACGTGAACTTGTCCTTGAGACTCATGGCAGATGTGAATTCTACCAGGCAGCTGCCCTTTTACAGCCGCGTGACCTGTTTCCTCACCTGACCCAAGGGCATGCTGTGATCTCATTCTCTCCCTGGAAACAAACATGAAAAACTACTCTAACATTAAGGAGGAGCTTTTTAAAATATATATATATTATTGATTTTTTACAGAGAGGAAAGGAGAGGGACCGAGAGCCAGAAATATCGATGAGAGACAAACATTGACCAGCCGCCTCCCACACACCTCCCACTGGGAATGAACTTGGGACCTCTCAGTCCACAGGCCAATGCTCTATCCACTGAGCCAAACCGGTTTGGCAAGGAGGAGTTTTTTTAAAGCTCTAAGTAGTTGCCTAAGTAGTCGAGAAAGGAAGGAAGAGATGCCCCTGAGGTAAAGGAAGGTGGGTGAGAAGAGATGCCAGGAAGATGGACTGCGGATCACTGTAAGAGCCCCCAAAGGGAATTAGAAAGACCCAGACCTTGCCTCACAGGCTTCGGGACCAGGAAAGGAAATGTCTGATCTCAAACACATGAGCTTCAGTCAAGAGACTTTCTAGGACCACATCTCAATAATGTGTCAAACTTACTATTAAGGGGGGAAAAAATGTTTTCTTGCCCTAGCTGGTTTGGCTCAGTGGATAGAGTGTCAACCTGCAGACCGAAGGGTCCCAGGTTCAATTCCAGTCAAGGTCACATGCCTGGCTTGTGGGCTCAGTCCAACGTGCAGGAGGCAGCCGATCAGGGATTCCCTCTTATCATTGATGTTTCTATCGCCCTCTTCCTCTCCCTTCACCTCTGAAATCAATAAAAATATATATATTTTTAAAAATGTTTTCTTGGCTCTGAGGGTTTCCATCTCCTTTGGTTCCACTGCTTTTGACTTTCATAAGTGAACTGAATCCTCAAGAAAGAGGCTCTATTGTTTAATTGAGGGCTGGGTGGGGGTGTGGTGGAAGGAGAAGATGAAAATGTTCAAAGAGAAGGAAATGAAAAATAACCAGTTGTGCCTGGCCAATCTCTCAGGTTTTTAAGTGATTCACACACTGGGTGAGGGAAACGGAATTATAAGGCCTGGCTCTGCGGCTAAAAGTCTCTAAGCCGTGGCTTTCTCACCTGGAAAATGGAGAAATCCTACTAAATAATCTCTTAAATTTATTCTAACTTTAAAGGTCTGTGACTCCAAACCAATCACTGTGATCCTAAACCAAGTAAGAAGACATCTATTTCCAGAAGTTTCAGGGCCAGTGACATTAAGTACTTGGGAGAGGACTCTGCAAGGCACTACGGTTTGAGCATCTCTGCCAGCTGATATTTTGTTGAGTCAGAGTTAACTTCTTTTACTGAGAAAAAAGCACAGCTCAGAATTCTTTCTGAAGCCTGGTTTGCTGAGTCTTGAATGGTTTGCACGAGAGCTTCAGTGAGCAATTCCTAATCTCACTTAAAGCAGTGATGTTGGATAGCTCACCTGGGAAGCTACTTAAAGTGGGAAACCCCATCCTTCACAGGGGAATTTGATGACCTACATTTAAAACATTCAGCAGAATAATTAAAAATTATGACCAAAGGAACTCTTTTCTACTTTTCTCAACTCTCTTTCCAGACTTAAATCCTTGGGATTAAGGTATTTTGAGGCAAGCTTTTCTTTTTTTCTGAGGTGAGAGGCAAGGGCATAATACTGATATAATGTGATCAAAAGAGGAAATATAACTAAAAATGTTCATTGGACACCTCCTTGGGCCCAGGCATGGTGCTGGAGACCAGACTGTAGGGATAATGCAAACTGGAAAACCCCACTGTTGCCCCGGAGGCCCTGAGTTTGATGGGGAGATGAATTCCATGCAAAGAACACACCTCTCAAAGGTTGAACAGATGGTACAGGGACCACAACTTCGAGCAGTGGTTCTCAACCTTGGCTGCACATTAGAACCTCCTGGGAATCTTTTTAAAATCCTGATTTCTGGGCCTCATCCTCCAGAAATTTTGTTTCTTTGTTATGGGGTGGGGCCACAACATTAGTAACAAAGAAAGAGAATTTCCAGAGGATGAGGCCCAGAAATCAGGATTTTAAAAAGATTCCCAGGTGATTCTAATGTGCAGCCAAGGTTGAGAACCACTGACCTAGAGTAAAATTCAGGAGAGAACCTACTCAGGAATGTACCTGGGAGAAAGAATTTTTTGAATAAGTTAACTTATTTTTGTCTCTTAAGCAAAATATATTCAAAGTTAAAAATAATCATAAAATACAAAAGTGCCTTGCTCTGGCCAGCAATGGGTCAGTGGTTAGAATGTCTGTGCACCAAAGGGTCTTGGGTTCGATTCCCAGTCAAAGGCACATACACGGGTTATAGGTTTGATCCCCAGCTCTGGTCAGGGCATGTGCAGAAGGCAACCAATCGATGTGTCACTCTCACATTGATGTTTCTCCCCCACCCCCAACCCTTCCACTCTGTCTAAAAATCAATGGAAAAATATCCTCAGGTGAGGATTAACCAAAAAAACCCACAACAACACAAAAACAAATGTTAAGACCATCAAAAATCCCCTGTAACCCATCCTGCACATGCTAATTGCAGTTTACTTGGAAATGTGGGCCCCGGATTCTGTCTAATGCTCTTCCAGCTGCAGTAGGATTACAACAGGAATGGAGAGACACATGCTACACCTTGTAAAGAGGCATGCAGCCCGAGCGATGCTCTCATATCATCACCCTTCACCAGTAATGAATGACAGGAGAAACCTTCTGAGAGTCTAAAAAGTTCTTCTTGCAAAAATTGGGTTCTCAAGTCCATGTCTTTCTACCCAGCTTAAACACTTGTTTCTGATGGAAAAAAATGAGTCCAAAACCCCTGGGGATATCCTACTGCTCTGGCAGAATTCCACTGTGATCAATTAAATGAAAATAAATCAAGAACATTTGGTCTATATTTGTTTTCAAGACCCTAAGGGTTTAGAGTCAAACAAAGTTTGGGAAAATGTAGTCTTAGGTCTGCTGAATCTAGAATTAAAAAAAAAGAGAAAAGGCCCAGAGGTATAACAGAGCCTGAGACAAAGTAAGGCTAGCTTTGCACATCTAGGAAAGTTTGGCAAAATATCTTTTTCTGGTTTCCCAACACTTTAGCAATGGCCTGCACTTCCAAGTCAATTTGGCCAATTGATGTGTGTTTGAGTTTCTGAACCAGGAGACCAGATAGGCAGTATGGGTTAAAGAAGGACTAAATTTACATATATACATATATTTACATATATACACATATAAATATATGTATACACGTATATGTATGTATATGTATAAAGTCTACATATACATACATACATACATACATATAATTTCAGGGCTTTTCAAAATCCTTAATAAGCTGATTGATACTATGAATCTCTAACAGAGGGGACACAGTATGATCTAATGCACTGGCCCCCATCATCCGGGCTTTTCTTGGGCTGCTCCATGGGACACACTTGGGAGGAATGCTGGACTCTTAACCCAATGAGACATAGATGTCTGCGATGCAGATGACTCACCACCTGCACCTTCACTGCGTTCATTCGTGGATCCATTCACCAGACAATTATTAAACACCTGCTATGTGCTTCACCCAGTCTTGTCATTCCTAGCTAATGCATGTAAGCCTGAGCATTCTAATCCCACACTTAAATCTACACTTTTCTTATGCTTAAAAAAAAACCCAAATGGAAGCCCACCACTTAGCAGGTGCTTGAGCTACTGCAAACATTTCTGTGCTCTCTCTTTCCTGGTTGCAATGGCTTCAAAGGCAGAGGCTTATCTTTGTTCCCTCCATCCTCTTGCTGTTTACCCACCCGTATAAAACTAGCAGCATCACAGAGCTACTCGGCTGTCAGTATGACAGGATGTGCCTGTCATCTAGAGAAAGGGGACCCTGGGAGATAGGGGGTGAAAGACGAAACGAGAATCATTAGGAATTTTGCGTATTCCCAGTCCTCCTGCCATTGGCCCTGGGGAGCTGAACCCCAGAGCAAATATCAGCACTGCTCCCAGCTCTGCCCCACACCTGTGGTTTAGCCAAGGAGAGGGGATTTGTTTGCCTGCCTCCTCCTAATTATCCCCTTGGTGAGAAATGAGAAAAAAAGTGGGGGCTGATCACAGAGTCTTTTCCTCCACAATTATGCTGGGATCCGGATGGCCCTGTGGGGCTGCCAACTGCCTGCAGAATTCCTGCCTCCATGACAGGGAGGAGGCTGTGGCTCCCTGTGCCCCATGAGTAGCAACAGCTCAGAGCAATGAGCCAAGATAAACAGGCTGGGCAGGGCCTCTGTAATCCCTCTCCACACAGGAGATGAATCACGGAGCACCTGCCTGGTGGCTTCCTCACACGTTGCTACCAGAGAAAGCCCAGGACACCTGGGCTGAGGGAGCAACTCTTCACCCCCTACTTCCTTCCCCCAAGCATGGGGAGGGGGTGTGGGGGGGACAGATAAATGACAGGTCTCCCTAAGGCGGTTCTCCCCAAAGGCCCCCAAGCTGTTAGCACAGAGACCAATCACACTGAAGCCCCCACAGGCCTCTGCATTGACCTGTGGCTCGCTGCTGAGAGCTGCAAAGCCCTTCTGGGACCCCCATCCCACCACACGTGTGGGTGACAGACCTCTTTGGGACAAGAAAGGGGTAGGCAGTAACTATCCTCCTTCCCCATATCACAGGGAAATGAGGCCCAGAGCTATTCAGTCGGGGATTTTCTTCTAGTCCTACAGCACTTTGCTCTGTACGAAGCACCTGCGCCCACGCATGTCGCCCTACCTGGGCAGGGATGCTCAGCTCCGTTTCACAGATGAGGAATCAGCTCTGGAGAGAGGGTTGCCCGGAGGAGACAGACAGATGAGATCTGCTCCATAGCCTCAGGGGGGTGCAGCTTACCCTGATGGAGCCGTCTAGCCTCAAAGGACAGCTCTCCCAGAGCCACTGCCACAGACCTGGTGCCGGATTTCTCTGAAGCTCTCAAGAGCTCAACTGACAGCATTTATAAATTCCCTACCGCTGGGCAGGTGAATAAATGCCAGAGGTTTTGAAGCACATGGTCATTCTCCTAAACCTTGTTTGTCCTTACCCGCCTTCTATCCTGGTATCCAGGATGGGTTAAAGGCTTTTCAAAGCCAGGGCTCAACCCTGGTCACACAGGTCAGCGTGTTCAGGAAGAGCCACATGGGGTTCCCACAGCTGCGGCTGCATCCAGACTGTCCACTCTGCCTGGGGGAGGGCTCTCCCGGTCACCCACCTCAGGGCCTCTCCCTTTCCCAGGGCCCTGGAGACACCGCTGGCCACCTCTGGGCCTGGAGGAACAGGTGGAGGTGAGATACAAAGAATGATGTTCCATCATAAACAGATGGGGCGCTCCCTAGCACCTGGGTCCACGTGGAACCTTGCCTTACTAAAGAATTGGGTATCTCTTTCCACAATGCAGTGCCTAGAAACTTGTTCACATAACACAGTACTGTGGGCACACAGCAGTTATCTGCAAACACTCATATCTGATAAGGAAACAGTTTATTCTTTAAGCTTTCCTGCTACTCATATACCAGTATTTAAAATCCTTTTGATCCTACTTAGGTTAAAAATAAACCTAAGGCAACAACAACTATACACACACACACACACACGCACACACGCACACACACACATATCCTCTATAAAACCTATCTCTAAAGGTCTGAAAGGTAACACAGCAAACTGATAACCATGATAATTCTGGGGGCACCACCAGATTTGGGAACCACTGGAAAAGGCTTTGGAACTTGGATTGAAAGCCAGGGTTGTCCATTTCTTAGTCACATTCTATTAGACCAGTTTCTTAACCTTCCAAAGACTCAGCATCAACTAGGAAATGGGGAGGATGACACCTGCCTTGCAGGATTGTTGTAAAGGCCAGAGATAGCACACACCTGGCACACAGTGAGTCCTGGCTGTGACTATTCTATTGAGGAGAGGGTGGTTGCCCCAAGACCATACCTCCAGCCTCCCTGTAGCCACGGGAGAGAACTGAGAGCATCACTCATCACTCTTTAGTCCTGGTTTTGCATCTGTGGCTATGGAGCAACCCCAGCCTATGGGCCATTTAGTTCCTGTTGGATTAGAGAAGTGTTGCCGATTCTCTATTTGCTCGCCACCACCCATGACCCCAAACCCACTGAAACTTGTCGTCACCTGCTCTTTGGCCTGGTGGCTGATCTCTGTGGGCTGCCTCGCCAGGTCTCCTGGCCCTTTGGCTTCCAGCTGGACCTGCTGATGGGAAGCACCAGCACAAATCTGGGTATTTATCCCCCACTCTCCCCACCTCGCCAAGTCCCTGGTAGTGGCTCTGTCCCTTCTATAGCCAGAGGTACAACAGAGCCTGAGACAAAGTAAGGCTGGCTTTGTAAATCCAGGGAAGTTTGTCAAAATATTTTTTTCTGGTTTCCCAACACTTTAGCAACAGCCTGAATATCCAAGTCAACTTTGCTAGTCCATGTGTGTTTGGGTTTCTGGACCCTGTGGGGCAGCCCCTCTTCCATGATTCTAACTCTTGCTGCCTCTGTAAGCAGTCCTCTCATTACACTCTTTTCAGATAAACCCCTCCAAGGACTCCATCTGCTTCCTGCCAGGACCCTGACTGAAACAACAGGGAAGAGGCTTTCTCAGTGCCCATTGTAACACTGTTAGAAAAGATGCTAAAAATAACTGGAGACCATTAAAGCTTGGGAGACAGAGTAATAATGTCCAGTTCAGGCTAGGGCTCTGATTTCATCACTGGAACCTCAGGTATTAAAGCAATTTTCACCCAAGTAGAGAGGCCACTGAAAAAAGAGCCTGAATAGAAACATGCTGACTTTTCCTGCAGCGAGGAGCCCGTCTTCCACCTCTCTCACCTAATGAGATCCCTGGGGCAGGCAAGGGCAGAAACTGCTCCTTGCGGATCACTCCAGAGTCTGTGTACCCTGAACCAATACATCATCTGCGTCCTCTGCGGGAAGGCTTGGCAAGGAGGTCAGGAGCACGGAGAAGCGAGGAGGAGAAGCACAGCCTCAGCTCCTGACAGTGCCCTGCCACCAGGAAATGCTCCCCACGTGGGAGATGGGGGTGTGGGGGCATATTTCAGCCACTGATCGGATCATTAGCCACTGACCTCATCATCAACCATGGGGATCAAGCAGAACTGAGGGAGTGTCTGTGAAAACAAAATGCTAGAAAGAACTGTAGCATATGAAAAGAGAGAGAGTGTTAAACTAGAATTCTTTGCAATATTATCAAATACCAAACTACATTCACTAACACCCCTGCGGGCCTTGTCATAGGTAGCCATCTTGTGAGGGTGTGACAGTCAATTTGCATATTACAGACATTATATAGGATATCTACACTAATAAAAGAGCAAGGTGCAAATTGACCATACCTTTGTGACGCCCACCAGCCAATCAGGAGTGAAGATGCAAATTAACCCAACAAAGATGGCAGGTTAATTTGCATACAGAGGTGCCAAGTGGCTGGGGGTGGAGCGGGACGCTTGCATCATCACTATGGTGACGACGCAGGCATTCCACACTGCCCCAGCCGCTCCAGGCCTCTGGGCAGCGTCGGAAGGCGGAAAGGTGGCTCCAGCCAGAGTGAAGGCGGTGCCGGCAGCCAGGGGAAGGAAGGCCTATTCTTGCACGAATCTTCATGCATCGGGCCTCTAGTGTGTGTGTGTGTGTGTATGTGTGTGTGTGTGTGTATATATATATATATATATATATATATATATATATATATATATAGTTATGTGTATATATATAGTTATTGATTGATTTGAGCAAGGAAGGGATAGAGAGATAGAAACATTAATGAGAGAAAATCCTTGATCAGCTGCCTCCTGCACACTCCACACTGGGGATCAAGCCCACAACCCTAGCATGTGACCTCATTGGGAATCGAACCATGATCTCCCAGTTCAAAGGTCAATGCTCAACCACTGAGCCACGCCAGCTGGGCATGTTTGAACCCTTTCTCTTTGTAGAACCCCCAATAGTACACAGCATGAGGGCAAATGTTACCCAAGTTTGAAAAATGATTCAGAGACAAATTCCTAAACAACATTTGAGAAAGAAAAACATTATTGGACATACTGGGTAATTTCATCCACAGAGAAACTACCAGTAACTTCACCCCTTTCAAAGGAAAACAATCTCTTGGGCCCAACAGCCAAAACACCAAGAACACACCACATGTTTCCAGTGCCATCCTAACCCTAACATGTAGTATGGCACTTGCTGACAGGCCAAATTCCACCCACGGAGCCAGCCAGCATTCCATCCTACACCTACTGGAAATTTAATCAATGAGACCCCAGGATGCTGCATGCTGATGTGCATAGTTCAACTCAGGCCCAACAGAGTAAACATAACTGCAAAATGATTCGTAGTCTAGACACAGTGGCTGAGTCCTGATTCTCATTCCACTTCATATAACGTTTACTTTTTCTCTGCTTAAATCTACCTCCCTTTTGCTGAAGAGGGAAGATGTGCGGGTGGTAAGATGCAAGATTCAATTTTGTGAATATTACCAATAGTTGTTATCCCAGGAGAAGAAAAATTGACAGAGAACAGTACTTGTACCAAACCATCAGGAAAATAACACATTAAGACATACTGTTGAGTCAGCACTGCGACCGGGAAGGTCCCAGCATAGGAACTATGATCCCTGCAAGCACCTCCATCTGGGAAAAAGCCACCCCCGAGTTCCTGCCCTGAACCAGATAATCCAGTTCCTGCTAGTATGTGTCTGTATCCCCCAAAGCCTCACCCTGGTGCTGGAGCTAAGAGGAAGTGGGACCTTGTTTCTTTGGTTACAGTACCAGAGTAATGCCAAACTCATTGAATTGACTGGCTTATTTCACTTGGCATGATAATCTCCAGGTCCATTCATGCTGTCTCAAAAGATGGCTATCATGAACAAATCAACAAACAACAAGGGCTGGCGAGGATGCGGAGAAAAAGGAACCCTCATGCACTGCTGCTGGGAATGCAGACTGGTACAGCCACTGTGGAAGACAGTATGGAGTTTCCTCAAAAAATTAAAAATGAAACTCCCATTTGACCCAGTGATCCCACTTCTAGGACTATATACCAAGAAATCAGAAACAGAAATCAGAAAGAATATATGTGCCCCTATATTCATAGCAGCACAATTTACCTTAGTTAAGATTTGGAAACAGCCTAAGTGCCCATCAGCAGATGAGTGGATTAAAAAAACTGTGGTACATCTACACAATGGAATACTATGCTGCTGTAAAAGAGAAAGAACTCTTACCATTCACAACAGCATGGATGGACCTGGAGAGCATTATGCTAAGCAAAATAAGCCAGTCAGAGAAAGATAAATATCACATGATCGCACTCATTTGTGGAATATAATGAACAACATAAACTGATGAACAAAAATAGATTCAGAGACAGAGAAGCATCAAACAGACCATTAAACCTCAGAGGGAAGGCTGAGGGGTGAGGGTAAGAGATCAACCAAAGGAATTGTATGCATGTATATAAGCAAAACCAATGGTCACAGACAGTAGGAGAGTGAGGGCATGTGCTGGAGAGTGAGAGCAACCCAGTAGAGGTCCATGGGGGGAAAAGAAGACATATGTAATACTTCAAACAATAAATAATAACAAAGAAGACACTGTCAAATGGTTTCCCAACATTTATCATCTTCTAACCAATCAGCCAATCTGTGTATGTTTTCTTTTCTTCTAATGTAATTTTGAATCACTCAGGAGTCTAGCTTTTTGACTGGATGGTTAAGCCTGACCTCATTCTGCAAACAAAGCTGGCTACAGAGATTTGAAGAGGGGCTACAGGTCACTGATAGTGATTTGCAAAGCCCTGTGGCTTGGTGCTCCACCTTACCTGTAGAGTCGGCCCTAGATGCCCTGCCACTCATCTGCTCCTCCGCATTGATTAGCTGCAGGTCTGTGTATGAGGGGCAGCAACTAGGACTACTGGTGTCTTCAGAGTGTGTGGTCCAGCTGCTCTCGGAGGTCAGAGGGCATCTCCCCAGCGAGTTGAAGGAAGGGCATGTCCAGCAGGGCAAGGTCAATGGTAGGCCTGGGGACAGACCACAAACCAAAAGCATACACTTTAAATAACTGTTCTTTGTTTTCCTTCAGAGCTTGTCTTACTTCGATGTTGCTCAGACCCTATGAAATCTCAACAGCTGCACAAGGCAAGGAAGTATGTTGGAAGTACCACTCATGATACCGAGCAGGGAAAAGCAATTGAGACCCCACTGTGAGTCAGTGTCAAAATCGATACCACTGAGGTCTCATGACCCTCAAAACAAAACACAAAATTTTACTAAAGAATATGAGTGACTTTAGGGTCTACTTTTATTTATAAACTTAGATTTCAGCTTCATTCAAACCCAAACTGCACGAGTCTTACAGTTTTACCCTTACCCTTACATTTTGTCCATTTTTAGTGGCAGGCCAACGAACTCCAGAAAACTCACCAACTTACACTGCAAAATTAGGTCTACATCGGGTCAAGGGATAAGAGTGGATATGGAGTATATATGTATTTACATATGAATGTGATAGGCCCCTGCATGCCTTAGTTGGACTGTAACTGGCGATGCTGCACATCGTTACATGCGCAATTGGACATTTACCGGGGCTGCCGGCATGCGATACAATGAAAAATGTCTCTAAGGGGAAAATGCACGGGGCTTGGCTTTATCTCCTTAGCCCTGAGCACCAAATTCAGCCTTTCAAAATCACTTTATAAAGTCTCGTTTTTAGAAGTTACGTTTTCTAAGACCATATATGCATAACCCATGGACACAGGCAATAGTGTGGGGAAGGCCTGGGGTGTGGCAGGGATTGGGTGGAGGGGGAAAGAAGGGGGAGAAATGGGAGACATCTGCAATATTGACAACAAAAAATAATAAAGTAAAAATCAAGTTTTCAAATGTTCCTAGTTTGTCTAGTTCATTGGCTTCCACTAGGTTTCCCCATGGTGTTGCAAAAGACTCTTATAGCAAATTTACTGAGAAGTACTGAAAACAAGTGTTGACAAGAGTATGGATGAGAAAGGAAGATTAAAAAAGAAATAAGGGTTTACTGAGTACCCATGAAATGTCAGCCACCTTTACAAGTGCCTCATCCCCATTCAATCCTGAGAAATAGGCAGTGGCCTTATTTTGTAGGGTAGAAAAGGGACTCGGAGGTGAAGTAGCTAACCCAGAGTCAGTTCTCCTGGATGGATTAAACATACAGAGTTGGGTTAAAAAATAGTAAGAGTAAATTGAGATTTTAAAAGGGGAGAAAGAATAAATAGTACTATTTGTGGTATAGTATAAATACAAAACTACAGCGAATGTTCATTCCGTATTCTCTTAGGCATTTATAAAACATGTAGCTCTTTTCTCTGTCATGGTTCAACACCGCTGTGGACGGGAAAAAAGGGGCTCCATGGAAAGTAATCTCACAGGGTGAGATGATCATAAATTCCTAACTGGGCAGGTCACGGTGGGTAGTCACACCCCAGGAATATAACTTTAGTGAAAAGCTTACTTTTGCCTTAAGAAAGCCCTATCCATTATTTCTGTGTATCTAGGTGAACACACCTTTTTCCCCCCAAGTTTTAAAACTTTTTATTAGCATATTTAAAAAATGGGCATTCTAATAATTAAAAGCATTTGAGCAACAACAAAAAAGGCACTCTGATTAAACTGCATTTTACAGCCTGCCGGACACCTTGGACCAGGTCGGTTTTTAGGCCAGATTTCACTGTTGTCCCACCCAGCTTCTTCCTCCACCAACACACAATTTCTTTTCCTTCGACGCCAGCCAGACAGGCCGATGGGAGAGAGAGGCAGGTGAGGTCTTTGTTGTCAGCAGTTCTCTGGTGTGAAATGGGGCAGCACAATCCTTTAAACTGACCCAAGCTCTTTGCATCTTACAAAGTTAAACGGCAAAAAGAAGTAAAACAAGAAGGCAATGCTTGTGGCACATACAATACTAGTGGCAGTGTGTGCCTCATCACGATTCGCCCGCTTGCTTCTCCTGCTCAGTCATTTAGTATTTCGAAGGTGGTGGATTTTTCTCTTGCTTTTGCATCTTCTTCAATTTCGACTTACCGAATTTCTCAGTCTCAGGAATGGGACTTACGTTCCTCGGGTTGGTAAAGTCCCATGCCCTTAACCCAGTCCTGAAAAAGGTGGAGCTGGGGCTTTAGTGGAGCTGAAATAGGACCAGTGTCCAGAGTTTCCATTCCATGGGGGTATGGGGTTCGATGTAGCACCAGGTTAGATTCAGTCCATCCAGGTGTGGAGTCCACATGGCTGTGGGCCACGTGGGCGAAGGTAGGGCATGAGAGCCCTGCAAGCCAGAAGTCAGGCTCAAGCAGCAAGAGAGAGAGCCACGAGGACTCCTTTGTTCAGGGGTTTAAATATTAAATCTTCTCGTGTTTGCCGTGGCAACATTTGGAAAAATGCTGGCTAAGAATTTCCCAGAATTTATTAAAAATTTTACTTGTCCGATTAGAAATCCCAAGGTATCACAAGCAGGGTAACCAAAACAATTCCACTAGTAGACATCAAAACTTTATAAGCCCTGGCCAGGTGGCTCAGCTGGTTGGAGCCTCATCCTGTGCACCAAAGGGTTTGATTCGGGAGGCCACTGATTGATGTTTCTCTCTCACATTGATATCTATCTATCTATCTATCTCTCATCAATAAACATATCCTGGGGTAAGGATTTTTTTTTAAAAAGCTATATAAGAACAAAGACAAAGAGAAGATTTTAGGTTACTTTCAAAGTAATGATTAGGCTGATGACCGCTTTCCCAACAAGAGAAACCAATTCAGTGGCTGTCAATTAATCTTAGAGAAAGAAAAAAAATGAGAAAGAAACATAAGATGACAGAAAGAAAACGTATCAGTATTTGATAATAAATATAAATGAAATAAATATTCCAACTAAAAGGAAGACCGTCAAGCTGACTAAACAAATGAAATCCAAATTGCTGTTTACAGAAGACACATCAGTAGGGGGTGTTCAGGAGGCAGCCAATCGATGATTCTCTCTCATCAATGATGTTTCTATCTCTCTCTCTCCCTCTCCCTTCCTCTCTCTGAAATAAATAAAAACATATTTTAAAAAAAGAAAATCCAGATCAAGATGACGGTGCCTATTCCCTTCAATTCAATATCATATTTGTGGGCAGAGCCTGTGCAATAAGGCAGGAAGTGAGGAGGAGTAAAATAAAGAGCAACCCAAAACTTTCATTATATGCAGATAATATTTTTGTGCACATAAAATAACCAAAAGACCCTACTGATAAATTACCAGAGTAATAATTCTAATAAGGTACTAATATGTATATATAAATGAATTGTATTTCTGAAAAACAGCAAGAAATGTTTAGAAAATGAAACAAAATAGCATTTATAATAGCAACTAAAACTATGAAGGGTATAGTAATAAATCTAACAAAAGATGTGCAAAGAGAAAACAAGATAGAGGCATAGGTAAACACTGGAGATTGCTGCCTCGCACAACCACTTCAAAAATACAACTAAAAGATGGAACGGACATCATCCAGAACCACAGGAAGGCTGGCTGAGTGGATATTCTACAACTAGATGGAAAGAGAAAAGCATACCGAGACTCAGAGGAGGTGCGGTGCGGAAGTAAAATACAAAGATGCGGAGGTGCATGCGTAGAGGGCTGGCGGCTGAGGACACGGTTGTCTTTTTCAATCGGGAGGGAGTCTCAAGCTCTGAGCTCCAGTTCCGGGTGAGTCTCTGGGGACCCAGACTCATATGGGAGAAACGGGACTGTCTGGCATCAGTTGGAACTTGAGGGCAGCTTTCTCTCGGAGGTGCTAGCAGCAATTGACTGGACACTGAGAAGCAGGGCCTCTGAGGGCAGGACTGAGCGCAGCCATAACTGCTCGCTCTGCCCTGTTGATCCCCTGGGACCCCGCCCCACCCAAGCCGTGCACGGAGGCTTTTGCATATGAAAGGCCTGGCCCTTTGCAATCTGAAAATTACTTAACAAACTGCAGCTGGCCCAAGGCCCCACGGCAACTTGCATTGCTTCACAGCTGGCTTCTGCTGGGTAGCCTCAGGCAGAGGCTAGAATAGCACCTCCTTAGAGATCCAGGAGAAAGTGTGCCCAGTGGTCAGAGTGGGACTATCCAGATTGCAGCTCCTCGGATCCATAAAGGACACACTCAGGGGGCAGACTCAGTGAGCACCAAAGCGCACTGAAGCAAGTCTTATCCCGGAGGGGTGTCTCTAGCACAGAAGTTCTCCCACTGCAGAAACAGCTGATTCTCATGGCCAATTGGCCTGGAGGTCAATCCCTCCCAGTGATACCTACAACAATCAAGACTTAACTACAACAAGACTGTGCACAAAGCCCACGAGGGGGTGCACCAAGAGTGTCTACCTCAGGTAATTGGGGAGGCTGAGCCACTGGGCCCTATAGGACACTTAGCACAGAAAGCCACTCTATCGACACAGCGAAGCATAAAAAATGCCGAGACAAAGAAACAAGTCACAAATGACAGAAATGGAGGAAAGCAAACTACTGGATATAGAGTTCAAAACCATACTTTTAAGGTTATCAAGAGTTTTCTAGAAACCACCAATAAACTTAATGAGACCCTCAAGAAATCTAGTGAGACCCTCGAGGTTGTGATAAAGAACCAACTAGAAATTAAGCATACACTGACTGAAATAAAGAATATTATACAGACTCCCAACAGCAGACCAGAGGAGCGCAAGAATCAAGTCCAAGATTTGAAATACGAAGAAGCAAAAAACACCCGACCGGAAAAGCAAAATGAAAAAAGAATCCAAAAATACAAATATAGTGTAAGGAGCCTCTGGGACAGCTTCAAGCGTACCAACATCCGAATTATAGGGGTGCCAGAAGAAGAGAGAGAGCAAGATATTGAAAACCTATTTGAAGAAATAATGACAGAAAACTTCCCCTACCTGGTCAAAGAAATAGACTTACAAGTCCAGGAAGCACAGAGAACCCCAAACAAAAGGAATCCAAAGAGAACCACACCAAGATACATCATAATTAAAATGCCAAGAGCAAAAGACAAAGAGAGAATCTTAAAAGCAGCAAGAGAAAGAAATTCAGTTACCTATAAGGGATTACCCATACGACTGTCAGCTGATTTCTTAACAGAAACTTTGCAGGCCAGAAGGGAGTGGCAACAAATATTCAAAATGATGAGACAAGGGGGTGCACCAAGAAAGCATAAAAAATGCGGAGACAAAGAAGGAGGAGACAAATGACAGAAATGGAGGAAAGCAAACTGCTGGATATAGAGTTCAAAGCCACACTTTTAAGGTGTCTCAAGAACTGTCTAGAAGCCACCAATAAATTTAGTAAGGCCCTCGAAAAGACTGGTGAGACCGCCGATAAATGTAGTGAGATCCTCAAGAAATCTAGTGAAACCCTTGATGTTGTGATAAAGGACCAACTAGAAACTAAGCATACATTGACTGAAATAAAGAATATTATACAGACTCCCAACAGCAGACCAGAGGATCGCAAGAATCAAGTCAAAGATTTGAAATGCGAAGAAGCAAAAAACACTCAACCGGAAAAGCAAAATGAAAAAAGAATCCAAATATACGAAAATAGTGTAAGGAGCCTCTGGGACAACTTCAAGCGTACTAACATCCGAATTATAGGGGTGCCAGAAGAAGAGAGAGAGCAAGATATTGAAAACCTATTTGAAGAAATAATGACAGAAAACTTCCCCTACCTGGTGAAAGAAATAGACTTACAAGTCCAGGAAGCGGAGAGAACCCCAAACAAGAGGAATCCAAAGAGGACCACACCAAGACACATAATTAAAATGCCAAGAGCAAAAACCAAAGAGAGACTCTTAAAAGCAGCAAGAGAAAGAAAGTTAGTTACATACAAGGGAGTACCCATACGACAGTCAGCTGATTTCTCAACAGAAACTTTGCAGGCCAGAAGGGAGTGGCAAGAAATATTCAAAGTGATGAATGCCAAGAACCTACAACCAAGATTACTTTATCCAGCAAAGCTATCATTCAGAATTGAAGGTCAGATAAAGAGCTTCACAGATAAGAAAAAGCTAAAGGAGTTCATCACCACCAAACCAGTATTATATGAAATGCTGAAAATTATCCTTTAAGAAGAGGAAGAAGAAGAAAAAGGTCAAGATACAAAGTATGAACAACAAATATGCATCTATCAGCAAGTGAATCTAAAAATCAAGGGAATACATAACCTGATGAACAGAATGAACTGGTGATTATAATAGAATCAGGGGCATAGAAAGGGAATGGACTGACTATTCTTGGGGGGGAAAGGGGTGTGGGGGATGCGGGAAGAGACTGGACAAAAATTGCGCACCTATGAATGAGGACAGTGGGTGGGGAGTGAGGGCGGAGGGTGGGGTGGGAACTGGGTGGAGGGGGGTTTGGGGGAAAAAAGAGGAACAAATGTAATAATCTGAACAATAAAGATTTAATTAAAAAAAAAAAAGTGATGAATAACAAGAACCTACAACCAAGATTACTTTATCCAGCAAAGCTATCATTCAGAATTGAAGGCCAGATAAAGAGCTTCACAGATAAGGAAAAGCTAAAGGGGTTCATCACCACTAAACCAGTATTATATGAAATGCTGAAAGGTATCCTTTAAGAAGAGGAAGAAGAAGAAAAAGGTAAAGATACAAATTATGAACAACAAATACACATCTATCAACAAGTGAATCTAAAAATCAAGTGAATAAATAATCTGATGAACAGAATAAACTGGTGATTATAATAGAATCAGGGGCATAGAAAGGGAGTGGACTGACTATTCTTGGGGGGGGGGGAAGGGGTGTGGGGGATGCGGGAAGAGACTGGACAAAAATTGTGCACCTATGAATGAGGACAGTGTGGCGGGGGTGGGGGGGTGGGGGGGGTGAGGGTGGAGGGTGGGAGGGGAACTGGGTGGAGGGGAGCTATGGAGGGAAAAAAGAGGTACAACTGTAATAAAATGAACAATAAAGATTTAATTAAAAAAAAAAAAAAGATGTGCAAGTCCTCAGGAGATAATTCTAAAGTTTATTAATAGACCATAGAGAAGACCTAAATGGAGAAATATACTATATTTAGGGATTGAAAAATTTAATGTTGTGAAGATGTTAATTCTTCTCAAATTGATTTATAGATTTATTGCATCCTCAATCAAAATCCTAGCATGGTCCCCCCCCCCCCCTCATATTAATGAGCAGCGTCATGCTATTAGGTATGAATGAAATAGAATTTTAAAAATATACATATTTAAAATAAATAAAATAATAGAAATAATATTGGGGGAATGGTATATGAAAAAAATTTTGATTCCTACTTCACACTATACAGAGAAATCAATTCTAAGTGGACTGAAAGTCGAAGTGTGGAAGGCTACAAAAGAAATATTTTAGAAGACATAAAGCTAAATATGCTCATGACTTCAGGATAGGGATTTTCTTTACAAGGCACAGAAAGCACTAAGCATAAAAAAAAGAGTCATATCATTAAAATTAAGAACTTGTTTTCACCAAAAGGCACCATAGCCTTGGTGGGTGTGGCTCTGTGGTCGAAGATTCAATTCCTGGTCAAGGGCATGTACCTGGGTTGCAGGTTAGATCCTGGGCCCTGATAGGGTTCATGCATGAGGCAATCAATCCATGTGTCTCACATCGATGTCTTTCTCTCTCTCTCTCTTTCTCTCTTTCTCTCTCTCTCTCTCTCTCTCTCTCTCTCTCTCTCTCTCTCTCTCTCTCTCTCTCTCTCTCTCTCTCTCTCCCCCCTTTCTCTTTCTTTCCCCTTCTTCGGTCTCTCCCTCCCACTTTCTCTAAAAAAAAAGTCAGTAGAAAAAATGGGTGAGGATTAACAAGAACAAAAAAGGCACCATAAAGACAGCGGAAAAGACCACCCACAGGGTAGGAGGTAATATCTGCCATTCATTAAATCCACAAGAAACTCCTAGAAATCAGCAAGAAAAAAGGGAGAAGCCCCAACAAGAATATACTTGAATAGGCATCTTATGAAAAAATCCAAATGGAAAAAAATAAATGCTCAACCTCATTAGTAATCTAAGAAATGCAAATTAAAACCACATGAAATACTATTCTCCTTACCTCCCTTTCCTATCTCCTTACCTCCCCATGACAAAGATAAAAATGACAATTCCAAGTATAAGTGAGCAAGTGAGGCTGAAGCCTCTTTTATCTATACTAGAGGCCCGGTGCACGAAATTCGTGCACAGGTAGGGTCCCTAGGCCTGGCCAGAGATCAGGGCCCATCAGGTTCTCTGCCTCCCAGCTTCCCCACCTCCTCCTTCCCTCGCTCCCTCAGCACCCCGCTGCTGCCGCTGGTCACCCGCCATGTTCTGCCCCGCCCCCTGGTGTTCAGCATACGTCATAGCAAGCAATCAAACTCCCAGTCTCTTGGTCGAACTCCCGAGGGGACACTTTGCATATTAGCCTTTTATTATATAGGATGACTGACGGGAGATAAATTGGTGTTATCTGAATAAGTTGAAGATAAACATACCCTGCAGCACAGTAATCAACTTTTTGTTGTTGTTGCTGTTAATCCTCTCCCGATGATTTTTTTTTTTTTTTGGGGGGGGGGAGAGTGAGAGAAAAACAGAGAGAAATATCAATGTGAGAGAAACATATCAATTGCTTGCCTCTTGCATGAACCCTGGCCAGGGCCCAAGTAAGGGAGAAGCCTGCAACCAAGGTACGGGCCCTTGACTGGAATCGAACCTGGGACCCTTTGGTCCCTGGGCCAACACTCTATCCACTGAGCCAAACCAGCTAGGGCCCCTCCAACTTTCTTATACAAGAGAACCACTTACACATGTTCATCAGGATTTATGTTTAGAATCTTTCCAGAAAAAAACACACACAAAGGAAATGCTCCAAGAAGCACATTCTTAATTCCCAGAAAAGGAGAAACAACTCAAATATCCACCAATAATAGAACAGAAAAATGAACTGTGGGATATTAATATAATGGAATTCATAGCAATAAAAACTAAAAGAACTATCATTACAGGTAAAAACATGGAAAAATCTCACAGACTGTTGTGTTAAAAAAGCAAACCATGAAATAATACATACAGTATTATTCCATTTATATAAAGTTCAAAACAGGTGAAATTCAATTATGTCATTCTTAATACATGTGTAGGTAGTATAGCTGTTAAAAATCTTAAGTAATGTGATTATTAACACAAACCCCAAAACAGAAAAGTGGTGATGCGGAGGGAGGGAAGAGGATGTTTAGAAGAAATGATCATAGGGAAACCCAAGGGCCTCTGGGTGATGACAACATTCTATTTATTAAACTAGGTGATGGGTTGAACTATTGATCTTTATAATTTAATATACATTTAAAGTAGGTTCCTTTTATTAAAAAATAAAAATTTAATATACATTTAAAATATGTTCCTTAAAATAGTTAAGGTTTATTAAAACCACATATCAAAAGACTCCAATGACTTAGAAAGAAAGCTATTCCAATTATTTACATTTTCACATTAGATCTTTACATTTCTTAGATAACATTTTAATATTTCCCTTGAAAGAGAAACATAGAATAATGCAGCTGGGAGAGGCACCGTGCCTACATCTCACAGACTGTTCTCATTTGGTCTAATGTACTTTAATTATCCACTTAGAAATCTTGGGTGAATCATTTTATTTAGGTTCTGAGCTGAATGCCCTCAGGCCACAAAAGAGTGAAGTACTGAGCCTGAACTCTTCTCCCCGGGGTGGGCCTTTGGTAGCAGCAGGCTGCCCTCATCCCAGTGATCCCAGCCCCACCCATCCTGCAAGAAAAAAAATGATGAAAGATAGAAATCTGCCTCTCCCTCTCTTAGAGGTATGTACAAGGATCTTGAATCTGGCCCTATAGCCTGGGGCAAGTTACTTAATCCGTCTGTTCTTCTGCATGTTAACCTGTAAAATGCGGCTATAAATAGTACCCACCTCAGAAGGGGATTAGGTTAATAATGACAAAAAACCTGGAGAAGTGCTTGGCACAAAAGAAGTACTCAAACAGAATTCAGTGGTAGCTGTTATCATTTCCAGACAAAATCCTTATGTCAAATCTACTTGAAGTCTCCACTTGGATCTAACTTTCCGTGTCCAAAACTGCGTTCCTGTGATCCCCTCCACACCAGCTCCTTCATCCTTTCAGGTTCTCAAGACTGAAACCTTGCAGTCATCCCTAAGTCTTCTCACATTCGGTCCATCACAACTTGCACTAGTCCCACCTCCAGAACATGTCTGAAATCCTATCCCTGCCCACCATCTCCCAGCTACCAGCCTGGTGCCAGCCACCATCCTCTCCTGCCTGGCTCATTGCAGATACCTCGCACCTCTTCTTTCTGCTTCTTCACTTGTCCTAGCCACATCTTTCTTTTCTTCTTTCTGTAAAATATTGATTTTACAGAAAGGAAGGGAGAAGGATAGAGAGTTAGAAACATCGATCAGCTGCCTCCTGCATGCCCCCTCCTGGGGATCGAGTCCACAACCAAGGTACATGCCCTTGACCAGAATGGAACCCAGAACCCTTCATTCTTTGGGCTGACACTCTATCCACTGAGCAAAACCAGTTAGGGCCTCAGCCACAGTCTTAATAGGATTATCTGTTCAAACTTAAGTCAAATTTTACCCACACCTGTGCTCCGAACCCTCCACTAGTTCCCCATCTCACCCACAGTAAACGTGCAAGTCCTCACCGTGCCTTCTGAGGAGCTGCATGGTCTGAGTCCCAGGACTCTCTGCCTGTCTCCTTCTCTTCACACACCACCGCCCCCCCCCCCGCCCCGCACCCCCGGTTCCCTCCACTGCAGTCACACCCCAGGAACACGGTGTCCCTCAGAGACTGGTCACTTGTAGTTAGTTCCTTCCTCACTTGCAGTTTCTTCCGCCTGGAAGCCTCCTTCCCCAATTTCTGCAAGGTTGCTCCTTCACTTCTCTAAAGCCTTCACTCAAAAGTTGCAGCACAGAGAGAGACACTCCCTGGCCTTCTGTAAGATTTCACACTGTCCCTCACGCAGCCCCTTTTGGGCCTCATTTGTTTCTCCTTCCCACTTCCCACATTACCTAACACACTTACATTGTCTACTTCTTTGCGGTGTTTCTGGAATGGCTCCCCCAACCGAATGCAATGCTCCACGAGGCAGGAAAAGTCCTCTTATCCCCAGTGACTTGAACAGTGACTGGCTCACAGTGGGGGCTCAAGGCACCATTGGTTGAATGAATAATAAATGTACAAGTTGCCAGCTTCACCAACACAGCAAATACATTATTTCTCTTTCTCTTTATCCTTTGGGATCCTGGGTAGATGAACATTTTTAATACTTACATGCATTTTGATGTCATGTCCTTTATTTACACTTTGATGTCTACTCACTAGAGCTATATGATATTTCCAACGCTATAAACATGCCTATCCATGAGTCCAAAACAGATCAAATCGTGGTCTTTCTGTGTGACTCCCCTGCGATTTCACAGCTGGCAACGAGGAGCGGCTGTCCCAGGACTGGCTCGGAGGGACTCCTCTCACCCCACAAGGCTTCATTGGTAACAGATTGCCCAACCATTCGGCAGCCTCAGCTTGGAGAGAGCAGGGACTGTGGCCAACTTTCTCATAATTGCTTTCCCAGCACCTAAATTTTATTGCATGAATGAGCGAGTTAATGAATGCGTGCTTGCCTAGTGTACTGTGTTGTGTCCCACACAGGGGGTCAGACAGCCACAAGGCCCACCTGGGTGAGCTAGCACAGTCTCTGGAAAAGGATAATATTGACATTCTAGTGAAATATTTCAAGGTCCCTTTTAGGTAGTTGTAAAAAGCCATCATTGAGAGACCCCCTTTCCCCCATGACATGATGGTACCTTCAAATCCAACAAAAATATAATGGATAATTTTAAGTGTGTTTTTTAAGGCAGCCCCCAGGAAAAGTATACGTGTATTTGTACACATATGGGGTGGGGCAAAAGTAGGTTCACAGTTGTGAGTTTGAGGAATAGTTTATTCTTCTATTATTATTTATAAATTATTGTATTATTTTCCATACAAACAACTGTAAACCTGCTTTGCCCCACTCTGTATATATGTACATATGTGTGTACACGTATGTGTATGTTACTTTATGTGTATGCTATGAGTCTGTGTACATGCATGTGGCATGTTTATATGTATGTATGTATGTATGTATATTCATTGTGTGTAAAACAATGGGAAATCAAATAATAGTCAGCTAATAAGAAAAGGGCATGATGAGGAAGAGACTGGCCTAGTTCAAAAAATTTTCACTTTATTGAGGAAGCTGTCCTTCAACCTAACAGCCCATTGCCCCCATAAACAGAAGGCACTTAGTCATTCCATAGCAGGTTTCATATAGTACATCTTTCACTTTTCATTCATTAATTCAACAAATGCTAAGTGAGCACCGACTAAGTTCCATGCACCATAATCTGGGACAGAGTGTGAATGAAGTAGACAAAGTCCCTTCCCTCTACTGGGGAAGAGAGACAATAACCAAAGAAACAAATATATAACCTAATTTTGGGTAGAGACACGGGGTGTACACATTTAAAGCGGGAAAAGCTGGGGGGGAAACGCTTGAGCAGAGCTCTGAGTGAAAATGTGGATGAGCTCTAAGGGATGCAGGGAACAGCAAGAACAGAAAAGAGCTTGCTGGAAACAGCAAGAGGGGTGGCGATTAGAGCAGTGTGGAGCCCAGTGGAGAGGGCCCTGAGGAAGAAGGGCTCTGTTAAAACTCATTCCTGAGGACATCCCTGTCTGAGATGGATTCCAGAAAGGTCACGAATTACATTAAAAAGTGGAGAAGAACAATTCAAGGTATTAAAGGAAAAGAAGACCTTCTCTGTTGAGGAGGGATATACATATGCATGCCAAATGCAGTGGGCCACAGCTACAGTCACCAAGGTCTGGGATCTTATTCCACCCCCACCCACCACTCACCCCCAGGGGCAGAATGAAAAACATAATAGAATTTACCCGCTGGGCTGGGCTAGACTTCCCCGGGATTAAGTCTCTCAGCTGTCCCCCTGCCTCCCTCTTGAACGGCTGACATCATCCCTGGTCCTCCCCAAACAAGTGGCTCTTTCTCTGGTCCCAGATAATGAGCTTCTCCAGACACAATGGGAAGGCCTTTAGCCCAAGTCTTTGGGGCAAACATTTGAAGAACAAGGGAATACAAGTATATGGCTTGGGCTGAGGGACAAATGTTCCGGAAATAAAAGGTTGTGTTTTTTTTTTATGTTTGTAACTATGCATATCCTGCAGGATCTGCATAATGGGTCCAATTCAGCCTTGGCCTTGCTACCAAATGGCCATGTCCGCAGAGGAAGGTCAGTGCAAAGCGTGACAAGTGAACAGGAAGCCTCATGCTGATAATAACTCCTTAATTTTTTAAAATTTTGAGGATGAACTTTGCTCTTCCAGTCAATTTGTCTGCATGCATTTGCAAACATAGTCTAAGCACACGTGCGTGTGCGTGCGCGTGCACATACACACACACACACACACACACACACACACACACACACACTTGCATAATGCTTAAAATCAGTCTTTGCTCTGAAAGAATCTTTGTAAAGAATGGCCACTACAGTCTTCCTGGTGTGCAGTGGAATTTTAAAGCCAGAGAAGGCAAAATACTAAGCTAGGAAAACTTTTTGCAACTAGGAAAACTCAGACACACTATAGCTAAAGGCCCCAGTGTGAATAAAACACTACCTGAGTTGAAGTTCATTTCAAAATATTTTTTAGATAATAATATAAAGATCCCATTTTTACTTGAACAGATTCACCAGAAGCTCATTTTTCAAAACACTTTCCTTCTGCTCAGGGTTTAACATAATAGCTATGAATTTAGTTCAAGATTCAGCAAATGAGTTTTCAGTTACATTTCTCTATATTTTTCACCATGTAATGCAGATAGATCATATGGCATCTTCACATTGGAGATGTGAACAGTATTCTTGTGGCTGTTTTAAGTCTTAAGTATCAGACATTTAAAACTCTAATAAAAATCTTTCTAAAGATAATATTTATCAACATAGTCTGAGCCAAAGTGGTCTTCTTAAGCCAAAGAGATATGAATCCCAAAGTTGGCCTACACCAAATGTCAGGGAATGGAGGAAACAATTTTTACAAATGATTCAAGATGCATGATTTTATGTGCCCTCTCACCCTAGTATCCTCAGGTCCAAGGAGTTGATGCCAGTCGTCTTTCCTATACATATGGTTACAGAAGGGCTTTGCCACTCAACTGCTTTTATTAATGTTTTTTTTCTAAGGGAGATCTGTATCTTTTTCCCCAGACCAACCACAATGGCACTTAATTCACTGCAAATCCTGCCCTAGTTGAAATCCAAAAAAACTTGTTCCCTTGATGGATGTAAGCATTTCTGGAGTTGTTTTCCCCACCAGCTGTGGTTCCAGGTTATACAATTGACCTTGGTATGCTTCAGTGAACAATAAACTAAGTAGCCAGGTCACCAGGGTGAGGACTAGCACCTCCCTGGCTTCCCTAAGCTACCAGCTCAGCTTCTGGTATTTAAATGCCACAAAAATAAGAGATTTACCACTAATGACAGTCTCTTTGTCCCTAACTCCACCATGCCTACAGCCTCCTTGCATTTTAATTAGGGCCAAGAGTACATTCCCATTCCAGGCTGAAATCCAATCCTCCCCAGCCTTTATTCTTAGGTGGCACAGCTTAAAGGATAAATTCTTTGTGTGTGTGTGTGTGTGTGTGTGTGTGTGTGTGTGCGCGCGCTTCATCTGCCCGAAAAATTGGAAAGAGTGAAGGCATGGGAACTGGGGGAAGAAGAGGAGCATCCCAGAAAAACATTTCTTCACCTGCTACTGTGTGTGTGTGTTTTCTTTCTTTCCTAACTTCTCTTTGCAAGCCAGATGTTAAGGCTTGGCACAGCTGGCTAAGTAAGTCTCCACTGTCTGCTTCTGGAAATCCAGACTAGGAACAGCCCTAATTGGTCCCATTTATTCTCTTTTTTTGGTCCTCCCATCTATTTCTCTTAGGCCAAGATCATAATCTTCTCATATAAGGATATTCATAGAGAAGCTGCAAGGGACAGATCCAAGACATACATTTTCCCTTTCTCCTGACACAGAGACCTCTGTCTTATCAGAAGTGCTGGGCATTTAATACAGGCAAATGGGACACGAGGAATGAAATGGAAAGAAATTGCAACTATCTTATAGGAAAGAGTCTGTTTGTTCTATTGATACTTAGGTGACTGGGAAAATGGCTGAAGCCAAAACTCAGTTCCCATGGAGCCCTTTTTTCTGGCTGAACTTCACTACCTGCTATGTATGGAGACACACCTACATATTCCACCATTCTCCATAGATTCAATTTCTGCATGTTTAAATACAACAGGTCAAATATCTTGCTTACTCAATTCCAATTCATTCATGTGTTATCCATACCAACATAATTTTTACTTGATATACTGAAGCTTAGCCATTATAGATCCAGGATCTGATTGATGGAAATTCATAAGCTAAGAGAAGCATTTTTAGGATGGGTAAATGGGAAACTGATAGTTCGTTTCTATATTGTCAGATTAGACTAAAAAACACCAGACAGTCACTCATTCTATATAAGCTGCCCACCCCCTCCCCACCCCCCGCCCTAGTTTTTTCAGGTGGGCGCTATTGATTTGGGGAAAAACTGAGTAAGAGTTCTGGGGGAGAACTAAAAGCAAATGAAGGGAGACCTACAAAACATGTCTTATTACAACTAGTGCTGGGATTAGGATGAGATGTGTGTGGCAGTCATGTAAGTATTGGGGGATCTGTTTTTAAAATATTAATATTTTATTCAAGGACTTTTTTGCATTATCTATACTAATAAAAGAGTAATATGCTAGTTAAACGGGGTTAACTGGACATCTTCCGGACGTCCAGCTTCCTTCCAGACAAAGCTACGGTGGCAGGGGCTGAGGCAGAGGCAGTTAGGGGCGATCAGGCCAGCAGGGGAGCAAGCCATTAGGGGCAATCAGGCAGGCAGGGGAAGGCAGGCCTAAACTGGCAGTCAGACATCCTCCAACGGGTCCCAGATTAGAAAGGGTGCAGGCCGGGCTGAGGGACACCTCTCTCCCCCGCTCCAGTGCACAAAAACCAGGGCCTCTAGTTTTAATTATAAACATTTAAAGACAATTTTAACTTTTTAAATTTATTTCTTTAATTGAAAAATTTTAAAACCCAATTATTTTTGTAGGTAACCATTTTTCTCACCAACATTTAATATTTTCTTTAAGACAACCATTATACTTTGATATGGAGAAGAAGTATTTTATGCATATTTCCCAACCTGTCACAGGTAATATTAAAGAGATATACTTAAGAATCATCATTTAATAAAATTAAGAATTTGTACTACTTCATCAAGGATATTAAGTGAGATTGACTTTTTAAAGTAAGTACACAGTGCCAGAAGTTTCCCTCACCATTAATTTTGTACCATCAATGCCAATACCAATACAGTGAAAAAGGTAAATAACATCTTAGAGTTATTATAAAAATCACTCTGACTCCACTCTGATTCCTGAAAGGGTCTTCGGAATCCTTCTGGATCTATAGACTACACTTTGAGAACTGCTGCCTTAAAGGATAAGGTTTTTATTTTGTTTTGTTTTTTTAATCCTCACCTGAGGATATGCTTTTTTAAATTTATTTTAGAGAAAGAGGAAGGAAGAGAGAGATAGAGACAGAAACATCAATCAGTTGCCTCCTGTACTCGCCCTGACCAGGGATTGAACCCACAACCAGGTATGTGCCCTGACTGGGAATCGAACTCACAACATTTTTGATGCATGAAACACACTTGAACCAGTTGAGCACCCAGCCAGGGCCATAAGCTTTCAACACTATCCATAACGTCATCCGTTACAGGCTGGGATCCTCAGTCAAATGGGGGCAACATAGTTATGGTTATCCCCAGTTAGTTTGCAAAAATAAGTGGTGAAGAATGGAAGCAAATGGACTCATCTGTCATATAAATAGTTCTGAGCCATATTTAAGGCTAAAGACCAGGTATGAATGAACAAGATGTGAAAGAATCTGAATGCCATGAATGTAATCAACGACCATTTTAGGGCAAACGAGTGGAGAAATACCACCCCATCCCTCCCTCACCCCCTAGCCTCCCAGGAATGAGGGAGCGGAGGAAACTACAGCTGGGCAGGCAGATCCACGGAACATACCACTGAACATGCCTAGGCTGTTCTGAGATCCTGGGGCCTGCCTGCCTGGCGTCGGAAGCTTTCTTCTGACACTTCCCAGAAAAGCCTTGGGCAACTTCCAAAACCACTGTCTCATCAGTCTCCTCGTGTGTAATATGAATATAATGTTAATACCTTCCTCACATGATTGTGGTGAGGAGTACAAAGCATTGAGTGTAGTGCCTGGGAGAGTAAGCACTCAGTACGCGTTATCTTACTAAAAATAAGAAACATACTGTGTATTGATTCACTGCCCAGCACTCAGTAACTTTCGCCACATATATAAGTGCTTCATCAGCCCATTGTCTCGCCAGTGTCAGGTGTTAGAAAAGGTTACTGCCTCCCTCCAGCTATACCGGGAAGCCTGTCTGGACCTGTCACTTCATCCTTGCTGCTCTTAGGGCAGAGGCTTTCTCACCAACAAGAGAAATCTGACGCTTAAATAGGAAAACGCATACAGTAATGGGCAAATCGGTAAGTAAAAGTGGAAGTGTTTATTATATGGCAGAATTACACTTCATCTTTTCCTAAAATTGTTTTTACTGGTGTTAAAGGCATGTCTGAAAAACAAAGGAGTTTTTAAAAAACTGAAATGAGCAAAACATTTAACTTATCAACAGAAAAAATTATCAGCCTTGCTTTTTTGCTCTTCTCTGTGGCAGACAAAATAATGCCCCCCACAAATGATGTCCACACCTATTACCCGGAACCTGTGAGTAGGGCACCTTATACAGCAAAAGGAACTTTGAGATGGGGAAATTATCCAGGATGATTCTGGGGGGCCCAAGGTAATCACAAGGGCCTTTCAAATGCAGGGGGAGGCAGGAGTCAATTAGAGAGATGTGCACAGAACAAAGGCACAGAGAGATGCAGCACTGCTAGCTCCTGAGATGGAGCCTGGGGCACATGTCAAGGAATGTGACCCGCTGCTGGAAGCTGGAAAGTGCAAGGAAACCCATTCTGCCTGAGAGCCTCCTGAAAGGAATGCTGGCCTGACAACACCTGGATTTTAGCCGAGTGGCATCCAGGTTGGTCCTCTGAGCTACAGAACTGTAAAATAATAACACTGTGCTGTTTAAGCCACTAGGTTGGTGGTAATTTGTTACAGTTGTAAATAGAAAATGAACACAGCCCCCCACGGTTATCCAGTTACCCTTGCAACCAGGTTACTAGGTGAGGACTAGCAACTCCTCTGGCTTCGCCAAGCTCTCCAGTGCAGCTTCCGGCCATTGAAATCCCACAATATCAGGTACTTAGCACTAAAGACAGTGCCCCCTTGAAGATTTGGATTCAAGAGGTTTGGGACACAAAAATATCCACATTTAACTGGTGATTCTATTAGAGATGGTTGGTGGTTCACACTCAGAGACATTCATTTCTATGCGTAAGGAGTTGACAATTTAGGTACAGCGTAAATGCAATTCTAATCCCTAATAGATAAAGAAATATGCATACCTCCCAGACAGGTCAATAGCAAGGGACAAGAGCGAAAGGCTGAAAATGGCCCAGAACACAGAAATCCTTCCATATGCTGGTGATAACAAAAACAGTTTGCAGACCAGCCAACATGGCTCAGTGGTTGAGCCATTAACCTATGAACCAGGAGATTACGGTTTGATTCCCGGTCGGGGCACATGCCCAGGCTGCGGGCTTGATCCCCAGTGTGGGGCATACGGGAGGCAGCCGATCAATGATTTTCTCTCATCATTGATGTTTCTAAATCTCTCTCACTCTCCCTTCCTCTCTGAAATCAATAAAAATATATTTTTAAAAACAAACACAAAACATGGTTTGTAGAATTAAGCCAGATGAGACCTCTGCCTGCTCTCCCCTCTGTGGCCAGTGCTTCAGGCTTGGGAGCAGGTCAAGGAGACCTGGCAGCCTTCTACACTCTCAAGGAGAAGCATCCCCGAGGAGCACAGACCTGAGCCGGATCCCTTCCTGGCCTCCCACCTGTCCCACCTGTTTCTTTAGGAGGAGGTGGTGAAGTGCTGGTCCAGGGTGTGTCATCTTCAAATTGAACCCAGTTGCTGATGGCCGAGGCCAGGTCAGGTGGGGGCTGCCCAGGGCTTCCAGGAGGAGAGGCCGCTTCAGAGATGAGGCCCATCTTCTCGGAGGAGTCATCCTGCTCCGAGTGGGACAGGTCCTGAGAGCCTCCATCCGCCACGTGGTTCTCCCCGGAGGAGCTCTCGGACTGGTCTGAGGATGATGACCGTCCCGGGAGGTGCCCTTCGGTGGCCCCTGAAACAGACACCAGACAGCACATCACTTCACGTGCAAGGACGGAAAAACAAAGGATAGGCAAGGGGTGATCACAGGACTCACCATTACAGTGAGTGAGGGTAAAGCAGCAGTCATGCCCATCTGCCTCTATGCCAAAGGAGTGTTTTCCTAGCAATGTTTTCAAAACTATAACCTCAGCATGACCAGGCTGAGATTGGGGTAGTCTTGTTCACTGTTCTTATCTCAGCATCTACACCAATTCTTGAGGGTCACAACTAAAAATGCCCACAGAGGCCAAGCAAGAAATATAACTGAGTCGAAGGAGAAAAGCAAAAGGCAATAGGGACTAGTAGAGAGTGTGGCTGACCTGGAGAACTCCTGTCTGGGCTAAAGACACTTCAATTTAAACCTCAAACTCCACACAGTCCTAATTACACACTTGCAGGCTACCAGGTGCAAATCCTGCACCAGTGATAACTAAACACTGCAGAAGCTTTTCCCTCAATTTGTTTCACTTTATTGGTCCTGAAACATTTAACAGCCTTCAAATAATTGTGTTGTTTTTTTTTTAAAGAACTATACTCTGGTTGTGGTGGTAGTTACACACATCTATACATGGAAAATTCATCAACTGTATATAAAAAGTGGTCCATTTTACTGTGTAAAAACTTTTTAAAAATATATTTTTTTTGATTTTAGAGAGGAAGGAAAAGGGAGAGATAGAAACATCCATGATGAGAGAGAATCATTGACTGGCTGCCTCCTGCATTCTCTCCCCCTACCCCCCTGCTCCCACACTAGGGATTGAATCCACAACCAGGGCACATGCCCTGACCAGGAATTAAAACATGGCCTCCTGGTTCATAGGTCGATGGTCAACCACTAAGCAACACCGGCCAGGCAGTGTATAAAAACTTTTTAAAAACTCAAACTAGCAAACAAACTAATAAAGCCTTTAGATTATCATAGTCAAATAAATAAATAAATAAATAAGCCACATATGTAATTTTAGTTCTAGTAGCCACATTAAAAAAAGTAAGAAGAAACTGGCAAAACTACTTTTAATATATATATTTCAACCCAGTATGTTGAAAATTTATAATTCCAACATGTAATTGATATAAAAGTTGTTAATGAAAAATTTAACTTTTACTAGGTCTTTGAAATCCAGTGTGAGTATTTCACACGTTTAGCACAATTCAGTGCCGACTAGCCACACCTCCAGGACTCATAATGAAGGCACACCTCGGAACTCACACTTGCCAAGTGCTGTGAATGAAGCGGGCTGGTTTCGGTTTAGCAGAGGCAGGTTTAGCAGAGGCAGTTACAATAGAACAGAACCAGCTGACATGGCTCTGCAACCATCTCCTGTACCCTACCTTGAACTTCGTGCCTTGGCACCAGTTCCCTAGAAGCCAGGTTGGCCATCTTCATCATGATCATGGGTGACAACTACAGAGCTTTTCCATGAGCCAGGCACATACATTAATTCATTTACTCCTCACAACCACCGTGAGATAAGTACTGTGGTTATCTGTGCTGCACATAGGCTGCCACACAGAGATGTTGAATAAAAAGTCTATCCAAGGGCATGTCACTCATCTGTGATGGAGCCAGGATTTGAGCCCAAGCAATCTGCCTCTACAGCCTGTCACTCTTAACAGCTACACTTTAAAATTTGAGAAAATCCAAGTTGCTGCTGGGAGTAACAACCCAAAGGGCTGAGTATAAAGTACATTGTAAATAGAAAGTTTATGCTACTTGGAAGAAAGCAGCCGATACTTGTGCTGTTTCCAGGCCCTTGTGTGGGAACCCAAGGTTCCTAAGATGCTTCCTCCAGATTCCTAACCAGAAGAACCTGCATCTCAGGAAAGTGACAGACTGGCTCTTTTTTCCATATGAAGATTCCACCCAAAGAATAATCAAGTGAAAGCCATAGCAAGCAGGTGTGGTTCTTTTTAATCCTTTCCCTTAGGAAATGAAAGCACCGCTTACCCTCAGAAGGGACGGGAAAGAGTGGATCCTCATTGAAGGAGACCCACTCTGACTGCTGGGTAGCGATCACATGGTCCAAGGTCGTCATGCTAGGAAGGTGCTGGTCATCTTCACACTGCTGGCCTCAGGCAGACCCCAGAGTCGTGTCTGGGGTAGGGTAAGGGTAAGGTAGCGGGGTGGACTTCGGCCTAGGAGTCTGTTACGGTGATCTTGTAGGTGGCAGCACTCAGAATGTAGACAGATTGTCTTTGGTTAATCTGCCAAGAAGAAATCTGTTTTTAAAAAAATAATAGTTTAAAAGGATACCATCACATTATACCCAATCTACTCAGGTCTAGGGCCTTTTTAATATATATATATATTTGATTTCAGAGCAGAAAGGAGAGGGAGAGAGAGAAAAAAACTCAATGATGAGAGAATCATTCATCTGCTGCCTCCTGCACACTCCACACTGGGGATTGAGCCTGCAACCCGGGCATGTGCCCTGACCAGGAATCGACCCTGACCTCCTGGTTCATAGGATGATGCTTAACCACTGAGCCATGCCAGCCAGGCAGGTCTAGGGCTTTCAACACTACCCAGAAGGAGGTCTGGATGGTGCCCACTGGCCTTACTTTTCTGTGCCCCTGTCTTGCTCCCACTTCTCACAGGGAAATATTTGCCTTTAGCATCAAGATCTCTGCATGTGCCTCTATATCAGACTTGTAAATAATCACACAAATTTAAGCAATTAGATCCCCCAGTTTCCCCAATTATTTTAGTATGGAAACATTCTAACTATAATATAATGCCATCATTGTAAAACAAATATTAATATTGCCCAAAGTACTTTCACATTCTTTTACCAAATGGTGAAGTAAAAGCATGCTCTTTCCTATTAAATCAGTGAGGTTTCTTGCCTTAGGCAGGTAGCTCTTGGCAAGCCTGAGTTAAAACGTTGGCAGAAACCCAACAATCTCCAGATGGTATATCCAAGCATGGTTTACCAATCAAAAAAAAAAAAAAAAAGAAGAAATGGAGTTATTTTGTTCATTTGGAGTAAGGGGGTAGGACATATTTGCTTTAGTGTAAAATGTGCGTTAAACACGTTCTGATTCTAGGCCGATGTGAATTAGTACATAAAAGCCTAGCCTTTACTTTTACTGCAATTACATTCTAAGTATATAGAAGGATACTTTACAGACTTGTAATTTTGTTTGTAGTATTACTGCCCTTACAAAAATTTAACCTTGCTCTTACTTTTATGATGACTTAATAAAATCTGAATTAATGCAAAATTAATGTGTTTCTGCAAAAGAGCTACTATCCACCTCGTACAATATTAGTTCTTACTAACTCACTACTCACAGTATTCATTTTAGTCTAGAAGAGTTGAACTCATAGCCTTCTAAGTGGTTCACAATAAAAAGAAAATTTTATTATAGGTTATTACATGCAGTAAGTAATCTGTGCTGTGGAAAATCAGCATAAAAACATTAACAGCTTTGGGGTTTTTTTTGTAATTAAAACAATTAGTTTTGTTGTATGATGCTTCCTAAAAACAACTAATGTTTGTATAGAATTTATAATTTTCAGAAACGTATTTTCACACCATAATTCATTTGATTCAATAGTCACTTTAGTAGGGTAAGACAGGTATTAATATCATTATTTTATAGATGAAGAAATCTGCATTAAATAAGTGATTTATCCAACAGGTTTTTTTTATTTCCAGGTCCTTGTTTTGTTTCTAAGCTCCTAAGATGTTTTCTCCAGGCTTTTAAGTGAAAGAATTCTTATATCCCAAGACACTGACAAGTTAATTCTCCACCCCACCCCCACCATAAATGTCACCCAAAGAATGATCCAGCAGAGGCCATAACAAGCAGGTGTGTTAGATATGACCCTTGAACCCAGGTCTTTCAATGCCAAAACACTCTAATCTTTGGGTCACAGACACAAAAAAAGGACTAGAGAATATAAAAAAAAACTACCACTCAACTGAAACAATTTACAAACATCAATTACGATGGAACCATGATGAAATGATCTGTGAAACTCCTCATGTGGAAACCCGCTAGGGCACCCAAGCTGCACAGAAAACGCAAGGCCCAGAAATCTCTCTCCCAAGTCGCTCTCCTAAGATCCTTACCAGCCACGGACCAGACATGTGCAAACCGTCTGGAGAATGCAGTGCTGCAAACCAGGTCTCCCAAAGAACCACATAGAGCCCAGCACCCAAGAGCTGATTGCACAGGCTTCTCCCATGAAGCCTTTCTCTGGCCCAGTCAAATGCTCGAGTAACTCAATGTGGAGATGGCTGCAGGCCAAGATAAAACAGTAAAATTGAAGAGTCAGATGCCTCCTCTCCCAACAGCAGCAACATGTAAACCAGGTCCAAGAACAACAAAAGAGCCACAACACATGTCCACATGCTGACACATGCAATGTTACAGCTCAGTGGGGAAAACATCCTGTAGGTCTCGTGATAATGAATTTACTGAGATTTACAGTATGAGACTGTGGGTGGGAAAGGGTTGTGGGGGAAAAAAGAAGGTTATGGGGAAAATACTTGGAAATCTTAGAGCTCGGAGGATTTAAAGACCGATAGTCCAGCTCTCAAGTTTTACAGATGAGAAAACTGAAGCCTAAGGAAATTAGGTGTAGCAATGGAGATTGAAAGCATGGGCCTAGGAGTTAAAATTGTCCGGACTTCAGTCCTCAGGTCACCCTGGGACAGCAAGAATAACAAAACTCAATAATTTTAAGGATTAAGTAAGATAATATACACCAGTACTTAGTACTGGGAATAATTACCCTCTATAACAATGATAATAGCAGAGGACCTCACAGAGAGCCTACTATGTGCCAGGCCCCATTCCAGCCATCACTGCTATTGCTAAATGACTCGCCCAAAGTCACACAGGTCATTAGTGGAAGTCTTGGGACTAGCATACAAATTTCATGAAACCACCCCATTTCTGTCATTAACACATTCTGGTTTTAGTGATTTCCCGTTTCAGTCATTTTTAGAGCAGGTCTCCTAGATCAGCGGTTCTCAAGCTGTGGGTCGCGACCCCTTTGGGGGTCGAATGACCCTTTCACAGGGGTCGCCTAAGACTATCGGAAAACACATACATAATTACATATTGTTTTTGTGATTAATCACTATGCTTTAATTATGTTCAATTTGTAACAATGAAAATACATCCTGCATATCAGATATTTACGTTACAATTCACAACAGTAGCAAAATGACAGTTATGAAGTAGCAACGAAAATAATTTTGTGGTTGGGGGTCACCACAACATGAGGAACTGTATTAAAGGGTCGCGGCATTAGGAAGGTTGAGAACCGCTGTCCTAGATGCTAAGGGGAGTCAAGCACTCAGCCTACTCTTTATAGATATAGGTGCATGCTGGCTGAGGAACCAGAATGAAAGAAGAGCCCCAAGGATCTACCTACCCCATACTCGGGAATCTCAGACCCAGGTATAGGCTGGTTAGATAATGAGAAGTCCCATACCTGGCAGAACAAATCTATTACAGAGAACCCCCCGTCATAACCCCGTGAAATGGATTCCAGGTATTTGCCAAGATACAGCCACATCATCCAATAAGCCATCAGACACCATACCTTGAGGAGTGCTGTGCTAGCAGCTGGCAACCACAGAGGAACCCAATAATTGTGAGGGTAAGTTCACACTGGGATTGGTTTCTCTGCGAAAACCTCACCCCATTTTTAGAACATGAATCACAAAGTGAGGCTTAGGATCATCACCACAAATGAGCAGTGACTCAGTACCAGCAGCAGCATTGACCGAGAGACATGACATATTTCATTGAAGTCTCCAGGTGGCCATTTCGGAGAGAAGCTTATTTCTCAGCATCCCTTACACACTAAAATTTGGGGGTGGAGAAGAAAACCAGTTGGCTCATAGGATTGGGAGTCATAGAAATAGATTTGTTATAGGAATTCATGAGCCCAGTGTGTCCAGAAATGCAACTGGCACCCTTTGAGACAGTGACCTGCATGCAGTCTGCACATTAGCTGGGGAGATGAAGCTACACAGAAGAGCAAACACAAGCAAATCCAGGAAGAACTGCCTATTGGAGGATATACGGGAAATGCTGTTTAGCCACAGAGAGATCTGCAAGGGCTGGAAGCATAAGGCGCTGGGCTGATTTCTTGGACTTGAAGGACATCCCTGGTTCTGGACTTTTGTGAGGGAAGAGTGAGGACATCCTTGGGACAGAGGGTCAGCATAAGTGACGATTACAATTCAGACCTTTGTGGGGCTTGTTTTGGGGCCAATGTGAAGGTCAGTCTGATGAGAGCTGAGCTGTCTACTGAGGAAATGTGGAGACAAAGGATTGGTGGCCTTAACGGCTGAGAAGAAGAGCTCAGTGGGAGATGGGAAGCTACTGAAAGTTCAAGAGTGACTCAAGCTTGGGGAGATTAACTTTCCTCAGACTCTTGATGATGGAAGCTATCGGCCACAACAGGACCTCAGTGTATCCCAAAGGACAGGAGGCAGCATCAGCAGGAGCATATCTTGGGTACTCTGTGCTGGGCCCATTCAGGGCCTGAAGCAGGGGTCCTCACACTACGGCCCGCGGGCCACATGCAAATGCAAATATTGTATTTGTTCCCGTTTTGTTTTTTTCCTTCAAAATAAGATATGTGCAGTGTGCATAGGAATTTGTTCATAGTTTTTTTTTAAACTAAAGTCCAGCCCTCCAACGTTCCGAGGGACAGTGAACTGGCCCCCTGTTTAAAAAGTTTGAGGACCCCTGGCCTGAAGGTTCAAGGACAAGCAGGACAGCATCACAAGCCTCAAGTATCTTACAGTAGATTGCAGGGAGGTACGACAGCAACATAAAACAATCACACAGTAGTCTTTCTAAACTATTGATAGGTTACCCATCAAAACACTAACAGCAAAGAGTAAGGGCTTTAAAAGACTACTGAGGCTCTGGATCGTGCAACTCACTTGGCTGGGCATCATACCATGCAATGAAAGGTTGCCAGTTCGATTCCCAGTCAGGGCACATGCCCAGGCTGCAGGTTCAATCCCTGGTAGGAGGCATGCAGGAGGCAACCATTCAATGTCTTGCTCTCACATCAATGGTTTTCTCCTCCTTTCTCTATCTCTTTTCCTGTTTGTCTGTCTTCAAAATCATTTATTCTTCCTTCTATCATCTTCATTCTCCTGTTAAGCTCATCTTGTAAAGTTTTCTTCTCAGTTATTCAACTTTTCCATTCTAGAATTTTCTTTTGATTCTTTTATAGTTTCTATTTCTCTGTTGAAATGCCTATATATTCACTCATTATGACAATATCTTCCTTTAGTTCTTTTAACATATTGATAATAGCTGCTTTAAATGCTTTGTCTGCCAAATCCAACCTCTGAGAAATTTGGGGATTAGTTTCTGTTGACTTTTTTTTAATATGAGTAATATTTTACGATTTCTGTGCATACCTAATCATAGCTAATGATACCCTGAAGGCTTTCTGCATTTGATCTTTCCCTGAAGAGACCTGGTTTTTACCAGTAGTCAATCTGCCTGCTCACTCTGATCTTTCGTAGGCTTGGTCTTCTACTTTGTTGGATGGATTTATGAAAAGCCCATTTTCAATCCTGAAGACAACACTTTTGGCAAATTTCATATGGTTTCAATCTGTACATGTGCACTCCAGCCCAGCCAAGGATTCCCTGGGCACACCCAGACTCACTTCTGTCCCCCCTTTCCCATGCAACTCTCTCCTTTCTAGTGCCCTGCTCTGCAGATTCCAGATGCTTCAATTGCCCCATGCTCTGATCTCTGTTTCTTTGTTTCAACAGGACTGCTGTGACAGAGTAGACTCCAACATACTACCTCCAACCAGAAAACTCTTCCTTGGAAGAGGGCCAAGATTGTGACCATCAGACTCACCTCATGAGTTTTCCTTCTCTCAGGATCAAAATATTGTGCTTTCTGTTGACCAATACCTGGAAAGAGTTATCTCATACATTATTTCATCCAGGTTTGTGACTCTTTACTGCAGAAGGACTGGTTTGTTGCCAGTTACAGCCAGAATTGGAAGCCCTTCCCTGAAACATTCCTTTCTGAATTATGCTCATTTTTTTTAAAAAAAAAGGTCAGTTTAGATCATCCAAATTAGGGTGATTTTTATACTGATATCCTGGAAATATCAATTAGGAGTTTTATAGAACTTTAATAAATCATATCATCTGAGAAGGAAAGGAGGGCTTCATGTAGCTAGATGGATTAATTCCATCCCTTCAGAACTGGGACAGAGCTTTATTTTGTATTATGCTCTATAATACCACTACATAACTCTTGTTTGGTTAGTGATCCAAAGGGGTTATTTAAATCTGAGAATTTAGCCATCTTTGCCTTATATCTCTTTGCCACATGTATTCAGTTCCTTTAAAATTTTCTGCATCCACTTATTGGGTTGTGAGGCTACTGGCAAACACTGTCCAGCTGTCTGTTTGGGGTTTATGCAGAAACATCTTAAACTAGATCTAAAATTAGATCTCAATGCCAATTCCAAACCCCTAAGTAAGGCCTTAGCTCTTTTCTGATCAAGAACAAGCATCTAAATGTCAAAAGGAAAACTGAAAAAAAAAAGGAAGAATGGGAAAAATGAGAATGCATGGATTCTACGTATTTCTTTAGAGCTTTCTTCAAAACAAGACATTCAACAAACTTACTGAGCATCTACTATGTACTCAGAATTGTGCATGTTACAAGGACACAAAATATCAAGCACGGTTTTATATTCTGAGACCTCTGTCACAGTGGGCTAGAGAAATCATAAAAGTTTAATCAGGAAGTCAAAGTAACCGTGCTACTTGCTTCATAACTTCCCAGAATAAACAGAAGCCAGGAAGGCGCCGATTACCCTATGGCAAAGGCCTTCATCAGATAAAGGGTTTGGAATACTGCTCCTCTTCCTTTTTTTCCCCCCCCTCCTCTTCCTTTTTCTTCCAAATTCTTATCTCCTGTGAACATCAGAGTTCATGTCAATAGAACCCGAGCACAGCTCACTGGAGAACAGATACACACTCTCAATGAGCACACATGTGCACCCACACTCGGACACACAACACACACACACACACACACACACACACACACACACACTTCAATTAACAGGTGCTTTGATATTCCTGAAAGGGAAATACTGAGTGGCCCTGGCTGTTTGCTTTTCCTATATTTTTATAATTTTTATGTTTAAATATTCCTTTCTTTAGAAACAGACTGACCACTCTTTTTCTAGAATGAACACTCCAGCCTCAAGTCAAATATATATGAGAAAGAACTTCAAAAGGAATGTCATATTTTAACTATAATCAATATATACCCATGATTCTCTATAAAGTAACTCTCTCCTATTTCTCTCTTTCAATCACACATACCATCATCCCCTATCCCTAGATGTCTGTTCTTGTATCCCTCTAAAGTCACATTATTTGTGTGTATTTGTATAAATACATATACGTATAAATAAACATATATATATATATATATATATATATATATATATATATATATGTATATATATTTGTTATCCATCCCAAGGTTATAATTTGTAAAATCCTGGTGGCTGTGCTATTCATCAGTTCCATGGCCCCACATTCGGAGTCCAGGATCTAAGTCACACTTGGCTTGAAAAACTGGCTCTCTGATCTTTGGTGCATTCCTGAGGCAGTGACCCAGAAGGATATCCCCAGGTACCTGAACAGTGGTGTGTCATGTTCAGTGAATGACCGTGGTAGGAGGTCAAGCTTTAAAATCTGCAGAACACAACACTTTCCAGTACCTTGAACTCTTAGGAGTCACTGGCTTAGTCCATCTTGGTAAACTCATCTTGGCTGACTTCTTCAGCTCCATATCTGGAATAGGGATACTAACATTGTGCTTGTATAAAGGTAGAGTTGGTGTGGATCATTTCTTTCCATCTATATTTTAGAGTCATGAGTGTATTACTTTGAATGTTCCATCACGAGACTGTCAATTTCCTAGGAGACTACAGAAGGCTATGAGTCCCAATGATGGCCATATTTCCAGGGCATAACCCTAAGACTTTCCAAGAAGCTTAACAAAATGTTATATTTTATTCAAGTGAAGATGCCATAGATTGTAAAATGCATCTAATTTCAGAGATTATAAAGTATTTTAAAATATGTATATACATCCATATAATTCTTAGAATCAATGAAATACATTCTTATTTTTATTCCAAATACTTAACAAAATTATAGTTAGCCTATATTTCCAGTTTGCAAAAAAGGTCATGGATTATCTTTTATAAATATATTTTTTATTGATTTCAGAGAGGAAGGGAGAGAGAGATAGAAACATCAGTGATGAGAGAGAATCATTGATCGGCTGCCTCTGCATGCCCCCCACTGGGGATTGAGCCCACAACCCGAGCATGTGCCCTTGACTGGAATCGAACCCAGGACCATTCAGTCCACAGGCCAACGCTCTATCCACTGGGCCAAACCAGCTAGGGTGTCATGGATTATTTCAATTCATTTTTATAATAGCCCTGAGATAAGTAAAGCAGACATTTATCTCACCTGATATATAAGGGAACTGGCTCAGAGAGGTTGCTTGACCAGTCTAAGGTCACAGCTTAACCATGATAGATTTGGGACAGGATCACAAGTCTCCATTCTATTATGCCACATTCTGCCTTCCAGAAAACAGGTATAACAAATGTGTTAGCTGTAACACCAGCATTCATTTCCTATCATCATCTGGCACCAGAAGATGTATCATCGGTTGAGTCAGTCAGTAATTCCTATTCCTGCTTTCCCAGCCTCCCTTGTACCTCAGGATAGGCACTTGGCCAGGTTTGGGGCAATGAAACATAAACAGAAGTATGATGAGAAAATAAAGTTTTGAGAAATGTTTTTTTGTCTTTGTTTTGTTTCACAGGTATTGCTCATGCATCCCTAATGCTTCTCACTTTCTCTTCCTTCCTATCCTGAATATGGTCATGATGGCTGGAGCTACATTAATCATACTACAGCCAGGAGGAAAGGCTAAGAGAATCAGAGTCACTGGCCTTGATGTCACTGAGCCACTGAACTAATATCAACGATCACGCATCTCTATATTTATTATGTGTGAAAATTTTTTGTTTAAGGTATTAAAATCAAGTTTTCTACAGGCAGGTGAATGCAACTCTAATAAAATAGGAGAGAGAAATTGTGGCAAGCAGAATTCTACAATGACCCCCATGATCTCTACACCCTGGTGTTACTGTTGCCATCATAATGTATGGCAAAAGGAATTTTGCAGATGCAATTAAGGTTACTAATCAATTGACATTAAGATAAGATGACTATCCAGGTGAGCCTAACCTGATCATTGAGCCAATGAAAAGCAACGTTCTCTTTGGCTGGTAGCAGAAGAGAAAATCAGAGAAATTCAAAGTGTGAGAGGAAGGCTCTCCACTACTGAGACGAAGGAGGAGAAAATGGAGGGTAAGGGTAGCCCCCTAGGAGCTGAGAGTGGTAACCAATAGCCAGCAAGAAAAGGGGAACTACAATCCTACAACCACAAGGAACTGAATTCTGCCAACAACAGGCATAAGCTTGGAGGAGATCCTGAGTTCCAGGTGAGGACATCGTGGCCAACCTTTAACTTCAGCCTCGTGATACTCTACGCAGAACACACACCCATGCGGTGCCAGGATAGTAGTTTAAAATGGGAGAATTTACTCTATAACTCAATATCTGGAGGCCTAGACAAAGCCTTCTTTAAATAATTTTTCCTCTATAGATAAGAGACTGAACTTCAATTAAATCAACTATTACCCATAGTACAGAGTAAATAAAAAAAATAATGAAAATAGTAAAAAAAAACCAACAACAACACAATTATATATGTAGCACTTTCGGACATATTTTGTATGGAATTCTCTCTCTGGAAGGTTTAATTTCTTATTCTGCCTTGCTTATTACTTAGGCCACTGCAAAATTAGCTGGCCTTTCCAGAGACCTGGGGCAGGGCTGGAAGGGTGATCATTTTTAGTGCAAAATGTTGAAGAATAATTCTGGGTATCTTTCCTTTGAGCATCAGGAGGCCAACAAAGAGTCAACCAGTCCTCTGGAGATGAATGGTAGTGATGGTTGCACAACAATGTGAATGTATTTAATGCCACTGAACTGTGCACTTAAAAATGGTTAAAATGGTAAGTTTTATATTATATGCATTTTAACTAAATTTTTAAAAATTATTCTCTAAAAAAACTATGCAAGCTGAAGTTATGTAAAGCAATCTTCATAATCAAAGGAAAAAATATGAATGTTCTGTGACCTTTAAAACTTGTTGCCAAAATATTAAAAATTCTTACTGCTGATATTAGGGCTTGAGAAATAGACAAATTTTAAAAATCATACAATGAATATTACTTACTACATTGTAATTTAAAATATTAGAAACATTAAAAATTAAAATAGTTTATTTCTTTCAGAAAGAAGATGACAGTGTCTGGAATCAGGATGGGGCAATAGAGACGGAGAAGAGGAGGTAGCTAAAATATATTTTAGTGGTATGGTCTGCAGGATCTACTGAATGGATGATACCATATGGAGGGAGGGCAAAGGTGGAAGAGCGATGACGGAGTAGACAATACTGCCATTGACTGGGGTAGAGGAAACAAGTCAAAATTTAGGAGTAAAATAAGCGTTTCTTCTTAACTTTTCTTTTTTCTTTCCTTCTTTTCAGCGTTTCTTTTTAAATATGATGCTTTTAAATAAGGATGCTTCTGAGACATCCAAGTGCAATGTCAACTAAGCATCTGGACATGGGAATCTGGCACTCAAGGCTGGAGATGCAAATTGGGAAGTCATCATTCTACAGAATGAATCTGGTCAGCTATGTAGCAAAAAAGGGAATGGCCGATGCTCTCACACAGGCGCCTGGTGCATGTGGAGGCAGCACTCACTATGAGGCTCCATTCAAGTCCTAGAACCCTATTGACTTCAAATGGACCAAAAAGAGAAGAGATGCCTGGTTAGCGAGTGCTGTCACGTTCTGCCCTGCAATCCGAGGCAGAGGTCCTGAACCAACAAGGCCACTCACTTGGAAACAAGAAGAGTTTGAAATGAGAATCTTTGAATTCTAGACTTGAAAAAAAATGTTTGAATATGCTGCTAAAGAACTCAGTATAGGCAGGCGCAAATATCCTAGGTGATAACTGTCCGCAGGAGAGGGGAAGGTACCAGTCATACCACAACAAGGGCGGGAATTTCCTGAAACTACAGGCAATTTTACAACTCTGAATAATTATTAAATGAGATAATGTGGGTGAGAGTGCTCTGTGGACTGCAGAGCATTATTCGAAAAAACAAAGTCTGCACATTGCTGTCAACCAAGCAGCAGAATGTGGAAAGGGATGGGGCCCTCCGAACAGTTGGGTGCTCTGCGGACGCTCCTGGGAATCACTATCTCTGATTGGTCAGGGAGGTAAAGGCTCGAGGAGGGGAAGCAGCTGGAATAGCTCTTGCTTTATTAACGATGATATCCACAGGCCTCCCTCCTTCCCCTCCCTGGGCTCCCAGCACTACGCACGTGGAGGCACACTTTGTCATTCCATAATGAGGCACATCATCTCCTTTGCTTCTCCCATCAACCTTCTGAGGTAGGTGCTATTAGTCACACCACCATTTTAAAGACAACAAAAGCTGAGACCAGAGAGGTTAAGTAACTTGATCCAAGTCAGAGAACTATTAAGTGGTAGTGCTGGGAGTCCAACCAAAACCATTCTGACTTTGGAGACTGTTCTCAAACAATTCGTTGACTCAGTCATTCAATCAACTAACAGAAAAGGGAGGGGACATCAATCTCTCCCACCTCTAAGAGGCCCTGAACTTAAATGACAACGTAGGTTACTATAGAGGATGAACCAGGGGCCGGGTAGAAGAGCCCAGGGAGGCTTCCTGGAGGAGGCTATAGATAAGCTGGGTCTTAGGAAAATGAACAGCACACTGATTCAGAGCACCAAGCTCTGCAGTCAGGCGGCCAAGACCCTCACCATTGTTACCTGTAACTACAGGAATGTCTCCTAAACTCTCCAAACATGAATTTCACCTAATAGTGTCGGAGATTCCTGTGAGGATGAGAAAAATGCTGCATGGAAGACTTTTAGCACAGTGAAGAATAAGTGCTCTGTTAACACTATTACCATTATTACTTCTACTAAAAAAAGAATGAGTAGGAGTTAGCCTGGTAAAAGAAACAAGGCAAGAACTTGCTGATTTCATTCCTGTGGTCATGGCATTCAGGAAGTGAAAGTGGAAGAAAGGGGGAGATCTTAGAAATTTGGGGGTAAAAAGGAAGTAGTTGTGTGAGCTTCAGTCTGAGGCAGCAAAAGGCCTGGCCAGCAGGATGCCAGGCATTAGTTGGTTGGAAAAGCCTTGTGAGAGAAGGTCCTGGAGGCAGGGACACCACACTGGACAGCTTTGGGCGCCCATCTGTAGGGTCATCCATGTGAACAGTGTCTGTGTAGAGTGCACTGCACAGCCAGTGCAGCTGAAGGCAGCAGCGTGCCTGGCTGGGTGCTCTGAGGGTCCCTGGACAGCGGACATCACTGTTACAGGTACCAGCCAAGGGGTCCCACTGCTGATATATCCAAGTCGTCTGGGCTGTTTCAGTAAATGGCGGCAGCAGTGTGACCGGCACTGTGAAACCGTATACAAACCACACAGAAACCATATAGAAACCACATGTAAAGGAGTCCAATGGTGACAAGAGAGCCCGCGGCCATCCAAACTTATCAGTACAGCTGCAGGAACGTGACAACTCATTTTAGAGGCTCCTTCCAATGCTCCCTCTATCAAGAATAACAAGGAAATTAACAGATCTCGAGGCCACATATCTCAAGCTTGGGGGTGGGGGTGGGGGGTAGCTCTAATATAAAATTAGCTCAACGTAGATTTGTCTGGAGAACACAGAGCTTTATTCTCCCAGGCAGATGAGAAAGAGAAAAACAATTTCCCTGTCCTTCCTTCTTTCAAAGAAATAGAACTTTCCTCCTGGGTTGAACTGCCAACTCCCCTTAACTCTTTCCCTGCCACGCCAGTCTTCAGTGCCTCACTCCCAGTAACCCTTACCCACACTCCATCGGCTTGCACCAACACTCCCACAGCACCTGCTGCACAACTCCAGGGGGCGCCACTCACACCGATGGAATGGGGGTGTGCCCCTTTATCTGAATGCTGCTCTTGGAGCTGTGCAACCCAGCAGCCCCGCAACAACACACACCCTCCCACCTCACCACCCGCGCTTAAGAAAAAAGCAGGAAAATGTCAACCGTTCAGGGAAAAACTTGACTGGGAAAGAAGGTGAAAATAAACACCTATCGCCATAAGAATCCTTGAGCCTGTTCTTTCTTCATCAGAATAAAAGAAACAACAGGGATAGGAAACAGCAATTAAGCTGGGGTGATTAGGAGAAGGAGGGCTGGATAGAGGGCAGAGATGGTCCCAATAAACATCCTAAGGACACTAGAAATGTGGACTTAATTGGGCGTGGGGATAAAACATGAGTTTTAATTTGGGAAATGCTGAGATTCAAGGATTGGAGGAAAGAGGGTGGATGTAGTATATGTAGATTTGGGATCTAATTAGAGGTAAAAATGGAGGGGGGTGGGGATATAAAGCCAAGAGAATGAATAGGTTATCAAGAGAGAAAGTGAAAAGATAGATTAAAGAAGATGGCTGACTCTTGGAGCATGCCTACATATGGGAAAGGGGGGAGATGAGAAGAAAAAATAGGGGGTCCCAAAGTGAGAGAGCCAGAAGGAGAAACAGAAAAACCAGAGGCCTCCAGGGTCATGAAAGCAAGAGAGAATTTCAAGGTAGACATTTTGGGGGCTTGGGTGGTCAGTGCTGACCCTTAAGAATGTTAACTGGAGTGTTAGCTCCTTGAGGGATGTCCATGCCCTTCTCAAGGTCAGGGCCAGCTACACAGGAGGAAAGCAACAAGAATTCGTGGAATAGAGTAGAGCAGCTATTAGTACAGCTTTTAACCCTTTGCGGTCGTTTGTCTACTCTCAGCCACCAAAGCTTTTTTACCGTTCCAGTCGTATGTCTGCTCTCAGCCACCACAGCAAGGAACCGTACGAATCTCAACTGTATTCATTCATGTATCAGTTCATAATTTCTCTGAAAGCTCTTAAGTGTCTAAGCGACCTTGTCACGAACCAAAACATTGCCCCGACAAATCGGAGATATCGAAACTCAATATAAACAAACGCGGTCGTTCCACACTCGCCATGCAAAACACCGTGGCGAGTCAGTCGCCTTTTGAGAGTGAAGAAATCGACAAGCTTCGGAGATACTTCGCAGAATTTCAAATAAAGCTTTACAGGTTACGTTTAACTGTAATTAGGCATTCTCCCTTGTTAAGATATTTCAAAATAATACTCCAAAATGGCAAAAAGAAAGTTACCGAAAAGAAGTGTATTGTGAATCTGAAAGTAACGATGAAGAGCTTTATTTTGGCACCTTGAATACTGACTCTGACGTAGAAAGTGATAACACTCGTAGTGATTCTACTAGTAGTGACGTAGTCCCAAAAAGGAATTAATAAATCTTATTTGTCCTTCATAATTGTGCATGTTATGTATCACTGCTCTTTCAATGGAAATTAATTCCGACCAGTACGCACCCATGTCCAAATTTAATACGACTGCAAAGGGTTAAAAGAAGGCAAAAAATGACCAGCATACACAGAGTTAATCCTCATTACAAGCTTCCATGGAGGAAGGACTTTTCTATTCACCTGGCAAATGTTGAAACTCACTTGAGAGGAGGGGCAAGAGGCTATTTCCTGGGATCTTCCTGTCACAAATTCTCAGAATGACCACAGAAAAATCGCAAATCCTTTTGCTTTTGTGTCCACAAATTTATTGGTTTGGAATTGATAGGCACACTTATTTTTTTTTAAATATATTTTATTGATTTTTTTACAGAGAGAAAGGGAGAGAGATAGAGAGTTAGAAACATCGATGAGAGAGAAACATCGATCAGCTGCCTCCTGCACACCTCCCACTGGGGATATGCCCGCAACCCAGGTACATGCCCCTGACCGGAATCGAACCTGGGACCCTTCAGTCCGCAGGCCGACGCTCTATCCACTGAGCCAAACCGGTTTCGGCAATAGGCACACTTATTTGCAAATATATTGAAAATACCCAAAGGAGGAAAAGCAGATTTCACTTGTCTCAAATGCTATGTGGTCTTCACACATTCTCCAACAAAATAAAATACCTAGCAGTAGACACTACTTCCATAAAAGCTTTTTATCATGCATTTATTGAACATCTCCCATTGGTAGGCATGTTCTGGTGAAATTCCAGGACTAGAAAGAGGACCAGACCCAGACCCAGACCCTGCCTTGAGGGAGACAAGCAAATAAACAGACAATCCCAATACAGTGTGACCCCGCTTCCCCAGAGAAACCCCGCAGTGCCACTGGCACAGAGGAGTGACATCTAGCCCAATCCTGGGGTCAGCAAAGGTGATATCTGGGCAGGGGCTTGAAAGGTGAACAGAAATTAGTTTGGGACAGGGAAAAAGGGCATTCTAAGCTGGCAGTATGACATCTATAAGACAAAACAAGACAATACAATAGGGTCAATTAGAGGGTGTCATTTTACTTAGCCGTGTTTAAACAGTTAATATGCAAAACCATTGTTTCTTACCAGAAAGTGTGCACAACAGACTTGCCTGACTTTTTCATCCATCCCCAGACCTGCCCACCACCTAACCCCATTCTTAAACATCAACCATCACAGACCCCAACAGCCCTGGAGTATGTGTTAAAGATAGGGTAGGAACTAGAGCAGGGGTGGGCAAACTTTTTGACTTGAGGGCCACAATGGGTTCTTAAACTGGACCGGAGGGCCGGAACAAAAGCATGGATGGAGTGTTTGTGTGAACTAATATAAATTCAAAGTAAACATCATTACATAAAAGGGTACACTTTTTTTTTTTTTTTTTTTAGTTTTATTCATTTCAAACGGGCCAGATCCGGCCCGCAGGCCGTAGTTTGCCCACGGCTGAACTAGAGGTAAGGGGAAGGTTTATCTAGAGATAAGGTATAAAGGGAAGACCAGGCTAAGAAAGAGGTTCAAGTTCACAGATGGCCTGAGATACAGAGTTCCTCTTAAGAACGGAGGAGGAGGACGAGATGGGGTGATGCGGAGCTAGAAAAAGGGTGTTTGTTTTGTACATGACTGAGAAGTATAGTAGTTTTTTTATAAAGCCCCCAAGCAAAACAGCTGTAACAAAATGTAATATGTTCATACAAAGATTAGGAGATGAATGAAAGCACGTTGTGTTTTCTGAACTATAGGTAATTCAGTTTGACTGAAGCAATGAGCCAGAAGGAGTTTAGGATGGTTAGGAGTCAGGTCAGGCAGGACCTTCTCTGGCTATGCCAAGAAGGTTGAGTTTTGTGTTAAAGACTGAATTAAGGAGATCAATTAAATAATTTTAAGTAAGGAAATAACATGCATTTTATTTTATGTTTTTAAATATATGCTTATTGATTTCAGAGAGGAAGAGAGAGAGAGAGAGAGAGAGAGAGAGAGAGAGAGAGAGAGAGATATGATGATGAGAGAGAATCCCTGACCAGGATTCAAACCATGACCTCCTGGTTCATAGGCTGACACTCAACCACTGAGCCAAGCCAACTGGACAAAAAATAACATGCATTCTAGAAGGACCATTCTGGAAGCAATGAGGAAGGGGACTGGAAGGTGGGAAGACCTGCTACTAAATATAGTGATCAGGCACCACAAGATGAGGGGTAAAGAGGAAGGATTTTTTTAATGAACTATTTAAGATGTAAGACCATCAAGACTGGGGATATAGACTATTTGGGGCTCATCGAGATCGAGGGAGTAGTGATGTGGTGGGTGGATGAAAAAGATCCTTGGAAAACTGGATAGATGTTAAAGCCATTCACCAAGATAAGAACTTCAAGGGGGAGAATGCTTGAGGTGGGGTAGTGATATGATGAGCGTGTTGATGGGCCTGTGAGAAGTGTCTGCGGGCCCTGTTAAACAGATAGATAAAGAGCTCAGAAGAAGAGAGATGAGTGTCGCTAATACAGATTGACAGGTTATTAGTAGACGTGAGTTTGGACTAGAGGGAATGTTTACCATGAGGAGAAAGAAGAACCGAGTGTGAGAGAGTCAACATTAACATGTTGGGCACAGGATAAACAGATGCTCAGAAGTTCAGCAGAAATGCTTCTCTTGTCATCACCATGGAGACCTGGGCCAAACTCAACCTTCCATTGCAGGGAAAATCAACCTGGTTTGCTTAGAACCAGTGGAAGACCAGGTAGAAGAGGTACTAGTGTTCAGTTCAACAGTGAACTGCTCAGGTAATCCAGAGTTACAGGAGTCCTGCCTAGGCTCAAGGACAACTGGGAGAAAGGAGAATAGGAAGCGTTAGAAGTGCAGGGATTGTGCATTTCTGGGTTTCCAGCACTTGGAGAAGTGAAACCTTCTTCATCCTCCTGCAACACGGACTTCTGTGGGTGCCCTAGATGGTTTACACATTTACACAGATACTTCCACTACATACACACGACCTCCATCAGGAAGAGTTCTCCGGTTAGGGCCAAGGCCTAGATGCACAACTCCAAATTGAACACCTCCCCCAGAACTGGTTCTTTGTTTGTTTGTTTGTTAATCCTCACCTGAGGATATATGTCCCTTGATTTTTAGAGAGTGGAAGGGAGAGGGAGAGACACAGAGAGAGAAACATCGATGTGAGAGAGACACATGGATTGGTTGCCTCTGCACGTGCTCCCTGACCAGGGCTGGGGATCGAGCCCGCAACTGAGGTGCGTGCCCTTGACCAGAATCAAACCTGGGACCCTTCCGTCCACAGGCCAATATTCTATCCACTGAGCCAAAATGGCTAGGGCTGGTTCTTTTTAAAAATATATATATTTTTTTTATTGATTTCAGAGAGGGAGAGGGAGAGGGAAAGGGAGAGAGAGAAACATCAATGATCAGAGAGAATCATTGATCAGCTGCCTCCTGCATGCCCCCTACTAGGGGTCAAGCCCGAAACCCAGGCATGTGCCCTAACCTCCTGGTGCATAGGTCGTCGCTCTACCACTGAGCCACATCAGCCGGGTAGAGCTGGTTCTGAATATTATTTTAACATGTATGAATTTCTGGATTCTTTGGGATATAATTTAAGCCAGAGAGCTCTTCTCTGGGAAAATACACATACAGGCCACAGTATTTACAATCATTTTAAGTGCTTCACAGATGCCATTCCCAAAGTCTCTCCGTGAATCCCCTGGGGACCTCTGGACTCCCTGCTGAAAGCTCCCCCCTAGAACAATTTATCTAGCTCCTGTCACTTTCAGACCTTTCAAAACAAAACAGAGCCAACCCAGAGGAGCGGAGCTGAAGGAAGCCAGGCGCTGTGGCTTCTGCTGACCCCGAGCTGATAATTCCTCATTTCCGTTTCCAGAGCTGCAGAGGGTATCTCCTCCCCTTTTCTAAGAATCCCTCCGCCATCCTCTCCCAACAAAACACACACACACACGCACAACCCAAACCACCCAGCAGACACTGCAACACCACCGTGGGCCTCAGGGCTGCAGCTGTGAAGCCGGCCCCTCACAAACAAGAAACATCCTGAGTTCGTGGCTGCCGACTGAAGGCCGGGCACGAGGGTGTCTCCAACTGCCAGAAACAAGGGCCAGGAACAGGGACTTACTGGGTGGGCTTGGCACAGCGTGAGCGTCGAATAAGTATGTGTTGACTGAGGTCTTACTCTGCTTTCGTAGAGCAGGGTCCTTGATTTTTGTTTTGTTTTTTTGTAATATATTTTTATTGATTCCAGAGAGGAAGGGAGAGGGAGAGAGAGAGAGAAACATCAGTGATGAGAGAATCACTGGTCAGCTGTCTCCTGCAGCCCCACACTGGGGATGAAGCCCGAAATCCAGGCATGTGACCTGACCAGGAATCGAATTGTGACCTCCTGGTTCATAGGTCGATGCTCAACTACTGAGCCACACGGGCTGGGCAGGGTCCTGGGTTTTGATGAGTGACAGGCACTGTTGACATTGGGTACTTCTTTATAGATTGTAAATTTAGAGAGCAGATATGTTAGGAAGTGTTACAACTTGTAGGACAAAATAATCCTCTTTTTTTTTTTTAATTTGAGCTACTCAGCACCTTTAAATGGTGACAAGTCACCCATCCCCACACATCTAAGTGTATTTCCTTCTTTTAAATTTATTTTTCTAATAGTATTTGCATATATATTTGAATTACAAAAGGTATACACTCTCACTAAGGAAACTTGGAAAATACAGAAAAGCACAACCACTGGTGTGCTTTTGAAATTATTTGATTTCTAAAAATTCCCTTTGCATGTACCTTTTCAGCTTCCCAGGGACATTGCTATTGCTTAAGGGTGAGGCGTTCCTTTGGAGGGGGCAGGGGGAATAGAAAGGGGGAGGAGGAAAGGAGAGGGGGCGGTGGGGGGGGGGGGAGGCTGTCACCACAGACAAATGGGGCAGGATCCTTTGACCTTGTGACTCCCCAGGCTCTCACCTTGGGGTTGAGGATTAGTTAGTCTATTGTTTTTTCCCCGTTGATGGAAATTTCCCACAGTTTATGCCCCAGTTCTCTTTACTTCCTCAACCTGAAAGACCTGAAAGAAACTCACTGGAAGCTCTTTCTTATTCATTTGTCTGCTTGGGTATATTTCTCATGTTTGCTTTCAGTCCTCACATCACCACCTCCGTCTGGAGACAGCTTCCCAAAAATTCTCGTAGGGATTGAGAAACCAACCACACCGTTACATATATTTGGCCCTGCCACCACTAATAGTCGTGTTTCTTTTGGTAGACCTCTCCCTGACAGTAACTCTTGCAAAACAGAAAAGCCACAAATTCAAAGCACTTAAACCATAAATGCAAACATGGCAGACGTACTAATTAGAGAATTGAGAAAACAGACTTCAGAATTTGAGTGTCCATATTTCTGGATTCTTCTTTAGCTTTGAGAGAGGGATTTAAAAAAAAAAATTCAGAAGCACATTATTTGCTGAGTGAAACCAACTGTCTTAGATACATTTTCCAACCAAGTGTAAAACTTGAATTTAAAGCAGTGGTGGAAGATCAGTTAGTTTATTAGAAAAGAATGAGGCCCCTCTTACCTGGCGCATCCTGGTGTATGTAATATGGGCACATGGTCATTACCAGGGGGTACCCATATTTTTCTGCATTTCAGCTTTCAGGTCTCTGAAAGCTTGTACAACTGTGATTCGTGTCCCAATGGCCACACACAGGGGCCAGACTTGATCTCTGGATGTCGAGTTTCAATTACAGAGGAAGTGTAAGTAGCTGGCGTATGCATGTGGGATTTATTACAGTATCTCCTTGACCTTTGTCCTTTATTTTTAATAAGAAGAAGGAAAACAGTAGCAGTGTGGGCTGAAATAAAATGTGGTTTCCAGTTCAGGGAAAATTCAAAGGGCTCGAGAATGTGTGAGCTGTCACCGCTCCTCCCTTTGCAGACACTGACAAGAGCTGTGGCGACTTCACAGCGATAAGGCAAGAACGGCATCCTATGATGAACACAGCTGCTCTCACCAAGCCCTCAAACCTCTGAAATGGGCATTTGTATTACCAGTTCCCACCTCAAGATAAGGAAACTGAGTCTCAGAGAGTAAGTAGCTTGTCCAAGGTCAGAGAGCTAGGAAGAAGTCAGGTGGTATCGGATCCCGGTCTCTTGAGTGAAGTCTAAACATGAGAGAGGTCAAATGATAGCTAACCAAAGATCAGCACCGACAGCTCCACACTTCATTTTACACCTGCAAAGCGAGAAGAACAACCTAGGGCTGGCTTGACTTTTCCACAGGAGCTGGGCTGCTCTGGTCCAGCCCAGGACTCCTCCGCTTCTCCGTCTACTTTCCTTCCCTCACAGCTGCAGATCATGTCTATGATGAGGGCCACCGCAGGGATGCTTCTAGCCCTATTTCCCACCTAGCTCCCCGGCTGCCCACTGAGCACCTTCGTCATCATCTATCAGGCCTCTCAAAATTAACGCATCCAAACTTGGACCACAACTCTCCCTCCCCCAAAGATGGCTCCACTGGAATCCTTCCCCACCCAAGATGATGGCAGCTCCACCCTCCCAGTAGCCCTGGTCAAAAATATCAAGTCATCCTGGACTTCTTCTTCCTCCTGTTTTCCTCATGTCCATTTTACAAAAAGGCAGGTTTTTAAAAATATGTATATTTTTATTGATTTCAGAGAGGAAGGGAGAGGGAGAGACAGAAACATCAATGATGAGAGAGAATCATTGAGCTGCGGCCTCCCACACACCCCGATACTGGGGATCAAGCCCACAACCCAGGCATGTGCCCTGACCAGGAATAGAATGGTGACCTCCTGATTCATTGGTCGACACTCAACCACTGAACTACACTGGCTGGACACAAAAAGGCAGTTTACAAACGTTTTTGTCATATGATTCTTTAAAATGGCAAATTCCCTCGTATTGTAACAGCTATGTATGGTGCCAGGTGGGTACTTGACTTTGTAACTTACATTAATGTCTAACCACTATGCTCTGCACCTGAAATGAATATAATATTGAATGTCACCTGTAATCTATAATAATAAAAGCATAATATGCAAATCAACCAAACGAGGGAACAGCAGAACGACAGTCCTGATGACCTTCCAGACGATCATGCTATGACACGCACTGGGCCAGGCCAAACAAGGCAGGTGCAATGTGATTGGTGGTGGTGGGGGGAGCACCATCGCCCCACAATCCCCCCACAGAGGAAGGCCAAAGAGGGAGGCCCAGGCCACCCAGCTGCCCGTGCTGTGGCGGGTGTGCAGTGCCTCCCTCTGTGAGGCAATCAATCTGCCCCGCCCCCACCATCAGTTGCCCCACAGAGGGAGGCCCAGGCCACTGGCAGCGATGCTGTGGCAGGTGTGCAGGGCCAGCCAGCGATCACCCGGCAGAGGGAGACCCAAGCCAGCCAAGAGATTGCACCCCACCCCTGTGGCCCACAGAGGGAAGCAACCAGTGGCCGGGGGAGAGGTGGGGGAGGCAGCACCACACAGATGGCAAGCAGCAGCGGGGGCGGGGCCAGCTACTGGCAGCTGGGGGAAGAAAAGCCAGGCCTAGAGACCCTCCCCAAGGGGTCCCGGATTGCGAGAGGGCGCAGGCCAAGCTGAGGGACCCGAGTCTCTAGTTAGTAAATAAAATGGCAACTTCCCCTTGTAGAGTTAGTAAGATTCCATTTGCATGGAAGTCATCGAGAAAATGTTTACTATAGTAACTAGGTGAGCTTTACATGTCATAACACTGTCTACCTACAAGCAATGTTCGCCTACCACTTTATTTTAATGTACTATTTGACAAACACGATGTAACACTTCTCTCCCAGACATTGGTCTCATAGGGCTTTCGAACCCATTTAATTAAATACCTCACGTAATCCTCGAAAGATCCTTATGAAGTAGGTACTATTATTATCCATTTATTTAGGTAAAGAAACTGAGGCACAGGGAGGTTAAATAATGCCCAAGACCACACAATTCCAACCCAGACAGTCTGGCTCCCGAGTCGAGATCTTAACCATTCTGTGTGCTCCATCCATGAGACATACTTCCCCCTTAAGTGAATAAATGAACCTAAGATATGATCTTCCTTTCTTATGGCCAGGACCCACTCCTGCCAGGAGCCTGGCCAAGACTAGATGGACATTCTCTGTCCTCTTCACAGGAAAGGGGCAGCCAGATGACAGGTGATCAAAGCCCCTGGCCCCGTGGGCACTGTGCTGGGACTAGCCAAGCCTCCCAGCCGAGTCTAATATTGACAGTAAATAACTCTGATTCCCTGGAGCTGCCTCCCCACAGCCTGCTTATGGATCGGGAACTGAACACCAACCAGCAGCAGAGCACTTGAGTGCCCGGGCCCCGGGGTGTGCTGGATGGCACATGTGGACGGGCTGCTGCAGAGGGCATGGACCCCACATGCCAATTAGGCTGCTGGTGAGTGACTGAGACATGTGGGGTTTATGCAAACAAATTCCCACTTCCCAACTCACCACCTTTTTAGGTGATACTTTATTAAAAAAAAAAAAAGTCAAGGCAGAAGAGATAGGGCAAGGAAGAGAAGGAAGTGTGCTCCAACAGCCCTGTTGATGGTGTGAACTGACAGCCAAAACAGGACAGTTTTCCCTCCACCAGGACCTCCTGGGTGTGGCCCGAGTGGACAGAGAGCCAGTGAATGCTTTAGAGCACTTTTCCTTCTGTTAGTAGGTACAGGAGTGACTAGGGACACAGAGCTAAGAGGTTAGACGAGAGTTTCAAAGCCCAGGTCTACGACAAACTTTGACAAATTACTTACTAGTAAGTCTAGCCTCTGTCTGTCTCCTCCGTTAAGTGAGATGCTATTGTCCCTGGACTTATGGAGTTGAGGTGGACATTAAGTGAGATAATGTAGTATAGAGGACCTGGAATATAGTAAATCTGGATGAATGATCGCTGTTCATAGTGACTGATAATTTCAATAATAAAATTGTTCACACCCTCAACTGCTCAGTGTTTAAAGTTGAGGGAAATGTGGGGACAAAGAATGATGTAGAAAAAATTAATACTTTATGTTTGACAGTAGCAGGAAAATACACAAGTAAAACTGGATTGTTGATGGCCATGGGTTGACACAATGGACAACATTTAAACAATGTATAATTCAATAAGTTCACCATTTCTGCTTAACCCTGACATTATAACTTTTCCCTTTTCAAAGCTCAACTCAGGAAAGATAGACAAATACAATCCATTTCTAAAGCAGAGAAATAAAATGTTTTCTTTTTTAAATATATATATATATATACTGGAGGCCCGGTGCACAAATTCATGCATCAGTGGGGTCCTTCAGTCTGGCCTGTGGGATCAGGCCAAAAACAGTTCTCCGACATCCCCCAAGGTAACCCAGATTGAGAGAGGGCACAGGCCAGGCTGAGGAACCCCACCAGTGCACGATTGGGGCTGGGGAAGGACGCAGGAAGTTGGCCAGCTGGGGAGGGACCATGGGAGGACTCCAGGGCATGTTCAGCCCATCTCACTCAGTCCCAATAGATCTGCCAGACCCCAGCAGCAAGCTAAGTTACTGGTCGGAGCATCTGCCCCCTGGTGGTCAGTGCACATTACTTACTAGTAATTGAGTGGCCTTAGCATATCATTAGCATATTACGCTTTGATTGGTTGAACAGACTAACGAACGACCTGACACTTAGCATATTAGGCTTTTATTATATAGGATATACTAATATGTATATCCTATATAATAAAGCGGTAATATGCAAATTAACCCTCACGCCCTCACAAGATGGCTGCCTATGACCAGGCTGGCAGGGGGATTAGTGAGGGACGACCAAAAGACTGAACAGCATGCTGTGTGGGGTGACCAGGCCAGCGGAGGGTGCGAGGGGGCATAAGGGGCAATCAGGCTGGCAGGGGGGGCAATTTGGAGTGACCAGATCAGCAGGGGGGCAGTTGGGGGCAATCAGGCCAGCGGGGGGGGCAGTAAGGGGTGACCAGGCTGGCGGGATGGGGCGGGGGGCAGTTAGGAGCGACCAGGCCAGCAGGGAGGGGGCAGTTGGGGGCGATTAGGCTGGCAGGGAAGGCAGTGCAGGGCGAACAGGCCGGCGAGGGGGGGGCAGTTGGGGGTAACCTGGCTGGCAGCAGGGGGCAGTTAGGGGTGATCAGGCAGGCAGGTGAACGATTAGGAGCCAGCAGTCCAGGATTGTGAGAGGGATGTGCGACTGGAGGTTTAGGACATCCCCCAAGGGTCCCAGATTGGAGAGGGTGCAGGCTGGGCTGAGGGGACCCCCCCCCCACCCACCATGCACGAATTTCATGCACCAGGCCTCTAATATAAATAAATATATCTATACTAGAGGCCCGGTGCACAAAAATTTGTGCACTCGGGGGGGAAGGGGAGTCCCTCAGCCCGGCCTGTGCCCTCTCACAGTCGGGGGCCCCTCGATAGATAACGACCTGTTGGCTTAGGCCTGCTCCCGGGTGGCAGAGGGCAGGCCCAATCCCTAGGTGCAGCCCCTGGTCGGGCTCAGAGCAGGGCTGATTGGGGAGTTGGGGCACCGTCCCCTGTCATGCACAGAGCAGGGCGGATTGGGAGGTTGCGATGCCATCCTCAGTCACGCTCAGGGTAGGGCCGATTGGGGGGTTGGGGCACCGCCCCTGTCACACACAGAGCAGGGCAGATCAGGGGATTGGGGCGCCGCACCCTGTCACACACAGAGCCGCAGGGCAATCAGGGGGTTGGAGAGCTCCCCCCTATCAGGCACAGAGCAGGGCTGATCAAGGAGTTGGGGCGCCTTCCCCTGTCACAAACAGAGCAGGGCAGATAGGGAGGTTGTGGCCCCGCCCCCTGTCACACACAGAGCCACAGGGTGATCAGGGGATTTGGGCGCTGCCCCTTGTCACGCTGATCCCGGTGCCGGGAGGCCTAGCAGCTCCACTGATCCTGGTGCTAGGAGGCATATTACCCTTTTACTATATAGGATAGAGGCCTGGTGCACGGGTGGGGGCCGGCTGGTTTGCCCTGAACGGTGTCCTGGATCAGGGTGGGGGTCCCGCTTGGGTGCCTGGCCAGCCTGGGTGAGGGGATGATGGCTGTTTGCAGCTGGTCACACACCCTTCAGGGTGGGGGTCCCCACTGGGGTGCCTGGCCAGTCTGGGTGAGGAGCTGAGCGGTGTTTTCAGGCTGGTGGGTGACTGAAGCTCCCAACTGCTCCTTTTTTTCTTTTGTTTTTTATTCTGGGCCAGCTTTAGCTCTGAGGCTTGGCTCCAGCTCTGAGGCCTCCGCTGCTGAAAGGAGGTATCTGGTTTGTTTGGGTTCTATAATCAAAACACTGTTTCAACTCCAGCTTTGAGGTCCCGGCTGGCTGCAAGCAGGTTTCTGGGGTTTTGTTTAGCTTCTATATTTGTAACAATGTTTCAAAGTGCAAGCTCAGAGGCCAGCAGCGGCAGGCGGGGAACGTTGGAGTCCTCCGTCACTGAAGCAAGCAAGCCTCATGTTCACTTCAAGTTGCCTGGCTGCCGGCCGCCATCTTGGCTGGCAGTTAATTTTCATATCACCCTGATTAGCCGATGGGAAGGGTAGCGGAGGTACGGCTAATTACCATGTTTCTCTTTTATTAGATAGGATATATAATTTCAGAGAAGAAGGGAGAGGGAGAGAGAGATAGAAACATCAATGATGAGAGAAAATCATTGACTGGCTGCCTCCTGCATGCCCCCCACAGGGGATCGAGCCCTCAACCCAGGCATGTGCCCAGACTAGGATCGAACTGTGACCTCCTGGTTCATAGGTCCATGCACAACCACTGAGCCACGGTGACAGGGTGAAATAAAATGTTTTCATCTCACTTTTTTTTTTGTAAGTAATTAGCTATGTAGTGTCTCACTTCCCAGTTCAGGTCAACTGAAAGCTACTGAGAGCCCTTCTATGTTAACTGACATTTGGCATAAAAGGGCTGCCAATGCCATTTCATTCAGATGGTGTGCTTGCACAGACCCACAGCACTAAAATGATACCTTCTTTCAAGGGGAGCCAGGGTTTAGCCTGAAGGGACAGGTGTAATTATATCCCCTGCAAATTAAAAGTAACGAGGACCTTCTGGACTTAGAATGGAAGGCCTCCGTGGGGTCTAATGTAAAGGGAGAAAATCCTAACTAGAATCCAGGGGCTCCAAGTTCTCAGCATCACCCTCCCTATGGAGACCCGCAAAGCCACTTAAGCTGGGCATCACCAAATGTCAGGAGAGGTGGGATACAGAAGTGCCAGAGGCTTCCTGCAAGACTTTAAACCAGGTGCTTGACCTTCCCAGGTCATTTTGCAAGTGGAAGGAGACCTACTGCCTGCCAGTCTGACAGAGTTTATGGTGGGATTAGATTTTATTTACAAAGAGGTCTGACACCATTGGTTCCAAAGTGCACTCCTATTAATAAAAGGAACATGGGAAGGTCGAATTAGAGTCCAGGGTTGCTCATCTGCTAATGAATCACTCAGTGGCTTCATTGGTCAGGAGGTGAGGCAAGCAGGCAGAATATGCCAATTAGATGGTCAGATGGCAGTCACAAAAGAAAGACTTTAAGAAGCTCAGACATGCCCTGGCCGGTGTGCTCGGTAGTTAGAGCATAACCTATGCACCAAAGGATCTCAGGTTTGATGCCCAGTCAGGGAATGTGGGGGAGGGAACCAATCGATGTATCTCCCTCACATATCCCTTTCTCTATCTTATTCTCTCTCTCTCTCTCCCTTCATTTCTCTCTAATAAAAAAAAACACCAACAATTGGCGGGGGGGGGGGGGGGGGGGGGCTCAGACTTCCCTTCTCTCCTCCTTGACTCCTTCCTTCCAGATGTCTCCTCACAGACCTGGGACAAGCCTGTGCTGACCGTCAGAGCCACAGTAAATTTAGGTCCATTCCCCACAACCCTTTGTTCCACCTAAATCTTACTCTTCCCTCCAATCCAGTGTGACTGCACCTCCATGAACCTTGCCAGCCCAGCACAATCTAAGAAAGAGTCCCCATTTCTGAATTCATAACAAAGTGACGTGTCCTTTGATTATTTGCCTACTGTTGGCCACACTGCTATTTAACTGCTACTTATTTGCATAAATATTATGGCCTTTTTCTCTCAGATTAGAGGCTGTATCAGAACACTAAGCATTATACTTCTCTGAATTCCTCACAGCCTTGTCCTCAGAGCCTTGCTCCCAGAAGATGCGCGACGCCCTTTGCATGAAGCCACCTTGCAAAGATTTTCCTGGGCCATTAACAATCTGCAAAGTAGCTTCACACTCCTCATTGCGACTATGTATCACAAAGGACAATGACCATCTCTCACCTGTTAGTGAGGCCACCTGGGAGCACAAGTCCAGGTTAATGTGGGGTCAGCTGGAGCCCCACCCATGCACGAATTCGTGCACCGGGCCTCTAGTAAACATATAGAGAGGATACTATTTATCTGGTGATTTGATATGTACATTTCTTACGTGTCAAATTACCAGATAAATGCTACCCAACAGAAATTGTAACAACTTTTTAATGATTTCAGAGAGAGGAAGGGAGAGGGAGAGAAAGATAGAAACATCATTAATGAGAGAGAATTGTTGATAGGCTGCCCCTGCCAGGAATCTAGCCCACAACCAAGGCATGTACCCTGACCGGGAATCAAACGGTGACCTCCTGGTTCTTAGGTTAACATTCAACCACTGAGCCACACCAGCCGGGCTGTAACATTTTCTAATGAATATGTTCAGCATTTTAAATCCCTCCGGGCTAGTGTAGGTCCTTTCCCTCAAGGGCTCTCACTCCTGTCTAGGGTTTTATTTGCTATATCTTTTGAAACTTCAGACCAAGTTTCCTGGTGATCTGAGATGGAGGGAACCATGGTAGTTCACTGCAGAATTGACCAAGAGAAGGTACCACTAAGGCCCAGCCTGCAGGAGAGGAAAAATCATACAAAATTACCCAGAGGAAAACGAACAGATCTGATCTCAGGCCTCCAGGATGGTGGTGTTGGTTCCAAGCCTCCTCACCCCACTCCGGCGGCACACAGAATCCTAGGGAATTTTCCTGTCTCCAAGAGCACACCTTTAAAGTGTCATTTTCCTGTCAAATCTCAATCAAGAAAAGGGTCTTTTCAAATCTCACTGATTTCATTTTATAGCTTGGGACCACCAAGATATGTCTTATTTTATGGAAATCTAACGTGTAGAATTCCTAGTGTATCCTATCCACACCCCAATGGACCAATTTACATTCATCCCACCTTGAAACAAACATTGTAACCTGCTAGCCAGCACTCAAAATAATGTTGACCCTGAAAGTATTTCATGCATTCATACGGTGTCTGCTGGGCAGGCATTTCGCTAATTATCTGGACCCTGGTAGAGTTCAAACTTTGGCCACATCCAGGATTGAGAAACATACAGTAAGGAGAAAACAAACACTCACTATGTTTTGTTTCTTGTGTCATATTATACACACCAACATATTTTGTCTTTAATGTCCATTCTTGGAATGCTCTCTCATTACAGAAGTGGTGAGTCACAGTTAAGAGAATTGTTGCAACTTGCTCCACCCACTGGTGAAAGCCAAACCAAGGCCAATTTTGGTTTCTCATTGGGGGGAGGGGCTGGAGGAGAGAGGGGGATGTGAGGGGGAGGGTTGGTTACAATTTGCATGATCACATGATACACAGGTTTCATTACAAAGGTGACCTCAAGTGAAGTGAGAAATTTCTTGGTCTGACTTTCTTAAAATGCAGCCAAATAATACACCCAGTGGTGGGCTAACCCAACTCTAGAAATTAATACGGGGACGACAAGAAATGGGATGGGTCAGGATTGGACTACACTGACAGGCTTGAGTGAGAGGTCAGAGCCAGGCAAGAGGGTGTGTGTCTATGACAGAATGGGGAGTTGGGCAGAATGACAAAGGGAGGGGATAAAAGCAGCACTCTCCTCTCCTTGTACTCAAAGTCTATAAAATTGAGCTGTTTCATCTCCTCGAGCTGAGAATTGCATTTGCAATTTAATGTGCACCTAGAGACTATCACTCTTACAGACCCCACTGCTCTGGCTGGAGTCAGCCTTTAGCAAATGTGCCTGTGGAGATTGCTGAGACCTTCCAGACTTTTCCCCTCCCAAAGGCCCTCGGTTCAGGTCTCTCCCTCCACCATGTCTCAATTTACCCTTTTATTCTGTGGTCTTCAAAGTGTGGCCTTTGGACCAGCAGTATCAGCATCACCTGAGCATGCCCAGAAATGTTCACTCCCAGGCCCCTCTCCAGACCTACTGATTCTGGAACTCTGGGGGTGAGGCCCAGGCATCTGCATTTTCTCAAGCCCTCCAGGTGATTCTGATGCATGCTGAAGTTTGAGAACTGCTGCTGTAGATGATCTTATCAAATAACTAGAGGCCCAGTGGACAAAATTCGTGCACTGGTAGGGTCCCTAGCGGCTGCCGGCCAGGTACTCCTTCCCTTACCCCGGCCAGCCTGGCCCCTGGTCAAACTCCCAGACAACTCCCGATGGAGGGGACAATTTGCATACTATGCTTTTATTATATAGGATGACTCTAAGATGAGAGAACATGTGCATTTTAGGAGAGGACTCGTAAACAAGACCAACCACTCAAGTGCCAACTAAATCACTCTCTAATAGTGGAACGTCAAGTCAAGTCAACCATGAGCGAGATTTGAGGCTGCTGTATTAGGTCAGGCTCTCAGCATCTTCTGCTTACACTTGGCCTTAAAATCTGATGTCAAACCCTCAGTGGCTTAAAATCCTCAGTGGCTGCTCCCTGCCCATAGGATACAGTCCGAATCCCTGACACTGACCCAGGCCTTTTGGTCATCTGCCTCTGGGCCACTCCCCCGGCTATGTTGCCTTTTGCACTTCCCTTCCTCCTTGGCCACACCTCACTGCCTGCAGGGGGATTATACTGTCCCAGGCCACTGACTATAGGCTTGGCCATGTGACTTATTTGGCCAATAGCATGAGAGCTAAAGTGAGGTCTGGACGGACTCACAGTGCCCTATGTGTTCGGTCATGTTTTCTTTCTTCCCTTTCCCGTAAGTGAAATCCAGATTGTCCCAGAAAGAAGCTATTTTTTAAGCCTCAGTGGGTCCAAAATGAAGACAGATCAGAAGCGGAACCACAACTGATGTACACTGGACATCCAGCATAAGTGAGAAATGAACCTGGCTGTTTTAAGCCACTGAGATTTGGGGGCCACTATTCAGCCTAAACTATTAGAGTACTTTTGATCTCCTATATCCTCTTGGTCTGGAATGTCTTCACTCCTTGGCTCTACCCTTCTTTCCAATCCCACCTTCCTCCTGCCTGCATAAGAGATTGGCTCAGCATTCTATACTCAGTTCAGGTTTTAGCCCCTCAAATATCTTTTTATTTCCCAGATACAAAAGATCACTCCTACCTTTAGAACCTCCTCTGGATGCTACAGACCTGTAACTGTGTCCCTGGATCTATGTTAGGGCCTTTCCATTCATTAAAACAACTCTTCTTCGAAAGAAAGAAAGAAAGAGAGAGAGAGAGAGAAAGACAAAAGAAATTGAGTCCTCATTTCACAGAATGGGAGACTTTGGGTCAGAAAAGCAAACTTGCCCAGGTTTCCCCCAGCCATCAGCCATAGAGACAGATCTCTCACCAGGTGGAGCTTTGGCTCTGACCTGAGCAATCTTCCCCTGCCCCCCATCCCTCTCTCCCTCCTCCCGCAGCAAGCGTTCAGATCCTCCCACTCTAGTAGAGAGAGTGAAAGTCTAGTCCTTAACAACAACTGAAAGAGCTGTTGAATTCATTTGACACTTGCAAAATCTGCATCTGGAAGTGGGCTTCCTACCCCCTGAGAAGATAATCACTTTCTCTAAGAAGATGCAGTTATTCTTAAGGCTCTTGGGAAAGGCCCAGGAAACCCTAGGACAGTGGTCGGCAAACTCATTAGTCAACAGAGCCAAATATCAACAGTACGATGATTGAAATTTCTTTTGAAAGCAACATTTTTTAAACTTAAACTATATAGGTAGGTACATTGTTATTAACTTAATTAGGGTACTCCTAAGGCTTAGGAAGAGCCACACTCAAGGGGCCAAAGAGCCGCATGTGGCTCGTGAGCCATAGTTTGCCGACCACGGCCCTAGGAGAACTGGGGCATTTTGTCTGTGCCTTTCCCAGGTCTCAAGCTATGGGGGTACTTCGGTGTGGCAAGACAAGAAGATTCCCACTTAGTACATGGCCCTAGGAAGCTTTGCGAAGGAAGGTCCTTTGGGTTTGTCACAGGGTAGGAAGGTAAGTAGCAGAGAGCTCAGAATTCCAAAAGGGTTTGTTACATCCTGTTATTTCAGGTTTTAAAAAGAAAAATGAATGGCGTCAAATGTTTCTCTGACTCTTCAGATTAAAGAAGAAAAGGAAAGTGACACAGTGGCAAAGAACTGAACCAGACCACCCAGGTCAAACATGTGAAAACCGCCTCAAGTGGCAACTGCAATTTAGACTTCCAGGAGCTGCTGGAGTTTTGTTTTGTGGTTAGGCTTTGTTCTCTCTCTCTCTCTCTCTCTCTCTCTCTCTCTCTCTCTCTCTCTCTCTCTCTCCTTGTTTGTTTAAGGAGGAGGACAAAGTATAAGAAACTTCAAATTTCTCCCCCAAAATCAGCCACACTAATAAAAGACAAGCATTCAACAAAGTACTATTCACACAACATTCATACCAATTTTTTCAAGTGTTACAAGGGTTTTCTAAGACACTAGTTGGACTCCATTTAACTCGTACCATTCCAATGGAGTCCCCTCAAGGGATACACTGCCCTTCAATGATGCCATCAGTAACATTAATAGCATGGTTCCCCTTCCAGTGCAGAAAGCTATTTGGAGCTCCAAATGGTCACCGGGCCAGTCTAGACACCTCTGATTTACGCTTTAAAAGACCATCCACTCCGTATAGTAAATAAGAGCCAGCAATAACTGAGTACTTAAGTGCAGTGCCCGATGTTTTTCAGGTGCTGCCTTATGTAATCCTCAGAACAAACGCTATCATGTAGGTGCAGTCATTATTGCCACCTTACAGATTAGGAGAGTGAGGCACAGAGGGCATGACGGACATGAAGAGACAGGCAGGGGCCAGCAGCTGCCCAAACCACAGTTAATGATTCACTGACAGCCCGCAGGCCCTTTTCAGTAAGGGCTGACACACACACATACACACACACACTGTACACTCACTCACTCATAAACACACTCCCATCTTCAACCCTTCATCCCAGCCAGACACACACACTGTACACTCACTCACTCACTCACTAATACACTCCCATCTTCAAATCTCCAGCCCAGCCACACACACACACACATACACACACACTGTACACTCACACAGACACAATGTACACTCACACACACATACACTGTATACTCACTCACTCACTAATACACTCCCAACTTCAAATCTCCAGCCCAGCCACACAAACACACACACACTGTACACTCACACACACTGTACGCGCGCGCGTGCACACACACACACGCACACACACTGTACACTCACACACACTGTACGCGCGCGCACACACACACGCACACGCAGACGCTGTACACTCACTCACTCATAAACACACTCTCATCGTCAACTCTTCATCCAGCCAGAGGCGGGTGTCCGCGTAATTGCTTGGCAACGCTCAGAGGAAACTCCATCCAAACGCGGGGTCCGCGGGTCCAGGAGGCCGCTGGGCGCTGTCCAGCGGGCAGCGCGCCTGAGAGCCCTGGCTGGGGTCCTGCCTCGGGACGCCCCGAAGCTGGGGAGGACCGCCAAAGCCGGATTCCAGGAGGGGGTGCGGCGGGGGGCACCGTCTCCGGAGACACCTGTTGTCGCCTCCCCAGTCGGGACAAGGAAACCGTCCCGGGACCCAGATGTCGGGGAAGACACTCGCTGGCAAACAGTGTCTGAGTGTGAATGCGGGGGTCGCAGGGGTCTTCCTCCCACACCTCCGCCCGCTTCGACCGACTCCCCTCCCCGCCTCCCACTCCTGGACGCTCGCGGCGCGTGGAAATGCCGCGCCTCCCTGGGACCCTGGGACACCTGCCGAGGCGGACGCGGGGCGCTAGGGGCCCGGGAAGCACCGCGGCGCTAGGACCTCGCGGCCGGCCCGCCCCCTGCCCGCTCCACCTGCGGGCCCCCTCGCCCGCACGCTCGCCCTCCCTCCACGGGGCGCGGCGCAATTACCGGTGACGCCGCCCGCAGGGTCCCGAGTGTCGGCGGAAGGTGGCCGCAGCGAGCCGGCCGCGCTGGCCCGGGATCCCCTCCCAGCGCTCGGCTCCCACCGAGCTCGCTCGGATCACAGCGCCGCCGCTGGCTCGCGGTCCTGGCGCCGCTCCCGCCGCTCCTGATTGGCTGCCGCGCGCTCCCGAGCCGCGCTCTGATTGGGCGGCCGAGAGCCGTGGGTGGTGCCCCGCGCCGCCCCGACCTACTCCCAGCGCCCTGGCGCCGGAGCCTGGCATCCCGGCTGCACTCGCAGCCCCATCCAGATGCCGAGCCCCCGGTCCTGCCCTCCGCGCCGCGCGGGTCCTGCCTCTCAGGCGCGGGAGAGGCGAAAAGCGTCTCTGCGAGTAGCCTGGGGCAGTCGGGGGTGGGGGTCGCCATGGAGCCTCTCCCACACCCCGCGCCCATGCTGGGCCGTGGGTATCATTGCTCCTCCGGCTGCACTGCTACCTGGGGGTTTGACTACCTGTTCGTTTTGATACTTTGACTCTAAACAGGGCGTAGGACTCGGCAGAGGCTTGTAAACAGTGGGTACCAAATTGGGCTTGGGGACTCCGGTCGGACTATTACACACGACTTTTATGTGGTCCAATCTGGGGGCGCAAAGCGGCTTCTCCAAGGTCCTGATCACGTTACCAAATGTTTAACAGCGAGAAAGAAAGATGATATCTTCATCTACAAGGAACTTATACCTTGCTGGGGAAATGAGGCTGGGTAATGATGATAACAGTAACAACCACGCTACTGTTTCTATGGCGCATGTTATTTGTGGGCACTTTTCAAAGTGTTTTGCGTATTTTAATTCAGAAATACAGGAAACAGCTGTCCCACGGACGTCCACATGTCCGGGAAAACGTGTGGGCAAGCGATTTCAGTTCTGAGGATGGAGAGATTTTCATCTGGAAGACACACTCGGTCACTCCATACTGCGTGAAGAGGTTCAAATGAGAGTGGAGAGGGATTGTCAGGAATTAAAATTGTTCACACCTGCCCTGGCTGGTTTGGCTCAGTGGAAAGAGCGTCAGCCTGCGGACTGAAGGTCCCGGGTTCGATTCCGGTCAAGGGCATGTACCTTGGTTGCGGGCACATCCCCAGTGGGGGTTGTGCAGGACGCAGCTGATCGATGTTTCTCTCTCATTGGTGTTTCTAGCTCTCTATCCCTCTCCCTTCCTCTGTAAAAAATCATTAAAATATATATTTTTTAAAAAATTGTTCACATCTTCCATTTCTTCTCCCATAGTCTTTATTCCTCCTGGCATTTTCTCCCATCTGCCCCGAACCTTTCTAAAGACTAAAAACAACCATTATCAATCAGGGTGCCACCAGAACTCTGGTCCACCCCTCACAAAAGGATCCCCACTAAACACCTGGGTAGACAATGAGTAGAAATAAATAGCACAGTTCATATTTGACTTTGGTTGCACTAATGTCTTGAAAGCAAGTATGTAACCACTTTTCTATAGGTCTCCCCCCCACCACACACACTCCTTTTAATTTATTGTGGTGCCCTGGCTGGGTAGCTCAGTTGTTTAGAACATTATCCCCATACACCAAGGTTTCGAGTTCCATCTCCCCTCAGGCACATATAAGAATCAACCAATGAATGCATAAATAAGTGGAACAACCTCTCTCTCTCTCTCTCTCTCTCTCTCTCTCTCTCTCTCTCTCTCTCTCCCTCTTTCCCTCTCTCTTTCTCTCTCTCTCAAAAAATGTAAATATACACACATCCTGCATTCTGAGAGTGTGGAAACCGTCATTGAAGGACACATTAGTTAAATCCTAAAGAGTAGAAGCTAAAAGTATGAAAGTGTGGAGGAACAGAAGAACCTATGAAAAACATTTAAAAGTTGCCTTGCCCCCTCCCCCCCATGCTCTCATCTTCAGCAACCCAGAGGGGATTTACTCCTTAGATTTGCATTGTCCCATGAAAGAGTCTGTGGTGATGGAAATACTCTTTAATTGAGCTATTCAATATGGAAGCCCCCAGGCCCATGTGGCTATTAGCCACACCAATGCGATTAGTGAAGAACTGAATTTTAAATTGTATTTAAATTTAAATAGTCAAGTGTGGCTAGTGGCTACTCTACCTACAGTGTAGCTTTTGCTGCTTAGAAGACTACAGCTGTCTTCACTGGCAGCTTGAAAAAATACTGCAGGGCATGGGAATGGGACAGTCTATGTCTTTATGCCCCACAGCCCAGCTCAAGCCTAAATCCACTAGAAATTCTTCAATACGATCTCACTGCTCCCACCCTTCTCCTTCCTATGAACTCTTAATAAACTTGTGTCAATAACACAGTGTTTACTTATGTCTTTATGGCAAGGTGCTCCCATTCCACAAATATTTATGGACCCAGCACTTCGTGGAATTCTGGAAAGAGAAAGGATTGCAGACAATGTTGGCCAAAATCCAAAGGGTTGGTCTTTTTTCTTTTTAATGTTTCAGTATCCTGTTATTTCAAAATATTTTTTTACATGCAATAAACATTAATATCTCAAGAAAAACGATTTTAAATATAATAATGTTACATTCAATAAATGCCAATTATTCAAGAAAAATGATCTTACATATAATAATATTACATGCAATAGACATTAATATTTCAAGACTAAAAGGATTTTAAGTATAATAATACTAGGGGCCCAGTGCACAAATCCGTGCACCTTGAAAGGAACTGTGGGCTGCGAGGCTGTGGTGGGCACAGGGGCGGGTCTCAGCCCATCCTCTGAGCCCCCGCCTGCCCCCTCCCACCATGACCCCCAGTCCCCTGTCTGCTGGCAGCCCCACTCCCACTTGCTGACAGCACAGAGCAAATGGCAAACGGGGCCAGTGCCAGCAGCGGGTGCGAGCAGTGGCTGCGAGCAGTGGCTGCTGCCCCAATCGCCCCTCAGGAGCAGGGGGAGGTGGAGAAGCCCTCAGGGGCAATTGGGGCCAGCAGCTGCTGCTCACACCCACTAATGGCACTGAGCGATTGGGATCGGTGCTGGGCACCAGCAGCAGGTGCGAGCATGGAGCATGGGAGCAAAGAATTTTCAGTAACCACCAGAGGCTCACCCCGATGACAGTAACCGGTGCCCTCCCTTGGTCTGGCACACCCACTCACCTGCTCCACCATCCTGCCTCAGCCAATGCCCACCAGGTTCCGCACTCTGCCGCCTGCTGCCGACGCCTGCCATGTTCTGTGCACGCCCCCTGGTGGTCAGCACATGTCATAGTGATGCTTGTTGGGTTGTTCTGTTGTTCGCTGTTCAGTCTATTTGCATATTAGGGTTTTATATATATAGATTACTAAAACTGTACTAACATAGTATGATATCACAAAAGTTGTAGGAAATATTAAAGATCTGAAAATAACAGGATTACTTCTATTATATTCTAGTATATTTTCCCCCCTCTGCTCCTATTTTTGTTCACCAGTTTATGTTGTTCATTATATTCCACAAATTAGTGAGATCATATGATATTTATCTTTCTCCGACTGGGTTATTTTGCTTAGCATGATGATTTTAAAGTCTATTTTGTTGGATGTGAGTATTGCTACTCCAGCTTTTTTTTGTCTTTTCCATTTGCATGGAAATTTTTTTCCATCCCTTCACTTTCATCCTGTGTGTGTCTTTTGTTTTGAGGTGGAGCTCTTGTAGACAGCATAGAATTGGGTCATGTTTTTGTACCCATTCAGTTATCCTACACCTTTTGATTGGAGCGTTTAATCCATTTTTATTGTCGAGAGGTACTTATTTATAGCCATTTTAATTCTGTATGGCTAGGTTTCTCTCTCTGTTTCTTCTATTTAGCAATCTCTTACAGCAATCCTATTAGCATTTCTTGTAATGCTGGCTTGGTGGTGATGAACTCCTTTAGCCTTTTTTGGTCTGGGAAGCTCTTTATTTGACTGTCTATTTTGAATGATAGCCTTGCTGGATATAGTAATCTTGGTCTCAGATCCTTGCTTTCCATAACCTTGAGTACTTCGTGCCATTCCCTTCTGGCCTGAAGAGTTTCTGATGAGAAATCAGGTGTCTGCCTTATGGGGACTCCTTTGTGGGTAACAGTTTTCTTTTCTCTTGCTGCCTTTAAGATTCTCTCTTTGTCTTTAATTTTTGTCACTTTAATTATGATGTGTCTGGGTGTGGGTCTGTTTGGGTTCTTCTTGTTTGGGGTTCTCTTTGCCTTCTGAACTTGTGTGACTTTTCCCTTTAGCAGGTTAGAGAAGTTTTACACCATTATTTCTTCAAACACCTTCGCTATTCCTTTCTCCCTTTCTGCCTCTTCTGGCACACCTACTATTCTAATATTGTTATGTTTCATATTGTCCCACAGCTCCCTTAAGCTGTCCTCCTGTTTTTTAATTATTTTTTCTTTTTGGTTCTCTAATTGAGTAATATTTTCAACTCTGTTTTCTAATTCACTGATTTGCCTCAGCTTCCCCTAATCTGTATTCCTTCCAATGTGTTCTTTATTGGTGTTATGTCATTCTTTATCTCAGACTGTTCTTTTTTCATAGTTACTACATCTTTTTTCACACTGTCGAGCATCTTTTTTTTTTATTTTTTTTTTTTATTGCTTAAAGTATTACAAAGGGTATTACATATGTATCCATTTTATCCCCCCGCCCTAGACAGTCCCCTAGCCTCCCCTATCCCCCAGTGTCTTATGTCCATTGGTTATGCTTATATGCATGCATACAAGTCCTTTAGTTGATCTCTTACCCCCCTACCTCCTGCCCCCCAACCCTCCCCGGCCTTCCCGCTGCAGTTTGACAATCTGTTTGAGGCAGCTCTGCCTCTGTATCTATTATTGTTCAAAAGTTTATAATGGTCTCCATTGTCCATGAATGAGTGAGATCATGTGGTATTTTTCCTTTATTGACTGGCTTATTTCACTTAGCATAATGCTCTCCAGTTCCATCCATGACGTTGCAAATGGTAAGAGTTCCTTCCTTTTTAGAGCAGCATAGTATTCCATCGTGTAGATGTACCACAGTTTTCTAATCCATTCATCTACTGATAGGCACTTAGGCTGTTTCCAGATCTTAGCTATGGTGAATTGTGCTGCTATGAACATAGGGGTGCATATATCCTTTCTGATTGGTGTTTCTGGTTTCTTGGGATATATTCCTAGAAGTGGGATCACAGGGTCAAATGGGAGTTCCATTTTCAGTTTTTTAAGGAAACTCCATACTGTCTTCCATAGTGGCTGCACCAGTCTGCATTCCCACCAGCAGTGCACAAGTGTTCCTTTTTCTCCACATCCTCTCCAGCACTTGTCGTTTGTTGATTTGTTGATCATAGCCAGTCTGACAGGTGTGAGATGGTACCTCATTGCTGTTTTGATTTGCATCTCTCGGATGATTAGTGACTTTGAGCATGTTTTCATATGTCTCTTGGCTTTCTGAATGTCCTCTTTTGAAAGGTGTCTATTTAGGTCCTTTGCCCATTTTTTGATTGGATTGTTTATCTTCCTTTTGTTAAGTTGTATGAGTTCCCTATAAATTTTGGAGATTAGGCCCTTATCAGATATGTCATTGGCAAATATGTTTTCCCACACAGTGGGTTTTCTCGTTGTTTTGTTGATGGTTTCTTTTGCTGTGCAGAAGCTTTTTATTTTGATGTAGTCCCATTTGTTCATTTTTTCTTTAGTTTCAAGTGCCCTAGGAGCTGTATCAGTGAAGAAATTGCTTCGGCATATGTCTGAGATTTTGTTGCCTTTGGATTCTTCTAGAATTTTTATGGTTTCCTGTCGTACATTTAAGTCCTTTATCCATTTTGACTTTATTTTTGTGTATGGTGTAAGTTGGTGGTCTAGTTTCATTTTCTTACATATATCTGTCCAATTTTCCCAACACCATTTATTGAAGAGACTATCTTGGCTCCATTGTATGTTCTTGCCTCCTTTGTCAAATATTAATTGAGCATATTGGTTCAGGCCGATTTCTGGGCTCTCTATTCTATTCCATTGATCTATATGCCTATTCTTGTGCCAGTACCAGGCAGTTTTGAGAACAGTGGCTTTGTAATACAACTTGATATCTGGTATTGAGATCCCACCTACTTTGTTCTTTTTCAGGATTGCTGCAGCTATTCGGGGTCTTTTTTTATTCCAGATGAATTTTTGGAAAGTTCGTTCTAGATCTCTGAAGTATGCCGTTGGTATTTTAATGGGAAGTGCGTTGAATTTATAGATTGCTTTGGGTAGTATGGACATTTTAATGATGTTGATTCTACCAATCCATGAACACGGTATGTTCTTCCATCTGTTTATGTCTTCCTCTATGTCTTTTTTCAATGTTCTGTAGTTTTCTGAGTAGAGGTCTTTTACCTCTTTAGTTAAGTTTATTCCTAGGTAGCTTAATTTTTTTGGTGCAATGGTAAACGGGATTGTTTTTATAATCTCTCTTTCTGAAAGTTCACTATTGGTGTATAGAAATGCCTCAGATTTCTTGGGGTTAATTTTGTATCCTGTGTCGAGCATCTTTAACATCATTATTCTGAACTCTGTTTCAGATAAATTTCTTATCTCTGCTTCATTTATCTCTTCTTTCCCTAGTTCTTTCATTTGGGGATTGTTTCTTTGTTTCCTCATTTTGGTTGTCTGTTTGGTTTTGTGACTATGTTTTAGGTAGATCCTCTATACCTCTCAATCACTAGTGCAGGACAGTGTTAAAGGTTGTTTCTGATTAAATGTTTCAGGCTAAGACTTAAAGCCTCCAGAGACCTCCTCTGTCTACAGAAGCGGTTCTCAACCTGTGGGTCGCGACCCCTTTGGGGGTTGAACGACCCTTTCACAGGGGTCACCTAAGACCATCGGAAAACACATATATAATTACATATTGTTTTTGTGATTAATCACTATGCTTTAATTATGTTCAATTCGTAACACTGAAAATACATCCTGCATATCAGATATTTACATTACGATTCATAACAGTAGCAAAATTACAGTTATGAAGTAGCAACGAAAATAATTTTATGGTTGGGGGTCACCACAACATGAGGAACTGTATTAAAGGGTCGCGGCATTAGGAAGGTTGAGAACCACTGGTCTACAGACTAATAGCATTCTGACTTGAATTGCTCCAGGCAATCGTCCTCAGGTGTAGGGAGAGTTTTTTTCAACAGGGTGGAGCAGTTGCTTCTGCCTGGAGGCTAATTGTTACTTTTAATCTCTTAAGTGGCCTCAAGGCAAGGTGTTTTCCGATAGGCGTGTCGACTGTCTTCTTCCCAGGCAGGGCAGATGTCTGTGTGGGAAAGATGTCCTCCGCTGTGTGAGGGAATGACTCAGCCCAGGAAACTTGGGGTGTCTGCCTTCTGAGCTCTATCCCCCGAGTCCCCAGTCCTGGGTTCTGCTCTCACAGCTCCAGTCTACTTCACCCTCCCTTTGCCAGAGCACAAGGTCAATGGCTCCACAGGGAATTTTTGTGCCTTGGCCCTTTAAGAGGGTGCCTGAACTTTCAGCTGCCACTCCTGGCAGACAGCACCCCACTGCTTTTCACAGCTAGATGTTATGTGGGTACCCTCCTCAGTTTGGTGCTCTCTGCTGGGGAGCCCAGCTTCTGGATTATATCCCAGAGTTCTCATTGGCACCCCCCACAGCTGAGATATCTTTCTGGGACTTCAGTTGCCGTTTGTGGGTGCCCGGCCGGCCCTGTTGCACCTCTGCCCCTCCTACCAGTCTCTATGCGGTTTCCACCGTCGGTCCTTAGGTATCAGGGTTCTCTCCTGTGAGTTTTCCATTGATTATTCAGGAAGCCTTTCCATATTTCAGTTGTAATTCCAGCTTGTTCCTGGGAGCATGTCCGTGCAGCATTCTCCTACTCTGCCACCATTTTTAATCTCCCAACGGGTTGGTCTTGATGAGGCTGAAAAGAAGAAGGAACAAGAGTAATTCCCTGCAAGGACCTGGCTCCTTCCCTTCTCCCCTCCAACATCCCCCTCTCACACATCATATACACTTCCAAGTGGGAGATCTTGCTGATCAGATGCTGAATTGATGTCCAAGAATCTTTATTCAGATTTCCTGTTTCCAACTCAATCCTCTTAATGTCATTAATGCCTTCAGTCCACCCCCCCACCCCCGTTTATGTTGATCTTTCCCTCCCGTGACCTTTCACTGAACTTGAAATTGGTAGAAGGTAATGGCGTTCTAAATGTTCTCCTATAATCGTGATGGCGAACCTTTTGAGCTCGGCGTGTCAGCATTTTGAAAAACCCTAACTTAACTCTGGTGCCGTGTCACATATAGAAATTTTTTGATATTTGCAACCATAGTAAAACAAAGACTTATATTTTTGATATTTATTTTATATATTTAAATGCCATTTAACAAAGAAAAATCAACCAAAAAAATGAGTTCGCGTGTCACCTCTGACACGCGTGTCATAGGTTCGCCATCACTGCCCTGTAATGTGGTGTCCCCAGAGCAAGACTCATTTGTTGTCAAATGGATATTTTGTGCCAGAACATTTTGTGGGTAAAAAGAAACACAGGGTTACTGAGCAGCTCAGCGCCTCGTGAGGAGGCTCAGGAATTGTTCTACGAAGCGTGGCTTAGATGTGCAGAAGGTTCACGGGAAGCACAGAGCAGGGAGCAGCCGAGCACACCGGCCAGAGGTCCTCTACTCTGTGCAGTTGCCCCAGCACCCCCTCCCGCCCCTCCCCATGAGCTGTCCAGCCCTTCGCTCCACAATGCCAGCAGGCTCTCCTGGTTCACGTCCTTCCTCTCCTTCCACTGAAGAGCTGACATCACGCTCTCCCGGGTCAGTCCTCAGCTGTGAAGAGGAGGGATGGGCGAGCCTGTGTTGTCAAATGGATAGAGACCACAGGTGGCGGAATAGGGCAGGCAGGGGGCTGAGAACCTAGAGAAGATCTGGTTGGAAGATGTGTTATCTTACCTTGATCAGGTTGCTGTGAGATTCAAATGAGATCATACACCCGAGAATCCTTTTACTCTACACAATTATACACATAAATTAGTTATTTCTATTAGTCCATTTGACAGATAAGAAAACAAAAGAAGAGGAAAGGGGAACAATATCCCAAGATAAAAAAGCCCCATTGGAATGTTGTCGGAAGGCCTGGGGCTGACTCCTAGCTGCTGTGATCCTGGGTCCATGTCTGAGCCCCATACCCACATTTATAACATGGGGGTAATAATACACTGCATCAGAGGTTTTGGTGAGCAATGAAAGAGGAGGTGTCTATGAAGACTTTAGCACTGTGCTTGGCATATACCAGGTATTTGATAACTAATATTTATTATTATTATTATTATTATTACTAGAGGCCCGGTGCACAAATACGTGCACAGGTGGGGTCCCTCTGAGTGGCCTGCAGGGATCAGGCCAAAACCACAGTCCAACCTCCTACCTGCCACTCCTGCTCATCCTGGCCCCACTGTGCCTGTCATGGGCTTGTGCCCAACCAGTCCCGATCGGGAGAGGCTCTCAGCAGAGCTCACCAGCCATGAGCCTTGCCTCTGGCACCTTCCCAAGGGGAGTGGCCTGCGGGATTGGGCTGAAACTGGCTCTCTGACATCCCCCAAGGGGTCCCGGATTGCGAGAGGGTGCAGGCCTGGCTGAGGGACTCCACCAGTGCACAATCAGGCTGGGGAGGGACCATGGAAGGTTCCAGGTTGTGTTGGGCCCATCTCACTCAGTCCTGATTGGCCTGACCCCAGTAGCAAGCTAACCTACCTGTCGAGCATCTGCTCCCTGGTGGTCAATGTACGTCATAGTGAGCAGTTGAGCAGCCTTAGCATATCATTAGCATATTATGCTTTGATTGGTTGTTTGGTTCTGCAGTTTGGTCTATTTGCATATTGCCCTTTTATTATATAGGATTCGTTTACTACATAGATATTTGTAGCAGAGCTGCAGGTCTCTCTGCACTAGAAACAAGTGAGAAGAAAACATTTTCAAAGTGAAGTTGCCAGAGGCTGCAGTGATAGGTTAGAGCTCCTGGCATTTGAGAGATGACGTAGCAGGTGGGTAACAGCACAGGTTCAGGAGCCAGGAGGCCTGGGTTTGAATCCTGGTCCAGTCACTTAAATGCTGTAAGACCCTTGGCAAGTCACTAAGGCTCTCTGTGCCTCAGTTTCCTCCTTTCTAAAATGGGTTCTTGTGAGGAGTGAATGAGTTCGTGTGCATTAGGCGTGTAGGACAGCGCCTGGCACACAGTGTTAGGAATTAAGCACTATTCATGATAAAACCACCACGTGTTCTCCACTGCCATGGGCCAGGGCTCCTTCTCTCACGTGCCCGTCCCTCAAACAGGACTCCTCGCCGTTTCCTCATCGGTGCATTCCCTGGCATCCTCAGCAAATGTGTCTTTGATGGAAGGTGACAGAGAGTGCAGGAGATGATTTTAAACTCTCATGGTCTGCAGACAAATATAGAACTGGAGTTCACAGTGGGACCGATGGCCTCCCTCTCAGAAGATGAAAAGTTTTAGTGGAGGATTTAGGGAGATGGGCCCTCTCACCATCAGGAGGGAAAAAACACCAAGAACAGCAAGGCCATCTTTAACTGGAGAGAGCTGTGGCGGGGCCCCTGGGGTGGGAGAAGCTATGAGAGTAGGTTTGGACCTGGGACAGGCTCTGTCTGGATCCCAATTCCGTCATTCAACAGCTGTTTGGCCTTCAACCCAAATCACTCTGGGCCTATTTTATCACCTGCAAAGTGAGGATAGTGCCAGCCTCAAGGGGAAACTTGAAGGATTACATGAGATAAGAGCACAATGCCTGGCATTTAGAAAATGCTCAATTAATGTTTAAGTGAACGAAAAGGGCTTTTTAAAAAAATCAAACAAAACAGTACTATTGTTGGAGGGAGCTGTGGACCCTTGAAAGCACAGCGCTGCTTACACTTATTGTCCACCGCTTGTCATTATCCCCGTCTCATTCCTGGAAGCGGGGGAGGCCTTCACACAGCTTCCCAGGCCCTCAGTCTGAGGTTAATCAGCAATGCTGACGCCCAGACGGGAGGGGACCTGGCCCCGCCCTCCCCCAAGGCCTTCTGCTGGCCAGCTGGCACAGAAACACTCCACATTTGCAGCTTCCATGGCCATCACGAGAACCGACTCCCTTCTATTGTTTTTCTTTTCCTAACGATGGAGCAATCGCATGATTTCCCCAGAAAAAAACAACTCTGGAATCGGAGACCGTCTGGATTGAGCGAGGGCTCTGTGTTCCCCCTGCCTGAGCCCCTGGAGGGAAGCTGGAGGGCTGGGAGGTGCGCTGGGCAAGAAGCAGGGCCGGCATGCTCACCCCAGGCTGGACAGAGGAGCAGGTGGTGTTTCCGGATTAAAAACAGTTCGATTCTAGCAAACCAGGAGCTTACAGTGGCTGAGTGCTGAGGACCAGGCACCTCAGCGGTGTCATCAAGACAATTCAAGAGGGGTGTTTATGATCTTTCTCAGACACCAGCGAGGATAATGAGGCTCAGAGAGGTTCCGGGGTCTCGGGCGCACACAGCAGTCAGGGGCTTTGCTAGCATGTACCCCTTGGCAAGCCCCCCCCCCCCCCGCCCCTTCCCCCGAGCCCGTGGTCTTATCTCCCAGCCCTGGCACAGCCCTGCTTCCGAACCCTGGGATCCTGTGAAACGCAATTCTACTCCCTGGACCAAGGGGGCCTGAGATTCTGCATTTGTATCCAACTTCCAGGGGGCGCTGCTGGTCCAGGGACGAGTTGCGAGGGTGAGACCGGTGGCCTTTTTTTAAAACAAAAATATATTTCTTTATTGATTTCAGAGAGGAAGGGAGAAGGAGAGAGAGATAGAAACATCAATGATGAGAGAGAATCATTGATCAGCTGCCTCCTGCACGCCCCCTACTGGGGATGGAGCCCGCAAACCAGGCATGTGCCCTGACCAGGAATCGAACCTGGGACCCCCTCAGTCCGCAGGCTGACGCTCTATCCACTGAGCCAAGCCGGCTAGGGCGAGACCGGTGGTCTTGACCTTGCCTGCACAGTGCGATCCACGGGAAGCTTTCAAATGCTGGCCCCTGAGCCCCATCTAGGGAGTCCGATTGTGCAGGTCTGGTGTGCAGCCCCCACCCTATCCCGCTGCACAAGACTTCTAACGCTGCCGGGGACTGAGTGCCGCCAGGGCTGAGGCCGCCCTTCTGAAAGGAGGTGATATCTGCAGGCTGCTGAGGACAGGGGCCACCCTGCACTCCCGTCTCCCCACCACAGAGGCATCTATGCTGGGCTCTGAGGTCGCCCTGGCGCAGGCCAGAGCCGCCACCTGTTTCCTTGAAATAGTTCTCAGCTGTGCTGGGTGACCTCACCGTGGCTCACTGCGGCTCCGCAGGGGCCAAGCTGTGATCTGGAAGGCCCTGGTCCCGGGGCATCTGGTCAAGTGGGCTTCGGGCGCCCTCGTGCGTCAGGGCAGCGGAGGGAGAGAGAGCCGGGCACAGCAGGGCCAGGGCAGCACTGACCAGGCTCCTGGGAAAGAGGGGACCCCGCCTCTCAACACTTGGGAACTGATGGAATTACAAGTTCTCCTCCTCCCTTTACATGATGAATAAGCAAACAGACATCATCACCCTGATGGGGTGGCTCAGTCTGCGAGGAAGGCAGGGTGTGGGTTATTGTGACGCCTGGTACTGCAACTTGAGGTCGATCATTTGCCAAGAAGGCCCAGCCAACACACGCAGAGGCACGACTGGAATCGTGTCTTCAGATTCTCTAAGGTCTATGCTTTTCTGTCATCCCGTAGATCTCTCCGGGACAGTTATTCAAATTCTTTATATTAGTGGTGCAGGGAGATCTGTCAGCAAACTAAGTTAATTATTAGAAGACAGATCCTCAAGCTAATTGTGTTCTGGCCTATAGACTCCTGGTTTAAAACATGTCCGCTAGTGCCCCCTGGTGGACATTGGAGTCATCGCAAGCCGCTGGTAAATGCATTTGGGGCCTTCCTAGTTCATTAAACTGGGTACATAAAAAAATGACAATTATTACATAGAGGTCCTTGGAATGAAAAAGAATTGGGTTCTAGGGAGAAAGAGCTAATTTTTGTAAGATTTTTTATTGACTTTCAGACAGACACACTGACAACCGACAACTAATTTGATAAAAACTGTCTTTTTAAAATGTTATACTGCAGTGTGGTCATCTCTAAGGGTTTTGGGCACCAGCAAGAGCTGTTAGGTGAGGGCACAGAGGGGCCCATTGTAAAGAAAGTGAAACGGCTTCCAACTGGTGCCCATTCAGGCTGGAACCAGGACTAGAGGTTCAGCCTCTGGGGGCTGGAGCCCCAGGTCACACCCCCTTCACTCTCATTCACCAGGACTGCAGCAGGCTGGCTTGCTGGACTGGGCCCTCCATCACCCAGGAGAGCCCCCTAGAGGGTGCCCTATGAGCCCTCCCTCCTTAACAGCCCATGCTCCTGACCCACCACAACCCCCGCTAACCCCAGCTCCTCAGAAGGACAGGCCGCATCCCATCCTTCCCCCACAGATCTCAGGTTGCACCCCCACTCTTGGCCAGGCTACATCAACCAGGGGAGCTCTGGGCCCTTCCACCAAAGCTAAGGTGGCAGCACTGAGTTGTTTTTAAAAATCGTATTTGCAAGCTTTAAAACATTCAATGTTGGTGAATTCTAGGTGAAGTACCAACAATACCAACACAATGGTGCCACCACTGTTGACTGCTGTCAGTGTGGATATGGGAGATGGGGCCTCTCGATATTCGCAGTGCTTCTGCGGCCTGTGAAAAGAATGCAATGATCCTCCATGGTTTTTTGGAGGGTTTTGGTTCATGTTTCTATACAAGTTAATCACCACCAAATGCCCTGGCAGTGGGTTTTGGACAGAAGCTACAGGTTCTGTCAAGAGTGAAACCAGCCGGGCCGGTGTGGCTCAATGGTTGAACCAGGAGGTCATGGTTTGATTCCCCATCAGAGAACATGCCTGGGTTACAGGCTTGATCCCCAGTAGGGGGCATGCAGGAGGCAGCCAATCAACGATCATCTTTCATCATTGATGTTTCTATCTCTACCTCTTCCTTCCTCTTTGAAATCAATTTAAAAAAATATTTTTTGACATGTGATGCTGGGCTGATGTTGTGGCGTTCACTGTGACGTTTGCTGCGCCAACTAGCGGTGGGGTATCTGAAAATGGCTCGAACCTGAATTTTAGCTCGCAACTCAAAGCAAAAAACTGGCCGAGAGATGGCTCATATCTCGAAAAACTCATTAGTCGGGACACTTGTAAGTCAAGGCCCCACTGTATGTACAATTATAACCAAGAGTAAAATAATTATTATATGTTTTTATTGTTTAGAAAGAAAATACAGGATAGTTCATTTAAATGTGTACTTTCTTAATTGAAGAATATCACTTTTCATCCTAAAGTTTTAAAAATTTAAAACATAGAACTATAATGCCTATCCAATTCTACTTTTTAATGTAATGAATTTCTAGTCGGGAAGAATTTCTCAGTGAGAATTAATTTTTGTAATAAAAGCCTAATGCAAAATAAAAAAAAAAAAAAATATTTTTTATAAAGAGTGAAACTAATGCTGAGTCCATGAGAGTAGCACTGATGTATATGCAGTGTAGGTGGTGATTCTTAACTTTTAAAAAATACCATCCCCTAGCCCTAACCAGTTTGGCTCAGTGGATAGAGTGTCAGCCTGCAGACTGAAGGGTCCCAGGTTTGATTCCGGTCAAGGGCATGTACCTTGCTTGTGGGCATATCCCCAGTGGGGGGTGTGCAGGAGGCAGCTGATCGATGATGTTTCTCTCTCATTGATGTTTTTAACTCTCTATCCCTCCCTCTTCCTCTCTGTAAAAAAACCAATAAAATATATTTAAAAAAATTCCATCCCCTTAAGGAGCCTTTCATTTTCCCCCTTCTAATTCTACTTTTCCTCTCTACCCCCATAAGTCAGGGAACATCCAGCTGGAGGGCCTGAGAAATCATTTGGCCTGGCCCTGCCAAGGCATTAGGGGTGAGTTAATTAAATGTTTGGCCAAGAAGAGCAGGCTAATTTTTAAATTGATAATTTTGTATGGCCCCAGAATGATGTTATAACTATCCAAATGGCCCTTGGCAGAAGAAAGGTTCCCCACCCCTGTCATAATAAAAATTTAGTACCACACGTATATTGAGTATCTGTCTGTGTACTGTGGTCCTTTGGAGGGTGACAAACCACTGTACTGTCTAAGACTTTTTCACACGCTCCCCCCAACCAAGAATCAGTTTTCTGATTCAATGGGCCATGTTACCCCCATTGAGAATGCATGGCGGTGATTGTTCATTTTCTAGGGGTATGGCAACAAAGTACCACACCCTTGGTGACTTCAAAGAACAGGAATAGATTCTCTCTCAGTTCTGGGGCCAGGGGTCCACCGTCACCCTGCGGGGGGGAAGTTGGGGAGAGATTCCTTCCTGCTTCCTCCACCTGCTGGTGGCTCAGGGCCTTGGTTGGCTGTGGCTGCGTCACTCCAGTCTCTGCCGCTGTGTTCACTGGGACTCTTCTGTCTGTGTCAAATCTCCCTCTGCCTTTAAGGACACCTGTCATTAGATATTGGGCCTACTCCAATGCTTCAGAATAGCTCATCTCCAGATGCTTAGCTTTCCCCCCAATAAGGCCACATTTAAAGAATTCCTTTAGGTTTTCTTCAAAAGTCTTATCTAGTAAATATTACTATTAAAAACTGACAAGAAGTTTTCAATATATCTTGCTATCTTGGGATTTTGTGACAGGGAGCTACACAAATGAAAACATGAACATGCCTTGTTGGGAGCCACCACTGAACCCACTACAATGACTAACATCTGTGGGTGGCAGAGGACATATCACTTGTGTGTGTTTCACAGCTCGAATTGACTGTGGCCTTTCCTCTGAGGTGGCCTTTGGCGCCCTCTAGTGGAACTTGTGGTAACACACAGTCCTAATTTTTAGAGGAAACGATTCCGCAGGTTTAAAATGATTAGCTATTAAACCACCACCAGCAAAGGAACTTGGAGCGTCTCTATTATAACCCAGTACAACTTACTGTCCACCCTCGAGAGAAACGATGCTGGTCAGAGTGAAAGGGGACCGACCGCCTGCCTGTGGATTCCCATTCTCCTCTCTGCTGCCTGCCCCCGTATAGGAACAAACCCAGTCCAGGGAGGCCACCTGGGGGAGGAAAGTAGAATACAGGTAGGCATGGATCTCCCTGCCACAAAGTCCCAAGGAAGCAAGAGATATTTAAAACGTCTTAGTTGTCAGTTTTTGTTTTTCTTTTAAACATTTTTATTGACTTCAGAGAGGGAGAGAGAGAGAAACATCAATGATGAGAGAGAATCATTGATCGGCTGCCTCCTGCATGCCCCCCACTGGGGATCCAGCCCACAACCCAGGCATGTGCCCTGACCGGGAATTGAACCGTGACCTCCTGGTTCACTGGTCGACACTCAACCACTGAGCCAGGCCAGCTGGGCAGTTGTCAGTTTTTAATAGTAATATTTACTAAGTAAGACTTTTGGAAAAAACGAATTCTGTGACGATTTTCATCATTATGCTTCCATGACAGCATCAGTCTGCTGGATGAAGAAAGATGTGTGTGGAAAGGCCCGTTTCCCAGATGCTGAGCCAGCAGCCCCTCCCGGTCCATTTGCCGTCCAGTGAACCCTGACCCCTGTCAGAGTCCCCCTCTTTCCTGGCACAGGGGCTACCACATAATAAGCCTCCGGGCAGTGCTGAGTGGAACAGCCACTCAGAGGTTGTCTTGGTTTCTTTTCAGTGGTGGCTCGTGTGCTAACGTTTCCTGCTTTTCAAATTGCAGAGGGCTTTGTCACTTCAAGGGGCCTGTCGGGGGTGGGAATTGTCATTCCTAGGCCCTCCGTAGGCCTTAAAAGCAACTCCCCGGAGCACTGACTCCCCCCCCCCACCCCCACATACACACCCCCCACCTCCCAGCTGTTTTCCCACAGGGATTTCTCCTGAGTGTGTGGGAAGAGGGTGGGGAAGGGCTGGCAGGAGAAATCCTACCTTATGTGGGAAATTACACAATAATAAACGGTTCCAGTATATCTGTGGTTAAGTAGGTTTTTCTCAAGAACTGACTCTGGGTCTTAACTGTCTTTTATAAATTTCTAAGTCCACCCATGAATGCAAACTTTAAAGGAATTGATTTGTGTGTCAGGCATCCTGCCAAGCTCTGGGCACACACTGGTGAGTAACACAGACATGATGTCCGACCGTCCTCAAAGGATTTACCAACAGGGAGACCAAGACGAAGCAAATATTGTGAGTAATCAAGGACAGGAAGTGCTGTCAAGGAAAAATACAGCGGGAGCATAGCAGGTGGGCCTGATCTAATGAGGGGCTAGGCAAGTCCAAGGGGGAATGGAGGGAGATAGTGGGCCTGGCCAAAGGGGACGGAAGGCAGTTTGCAGAACTGATGCCCAGATGTCTCCATGAGATCTGTTCACCTTTTCTGTTACTTCAGCTATTTCAGGAAAACAGATGTGGGACGGGAGGTCTAGGGTCAAATTTGTAGACAATTTGGGTTGCTAGCATTTGGAGTTAAATTAGAAGCTGTTGAACAGTGAAATCAGGAAACTGTCCTGGAGGCCCTTGCTAAAAGCAACCCTCCTTGCAGCTGGAGCTGATGCTGGTCCACGTCACTCCCTCGTGTACCCACAATTAATAGCAGGAGTTATGTTCAGAGAGAAGTTATCTAGAAGCAAATCAAAGACGGAGGATTTCCATAAGGAACGGACTATTTATTCACTCCCAAGGTTGCTGATGCGGCAAATAGTATGCCAGAAAAGATAACAGAGATCTGCAGACCGGAAAAATTCAAGTAAATGCTTGACTAGTGACAAAGGGGACAAGACCAGCTAGCTGATTCCTTCTTCCCCTCCTCCCTTGTACAACCAGGATTAGTTTCTGCCCATTTCAGAAGATTTCATCCAGAGCAAACAAATCAATCTCTCAAATTTCCCTAAGAAAAAACAAATTATAGGTAAGGGCGTGGGGAAGAGCGGGGGAAACCGAGAGGTGCCAATTTTGAAACTCACAGCTGTGCTTTCACATCTTGATATAACTGTTTCCAAGAATGGCAGTTTCTGTTGTTCACCTTTAAATCTTGAATCATGCAAAACTCAGTGACTCAGGCTTTATTTTCAAAGTTAGAATCCTTGTTTCGGACACTTGAATCTCTTCAGTAATACTTACAAGGCTTAGGAGAAATTCCGACAGGCTAGTCAATGGAGTTCTACGCGAGGTAGAGAGAAGGTAAAAGGAAACTGGATTGAGCAACAACTGAACATATTTATATGAATTTCTAAGTCAATTAACTGGCCACATTCTACTCCACTTACACGAGAGAAAATTATGTGGGATTTAATACACAATTTGGCATTAACACTAAGGTCATGTTTAAAAGAAGTTAATCCAGGTGAAAAATATTTGGCCACCAGGAATGTCAGAGTTTTGCTCAAAATGTGATACTAACAAAAAATTACAAGGTTAGTAGAATCTTCGGGACCCAATCATAAGCTGTTTAAGCTGTTGGCTTCCACAGTCGTGGCAGAAATGACACGGGAAGAAATGTACAAGACCCATCACCGCTGCACTTCCTTTTGAACTGGGAGATTCTAAAGCTTGTTTTATTTTTACTTGACTATTCAAGTACTTGACAAATATCGAGAAGGCAAGAAAAATCTTCCTTCTCTTTTTTCCTCCTAGTTTCTTCTACAGAAATTACTTCTAATTTTTTACTTGCATATATCTATGTATTTGCTGTAACAAGTATAAGCCAGCCATGGGCAAACTACGGCCCGTTTGAAATGAATAAAACTAAAAAAAAAAAAAAAAAAAGACCATACCCTTTTATGTAATGATGTTTACTTTGAATTTATATTAGTTCACACAAACACTCCATCCATGCTTTTGTTCCGGCCCTCCGGTCCAGTTTAAGAACCCATTGTGGTCCTCGAGTCAAAAAGTTTGCCCACCCCTGGTATAAGCAAATTTCAAGGCAAGTATAACCAAAGTTAGGGTTATAAAAAGTTAGAGAGGCTGTTTCTTATCAAGTCACATCCAATGAAGACAGAGGACTCATTTTCACGACTTGTCAGAAAGGGGCTCAGTGGTAATTAAGCATCACACCCAACTGTGGGTTGAATGAGCCAACTGCTCATGTTAGGGCTCTGACTTCCCCAGAGCTTTTATTTTCGCCAAGGTCAGTCAAGGACATCTGGGGTGGCTGGCTGTGCTCCCAGGAGTGAAATCTGAGATCTAATTTCTCACTTGCCACAGTCTGCATCATCAGACTTCTTAGCCAACGATCGGATGCTTCGAAGTGGGAACATTTTAGCTCAATTTCCTTTTTGAGTTGGCGTCTAGGAAGTGAGGGTCAGATTTGTCAGCCTACTTCTGCTGTGCATTTTGTGTACAAAGTTCACTCCTGCCTTAATACTTTCTTTTTCGTTTCCCCTTAGATCATATGGCTTATTCTACATAAATTTTATCTTTGTATGATATGCAGCACTGTAAACCCTCTTAAAACTTTCTGGGACAAGGTCATGCATAAAGAAACTCAAGATACGTTTTCCTGTCATCAGGATTAAAGTGGATCATGCTTACTATGTATCATAGGCTGAAAAAAATGGTAACATTTCCTAGCAAATTCATGGTCTCCTGCCGGGAGCCGGTCCATCCTTGCTGTTTCAAGGGACCTGGCATATATGGCATACTGTTCTTAATATGTTTGCTCACCTTCTTGGCACTGTGTTTTAACCAAGGTCACCTCTCCGAGAAAGGTTGAATCCCCAGGTAGGGATTTTCCCCTGAAGTTAGGGAGGGAATAAAACCCCTCAACTAAGTGCCAGGCGGGTAATTAATCACTTTAACTATGAACAATCATGCTTAAGCTACATAATCTTTACTCCCTGGAATGGAGATAAGAAACGCCCTAACCTTTGTAATAGAGATTGATAGGATTGAATCAACTGGTATAAATACAGATGTAACAAGACAGCAACACACACAACTTAGAAGTCAGAACTCAGAAGACAGAACCTACAGACAGAAGAACTTCACTGGAGAGAACATGGCAAAAGATCCTGGACTGAACCTGACTAGAACCTGGTGACCGAACCTGGCTGGAGAACCTAGCAAGAGAACATGGACACAGAACTTGGCTGGAGATTGTGGCTAGAGATCCTGGCAAGGCTGCTGATCAACTGAACGCTGTCTCCGTGTCATTCCTTCTTCGCCGACTCCGTCCACACCTTTGGGGACCCCTGGACCTGCTGGGGTTGGACCCCAGCAGTCTCCCCTGGGTAAGGCTCAACTTATAGAAACCTGAATTTCAGGAGTTGAAAGGAAAGATGGGTTCAAACTTCCCCAAGTAAATGTTTCCAGAGGCTTCTGAAATTTCAAAAAGGTTCATTAAAAATGGAGCCACTGGTGTTTAAAGCACAGGCCGACGGGGAAGGTGCTTTGTCGTGGCACATTCCAGCACACAGGATAACCAGGTGGGATCTTTATTTCACAAGGTTCAAGGTACAGTACAAAACGGATCTGTACATCTCTCTATTAACAGGATTTGTTTACACAATTATATTACACTTCACCAGCCTTTATACTGTATTTAATTAAATACAAAATAAATTTACAAAAAGAGTCTGCCATGGTGTTCCTTCTGATGCCAGCTTACCGTCTTTCAAAGCTTCTCAATATCGAAAGTGGTTGCACCTTGATCATTTCAACACTGATTTCTTTTTATAAATCAGAGAATAGCGTCAGCTTGCGTGTCATTCCAAATAGAAAAGAGAGCACATGTGAGATGACTCGTTGCACATAACCAAGACGTCCTTTTCATGCACACAAAATCAGATCTTGTGCAAATAGTCACTTTAAAACACAAATCTTTTTTTACGTGGGCTATTCTGTATAGTTCTTGAAATACCAAGTAGAAGGAGAAATTTAGCTACTTCTCAATGACTGCTCCGCATTAAAAATCAGGGAGTGCCTCAGACAATGTGGTATTCAGAAATTTTGTATTTTAATTTATATTTGTGAGCAATGACTGATAAAAATATCTTCATGAAAATATGTTTCTTTTGCTTTATTTCTTGAACACCTCTAGTCCTAATATTGTGCAACATGTATTACATTTACTTTGAAAACAAATACGAGATGTCATTGGGACAAATGTACCATGTTGCCCTTCCTGGCAGATAAAGGGTCTGTTTTACCTGAAACATTTTATTGAAATATGCATGTGAAATGCCAGTCCAAACCTCTGGACAGGAAGTGTTCTGTAGATGTAGCCAGCCAATAATATACATGCCACACACATCAAGAATTGTGGTCTTCATTTATAGGTTTGCATGTATACCTCCAACACACTGGTTTGAAGAACAAACATGAGGAGCAAAGGGGGAAAAAAGCCAAAAATTAAAAAAAATCCTATATGAAATACTTAAGTTTTCTGGAGGCAACAGTAGCCCTTAAATTAAATAAAGCATCAGATCACCACCAGATCACAAAAGCTTCTACAACTTCCCAATGGCACGAAGATAAGACAACTCAGCAGTAAAACTCTCGCAAATTAATCTTATGTGCACAAGGGTAACACATCATCAAGAGTATTAAGATTAATACGTTAATCTCATTTAAGTGTTAAATAATGAACTTTGAAAAAGGAGTTTTGAAATATTTTTCTGTGCCTCTGAATAGTAACCAAAAAAAAAAAAAAAAAAATAAGATAAGCCTCACTCAGAAAATAGACAGAAAAACTCCAAACGCAAAAAGAAAAGAAAAAAGAAACCCAAACACCAATGCGACCTTTGCAACATAAAATGGAAGCAAACGGATTATGTGGAGACTCTGAAACAGTCGAGTGAGCAACCACCACATGCACGAGCGAGATGCCCTAAGTAGAGACAGACTAGGAAACGGGACGGGAGTGATGGGCTACCGCGGAGAAATGAAGCCGCACTCTACCTGCTAACTCTAAATGCTACCGTTAAAACTCCTGAGTCCCGGAGTCAGTTTAATGTCACTGACATTAACTAGCTTTAGTTACTGTCATTTTATTCAAATGGATGCCATTTGATTAGGTTAAGTATTGAGCATTATTTTAGGAGAAACACCAGTTCCTTGAGAAGGGAGCAGAGTACTTTGAGACAGTCAGAAGGACTGACATCACCAAGCCATAGGAACTAATTTATTTTAAGTATACCGTTTGGATTTCCAGTAGCAAAAGACCCATGGTAAAACAGGAAGTGGAAAAGGCCAAGAAAGGGGTATCTGGAGTATCTATAATAATAAAAGTGTAATATGCTAATTAGACTGGACACGGATGTAGCCAGGGCTGCAAGGGAAACCCAGGTCCCCGGTCCCAGATGCCAGAGGGAAGCTGGTGCCGCCAGACGGGGAAAGGAAGGCCTGCTCTTACACGAACTTCGTGCATTGGCCTCTAGGTAATAATAAAAAGGACACAGCGAGCGGCAAACTGGCAGGAAGCCTGTTACTGCATGAAGAACAGACTGCCCTTCCCCATCTAGCTTTGGTAGTGCACACTGTTATAGGACATGTTTTCCCAAAGTATTGGAGGGAAGTAGAGAGAGAGATAAAATGCTGCTAAAGGAGAAAGTAGGGGGTGGTAGAGGGGAAAAAGTGGAAGTTAAACTTTAAATCAATTAAAACAGTTCCTTTGAAATGAAGCGTGGCTGATAGGGATTCTGAAGGGTGGGGGCAGAGGCAGTAAAGACATCCCCATATCCTATCCACTGCTCCCGAATCGCCAAGTGTAAGAGATCAAACAAGTCGTAATATTCACAAGAGCTACCCAAAGTGGCATTATACTTTTGAGAGTAACATTTCCTGCCTTCTGGATATACTTTTAGACACAGGGTTCTCGCTGTGATCACCTCTTCAAAATTGAAGGCGATTACCTCGGAGGAGAGTTTGCTTGCCAGGTGTCTCGTAAAAATCTACTCTAAGCAAAAAAGCATACATCATCACATTAAAAGCCCTCATGTTCATTACTGACTAATTAAATCTGGTTCTAAATGCAACCCCAACTTCAGGAACCAGTCCTACAACTCTACAATAACAAACTCTTCAAGTTTTCTGGCAGGTGAGGGGTTATGGAAAGAGTATAAAGGTTAAGAAAACAGACTGAGGTCAGTAGGCCCAGAAAGCCTGCTCAGGTGCAAACGTAGTCTCAGACAATGGAAAGAAATACAAACTGTTTAATTTTTTCATTTGCAAGATATGTGAAGTTTGCAAGTTTTCTTCACTGTTGTTTCCTATACAATTTAATCAGACAATTCTCGAGAGGAATAGCCTTATTTTCCTAGTGTTCACAGTGGGAGGGTGATGAATATGACAGCTGAGAAAGTGGCTGATTTTCTACTGTCACATAAAACGGCAGAAGTGAAAATCCACCTGAACAGTGTGAACGGGCTTTGGCAGTCCTCGACCACTGAGTTTCATGCACCCTAGATCCTGTCTCAGCCTTAGTATTATCATGGTAGTCAACACATGCCGTACCTTCGCAGTATTTCATACTTAAGAGAATTCAGGAGGGTGACCTGTTCCTTTGCAATAAGAAATGCAAACTAAATAAGCCCTGGGAACTATTGGGTCAACTTTTGGGGAAGGATGTCTATGGTCTTAGCACCCCATGCAGGGTTCTATAATATTGCTTTCTAATTTCTCCCACTTAGTCCATCCTCTGGCTTCCAGATCAAGGCTCTGCATACTTAAAACAAGCAAATTACATTAAGTAGGTGGGGCAAATGCATGTGTTAGCTCAAGGAATCAGTTCACAATGTTTTATAGATATTCCATTCCAAAGAAATGAAATTCACACACAACACTTGTTAACAAGGCCTTTCAGTCTCTGAAGGAGAGAAGTGTGGTATAAAATATGACAATCACCAGCAGTCAGAAACCTCCCTTCCTTCCCTTTTAAAGTAACAAATGTGCTGAATACGTGCACTTGCATGTGGATTGGTAGAAGTTTCTGCTATGGCCATTCTGAAACACTTTGAAGCCTTTTTTTTTACGTTAAAGGCAAGTTCTATTTCCAGACTTTCAAATATATTAAGGTTAAACTTGTGAGTAACTGGGTTTTCCTTTTCACACATTAGTTTTTAGTGTCGATGCACAAGACCTTGAAGATGGTTGATCGGAGAACTTATGCACATTGAGAGAATGACCAAAAGGACCCAAGAGAGCTGGATACAGTAGACATTACTTTGAGGGTCTCACGTATGTTTCCAGAACAAACCAAAAAAAGGAAAGCCACTGAGAGTTGTTATTCCAAACGGCACTGAAATTCAACTCAGTTTAGGTAAGAGTTACTTATCCCTGAAAATAAAGGCATCAGATTCTAAGCAGCTGTAGGAATTCAATGCTTCCTTGTGCCTCTTCCAGGAGGTGGCCACAGAGCCAGAGTCCCAGATCAAACGCAGGTGTTCTCTGCAAACGATTCCCTCGGTTGTCATTGATCAAGGCTGGGCACAGTCGTTACTGTGGCGGCTGCTGCTCGGGTGGCGCCTCCTGCTGTGGTGCTGCTGGCCGTGGCCCGGGGGGCCTGGGGCCGGGCATGTCTTGGTGCTGCCTCTGCCTGTAAGCTATGACTGTTCCCAGCAGCAACGCGATGATAGTCATGAGGTAAAGGTCCCACTCAGGTCCCAAAAGCTGGTCCATATCAACTTGGGTAAATACATCTCGAATCTTAATGGGAATAGAAAAATCGTTATGCTCACTAACATGTCAGAAAAGAAATCAGGAAAAGTATATCACCAATTAGAGATAAATACAGAACTTATTAAAATAATTGGTTTTAGGGACATTTTACAATATTTTTAATAAAAAAAGGTTTTAAAAGCCTTGAACTGAAACTCAAAAAATAATGTGTCTCAGGAACAGCTATTATTTCCTAACAGTTGAGTATGTGAAGTGCCTGGCAGGGTTTCCTTCCATCAGCAACCTAATGTACTCATTCCCAACCATTTCCCCCAGGAAATGTCTGAGATGAGCACTGGGGATGAGGGAGGGTCAGGGAAAATTGTCAGTCTCAGTGCGCCTGGAGCCCATTTGCAGTCAGGGCACAGCAGCTAAGAAGCTCTGCTCTAGTGACACAGGGCTGTGTTATCCCTTCTCTCAGGTAACTGAAGATGGCAGAGTGCAAATGTTTCATAGAGGAATGAATAATGCTTTCTGGTTAGGATTTAACTAAATATTTAACACCTGAATTTGAACTTAAAAGTCATAGTTTTAATCTATGATATATAGAGAATATACATAGATATATATATATTTTTTTAGAGAGAGAAAGAGGAAGGGAGAGGGATAGAGAGATAGGAACATTAATGAGAGAAAGAAAGAGCATCAATCAGCTGCCTCCTGCATGCCCCCTACTGGGGATCAAGCCCGCAACCCGGGCATGTGCTCTGACTGGAATTGAACCATGGCCTCCTTGTTCCTGGGTCAATGCTCGACTGCTGAACCACACAGGCTGTGCTAGTCTATGGTATTTTAATTGTCCTAGTGTCACTTAAGTGATTCCTCTTATTTTCTGACCGCCATTTATTCACAAAGAAAGTAGACAAGTATAATCCCTTGTGTTTAAATAACATTACATTTAAAAGGTCCCCATCTAAATATATAAAAGGCTAATATGCAAAGTGTCCCCTCGGGAGTTTGACCGCTTGCTATGATGTGCGCTGACCACCAGGGGACGGCGCAGAACACAGGAAGGCCCCGGCCGGCAGCTGGGGAAGGGAGGCCCTGGCCGGCAGCTAAAAGGCCCTGATAGACCTGATCGCTGGTCAGGTCTAGTGACCCTACCCATGCACAAATTTCATGCACTGGGCCTCTAGTAATATATATTTGGAGGTACAGGCACTATATATTTTTGGAAAGATTACAAGAAACTATTAACTGTGTTTCCTGGGGAGGGAATGGAGACGGGAGATTTTGTGTTTATCTTACTATTCAACTTCCTTGCCATGAATACTTACTACTTAAAAAAAATGTATTTTTATTGATTTCAGAGAAGAAGGGAGAGGGAGAGAGAGATAGAAACATCAGTGGTGACAGAGAATCACTGATTGGCTGACTCCTGCATGCCCCCTCCTGGGGATTGCGCCTGCAACCCAAGCATGTACCCTGGCCAGAAATCGAACCATGACCTCCTGGTTCATAGGTTGACGCTCAATCACTAAGCCACACCAGCAGAGTATTACTTATTTTTTTTTTTAAGGTAGAATATCTACATGGTAGGATTATAGGGCATTTTATTGTCTTTATATTTCTGTTTTAAAAAGAAAGAATATATTTTATTGCAAAATCAAATCCTAGACTGTAATCAATAGTTTATTAGTCTTAAAAATTGTGAGAGACAGGGTCTGGAATAGTCCTGGCAGAGAAATAGCACACTACCACACTGTTAGCTTTTTAACTGAAGGAACGAAGATCCCGTCAATTAGCAAGGGGTTCAGCCCTGGCCCAGGCTACCAAGCAATTATAAATTTGCCATTACAAATGCGTAAGACATCGGTAGGACAGAGCTCAACATCTCAGTCCTCTGGAGCCCTATACACAGGAGCCCTCAGTAGCACGGGCTAGGGCTGCATGAGGGGGAAGTCAAACTTCTCTTTATAGCTGCTGGAGCAGCACGGACTACATTTATATCTTTGTAACACAGGAGGGTTCTATTCTGGAATCCACTGCTGAGATGAGGTATCCACCTGTTCTGAAAGATGTTAACCAAAGATTTCAACACCATCCTTTCCTGGAATGAATTAAAGTTAAATAGCCCTTGTTTCTGCATATATTTGAAGACTTTCAGAGTTCAATGCTGTACTAGTTAATCCATTTTGAGGAACTCTAGGTATTGGAAACAAAATGCAAAACTGGAGAACCTAAGAGCAACACATAAGTGTTGTTAACTAAAGTCAGTAGCTTGGAAGAGAATGGCTAACCCATCTCCTCTCTAGGTTCTGCCTTCAGCTTATTTAAATAGTTCAAGGCACTTTTAGAGAACAAATTCTGGTGGTGGTTTTAACATGTTTCACTATCACAAGAATCTGAAGTGCAATAGCCTGGGCAGGTTCTCAGGTTCTACTTCTTCTTCCTCCTTTTCTAAATTCTCTTCTTCTTAGGGAGGTCTGAGTCACTTCTAGGCAGGCAGTCATCTGATTTAATGTTTAGTTAACTACTGTTTCAAATCGCCATGGGTCAGTCTCAGTTTTCCCCAAACCAGAAAACATCTGCATCAATGCAAAATGCGTTAGCACTGGGAACCACTTGTGATGCTACCTGAAAACTATTAACAGCTTTGTGGCCACATTCAACCCTCCCGATGAGGACAGCGGGTACTTCACCTGGGGGAAGAAGGGAAGAGACCAGACACTCCCAGGATACTCCTCCCTTCTCCCCCAACATTTAAAATACAAGCCTCTGGACTGAGGTTACATCATTTGTGTTTAACTGAAAGGCGTGGACCACTTACATTGGCTTCCCGTATGTACTGCAAGAAGTAGACGATGCCCAATTTGCAGAGCGCTAGGAAGACTGGTACTTGTGCATCTGGGCTGGCTTCGGCTGCCATGTCATAAAAACGCTTTGCAAGGTGAATATCCTATAAGATAGGCGATAAACCCAAATTCATTTCTTGCTAAATTAAGAATCATTGTTTTTTTAGTTTATACATTAGGAAAATTTATTTTATCTTTCAAGTTTCATTTTAAAATTTCCCTTACCTAAAGAAAACCAAGTTGTAATTGGATAAAAGTTCTTTAATTACCTAACAGCTTAATTTGGAAAATTTTAATTGAAAATTTTAAGACTTCATTCACGCTCCCCTCCCAACCTGACATCCACTTGCTGTGTAGACTTTCAGAGTTAAATGCTGCACCGTCTTACAGCTACACATAACACTGTTAATCTGGACACTTCCAAGGGTGACCTGTGAGTTGCAAGTTAATTTTTTCCTACTTAAAACTTCAGCCAGCTCCAGGTTTCAGTTTGGAGCAGTGAACTTCAAACTGGAGTAGACAGTCAAGATTTCCCAAGGGACACCGTTAAGGCACATCCTGTGTCTCCCTGTTTTAGACATATTTCTGTGAAGGGCAAAGCAAGTCACTGGTAATTTTGGCACAGGTTGGAGTATTCAGATATATGTAGGATGGGATGGTGGGAGTTGTGAAATTTTCATTTACCAAACTTACTTCTTCTATACCCTGACTACTGTCAAAGAATATCATCCTCCTAGGAAAAAATTCCACGAGACATGGGAAAGAAAGGCTAAGCATTAAAGAAGACTTTCCCCCATATATTTAAATATAAACAACTGCTTTCAGCTATTCCCTATATGTACCTGGGGTGGGTCATTAGTTGAAAAGAAAGGCACCTTCAGCTAACTGTAATAGTATGGTCAGTGTCTTTGATTTTTAAAAATATATATAACTAACATTTTTTTGAACTGCCATATTTTTCAAGTTCATGAATAAAACTATGTGATAATACAGGCTATATGTGTTTGAGTAAATAGGGTAATTAAATTGAAGCTATCAAATATATCCTGAATTATTTATTTCATTTATAACCAATCCTGGTCTTATTTAATACTTAATATTTTTCTAGTTATACGAGATGCTGATTAGTTTTTAGTAGCAGGAATGTCTCTTTCATTTAAAAAATAAGAACAAGGAAAAGGTCATTATGATGTCTTATAAAAACGAATGGATTTACTGTTATTTTTACACATAATTAATTATTCTTAAAAGTTGAAACCTAGAGTTCCCTCTCATCACTCTGATGCCTTTTATCACATTCTTTTTCGTAAGAATTTACATAAGCTATACATCATATTACATTACAAATTAAATGATGAGATGAGAAAAGCACACGGATTAGGTTCTTGTTTTATAATCTATTATAAAAGTAGTATCAGAGTTATACGACTTTAGTCATCTTGATTCCTAGGTGTATTCTATAAAGGTCACAACTCACATGTGATTTTTATATTAGTCATCAAACACAACAATTACATAACATTTCAATGGGAATACTAGACTAAAATATGAATTCAGGGAGAAAAGAAAAAGATGCAATATGCAATTAAAGAATTTAATACACATTTTTAAAAAATTAATAATGGGCATGTCAAATTATTTACAGTAATTTAAACATTTTTTAAAAAATGTTCTTATTTAAAATAGCTAGAACTTAGACCCTTTGAAACTTACGATGAAAATTTATTTTAATTAATTAATTAATTAATTAATTAATTTCAGAGAGGAAGGGAAAGGGAGAAACATCAATGATGAGAAAGAATCATCAACCAGATGCCTCCTGCACACCCCCCACTGGGGATTGAGCCAGCAACATGGCATGTGCCCTGACAGGAACCGAACCCTGACTTCCTGGTTCACAGGTGTAGACCACTGAGCAATACTGGCTGGGCTATGATGAAAAATTTTATTTTATTTTATTTTTTTTAAATATATTTTATTGATTTTTTACAGAGAGGAAGGGAGAGGGATAGAGAGTTAGAAACGTCGATGAGAGAGACACGTCGATCAGCTGCCTTCTGCACACTCCCTACTGGGGATGTGCCCGCAACCAAGGTACATGCCCTTGACCGGAATCAAACCTGGGACCTTTCAGTCCGCAGGCCGACGCTGAGCCAAACCAGTTAGGGCTATGATGAAAAATTTTAAATGTCAACTTAAAAATGCACAAGATATAATTTTTCAAAATTTTTAAGGGTACATGGACAAAACTAAAGGTCTAAAGACAGTTAGACTTCACTAGGTAAGTTTAAGAATCAGAAATAAGGGAAGGGGGTGGAGGACTGGGTGCAAAAGGTGAAGGAACTGAGAAATACAGATTGGCAGTTACAAAGCAGTCATGGGATGTAAAGTACAACATAGGAAATACAGTCAATAATATTTTAATAACTATGTATACTGCCAGATGGGTACTGGAAATATCAGGGGGAACACTTTGTAAAGTATGTGATTGTATAATCACTGTGGTACAATGGAAACTAATATAAAATAATATCGACAAAACATTTTTTAATTGAAAAAAGAATCAGGAATAAGTTTATCAATAGCAACCATCTTAATTCATTTCAAAAAAATTTAGAAGCAATAGAATTTGTCTGATTATGGGTGGACAGTTTCTCAAACGAGGAGTTATCAGTAGAAGCTGCACTGCCTTTCTGTTTTCATGAATCTGTTTTTGCCTTAATATTCTAAATAGAAGAGTGTGGATATCAATATGTGTGTTTGCTGGAAGATGAGAGATGCAGGGGCAATCTTGTGAAATATTACAAAACTGCCTCACAACTTAGTATCTAAAATCTGAGCACATTCCAAAGAAAGCCTATTTTCTATAAAAATGCAGACCTTTCCCCAAGTCACAGTTTATATTATTCAAACATTAATTTGAAGCACCGCTCACCTGTTTAATGCCTAGTCCTTTCTCATGCATATATCCCAGATTAAACATAGCCTGTGCGCTGTGTTGCTGCTCAGATGCTAGACGATAATGAATAAATGCAGTCTCGTAATCCACATCAGTGCCAAATCCATAGAAATGGTAGTCTCCAAGCTTAATTCTAGCCACAGTATAGCCTTAAACAAAAGTTAAATGCAAAACTGCCAATAAATAAAGTATTTAAAACAGATCACACTGTTATTTCTCTTCCTATTAACTTGATTACATAAAACAGAATTTTAATTTATAGTACACAAATTTTACAACCAACCCTTTAGCTAAGCTATAAATTCAGTAAAAATTTAAATAGAATTACTCTTCTGAAGAAGGTTTTGTAATAGTCAAGGAGAGGTAGAACAAGGTAGGTGGCAACACCCCCCCATGTCTCCAATAATATTATTATTATTATTTTTTAATATATTCTTATTGATTTCAGAGAGGGAGAGAGGGAGAGGGAGAGGGAGAGGGAGGGAAAGAGGGAAAGAGAGAGAGAGAGAGAAACTTCAATGATGAGAGAGAATCAATCACTGATGGGCTTGCCTCCTGCATGCCCCCTAGTGGGGACCAAGCCCAAAACCTGGGCATGTGCCCTTGACTGGAATCGAACTTGGGACCCTTCAGTCCACAGGCTGATGCTCTATCCACTGAGCCAAACCAGCTAGGCTCCAATAATATTCTTTAAATGATCATGGTCTATTCTATGATGTCATTTACATTTTAAAATCGTTTAACTGGACCCTTGTTTATGCTTGAAGAAGGGATGGTAGGCACACAACATGGAGAGTAGTTTGTGAGAGAGAAAAAACAGTCAAATGGAAAAGTGGAGAAAGGTTAAAATCTTTTGGGGTTTGGACTAATATTCTATTCAATTTTCATTTACACAATATACAGGTTTCAAACTAAAAACCAGAGAGAAAACCATAGCATGACTTCAACGTCTAGTACAAACGCCTTGCAATTCAGTTTAGAAGCCCTGGGACTAGAATTTCCATTTTAAGAATAAATACCAATCACGATGCTAACAAGTTAAGCAATAGTATCTGCTTAATTTTAAGGCGAGGAATGACAGGACTTAATTTTTATGGGAGATTTAAAAAAACACCCCCCTCCCCCCCCCCCAAAAAAAACCAAAAAAACAAAATAAAGAGAGGTTCCTGGGTGAAACTCTTATCCTTTAAGATGAACCAACCACTCACCTTGCGAGGCAGCCCTGTTCCAGTGGAGCAAAGCTCTGGGGTAGGTTTCATTCTCACCTACAATGGTGGCTTCTCCTACAGGGAAAGAGGTAACACAAAGCAGGCATTTAGGGAAAGACACTAGACTTTTAGGCTTCATTTTCAAGCTAGAACGAGTATGTGGAGCATAACTGAAATAAGGATTGGAATATAACAAATAATAAATGGAAAATATATTGTATTAAAATTAAATAAGTACTAGAATAAAATACTGAGTTCCAAGGAATCACTGCATTTAGGACATTACATCCTGAAACACGTTTTATCCACAGAACCAATAATGAGACTGAGTACTGGGCCACTCTGGGGACCTACATAAGCTGGAAAAACAGTATTTTATATCTGCTATTTTGTGAAAATGTATTTGCTGAAAGCAGCAGCCAATTTTATGATGAATGTCAAATCTATTTCTACTGTCAATTCTGAAAAATTAAGAAGGATGTGAGATCTGAAGTAAAATAACTTAAACAAGAGGGACAAGTTCTGTTTACAGCAACAAAGAACGCTCTTTGTGGCTTTTCCTTTTAGACAGGTAACCTGATGTGAGTCCCTGCATTCTGAACCCGAGGTAGCACTCAGATGAACCTTACTCTGGTCAAGGATGAAGGCAGCGTTGCTCTGTGCCACTTCATAGCCCTGTTCGGCCAGCAGGAGGTACTGGATCACGGCGGCGTTGTAGTCGCCGTCTTTATAGCTGTTATAGGCAGTCATAAGCCTCTCAGACCAGCGGCCCCGTTCACACACATTCTTAAACAACTGTGAGAACAGGAAAGAAAAAAAACAACAACAGAAGAATAAGAAAGATAAGCTAGAAAATCATTTTTCAGATTAGCCATGTGAGTGTTATGTATGCTCTTTCAATGTTGGGTAATTTTACTGAATATATGTAAAGTCTGGGATATATATTTGAAGCTTTCACTTAATCTTTAGAATAGTTTATTCAAATAATAGCAAACAATTATATACCACTGACACTGGTCAGACACTGTTCTAGTGATTTATGTATAATACGTAACTTAACTCACTTAACCCTCCCATGGAGTCCACTCTATAAGGTGAGTCCTATTAACAGCTACATTTTACAAGTAAGGAAACTGGATCAGAGAGAGCTTTAGAAACTTTGTAAACATGTATTGATGTCACTCTAAAGTGCCAATTAGGAGATATTAGCACACCCCTTTGTAACATTCATTTAGCATCCTAGCATATGCTTTTTTGACGCTATGTCTCAGATACTGTCTTAGGTGATAGAGACAGCAGACACAGTATCTGCCCTTATTAACACTGATTCTAATAGGGAGGGTAAATGAAATAAGTGTGATGGCCCCACACAGACCCTCCGTCTTCCCTCAGTATACCAGTAGGCTGAATCTGTTTCAACTCTAGAAGAAATCACACAAGAAAACAACAATTAAAACAGTAGACTTTCCGCCCAGCTGGCATGGCTCAGTGGTTGAGCGTCAACCTATAAACCGGGAGGACACTGTTCGATTCCTGGTCAGGGCACATGCCAGGGTTGTGGGCTCAATCCCATGTGGGGCGTGCAGGAGGCAGCCAATCAATGATTCTCTCTCATCACTGATGTTTCTTTCTCTCTCTCCCACTTCCTTCCTCTCCCTTCCTCTCTAAGATAAATAAAAATATGTTAAACAAACAAACAAACAAACAAACAAACAAACAAAAACAGTAGACTTCCGACTGGGAAAATTAATTTCCAGTACAGAAGTTGGTAGAAGAGCCCTCACCTCCACTGCATTGTGGCAGGATCGCATCACACCTGTGCCGCTGGCGTGCATCTGTGCTAGGTTATAGAAAGCCAAGATATGGCCTCCCTGAGAAGCTAAGTTAAAATACTTCAAGGCCTGTTTATAATCCCTCTTGACTCCAATGCCATCTGTAAGGAAAATCACAGGAAAGGTCAGGAACAGTCTCAGATAAGATTCAGCTGAAACATCAGAGAAGTAGAGGATAAAACAAAATAAAATTCAGAATTCTTACTCGGGAAAAATGTGAATCCTATTAACACAGATCTGTACAGTAATATATATCAACATAATTCACAATAAAAAGCAAGATGCACAGATCACTGAATTGGGAGAACATGGATCAGCCAGTATGCAACACTCTCATTTCCATATCATAGTGACGTCTAGTGGAAAAAGGTGATTTACATCTTGGTGTGTTCATCAATCCCACCGTGACTTACTATAGTACATGGAGCCAAGCTGTAGCTGCCCATCCACCCAGCCTTGCTCAGCAGCTTTCTGGAAATACTTCAGTGCCAGATCATAATTCTGTAAAAAAAGATCATCTCATCACACAAGCACATGATGAGAAACCTCAAAAGGCTGACATACTCGAAAGTCAGAAGATTAATTTATTAAAAAAATTAATAAAGCACACAAAATAGTCTTGAAGAGCCATTAAAAGAAATACCTTCTAATTTTTATAGCAGATAATAATAGACTTGAAGTCACAGGGGGATTATATTTAAGATGTTGAAGAAAAGCAAATCGAGCTTTTGTGAGACAATTTGCATGTTGGCTCTCGGAAAGCATAAACACCACCAGTGGAACATAAGGACAGGATTTAAGAAACAGTTGTATCTTTTCTGTTAACCAACCAATCCTTTTTAAAACCTCAATTCTTCCAATATTAAATAAGGGTAATCATTCTCTCCTTATTCGTTCTTTCCCTGTGTTCATAATGAACACTATGCGATCATTAAACTTCAAATATCATGTATCCATAGAGATAAACTGAAACAAAGATCGCTACGGAACTTCAGTTTCCTAAAATGACTAGAAGGAATAAAAACGAGATCACACTACTGTTTCTTATGCTAAGGAATGCCTACAGATTAGAATCCCAAACCTAGCTCTTAGTTTCAGGCCCAAATAAAAAGAACATATTGCTTAGAGATATCCCACAGAAAAAGGGGATGGCAAGGAGACTCCAGGGCATCCCACCTCAGGAAGTAGCACAGAAGAATGAGAACCATGGCTCAGGAAAACCAAGAGCCCTTGCAGTCACAGAACTCCAGGGAAGAAAGTGCTAATGATACACAACCAAAAAATGTGGAGTTGACATTCAGGAGGTTTCTGGGTGACTTGTATTGAGCAGTTTCATGAGGCAGAACCTGACTGTTCTGAGCTAATGAGTGAGCGGTAGCAGCTCATATAGTTCATTTTTTAGAAAAACTTGGCTGTGCAGCGAAGGGCTGCAGAGAAAAGAGGTAGTGGCTAGAAGGGCAAAGGGTAGAACAGAAAGCTTTTCTCCTCTAAATGGGAGAGACCTGAGCATTTTCTTAGGCTTGAGTGAAGAAGTACAAGTCTAGGCGAGATGGAAGAGTAGACAGGGCAGAGAGCATTGGTGGGAGGATGAGAAACTGCTTCAGGAGAAGGTGCCAGAGTCCGAGCCATTCTAACAAGGCAGTAGGTACAGTGAGTACAGAGTGAAGGATGGTAAGGACAACCGGAAACAGTTTAGGTTTGGTTATAATGAAGCGGCCTGCCTAGGCTGGCTGGGAGCTAGTTAAGGAATACTTCCCTACCTCACCAACTGACTCCTTGTTAAAATCAGAATGTTAGATGGGAAACTTACAACTTGAACTCCTCTCCCGTAGAGGTAAGCCATTCCAAGCCCACTCTGTCCAACTGGATTGCCCTGCAAACCAGAGACAACAGTGTGAAAGAATTAATTACAAAGTAGGCAAGACTAAATGCCTGCAAAATAAACAATTTACAGGCATGTGCAAAACCCGTCTTAGCACTTTTCAAGTCAAAATAAAATTTTCTCCTTCCCATCAAGCTAAACATAATATTGACTTTTAGGTATTTGGGGTTTTTTAAATTTTCTGAAAAAGAGTAAATAGTAAATTCATTTAGAATTAAATTTTCACGACTTACCTTATGACCATCTGTTCCATAAATTTATGATATAAAACATAACTAACATATTTCATCTTTTAAAGACTACACACAGGTCACTTTTTTGGGTAGTTTTTTAATTAGTAACCTTCCTCCTCAAACAAGAAGGAAGACTCCATGGGGTAGAGTCAACAACCATGTAATAACAGCAATACTGGGATTAGGCAGCAAAGAAATCCTTATGATTATTGAAGTGCCCAAAACCAAAGATAACCATTGTTTTGAGACTGTAGTTGGCAAAGAGATATGTGTATGGTACACACTGGAGGCATATAGGGTCTTAAGTATTCATAGGCTGCTTTCTTTGCACCAGAGAATGCCTAAATTATGTACTGTTATTATCAAAATTATCCAATTGTGTAAGTTTTAAACCTCAAGATGCAACACAGATAAGAATTATGTAACTTTCAATTCTATTACTAAAATCACATTTTCCTGATCAGGACATTTCTCAGTAAAATTTTGAGAGAGGCTTAATATATAATAATCTGGTCCCTAAAAAAATTGCTTTTTATTGAGAACTTTTTTCCTCATTCAATTCATTTACATGAATCATATTTACATAAATGCTTTCACTAATTTATGGCATGACAGTCATGATTCATCTTTTAATATAATAAACTTATTTATTAAAATAACAGTAATGTGATACACATTTAAATGCACTGAGTCACAAGGTCTTACCATGTCAGCAGCTTTCTTAAAGTAGTGAAGGGCTGTCTCATTACTCTGAGGCACAATATCACTTCCCTCTGAGTACATCTGGAAAACAGACCCCAATTTTATTATGAGGCATAATTCTCTCTCCAATTACATTGTTCTCCTATCTCATCTCATTCTGGTTTTTGTTAGATCTCATGGAATCTTCTAACAAAATTAAAATTCCCCAAAGGATATTTTAGAATTAAAAGCAAAACCTGAAAAGTAGACATTTTATACTATTATACATTCTGTCATATCAAATTTATGATTGACCTTATGACCATCTGTTCCATGAACTTAAGATCCTATATAATAAAAGCCTAATATGCAAATCAACTGAACAGGTGGAATGACTGGTGGAACAACTGGTGGCTATGACACGTACTGACCACCAAGGGGCAGACGCTCAACGCAGGAGCTGCCCCCAGCCCGCAGGCCCCAGGCCAGCCACGGCGGGTACCAACACGGGTCCCCTGATCACCCTGCCGGTTGCCCCACAGATCGGCCCTGATCTAGGGACCCTACCCATGCACAAATTTTGTGTACCTGGCCTCTAGTAAATATATAAATACATAAATTTTGTGTACCTGGCCTCTAGTAAATATATAAATACATAAATATATAAATCAACTTATAGGTCAATCTCAGGAGAAGAAATCTTTAACCCCCAGAGGAATCTATTTTCTCACTCTATCCCAGTGCAGTTAACTGGGTTGACACATTGCTTGGGACCTGTGATTGAACGAGGAAAGGAAGGCTATCAGCAATGTCTTTTCCGTTCTCCTCTACCACTACTTCCCCCAGGCTAAGATTGAAGGTAGTGAAAGTTCAGGAAAAGAAACAACTAAATGGTTATTCTAAAAGGTTTCAAGCACCAAATGATTAAAGTCCCAGGGATCATGATAAAGGACAAAGAGAAAGAACAGAATGACCAATACTGTTTTTATCCATATACACATTAATGACAAAGACATCATTTTTGAGATAGGGTTAGTTTGTAATTAGAGCAAAGATTGAAAGGGCTCAAATGAAAAGTTCTTAAATGCTTAACAAGATTCGTGAGGAACACCACTATTGTCTAAAATCTAAATGTAAAATTCTTAGGCCCCAATTAACTGTGATCCTGTGGCAAATACTGACTAGATTTTTTTATTTGGAAAAACCTTTGAGATATATTCTATCTGAGCTTCCTAACATTAGGATTTGGTTATAGATGAAAATACTGATTAGTTTACACTAGAATAGCTTTCAAAATAATGAAAAAGGAAGTTAATAGATTGTGCTATGACATATGGAATCTACTCATTAAGTCTCTAGACTTAAATGTCCTCTTGAGAAAAGGACCGCACTGAAAGGTGGGTAATGGCTGTCTCATTTAAGATGATGAAAAGGTCTGCAGACAAATTCCAACAAAATCTAAGTGCCTCTATTCAGCATGGAAGTTAACAGGTATTTATAACAGACTAGCAAAAACCCGCACAGCATCGATTCCTCATTATTATGTACTAGAGGCCCTATCACGAAATTCGTGCAAGAGCAGGTCCTCGCAGCCCTGGCTGCCTCAGCCCTCACAGCTTCGGTGGCTGCCTCGGCCCTTGCAGCCCCAGCTTCACCTGGAAAACTGTCTGGACGGTCGTTCTGCTGTTGGGCCATTCTGTCAATTTGCATATTACACTTTTATTATTATAGATATTATTATAGATGATATATGAAAAGTAGGAGCTTGGATAGTGGTGGTTAATTTCAGTGGAGAATTAACATACTGAAGAGCAAATGCTGTTACATTTAAGTCACCTAGGAAATTGCCTCAGATTGGAAATGCCTTAGGACAAGACACAATTTGCCCTGGAAATGTTATTTCCAGTTTGTTTTGGGTAGATTGTAGATCTTGAATACAGGATGTACTCACTCTGCAAACACCTCTTGCTATTACACAATACATTAATGGGACGTACAGTACCTTTCCCAAGAAGGCCATTGCATGTGAGTTGCCAGCATTCGCCGCTAAATTGAAGTAGTCAAACGCTCTCTGTGAGGAAAGAATTTATTAAAAATAGTTTTTAATAGAATCTGCCCTTGGTTTTTAACCAAAATAGTTATTTCAGGAACAGTTAAAAAATCTTGTTGCCTGGCAGAATCTCAATTTAAGTAAATGGCAACATGACACCTATTGGTTGCTCCAAGGTACCCCCCCACCATATCTAATCCTATCTAATAAAAGAGAAAAATGGTAATTGGCGTACGACGATACCCTTTTCATTGGCTAATCAGGGCTATATGCAAATTAACTGCCAACTATGATTGGCAGTTAACTGCCAACTAAGATTGGCAGTTAACTGACAACAAGATGGCGGTTAATTTGCATATGTAGGCTCAATGCAGGGAGGCGAAAGGGAAAGCAGGAAGAAGCCCCCTGCCACTGACAGGGATCGGAAACCCAGGGGGGAGCTAAGAGCTGGGGGGCAGGGCAAAGGCGGCCGTGGGGCCGCCTTTGCCCTGCCCCCCAGCCATGATCGGAGAATCAGGCGCCTTTTCCGCCCTGGCCAGTGATAGCAGGAAGTAGGGGTGGAGCCGGCGATGGGAGCTGGGCACGGTCGAAGCTGGCAGTCCCAGGAGCTAGGGGTCCCTTGCCTGGGCCTAAAGTGTAGCCCACGATCGCGGGGCCGCTGCAGCTGCGGGTCCCCGCTGCCCGGGCCGGACGCCTAGGCCAGAGGCCTCAGGCCTGGTCAAGGGGCCGATCCGGTGATTGGTGATCGGAGGGTGATGAGGGTCAACTCCTCTGGCCCAGGCATCAGGCCTGGGTGGGGGGCGGAGCCGGGGATTGGGGGGATATGATGGTTCCCTTGCCCAGGCCTGAAGCCTGGGTCAGAGGTGTCAGGCTTGGGCGGGGGGTGGACCAAGCGATCAGAGGGAGATGGGGGTCCCCTGCCCAGGCATGATTCCTGGGCCAGAGGCCTCAGGCCTGGGTGGGGGCCAGAGCCAGTGATCAGGGGGAGATGGGGGTCCCCTGTCCAAGCCTGACACCTCTGGCACAGGCGTCAGGCCTGGGCAAGGGGCCGATCAGGCGATCGGAGGGTGATGGGGGTCAACGCCTGAGGGCTCCCAGTATGTGAGAGGGGGCAGGCTGGGCTGAGGGACACTCCCCCCCACACACACACCCAGTGCACGAATTTCGTGCACTGGGCCCCTAGTTTATCAATAAGTCCTGTTACCACCAAATCCATCCTGAATCCATCTATCTTCTACCCTCCATTACCAAAATTCTAGTCAAAGCTACATTATCTCTCACTTGACTTCTAAAATACTCCCCTGACCTCCCTGCTTTTTATTCTGGGGTTATCCAAAGTGACTGTTCTTTTTTTTTTTTTTTTAAATGTATTTTATTGATTTTTCACAGAGAGGAAGGGAGAGAGATAGAGAGTTAGAAACATCGATGAGAGAGAAACATCGATCAGCTGCCTCCTGCACACCCCCCACTGGGGATGTGCCCGCAACCCAGGTACATGCCCTTGACCGGAATCGAACCTGGGACCCTTCAGTCCGTAGGCCGACGCTCTATCCACTGAGCCAAACCGGTCTGGCCAAAGTGACTGTTCTTAAATCTCTTCATGCTGGTCCTTACAGTCCCCTGCAGTTCTGTAGAAAATATACTGTCATGATCAGGCACTACTTATCTCAGTACTGCTCCCTCTTGCTCTCTGCACTCTGGGCATACCAGTCTTGTCCTTCCTGCCTTAGGACCTATGTACATACTGTTCTTTCTGGCCTGGAATAATTTTACCTCCAGGCTCAACTTAAATGTCACCCATCTCTCTTCAGAGACAACTGCCACCTCCCACTCAGTAATCTGTTATTGGGTGCTTTAATTCTCCTTAGTAACAACAATCACAATTTATTACCTATTTTTGCTGTGATCATTTAAAAGGCAGTAAATGCAAAAAATAAATAAAAAATAAAACGTATTGAATTCTTTTACTAAACTTGAAGCTCTGTAAGGACTTAAGGACTGAAGCATTGTATCTGAAATGTCTAGCAGTGAATGGCACATAGTAGGCACGCAAATATTTGTTGAATTAACGTGTACTGGGAAATCCTTTTCTTCCCTCTTCATAGCCTGTAAAATAATTTATTTGTGCAGTTGCTTCACAGGTAAGTGGCATACACACCAAAAATATTTCAAAATTTGTTGTGCAAAAGGTATGCAACAAACTTATCCAGAATTCTGTCCTCTCACTTAATGTTTTTATTAAGATTTTATCTGATGCTGCACTGGCCTAGTGACATACATTTTAATGACCCAAAGACAGTAAGAGCTGTCAAAATGCCATCTGAATTTTTAAAAGTAGATATTAGGCATAGTTGTGTTGATACATCTAATTCTTAAAGTTGATGGGACATGGGTACATGAAGTAACCTTCACTAGAATACTTAACTGGCATGGGAGAAAAACAAAGTGTTTTGAATCTGACAAGCATTCATAGAGGAGTTATAATGTGCTAGGCAGTGTGAGGTGCTGGGAAAAGACTGGAAAATAAGGCAGATGCAGCCCATGCTTTTGGACCTTATGTTCTAGCAGAGGAAACAACTTAATTAACTAACTTACATAATTAACTACTTTACAACGGACAAGGGCCATAAGGAATACAGATTTTCAGAATCCTAACTGTGGTACATGACTTATTCCTGGAGTGGGGCTGAGGCCCAAGGAGACATTAGGAGAAAAGATATTGCAGTTGAGCTCTGGAGGATGACAAGGAATTAGCTATATGAAGAAAGGGGTGGGGAAATATTTACTCTAGCCAGATAGGCCAGCATTCCAGAAGCCCTGAGACAGAGAGGTTCATGATATTTTCAAAGACTCGAGAAAAGATCCCCGTGCCTATGACTGAGAAAGCAAGGGGCTGGTGAGGTAAACGGAGATGGGAATGGGGCCGAAGGGGCCATGTAAAGGTTTTGGTCTTTAAGCTCCGAGAAACTGTGGACCACTCAAGAGTTTTAAGCAAGGGAGCCATATGATCAGATGTCTGGTTCACAAAGACAGGCTACTGCTCAGGAAATTTAAGCAGTAGGTAATTCACACAAGTGACAGGTGTCCCGATGGAAGAAAAGGGAAGAGATGGTGACACTTAGGACATAAAGCAGACAAAATTTGATGACTGGATATAGATCTGACTATTACCATTGTGTACTCCTAATTTCTCATAAACTCAACAATGGATTTTCCTTAGTTCTATAAAATATTTTCTAATGGGAGTTTTAAGATATACTTCAATCACATATCTATAGAAAAAAATACATTGTTTACATATTTTTGGCATTATTAAGAACTAGATTTTAGAATTGATAAAACATTCCCCAACCCTATGAGGTATAATCACATTTTTATTCTTCAGCTTCCTCAGGGGTTAGTTAAATATCAAAGGTTCATTTGTGATGGCTGTCTTAATAACACAAACTTGATATTGTCACTGACTTAGCCAGAAATACACCTGGAGAATTATTTCTTGCTACAACAGGAAGTACAAAGCCCCAGGAACAGAAAAGTTACCTGATGGTTCTGTTCTACTCCACGCCCTCCGTGCAGGTGCAGTTGTCCCAGACCGACCTGAAAATGATAAAAATGGGGCAAAAGTCAAGGGTAGCATCTGGAGTGTGATTACCATTAAACCAACAAGAAAACACTTGGTCATAAAAAGGTTTCTATTTATTACAAAAATTCAAAGATTTAGCCTTACCTCCTGAAGATATTACGCTACTTTAATCTACATTTTTAAACACTAAAAATATCTGCTTTTAATCCAAAACTGAATTTGCCACCAATGAATCTACTCTAAAGGAAATACTCAAGAATATTAATTAATATGAGAAAATTATGATCTAAGATGAGCAAAGGAAACATGAACAGTTCTGAAGAGCAACTGAAATCCCACATGCCCCGGAGCCTTTTTGTTTATAGAGAATGTGGCAGTTTTGGTCCTTGGCGACTCCATGAAGAGCCTTCATCATCACTGTAATGCTGCTCCACTCAAGCAGCAGTTTTCAACTGGGGTGCACAGTAGTCACCCTGCCAGCTCTTAGGAACCATGAATGCCTAGTCCATATCCCAGAGGAGTCCAAATGGAATGTCTTGAGAGTATATAGCTAATAATAACGTAGCTAGTAACTGCTAAGAGCAATAAAAATGTTACTTACAGATATAAGTGCTTGCCCCAGAGACTGTAATACACAATGCATTAAGACAGTACATGAGATGTTGAAACACATACCTGTGCTTGTACATCACCCTTTTCAGCTAGGAACTGGTAATACTGAATCAAATCTTCTTCTAGCATTCCACTGTTCATTCCTGGATTTTCCACCTCATCTGGCAGCCGTATTCTCTGCACTACTGAGCCTCCTGTCAGCGAGATATCACTAGCAACTGAAACAGGGGGATAAAGTAAGGACATGGATGAAAGTCAGCAGGTGTCCCACAGAGAGAAGTACAATTCAAGTTGCCAAATTGTTGACAGATGTTATGTTACAGGAAACTGTTCCTATAGTAGTTTATAGATATAAAACAGCAATCTAAAGTAAATTTAGTTTTTTCCACAAAATACTGAAGAAGTGGAGTTGATAGCAAAATTTAAAAAAAGGTAAGTACTTCTTAATCAACTAGGGTAGGGGCGGGGAATGTCCAGCCTGCAGGCCTTGTAAGGCCTGCAAAATCATTTGATCTGGCCCTGCCAAGGTATTAGAAGTGAGTTAACTAAAGTTTGACCAAAGATAGCAGGCTAATTTTTAAGTTCATAATTTTGTATGGCCTGTGAATGATGTTATAAATATCCAAATGGCCGTTGGCAGAAAAAAGGTTCCCCATCCCTGAACTAGGGTAAGGACGATTCCACTTGAAAAGAGCCATTCATGACATTTCAAGTAGTGCAATAAAAATAGATGTATTTAAAATTAATTGTTTTATTGGTTTTTGTTTTGTAAGGTGAAAGGCAAAAACATAGATACCATGGTTGGCCACAAGACGGTAATGCGTCAGCGCGGATTCACAACTCTGGAGGACCCCGATGCCAGCCCAGTAGCGGTAGCCCTGCAACACAGCCTCAGTGAGAAGACGGCGGTTTCAGGTGCTTCAGTGCATCCATTGGAATAAATACAGCTAACCATACTCAGCATGCAATTCTGTTGTCTTCTGGTCCAAGGACACCATCACCCCATTTTTCCTGAGCTTTAGGTCATGAGGCAATTTATTTAGCCACTTCAACAAGCAGACTATAAATGACTAAGAACTAGAAAATAAATTTCCTAGAGCAATCAAAATTGATGCAATGAACTTTATGCAGTGTGCACATTTTACCTATAGGAGAAAATTAAGGTCTTGCTTGGAACAGATTTTATTCTTATTTTATACACAATTTTAAAAAAGGGTTACTCTTCCAAATTAGCAAAGAAGAAGCAACAAATGAGCAAAATAGGGAAGTCAAGGGACTAGTAGAAGCAGCCCAGCAATAAATGACTTCAGAATAAGGGGAAGAGAGCTAATAATAAAGAGCAAGGGACAGAAAGTAGAGCTCTCTGGAGTCATTTAGCACAGACTCAAAATAACTTTACAAGCTTTAACAATCCTTAGGGCATTACTGTATAATAGCATGTATAACATTTAATGTTCTTAATCTGAAGCTGCTGTTGGAGACGACTGATAATTAGAACAAACCGTATTTTTCACTTAAACCCCCTCAGCAGTTTACCCTTGTAAACAAGACAGAGTCCATGTAAACAGGACCAAGTCCATGCTCCCTGGCATGACATACAGCTGCTTATGGGATTCCTATTCACCTGCCCTGTTGTGAACTACTGGTAGGTTTTCTACTCTCTGGCCACACTGAAGTGCTTGTGTTTTCTTGCAAACACCACATTCCCTCTTGTTGCTGTCCCTCTATCAGTGGTTCTCAACCTTCCTAGTGCCGCGACCCTTTAATACAGTTCCTCATGTTGTGGAGACCCCCAACCATAAAATTATTTTCGTTGCTACTTCATAACTGTAATTTTGCTACTGTTATGAATCGTAATGTAAATACCTGATATGCTATATGTGTTTTCCGATGGTCGTGACCCACAGGTTGAGAACCGCTGCCTGGATACCTCTGCTTTTTACGTTCACTCACCACAATTTACCCTTCAAGAACAGGGTTAGCTGCTTCTTTCCTCAGAAGTACCTCCTTAAATCCCTTTCCTTCCAATGCCACTTTCTAGGTGATTCCTTGACATTCTCGTGCTGTACTATAATGGTCTCCTTACCTGTGCCTCCCTTTCTTGATTAAAAGCTTGTTGGATTGTATTTTAATCATCTTTGGTATCCCAACAACATGTACTCAATGAATATTTTTGGGAATGTATGAGTAAAATTAGTTAGGACCCACCCAGCTGGCCAGAGAAACAGATTTTCCTTCTTTTTTAAGTATCATAGCTCATCAATGACTAAGCTGTAAACTCTTTTCCATATTTTTTCCTGTTTTTTTCTGCTTTCAGTCTCATTTCTGCTTACTCTATCCTTTATGTTCTTGTAAGAATGAATTTATATATTCATTTGAAACATAGTAATATGAGTTGTAGGTCATGTGACTTAGCCAAAGTCAGTTTATGAAATACAAGGCAGATTAAATACACCACAGTAAAAAATTTAGTGGAAAAATTCTCTATTTCACCACTAAGTCATTTAAATGATCAATGGTATCAAATGGCACATAAAAGGTACTCTGTAATGAACTTTAAAGGACCACTTTATAGGTTTAAAGAACTTTGTAGGTTCTTTACATAGTAAGTCCTTCATCAATTTCAATATAACATTTATGACAACTAATCTAAAAAAATGACTCTGACAAACAATTCCAACTTAAAAAAAGAGCCATTTATCAGATAATTCTTCTGCTACTCAATGTTAGCATTCTTCCACTTAAGTCTTACTTACCAAAATCATGTGGGCTATTAGGTTGCCCCCAAGAGCTCCAAAAGTATAATAAACAAGGGCCTGTGAATGAACAAAAGATACTTAATTGAACATAGGCACATGTATGTACTCAATTGAAAGTGTCATATAAATTAAAGTTTTAATAATATTACCTTTGCCTGACTTGAATTAACACCAAGTCCAGAGGCGTAGAGAAAGCCAAGAGCCTGAAATAAAATGATAAAAGTAAGAATTCTGCCTTTGGTGGAAGTTTATCCAAGACAGACATAGTTTTATGTACTATGAAAAGATGAACGAATCTTTAAATGGGAAACAATTTAAATTGTTGCAAGTATGTACAACCTGGAATTAAAGAGCCTCAGAAATGCATTTAAGGTTTTACAAATTACACAATGAAATACAACTTTAAACAAGTCAAAATATTTAGCTTGAAGATTAAAGATCCTATCTAATAAAAGAGAAAAATGGTAATTGGCGTACGACGATACCCTTTTCATTGGCTAATCAGGGCTATATGCAAATTAACTGCCAACTATGATTGGCAGTTAACTGCCAACTAAGATTGGCAGTTAACTGCCAACAAGATGGCGGTTAATTTGCATATGTAGGCACAATGCAGGGAGGCGAAAGGGAAAGCAGGAAGAAGCCCCCTGCCACTGACAGTGATCGGAAACCCAGGGGGGAGCTAAGAGCTGGGGAGCTAAGCGCCCTGCCCCCCAGCCATGATCGGAGAATCAGGTGCCTTTTCCGCCCTGGCCAGAGATAGCAGGAAGTAGGGGTGGAGCCAGCGATGGGAGCTGGGCACGGTCGAAGCTGGCAGTCCCGGGAGCTAGGGGTCCCTTGCCTGGGCCTAAAGCAGAGCCCACGATCGCGGGGCCGCTGCAGCTGCGGGTCCCCGCTGCCCGGGCCGGATGCCTAGGCCAGAGGCCTCAGGCCTGGTCAAGGGGCCAATCCGGTGATTGGTGATCGGAGGGTGATGAGGGTCAACTCCTCTGGCCGAGGCATCAGGCCTGGGCGGGGGGCTGAGCCGGGGATTGGGGGGATGTGATGGTCCCCTTGCTCAGGCCTGAAGCCTGGGTCAGAGGCGTCAGGCTTGGGCGGGGGGTGGAGCAAGCGATCAGAGGGAGATGGGGGTCCCCTGTCCAAGCCTGACACCTCTGTCAGAGGCGTCAGGCCTGGGCAAGGGGCCGATCAGGCGATCGGAGGGTGATGGGGGTCTACGCCTCTGGCCGAGGCATCAGGCCTGGGCAAGGGGCCGATCCTGCGATTGGAGGGTGATGGGGGTCAACGCCTGAGGGCTCCCAGTATGTGAGAGGGGGCAGGCTGGGCTGAGGAACACTCCCCCCCCACACACACCCAGTGCACGAATTTCGTGCACCGGGCCCCTAGTAATTTAATAACTTATTAACTAGAAAAACAAGGTTGAACACAAATATGGCTTTTACTTGATCTTGATGAACAACTATTATAAGGACAGAACAACTCCTACATCATTACATCAACGCAAAGGTGCACACACATTGGAAATGGATAAGAGATTGCCAAGATCCACTATCCCAGGAACACAAAGAGGCAGCCAGAGGTCAAGGTGAAGTGGTCAAGGAAGGTCACTTTACAATGCTAGAGCACACCATTTTCTAAAAAAATTCAACCAATCAAAGAATGCACTAGTAAAGTCCTATCCTTTGCCTTGACAACATCAAAGTATAAGCTAATGTTGAAATAGTCTGAAAACAGGCTTCTGTGACTAAGCAAATCTAAAACCTTCAGTAAACCTGAATTATTGAAGGCATTTTATTTATTTTTTTAATATATATTTTATTGATTTTTTTACAGAGAGGAAGGGAGAGGGATAGAGAGTTAGAAACATCGAGGAGAGAGAAACATCGATCAGCTGCCTCCTGCACACCTCCTACTGGGGATGTGCCTGCAACCAAGGTACATGCCCTTGACCAGAATGGAACCTGGGACCCTTCAGTCCACAGGCTGATGCTCTATCCACTGAGCAAAACCGGTCAGGGCTATTGAAGGCATTTTAAATAAATGTGGTGGCACCCTAAATCCTAGTTGTCAACCTTACCATAGGTAATCAAACAGATATTTTGTATCAAATGGTGTGATGTAATATGGAATGCAGAACATCCCCATAATGCAGTCCAGCCAGAAATATTTTACTTGAGTTCATCAGTCTTTAGCTGTGATAGCCAGTTTATAGGAAATATAGATGATGAAAAAACAAACTAAAGGACACCATGCAGAAGTCAATGGGTAAACTGAGTTAGGACATTCTGCAGAAAAATGGGCCCTAACACAGAAAAAAAAGAAAGGGGATGGTAACGTTAGAAATAACAACCAAATATAAGGTATAGTCCGGGGTTAGGTTTGGACAAAACTGATATAAAGGAAATGTTCTGTTCAATACCAGCTGAATATGCTACGGGTATTATATGTTGTAGAAATTTACTGGAAAGGAAAGGTGAAGATTAACAATTGAGAAGAGCATGTTATGGGACAGTAGACAATGACATCTTATTTTAATCAAAAATTTGTATGTATCTATACACAAAGAAAAAGGTCGAGAAGGCTGTGCATGCATTAACATACTACCAATGCTCATGTCTAGTTGTACATATGCATTATTGACTTCCTTAGCATTTTTAGTTTGTATTTCTAGTTTCTTATAATGGACCTGTACTGCTTCTGTAATGTATATGCTTAAAAACATCAAGATTAATAAGAGATGAAGCAGCTGAAGTTTGGAAAGAAATGCACTGGTGAGTAATTTAGGTAAAAGCCAATTACTTCATGTTTCATTCACTACAGATCAAATCTGGAAAACTACAGGCATAATTGTGGCAAGATGCCTTAAGTGACCATAAATGTTCTCAGACAAAGGAAAAAGACTGATATTCAAAGATATTTTATTCAAAATTGATTTCAAAGAGGAAGGGAGAGGGAGAGAGAGAGAGAGAAACATCAATGATGAGAGAGAATCATTGACCAGCTGCCTTCTGCACGCCCCACAATGGGGATCGAGCCTGCAACCCAGGCACGTGCCCTGACCGGGAATCGAACCCTGATCTCCTGGTTCATAGGTCGATGCGCAACCACTGAACCACACTGGCTGGGCAAGATATTTTATTCTTATTTTTCAAAAGAAGTCAGGGCACAAAGAGTAAACTGCGGTTAAAATAAACAAGTGCTGTGTGGGAGGAGACTCTCCAACGCAAGTGCACTTACAGTCTGCCCCTTGGGAGAGCCTTCCTCAGTCAGCTTCTCAAACATCTCTTTAGCTGTCTGGAGGTTCTGTGTCAGGTAATCACCAAACAAAAGAGCATATGACACTCTCTCCAGGGCCTTGGTATGGTTCATGCTTGCTGCCTTTTGAAGATACCGATATGCTCTTTAAATGTAAACAATTAAAAACACATTAGCAATAATTTGGAACTTTTATTACATTTTTTAAAAATCTACTGAAATGCAACATAAATAATTTCCTTATTCTATAGTCATGTTACTTATGTATAGAAAACATCCTGGCTACTTTGTTTTTATGTAAGACACCAGTTTTCTCTCTCATCCGAACATCTTGGATAGTCTAATTACACTAATAGTAATTCCCAAAACTTCTGAAAACATTAACTACATGTGCAATGAAAGAACTGTAATAATATGGTGTCCCATAAATAATCCAGTGATAGCCACTGCAATTTAAAAAAAAAATCTTTGCACAGAATATAAGCCTGCTGAAATAAAAGGGACATAAAATATTAGAAGACAGTCACTTGTTTTACGTTCTTTCTAAGCGTAAATTCTTAAGTTCTAGTCTTTGTCTGCAAGAATATTATAAAGCAAAAACGAAAAAAACAAACATCTGACAATAACTCCTTTTTTTGCTTTATGTAATTTTAAATTCTGAATAGCATATGTATTCTTGGTTCTCAGAAACAACAACTTTAGTCCATTATTTCCATTCTGCTCATTGTACATTGTTGGGATCAGTATTTACAACCTTTTTATCTAACAAGCTAATATCTGATAAAAAACAATGCCACTGAAGTCCATATATGGTATTAAACTTCTTATAATGCAACTTAACAAAGCCTCTGTTTTGGCAAAACACTTTAAAAAAAAATACTTCGCTATTTATCTCTGTAATGGCCTATCTTAGGGGAGGCATGTACTTGCAGTGCTACCTACTCTCTTTTTTGGCTTTTCTTATTGCTTCCATTGAGGATTTTCATCCCAGTCTGGTACATCACTTCTGCTTCCTGCATTTGCCGTCTTTTAGTGGCCTCTTCTTCAGCTAGAAACAAAATGTTAGATGCACTTAAATGGATTTTAATTCTACACCAATTATTTATCAAGCATCAGCATGTATTCTGCCTTTTGAGACTACAAACACAATTAATGATCTTTCATTCTTTACAAAGCTGACTCCAAAGACACATAATTTAACTGTGGCCTTTACCTGACAAAAGATAAGACTTAAAAAACACACAACTTGTCTACATCACGTTCTTTTAGAGAAAGCAGTATCAACCTGCTTTTGGAGGGTACTTTTCTGCTAGTAATTCTAAAACTTTTAATATAATTTAACTGAAATTTCAGTAGCAAATTATGATTATGTGCCAAAACAGCTAAAATCAGGAGGACAGAAGCATATTAAAAAACAATAGTCAGCCTTAGCTGGTTTGGTTCAGTGGACAGAGTGTCAGCCTGCAGACTGAAGGGTCCCAGGTTTGATTCTGGTCAAGGGCACATGCCTGGGTTGTGGGCTCGATCCCCAGTAGGGGATGTACAGGAGGCAGCCAATCAATAATTCTCTCTCTAATCACTGATGTTTCTAACTCTCTTTCCCTCTCCCTTCCTCTCTGAAATCAATAAAGATGTATTTTTAAAAAACAATCAGAAAAACACCATTTTAGTCAAAGGACACTTTGTTTTTATTTTTTTTCTAAAAATTATTTTGCTATTGTAATATAGTATTGTACCAGAAATCTAGAACTCATTAAGAGATATCTGAGTATTTCATTAGGACCAATATTTATAGAAACAGGAATTCTTATATATAAAAAATCTGATGATATTATACCAAAGTGCCTAATCATACTGGCCTATACCCAAGATCCGTGGTCGGCAAACTGTGGCTCGCGAGCCACATGTGGCTCTTTGGCCCCTTGAGTGTGGCTCTTCCTAAGCCTTAGGAGTACCCTAATTAAGTTAATAACAATGTATCTACCTATATAGTTTGAGTTTAAAAAAATTGGCTCTCAAAAGAAATTTCAATCGTTGTACTGTTGATATTTGGCTCTGCTGACTAATGAGTTTGCTGACCACTGCCCAAGATGGGCTATATTTGATGTTATCTTCTAGAAGTGCCTAATTATCTACCAGAGCCATTATTTTGAAAGTGTTATTTGGAATCAAAGGAGATATGTTTAAGATTTTCTGTTCTTTATTAGTTACAAAGTTTTTCCTGAAAAAATACCTTTAGAGGTCAGCCCCCTTATACTGACATTAACATGCAGGAAGGTGAAACATACATGATTTGTTAAATGTTACTGAGCACAGCACATCTTACTCCAAGTGTTTTTAAAAGATTTTTTAAAATATATTTTTATTGATTTCAGAGAGGAAGGGAGAGGGAGAGATAGATAACATCAATGATGAGAGAGACTCACTGATCAGCTGCCTCCTACATGCCCCCCACCGGGAGTCGAGCCCGCAACCCAGGCATGTGCTCCTAACCGGAATCGAACCCACAACCCCCCAGTCCACAGGCCACCACTCTATCCATGGAGTCAAACCAGCCAGGGCTAAAAGATTTTTTTTAAAATTGATTTGAGAGAGAGAGAGAGAGAAATATCAATGCAAGAAAGGAAAATCAATGGACTGCCTCCTGCACGTCCCCTATTGGGGATCGAGTCTGCAATCCATGCGTGTGCCCTGACCGGGAATCTAACTGGCAACCTTTCATTGCACAGGACACCCAATCAAGTAAGCCACAAAGGCCAGGGCTCAAAGTGTTTTTTAAAAGTTATTATTTTTCTTCTAACTACTCTTCTTTTAAAATTTATTTATTTATTTTTATTTCAGAGAGTAAGGGAGGAGGAGAGATAGAAACATCAATGATGAGAATCATCGATTGGCTTGCTGCCTCCATGTCCCCCACTGGGGATAGAGCCAGCAATCCAGGTATCAAATCATGACCTCCTGGTTCATAGGTCATCGCTCAACAGAAAACCCTCTCTAAATAAGACAGTGTGATAAGCTGCCTGAGTGACAGGCTGGAAATGAGTAAGTACACTGCATGCTTCCTGTGCCAAAGTCTGTTCTTTAAGGCTATCACCACATTATCAACACTGACCATGTCTGTCAAGGGTGGAAAAAGATGGCTAGCAGAGGCCTTGAAGATGCTGTCCAAGACATGGAGCAATGTGGAAATTTCTCCTACAAATCAACACTTACTTTCACAAAAGCCCCACTTTTCATCTGCCTTGTAGTCATAGGTTGTAGCACACCACAGTCTGCCATCTTCTCTCCCATCTGACGTACACTCATCATATTCCTTATCCAGGAAAAGAAAAGGGAAGTGGCAGGGCTCTCCATGTGCTGTGCCTTCAATGGCGGTCAAAGCTGGAAAGATAAGAAAAATCAAAACATGAACAGCACCTGTGGTATTCATGGATTTAACACTGTCAATTTCAGCTACTAGAATTTAAAGAGGAAGATACATGATTTGGAATGGGGAATATACAAAAAGTCAGCACTAATCCTTGAATCCTGTTTAGGGGTGACTTGAAGGTGAGTCAACTTAGTGAGCATGGCTAGCTGACTACCCAGCTCTGTAACTAGCTTAGGATTGCTGAAGGTCTTGAGATACAATAACCTTAGAATGCAGTCTACTGCCCAACTTCTGCCCAACTAGTGAGCAAAAAATGAGGCAAATGCAACTGAATCAATTCCAGTGCTTGGCACAACTCTCCTCTTTTCGATGTGACTGCTGTAAGTCAATTTCTTCAATAATATAAAGTAATACAAGGAAAATGATCCCCCAGCATTTTATTAGAGCTCTTATAATACATATTGAGGCTCTTTCTTTACCATACTCTAGCTCCCACTAGACTTTGAGCTTAAGGGTGGAGACCATATCTTTAATTTGTTCCATAAGTTCTGAGGATCTCCTAGGTGCCAGAAATGAGGTGGAGCAGAGGTCTCTGCTCTACAGAACTAACTGCCTCACAAGGAAGAGAGACATTAAACAAAAGTGTGATCAATGTTATGGAAAGGAAAGCCTCCCCTCCCCGGAACTAAAGTGTACACTGAACCTCCCAGAACAGCAGTCGCCAACCTTTCGGACCTTGCGGACCACCAGTTGGCGACCACTGTCCCAGAGGGAGTGGTTGAAAGGCTGCAGGGTAGGGTGGGGAGTAGTATAGACAGAGGGAACAGGTGTGGTAATTAAAGAAAATAAGCATGGTACATTAGACAAAATAAAAAGAGTTCAGGAAGTTGGAACATGCAGTGTGAGTGCCAAAGTAGATGAGAGAAGCAGCTAAAGAAGCACGAAGAAGCCAGACTAGGGAGGTCCTGACAAATCTTATTAAAGAGTCTGAACTTCATCCTGAGAACAGTGGAACTCACATTAGAGTTTCAAGTAAGAGTGACATGCTCATTTTACTAAAAGAGTGGATAATCGAATAAAGGGAGGGTTGGATAGGGTGACCAATCCAAGGTTGTGACAGTCATCTAAGCCCAAAGAGGATCATGGAATGAAAGAAGTGGAAATACTAAGTGATGCTAAGGAAGTAGATATGGTACTACCTAGTGCAGTGATGGCGAACCTTTTGAGCTCCGCGTGTCAGCATTTTGAAAAACCCTAACTTAACTCTGGTGCCGTGTCACATACAGAAATTTTTTGATATTTGCAACTATAGTAAAACAAAGATTTATATTTTTGATATTTATTTTATATGTTTAAATGCCATTTAACAAAGAAAAATCAACCAAAAAAATGAGTTTGCGTATCACCTCTGACAAGCGTGTCATAGGTTCGCCATCACTGACTTAGTGACTGATTAGATGTGCAGATGAGAGGAGAAGAGGCAAGGAAGCTGCCAGGGTTAGGTTTTAGGAAGTGAGTAGAAGGTTGTCCTTACTAAGATAAAAGGTTCCCACTCCTTAACTGGTCGAAGTGACTCACTATATCTAAACTGTTTGGAAAAACAATGTGGTTTATGCTCAACATCTGTTTTCCTTCTCAAGTCTATAACTTTGGTACATGCTTAGACAGAGAGTGATTACATGATTAGTCTCCATTAAATACTCCAAGTGCTGGGTCTCTGATGAGGACATTTCCCGTGCTGTCGCATGTGCTACGGGACATAAGTGGGTCCAAAGGCTCTCCTTGGAAACTTGCACCTGACTTCCTTTGGACTTCGCCCCATGATGACTTTGCTTTGTATTCTTTCACTATAATAAATCACAGCCTTGAGTACAACTATATGCTGAGTCCTCCCAGCAAATCACTGAACCTAGGGATGGTCTTGGGGACAACATTAGTTGACATCAGACGTGGCATTCGGGAGAATGACCCTGACTCACTAAAATCCAGTGTGAGCGTTGTTTGGGAAAGGAAGTATAAGGGCAGGGCATGATGAACCTCGGGTTCCCCTGTGGTTATGGAGTCATCCCTGGCATGCAGCAGTAGCTGAGCGCTATGTGTGTGAGAGGCAAAAGTTACTTGTGGAACTTGAGAACAGATCCAGCTCCAGGAGAGCAGGCTCGCTGGGTCCCCGATGCTCTGGGCCATCCTGGTTAAAGTGGTGATGCCCTTGGGTTTGTTCTCTTCTTTGGATAGAAGGAGAAAGGACCACCCACTCTCTCCCAAATTCCCAAAGGTGAAAGGGTCAAAATATTAAAACAGGGGGTAGGGAGTAGTGGTGAGGGGAAGGGAGTTAAATTAGGTCCTAGGCCTGGAGCCAAATTTAAGTAAACCAGACAAAAGGGGAAGGAGGTAACATTCCAGCAGTTTTCTCCCAGCCTAGCTGCAGCTGCAGTAGCTTCCCCCACTGCCCTTCCTCCCCTGCATTCCAGCCTGATCTTGCCTGGCAGCTGTCATGCTAACTAACATAGCATATACTAAAGTTTTAAGTAAATTTGTAATGATGGGGGGCGGGGGGAAAGGGGGAAATTGCAGTGGCATTGTATTTTGTGGCTATCACATCTGAATGTATGGTAAAAATGGATAGAAAATGTTAAATGTTTGTAATTCCATATATGCCAGAGGAATCATCCTGATCAGGGAAAGCTGCACAGGAAAAAACGTGTCAGGGACACAGTTTCCATGCTGTTTGCTACTGGTGAGTGGGTTGCAATTTAAACTGAGTATTGGAAACAGGACAAGTTTCTGTAACTGATGGGTTTAGCTATTGAGGAGGAGCAGAGTTTGCTAGCCCAAAATATGACTTTTTGAGATATCGTTTAAGCTGGTTATTTTTTTAAAAATACATGTTATTGATTTTTTACAGAGAGGAAGGGAGAGGGATAGAGAGTTAGAAACATCAATGAGAGTGAAACATCGATCAGCTGCCTCCTGCATACCCCCGACTGGGGATGTGCCCGCAACCAAGGTACATGCCCTTGACTGGAATCGAACCTGGGACCCTTCAGTCTGCAGGCCAACGCTCTATCTACTGAACCAAACCAGTTAGGGCAAGCCCGTTATTTTTAAGAAACAAAAGACTCAAGAAGAGCCTTTTACCCTCCCCCTACCCCTTACCTGCCTAAAGGAATTCAGATTTAAAAAACTCCTGCTTCAGGAAGGAAGATCACCTTAGCGTAATAAGAACTAAGTGAGGCAGACAGGGAGAAACCCAGCAAAGTCTGCTAGACTCCCCTTCCTGTCCCACTATTTCTGGGTAGCCCTACAAGAATTTGTTCATTAAATATTTGCTCCTTTCCACCTACCAGTGAATTGCCTACATTCCCTTTGAAGTCCAAACCGCTATCCTAGCCCTCCTTCTCCTTAGCTCAAAACGATATGTAAGTCTCAACTGCCCCATTTGCCCATCCTTCCCAGATTCTTACAAAACCCTGTATGTACATAAATAATAAATGTGATTATTTTCTCCTATTAACTTGTCTCATCCTCAATTTGATTACTAGATCAGCCAGAAGAACAATGAGGAAAAAGAGGGGAAATTTCCACTCTCCCACACAATGGATGATACAGACTTCTGCTTATTGGAGCCTCTGGCAAGAGGGACACATTTAAGAAAGAGAGGTGATCCACAGAAGGAAAAACACTTTTGAAGTTCTAAAAAGCAGATTCAGTTTGCTAGTGAGTGCTTGTGAAAGCAGAAGTCTGACCCTTAGAGACAGACGTGCAGGTTTGTGGGTCAATTTGGACTCAAAGAAAGACACGACAAAAGGCTAGAGGAAAGCCTTGGCTGCCACAGGGACTTTCCGGCCCTGCAGCATCTTGGCTTTGGTGCTGCCGTAGAAAAGCCTCTGGCTTTTAAAAAAAATCCTAACTAACAGATCCTAACTGCCTGGGCTTGATTCTAAGCTACAAGCTGATACTGTCTGGTATAGCTTCCAGCCTCAGCATGAGCTGAACTGAAAGCAGGTCTGGGCTCCATAAACAGAACTCAGACAGTGACCTCTGCACATTAGGTCCCCTCTCTGTGGGGCCTACACCGAGAGGAAATCAAGAATGCTGGGCTAAACTGTCTGAGCCACATACAAATGTCCACAGGAAAGGGCTTGCTCTTTGCTGGGACCATTTGAAATCAAGCTGCTGACCAGCTGTATATTCTGACAGAGACTGACTTAACCTGTGACTTGCCCAAAGCTGCAAGTTGGGAGAGGATACCTCTCAGGGGCTGTGACCCTCCACTCACTGCTGACAGGGAAAAGGCTCCTGACCTCCTCGGGAACATGTCTCACTGTGGTGGGGTCCTTGTGTCTGGCTCCCCTGATGGGCTCCTGTTTGCAACAATCAACTGATTGCCTGACTCTGCTTCCCTCACCTTTCTCCTAGTGGAATTGGATTATTCAATGCAGCTCGCCTCAGAAAGGGACCTACCTGGCCAGTGTTAATCAGTAGATGAGCACTGACCCATGTACCAGGAGGTCCCAGTTCGATTCCCAGTCAGGGCACATGCCTGGGTCGCAGGATCGATCCCCAGTATGGGGTATGCAGGAGGCAGCTGATCAATGATTCTCTCTCATCATTGATGTTTCTATCCCTCTCTCCCTCTTCCTTCCTCTCTATGAAATCAATAAAAACATATTTCAAAGAGGGCTTGACCTTTTCTAGGCTGCTCACTGGATAAGGGGAAGGAGGTTATGTAAACTGATTTTGAAATTTTTTGAAAATTCAGGATTCTGTCTTGAACAATTCCTGAACATGATGTCTTTCTAGTTCAGTTGTACAAAAATGTTTTTCTGTGAAGGTGTTTGGCCCCTCTTGCACACTACCCCTCCAGATGGAAGGTCTGGATGAGAGTAGGGGATGATTGTGAAAAAATATGAAATTATGATTACTGAATGGAAACAATGATTAGGCAACAACCAAGGAAAATAAACCTAAACCCCTGCACTGGAGAAGCACAAGAGAGGGGAGACGGTATTCTGATCTTTGTTTTTCAGAACTTTTTCTGGGAAGCCCTCCCTTTTCCTAAAGGAAAGCGCCTGCACACCTTTCCCAGCTGTGGAGAGCGCTCTGAGTTCTGACGGCTGAGCCCATGATCACATGCCACAGGGCTGACTACAAAGCAGGCAGCAGGAGGTGGCCCAGCCCCTGCGCTCCCCAAATGAAAACCTCCCGATGTCGTCCACACTCATGAGGTGTATGACCTGGTGTCCTGGACAACAAAACCTTTGGAACTGACTGGCAGTCTCTCTGAAACCAAGGACTGAATTATTTGTCCTGGAAACCCTTGGAAAAGACACCAAGGATGGGAGGCCACATTGTACTGCCTGAAGTGTGTCCTGCTTGTGTGTCCCAACGATTACCAAATCGTTCTCATGGCCCTCTTGGACAGTGCTTCTGTACGTGCACCCTGACCACCACGACACCGCCTAAGCCCTGGTCAGCTTCACCTTACAGCCAGAGCTGTGCTAGGCCTGAACTGGTGCTTAGGGCCAGGTAAAAAGGTTAACACAGAAACCTGAGGAAGCCATCTTTATGATCAGTGGGATCTGTTAAGTGGCTAAGTCCAGGACCTGTGAAGGGCATAACTGAAATTATTACTGCAGGTTGGCCTCGCTCCGCTTTCTGGGTCTTATTGATAATAATTTTGCTGCGAAGACAATTTGGCCAATGACCATACCACGGGGCTGACTGTGCAGAGAAGATCTGACATAGCAGGCCTAGATTTCCAATCTTGAAGAGGCCTGCTTACAAGGCTGGCCCTTGGCTGATGTCTGGGAGCACAGTTTTCTGAAGGATTCCCGCTACCCTAACTGTTAAGAGTGGCTCACTCCAACGATACAAACAATACGATTTACACTGAACACCTGCTTTCCTTCTAGGAGTCTGACAATTGGCATACACTAGACACAGAGTGCCTATGTGACCAGCCCCTAATAAGAACTCCAGGTACTTGGTCTCTAACAAGCTTCCCTGGCAAACAACATTTCACATGGGTTGTCACTTGTTGCTGGGGAAATTAAGCATGTACTGTGTGACTCTCCTAGGAAAGGCCCCTTGTAAGCCTGTGTCTGGTTTCCCTAGACTTCACCCCATGCACCTTTCCCTTTGCTGATTTTGCTTTGTATTCTTTTGCTGTAATAAACCACAGCTGTAAATATCACTATATACTGAGTCCTGTGAGTCTTTCTAGAGAATCATCAAGCCTGGGGTTGCGGTCTTGGAGATCCCCCACATAATTGGGAATAAGCTTAAAATGTTCAGAACACAGCAAGAAGGCAGTGTGGCTGGAATCCTGTGAGTAGAGGAGTGGCAGAAGATGCAGTTGGAGAGATAGGAGGGGCTTGATCATGGAAGGCCTCATTAGTACAGGTAAGGAGCTGGATTTATTCTGCATGTGGCAGAATGCCACTGGAGGCTTCTCAACAGGAAGAAAGATTAGACAATGGGGAGTGGGGGTGGGGATGTTGAAGGCAGGGACACCAGATAGGAAGCAGAACTTCTTTAGGAGAAGCAATATGGCAGTGACATGGTTGGGAGGCTGACAAAGGAAGCAAGTCTAGAAGCAATTGCCATATACCCACTTCCAATATAGTCTGACTGCAACCACACAAAGCCATGCATATGCAATTTATGTTACATAAGCTTTTCATGTATTAATAATACATTAATAACAAGTCTAAATAACAGAAAACAAAATATTTAAAAGCCAAAGTGAATCTAAGTTTTTATAAAGTTGTTGGCATAACTACACAAAGTTATTCAAGTGATTTAATAATACCCTATTACAAATATCTAGTAAAATATTTACTAAAAACAAAAAGAACCATAAAGGAATCTTAAACTACATTCAGTGTCCCTGTTGTTAGTGGTAAGGTGGCCACTGTCATTAACTATACTAGAGGCCCGGTACATGAAATTCATGTACTGGAGGGGGCGGTCCCTCAGCCCAGCCTACGCCCTCTTGAAGTCCAGGAGCCCTCGGGGGATGTCTGACTGACGGCAGTCAGACATCTTTAGTGCTGCTGTGGAGGTGGGAGACGTTCCCACCACTGCCGCTGTGCTTGTCAGCCGTGAGCTGGCTCAGGGCTTCTGGCTGAGCGGCGCTCCCCTTGTGGGAGCACACTGACCACCAGGGGGCAGCTCCTGCATTGAGCGTCTGCCCCTTGGGGGTCAGTGCGCATCATAGCGACTGGTTGTTCTGCTGTTCGGTCGATATTAGCTTTTTATTATATAGGATATACACTAGAGGCCTGATGCACAAAATTCGTGCAAGGGGGCTCAGCCCTCAACAGCTGTGGCTACATCCAGAAGGTCGTTTGGCTGTCCTAATTAGCATATTACGCTTTTATTATTATAGATAATTATGGATACATATATGTTAGGATAAAGCAATATAACATTAATGTCATTAGGTACCAAGATATTCAGCATCAGGGAAAGGAGACACAAACAAAAGGAAGAAGCAAAAACCCTGATGGATAGAGAGGGCTAGCAGCAGACCTGCAACCCATTCTCTCCTTTTACTGCCCAAGAAACAGAGAAACAGAAAGGTGTCACAATCAAATCATCTTAGAAACTTGCTAACAAGAGACCTTCTGACAAGCACACTAGAGGTTTTTACCACCAGGAGTCCCTACTTATGGAATGCTTTCGCAGGGTAGACCTGGTCTGTCAAGACTGCTCACTGAGATGAACCTGAGATGTATGTATTTATAAGGCATGATTTCCTAGAAAATTTCACACAAGCTATGCAGTTACTAGAGAATAAACTGGAGATGTTTCAAAACTGAAATAGCTCTCTTTAGCTGAAGTCACACTCCACACACATCACTTAGAGGCCTCACATGTTGAAATCTGGGCCAGAGTGCATCCTAATTGAGGCAAGACAGGATCTGGGAGCAGCTCTGGCTGCCATGAACTTCTGCACACGTTGCCTATGTGTTGTAATCACTGTATCTTTGAAATCTTAGTCATGTTTGAACTGATTCCCATGAGTCCAATTTGTCAATAGAATGAAGCATCCTATCTAATAAAAGAGAAACATGGTAATTAGCGTACAACCGCTACCCTTCCCATTGGCTAATCAGGGCGATATGCAAATTAACTGCCAGCCAAGCTGCCAGCCAGGCAGCTTGAAACTAACATGAGGCTTGCTTGCTTCAGTGACAGAGGACTCCAATGTTCCCTGCCTGCCGCTGCAGGCCTCTGAGCTGCAATTCTAAGCAACTATGTTACAAATATAGAAGCTAAACAAAACCCCAGAAACCTGCTTTAGTCCTTCGGGCTTCAGCCAGCAGGATCGCAACATTGTTTCAAATACAGAAGGTAAATAAAGTCCAGAAACCTGCTTTCAGCAGCGGAGGCCTAAGAGCTGGAGCCAAGCCTCAAAGCTAAAGCTGGCCCAGAATAAAAAAAAAAAAGAAAAAAAGGAGCGGTTGGGAGCTTCAGTCACCCGCCAGCCTGAAAACAGCCCTCAGCCCCTCACCCAGGCTGGCCAGGCACCCCAGTGGGGACCCCCACCCTGAAGGGTGTGTGACCAGCTGCAAACAGCCATCATCTCCTCACCCAGGCTGGCTAGGCACCCCAGTGGGGACCCCCACCCTGATCCGGGACACCGTTCAGGGCAAACCAGCCGGCCCCCACCCGTGCACCAGGCCTCTATCTATGTAGTAAAAGGGTAATATGCCTCCCAGCACCGGGATCAGTGGAGCCGAGAGGCCTCCTGGCACCGGGATCAGCGTGACAGGGGGCAGCGCCCAAACCCCCTGATCGCCCTGCAGCTCTGTGTGTGACATGGGGCAGGGCCACAACCTCCCTATCCGCCCTGCTCTGTTCGTGACAGGGGAAGGCGCCCGAACCCCCTGATCAGCCCTGCTCTGTGCCTGATAGGGGGAGCTCCCCAACCCCATGATCGCCCTGCGGCTCTGTGTGTGACAGGGTGCAGTGCCCCAACCCCCTGATCGGCCCTGCTCTGTGTGTGACGGGGTGGAGCCATAACCTCCCCATCGGCCCTGCCCTGAGTGTGACAGTGGCAGCGCGCCAACCCCCTGATCGGCCCTGCTCTGTGGGTGATAGAGGGCGGTGCCCCAACCCCCTTATCTGCCCTGCTCTGTGTGTGACAGGGGGCGGTGCCCCAACTCCCCTATCGGCCCTACTCTGTGAGTGACAGGGTGGAGCTCCTCAACCCCCTGATCGGCCCTGCTCTGTGTGTGACAGGGGGGAGCTCCCCAACCCCCTGATGGGCCATGCTCTGTGCGTGACAGGGTATGGAGTCCCAACGCCCCTGATGGGCCCTGCTCTGTGCGTGACAGGGGGTGGCGCCGCAACCTCCCCATTGACCCTGCCTTGAGTGTGACAGGGGGCGGTGCCCCAACCCCCCAATTGGCCCTACCCTGAGCATGACTGAGGGTGGCGTCGCAACCTCCCAATCCGCCCTGCTCTGTGCATGACAGGGGGCGGCGCCCCAACTCCCCAATCGGCCCTGCTCTGAGCCCAACCAGGGGCTGCACCTAGGGATTGGGCCTGCCCTCTGCCACCCGGGAGCAGGATTAAGCCAGCAGGTCGTTATCTCCCGAGGGGTCCCAGACTGCAAGAGGGCACAGGCCGGGCTGAGGGACCCCCCCCCCCCGCCCGAGTGCACAAATTTTTGTGCACTGGGCCTCTAGTCCGTATATAAAACCCATGAATTTGTAATGATGCTCAAAAGCAAAACAAACAAAAACATGCTCACTGGTTTCCTTTGGATGCTGCTAGGACACAAATTATTATTTGAAAATATTTCCAGGAAAAGAATCAAGCATTTATCCTGCTTTCCCTGTATGGACTATATTTCAGAGTAACCAAATAGTTGATGAGGGAAAGTTTTTTTAAGGTTTTTTTGGTGGTTGTTTTTTAAAATATATTTTTATTGATTTCAGAGAGGAAGGGAGAGGGAGAGAGAGTTAGAAACATGAATGATGAGAGAGAATCATTGATTGGCTGCCTCTTGCAAAACTCCAACCAGGGATCGAGCCCACAACCTGGGCATGTGCCCTGTTCTGGAATCGAACCTAGGACCTGTCAGTCCCCAAGCTGATATTCACATCCTGGGGGTGCCAGAAGAAGAGAGCAAGAAATTGAAAACCTATGTAAGAAAAAAAAAATTACAGAAAATTTCTATAACCTGAAGAAAATAGACATACAAGTCTCCAGGAAGCATAGAGTCCCAAATAAGACAAAGCCAAAAAGGCCCACACCAAGACATAAAAATTAAAATAACAAAAGTTAAAGCCAAAGAGAGAGTCTTAAAGCCAGCAAGAGAAAAGCAGTTAGTTAGCTATAAGGGAGTTCCTATATGTCTGTCAGCTGATTTTTCAACAGAAACTTTGCAGGCCAGAAGGGATTGGCAAGAAATATTCAAAGTGATGAAATGAAAAGCAAGGACCTTACAACCAAGATTACTGTACTCAGCAAAACTATCATAGAATTGAAGGATATATAAAGAACTTCCCAGACAAGAAAAAGCTATCAAGTTCATCACCACCAAACCAGTATTACATGAAATGTTAAAAGGTCTTCTTTAAGAGGGAGAAGGAAAAAAAAAAGATAAAAAATATGAACAATAAAATGGCAATAAATGCATATTTATCAACAATTGAATCTAAAAAACAAAATAAAAGAAGAAGCAGAACAGAAACAGACTCATAGATACAAAGAACATGTTGATGGCTACAAGATGGGAGTGGGGTTGGGAAGATTGGTGAAAAAGGTGAAGGGATTAAGAAGAACAAATTGGTAGTTACAGGATAGTCATGGGGATGTAACGTACAACATAGTGAATATAGTCAATAATATTGTAATAACTATGTATAGTGTCAGACTGATATAAGATTTATCGGGATGACCACTTAGTACCGAGATTTTCAATCTTTTTCATCTCGTGGCACTAATTACTAAAATTCTGGGTCACACCAAAAAATATATTTTTTGCCAATCTGACCCAAAAAAAGGTATAATTTTGATTCATTCATACTGGATGGCTATTTTTTTGTTGACTGTTGTCATTTTTTTTATTTCACTATCTAAGGGAAAAGACATCAGATATTGCACATTAAAAAAATTCTTCCAGCATATTGGTTGAAGATTGCTGACTTAGTAAGTTATATAATGTCTAGTCACTGGGTTGTACACTTGAAACTATTATAATGTTGTATGTCAATTGTAATTGAAAAATAAAAAATTATTTAAAGAAAAGATAAACAAGAAAAAGGAATGAATTAAACTGTAATAGTTGGCCCAAATTTAAAAATGGTAATAGACATCTGGCCTAGATACTGGAATAAAAGGTAGTTTCAAAGGAAGTAAACCAACTTATTTTTCTGAAGAATTTAGTAATATGTATCAAATGTCTTTTAAAATTTTACATTTAGTCCATCAAATTCACTTTTAAGAACCAATTCTCAGGAAATTTTCATAGATGTGCACAAGAAACATCTAAAATAATCTCCCAGCAAAATATACATATACAACCTATTTCAAAGTTTTACATGATATGGGAAAATGGTAAAGATAAACTGTTAAGTGCAAAGTGCAGGCAGTAAAATAGCATGTACATTTTGATCCAATTTAGTCTTAAACCACACATCTACAAAAAAGCTGGAAAGAGTAATTAATTCTCCATGATGTTAATAGCTGTTATTTCTAGTTGATGGGATTAAGGTATTTTTAATTTTTTAGATTGGTTTTTCTATTAATGAGTATGGAATATTTGTAATTAAAAATTATATTTTTAAAAGGTAAAAATCTCAATCAAGTCCTGAAAGTGGCTAACAATGGAGTAATAAATGGGTATAGCAGTGATCTTTGAACAAAATGCTAGAAGGGTGGAGGGATAGGGCATAGTGGACACACCTCTGCTGTGATAAAGATCATGTTTTAAATTAAAAAACAGAGGATGTCAAGGTGAACGTTAGAAGAGGATTAAAGTTTATGTAAGCTTCAATTACAGAGGAATAAATACCTAAATCAAATTACTTAGGATGACTGAAAAGGTACGGCAGTAAAAATCCTTAACACAATTCTGAAAATAACCAAAGTAGCATGTTAGACAATCCTTCCTGAGTTTCTATTGTGTGTACCACTCTCACAGATTATTACATACTGGGGTCCAAAAATAAATGTTAGAATAAATATAATACAAATTCAATTTTGACAGTTGAATTTGGCCAACGTAAAGTGGGTCAAATCTGTTAAGTGAATAACTCTTAGCTTTGATAGTGAAAATCTTGTAAAATTAAATTTTATACATTATATGTGGTTAATAATCACTACACCCAGACAGATTTCTGCATGTTTTTACACTAGCTTTAAAATTTCAGACATCTCCTTCCTAAATTAGGCAAAAGCAAAGAAAAAGTCCAGACTACCTGGTTTCCGTACTTTCGTTGGTTCTTCATAATCTTTGTTTTCTGGATTTGAAGATTCTAGAAAGCTGATTTCCTCGGTGCCACTTTCCCCTTCTTGGCTCCTGAGGCTATCTTCCTCCTCCTGAATTGGTGATTCTAATTCTGACTCTTCTGAATCAAGAAATATCTGACCAGCGACTACTCTGCCTGCTGTGCTGTGGTCCTTTACCGGCTCATCTGATGGCAAAGAAGTCTGAGAACAGAAAATATTTTTAGTTATCAACAGTACCAAAATTTGCTTCAATCTAATCTGACCATTACTTTTATAATACAGACGATATCTCTCCTACAGCTCCCTGAATGTGCCATACTTGCTCATCTCTATAGGTTTTTGTAGGTGTTCATCACATTGTCTGCATCACCTGCCTAACTCCGATTCTTCAAATTTCAACTCAGATGTTACTTTTTCCAGGAAGCCTTTTTTTTTTTTCTGATGCAAATAGCTGCTGTATTTCTGCTAAAGTGACAGTAACACAGATAAGGCAAAGAGCTGAGGTGGGCAAGGGGTAGATTGTGCAAAATGGAAACCTAACATAAAAAGACACACATACCAGTAGCCTCTTTAAGGGAGGGAGGGAGGGAAGGAGGGAGAGAGTCTTGCATGGGGATCGAGCCCGCAACTTGGGCATGTGCACCAACCGGAAGTGAACCAGAAACCTTTCGGTGCACAGGACCACAGGATGACACCCAACCAAATGAGCCATACCGGCCTGGGCTGGGAAGCCTTTCTTAATTCCTAAAGTCTGGGTTAGGATCTTCCCATACATGCTCCCAACATATCTTATATTTCCCCTTATGATAGCACTGGACTATAACTTCCTGTTTCTTATCTATATTCCCTCTAATCTAGAGATCAGGGATTATAACTGGTTGGTCTCCTTGGATACATAATAATTAGCTTTATCCATTCAATCAAGCATTTTAAGTGCATAACTCAATAGATTTTTTAAAAAATGATATAAGTAGAAATAAATGGTAGAGAGTCTTCAAAATTTTAAAAACTAAAAATTAAAAATAAAATCAATCTCTCATCCTACATAATAAAGATGTAATATGCAAATGGTCATTACATAACGACCGACCACGTAATGACTGGATCACGGATCAGCAGGAGGGTGGGGCAGCGAGCTACAAGCGGGAGGCGGAGCGCTACGGGAGGGGGCAGGGCAGCAAGCTATGAAGGGGGCGGGGGCGGGGGGGGGGGGAACAGAGAGCTACTGGAGGGCAGCAGCGAACTACTGGCACACGGATTTGTGCGCAGGGCTACCAGTTAAGCAATAAGAGCCTGAAGGCTCATACACATACACAAGCAAACACACATGTGGGAACATTCAAGTTGAAATTAAACCTAATAACCAACACTCTTAATGGAAATATTTATTATTTTCTCTCCCACAGGTCAGTGGTTTTTTTCTTACCGAAGAACTAGAACTATATTGATACCTGCTATCTTTTCTTTTTCTTTTTTTAAATCCAATTCTGTTGCTCAAAACATGTAGATTTCATATCCTTTGTTTTAAATCGGGCATCAAATATGAGTCAATGCAAATGTTAGTACATACCTTGGAATCTAAGGATTCATCCTGGCTGCTTTCATCATCTGTAAAGAAATTTTAAGACAACTTAGTCATCTTTCTTGTTGGGAAGTCACAGGTATTATTAAAAGAAAGCATTTGATAAGTACAACAAATAATAATCAGACACTGGATAAATAAAATTAGAATTCTCTAAAGCTGGTTGTATTCAACAACAGTTCAGAAAAGATTACCTGAAAGGAGAAAAAGGGGGTGAGGTGGTAGTTTTTCCAGGAAAGACATTTGTTTGATCTGTTATACAGGTGGGAAGACCAACAACTACCACACCAAAACCAGATACTTCAGATACCATTCTTCTGTATATATTCAGACTACTACCGAGAGTGAGTTACTAAATTTATAAAAATTAGTCTCTAATTTTGTGGTTCAGGATTCTATTCTTTTCCTCTGCTCGAAATCTGGAGTTACACCAGCTTATGTTAGTGCTGATTAGCACTTTTCGTTCACTAAGACTACTAAAGATGCACCCTAAGAACTACTATTATTATTTGACAGCAGAGTTGCTATACTGAGATAGTTGTGTTCTATTTTATTGAAGAGATAACCAGATACAGGTAAAAAGTAGCATCATACTATCATGTATTCATTCACAAAAGATATATTTATTAAGAAATCAATAGCTTATATTAAATAGACAATCCAACCACTAATTACACCTTTTTTCCAAATTCACGTCTGCTGCTTTGGCTTTGCCCAATTACATTAATTATTATTATTCTGTTATTATTATTATTATTCTGTTATTCTGTGTTTTCCTGGTATTACTTCTATTCTGGCCACTTATTCTTTTTCCTGTTCTTTTCTTTTTTTTTTTTTTTTATGGTTAATCCTCATCGGATAATTTTTTTTCCCATTGATTTTTATTTTTAGAGATAGTGGAAGGGAGGGGGAGAGACAGAGAGATATGGGGTCTGGGGATTGAGCCTGCAACCAAGACGCTGTGCCCTTGACTAGAATTGAACCCTCAACCCTTCAGTCCAAGGGCCAACAGTCTAACCACTGAGAAAACTGGCTAGGCCCTGTTCTTATACAAATACATTTGACAACTCCATGTCCATATGCAAATGTTTGGTCTTTGTGTTTGTGGCCAGTTAACAAATAGAGGATCTCAAAGCTTCCTTTTTACTCTTAAAATTACGTAATTTTAGGTAGGAATGAGCTTCAGTTTTGCCTGCTCCATAAGTTATATGAGAAATTAACCAGTAGACTAAATGTTAAGACCATGTGATTTTTACTAGAAAATTTTGTGTTATGGTTGCCACTTATCTTTACTTCATATGGTCTTATTATTCATAACCTGTAATTCTAAGATATAACAAAAACATGTTTTGGAATTTGTATTATCACTGAGCTAACCTTTAAGAAATATAACCAACTCAAAATTATGTTCAAAACACACAACTCTATTTCACAGTATTGGTTTCTTTTGAATATTTGAAAAAAGTTTATTAGTGAGGTTTTGTCATATACAAAAGTGCTGTCAATTCAAAAAAGCTTAAGTTACAGCTTCTTTCATATCACTGCTTTTAGATTACCTTTCACATATGTTTTCGTTCTGGTGAGTGGGGGGAGGGTATAGCATGTCTTAATCCACAGTGCCTATATATTTTGGTAGTGATGTCAATCCTATATAATAAAAGCCTAATATGCTAAGTGTCTGACCGTTCGACCAGTCGCTATGATGTGTACGGACCACCAGGGGGCAGATGCTCCAACTGGTAGGTTAGCTTGCTGCTAGGGTCCAGCCAATAGGGACTGGGCGAGACAGGCCAGACACGCCCTGGAGCCCTCCCACGGTCCCTCCCCACCTTATCGTGCACCGAAACAGTGGGGTCCCTCTGGCCTGCGCCCTCTCATAATCCGGGACCCCTCAGGGGATGTAGGAGAGTCGGTTTTGGCCCGATCCCCGTAGGCCAGGCCAATGCACCGAACCTCTAGTTAATTAATAATCATCCAGCATGTTAACTTCTTCACAATTATCACCCAAAGCCCAAGTTCTAACATATGGCTCAATTTCCATTCTCAACAAATCTTTGGATAAGGGAAAAAAATTCATCTCTATTATATATTGAAGTTGTATGTGTGAATGTATTTAATTAATCACAAACATTAACTAGTTAATAAATCAAGAGCAAAAATGGTATATCCCTAAATACTGAATCAGTGGTTCTCAACCTTCCTAATGCCGTGACCCTGTAATACAGTTTCTCATGTTGTGGTGACCCCCAACCATAAAATTATTTTCATTGCTACTTCATAACTGTAATTTTGCTACTGTTATGAATCGTAATGTAAATATCTGATATGCTATATGTGTTTTCCGATGGTCGTGACCCACAGGTTGAGAACCGCTGCTAAATCACTAAATTTAGTATCTTGTCACAACAGGGCACATATGCACCTAATCACTAAATAATACAGATGCCTATAAATAAATTTTAAGACACATACATTTGAGATACTACAAGCTGTTAGGCATTCATGTGTTTCTGAACTCCAAGAGACATGGAAACTTGTGACATCAGGGTTATTTCATGTGAATTGCATCATGCTTCTCTCTCTTTCTCTTTTCTCTTCACAAACAGGAATAGATACTAAGGTTACTGGAAAATAAGAGAATTCTTTCTCCTTTACTAAAGTGGGAGAAGCTACCCCAGATGGTAGTTTTAAAGCATAAGCTATTTTCTCTTTCAAACTGATATAGCTACTCACGTAACACATTTAAAGAAGTTGCTTATAACCTGAAACTTCTGATGTGTAGAAATCAGGTAAGAATTAAAGACATTGAAATTACGCATCAATAAAACGAAAATAGCAATGCTTTTATCAGAACACAGACATCAAGCAACAGGAAAAATGCAGAAGGATTCAACGAGGAGTTATGGATTTCTCACTCAACACTATCACATCCAAAGTATAATGGCTTGCATTACTTTAGTAATCGCACACCTTCCTTTGAAAAAGATCAATTTCCATTTTTATTTTATTAGCTAACAAAACTGCAAAGTACCATGGATAGTCTTTCAGGAAAGGTAATGATTACAAATTCATTTTCCAATTCATCATGTAAATTACACTGATACACCTTCAAACAGAAAATCTTAAGAGTTTGGTGCAAAGAGACATCCTGTTTTCTGCTTTGCCACTGAATCTGTGTGGATTCTAGGATACTCCTGATTCTGAATTACTCCTATTCTGAAGCCTGGAGACCTGGGTTCAAAACCTGGCTTCATTATATATTGATTTTATCCATGTGGATCAACATGGCAAACTTGCTCAGACTCCTTTTCCTCAATGTACCAAAGAAAATAATAACATCTGCCCTGTTGACTCACAATATTTTTGAGGAACAAAAGCACAATGAAACATCCCTGCAATCTCTAATCTATTCTTTGAATATATGATATTAATACAACTATTACTTGAAATACCTAGTAATGGACCTAATGTAAAAGATGCTGTAATGGTGTTTGGCCCAAATAGAGAAAAGTAAACCATTTGCCTCTTCCTGCCAAAAATAAAAAAACATGTATTTCTAATAGAGAAAAGTTACAGTACTTTTCTCTATTATCTTGAGAAAATAAAGGAGAAATATCTTTTCAATATCCTCCTTTAAATTTATTTATTCAGAGAAAATAAAACATTCCCCATAAAAGTATCATTTTTATACATGCTTCTAAAACAAGATATTAGATAATAGCTACTGACAGTGATAGGATCAAAGTTCTTGTTGGCTGATCATCATATTCTACCTGCTAATAAATGCAACTTCTTCTGGGTAACTATTAACATTCACACTTTTTAAATCAACACAAAATTATAACCCAAACCCAGATTTTTAAATAGAAACAACTCTTTAAATCTAAACTAAAATTGAGGCTGACATCCCATATAAATAAGCAATTTAATGAATAAAAAACGTCAACTGAAAATCCATGTACTCAATTTATAAAACTCTATCTCACATAAGTATTTTATGATATTTGCACTTCCTATCAGCCCAGCACTGCCTTTATTATCTGTCAGTATGCACATCTATATTATTTAGTTCACTGCCTCTACCAGAGAAATGTTTTGGCACAATTTAACTACGACTGAAATCACAGCAGACATTTCTTGAACTTACATCAACACAACCCAAAGATTTAGCACTTCAGTATTAACAGTTTTCTATTATAACATACTGAGAGTCCCAAATGTTGGTTAACTGACTTCAAGAATCATCTCCACGGACATGAAACTCTAAGTACATAAAATCTAGTCAAAAGAAGATGCAGGAAAGTGTTTGTATGCTTTAATTTTCTTCCAATTCTGCAAACTGAATTACAGGGATATATACCATGTTCTTTAAATAGTTCTCACAGTTTAGTGTAAAGAATCACTTGTGAAGCTTGTTAAACTACAGATACCCTGACCTGTTCCAGACATAAAACTGCATTTTTAACAAACCTCTAAGAGCAATTCTGATACAGGTGGTCCATGGTCCATCAAGTACTCTACCATCTACACCAGTTGTTTCTTTTCATACTTCCTTCGATCAAATAACTGCTAGCAGTGCTTCAAGAATTATGTCAAGTTTTAAACATTTGGTCATTAAACTATTGATGAAAGGGGAGGTGGGGGAGTCAGACCTCAAAGCATGATGTTGGCAGTAGAGTAACTAGCATATGCTTGTTGCTCTTGAAATGGTATCTCAAACCACATTATGGATAGAACTTCAGCTTTAGACCTCCTATTTTAGAAGCAGAATGACGTTATGGCATTGACATACAACTAGGGCAGACAATTTGGGGATTCAAATAACCATCTGGGGAATTTTCTGTTGAAAAAAAAGAGTTGACATTTATACCCTGCCTTGTTCTAAAAAAATGTTAAAGCCACAGAACAGCTGTCTTGTTAACAAAAACTGATTAAAATTCACAAGCTTTACTGTACTAATTATTTATTTCCCAACACTTAGAAACACTAAGTGTTTCTTTACCAAACACACTTTCAAAACAGAAGTTTCCAGATGTAGAGAGACTAAAGTACTAAAAGAAAAAAAATAATTATTTTTAGAACCGGCGTAGAAATCAGCTAATTTGTAAAATCACAGGAATTTCTGTATCTACATACTAGTTAAAACTAGGTCCTGGCTGGATGGCTCAGTTGGTTGCGGGTTCTATTCCCAGGGTGTGTAAGAGGGGCAACCGATCCATGTTTCTTTCTCTCTCCCTTCTTCTCTGTAAGATCAATCAAAACATATCCTCGGGTGAGGATTTTTTTAAAAAGTTAAAATTAGTTGCTATGCTTTATAAATGTTGCCGAAACCGGTTTGGCTCAGTGGATAGAGCGTCGGCCTGCGGACTGAAGGGTCCCAGGTTCATTCTGGTCAAGGGCATGTACCTGGGTTGCGGGCACATCCCCAGTGGGAGATGTGCAGGAGGCAGCTGATCGATGTTTCTCTCTCATCGATGTTTCTAACTCTCTATCTCTCTCCCTTCCTCTCTGTAAAAAAATCAATAAAATATATTTTTTAAAAAAATAGATGTATAGGGACCGTTATTATTATTGTTGTTGTTGTTATTTTTACAAATCACAAAACTACTATCAACAAACATGGGACAACTCAAATACTGTGACACTGAGGTAAAAAAACCCAAACCGCTTTCTTAGGAATACTTCTTTAAAAGCGGGAGGGGATTAACACAATTATATCAAAGGTTTTTGTGATGAATCAAAGAGACTGAGGACCATCTCAGGGGCTACATACACCACTGCCAACATCCTGGTTTGGGGGAACCTGGCTCTGCCTAGGGCAGTGGTTCTCAACCTTCTGGCCCTTTAAATACAGTTCCTCATGTTGTGACCCAACCATAAAATTATTTTCGTTGCTACTTCATAACTGTAATGTTGCTACTGTTATGACTCGTCATGTAAATATCTTATATGCAGGATGGTCTTAGGCGACCCACAGGTTGAGAACCGCTGGCCTAGGTTGTCAAACACCTCATTTACAGACAGATCCCCAAGCCGGAGTGTCAGACCCGGTGCCACACACAGTCCACACGAGCGCCGAGCAAGCTCCAGGGGGCTCCCACGCCACTGTGGGTCTAACCAGCTGCGGCACTCACTCCCAGGGAGTCACTTCCTCATTCGTGAGGAGTCCTGTAAAGTTTGCTAAGGGAGAAGAGGTGTGGGCACGGGGACCGCCCCTTCTTACCCCCCATTCTCTAGTCCCCTAACCACCCTCTCTCGCTCAGGCCCACTGAAGCCCACGGAACGACAGCGGCTGACAGGTGGCTGCGAGGTGAGACCAGAGACAGTGGAGTCTCCAGCTCCAGCCCCCAAGGCCCTGCCCGGGATGGAGGCCGGGGGGGCGGTGGCTCCTGGCCTCCGACCCAGGGGGCAGATACTGACCCGACGACGCCGAGGCCGTGCCCAGCAGCACCGCGCAGAGCAGCAGCGTCAGCCCGATCCGGACCCGCATCCTGCTCTCGGGGCTGCCGCCACCCCCGGGAGCTGTCGCTTTTGCCTCTGGCACCACCGACTCTGCCGCCGCCGCCGCCTCGCCGCTGCTCTTCCTGCTCGCGTCTCTGCCCCCACCCCTTCCCAGGCCCCTCTGCCCTAGAGCGCAGCCAATCCCCGCCTGCCGCCACGGGCTCCTCACCCAATCGCCGCGGTCTTCCCGCCCTCCTCCCTGCCCCGCCCACGGGGTCATGCATTGGCCAATCATTATGCGATGCTCCCACACCGGCTTTCCCGGTTGGGCCACGGCGTCACCGACATGGCCCCAGTTAATTGGTAGCTCCCGGATTCAACCAGCCCGGAATGAGAGCGGGATCCCGGGGCTGGGAAGTCCCCGAAGACTACAAGTGCCACAATGCACTTCATGGGCTTCTCTCGTCGGGTGCTCTCGGGAGGCGTAGTCCACCGTGGGGTGTGCTTTAAAAGTGCAGGTGGCTGTTGGAATTAAAAGAATTTAGCTAACACCTGGGCTGGGCACTAACTCAAAGCCTTGAACCCCCGGGCTTTTTTTTCTTTTGTTAGCCAAAATAAATATCAAGAAACATGCAATGTAATGTGTTAAACTCTTCCTCTTTGTTTAATTTGAAAAATTTTAATTGGAATAGTGATATCAGCCCTGAGGAAAAAACACACAAGAATTAGGGATATATATATATATATATATATATATATATATATATATATATATATATATATATATATAAAAATATAAAATTTTCGTTTTCCTCTCTCTGAATTAGAGGCATTTTTTAAACTTAGATAAATAAGTACCATGTACAGGGTGAGGCAAAAGTAGGTTAACAGTTGTTTGTATGAAAAAACCATACAATAATTAATAAATAATAACACAAGAATAAACTGTATTTAACGTACTCACAAGTAAGTCTACTTGTGCCCCCCCCCCCACTTTGTATTTAAGGCCCCATGCTAGATGCTACCTGGACAAATTAACCACCCCTGCCTGTTTCACTGTTTTCTAGTGTAGCGGAGAAAAAAATTTTTTTTTACTTCTACATTTTTTTTTGGCTGGTCTAATAATCTAGCATGAAAGAGATGAACAGGAGAAAATAACTAAACTCATTACATATGTACATACAGGGGTTCCCTAAGAGTAATGGGACCCCAGGAAACGTTGGTCAGTTGAGGCTTATATGCCATTCAGGACTACCAAGAGGGAGACAGGGGTCTGGAATTTCTAAGGGAAAGTATGCAATTCACAAGTAGATGAGAAAGAGCAAAAATAAGATAAAGTAATTCTTTTTTTTTTTAAATATATTTCATTGATTTTTCACAGAGAGGAAGGGAGAGAGATAGAGAGTCAGAAACACCGATGAGAGAGAAACATCGATGAGAGAGAAACATCGATCAGCTGCCTCCCGCACATCTCCCACCGGGGATGCGCCCGCAACCCAGGTACATGCCCTTGACCGGAATCGAACCTGGGACCTTTCAGTCCGCAGGCGGAGGCTCTATCCACTAAGCCAAACCGGTTTTGGCAAGATAAAGTAATTCTTGCTGGCCACCCAGAACCGATAGGACACAGAGGGAAGTCTAACAAACAGACTTTGCTTGGCTTCCCCCTGTCTGCCACACTTAGGTCATATTATGATGCTAAGGTAATCACTCCCTTCCTTTAAGCAGGTTTTTCTGAGTTCGTTTAGGTAAGTAAAGGGGGAGGTTCAAAGGTCCTTTCTGAGTCCTTTTATTTTCTTAAAAATAACCAGCTTAAAGTAATAAATATCCCAAGAAGGCATATTTTGGGGAGGCAAACTCTTCTTCCCCTCCCCAGATTTCCACATTCATTAACACACTCTCACCTTCTCATGGGATCTCCGACCTTCTCCCCACTGTCCTTACTTCTTCTTCTTCTTAGTCACAATTTTGGCATCTTTCCAATTTCACTTGCATTTAGTCTTGACTGAGCCTTCTCTAACAAGGCCAATTCTCATTAATTTTCATTTTTCTAAGTGTCCACAGGACATTCAGAAGCTTGCTTCGTAAATAGGTTGTAAGCTCACTGAGCCCAGAGACAATTATATAATCCTGTGTATAGGTATATAGCACTGGGTAGGTAAATAGCGTATATAGGTATATAGCATTGTCAGCTACTAGGACTAGATAATTATTTATTGATAGATATGTCTTACCTCTAAAGCATTTGAATAATAAGATTCAAAGTACTTGTTATCTACTATAAGTTTAATCTTAAAATGTCTTACAGTGAAATATTAAGGAGCATTTGTACCCCAATTATGCAGAAAATTTACTTCACTCATCTGTACCTCATCTATAAAATGGGTATGTTAATAATACCCTCTTCACCAGGTCTGTTGTGAGGTTCAAAAGACATATGCAGAAAAAAAGTTCTTCCTTCATTACAGAATGTTCTACAGATATTATTTCTCATTGATTGCTTGGTTGAAGCAAAGGAACAAAGAATAAGAAAAAGTTAGTTTTATTAAGATGAATAATATTAGTTTCATCCCCTTAATTTAAAAAAAGGTTTGGAGCTATTGTCTTTAGCCAGCAATGAGTGATATACCTGTTCTGACACTGCTTATAGGACCTTGACTTTTGGGGGAAATTTCAAGTCTCCAAAGCAGGTATTGAATACATTGTGGAAAGCCAGGTTTATTTGATCAGCTTGCTATATTGCATGACAATTAGTTGGTAAAAAAAAAAAAAAAAGGTTGTGAATTCTCCATAGCCTTATCCAGCATACACTCCTCAAGGTTTCCTGTCAACATTCCCAGTAAAAGTTATGTACTCATTCTACTAGCACAAACTGTAAAATTATTTATTAATTCGTAGACTTCTTTAATATTTGCTCAGCTGTCTGTCCTCTGTTTAAGTTGTCCATATCAGTGTTCTGAGTCATTATCATAGATTACCAAGTTGCAGAAAACCTGTTTTCTCTGCATTACAGCACAGCATAAGGCCCAGATAATAAATGCCTTTTATGTGGATAACACTGATGTAACCTTATTCCACTGAAATGAATCAAGCAATCAGTAAATATTGAGACCCTCCTGAAAGTGCTGAGGACTTAAATCTAGCTTGCTCTTCACGTAAGGATGGTGAGACAATGCTGAGAGCCTTTTCCTGAGAATGGAGTGTTTGTCGCTAACTCTAGTCCACTATATCCTTTTCTGTGCTATTCTTAGGGATCTATTTGAGTTGGCAGTGAGGGCAGGCTGCCAGTGCTTGTATCAACATATCTGCCAGGGTAAAACTAGGGAGAGGCAAGGAGTAAAATATCCCCCCCCACACACACACACACCATAGCTTGGAGAAGAATATACTTTCTTTGATACTCACGAAGTGAATTAAAGTCATTATTTTTGTGTTCCCATTCCATGGGTAAATGAAAATATAAATCCTTGCACCATATTGTGAGATAGAACCTGGTATCTCACATGTACATTCTGATCTCCTTGAATAAATGGACAATGGCTTTTTTGTTGTTGTTACCCCTCATCCAAGGATATTTTCCCATTAATTTTTAGAGAGAGTGGAAGGGAAGAAGGGAGATGGGGAAGTGAGGGAGAGAGAGAAAATGAGAGAGAGAGAGTAAGAGAAATATCGATGTGAGACAGACACCTAGATTGGCTGCCTCTGCGGCAGGGAATCAAACCTGCAACCTGGATACATGCCCTTAACCAGTAGTTGAACGCAAGATCCTTCAGTGTGCGGGCCCAGGCTCTAATCCAGGGGTGGGCAAACTTTTTGACTCGAGGGCCACAATGGGTTCTTAAACTGGACCAGAGGGCCAGAACAAAAGCATGGATGGAGTGTTTGTGTGAACTAATATAAATTGAAAGTAAACATCATTACATAAAAGGGTACGGTCTTTTTTTTTTTTTTTAGTTTTATTCATTTCAAACGGGCCAGATCCGACCCGCGGGCCGTAGTTTGCCCACGGCTGCTCTAACCACTTAGCATACTGGGCAGGGCTGGACATGGCTTTATTTTATTTTTTTAAAATATATTTTTATTGATTTCAGAGAGGAATGGAGAGGGAGAGAGAGAGAAAAACATCAACGATGAGAGAGAATCATTGGCTGTCTCTTGCAAGATCAGGGATCGAGCCAGCGACCTGGGCATATGCCCTGACCAGGAATCAAACTGTGACCTATTGGTTCATAGACCAATGCTCAACCACTGAGCCACCACAGCCGGACTGGACAATGGCTTTATACCTCATCATATCACCTGTAATCCCAGGTACATATCTATATATATTTAAAGAGGTAATATACAAATTAGGCTGGGACGCTGTAATGGTCATGACCAGCTCAGGAGGAGGGGCCTGATGCAGGCCCAGAGCCTGAGAGAAGAACAGACAGGGTGGCCAGTGCCCGGCAAGACACAACCCCCAGGGTGGCCAGCCCCCAGCCCCAGCCCTGCGGCTGTGGCGCTAGGCTGCTGGGGCCAGAGGGGAGACACAAATCCAAAGGGGGGGTCGGGTTCGATTCTGATCAAGGGCATGTACCTAGGTTGCAGGCCCCTCCCTGGCCAGGGCCCAGGTCAGGGCTCATGCAGGAGGCAACCAATCGAAGTGTGCCTCTCACATTGATGTTTCTCTCTGTCTTTCCCTCTCTCTCAATATCAATGGGAAAATATCCTCATGTGAGAATAAAAAAGAAAGAAAGAAATCCTATGAAGGAGATATCTTGAAAATGCCTGAAGAAAGTTGTCATTGTTTCGTGGTGAAGGGACTGGAGTCAGTGTTGATGAAAACACCTTGGTGGATGTGGTGGCCAGCAGTGGCAGCAGCAGTGAAGTAATGGGGGTAGTGCCTTCTCCTGATCAGTCCAGTTGCCTCCTGAAGAGGGAGGCCAGACTGCTGTGGCAAGCGGGCCTAAACCGTCAATAGGACATCCCCTGAGGGCTCCTGGACTGTGAGAGGGGGCAGGCTGGGCTGAGGGACCCTCCCCCCCCGCCAGTGCACAAATTTTGTGCACCGGGCCTCTAGTTTAGTTATAAAAATAAATAAGCTTTGAATGTTTATTGTCACTTTCCATGATTATCAAGTGCCATAAAGGTCAGAGTATAGGTCTCAGGTTGTAGAGCAGTGTACTTAAAACACCTATGCTCTGCCCTAGCTGGTTTGGCTCAGTGGATAGAGCATTGGCCTGTAGACTGAAGGGCCCCAGGTTTGATTCCAGTCAAGGGCACATGCCTGGATTGTGGACTCGAACCCCAATGGGGGGTGTGCAAAAGGCAGCCGATCCATGATTCTCTCTCATCATTGATGTTTCTATCTCTCTCTCCCTCTTCCTTCCTCTCTGAAATCAATAAAAATATATTAAAAACAACAACAACAACTACAAAACACCTAAGCTCTGAAGCTAAGAGAATGAAAGAGGTGGTGTGTGTGTGTGTGTTCAGGCTCTATTTACCAAGTTTTATCCTGAAGTGACATTTACTTTGGAAGTGTCTATTCTTTCTGAGCGGAGTTGATTCATATCAGGCAAAGGAAAAGCCAGGACACCTCCATACCCTGAATAAATGGACAGGCATCTTTTGGTCTCCCCTTTTTCCTGCTCCCCATTGATTTGTTAACTACTGTAGATTCTGGTGAGAAATTAGATTAAACTAAATCCCAATAAGAATTTCATTAAGTGAACTTTATAAGGTGGAAATAAATAGCTTGGAGCTCCCATTCAATTAAAATACTTAACTCCTGAGTAGATGGCGATGCATTTAATGTGTGAATGTTGGGTTAGGAACATGATACAGTCATGTGCTGCTTAATGACAGGGATACTTAATGAGAAATGTGTCATTAGGCGATTTCATACTTGTGCCAACATCATGGAGTGCACTGACACAAACCGAGATGGTATAGCCTGCTGCTGTAACTGCACTTTTATAGGACTGACAGCACAGTAGGTAGGTTTGTTTACACCAGCATCACCACAAACACAGGAGTGATTGCAGTGCACACCCTGACCCTGGGCTTTCCTTTTGTAATGCAAGTGCCTGAGATAAGCATTGGTTGCTGAGGCGTCCACTTCAAAGCTGGTGTCCATTTTAAAGGGGCACCTGATTCAAGGAAGCCTATCTCAAGTAAACAGTTTGCCAGCCACCAAACTAGTGTAGAGAGTGGCTATAGGGTCAAGCCTCAGATTGACCTGTGGCAGGGCCACAAACAAATCCCAACTTGGAGGGCAGAGCCCTCTTAGCATAATTAAGCTTAACCTTATAGCCCTCCCTAGTTTCTTCCTAGGTAGATAATGGGCTGTGGGAGGTGCAGCAAGTGCTGCCAAAACAAGGTGAAACTCACAAGAACATTGTAAACATGTTGACCACTTCCTTGTTTTGATCTCACTATAAAATAAAACCTTGGCTTGCAGGCTGGATCTTTCTGTGTCCTCATCCAGGCATGGGAGATCTGCCAAGCTCTAGCTGTACTCTTTGTCTGTCTTCTTTAATCCTTCACTGCCCCTCCTCAGGTTCACCCTTGGCCATGCTGGCACAGCACAGACTAAATAAACACCCCCCCCCCTACTCTTTCCCCCCAACTGCCTATTATTATGGAAATAGGCTTCTTTGTTTTAGAGCTTTTGGTTGATTTCTGTAACTGACCATTTGAACTACTTATTTATTTCTCTTTCCACCTTTTAAATTTTCTCTTTTATGTTTTAAATTAACATGAAACCCTAGGGTCCCTATACCAAGGATCCTCATAATTTTTATTTGATTCATAGCCTTCATTTTAAAAGTCATTTTTCCTCTGCACACTTCACAAACCTAGCCTTTCCCCTTGATAATCAGCAACCCCTGAGGAAGCAGAAGACAGTAGCCCAGTTCTGACTAAGGGTCACAAGGTTTGAGCCTCTGGCAGGCTAAAGATATGTCTTGACTTAAGTTATGTCTCAGCTCCTGAGCCCTAAGGTTAATGACTCCCCTCAACTAACCTCTCCATGAAACCAGATAGGGAAACATTGCAGGGGATCCCAGGGCTGAAGAAATGATTTGCTACCTTTATCTCACCTTTGACTAATCAGCTCCTAACACACACCAAACCCCAAATCCATGGTGTCTTGTGATTTTGCCCTGTATAAGGTATAAGTTACCTTCCCTCTGGAAGCTGGGTCTTTTAGAGCATGAGCTCACCTGAACTCTGGATTGACATCAATACAAATAAACTGTTGTAGAAGAACGGAGAAACCCAAGTGACACTTAGAGAATTGGAATTACACAGCTTTGGTCTCAGAGGAGTTGCCTTCAAAGTCTGAGCCAACCAATATGGTGGAAGCTCTTCTTTTATCCCCTTTGGATTCTTTGTCCCCCAGATATGGATTGGACTTCCGGACCTTTTGTGGGTTTTGCAAAAATCCCTGTGTGTTAGGATGGGGGCCTTGAGACCATATCTAAGGGTCTGGCCTGGCACCAGCGCTGATAACTCCCTCCGGGGGTTGTGTGTTGTTCATGGTTTATGGCCTCTGTAAAATGTGAGCATTTAGGTAACAGGTCTTATAAGACCAGATTGTGGAGAAAGGGGCAGTGACTTAATGATAGGCTATGGAGAATGTACATTAGATTGCTGGCACAGGTTCAGATTGCTACCCCCCCCCCCCCCGCCAACATCAGGGTTACATTGGAATTAGCTTTTTAGCCTTCTCAACACTACTTACTTCTTCCACTGAAATTCCTGCTCATTCACTTTCTTTTGGCCAAAGCAGGAAGTCAAATGGACTCACATATTGGGGTTTGATAACACACCACTGTTGACCCCAATAAAAGTAGAACCCCAGGTATGTTCTCTCTCTCTTTCTCTCTCTCTTTTTCTTCCCCTATCCCCCTCTCACCTCACTGTGTGCCCCCTGGTGTGCCTTGTGTTCTCCAGGGCCTATAAGTAATAAACTTTTTTTTCTCTCCCAATGTTATTGCTGAAGGGTGTCTTGCAATGTAATAAGAACCACAGGGTTGGCCCAGTAGTAACAATGGTTTAGAAAGGGGAGATGTCTGTGGGAAGCTCAAGCATGGGGAAGCAGGTGAGTGCTCCTCGGCATTTGTAGTTTTATTGATAGACTGAGACTGCACAAAACAGTAATGCATTGAGATAAGACATTAAGAATTGACAACGGCTATGAAGTCTCTAGGTGATAGGAATTTTTCAGCTCCATTATCATCTTATGGGATCGTTGTATATCAGGTCTGTCATTGACTGAAATGTCATTATGCATGCTTGACTGTATTCATAGGATAATCCTTCCTTTCTTCCTTCTTAAACAAATACTTTTTGGGCACTGTCAATACCCTCTGGCTGAAGAACACCAGGAACACACCTGTAGTTGAACTGTTATCAGTGGGGTGCCTTCTGTGTCCCCACCAGTTACTGGTGGAAGTGGAGTTCTTGGAGTGCCACGGGGAAAAGAATTTCCTGAGACCCCCATGGGAGAGTGAATGATATTTATTTGTGTGGAATTAAACTCCTGGGTTTCCAAGGTCCTATCTCCCTCTGCCCTGCCATAGAAAAAGGCCAGCTGTGTCTTCAGCAGAGCTAGAATGAAAGCCACTGCACAGGGTTTCTGCTCTGTGTTAAAGCATAGTCCAGTCCAGCATCTGGCTTAGCTTGTGTTCCCAGCTGCTGTCCATTGCGTGTAGGGTCCGCATGGCCCTGGTCATGTGGCTACTTAAGGCCACATGGCGAGCAAGTGCAGGTCACAGATCAAGATAGAGTAATGGGGAACCAGAAGGCAAGAGAGAGAGAACCCTTTTTTTACAAAAATGTTTTTATTGATTTGTTAGAGAGAGGAAGGGAGAGGAAGAGAGAGGGACACATTGGTTGGCTGCCTCCTATATGCCTCCTATTGGGGATTGAGTCCCAAACCTGGGCATGTGCCCTGAGTGAGAATTGAACTGATCTCTGGCGAGGCAGATGGGGCACTTACCCCTAAATCCTTTTTGTGAAGCCAAGTGTCAGAGTGCTTACTCCTTGATCCTGCCTGACTACGCCAACTGTGGAGCACAGGTCCTTCTCGGATGCCGGGTATTAGACGGAAAAGACATGAGAAATCATAGGTGTATAGAAGAGGATTTATTGCAGACCAAGTAGCCATTGCTACCAAGCAGCCATTAGACAAAACAGTTCTTCAAAGTAGCTTATAAAGCAGCCGCAAACATAGGAGCCATAGCACACACAGCAGCCCAGCCCTACATAAAAGCAGCCTCATACTGGCTGGTCAGTAACACACCTTTTACCAACTTAGACAAAAGAGGCTTCTTGCCAAAGAGTGACATCAGTATTTGGGTTATAAAAAAGTATGCCTGTGCAGTGTATACAATACAATCACTGTATACTTGTGAAACGGAATTTTTGGACTGGAACCCGAATTCTTTGTCCACCAGAGTCGAAGAATGAATCCACGGACAGAAGGTGGTATAGCAAAGGTGGAAATTTATTGAAGAACAAGTACAGACTCCCACATGGGGAGAAGGAAAGAGTCCCATAGAATGGACTCCCATGTGGGGAGGGGGAAAAGGGTCCCACTGAGTTCCTTTTCTCTATGGCTTATAAAGGCTGCAGACCCTGGTGCCTTGATATCCCCTCTGATTGGTCACTATTCCTTTAAACTGGTTACTATAGTAACTCCTGAACTCAAAGGTCAAACACCACATGGGACATGTGATGTCTCCTCCCTCATTGTTCTTTTCTTTCTGGCTTTTTTTCTTCATCTTTATTTTGTAAATATAGACCTTTTTGGCTACTTCCAGCTCCCTTGTCTTATGTAAATGCCACTGTTGCTGCTCCCTGCACCTGGCTTCCTTGTGTTATGGAGATGTACCTTCTCCCCATCTGTAGCCCTGTGTTTTTCCATGGACCCTAATTCTAAAAATTCCCTAAATCTGCCTATATTCCCCTAAAATGCCTGTTTCACTTGCTCAGAGTGGCCTTGAACAACTGGTGTACTCCTGATAGGGCCCCCACATGACCTTTTGATGCATGGAACAATGCTCAACCAGCTGAGCCACACCGGTGTCTCTTCTTATACGGGACTAATCCCACCAGGAGGACGCTACCCTCTTGACCTCCTGTAAACCTAATCACCTCCCCAAAGCTCTGTCTCCAAATACCATCACGCTGGGTGGTAGGGCTTCAGCATGTGGCTTTTGAAGGTTTGAATGTGACACAATTCAGTCCATAGCACACATTTTCTGCTTCAGATACAGCTAAAGCTGCTTGCAGGCCCCTGCACATTCCTATATCTTTCCTCTGGCTGGACTGCTTGCCCTTATTTTTTGATAACCTTCCTTTTCAAAACCCAATTCTAAATTCTAAGAAGCATAAATGGAGTTTAATCCTTCTTTTGCTGGATTTTCTTCCTTTTCGTAAAATGTTCCTTTGTGCTATCCTCGACTGGATGTATTTGATCTTAAGCATTTTGCTACATATTTTATTCCAAATTATAATTGGGTTGTAGTGAGGCAAGTGCCATGTTTTGCAGAATAAATACTGTTATAAAGAGAATCTATTATGAAAAGACTTTGACAACACAACTAACAGGCCTCTTTAGCAATATGAGACTACATGATAAGCCAGAGGTGGGGAGGAGGGAAGCACGGTAACTCAGAGTTTATTGTGGCAAGATTTAGAATCATAGAATTGTGGTCCCTTTATCTCTCATAGAACATATTTCAAAAACTCCATGCTTGAGGTGACTTGTTTAAGATCATATAGCTAGATAATGGTGGTGATATAAACCCAGATCTCTTGGTTTCCAGTCTAATGTTTATTCATTAAAATACACTTTTTTCATTAGAAACCTAGTAGGTTGTATTTATTTTCTATTCATGCTTAAAAATTACAACAATGTTAGTAGCGTAAAACATACATTTATAATCTTACAGTTTCCATGAGTCAGGAGTCCTGGCACAGCGTGGCTGAGACCTCTGCCCAGGGTCTCCCAAATCTGCATTTGAGGTATCTGTTGCCTGGAGTCCCCTTCCAAGCTGACAAGGATATTGGCAGAATTTGTCTCCCTGAAGCCATAAAACTCATGGCAGCACACACATTGCTTCTTCAAGGCCAGCAGATGAGAGAGTCTGTTTCTCTGAATCTCTGGACCATAAACCTTCTTTTAAAGGGCTCATCTGATTAGGCCAGGCCCTGCCAGGATAGTCTCCCTTTTTATGAACTCAAAGCCAACTGATTAGGGACCTCATATCTATGAAAAATCCCTTCACCTTTGCTGTATAGTGTAATCTAATCATAGGAGTGACATCCATCACATTCGCATGTTCCAGTCATGCTCTAGGCCAGGGGACTATACAGTGTGTGTATGTCTTACTACTTTTTTAAAAACTTTTTTTAAAATTGATTTTTAGAGAGAGTAGAAGAGAGAGGGAAAGACAGAGAGAAATATCAATATGAAAGAAACACATTAATTGGTTGCCTCCTGCACACGCCCGACCAGGGCCCAGGCCAGGGAGGAGCCTGCAACTGAGGTACATGGCCTTGACCGGAATCGAGCCCAGGACCCTTTGGTCTGCAGGCCGACGCTCTATCCACTGAGCCAAACCAGCTAGGGCTGTTGTGTTAATTTTTAAAAATTAGGAAAAGCAGCAACAGGGAAAACCAGTTACTTCTTGTTTGTTATTTTTTTCCTGAAAAAAGCTTTATTGTATCTATTTGGTCCACTGTATGGGAGAGGGCTCCAGGGTGGTTCAAAGGTTGCCTAGTGGCTGCAGGGAGAGGATCAGGCAGAACTGGGGAGTGCAGGGGCCCCTCAGAAGCCTTTGGGCTCCACAGGCTCCTAGTCATGCTTGAGGGTGAGCCTTTTTATTTTATTTATTTCTTTATTGTTAATCCTCACCCAAGGATAGTTTTTAGAGAGAGTGGAAGGGAGAGGGAGAGACAGAGAAACATTGATGTGAGAGAGACATTGATTGGTTGCCTCCCTCATGTGCCCCCACCATGGTGGGGGATCAGCTTACAACCGAGGTACATGCCCTTGCCCTTGACCGTAATTGATAATCAAACCAGCGACCTTTCAGTGTGTGGACCTATGTTTTAACCCAGTGGTTCTCAACCTTCTGGCCCTTTAAATACAGTTCCTCATTTTTGACCCAACCATAAAATTATTTTCGTTGCTACTTCATAACTGTAATGTTGCTACTGTTATGAATTGTAATGTGAATGTCTGATATGCAGGATGGTCTTAGGCGACCCCTGTGAAAGGGTCGTTCGACTGCCAAAGGGGTCGCGACCCACAGGTTGAGAACCGCTGCTTAACCAGCGAGCCAAACCAGGCAGGGTGAGCTTTGGAAGAGACTCTCGCCCAGCCCAGGGCAGTCAGACAGGTGTCACTCATCTTCTTGACGAGTTTCACCTCCCACCCAGCCCAGGGCAGTCAGACAGGTGTCACTCATCTTCTTGACGAGTTTCACCTCCCACCCAGCCCAGGGCGGTCAGACAGGTGTCACTCATCTTCTTGACGAGTTTCACCTCCTTACCCGCGAAGCGCTTCTGCAGGAAGTGGCCTAGAAGGGGCATCTGCGCAGACGGACCCCGGGGCTTGCATGTCCACAGGGGTCTGGCGCAGGATCTCCTCCGTGACCACAGAGCGTCCATGGCGTCCCGGGCTTTGCCCCACTCATCCTGGAACGGCTTCTGCACATCCTGGAAGAGGACACCTCCTCTCTGCTGGTTTTGCATCTTCAAGAGACGCCGGGTGCTTTCCCGCTTCTCCCCAACTCGAGGAAGAAGTGGCCCCAGGCCATCCGCAGGCAAGTGGTCCAGAGGGAGGGAGGTGCAGGAGGCCCGCAGATGCAGGTTGACCAGGCCTCTATCTGGGTGGAGTAATTCTGGTGAATCTGGGAGCTCCTGGCTGCTGGGTAATATAAAGCTCAGCTACCCGCTACCAACACCACCCCCTCCCCTCAAACCAAAAACCAAAAAAGTGTTGGCTCTTGGCTGGTCCAGGATGTTGTAGGTGGCTGAGCAAATGGTTTGTAAGGTTTTGACTGGAAAAGAGGTTGGAGGGTCATGGGAGGTGGGAAGAAGGGGTGTCCTGGGTCTGTTTCGTCCAAGCACTGTTGAAGCTAGAGGCAGATCCGCAGGACCACCGAGCGCATTGTCAATCACTTGATTTCCTGAATGAGGCAAACATGCTGAAGTATTTTTTCTAATCATTTGTTCTTGTTACTGTTCCCTATACCCCCTGTTTTTTTTTAATACTTAAAAAATGGAGGCATACAATGCAACACAGAAGGTTGTTGAGTAACGTTGTTTTGCTTAACGTTGTTTTGTTGTATCATTGACCAGAAAACAACTGGTGCTGGGGGTGGGGCACTGTCGATGTGGAGTTTGCAGTTCTCCCCAGGTCTGCATGAGTTTTCTCTGAGGACTCTGGTTTCCTCCCACAACACAGAGATGTGCACCTTAGGTTCATTAGTGTCTCCATCATCTGAGTGAGTGTGGGTCAGGGTTGAATGTCCCTGCAATCGAAGGGTGTCCTGTCCAAGGCGTGCCCTGAGCTGCCGGGAGTGGCTCTGACCACCTGAGACCCTGAACTGGGGTAAGCAGGATGGAAAATAATTCTCTTACTTGCTTTTGTTAATCTCTCTGACATGTATGTATAGCTCACATTTATTAAACACTTCTAATATTTAATATTAGAAGTGTTTTGGCTCTTTATTTAGAAGTTTGGTGATGCTTTTGTGACTAGAAACATGTCATCAGAAATTTACTCTTGTTTATGTGAATTAGCTTATGGTGAAATTGCCTCTATCATACCTCATTTCACTTAAAGTGACAATTTCAAGAACCTATTGACGAAGTTGAGAATTTACTGTATACACAGCTAATTTTGGTGCTTTATTCTCTTGTAGTATTTTGTAAAGATATTTTCATGTTTCTGCATAGACATATTTTTCCCTTTACTAAAAGTATTTTTTAGTGGGGAAAAAATAAGATATATAAATTAGCAAACAAGGAAAGCAACTCAAAAGTTGCAATAGTCAGAAGTAAGCCCTAAAAATATTTTCTGTTATATACTTACAGATTTTTTTTTTTGGCCTTAGTATTTCTTGGTATATACTCATATATATCAAGGTGAAGTTTGTTTTACTTTACCTCTTGGCACCCAAATTTCCCTTTGAGGGAGAAGTCACATTGTTTAAAAAAATATATTGATAACTCCTTGGAGTATGAGATGGGATCCTGAGTTTCAGGATGTTGGGTAGATGTCATAATTTCAGAGAAGAGGAAAGCTATTTTGCAAACTAGAGAAAAAAAAGTCTGGAACACCCTTTCTTCAGCTCAGCTTTCATTGCATCCGCTACAATTTTGAATTCTTGAAATTTGTTGTAATGCAGGGTTTCTACACCTTGGGACCATTGACATTTTGGGGCTGGATAATTCTTTGTTGTGGGGCCCCATGCATTAAAAAGTGCTGAGTAGCACCCCTCATCTCTACCTGCTAGATGCCACACTCCCAAAGTTGTGACAATTAAGTGAATCTCTAGACATTGTCAAATATGGAAGAAAAATAAGTTCCTTTTTAGAACCACTGTTGCAATGGAAATGGTAGAAGGAGCTAAATTTTGTGTGGGGTGATTATGTTGGTTTTGTCATATGCCAACCTGTCCTGGCTGGACTGCATTCCCTTTCCTGTATGTTTCCTGGATTAGGGAGGGTCACCAGATTTTTGTGGGAGATTTGGAAGGCACAAGAGAAGCAGCAACTCACACACTTGTGTGGCCCACACACTCTTGTTGATCTGCTGAGTCACCCCATTAGGGTAAAACAGCTGCTCTACCTTTGTGATCAGCATCTCCAACTTTGGGTGTGTTAAACTTTATGAAGAAAGACTGTGGCTCTGGAGGACACCAGTGTCATTGTACTAGTCTGCTAGGGCTGCCATAACACAGTACCACAGATTGGGTGGCTTCAACCATAGAAATTAATTTTCTCACAGTTCTGAAGATTAGAGGTCTGAGATCAAGGTGTCGTCATGGTTGGTTCCTTCTGAGGACTCCCTTCTTGGCCTATAGATGAGATGGCACCTTCTCCCTGTGTCTTCATATGGTCTTCCCTCTGTGTGTGTGTTTGTGTTCTAATTTCCTCTTTGTGTAAAGATACCAGACACGTTGGATTAGGGACCAACTTAATGACCTAATTTTAACTTAATTATCTCTTTAAAGGGACCGTGTCCAAATACACCCCAATCTGAGGTACTGGGGTGTATTAATTAGGATTCTCTAGGAAAACAGAACCAATAGGGTGAGTAGATCTTGGATTGGTTCAGTTTTAAACTTTACTCCCCCCAAAACAAACAAAAAAACACCCAAAATTTGTTTTATTAGGCTGAACAAAACTTAACCCCTAATAGACTAAATTAAGTTGTCTGCCATCAGCGAGATGGCTGGCACAAAATTCAACAATTAAAATGAGTTGTATTGGCCGAAACCGGTTTGGCTCAGTGGATAGAGCGTCGGCTTGCGGACTGAGAGGTCCCAGGTTCGATTCCGGTCAAGGGCATGTACCTGGGTTGCGGGCACATCTCCAGTAGGAGATGTGCAGGAGGCAGCTGATCGATGTTTCTCTCTCATCGATGTTTCTAACTCTCTATCTCTCTCCCTTCCTCTCTGTAAAAAATCAATAAAATATATTAAAAAAAAATAAAATGAGTTGTATTGCAGTTTATTCACGGCTGTGAGTATGGAAATGCACACCTGGCATCTCCTCCGTCACCCTTACTTAGGATCCTGAAATCCAATGCATGATTCTCCTGTTGCCTGCTACCTTCCAGGGGAAGGGGAACTCAAACCTACCCTCCGAGGTCTGTGTCCTAAACTGCTCATCCCCTCCTGCTCTGCCTGCTGCTCTTGATGGTCTCACGTGCCCCCTTGTGGCCATCAGTTGACATGGTTCCCCTCAGGGCGTGCGGGAGGAAGCTCCTTCACTCAGTGACTGATTCACTCAAGGTGGCTAATAGGGAAAGCAGCCTGAGGTTCCCAGGGTTATGGCTCTTGGTGACATACGCATGGCTATTTCCTACAAAGTATGTCTATGGCGCTGTTACAGAATTGGCGTGGAAGAAGACAGCTGGACACTCGGAGGTTTCAGGAAAAGCCTGTATTCAAAGCAGCGCTGCTGGGTCAGGGGACTCTAAGATCCAGACCTGAACCACTTGGACAATGAGATTTTTCTCTTTACACAGACAGTCCTCGGGTTATGTGGGACTCAACGTATGTTGTTTTGTGGTTACGTTGCCATCTCCCATTATTTATTAAAAAAAAGTTCTGTCATTTCGACGTATGCACATATGTGCTTTATGTTTTTTATTATTTATTTACCACAAGTAAAGGTCAGGAATTGTTATCTTTCTTTTAATTTTTTTTATTTTTTATTTTTTATTCTTTTACTGGTTCACTTCATTCCTGCTATGTATGTGCTCCACCTGAGTGACGTAGGTGCTTATGTAGGTGGGTTCCGACTTAAGGCGAAAATCGCGTTACCTTGGGCCATAGGGACGGATCCCAGACGTAACCCGAGGACCTACTGTATATTTCTGAGTTTCTTGTTTCCTAACTACCAAGCTTCTGTGGTGGATTCTCACAGCCCTCCTCGAGTCAGTTGGAGCAGTTAATTTAGATTGTAGCTAATGTTCATCCTGGATGCGCCGGTGACCTCCCTCTAGTGAAGCTGTTACATCCTTGGTTTATGGCCCTTGTACATTGGAAGTATTTAGGTAAATAGGTCTTGCAAGGCCAGATAATTAAGGAAGGGGCAGTGACTTCAGGAATGTGCATTAGGGACATTGATTAACTTAGGTACAGAGTCCGGCTGCTCGTCACCTTCATTCGTTCACAAATGGACTTAATTATCGGCCAGCAAGAGTGTGCAGTAGAAGGCAGGTTACTGGAACAAATTCAGATTGCTAGTCCCAAAAATGTCTTATGCTCCCCATCAGCATGAGGATGGCTGAAGCAGGAAGGTTCCAGAATCAGTGCCCTGCCGTGCCAAGACCAGGTGTCTCCTCGGACAGTGTGAATCCTGGGGTGATTGTGTCACAAGAACCTCCCTCTCTGTAGGGTCTCTCCAGCTAGGAGGCCTCATCTGAGGTCTTTTTGTCCTTCTTACATGCTCTATGACATTAAAAAATAGCAACATTTAATCTTAGAAGAGTTTTAGATTTGCAGAAAAGTTGCAAATACAGTACAGAGTTCCCATACACCGGACTCCACATCCAGCTTCCCTATTGTTAACATCTTCCATTTCTAAGGTACATTTGTCACAGCAAATGAACCAGTATTGATACGGCTCATACCTTTCAACTCCATACCTTTCCAATTTCCCCTAGTTTTTACCTAATGTCTTTTTTCTGTTCCAGGATCCAGTCCAGGACACCATATTGCATTGAATCATATCTCATTAGGCTTTCGTTGGCAACGACAGTCTCTCAGATATTCCTTGTTTTGGATGAGATAGACAATCTTGAGGCGGTATTGGCAGGCTGTTTTGTAGAATGTCCCTCAATTGGGATTTGTTTGATGTTTTTCTCATAATTAGACTGGGGTTATGGGTTTTGTGAGAAGGACTACAGAGGTGAAGGACCCTTCTCATCACATCATATCCAGGGTCCACACAATCAATATGATTTATCTCTGTTGATGTTGATCCTGACCACCTGGCTCAGGTTATGTTTGTGAGTTCTCTCTACTGTAAAATTCTCTCTTTCCATCTCCGTACCGTACTCTTAGGAAGGAAATCACTCTCTGGAGCTCTCGGTCACTTTGAATATTAACAATTTTGTGTTTTTCAGTCATTTCCTAAGCAATTTATTATTTGCGGTGCAGGGCACATTAAAAAATAATGTTTGGACTCCGTTTCATGTATAAATATTCTCTGAAGGATATGGCCTTGCAGAGAAGACTGTGAACTTATATCAAGCTAGATGTCAAGGTAGTGAGGAAAGCCCAGCTGGAATGGCTCAGTGTTTGAGTGTTGACCTATGAACCAGGAGGTCACAGCTTGATTCCTGGTCAGAGGACATGCCCGAGTTGCGGGCTCGATATCTAATGTGGGGTGTGCAGGAGGCAGCTGACCAATGATTCTCTTTCATCACTGATGTTTCTCTCTCTCTCTCTCTCCCTCTCCCTTCCTCCCTGAAATTAAAAAAAAAAAAAAGTAGCGAGGAAGGAAGCTTTCTGCTGGGGATGCTGAGTACCACGCTTGTGTTCTTCCACCAAAGGACACCTGCAGACACATCCACCAGGCCTGACCTTAGCATTTCAGGGCTCAGGGCATAAGGACAAAGGGAAGGCTATATATCATGCTTCTGACAAACCAAGCCTTACAAGTTAAGCAAACTGTTGAATTATGATCTATCCTCCTGCCAACACAAATATACCTTCACAAAAAAGCGACAGTCTTATGTAACTGTAAGTCGTCGGCAAATATCAAAGACAGCTGAATTTAATTATTATTGCACATGCCTGGGTGTTCTGCTGATGGTCATGTTAGGGTGAGTCATAACGTAAAGACATGGAATTAACAAATTACACATTTATTCCAAGATCTTTATTTTTCTTGCCTTAATTTCAGCAATATCTCTAATTATGTTATTTAGGCAGATTTTTTCTCCACAAAATTTCTGACAAATTACATCATTTTTCTTGAGTCATTGAAGTTCTTAGTTTTTTAATTCCAATTTGGGGAAACCACTTTGCTAAAGCTATAGCAATCTGAATTGCCAATAAAGTTCTTACTTAAAGTATTACTTAAATTCAGAAACAAATCACACGAATTATATAGCATGCTCAAATATTGTAATAGGGTTGCCTGTAATAAATTATTTTTATTGAATAGATATTATGTATCATAATCTCATCATAAAGTTGCTATTTTATATCATAATTTAAATTATTTCTTAAAGCAATATTTAGATGCATTTATGGATCTTCTTCTAAATTTTTCAATGCTGAAGCATTATTAAGAGAACTTAAAGCTCTAACCGGTTTGGCTCAGTGGATAGAGCGTCGGCCTGTGGACTGAAAGGTCCCAGGTTCGATTCCGGTCAAGGGCATGTACCTTGGTTGCGGGCACATCCCCAGTTGGGGGTGTGCAGGAAGCAGCTGATCGATGTTTCTCTCTCATTGATGTTTCTGACTATCCCTCTCTCTTCCTCTCTGTAAAAAATCAATAATATATATATATATATATATATATATATATATATATATATATATATAAAAGAGAACTTAAAAATAACAGTTGGGTACTCAATTTGTTAATAATCTGTCTTCAATTAAGAAAATACCTTGATCTGTGATTTGCTAGAAGATAGGCCTTCTAAAATTTGTTTTGGAAGTATCTATACATGAATTTTCCACTTTCATAGTCATAAAAACTTTTTCATTTCCTTTTTCTAAATTATTTGTATTTTATTACAAATATCACCTTTGTTGCATATTTTAAATTAATTTCGTTCAATTTAGAAAATAATTTTAAAGTTACAAAATATGCAGTTTATTGCTTTGGAAGTGGAATGTCAAACTAGATCTGTTTTGTTTCCTTTTTAAAATTAAAAGTAAGCAAGGGATCATTCCAAATAAAGGTGGATAGCACAAATTCAAAATTAATTTTTTGATGGTTATTCATTCTTTATTTGGGAATATTATGTTGAATTCTCCTAGTGCATCTTGGATCTTGTCTAAGTGTAATTAGTGTAATCTAATTGCTTTCACAGCATGTAGTCCTCATTCCCCCTGTGTGTCAAATTATGGTGTAGTGTCAAATTTCATGTTTCATCATGATAGTGCACAGTTGGGCAAATCCAGAAAATACTGAAGTTCATCTCCGAACTTCAGTTCATTTCCGAACTTCAGTGCCATCCGTGTAGATGAGCCCATTTCTCCCAGCAATAAATTTTAATTACGTGTCATGCACAGCATAAAGAAATGCTTCTGAATTTTGGGTAAAAATTCTGGCTTAATCATCTTTTTGTTTGCCAACCATATTGGTGAGATTAGGCTAGCCACTAACTTTCTCATCATCCTCTTAAGTCAGTGCCTAATATTGAAAATTATTTTCTCAGCTTTTTACTAAAGTCTAAACCTATTTTCACAACTGATGTATAAACAGTGAAATACATGAATTTTGCCTTGCTTTCCTTTTCTGGTAATTCAACAATACATGGAATAAATACAACTTTCTCAGTACGAATTTTGACCCTGGTACAACCTGGTTGACTGAGTAATAATAATTTTTAAAACTTTGTGTGTTTTCTTTTTTCACTTTATTACTCATTAAATTAATGTCCTCATTTGGAATTTTCTGTCATTGAGAGTGATTATTTGATTCCTTATGTTTATCGGTATTATATTTTTATTCATTTTACTATCAACATTTGCAGCATTTATTTCAAACCTACACATTTTCCATTATTTTCTGTAAATACTGTGCTTTTAGTGACACAAAAAGCATCATTATGCTTGGCAAATTTTGGGTACATAGTGTCATCCTTTTAAGAACATCTCAGTAAGATTCTCAATTGGCATTTATCTTAATTGAATATTATCAGTCGTTATCCGTCCCTTTTTTCAGTCCTGGTAATTACATTTGTACTTTTTCTGAATGCAAATTTTGTTTCGTGATGTGCAATTGAATCTTTATTTGGAAAAGGATATGAGGTTGTAGGAATTTCATCTGAGCTATCCACATTGTGAATTGATGAGAATAATTTGCTAATTTTCATCTTTAAATAGAAATTAAATCTTTGTCAAGTAGAGAATATATAATAAATTGGTCAGGAATTTTATGAGTCATGCTTGACAGAAATTTGTTCATTTCCTTTGTTTCTAGTTTTAAGATATTTAAGCAATATGCCTCTTTGAAGAACTAATTTTCTTTTTGAGTTCCACTTTTAGACATTTTATTTCTATCATGATCTCAATGAACTAAAGCATTAGACAACAGAACTCAGAGTTTACATAATTTGGACACATTTCCATCTAAAATAGAAACAGAAAAAATTTTAAAAAGGAAATAATAATACATATATTTTCAAGAGTTGCTTTTCTTTTGACATATTCAAAATTATATAATAAAATTAAAGGTATGGTACAAATTATAATGAATGAATATAAACTTAAAATAAAAAAGAAAGTTGAAATATTTTAATTTAATTTTTAAAAAAATAATTCACATTGAATATTTTATAAAAAAAAACACTACATGCAATTTTGCATTCAATGTCCATCTAACTGCCAATGTAAAGAATCATATTAAGCTATACCTGTTCTGTCTAAACCTATGTCTATAACTTTAAGAGTAATATAAATTGTCAAAAATTGAAAATATCCCTTTACTGCCGTGTGCAACTGCTACGAACATCACAAATTTTGTGAGAATCTCCAGAATTGTGAATATGAAATAAATCAAGAAGAACGCATGCTTTGCAATCCTAGGAAATGATAGTTTATTTTGCCTTAGTCTGATCAGGCTGCTATAAACAAATAGCATACATAGACTGAGTGACTTACGAACATCAGGAATTGAATGCTCACAGCTCTGTAGGCTGGAATTGCAAGGTCAGGGTGCCAACATGGTTGGGTTCTGCTAAGCACCTTCTTCCTGGTTATAAACTTGTGACTTCTCCTTTTGTCTTAAATGGCAGAAGAGATGAGAGCTTTCTTGGGCCTCTTTTATAAGGGCACTAATTCTATCATAGGGGTGGAGCCTCCTGCCAATCACCTGCCAAAGGCTCCACCTCCTAATACCATCGCTTTGTTGGTTTGGATTTCAACATATAGGTTTAAGGGAAACACAAACATTCATGCCTTGGCAGAATTTATTACATTTATGCTCTCTGAGAAGAATAAATTACTTTTTTTTGTCTCTTCCAAAGCAGTGTCTACCTTTGACAAAGCTTTTCAGAACATCTGGACACAAGTGCCTTCTGTTTCAAGGGCTTGGGGCAGGAGCTATGCAGAATTGTTTCCCCAGCCAGGATGGTATTAGTCATGAGTGATGTTTAGGTTCAGTTCACCCGAGCCAGAGTACATGCTTGGTGCTTGCACATGTGTGTGTGTGTGTGTGTCCTAAAATATTGGGTCCAGGGCAGATCTTGTTTTGCTCAAAACAGGGCAGTACTGATACCTGACATCAGAGCTGGGTGGATAGAAGAATACATTTCAAATTAAGAATTCATCTTGGTTTTGCCCTGGCCGGTTTGGATCGGTGGATAGAGCGTCGGCCTGCGGACTGAAGGGTCCCGGGTTCGATTCCGGTCAGGGGCATGTACCTTGGTTGTGGGCACGTCCCCAGTGGGAGGTGTGCAGGAGGCAGCTGATTGATGTTTCTCTCTCATCGATGTTTCTAGCTCTCTATTCCTCTCCCTTCCTCTCTGTGGAAAATCAATAGAATACATATTTTTTTAAAAAAGAATTCATCTTGGGTTTTTTTTAATCTTAAAGAATTGTTAATTACAAACATAGAGCTTTAATTCTTCTAAGGTAATAGCCCAAAACCAAATAAACAAAACAACTCCCTAAACCTCCCCACTCCCAGAAAACTCTAATCTGTAAAATATTGTCAAGAGAAGAATAATCACATTTTTTTCCTAGACCACCAATGGTTTCTAGAGCTCAGAGTGCACAATGAATCAAAAAATATATTCATCCAAAAATGAAAAAGAGCTGTGCATAATATCAACAAGTGCAGTCTCCCTGTGTGGGATAATAGAAAAAAATAGACATTGGTCTCTGCCCTCCATTCTTGATACAGAGCTCCTGAAACCATTGTAATCTCCTGGGTGATATGAGAATATGTACTTCTAACAACTCTGGGTGGGCCCCTGGATGGGGGCTGGTCACCAGAAAGACCAAGCCATGATTAGAAGCTTGGATTTCTCATCCCTTCCTCCCATTTTCCAGAGAGAAACGGGGGGCTAGAAATGGAGTTAATGATTGATTATGCCTATGTAAAGAAGCCTCCATAAAAATCCCCCAAATACAGGATTCAAAGAGCTTCCAGGTGGGTGAACATGCAGAGATGCTGGGAGAGTGGCATATCCCTTCCCACATACCTTGTCCTATGCATCTCTTCAAACTAGATGTTCACCTGTATCCTTTATCATATCCTTTTAGAGAGAACTGGTAAACAGAAGTAAACAGTTTTCCTGAGCCCTGTGAGCTGCTGTAGCAAATTAATCGAACCCGAGGAGGAAGTCATGGGAACCTTTGATTTATAGCTGATTTGTCAGAAGCACAGGTGACAACCTGGATTGCTATTGACATCTGAGGTCAGATGGGGAGAATCTTGTAGGACTGATATCAGTGGACAACATGCCATGTCTTCCCCCGTTGCTAGAGGGAGTGGGGTTCTTGGGGTACTACTGAAATAAGCATTTCCAGAGGTCCCCATGGGAGGATGAGATATGGTAAGAAGCTTTATTTCCATGGAATTGCACCCCTGGGTTTCCAAAGTCCCATTTCCTTTAGGCCAGTCATAGAAGGAGTGTGGCTGGGGCTTCAGTAAAGCTAGAAGCAAAGCCAGTGTCCAGAGTTTCCTTTCCGTGTTGGAGCTGGGTCCAGTTTAGCATCAGACTAGTTACAGTCCATTCATCCATTGTGTGTGGGGTCCCCATGGCCCTGGGCCATGTAGGTGAATGCAAGGAAGCAGGAGCAAAAAGCCCCACAAGCCCAGAGTCACACGAGTCCCAAGAGAGCCAAGAGAATGAACTTCTTCACTGAGGGAATGAAATATCCCAAATTTCTGACTGCTTGCTAGGAGAACACAGAGGCTTTTGTGCTGTTTATTTTTCCTTAGCAATTTCTCAGGAAGAAAGATGTATATGCAGGCCAGGTCACCAGGGGCAAGAAAGGATTCAGCCTTGAAGACTCAGGCATCAGGTCTGAGATGGACAAGTCAATGCATTTTTGCAACTGATCCACTAGGACCGTAAGGCTGACCTCCCCGCCTGTCCCCTTGTCACGGCTACTTTTCAGTGTTGGAGGAGGGGAAGATCCCCGGTCCCCTTTTGGATCTGATGGCTGGCTGAATAATTAAAATGACACAAGGCAGATGAACAGGAGAAAAATCAAGATTTAAAATGTATGCCCGGGGAAGTTACATGAACATGAAAAGTCCAAAGACAGTAAAGCAAGGTGAGAGATGTATGTCCTTCTGGACTCCGGAGAAGGAGGGAGGGGTCTGGGACTTCGCAGGGGAAGTCAGGCAATTCACAGGGAGGTGAAAGAGTTAATGTCAGTACACAGATGTTTGCTGGGTCATCGAAAGACAGCGGGTCCCGGAGAGGACAGACGGAGAAGGCTTTGATCAAAGGGGCCTTGTTAGGTTCCTGCCCGCTTGCCACACCTGGTTCAGGTTGTACTATGGTTATGGTGATAGTTCTTCCTGGAACAGACCTTCTGTGTTATGTTCTTTTAGGCAGTTTGGGGGATTCTTCCTGAGCCTTTTGTTTCTTACAAATAGAATAATCCTTATGCCAGACAGACACATTTTGGGGTGGCAATTTTTGCTTCCTTACATGAGTCCGGAACATCCTCTTTAGGGTTTAACTCGCAACCAAGGCCACTTCCTCACAGCCTCCCAGCCTGCAGAAAGCTGCTTACCTACAGTGAACCCCTTAACCCCCAACATAAGAGGGAAAGACACACCCAGGGACATCATGGGGCTGAGGGCTTCAGGGAGACTATGAAGCAATAATGCCATCTTTCCTTCCATTTCAAATCCAACCCCAATGTGATGTTACACTAGCCCACATAGCATTGCTCAGCAGAACTTTGTTGACTGATTGAATACATTTGCAGTAACAAAAAGATTGAGATTTCAGTACACGGTGGGTATGTTTAAACATTGATTCTCTGATCTCAGAGGGAAGAAAACAGAAAGGCTATTTTTTTTTCTCTAATTTGAATCAGAATATTTGTAGATAAAAGGGGTCTTAGTGATTATTCGGTTTCCTTATTGTTGGACAGATAAGGAATTTAATGACTTGCACTTCTCATTGTTTGGACCTTGGTTCAATAACACCTACTCAAATACTTTCATTTCTTAATTGAATAGAATATCTATTGGATAGAGACCCAAATGGCTCTTCCCTCATTTCCCATTCCTTGCTCACAGGTCCTGGATGTTTGGCTGTGGAGTGGCTCATTAAGCTGGGAAACAGGCTGTGGCTTTGGGGTCTTTCTGCTTTAATGCCGAGTCTTGCCATTTTGAAATGGGCCCCTTGATAGTAACAAAAACTGCCTGAGGTTCAGATTTCCAAATAGTGACAATTTTGCCAAGGCGGTCTTGATGGGTGCAATTAAAAAGCATCACACAAGGCTCCCCTGCCCACCCCTTCTTTTTCTTTTTTAAAGCTATTATATGCTGCTAACTATTAAGTACTTTGATAATTTAGGATGTTAATAATCAAGGCCCATGCTCCAAAGCACCACCCAGAAAATAGCTGTGGAATTGAGGTCCAGTTCCAGCTCTTAGGCCACGGGAAAGGCAGCAAGTGGGCTCTGGGGCTTCAGGCACAAAACTCAAACTGTGGAAGCCTCACTGTAGCTTGAACCGTGTATGGCACATAGTAGGTTCTAAATAAATCCTTGTTGTGATGAATGCATGTATTTGTAGAAAGAAGGTGCTTAAATGCTTTTAAACAATGTGCTAAAAAAGATATCAGAACAAGTCTTAACTTTGCCCATCTCAAGCATGGTCAAATGGTATGTGGGCATGGCAGGCACTCAACACATTTTATATATTATATACATTATATACAGGTTGTCTTCCAAAAATGTATATATATTTTAACAGTTGATAGCTCTATTTTGAAAATGAAATGTATTTTAATAAACACTTCCTTTATAAGTATTCAGAGTGTGTATATACATTTTTTGGGACACCTTATATGTACAATATACATAGCATTATACACATGACAAAATATTGTTAGTAATAATTTGTATGATATAGGGGAAAGCATATGGGCTTTGGAATCAGACACACCTGGTTTGAATTCCTGCTCTTTCACTTCCTCTAGAGCAGCGACCCTTTCACGGGGGCCGCCTAAGACCATCGGAAAACACATATGTAATCACATATTGTTTTTGTGATTAATCACTATGCTTTAGTTATGTTCCATTTGTAACAATGAAATCGGGGGTCACCACAACATGAGGAACTATATTAAAGGATCGTGGCATTAAGAAGGTTGAGAACCACTGCTCTAAGAGTGAACTTGGGCATGCTGATGTCTGTGAATTTCATTTTCTCATTGGTAATGCGTCTATCTTAGTATCATTGAAACTAGGGTTTGCTATGAAGATTAAATGGAATAAATAACACCTGCGAAGTTGACAGAGTCACAGAATGTGGTTAGTACACATCTATTATTTGTAGTAAGTCGTGTAGGAAGTTTCCCCCCTGGAATGTTTTAGATGCAGCGGTGGCATTTTGCCACGAGAGAGCAGCATAACCACACTGTGAGAACCTGCCTTTTCCCCCACACAGATGGCTCTCAGCATCCAACACAGCATTACCCTCATATTGTGAGTTTAATGTAACATTTAAAGGCCTAAACAGCTTAGCATAATATTTTAAAAGTGTCAGGTTCTAACCTCCAGGCTTCTATTCAACTGGGTCTGGATAAGAATGATCAATTAAGTATTCGACGTCCCAGATGTTGAGAATATTTTTCTGATTAGGAATCAGCTGGATCTGAATTTTTGAGCCTTAAAAATTAGGCCAAGTTATCTAAAAGCATCAGGCTGTCTTTGGGTCTATCTGGAATTTTATGGAGAGTTGGCCAAGCTGTTAAGCTCAGGCCTCCTGGCAGTCATTTAAGATTTGCATAAATTCTTTACTCTGTACCAGACATTATTATACTAGGGAGAAGATTCTAAGATGCAGTCTTCCATTCAACAGATATTTATTGAGGACCTACTATGTACCAGGTGCTATTTTAAGTGCTGAGTATTCAGCAGGAGGTTAATAAAAAAGACAAAAATTAGGACATCATCACTGTCATGAGGCAGCATATGGGATTTATCAGATTCCTAAATGGAAAGTACCAAACAAGGAAGAAGCAGCAAAATGTACTGAAACAATAAGCAGGGCCACAGGCTCTTGTCCAAGGGCCTCCAGCTATTGTACTCTCTTGATTGGAGTGGCCAAGCAGAGCCTTCGCCCATGGCCTAATGGGTAGGTGCCGGGGTCCAACCCCAGCAGGTCCAGGGGTCCCCAAAGGTGTGGACGGAGTCGGCGAAGAAGGAATGACATGGAGACAGCGTTCAGTTGATCAGCAACCTAGCCAGGATCTCTAGCCCGGATCTCCAGAGAGGTTCTGCTTCGGATCTCCAGAGAGGTTCTGTCCAGGTTTTCCAGACAGGTCCAGTCACCAGGTTCTAGTCAGGCTCTCCTGCCAATCTCCGCAGTCAGGTTCAGTCCAGGATCCCCTGCCATGCTCTCTCGCCAGGCTCCGCCTCCAGGCTCCAAGGCCAGTCCCTGTCCAGGATCCTCCGGCATGCTCTCGCCAGCGAAGTTCTTCTGTCCCTAGAGAACGTTCTGTGTAGGTTCTGTGCCTAGGCTCTGTCTCTCTTGGTCCTGTCTTCCAAGTTCTGTGTTCTGAGTTCTGTGTTCTGAGTTCTGTCTTGTTACAACTGTATTTATACCAGTTGATTCAATCCTATCAATCTCTATTACAAAGGTTAGGGCGTTTCTTATCTCCATTCCAGGGAGAAAAGATTATGTAGTTTAAGCATGATTGTTCATAGTTAAAGTGATTAATTACCCGCCTGGCACTTAGTTGAGGGGTTTTATTCCCTCCCTAACTTCAGGGGAAAATCCCCACCTGGGGATTCAACCTTTCTCGGAGAGGTGACCTTGGTTAAAACACAGGGCCAAGAAGGTGAGCAAACATATTAAGAGCCGTATGCCATATATGCCAGGTCCCTTGAAACAGCAAGGATGGACCGGCTCCCGGCAGGTAGGGTGGCCTTTGTCAATGATGTCCAGCAAGGAACATTTGTATCAGTGATTCTAGGCCTTTGTGCTACAACACACAGGTGTATTACAGAGAACTGTAAGAAGTACATAGGGGAAATTTGCTATTACAGGTATACCTCGCTTTATTGCACTTTGCTTTATTGTGCTTCATAGATATTGCATTTTATTGCAGGACACTCCACCAGCAAAAAGATTATGACTTGCCAAAGGCTCAGATGATGGTTAGCATTTTTTAGCAATAAAGTATTTAAAAAATATATTTTATTGATTTCAGAGAGGAAGGGAGAGGGAGAGAGAGATAGAAACATCAATGATGAGAGAGAATCATTGATCGGCTGCCTCCTGCATGCCCCCTACTGGGGATAGAGCCTGCAACCTGAGCATGTGCCCTTTACTGGAATCGAACCCAGGACCCTTCAGTTCACAGGCCGACGCTCTATCCACTGAGCCAAACTGGGTAGGGCCCATAAAGTATTTTTTAATTAAGGTATGCACATTAATTTTTTTAGACATAATGCTATCACACACATAATAGACTACAGAATAGTGACACATATCTTTTATATGCACTGGGAAACCAAAAATGTAGTATGAGTTGCTTTATTGAGATATTTCCTTTATTGTGGTGGTCTGGAGCCAAACTCCCAATATATCTGAGGTAGGCCTGTACTATGAACCCCAGCTAGAAATCGGGGAGCCAAACGCTGTCGCTTACTTTATCTGCCTGTGAGTCTTTCTAATTTTATGTTGTTTCCTCATTCTGTTAGGATGGTAGAAACTTTCTCTTAGTCAATTCATGTCTCTGATTCTGGGATGGGTAGTCCAGCAGGAGGGAGGGTGATGTGCGGGCACAGGTGCGTGCACAGGGCCATCCTTCAAGCCCTCGGTGTCACCTGAGCTGTAGGCATCTGTTGGGAAGTCCATTGCTCACCTGCTCCTGGGTTATCAGTTCACTCAGGTTGCTCTGTCAGAAGGCTGCCGTGGCCCGTGTAGCTGTCCCAGAAACACCAGCCAGCCATTTCCTCTCTGCATCTTGCTGCCTCCTTCCTGGCCTCTTCCCTGAGAATGGGGAAGCCTCTTTCCTGCTCCCAGAAGCCTCATCTCACACTCCCTGGGGATTTTAGCGCCTCCCTGGGGTTGGCCCGAAGTGCCTCTTCCTCAGCATCCCCAGCTTCCATGACCTCATTGCTTCTCGTTAGGGCCCAAGGCTGAGGCTTTCTGTTTCAAGTCTGGGAAATTCTTTTAAATCCAGGAGTGGCAGGTAACCTTGTTTATTATTCATGATTTGCTTCTTCTCTCCAAAAACCTGTACCCCAAATTCTCTTTGTTTCACCTAAATTCCTAATCTTTAAAAAAAAACCAAATCCAGAACCAGTCCTAGAGGCTGGCTGGTTTTCTCTTTGCTGTGTCTCTCCGGCTGCCTTCTCCCTATACAGGAAGTACAGGTTAACCCCACTGTTTGGGGGTGGGCACCAGGAGAAGGGGGGACAGGTGAGAGAAAGTACAGGGAAAATATTGGTTAATATTTTAACTATACTGTCCTGCCATACCAGTAATACAGTACCGACATTTGTGAGTGATTTATCCTCTTTGTAAATTGGAGTGGTTTCAAGGTCATCCTTCTAATAACCTCCGTCCTATTGTTTCTGTGGATTTCAGCTCAATCATTTCTTCCTCAGGAAAGACTCCTGACCTTCGCTCATCTGTGTGTTCCTGCCACTATTTATCTCTCTCTCTCCTTATATTTATTCTCATTGTAAAAACATTGTGGTACAAGGCACATCACATAAGATTGGCCATCTTGCCCTAGCCCAGCCATGGGGAAACTATGGCCCGCGGGCCGGATCCGGCCTGTTTGAAATGAATAAAACTATTGAAAAAAAAAGACTGTACCCTTTTATGTAATTATGTTTACTTTGAATTTATATTAGTTCACACAAACACTCCATCCATGCTTTTGTTCCGGCCCTCCGGTCCAGTTTAAGAACCCATTGTGGCCCTCGAGCCAAAAAGTTTGCCCACCCCTGCAGCTGGTTTGGCTCAGCGGATGAAATGTTGGCCTGTGGACCAAAGGGTCCCAGGGTTCAATTCCGGTCAAGGGCACATACCTCAGTTGCAGGCTCCGCCCTGGCTGGGCCCTGGTTGGGCACATGCAGGAGGCAACCAATCAATGTGTCTCTCTCACATCGATGTCTCTCTCTGTCTTTCCCTCTCTCTTCCACTCTCCCTAAAAATCAATGGAAAAAAATATCCTCGGGTGAGGATTAACAAAAACAAACAAACAAACAAAAGATTGGCCATCTTGACCATTCTTAAATGGCATTAAGTACACTCATGCCATTTTGTCACCACCATCCATCCACAGAATTCCTTTCATCTTATGAAACTGAAATTGTTTTAACTTTATGTTATTTGTGTGATTCTTTGATTAATGTCTCTCTATTCTGCTAGGCTCTAAGCTCCATGAGAGCTCAGACTGGGCCCTGTTCTCCTCATCGTTATATTTTATGTCCAGCACAGCACAGTGTATACTGTAGAGTAGATGCTTAGCCAGCATTTACTGAATGAGTAGGTGGCCCTCACTGCTTTCCTTATATGCATTCTTTTTTTCTTTTAAGATTAAAAAGAAGATCCTGTCTGGTGTGGCTCAGCTGGTTGGAGCATCATTTCATATGCTGAAAGGTGGCAGGTTTGATTCCTGGTCAGGGCACATACCCAGGTTACAGGTTCAATCCCTGACAGGAGGCAACTGATCCATGTTTCTTTCTCTTTCTACCTCTCCCTTTCCATCTCTGCTTTCCTCTCTCTCTCTAAAATCAATTTGAGAAAGAGGAAGGGAGAGAGAAACATCGATGTGAGAGTGAAACATAGATTGGCTGCCTCCTGCATGCCCCCTACCAGAGATCAAGCCTACAACCCCGGCATGTGCCCTGATCCAGAATCAAACTGGCAACCTTTTGGTGTATAGGATGGTGCTCCAACCAACTGAGCCACACTGGCCAGGGCCATGTATGCATTTCTGAGTGGGAGAGAAAGGAAGGAGGAACAGCTCCTGTGCCAGAAATTTCTCACACAGGCAACAAGAAACAAGTTGTATAATTTGACATCATCTAGAAAAATTCGAGGGCTTTGGGTTAAGGTGGGATATATAAACTCCATCCTTTCCCCCAAATCTAATTAAATAAGAAAAAAATCATAGAAGCAAAAAAACAACAACAACAAACAAAAATAAAACAAAACAACAACCAAAAAAACCCCAAACAACCACAAACAGTAACCGAAGGAGGAAAGAAACAAAATATAGTACAGTCCACTTAAAAAACTAGCCACTATGGAAACATTTGGAGGGTGCTGGGTCAGAGTAGAATCCTACTCTTTCCTGGACCTTCCAGAAGCTAGACTGGAGAGAGATAAAAATTCTGAGCATTTTCACTGATAGCCCCAGATTGGAAGAGAAACAAACTGAGCAAACAGACCTCACATTTCTCTTCATCTGACTGAGGAATAGTGGGGATAGATACTGAAAGAAAGACGTGAGTGGAGCTAGCTCCATGGGTAGGCATGGAAGTGGAGAAACCTCCGAAAGCCCAAGGTCACGAAGCAATGGGAGTGAGATGCACCCATTGCCATTTGAATTAGGTGGGGTGACCCTTTGTACAGTTCAGATACCAAAATAGTGGGAGAAAGAGCAGGATTAAGTTTTGCAAACAAATCTGCCCTGTCCATCATCTCAGGTGAGTTCTCCCATCTGTCTCGAGCAGGAAACTAAACAGGTCTCAGATACAATGGGAAGAAAGCCAAGAAGCAGTCCACTGTATCAGACCAGACAGAAAGTCTACTCAGGGCTATTGAGCATGAACAAAATATAAATAGCATGGCAGCCATGCAAACCTACTACAGGAAAAGAAACAAACCAACCCCAAAGCAAACTGAGCAAACTGAGAAGTACATTACATAGACTCCCTTTTGGAAGAAAACATAACTCAAGGAACAGAAGAAAATTCTTTGCAATCATTTTATGTTATAAAACAATTTGCCTTTATAAGAAAACACATACAATAAATCAAAACTTCAAGATACTAAACAATAGAGTAAAATCAAAGAGTTATGGAAGGGCTATGGGGTTAATAAAAAAAAACCAAACAATGTCACGTATAAAACTAATAGTTGGTAACAGCAAAGAACAAACTTTAAACATTGCTGAAATTTCAATTATTAATATAGAAAAAGGCTTGAGAAGTCTTAGTAAGTGTAATTAAAAAGATAAAAATTAAAGCTAGCATATGTAAAATTCAAAAAATTTAACACAATATTTGGTGTCTTTGAAGAAGTAGTCAAGGAAATAATGGAGAAACTGTTCTCTGAATTAAAGACAAAACTGAATTTGCAAATCCAAAAGGCTTCTAGGAAAATCAGAAGCATGAAGCTCAATACTAGGACATGCTTTCGTTAAGAAGCTGAACTTCAATCATCAAGAAATAATTGTTTAGGAATCTAGAGAGAAAAAGAAAGCCCCCCACAAAAAGGAAAAAAAGGAAGAAGCAGGCTGTTCTCAGATTTCCCCACATGATGTTTAATAGCAGGAGACAATGGAACCAGAGATCTAAGGTCCTGATGGGGAAACATTGGACCTCAGACTCTTATTTGTCTAAGATGACCTTCAGGTGTAAAGGAATATTGAGACACAAAAGAACTTAATGCAGAACCCTATGCACTTGTTGGAAAAAATAACTACATGCAAGTAAAACCCAGACGTTTAACACGTGAATCAAAATACAGAACACAGGAATGTAGACACCCTGGTAAATATTGGTGGTAAACACTGAATTCATATACATGTAGAATTAATATTAAACAACTCTGGGAATTATTGGTAAAGAACAAAATGTGAATGTTGTAAACATAGACAATGTAACAATAATAATATGACTAATAAGCCTCAGAAAGAAGGGGTAGCAGAAAGGAAGGAAAGTGAGACTAGGAAAGTCTTCATTTTTTCATAGCATATAGATGGAGTGAAGAGAAATTGTCCATATTAAAACAAGTAGCTTTAAAAGAGACTGCAATCTTTTGATGTTTTTAAATATTTTTATTGATTTCAGAGAGAGGAAAAGAGAGGTAGAGAGAAATAGAAACATCAGTGATGAGAGAGAATGATTGATTGGCTGTCTCCTGCACGTCCCTACTGGGGATCGAGCCAGCAACCTGGCATGTGCCCTGACCAGGAATCAAACCGTGACCTCCTGGTTCATGGGTCAATACTCAACCACTGAGCCACACCAGTAGGGCGTCTGATGTTTTTAACACACTAATTTCTTAATCTCAGAGCTATAGTTTCTTTTTACTTTTGTAAAAGTCAAATTAAATTTGAAATGAATACTTTTTAATAGAAAATGCATAGAAAAAATTTTTATTTTACTTTATTTTCTTTAACTTCATTTAACTAAATGTATTTTATCCCTCATTTTTGCAATTTATCTTTTCTTCTTTCTATATTTATGCATAGAAAGATGTGTGATCATTTTCAACTTAATATGAAGTTATTCCTGGCTATGGAATTTTTATTTATTTTTACCACGGCTTTGTGATTTTCTACATTCTTAACATTCTTATAATAGAGATATGCCATTTTTATCAAAAGGAGTGACTTGTTAAAAAGAACAAAGAAAAGACTGGGAATCAATATGGCATACTATAGTGGTTAATTCTGGGCAGGTGGAAATTGGATAATTATTAGATTTTTCTCTTTATACTTTTCTGTATTTAAAAAAATTTTAAACATTGGTAGAGAGAAAAATAAGAAGAAGGATAAGTGGAGAATATCTGCTTTATACCCATGGAATAGCAATCATGCCAGTTTCATTTATGGGCTGCCTAAGAAATTCAAGGACAGGTTGATAGAAGGACCGGCTGGCCAGGATGGGTTGTTGGATCTGTCATAATAAGCTGCAGGGTGACAAGCTGGTATGGCACATGGCCACTCTTGGGTGGTCCAGGAGAACAGTGACAGTGTCTGGGTATGGAGAGTCTCTTTTGAGGTTTTGGGAGAATCATAGAAATTTCAAGAGAACAGTCAGACCTATTCATCACTACATTTGCTTAAATATGCCATGACTCAATTTTCCCCTGGAAGCATAACACCTAGTAAAGTCTGGGAACACTTATAGGTGTTAATTTTTTCATTGAATTTGTAATGGAATTTTATTCTGCTTATTAAACATGTGACACAGAAGGAACTAGGTCAATGAAAACCAGTGAAACAAAAGTTCTACAGCCCTAATAAGAGCAGATTTTGCTATATTAATGGTAAGAGGATAGGATGCCCAAACAATAGGTAAAACATAAAATGAGTATGGCTAAGAAACTGCTGCTCATTCATAATATTCTAACAATGCTGGCCTCACTCTTTCCTGGTGCTTCAGACAAGCAGGCATGGTGAAGTTGGAACAGCATTAAGTTTAGCCCACCTGGTGTGGCTCAGTGGTTGAGCATCGACCCAGGAACCAAGAGGTCACCGGGTTGGATTCCCAGTCAAGGTCTTGATCCCCAGTAGGGGGCGTGCAGGAGGCAGCCAATCGATGATGTTTCTCTCTCATCGATGTTTCTATCTCCTTTCCTCTCTCTCAAAATCAATAATAAAAAAGAAACAGCATGAAGTTTAAAGTCAAGGTCCCACTCCTCCACCTACAGGGTCCTACTCTAGCTGTATTATCTTTGAGTTTCTGTCTCCAACTATAGCATCCTTTTCTTTGTTGGGTTTGATTCAAGTGATGTATGTTTAAAGAGGGATGCACAGTTCAGTGGAGGTAATTACTATTTTTAAAAATCCTTTATTGTTTAAAGTATTACATATAGTATTACATATGTCTCCTTTTCCTCCCATTGACCTCTCCCCGGCCACCTCCACCCGCACATGCCCTCACCCCACTAATGTCTGTGTCCATTGGTTATGCTTATATGCATGCATACAAGTCCTTTGGTTGATCTCTTACCCCCTTCCCGCCGCCAGCCTTCCCTCTGAAGTTTGAGAGGTAATTACTATTGGTTGATGAGCAGGGAGTGGTCCTGGACAAAGAAAGGAGAGGCCAAGGGAAGGGCTCTGATGGGCAATGGGGGAGTAGAGGCAGTGCAGTGGTCCTTGTACACCAAGCATGTCAAACTCAAAGGCTAACACGGGCCAAATAAACATACTTAAACATGGTTTAAGTTTATGTGGGCCGCAAAAAAACCCCAAAAGCTTCAATTTTCATAGAAACTTGAGTTCATTTAGATAGAGACATGCTGAATACAAAGGGCTGAAATAAATGAGAAATCGTTAATGTAAAATAATAGAACATTATAATAAAAATTAATTTTTTCTTGAACATTAACTTACCAGACACTGAATAACTGCACAAATTAATAAGCATAACACAAATAAACCTATTTTTCTTGTTCTCCAAAAGCGAAGTATTTCCTGTTGCACACACCAAACAAGTCAGTCCAAGACCAATGACGTGGCCATCGGCTGCTAAAATATTCGCTGCTAGTATTAGTGGAGAGAAATGGTGCGCCTGTGCGTAAGGGAAATGAATGCAACACGATTATAGTAATCAGTCATTAGCAAACGTTGTAGTTCATTATTAATAATTATGTATAACAGGATCTTGTAAAAATTAAGTTACAAAATTTTTATTAAAATGTTTCTTCGGCCTGTGGACTCAAGGGTCCCAGGTTCGATTCCGGTCAAGGGCATGTATCTTGGTTGCGGGCACCTACCCAGTAGGGAGTGTGCAGGAGGCAGCTGATCGATGTTTCTAACTCTCTATCCCTCTCCCTCTCTTTCAAAAATCAATAAAATATATTAAAAAAATGTTTCTTACATATCATTATATTGGCTGGGCCGCAGAAATATTTGTTGTGGGCTGCACGTGGCCCGCTGGCTGCGAGTTTGACATGCTTGCTATACACAGTTGTTTGAGGTCTAACCTGTGGACCCTGGGAAAGAGAGGCTCAGTGATGAAGTAGTGCAGGGAATAAACAGGTGCACAGAGGCTCAGGAGCAGATAGGAGTTCAGTTACAGCCTTGTGCACCTTCTCAGACATAAATCTTTAGCCTGAAGTCGGCAGATTTGGCCCACCATGATTTCCTCATGTGGGGATTGAACGTTTGTGTCTTGGAAGTTTGCACTTCCTTCAAGATAAGACCCTGGCAGACGTTCCAATAGGCTGGGCTGAAATCTGTGTTCTGCCACATTTTTATCTTCATCCACCTGCCCTCTTGCCTACTCACTCTTTTCCTTTCTCCATGGTCTTCCCAGTTGCAAAATCGAGGAAACACACATCTAGAAATTGCAGGAGAATGGAACAAAAATACTTTATGAGAGGGAGACATGATCTCATAGAAGAACGCTGTTTGTTTACCCAGCCCTGGAGAAGTTCATTCTGAGGGCACAATTTTAAAGCCAGGAGTCAGACACCTGCAAGGGAGCTGGACACTTAAAAAACTGGGAGTGAAGAATGGCCACTGCTTCAGGGCCCAAAACCCTGAAAGGAGCAGATTTAAAGACCAACTCTCAAAGTGACCTTTTCCTCCCCCACTGACTTTAACTTAAAAAAAATTTTTGTTGTTGTTTTTCCTGAATTTCTTTTTAAATTTGAAGAGAGGCAGGATAATGTTTCTGGGGATTTGGGAGACTTGGGTTGAACCTGGTAGCCACAGGTATCAGGTGTTGGATATGGCTCTCACAGACAGAAAGTCACAGTGGAGGAAGGTAGGTATGGAGTGGGGGTATGGACTTGGCTTATCTCCAGGTCCATTTCCCCAAGAATCTACCTTTCCTTTACCTTGGCCTTCTCTGGCGTTTATATGCTGAGCTAAAGTTTCCATAAACAGGGTCACCCTTCCACCTCCCATCGCCCCTAGCTATTGAAGAAAGGGACGGTGCTCAGATATTCACTAAAGTAATAAATGAATAACTTCTAGGTTTAATACAAACAGAGAAACTGAGGCTCGGGGCCTACTCATTCACTGTCCAAGGTTGCTTTAAGTAGCAGCACTTACAGTCTGGCTGAAATCAGAGAAAATGCATATAACACAGGGAGCTAGCAGATGCAGGGTATTCTCAGTGTCATGTGATTAGTACACGGCCTTCATTGTTGGAGTCACAGGAGGGGGGTGGTGTGGGCTGGAGCCACCGGAAAAAGATGGTTTTTGGGTAGAATGAGAAACAGTGAGAAGAGCAGGGTATCCCAGGCGGGAAGCAAGCTAGGAGCCAAGGCTGAGAGGCAGTACGTTGGGGATTATTTAGGGGACATCGGGGAAAACCAGTTGGCTGAAGTCTGTGTAGAGGCACACGGAGGCAGATGAGACTGGTGTGGTCAGCAGATGCCAGTCTGGGAAGTGGCCATCTTTATCATTTGTGTCTTCCTGGCTCTTGATTCCCAGGGATGAGGTGGACACTGTGGCACATGCACTGCCCAGAGGCCCCCTTTAGCACCAGGCAAGTGTTCCCCCTAACTGCCAGGAGTGTTGCCTGCTGAGGGCTCATAGCTGGGTCCATCTCAGGGAAGGGAGCTGCCCCATTCAATTGCTATGCCCACGAGCGATTCAGTGACTATTTGATGTGGGAGTACAAAGGTCCTGTTCTCTTGCCCCAGTGTCGGCCAAATCTTAAGAGCCCATCTCAACTTCAATGCTCCCGTGGCGGGGCTGAGGTCTCTGCCCCGGTGCAATGTCTCCCTCTGCCCAGTGCTGCTCCTTACTCCCTCCCAGGTGGGATTCAGAGAGCGCTCCCAGTACACTTTCCACATGGAAATCCACTGTGTCAGTGTCCGTTTCCTTGGGAACCTGACCTAACCCAGTGGAGACAGAAGTAATTCTAGGAAGCAGACACTAAGGAAGCTGGCTGCAATGAAAACGCCATTGCTGATGGCAGGTGGAGTGATGCTAGCCCTTGGCATGCAGTAATGGTGCTATCATTAGAACTTCCATCAGTGGCGACCTGGGACGAAATGCCAATGAAAGAGAGCACACTGGTGGGTTCAATAGCTTAGGCGCAGGGAAGGTTTGGGAGAAGTGGTAATTATAAGACAAGTAATTGAATAGTCCTTGCTGGGGGCTATCGATGCACCGTGAAGGGCGGAGGATGATCGATTTCAGGCCACTGAGTAGAGAAAGCTAGAGGTCCTCCTTGGGAGATATAAATATTCTTTTCCCTTGCAGCCAAAGGGCAGGAAAAGCTAAAGGACAGGTTCAGTATTTAATTATAAGAACTGCGGATCTCTAGTGAAGGTTGAATTCACAACCCAGCAAGTGTACCTCACCAGGTCAAGACCCTGATTGGGAGGACAGAGGAGTCTGAGACTTGGAATGGGGACATCTGAGTTGATGCAGAGTTTTTTATTCTCCAGAAACCCCTAAAACCCCGGGGACCTGCAGAAGTAAGCTATTCTTTTTTAAAAAATATATTTTATTGATTTTTTTACAGAGAGAAAGGGAGAGTGATAGAGAGTTAGAAACATCGATGAGCGAGAAACATCGATCAGCTGCCTCCTGCATACCCCCTACTGGGAATGTGCCCGCAACCAAGGTACATGCCCTTGACCGGAATGGAACCTGGGACCTTTTAGTCCGCAGGCCGACGCTCTATCCACTGAGTCAAACCAGTTGGGTCAGAAGTAAGCTATTCTGACCTGCAGTAATCTGGGGATTGAGGAGTTGAAGTTGGGGTCTAGGGTGGTTATAATAAGACTAGAAATGAAGGGAAGGACGTGGGAAGTGATGGGGAAAAATGAGGTTTGTGTTTCAGTGGTCACTAATGTTTCATGGCTACTGGAGTAGGAGGCAGTTTAATACATTGATGAATAAGGTATTGTAATAGAAATAAATGTAGTTTATCTCTGTACAGATTAGGCATAGTAAATGTTACATGTCCTCCAGAGAGAATGTATTTTTCTCTTTCCTATTTTCCAATTCCCATTTTCAGTGTTGTCATGAAATAATAATTCTCACAACAGTGATTAAACTAATAAATAACATTGTGTATTAGTGCATGAGAATGAAGAATGTACAATATAAATAATAATAGTTTATTCATGATTCTATCTCTACTCACCTTTTCTATTCTCCCAGCCAGGTGCTTGGGGATCTCAAAAGCTACCAAACAGATACAGCTGCACACACATATGCATAGTTATATATGTTTATATAAATTTATCACAAATAAGAAATCTTCCAAATGACAGTTCATAAAGAAAATGGTAATCCTAGAATAAAAATCATTAGAGATGGCGAACAGTTATTAAATTTATAGTCTACTGAAACTTGGTTTTATGAATCTCAAACTTAATTTGGACATTTTTGGAATACAAATGGATAAAAATCTTAGTAAAACATTTTCGACTCTCAGGAAGTAAAATACATTCACATGGCTTTTTTCTGGCAAGGCTATGGATAGCCTGTCAATTTCAGTGGTTTATAGATATCTGGATTTTTAAACCGACACATTTAAAAAAACCCTCTCGAGGAACAACATAGAGCTGCAATCTATTTTGCCAATTGAGTTGATTTTTTAAAAAGTCACTGTTCTTTTACTGGTATTATTTCATACAAAGAACGAAGATTTAACAGTAAGAAGGACATAGTCTCACAATAAAAATTTATTTAACAAATTAAAAAATTAGCTTTATGAAAAATGCTTGGTTGTTTCATCAATCTCATTTCGCTGGGGATCAGTGAAAGCTTTTGTCAAGTCTGGCATCGATGCTGTACATGGGCAGAAGTCTAGGGACTAGTAATGTAGTGTGTGTCTATGAATTTGGGTTAAGGAAGTTTGAATCCTTTCCACTGGCGAGATGCAGAGAGCACATCACAGGATGAGTTGAAGTTACTTGCTCTGGGGCAGCAGTTCTCACACTTTAGCATTAACATTCCCTGAAGAGCATCTTGAAACACATATTGCTGCCTGGACCTACAGTTTCTTAGTCAGCGGGGGCAGGGTGTGTGTGTGTGTGTGTGTGTGTGTGTGTGTGTGTGTGTGTGTTCATGCTGCCCGTCTGAAGATCACACTTTGAGAACCACTGTTCTAGATTATTTAAAAAGGGCAATTGCTGAAATGAATTTTCTGTTTTTAACAAATGTTATACTGATTTTGCTGTCTTCCTTTACCTTATTACTCAGAGAGTTGATTCAGACAGCGTGCTCTCCTTTAGGAAGCAGAAAATGTAAATATCTTGCCCAAGTGTTCCCATGGCCTGGGATGCCTTTATCACCTTGTCTTTTGGGTGAACGCTGACACATCTATCTAGAGCTGATTTAAATATTACCCCTTCTTTCCTGACCCTCCCAGGTAGAATCTTCCTCTCCTCCCCTCCCCTTGAATTTCTCTCTCTTTCTCCCTTCCTCCTTTCTTCCCTTCTACCCTCTTTTCCTCCCTTTTATGAAAGTCCCCATCAGATTCTGACCTTGTGGAAAGCAGGTGCTATAGCTCATTTGTCTTTGAATCCTAGTAGCTAGCGTCATGCTTGCTGTGGATTTTGTCCATCTGTTTGGTGTATCATGGCAACAACCAAATTAGTGACTTGAGTAATCATCTGGTGGATTTTCTCTCTATAGATGGTCTGGATTATCCAGGTTAAACATTTTGTCTCTTCCACCTCAACTCCTGCCTCCTATAATGTAACAGACATATGGAAGTCCCTAGTCCCCATATTTGTTAATTGCTAGCCTAATTAGATTTCCTAGACTCAAGTCCTATTCAATATATCCCTGGCAAAAATCTGCATACTATTCCCACTCAAAATGTGATGTATTAGATACTCAAATTCCAAAACTCTGCAAGATCCTTTTGAATATTAAAAAAATATTGAGTAATAAATATGCTTTGGGTATTTCTCCAAATTCCATAGATATAAATTGAAAGCTGGATCCATTTAGAGTACCTGAGTTGTCTAGTGGCTCAATGCCCCTTCTTCCCATTACTTATACACACATTTCTTTTGAAATCAGGGGATAATATAAAGGGATAACAAAAATATGGAGAGGTACAAATATATCCTAAATGCAGATGATTTTTCATCTTTTTAAAAACTGATTTCAGAAAGGAAGGGAGAGGGAGATAGAACATCAATGATAAGAGAGAATCATTTATCAACTACCTCATGCACTGTCCCCTCTCTCTCCCCCTCCACTGGAGATCAAGCCCACAACCCGGGCATATTCTCTGCCTGGGAATTGAACTGTGGACTTCTGTTTCATAGGTTGATGCTCAATCACTGAGCCACACTGGCTGAGCGATTATTCATCTTTTATTTCATGGATATTTCCCCCCATTTTGGCCAAATCGTCAAGACCAAAGATGCTTTAATGGTGTGACTCAGGTCCATAAGAAAAAACTGAATGACTGGAAAAGTTATTACATTTGTAATGGTTTCCAGGTCCACGAAGATAGAGATGAGCGAGGAAAACATATGTGGGTTGTAGACCTGGACTGAGGAGCAGAAAGACATGCAGATAATAGAATGGGATGGACTAGATAAAGGGAAGTCGTTTCCTCTAGCAAATGCAAATAACATTTCTCTATGAACATAGAGTAGTTAAGTGAAAGAAAAAGAGCAAACAACATTTTAAAAGTTAATTTTGTCAAAAGATACCATTTTCCATAATCCTTGGTGAACAAGGGTTACTCAGTACTTCTTAGACATGTTTAGATTGCTCCAAGTCTTTTCATTTAAGAAACATAGAGTGTCTTGCTCTCAAACAGAACTGCAAGTTAATGAACATTCATTTAAAGTGCTTTGTTACATTTCATTCAGAGGTGTCTATGAAGTGCCACATGCTATTAGAAGCAGCAATCCTTGCTTTGTTTGTAGACAATTCAATTATGGAAAATACCCAGAAAGAAGGTGTGAAAAGAATATCATTAAGCAACCAAGTAGCTTTCCTCTCATATGTATGTTTGAAAGAGGAACCAGCTTGTGAACTTGCTGGTAGTTGGCTGCAGAATTGGGTTGTTCACCGAGCCGGCATTTATTGAGATTGTAAGGGGTGAGAAGTAATGCATAGCAAGCTCCCTTGTAAGAATGCCTAGAAGGTTCCAGAGAAGGAATGGAGGGAGCAAATGTATCTCTGGCTTTCCTTGACATGAATGGACTCTTCTGTGTTTAAGGCAAGAGCGACTCTGTCAAATTACATCCTGTTACTTCTATTATTCTGACCCCAAGTGATTTCACTCTTCCTCGAGTTTTATAGCATTTCCTGCCTGCCATTTTCATATCAACTAATGAGATATTATTGCTTCAGATCAGCATAGAGGGAAAGAGATGAAATTTCCATTTGTGACGTGGGCCATGCTTAGTGGTCAGGGCAACTCTGTGATAAAAAGTCTCACACATAGGCACTGCCTCCCCTCCAGGGACCTCAGTAACTTAAACAGTGAGTGGGCAGGCCGCCCTCAACAGGTCCAGTCCACTGACTCTCTCTCCTGTGGGTGCTCAGCGTGTGCCTCGCTCCCAACCAATTCCAAGATTTGGATTTGGGTTTAGGAAGATGGCAAAGACCCATTTGGCCTTCAGGCAGGACACATGCACCCAGCAGGTTATCAACCAGCACCCCATAGGAGTTTAGAGCATAATTCCAGGTAATTAAAAATAGCACAGTCCTTCAACTCCTATATGTCATTGTCCCTGGTGTGAGGGACATTAAGGAAAAGGGGCTAGGTAGGACAGGATTTGGGCATTCTTAAACCTCATCAAAACCCTAATAATACTTTTTAGCTTTTCGTTGTATATGTGTCTTTTATTTATTTCACAAGCTTTTACTTATTTAACAACTACTCTGCTGGTTGTGCCTCTTTTTAGCAGATCAGATGAGAAATGTGATTCATTGTCTTGTGGAGTTCGATTTTGTGGGGTAAAAAGAAGAGCCACTGCCCCACAGCAGAAGTAAATGTTTCCAAAGGCCACATCAATGTCTTTAATGATTCGATAATTAAGACAACACTACATAAGCACAGTTTAAACGTAAGCAAATTGCTTGCAGAGAAAAAAAATATGCAAACTCTTTCCAATGCCAGCTATTTGTTTAATTAGAGCAGAGTCTTTTTTTTTTTTTTTAAGCCAGTGACCATGGAATCTTAAATGAATTGATGGAAAACAATAGTAATGAAAGATGACTTTTTTGATAATAGCTCAGGGAGAAAAACTCAGCATTGAGTTGTGAAGCCAAAGGATCTTTGGCATGGGTGCTACAAGAAGAATTGTAAAGACCTTTGAGTTGTTCTCTTAGTCTGGGTCGTCTGACGGAGAGCTCCCCAATTTAGGGTCAGAGAGTTTATTTGGGAGGTAATCCAAGGAAGCATGAGATTGTCTTTTATTTCCATAAAAATGCCTCTTATTCAATACCTGATTGCGTGTATCTTTAGATAATAGTATAGTATCAGTATTAAAATGTTAATCTCTTGACTATGACCATCTTACAATGCTTATGAAATATGTTAACATTTGCTGTAAAAAATAAAAAAAGGCGAAATTAATTTTAATAGTATGCTATATTTATTTTCCTATGTCCAAAATGCTATCGTTTCAACATGTTTTCAAGTACAAAAAATTACAGATAAGGTATCTTTTTTCTTACTGAGCCTTTGAAATCTAGTCTGAATTTCACACTTAGAGCACATCTCAATTTGGACCAGCCACATCTCAAGTGCTCAGTAGCCACATATGGTTTGTGGCTACTGTACCAGGCCACGTGGGTCCAGATGAATACAAGAAAGACACTCATTAGGCAATAGCATCCAGCAAAAATCTGTGATTTTCTTCAAAACAACACTTATGTTATAATCTTCCCAAATATTTCAGGATTAGTCGTTTTTATTGTATGAACATTATTAAATGAACTCACTTTGACTTTTCAGGAACTTTCTCTGTCCTTTTGATATTGCATTCCTTTCTTCTAGTTTATGGCAAAGACTATCATGATAAATTGTTCTTGAGAACAATGATGGGAAAAGGCCTCTATGCCCTCCCATCTTCATTGCTCATGGGTCCCATAACCAGGTCTTGCTGTGGTAGTCCAATGGGAAGTCCTGGGCTCTCACAGGTTGGTATAGCCAAATGAGGTTCTACGTACAGTTAGTGCATTAAAAAAAATTGTTAGATATGCACAGCCTACACATTTAAACCATTTCTTACACCTCTCCCCCTCCCCCCTTTTTTTGCATTTCTTTAAAAACAATAACAACGAGGAATTCTAATTAATGGCCTAGGCCTCTCTTTATAGGTGATAGGAGCAACAGATACTCTTTTTTTTGCAACAGATACTCTTAATTGACTAACCTTTCATTTCCAACCTCTTTCTATCTCTTCTGTTTCTATTAAAGAGGTTATTAAAATAGCAAAAACAAGTAGACATTGATTTTTCTAGTCTTCCCTGAAGTTAGCAGTAGCCATGTGTTAGCGTTGGCAAATGATAGATAAGCCAAAATCTCCTGGTGTCTCTTCTTCCCTTCTCTCTTACTCCTTGGAGCTCAAACATTTCTGGAGGTCAAAAATGATGGGTGGCAATGTGGCAGCCCTTTGGCAACCAGGAGGCAATTTGCATGCGGATAAAGGCCAACATGCTGAGGATGGTAGAGGAAAAGAGAGAAGATTTGATATTTTATGGCATTTTCAGCTTCTTTTCCAGTCCTGGAAGTACTTTCAGACTTCTTGTTATGTGTCACAAATAACGTATATGTTTAAGCCACTATTAATTAGATTTTCTTATACTTATGGAAAAATGAAATTCTATCTGATATAGTGGCCCTGCCAAAACAAACTCGGTAAGCATTGGCTTTCTAGCTGCTTCCTACAAGTGGCTAGTTAAGTAGTCAGCCAGAAACACAATTAAAAAACACACAACAAATACACAAAATGCTGCAATTCTTTGATTGTGTCTTTATAGCTGTGGTGCCATCAAATTGGGATTCCTAATGTCCAAAGAAACCTCATTCTGACCCTGCCTGGGCCTGAGCAGCAGATGGGCTTGGCAATTATGGAAGAACAAAGTTGTTGAGCATTTTGAGAGTTGAGAAAGTGTAGCCTTTAATTCAATCAGAGCCTGGGAGAAGGAGGAGGAGGAAGGGTTCTTTGTTTTGTTTCAACTAGTTTACCCTGAGTCTGCAGCTGGTTAGAATTTCTAAGAGGCTGTTAGTTCCAATTAATTTGGTATACACTCTCGTAAGTGTGCTTGATGAATTAAGAGTCAGCAATGAATTTATCTGTGCACCAGCCATAAAATTTCCATTACTTTTCTTAATGAATTTTACATTTGATTCTGAAAGCTTTTAAAAAAGTTGCTCATTTGTTTTTCAGGGCTTTCTCCTCCTCCTCCTATACAATTTGTGTCCAAATAAGAACCTCGCTTAGAGAAAGATGGGACATTTCTATAAGGCACTTTGCTTTCAGGGCCAGGAAGACTGCCCTTGCCCATGTCTGCAAACTTTCAAGGTTTTGTATCATCACACCCTTCTTGGGCTCTGAAAGTAGAGTAAGATGGGAAGTCCCTGCTGAAGAGGATAGAGATGGATTTTTGAGAAAGGTCAGCTGTGAATTGCAGAGGGAACAGGCATGATCTATGGAGCAAGGTGTGGGGGAAGAAAGCAGATACTCTGATGCGATAATGTCGGGTCTGAGTTGCCTTCCCTGAGCTCTGTGCTTCCTTTCAGCAGAGAAGGCTGGCAGGATGAGAAGCACCAAGTGCTGTGAGTCTGATTTTTGTCTAAAACCTGGCCCTATGATTCCCAAAACATAGAGGGGAGTGACAAAAGCTGATAAATCTTGCATTTCAAGCTTTAAGCAACTTTCTCTCTTGCATGAAATAAAGACTGGAGCATACTTTTTTTTTTTTTAAAATAATTCTTTATTGTTGAAACTATTACATATGTCCATTCCCCCCGCCACCCCCCCCCCCCCCCCGCCTCCCATTGACCCTTTCAAGCCCGCCCCTGCCCCCTGCCCCAGGCCACCTTATTATCTGTGTCCATGCGTTATGCATGCAAGGTATTTGGTTGATTACCTCCCACCCACCCACCCTCTCCCGCCTTCCCTCCAAGATTCCACACTCTGTTCCATGCTTCCATGTCTCTGGATCTACTCCGTTCATCAGTTTATTTTGTTACTTATTAAGACTAGAGTATACTTTTGAAGGACCCTGCTTCTATTTTCTGAAAAGAGCCCAAATATACACTTCTATTAGGTAAATGGTATGCACACCATAATCAGAAAATGTGTTCAAGGGGCTGTGACTCTGAGGAGCTAGATGGTGAGTATTGATGTTGTTGGCTTCTTGCATCTCTGAAAACTGTGTCTCTGTTAGAGACATGCTTGGTTTCTCTATGTTAATTTAGAATGATCTACTACTAAAGAGTGTTCCTTGTTCTTGTGGAGGTGAGAAGACTGGAGGAGGGCAGAATGGACAGCAAGACTGATCTTCACCTTGCACTGGGGCAAGGCAATAAGAAAGGAGCAGAACTGAGATAAGGGAAGTCACCCCCGACTGTGTCTTTAATACAGCTCAGATTTAGAGATGGAGCAGTCTTCCTGTGGTGACTAGGGGTCAAGTCCCATCCTACTGGGGAGCAATGGGTTTCTTTTGGAGGGAGTAAACGTTCCCAACATTCCTATTATCTTTTCTCAGGGGAAACAGCAGAAGCTTTAATGGTAGGACCTTTCTGGATTTGTTCTTCAGACCTGGTTATCTACTAACCAAGGTGTGCTGAGAACACTAGAGGGAGGATGGCCTGCCTGAGGAGGGAGGAGCCCCCATGGGGGATTTCTGAGAATGGGCCAGGCTTGGAGTCCTTGAGACAGCCCAATCTAAAAGTTACAAGTTGTTTTCTGAATCTAATTTCTTCTATTATCTCTGAATCTAGGACAAAATTATATTAAATATTGTAGGTTACTCTCTAGCCTGTGGAAAATTTGTAGTCATTTTGGTTCAGAACAGTAAAAGGAAAGAGTAGCTGCCTTGGCTGGTTTGCTCAGTGGTTAGAGAGTCAACTCATGGACTGAAGGGTTGCAGGTTTGATTCCTGGTGAAAGGCACATATGTTGGTTGCAGGTTTGATCCCCATGCAGAGGCAACCAATTGATGTGTCTTTCTCACATCAATGTTTCTTTCTCTCGCTGCCCCCCTCCTCCCTTCCACTCTGGCACAACATTTTTCAGCGAGGATTCAGGATCTGGAGAAGGGGCTGTGCATAATGGATACACTGGACAAGAAATATAAATTTAGAAGGCATTGTGGGAGCCAGGCGGAGACCTTACTCTCTAGCGGAGAGGTTCCCCGAATGCCTTTACCCATTGGCTTTTTATTTACTAGAATACACATTTGCCCTTTAGCAAAGCAAACACGCATATCAAAGGTAAGGTTTGGTAAACAGTAAAAGATTATGAGGTTAGGGGATTGCCTTGAGCCACCATTGTCTCGAGAGAACAATCAGTGCATAGCTTTTAGCCCTTTCTAAAGCCCAAGGTCCACCAGCCTTCTGTGTTCCCTGCTGCACTTTCATGATAGTGTAGACCAGCCGTGGGCAAACTACGCCCCGCGGGCTGGATCCGGCCCGTTTGAAATGAATAAAACTATTGAAAAAAAAGACCATACCCTTTTATGTAATGATGTTTACTTTGAATTTATATTAGTTCACACAAACACTCCATCCATGCTTTTGTTCCGGCCCTCCGGTTCAGTTTCAGAACCCATTGTGGCCCTCGAGTCAAAAAGTTTGCCCACCCCTGGTGTAGACAATGGGTAGCTTCCAGCACCACTCTGTCTGAAAATCGATTGAAAAAATATCCTTGGGTGAGGATTAAAAAAGAAAAGAGTAACTACTCCTACAAGTAGGAGGAACCCAATAGTGGGAAGGGCCTGTGAATAGGTGGGACTTGGGAGTAGGAGAGGCCCCAGGGAGGGTCCCAAACTGAGTTTCTAAAGTCCAAGTGGAAGGAAAGTACATTTTGGAAAATGTAAGTATTGGCCTGATTCTTGAGAAGCAGAGACACAGTAAACAAAAGAAAACAAACAAACAAAACAGTAGTGAAGGATTGGAGCAGAACAAGGAGGCAGGGAGACCAATAAGGAGGTCTTGTCCCTGTGCTGTAGAAAACAAAAGAAAGGGAATGGTTTGAGAGAGAGCCACAGACTGGGGACCAGCCTTCTCTGGAAACTGCTCCACTTTCTGTGCCTGAAATAGGAAGTTATCCTCTCTGCCTCATTTCCTCCAGCACAAAACGGGGCCATTGACAGCAGGGCAGGTCTCCAGTGCTTCCTAGGCACTTGGCATGTTCGAAGTGTTTCCAATGACTGATGAAGCAGGAGCTGTTACAAATAAAGAAACTGAGGCAGTGAGTAGCAGAATAGCTCCCTGAGGCTCTTACCATCACTCTATTACAGCCACTTGTCACACTAACACTCTTCTTTCCCCTTTACTTGGTATTCTCTATAAAAAACACACAAAATAGTAATTGTGAAATTTATTAAATCTCATTTGGAGGACAAATGTGAAATAAGTCTCTTTTCTCTTTTGTTATCTGCTGAGCCTTCCTCAAAGTTAAAAACATATATGAAATTTGAGCTCCATTACACAGAAATTCTTCAGTGTGACCCTATCCTGCATTTCCCAAGTTCCAGAGTCTGAAGTGACGATATCCCAGAGAGCTTTGCTCCTCTTTCCAAGATTGCAGAAGGTATGAGTCAGAGGGACTAAGAGGAACATGCTGATATGACATTCCATTTACGAAGTCCATTCACTAATATCTCAATTTACCTGATAGCTTGTGAGGCAGGCAGTGTTTTCCAGGAAGGTGACTGTCCTAGAGAGATTGTGATTTTTCAAAGGTCAGGCAATGTTGGTGTAGAAGACCAGGTCTCTGATACCCTCTTTCTAGTTCTCTACCCAGACCCATCAAGGGGCTTTTGCTGCCAGTGGAAAGTGATGAGAACGTCTCTGTCATCCCTTCCTAGTTGACTTGAGGCATTCACCATATTTCTGTGTGGCTCTCTGGGTGGAGGTTGTGAAGATGGAGGGGCTACTTCCTGCTGCTCAGGTACAGAGGGCCCCTCTGGAGGCCTGTAGAGATAACACAGTATGAAGGGAAAGAGTCCAACATGGTTCATGAAAGCTGTGTCCCTTGGGGCTGCAGGTGAGGGGTGCTGACATTCTACCTAGCCCAACCTAGTGGAACTTTTCTCATCTTTAATTTCTACCCCATGTGGGAAGTCTTTTAATTTGGATCTCAGCACAGGGCCATATTCCCAGCAGAATCAGCCTACACCATCTCATTAGTCCCATAGCTAATCTTCACCAGGGTCTATGGGTAGAAGGACCACTTGGGGCCCAGGCTTTTGAGGGGCCCGGTTAGTCTTTAGATGCTGGATTGCTCCTTGACCTCAGTCTTTCCTTCCCATGGCAGGGCTGTGAGGGGGAATAATGCAGACTTTGGTGCCCCCCATCCAGATGTGTGCGGAGCTGGGAAATCACTCCATCTCTTAGCTATCAAATAAGCTCTTTGGACAAGCGGGGTATTTGCATTAAAGCAGGGGTTGGAGGAAGGGCCAATTATGCTTTGTGAATAATATCTGTTACACAATCATAGCAAGGACCCCTCTAACCGTCATGAAAGCCTCAGGCATTTTCTCTCCCTCTTCACCATAATTATTTCCTCTCTCAGGTTCAATAGACCTATAGTTCCTGTGGAGAGTGAGCTCATATTTGCAAGCTGGATCTCTGGACTCAGTTTTTCTGAGAGATGAGTTCCAAAGGTTAATCTTTCATCAAGTGACTGACAAAGGCCTTCCAAAGAATGGCTATATTCTACTTCCTGGGTGCGCTGTGAAGATCCCGTCTCCTGGTGGGGTTTTTATTCTGGCGTCTGAGATCACTAGAAAGGCTGTGGCTTGTACCAATGAGTCCAGTGTGGCTTCTTTGGAGTCCTGCTTGGGAAAGCATGGGGCACCTCCAAGGATGGAGTCTTTCCTACCCCACTCATCTAGCTGGGCAGTTACTTATTTTAGTGCCTAGCCCTCTCTCAACCTCTCTAGACATAAGATAAGCTCCTGGAGGGCAGGGCTTACATAGTGGACATCTTTTTATCTTTAGAATGTGGTAGATAGTCACACTTAGTATATATCTGTTGACTAAAACTTTTGATTTCATTGATTTTAAGTGGTAGGTGAGCCTCTATATATTTTTTTTAATGTTTATTGATTTCACAGAAGAAGGAAGAGGGAGAGAAAGATGGAATATCAGTGGTGAGAGAGAATCATCAGTTGGCTGCCTCCTGCACACCCCATTACTGGGGATCAAGCCCGCAACCCAGGCATGTGCCCTTGACTGAAATTGAACCCAGGACCCTTAAATCCATAGGCTGACACCCTATCCACTGAGCCAAACCAGTTAGGGAGAGCCTCTATTTTTATTCTCATTGTAAAAGTAAAGCAAGTCCATGGTAAAAATTCAATGAGTACAAAAGGGCAAAAGTAAAAATGAAATTCCCACTGTGCAGAGAAAAATTACTATTAGAAATTTCCAGTGTTTCTTTCCAGAAATATCCAATGTGTGTGCATCTCAAGCACGTTTTTATTTTCACATATGAGATCTTATTATACCCACATCTCTGCAATTAGCCTTCTTGTAGTTAAGTATCTGTCTTGAACATCTTTTTATAGTAGTGTATATAGATATACCCCAATCTTCATAATGGCTGCAATCTGTATAGATTCTTCATAATTTGTTTAACCAATTCCCTATTGATGGGTGTACAAGATATTGCCAGAATCTTGATTGTCACAAATAATGCTGCAGCAAATATCTATTTAGGGTTTTTTTTTTTTTTTTTTTTTAAGAGAGAGAGGGAGAGAGAGAAACATGGATATGAGAGAGAGACATGGATTGGCTACTTCCTGCATGCCCCCTCATGGGCATGTGCCCTGACAGGGAATTGAACCTGCAACCGTTCCTGCAAGGGACCATGCCCAACAAATTGAGCCACACCAGCCAGGGCTCTATTTAGTTTTATATTTGTATATCTGTGGGATATATTCCTAGAGGTGTAAGTTTATTAGATATTGCCATTTGCCTTTCAAAAATTACACCTCTGCACCTTCCCACCAGTAGTGTCTGTGCATGCCCATTTCTTCACAGCCTTGGAAGCACTGAGGATTTATTAATGCTTTCACCTTTATCAGGATAATAGGAGAGGGTAACTCATTTTTCCTCCCAAATTTGTATTTCTGTAGTTGAGTGAGTTTCCACCCTTCCCACATTTAGGAGCTTATCTTATTTATTTTATTTTCTGTGAATTGCTTATTCAGACCCTTTACTGGTTTTCTTATTGGATTGTTTCTCTCTTTTTGATAGGCTTGTAAGGAATCTATTTATGACATTACCTCTTTTCACATTTGTTAAAAAATTCTCAAAGTTTGTCACTTATCTTTTGATTTTGATTATGATATTTTTGTCATAAAAACTTTTAATATCTTATGTAGTTAAAATTACCAGTCTTTTCCATTATACTTCAGAATTTTATGCCATGTCTAGAAAGGAATTTGCCATTCAAAATTATAAGCAAGATTCACTTACATTTTTTTTCAAATATAATTGACTATATTTAAATGCTTGACCAATCTGGAATTTATTTTGGTGCAAAGAGTCCTACAGGAATCCAGATTTATTTTATCCACACACACAAAAAATAGCCAGTTGTTCCAACTCTATCTTTTCCTCACTTATTTGAACTGACACTTTATTACATACTAAGAAATAAATATTTGCTTTTCTTATGAACACACAGGGCAATTTTAAAAGGAAATTCACATGTTTATTTCCAAATATGTACTGCATGTATATTTTTCCAATTTTCCTGGATGAGTTCTTTGGAATTATTTTCACATATGGAATCAAAGTTTCTATTTATTTTTATTTTTTTAAAAAAATATTTTTGATTTCAGAGAGGAAAGGAGAGGGAGAGAGAGATAGAAACATCAATGATAAGGGCTAATCATTGATTGGCTGCTGCCTCCTGCACGGCCCTTATGGTCCTGGGCATGTGCCCTGACTGGGAATTGAACAGTGACCTCCTGGTTTATAGGTCGATACTCAACCACTGAGCCACATTGGCTGGGCTATGTTTTATTTTTTAAAGCCAATCTTTTCTACAAGATAAGAAATGGGAAAAGGGCACCTTGTGAACAGTTTAGGTGGTGGGTGAATTCTGCATTATAGAAGGCTTCCCTGGAAAGGGGCTATGCCTAGGTGCAGATTCTGGGGCAGAGCTGTAGGTCCCTGGGTTGTTCTTCACTCTGATCCAGCCTCACCATCAGTCCATCAAACACACCAGTCTGTTGCTTGCACACAACTCCCGGGTCAACATCTGCCCCCTCCCTGGGGTAGTTCACGAGTCACTGTGGAGTTGGGCTCAGTGGAGAGCGCTGTCTCTACCCACATCCTTTCATTCTAAATAAAAAGGCCTTTGATCCAAGCATACTACTGTTTACCAGCATCTGTCTGCCTCAAAGCAGAGGATTTGGCTTCCTGAGAAGTAATTAAATTAACCAAAAAAATCTAAAGTCTAAAACACAAATGGATATTATGTCTCAATCTCAGGGAAGGGACCCTCTACTCAGGAGATGTGTGTTGTAGGGGGTGTTTCTTTTCGTAACTGCTAAAATTTAAATCCTGGATCTCCCTGTGGAAGCGGCAACTAAATATAAAAGTTTGGGCAGGTCTCTCCTTTGCTCAAAGGGTTCTAGGTCCACAGATGATAATTTGATTTTATTTATACCCATCATGGAGAACTTTATTTTGTGCTGCAGGGTATTTCAACATGGCTCTTCCTATATAGTTAAAAGAATAATAAAAAAAATTCAACCGTTGTATCATACCACACACGGGCACATCAGTACAATCAAAAAATTTACTGGTAAACCTTAGCTCTTTGCTAAAGCTTTCTAATCTTCCCATGCCTTTAGAGCCCAAAATGAAGAAATTCCCTCAGGATTTCTCTAGCACTTTCATCTGATGCTGTTAAAGCACTTTACACACGCTTTCTAATTAAGACTCTGAACACCTCAGCGCCAGAGAGAAGCAGTTACACCATAAACCTGACAAATAAGGAGCTGGATCCCCTGAAAAACTAAATAAATTAGCTTTGGGTATACGATGAGAATGCACTGAATTTCAAGCATTGGGAAGTTTGCATTTTGTCCAGTTGTAGACTCCTGAGTGTCTCCTGGAGCATCCAGATCATTCCACTAAGAATTTCATGTTGCTGGAATATTTGGTCAAGTTTCCAAGAAATCTCTTAGGCATTAAGTACTTGGGAAAAGGAATTGGAGGGCAAAGACAGCCACAGGAAGAGCTTAGGGAGCTTGCTGTTTGCATGATGTAGCTCCCACTAGATCAGTGGGAGCTGGGGCGTGGAGAGCTGCTATCAGGAATGGGTGGACAAGGTTCAGGAGGCGTATGTGTGGGAGACTCCAGAATCTGTAATGGTGTAGGGATTTATAGTTGCAGGTAGTAGAAACCAACTCTGGCTAAAGGACATTTATTGGAAGGATATTAGCATCTCTTGGATCCAAGAGGAGACTCAAGGAGTGAGCTTGGGAAATAGAGAGGATCTAAGTGAGCACCTGAGGGAAGAAACTGAAGTAATGGTCCGGCAGGAAGAATAATCTGGCCAACTTCTTGTTGCATTGACCTATGAACTGGGAGGTCATGGTTTGATTCCTGGTCAGAGCACATGCCCAGGTGCTGGTTTGATATCCAGTGTGGGGCATTCAGGAGGCAGCCAATCAATCATTCTCTCTCATCATTGATGTTTCTATCTCTAGCTCCCTCTGCCTTCCTCTCTCAAATCAATTAAACAAAGATATAAAAGAATGACTTCAAGTGTTCTGATGTCTTTGTGACAGTCAAGAGTCTATATTTTGGGATACAACACCCAATTGGCCTAACCCAAGTCATTTGGCCGCCTTAGGTCAGTAGGGACAGAAAGGAGGGAGGCTCTGGCTCCTTCAGCTTCCATAGGGGAGGGGGTTAGCATCTATGACACAATGAGGGCCTTGGATATACTTCCTTCAAGTAGACTAGAAAGTGAAGGGCCTGGAATGTGGCCAGCCCGAAAAATTAATAATGTCCACAAGTGTCACTCCTTTCTACTTGTCTCTTCTTGCGTGGGACTGGAAGAAGGTGTGTGTACTATATTATGTGTAAGGTGTGTGGTTGTGTGTGGCTATGCTTGGAGTCTGCTCTGGCAGCGAGGTCACTGGCTTATTTCTGTTCTGGTAATGCAGTGATGGCGAACCTATGATACACGTGTCAGAGGTGACACGCGAACTCATTTTTGGTTGATTTTTCTTTGTTAAATGGCATTTAAATATATAAAATAAATATCAAAAATAGAAGTCTTTGTTTTACTATGGTTGCAAATATCAAAAAATTTCTATATGTGACAGGGCACCAGAGTTAAGTCAGGGTTTTTCAAAATGCTGACACGCCGAGCTCAAAAGGTTCGCCATCACTGGATTAGGGGATACTCCTCGTGTGAACCAGGTCTGTGCTTGCGCCACGCTCCTTCCCCCACCTCTCTCCACTCCTCCCCTGGCTATTACTAAATGTCCACCTGGTAGGGAACTCTAGTTGGTCAAGGAGCATGTAGATTCCACCTCTGGTCCTTCTGCTTTCCTTTGGTCAGTAAGGACAATCATGACCTTGGGCAGGGAACAGAAGTGCACAAAGATGGCTTTACTATTTGCACTGATATAAACATGGATTAATCTGAAAATCTGACTCCAATTCACAAACCTCCTACTATCCTCTCATTCCTGAGCCTAGAATGCCTACCTGTCACCGCTTCCTCTAAATTCCCGTGGCCCATGTATTGCCTATCAGACAGCAGAGGATGCTGCTTTGCACGGTTGTTTCATGGATGGTAGCCTTATCCATTTCTTCTTCCCAGCATTTGAAGAGCTCCTGAAACATCATCATCTTTGATGATTTTCAAAGTGACATGTTTGGATGAAATCTAGGCCAGTCAGTCATCCAGATATTTGGTTGCCTCTCTTTTGAAAACATGGCAACACCAGATAATCAGCTGTGGGTGCCAGTGTTCATTCATTCTGGGCATTTGATGTGGTGTACTATTTTAGTCTGAAAATAAAATGTCTTTAAAAATATTTTTATTGATTTTAGAGAGGAAGAGAGAGGGAGAGAGAGCTAGGAACGTCAAAGATGAGAGAGAATCATTGATTGGTTGCCTCCTGCACGTGCTCCACTGGGGATTAAGTCCACAACCCGGGCATGTGCCCTGACTGGGAATCCAACCATGACCTCCTGGTTCATAGGTCGATGCTCAACCATTGAGCCACCATGGCCGGGCTGAAAATGGAATGTCTTAATTTTGCCTTCATCCTCCACCACTCAATTCTTTTGATCCTAAATTTGAATTCCTGGAAATTGCTTATGGTGGTCCAAGTTTTTCTGCTTGATGGATTTTTAAGTCTATTGGTATCAGTATAGTGAAGCTAAGAAGGTAGGATCCCACCAACTTGAGACCCAGAACCCTTGTTCCGTGTCTAGTGTGGAATGCAGGTGACTTCTGATGAGGATGGTGGTAAAGATGGTGAAGATGATTTGCAAATGGAGAGAAAACTCTGTAGCTCTAGTCATATCAGAATTAAACAGTTTTTATTGCATCCCAGAGAATGCAGACCATTTATGTCTCTTGTCAAAAACCTGTTTTCCACTATCTGTCACGTTATTCCTGAACACTGTGCTTCACACCAGCTAAATATCTACATATTGGGAATACAATTTCCGGCTTCATGCCGAGCCCTTTCTAAAGGCTACCATTTGCTTCTGTTGACTGAGTTTTCATAAAGGATAAAAGATTTCTGTATGTGAGACTTACTGAGCCCTTTGGGGAAAACAGGTGCACATTTTCAGCTATTAACCTGGATTCTTCTTGTGCCACTGAAATACTTTGGCCAACTGGGGTTAGCCACAGCACCAGGAGAGACGGCAAAGGCATTCAGAGACATGATAAATGCCTGTCACATTGAATACTCCATACCATGGCCATCTTTGTGTCTATTAACCTCCTGATACAGCAGGAGTGTATGGGATAGAATGGGTGGAGGTGCTGAATATTTGAACAATGTCATCCTGTGACACTGACCAAGAGGTATAGGTGGATATTGCGGTAGAAAGGGTATGTGAAGGTTGCAATTCATGTGTGAGATGACAAATATGAGTTCCTTTCTGATTTTCAGTTCCTTTATGAATATTGTACCTTTTGGTGGGTACAATATTCAATACTAAATCCATGTTCCCATGTTTAGGAGATGCCAGCATGGTATAAAACTCCCCAGGCCCTCTTTCCCCCTCAGACACCTAGCCTGTGACCTTGGCAGAATCATTCGGATTGCGGTGTGCTGCCAAGGTGGGGCACAATGTTGACCAGATTCATCTCCGTGCCCACCTTTACTCCCACACTGATCTGAATCACTCTTCTTTTTCATTAAACCACATCCTACAATTTCTGTTAAGGTCATCTCAAAGTCATGCCATCTCTTTCCAAGATGCCTCCCTTCCGTAATTAACTCATAATAATCTTCCCCTCACTTTGATTTATTTGAGCACAAATGTCTACAATGTATACTACATTATCACCTGATTACTTATACAGGCATACCTTGGAGATATTGTGGTTTTGGTTCCAGACTACTGTAATAAAGCAAGTACAGTGGGGCCTTGACTTATGAGTGTCCCGACTAACGAGTTTTTTGAGATACCAGCTGTCTCTCAGCTGATTTTTTGCATTGAGTTGATAGAGTAATTTGAGTTAACGAGCTCAGTCTCAGAATGAATTAAACTCGTAAGTCAAGGCCCCACTGTATTGCAATAAAGCAAGTCGTAATCTTTTTGCTGGTGGAAGGTCTTGCCTTCCCTTTGTAAAAAATGCAAAACTGTGTCACCCTAGCCAGTTTGGCTCAGAGCCTGTGGACTGAAGGGTCCTGGATTTGATTCCAGTCAAAGGCAATGCCCAGGTTTTGGGCTCCATCCCCAGTAGGGGGCATGCAAGAGGCAGCCGACCAATGATTCTCTCTCATCATTGATGTTTCTACCTCTCTCTTACTCTCCCTTCTTCTCTGAAATCAATAAAAAATGTAAAACTGTGAAGGCTTTTCAGTCATTAGATCTTCTTAGTCACTGTCTATTCATATCTCTTCTACTTCAGTGTCTGAAATATTACCTCCAAGCTTGCAATAAACAAAAGATATCACTGCATGTTTAAGCCTAGATCTGGGCTTGACTTTTTATTATTGACTGGCCTATTTTACAAGTGTATACAGGCACAGATTAACCTATCAATTTTCTGTCCAGTAGAGATACAAATAGTACTTGCCTATTGGATGTCATAGCCCAAGAGTTTATGGGTTATTGCCCTGTAAGACATTAATCAATTTTGTACGTAATCCAGCGATGTTAACATTCACTTATTAAATTGGCTATATATCTCTCCTTTGTTCCCTCATTAATTGAGTCGAAAAAAATCTTTGTCATATACAATTTTGAATGTGAGTTGTGATTTTACCTTTTTGAGCACCGTGCTTTAAAAGCTGAAATGCTTAAATAGCAGTTTAATCAATGCATGATAAAATTAATTGGATTGAAGACGTAAGGGATCAAGTTTCATGTCTGAAAAGATAATACTTCCTACAAGAATAATCGCTGTATCAACTAACAGGTGAGAAGCCCTCCATAGGAATAATTTCAAGTAGAAATAAGCCATACTTATTTAGATGCTCTTAGTCATGGATTATGAGGATGATCATTTAGCAAACAATTTTTAGCTTTTTCTCCTGCCTTTAATCGATAAAAACAGAAGTTCAGAATGATTGGACGCTAGTGAGAGGAGCCATAGCCATGAAATCAAGCAACCAGTTCAAATCTTGGCTCTGTTCTCTGTAAACTGGGGTTAATTAATCCCTATGAGAAGTATCTAGTGCATAATGGGTATTTAATAAATGTTAGTACTCTTCCTTATGAGCATTTCAGAGGTGGACAACTGCAGCCTAGATCGGAAAGCTGAGTTATGGAGAAGGAGTTAAAATGACTTAATGCTGTTTATACAGGGCCATAAAAACACCATCTGCTGGCTCTAGCCAGTTAAGCTATTATAAGGCTGACATACACTAATGCTGTACCGATAGGAGAGGAATGGCCAAGGTTTTGCTGTTTCTATCATTATTCGATAAGCTGCCATCTCGGGACCAGTCTCCAGTTTACCCATCGCATAGCCCGGTTGTTCAACATTTAAAGATTTATTTTGGCCCTTAAATATTTATACTCTCCTCCAACCTTTTATTGCTGCAGTTACTGCTGAAGAAAAAACAAGACTCAGGAGGTTACTATGCGGGATATCAGCAGTTTTAGTCTCTACCATTAAGTTGAGGTGTGTTTTATGTTGAATGGATTAAACTCTCATTTTGGGTGATGAGGCTAGATGTGCCTGGCAGAGAAGGGCAAAGTCTATTTCTTTTTTTTGTACCTAGCAGTCGGTGAAGAAAAGACAACTTGCTCTGCAATTCACATTACTGAGCAAGAGTGAATCGCGGTAGATTCTAGACCTTAGGGTGGTGGTGGGGAGGTTGTCTCTAATAAAGTTTGCAGCTGGAAGTTGTCCCGGTGGTAGAAAGGAACTCAATGATTGCTCCTGCCGCTGCTCACAACACCTGTGTTTGGATCCTCAGTACCCATTAGACATAATAATGGGCTGACTTCACATCCCTGGGACATTTGGCCTCATTTGGATGATTAAAGAGAATGAAATATATGTCACAGACACCTGCCAACTTGAAATAATAATGGCCTGTATTTACATAATGTCTTTCTCTAAAAATCTCAAAGCTCCTTGTCTTTGAAAACTTATTTCTGATTGGGAAAAAGAGATCATCTTATTTCCATTTTGCAGAGACTTAGGGCATGAGAGGATCTAAACGTTTCATCATTTTGGTAACCATTCTATACTTTAAACTTTGCTGTCTGTTGAAGTAACCTGGAGATCTTTAACAACTATGGAAGCCTGACTCCCATGTTCAGACATTCCCATGGAATTGTTCTGGGGTGGTGGTGAGCTGGGCATCAGAAGTTTTAAAAGCTTCTAAAGTGATTGGAATGTTCAGAGAGGCCTGGAGACCACACAGGTAAAGGCATTTGGTCTGGAATGTTTCTGTGAAATATTATCAGTAGGATAATACTATAGATGGAGAGCTGTTAGAATTATTCTTTCTCACTGGGTTCTCCATTCTTATTGCTGTTTTTCACTCCTAATCAGCACCACTAATAAGGAGGAAAGACGTTGAAAATACAGCCCACCCAGCTGGCTTGGCTCGACTTGAGTGTTGACCTTTGAATTAGGAAGTCATAGTTCAATTCCCGGGCAGGGCACATTCCCGGGTTTTGGGCTCGATTCCCAACGTGGTGTGTGCAGGAGGCAGCCGATCAATGATTCTCTCTCATCATTGATGTTTCTATTTCTCTCTCTTTCTTACTTTCTGAAATCAATAATAAAAAATATTAAACAACAATACAGCCCAATTCCAGAATTCTTGGGATGACCCCGCCCCATCTCCAACCAATATTAAATTAGCTCAGATCACTATCTTCCTGCAGTAATTATATTTTGGTAGATTATTCAGAGAGAAGGTAATTAAATCAACACTTAACTGTAGTTTTAAAAGAAAACAACAATAAATTTATCTATAGGTAACTCTCTCTTTATATGTAATTTTGAATTAGTAAAACATATTTGAGAAATGGTTTTCCAATTTGTAAACTGGGTTTTGAAGAAGGAAAAGTACGGAGAGTCTTTTAACCACAGTGAGGAAAAGATTCTACAAGTCATGAGTGAGTACTGCAGGGGCCTATGTGGGTGTGGCTGGAAGATTAAATTTGTTATTCCCTAACTTTCACAAAGATGCTCAGCAGTAGGGACCATTGGAAAAGCCAAGTGGTGGACAGTGTATCCTGAGTCTCTCCATCACTGCCGGTGACTCAGCCATGACTTCTGGTGGACGAAGCTCGCTTGAAGATGTGTGGATCCGATGCTTACATTTAGAGGGCTGTTTTATGGAAGCAACTGTTGCCTGGGGTGGGGATGGGGTAAGATCAGCTTATCAGATGTTGAGCTGCCTCTTCTTCTGCCTGGGTGAAAAGAAGAGGGAGTAGGTGTGAAAGAAAGGCAGAACAGCTATGAAAAACGGGACCTGCACAGAGACCATGAGACAGAGTGGAGACAATTAGAGATAAGGCAATAAGACTTTAAGAACTTAATAGTAAGAGTTCATTATCTTAATGTGTTTGGCATTAAAGAGAACAGTTCACTACCAATAATGGAGGGGAAATGAGGTGATGAGAAAATGCATTAGGGAAGTCTGGATTCCTTCCCACTAACTGGTTCCACAGGCCCTGCAAGGTCCTAGATTCTTATGTCTATCTGACTATGTCTCTTGTAAGCAGTTGCTTCCTTTCTGTACTCCTTTTGAAGTGCCTCTAAGTGTAAGGATAGTTTCAGTATTTTTCTGCGGGCAAAGAACATCTATGGAAATTTAGGATATTTGAGCAATTATTGGAAAGTATTAGGAGATTTATTGGGCTGCCACAACAAATTGCCACAAATTGGGTGGCTGAAAACACAGAAATTTGTTCTTTCACAGTTCTGGAGGCCAGACATCCAAAATCAAGGTGTCAATAGTACCCTGCTTTCTTTGAAAGCTCTAGAAAAGAATCTTCTCTTGCCTCTTCCTACTTAGTGGTGGCTACTGGAAACCTAGGTGTTCAATAACTCCAATTTTGTCTCCATTACATGTCATCTTCTCCCCTGTGTATTTCCCTGTGTTTTCTTTTCTTCTTCTTTTTTTTTTTTTTAATTAAATCTTTATTGTTCAGATTATTACATTTGTTCCTTTTTTTTCCCCCCCATAACTCCCCTCCTCCCAGTTCCCGCCCCACCCTCCGCCCTCACTCCCCACCCACTGTCCTCATCCATAGGTGCACGATTTTTGTCCAGTCTCTTCCCACATCTCCCACACCCCTTTCCCCCCCAAGAATAGTCAGTCCATTCCCTTTCTATATCCCTGATTCTATTATAATCAACAGTTCATTCTGTTCATCAGATTATTTATTCACTTGATTCTTAGATTCACTTGTTGATAGATGCATATTTGTTGTTCATAATTTGTATCTTTACCTTTTTCTTCCTCTTCCTCTTCTTAAAGGATACCTTTCAGCATTTCATATAATCCTGGTTTGGTGGTGATGAACTCCTTTAGCTTTTCCTTATCTGTGAAGCTCTTTATCTGACCTTCAATTCTGAATGATAGCTTTGCTGGATAAAGTAATCTTGGTTGTAGGTTCTTGGTATTCATCACTTTGAATATTTCTTGCCACTCCCTTCTGGCCTGCAAAGTTTCTGTTGAGAAATCAGCTGACAGTCGTATGGGTATTCCCTTGTAGGTAACTGAGTTTCTTTCTCTTGCTGTTTTTAAGATTCTCTCTTTATCTTTTGCTCTTGGCATTTTAATTATGATGTGTCTTGGTGTGGTCCTCTTTGGATTCCTTTTGTTTGGGGTTCTCTGTGCTTCTTGGACCTGTAAGTCCATTTCTTTCACCAGGTGGGGGAAGTTTTCTGTCATTATTTCTTCAAATAGGTTTTCAATATCTTGCTCTCTCTCATCTTCTGGCACCCCTATAATTCTGATGTTGGTACGCTTGAAGCTGTCCCAGAGGCTCCTTACACTATCCTCGCATTTTTGGATTCTTTTTTCATTTTGCTTTTCCGGTTGGATGTTTTTTGCTTCCTCGCATTTCAAATCATTGACTTGATTCTTGCGCTCCTCTGGTCTGCTGTCGGGCGTCTGTATAATATTCGTTATTTCAGTCCGTGTGTGCTTATTTTCTAGTTGGTTCCCCAATATAAGATCGAGGGTCTTATTAGTTTTCGTGTAGAGCTCATTAAGTTTATCGGCAGCTTCTAAACAGTTCTTGAGAGACCTTAAAAGTGTGGTTCTGAACTCTATTTCTTCCATTGACAATTTTGTCCTGTTTCTTTGTCTCCGCATTTTGTTATGCTTCCTTGGTGCACCCCCTAGTGGTCTTTGTTCGCAGTCTTATAGATAAATCTTGATTGTTGTAGCTAATTCCAGGGAGGGTTTGACCTCCAGGCCAAGTGGCTATGAGAATCAGCTGTGTCAGCAGTGAGAGAACTTCTGTCCTCTAGGGAGGTGCTAATCTAGCCTTTGCCTGAGGCTATCCGGCAAATGCCTCTGTGCAGGGCTTGGGAGGGGCGGGTCGCACAGGATCAACAGGGTGGGCCGGAGAGAGCAGTTATGGCGGCTCTCAGTCCTGTCCCCAGGGGCTCTGCCTCTCTGAGTCCCAGCACCCGCTGCAAAGCTGGGAGAGAAAGCTGCACTCGCTCTGACCGAAGCCAGACAGTCCCGCTTCTCCCGTTTGAGTCTGGGTCCCTAAAGACTCGCCCGGATCTGGTGCTCAGAGTCTGCGACTCCCTCCCGATTGAAAACAACAACCGCGCCCTCCGCCGCCAGCCCGCTCCGCGCACTCCGCGCCTCAGAATTTGACTTCAGCACTGCGCCTCCTCTGAGTGTCCGTATGCGTTTCTCTTTCCTCCTAGTTGTAGGACTTCCACTCAGCCAGCGTTCCTGTGGTTCTGGGTGATGTCCCTTCCGTTTTTTGGTTTCACTTTTGAAGTAGTTGTTCAAAGCAGCAAACTCCGGCGTTAACCTATGCCGCCATCTTGGTTCTCCTTCTTTTCTTCTTATAAGGACACCAGTCATTGGATTAGAGTCCTTCCTAAATTCAGGGTGGTTTCATCTTGAGATCCTTGACTAATGCCATTTGCAAAGACTTTATTTCCAAATAAGGTCACATTTGGAGGTTCTAGAATATGAATTTTTAGGGACACTATTCAATCCACTGCAAAAAATAAACACAAGAGAAAGAGAAGGTTGATGGATGGATTGAGAGAAGGGCATAGGCCACTGATTCTTAGCACCGGTTGTTCATTGGACAAACTGGGAGAGAGGAGGAACCTTTAAAAAAATCCCTATCCTGCCCCACCCCAGATATTTTGAGTGAATCAATCTGGAGAGGGACCTCATCAATATAAAAACTATCATTTAGGGATTGGGCACATAAGGTATATGGATGAAGAGGGTTGGTCGTAGGTAATAGGGAGGAATGGGGACTCTGAGAGACAGGGAGCTTGCATGCAGCAATGTAAATTAAGCATTTGGACTCAATTTGGCAATGTCTCACAAAACAAATGGGTTTGTAGGCCTTCAAGGACAGGCTGCCAATTTGAGATGACAGAGCAGAACTCTTAGGAATTCTTTTGTAGTATCTTGGACCTATGGAAAAGGTAACCTAGCCCAAAAGTGCATATGGTGATAATGACAGATTATTTGAGATAAATCCTGACCTGGAAAATCCTGAATATGGAATTGCCATACTTAAGATGACCCTTATAATGGATGTTCCTACGCAGGAACCAGGTCGTGTTCCAGTAGCCTTTGCTGCACTTGGTAGTATGGGATGGGGGGCCCCTCCATCCTTGCATTTGAGATTAGAACACCTTTAGAAGGCCAAGGAACAATGACACTTCAGTAGTTATGTATATATTTAGTGCCCAGATCTTGGTTTCCAAATCTCATTTTTTATAAAAGGAATGTGTGCTCCTTGGAGAGGAAATGACTGATTCTAGGGCTCAGGCAAGGAAATCCAGAAGGAGCCTGAAGCATTTTATAGTATCAAAAAGTACAGAAGTTCTAAAAAGAATTAAAAGATGAAGCACTATTCAAAGGAAACAGAAGCCAACCTAATATGACTACAGTGGACAATTTGAGCAACTAAAAGTAATAATATTGGATTATGACCCCCAAAATAAAGTAAATCTAGGTATTCATCCTGACATAAATAAATAAATACATAAATAAATAAATAAATAAATAAATAAATAAAAAAAAAGAAAGAGGCATCTCTTCTTTATAGAACTAGAGGCCTGGTGCATGGGATTTGTGCACTGGTGGGGGCATGGCCTGCGGGGATCGGCCAGCTGTGGGAGCGCCTCTCATCCTGGTCAGCTGAGCACCAGGGGGCAGCTCCTGCGTTGAGCGTCTGCCCCCTGGTGGTCAGTGTGTGTCATAGCAACTGGTCAACTGGTCGTTCTGCTGTTTGGTCGCTGGGCTTTTATATATATAGATTTGAATTAATATAGAAGGAATGTGGGAAATACCAAATCACCACTAGGCAACACAACCGTAAAAATTGTTGCAGGGGAGATCCCGTGGATAGATGCTAAATTCAGAATAAATAGTATATTAGCTTAGTCTCAAATTCTCTATTTCAATATATCAATTAAAAGAGAGAAATAGTAATTTTACAATGGAGAAGTTCAACAGACATTGCCTTAACCAAGTGATCAAAGTTATCATTATAAGTTCTAAGATATGTTCATATTATATTTCTCTTGATATGTCCTCAGAGGAGTGCAGCATCACTTTTGTGGTATTTTGTAATATGCCTAAAATATATAACCTCAAACTAACAAGAGAGAATACTAGACAAATCCAAATTGAGAGACATTCTACCAAATAACTAACCAGTACTCATAAAAAATGTCAACATCATGCAAGACAAGGGTGAACTGAGGTGTTTTTGATTGAAAGCTACAGAGACACAACAATGAAAAACAATATAGGATGTGGGGATAGAAAAAGGAGGTTAGAAGAAAAACTGGTGAAATCAGCATAAGGTCTATAGATTGATTATTAGTATTGAACCAATGATAATTTCCTGGTTTGATAACTGTCCTACAGTTTTATCAGTTGTTAAAATTAGTGGAAGCTGAGTGAAGGACATATGGGAATGTTATACTATTTTTGCTGTTTTTCTAAGTCTAAAATTATTTTGAAATAAAAAATTTAAAAATTAACAAGGAATATTTGGGCAGTGGAATTATGGGTTATTTTGTTTTTTATTCTTTCCTCTTAAAACCAGTAAAACTAGTTTTTTTAAAAAAATATATTTTTATTGATCTCAGAGAGGAAAGGAGAGGGAGAAAAAGATAGAAACACCAAAGATGAGAGTTATTGATCAGTTACCTCCTGGCATGCTTCCACTGGGGATTGAGCCCACAACCCAGGCATATGCCCTTGACCGGAATCAAACCCAGGACCCTTCAGTTTGCAGGCTGATGCTTTAACCCAGCCAGGGCCAATAAAACTAGTTTTTGACTAAATGAAAAAAATATTGATAAAAAACCTTTAAAAATTGGAGATTTTAAGAATTCAGGATAAAAATTAAATATTTAACACCCAATATTCACCAGGCATTTTTTTCCTCCTTGATTTTAAGGTGGAGAGCAAAAGACACGATGTATGCAAAAATGCTTTGAAAATCATAAAGCATGCTATAAATAGTTTTTTCCATGTTCTTCATTTTCTTCTCTTTTTTGCTATTAATTACTGTTAATTTTATTCATATTATTATTTTTTAGGGTGTTGTAGAGAAAAATTATAGGAACTTTGGTTTAAAACATCTGCCTGTCATAATAGCTGCTCAATAAATATGTGTTTGTTGAATAAATTGAATGAATGTATATGAATGAACCTTGACTCTTTCACAATCTATGATTGAAAAATTATTTTCTGTGTGTACCTGCTTTGGGGGTTTACTGAGGGTGAGGAATAAGGAATGTATGAAGGGCCTAGTGCAGTGTCTGGCACTTAGTTCTAGCTCTGTTATGGCAGGTACTTTTCATTGTCATGATTCTCTCGTTGTTTCCATTTTTTATTCCCCTTAATTGCTGTTTTCTGGCAAAAATGCTCTATTTTTTTCATTTTCCTTTTTTTAAAAATTAAATATATCTTTTATTGATTTTAAAGAGAATGGGAGTGGGAAAGAGAGATAGAAACATCAATGATGAGAATCATTGATTGGCTGCCTCCTACAAGTCCCCTACTTGGGATCAAGCCTGCAACCCAGCATGTGCCCTTGACTGGAATGGAAGCCTGGACCCTTCAGTCTGCAGGTAGACGCTCTATCCACTGAGCCAAATTGGCTAGGGCCATTCCATTTTCCTTTGATCAATGATCTTGTCTATCTTTTAAGGCTCCTCAAAAAGAGCCTTTCTTTACACTTAGTCCTCTTAACATTTTATTCCTACCTTTCTTGTGGTTTATTATGAGAAGTTTAAATGTGAAAGACACATCAATAAACTTCCAATCCCTACCTGTTCTTTCTTGTTCTCTTGCAACAAATTGCTAGTAGTTTAAATCAGCCTCTATTTCATTCATACTTAGTTTAATACAAGTTAGTTGTTTATATCTCTTCTACACTGGAGGTTCTCAAGCTTCGATATGCAAAAGAATTACCCAGACAACTTGTTAAAAATGCAGATTCCTGAACTACAGCCTCCTGTGCTCATCACCATTGCAGTGGTTCACAATGAAGATTCCCAGGGCCCACCTCAAATGCATATAATGGACCCTCTGACCAGAGCATCTTCACTTGTAGTAGGCATCTTTGAATTGCATGTGGAGCAATGAACCATGTCCAGCATGGCCAGGGTGGAACCTGAGGAGGGGCGGTGAAGGATTAAAGAAGACTGACAAGAGAATACAGTTGGGGCCAGGTAGGATCACTGTGCCTGGATGAGGAAACAGTGACCCGTGCCTGAAAGCAGGATCTTTATTTTATAGTCAGATCACACAAAGCAAAACAAGGGCAAGATGTTTACAATGTTTTTGTGAATTTGAAATCTACTTCTTTCCTATTGTTGCCATTCTCTGAACTCTATCAAGCCTTGTTTTGGCATCACTTGCTGCACAGGGCCCCTGCAGCCCACATCCCTCAGCTACCTGGGACTGTAGGGTTGGACTATAAGGTCAAGCTTGCAACCATAGCCTTTTGGCTATAACTGTGCTGGGAGGGCTTTGCCCTCCAAGCTGGGACTTGTATGTGGCTTTGCCACAAATCAGTCTGAGGCTTGATCCTCTTTGAATGCTGTAGCCGCTCTCCACAGAGCAATGCTGGGACAGTGATGATCATGTTGATTTTCCAGAACTTCACAAAGCCTGGCACTCACAGGCCTCAATCAATGAAGAGGACACATGGGAATGTCCCTCAGTCAAGCAACAAAATTATGTCTCAGACCTTTGCCAAATGGAAAGAGATTTCTAAGCACTTGAGGAGAGGATGGAAGTCACTTTGCAGAGAAACTGGAGACAGGCCACAAGCCCAAGGGAACGGCAGACTCACTTCATCAGCAGAAAACTGCCGTGCTGCTCATGTCCGCGTCTACTTAAAGAGTAAGAGGACCAGTCTAGGTCATGCGGTTAACGGGAAGGCTAATATAGGCGGCAGTAATTGATGATTTACTAGATCAAAGACCTTTAAGCCAGGCACTAGAGAAGACCCTTGTTTATTGATTATCATCAATAGCTTTAAATTATCCTCAGTGTCCTCCAAGACTGACAGAGAAGGGCTGGTAAGGAAAGGGGCTTAAAGAAAGTCAATAAGTCATCCTCCGAGAAGTTGAAGGCACGAAGCCTGGCCTGCACGTTCCTTTCAAGTGCACTTACAAGAGGGAGAAAAGAAATGAAACAGGCTTCTAATTATTTAAATTGGACCTACACTCTCTGCTGAACAGGGCATTCACTAGCATTCTTCCTCTATGCGAGCTGTCATTAGACCAGGAGAAGGAGATTAAACATGTCAGCGATAGGTGTGAAAATAATTAGGGGCAGTAATTGGGAGAAATCCGGGCACCTTGATTGCGACTGCTGTCTAGTTCTCTTTCAAAAAATCTGAATTCACATAAAAAAGTTGACGGCCTCGTCCAAACTGGAGAGAACTGATTAACAATAAAAATAATTACAAAAATGACTTGCATTTAGGTAAGCAGATAATAAGCCACAGCCTGGATTCCAGCATGGCTTTACAAGTGGATACACTGTTTTTCTTGTCCCCCCCCCCCTCCAAAAATCCCTTATTTGTTAGTTTTTAATTTAATTAAAAATTTTAAGTTGAATTTAGGCTTAGGTCAGTATCTGTGTTTTCTTAGAAAATATATTTTTATTGATTTCAGAGAGGAAGGGAGAAGGAGAGAGAGATAGAAACATCAATGATGAGGGAGAATCATTGATTGGCTGCCTCTTGCACACCCACGCTGGGGATCGAGCCTGCAACCTGTGCATGTGCCCTGCCCAGGAATCGAACCATGATCTCCTAGTTCATAGGTTGCTGCTCAACCACTGAGCCACACTGGCTGAGTGGTATCTGATTTTTTTAATCGGATTGCGTGGGTTCCCCCCAACAGCTGGAGTTATTGGGTGGTAACAACTATACTTGCAGTTTGTTTGAGAATGTTTTATATATTTCCTATTCAGTAAGTACCCACTAAAAGTTAATCTGAATATTTCCCTACATAAATTTCTGAAGAAGGTGGCATATTCCTTTGTGGCTTCCAACTTAGTTGTTTTTTTAAAAAACAATATATATAGTGCTTTTAACCTCATTGTCAAGGCTAAGGATTCTCCCCTTTTGAAATTTCTCCCAGGCAGAGAATTAGTATTAAAAATTTTCACTTTTTAAGTATTTAAAATTATATGGGGTGTGGCAAAAGTAGGTTTACAGTTATGAGTCGGTGAAACACAGAGTTTATTCTTGTATTAATATTTATTGTAGATCTACTTTATTTTCCATACAAACAATTGTAGATCTACTTTTGCCCCATCATGTATTTAATGTGACTAGGACATCTATCTTGGTTTATAAAAGTTCCAAGCATTAGGATTTAGAAAGATGTGTAGCTAAAAGTATAGGGCGTCCCCCAAAACTGTATACACACACTTTGAATAATTATAAAGGCATGTTTATTAAAACACATTTTCAAAATTGAGCTACCAGCTGTTAAAGTGTTTATACATTTTTTTGGGTATATGTAGGGTGAATTAACCCATCTCACTGTAAGGGCACCTTGGCTTCTGTGGAGAAGACATGAATGTTTTGGCTTTATGCTAGCAAAGATGCTATCTTACGTCAGACTACTACTTTCCAGTTACAAGTTGAGTTTTTCCCATTGATTTTTTTGAGAGACAATGGAAAGGTGGGGGAGAGACAGAGAGAGAGAAACATAAATGTGAGAGAGACACATTGATTGATTTCCTCCCGATTGGGCCAGGGATCAAGCCTGCAACCAAGCTACATGTCCTTGACTGGAATTGAACCTGAGACTCTTCACTTCGTGAGCTGAGACTCTATCCACAGAGCCAAACCAGGTAGGGCATAGAGGGAATTTTTTTGAGGGCTGATGATGACACAATGCAATTTCATTTAATACCATTCCTATACTGCACTGGATCTGTTTGGGTAAAATGTATGGATTCATCTTAAAGATGAATCCACACCCTTTTGAGATACTTCTCATTCACTAGATGGCACTGTTGTATTAACTTTACCTGTTTTCTAGTCTCACAGTGAAAACTTGAAGGCGTCTGTTTTCTGTGATACCAGAGCTGCTGGACTATCCAGAGTTTCCAGGTGTGGGTCAGAGGGGAGATAAGCAAAGAGTATGTGTACATTTAGTATGGATCCTAAATACCATTTACAATTTAGGACCCTAACAAAATTGTAGTTTTTGTGACAATACAGTAATAGCGGGGCCCATTGACAGACTGAAAAATAATGTCTTGCTGGATATTATGAGGCAAAAATAATGGCTGCACTGGGTTATTGGAGCACTGTAGGGGCACCGATGGGGACAGTTTCTGACAGGTGCTAAAGGCAAAAGCAGAGAAGGATAAGTAAGCCTGGGTGCACAGTAGATGCTCTAAAAACCTAGATAGTAAAATCGTCATTGAATTGCATTTACCTCCTCCCTCGAGATCCAGATTCCCTTGTAACATCCTTATTTATGCCAGTGGTACCATCCTGTCCCCCATCCCCTGGAAAATATAATGCTTGACTACTTCATTTCCATTGTCCTTTTTCAATACCCCAAAATTGTTTATTCTCCAAGATCTCTTTCCTAGCCATTGCTTGCTTTCCATTCCCACTATCAGAATCATGGTTGAGGTCCTTATCATTTTCCTCTGTTTTGCAATCAGGTCTCCCTTGAAATTGAGTCTCCTTCCTCTACTGAACTTGCAGTCTTTGATGGGAATACTCTTCATATACGAGTCCTGTGCTCATAGGTCAGCAGTGACTCTACTGTGAACAGTATTTCTTGGCCTAGCATCTAGGGCCTTAGGTCTGATCACAATTTACCTTTCAGTTACATCTCTAATTCTCCTACTTAAATAAGAAATGAATGGCAAATGTATGACCCACTATCTTGCACATAGTAGGTACCAAGTTATATAGATGCTATTACATCCATGGACTCTGTTTAGGCCTTTTTTTCTTCTCTCACCTCCCCCCCCCCCCCCAAGGAGTGGGAAGACTGATTTGTAGAGCCCCTACTAGATATCAGTGGAGGAACTAGGCATGTTGCATCTACAATTGTATCTGATCATTATAACCTATCTACCCTTGGAACCTGGTAAGGGGGCTCCAGGTTATATCCCTCCCCCTGGGGTGGTCGGTATTTGAGCTAAGTGTGCTTGCTCCTCCTGAGCCTGTTTCCACCTTGATTCACTGGGATCCTGGAATTCCTTGTTCAAGTATCACTGAGCCTACTTTCAGGGCCTGCATAGGCCTCTTCTCCAGGCCTTTCCTCCTGAGGCACTGCCTGCTGACCCAAGGGCACAGGTGTTTGTAGGGAGAGGCATATGTGGACAGGGCCTGGACTATGGTGACTCATACAGGTTGTGGGGTACCAGGCAGTGTAAGACAGAACTGGAGGGCGCAAGGAGAAGCCAGGAGAAGCAGGACCCCTTCTCCCTGTGCTGCATGTTAGGGTGGGTTTACCTGTGGGAACCCCATGGCTTGAGTGTTTTTCATCCCTGCTCTATTGAGAAAACTGAGGCTCAGCGAGATTAAGCACAATCTGTTTCATGCATATAATATGCGTTTTTTTAATTTTAAAAGTATTTAAAATATTTTTATTGACTCTAGAAAGAAAGGAAGGGGGAGAGAGAGAGAACATTGATGAGAGATGAGCGAATCATTGATTAGCTGCCACCTGCAACCCCCTACTGGGATTGAGCCCGGGACTGGGCATGTGCCCTAACCTGGAACCCAATTGGCAACCTCTCGGCCCATGGTATGATGCTCAACCAATTAAGCCACACTGACTGGTGTAATGTGCATGTTTTCTTACATTTTAATATTTCTGAAATCAGGATGCATATTACAAGCCATTATCTCCGCACTGTGCTTAATCAACATTGTTGCTTCTTTGTTAGTGGTACAGTGAATAGTGTGAATAAATTGATGGCATCCTAGATAGGACAAAATCAGTAGCTCCACAAGTTCATCCAAGTAAGTGGTGGAGCTGGAATTCGAACTCCTGTCAAGCTGATTCTAATGCCCATGCTCAAGCACATCTTCCTGACATACTTCACCTCTCTTTCTACTTTCCTGCCTCAGCCATCTGATACAGTTGGAAGGATGCTACAGAGCACATACTTATAAGTTGAATTGGAAATATGCCCCATTGGTTAAAAAAGATTTTTTTATTGATTTCAGAGAGGAAGGGAGAGAGAGAGATAGAAATATCAATGATGAGAGAGAATCATTGAATGGCTGCCTCCTGCATGCCCTCTACTGGGGATTGAGCCCACAACCCAAGCATGTGCATTGACCAGGAATTGAACTGTGACCTTCCTGGTTCATAGGTTGACACTCAACCACTGAGCTACACTTGTATTTCCAATACAAGTTGAATTGAAAATATGCCCCATTGGTTTTAATCATATATTTCCTTTTTCCCCCCTGTTTTTATTTTTATTTTTTAATTTAATTTCTTTATTGTTTAAAGTATTACATAAGTCTCCTTTTTCCCCCATTGACCATTCCCCGACTGCCCCCTGCCGAGCACGTACCCTCCCCTTTACCCTCCCCCCCCATCCGTGTTCATTGGTTATGCTTATATGCATGCACACAAGTCCTTTGGTTGTTAATCATATATTTTCTGACTCTTCACTGTGAACTTCCAGGGAACAGAGGTCCATATGTTTTCTAGATGTTTGATACCATGCTTAGTGATATGAGCAGATAACTCTTAAATTAAACCTGCTCTCTGCTCTTTACCAGCACAGTGATGCAGGGAGTTACCTTACCTTCCTTGAGCCTTAATTTATTCATCTGTAAAATGGATCTTATAGTACCAATCTCGGAGATATGGGGTGAGACGTAGAAGCACTCAGCAAATGGTTGGTTCTCATCACAAATCATATTCCTTCAGTTGAGTACCCTTAACACAGTGTAGACCAAATAAATGAATAAATTCAAGCTCCACATGAGGCTATGTGTTGGACTTCCTTGAACGAGTGTCGTATTGAAGTATTCAGTCAGCCATTCATTCAACGAACATTTATCAACCATCTTCTATCTATAAAGTATTGTGCTGAACTACGGGGATAAAATAGTGAACAAAGGAGTCAAGAGCCCTATGTTCATTATAAATTGAGACAGAAGCTGGAAAGGAAACAAAAGGGTGCTGAGAAGAGGAGAAGTCAAAGGTCAAGACTCAGGAAAAGGCTGGCTGAGGAAGTTGAGTTTGAATTGACTTGTGAAGAAGAAGAACAAAGCATCCATGTAGCATGAGCAGTGTACTAGTCTGCCTTTTTCAGAGAAATAGAACACACGCACACACACACACACACACACACACACACACATACACATTCGTTATGAGATACTGGCTCACATGATTATGGAGGCTGAGAACCGAGGAGAGCCGATGGTGAAAGTTCTGACCTGAGTCTGAGTCTAAAGGGGGAAGATCAATGTCCCAGTTCAATGACAGTCAGACAGAGAGAGATAATTTTCTCTTATTCCGTCTTTTTTTTTTTCTATTCAGATCTTTAAACATTGGATGAGGCCCACCCACACTGGGGAGGGCAATCTGTTTTCCGCAGTCTACTGATTCACATGCTAAATTCATCCAAATCGCCCTCACAAATATGCCCAGAAATCGTGTTTTTCCAAATATCTGGGCACCCACCCCTGTGGCCTGGTCAGGTTGACCCATAAAATTGATCATCACGAGGAGAAGTATTTTATCCCCTGAGGTTGAGCCTTAGATTTTTCTAATATGAAAGTTCCCAGAAGTCTCACTGTTCTTTCTGTGATGAGAAGTTGGGTGGTTTATGGATGGCAGCCCTGATTTAGGAAAGTATCTGACCTCTGATGCCCTTTTTCCCTCCACTCACCTTAGAGAAAAGATATAGAAAATGTAGTTACTTTATATAATAAACACAAGCTCTCTGAACGCCTCTGTGATCTGTTACAGACCCTCACACCAGCCATTGCCCTCATTTCATTTAAAGGTCTTTATTTAATTTGTGTGCTCCAAGGGGTCTCTAATCAAGGCTTTCCCAATGTTGGAACTATTGATATTTTGGGCTAGGTGATTCTTTGTTTTGAGGGGACTGTCCTGTGCCTTGTACATGTTTGGCAGCACCTCTGGACTCAACCCACTAGATGGCTGTGGCAGCCCCTTCCTTTAGGTTGTGACACAAAAATGCCTCTAGTCATTGCCTGTTGGGGAGTAAAGTCTACTCCAGTTGAGAATCTCTATTCTGATCCCCATGGAACTTTGCCACATGGAGTCTTTGCTTGGGGACAGTTTTCTCCAGGACAGGGGCAGTGACCTTCATAGATCTGAGCATGGGAATTGGAAGTGCACGGTTTCCCTATCTCTGGAGTTTCTTGTAAGAGGATCAGACTGGCAAGGTGATTGGATTGCATTTCTAATGCGTCGAGCTGCCAACATCTGTTTGTGGTAATTGAGGACAGCTGTGATGTTGGCTTGGCGGAAACCTCCACAGCCTTCCCTTGCCCCTCCAGGTATTTGAGCTGGCCCCGGCCATCCTGTCACATCAACCACTCGCAGGAGGATGCTGGCAAGGTCAGGGCATTTGCTGAGAGAGAACAGTATCAATCCAGATGGCATTTTAGGTTTGACACTGTTGCATTGATTGGGATGCAGGAGCAGTGTTCATGCCTGTAAACAGCCTTTGAGGCACAGAAAAAAAAGTGTATAGTATAAAAAAGGGAAAATCATAGCTACTACTACCACTGCTAACAACAACAACAACAATGATGGCAACAACAATAGCAACTCACATATATTCATCCCCCATGCACTTTGTCCTGTTATAAGAGCTTTACCTACATTATTTCATTCATTCCTGATGCAACTGCTATTATTCACCTGTTATAGCTGAGACACAGGTAGCAAGAAGTGGAATTAGGCAATCGATTCCAGAGCTTATGCTGTTTTCTGTGCAATGTGGACTCATTTTCCAAATTCTGTTTTAATTCTATTAAATGACGTGCACACATATTTATTCTAACATAACATGGAAGTCTGGAAGCGGACGTACCAAAGAGTTAACAGCCAATCTCTCTTTGGGTGGCTTCCGTAGGAGTGGTTATAATTATTTTTTACCTTATTCAAAATCTTAAATTATTTTCCAAGTTTTTTATATTAAGTATTATTTTTAACTGGAAGTTCTAAAGAAGTTGTTAAAATATATGGATTGGGGTGGTGATGAGAAGAGGAGCAGTGAGCTAAGAGGGTATTTTAGAAGCGAGTCCTCCCTGAAGCAGTGTATCCAGGAGAGAGGAGGCAAGTTGACCACCCTGGGGGCTGATTTCTTTATGGCTGTGCCAAATCACTGTGTGAGCCGAATTCACATGGACTCACATAATAACTTATTACAAAGCCTTGCAGATTTTTTGGTGGGAGTACAGTCTGAAGCAACTGCCTTTTTTTTTTTTTTTAAATCTCACTTGCTAATGCAGGGACATTTTCTCCAAGGGCAGCCTCTGGCCATCTGTGTTCAGCTGTAGACTCCTCAAGGGAGGCTAAAGTGATGGCTGGTTTGCAGACTTTAGTCTGTGAGGACAGAGGAGACCTGCCCTCAGGCTCAGCTCTTTAGGGAAGTGTGATGTTCTGCAGCCAAGTCAGGCTCCAGCTGCAATAGCTGCTGCCCTTCCTCCTTCATGGGTGGCGGGTGGGGTATGTGTGTGGGGTGCTGTTGGAGAGTGCGGGGGGGGGGGTAGAGGGGGAACCCTCAGGTGCATCTGCACAGCTTGCTGGGAGTTTGGGCCAGTGTGTGGGACCACCCAAAAGACACACCTGCCCAGATCACACTTCTCCTGGAGGGAAGCTGCCTTGGGGTAGAGTGACACTAGTGCATTTAAGATCCTCATACTCCCCTCCTCCACCCTGGAAACCTCACCACTTATGAGGCCAATCAGAGGCAATTGTGGAGTTGGCTTTGTATAGAATGGAAATTGCATGGTGTGTCCTGCCTAGTCTCATCCTCCTGGGGGTGGCAATTTGGCTTGCACTCAGGGGCAAAGGGATGAATGAGTCCACCCCCCCTCCCCATCCCATCTCCTTGAAGAGAGGTGTGGTGTAGCAGCTTGCTTGTGAAAGGTGGGGGTGACCAGAGAAGTCGGAAGCTGCTGGGAGGCGATAATAGTTTTCACATTATTTCTGTTTACATACAACCCCAGCAAAGCCCCAAATGGCTCCAGGTGTCTGCCTTGACACTGTGCCTTTAAACTCAGCCAACCCACCATGCCCCTCACTGGTGCTGGTTAATTAAAACCCTGAGGCCTCAAACACTAGTCTTGTTAATTTCCTTTGAATTTCCTAGGCTAGTTCCTGTCCTTGATCTTCCCTAAATTGCCACACACACAGCTCTACACACATGCACACACATATTCAAGGCTCCATCATCTGTCTCTGGTCTCATGTATAGACTTGGGCTGGGGCAGATTCAGCATGTCTAGGATGCTGATGTGGATACTGTAATTGCAATATTCGCAACATAAGCATGAAACCGTTTTATTTCTTTTATAAACTTTCAATTATTCTATGACAGAGTCTTGTGGATGACAGATTCTGTAATTTTCTGGTCATTTTTTATTTTTAAAATTAATTAATCAACTAATTAATTAATTTCCTCACTGGAGGACATTGATTTTTAGGAAAGGAGGGTAGAGGGAGGGAGGGGGGAAAGGAGGGTAGAGGGAGGGAGGGAGGGAGGGAGGGAGGGAGGGAGAGAGAGAGAGAGAGAGAGAGAGAGAGAGAGAGAGAGAGAGAACGAGAGAGAGAAAGAGAGAGAGAAAGAGAATATTGATGTGAAATCTGAGAGAGAAACATTGGTTGCCTCCTACAGGGGTCCTGATAGAGGTTTGAACCCACAAATATTTTTTTGGTGTAGGTGACAGCACTCCAGCCAACTAAGCCACTGGCCAGGGCTCCTGGTCATTTAGGTGTTAAAAGTCAAGATTATTTTAAACTTGAGTCTTTAAAAAAATCTTGTCCCAACACTCTGCCCTGCCCCCACCCTAGTACAGGTTAAAGTTTCCTTTGCCCTTGGCCTGAGACTCTTCCATCTTCAACTTCTCTCACTCCAGCACTTGGATGTGAGTGTGTTTGGAAATGACCTTAATTAAAATGCCCCTCTTTCTTCGCTCTCTTTTTGGGGTTCACTCTGCTTGGATTGGAGGGCTTTGGGAGTCTGGGCGGAGATGGTGAAAGTAGGCTCATCTCATGGTGACCAGCTGGGGGTCACAATGGGTTAGTGATCCTGGTTATCTCGAAGCTTCCTGTGTTTCTGTTGGCTTCTGGTGACCTTTTCCAGCTCCTGGTTCAGTGATCAATTCCTCTAAGTCCTCTCCATTACTGGGGTACCCCAGAGAGGGCAGCCATATCCCCTGAGGCCTTCTAGATCAGTCCAGTTTCCCTGAGACCCTGGAGATCAGTTCTTGTCCCAGTCTCCTTCTGCTGGAGGCAAAGCTCAACAAGTGGTTAGCATAATAAATGATCCCTCAGAAAGCTAACACAACTTCTGTGTGTGTCAGTTTTCTCATTGATAAAAGATGGATGATAATAGCAAAGGCTAAAAGCTATTCATCAATGTTCTGTCAAGACAATGGTGGCTCAAGGCAATCTCCTAACCTGATAAACTTTTACTGTTTACCAAAATTTACCTTTATTTGTCTGTTTGGTTTACTAAAGGGCAAATGTATATTCTAGTAAATAAAAAGCTGTGGGTCCGGACATTTGGGGAGCCACTCCACTAGAGAAGAACCTCCACCTGGTTCCCCCAATGCCTTATAAATTTATATTTCTTATCTAGTATATCCATTTGTGCATGGCCCCCTTCTCCAGATTCTGAATCCTTGCTGAAAAAGGTTGTGGCATCCTTCTAGGGAGGCAGCTCCTCTCTGCTGTCATCAGAATGACCCCAGGGTTCCTATCTTTCCTCTGTTCTTTCATATGAAAGAGCTATCAAGATCTTTGCTGTGGGAGACTAGGGCTAGAGGCTCCCATCCTTTTCATTTTAGGTGCCCTGTGCCACAGTCGCTTCTCATCCCAATGAAGTGAGCCTCTCTGACAAACTTTGAACCCTCAAGAGAGCACATACTCTTGTGAACTATCCTGTAATCTACTCCATTCTTTGCCTTTTACCATCTTCATGTCATCTTCCTTAATTGCAAATGTATAAAAGAAGCCCAAACTGCCATTCTAGGAAGAATTTTTCTCAGCCTGTTGAGATCTTGCTTCTAGGCACATCCTCTGTTTTACCTCAAATAAACTCATAAAAATTCTCTATAGGTTTGGACATTCTGACATTGATAGACTTAGTAAACTCTGAGGGAGGCACCTGGCCCCAGATGTTGAAAGCTTTGTTTAGAATGTGGGGTTTGTAGAGCCGCTTTGTCCATAGATTTGGGCTTTTGTTGGCAATTTTGGTGATACAAAAATTATCACTCAACATCCTATCACTTTAGCTAAACTCCTTCTTGCTACACATATGCCAGGCACTGTGCTGGACTCTGTATTGGTAAATTCATTTAAGCTCACAATGATCCTAAGCTATTATCATCCATCTTTTATCAATGGGAAAACTGACACACACAGAAGTTGTGTTAACAGTCCAGGGTTACGCAGCTAGCCAAGATTTGAACCTGGCAGTTTGATTACAGACCCTTGAGCTTAACCACTACCCTGTGCCACTTTCCATCTTAGAATTTAGCTTAAATTCCACTCTACCCATGTTCCCTGTATTCATGGTCCTGGCAGCTTTGAGTTAATGCCACCCCACCAGAACTTAATTATTTTTGGCTCCTGGGATCCCCTTAGGGTATTGTTGGAGAGGAAAAACATTTTCTCTACCCTATTTGGTTCAGTGATTGGGGTCTGAAAATTAGTGACAAAACACAGATTAACAGGAAAGGAAAGATTTATTCCTGTACATACGGGAGCTAACAAAAGAAGTAGCGAGCTCTCTATATGATTAACGTTGGAGGCTTACATGCCTAACTTAGTAGGGGAAAAGGACAGAATGAGAAAGGCTTCTATGGGAAAGACAAAGGTTTCTAGGAGAACAAACAGGAGATTAAAAGGTTGTGATAAGATTTGTTTATGCAGGTGTGAGAGACCTTTCCATCATCTCCATGGCTATAGAACTCCTCTGGAGCAGGGATTTATGATAGGTTTACTCTTACTGTTCTTTCTTGGTGTAGACCCACCCGTAAGAGGGAGTGTATGGCAGCCTCAGTTCCAAGAAGTTGATGCTTTTAGTCCAATAAGGGAAACTATGAGTAGTTTTATTCCTGCATCTGTTGAATCTCAAATGTCTTCAACTTAAAATAAAGTACATATGAACTCTGGAGTTTGTAGTGGGTGCCACAGTAGTAGAAGGTAGTATTATTATTCTACCTTGCTGACCAGTCACTCTAAAGGGGTGATTTCAATGCCAGGTATAAACCCAAAACAACAGGTCAGTGAACCCAGGCAGAATGACTGTGGGAACACTGCAGCTGGCATGGACTTCTGCTTCAAAGTACACTAAGCCCTGGAGAAAGTTTGGCAGGAAGGAAAGGAGGTTGGGATGGGTGAGTGCTGCTTCTACTGGATCCATATGAATGAGAAGCACATATTTGGGAAGCCAAACTCTTGTACCAAGTACCAGTAGTGGGGGAAAGCAGTGGGAGATAAAGCTAGAGCATTTTGGCTCAGCTCTCCACTTCCTAACTGAATAACCCTGAAGAGTCCAACAATTGCAATAAAACTGTAGTTGGTTTCTGAAAAAGAGGAGGTCATCCTTTTATAACTCATAGCATTATAACGAGGTGGAAGTAAGATAACAGGTGAGAAAGCACTTTGCACACTGATACACTGATTTATGTGAATGAGAAATAGTATCCAGAATGACCTGTGCTTTTAGTGGCTGGATTATGAAATAACCAATTAAAGACATTTTTACTGATAGTCTACCACTCTCCTGTTGAATACATGGTGGTCAGGTTGACTTCTGGTTTTCAAGGACTTTGCAATATTGTTTTGAGCTACATATTCATGAATAACTGTAATACAGATACAAGTTAATATGTACCAGGAAGAAGTTATAGAAAAAAAATGCTATAGAAGTCCAGAAGTAGGGAATCCTTTTTGACAAGGGCTATCATGGAAGGTTGTAGAAAGAGATAATTTTTGAGTTAAACTTAGGGAAATGGTCAAGATTTAATTGGTAATGAATTCTTAGTAAAAGGCACAGAATGACTAAAATATGTTCATTAGAAAAGTATATTGACTTTGTTGGGTTTTTCAGTAGAGGGCTTACAGAAGAGTAGAGGATAATAAGGCTGAGCAGATGGGTTGGAACCAGAATATGGAGGCCCTTGGATGTCAGGTCACGGGGTTGAAAGTGGTGATCCTTAGATCAGTTTTAAATAGTGAAATTCCATGGTCAAGGCTGTCTCTTTGAACTACTAATGTGGCCACAATGTTGAAGATAGACCAATGTCAAATGTGGACCCGAAGGTGACAAGATCATGTGGCCATCGTTATGATTCAGCTGCAGTCATAAAAGTCTAAATAATATGTGATAAGAGTAATGGGAAGGGAGATATTTTAGCTAACACATCTCTCCAGTGTTATGAGACATTTGATTATTTCTTTTCACTTACTCATTAATTCTTTCAACACTACTAGTTATTCAGTGATTACTATTTGCCAAACAAAGTTCTGGGATAGAGAAAAATTACACGATGCCCTTGCCCTAAAGATTATTGTCTAGGAGTAAGAGATGAGTAAGCTGTTTGCCCAGCAGATAAGAGATGGGTGTGGGAGGGAGGCCAGTTCTGGCTGGAGGAGTCGACACATTACAGTGTGTTTAGAATTGCAAGTACTAGTTCATGTGCATAGTCTTCTGGGAGGGTCAGATAAATGGTCAGTGGTGAGATCATATGTTTGTTAGACAGATTAAATTTAGTCTGTATTCAATAAGGATTGAAGAGTCTCCAAACTCCTTTAAGAGGAGCCATGATAAGATACACTTTGCATTTTAGAAAGGTTGCTTTAGTGGCAATGCAGAGGAGATACTGGAGACTCAGGGACTGAGAATGGGTCTAGTGGGAAAAGGATCATTTAGGAGGCTAAGGAGTGGTCCAGGTGGAAGGTGAAATGTCCCTGATGTAAGGAACTGTCTGTGGGGATGGAGACGAGGGGCAGAGATGGAAGACATTGAGAAGTAGAGTCAAGATGATTTGGACACTAATTGAATGTAGAGGATGAAAAAAAGAGTTGAGATTGACTTTATTTATTTTTTATTTTTTAATTAAATCTTTATTGTTCAGATTATTACATTTGTTCCTCTTTCCCCCCCCCCCCCATAACTCCCCTCCTCCCAGTTCCTGCCCCACCCTCCGCCCTCACTCCCCACCCACTGTCCTCATCCATAGGTGCACGATTTTTGTCCAGTCTCTTCCCACATCTCCCACACCCCTTTCCCCCCCAAGAATAGTCAGTCCATTCCCTTTCTATGTCCCTGATTCTATTATAATCAACAGTTCATTCTGTTCATCAGATTATTTATTCACTTGATTCTTAGATTCACTTGTTGATAGATGCATATTTGTTGTTCATAATTTGTATCTTTACCTTTTTCTTCCTCTTCCTCTTCTTAAAGGATACCTTTCAGCATTTCATATAATCCTGGTTTGGTGGTGATGAACTCCTTTAGCTTTTCCTTATCTGTGAAGCTCTTTATCTGACCTTCAATTCTGAATGATAGCTTTGCTGGATAAAGTAATCTTGGTTGTAGGTTCTTGGTATTCATCACTTTGAATATTTCTTGCCACTCCCTTCTGGCCTGCAAAGTTTCTGTTGAGAAATCAGCTGACAGTCGTATGGGTATTCCCTTGTAGGTAACTGAGTTTCTTTCTCTTGCTGTTTTTAAGATTCTCTCTTTATCTTTTGCTCTTGGCATTTTAATTATGATGTGTCTTGGTGTGGTCCTCTTTGGATTCCTTTTGTTTGGGGTTCTCTGCGCTTCTTGGACCTGTAAGTCCATTTCTTTCACCAGGTGGGGGAAGTTTTCTGTCATTATTTCTTCAAATAGGTTTTCAATATCTTGCTCTCTCTCATTTTCTGGCACCCCTATAATTCTGATGTTGGTACGCTTGAAGCTGTCCCAGAGGCTCCTTACACTATCCTCGCATTTTTGGATTCTTTTTTCATTTTGCTTTTCCGGTTGGGTGTTTTTTGCTTCCTCGCATTTCAAATCATTGACTTGATTCTTGCGCTCCTCTGGTCTGCTGTCGGGCGTCTGTATAATATTCGTTATTTCAGTCCGTGTATGCTTAATTTCTAGTTGGTTCCCCAATATAAGATCGAGGGTCTTATTAGTTTTCGTGTAGATCTCATTAAGTTTATCGGCAGCTTCTAAACAGTTCTTGAGAGACCTTAAAAGTGTGGTTCTGAACTCTATTTCTTCCATTGACAATTTTGCCCTGTTTCTTTGTCTCCGCATTTTGTTATGCTTCCTTGGTGCACCCCCTAGTGGTCTTTGTTCGCAGTCTTATAGATAAATCTTGATTGTTGTAGCTAATACCAGGGAGGGTTTGACCTCCAGGCCAAGTGGCTATGAGAATCAGCTGTGTCAGCAGTGAGAGAACTTCTGTCCTCTAGGGAGGTGCTAATCTAGCCTTTGCCTGAGGCTATCCGGCAAATGCCTCTGTGCAGGGCTTGGGCAGGGCGGGTCGCACAGGATCAACAGGGTGGGCCGGAGAGAGCAGTTATGGCGGCTCTCAGTCCTGTCCCAAGGGGCTCTGCCTCTCTGAGTCCCAGCACCCGCTGCAAAGCTCGGAGAGAAAGCTGCACTCGCTCTGACCGAAGCCAGACAGTCCCGCTTCTCCGGTTTGAGTCTGGGTCCCTAAAGACTCACCCGGATCTGGAGCTCAGAGTCTGCGACGCCCTCCCGATTGAAAACGCCAACCGCGCCCTCCGCCGCCAGCCCGCTCCGTGCACTCCGCACCTCAGAATTTGACTTCAGCACTGCGCCTCCTCTGAGTGTCCGTGTGCGTTTCTCTTTCCTCCTAGTTGTAGGACTTCCACTCAGCCAGCGTTCCTGTGGTTCTGGGTGATGTCCCTTCCGTTTTTTGGTTTCACTTTTGAAGTAGTTGTTCAAAGCAGCAAACTCCGGCGTTAACCTATGCCGCCATCTTGGTTCTCCTCAGATTCAAAGTCTTTAAAAAATGCAGCCTTGCACGTTTCTTTTTAGGGTTATTCCCAGGGCCGTCAAGGGTGTTGGGACCCCTGAGAATGGCCAGCGTGGGTGGGGGGACACGACATGTAACTGTCACGGGTGACCGCAGGTGGCGGAGTCCTGTGGGGACTGACAACAGGGACCGGGGCGCATGGGGGTGCAGGGACGCAACAGGAACAGCTCCCGGAACCCAGGAGAGCCCTGCGGCCCGAGCCAGCAGATCGAGATTGACTTTAGGATTTGTGGTTTGGGAGCTGGTTGCTTGCCACGGAATGAATTTCAAGTTTTATGGAATAGTTTACTTCTAGTCTATGTGGGTTAATTCTACCTTGCAGTTGCTTAAAATTATAGTAACAGTCTTAGCCTTTGTTTTACAGAAGCAAGTAAGTGTATTCAGTCTGACAGATGAGGAATATGTATGGTCAGCTGTGGCCAGTGCCATGTTCCTGGCTAGCTCTCTACTTCATGATGATGTGGCTGCTCACAGGTGTGGTTTTTCCATCCTCCCAGAATGCCGAGATGGGGCAGAAGTCAGGTATCCCTGTAGTTCTCCAATTGAGCCACGCCAAATCCATTTTTAAGTGCCTTTGCAGCATCTGCTGAGTTTGGGAGGTATCAGTTAATAACTGTTAGCCTGGGAAGGAGTTGTCACTTCTTTATCTGGGGAGAGCCAGCAGGGAAGGGCCCATCAAATTGGTTAGTAGTCAGATTGCAGAAGAGTAGTAGACAGTCTGGGCTTGATGGGTGCAGTGGAATCTTGGCAGTGGAAGCAGCAGGAAACTATAACAAAAGCTTAAAAGGTGTGTGTGTAACACATAAAGGAAGCTTCAGATGGACCAGACTTTGTGTTATGGGGGATGCCATGAGCCATGATTTCATGTAATGAATCTCTCATTTCACACAATAAGCTTTTCTGTATCTAAGCATGGCAAAGGATAAAAAAATCATCCCATGTCATAGATAAAACATCTCAGTGGACATCATTTCAGAGTATTAGCAGCCATCTGTGGAATCTTCAATGGACTATTGTAATTGCTGGTAATTCCTCTTCAGGGAAAATGAAACCATTGTCATACTGGTAATAGACCTTCGAAATAAAATTCCTTCCCCCTTTCCTCTAATTATTTTCCATTAGCAGGCAAAATTTTGGCATATTTGAACTTTGATCTTTATGGAAAAGGATCTTCTTAAAAGTGATTCATGATGTGAATGACAGGAATAGCATTAATATGGATCTGCACCCTGGGGTTCAGGAAGAGCCCTGCTGTTGTATATTCTGCAGGATGAGAGGCAGGAATGAGTTTCTTGATTGAGAAAATGTAAGGCACCTGACATTATATATTAATTTGTTCACTTGTTTATTATGCACTAGACTAGAAAATACCTGAGGGTAGAAGGCTTGTCTATTTTGTTTTCCACTGTATCCCAGTGTTCAGAACATTGTGGGGTCCATAGAGGCTCTCTATAAATACTTGTGAAATGAGTGAGTGATGAACAAATGAACTCAAGAGGTATCCAAAATCCAAAGAAGTTGAAAGAGGAATCTGACCGGTGTGGCTCAGTGGTTGAGCATAGACCCATGAACCAGAAGGTCACCGGTTTGATTCCTGGTGAGGGCACATGCCCCGGTTGTGCGCTTGATCCCCAGTAGGGGGCATGCAGGAGGCAACCGATCAATGATGTTTCTTTCTCATTGATGTTTCAATTTCTCTATTCCTTTCCCTTCTTCTATCTCTAAAAATCAATAAAAACATATTGAAAAAAAGAGGAATCTGGAGAGTTGCCAGATTCAAGAGAGTCAGAAATGGAACTTGAGCTGTAGTAGAGAAGAGGAATCTCAGACTAGAGACATGAGGTTGGTGCTAGCAGGTCAAAAGCAACTGAGAAGGGATGGAGAATGACATTAAGGAGGCTTGTTTAGTTGGTAGATGGGCAGAGAGATATGGGAGGGAGAGTGCTGGTGCTGGTGGGGTCTGTTGGCCTCAAAAGGGCAGAACATACAATGTGCACTCTAGCATTTTGCCTTTGCCTTGTCATAGGAACAGTTTGTCTGTAAACTTTCTGAAGAATTTAAAGCACCCCTCTAGCTGCTCAGCATCTACATTTATTTCAGAATTATGAATCATGGCTTATTTTGCACAGATTTTGGTAGAGCTTTTAGCTTTTATGAAACACAACTGAAACGGGAGCCAATATTTATGAAGCCTTGACCCTCTGCTAGAACTCATGTGAGCTGTTTCCAGGTTGCCTTTGTGGCTTGGCATTTACAATGTCAAAACAATCCTGCTACTACTTTTTAAGCACATAGAATCTGTCTGGTACTGTCCAAAGTACTTTACCTACATTATTTGTTTAATTTCACAATAGTCCTGCAGATTAGAGATTACTAGCTATATTTTACTGATGGAGGACTCTGAGGTTTAAATTTTGGTGTAGTACATATTTCATAGGATTATGAGCATTCAATGAAGATATGCATGTAAAGTGTTTAGTATGATGTCTGGTAAAAGGGATACGTGTTTAGTACATTTGTTACCACCACTATCAAAATCACCATTATGATCACCATCATCATCATGAAAAGCAATGAGAGTCAGGCTAAGTAGAGCTGGAAAGTATGAAGTAAGAACCTTCTTGGATGGTGAGTTTGACATGATCTTTACCTTTGAATTGCAGGAGTGATCAAAGTCAGTAATATCTAATTTCAAGAATAAAACAGAACCCAAAAGTCCAATGGAGATTTCCAGGTAGCATTTCAGCAATGGAATCAGAAATATTGGATTAGGGACCATGATTATAAGAATTCTCTATGTGTTTATGAATCTTTATAATATTGTTAGATTTGTTATTTTGACTGTTCCAGATCTCCTTTATTTTTTAAAAAATAGTTTTATTGATTTCAGAGAGGGAGAGAAAGATAGAAACATTAATGATGAGAGAGAATCATTGATTGACTGCCTTCTGCATTCCTCCCCACCTGGGATCGAGCCTGGACCCTGGGCATGTGCCCTGACCTGGAATTGAACCATGACCTCCTGGTTAATTGATCGACCCGCAACCACTGAGCCACGCTGGTTGGGCTATATCTCCTTTATTTTATTTTATTTTTTGATTTTTTCCTCCTTTAAATGATAATAAAAACTTTAAAGGACTTGAGTCCCTGGAGAACTTTAAGAGGGAGTGAGGGGCACTGGGTAAGTTGTGTCCTACTTTTGGCCAACTCCAAGATCAGGGGAAGGGAAGAATCATAAATGGACAAAGTTGGAAAGGCAGGAGAAGGAGCAAGGATCAGGCTGGATCTCAGGCCTCTGTGGAAAGAAGATATGGAGATTATGAAACATCAGTTGGGCCTTGGATATTTCTTGGATACTAGCCACACTGGCAGAATGCAAAAGACAGTGCTCAGAGCCCACTAGGCAGGAGAGACAGAAAAATCACAGCTGAATGCAATGACTAAAAACAACAGAGGTTTGGAGCTTTCTGGAGTTTAATTAAATAGTCCAATGCAGCCCAACATTCCCAGAGGACATTAGAGAATTACAGCATTGTAAAATAATAGTAAAACCCCAAGTCATGTGGGGGGAAAAGTTATGTTTTGAATATACTTTTGAAAAAGGCCAGTATAAAACACACTTTAAGAAAGATCTCAAACTAATTAAAGCAAAAAGAAAACAAAACCTTTATAGATATAAAGATGAGAGTTTCATTTATCTGCAATATGCATTTATATAAAAAAGTGAATTTCTGATGATTATTCATTCAATAGATGAGGAGTGGGCAAAGCCTGGCCGATGGGCCAAATCTAGCCACACCTATTTGTTCATACATTGCCTATGGCTACCTTTGGTCTACAATGCAGAATAGCAGAATAGTCAAGCAGTTGCAACCAAGACTACATGGCCTGCTAGCCTGAAATCTTTCCCATCTGGCCCTTTCCGGAGAAGGTCTGCTGACCACTGCTGCATCAGATAATTTTGTGCATCTCGCACATGCTAGGCATTTTGCTCCAAATGTGCAGAAGACTGACTTGATTGCCCTGTCTGGAGCCCCCATAGTAAAAGGCATCACAGTACCCTCCAAAGTGGACATTCATGAAGTTGCCCTGTGGACTAGGGTAGAGGTGAGCTAATGACTGGTTGAAAAACTTTGCAGATGCAGGAGTGGTCCATGGCTGGGCCCCACACTTGGGGAATGAATGAGGATGTATGAGTAGGATATTAGGATTAAGTGCTATTAGATAGATGGTTTCTGATGGCTGGTAAACTTGCTAGTATTCATTTGTCAAAAATGGTGCAAATCCTCATTTTAGAGCTAAATACCCCACTGGGGTTCTGCCTTTGTGTATGCATGACACACCACTGTTTGAGTTGACTTCTTTGGTCCATCTTGATTTCCAAATAAAGTCGGCCCACCAGATGACACTTCTGTCCTGAGGCCTTCTCTTTCCCTGCCATGAAAGAGAAACATTTTTCAAAGGAAACTAATATAAACAATAAGCAATGGTAGCAATCAGAATTGCACACAAGAGCTGCTTCTGGCAAATACTTAACAGCTGGAGAAGTTAAGGACCTCTAACCTTGTTCAGTTATTATCTCCCAGAAATGCCTCTCATAGCAAGAGTATAAAAATGCAAAGAAAATCAGTTATGCATATACACACAAAACAAACCCACAATTAAGAAAAAGTAATAGCTGTTAACACCAAGCATCTTTTTGTTGTAGACACTCACTTTTGCCTTGAGTCTTTTCTCATTATGAAAGACCTGTGTAATACTTTATAGGAAAACAAGACACTTTTCTTAACCTCTAGTAGGTGCATAATTAGGAATATAATAAAAAGACAGAGGTCTTGTTTTTTAACTTGGGGAGGGTTTGGCAAATTCAGAGATGCTAGTTATAAATGCAGCAACCACTTTTACTGATGTGCTGAGAACAGTTAAGTCTCCAGAAATTATTCCAGCTAGAGGGAATGATCTTGTGTTGTCTTGTTCTGATAGCTTTCTAATTTGAGGACGAAAATAATAATGGTGGAGACAACCACTGTATTATTATCTAAGATGAAGTCTTTAACATTTTTTAACCTATTGATTGAGGGATCTGGAGATTTCTTTTGATGCCTGCTGGGCATTTGCCCTTTGGTAACTCTTTCTTTATTGGCTTTGTACAACTGTTTGGGTTAACAGCCTGGTTAAGTTTCAAAATTTACCCATGAATGTAAAAAGGTATTTTATATATATATAAATTATATGAATAAAGGTTCTTTAACTCTTTGTAACTAACTTCTATTCTCCTTTCTCCCCCCACCCCCCCGCCAGACTCCATGTATCTCCAGTGCCTAGCACAGGCTCTGGTATATAGTAGGAACTGGATACTTATTTGGTGAATAAATGAATAAATTTCCCAATTCAGCTTGCACATAATAATTAAAAAAATTTGGGATTATGCATCCTAGTTCTGACCCTCATTGCCATTGTATGAAGATTTTCTATTTATTGTCTGGGGAAGAAAAGGTCTGTTAGACTCTCCACCTTGAATGTGGGTTGAATTGCAGTCCAGTGTATGAAGTGCCATCCTATCTTATAAAAGAGAAACATGGTAATTAGTGTACGTCCGCTACCCTTCCCATTGGCTAATCAGAGAGATATGCAAATTAACTGCCAGCCAAGATGGCGGCCGGCAGCCAGGCAGCTTGAAGCTAACATGAGGCTTGCTTGCTTCAGTGATGGAGGAAACCAACCGATCTCTGAGCTTGCAGTTTGAAACATTGTTACAAATATAGAAGCTAAGCAAAACCTCAGAAACCTGCTTTCAGCGAGCCGGGATCTCAGAGCTGGAGTTGATACAGTGTTTCTATCATAGAACCCAAACAAACCAGATACCTGCTTTCAGCAGCAGAGGCCTCAGAGCTGGAGCCAGAGCTAAAGCTGGCCCAGAATAAAAAAAAAGAAAAAAAGGAGCAGTTGGGAGCTTCAGTCACTCACCAGCCTGAAAACAGCCCTCAGCCCCTCACCCAGACTGGCCAGGCACCCCAGTGGGGACCCCCACCCTGAAGGGTGTGTGACCAGCTGCAAACAGCCATCATCCCCTCACCCAGACTGGCCAGGCACCCCAGTGGGGACCCCCACCCTGATCCAGGACACCCTTCAGGGCAAACCAGCCGGCCCCCACCCGTGCACCAGGCCTCTATCCTATATAGTAAAAGGGTAATATGCCTCCCAGCACCGGGATCAGCGGGGCCACGAGGCCTCCCAGCACCGGGATCAGTGTGACAGGAGGCAGCTCCCCAACCCCCTGATTGGCCCTGCTCTGTGCATGACAGGGGGCGGCACCCCAACTCCCCAATCAGCCCTGCTCTGAGCCCGACCAGGGGCTGCACCTAGGGATTGGGCCTGCCCTCTGCCACCCGGGAGCAGGCCTAAGCCAGCAGGTCGTTATCTCCCGAGGGGTCCCAGACTGCGAGAGGGCACAGGCTGGGCTGAGGAACCCCCCCACCCCCCGAGTGCACAAATTTTTGTGCACCGGGCCTCTAGTCTTAAGTATAATGGTTTAAAAGTTCTGTCTCCTAGTCACAGAAAGTAAACATGATCTCAAGTAATAGCCTCCTTATTACCTCAGACTGAAACCTCTTCCTTTATTCACTTCCTAGAGCAATTTTTGTGCTTCAGGATGTTCATGTATTCATTCAAAATAATTTGTTATTATTTGAAACAAATTTTAGAATCTTTATAATATTTGATTCATTTCTCAAAGTAGATTTCTAAAAAATCCTCAGCAAAGGAGAGAGAGAGAGAGAGAGAGAGAGAGAGAGAGAGAGAGAGAGAGAGAGAAACATTGATGTGTGAGAGAAATATTTATCCTTGACTAGGAATCAAACCCACAGCTCAAGTATATGCCCTAACCAGGATTTGAACCAGCAACCTTTCAGTGCATGGGACCATCTGAGCCACCCAGCCAGGCCACTTACCATTCTTATGACTTTAGGAAGTTAGTAAACCTAGCCCCAGTTTCCCTATCTACAAATGGGGGGTGGTGATAAAAATATATCTCATAGGATTGCTGGGAGGATTAAATATTTTAACTTGTCTAATAGCAAATACTTAATGCACATTAACAATTTAATAATAATAATAATAATGTTATAATTGAGATTTTGAGGACAGTGACAATCTCATGTTTCATAACAGCAGTATAACCTTCAATCAATGTTTGTTGCATTGCTTTTATTTTACAGGACAACAAGAGGTTTCAATCTAGTGTACCAAATAACTCTGGGGTTGGCATTTCTCTGCAACATCATCAAAACAAGCTGCCCTCGGTGATAGGAGACCTAAGTCTTTGATTCAAGTGGCTTAACTTTTGAATTCTTTTCTTATAGCCCCCAGTTCAAGTGCTTAGCTTTCCATTCCCATTGTCTCCCAGAGGATGAGTTAGTTTAGGCTTACCGCTGACTCTCGATATTTGGAGAAAGTTTCTTTTTAGATCACTGCACTTACGAACCAACTCCATAGAACCCTCGCTGAGTGGAGGAAGAGTTGTACCAAGAGGAACAAAAAGAAGCAGGTGTTCCTGGGCTTATTGCTAAGCCTCAGAAATGATAAGAAACAAGGAGAATCTAAGGGTGTTTTGTAGGATCATGAAGTTTTTTCCTAAATGGTTTTGAGCATATTTGCACATTTAAAAGCAGCTCACTGCCTTTTAATAAATTGCTTTCTTAAATGTTTTATTAACACAAATACAAATGGCAATTTGGCAAATTGGGCTCAACACTTTCATAATTTAAGTTCGTGAAGAGATTCTCTCATTCTGACATGTAATATATTGTATACTAGAGGCCTGCCTGCCTGGTCACCCCAAACTGTCTCCCTTCCCCCCTGTCAGCCTGATTGCTCCTAACTGCCCCACCTGCTGGCCTGGTTGGCCCTAACTGCCCCCTGCTGCCAGCTTGGTCACCCCCAGCTGCCCCCCCTGACTGGCCTGGTCACCCCTTACTTTCCCCCCTGCCAGCCTGGTCACCCCCAACTGCTCCCCTCTGCTGGTCTGGTTGCCCCTGACTGCTCCGCCCCTGCCAGCTTGGTCGCCCCTCACAGTAGTTTGGTCGTCCCTCAGTAACCCCCCTGCTGGCCTGGTCGTATGCAGCCATCTTGTGAGGGCGTGAGGGTTAATTTGCATATTACCTCTTTATTATATAGGATTGGTTAAAACCATTGTCCTTATTAAGAAAATGTGTGTAAGATACAATCAAGACTGTGACAGACACATTCTCCATGCAGGTGACCATGCCAGTATTTTGGAAGCTCCAGGCAATGAGGCTGGAGATATAGAGGAGGATTTGATGTCTTAAACAGGGATGGAATTTTATCTTTTGGGTAATGTGGAAATACACATTGTTTTAAAACAGAGGTTTAACACAGCTGTATTTGTATTAAGAAAGGCCACTCTCGCCTTACCTGTGAGTGTGTGATGGTAGACAGGTTGAACATTAGTTCAGAGACTAATTCCAGGTGAAAGGTGGTAAGAGGTGAATGAAAGCAGCAGAGGTGGAGATGGAAAGGGGACAGGTTTCAGAGAGGCAGCTCATAGTGACTGGTGTGATAGGTTCCTGGTGGTTGGCTATATATTGTGAACGAAGAGGAGGTTTTGGAAGAGTGGAAGATGCCAGGTTCCTCCCTTTCACAGAGGTAGGAAATTCAGGTGGATGAGGCACTTTTATGACTTCAATGATCATCTGTGAATTGATGAGTGCCATGTCATTCTTCTACTCCAGAACTTTATTTCTGTTTCAGACCTACATACCCTACCCACTCTTTACTGAAGGACTTCATCCAGCCCACAGGCACCTGAAATCTAGCATGCCCCCAAACTGACATGGTTATCTTTGATTTTAAAGCCCTCTCCTCATTCTTAATTCCCTCAGTGTGAGTGACACAAACATCTACCCACTGTTGCCCATGCCTCAAACTTGGGAATCATTCTTTTTTTTTTTTTTTTTTTTTTTTTTTTGTAGGGAGTTTTATGTGCTTCCATACAAATGAGGGTTTTTTTTGTTGTTCTTTTTCTGTGAAATATGTCATCACGGTTTTTTTTTTATTTTTTTTTTATTTTTTTTATTGCTTAAAGTATTACAAAGGGTATTACATATGTATCCATTTTATCCCCCCGCCCTAGACAGTCCCCTAGCCTCCCCTATCACCCAGTGTCTTATGTCCATTGGTTATGCTTATATGCATGCATACAAGTCCTTTAGTTGATCTCTTACCCCCCTACCTCCTGCCCCCCAACCCTCCCCGGCCTTCCCGCTGCAGCTCGACAATCTGTTTGAGGCAGCTCTACCTCTGTATCTATTATTGTTCAAAAGTTTATAATGGTCTCTATTGTCCACGAATGAGTGAGATCATGTGGTATTTTTCCTTTATTGACTGGCTTATTTCACTTAGCATAATGCTCTCCAGATCCATCCATGACATTGCAAATGGTAAGAGTTCCTTCCTTTTTACAGCAGCATAGTATTCCATCGTGTAGATGTACCACAGTTTTCTAATCCATTCATCTACTGATGGGCACTTAGGCTGTTTCCAGATCTTAGCTATGGTGAATTGTGCTGCTATGAACATAGGGGTGCATATATCATTTCTGATTGGTGTTTCTGGTTTCTTGGGATATATTCCTAGAAGTGGGATCACAGGGTCAAATGGGAGTTCCATTTTCAGTTTTTTAAGGAAACTCCATACTGTCTTCCATAGTGGCTGCACCAGTCTGCGGGAATCATTCTTGATCATCTCCCTGTATGACTCACACTCAATTATCCCAAACACTGTCAATTTAAAAATCTTTTCAGTTTTTCCCTCGTTTTCCAGCCCCACTGACAAGAACAGGAAGTGGAAATAAGGTGCTGATGGAGTTGTCAGGGCAGGAAGTGGTATTAGATTTAAAATTTCTGAGATATTTCTATTTCAAACAATTAAAATAACTTTATATGCAATGGCTGGAGATTAGTGGGTGTCTTAGTTTGTTTAGACTTCTATAACAGAAATACCTTAGACTTTATGGTGGCTTAAACAACAAACATTTATTTCCTCCCAGTTGTGGAGGCTGGGATGTTCAAGGTCAAGGTGCTGGCAGAGTTGATGTCTGGCAATGGCCTGCTTTCTGGTGTATAAACAAATGTGTTATCTCTCTGTTCCCACGTGGCAGGAGGGCTGGAAAGCTTACTCATTTGTAAGGTCACTAATCCCAGTCATGAGAGCTTCACCCTCATGACCTAATCACCCCACAAAGGCCCTTGTTTTTTTGTTGTTGTTGTTTTTTTTAAAATGGGAGTTCCAGAAAGTGAGAATTTAATTCAGCTGCAAAGAATCAATTTTGGAAAAGTTTCCAATGAATAATTTTTCAAAATTTAAAAAAATGGAATGAATTTTCCAATTAAATGGCCACAGTAATCATTGAGTAGTAGGAATAAAATGTAAATCCATACTACAGAAGGCCTAATATCTCAATGTGGAGTTAGAATTTCAACATATGCATTTTGGGGGGACATAAAACATTTGGTCCATAATAGTGAGTAAGATATGATCTAGGGAGGTCAGGGCTTGACAAGGTGAGATGCACTTTCCTTTTGGCCCAACATATAAGCCTCTTTCCTACATATGGGTGAATTCCTAGTTTTATAAATCCATAGTGGTTGAAAATGCCAGATATTACCTTTTAAGCTTCCCTTGCAGCTAAAACATGCAGGAGACCCACAAGCTAGCTGTAAACACCGTGTACTTTGAAGCTAGAGTCATAGTAACAAGAAATGGCATGTGGTGATTTAGATAATGTGCCTAATCCAGAAGTGACAGCATGGACACTGATGGGAGTGGCTGCAGTATGATTGCACTTCTAGTGCAGAAAAGGCAGCAAGATAGAGAGCAGCAAGATGGAGACCAAGCAGACTGATGGCCCTAACTAGACCAGTGCTGTGGTCTGGTTTGGGGCTTTGGTGCTGGCTGGTGAGACTTGAACCCTCCCAATGTATCAGTTAGGCGTTCTTTTGATTGCAATTAACAGAAAACACAACTAGCTGTGGCTTAGGCCATCAGGGGAATTTCCCCCATAAAGCAAGAAGTCTAGAGTTAAGTAGCTGCTAACATTTATTCCAGGGGTCCTCAAACTACGGCCCGCGGGCCACATGCAAATACAAATATTGTATTTGTTCCCGTTTTGTTTTTTTACTTCAAAATAAGATATGTGCAGTGTGCATAGGAATTTGTTCATAGTTTTTTTTTAAAACTATAGTCCGGCCCTCCAATGGTCTGAGGGACAGTGAACTGGCCCCCTGTTTGAAAAGTTTGAGGACCCCTGATTTATTCAATAGGTTGATGGTATTAAGGCCCTCTTGGCCTTTTCCTTAGGCTCTAGCCTCTGTTTAAGACAGGAAGAAGGGGAGACTGGTTAGTATTCATTGTATTTTCCACTTTACCAAGGGAACCAAGCTTTCCTCGAAGCTCCAGCAGACTAAGGCTTACACCTTTTTGGCCAGAGCTGTGTGATATGGTCAACCAGCTGCATAGAAATGAAGAAAATGAGTATTTTGTGAGTATTTGGAATGCCCAATCTCTATTACACTCTATTACAGGAGTGGACAATGGAGAAAAAGATTGAGAAAAGCATAGCCAGTCTATACTTCTGCCAGTGAGATACCCAATGTCCTTAAAATAAACCTTTTTAAAAAAATTGTTGGTGGTTCTTCAATCAATCAGAATCAGTCTCTGTTGTTTTCTACCAGAAATCCATCTGAATAAATCAAGTAAGGGGGGAGATAGGAATTAAAGATGATTCTAAAGTTGGTTCACTTAGAGAATGATGCCACCATTGATTGAAATAAAGGAAACACTTACTAAGGAATTAATGGTACATAGTATACTACTTAACTTCATCCTTTCCTTAAAAAGAGGAATGTGTTGACACAGTTGAATCTCTAATTAGTAAAATGTATGGCAAAGATATTTCTGAACTTGGGAACTCACTTTGCCTGTCTTAGTGTCGTCGTGGCCTCTTTCACCTTTTGGTTAGCTTTGCCTAGGACACTTATAGGCCATTTTTAATGTTTAGTATTATCATGGTTGCTTTGAGAATGGGCCTCCAGCTTGTCTGTGCATGGGCCTTGTTCTATGAGTGATAGACTTAGTTACTCATTAAGGCTACAAATGAAATTGATTAAGTAGTGACTTAGTGAATTACAGTATACTAGTAAGATCATAAAAGTACAAGTCTTATTTAATGATTTTTCTTTTATTACTTTGTTTTTGAGGCAAAATTTACTGAAAAACAGCTGTAAGAAAACCTTCTCTTGCCCTAACCGGTTTGGCTCAGTGGGTAGAGCGTCGGCCTGCAGACTGAAGGGTCCCGGTTCGATTCCAGTCAAGGGCATGCACCTTGGTTGCGGGCACATCCCCAGTAGGGGGTATGCAGGAGGCAGCTGATCGATGTTTCCCTCTCATTGATGTTTCTAACTATCCCTTTCTCTTCCTCTCTGTAAAAAATCAATAAAATCTATTTAAAAAAACACACAAAACAAAACCCTTTTCTTGGGGTCATCTAGCAAATGCAAGTGCATTTATATTGCCAGGTACTGTTTTCTACCGTAGTGCCTTTGCACATGCACTTTCTGGGCCTAGCTAACTTCCACTCCTTTAAGACACTGGTTGGTGTCACTTCCTCCAAAAAGACATCCTAAGTTTAGATATCTCTCCTTTTAGAGGAGAGGCCTCTTGTTTTATTTATCTCTTTATTCCATGTATCTATGACAGAGCCAGGCACATTTTAATTTCTCAATGTATACTTGTTGAATTAAAGAATGAATCACATTAGAGAACTTACAGCTGATTGGATATTAGTTTCCATCAACAGGAGGAAGAGAGTGCATGCATACTGCAGAAAGAGAGAAACAGAGAGAGCTGTAAGTCATTCCTAGGGTATGGGAAGACCAAGAATGGAGAGTGAGGAGAGATGGAAGTACAGACAATGACCCCATCCAGCTCATATTGTCTTCGATATGAGTGTTGGGGGCTTTCCCTGGCAGTTGTGGTGGAGTTTTCTCCCCCACTCATGTACAGCTCTAGAGTTTTTCTTGCCTCTTTGTCCCCCCTCCAATTGTTCAAATCCCCAGAGGCCTTACTCCCCCAACATGACAGAGTCTCCCAAAACATGGTTCCAATTTCCCATATCCTAGTGGGGAAGCTCTTACTGTCCCATCTTTCTCTTTCTCTCCAAGTTTAACAGCTCTGGAAAGAAGCTATGTAGATGGTATCTGTCTACGCCCTTTAATCTTCGAGGTTGTCAGGCCAAGGAAGTGGCTGAATCTATTGCATATCCTTCATGTTTATGTCTCTCTTCAGAAGTAAAAAGGCTGTTCAGTAATTTAGAGCCACAGACCTGGTTTATGATTAAGCTGGCCCATTCTGTACACTCACATACTTGGACCTTGGAGGGCAATTGTCATTCACCACTACAAACTCATTGCAAGAAATCTCGTTCTTCCAGGCTCCTGAAAGATTCTGAGCTTCATTGTCTCCTCTGAGATCGTTTCCCTTCCCACCTCTCCACCACCAATCTTATCCATTACCTTTTCATGTTGGCTGGCCTAAGGACTCTGAAGCATTCCACTTTTTTTTTTTTTAAAATACATTTTGTCCTAGCTTGAACCTGCTGCCCTTCTTTGCAGCTCTTTTTGGATGCTTGAGATGACTGTCTACACTGTGATTTATAAATCTGAAAAATTCTCACGGGTTCTTAAGAGTAAAGTGGTATTTGGAAATCTGACAAATAACTAGACTAAAGTTTCCTCTTTTTACCAGGAGAAGAAGGAAATAACATCTTCATTCCAGTGCCCCTGTACTTATTTTGTGCAAAAGGGATGTCAAGTCTATACTTCCTCTGCCTGCTGTCCTCTTCTTTGTTTGCTGAGGGCTGTCGGTTAGTGATTCGTGGCTGAATCTGAACTGCCCCACTGATGAGAAAATTAAGGTCAAACTCAACTTTCTAACTTTAGAATAAAAATCAAGTGGCTTTTAAATTTCAAAAGATATTGTCATTTATTTCCTGGGTGGTGTGTTATTTAGTACTTGTCCTAAACTGGGCCAACCTATTGGAGTCTTTTGTGATAAGCATGCTACCTGGGCACCAGAATTGCTTCCAGATCATGGTAGAATGGCTGTCTGTTTGGGGACAATCTCCTTGGGGATTGTGAACATATAAAAAGAAAATCACTGTAGCTAGAAACATCCTTTTCTGCTACTGCTGTTAGCTTCTGTGGGAGTGTTTCCTAGGGATAGTCTTAATTATTGATGGCTAAATTCTCATTACTTAATGGAAGTTGAACTTTAAGGGAAAACATGAGGGAACTTTCCTTGCTAATTGGTAATATCATTGTTTTTCCCACATCCAGAGAGGAAGATACCAGCTTGGCAGAAAAGAGAGGTCAGAGGTTCCTGAAGGAGGCAGGGAAAGGGGAGACAGGAAAAGAGAATGTAAGTTGACTTCATGTGTGAGATCCTTCCTAGTTTTAGTTAGAACGTAACACTGCTTATCTTTTCCATGTATGAGTAGATAACAGGAAGAAAAAAAATCATTGTGACCAGAACACCACTGCCCTTCTATAAGGATGTTTTGGTTTATCGGAGTCCCCTTTGTTCTGCTGGACTCCTTGGCAGGCTCGAATATGAAAAGGTGGCCTAGTGCTGAGTTTGAGGACAGTGATTCTGTTCTCAGTGGGGGGCTCTCTTCTTCCTTTCTGGTTGCTGGTGGGAGTGGGCTTCTTGCGATGTCTTAAGAAAAAGAATTTTCTGAGACTCTCATGGGCGGATGAGATATTGTAGAAAGCTTTATTTTTGTGGAATTACACCCCTGAGTTTCCAAGGTCCAATTTCCCTTTGACCCTGCATAGAAGTGTAGCTGTGGCTTCAGCAGAGCTAGAATCAGAGCCAGTGTCCAGAGTTTTCACTCCGGGGCCAGGGGGATGGGGGGGGGGGGGCGGGAATGGGCCAGCCCAGCATTGAGCCAGCTTAGTTTGTGTTCCCAGTTGCAGTTCCCAGTCAGTCCATTGTGTGTGGGATCTTCAGGACCACATGGCTATAGAGCAGTGGTTCTCAACCTGTGGGTCGCGACCCCTTTGGGGGTCAAATGACCCTTTCAAAGGGGTCGCCTAAGACCATCGGAAAACACATATATAATTACATATAATCACTATGCTTTAATTATGTTCAATTTGTAACAATGAAATTGGGGGTCACCACAACATGACGAACTGTATTAAAGGGTCGCAGCATTAGGAAGGTTGAGAACCACTGCTATAGAGGGAACATGGGCAGGAGCAGAGCCACAGGAACCAGAGAGCTTAGAGAGAGCGAAGTCCTTTGTTTGGGGAATTATGTATTCCCAAGTTTTCTCAGGCATACTGGCCCCACCCCCTCTGGCCAATGACCTCTGTTTCCAGGTTTGACTGGCAGCAAGCACCTTCCCAATGTCACCCTGACTCATTGCTCATGCACCCATCTTCCCCTTTGTCTAGTCCCTTCCCCCAGTAATCTTCAAGGAATGGAATGGTGGTTCCCTGGGGAGTGTAAAACTGCAGCCTCCTGGTGAAGCTGACCAAATGACCAAGCCTATAATGTCTGGCCTCTATTTTGCTCCTTTTCCTATCCTATATAATAAAAGGGTAATATGCAAATTGACCCCAATGGTGGAACGACCAGTTGCTATGATGTGTACTGACCACCAGGGGGCAGACGCTCAATGCAGGAGCTGCCCCATGGTGGTCAGTGTGCTCCCACAGGGGAAGCTCTGCTCAGCCACAAGCCAGGCTGACACCTGCGAGCACAGCGGCAGTGGCTGGAGCCTCTCTTGCCTCCACAGCAGTGCTAAGGATGTCCGACTGCAGCTAAGGATGTCCATTAATCGGACATCCCCCAAGGGCTCCTGGGCTGCCAGAGGAATATTTAACTGCTAGCTTAGGCCTGATCCCCTGGGGAGTGGGCCTAAGCCATCAGTTGGACATCCCCCGAGGGGTCCTGGACTGCGAGGGTGCAGGCTGGGCTGAGGAATCCCCCTGAGTGCACAAATTTTTGTGCACCAGGTCTCTAGTTATTACTAACTAGCTAATTACAACAGTAGCAATACAACACTGGAAGATCATCAACTGAGATCATTAAGTAGAAGTAGGACCCAAAGCCAGGTGACCACGAATATGGAAATTTCCTTGCACCCACCCTGAAATTTGCAGAAATCTTATACATGTAGGAGTCCACACACAAAGCATTTATACTAATCCTTTTTCATTTTTAAGGGGCAAGAGACTGGCTTTTATCTGTGATACATGTGAGCTATGGGAGTAAAATTGTTCACTCTGACTTTGAGCGCCTCTCACTTTGTAGAACCATTGTTTTGCCCCAATAAAAATTATCTGATTGGGTCTCAGAGAATCACTTCTACTCAAGCCCTTAGATGAGTCAGTTTCCTATCCAGGCTTTATTGTCATCTCTGGCAAAGAGAAGGGAAAGACTTTTTTGCTAAAGGCTGTGAACCCTTGAGTCTGAATGTTGGACTCCCGTTTTTCCCTGCTTCTGCTATAAGCTTCACTAGAGGACTCAAAAACAAACAAAAAAGAAAAACCCAACGTTCATCATATGTCTCAGTTTTTCAACTGCCTTCTAAGCTCAAAGCAGTTCTTACTTAGATTTGATGTTTTGCAAGTTGTCATTTTAAAAAATAAGTGTAGCATCCATGCGTCATTTTTAGGCAACTCAGCCACCTTAATCATTTCCTTTTCCCAAACAGAGGCTCATTTTCAGTTTGATTTTCTTTTCCTTTTCACAGAATTGGTTGCCTAAACTGATGAGGAAGAAAAGAAAGTTCCCATGTTCTTTTGCTTCACAATGAGGCAGAAGTGAAGAAAGGGTTAAGGTGTACTTTTAAAGGAAGGAAAGAGAAGGTTAAGGGAAATAGATCAATCCATTAAGTTATTTAATCACTTCCACCAGAAGCATCTCCCTGCACGTTCCCACATCCTATTCTCACTGCAATTTTCTTACTTTCCCTCCCTCCCTTCCTCTTTTCCTCCCTCCCTCCCTCCCTCCCTCCCTCCCTCCCTCCCTCCCTCCCTCCCTCCCCCCTTCCTTCCTTCCTTCCTTCCTTCCTTCCTTCCTTCCTTCCTTCCTTCCTTCCTTCCTTTTTTAATATATTTTTTATTGATTTCAGAGAGGAAAGGAGAGGGAAAGAGAGGTAAAACCATCAATGATGAGAGAGAATCATTGATTGGCTGTCTCCTGCACACCCCCTACTGGGAATTGAGTCTGTAACGTGGGCATGTGCCCTTGACCAGAATTGAACCCCGGACCCCTCAGTCCGCAGGCTGAGGCTCTAGCCACCGGCTAGGGCTGCAACTTTCTTTATGGAGAGAGGTGTTGGGGAGAGCAATTTCAGTCATTTTTCTTATGATTGTCCCATTTCCCCCTACAGCTGTCTCTTTGGAGGCAGATAGCTCACTCCAAGAGTGGGCTTCTCTCCTCCTTTCTGCTGTTGCTCTTTCAAAGGACAGTCATGTATAGAAATAAATAATGTACCAGGTTCTGATTGGTTAGAGCTAAACTAACTAGTTGAGAAAATTACTACCAGCAACGAGTTAACTTTTAAATCTGAGGGTTTCTTATTCATACGAGCATAGAGGTTTAGAGCTACATATGGAGATCGGCTCTTCCAACCACCTTGTTTTATAGATGGAGTTCCAGAGAGGCTGAAGGCTTTCCCAAGGTCAGACAACCAGTTATTGGTAGTACTGGGACTAGAGCCCAATTGTCTTAATTTTATTTTTTCCATTACATTTGATTTAATTCCGGAATCTAGACTACAATAAAAGGCATAGACTTATTAAAGTTAATCATTAACCTCTAAACTGGCAGATTGAGTTTTAAAAGAGAGAATGCTAACATTCTCAGTAGGGATAATAAGGAGGCAATTGGGAAAGAATAAAACTGTTCAAGAATAAAACAGCTTCCCACCTTCTTGCTTTTTTTGAAAATATATTTAACCAGAAAGTTTATACCATGGTATGCTAATTTAAAGGAAGAAAAGGGATTTGAGGGGAAAGCAGGGAATGATCTTGAAAGCTAACCTGCAGTTCTTCCTGTGCCATTCTGGAGACTCCAGAACAAGAAATGTGAGGCCAATAACAAAGGAAGGAGGGATTAGAAGCAGGTCAGTGTTTTTACACTTAAAACGTATCCTTTTTCCCCCCTGTAGGTTTATAAATGTGATTTTGGCGGTGGACGTTTCTTACAGAACAACACAGGGCTTTTACTTTATTCTTCTAACAATAACGCTGAATTTAAATAACGACCCTTCAAAGAGGCCATGGGACTGTGCAGATATTTTTGAGTTGCTTGATCATTTCCTTTTTTAAAATTTCCTCAACAAAATAAGATGTCCCTCTTCCCCACCCTTTGCCACTGTGCTGCCATTCTCCTTCTTCCTTTTATCTTTAAAATCATTTTTTATTTTCAGTTGCTGTTAACATACATTATTATATTAGTTTCAGGTAGACACCGAGGGATTAGACATTATATGACTGAATAAGTGATCATCCTGGTAAATTTTGCACCCATTTGACACCACACATAGTTATTAGACAACTAGGGACCCGGTGCACGAAATTCGTGCACTGTGTGTGTGTGTGTGTGTGTGGGGGGGGGGGGGGGGGCGGGGGGGAGTGTCCCTCAGCCCAGCCTGCCCCCTCTCACATACTGGGAGACCTCAGATGTTGACCCCCATCACCCTCCAATCTCAGGATCGGCCCCTTGCCCAGGCCTGACGCCTCTGGCCTAGGCATCCTGCCCGGGCAGCAGGGACCTGCAGTGGCAGCGGGGGGGGGGGGGGGGGGGGGGGAGGGGGGGGCGCCGCGATCGCGCAGGCTCCGCCCCTGCCCCTGCAGGAAGCCTCTGGCTGAGGCGTCCGGCACGGTCAGCGGGGACCCGCAGCTGCAGCGGCCCCATGATCATGGGCTTCGCTTTAGGCCCAGGCAAGGGACCCCTAGCTCCTGGGACTGCCATCTTTGACCGTGCCCAGCTCCCATCGCTGGCTCCACCCCTACTTCCTGCTATCACTGGCCAGGGCGGAAAAGGCACCTGATTCTCTGATCATGGTTGGGGGGCAGGGCAAAGGCGGCCCCAGGGCCGCCTTTGCCCTGCCCCCCAGCTCTTAGCTCCCCCCTGGGTTTCCAATCACTGTCAGTGGCAGGGGGCTTCTTCCTGCTTTCCCTTTCGCCTCCCTGCATTGTGCCTACATATGCAAATTAACCGCCATCTTGTTGGCAGTTAACTGCCAATCTTAGTTGGCAGTTAACTGCCAATCTTAGTTGGCAGTTAATTTGCATATAGCCCTGATTAGCCAATGAAAAGGGTAGCTTGTACGCCAATTACCATTTTTCTCTTTTATTAGTGTTGATTATTGACTGCCGGGAGCCGGTCCATGCTTGCTGTTTCAAGGGACCTGGCATATATGGCATACTGTTCTTAATATGTTTGCTCACCTTCTTGGCACTATATGTTTTAACCAAGGTCTCTGAGAAAGGTTGTTTTCCCCAGGTAGGGATTTTCACCTGAAGTTAGGGAGGGAATAAAACCCCTCAACTAAGTGCCAGGCGGGTAATTAATCCCTTTAACTACAAACAATCATGCTTAAACTACATAATCTTTTCTCCCTGGAATGGAGATAAGAAACGCCCTAACCTTTGTAATAGAGATTGATAGGATTGAATCAACTGGTATAAATACAGTTGTAACAAGACAGAAACACTCAGAACTTAGAACAGAATCAAGAAGACAGAACCTACACAGAGCCTAGAGACAGAAGAACTTTGCTGGAGAGACCATGCCGGAGGATCCTGGAGAGGGACTGGCCTCGGAGCCTAGAGACAGAGCCTAGCGGGAGAACATGGCAAGGGATCCTGGACTGAACCTGACTACAGAGATTGGCAGGAGAACCTGACTGGAACCTGGACACTGAACCTGACTGGAGAGCCTGGACAGAACCTGGCTGGAGAACCTAGCGAGGGAACATGGCTACAGAACCTCGCTGGAGATCCGAAGCAGAACCTCTCTGGAGATCCGGGCTAGAGATCCTGGCTAGGTTGCTGATCAACTGAACGCTGTCTCCGTGTTCTTCCTTCTTCGCTGACTCCGTCCACGCCTTTGGGGACCCCTGGACCTGCTGGGGTTGGACCCCGGCAATTGACTATGTTCCCTATGCTGTACTTTACATCCCCATGACTATTCTGTAAAAACCAATTTGTACTTCTTAATCTCTTCACCTTTTTGCCCATCCTCTCAATGCCCCTCCCATCTGGCAACTGTTAAAATGTTCTCTGTATCTATAATTCTTTTTCTGTTATGTTTGTTTATTCATCTTGTTTTTTAGATTCAATGGATAGATATGAATTTATTGCCATGTTATTGTTCATATTTTTGATCTTTTTCTTCTTCTTAAAGAAAACCCTTTAAGATTTCATATAATAACTAGAGGCCCGATGCATGAAATTCCCCCGGCTGCTGGCACTGGCTTTCCTCTGGCACCCGGGACCCAGATTTCCCTTGCAGCCCTGGCTTCTTCCAGAAGGTCATCTGGTCTAATTAGCACATTATGCTTTTATTATTATAGATGGTTTGGTGGTGATGAACTCTTTTAGCTTTTTCTTGCCTGAGACGCTCTTTGTCCTTCAATTCTAAATGATAGCTTTGCTGGGTGGAGTAATCTTGGTTGTAGATCCTTGCTTTTCATCACTTTGAATATTTCTTGCCACTCCCTTCTGGCCTGCAAAGTTTCTTTTTAGAAATCAGCTGTCAGTCTTATGGGAGTTCCCTGGTAGATAACTAACCACTTTTCTCTTGCTGCTTTTAAATTCTCTCTTTGTCTTTAATCTTTTGCATTTTAATTATGATGTGTCTTGGTGTGGGCCCCCATATTCTTCTTCACTGCAAACTTACTTTTATAGTGAGAAAGGCTGGGAAAAGCAATTTTAGTCATTTTGCTTGGAAAGTAGCAGCAGTGGTTGAGAAACAACAGCTGTGGGTCATGGTTGGAGAAGCAGGAGTGGGGTGTTATGGATAAAGGAAATTGAATAGAGACAGAACTCATTAAGTTTAATTTTATTCCAGACTTTAGATGGAATTCCACTTCAAATCCAAGAGGTTAGAAGGCCAGAGCTAGATCCTGTGCTGGCTGATTTTTGTGGAAAAAAAAATTAATTAGAATAGCAATGTGAAAATGACCACTTCGCTATTGCCTGACTTTAGCTAGCATATAATCCTATATAATAAAGAGCTAATATGCTAATTAGACCAAATAGCAGAACAACCATCCTGACAACCTTCCAGATGAAGCTGGGGCTGCAAGGGTCAGCCGAGACTGCGAGGGTCTGCGAGGGCCAAGCCCCTTGCACGAATTTCATGCATCAGGCCTCTAGTTAATGATAATAGACATTATTTTTTGAGTACCTACTCTGTGTGAAGTTTACTAATGTTATGTCTCTGAATCTTCACAACAATTCAATGAGGTAGATAACCTTTTACCAATTTCACATATAAGGAAATCTTGGGGTAGGGAATATTCCTTGTGTTTCCCCTCCCTCCCTCCCTCCCTCCCTCCCTCCCTCCCTCCCTCCCTCCCTCCCTCCCTCCCTTCCTCCTTTTGCTTTTTCTTGATCAATTAGTCTAAATATTTATTAATATTATTGAACTTATAAGAAGAGGCAGCTTTTGGATTCATTGATTTTTCTCTATTTTTTTTTCATTTCATTGGTTTCCTCTCTATTATTTCCTTACTTTGCTTAATTTGGGTTTAATTTGCTCTTCTAGTTTCCTATGATTGAAGCTTAGATCATTGGCTTTAGACCATTTATATTTTCTAATATTAGCATCTCATGCTATGCATTTTCCTCCAAGAACTGTTTTAGCTGCATTCCTGAAATTTTGATACCCTGTGCTTTAATTTTTATTCAGCTTTGCTTTCTAATTTTTCTTTTACTCAGTGCTTATTTAGAAATGTGTTAATTTTCAAATATTTGGGAATTTTCCACGTATTTTTTTGTTATTGAATTATAGTACAGGGCCAAATCACTTACTCTGAATGATTTCAATCCTTCAATTTACTTATGGCACAAAATAGTCTCTCATGATGACTATTCCTTGTGCATTGAGACAAATATATATTTTGCTGTTCTTGGGTTGAATTTTCTGTTCTTGGGTGCACCGGTTAATAATGCAGATTTTTTTTTCAATAGATGGAGTTACACATATGTTGATATATATGCTATTTCATATGTATGCTACTTTGTTGTAATGACAGCAAGCTTTAGAACTTCATATGTCTAATTTTCTGAAGGTATTAATATCATAGATATTTTTACACTAAAAATGTTGAATTTTGTGCCAAAAAATAGCATTTGCGGGAAGTTTTAATTCATAACTTTACTAGTATTTTGAAGAAAAGTGCCGCTGAAAGTTATTGTATACTTCGGGAAGCTTATGGTCAACATGCCCCATCTCAAGGTACTTGTGAACGCTGGTTTAAACGCTTTAGAAGTGATGATTTCGACATGAAAGACAGAGAACGTCCAGGTCAACCGAAAAAGTTTGAAGACCAATAATTACAAGCATTATTGGGTGAAGATGAGTGTCAAACTCAAAACAACTTGCAGAAAGATTAAACAAAAACAAAAACAATTTCCGATCATTTACAAGATTTTAAAGGAAGGAAAATAGGTGCCACATCAACTGAACGAAAGACAAATGGAAAACTGAAAAGTCATCAGTAAAATGTTGCTTCAACAGCACGAAAGAAAGTCTTTTTTGCACCGAATTGTGACTGGTGATGAAAAGTGGATTTATTTTGAGAATCCCAAACGCACAGAATCATGGGTGGATCCAGGTCAACCATCAACATTGACTGCAAGGCCAAATTGCTTCGGAAAGAAGACAATGCTCTGCGTTTGGTGGGATCAGGAAGGTGTGGTGTATTATGAGCTTCTAAAACCAGGTGGAAACCATTAATACTATCACAACTGATAACAAATAATCAGTTTGAACCATGCTTTGATCATGAAATGAGCAGAATGTGCCAGAAGACACAGCAAAGTAATTTTGCTTCATGGTAATGCACCATCACACACTTCAAACCAGTTAAAGACATGTTAAAAGACCTTGCCTGGGAAGTATTAACCCACCCACCGTATTCACCAGGCCTTGCTCCTTCAGATGACCACTTGATCCGATTGATGGCACATGCACTTTCTGAACTGCTCTTCAAAATGTATGAAGAAGTGGAAAATTGGGTCTCTGAATGGTTTGCCTCAAAACAAAAAAAAATCTATTGGGACAGTATCCACAGATTACCTGAAAGATGGGGGAAATGTGTAGCTAGTGATGGACATTACTTTGAATAAAGCACTTTTGATGTTTCTCTTGAAATTATCGTGTTTTGATTACAAAATTCGCATTATTAACCGGTATGCTTGGTAAATGACAATTAGGTTAAATTGTCTCATAATGTTGTTAAAATTACCTATGTTCCTACCTATTTTTTTCTTCTTGTTTTATGAATCATAGAGAGAGGAGTATTGATTCAGTATAATTATTGGTTTATATTTCTTTTCAGGTCCCCAAGTTTTCCCCCCATATATTTTAAATGCTGCTATTTGGTAGATCAAAAATGTGTGGATTTAGAATACTTACGTTTTCTTTAAATCATTATGAAATGTCCCTTTCTGTGTCTTGCTTGTTCTGGAGTCGGCTTTATTTGGTACTAATATAGACAAACCAGCTTCCTTTTATTAGTGCTTGCATGGCACACATTTTTCAACCTTTTACCTTTAAGCTATCTGTACCTTTATATTTAGAGTGGGTATCTTATATACAGCAATATAGGTGGGCCTTGATTTTCTTAGACCACTTATTGGTATAGTTGGGCCTAAATCTAACATCTTGCTATTTGTTTTCATTTGTCCTGCTGTTCATTGTTCCATTTGACCTAGTTTTTCATCTTTGATGAACTAACTGAATATGTTTTGTGCTTTCATTTTCTCTCCACTATTGGCTTATTTTAATTTTTAGTGATTGCTTGAGGGTATACAGTATACATCTTTGACTCATTATGATCTATCTTCAAATAACATTGTCAGTTTATGTACAGAATTTTACCACAGCATATTTCTATTGTTTTCTGCCTGTCCTTTGTGACAATCATGTATTTTATTTCTCTATATGTTAGCCCCACTGTTTATTATCACTATTTTTGCTTTAAACATCCAGTTATCTTGTAAAGAGTTTTCAAATGAGAAAAATGTCTTCTTTATATCTATGAAGATATTTGTTTCTTTGGCATTCTAATTGTATTGTCCATTTGTATTGTTTCTTTTAGCGTTTGTATTTTGTGCATAGATGTTTTTGAGAGATTCAAAAGATTAGCCACACTGTCGTTTTGCCCTCTATCCACAAGTCATTTTTTAACCTATTTCTGTGTGCAGCCTATGAAACTTCTTAGGAGTGATGAATTAGTATGATGCACTGTTGGTGGAAGTAACATTTCCTTTTATTTTCCCTCAAATACTAATGTTTAAAAATGTGTGTGTGTGTGTGTGTGTGTGTGTGTGTGTGTGTGTGTGTGTGTGAGAGAGAGAGAGAGAGAGAGAGGGAGGGAGAGAAGGGAGAGAGAGAGAGATATCTGGGGCAGAAGGACAGTCTTTGTTCACAAAGCATTTAGAGAAACACCACAAACATTATTTAGTATTCAGCCTTTATGGTATAGTCTCATTTGGAAGCATCAGCTAACTGCACAGGCTTTTTTATTTACTACAACACACAAATTTCTCACTTATCCAGAGGCCATTACTCTAGCAACCTCATCTCTTTGGAATGCTAGAGAAAATAATCAAGTAAAACAAATGGCTTCTAAACCGCTGAACTAGATGCGGCAAGGTCATTAAAAATAAATTGTATGTATTTTACTAAAAGGAGAACCCCTGACTCAGAATGTGCTCACTTCCATTAAAAATACAATTTTAACCAGCTTGGCTAATTGGTTTCCTTGCCTTCAGCAGAAGGGAGAGAGGGGGAGTGAGGGGTGGTGAGGAGAGAAATGAGGAAGAGGCACATACATTATGCAGAGTGAGATAGAATAGTCAACATTTGTGTATCCCTCTAGACTGCCATCTCCTTCAGGGCAATTCACGTTGTCCTATTTATCATCATATTCTCTGCATAGTCCCGACACAGGATAATTCAATAAACACTGCCTAAATATATAAACAAACAAACAAACAAACAAACAAACAAACATGTGAGATTAAGAGACTGGAGGGACATAGGAGAATGGCAGGATGTTGAAAGGAGACGTAAAAAGGGTAGAGTTAGAGGCTATGCTGTGCTTAGGCGAAGGGCTCTTTACCACACTATACGGTGCAGAGACTTTCTATTTAGAGAAAATAGCAGCCAGCATGGAGCAATAGCTCATGATGATATCGCTGGCATGTCATTCAGAAAAGGTTACATTTTAGACCCCATGTGGGTATTTATTGCCTTAAAAAAGATTTCCATTAAACTCCCTCCCCACCCCCCAATAATCTCTATTTCTGTCTTTGGCTCTCTACCTAACAGTTTCACCTCTTCACATTTAGAAAATTCATTTATGTAACAAATGGCTCATTACCTGATGATGTTGCTAAAATGATCTGTTTCTGTACACAGAGTAGATGTGTTAAGAGTAATGCTTTGCTCAACAAATTTATGGAGAAAAAAAATGTTCATAATGATATATACATACCCATGCCTTAAATCTGAAAAATGCTATTAACCTTTAGTAAATGTATTCACTCTATATAGATGGACATTTCTGCTCTTTTTATGACAATCTATTTATTCAATTTGCTCTCGCTATGCTGTTCTCATGTAGACTTTTAAGCATAGAAATGCTAATAATGTTAACAATGGCAGCTGCTTGCCTGAGTGATGATGTATATGTGTGCATCCGCAGGACTCAGGAACTCTGCAAAGAGCTTTCTCAAATTAACTTATTATGTAATCTCACCAAACTTTAGGAGGCAGGAACTATTATCTAATCTTACTCATGGGGAACCGAGGCTTGGAGAGGCAGGTTTAGGAAGTTCAAGTTTACAAAGTCAGTAAATGGCAGAGCTGGGATTTGAGTTTTGGTGGTTTGACTCAACATTTATGATACACGCTTCCTCTTTCTCTCATCATCTCTGGGGATAAAGTACTAAACAATAGTTCAATATCTTTTTTTTTGGGTTAATCCTCACCTGAGAATATTTTTTTGATTGCTTTTCAGATAGAGTGGAAGAGTCGGGTGAGAGAGAGAGGGAGGGAGCGGGAGGGAGGGGGAGAGAGAGAGAGAAAGAAATAAACAGAAACAGTGATGTGAGAGAGACACATTGACTGGTTGCCTTCTATAGGAGCCCTGACTGAGGGCAGGGAGGGAACCCGTGACCCCTCAGTGTGTGGGCCAATGCTCTAACCACTGAGTAACACTGGCCAGGGTAGCACAATATCTACTTTTATATATTTTAATAAAATATTGCTTTCATTAAGTCATGACATTGACAGAGATCAATTAAGCTAACCTTTATTTTGAAAAAAGAGCAAGAAAATACATTTTTCTCTAGGCATAATTTAATTTGATAATTGTAGGTAGTCTTACCTCCTCTCCCTTTTTCTCTCTCCCCCTCTTGAATTTGATTGATGTACATAACAAAATCAGAAAATTCATGAAGCATTATCTTCCATCTTGCCACCTCAGTTTGCTGTCTGTTCTAAATCATTTGAATAATTTTATTATTTCCTGATTTTACTATTCTTTTGGAGGGCCTTATTCATAGTTTTTATTTCTTTTTTCTACACCTAGTTGAATTTTGTTCATATCGGAATATATTTCTATTTATCTCAATAACATTCTTGAAACACAATTTTGAAACAATTTTTGTTTAAAGGGCCCAAATAATTCTTTAAAAGCCCTGCTAATTGTCATGGTTCTTATGTAGCAACTGACAGGAAGATGCCCAGTTTCATTATCTTCGTGTCCAGATAGGGAACAAAATATGCCACCAATTTCTTTTGCCAAACAAAGCACATCCCACACTTGCCAGAGGGTTCAGGGACACAGGGATGCTTTGTATATGACTTTAATAAAAAAACATGTTTTTCTTTTAAAATCTTCCATGAGCGAGGTGGGAATCGGGGAGTTGAGGAAGAGCAAGAGATGGCTTCATTGGGGAATAAAGAAAAATAAGAGAGCGAGAGTGAGAGGAGCTGATAAGATAAAAAGCGTTTAGGCTGTCTATCAGATGTCAAAAGCCATGCCCCGCTTTTCTTAAATTGCCTTTTTATGCTGCAGTGCTGGAAGGTGAGCTCAGAGTGCAACCTTTGGTGTTCATTTGGGAAAGAGAAAAACAAGAATCAATGCAATAGTCACAGCATATGCCCACGATTTCTTCCGATGCACAGCATATTGATGTGGACTTTTTAGACAAGAATGAGAACAACTTGATTTTCTGATTATCCTGCTTCTCCCTGTGACTTCCCTCTATTGCTTTTTGCTGGCCTCATCTTCTCTTCTTGAGGCTGTCCATGTGAGTATCATTAAGAATGTTGACGTCTGCTCTCCGATCTCCGCCTTGACCTTAATAGTTATTCCTGAGAAATTATTTCCTTGTCTTCTTTCTTTGGCTGAAGCAATCCCAGTCTTTCTTTGAGCTTATTAATTCCCCCCCTCCCCCATGCTTGATAAGGACATTTTACAGGGCAATCATGGCTTCGAGTGAGGAATGGAATATAAAGTGAGAGCGCCACTTTTGGAGCAGTTAATCAGAGGGTGAGCAATCTGAAGCTGTTCCCTGACTGAAATGTTCACATCTGATTGCTTTGCCTCCTCAGCTCCATTGTCAAATGCCTCTGGCTGCCTCAAATAGCTCGGTAATGGTGGCACCTGGGTTGTGGAAATGGTCGTGGGCCTGTTATGATGGTTTGCGTTATAGTTTTTCCCAGACTCAAATAGCCTGAATACAGGTGCCGTCTGAGGGAGTTGACTGTTCCTGTCATTATATGTAGAAACATTTGAGATCTAAATGCTTGTAAACTCCAGGTCTTAACTCTCTCACCTCCTGATGCCTCCCTTGTGATCTCAACTCTCCCCAAAAGGGCCCTTAACACCTGAGATCTCCTTTGCCCACTGATCTGAAGAGAGGGTGACCTTGATAGAAAAGTACTGGTCTTTTGCTAGCAGCGTAGACACTTAGAAGAAATTGCAGGCTCTCAGCTCTAATCGTATTCTGGGATCAGATTGGCAGGAATAGCTATTCATTTTCTTACCCGTGACTTGACATCAAATCCTCCACCAGAGGGACCTCAACTCCCCGTGGGAAGGTGGAAATAAGTGACGAATGAGCCTTTTGCAAGTTGTAAGAATGTGCCTGACACTGGATTTCTCCTTTATTTTCTAAAGCCCTTTTGCAATTTTCAGTCCATTTCTCTGAGCTAAAGTAGGCAAAGAAAAAGATGATTAAGTCTCAGCAGAGTCATGAAATGGCCGGAAGCTAAGGAAGAAAAAGTTTCGGATGGACATTTTGAAAGATGGAGAGCAAGAGCGATCAGGCAGTGGAAGAGAAGTCCCATCACTGTGGAGCCCAGAAAAGGTTAGATAAGATATTAACATTAATGAGATAGAGCAAAGCCCAGGAGAATAAAGGGGGCTTGACTAAAAGGAGTAGAGCAAATCCTCACAGCCTGCTGACAATTTTCACAGGACAATTTTCAGAGAGACAGTAGGACATCTAGATTGCAATCCTGGGCCCCCTGTTTATATTATAGAGCTGATTCTTTATTTGACAAATGCATTTTTTAGCTCCTACTACATGCCAGGCTCTGAGAATATAACTGTGTAAGGGCAGAAACAATACAATCTTGTAGAGAAGAGAGACAAAGCAATCAGAGTTGTGGGCTGGCGGCCTGCTGTGGGAGAGAGATGAGGGAGATTGCCTGACAGACGATCCCAGAAGCTCACAGTGTTCAGAAAAAGGCACTGCACCCAAACACAATTTCTTTTTTTTTTCTATTAAAATATTTCCCCTTCCCATTCTTTTTTAAAAAATATATTTTTATTGATTTCGAAGAGGAAGGAGAGGGAGAGAGAGGTAGAAACATAAATGATGAGAGAGGATAATTGATCGGCTGCCTCCTGCATGCCCGCCTCCGGGGATCAAACCGTGACCTCCTGGTTCATAGGTTGACACTCAACCACTGAGCCACACCAGCCAGGCCAAACACAGCTTCTTATGGGACTGGGGTCCCTGTCCCTCCAGCAGCCTGCACGTACCTCCTCCCAAGGTGCTGGCAGGTGGTGTTCTCAACAGTTGTTTTCAGAGCTGGTCCTCCTCTTCCTCCCCACTGCCTGGGGCCTCCCTCCTACCTGTGTGCTCTCCCACTGATAAAGCTGCTCTCCTGTTTGCACTGTGAGAAGGTAGAAAGAATAGCAGGAGGGCAGCATCCTTCCTAGAACAGAAACCACGGAGTCCATAAGCTTGCCCCTTGTTCTGTTTTGCATGCCCTCAGAGAGATGAAGACAGAATGTGGGACAACAGACTTTATTGGGAAACACAAGTAAAAAAAACCCAAACTCTCCCCCCAGCAGACCTTCAAGAGGGTCACATTGCTTGTCCTTTCCTGAGCCATACATTGGTCTTTGAGGAGAACCTAGGACTATGAGAAATGGAAACTGCCCCCCTTTCGTTCTCCGTCGCTGGGCTCGATGAGCTCTATTTGGCAGATGGAGTGCCAGCCCTTTCATATTTTCCCAGGTGGACCAAGCAACTGTTTGCTTCCAGAAGTTCTCAGCGAGGCTTTCATTTTAAATTCATAAAAATTATCAGCCAACTTCCAACAATTGTTTAATAAAAAAGCAATTAGCCAGCCAAAAATATAATGGCTTGTATGTCAAAATATGCCGGAGACAGCTGCTAAGCGGGCCACTGGCAGCTCCTGGGCCATATGCCGCGAGTCCCAGGCATATGCACAGCCAGGCACAACAGCACAGAGCATATTGGGAGTAATAAGCCCAGCACCCCATCTTGCTCCCTCCCCCAACCACCCAATCTCCTCACTCCAGAGAAACCGACAGCAGGAAATCTCTGGAGTAAGTTGCCGCAGTCAAGATTCACGAAACTCATTTATTAGGCAGGGACCTAATCTGGTAATAGATACAGAAAGCCCTAGTTCCCTAGCCTGGTTTGGATAAAATCCATGCAAACTTTATTGCATTGCAGAAAGACGATTAAGGGAGAAAAAAACCAAACTCCTTCACAAAACAACTAACTCAGCAGCACTCATCAAGAAAATTGAACTCAGATTATAGACTTTTCTTTTATCTATCTGTTTGCTTCTTCCAATCTAATATTTGCATGGGAAGAGTTTCCAGTTTCCTCTCCCTCACAGAGATAGTTTTATTCTCCCTGGTGTGTTGCTTGATGCAGTCATTTTTTTTTTTTTGCCCTGCCTGATTCCCCAGGAGACCTGCCAATGATTGAGATATTGGTGATGGCCCCGTATGACTTTTGTTGTGATCAGAAATACAAACCCAGATATATGCTTATTTAATCATAGGGGCTGGAGAAAAAAGAAACTCCCCTGAATTTTTTTTTTCCAGCAAGAAGGCCATATTTTCATCAAAAGCTTGTTTATTTTGAGAACAAAGCACAGGCAAGTCACCTTTTGTTTATAGAGAGCTTCTTATCCCAAAGGAGGCCCCGGTTTGTCAACACGCGGAAGGTGTTTTTAGAGCATTCACATCGCCTATCTCCTTAAGGACTCATCTTGGAAGCTGCTCTATGCCCAGGCTTTCTGGCCATTTCGGAGTGCCAGCAAAACCTTATTCTATTGCTAAGAAAATGTGTCATGTTTTTGAAGATGATAGAATTGCTTTTCCCTAAAACACATTAAGCCTCATAATGTGGGCAATAGAGTTCCAGAATAACCTTTTGGAAAGGGGGCAGCACATACCTAGGAATCTCTGAGAGTCTCCAAGCTGCAAATCATTCTTCAGGTCTCTCTTCCCACAAGAAAATTTTTAAGGACGTCTAGTGAATAGTGTACTGGGGGGAGGGGTCTGCGAAGGGCACTCCAGTTTTGATAATTTGCTGGGAGGATTCACAATACTGAACACCAATGACTAAGATTTCTCACAGTGAAAGGATACAAAGCAAAATGAGCAAAGGGAAAAGATACAGGGGATGAAGTCTGGATGGAACCAGACTCAGGCCTCTCCCAGTGGAGCAACAGAGGATTCTCAATTCCTCCAGCAGTGAGTTGTGACAACATGTGAAATATTGTCAGTGGGGGAGGCTTATTCAAGGCAGTGTCTGAGGTCCAGTCATGTAGGCATCCCCTGTCTGACATGTTATCATTCTAAACTCACAAAATAAAAGCATGTGTTTCAAATAAGCTATATTGTTTTTGCAAATAGTTGAGGCACAGAGAGCCATCCTGATCAGTTCTGCAAATAGTGGGGACCCGCCCAAATCCAAGTTCCCAGATGTCAGCCAAAGGCCAACTTTGCAGCAGGCCTGTCCAAGGATACCAGTCTCAGATACACACAGTTGGCTGTGTTAACTGTTCTCTGCACAACTAGGGTTATAGACTGATTGATCATTCCACCTGTCCACATGGCTACCCCACCTCCCTCGAGATGGGTACGAGGCACTTGGTTGGCACTCCAGGGATAAACAGGCTAGTTAGAAGTAAAAAGCATGGCTTGGACTCTCAATGTAGGTTCAACATAGTGATGCTTCTAAGAGAGGCAGCATGGTGAAGCTTAAAAAAATAGGAATTTTAGAATCTGGCAGATCTAGTTCCAAATCCTGCTTGATAGGTCTGTAACTTTTAAAGTATCAAACCTTCCTTGTATCTTCTTATGGATAATTCACCAGATATTTGATGATTATGGATAACCAAGAGTTGAATGAATTTGGTAGGAAGTAGGACAACTTGTAATTCAGGGGAAATATCATATAGTAGACCTATAGGCCAGCAAATTAGTTGGTAAATAAGAAATGGAATTAATATTTCTGAATATAAATCAATGCTCTAACTTTGAGTTGGGTTTCTCATTCTATCTTTTTCTCATTAGTATGTCTGAGCACTTAATGTATATGTACCTGATCATGCTAAGGGGAAGACAAAGATGTTAGAGATGTGGGCTATGCTCTTAAATGCTTGTAGTCTGGTGTGGGACCTAATGGGGCATGGGGGAGATTCTAAACAAGGCAGCAAATGGATTCATGAAATTACAGGCATGTTGACTCTAGCAAATTCAAGATAGAGCAAAGTGAGATATAGAGAGAGTGTTTGTCAGGCACCCCAGCTTCTTCTAGTACCCCACCATTATGAATTTAACTCCTCCTGTTAGACTTTTTTTTTTTTTTAATCTTCTGGTTTCAGATTACATCATTTTTCCTAGTCTTGGGGAAGAAGAATCTTGACTTACTTGTATGATGTGTTCATCCAAATAGCACTGATTTCCCCCCTCTATTTTTCTAGTCTGAGAGATTCTCATCTTTCTTGCTCATCTATAAATATAAGTTTACCAATCCCCTTAATCCTTTCTAGGATTTATTAAAGTCCATTATTTTTCATGAAGCATGAAAACCAGAACAGCAGACACATTCTCCATCCAGCTTGTCTGTGGCTTTGCATAATGCTTTGTCAGTTTCAAATGGCATCTCACACTTCATTTTTAGGACTGCTAGACTTATCTCTCACACACCTGTCCAGTTGTCCTGTTTCAGGTCTCTGCCTCAATCCATGGCCTGACATTCACATATATGGACCTATACATCTCGAGTTTTGTGTACTCATTGTAAAAGGATTTTGATTGATCTGCTCGGAGTTTTGCAATCATCTCAGAATAGAGGTCAGATCATACAGCAATGGAGAGTATGGATTGTTTTTTTTTTTTATTTAAATTTTTTTTTTTTTTTTTTTTTTTTTTTTTTTTTTTTTTTTTAGCTTCAGTGCCTGGTTCTAACTAATCCCAGTCTAGGGATTAGAATTTAGCAGCTGTGAGACATTGGAAAACTACACTCTTTTTCTCAATCTCCTCACCTGTAAGGTGAGGAATAAAATATTAGTACCAATTTTAGGATTAAATAAGAATATATTGACTTGCTCTAAGCAGTATCTGATACTATATTATTTTTGATAGATACAGAAATTAGAAAAGTCTTACTCCATATTGCAATGCCTCTTAGATTCCTTCTATGGATTATAAATCATCATTGTGTTTTCCTTGATAAACCTCACACTAGTTAAAAGAGACTACTATAGAGATTCACATTTTTTAGTCTACACCCTACTTTTCTATGTCAGAAACCTGATTTGTACTAAATTAGAACCAGAAATGAGAACTTCTGCTGTAAGAAGCCTGTATTATCTTATGATTAGCATGAGAGAGAATATTATCAGTTCCTTTTTTCTTAAGATGTGGTTACAAATCTCTGATCCTGACAAATTCTACAACGTCTCTTTCTCATTTCTAGTCACACTAACATTTTGAACTCATTCTTCCCACCAAATAAGGCAATTGAGGCAGAAACATTAGTTTGAGTGGATGTACAGAGCAATGTTGCTCTAAGGGGGGAAAAAGTGCTGATGTGTGATCAGGTGCAGACCATAATATCCAAAAAAACAAAAGGAGAAATTCTTTTGAAAGGTAAAAACAAAACCAAAGTGCCCAGCACCCACAGTAGGAACTAAACAAATGCTAACTTCTTTCTCTCAGTTTGCCTGGCTGCCAGAAGCAATTTCTTCCCTCTCAATATTTATATTGACCCTGCTTTCCCTTCGGCTAGGAAAACACAAGGATTTTTTTTAAAGGCTCTGTACCATAAACTGTGTGATGTTTAGCTGCTGCAGAGGTGTGAAGACTCCTGCTGTTAAAAGTAGAGTAAGATTTTTTTTTCTTGGGTGGGAGCCCAGAAAATGTTAGACAAACCAAGGTGAAGACTTTTCCTGACTAATAATAGTGTGGATGCATGCGGGTGTGTTTATAGGTGTGAATGTGTGTGTCCTGGTTCTGAAACCATTTTGGCAAGGAGAAGTAAGGACTAACAGGAAGGAATTAATTCGAAGTATTAGATGGCAGACTGGTTCGACCCACCCCACAGGAACACTGTGATATTCCTGCTTTGCATTCTCTGGATGCTGGCATTAGCTGTCTTTAAATTTCCCATCTTGGAAATACACAATCCAGTTAAAATAACCTTTTGTGAGTTGAGCTGACAGATCACGACCACTTCTCTGGCCAAACCAGAGACTAAGCCTTAATTACTTGAGCCTTGCAGAATTTTAGAAACTTAAGAATAGCAGCTCCTGTCCGCTGGTTTAGTGTGGTTGGGAGTGTCCATTAGGGAAAAGGTTTGTGCTTGGATAGGCTTCCCATTTCAAAATGCCCCGTCTGTTTTATCATATTCCTTTAAATAAGCTTCCACAGCAAATATTCAAACTATAAATCCCGTTTTCATAATAGATTGTTAAAGTTTGTGAGAGTGTAAAGGTAGCGGCCTGAAGATGACTACATACAGCGGTCCCCCTTATCCTTATTGAACCCTGTATATACTATGCTTTCCTTATATACGTACCTATAATACCATTTAATTTATGTTATACACAGTAAGAGATTAACAACACTAGTAATAATAGAACAAATGTAACAATATACTGTAATAAAAGTTATGTGATCTCTTTCCTCCCTAAAAATTTCTTATTGTACTGTATTCACCCTCTTGTGATGATGTTAGGTGATATGATGCCTATGTGATGAGGAAGTGAGGTAGTCAGAATGGTGCACAATTTAAAACTTATGAATTATTTACTTCTAGAATACTGCATTGAATATTTTCAGGCTGCAGTTGACCTCGGGTAACTGAAACTTCGGAAAGCGAAACTGTGGATAAGGGTGGACTGTTCTACAGACAAAAAGGGAGACATTTTGCTTCCTCTTCAACCCTTCTAGAAAATGCTTATTTCCAACAGAAGAGCTGCAAACTGGACTCTCCTGGTGGGGGCACAATGAATGGGCATCCGCTTCCTAATGTGGAAAGTGGGGGCTTTCAGAGTCAATGTCAGCCTTCCTGGAAGCCTGCAGCTTCACAGGGAAGATGGTGGGTAGAGAGGGTGGCCATGGCGGCAGCCCTGGCCTCCAGTTGGCTTGTTATATGATCCTCACCAGCTTCCCTGGGAAGAGGGAAAACAACTTTTTTTCTCTAATGGCTCAGATTGTCTTCGATACTTACCAGCAGGAGTTTCTGACAACTTTGTTCTCTCAGGTTTTAGAAATTTAAAGAGAAACAAAATATCACACACACTTTTAAATGGCACAGGAAAAAGCCAAGGTCTACCTCATTAGTGACTGGAAAACAGTGGCCCCTTTGGGCCAGATCAGGAGGTCGATGTGTATGTTACTGAAAGGCCCTATTTATTAACCAAATACCCATTACATGGGTCAAGTCCAAGGCCAGCCTGATGAGTAGGCAACTCCTCATATGGTTTCAGTTCAGGGACTAAAATACCACTCTCTTGATCCTCCACGTGGGAAATATGGCTCCTATGTGCCCACTGATGCCTAAAATGTCTTTTATAGGAAAAATGCCTTTCATTTAGAAGTCAGCAATAAGGTTCATAATGAAAGTACCTTAGGTGTGACTTTAGAACACACTGAGGTGTGAGTGACTGGAGTCTGGACTCTCTCAAGAGTCTGTTTCATGGTTGAGGGAAGAAAGAGCCTCTGGCTCAGGTGGGGAGAAAGGGACATAAACAGAGAGAAGGGAGCAGAAAGGGAGGACCAGAGAGCAGCCAGCCAGCTTGGTTCATTTGTTGTTGTTCACTTTCAGAGTGAGAAGGAAGCACGTAGAGTGTCTGGCACATAGCAAGCTCACAATGTTAATTATTCTCATTTACAGTTATGGCAGGTTCAGGACTGGTCATGCCATTTTTAGAGATAAACCTACAGACTTCTTGCTGAGAAGTTATAGTGCCTTGTGCATAAAATCAAGGCCCTTGAAAATTATTCTTGTTTCATTTTTTCTATCCTTTCCCGATCCTAACATTGTTCCTTTTGCATTCCTTCTTGGTTCTTTTCTTTTTTTAAAAAAATATATTTTATTGTTTTTTTTTTACAGAGAGCAATGGAGAGGGATAGAGAGTTAAAAACATTGATGAGAGAGAAACATCGATCAGCTGCCTCCTGCACACTCCCTACTGGGGATGTGCCCGCAACCAAGGTACATGCCCTTGATCGGAATCGAACCTGGTACCCTTGAGTCCACAGGCCAATGCTCTATCCACTGAGCCAAACCAGTTAGGGCAGTTCTTTTCTTAAATGAAGAATCTTAAGAAGTCTTAACAGGCTTTATACCAAGAAGAGGGGGGGGGGTTGCAATTGGAAGCACATCTAAACTAACTTTTGGCATTCAAATGTACACCACATGTCTGTGTCAATCATAGTTATACAACTCATCTTTCCTAATGTCATGAAAGGATTCTTGATTAATATGCTTCTAGTTATGGGACCCAGGACTGTAATCATCCATTCAAAGGGCTCACTTCTGGGCACCTCACCTGCATGCAGCCTTCCCTGGTTATGCCAGCTCATAGCCAGTTCTTTATCTGAACTACTTGAGTGAAACCTATTGCTATTACCTCTCTCTAGGGACTCATGTATATTTCATAAATAAAAATTGCTGTTGTTTCATCCATTTTTATTATTAACATATCCATGGCTATTCAGAATTTAATGTGTATGCCTGTTTCTATCTCTCCGACTAGACTGTAAGCTTCTTGTTAAGGTCCAGGTGGTGGGTAGCCTCTGAGATAACCCCCAATGATCCCTATGTTCTGGTATTCATGTTCTTGTGTAATCCCTTGTCCTTAATTTGGTGATGGACCCGGTCATCTATTTTAATGAACAGAGTAAGGTAAAAGAATTAGAATGTCACCTTTAAGGTTAGGCTACAAATTCATTCTATTCTGCTAGCACTCTCTGGTCACTTTCACTTGCTCCATGTCCAAGACTCTCGTTGCCATTATTGTGATACGGCCTATGGCAAGGAGCTGGGGAAGGCCTCTGACCAACAGCCAGAAGAAATCAAGGCTGTTAGCCTGGCAGCTTGTGAGCAACTGAATCTTGACAACAGTCACCTGACTGAGTTTATAAGTAGCTTCTCCATCAGTGGAGCTTTCACAGGAGGATGCAGCTCTGGTTGACATACTGATTGGAACCCGGAGAGAGACCTAGAGACATGATTCCTGATTGACAGAAACTGGGAGGTGACAAATGCCTGCTCTTTTGTGCTGCTGGCCTTTGGAGTAATTTGTTATGTAGCAATAGGTAATTAATACAGTTCATGCCTTGTAGTCTACTTATGCACTAATCCTGAAAGTCTGGAACAAATATCTGGAATATTGGAGAAATCTTCAGTTAGTTACCTGGAGAACATTTATTTTCTTCTCCTTTCAGGTGGGAGAGGGTGAGAGTTGGAACCTATAATTTGGCTCCCAAAGCTTGGACCCATTAATTTTGGTCTTGGTGTATGAAGCCAGAGGGCCAATGAACAGAAGAAGCGGTTTAGGGGTAGCAAAATCAAATAAAGTTGACCATTCAAGGGCTAAGTGACAGTGAAAGTTAAAGTTTAAAGCTTAGGTCAAAGTGGAAACTTAAGGATGAGAACTAGTGAGGCAGGCAAGCGGGAGATGGTTTGAAGACATTCTACTTCCAAAGATGGAGTGAGTGGAGTTCATGGAAATATGTGTAGAGAATGAGAAACAGAGGTGGATCCAATCTAGAGATGAAGTTACAAACACCAATGTCTATGATCACAGAAAATGATGTAAGTAAGAGGCGTGAGGCTTGGTTTAATGGAGAGGATTAGCCTACTTTCAGGGGAAGGTCCTCTATATTGCAGTGCTCTACCTAAATCCTCATCCTCAGGGACAGTGTACCCCACCTCCTGAAAATATTGGCTGTTAATGATTCACAACGCTTTCCTCACTGAGCATTGCCCTCAGCCACAGAGAAATACTTCACCCAAGGTTATGGCTCTTCCCTGGTGGATGAGGAGTTACAAAGAGTTGGCCCCAATGTGGGACAATCCTGGAGACTATTTCCACTCCAGAGCTTCCCGCAGATTGCCTGGGACCTCAAAGGCAAACACATTTCAGGCCAGCTTTGCCCTCTGCCCAATTCTACCTTCTTCACTGTTGCATAGTGTATCTCCCAAGAGTACCTCCCATAAACCCTTTGCACAAAACTCCTCATCTCAACATAAGACAATCTAAGACAAGGGGGTAACAACTATTTAGCTCTACCAGCCATTGCTATGCATGGGAATGTAGACCCATTGCCAGATCTTGCTGTTCAAGAGAAGCCAGAACTGCAAATGTGGAACTGAATACTCCACTCTTTCATTCTATACAGACAAGTAATTCAAATTTCAGTAAAAACCACCTCTGAAGTGAAACCAAACACATCTGTGGGCCATATTCAGCTAATGGGCCATGCCTTTGAATTGTGTAATCCCTGCATCTGAAGTTGTTTAGTGTGTGTGTGTGTGTGTGTGTGTGTGTGTGTGTGTGTGTGTGTGTGTGTGAATATTGGACCACCATTTGTTAAGAAAAAACTGGAGCCCTGACCGGTTTGGCTCAGTGGATAGAGCATCGGCCTGGGGACTCAGGGTCACAGGTTCAATTCCGGTCGGGGGCGTGTGCCTTGGTTGCGGGCACATCCCCGGTGGGGGATGTGCGGGGGGCAGCTGGTCGATGTTTCTCTCTCATCGATGTTTCTAACTCTCTATCCCTCTCCCTTCTTCTCTGTAAAAAAAATCAATAAAATATATTTTTTTAAAAAGAAAAGAACTGGATATTTTGTGCATGGGCGGGAGAGGTAAAAGTGGAGGAAGCTTAGTTTTCCTGGACCTCAGTACTATGTAACGAAATACTTAAGCAATACGCTCCTTTCCTTCCTTCCAAAATGTGCTGAATAAGTGGATTTCTAGTATTTCATGAGTGTTAGGAGTAGAGATTCCCTTCCGTATCATGTGTTTGGCACCCTTCCTAAAGGCCTAAGAGTGACCACACACCCTGTTTTACACCTGCTATTTCGATGTAATTATTAATATTCCCCACTTCTCTTCCCAAAATGCCCCCGTGTGGATAATAACTTTTGTTTCTTTGCTAGGGGAACCGTGTGCCTCTCTGGGTATCTTTTTTCTTCCATGAATAAAATCTTTGGACACCCAGGATAGTGTAGATATATCACCTTCTAAAGGATGAAATTCATTAAAAGTAACATTTTTCTCTTGCAAGTTGAAATCCTCACGGGTGTCCCAGTGCTGCTATTTGACTCAATCCCACTTTTCAGGGGAATCGTTTTTACACGCACTGCACAGTTTAAACCAATTTGATTTCACTAGTAATTTGCCTTATTTCAACTTGGCTGTGCTGAAGTAGTTCAGGCTGCTTCCAAACACTTACTGCCTCATTAGCTGATAGCTGTAGTCTAATGACTTTCCGAACAAATGAAAGCTTCTGGTGTGGTGGACACCAGTGGAAACAGCTCTTTGCAGACTAAAGGAGAGGAAGTCAGAATTGGATTTAATTCCACCCTTTGTTAGCGTTGGGAAAGTTAACATTTATTTAAATGAAATCGTAATTATTTTCAGGGGTGCTGATGGATGGGAATTTGCTGGGCAAATTGATGGAAGCCATCACACTTTTCCTTGCATAGTTAAGTAAGTACATAACAAGGGAAACCTTTTTTTTTGTTTTTGGAGAGTTCAGTATAATTTTCCAAGGTTAGCCATAAAGGTAGATATTGATATAAACCTTTATGTGTGTGTGTGTGTGTGTGTAGATACATATATACACCTCCCATGTGTGTGTACACACACACACACACACACACACATGCATAGACATTAAAAATACATATGCATTTAGAAATATGACTCCTTTGCCTTTTCCAAGTGTATAGATTAGGCTCTTTGGTTACAATGACAGCCTGAGGCCCACTCAGCCTATCTAAGGAATAAATGTAAGAAGAAGACAGATGGGAATCTGTCAGGAAGAATAGGAACCAGGGTGTATATTCAGGTCATACAAGTCTCTAAGAGGTAAATCAGGGTCCAGACGGTCACTTTTAGCTGCCTGTCCAATTTTGATCCCCAAGTTACCCTATTTTACTTTTAAAACTTTACTCCCCCAGGATAGGTGGGCTACTTCCCAACCTCAGAAGTTGAATCATGTTTTGTCTAAGGCAGGCAGCATAATCCAATCCCCTTGGCTAGTGTTTGCTTTAGGGGGGAGCATGAGAACAGATTCTAGGCATTGATGCATAGAAGGAAGTCTGTGTGGTAATTTGGGAAAGATTTTGCTTCCTGGTAAAACAAGAGACGGTGATGAGGCTGGTTCTGTTTTTCTGCCATGAAGTGATGTGCAAGAGCTTTAAGATTCGAGCTTGAGAGCGTGAGGCTAGAAGCCTAGAGATGAAGAACAAATAGGCTGAGGATAGTCTTTTAGAAGAGTAGAAAAAAATAGGTGCTTGATAATGTTCCTAACAGTTCCCCTAAACCTGGACCACTTATCTCCAGACTTCTTGTCATGTGAGAGAGTGAAATAATTTTTTTTTTAATTTTAGAGAGAGAGAAAAATGGGAGAAGAGAGAGAGAGAAACATCAGTGTGAGAGAGAAACATGGATTGGTTGGATCCTGTACATACCCCAGGGATGAAACCCACAACTTGGGTATGTGCCCTGACCAGGAATCAAACTGGCGATCTTTCAGTACAAGGGATGACACTCAAGCAACTGAGCCAAACCAGCCAGGGCGAAAGTGAAATGTTTTGATTTTTTAAGCCACTGTTGTTTTGGTAGTCTACTATTTGCAGTCCAACCATCTCTGACAATGCCTAGGGACAAGTTTACAGTAGTCTCACTTTATCCATGGTATCACTGTTCCTGGTTTCAGTTACCTGCAGTTGCCTACATTCCAAAAATATTAAATAGAAAATTTCAGAAATAAACAATTCATGTATTTGCAATTGCACACCATTCTGGGTAGTGCCATCCTGCTCCATCATCCCAGGACGTGAATCATCTCTTTGTCCAGTGTAGCCATGCTGCACACACTTTCCCCCCCATTAGTCACTTAGTAGGCATCTTGGATATCAGATCAGTTATTAGAGAAAGAGAGACCACATTCACATCACTTTTATGATAGTATATTGTTATAATTGTTCTATTTTATTATTAGTTATTATTTTGAATCTCTTGCAGTACCTAATTTATAAATTAAATTTTATCATAGCTATGTATGTATAGGAAAAACGTATATATAGAGTTTGGTGCTATCCACAGTTCAGGTATCCATGGAGGGTATTGGAATGTATCCCCTGCAGATAAGGTGGACAACTGTATCTTGTTGCCTGTCCAATATCAGGATTTTGTGGATATTTATTTCCATATATTCAGACAGATTTCAATCAGAATCAAGCGAGCTTTCTGAACTCCAGTGGTTCAGCGTCCTAACTACCCAGATCAGATTTCTTCTCTATTTTGTTTCATGATTGAGCAAAATTACAGCTCTCCCTTTGACATATTGCAAGTTTGTGAATTAAATAGAGGTCCAAGCGATACCATGAAAACTTTTAGCTTTGGCACATTTGGCCTTTACACTTCCCTTAGTTGATAATTCATGAAATTAACAAGTGTTTATTGGCCACCTGATATGTGTCAGGTGTGGACATTTAGTAAGAAAATACAGAAGTGCTTCTTCCTGCCTTCTTGGAATTTACTTTCTAGTAAAATTATGCAGTTTCTGTATTCGCCTGGCCTTTTATTGCCAAATGCCAGGGATCCCCAAGATGTTGAGCTGTAAGAATAGGATATGGAAACCATCCAGAATGAGTGTGTGTCTTTTTTGAAGATGATGAGCATGGTAGCAGGTAACTCTTCTCGAATTATTTAAATTATTTTCACAATGAAATATTGCATTGAGATTTTCTCTTTCTTACCAAAACCATATTCAGAATGTCTAGTCTGGAACCAGGATATTGTACCCTCTGTAGATTACTAATCTGGAGTTTCAGGGCCTATGTATATATATATATATTTTTTCACACTCCCATTTTAACATACTCAAATAATCCAGGTCATGCATACCAAAGTGGATGGCAATAAATTTTAACAAGGGCCACCCAGCTTTTATGTTGGCATTGAATCACCTGCAAATCTAGGATTCCATTTGGGATGAAAAAGGGAAGTAGCTGTGCCTCAAGTAGCTTCTTCATGTTCACACGCAGGTGAAAACATTAAATTTGAGAGTTCTTGCTATAGAACAAATCGAGTCCAATAGACACATTAAGTTCGTCTGGATTTTCCCTGTGGTTTTACTGAATGGGGCCATCATTACTTCCTGCTCCAGAGCAGCTCCTCTTCTTCACGAAGTGACTGCATTTACTGAGTGAGTGTTTTTTTTGTTGTTTTTTTTTTTGCTTATTGATCTTCCTTCATAATTTGCCTCCCACCCTCCTATGGGATTATTCAACTACTCAGGATTCATATTTGCAGGGAGTCTTGGGTCAGACAAGAATGGATCTCTATTTGCTCTCTGTCTGTGGTGGTTTTGGTATTCTATGGACCAAAAAATAAAATCCCTTACAGGTGTATTTATGGAAAGTGAGTTGATGGTGTTTCCTTTGCTTTCCCACATGATGTCTTTTTATTCTCCATTGGCGGAATTCTAATGAAGATTATCTTCCAAAGCCCCTTCAGCAAAAATTTCTTATTAAATAAAGCTTTATTTTCTAGGCCAATTCTCTGTATGTCTAATGCCAACCCAGAATAGCAATTGGCCTTACCCGTTCCCCACACCCTTTAAATGTCTAAATTAAGCCTCTCAGACACAGTTACCTTCTCCAATTACTGCCAGATTTTCTAATTGTGTTTCAGAAGTGGTTTCTGGAGTTGGCGACCATGACCTTGACCCAGAACTTATTTTAAGCATCAATTTATATTCTGGATCTTGGCTTAGCACAGTGGCTATAATTGTTTTCAATTTTCCCAGGGAAATATTTTTATTTATTCATAGTCCTAAGTTTCAAAGGTATTTGCTTCATTAAAAACTTTATTTCATCATTTAGAGGTAGTGGGACAAAAAATAGATCAGTCCTATGATGAACTGTTTGCTATACATATAGTTATAGAAATCTTTAAGGTAAATTTGAAACAGGAAGCCAAGTGACAACCTGTGCCGGGAGCCGGTCCATCCTTGCTGTTTCAAGGGACCTGGCATATATGGCATACGGTTCTTAATATGTTTGCTCACCTTCTTGGCGCTGTGTTTTAACCAAGGTCACCTCTCCGAGAAAGGTTGAATCCCCAGGTAGGGATTTTCCCCTGAAGTTAGGGAGGGAATAAAACCCCTCAACTAAGTGCCAGGCGGGTAATTAATCCCTTTAACTACGAACAATCATGCTTAAACTACATAATCTTTTCTCCCTGGAATGGAGATAAGAAACGCCCTAACCTTTGTAATAGAGATTGATAGGATTGAATCAACTGGTATAAATACAGTTGTAACAAGACAGAAACACTCAGAGCTTAGAAGAGAATTCAGAAGACAGAACCTACACGGAGCCTGGAGACAGAAGAACTTCGCTGGAGAGAGCATGCCGGAGGATCCTGGAGAGGGACTGGCCTCGGAGCCTAGAGACAGAGCCTAGCGGGAGAACATGGCAAGGGATCCTGGACTGAACCTGACTACAGAGATTGGCAGGAGAACCTGACTGGAACCTGGACACTGAACCTGACTGGAGAGCCTGGACAGAACCTGGCTGGAGAACCTAGCGAGGGAACATGGCTACAGAACCTCGCTGGAGATCCGAAGCAGAACCTCTCTGGAGACCCGGGCTAGAGATCCTGGCTAGGCTGCTGATCAACTGAACGCTGTCTCCATGTCATTCCTTCTTCGCCGACTCCGTCCACACCTTTGGGGGCCCCTCGACCCGCTGGGGCTGGACCCCGGCAAACCTGTATTGCTTTCAACTACGTCTAAGAATTAGGTCCACAGGTGGTGTATGGTGAAAAATATTTTTCATCATTAGGGTCTACCTTCATATTTCTAAAATATATATCCTTAGTACAAAATAAGATTGTATGTAAACATGAAGGGTGAATATTTTGCTGGACCTTTTGTAAATTTGGTCAACCAGATATGTACATTTTATTCTATATTAATTATATTAATCAAGTAATTATTCAGCTTTTGGCTTTGGCATTACACTTACACTTAAAATAACAAGGACTGGTGGCCTACTCATGGCTTGAAGGAGTGGAAGCCAATTGGAACAAAAATACAGACTTCCTGACTTTAAAATATGCATATCTCTAATGTGGAAATTTATAATCCTTCAAGCAAAATTAGGACTTGACTTTGAGATGATCTGATTACAAGGCTATTAGGCTTCTTCTCTATTCCCTGAAGCCTCTCCCCCTTCTCAATTATTCCCTGCTGCTAATGAGATGCGAGGGCTGAATAGCATAGTCCCTTAGGCAGACCTGAGCCCTCAGTCTAAGTACAGCTCTCCCCCTCCTTCCCGCTCGCTCCTGTCCTTTATATTTATTTCATAGAACTTTAAGCTTCTGCAGGCAAGAGAGTTAGATTAAACAGAAATAATAATGTCCAAAACAAACGTCTATAAGTAGAATGCATGGACAAGAAGCTGAAAGAAAGACTTGAGTATCACAAGATCAGGACGGCAAGGAAAATTTTTATTTCTTTATTCCTCTATAATATGACAAGATATAAAGCACAGGCCTTGGGGTGAACAGGCCTGCAGTAAATCCTGACTCTGGCCTTCACAGGCTGCCCCATGCCCTCCTCTGTCAAGTGGCAGAAACACTGGAGCCTGTACACGAGGCTGCTTTGAGACTTGGTATATTACCAGTTTGGGGCTGTTATAAAAAGTTGCTGTGGACATTCTCGTCCAAGTCTTTTTGTAGACATATATTTTCGTGTTTTCTTGGGTGAATACCCAAGAGTGAAAATGCAGCTTCATTGGGTAGGTGTATGTTTAACTTTATGGGAAACTTCTAGGATGATTTCCAAAGTGGTTATACCATTTTTTTATTTTTATTTTTTTTTACTTTGCCCCAGTGGATGATAGTTTGGTTGTTCCATGTCTTCACTAACATTTGAATTTTGTCAGTCTTTTTTTTTATTTTAGCCATCCTAGGAGGTGTGTGGTGGTATTGCCTTGTGGATTAAATTTAGGTTTCTCTCATGACTAATCATGACGAGTTCTTTTTTATATACTTATTGCTAATTTGTGTACTTTATTTTGCAGAGTGCCTAGTTTTTTGCCCATTATTAAAACTGTACTTTTATCATTGAGTGGTAGAATGTGTTATATATTGTGGATATTAGTCCTTTTTCAGATACATTTATTGCAGATATCTTCTCCTAGTTTGTAGCTCACCCATTAATTTCTCAGTGATGTCTTTTGATGAACAAATGTTTTTAACTTGGGAAGAGTTCATTTTTATCAATTCTTCTTTTTTGGTCAGTGCTATGTCTTTATTTTAAAAATTTCTTTTTTGCTTCATGTATTTTCTTTTTATGAAATACTTAGCATATTTTTGTTTGGTGTTCTTTTTCTAAAAATATTTTTATTGATTTCAGAGAGAAAGGGAGAGGGAGAGAGAGATGAAACATCAGTGATGAGAGAGAATAATTGATTGGCTGCCTCTTGCATGCCCCACCCTGAGGATCTAGCTGCAACTTGGTCGTGTGCCCAACCTGGGAATTGAACAGTGACTTTCTGGTTCATACATCCAGCCATGCCAGCTGAGCCATTTGCTGTTCTTTACCTAATCTCACAGTCCCTTTTAATTAAAAAAATTTATGTGGTTTACATTTAAGAACTGAACACCTTAGTTTTATTTCCTCCATCTTACTTTGTTTTCTTTTATCTCTTCTTTATTTTTGTGTGTTTGATCAAGTTACTAAACACTTCCTTTTTTACTCACGTTATTTTAGAAATTTCTTGATGCTTTTACCTTCTACAATTTGCAATATTGTTATTCCTAACTAGAGGCCTGGTGCACAAAATTTATGCACTCAGGGGCAGGGGGGGGGGGCACGTGGGTCCCTCAGCCCAGCCTGCATCCTCTCGAAGTCTGGGAGCCCTCAGGGGATGTCTGACTGCCTAAGCTGTCAGTCGGACATCCTTAGCGCTGCCGCAGAGGTGGGAGAGGCTCCCGCCACCTCCTCTGCCTCGCCAGCTGAGAGCCTGGCTTCTGGCTGAGCAGTGCTCCCCCTGTGGGCAGCTCCTGAATTGAGTGTCTGCCCCCTGGTGGTCAGTGTGCATCAAAGCAACTGGTCATTCCTCAGTTGGGCCAAAACCGGCTCTCTGACATCCCCCCAGTGATCCCGGATTGCGAGAGGGCACAGGCCAGGCTGAGGGACCCCACCTATTGGTCAGAGCATCTGTCCCCTGATGGTCAGTGCATGTCATAGTGAGTGGCTGAGAGGCCTTAGCATATCATTAGCATATTACTCTTTGATTGGTTGAGCGGCCGACTGGCCAACCAGACACTTAGCATATTAGGCTTTTATTATATAGGATATGCATTACTGAATATATATTTCTCTACTATTATAGAAAACAAAGATATTAACCATATCCCTCAACCTAGGTTGCTCCTAAACATTAAGACCTAAAGATACAGGATGTGTACCTGTACTGATTTGCTTATGCAAGTCCTGGTTTATTTCTATTTTCCTGAAATAATTAGTAATTGTGTTCCTTTAATCTTAGACTATTCCACCTTATACAGTAAATTACAGTCAGCTGTGTGCAATAAATCAAACATTTTAGATCTCTTGACCATTCCTCTTCCCTCCTACTTATACATCCACTAGAATGCCTTTAAATCTCTCCTTTTTACAGCCTAGTGCAGTGGTTAAATCAAACTCTGGAGTGATTCACTAGCTGTCTAATCTTGGGCAAGCTGCTCTCTTTGTTTCAGTTTCCTCATCTGTATAAAGGAGATAATACAATTTTCTTCATGTGTTGTTGGGACAGTTTATTAAATAAAGTGCCTAGAGCAGTGCCTCTGCCATGCATATTAATAGGCCATCGAAATGTGGGTCATGATTTCCTACTCTCTCCCAAGTCATAGGTCTTGCTGAGATAGTTTATTAATTTTAGTTCCACACTGCTGTTAGTTCCAGCTTTGCTATGTGATTCCTCTAGTTCAAGAATTCTTAATATTACAAATTCCTAATGACTCTCATTATCCATTCAAAGTTTATTGCCTACCACTGTTTTCTCTCCTTGTCATTGTCCTTAACTTGCCATCTGTTCTCTTGACTTTCCTAAGGATTTTCCTCAGTTGGGTTCTGTGAGTGATATGCTTTCAGAATCCCATATATATCTATAAATATACATCTTTCTTCTGTCTGAGTATAAGATTATTTTGTTATACTCCTTTTTCCTCATTAACCAGGATATAGTATTCTTCTGTTTTCTAGCATCTAAAATTATAGATGAAAAATTTAATGTTTTTTTTTGGTATTAATTAGCTAGGGCTGTTATAATAAACTGCTGCAGACTAGATGGCTTACATTATAGAAATTTATTTTCTCATAGTCCTGAGGCTAGAAGTCCAATGTCAAGAGGTCAACAAAGTTGATTTCTTCTGAGGGCTCTCTCTTTGGCTTGTAGATGGCTGTCTTCTCCCTATGTTTTCACATGCTTTTCTCTGTAAGTGTTCTAATCTCCTCTTCTTATAAGGACACCAGTTATATTAGTAGGGCCACCCTAATGATGCCATTTCACTTAATTACTCTCTTTAAAGGATCTATCTCCAAATATCACATTCTGGGTACGGGGGAATTAGGATTTCGACATATAAACTTTGGGGTAACAAAATTCAGCCCAAGGACAGGTAGACTTGGAGGCTTTTATACCATTTGGACAATAATAATAAGAAATTTAAAGAACCCTGGCCAGTTTGGCTCAGTGGAGAGAGTGTCAGTCTGCAAATTGAAGGGTCCCCGGTTTGATTCTGGTCAAGGGCACATGCCAGGTTGTGGGCTTGATCCCTTGTAGGGGGCGTGCAGGAGGCAGCCGATCAATGATTCTCTCTCATCATTGATGTTTCTCTCTCTCTTCCTCCCTCTCTCTTCCTCTCTGAAATCAATAAAAATATATTTAAAAAATGAAAGAATATGTTTAAAGAGAAGTGGCAAGACAAAGGAAAGGGACCTGAAGCTCCCAGGGGCAGCAAACTATAGGAAGGGGAAACCAATGATAGTTAAGGACAAAAGAGTAAGGTTTGTGCAGGCTCCTTTCTCAGTGCCATCTCATCTCCAGTGATAAGGCTATTCTCCCTTCCTGGTATGGGAAGTGGGGGAAGAGTGGGAAACCTTTGTAAGGAGTATTTATGGTCTATTTTTCAGGCAGACAGGGAGATGGCAGAGAGTTCATCCTGTGTCTGCATTTTCTCTGTTACCTTCGGCTGAAAATAATCCTTATGCCAGAGTGGTATATTTGGAGTGGTGTATACTGCAAACTCATTAGTCAACAGAGCCAAATATCAATAGTACTTCTTCAAAATAGACTCTCCCAGGCCAAAAACCGACTTCTGCACATGGGCCACAAAGTTTCAATCACACTGTACGTGCGCCCACATGTGGTATTTTGTGGAAGAGCCACACTCAAGGGGCCAAAGAGCCTCATGTGGCTCTCGAGGCGCAGTTTGCCAACCACGGTCCTACACCATATGCAGGTGGCGTATCCTGATTTCTCTTGCTACCATGTGGAGCTTGATAATAGATGAAATCTCAAGAAAAAAGAAGGGGAAAACAAATCCTTGTCACATTGCATAAATCCTGACTCAGCTAATCCTGAAGTCTGATCTATTCCTAAACTTTTTCAGTTATATATCTAATAAATTTCCCCCCATTTTTGTCTAGCAAGGTGAATTTTCTTTGTTTGCAAACAAGAATTCTATTCTAATAATAATTTCTTAATAGTGAAAATAGCAATAAAATAGAACTAAAAATAACTGCTGCTACTGTTGAGTATCCTTCATGTGCCTAACACCAGGTCTCCTTAATTACTTCAGTGTTTCCATTACGTATTTATTATTCCAATTATACCAGCACAAAATTTGAGATTAGGGAGTTTGGGTAATTTTCCCCAAGGGTAATAGAGATGAAATTGGTGAAAGGTCCAGAGTGGGCCAGGGTTGCGCACCTATGACATGAGGCCATAATGTATCAAAAAAGATTTTTTCTGATCACCTGGGTGCAGGTGGGCTGAGACTGAGAAAGGCATCAGCAAAGAGAGCAGGAATAGAGAAATTTTTATTCTTTTTTGCTGGCTGCAAGCTGCTCTGCTGACGTAAGGGTCTGGTCTGTCCTTGGTTCCTCCCATGCCAGGTATCTTCTGGTTATCTGAGCTATGCAGTCCTCAAGGCTGAAGCTTTCTGCAAGATATCTGCTAAGCACAATAAGTCTTTCCCTGCCCTGTTTTATTCTCTTTAACCCTTTCAATTAGAACCCAAGATTTTCTTTGGAAGCCCATGTCCAAATGGTATAAAACCCTCAAGCCTACCTATTCTTGGGGATTTTCTCTTCTTTCTAGATGGCCTCTTGTGCCACGTAATCCTTTTAACATCAGATAAGTTTGATGTTAATTTGTCTGCTGTCATTGTATTTCACAGACCCAGCCAGAGAACCTAAGAGGGTAGAGGAGAACTTTTTGCTCCTGCAATCATTTAACCAGGTCCAATGGTCAGATCATGAAAGAGATTGAGTGTTGTCCCAGCAGGCCTGGGATGTGTTGTGATTCTGATCGGCCAGCTGGGGTCACTTGCCCAGCCCTGAACCAAACAACACGCTCATCCCTGGGTTAGGCCTGGGGATGGAGTCCCATCTTGACCTTGTTGGCTGAGAGTGGGGCATTGCTGAGGGAAGGGGGGATGGATGCTGGGGAGGCAAGCAACGGATGTCCAGTCAGTTAAGAAATAGGAGAAATAAGGAGCCCTGGACAGTGTTGCTAAGTTGATAAGAACGTCAGCCCATGCATTGAAGGGTTCAATCCCAGGCCCAGGTCAGGAGCAACCAGTTGATCTCTCTCTCTCTCTCTCTCTCTCTCTCTCTCTCCCTCCCTCCCTCCCTCCCTCCCCTCTCTCTAAAAAATAAATCAGTGGAAAAATTATCCTTGAGTGGAAATGAATAACAATAACAAAGAGAAATAGGAGAAATAAGGAGAATTCTTCCCCAATTGAACCTGCTAAACCATCTTTTACTATGGGTTTGCAAATAGAGGCTGGCAGAGTGACTTAGTAATGATCTTTATATATCAGCAATATCAAAAATTAAGGATGAGGGCCTGTCATTTTCCATCTCCATTTAGGACAGCACTGACCAATGTGGTGACAGGAGAGCACTGTGTAGTAATGAAGATCTTGGGAAGCAGGTAGGAGACTTTCACTTAACTGGACCTTTCTCGGAAATGAACGGAGCCATGCAGCCACCTCCCCGCCCCCCCCCCCCCCCCACCCGGAACACAGGCTGACAGGGTTAGATGAATTTTCACCAGATTTAACTGTGACCAGATTGTGGGAGTAAAAGTTTCAGTTTGAGTCAAGTTAGCTGTTTCATTTCATGTCCCATTTTTAATGCTTCCTTCTAGCCCTCTCGCTTTTTCTAAATTACATGCCTCATTGTATTTGAGTTCCTCCTGTGTTTGACAGTTCCATGGCTTCCAATTTTGCTTCTGCTGCTTTGATTATTATTCCTGATTTGGTTGTTGATGAGACATGTGGTTTTCTTCAATTAGCTCTGTCACTCTTACAAATGTGTGTGTCTCGCAAGTGTCCTAACCTAATTAAAGCCAGGAGGAGGAGGGGGAAATTACAGGCAATTACAACAGAGCCATCCTTCTCTCTCAGAGCTCTCTCCTCTCCATCGGGGCCCGTTCTTCTGGATCTCCATTTTGCAAGCACATGGAGCAGCCTGGCTCTTTAAAATTCCATTAATTTCTTCAGAACATGGTATGCAGCTGTGTCTGTGTGTCATACATTAGCTCTCAGGAAACCTCATAGCTTTCATTCAGTTTTATTAAGTATAGTCTTCTCTCCGCCAGTTTCCATCACGCTTTGAATTTGTCCCGAGGCAGAGAGTTACAGTCACCACCATGTGGGGTCCTGTAAGTCTCCCCAGGCCTGTGGCCCTGGGAGTTCTGTCTCCTCTTGTGTGGGCTTGCATTCCATTCACTCCAGTTCAACGCCATGCACATTTATGGAGCATCTGAGCCTCCTTGCTGTGCCAGGCAACGCGCGAGGTGCTGGGGCTCCACACGTGAATAAGCGCCGTGGGGTTAAGAATCTGGATAAGACGTAGATTCAAACGCCTGCTCGCCCCATGCTACCTCTTAGGCCTTGGGTAAATCACTTGGCTGGTTTTTTTCATCTGTTAAAATCCTGTTAATAATACTTACCTAGCAGGATGTTGTGAAGATTGGAGATAATGTATGCAAAGTAGCTAGCTTAGTGCCTGGTATACCTCAATAAATGGGAGCTATAATTATTATCATGAATAAGATGTGGTATACTTAAGGAACTCACTATCTCCTCAAAGAGAGAGAGAGAAGAGTAAGTTAACTTTTGTAATATATCGTTAGATGCATAATCATGGGAGGATGTAGGTGGTGATGGAGGAGACTCCAAGGCTCTACATGCTCTTTCTGCCAACTTCTCTGTCTAACACTGTTTCCTCCAACTCCCGCCCACCACACCCCCAAGAGCTTCAGCCGCCAACCTTCTCTGCATCTAATCATCTTTGCATTTGTTACTTGTTTTCCCTGCCTGCAAAGTTCCTTGTCCATGTCCTTATGTGGTTGGCTCTTTCTGATCATTCAGGTTTCAGCTTAAATGTCACCCACTAGAAAGACTTTCTATCACCATCCCCTCCAAAGTAGCTCATATCCTCATTTCCATTCTTTTTCCTTTTTCTTTTTGCCCAGCTTTATTAACTTCAAAAAAATTACCTTCAATTACCTAATTTGTTGGTTTAGATGTGAATTTCTGGTACTCCCCAGAAGTATGTACATGTCAGGAGGGCAGGGATCATATCTGTTTCTGTTCACAGCTATATCCACACATGACCAGAATAGTAGTTGCAACATATGGCATGTTCAATAAATATTTGGGGAAAGGAATAGTGTTGGGGAGATAAAAGGTGGAGGTTTCAGGAAAGAGGATTTCTGGAGTGGTGGGTCTGTATTTTGCTGCTGCTTGGTTATTTATTTATTTTTAAAAATTTGTTGCCATAAACTTCTAAAGCTTTTTTAAAAAACTATATATTTTTATTGATTTTAGAGAGGAAGAGAAAGAGAGAGAGAGAGAGAGAGAGAGAGAGACAGAGAGAGAGAAACATCAGTGATGAGAGAGAATCATTGATTAACTGCCTCCTGCACACCCCACCCTGGGGATCGAGCCTGCAATGAAGGATGACCTCCTAGTTCATAGATTGACGCTCAACCACTGAGCCATGCCATCTGGGCTGCTGCTTGGTTATTGGCAACTGCCAACTACTCTATTCGTCTGCCATTTGGGCTCCCGAGTCTAAGACAAGAGCCTGATAATGGGAGGTTCGCAAGGTGGTATCTGACCTTGTACCTCTCAACTTGGCTTCAGGAAACTGCATTTAAATCTTCTCCCTAGATCATCTGCTACGTGGGTTTTACATGTCTGAGCCTTTGTTCCTGGACTCTAAGAAAATCTTGGCAGGGGTCTGGTCTAAGCACCAAATGGTGGCTCTCAATAAGTCTTCATGGGAACCCATCTTTTGCTGTTCCCTTCCCTATGGCTGCCCAGTGAGAGGATGAGGATGCTGGTGGGAAGAAGGTAAGTAGGTAGTAGGTATTTGCATCTTTGTGAGGCTGAGTACTGAGCTTTAGACGTGGCCCTCTAGAAGCAAGTGCTAACTTTTATAACTAATGTTCCCCTTCCCTACCCCTCGCATGTGAGTTGGGCTTAGAATGACAAGGATCAGGGAGTCCTCACCAGTGTGTTTTAAAAATCTGTGACCTTGATCAAAGGCAGAGATTGGAAAAATATAGAAGGCTCCGTGGGAATCTATTCCTCCTGTTGTAAAAACAATCCAGAGGGCAAGAAACACATATCAAAGCTCCCAGTTTACTGAGGGGGACCAGTCACAACATTTTCCTATGAAAAAGAGTTTTTGTTTTAGCATCACTGAGTCTTACGCTATCTTATATAAAAATATCTGCAGGGCATGTACTTAGCTTCCAATCAAGTGGTTAACTACGACTTCACAGTTGCTTCACTGGTGCTTCTGGGGCTGCTCAGCGCTCACACAGAATTTTAATTTGCATCCAGATATATCTCCATTTTCTCTTAATTGTCTCTCTGTCTCAATCCAAAAAGGAGCCTGATGACTTAAGTGCAATTTAAACTTTATCTTTATATGATTACATTTAAGTGTAATTTCAGGTGATTATTGTGACACGGGAGAAATAAATATGACTAAGGGACTTAATCTAATTCATGGCGATTCATCTTTAGGCCTTGGCAGTGTCAGAAGCTCAAAAAAATTTGTTTTAACCTCTTAGTCTTTTAGACACTTGTGAGCGAGTCTACCTTGGCTACACAAATTCCAGCTCATAAATAGAAATTTGTTTATACACACAGGAAAAAGCATTTTAGGTGAGCCACATAAGTATATTTCAAAGGTATATTGTTTTGTTTATTATAATAAATTCAAATAGATATCATAGTATCTATTAGCTTTCCATCAGAATATCCTTATGGAGACTGTGGTGCTGAACATTTAAATGATTGGGCCTTACCTTCCATTGGCAGATGCTATCAGTGTTGGGATCTTTAACAGTGTCATCTTACTGTCTGGCTTTGGCACAGCCTCTACTGGAAAGAAATTGGATTGTTTGAAATAATCTCTCAGATCATGACCATTTCCCCAGTGGCCATACCTGAGCCTCTACTGTTTCTTTTGGAAACAGAGCTCAATCATTAGATGATAGGCATCAATCTATGAGCTAAAGTGAGCCAATAATAACCCTCCACCTTCTCTAGCAGTAGGCTGGATATGATCATTGTCTGGCTGATAACAGCCCTTCTGTGGGATCTTTCAAATCAAGTTGGAAGAGAAAAACATTCTTTGCCTTTGAGTCAGGCAACTGTTATAATGTGAGCCCATTGACCCAAGCAGCCGAATTTGGCATGATGTGGAGAAAATCTCTTTACATGAAGAGAAAATAAAGCCAGTATTCAGAGAGAAATAGAGATAAGAGATCCAGCAGCACTTGGGTGCCCGGTATGGCCATTCCAGCCTCACCCTTGCCTGTGCAGGACACGTGAGCAAACAGTTTTTGCTTGTTGGTTTTGTTTGAGTAGGGACTTCTGACAAGCAATCAAGGAGTCCTTCACTAACATAAACCCCAGTTCACACCAAAGTGACAGTAGGGACAAAATTGTTGTATGCTTCCCATGAGGTCTATATGGTGGGAAAATAGTAAAGCTTTGATTAGGAAAGAGCTTTCTCAAGAAAAGGACAAGAGAAACTAGGGACCACTTGCTCAGATACATGGGCTAACTACGATTCCTACTAGTCACACTGAGAAGAGATCTGAGCATTTATAAAACTCACAGTATTAGGACTATTGTATAATTGTCTGTGAAAAGATTCTTAATATTCATATATAGAAAAGCCTTTTTATTACCTTTGATGTTTTCTTAGTGTCTAAATTATTGATATTATGAATTTATGAAATAACGATTTTTTAAACAGTCCTATATAATAAAAGCCTATATGCTAAGTGTCTGGTCGTCCGGTCGACTGTTCATCCAATCAAAGTGTAATATGCTGATGATATGCTAAGACTGCTCAACGGCTCACTATGACGTGTACTGACCACTAGGGGGCAGATAGTCGACCAGTCGACCAGTCGCTATGATGTGCACTGACCACCAGTGGGCAGACACTCTGACCAGTAGGTTAGCTTGCTGCTGGGGTCCGGCTGATTGGGACTGAGTGAGATGGGCTGGACATGCCCTGGAGCCCTCCCACGGTGCCTCTCCAGCTGGCCAACCTCCTACGTCCCTCCCTGGCCCCAATCAAATTTGTGCACCAGGCCTCTAGTAAATAATAAGCATCATTGTAAATATTCATATACTACTAGATCATAATAAATAAAAACTTACAGATTTAACAAAATAAATTTCCCCAAATACTTAGACATTGACTGCACACTTAATCTTGTCTTATGAAGCTCTCCTGATGATATAATTAAAAGCACAAATCTTCAGAAGTTTTCAAAAATGCTTAAATATGCTATGATGCAGAAAATCAAAATATCTCAATGACTAACAAATTTTTAAATTTACAATAAAATTTTTACCATAATGTAAGCAGCATGAATTGATGTGGTTTTTCATGTTTCCATTCTCATTCTCATGCTTATTCTTAGTCCTATTCCTAATTTCATTTCCATTTTTATTCCAATTTTTTTAAAAGAAATTTTTATTCTTACCCTTACTTGGATTCCTTCCCAGGTTTACCTTTCCAGGCTTACCGTAACTGTGCTACATACTCTATTTTCATTCTATGCTTGTAATAATCTTATTAGACTCAGTTGAAAAACAATACCTTCCTAGACTAGCCAAGATGGTAGGTCTGGACTGCTAACCATTTGGTTGCACAGACCACAATTATGTCTGAGTATTGGGAAAAGGTGAAGCTGCTGCTTTTGAATCAGAGACAGTGCTGGAAAATATATTTCTTGCTTAAAATTATGAGTTCATATTGATTTTTCTAATTAATCAGTTTATATGTCTGTCCTCTCCTTTTAGTATGGTTTTCATTTTTTTGTTCAGACTTTCTATCATATTGAAAATTTATTCTTAGTTTAATGTGCAGTAAAATATACCCAGTTCTTGTTCTTATGATTAATAAATCTGTTAGGGACAAAAGTAGAATATTGGGGACTAGCTATAGTTATAAGAAATATTAATCATGTTCTGTTAAGTGTGATTGCCTTGTTCTAATTAAAGAAAGGGTATTCTAACCTGGCTGGGAGTTGTATGCCCCCACAACCTGGGAGTCAAACTTGGACCTGGGAGTCAACCTTGGTATGTGGTGCATTCTCATTCAAGAACTACCTAATATCATGGAAAGATGAACAGCCTTGTCCAAACTATGGAGTCCTGCCCCAGCCCACTTTCTCATGCCTGTAATTCCTCCTTCCCTATCTAATTTTTTCCTACCCAATATAAGCATCTGGCTTGTGGGGGGTTGCAGAGAAGACTTTTGTGGATGACCTGCTGCTCTTCCATATTGCCAGCAGTATTGGAATAAATAGTTATATATGATTCAACCCTGTCTCTGTTTAATTGGCTCAAGTAGTGACAGGCAGACTGAACCCATTGGTTGTCCAGTTTCAAATCCAGTCATTCTCCACAATCTTCTGCCATCTTCATAAAGTCCCCAGTTATATTGAAACTAGAGGCCCAGTGCACGAAAATTTGTGCACTTGAGGGGGGGGGTGGTGGCAGGGGAGGCCCCTCAGTCCGGCCTGTGCCCTCTCGCAATCCAGAGGATGTCCACCTGCTGGCTTAGGGTTGCTCCTCAGAGGATTGGGCCTAAGCTGGCAGTCAGACATCCTCTGGCAGCCCAGGAGCCCTCGGGTGATGTCTGACTAACTGCCCAAACTATGAAGTCCCGCCCCAGCTCGCATTGCCTACTCCCTGTGGGGAGCAGGCCTAAGCCGTTAGTAAGACATCCTTAGCACTGCTGCGGAGGCGGGAGAGACTCCTGCCACCGCTGCTGTGCTGACCAGCCATGAGCCAGATTTTGGCTGAGTGGCACTCCCTCTGTGGAAGCACACTGACCACCAGGGGACAGCTCCTGCGCTGAGCGTCTGCCCTCTGGTGGTCAGTATGTGTCATAGCGACCGGTTGTTCCGCCAACAGGGTCAATTGGCATATTACCCTTTTATTATATAGGATAGAGGGATTATCTCACCTACCTTGTTTGGACTTTCCTCACTTCCCTAAAGAAGCCTGATTCAGGCAGTTTCCCTGACCTGTCTCCATGAGACTTCTTTCTGTCCAAGTGTGTGGCCATTGTTCTTGCTCTTGGAGCTCCAGTGACTTTCTGTAGACAGTCACATTCAAACAGGCTGATTTTTTGCCTCTGGGTCTGAAATAAAGCCATGGCCTCATTTCCTGGGTGTAGCTCAATCAGCATCCCTTGTTTTCCTAAGACCTTTGGAATACCTTTGCAGTAAAGTGACATGCAAAAAAAAAAAAAAAAAAGCAATTAGCTATTTACTAGTTTTTATTGTTCTATGGAACATCTAGCTAGAATCTTTTGTGAAGGGGACCAAAGAAGAGTAAGAGCATTTGTTTCTTCTAAAGTCTGTGAGGAGAAATTCATACCCCTTTGGGAGTCACAGGAGAGTCTGAAACTCCCCAGAAAAATGTTCTATGAGCCAGGCCATGTGTATAATTGTGGTAACCAGTTGCGGGAACAACTTCTTACTTCAACAGACCCAGTTTCCTGTCTCAAGAGTTTCAAAATGCCACATCCCCTCCAGTTCTGACAATCAGTCCACAGCTTGCCCTAAATATTTTCATTTTATGTCTGGAAGTTAATGGGAGCATGGTTTGTTACATGCAGAACACATTCGGACTAATAAAAAATGAATAAGACCACCTGGTGGGCTTTCTCTTTAATCTAGACCTTGAGCTCATTTCTGCCCCATTTATTCAAGGTTGGGGCTGAATTCCACTTGCCAAGTATAACAAGTGCAATCGTTTCTGTTTAATTTTTTTTGAGCCTGCACATTTTTTTTTTATTTCAGTCCAGATGAATTCAAATTTAAGCAAAACCTGACTGTGAAATTTTAAGAAAGCCTAAATTCATTCAGCTCTGCCAGTAGGTGGCAGACGTGCAGCGTGAAAAACATTAAGGCAATAAATGGAGTAAGCTGATGATGAATATGATGAAGATGAAGGAGGAGGAGGAGGAGAAGGAGGAGGAGGAGGAGGAGGAAGAGGAGGAGGAGAAAGAGCAGGAGGAGGAGGAGGAGGAGGAGAGGAATGAGGCATTTAACCTTGGATTTTTAAAAAAATATATTTTATTGATTTTTTTACAGAGAGGAAAGGAGAGGGATAGAGAGTTAGAAACATCGATGAGAGAGAAACATCAGTCAGCTGCCTCCTGCACACCCCCTACTGGGGTTGTGCCCGCAACCAAGGTACATGCCCTTGACTGGAATCAAACCTGGGACCCTTCAGTTTCCAGGCCGACGCTCTATCCACTGAGCCAAACCAGTTAGGGCTAACGTTGGATTTTTACACTGCCTTTATTCTAATATAATTTTATTGCTGTTTTCCTATTGATTCTTACAGTATACATGGGAGATGGAGAAGGGAGTGTCCAGTTTCCATGTTGTGAGCTGGAATTAATGAAACTCAGTGCTGTATAAGGACTTGCCCAATTAGTTTAGCAAGTTATTATCGAGCTAGTTCTGGAATTTAGGTCTTGGGATCCAAATCCAATCTCTTACTTACTTGTGCCCCTTTCCAAAAAGCATTAAGCCCTTTTAAGGGTGAAAATTTATTAATCCTCATTAAATATAAACTTAACTTTACCAAAAATTGTATTGCATTGACTGGATAAAGGAAAGAAGTCATGAATGTGTCTGGTTAAAGTAGAGATCTGTTTTGCCTAAAAAAGTGTGTGTGTGTGGGGGGAGGGGGCGGGGGGGGGAGTTTTGCCTGAGAGTAACAACACCTGTTAACTTTCTGAGGCCAGAGCACCCAGTTTAGCAGACACCAGGCAGTAGTTTCAAGCATCTGTTTCTTCCATGCCCTTTACAGCATGTAGGAGCTCCTGCGTGACCACCTGAAATAATATTGGGTGGCCTACTGCAGGGGCTGGGGGATTGCAGCTGTGAACAGTGCTTCCACTGGTCAGCAGCGCCACACAATGGAAAGAAGCAGTGCACATAAGAGGACAGTGAGACCACCCCAAGGACAAGAACCACACTTCTACCAGATTTATTCTGCAGTCAGCAATCACCAGAAGCACAGCAAGGCTCTGTGGGTGGGATGAATTCTGAACCACATTTGGGTATCAGGTGCCTGGGCTTAAGGGGATTGAGAATGGAAAATGTTATCTACAGTTTCTGTTTTCGTTGTTTACTTTGCTTTTGAAGCAAAATGAGAGTCTTAAGTCAAAGCAAGATATTTTTTTTCCACACTTGAGTAAAAGTCCAGTTCATAGTCTGTATCACAGCAGGTAAGGGTAATCACCACATAGCTAGAAGCCGAACCTTTATTGAGAAGTGCTGTAACATACTAGTACAGACACATGGGAATGAAACAGTTAAACTAAAAAACTGAGGAACCTTTGATTAGACAGCACACAGAAAGGGCACAGAACACATGATTTCTCACCATGATGGGGATGTTAACTGTAGGTTTTCAATCTATCTTTATCTTTTTTTGGTTTTATAGTGACTCTGCCCAAAGTTTGGATTTTGAGCAACTGCCTTTAGTAATTGTATTCTCTGTAAAAGGTTCATGAACTCTGAAGGCTCATCTGCAGAAGGGAACACAGGAGGGCAGAGAACAGTGGAAAACTTGGAGAGTAGAAGAAGGTTAGCATCAGAACCAGGACAGAGACATTTCTGTTTTCTTGGATTTGGAAGCAGAACATGTGCAGAGCGAGACTTGGGGTCTAACGGCAGATGCTCATGGTGTACTCCATTGCTGTCTTTGAAAGGAACTCTCAGGGTAAATATCCTGCAATTACTCATAAATAATTGTGGGATTTTTATTATTTTATATCACCCACACTTCTGCCTCTTCCCTTTAAGTGTGAATCATTGAACCTGGAGGAAGGAGAGAACTATTTGATAGTGGTATACATGTACCAGACATTTTGCATATATTGATTCATTGCTTATGTTATTTAATGAATATTAATTGAGAGCTATTATATACCTGGAACTGTGCTACACCAGCAAGACTCTTGATAGAAAATCCATATTCTATGGATCTAATGGGGAAATGGACATTAATTAAATCAAGATGCACATACTAAGATTCTGTTACCAATAGCAATGTGTGTGTGTGTGTGTGTATGTATGTGTGTGTGGCAGGGGTGGGGGGGGCGTGTTTCAACACTACTAAGTAATTTGCCAATACCAGTCCTACACTATGATTCTGACACTATCTACTCAGAGATAGTACCAGATCCTACAGGTTAAGGGCTCAGTCCCACAAGACTGCCCTCCACTTCAGATGCTAATTCAAGTATCTGTGCTTCTAGACCAAATGGCTATAAAGTAGAGGTTCCCACGAGCCCCTCACAGGGTTCGATTAATTTGCTATGTGGCTCACAGAACTCAGAGAAACATTTTACTTACTAGATTATGGGTTTATTACAAAAGGATATAACTCAGGGACAACTATATGAGAGAGATACATAGGGCAAGGTATGGGGAAAGGGTGTGGAGCAAACAGGGCTTCTCTGAGTGCGCCAAATCCCCCAGAACCTCTCTGACCCCTGTCCTTTTGCTTTGTTACATGGGCAGGGCAAAATATTTGGCCATTGGTGATTGAATTCTCAATCATCTCCCTCTGGGGGAGAGGATGGGTTTTCTTTTTCTTTTATTTTCTTTTCATTGTCAAAATTTTACATGTCTTCTTTTTCCCCAATTGACCCTCCCCCGCCCCCCCAGCCATTCCCACCTGGGCAAGCCCTCACTGCCCCAGTGCCTTTGTCCATTGGTTATGCTAATATGCATGCATACAAGTCCGTTGTTTGCTCTCTAACACCTCCTCCCCTACCATTTGTCTCTGGATCTATTCTTGTTCATCAAATTATGTTGATCATTATATCCCACATAAGAGTGAGATCATGTGATATTTATCTTTCTCCAACCCGCTTATTTCGCTTAGCATAATGCTCTCCAGTTGAGGATGGGTTTTCTTACTGAGAGGCAGGATTGATGGTCTGAATGCCCTGCCGCCCTTGGTGTCAGTGATTTGAGCCACATATTCTTGCCAAGTCCTTGCTCTTTCTCCCTAGCATTCACTGAGGCATTAAACATAAGCCTACCCAACAGGGGACGCACTGCATTGGCAGGATTTGCATCTTCTGCAGTGGAAAATGGATTACTGTCTTTTTTATTGCTATGATCTCCATTGACTTTGGGACTTCTAAGCCTCAAAAAGAATGTCCTGAGGTTAGAGGTTTAGAATAGAGTAGAATGCAACATTAGTTTGCATAGTATTCTTCATAGAAGCTACATCCCAAAATGCTTCAGCTGGAAGCAGAGACCTACTGCAGAATGCATCACAGAAGGCAGCTTGATTGAGGCATCTATAAAGAAAGCAATTGAGGGGCCTGAGCCAAGGAGAAAGATGTGTTTGCTGAGACGGTTCTTTCTTTGGTAACATGAACTAGTGACAGCCAGTAGCTCCTATGTGAGAATAGAGAGAGAGAGGGAAGTACTGGTGGCTGAGAGGAGGTCAGAGGGCTGAGATAAGAGGGAAGGAAATGGGACCCTGATCCTCAGCTAAATAGTATCCTAGCTGGGGGTTTATAGGTCTTCCCAAGGACTATGCTATAGAGACCCAGATATGCATTCCAGGCCCTACTGTGGGCTACGGCAGCCTTGAACAAGGACCTTGAGGGGGAAGAATTAGATACAGAGTGATATCCTGGAGGAATGACCCTGGGAATAATGATCACTTCTTAAGACCAAGTTTGTGCCAGGTAATGAACTAAATGTTTACTTACATTATCTCCTTTAATCCTCAGAACAGATCTACAGGGTAGATGTTTAGTCTCCCTCTACAGGTGAGAAAACGGAAGGTCTGAGAGATTCACTCACGCAACAAACAATAATTATAATAAAAAGTGAGCATTTATTGGGTAAATGCTACATGCCAGACACTGTTTTAATTATTTCACTTGGATTATTTCACTTCAACCTTCCTAACAACCTATAAAGTAATTACCATCTGTGGAACTACTTTACAGGTGGGGAAGCCAGGAGAAAAAGTTGAAGCCTTGGGCCACATAATCACTGTCAGAGCCAGGGTTCAAATCCAGACAGTCTGACTCCAGTTCTGAGACTTTCACTTTGACATAACTTGAGTGTTAGTCATGTTGCTAGAACCATCCTGGACCCTGGGGATGGAGCATAAACAAGGCAGACATGATCTGAACCTTCCCAGAACATACTTCTTGGTACTAGGGAGGTTGAGTTGTCCAGGGTCACACAGCTATTCAGGGTTGGGGGTTGGGACTGAAGTCCTAAAAAAAGCCACCCTCACTGCCCCCAAATATTCCATTCACTTCTAATCAGGATTTTAAGCCCTTTCTTGCTTTCCTAGTCTGTGCTCTGCTATTTAATCCTGCTCATTCTTCTTGTCTCTATGACTTTGCCCCATCTTCCCTAACCCAATGGAGCAAGTCTAAAGTCCCAAGAGAGCTGCGCAGAGCTTCTCTAAGGAAGGAGATGGAAACTGTCTTTGCAGTTTTATTTTTTCCCATAGCCTGAGCTACAGTAAGTCTTCAGTTAACATTGTCGATAGGTTCTGCGATTTTAAGCAAAATGATATACAACAAAACAAATTTTATCGTGGGCTAAGTGATATGAACAAGAGTTAAGTTCCTACAAATCTCATCAATGTTATAAATGAAATCACGTTGAACAAAACGATGTTACTCAAGGACCTGCTGTACTGTGGAGCATATAAACTTCTCTCACTGGTCTAGCCCTGAAATGAGGACTTTTGGTGTATAAGGTGAATAAAGTAGACCACTATGCTCAGGATTAGTTCCCCTCAACATTAACCTCCAAGGACCCGCACTCTGTCACTCAATCACTCACTCCATCATTTGGCATTTATTCTGTTCTTACTATATACCGACCAGAAACGGAAATATAGTGATGAGTAAGCTTTTGATGATAACCTCAAGGAGCTCACTTCTAGTGAGGCAGACAGCCTTGATTAACACCATAGAAGAGAGAGAGAGGCAAAGAGTTAGTGGCTGGTAAAAATAGCTATTTTTATTGAGAGATTCTGGTAGCCTTGGAGGTGCACAGCTCATAGCTCCCTTCAAAAGGGACCCCGAGGCAGGGAACTTTGTTAACTGATAGTCTCCGGCTGATACACCTTTGGGATTCACTGAGCTGTTCATGCTGGCTCCCATCCCAGGGACACGCCCTTCCCAAGTTGCTCCTAGCTAGCCCATGGCTGAGGACAGTGGGGGAGCTTGAGGTGGGCCATTTCTGCCCAATGCAGGACGCCTCTAGGGGACACACTTTGCTCCAGAGCTCCCCACCCCCTAGCCTAGACCTTCAAGGAGCTGCACCACAGTCTGAGACTCCCCATACGCAGTCTTCCTTCCTGCCCCCTCTCCATCCATGGGTGTTGAACCTTACCTGCATCGTGGTTGGAAGGCTTGCCCTTCTTTTTCTTGTCCCCTCTCCTCTCTCTATCACAGTCACAAGGGTTTCCTTCAATAAGTCTCTTGTTCTAGTAACTCTTAGTGTCTCTTCCCTAGAGGACCTGAACTGATCCAGGGCACATTAGTCAGGCTAGGCTTGATCACACTGCAATAACAGGCTAATCTTAGCACCTCAATAAATTAACACAAAAACGTTGCTTTCTCCCATGTTCCCCACCCAGTGCAGGTTGGTGGGGTGTCTGTGCTCCTCATGGGTACCCACACTGAAGGGCTCAGGGTTATACCTAACTTCATTGCTTGCCATGAGGCGATCTGGAGGAAGGGAGAACTTTCATAACTAGGTCTGGGAGGGACTTAAATAGCCTCTGCCCATGTCTCACTGTCCAGAACTCAGTCACATGGTCCCAATGAACAGTTGCCTGTAAAGTGTCACTTTTGTGTACAAGCCCGGGACCAGGCCATATAGCGGGGAATAAGCATTCTCTGTGCTTCCAGTGGTCACTACCTGCTAAGCCTTACCTGTTTGCTAAGGGTTAATTATACCTAGTTTATGAGTGAGGCTTCTGAGGCTGAGCGCGGCCAAGTATCTTCCCCAAAGCCGCATAATTAGCAAGAGGTAGAGCCAGAGTTTGGAGTCACGTATGTGTGACTGCAAATCACATTTTAACCACTCGACTGTGGGTGCAAAAGAAATGCCTAAATGCTGGGGGAGGCGGGTAGTGAGTGGCTAAGAGGTTTCTAAATTTTGACCAGACACATCCCAATCTCTCCAGAGTGTGTTTAAGCGTCTGTGGAATGTGTGAGACACAGGGAGCAGGACTGAGATTTATGCCAACTCCATTATCCCAGCTGTCTTCTTTACCCCCGCACTTTCGTTTCTGAACAGGGAAGATAGTATTTGAGTGGCGCTTCCTCCCACATCTCTCACCGTTCTGGGGGCAGGAGGAGGAGATTTGTTTGGCTCCCTTCTTTAGGTAAAGCAGACCAAGTGGCAAAAAAATAAATCAATGAGCTGAAAAAGTTTGGGAGCTTTTTTTTTTTTGTATGTGTGTGCCTGTTTTGATTGCAGTTAATAGTTTTGAAGAGTGCTACAAAATAATGTGGCTGTTGTAAGAAATGCTTTTTACCCAGTTTCTTTCTAGCCAAGGTTTTGAGCAAACTATAAATAGCTGACAATAAAAGAAAATTGCCTCTGTGATCTGCGGAGAAAGAACGGGAAATACAAAGGGACCGCCCTGAGAGGTTTTCAAATAAAAATGATGGCTTCCCACCCAGGGCCCAAGATTGCTACTTCTTGGAAGAAGGGAAGGGCAAGGATGTGATGGATGCTTCCGCTCTCTTGTTTGTTTTCCAAGGCGCTTTGACTTAGTTGTTTTTGTTCTATAGGACTCGGAACTCTTCGCATCTATTAGACGTTTTAAATGAACTGCATTTTCTCGAGAAGTAGGTAATCATGCAACTCTTTGAGTGCTCTGTCTGTATTTCCATTTTCCTTTTGTGCTCACGTGTCCTCTGGCACAGATGTGTTGGGGGTGGGAGAGAGGTAACGACTAAGGTACAAGGAAACATTGGCACGAGTGTGACTGTTAAATGGATAATGCCCTTTTGTTTATTTCCCCCAATAAACCATTTTCAATTTCCTGCCAACATGTTTGCTTGCCATTGATTAAACTTCACATTTTTTTTGGGACCCAGGATTAACTATAATGCTTATGAAAGTAGAAGGTGAAAAGAGACGAGTTGTATTTTCCTGGAACTAAAGGGCTTCCCCAAGCTGAAATCATCTCCTCTTCATTTGAGATAATGTTCCTATCAACTGGAAGTAATTGGCCACTGCTCAGATGTGCAACTACTATTCCCCTCGCCTCCCCTTTTTATTGAATTTATTGGGGTGATGTTGGTTAATAAAATTACATAGGCTGCAAGTGTACAATTCTATAATACATCATCTGTATATTGTATTGTGTGTTCACTACCCCAAGTCAAATTACCATTTATTCCCCCCTTCACCCTTTTTTACCTCTTATCCCACCTCCCTTCCTCTCTGGTAATCACCATGCTGTTGCCTGTGCCTAAATGGTTTTTCCCCCGCTTAACCTCTTCACCTTATGATTTTACTCATATATGGAATGTAATGAACAAAAAACTAACAAAATAGAAACCGGCTCATAGATAGAGAACAGACTGACAGCTGTCACGGGGGACAGGGTTGTGGGACTGGGAGAAAAAAAAAGGGCCAGCGACTGTTTCGAATAATACGCCAGCTCTACTTGCTGACGGTGTCTGTACGATAAGAAAGTTGGTTTCCAGAGCTGGTCTTGAAATAGAAAGTCGGGAAACTGTGATCTCCGGGGTTCAGTGAAGACAAACTGCTCTGTGGTTTTACAGACCCACTGATATGCGGGCACACTTACACTTTTGAGTCACATCTATCTTTTGCGCCGGGGTCCTCCTTGCGCCTGCAGACAGCGCACAGGGTCTGATCTTAGACTTGAAAGAATGAATGGGTTCCCGTGGAGTTGTCTCATGGTGGCAGGTGCGAGCCCTGTCAGAGTCGCCCTCGGAGAGGAGAAGAGGCATGTCTCTGAGATCAAAGGCATCCTGACAGCTTGACATGGAGAAGGAAAGAAAAAAAGGAAGTTGGAAATGACAGAGAATCAAGTCAGAGAGGAAACTTGCCCCGGGGCATTTTAGACAGAGATCTTGTGATATTAATGTTTCTTTTATTTTTTTTTAAATGAAATAAATTGCTTTCCAGTGACCCTGAAAGTCATTAGTGCCAGCTGCGACTTCATACTGTTGAGAGAGAATGACAGTGATGAGCAATGATACAGGTAAGCAGTTGGGATGGAATCAGGTGTTTGTACAGCTTAGTGAGCCTGGACACTTGTAGCAATTTCAGGCTGAGTCATCTGAGCTGTCCCCAGAATTTAGTTCAGCTGTCACCTCTGGGTCCAATTAGAAGGCACACGGGATTAAGAGCCAGAAGACAGAGATGTCACCTTCATTCCGTCCCTACTCATACACTTTGTTGTATAACTTCATTTATCTGTGCCTCAGTGTCTTTATCTATAAAATCAAAGGTTTGGGCTGGACCTGTAATTCGCCCAGGTGCTAGCTGACTAAGGGAGGTGTGATAGGGCTGTGATTAGATCTCCTCATATCTATTTTGGTCAGGAAGCCAATTAACCAACACAAATCGATTGTGCACTTCTCTGTGCTAAGCTCTGCTGAGGTGAGAGGGATGATATAAGAAGATAAAAAATCTGGTTCTTGTTTTCCATCAACCCCATGTGAGACTTTTTCAAATCGCTGTGTCCCGGAGTCTAGCACAGTGCCTGATGTCAGTGGGCGGTTAGGGGATATTACTTTGTATCTAGTTAGAGAGACAAGGCATTAAGTAAGAAAAGATGCCCAATAAGGCAAGGCATATAAAATCAGTACCAACTGAGTAAGCATGATATAACTATTGTAAAACTTCTGAGAAGGTCACTTTTTTATTTTTGGGTGGAAATGGTGTGAGATTTTCCAAAGGAGGAGATTTACCTTCCATGGCTAAAATCCAAAGACCAAATTCATTTTGGATTCTGAAGGTAGAAATCAGTTTCAAGGCTGAGATAAAAGGACAGCACAAATCTTGTTTGACTGCTCTTCTTGCAACAAGTATCATAATTCAGGGCTCTGCAGACTTAGATTGTATACAGATTGGATCAGAGTGAGACTCAGAAGATGGAGGCCTGAGGACTATAGGGGAAAGCAGCAAGCATTTATCCACATTGGGGTATGGACAGATTTATTTCTCAGGACAAATTATGTGAGCATGAAGCACACACTTAGCACCAGGAGTTTATCCATTACACATACATGGGCTTTGGGCATCTTTCCACACTTCTCCCTCTCTGCCCAGTCTCCTTTTCTCTGTACTTGGATATCACCACTGTGGTAGGTTCTGTGCTAGGTGTTGGGAAGACAGAAACGGGAAAAAGGAGATGACATATCCTCTTGCGAGGCTAGGTCAGTGGAAGAGGAAGACATGAAGTCAGAAAAGTTACAATGTCTTGATTGCTACAAGAGATGCAAACAAATAACTGCTCTGAAAGCTTGAACTCAAGGGACTAAAGGGTCTCAGCAAATTGGAAACAAGGTGTGGGTAACAAACTTGTGCTAAGTGTGGTGCAAATGCAAAGATGCAGGTGCCACCGGGGGGTAGTTTTGATGCCTCTCACCTAAAATCTAAGGTCCATGCTTTGAGATACTTCCTCCAGGGACTTGGAAAGAAAATAAGCCTGCATGTTATTTGCATGAAAAAAAGAGACCATGCATTTCTGTATTAGTGTCCTCTTGCTTTTGTAACAAATTACTGAAAATTTCATAGCTTAACATAGCACATTTGTTATGGTTCTGGAGGCCAGAAGTCCCCAACTTAAGGAACTAGCAGGGCTGAGTTCCTTCTGCAAGCTCTTGAAGAAAATGTTTCCCTGCTTTTTCTAGAGGCTTTCTTTGTTTTTAGAGGCTGCTTGCTTTCCTTGACTCATGGCTCCTTTCCTCTGTTTCTTTTTTTAAATTTTAATATGTATTTTTAAATTGACTTCAGAGAGGAAAGGAGAGGGAGAGAGTGATAGGAACATCAATGATGAGAGAGAATCATTGATCAGCTGCCTCCTGTACACCCCTACTGGGGATCAAGCCTGCAACCCGGGCATATGCCCTTGGCCACTGTCTACCCCAGGACCCTTCAGGCCACAGGCCAAAACCCTATCCACTAAGCCAAACTAGGTAGGGCTCCTTTCCTCTGTTTCAAAACCACAAGCATAGCATCATCTAGTTTCTCTCGCTTTGTCTCTGACTCTCCTGCCTCCCTCTTATAAGGACTCTGTGATTACACTGAGACCATCCTGAAAATATAAGATATTTGCTTCATCCTATCTAATAAAGACAGAATATGCAAATTGACCATCACTTCACGACAAAGATGGCGGCACTGACAGCCAATAAGGAGGGAATATGCAAATTGATACCAACAAAGATGGTGGCAGCCGGGCCAGGATGCAGGCATTCTGCCCCCGTCCTGGCCGCTCCGTGCCTCTGGGCAGTGTGTGAAGGTGGAAGGCAGCTCTGGGTTGGAGTGAAGGCGGAAAGGCGGCTCTGGGCCGGAGTGAAGGCAGTGCCTGTAGCCAGGGGAAGGAAGGCCTATTCTGGCATGAATATTCATGCATTGAGCCTCTAGTCTATAATAATAAAAGTGTAATATGCTAATTAGACTGGACAGCCAAACGACTTTCCGGACATCATTCTGGACGTCCTTCTGGACGACCTTCTGGATGAAGCTGTGGTGGCTGGGAGCTGAGGCAGAGGCAGTTAGGGGCAATCAGGCAGGCAGGCAGAGTGGTTAGGGGTGATCAGGCAGATAGGCGAGCGGTTAGGGGCAATGAGGCAGATAGGCGAGTGATTAGGGGTGATGAGGAAGGCAGGCAGGCGAGTGGTTAGGAGCCAGTGGTCCAGGATTGCAAGGGGGATGTCCACCAAGGGGTCCTGGATTGTGAGAGGGTGCAGGGCTGGCTGAGGGGACCCCTTTCCCCTTCCAATGCATGAATTTTGTGCACCGGGCCTCTAGTTTTTAATATTCTTAATGTAATCAGATTACATTAAGTAGAATCTCTTTTCCCAGATATGGTAATGTATTCATGGGTTCTGGAGATTAGGACATGGGCATCTTTGGACATCTTTAGAAGGCCATTATTCAACCTACAACAATAGCCCAGTGTTCTCCTGAGAGTTTATCTTTCTCTTTTCTCTCTCCTCTCTTGGACCACTACACTGTCTGCTCCCCATCCCTCTATGGGAAATGTAGAATGGAAGCAGTGTAGCTCAACAGGTTCTGGATCAAATGTTCAGGGTAATGATGAATAAGTTACTTCACCTTTCAACCCCAGTTTCCTCATCTGTAAGGAAGAGATAATAATGATGCCTATTCATAGAGCTGTGGTGAGGACTAAATGAGGTATTGTGTAAAGCTTTTACTACAGGAGAGTCTTGCACATAGAATGCACTCAATGAATTTTGACTATTATTTTTGCTGTTTTAAAAATTATTATTAGGGAGGGGAAAAGGGATACCATAGAAAAGAGGAAGGTCTCCAAAAACCTGAGCTGTACTGAGAACTCAGCTTTTTCTTGGTTTGGGGGTTCTTAGTTTTCATGAAAACCAATTTCCATCATTCTAGCCTCAGGGAATCAATGTACCCAAGTCTAGCTCTGGGGACTTAGGGAAGGATGGGTCACTTTGAAGCTTTCGATCTTGTGGGGTTATTAATTATTGAAGCCCTTGGCAGCACCAGGGTCTGTAATTTCCTAAATCCATCTTCTGATTTTAGCCTGGCCTTATGAGGAAAATTGTTTCACTTTATTTACTCTGACCTGTGCCTAACTGATAGCTAGACAACCCTCCATATTTTTATGTTTCACATTAAACTAATAAAATCTTTGAATGATGAAAATTTAAGAGTTAGAGAGGAAGATGAACATAATCTGGAAATGTAGGGGGAAATATATGTGGGCAATATGTCTGCAGGGTTGTTAAGTGTATTTTTACCTAACATGTAGCCCTAGTGGTCAATTGCTCTAAGCTATACTTTCTTTTCAGTTTTTTTCAGTCCTCTAATTTTGAAAATAAATTTTTTCTATTTCAATATTCTAAAAGGAGCTCCAAAGCTCTGGGGGAGTTGGGAGGGATCAGGTATTTAGCAGGTGGGACTGGAGTGGTGGTGGCATCTATTTGTAGGGGATATTGTAGGCCCTGAGTTTTTAAGTCAGGGGCCTGCCTATATTGTAATCTGCTTCCTGTTTATTTTCATCTGCTTTAACAGGAGACATTTTAAATTCTGCTCAGTTATTAAATATTCAATATCTCAGGATCACACAAGCAGATATAGCCTGAAAATTTTTATTAATATTTCTTCCAGAGCTATCTTTCTGCAAATGAAATGTAGCAGTAATCTTCAGGCAGCAGGTTTGATAAGCCCAATAAGGACTTGGAATTTGCACCAGAAGCTATAGCAAATTATTAAGCAGCACACAGGTCTTTAAAACTACAAAGACTCTCTCAGGAGCGTGGGATAAGGCACATTTATTGATGGTGCAAGGTGCAAGTTGGAAAGGCCTGAGAGATCCAAATCCTATTCATCATAGAAGAGACCTTGCCAGCTACTGACATGTGTGACTTGTTTTGGAGTTGTAAGAATTGTTCCTAAGGGGTAGCATCACAGTGTGGGTAGGAACTTTAGTTTCTGCACAGTTTGATCTATAGCATAGAATTTTGATGCCCCTTTTTACATGGATATCCAAGAGTGCCCTAAAAATATTAACTGGTGACCCTCTCAGGGGTATGGGATGATAATAAAAGTTATCATTGATTGAATATCTATGACCAGGTGCTTATAATGCATTTTCTTGGATCCTCATCACAATGCTACAAGAGAGATATTAGGGCTTTTCTTTTATAGCTAAGGAAAAAGCCACACTCATGACAGATAAGTAACTTGACCAAAGTCTCATATCTATTAAGTTACAGAACTGGAATTTCTGGAAAATTTAACTTCTGAGCTGTTGGTAGTAGGGGACCTATTCATGTTCTCTAAATTTGGAAGATAAAGGGGAGAGAAAATGTGAGAAGAGATAATTTGAAAAACGATCTAGTTAAAAACAAGTAAATAAAAAATAAAACCCACTTCATTACTTTTGCTACATTATGTATAGTACTTTTAAAAATGTAGTTTATAACCCAATCATGGGCCATGAAATTTCTTTATTGTACTTCAAACACTTTAATCTTAGTAAAATAGAACAGAAAAAACAGAAGAGAAAATACCAGAGGACAACACATATGGAATAAGGAGGAGCAGCTTTGGAAAATGTGTGTATATCTGTGAATGTGTATATTGGGGCAAGAGGGAAAATGTATTTGGTGAAAAGAATGTGGAAAACACTGATGAGATTTTTAAAATAACACTGATTCACACCTCTCTAGTTTTAGAAATATATTCCCCAGTCCTTCTCGAAGTCACCATTGCTAATGGAGCAACTTTCCCCATATATGATGTGGTATAGTAGCCCAAAGAGAGCCCGCTCTCACAAGAAGCCCAAGGGTCAGAGAATTTCTTGAGAGGGACTAAACAGTCATGAGCAGTGTGACTGTTTGGTGCTATGAACATTGATAGAGCTAGAAAGATGACTCCTAGAATGATTAATCAAATCCTTTCATCTTGACTGCCTTCGTCTTGGTTACTTGGTTTGATTTTGGCCCTGTTGTAATTGTGTGAGTGTGCTTCTGTAAGACCTCAGATAGTGTATTTGAAAAAGGTTTAATATGAATGAATCAATCAAATATAAACAAAAGTTTGTTATCCACCTATTTTGTGCCAGCCACTCTGCTAGAAATGTAGAGAAAAAAAAGAGTATACCCTATATTCACTGTTCTTGATAAATTTATATGGTTATAGGAGAGGTAGACACATAAAGAAATAACACAAAAAGTGGTATGCATATTCAGTCTGACATAAGTCCAGAAAGGCAATTCTGTAGACTGAATGTTTGTGTCCCCCCCTCCATTCATATGTTGATGCCTAATTACCAAGTGATGGCATCTGAAGATGGCAACTTTGGGAGGTGATTAGGTTATAAGGGTGGAGCCCTCTTGAATGGAATTAGTGCCCTTATCAAAGAGACCCCAGAGAGCTCTCTTTCTGCCACGTGAGGCTACAACCAGAGAATGGTCGTCTATGAACTAAAAAGCAAACTCCCACAAGACACCATATCTGCCAGCACCTTGATCTCGGACTTCCCAGCCAACTGAACTGTGAAGTATAAATATCTGGTGTTTAAGCCACCCAATCTATGGTATTTTTGTTATAGCAACTTGAGCAGATTAAAACTGAGACCCAACTCAGCATCTGTATGAGCAGGTAGGGTGAGTGTATAAGGTGTATAGGGTGTGGGGGTGCAGAAAGGAGGAAGGGTTTCCAAAAGGTTTCTGGGAGGAAGTGATGCCTGGAAATCATATAATACATTCATCAAATTGCTGGGCCCTATCTCCAGGTTCTCATTCTGAAAATTTGCATTTCTAACAAAGTTCCTTGGTGATGCTGCGCTCTTGGTTCAGGGACCAAAATGTTTTTAGCTGCCTACACCACCCCTCTTCTGTGAAATCTTAAATGGAATGCTGATGTATATGTAAGATCGATAAAAGTGGAGATGGTTGCAAGGAAACCTTATTTTCTCCCAGCCTATGATTTTCCCCAGTGGTTGCTTCTGAAACATCTCTATGGAAATTGTGAATCTAGAGGAAAATCTGGTTCTGCAGCTTTATAGTTTTCTCTGTAGGCATGCTTCTCTCTCCCTGCTCTGCTCTCTCCCCCTCCCTCTTCCTCTCTCTCTGAGTTAAATCAAGTTGTTTGATTAAAAAAAAAAGCCAGTCAAATGATTTTAAAAGATCCCTCTAGATCACTGGGCAAAAGTTTTGGCACAGAAAGAAAACTTGTGTTTTGATTTCTACTTAAAAAAAATTAATGTGGTGATTAGGTCTGTCCTTAAAAATCATTCTTTGAAACTTTGCTTTTTGATGCTTTATTCAGTCAAGTTGTGGCATTTCTATATGAGATCTGCAGGTGTTTAGGATCCCATCATAAATCATTCCAAAGACTGTTAATAAATATGAGAGTGAGAAAAATGCTTTGCATCAATAACATAGCACAGTTTGGAAACACGTTGATGGCCACCTAACGTTAGTTCACAGTAAGATATTAGCTGTTGAATGCTGAATGTTTTAATTAAAATAGAAAAATTGATTGATCAATTATCTAGATAACCAGAATATTAGAAAAGTTTTAAAATTTAGGTATTTGTTGTCCATCCAGGTTTTCTGAATCACAGAGTAAATCTAGTTCATTTGTTAAAGTGGCAAACTGATCGTGTTGTAACTATTTGAGTTCATGTTACTGATCTGTAACTAAAATTACCAAAGAACATTTTACTGTCTTCATTTTCATCATTGGTTGAAGACTCTACAGCAGGCAAAAAAGACAAATGCCTTCCTACTTTGGAAAAGAAAAACTCTTGAAAAACTTTGGAATTATTTCAAGTTTTGCTTTATTCTTGGATCATTTAAGTTGTATAGGTGGGGGAAGTATCATATTTATCAAAATTGGAAGAGTGGTGAAAGCCCAGAGTTCTAACCAAGTTTTTTAAAAAATATGTTTATTGATTTTTAGAGAGAGGGGAAGGGAGAGGGAGAGAGAAACATCAAAACATCTATGGGCTGCACCCTGACTGGGAACTGAACTGGCAACCTTTCAGTGCATGGAACGATGCTCAACCAACAGAGCCACACCGGCCAGGGCCTAATCAAATTTTAATCAATACTCAGAAGCTTGGATGCTTAACTGAAACTAGTCTAAAGTTTTTGTTTGACTTGGGACTTTGCAAGCCTCATTTATTAAGGTACTTGGTATTTTTGCCTAAAATAAAAAATTTCAAAGGCAAATAGAAATTAAAAAGTGATTATTAAACAAAAAGACAGTTAACATTTCATGAAATTTCTAGGTCTAAACTACTCCAATTTTGGGAAATATTTTACTAAATTTACTATGCCTATTTCTAATGCTGATATTGTTTCATTTGGATTTAAGTTTGAGGCCTGAAAATTTTTATAACATTATCAAATCATCATTTATACTAGATACCAAATTGGTGAGACTCATTGCTAATTTGCATCTGTTTTTTATTTTTCTAAAAACAAATGGTGACATTATAGGGGAATGATGGTTAATGCATTTTAATGTTTATTGAAACCACTGCTCAACTTGATTTCTCCAGAAAAGGGGGCACTTTTGCCAAGGAGACATCTGGGAGAGATCCGTCAGTGGTCATTGATTTAAATAAGCATTCACATACTCTCTTGGAGTTGACAGAGGCGTGTGAAAACCTAACACATCTGGAAGACAATCCTTTACAGTTAGTCAACATCTGGGGCTGACAAAATGGGTGATTAAATGTGATGGAAGTTCACCATCTATAGGCAAGTACAGAGTAACTGCCTGTGAATTATGAGAACATACATGCATCTTGCATGCCATAATGAGCCATTAGCACCCAGTTTATGTGAGTTGGAAAGGCATCAGAACTCTGAAGTATGTATGGAGATGTTTTCAAAAGTGTTTCCAATTTGTTTTTCTTTCAGAGCCACATATAAAACCACACTATAAATTCAGACAAAGCAAAACAAAAATTTCAGACTCTCTAAGCTTCCTCATGCATTATCCTACATGTTTAAATTTGCTGTTTTCATTTTCTGGCCTTATTTTCAAGCCATTTTGTGTGTGTGTGTGTGTCTGTGTGTGCACGTGTGTGTGTATGTATGAATGTCACATACCAACACTGCTGTGCTTCTCCTGGCTCCTTCCTCAGGTGCATTTTATCACCTTTGGGGCAATTTCAGATGTCCTATAACAGTAGCCAGTATTGACATTTCATTCTGTTTTAAACCTTGAAAATAATTCACTTTGCTTAGATAACCATTTAATGTGACTCTTTAGAAGAACTCAGGTAAGAACAATAAAAATGATTTAAAGCTTCACTCTCCTCTGTGATTTTTATACTCCATTCTCTTGCTCTTTTCCTCCCATTTTTGGGGGTCTAAATTTCTCCCTAGGATTTTTTTTTAGCTCTAGAGACCTAACATCCAACTACACAACAGACATGTTGTTCTGACTTTCATCTTTCTCATCTTTTCCTCCCCAGAACAAGAAAATCAGTGGCTTGTGGCTAAATGAGAAAGAAATCTGACTTTCTTATTGAAGCAGAACTTGCTCAAGTAGCAGAGGTAGTTTAGTTGTCTGTAGTTAATGGATGAAGATAGGTTCACAGAAAGTATTCCTGCCACTTCTTGTTCAACAACATCTTTACAAAAATGCTGCAAATGTTTTAAATGGAAGAAAGTGCAGTTATAAAACACCTTAACTGTGTTCTCTATAAGCTGATTCTAGACTGAGTCTTTGTGGGGAGTTTCCATGCAGCAAATTTTCAATTTCACTGAAATAATAGAATTAGTGGCCCTATTGATTGTGCCTTTAACATCAGGTCCCTCTAGCAGCAAGTAGACAGAGAGAACCACACTGGGAATGAAAATTCCACAAGTTCTCAGCAGTTAGAATGAGCACCACACTCTTGGTAGTATTTAAGCTAGGAGTCAACAGAAATTTTCTTAAAGGCCAGCAAAAATAAATATTTTCAGCTTATGGCCTTGAGGCTTCTGCTGCAACTCTGTCATTATAGAGCAAAAGAAGCCACAGAAAATGCTAAGCTGATGAATCTGGTTATGTTCTGATAAAGCTTCATTTACAAAACAGGTGCAACTTGAGATTGTCTGATCTCTGATTGAAAAACTGATGCCAAGAATCTAAAGACAATAGAGAGAGAGAAAAAAATATTTGAATTCCTGTAAGATATTGAGTTAAAACTCCAGGAAAAAATGATTCACATTTTTTAAAAATATATTTTATTTATTGTTTACAGAGAAGAAGGGAGAGGGATAGAGAGTTAGAAACATCGATGAGAGAGAAACCTCGATCAGCTGCCTCCTGTACCCCTCATGCTGGGGATGTGCCCGCAACCAAGGTACATGCCCTTGACTGGAATCGAACCTGAGACCTTTCAGTCCGCAGGCTGGCGCTCTATCCACTGAGCCAAACTGGTTAGGGTATGATTCACATTTTGATCAACTGAATTGGTTGTTGAGGTGTGTCCTTTAGAATGAGAGAAAGGTGTGTCTTTTATGATGAGTGTAGTGAACCTCATTCACTAATCCTTTCTTCTGATCTCTTCTTTACCTTTCTTCTTTTTCCTTCTCATTCCAATGTTCTCCCTTATCCTTTTCCATAACTTTGTAGATGGGTGTACATGTCACATTCACATATCTGTTCCATGAGAAGGCTTGGGCTAGTTGGGTAGGTAGCATTATGTCCTGTTTTGATTTTTATTTAGAACTAGAGGCCTGGTGCATGACATTTGTGCACTGGGAGAGAGGGTTGGGAAGGGGTCCCTCAGCCAGCCTGTGCCCTTTAGTCATCTGGGAGCAGTCCTAAGCCCACAGTTGGACATCTTTAGCACTGCTCCAGGGGTGGGAGAGGCTCCCGCCACCACCGCTGCGCTCAACAGCTGTCAGCCTGGCTTCTGGCTGAGTGGCACTCCCCCTGTGGGAGAGCTTTGAGCGTCTGCCCCCTGGTGGTCAGTGTGCATCATAGCGACCAGTTGTTCCACCTTTCAGTTGATTTGCATATTACTCTTTTATTATATAGGATAGGAGTGAAGGAACACTCTAGCTTCAATTATAATATTGTCTAATCAATGGGCTATATATGTATGCAAGTTTATCATAATAGATTAGTTCCTATTAAGATAAAACCATAATGGGGCAAACTTTCTGTCTGCCACATGCAGGCTTCTGCCTAACTGACCATTTAATCAATGCTATAGAAATTCTAAACATTTATATTCAGAAAAGTAACTGTAGAAAAACAGCAGCCTCACACTTGCCCTCTCTCTTGTTTCAATTCACATCTACTCCTTTCATGGTTTGATACATTTTTAAAAAACTCCTGTTAGTTCAGTTGATCCTGTTGGATCCCATCTGGCCTCCCAACCTTACACATTAAATCAACCAAGTTCAGATCAGGCTCTCTGTTAAGCAAGAAAGAAGAAAAAGCACAGAGGAGCATAGAAACATTGTACTGAACTCTGGCAGGCTTGCAGAATAGTTGCTCCAAATTGGTCACTCGAACCTTGGACCCAGCAAACTTGCTTGGTACTCATAGTCATATTGTGGAAAGGGTAGTATTGAATTGGACTTGATTTAGGCCATATCCCTAACAGTAGTTATATATAGAATCTCAAGCAAGTCACAAAATAGTTCAGGTCCTCAGGTATTTACATAATGATTCTTATATGACTTCATTTGAAAATTCTTTTTGACTCTAACTTAATAGCAGTGCATTTAATTTACTAGCTATCTATTGTCTAACAAACTACTCCCAAATTTTGTGGCTTAAAACAACAACAGTATATATTTTGCTTACAAATCTTCAATTTGGGCAGGAATCGGTTAGGACAGTCATCTCTACCCCAATCAACATCAGCAAAAGCAGCTCAAAGGCTGGGGACTAAGATCATCTGAAGGCTGTTTACTAGTACTTGTTTGTACACATGGCATGGATGTTTGCTGGTAGCTGGAACCTTAGCTGAGACTGGTGGTAGAATATCTCTATGTAGCTTGTTCATGTGTCCTCAACATACTTACAACATGGTAGCTTGGTTCCAAGGACAAGCATTGAGTTAGAGTCAAGAGGAATCTGTGTTGCTTTAATGAACTAATCTTGAAAGACATGCACAGCTCCTCCCACCACATTCTATATGTCAAGGAAGTCAGAAAGGTCTGCCTAATCAAGGGGAAATAAGAAAAAATGATAGGGGTATGGCCAGGTAGTGGAAAAGCAAGCAGATTAGAAATCGTGTTGTGGCCATTTTTGGAAAATATAATCTGCCACACTCAGGTTGTAAGAAGTGCTCATATTTGAGTAGAACTACTATAAGATAGAAGTTCTATTGTCATTGCTTGAGGACAGCTCCCTCATCAACAATTTAAAAAGAAAAAAAAGAATGATTCTATATAATACCAAAGTTCCTTCTTAATATCCATAAGTGCCGTATCTTATTTAATCTTCAGTTTTACAGATGAGCAAACTATGGCTGAAGTTCAAGTAACTTGCATAGGCGTTCATAACAGGCAAGTGTGTGATGGAAGGTGGACTTTACTTGTAGAGTCCATCCTGTCATGTTCCAAAGCCCAAGACTCTTCTACTCCATCATGCCTCACACCTAAAAAACTCTGTTCTCATCAGCTCTTTCTTTCCTTCTTTTTTCCTCCTCCTCCTCCTCCTCCTCCTCCTCCTCCTCCTCCTCCTCCTCCTCCTCCTCCTCCTCCTCCTCCTTCTTCTTCTTCTTCTTCTTCTTCTTCTTCTTCTTCTTCTTCTTCTTCTTCTTCTTCTTCTTTCTCTCTCTCTCTCTCTCTCTCTCTCTCTCTCTCTCTCTCTCTCTCTCTCTCTCTCTCTCTCGCTTTGCTGAAAGAATTCAGAGGAGATTTTAGCTGGGACTTAAAAGGGAGGAGACTTGCCAAATATTTTAATCCCTAAAGTGACTTCATATTTAAAATCAGTCTTGTGCTTCTAGTTGACTATTAGCATGCATTTTATTTCTCCATTGCACTGGGGAAGGCAAAGGAGAATAATAGCTTGGCTGTAATTGGTTGCTACCTAAGGACTGGGGAGAGAATCGTGAAGGCTATCTCTGACTCATAGCTACTGGTGTATAGGACAATAATGTAACTGCAAGATTTTATGTGAGCGAGTTCACCAAGAGCTGATGATGAGTAAGGGTACAAAGTGTCTTCAAAGTTAGATATGAGGACATGGGAGAGTAGATCAAACATGGCCACTGGTCTGGACTAAAAGGTCAAGCTATTGTTGCCTCAAGTTGGGCTTCTATGCATGAGGGTCAGGCCCATGTAAGAGAACAGAGCAGGTAAGGTGCCTCTCCTGTCCCTGGACTAGGTTCTTCTACTGAACACACTTTTAAACAGAAGCCTTTGTGAAGGCTCTCTGTCTACACAGGGTCACCCCTTGATGATTGTTTACTCCATTCATTTAGTAAAAACAAACAACAATGACAGAAAAAGTGGTTGACTTTTGTGTGTGTTGTTAATCCTCACCCTAGGATCTTTTTCCCATTAATTTCTAGAAAGAAAGGAAGGGAGGGTGAGAGACATGAGAAACATCAATGTTAGACACATCGATTGGTTGCCTCCTACATGCATGCTGACTGGGGCCCTGGATGGAGCCTGCAACCGAGCTACACACCCTTGATTGGAATTGAACCCAGGACCCTTCAGTTCATGGGCTGACACTCTAACCACTGAGAAAAATGGGATAGGGCTAATCTAATCATCTTTTAACAAGTTTGGCATTGAATTGACCCAACCAACAGATTTATGGCATCAGGTGCATACAGTCTTATAAAAAGGATTCACTCCCCACACTCTTTTTACACACATTAACTATAGAGAAATCTATGGCTTTTAGGAAATTTATTATAGGAATTTTCATTTTTTGTTAACAATGGGTTAGATGTTAAAAGGTCATTCTGAGTCTGGTTGACAGAAGGCTTTTTGCTGTGCTGCCTACATCAACATGCTCCCCAGTACAAATGGTCTGCCAAGGACAATTTGTAGGTCTTAGCAGTGGGATTTCTTTTTCTTTCATGAGCTTGCAACAATTGCAGTTGCTTCCTAGCTCAACATCTGGAAACACATTTGGCTTCATTGTTGGAAACTAAATTAGCATCTGTGTTCACGAACATGGGGCTGACCTTGCACTGGACAGCAGTGACTGGGTCTGTGTTTGACAGACCAGTCTTCCTTGACTTTAGGAAAGAAGCTGAGATGCATTTCTTTTCTGGCATGAATTTCCATCTCTCAGAACAGCCTGAGTCTACTCATTATAAACTGGACATTTGCCCTAGGACATGGAGCAAAAGATGACACTAATTGGAAGTAGGCATCCTGGAAAACATTGTCAGAGTCATCTCCTGCAGGAAAAGAAGCCTTATCTTGTGCCAATACTGAACGGTGGGCTCCATGGACCTGCCTGTGTCTGCTCACACCTGTTCCAACATGGATGCCAAGAAATGGGGGGTCAGGAGGAAATTAGACGCACAGAGCCTTTGGGAAGCCACTGAAAGTCACAGGGCCCTTTGAAAGTCCTTTGGAATTCTAAGAGATTGGACAAGGAGGGGATGCCCTATGTAGATGTATTTGGCTGTGGTCCTGAGCACTGAGAATCCCACTGCAAGCACCAATGTGAACAAACTAACCAGTGAAGGAAAAAGGGGCAGAGGATCTAAGGAGGCAATAATTTGCAGATTTTTCTTTTTAAATTAGGCATAATATACAAATATGAAGCTAGAAATGTGTATATATATATATATTTGCATTGGTTTAAATGCATAGACTTACACACTAGTATCTTCTGCTATTTCATGCATTTAGGCAGATTGTAAGTAAAGTCATGGTACAGTGACTTTCATGTAACATTTTTTAAAAATACAGTTATAAAATAAATAGAAAGGCCTTTTTACTACCCTAAAATTGGCCATAGAACTAAAGGGCAGACATTGAAATGGATACTTTTGATATAATGAGATAAATATTCTATTATAGATAGGCATGGGTTACCATGTGAGTGAAGAGGAGGGACACATTGCCCAGACTTCAAGTGCTTGGCTTCCTAAGAAAGGTAATACTTGAATTGAATATGACCACACTAAGTTATTCGATGTATTTCTACTAAGTTTGTGTCAAGGGAAATTCAAGTAATATAATCCTCTCCATGACAAAAAATTAAGGATAAATTCCAGACATATTTTTGAAACATTTGGCATGTAGAAGATGGCTTATGAAGATATTAGTCATGTTTTTATTAAAAAGAAAACCAGTTTCATAAGTTAATATACCATTGTCAAATCACTGTTAAGAAATGATAACATATTAAGGTCAAAGGCTAAATTTTTTCACTTTGATTTTGTCATTATTTTTAGTGTGAGAGATTATTGTTGGAGTTTGGTTGAATAAAAACCTTAAGTCTTCCAGTAATATTAACTTGAAAAAACTTCTAAATTTTGCATAATTTTTATTTATTTTATTTTTTAAAATATAATTTTATTGATATTCAGAGAGGAAGAGAGAGATAGAGAGAGATAGAAACATCAATGGTGAGAGAATCATTGATTGGCCTCCTGCACGCCCCACACTTGGGATCGAATCCACAACCCAGGCATGTGCTCCAACTGTGAATTGAACTGTGACCTCCTGGTTCATTGATCAATGATCAACCACTCAGCCATGCTGGCTGGGCAATTTTGCATAATTTTTAAAGTACATAAAAGCACTATTATTTCCATAGTATCCAGACTAAAGTCTGTAGGAACTAACTTCATGACCTCTTGTCCTAATTCTTCTTGTCTTTACAAAGGAGAGCCTCTTGGTTGAAGACTCCTGAAGGGTTTTTCCAGCTCTAGTAATCTCCGATCCTCTGTTTTGCCAATGATTTACTCTGAGAACATTAGTACAATGCCCAATGCTTTTAATAAATACAGATAATCATATTCTGAATAGAACAAGTAGTATTGTAGGTCATATGTTTACAACTTTGAGCTAAGCTCCAAGGACTTCTAATCTGAATTCAAATGAGCTCTTGAAATGGGTATCATCAATATACCCAGTTTCTAATGGTCACTGATACCCTTGTGAAACTAGGGCTGCTGTCCTTGGTTCTGAAGTGATGTTTGCATTGATGTTCTTTGAGAGAGTGCGTGCGCCTGTGTGTGTGTGTGTGTGTGTGTGTGTGTGTGTGTGTGTGTGTGAGAGAGAGAGAGAGAGAGAGAGAGAGAGAGAGAGAGAGAGAGAGAGAGGAGAGAGAGAGAGATAGATAGATAGATAGAGAGAGAGAGAGAGAGAGAGAGAGAGAGAAGAGAAGAGGAGGGCAGGGGTGGAAATGAATAAGCAAGCATGCATTATCGAAGACACAAGGAAAAAAATTCTCACTCATTTAACCAGTAAGCATCATTTTTATGCTGCTAAGCCCATTTAGGTAGCTTTGAAGATTTCCTGGGATTCCTCACGTATTAAATTTAAGTCTTTTTAACAGTGACTGAGTTTTTACATAAGGAGTTCAAAATGGTTTTCCCTTAGTTTTTCATTTTCTATGTTCATTTCCCAGTATGCCACCATAGCCTTAGAACGCACATCTTGTCAGGGAATTTCTTCCTTATATGTCTAGCAAGTTTAAATACCCATTTTACATTAGTCTTTTGTGTTATCCTTCACAGACATGGAGACCGTCATTTGAGTTTTTCTGAACTTAAAAAAAATAAATCAAGTTGCAATTAACCTATCGATGTAAGTGGAAAATTCTCTAGTACATCACCTGTCCGCCCCTACAACAAGGTATCTGCTCCTGTTTGTTACTAATAACAATCCAAATTCCTAATAGTATTATTTGCTGGCCAGCATGGAAGAATACCTCAAGTCATTGAGTTTCCTGCTGTCCTTTTCCTTTAAAAAAAGTGCTGTGAAGCTTTTACCTCATCTTTCCATTTTCTTAACATTTCATGGATCAGCCCTACCTGAGTTGGCTCAGTGGATAGAGCATCGGCCTGCAGACTGGAGGGTTCCGGGTTTGATTCCAGTCAAGGGCACATGCTCAGTTTGTGGGCTCGATCCTCAGTAGGGGGGCATGCAGGAGGCAGCCGATCAATGATTCTCTCTCATCATTGATGTTTCTAGCTCTCTTCCTCTCCCTTCCTCTCTGAAATCAATAAAAATATATTTTAAAAAAACATTTCATGATCATAGGTCAGCAAATTTCACACCAGGCACCCTCAGGCCAGTTTACTTATTTTTCCTTTAGCCTTTCTTATGCAACTTGCAGTTTTTTTTCCAATTCTTCTCCAGTTATCTTAGAAAAATGTATCTCCCTCTCTTTGTTCCACTTATGAGAAAAAAGGGGGCTGATCCAGACTATTCAGTATAAGAGTATTGCTGGTAATATTTCTATAGTAAAGAGAATGAAAACTGGAAGCTTTGATGTGGAATTAGGAAGAATAAAGAACCAGTGCCTCGAACCTCTCAACCCACTGGAAGGCACAGTAAATGCATTCAGGACCTTTAAAGTCAAAGTTTTCTTCTTTATCTTTCTCTAATTAAAGTTTAACAAAGTTATGATTTTTTCTGATTTCTTTTTAATGTTTCAATCATATTGTTTGCTACATTTTTCTAATCCAATTGTATAATATTTCTGTTTCAACTGAGGTTAAAAAAGCTTTTGTGACCTGAACCCTAATACATGATGTATAACATTTCACTATGTTTTTGAAGTCAAAACAGTCAGCATACAACTCTTGGAAAATGTTTATTTCTATCACGGTGCCTCTCTGGATTAATTTCTTACATTTAATGAACATTATTAAATATTTCATTGCCATCCATTTATTTTTAAAACTGAATGCCTCCATTTCCTTTGCATCAAACAAATAACCACCTTAGTAGTTTTTTTTTACTCATACTACAGTTTTTAATATCCATTCATTTTATTCAGATGGCAATTATTCATGGCAATTATCCATAGGGTGCTGAGTACATACCAGGCATCATACTAAGTTCTGAGACAGAGATATTTAAGAAATATCTCAAGCTGTTCATGCTCTAGAAGAGAGAGCTACTTGAGCAAAAATACTTATAAGACAGTGTTAACTAAGTTGTAACAGAAATACACAGTGCCATTGGTCTTTATTAGACTGTCCCAGCTGGGTGACTCATTTGGTTGTAGTGTTGTCCTGTACACCAAAGGAAAAAAAAAAGTTTTGGTTTGATTCCTGGTCAGGGCACATACCTAAATTGCAGGTTTGATCTCTGGTTGGGGTGCTAGAAGGCAACTGATTGATGTTTTTCTCTCACATTGATGTTTCTCTCTCTCTCTCTCTCTCTCTCTCTCTCTCTCTCTCTCTCTCTCTCTCTCTCATCAATAAACATATCCTCAAGTGAGGATTATACTTATATCTGAGCAGTGATTCAGTGATTACTGGCCCTGATTTTGGTACATTTGGTGCTGTAGTATGTACCTTGGGATCAGACAAGCCAAGAAACAAATTCTGCTTGGCCACTTACTAAGTGGTATTTCCTCTGTGATTGTTTTCTCATCTATAAAATGGGAATAATGTTATCCACCTCATATAAGAGACTGTGACGCCAGATGTTTATTTCCTTCTTCCATCACAGTCTGGGGCAGGTTTGAATAAGATACTGATGATCATATCTCTTCTTTTTCATATATTTTCTTTAAGCCCCTCCTCCTGGAAATTAGAGCTAGCAAGAGCAGTGAAAGGCTGGAACTCTGATAATCACACTTGGTGAAAGCTCAAGCCCCAGTTTAAGTTATTCACATGTCTAGTCCTTTTAATTGTGACCACAATTCTATTAGGTATATATTATTATTTACATTATATTATTATTTACATTATTACATTATTATTACATTATTTACATTATTCCTGCTCCACTGGAAGAAGATGAGGTTCACAGGAGTTAAATGATTTGCCCTAAGGATATAGTTAATAAAAGAGAGAGCGAGGGCTTGAACCTAGATCTGTGTGGCACTGAAGCTCAGGTCTTTCTCCACTTCTATACTCTTGCTCCGTGTCCTGTTTTGTTTTGATTGTCAAGTGTGGTGGACACTTGTCCCACACACTTTAATTCCAAGACAGAAGACTAGGGTAGATATTAAACTGTACCAGGTTGGGCAAAAGAAGGTTTACAGTTGTTTGTATGGAAAATAATACAAGAATTAATACATATAATACAAGAATAAACTGGGTTTTGCATACTCACAACCATAAATCTACTTTTGCCCCACCCTGTATGTTCCACGGGGCCACCTGCTGTGTGTGTTTTGCTAAGCTGCATCCCCAGCATGTCACATAAGATTTAGTACCCAGGAGGCATTGATATTTGTAACGGTACAGGCTAAGCTGATGTAGCAAAGAGACTGCAGCACACAAATGGTTATTTCCCTTTCCCATCACAGTCTGGGGCAGGTAGGGAGGCTTTACTTCACCATTTTCATTAAGCAGGCAGGGGAGAGCAGAAGTCCAGGCCAAGGGTTTCCTTTAAAGCAAGTGATGGGGAAGTTGTCCCTACCCCTGCCTTTTGCTTTCCATGAACGCAAACTTAAGTCATCATACCTCCCTGGAAATGGGCGGGAAAAGTTAAGTTGGAGTTGGATAGCTACATGTTCTTGGAAATAAGGAGAATATATTTGGGGGCTCCATCAGCGATTTCCATGACAGCGCTTGATGGACAATTATTGAAAGAGTAAAATGAAGAAAATCAAAACCTATAAGTAAAGATGGGCCCCAGTGAGACCAAGAGAAAGATGTTAGCTTGATCCGCCAGCTTACAGACCCACATCAGCACACCAATACGTCTTTCTGGCTAATTCTTGCCCAAACACATCTTGAGTCAATAGCCACCTATCGTAAGTATCTTTTCAGTATAGCATTTTCCTTTAATCTATGGCTGTCAACTTTTCTCTCAAATGTCAGAATGGGATTGAAGCCACAGAAGAGTTTATGCGAGCTCCATGGATTATGCTACTCTCTTAAGGAAGATAAATGACAGGTTATGCAGCATTTATCTCTATTACCTGTCAGGGTCTCTTCATCCTGGGGCAGAGGAGAGTATCAGGACGTTTAGCTGGTGTATGTGATCCTCCTGCAGAATATCCTTGGCATTAGGAGGGAGTGAACCTGGCACTGGCAAAATGTGGTTTCAGCTCTTCAAAAGGAAAATGCTAGAAATTTTCTACCTCAGGACTTCTAGACTCTGTCAGATCAATATCCTAGCTGGGGTTTCTATCTTAGCAACTTTCTCCTCTGCAGTGTAGCATTTTCTCTGTTTCATCAGAGAGATTTTTTTCACAGTCACTGTTGGGGCATGTACTGTATGATACCCCACTGGTAGCAGAAAATTTGCCCCACACAGTGTACAGAGTGTAATCACTCTTCTCTATTGCTCAAGGGTATGGCAGATCTTTATTAATTCCATTGAGGCAACAGCCAGAATTATAATAGATTATCTGACCTCAAAGCATAGCTCTACCACTTACTACTCATGTGGCTCTGGGCAAGTTCAATCTCTCTCTAATAATAAATTTTTCCATTTGCAAAGTGGGTGTGAAGAGGGTAAAATGAGTTAATATTTATTTATTTATCTTGGTTAATCCTCACCCATGGATATTTTTCCATTGATTTTTAGAGAGAGTGAAATGGAGGGGGAGAGACAGAAAGGGAGAAACCTTTTTTTTTTAAAAAATATATTTTATTGATTTTTCACAGAGAGGAAGAGAGAGGGATAGAGAGTTAGAAACATCGATGAGAGAGAAACATTGATCAGCTGCCTCTTGCACACCTCCTACTGGGAATGTGCCCGCAACCAAGGTACATGCCCTTGGCCGGAATCGAACCTGGGACCTTTCAATCCGCAGGCCGACACTCTATCCACTGAGCAAAACCGGTCAGGGCTGAAAGAGAGAAATCTTGATGTGAGAGAGACAAATTGATTAGTTGCCTCCCACATGTGCGCTGACTAGGGCTGGGGATTGAGCCTGCAACTGAAGTACATGCCCTTGACCAGAATCAAACCTGGGACCTTTCAGTCCCCAGGTCCACTGAACCAAAGTGGCTAGGGCATAAGTTAATGTTTAAAGGTATTTTAATGCCTGGTACAGAGAAAACAATATAAATAAACTCTTGTAGTACCCCTATTTTCAGATGGAGAAACGGAGGCTTAGGGAGACTGACTAATTAGCTCAAGATTACTCAGCTATTAAGTTGGAATGCACCATGTTTTGGAACTAGGTTCTTATTTGCAGAAATTGAGACCTTAATCTTTATATCATTCTAGAGGCCCGATGCACAAAATTCGTGCAAGAGTAGGCCTTCCTTCTCCCGGCTGCTGGCACCAGCTTCCCTCTGGCACCTGGGACCCCGTCTTTCCTCCAGCTGCTGGGAGGTCACAGATTATAGGGTGGTGAAGGCCTGGGGTGGGAGAGAACCATGTTGGGGGGAGCAATGGGGGGAAAAATAGGGAATTTCTGTAATACTCTCACAAAGATTTTTTTAAAAGAAGCATTATATAGACACATGGACACTGAGAATTCTATTTTGTTCCATTGGGTAGCAAGATTTAGATGAGTTTATGAAATGCTGAGGGATGCAAGTTTTTATGTCACTTCTTGGCCTCTGTGACAAACACTGAATATTGGGAACAACCAGGAAATTCCTCTCATCTTCACGCAAGGCAAACCCTTAGCTCTGTCCTCTATGGCTGTGCTTCTGATGGCTTTGGCCTTGCTTCTCTGGTTGCTTAAGCTGTGATTGTAACATGCCCTCCCTTCTGGGAAGCTGCAGGCCACATAGCTGTTGACTACTTAATATACTCTTGACCTGAGACCCTCATGCATGCTAAATCCTCTTTAGTGTGGCCCGAGGGAGGGAAATTTAATTGCTTTGGCTGATGATGGACCATCTTCTCCCTCTTGCTTCTGAAGTCTTGCCAGAGACATTTTCTAGCTCTCTTGACCTCCCAAGATTCTTTCTCTGTACTAATGGTGCTACTTCTCTTCCTATTATAGCCTTGTGTTCCCATCTTTTAACAGTTATAATAAGTATAGTATACACTGTACTTCAAGGTCGTTGAGGGTAAGAAATATGTATGTATATAGCCTCATCGGTGCCATGGGTTATGCTGGGTATTAGAGATACCTATAAGACACTTAACATGTATATACTGAATGAATGTACCAGTGAGTGAATTAATGGGTTGGTCCTACTCAGTTGCCCTTGAGAGGACCTAGCAATGTATACTTCCATGCTATAGGCTATTGAAAGAAAAAGGATTGAATATATATTTATTTATACACATGCACTACTTTGAATCATGGCCAAAAGTCAACATCTTCTCAGGCAAACTAGCAATATTTCAGAACTAGATAACTTTCAAATTTGTAGGTGCTGGAAGGCACTAAGACTGTGGATTAATTGAAATTCTCCAGCTTCTTCAATTGTCAGAATTAAATGCTATTCAGAGAGGGAACACTGATATCCCCATGGTAACAGCGCTCCATTAAAGACACAAAGCTGTCCTTGTTTGAGGACACCTGGGAATTTCAGGTATATATGAAAATGCCATTAAAGGCAAATTATACGTACATATTCAGTGAAATTATGTGCACATGCATAGATATGCCTAATTTAGTCCCACCTTTCATTTAGTCCCATTTATCATTAGCCTTTTAATGACTCAAATCTCAAGTATGAATATAATTCTTAAAGAGGAGCACATCTCAATTTTGGAATAAATATCATTAATGTGTTGCTGCTCTTGTGAAGAAAAAAATCAAATCCTTTGCTTCTCTACTTATTATTAATTTTATCACAATTAAGAGAAAGTTTATTCTTAACACACCTTCTGAAATAGATAAATTTATTGTCTCTATGCAGAATTTTCCAGCCCTGGCTGATAATTCATGGCTTAGGTCAGGTCCCTCAGCATACCTGATGGGAATATTTTAGTTATGAAAAGGATTATGCAGATGAACTAGGCAAGGGTCAGCTCAAGTGTCTTTATGTCTTTTTTTCTGGTTTAAAAAATTTGTCAAGCCTTGGCCAGGTTAGAGTGTCATTTCAATACACCAAGGTTGTGGGTTTGATCCCCAGTCAGGGCACATACAAGAATCAGGCAATGAATGTATAAGTAAGTGGAACAACAGGTTGATCTCTCTCTCTCAGATCAATATATATATATATATATATATATATATATATATATATATATATATATATTCCTATTTTTCTCCACTTCCTCTCTCTAAAATCAATACATTAAAAAATGTCAAAATATTTAAACCATTGTTATTTTGTAGATACCTCTAAATAATACTTTGTATAGTGTCTGAAAAAGGGAAAGATCAAACAAACAAAGAACAAAGAAACACACAGAAGGGTGAATGGATTGGAGAATGTTCTTGATTCTCTTATCATTAGTATCATCCCTTTGCTTAGTTGTGGATTCTCTTCCTATCAGAGACAGTGCTTTTAATGGCTCCATTTTCATATTAAACAATGCAGCCAGGAAAGTACAAGGCATACTAGGTCAGCTCTGAGAATGCAGAAAAATATGACAAGGTGATGGGCTAGCTGTGAAGTTAGTTAGCTCATAAATAACACAAAGTTGATAAGAAGAAAAAGCGAACCATTTGCATAGCTTGTGTGGCAGGAGCAAGTGTAGCTAAGTTTATGCTGACTGAAGAGTTGCTCTGAGCTGGAGTATTTGCCAAGGTGATTTTTCTCTCCAGAGTGCTTTTAAAGGTTTTGCTGCACTTATCCCCTACCCACCCCCTCCCTCTTTTCCCATAAATTCCTTGGAATTGTTAAAGATGTGAGGCTGAAGGTTGGCTTTGTTTATGACATTGTGCTGAATTGAGTTTTTTTAAATGAAAACTTAGTGCTGTTTTTCTAAATATCTATGTATGGTCCCTTCATTGACATTCATATTTTGGTTATAAAAAATAATTTGTTACATTTCTTACATTTCAAATAAGTCCCAAGCAGTGGTCTCCATGATAATTTTCCTGAGGGCTTAGGTGAACAAATTATCTGAGGATCAAAAATTACTTTCTCTGCCTGTTAAATCCCCTTCAAATGTAAGGAAATTTTCCTCCCCAGTGGGGGAAAAAATTCAAATAGGAAGTTAAAGCTGGAAGAAAACTTAGAAAACATATAGTTCAATTCCCTCACCTCTTTTTTAGCATTAAGCTTCTTTTATTTTCCAATTTTTATTTTTTGTTTGTTGACACTATTATAGCTGTCCCACACCCCGCCTACCCCTTTTGCTGTCCTTCAGTCCATGCCACAATGGTGTTGAAAATGGGCAGTGCTCCCCTATAAGCTAGCTGCTGATATTGGATAGAAGGACAAAAATTACACAGGGAAGTAGGCAAAAGTAATGAGAATGGGTATGAAAAAGGAATAAAAATGGATACAATGGCTACAGATTACAGGCAGTTCAGGCCGGGGGTTGCAAAGTGTGGGACTCCATTGTTTCTTGGCAACATGGGGATGAAAGGCACTTCTCCAGTAAGGAGAAGGGGCCACATTTCCAGGTTAACTCCCATGTCCCGGGGTGAGGCATACAACTCTCAGCCAGGTCAGAATGTGCTTTCTTTAATCAGAACAAAACAATCATGATTAACAAAGCATGATAAATATTTCTTATAACTATAGCTAGTCCCCACTATTCTATTTCTCCCTCTCGCCCCTAACCATGTGAGGTTATAATGATCATGATCTCCATTGTACAGAAATAGAGACTGAGGTTAAAAGAGATTAAATAACAGGGTGAGTCAGAGCTTGGATTCCAACTAAGATTTAGGTCATTCCAGAGTGTGAACATGAACCCCAACATATTTTGCTTCTGCAATTCAAAGTTCTAATTTGTTCTTTCTCCCAAGCATTTATGTTGCCAAAAATTAGATTATTTTACCAAGTTAAAGGTCAAACAGCACAGTGGCAGACAATGAATGGGCACTTGAGAAATATTTGTTGAATAAATGTATGAATGAATGAAAAGGCTTTAGTCTCCCTCATGAAAAAGCACATGCTCTTTTTACAACACCAAGAGAAGATGTTCAACAGAAGAGTTTCCCATTAGCTGACGTTTCCAATCCTCCCACCCTCATTCTATTTTCCTTTGACTTAAAATATTACTGCAAATGCCCTACTGCTATTCTAAACTTCTAGTTTTTGTCCTTATGCTATTATCTTAGCCAGTAGTCTGCCAGAAGGACTGAGGCCAAATCCAGGGCTATCTTTGGAGTCCCTGAGCTACTATTTCAGGGATTCTGAGAAATTCACATTAGCCCTTAGTCTTCCTCCACTTCCTGGGAATTTTAGAGCTAGAGCATCCTTAGGTTAAGATTTTATGTTATTAGACCTTTGTACATTAGTGTCAGGGAAAGATCAAGGACCAATCCCTGAGGAGGGAAGAACAATATAGGAACCCTGAATGCCTGGGACTAAGAAGGATGGAGGTGGGGTTGGAGGAATAATAGAAGCTGATCCTTCTGAGAGGCCATGCTGGGAGAACTAAAGATAAGTGGCCTGTTGTCCACTTCGAAGCAGGGCTGGCTTTGACGAGGTATAAGGTGGTGGGAACCAGAGCAGGGCAGAGGGAACCTGCCTCAACTATGCAACTGCCACCTTGTGTGGACTTGGGTTAAGGAGACCAAGTGCCACACCACTCTGGGTCTCATTTCCTAAGCTATGAATTAATGGGGTTAGGGTGTGCAGGTGTTCATTTCCTTTTGTCTGGGAGGTGTACAAACAGGGATCCAAAATTGGGAAAGGGACAAGCTGGGTTCTGTGGAGACAGGCTCAAGAGGGCCAAGTACAGCTCACGTCAGCTTCCATGGTTTGGCCCGTGGTCTTTTCCCTGGACTGGGCCCTTTATTCTGATCAGAGGTACTCTTGAATTTGGAAACTGCCCCTCCCCCTCACCATGCTGCCCCATTGCACCATCTGATCCTCAGACCTTCAAAGGCTTGGCACTATGCTTGTTCTCACCACATATGGCCCCCTGGGGAGGGGACAGGCACACTTAGCCTAAAGGGATATTTTAGGATTTTCCAGAGGACATTTAAGATATATATACATTTTTATTGATTTCTGAGAGGAAGGGAGAGGGAGAGAGAGAGATAGAAACATCAGTGATGAGAGAGAATAGTCGATGGGCTGCCTCCTGCACATCCCACACTGGGGATCGAGCCTGCAACCTGGGTATGTGCCCGGACTGGGAATCAAACTGTAATCTCCTGGTTCATAGGTCAATGCTCAACCACTGAGCCATGCTGGCAGGCTAGAGGACATTTTTTAAACTTCTGAGCTGCTGCTGCTGATCTGAATGTCATCCACCATTTTACTATCTTTAATTTGGTAAATTATTGATATGTTAAAAAGAGTCCCAGTCCCATCTGTGTTTATTGATTATACATGTGTGTGTGTTTGATTTAGTCTCCAGGGAGGAAAAACTCTTTGCTAACACATTTATGGTCGATCAGCCAAGAATATATGAGAAATTGATTTAGGTCTCCTCATTCACTTAATGCAGATTTGTGAATCATCAATATCATAAAGACTTTATGCAGGAGCTGAAGATAAAGATAAAATACAACCTATGCTTTTGAGGAACTTACCTAGTGTAACTGGACAACCAAGGGGTCCAGGCCACCTGTCACTACTTGAGCCAATTAAGCAGAAACAGGGTTGAATCATATATGAGCGTTTATTCCAGTAATGCCAGCAGTATGGGAGAGCAGCAGGTCATCCACAAAATCTGCTCTGCACCCCACCATAAGCCAGCTGCTTATATTGGTTAGAAGAACAAAGATTAAGTGGGAATTATAGGCCTGGGTAAGTAGGCACCAGATAATCATTACAGGTTACAAGTCATGTGGGCTGGGGGTTGGGGTGGGGTCGCAAGAGGGCAGGCGTCTCTGGCCACCCTGAAACCAGATTGCAGGTAGCAGGTGCCTCCAGGACTAGATTGTTTCAGACACAAGGCTGTAAATATTTCCATAATGATAGGCAGTTCTCAGGAAAGGAGGATGGACAGCATTCCTATGTTAGCTCCCATGTCACAAGGCATACAACCTCCAGCCAGGTTAGAATGTGCTTTCTCTAATCAGAACAGAACCATCATGGTTAACAGAGCATGATTAATATTTCTTATCATTGTAGCTGGTCCCCAGTATTCTATTTCTGCCCCTAACACTGGTATAGTGGAGAGGAGATGGATGTGCAAACAGGTAATTGTAATGCAGTGTCACAAATGGTAACCATGGAGGTGGCAATAGAGTGTTATGGGAAGTAGGAGGGAGGGGCAGGCTCTGTTTGGGAAATTAGCTGAAGTTTCATGGACCACATGCTATCTGGAGACGGTGAAGTCCCAAAACTCAATTGCACATTTTATCTCTAACCTTGGGCTGACATTTGATTGTTGAAGGGCTCAGCCACAAATCTTCCCCTTTTCTGTGCTCCCTCTGTAGCTCAGCAAAGTATTACAATTAGCTGAAATGCATGAAAGCAAACAGCGTAGGGTTAAAAGTGAAAGCCACTCTTTGCTGACTTGGGTTGGCTCCTGGAAGCTGCAGAGAGCACTTAATCTTATAGTTTTTCTGATTAAGACTTTTCCCAGCAGCTCCTTCAGTGGAAGTAGGTAAGCAAAACAAGCAGCTAGCAAGCAACGTCTCCTCAGCTTCTGGCATACTTAACAGGATGTCATCTGCCTGGCACACGAGGCAAATAAAATTGCTTGCATGACGCCCTGGTTACAGTGGAGAAGGGGGGAAGTAGGAAGGAATTCAATTTCTGGCTTAGAAAAATCTAATTCTCTCAAGGTATATTGAAGTCTGGGAAGCAGTTATCTTTCCCAGCAGCTAGACACAACCTGGAATGTAGTTCCTAATAGCCTTGGCAAGATTAAGTGAAGTTTCTGTGATTGCGGTCACCACGCACAGGTCACGTAGGGTGCGTTGCCCTTCCCTGCAATCAGCCTGGACCAGTGGTCCCTTCCATATTCCTCATCTACCCCACGCTTTTTACCTCTTTCCTGCTGCCCCAATCCACTGGCATTTCTACAGGAGGAAGAAGAAATGAGTGGCTTGACAGCTTGAAGGATATGTTTAATAGAAATTGATGGAAGTGGACCAAGAAAGCCACCATTCTATTATTCTTGCAGCAAGAAAGAATATCAGGGCTTGATGGAGCCATGCTCTCTAGCTGAAATATTTTGTGACTGAGCAGACTTGATGTTTACTGGGCTTGCCTGGGAGTTGGAAGAGAAGTTGAAAGGGAAATTAATTTGAACTGTAATTGATATAAGGTCAGTCACAGGATGGCAGGAGGAACGGAGTGGTGGGATGGCTTATGGACAGGGTGAGCAATTCTATTCCAAATTTGACACTGGGATCCTTTGTTGTAAGAAGTGTAATTTGCAGACAAGGGGTCAATTTGTGGATCTGCTTTGATTATACTGGATGTATCAGCCTTTCAAATTGAAATATGTACTGGTAAACATGCAAACAGATTTGGTGGCACCATTTTATCTCTACAATTCTTTGCACACAACAGTTAATCTCTGAAGAAATTCAGACTCCTTAGACAAAGTTACTTCAGCAGCTGCTGCCTGGAATTATGCTTTGGACTTTGATTTCAGTTTAGTGTTTCTTCTTTCTTTTTTTCCTCCCTCTCTCCTTCTTTCCCTCTCATTCTCTCCCCCTTCCCTCTCTGTTTTATTCTTATTACCTTATCTTTAGAAGCCTCTTCATAAGGAAGGAGAGAGGCACTATGTCTTCCAAGGATACCCTAAAAATCCTCACCAACCCCACAACTCTAGCTGAGAAGTGACTTTACTGAAAAATGAGATTCCCAAGGAATATAGCATCTTTTTTGAACATTTGCAAAAATAATCATGCATTTATTATTACCTAATAATTCCTGTAATGTCAATGACATAAATAAACTCAAACTGACTTAATGAAGACAAAGGAGATCTCGTGGCTTATACACACAGAAAGTTCAGCTGTAGCTCTGGGCTTACTTTTGCTAGATCGAGGGTCTCAAAGGATGGTCTAGGGCCCTCTGTCTGGCCCTCTCTCTAGACTGCTTCTCTTTGTGTTCTTCATGGTGATGGGCTGATGACAGCCCTAAGCTCATCTTCCTCAGCAGAGGAGTCAAAAGGATATACTTCATTTCCAAATTTTATATCACATTTGCTTGGAAGGATAGTCTCTGTCTTGGTAAAGTACTCACTGTAGCTTAGGGAATGGAACAATGATAGATGAGATCTTGTGTCCACTCATACAGCCAGGGTGTAGGCGAGGCTGGACCACATGGAGTGGGAAAGGGACAGTTTCCAGAAGGAAAGAGAGGTGCTGAGCACACAAATATAACAGATGTCTACTACTTGATTTCTTGGTTGTTTCTCTTTCTGGTGGCCCTCCTTCCTGTAGAAGATAATAATTTCTTGGTAGGGTTATAATCTGACTTTTCTCTCTAGACATCCGAAGTCCTACATATAATCTGGTCTCTACTTACCTTTTGTAGCTTTATTTTCTATTGTTCCCAGAGTCATATCTAGGCTCTGGGCAGACATGACCTCTCATTATTGTACAAATATTTTCTTCTCCATGTCTTTGTTTTGAGGGTCCTTGGTGTCAGAATTAGGGTAAACTCTGCTTTTGCAAATTAAACAGTAGAATATATGTTTTTAAATGTCTTATCTTATTTCTATAATTTACTCTTATTTCTATAAATTACTCTTATTTCTAAGAATCAGATTTTTTTCCAAGATGCAAAGCCCTGAATAGCATTTGAATAATGTCTTCCCTCTTGGTTCTTTTGTTGCTGTTCTAGCAAATTGATTTATGTATCATTGTGTTATATTCTATGTTATCCTCATCTGTACTGTTCTGTAGCCTTCTAATTAGTTTTTTTCATGTTTTAAAAGTATTTTAATACCTCTTTATAAAAAAGATAACTATCTTGGAAAATAGCAAAAAGCATATAAGGACTAAAATTAATATGTGGTTAGAGGAGACTGCAATAGAAATAGTAACCACAAATGTCTAAGAAGAAAATCAGGCCTTGGACAAGAAAAGCTCCCATTTTGCTTAATGGTTCCTTTGTTCATTTTTGAGTGTGAATTGTCATTGTGATAAAAGCATCAAAAGAGATAGGGTGATTAGAGAAGATCTTGCAAAATTAAGATCTCAAATAACTTAAAAGTTTGAGTTTTTGAATTTTTCAAGCATTGTAAAAATGGGAATATTTTTATTTTCCATTTTTTATTCTTGTATTTTAAGGGCTACCAACGTGTAGGGGCAGGGAAAAGTCCTTGTAGTTTTAGCTTATTAATTACATTACTTCCATTTCTAATACCTTCTTTCTGCTATTTCCCATGTTTCAATCTTTAATCCTTCAAGACCCAACTCATGGTTAACTCTCTCAATGAATTTATCTCTGAGAGCCTCAGCTGAAAGTACTGTTTCTATCTGCCATCCTCTAAAAACTGTGTTTCAAAGTGTAGTCACTGGACCAATCAGTGGTATCAGAAACATCAGAAAACACTTACTGAAGAATTCTTTCCTCTTCTGCCCCATGCCCCAGGCCCCCAAACTACTGATTCAGAAACTGGAGGAGGGGCTCAGCAATCTGGACTTAAAATACCATTAGGAGATTCTGATCTATGGTAATGTTGAAGTGTTACAGTTGTAAATGTTAGTGTTGTGTCTCATATTTACATGGGGAATATGTAACACCTGCTCTACTTGACAACATGCTCCTGGGTGAATGTCTATGTCATATGTGATTTTTAGGCCCTTATAATAGGTAAAAGACATTGAAACCTGAAAGTTTGTAGATGGATGGGCATAATAGGGCATAGAGTTTACATAAGAGATGGGGAACAGAGCCTAATCTGGTTTCTCAGTTTGCTTTGGCTGAATGAACTGAATAATTGCTAAATCCCTATTTCACCTTATGGCCAAACCCCCCTTTTTGCTTTATGTGGTGTCTGTCTGAATACAGAGTAGATGTGCTCTCATGCTATAGTCACTGGATATATGCTCATTGATGATGGTCTGCTTTCCTTTATGCAGTTCAGCAATTGTGATAGTATTGCTTAGAACTTTTGTGGAGTCTGCTGGTGAAGTTTAAGTAAAGGGAAAATCCAGTTTAATTTAAATATATAGAACAGTCTATTAAACATTTTTGTTCTTCAGAAGATATTCTTCCATCTCATCAAAACAGACTCTCACTCACTTCAGGTGTTGCCCCTGAGGCTGCTGAGCTCTCTGGGTGTCTAACCTTGCCCTCTTGTCATCGGCTATTAAAACTGCTAAAACAGAAGAATGCTCAAATGTTCCTGCTATTAAAACATTAGTACATGCTTTGGTGAGCTCAAATTTAAATGTTTTGAATGACCCTTTAGGGGATCTTCCTCCTTTCTTTCTTTTTTTAACTTAGAGCTCAATCAAAATTCAGCAAGAGTTTAACTTCTTCAGTCCCTGGTTATGATCATATTTTTCCAATTTTCCCACTCAAAAGGTCCAGTTATCCATTAGTCTAAGGATTAATTTTTTAAGCTGTTAGTCTGTATTTAAAAGTCACCAGTTAAAACTCTGATAACTTTTTGGCTTTGCCTTCTGTCTTTCACTCCAAGCCTTCATGTATTTTTTTTTCTTAACTCTAAAATTCCAAATGATTCTTATGGGATGGATCAGGATGGGATTAGCTAAAAGGGAGTCAGAGGGAGCCTTTTCCATTTTACCTGCCCAGAAGATCTATGGTGCAAAAAGGAGCTCACATCCTGTTTCTGTTTCGAGAACCTTACATTAACCCCTTTCTCTTTTTAGCTTTTTTTTTTTTTGCACTCACATTCCGTGTTACACAATTGCCAGCTTCTTATAATTCTCTGAAATTTTATAGGATTTTTCCTTTAAACTCTCTGGTTTGTTAGATCTTTTGTATATTCTCAGTTTTGACTTTCCTTAAGGAATATATCTAATGCTCCCAAATTTATAACTCAATCCCTTACGGTTACAGAAAACCGGAGAAGAACCAAGCAATGCTTAGAGAGATGGAGTTACATTTATTATTATTACGCACGGGCCCAGAGGAAAATATCTCTCAAATTCTGGGCGAAATCACACAGGAAGTTTCCTGTCTTTATACTATTTTACCTTCTTTGTCTCCCAAATATGGTTTTTTTTCCATTTCCCTTTGCAAATTCTTAAAGGGCCCTATGTGCTGGGTCTTTGAGACCTCAACCAAAGGCTTGGCCTAGTGCCAGCACTGAAAACTTCATCTGTGGAAGGTTTAATGGCCTCTCTGAAATGGGAGTAGTCTTATTTTCCTTATTATTTAAGCCAGCAAGCATTACAGAAGCCAAAGTGCAGGGTTAAAATTTCAAACAACAGTTTTTATATAAGATGGATGCTTCATTACTTACCTAGAGAGCTCCAGATGTCTTCTACCTGTATTCAACTTGGTTATTTATCTAAGGTCTTGCTGCTCAAAGTGTACTCTATGTATCAGCATCATTGGCATAATCCTGGAAATATCAGCAATGTTGGATCTTGGGCCCACCTCAGACCTACCGAATTGGAATTTGCATTTTAACAAGATTCTTAGGTGATTCCTGTGTATAATAAAGTTTGAGAAGGACTATTCTAATAGGTACCTCGAACTGAAATAGGCTAAAGCAGTATTTTTTACTTTTTTTTTCTGTCTAGTTCCTCCCCAGATTCTCTTCTATGCATTCAGCCCTCTATTCCTCCCTTTTCCCTCCCTCCCTCCCTCCCTCCCTTCCTTCCTCCCTCCCTCCCTCCCTCCCTCCCTTCCTTCCTTCCTTCCTTCCTTCCTTCCTTCCTTCCTTCCTTCCTTCCTTCCTTCCTTCCTTCAACTTCCTTCCACTCCTCTCCTATAATCCATTAGAAAGCCCTATGAAATCTACTTCCAATGTATATTAAAAATCATCCATTTGTATCATTTCTCATGACAACTATTTTCTATGACTATATTATATTCATTATATCACTCATCACTATTTGAGGTTATCTTATATTTCTAAACTTGTGTTTTTGTAGTTCTCACTCTACCTCTCCTCCTCTCCAACTAAAAGGTAAAATCTTTGAGAGCAGGATCTTGTCTGTCTTGTTCATCGCTGTATTCCTATCACCTAAGATGATGAACGGTGTGGAGAACATGCTCAAAGAAACAGTAATTGAATTAATTAATGAGGATTTTCACATTTCCCAAACAACATCTATCATAGTTTAGATGCCTCATGAATGTGAATAATTGATGAGCTGGGATTCAACACTGGCTTCTTTCCGGGTTCTATATTCTGATATGGAGAAATGTCCCATCCTGAAAAAGGAATTTTCATTCTGAACAAATTGACAGATACATTAATAATCAGTACTAATAATCAAATGATTTGAGTTCATATCCATATTTAGTTGTATCCAAATTCTGTGACTCTGGATGTTATTTAAATTTGGGTTTCAGTTTTCTCATCTGTAGGAGGACATTGCAGGCTATCTACCATATATTTTCCTGAGTGGATGTATTTTATAAAAAATGTTTTACCCATCCATTTTCCTTCTCTCATTTCTCAATAATTATCTGGTACACATGCACTAATAGGCTATTTGTACTCCTGTGTTATTGCTATCAGGTACTATGTTAACAACTTTGAATCAATTAAATTTTTAAATTGAAGATGAATATACTTATTTATACAGTTTTGAACTATTCAGGTTTAACTCTACAAAATTATATCAAGAAATTGGGTTACTGTGAGAGGTGACTGACAAAAAGGAAAAATCGAATAAATAAATCTTTGAATGTTCTATTCACCTATAATGTTCTTTTCTTATATGCTGGGTATAGATTTTCTATTTTTATTGTTCTTGTCAACAAAGTAAACTTTAACCCATATACATACACATGGACTTCTGATCATATAGCCTGCAGCTACAAAAACAACACTAACATGTCCTGGCAGGTGTGACTCAGTTGATTGAGTGTCATCCCATGCACCAAAGGGTCACTGGTTTGATTCCTGGTTGGGGTACATGCCTGGGTTGTGGGCTTGATGCCTGGTGGGAGGCATGCAAGAGGCAGCCACGAGATAGTCAATTAGTGTCTCTCTCTTTCACATCGATGTTTCTCTCTCTTCCTCCTACTCCTTTCCTCTCTCTGTAAAAACATATTTAAAAAAAAAACAAAATAAAACAACACTAACAAATTTTGAGCCATTTGGACTGTTTCTCTAAGATCTCTCTCTGTTTTAAAACACATAATCACATACACATGTTACTTTAAATGTTTATTAAATACTTTATAATAAATTACAGATAAACAGGTAACTCAATAATAAAAGAAGTTGATGTAAAAAGCTACATAGGGCTTTCATCCAAGATGAAGAAACAAGGATCAGATTTACTTTCTTTCCTAAAGCAAACAACTTGACAAAATTTATGAAAAGACTATTTTTGAGACTTTAATCAACAAAGAACAAATAAGATGAGATTTAAATTTTCCTGATTAATGTCTAAGCTGCAATTCATGGGAAAGAAATGCAGGTGAGCACAATGTGCTCTCTGCATCCAAGAGATAAAGCTGGGGGGTCTGGGGAGGTCAAGGGGGCTAGGGCCATAAAAGGAGAGAGCTGTAGAGATAAGACTTCAGAGATCTGAAGATCTCCATCAGATCTTCCCCTGAGTATTTATCAGTGCATGTGTGAGAAACTACTGAGGCTGGGGAAATAACCATCTAAAATGATTAGAGGGAAGAGTGCTCAGAATGGATACAGGACCAGAAATAGTTTCTGCTTCCTGAGCCAGAGCAGAAAATTTCAAACTTCATGAAAAGTTGGATGGAATACACAGAAGGGTTTTGTTTTAGTGGCGTGATAAAATTGGACGTAGCCTAAATGCTGCTGCATAACAAAGCTTCAAAATAAGATCTGAAAATATCAAGTTGATTCAAACTAACAACTTTATTATAGAACAAGGCTCAATAATATCTCTAGGAAAACCAAAATATCCAGGACTCAACAAAATAAAATTCACAGTGTCTATAATTTAATAACAAATATTAAGAATCAAAGAAGAAAAATATAACACATAATAAAAAGAAACATATAAATATCAACTCTACAATGTCACAATAGAAGGAATTAATAGATTAGAATATTATAAAATTTATTTTAACTCTATTTTATATTTTACTGACTGGCTTATTTCACTTAGCATAATGGTCTCCGGTTCCATCCATGCTGTTGCAAATGGTAAGAATTACTTCTTTTTTTACAGCAGCGTAGTATTCCACTGTGTAGATGTACTACAGTTTTCTAATCCACTCATCTGCTGATGGGCATTTAGGCTGTTTCCAAATCGTAGCTACTGTAAATTGTGCTGCTATGAACATAGGGGTAGCATATATCTTTTCTGATTGGTGTTTCTGTTTTCTTGGGATAAATGAATTTAGCAATGTAGCAGGATAAAAAATTAATACCCTGAAGTCTATAGCTTTTCTATACACCAATAATGAACTCACAGAAAGAGAAACTAAAAAAGCAATCCCATTTACCATTGCAACGAAAACATTAAGATACCTAGGAATAAATTTAACCAAGGAGATGAAGGAACTGTACTCAGAAAATTTCAGGGCACTGAAAAAAGAGATAGAAGAAGATATGAACAAGTGGAAGAATATACCATGTTCATGGATTGGTAGACTCAACATCATTAAAATGTCCACACTACCCAAAGCAATCCATAAATTCGATGACATCCCCATTAAAATACCTATGGCATACTTCCAAGACCTAGAACAAACTCTCCAGAAATTCATCCGGAATAAAAAAAGACCCTGAATAGCTGCAGCTATTCTTGAGAAAGAAGAACAATGTTGGAGGGATCACAATACCAGATATCAAGCTATACTACAAAGCCACTGTCCTCAAAACTGCCTAGTACTGGCACAAGAACAGACATATAGACCAATGGAACAGAACAGAGAACCCAGAAATCAACCCAAACCATTATGCTCAATTAATATTTGATAAAGGAGGCAAGAGCATACAATAGAGTCAAGACAATCTCTTCAATAAATGGTGTTGGGAAAATTGGACAGATACATGCAAAAAAACGAAACTAGACCACCAACTTAAATAATACACAAAAATAAACTCAAAATGGATAAAGGACTTAAATGTAAGATGAGAAACCATAAAAATCTTAGAAGAAGCTATATGCACTAAAATAGCAGACATTTGTCTATTTTATATTTTAAATAAACTTAGAGGAAAGATTGGACATGTTAAGTAGGGATATAGAAAAATACAAAAAGACCCAAATTAAACTTCTAGACATGCAAACTATGTCAGCGATGGAAAACTACTGTAGATGTGTTTAACACCTGACTAGACGCTGCAGAAGAAAATATAAGTGAATTTGAAGACATAGCAATAGACACTATCTAAAATGACACATAAAGAAAAAGAAAAAAACAAAACAAAAAGGAACAAAGCATGAGAAAATAAGCGAGCCATGGGACAACTTTAAATTACTCACTATATGTGTAATTGAAGTTCTCAAAAGAGAGGAGAGAAAGAATTGGGAAAGAAAGGCTTTTGAATAAATTTTGTCTGATAATTTGAAAATTATGTCTGAGAATTTTCAAAATTTGAGAAAAACTATAAACCCACTTATATAGGAAGTTCAAAACCCCTAAGCACATCATAATTAAAATGGTTAAAATAACTGATAAAGAGGAAAAAAAACTTAAAGCAGCCAGGAGAAAGATACATTGTATACACAGAAGTAAAGACAAATTTCTTGTTGAAAAAATGTAAGCCAGAAGCAGTAGAGCAATATCTTTAAAGAGTGCAAGAATAAGAAAAAGAATGAACTTGTAATACTACACCTGGAAAATATCTTTGAAAAATGAATGCAGCCCAGCAGGTTGAGCTTTGACCCATGATCCAGGAGGTTGAGGTTTGATTCCAGGTTAGGGCACATGCCTGGGTTACAGGCTTGATCCCCAGTAGGGGGCATGTAAGGAGGCAGCTGATTGATGCTTCTCTCTCACATTGATGTTTCTCTCTCTCCCCCCCTCTCTCTTTCTCTCGCTGAAATAAAAAAAAGAAAATCGAAAGCAAAATAAAGATATTTTAGGATGAAAAAGGAAGACATAATTTATGACCAACAGACAAAGACTATAAGGAATGTTAAAGGAAATCTTAGAAAATAATTTCAGGTTAGTAGAAGAGAATGTTATGGAAAAAAATGAGTAGTTGATCTTTTTCAAAATTAAGACAATTTTGCAAAATTAAGACAAGCCATGTACTGAGAGAAAATATCAACAAGCCACATATAGAAAAAAGGACTTTTACCCATAATAAATAAAAATTCTCAAAATTCAGTAGCAAGAAAAGAAACAACCATTTAAAAAAAATAGTTGCGTAGAAACTTCACCAGAGAAAGGATGATATATGCATAGCAAATAAGAACATAAAAAGATGTTTAACATTGTAATGATGGAAATGCCAACTAAAACCACAATGAGATACCACTACAATCCAATTAGAACATTCAAAATGAAGAAAAATGAAGATGTCAAATGTTGGTAAGATGTGAATCAAATGGAATTCCCTGCTGGTGGGAATGTAAAATGGTACACTCAGTGTGGAAAACAGTTTGACAGTTTTGTACCAAATGTCCCTACCATTCCACTCCTAGATACTTTACCCAAGAACAATAAAAACATAATGTCCGTACAGAGGCTATTTCATGAATGTTTGTAGCAATGTTATTTATAACTAAAGGCCCGGTGCACGGAATTTGTGCATGGGTAGGGTCCCTAGGCCTGGCTAGTGATCAGGGCCGATCTGTGGGGCAACTGGTGGGGCGATTTGGGGGCCCCTGCTGGCACCTGCCTTGGCTGGCCTGGGGCCTGCGGACTAGGGGCGGCTCCTGCATTGAGCGTCTGCCCCCTGGTGGTCAGTGTGCATCATAGTGACCGGTCATTCCACCGGTTATTCTGCCAGTCGACTTGCACATTCGGCTTTTATTAAATAGGATAGTACCAACCCAGACACAAACTACCTGTTTATTAAGAGGTGAATAGATAGACAAAATAAAACATAGACATATAATGGAATGCTACTCAGCAAAACAGCATGGATAATAGTTAATACTAATGGTAATAATGATACTGCCGTCCTTAAAAAGGCCTGCTTAAATGATTGGCCCTTTGCTGGCATCAGGAAACTTGAATTTGGCAGGGTTCCCACCATTCTCAGAACTGTTAAGAATGACTCAGGGTACCTAAACTCTGCAAGCAATATAATCTATGCTGAACACCTCTCTCCTTTTGAGAGTCTGGAATTTTGCTGCATGCCAAGCAGAGGCAGGTACATCACCAGCCTCCAGTAAAAGCCTTGGGCACTGGACCTCTACTAAGCTTCCCTGGTAGATGATATTACACAGGTGTTTTCATACTTGTTGCTGGGGGAATTAAGTGCGTCCTGTGTGACTTCACTAGGAGAGGACTCTTAGAAGCTTGTGTCTAGTTTCCTTTGGACTTGAACTCTTGCATCTTTTCATTTGTTAATTATACTTTGTATCTTCTTTGGTGCAATAAATCTTATAGACTTGGTCACAACTATAGGTTGAATCCCGAGAGCTCTCCTAGCAAGTCATCCAACCGATGGGTAGTCTTGGGATTTCTGACACAATAAATCTCAAAAATATTATGCTGAGTGAAAGAAGCAAAGGGGGGATAAAAAAAGGAAGGAGACCTGACTTGTGAGGTAAGCAGCATTATTATTCTCAGGAGCCTGAGTCTGAGGTAAGCAGAGTAACTAACCAAAGCACATCAAGTCAGAGAAAGAGCCTGGACTTCGACCCACGTTTGCAAGAATTCCAGAGCATCTTCTCCATGTACTGCTTCATATGCCATGGATGAATAACTGAGAATTCATGTAATTATTCTAAAATTTCTCTGCTGTGAAAGATCTTCCATTGGCACTCCAGCTTGGGGATTACATGGTCTCCTTAGTTCACATTCGTGTCCTCTGGCTCTTTGGCCTGTTGAACACTGCCGCCCTGCCCTGATGGCCGTGGGCTTTGGAAACAGAGCCCCATAGCTTCCGTTTCAGAATTCACTTATGCTGACTCCTGGTTTGCCTTTACTGAAAATTCCCTACCTCATCTCCCTGTCCCTTTACCCATGACTCTGTGCTTTAAGCCCCAACTTGTTTCAAAATTTCCTATTGAGTTACCAACTCCTTTGGTCACTTTTCCTATCTCCTTATCATTGCTTCTCCTCACCTTATAGTATTCTGACTCTTGATTCCATGGAATTTTTGGAAATGACAACACCTACTACTCTGGGCAAGAGACCCTCTTTCAATCCCTGCATGACTCTCATAGCTCAAGCTGAACTTTGTCTCTGGAGAAGAAAAATCAGATATTGCGGTCAGTAAATCAAGTAAACTTTCAAAGATGGAGCTAAATTTTAAAAAGAATAAAAGAGGATATCTGCTTTTGTGTTTTGATGTATGTGACTTATTGCTGTTTGGAGCTCCGCTTACATCATCTACTATTGTTATATTTGTCGTATCAGTCAATCAGAGGTAATTAGGAAACTGTCAACTCCATCCTGTTTAGTCCACAATGCTGTCTAACTCTGCAGCTATTAATAAACCTTCTTATCTCTCTTGGTTTATCTTCCCTCTTTCCCCTGCTTCTTTTCCAGCATTTTGATCACTGGTACTGATATGGCTTATGAGATAGTTGCACACAGCGGATGTTAGCAAATTAAACAATATTGGTTGCACCAATCTGAAGTAACAGGAAATTATTTTCATGGAGGTTCCTGGTATGTGTGTGGTACCATAAATTATGTAAAGTATTTTCAAATGGAGGAAAAAAAATAATTTTCTTAGAGCATGGACCTGAATGCTATCACTAACTGGATTGTGAAAGAAATAGTTTCAAGTGGCATAGGAGACAGTTTAAGCACCCCAAATTTCATGTCATGTCATAGACTTGCAGTCCGGCCAGGAATCAGAGAGTTCACATTTCATTTATCTTTCTCACATCTAGTAATACTAAGAAGTAATGGTGAAAATATTACTTCGGTAGCAGTTGGAATTTAGAATTTGTACCCAAAAGCCTCATTTCTGTGGAGCCGGAGAGTCTATCTGTGAAGGTCAAATGCTAAGTGTGTGCTTATACCTGGGCTGCAAGTCTCTCTCTGCCCCATGATCTTTCTTCATTTAATGAATACGATATAGGAAAAGAGGAATGCAATTTCATGGAAGCTTATAGGAAAGAGAGGAAAAAAAGTCTTTGCATTTTATGATAACGTTTGATGATCAGGCCAAACTCTCTGTCAGTATATTTCTTTCTTTTTTTTTTTCTTAAAGTGAAAGATTGGGGACTTGATCATTCAGCACAGCAAGAGAATTTAAACAGGGTCTATGAAATTTTTATTAATTCTACTTGTATCCAAATAATATACCTTAGATACCTTAAAAAAAGAAGTAATGCATAACTAAATAAATTGATATATGGACTCAGAAAATGCACTTAATTTCTCAAACTCCTAGCTTTCTCCTTTATACAACGGAGATCATTGAGGGACCAAATGGTCGATTGTATGAAACCAAATTTAGCACTGCTCATGATCTTGGCCTAATTTGTTTCAGCAGACCAGGTGGGTAGTGGGTAGGAGTAGTTGCTCAAAGTGAGTAAATGCTTATCTTTTAAAAATAGGACAGAGGAAGTAGTAGTAAATGTAATTTTGCTTGCAAGTTATGGAAACTCAACTCAAACTGACTTAAGCAAAGAGCAAAATAAGCTCGTTTACCTTTAACGTTCATGTATAAATCTTGTTAGAGCTGGATTGAGGGGCTCAAATGATACCTTTAGATTTGGTTCTCTATCATTTATTTAGACTTTGTCCACATGGAATCTACTCTTCAGCATCCTCTTTCTTCAAGGTGTTTCCTAGAAACTCCATACTTACATTCTGATGGCTCTCAATTTAATTGAAAGAGACTCTCCTAACTCTCCAGCCGACAATTCTCCAAAAGTTCGTTGGGTCAGCTTGTGTCCTAAACCCATTCTTGAACCACTGACCTGGGGGATGAATTGTTTTCCCTGAGCAGGCTTGGAGCATATATTTATGTCAGGAACCAGGGTGGAGTTATACCATTCAAACCGCACAAGAGTAGTGGTAGAATGATTCCCAAAGGAAAATTGTGGCTTAAGTTTTCTAGAAGAAAAGGGAATAGATCCTGGGCATGAATTAATAGTAATAGTGGACAATTACATAATGCTTACTTGGTGCCAGGCACTGACTGATCTGATCACCTTAGATATGAGAAGTTATTTATCATCAAAATAGCCTACTTTATGGATGAGGAAATTGAAGTACAGAGAAGTTAAGTAACTTGCTCAAGGTCATATAACCAGGTTCAAATGCAGGCAGTCTGGTACTAAAGTTCATGCTCTCTAATCACTGGACAATACTGCCTCTCAGAATAAAACAACAACAATAACAGCAACAACAACAAAAAGTTATCTGCTTCCACTGAGGCTCTGGAATTAAACTTAGTTTTTGACTCTTTTGCTTATAAGCCATTAGTCATGGGCAAGGTTCTTTTTTCTTTATGTTTTTTAAATCCTCACCCTAGGATATTTTTTCCATTGATTTCCAGGGAGAGGGGAAGAAAGGGACAGGAAGTGGGGGAGAGAGAGACACACACACATCAATTGGTTGCCTCCCGCACATGCCCCTACTGGGGTTGGGGAACCTGGACCTGAGGTAGGTGCCCTTGACCTGGAATAGAACTTGCAATCATTCGGTCTGCAGGCTGATGCTCTAACCACTTAGCAAAACATCCAGGGCATGGACAAGGTTCTTAACCTCTTGGATTAAACTCCCCAACCCTCAGAATTCCTAAAACACATTTAGCAAGGAATGAATGTGAAGTAGTATTTTCTTCTCTACTCCAAGAAAATGGTTAAAAAGTGGTTAGTTCTTATTCTCTTCTGTCTGACTTACATTTTGATGATTGCCTCATCACTGGTTTTGCATTAAATACAGAGGTGTGACTAAATAATTCTGTCTTGCAGCATAAGTTTAGAAAATGAACGCACTTAGAATTTCACCGCCCTCCCGCCCCCTCGCCCCCCCCCCCGTGTTCTCTGCCTCCTCCTTATCAACAGAAAATGCCATTTACTCAACACCTACACACTGTGGTGTTCCAGTCCGTGCTCTCTCCTCATTTTTCTGGCTTTTTCTAATATGCCTTCCTTTTATTACAGAATGGAAATAAATCACTGAAAAGTAGGAAATATTTTTCAGTAAATAAGTAAGGTTTTACATAACTCTTGTAAAGAGATAGTATAAATATGTACTTTAGTACATTGGTGACAGGAGTTTCTTATACAGGAACCACATATTCAAAGTAATGAGACAAAACTGTTAACTTTTGGAAGAAACAACTATTGTTTGTTTTCCTGTTTCTTTGGCTACCTATCAAAGTATTTTTTTTCCTACATAATGCATCATCTTGTTTTTCTCCTTAAAGGATTTTACCAGCTCCTTTAAGGAATAAAAACAACAATAAAAAAAGTTAAGGCATGTTTTAAAGTCTAGCTGTTTGAACAGGTAAATGATATAGCTTTTAATAAAATACTGGGGAATCAGAAAATGGAACCTTTCTTATTTGATTAAAAGGATCTTTGGGAGCTCAGCCAGCATGGCTCAATGGTTGAGCATCAACCTATGAACCAGGAAGTCATGGTTCAATTCTCAGTCAGGGCACATGCCGGGGTTTTGGGCTCGGTCCCCAGTGAGGGGTGGGCAGGAGGCAGCAGATCAGTGATTCTCTCTCATCATTGATGTTTCTATCTTTCTCTCCCTCTCCCTTCCTCTCTGAAATCAATATAAAAGGATCTTTGGGAGATAATATTTAGCTGAGAATGTGAAAGACAGAGCAAGAAGGCTTAGCCTTTCATATGAAATATTTGGGAATAGCCCATATCGCCTAGTATGTAGGCACAATGAAAATTTCACTTTGCCTGGCGTCTGGCAATCTTTCAGCAAGTAAACCTTGCTTCAGCAGACTTCCCATTTGAGTTTCTTTGGTCCCATATTCTCTGAGATGGTGCACAGAAAGGAGCATTCCCAGTGTCTTTGGTAGATTTTGGCTCCAATACTGGCTGTCAGTGTGTGCCTTGGGAAAGTTATCTGGGAAGCAGGTTAATTCTCCTGATGATCTTGTAAGCAAATAACCAGTTTTTGCCAAACTTACTTGTGATGGTTTTCACAAAAATGTTGGTATGTTTAACTGTCAAAGAATGTTAAAAATGGTAAAAAGTTCCCAGTAGAAATGTTACATTCCAACCAACATTTTGACTTTTCATATGTGTTAGGATTGTTTCTGCTCCTTCTTTTGGATTTCAATTTGGATACTTTCTCTAAAAAATGTATTTTTATTGATTTTAGAGAGAGAAAAAGGGAGAGGGAGAAAGAGAAAGAAACATTGATGAGAGAGAAATATCAATCAGCTGCCTCCTGCACACTCTCTGTTGGGAATTGAGCCCGCAACCTGGACATGTACCCTTGACCAGGAATCAAACTGACAACTGATGCATGCATGGGATGATGCTCAAATAAACTGAGACACACCGGCCAGGGCCAATTTGGATGGCTTTAACTGTCATTATGTATTTTTTTTTAAACTTTATGCACTTAAATTTTTATTGCCAACATCTCAAATAGCATATCAGCTCTCAGTGTGTTTCTCTAGCCACTTAAATTAAAAGTATATTAAATAATCACAATTTTAAATTAAATTTAATTGAATTTTAACTTTAAATAGAATCAAATCTTTATTCCAAATTAAGTGAAATTTCCAGGTATTTTAATTAAGATTTAATTACATACATATTTAAATTAAATTCAAAAATAAAGTTAAATTCAAAAGCACCTTAAAAAGATAAAAATAACCTGAAAAAAATCTCATCACATAGAAAATGCAGACATTTTATTTTCTGAGAAGAGCCAGTTGGGATAGGCCAGCATATTTTAAGTTTATTGAAATACTAAACAGAAAAGGATTAAAATGGTTAAAGTGTGTAACTTCAGATTATTTTGCTGTGGTAGATCATGTGATTAATACCTTTAGTATTCCTTGACCATAAATTAGAAAAAGTAAAGAAAAAAATGTTAAAAATAGACTAAAAATTCCTAAAAGTGCTAAAATCTGACAAAACAGAAAAAATGTTCAAGTGAGTTTAAAAATCCGTAGAATTGTAAAAATTTTTATGCTGACATTTCTGTTTTGCTAAAAAATGTTTTATTAGCGAAAATCAAACTTTAACCGTTCTTTTAAACTCTTAAAATATTCCTGCATGGTTTTCAGTTTTCTCACAATTCAAGCTCTAAAAACCATTTCAATTAGACCAGTAAATTTGATAAATAGAACAAATTGACATTTAGGAAGTTGAATCTTGCTGAATTCATTTTAAGGACATTAGCCTACTGCTAGTTGCTAACTTTTCTAAGACTCAGTTTCTATATCTGTGACATAAGAATGACAATAACAGTGTCTTCTTTCTTCCTTGTCATCTCATTTGTATTTCTCTTGTACTGTGTTTCCATGAAAGTATCTTGTTTCATTTCTGTAAATATTCTCAGGGAATGATACACAGTAGAATATTAATCCTATCTAATAAAAGAGAAACATGGTAATTAGCCATACGTCCACTACCCTTCCCATTGGCTAATCAGGGCGATATGCAAATTAACTGGCTGCGGGCAGCCAGGCAGCTTGAAGCGAACATGAGGCTTGCTTGCTTTAGTGACGGAGGACTCCAACATTCCCTGACTGCCTTGCCGGCCTCTGAGCTTGAAGTTTGAAACATTGTTACAAATATAGAAGCTAAACAAAACCCCAGAAACCTGCTTTCAGCCAGCCAGGATCTCAGAGCTGGAGTTCATACAGTGTTTCGATTGTAGAACCCAAACAAACCAGATACCTGCTTTTAGCAGCCCTGGAGCCAAGCCTCAGAGCTAAAGCTGGCCCAGAATTAAAAAAAAAGAAAAAAAGGAGCAGTTGGGAGCTTCAGTGACCCGCCAGCCTGAAAACAGCCCTCAGTCCCTCACCCAGACTGGTCAGGCACCCCAGTGGGGACCACCACCCTGAAGGGTGTGTGACCAGCTGCAAATAGCCATCATCCCCTCACCCAGGCTGACCAGGCACCACAGTGGGGACCCCCACCCTGATCCAGGACACCCTTCAGGGCAAACCAGCCTGCCCCACCCATGCACCAGGCCTCTATCCTATATAGTAAAAGGGTAATATGCCTCCCAGCACCAGGATCAGCGGAGCCAAGAGGCCTCCCGGCATCGGGATCAGCGTGACAGGGGGCAGCGCCCAAACCCCCTGATCGCCCTGTGGCTCTGTGTGTGACAGGGTGTGGTGCCCCAATCCCCCTGATGGGCCCTGCTCTGTGAGTGACAGGGGGCAGTGCCCCAACCCTCTGATTGGCCCTGCTCTGTGCATGACAGGGGGCGGCGCCCCAACTCCCCAATTGGCCCTGCTCTGAGCCCAACCAGGGGCTGCACCTAGGGATTGGGCCTGCCCTCTGCCACTGGGGAGCAGGCCTAGCCAGCAGATCGTTATCTCCCGAAGGCTCCCAGACTGCGAGAGGTCACAGGTCAGGCTGAGGGACCCACCTCCCCCCCGAGTGCACAATTTTTGTGCACCGGGCCTCTAGTAACTTAATAATATTCATAAGTACGTATATTATGCCAGACATTGTGAAAATGTTTTACTTAATTATCTCACTTAATCTTGACATAAAGCCAATAATAAAGGTACTATTATCTTCTCACTACAGATAAGGAAACAGATACTCAAAAATTGACTTATGAAACAGGCACAGGTAACAAATAATGGAGCTGAACTTCAAACTCAAGTGGTGTCACTCCATGTTGCTGCACTGAATTCCTAAGGATACCAATAGGCCAACTCTTTTTAAAAAATGATATACAGTAGTCCTATAATATTTTCTGGTTCATATTTTTTTTCTCTTAGGACTAAATCAATTTTCAAATATAAGGCTCTCTCAAGAGGCATATAAATGTACATGTTTCTTCCTCTGTTTATCTGGACTGTGTAGTATGAGAGACAGAAGGAAGGTGGGATGGGCAATGTAACTAAATAAGTGATTAATTACAAGGGAAAAGGAAATGAAACAGTACCTACAAGTGAAGGCAGATACTCAAATGTACTTAATTTTGGAGTCACAGTAAGATGGTGTAGATTATTCTGAATTTAAGAGAACTTCTGGATCATTAGTCTTCATTGCTTCTCATTAGTTTTTGTGGAATTACATAAAATAGATTTGTTGAAGATGTGTAATGAGCTAGGGCCACAGATACACCTCTCTCTCTCTCTCTCTCTCTCTCTCTCTCTCTCTCTCTCTTTTCCCCTCTCTCTCTATCTTTGCCATCTTCAGTTTATAAATATAAATGTGGCAAACTTATACATTCTAAACTGGCTATCCCTTTGTAGGCTGAAAGCTTCATCTGATGTACAATGTTAGCTTGTCCATTGAAAAGGACTTGTTTCTTTATCCATCCTTTAAACATTTAAGGTACTCTTCCTTTGTTTCAGACACTGCTAGACATTAGAGTTGTAAGAATGAAAATGATATTGTTCCTGCCTTTGGGGTTACTAATCTCATAGGAGAGACAAATGGAAATCATGAGGCAATCAGATAAGTACAATCTAAGAGATACAAGGCAATGATAATTCCCAACATTTATTGAGAACTTATTTGTGCTAGTCATTGTCCAAGCATTTAAATACTAGAGGCCCAGTGCACTCGGCAGGGGGGAGGGTCCCTCAGTCTGGCCTGTGCCCTTTTGCAGTCCAGGAGCCCTCAGGGTATGTCTGGCAGTCCAGCATCCTTGGCACTGCCACGGAGGCAGGAGAGGATCGCGCCGCTGCTGCTGCGCTTGCCATCTGTGAGCCTGACTCAGGGTTTCTGGCTGAGTGGTGCTCCTCCTGTGGGAGCACACTGACCACCAGGGGGAAGCTTCTGCGTTGAGGTCTGCCCCCTGGTGGTCAATGCAGGTCATAGCAACCGTTCGTTCCACTGTTCGGTAGATTTGCATATTAGGCTTTTATTATATATGAGAGGTCTGGTGCATACAAATTTGTGCACTTGGGAGGGTCCCTCAGCCCAGCCTGTGCCCTCTCGCAGTCTGGGACCCCTTGGGGGATGTCCACCTGCTGGCTTAGGCCCGCTCCCCAGGGGATCGAGCCTAAGCTGGCAGTCAGACATCCTTCTGGCAGCCTGGGAGCCCTCGGGGGATGTCCACTTGCCAGCAGGGAACAGGCCTAAGCTGCAGTCAGACATCCTTAGTGCTGTTGAGGAGGTGGGAGAGGCTCTCGCCACCACCGCTGTGCTGGTAGACATCAGCCTGGCTTGTGGCTGAGCAGAGCTCCCCCTGGTGGTTAGTGTGTGTCATAGTGACTAGTCATTCCCAGTCGTTCTGCTGTTAGGGTCAATTTGCATATTACTCTTTTATTATATAGGATAGAGGCCTGGTGCACAGGTGGGGGCCAGCTGGTTTGCCCTGAAGGGTGTCCTGGATCAGGGTGGGGGTCCTGCTGGGGTGCTTGGCCAGCCTGGGTGAGGGGCTGAGGGCTGTTTGCAGGCTGGCCAAGTCCCCCAGTGGAACCCTCACACCATGGGGGTGTGGCCAGCCTGGGTGAGGGGCTGATGGCTGTTTTCAGGCTGGCCACGCCCCCCAGCGACCCAAGCTCCCAGCCTCTCCTTTTTTCTTTCTTTTTTTCCTCCTGGGATTTATTTGTCTTTTATAATTGAAACTTTGTAGCCTTGAGTGGAGGCCAGGTCTGGCTGGAAGCCTGGGTTGCCAGGGTTGCCTAGCCCCTCCTTGAGCAGAGGCCACTGCCTGCTGGAAGCAGGTATCTGGGATTTATTTATCTTCTATAATTGAAACTTTGTGGCCTTGAGCGTAGCCCAGGGCCGGCCTCGGCAAGGCAGAAGCTTGGCTTTCTTCATCTCCGGGGGCAACCCAAGCCTCCTGCTTGCTCCAGCTCTGTGGCTGCTGCCATCTTAGTTGGGTTAATTTGCATACTCACTCCTGATTGGCTTGTGGGCATGGCTTGAGAATAGTGGAGGGACAATTAATTTGCATGTTTCTCTTTTATTATATAGTAGGGGCCCGGTGCACGAAATTCGTGCACTGGGTGTGTGTGGGGGGGAGTGTCTCTCAGCCCAGCCTGCCCTCTCTCACATACTGGGAGCCCTCAGGCATTGACCCCCATCATCCTCCAATCGCAGGATCGGCCCCTTGCCCAGGCCTGACGCCTCTGGCCTAGGCGTCCGGCCCGGGCAGCGGGGACCTGCAGCTGCAGCGGCCCCACGATCGTGGGCTTCGCTTTAGGCCCAGGCAAGGGACCCCTAGCTCCTGGGACTGCCAGCTTCGACTATGCCCAGCTCCCATCGCTGGCTCCACCCCTACTTCCTGCTATCACTGGCCAGGGCGGAAAAGGCGCCTGATTCTCCGATCATGGCTGGGGGACAGGGCAAAGGCGGCCTCAGGGCCGCCTTTGCCCTGCCCCCCAGCTCTTAGCTCCCCCCTGGGTTTCCGATCACTGTCAGTGGCAGGGGGCCTCTTCCTGCTTTCCCTTTTGCCTCCCTGCATTGTGCCTACATATGCAAATTAACCACCATCTTGTTGGCAGTTAACTGCCAATCTTAGTTGGCAGTTAATTTGCATATAGCCCTGATTAGCCAATGAAAAGGGTAGCTCGTACGCCAATTACCATTTTTCTCTTTTATTAGTGTTGATATACACACACACACACACACACACAAACACAAACACACTAGGGTCAATAACTAGTATGGATTTCTGTTTCTCTTTTTTTCTTGATTAAACTTTTCCTATATATATATGCTCTGAGTGGCCAAATTATTATGACCACCCCATCAATATTTTGTTGGGCTATTTTTTGCCTTCAATACTGTGGTGATTCTTCTTGGCATTGGCTCCACAAGATGTTGAAAGGTGATATGAGGAATCTGACACCATGCCTGATGAATAGCACTGTCCAGTTCTGTGAGATTTGATGGTTGTGGAACCAGCTGCCTGATGGCTCTGTTAACTTCATCCCACAAATGCTCAATTTGATTGAGATCTGGTGATTGTGAGGGCCACCTAAGCAAAGTAAAGTCTCCCTCATGTTCTTGAAACCACTCCTGCACAATATAAGTACCGTGGCATGACGCATTGTCTTGTTGGAAGAAGCCATCTCCATTGGGATATGCCATCAACATGATAGGATGAACTTGATCAGCAATGATACTTAGGTATGTTGTGCTATTCAGAAGTTGTTCCACATGAATTAAAGGGCCCAAATCGTGCCAGGAAAACATGCCCCAAACCATAACACTGCTCCCACCAGCTTGAAGGGTTGTGCTCGTGCATGTGGGGTGCATGCTTTCATGCTGTTTCTGCCAAATTCTCACTCTGCCATCTGCATGATGCAACTGGAAATGTGATTCATCAGGCCACATGACTTTTTTCCAATGCTCAACTGTCCAGCCCTTGTGTTCCTGTGAGAATTGGAGACGTCTTATGTTGGTAACTGCAGACAGCAAAGGTGTTTGAACAGGCCTTTGGCTTCCATATCCCAGATGATGCAGTGTACGGCTAATTTGCCTACAAACGTCAGGTGGTCGTAATAATATGGCCACTCAATCTCCCATATTCAAAGGCTTTTAAATCGCGGTGTTTACCCATATCTTCAGAAAAAAATCACTTCTACTGTCGTGATAAACAACCTGCTTCCCTATTTATAATGTTCTGGCCATCATACACACACACACACACACACACACACACACATACACACACACACAAATATGGGTGGGAGAGCATAATAGGATTGGAAGCAAGTTACTTTATTTTCCTTTATGTTTTCAATAGGACTCAGCACAGTACCTTCTATATTACAGTAGCCTATTAAGCATTACTGAATAATGTCTTAGGGTTTCTGGATAACAAATCAAATAATAAAATCAAATTATAAAAAAAGTCATTATATTCTGCTATTTATAGTGGTCCCATTTAGTTGGAAAATTATGTCAGTCTGGAGTCTTGCTAAAATCAAATCTGAAAAAACCCCACAAAAACAGAAATTTCTCTTTTCTCACTCTAGTTCCAGGAGGCTACCACAGTATTTCAAAACCAAATACTTATGAATTTCTTCTTAACCATCATTGCTGTAGACCCAGGGAAAATCAAGACAGATATTAGTGGTCATGGATGCTTACAGCTCATAAATTTGATAAACTAAACTGGGATCCAACTGCAACTTTATGGGGGCAGGTATTGGAAGGTTCATTCAAATTTGGAGCATTAAACATTCTATAATTCTCATGCTTATCGCGAAAAGCAAACAGATTTAATTAACTGGCCCCTAAGATAGACACTTAGGTGTGTTGTAAGAGTAATGGGGAGGGTTAGCATTCATGAAAAAAGCAATTAATTTCCTAATGGAAATTGAGGACTTAAGAAATTGCTGTTTGCAGGACTTTTGTCTGTGGGTCTGTTTACTTCTCAAAATATGACCTATCTTTAAAGATGCAATAGGGTCAATCACTAGTATGGGTTTCTGTTTCTCTTTTTCCTTAATTAAACTTCTCTTTTGAGCTATTTCTCAGCTCTCTCACTTTGAAAAAACACACACACACAAATCTTGTTAGGAGTTCCTTTTGCCCCAATACATACTAGTTTCATTTATCCCATTAAATATGCTATAACTACAACTTCATTTATCTAGGTCACCTTCTGGCTATATATTCATTCAATTTACCAAAAGTAAAACACAGCAAGACACCTTGATTAGTGATAGGTAATTGATGTTGGTTCTCTGCCCAGACCCTGATTAAAGTTATCATCTAATGGAGGTGGGGAGAGGTGATTGTGTAGAAAGAGGAGGGTGAGAGCAGGTGAGAAAATAGGAGGGGAGTTTTTCCTTGGGAAGTGTGGAGGCTGGATCCTCATATTTCCAGTGTTACCTCATTCCTACCTGGATTGGGGCCCAAAAGGCACAAGAGTATGCCTATATTTGTTGTTGTTCTCCTGGAAATCTCAGCCAGCCACAGGAGCAATCATCAATATCAAAGGCGGAGCAGATAACTATGAGGAGGGACCAAGCCACAGTCAAGGGACTGCATGGATTTATATTGCATATTCCATAGCTCCCAGCTGGCAAACTGCATGAACTTTTTGTGAATCTTGCAATAATATAATCAGGCATTTAATGTAAGTGAATAATAGGGCTCATATCACTCTTTTACTCTACTTTTCCTCAGCTCCTACTATATGCCAGACACTGTTCTGTGTGCTAGAGGTATACTAGTGAATTAGATAGACATAGACCATTCTTTTTACTGCATAGTTTAGTAGAAAGGGCAGTTCCCACTCTTTTCTTAATTATTTTCTCTATATTTCAAATTGAGGAGGACAAAAATATTTATCCTAATCAAAGTTTATTTTTTCTGTGTAATGATAATCAACCAGGCATAAAACCCTAGGATGTGGTGATCTAATAGTAATAACAACTGTAACAAATTACCAAAGAATTTTGATATTTAGGACATACTTTCATCTACCTGATCCCTTTTAACCTCACTCAGTCTCTCCTTTCTCATCTGGAAAATAAGGCATATCAGTATCTACCTTGTATAGATAGATATACATGGCTAGCCTTGGGTTGGTCCTACCAGTCATGAAGGTCTGCGTTGTAAAGATGCTGAACCTGAAGCTCGAAGTGTATATGTGAATTGTCAGTGGTTGGATATAAAGTCAAAGGAAAAAAATGGGACTCTACAGTCTATGGTTTTTCCATTAAATGTTAGTTGTTGCTCAATCTACCTATCAATGAGTTAGGAGCCAGGAGTATCCCCTTAGAACATCTCCAGATGTAAGAAGTTCCAGGACAGCTGACCACATTGTCTCTCTTTGGCAGCCCATATAATAGTACAACCAAATAGGAAAAAAACAGAGACAAACAAGGGTTATTACTTTAAGGTAATAATAAAATTTCTCCATAAGCTGACCACCCAGAAATAATCAATTTTGTGCATATCCTTCTAGTCATTATTTTAGCATGCATTATATTTCCAGGCTGCTCTTGTTTCCATAAGCCCTGGTCATATATAGGGAGTTGTTTTTGCATTTGTTCCACATGCTATTAGTTCAGTTTCTTCTCTAATAGCATGTGGCAATCTAGTAAACACCCTTTAGTATTCCGATGAGAAAGTCACAGCGAGAAAGACTAAGGCAAAGTCCTAAGAAGAGAAAACAATTGGTAACTGAATGAATTATGTCCTACAAGTAATTGTTTGCTTACAAAATGGATTTTCTAATAGAAAATTATCCTGAGTTTAGATTTAGACAAGATTTTAATGTGTTACATCATGGCTTTTAGGCCCAACAGAGCCAGCCAGCGATGGATGATAATACCATCCCCATTTTCCAGGTGAGGTAAATGGACCTTAGAAAAATGAAGCTGCTCAAGGACACTCAGCTATAATGTGGAGGATCCAGGTTTTGAACTCAGTCTGGTTCCAGAGCCTATGCCCTTAGGAACGTCGTTGTACTACCTGATAGAAGCTTTGATGTGGAAGGAAATTTGGGGATTCTCCTGAATGTGAAGCCTCATTCTCCAGGTGAGGAATCCAAGTCCCAGAGGAGGTCAATGACTTGCCCATGGTCAAAATTATTTTGACAGCGTGAACCATGCCAGCTCGTGTTTGGTGTGCAAGACTGAATTAATTGGTTATGGTGACAGTAGCCTGAAGGTGCCATGTATTTTTATTATATCTGCCATTCATAAACCAGTCTTGAAAAGCTGGAAAAATGGGGTGGCCTACACAAGTTTTCAAGCGTTCTTTCCTTATGTGAGACACTTTAGCAATTCTGTGAATGGAAACATTTTTGCTTGCTCTGGATAAGTGACAGATTCCTTTGAGGTGTACGGTAGCATCAGTTCATTGGCTACTCACGTTTCTATGCTGAGGAAAGACAACCCCAAAGAAAAATGGAGTGGTGGCTTCGCGCCAGGGGAATTAACAAAAGATGCAGGACATTGAACAGGTGATCTTATTTCTCTCTCCCCTACCTGGGCAGTGTCCTCCACCTCTTGTCACTCCAGAAGGTCATCTGTTACGCAATATTCCCAGGAAAGAGACTGTACAACTTTCCACCTCATTGATGACAAAATAATAAGAAAGACGGGAAGGGCATATCTGGTATCATTTCATCCTTTTAAGTAGAAAATTTCCTCTGGTAAATACCTTGAGGCTAACTGGGATGTGCACATCAAAGAGAATTTGGCTAACCTGCAATGTCATATTTCATGGGGAGTTGAACAGGGCAATTTATCACAATTGACCCTATCAGAGAAGGACCAACCATCCTTAGGAGACCCGAGGTTGCAAAATGCCACCACATTTGGCCATAAAATTTATCACGTCCGGAGATCTATGGTCAACCCTATGCACTGTGAAATATGGCAGTGCTGCTGGGAGATTTGTCTTTGTTGGGTCTGACAGATTAGCCTTGCATTTCCACTTAGTCCACTTTTGCACCCCAGCACCATTTATAATGACCCATCAGGACAATCTGCTTGGAAACAGCTTGGATGGGTGTATGAAAGACTCCACATATGCACCTACTTGGGGGCACTCTGGTAAAATGCTGAAAAATTATTTTGGTGACTTTCTTTTTCCCCAGATAGTTATTTTAAGAAAAGTAACATTGCAAGGGAACTTAGGCTCTTGATTAAATTAACATCATGGGAGGCACATACATTTAACATTTAAAATTTTCTTTTCTCATTTCACAGAAAAGAAGCAAAGAGACAGGCATGGTAGAATATCTTCCTTATTTCTTGAGTCCTTTGGGCAGGACAATGAGGGTGGCAAGGCTGGTTATCAAAGCTTCTACCTCCCAGCTCTCTGTTCCCACTGGCTTGTTTCCTTTGCACTTAGTGTTTTTGGAATCTCTTCATATCCACCTTTTCCTAAATTCTGCTCAATGCACATTCATTTTCACCAGCACGTTGTAAGAGATGGATACAGCTTCATCTCCCTGCACTATTGGATTGCTCTCCAATCTCCAGGGATGTGTGCTGATTGACCGTGGACAAGTCCTGAAACCTTTAATAGCCTCAGATCAATGAGCCATTTGGATAAATAGAAGCAATTCTCTTTCAGGATTGGCATGAGGATTAAGCAGAATTTTATACATATCTATATCTATACTTTTATAAATTAAAGAGCATGATAAAAATAATTTTTTTTGTTTGTAGAGGCAGCAAAAGAGAACTGGATATTAAAATTCTAGTTTTCCAATTACCAGTTGTGGGATTTCAGGGAAATCATTTAGTCGCTCTGAGTCTCAATCTTTCATCTGTTAAAATAATGAAAATAATGAGAATAACTATTGTGAAGATTTAATAAGATATATGTGCTGTTCTTTGGAAATTCTAAAAATAGTATACAAATCGTGTTTTTAAATTTATACCTCATCTTGTTATAGAAAGCATATTCATACCACAAAGAAAGTTCCATTTGATTCCATGTAATATGACTCTGAGATGTCTAGCAGGCAGTCCCAAAGGGTCTCTGGTCAATTGGATAACTTGGATTTTATATAAGAGTAAGATAGATGGCATTCCTAGAAAAAGCATAGCTTTCCCTAATAGACAGACTAGACAGAGATTTGTCCCTCAGGTCCTCAGAGAGGACATGATGATCAGTATCTTCAACAACATCATTATAATAAACACAAAGACAAGAATTATTGGGCTGTAAATAAATGTTTATTTTAAAACTTTCCTGGTGTTGCGATGCTATAAAAAAGTCAAAGGATGAGTTTAGTTCCAAAATAACACCAAACTATTGTCGTGAAATCCCTCTATAAAATCCCCCTATACCACTATGAATCACTGTAGTCACACAGTCCCAGGGACTTCAAGAGGACTCAAGTTAGTTGCAGTGATTCCTAATGGCTTTATTGCGAAGTTCTTCTGGTTTCTATTCAACTCTCTCTACTACAATTCCTAAATATACTACAACTTCCTTGGTGACCCATTTGATATGGTGATTATTGCTATCATGACTAGAAATTTACATGGTAGAAATTTTGAGTTACTCTTTTCGGAGAAGCCTGCATTAACTAATCTGAGTGCTTGTTAAAAATTTCCACTGACTCAGATCTTATAGTAAGAGTTCTAGGAATCTGTATTTATAAAAAACTAACAGGGGTGATTTTTATGCAAATTAAAGAGTGAGACCCTGCATAGAGTTTGGATAAAATACTGTGACTCACTCTGACACCCTGACAAACTCCCCAGAGAGAAATACAAAAACCTCCGTTCATGTTTGTGTACATATGTTGTGTCTGCAAAACATTGAAAATGGGGTTGAAATTTCCTAGAATTTAATTAGACTCTTTACACACAACTCTTTTGACCACAAGAAGCAAGTTAACTATCTGGGAGTAGTACACAGTACAGTTTCTGGGTGACTTGCTGTTGGGCCAGGAGGTTCAGCTCATTGCCTTGTGACCCAAAGAAAGGCTTCATTATAGACACAGTCCAGATCTCCCCTCTGAATTCTTGGCCTAAATTTATAAGCCTAATAAACTCCATATATTTGTCCTGCTGGTACCTCTGACTCAACCTGCACCAAACTAACATGTTACTCTTACATGCCTTTTCCCCTGTATTCTGCCATCATAAATAGAAAGGCCATTCTTCCATGCACCTATGCAAGGAACTCCAGAGTCACCAGCTTTTCTCCCTGCTCCCCATGCCCACTATTATCCTGTGATGATGTAAAGAATGGAAAACCACCAAAGACCTAAGATGGCAGTGTTACCTAGAGAACTGACACCAGACTAACTAAGACTGGAAGTCAAGGTCTATCCTGACTCACCATGAACTGGCAACAAAGTTTGAGCTAGTCACTTAAAACTTCCGAACCTCAGTGTCCAGTTCTGTGAAATGAAGACATTGATTTGCTGGTTATTAAGTTCCTCTCCAGTCCTAACTTTCTTTTCTGTTTTCCAATGAGAATGTTAAATGACTGAGAATGTTAAATTTATGTTTTGAGATATAATTGAAATATAATAGCATTGTGTAAGCTTAAGATGTACAACATGTTGATTTGGTGCATTTATGTAATGCAATATAATTACCACTGTACCTTAGGTCACAGCTCTATTATGTCACATAATCATCATTTCTTTTTGTGTGATGACAACATTTCAGACCTAGCCCCTTAGCAACTTTGAAGTATGTAGTGCAGCATTATGGACTATAATCACTATGCTGTGGATTAAAATATCACAAGTAGGGTCTTAGAAGTCATCCCACATCTTATTTCCATGGCTGAATAACTCTTAGATCTTCTTCATCCAACTGCTGAACTATTATTTTTTTTTCAGAGACATGGATACTATTCAAAAACCTTGATATCCTTGTTTTAACTGCTGTGGCTTGCTGAATCAAAGCAACTGAATATGATCAAGTTCAATGTTGTTTCCATCCAGAATTAACTAATTTTTCTGGGCTTGGGATCGTGAACCACTAATACCTGGCAACACCTGGTCATGTATTTTTCACTCAAGAAATTTTATACATTTAAGAGAGACCTGTTCTCCTGAAATAATGTTGGTGGGAAAGTGAGCATACACAGACCTCATCTGTAACACGAACCCAATGTAATAACCCTTGATCATGTTCTGTATAGGACTACAGGGTGCCCACTATAGACAATTTTTTTTCTATTTCTCTACCATTTGTCAACCCAGAGGTTCTTTTTTCTGTACCTCCATGGAAACAATTTTATCAAAAAGAGTATAGTGCTTATGTATAATTCCTTTTGCCTTTAGTCTTGGAGACTCCATTCATTTCCAAAGTTATAGAGGTTAGAACATTTTCCCCATCCCTTTCAATGTTGTTTCATACATTTATAATCCAGTTGGGTTATTTGGCTGTGGTTTGCATTCCATCATGGGATTCCCAACCTCCTAGATTAATATATTTTTAAAACTATTTTTTACTTTATATCTGAAGGTTTACTCTTTGTAATAAAAAGTCCTTTTGGTTTTGAAGAATTCATGTCATGTATCCACAATTACAGTATCATACTGAAATTTGTAGAATTTCACTGCTCTAAAATTTTCACTATTTTATCTATTGAACCCCTTTCTCATTCCCACAGAAGCTGACAAAAACTCATCTGCTTACCATCTCTATAGTTTTGCCTTTTATAGAATGTCATATAATTGGAATCATACAGTATGCCATCTTTTTATACTGGCTTCTTTCACTTAGTTATATGTATTTAATCTTTATCGATGTTTTTGCCTTGGCTTGATAGCTCATTTTTTATTGCTGAATATTACCTTTATGGATGCACCACAGTTTATCCATTCACCTATTGAAGAACATCTTCCTGCTTCCAGTTTTTGGTGAATTCTAATAATTTAAAAAAATAATTGAATCATTGGAAATAATGAATATATTCTACATTGAGCAAATCTTTTGAGTACATGATAGTACATCTATATAATACTGTATTAAAATAGTTTTTTATGGCACTGGAGAAAGTAAATAAATCTTTGTAGTATACAAAGATTATATATTCAATATGTTCTCAATGATGTGAACATGCATATGTATCTATATCTGGAAGGAAATACAGATTTTATCTCTGAGAATTGAAATAATAAGTAATTATTGCTTTTATAATTAGGAGAAAATAAACCAAAATTGTTTTAAATCATAATTTGAGCCCAGCCAGCATGGCTCAGTGGTTAAATGTTGACCTATGACTCAGGAGGTCATGGTTTGATTCCTGGTCGGGATTTCGGGTTCATTCCCTACTGTGGGGTGTGCAGGAGGCAGCCAAGTGATAATTATCTCGCATCATTGATGTTTCTATCTCTATCCCTTCTTCTCTCAAATCAATAAGAATATTTTTAAAAATCACAATTTGAGCTCTACTAGTAGATTCTGTAGGGAATGTTAGTTGCCTGTGCTTAGAAGGATTTTTGGCATTTTTCTCCTGTTCCTTCCATTTCTTAGATATTACCTTTCTGGAATAGTTCTTATATGATCTAGACTAATTTCCATTCTTCCGGCTCTTAAAAATCCCTAAGGGGTTTTACACAACTTTGTTTCCCGTTACTCCTTTCTCTCCACCTCTCATTGAATCATGACAAATATCACCGACCAGCCACTCTCATTCTCACATTAGTAGTCATACATTTGGGCCATGTGGCAATCAGGACCTTTATTTTCCAGGATTCTTTGCATTCTATATTTGTGAGCAAGAATATTTCCATTCCTTTGCCACTGGGTGTCATAAAGCTCTAAGCTATTACATTTTAAGGTATTTATTATTATTATTTTTATAGGACAGAAGGGCCACTAACCTACATAAAGAGGAAAAGGAAAAACACACACAACTAAATGAAAGTGAATGCATGTAGACTTAGCACACTACTTCTGAAAGGGAACTGTTTCTGTCACCTCAGCCAGCTGTATTTTTCTATAGAGCCAAAACTAATGTGGAACGCTCATGTGGTTTTGGAGGTGGATGTTTAGAAGAATGACCAAGTACAACTTGTCAATTCTATACTTTTAAAGGAGCTCTTAAATTTCTGTTTCTGTTTTAAATAAGTAGATAGAGTATGTATTTCTATGACCACTGGCAAAACTATTTAGACAAACCTTCTTTCTGTTAGAAGATTATAAATTCATTATGTGTTCACCAAATATTGAAACCTTAAGATTTCTTCTCTCTCAGTGCTAGACACACTGGGGTGTGTGTGTGTGTGTGTGTGTGTGTGTGTGTGTGTGTGTGTGTATACATATTAATTTCAATGCACTCCCCTAACCACATTGGAACTTCTGCAATCGATGAAAGTGGATACACCCAGCTGGCTGTCAACACCTGAGCTCTGCTCTGGGAAGATTTATTTTGAAAGAAGCACCTTTAAAATAGGGAGAAAACCACATGCCAGTAGGATACAAAATGGTTCTTGCCAATGTCTGACTCAGCAATGCTTTCCCAAAAAGCCTAATTCTTCTGGAAAAACAGATGGTTCAAGCCAATGGAGGTTGGTTTTTATGAGCTTCTTCTTTGTTGTAGGCAGTGTGTTAAGTTCCTGGATTTCAGAAGGTAAACAGACCTTAGTATGTTTACTGAAGGAGTTCATAGTCTAGGAAGAGAGATTGGACCAGAAATAACTCTCCAAGACATTGTGTGATAGATAATATTCTAGGGCCAGGACGTGTGACACTGTGAAGTGTCATTTCTGAGGAAGTGAAGGAACTGAAAAGGCTCTGATAGAGCCATTCTCAACTGTTTGCCAATAATAACTCTTTAATTTTACATCATTTCTGTTTGGTAGCGATGACCTTGGAATGATACGGATGATATGAGGACTGTTACGCATTTGGGTAATTTTCCAGCTAAATGCTGAGAAGTCCACAATACTGCTTTTGAAGAAGGACATCTTATCTTCTACACTGAAACACAGACTGAAATTTGTTAGAGGGGAAGGGAGAGATGAATCTGGTTCATACTTCATAGGACAAGCTCTCCTACCCCAGGCATGAGCCTTACCTTGTTGTGCCTTTGGCTCATGCTTAGGAGTTCAGAAGCAAAGTATATATTTAGAAAAACTTCAAAAACTGGCTGTATATTACCATACATGTTAAAAAACCTGAGATTTTGCCCTGGCCTGTGTGGCTCAGTTGGTTGAGTATCATCCTATGCACCGAAAGGTTGCCAGTTCATTTCCTGGTCAGGGCACATACCTAGGTTGCAGGTTTGATCCCTGGTCAGGGTGCATGCTGGAGGTAGCCAACTGATATTTCTCACATTGATGTTTCTCTCTCTTTCTCTCCTTTCCTCCCTCCCTAAAATCAATAAAACATATTAAAACAAAGTAAGTAAACAAAACAAACAAACAAAAGCACCTGAGATTGTAATTGGAGTGAAAGGCTGGTGCATGGCATTTTGGGGCATTTTCTGTGGGCCGCAGAAGGCCAGGACTGCAGTCAGTAGGTGGAAATGATTCACCAGTATCAATAGGCAGATGCTTATGTAAGAAAGATGTCCAAAAGCAGAAATGCACATATGGGTATATTGTGGGGGATTCCATTTACCTTCCTATGATTTTTGTATGACTCTTGCCTGCTAATGTACATTAACAAACATTATAAATTGCTGTAAGTAAGAAAGAAGGCCTGTTATTATTTCAGCTGTGCTTTGGAAGGTCCTTAACTTATAAAGGCTCTGCTCTCTGAGAGTTAAAGTGAGGGGTATTGTCTGGACTTCATATGATTTTCTCCACAGTAACAGTACTGGAGATATAAAAGCAGAATGTGGAGGCCCTTATTTATTGGATTAATTTGATTTATGCACCAATCTGTGGTGCCCTTATGTTTTTATTATGCAAATGTTAAACAGTATAAAGAATACTATTAAAAATACTATTCTGTTTGAGTAAATCATAACAGTTTGCCATATTTTCTTCACAAATTTTAGACATCACAAACTAATTATAAAGAAAAAGTTTTCTTGGCAAAAAAAAACAACCCACAAAAAACAAAACAAAACAACAACAAAAAAACAGGCTCCAGGACTGCTCATGCCATATTAAAAAACAACTCTTTGTTGCTAAATTACTCCAAACTTTGAACTTAGGTTTAAGTGAGATTTCAGGATTTGGTCCCTGATTACCTCTCTAGATTCATCATTTACCACTTCTGTTCCTCACCAAGCCCAGATATACACTCCAGCCAGATTTCAGCTGAATTCTTTAGTGCCTGGAAGAAGCCATATACTCTTTTCCCCTTTCCTCACTTTAGCAATGCTGTTCTCTCTGCCTGAAATATCTTCCTCAATGCCTCCTCTTCTGTGTGATTCCTACCCATATCTTAGTCTATATAGTTTTCTAAATATTTTTGAAAATTTACTTTAAATCAGTTTAATATTGAAGATAATGGATCCATTGAAAGTTACATATAATCTCCAATTATCTTATAGTACTCAGTTTCCAGTTTTGTATACTATCTTTCATTAGTCTTTCATCTCTCTATTTTACACACACACACACACACACACATACACACACACACACACATACAGAGAGAGAGAGAGAGAGAGAGAGAGAGAGAGAGAGAGAGAGAGAGAGAATAAAAAAATTGAAGACTTAGAAACATATTGGCTATCTCTCTCATTTCTCTCCTGTTGGAACCATGGTGCCAGGTTGCCTATCTCTAAAATATCATTTATTGCCCAAGTTGAGTTATACATATATTTTATATCCAAATGGAGTTAAGCTTTGGAGTACATACTATCTGAAACATTTACTAATATACAATTCTTAGCACAATTTCAGTCCATAATGGTTATTCAATTAATTATTGATTTACAGTTACATTTTTAAGATGAAAAGAGGGATACTAAAAATTTCTTAAAAGCACCTGAAAATAAATTAAGAAAAAAAGAGACATCTCCAAATCAACCTTGGGAATGAGTTTCTCCATTGACTTCTGAACTTGTTCATTCTCTCTTGAGACTTCCGTGGTTTTGGTCTTGAATTTACAATGGTGAACTAAAATAAGTATGGAACTTTTAATCTGGTGTAGACTTTGAGATAAAAAAATAAATAAATTATTTAGATAAAGAACAAATAAATAATGAAAGGGGAGGGCGTGTGTCTTTAAATTGGATGGTTAGGTATGGCCTGACTCAGGAGGATATATTTGACTTAAGAACTGAAGTTTGAATAGAACAGACATGCATTCAAAGAAGGAGAGCTAGTGGAATTTTGTTTGTTTGTTTTATTTTCTACAAAGATGAGGGAAGGGAGCCCAAGTTGAAATTAAGCAACATGCAGATCATATAGAGATTTAGACAAAGAGTGTGAGAAAACCCCAAATAATTTCGAGGTTCTATAACTTAAAGCTATTTTTCGTGTGTGTGTGTGTGTGTGTGTGTGTCCTCCATATTACTCAAGGTATGGCTTTTAATTTTAAAAACAACTTCAGATATATGTTTATGTTTTTAAAAAGTGATGTATGTGATTACTATTCTTGTTTCCAAGATACACCGTGTGATCAAATATGAGGGCATTAACTGGTGAGGGGAAGTCTAATTTACAACCGTTTGGGAAGTCACATCACAAATCCAGAAGATGCTTCTAATCCTTTCCATTGTTACGTTATCTGTGGATTTTGCCACATACATCCAATTGATGAAGGCTTCAGCACAATTGGTGGTTCATGGACATTCGATTGGAAGTGTTTTGACTTCCACTAGTACTTGTTAAATGAATCAAACTAGGAGGCCTTTGACTGGATGGCTTCAATGCTGTGGCACCTACTTAAGCAAATGGAAATTTAAGCCTGTAAATACCTCATGGTTATGAGATTGAAACCTAAAGATAACGGATCACAGCCAACTATGCTTTAAGCTTTAAGCCAATCAATTTCTTTACTTTGCTTCCACATTTTCTCTGTAAAAATTTTTTTGTGCATGGAGCTCCTGTGCACAGAGCACTTTTAGCTCTGCCTCAGTTTTTTTTAGTCATTACGGCAATCAGATTAGAACACATCTATTGAGCATTGATAAGGGGTTTTAAGGTCTTGTGTACCAAGCACCAGATTGTATTCAAGAATCTTCATTGGTTCTCCCAGTTCATACTTCTGTCTCTAGTATCAGAAGCTTATTACCTCCCAAGTTTGCCTATTTTGGACTTTTCTTATGTTAATATAAAACTGGTTTCTTGTAGCCTGGCTGGCAGGGCTAAGTGGTTGTGTCAACCTATGAACCAGAAGGTCACAGTTTGATTCCTAGTCAGGGTGCATCCCTCGGTTGCGGGCAAGATCCCCAGTAGGGGGTGTGCAGGAGGCAGCCGATCAATGATCAGTGATCAATGATTCCTTCTCATCATTGCTGTTTCTATCTCCCTCTCCCTCTCCCTTCCTCTCTGAAATCAATAAAAAATATTAAAAAAAACAAATCTGTTTCTTGTACTAATAAACTCTACTCATTTTGCTCCTGGGGTGACACAAAATAAGTCTTCTCTGATTTAATGGAATTTAAAAGATATAAATGCAATTCAGTTTCTAAATTATTCCTTTCCTAATTAAACACAATCTCATTCACTTTGTCTCTTTCTCATGAACAGGTCTGTTCATCACTCAGTAGATCACCTTCAGGTATCCTGGATACTCTACACTTGACCTCATAAAATTACCCTTTTTCATTCACTCTCTATCTTCAAATTATCATTAACAGCTCTCAAGTACTTGTTAATTTCCTTCTCAAAGAAAATTTAAATAGTTTTGACCTCTAGAGAACTTTGGCTGCTTTAGGAATTTTGTGAGCTTCACCAGAAATAAATTCTTTCTTGATTTCTTTTTTAAAAATGCTATGATCGGCTAATGTGTTCACAGATTTTACCAACATGAAATTCCTGGCAGGGATGTTTGTCGATGGGCATTTCCAATAATGTGAAGCACTGTTTGTCAGGAAAAAAATGTCTTTCACCTGTCTTTCAGGGAGTGGTATCATGTTAGACAGAAATGGTTCTCTGTAGAATGATTTTAAAGGGAGATGGTTTTAATAAGCCCTTTGTCAGTGAGCGTAAATACTTTATCTAGAAGACAATAATATATTGGGAGTTGATTAAATTATTGGTTTGTAAACTGAGTTTGGCTGGTGCCTTGAGAGTACCAAGGGGATGTGTGTACATGGGGTGGGGTCCAGCTCAGCTAGGGATGTTCCACTTTTATTTGGTTTGTGTGTGTGTGTGTGTGTGTGTGTGTGTGTGTGTGTGTGTGTGTGTGTGTTAAATTGGGCTTTATCATTAGATTTAGTTGAAAAGTGACTAAAAATTATTTTGAAAACCACTGGAATCTGCTGAATATTTTTTTAAAAAATATATTTTATTGATTTTTTACAGAGAGGAAGGGGGAGAGATAGAGAGTTAGAAACATCGATGAGAGAGAAACATCGATCAGCTGGCTCCTGCACATCTCCTACTGGGGATGTGCCCGCAACCCAGGTACATGCCCTTGACCGGAATCGAACCTGGGACCTTTCAGTCCGCAAGCTGACGCTCTATCCACTGAGCCAAACTGGTTTCGGCATGCTGAATATTTTTGATACTTAGAATTTTTCCTTATAAATAGAATTTTCTCATTAAGCCTCTTGCAAAAACTGGACTCTTTTGTGGCATCAGAGTAGTATTTCTAACAATTAATAAAGATGCCACCTACAAGGGCTAATGACACTAAATGGAGAAGTAAAGCTAAGGAATAGGTAAATGCAGGACCGGCTAAAACCCCGCTGTTATGAAAATGTCCTTGATAATGAAGAAAGAGGGATGAAATTACGGTTCTTATGGCTGCATAAAAACAGAATTGTTTCTGTAGAGAATGCTTCAACGGTTCCCTGAGGCTGTGCAGCTCTTTAAATCAGCAAGCCCCTTTTATTTTCAATCACAACGTGGAAGAAAGCACCTCCTTTTCTCTTTTCCTCTTTCAAGAAATCTAAACTGTAAGTATCTTGGAGTCACCTTATCTCTCTTTGAAGAGGGAAATGCCAACCCTTTGTCGGTTGAATGTGGAAGATTTATGAAGAAAAAAATAGTGGCGGAATGGATCATAACAGCATAGGATTTAATAGTTTCTTCATCTTACAATGCCCTGCCTTGCTTGACATGTTTACTTTATAAACACTTAGATTCCTGGCTCTGAGTTCCTCTCAGAACACCACAGTGCATAATTAATGTCAAGGTAGAAGGCGATTATACTGCAAATGTTGCTCCCTCTGCTCTGAAAAGCATTTCTAAAGCCAATTCAGGTCACACATGGTTCATTCTCTTAGAAAATTTTCTGAATTGTTCAGCTAAAGAGAATGCCTCAGCGTGTTTATTAACAGACATTCCAATGGGCTGTCTATCCTGGTGTGTGTGTGTGTGTGTGTGTGTGTGTGTGTGTGTGCTGGGGGGGGGTAAGGAAGGGAGGTTGGCACCTATCTCACAAGCATGGTGGCGGGGTGGGGGGTTGTGATTGTTGTAGCAGAGAGGGAGCCCAAGAGCACTAGTTTTTTTTTAAGCCTCAGAAATACAAGCAAATCAACAATGAACACAATTTAGCTAAAAAGTATGTGACAAATTGTGCACTGTTTGAAAAAAGAAATCTCTTCTTGTTTTCCTCACTCCAGTAAGCCTCTGAGGTTCATGTGGCAAGGAACATGTCAGGTTGGAAATTAGATACAAAATACATTTTTAAATGGACCATTTCTTTTATGTTCAGTTGTCATTTGCTGCTCTTTCCAGTCCTCTGCTGACAGGGGAGCAGGCTGACAAAGCTTGCAGTAGCCGTCAGTGGAGTCAGCCTCATGGAAAGTTCTCAAGCTTCTTTCTGTGTGTGTGCCTGTCTGTAGTCCCTAAGGCTGGAGCCAGAAGAAGTGCTCTCCTAGGGGTGACAGTGTTACTGGTAGCGTTAGAGAAAAACGTGCCTCACCTTTCCCCGTTGCTAGTGGGAGTGGGGTTCTTGGGGGTATTTCTGAAATAAGCATTTCTGGAGGCCCCACAGGAGGATGCGACATAGTAGAAAGCTTTATTTCCATGGCATTATACCCCTGGGTTTCCAAAGCTCCATTTCCCTTAGCCCAGTCATAGAAGTGTAGCCGGAGTTTCAGTAAAGCTAGGTTAGAAGCAAAACCAGTGTCCAGAGTTTCCTTTCCATGTTGGAGCTGGTTCCTGTTCAGCTTCAGGCTAGCTGCAGTCCATTAGTCCATTGTGTTGGGCGGGGGGGGAGCCACATGGCTATGGGCCACATGGGAGAATGCCAGGAAACCATGCGTGAGCCATGAGCTAAGCGTGCCAAGAGGAACCAAGAGCACAAGAGAGAGAACTCCTTCAGTTAGGGGGTTAAGTCTCCCAAATCTTCGCCTGCTTGCAGTGGCCATGCCCATTCTGCCCAATGACCTCAGTTCCCAGCTGTGACTGACAGAAGCACCTTCCCTGTCACCTACTTTACTGGGCATGTGCCTATCTTCCCTTTATCCAATCTCCTTCCCCAGTGTTTTGCAGGGAACATGTCTATTATGTTGGCCCTTTCCTTTGCTCCTTCCCTGTTATTAATAACTAGTTAATTACAATGGTATCAGTAGGAAAAGAAAGAAAATTGAGGTTGGTCTAGACTAATCATCTGCACAGAGGACTATGCCATCCTAGAGTAGAATAGCAGGAGACAGCACCTACTTTCTTTTTTTCTTGCTTCCCAAAGTGGGGTGCATGTGTAACCCCAGAGGTGATATGGAAGGGGATCAGTATATGCCACTTTGGCATAAGGATTATTTTGAGATGAAGGCAATTGTAAAAGAAGCCTTCTGGGAGTTTTTTTTAAGCACCAACTCTTGGGAATAAGGCCTGATTTCCTCTTTAGGGCAGATCTTCCTCTGGAAGGAAGAATGAGAATAAAACCTACCCCAAATTTCTTATTGGGGGAGTTTTATGTCCTAAAAGAAACAAAGTATGCTCATACCTGTATAGACAAACATCACACATTTTCTTAGCTCTGGCTTGTTCTCACTGAAGCACATTTATCTTTCCTAAAGAAAGCTACTTGTTCTTTTCATAAAGCCTTTCTACTCCCATTCTTTTCCTTTACTAGGTTAGGTATATATGCCTCTAATTCCAACCATGGAAGGAGCCAGCTACTTTTATTGTTGGGTCCCAAGTTCATATAAATGAAAATTTTTCTCTGGTTAGTGTCTCAGGGCAGTTTAATTTGCACATCCCCATCACAGAATCTAAATGGGTAGAGGAAACGTTTTTCTTCCCCTACACTAACTTCCTACCTCTATCACATCATCATATAATACACACCAAATTTCTCCACATTTCACTTGAATCACTGTATGGATGTAATAAATGCACCTTGTATATAATCACTGTGTGCCCTAGGCAGGTAATTAAGAAGCACAGCATAAGAAAGGATTTTTCACGAGGCATTTGGTGAGGGAATGCTGTGGGTGAAATCTGAAAAGGAGTGAGGGAAGCTGGATAGTGTAGGGAGGAAGCTCTGCAAAGAGGTGGGTTCTGCTGAAGTCTGGCCTTAGCTTGATCACACATGGAACTGTGGACCATGGCACTACATGCTGGTTCTACCTTGAAACAGGGAGCTAGTTTGTTTGTTTGTTTGTTTGTTTGTTTTTAATATTACATAGCAGTCAGTCATTGGCTCTGGGCTACCCATGGGAGGGGTGCATTTTTAGGGAAGTGGCTCCAGTTAGGCTCACAAAGGCAACTCTCATGAGAAGGATACATCTGTGAGCTTCTAGGAGCCAAGCTCAGAACAATTGGGGGATTAAGGGAATCTTGCTAGGGCAACAGCAACGTCTGCTATACCATGCAAAATATCCATCTTGTCTGGTAAACTGTTTACGACTGGGACTTCCCAGGACCTATTACAGATATGCTAAATCTTTGTGTGAAGGGAATTATTAAAGATATAGAACCAAGGTCAACAAAAATTTATTGTAATGGGCCAGATAATAAATGTTTTAGATTTGGTGAGCCAGAGGATCTTTAATGCAACTACTCAACTCTGATTACTATTGAAGCCTAAAAATAGCTATAGACAATATATAAACAAATGGGCAATACTCTGTTCCAATAAAACTTTATTTACAAAATAGGCAGGTGGCCTGATTTGACCTGCAGGCTATAGTTTGCTGACCCTTAATATAGGGGATAAAAAAGAGAAGAATAATCAGCATTCCCTATGTCATTTCCTATGGAATAGTGTTTTATAATTATTTCACTGGCTCTATCACTATTTTTATTCAATGTTTGATGTACTTCTAAGATATAAGATTTGGGAAAAAAGTCCTATAGAATAAATATAACTGCAAATGGAAATCCTGTTTTCTCACATCAAGTTGACCCATGAGTGACACATGCTTTCTGATTTCCTAGTCTCCCCTTTCTTGCTCAGCAGAGATAGATGGAATAAAGGTTTATAAATAGATGCACATGTAGAGATGGAATTGATGTTGTGGAGGAATTAGAAGGCATGGAACTCTATTAGAAAATCTGATATATAAATGGATCCTATTTGCTGTAACCAAGAATTATCAGAGTGGGAATGAGATGGTCTGGCCACTCCCTCGATCACCACCTGCCTCCATTCCTCACTGAATGCCTCACTGAGTTTCCAACTCCATCGGGTGTAAGTCAAAACAACTTTCACTTGTTTCATTTAACTTCCATTATAGGATGAAGACAAGCCTTGAATTGGGGGTTTGATTTAAAACAGAGCTGTCTCTCTTTATTTGTCAGGCAGGGGAAAAATGGGATCAGAAATTACTCTTGTCTCCAAAGTGCCCGTGGAGTTGGCCCCTGCTCCGGAGAAGAAGCTGGAAGGAGCAGCGCTGCTGATGTGGATTCATCTGAGGATGTGTGCTCCTCAGAGGCAGGCCATCCATCACTGCTCACTCGCTGGGCTTTCGCTGCTCCTGCAACTACAGAATGTCCAGGATGGACACACAGCTCTGCAGCAGCCCAGGGGAAACAAATGACACCCCATTGGTAGATGGAATGGATCGGCCATCGGAGGAAATCTGTTTTATGGAATCATTTGGCTTACTGAGCAGCCTCATGTTACAGATAAATGAAGTCCTACAGCAAAGAAGCCAGAACCTGCTTTTAAGTTATTCCAGAAGTAGAGCCATTTGTTGCCAGAAAAAGGTTCAGCTTCATGATAACAGGATCACTGGACTGTGACTGGGCTGAGAGCATCTTTTGCTTTTCAACTAAAATCTCAAATTCTCATCATGGCTGTGAACAACTCAGTCTCCTGCCACTTTCTTCCTCATCCATATGCTCCAGGCAGAGTGGCTTTCTCTTTGTCCCTCAAATGTGTCAGGTGGATACCATTCCAGGGACTTTGCACATGCTGTTCCCCTGTCGGGAATACCTCTGACCCAGGTCTTCACAAGCCTGCTTCTTTGTGATCATTGATTCAGCTCAAATGTCACTTCCCGTGGGAGTTTTATGCTGACAACTCCCACAGAAGGGGCTCCACATCCCTCTTTTCTTTTCACCGACTTCAAATTTTGTTAGCTATACAAAAAAAAATCATAATATTGGAATTGGGAATTTGTATTCTGTGTCCTTCTCTGGCTATGTCCTCACAAGGTCAAAAATAACTAAATGATTTCATCAAATCTGTTATCTGACAGCACAAAAAAGTTTATTTTAAGGTAATATAGACATCATTTAAATAAATAGATAAAGGCGAGATTAAACTAGAATAGTTGACCTTAGAATCCTGAGATATGAAATGTAAATATTACTTTTCCAATTGTCAGAAGATTATTTTTCATTGAGAAGTGAGTTTTAGTGAGGATAGTAAATATGATATGCTCACTAGAATTTACATCAATAACACTTAAGAAATCACTTGCTTTGACTTCGATTTTTTTTTGTTTTTGAAAATGATAGAAAATCTCTCCTAACACAACCCCCCCCCCCCCCCCACACAACATCAGCCTGTTATTTATCTTGAAAATTACGCTTTATCAGCAGGACTTTCCGTTTTCTAGAAGACTTTAGTAGCCTTGCCTAATGGCTCATTTTTGTGCTGAGATTATATGCAGGATGCTTGTGGTTAATAGTATTTGGTTAACTCCATGCACATAGCAGTGTGTATAATTTACAATTAGAAATCAAAGGAAAAGTTTCCATCAAGTATATTTCCATTTTGCTCACAGACATTTATGAAGTATCTACTATGTTCAGTGCTTTGGGAAATGTAAACAAGAAAGTAGACAACATGGACTCTGATATGGATTTATGTTCCATATTAGATGTTACACACATGAAATAGCTACTGTTCAATAGGCATCAATTGGATATTTTCCTTTTAATTATGCAATTTGTTCCTCAAAACCATCATGCTTTAGAGAAGGTGCAGTTTTCCCAGGATTAAATTTATGTCAAAACAAGTACTTAAAACTAGTTTTCTGATTTCCAAATCCAGTATGCACTGCAGAAAGATAAATGAAAAATAGCATTAATGAAATGACTACAGGACAATACTAGCTACTTTAAACACAGCAGAGGAGGAGAAACATGTATTTCTATGTCTCCACTTCAAGGAGGCATTTGTATTAGTCAGCTTTCTCCAAAGAAACAGATTTGATCTGTGATCAGCAAGCTGATGCCTTAGAGGAGCCAAACTGGAACTGGTGTGATTTCCAGTCCAAAGACCAGCAGGCTGGAGACCCAGCAGAAGCTGAGGTTTCAGTTCAAGTCTGAAGGCAGGAAAACCAACCTATGCTTCAGGTTCTGTGTCTCAGGTTCAAGGTAGGAGGAGTACCCTTTTATTTACTAGTCACCCTTTTTGTGCTATTCTGGCCCACACTGACTAAAGGAAACCCACCTACATTAGGGAAGGCAATCCATTTACTAAGTCTACTGATGCAAAGGTTCATTTCAATCAGGAACACCCTTACCGACGTACCCAGAATAATGTTTGACCAAATGTCTAGGCACCCCATGATACAAGTGACATTGATGGGACAACATTAACCATCACAGTGGTTCACCCCACCCTCTCTTGATATGTATTAGTAACAATAGGTCATAATTGCTTCATTAAAATTCTTTTGTCAAGATTTTTTTTTTCTAGTTTAGGCAGATACTTGCTTTTAATTTTTTTACACTGCCCAGTATCCATTCTCTTTTTGTACCAGTTCCTAATGTCTGTTTAGGGAGCTACCTGTTTTCAATTGCTTCTTCTTGAGGAGACTACACAACAAGGAGCCCTACTTTTCGCTACCTGAAGGGCAGATGGGACCCAGGCTTATATCAAAGATTCTCTCTGGGACTGTGAATCTTGAGTTGAGTGACACAAGAAGGAAAAATGGGGGCAATTATTTCAGTGGCAAAGACTCTTGAGTTCTTTCTGCTGCTTACATACCTGAAACTGCCAGATTTTAAGTCTGTTTCTTTATTTTCCTCATCAACATCCTTCTAATTACATTTTCCTTTTGCGTAGTTAGCTACATCTGTTTTCGTTGCTTATGATGAAAGTACCACATCAGATTCAGAAGCATTATAGAATTCCCCTCCTTTCTGTGTCTAATCTCAGTGGGGACGAACATCAACTCTTTTAGATTTGTCACTGGGGTGGATTTCCTAAAAGATTAAATATTCATCTGAAGCTTGGACTACCACTGAGAATTCTGTAACAAAGTTATTTTTTTATATGCTTTCATTTTTCCATCATCGGATTTGACTGCCTTTGACTCGTATGGTCCCCACATCCTGAGACTGGGACTAAAGCCATTATTTTTACTTAATCTTAAGATCTTCTTATAATACTTTTCAAGTGGGATTCCTAGAGTTATTCAATCTTGTATATTGTCTGCTTTAACAAGGAGTAAAATGGCTGATTATGCAGCACTTTTTCTACCACCTTAGTAGAGTTTCTGTACAGTAAGAATGCATGACCAAACCTCTCTATCCCTGACAAAGAAGCAGAGACCACAGACTGAGGGACTATCAGGGGTGGGCAAACTTTTTCACTCGAGGGCCACAATGGGTTCTTAAACTGGACTGGAGGGCCGGAACAAAAGCATGGATGGAGTGTTTGTGTGAACTAATATAAATTAAAAGTAAACATCATTACATAAAAGGGTACGGTCTTTTTTTTTCTTTTTTAGTTTTATTCATTTCAAACGGGCCGGATCCGGCCTGCGGGCCATAGTTTGCCCATGGCTGGACTAGATGGAGACTCAACAGCGCAGATGAGAAAGCAGAGTTTTCTCCTTCGTGGGCTTTAACAACCTGGTTTGTACTGTTGATCTTCCTTCCCTTTCTCTTTTTCCCTCGGACCTGCACTGCTCATAGAATGCTCTGGTGTGTCTCCAACTCAGACACTAGCATTGGTGCACTCAATCCAGTCAGGAACCTGGGCTAGGAACCAGCAACAACATCTGCTTCAAAAAGCCCATCACTCCTGCCATTTCTTTCATTGTTTTGCTTTGCCCTGGCCAAGGAAAGCGCTCCCTTTTGACAGTTTCATTTGGCTCCTCACATGATACCTGGGCTCTTTCCTACGGCTATCAAGTGGGTCTCGCCATTGCTGCCTCTCTGTATTCAGTGCATTGTGCCTCTGTCCCCTCGCTTTCTTTGGCTTATATTTTAGCAGTGTCACACTCAGCACAGTCTCATCCTTACTTTTCTTTTATGTGTATAGAGTGTATCATGAGTAAACCTTCTGCTCTTACAATCACACCAGCAAACATTTAATGCTGGCTTTTATAACCTGAACACGCATTGTTATTCCTCTCACATTTCATGCCTCAGTGGTTGCTGTAAGTTACCCGCTGTATTACAACTGCATTTCAGACACTTAATCCCCGTATCCACTGGGACATCACATATTGCTAAGGTCAGAATTTTCCCTTCTGTGAAACTGTGCAGCTTTACTCCTTAAGATATATGATGTGCTTAGGGTTCAAGTTTGAAAAAAGTCAAGTAACTTGCCTTCCTTCTTATGGCATTTAAATATGTTCACAGGTCTACAGGAATAGTTCACGGATTTTTCTGACCCATACAGCAAAATGAATGAAAAGGGGTAAAAGTCTGTGCTTCATATGAAGAGCATCTACAACATATTTATCTGTTCAGAGTATTCATTTTTCTGTTGTCATTTTCAGGGATACATTTGACATTTCAAGTCAAGCATATGAAACACTTTCATATAAGGGTTTTCAATAAACTGACTTAATTCAGCATAACTTTGACCTTTATAACCTTAAGACAGGAATGAATGCATTCTCAACCTCACATTTCTAGTCCTGCAATGAAGTTGAGAAAGCACTGTTTTTTTGGGAGGTCAGAGGATGTCCACATTTCCCAAATTTATTTAATTCCTCGTGGGCTTCCACTCCAAGACTATGATAATCCCATCTTCTCTTTTCTAACGTTAACTCTTAACTCTTCCTTTTTCTCTGACCCTTTGAATCACAGTCCTTTGATTATTTATTTGATTTCCCTCTCTCATCTAACACATGAAGTCCAGCTTCCCTGTGACTACTACATGCTCAGGTTCTCCTTGTCAGAAAACCCATTCTCTCAACTGTATTCATGGCCCTGATCTCATTTTCCCATTCACCATCTAAATGTACATGTTCTGTTTCATCACCTCCTCTTCATCCCTGAGTAGTTTACAGTAGACTTCAGCTGTCATTGCTCCTCTAAAACTGTAAGGAGAATAGTTGAATCTGCCAAGAGGTGGGGGTAATATGCAAGGTTAGACCAATGTAGGAAAGGGCATATCAGAGAGAGCAAAAGGAAAGAATAGGAGCCTGGAGGCAGGACTAATAGGATCTTTTTTTTTGTCAGAGTCAAGTGCAATGGTAGATTTTTCAGATATGAAAACAAGATTCATTGGTAGGAGGCTTTCATCTTGTAAACTAAATAAAATTGAAAGCAAAGCAAAACCTTGACTTGCTGCACAGAGAAAAAATGGACAAGAAAGCCCTATGTCTTCTCTATCACCACTTTTCTCATGATTTGTCCATTGCCTAAGTGATGATTAGAATCCTGATCTATAGACTCCATGAACCCAGTGCACAGGTTATAACATCCCTTGGCAGGTGACCATTTAGGCAAACTCTTGGTTTATCCAGAAGCCTTAGGCACTGTTTGTAAACTTCTCTGGCTTATTGATCCTGGTGTATAGTCCGTTAGTAGCTTTATAGATGTGATTGCCTCTTGGCAATACACAGTCTGAGTGAGTGTTATCTGTTTATTGGAAACTTGTAGATGGAGTCCAACACCATTTTGGGACACAAAAATGGGTTGTGAGTGAAAAGTAAAATTTGAAGGATAAAATCGAGAATGGCTATGTTGACAAGTGGTTCTGGTTAAGTTAGATGGTCATTTAATAATCATTTCTCTCTCTTTAGTATCTTAGGGTGCTCCAGTTGAAATTCTGGGTCCCCAAGTGAGCATAGAGGTATCAGGTCATAGCCTCTCCAGGTATTTACTCATACTGTCATATATTGCTTTTCCTTTTTTCTCCTACTCCATGAGTAGAATTCATGTGGGAGGAGCCCTCACATCAGATGAAAAATAAGCCTAGCTCTTGGGAAAGAATAGTTTTAATGGCTAAGAACATGCACTTTCAGGCAAGATTGCCAAAGCCAAAATCCATCCCTTCACTTAGAGTTATTTAACCTTGATCAATTACTTAACTCTGTGTCTCACTTTCTTCATTGGTAAAACAATGATAAAGACAGTGATTTTCTGCCCTAACTGGTGTGGCTCAGTGGATAGAGTGTCGGCCTATGGACTGAAGGGTCCCACGTTCAATTCTGGTGAAGGGCATGTACCTTGGTTGTAGGCACATCCCCAGTAGGGGGTGTGCAGGAGGCAGCTGATCAATGTTTCTAACTATTCCTCTCCCTTCCTCTCTGTAGAAAATCAATAATATATATATATATATATATATATATATATATATATATATATATATATATTTTTTTTTTTTTTTTTAAAAAGACAGTGATTTTCTTATATTGTTGTGTGAAGGTTAGGGGAATTAACACATGCACAATGTTTAGAACAGGGCTGTGACATTGTAATTTCAAACTATTGTAATTTTAAATTATCATTATAATTATGGTTGAGTTTTATAAGATATTAAAAGCTCCTAAGTACATTTTTAGGACAACGGGAAAAGTTCATTGTGGCAAATTGCCAGTTGATCCCATTCTTTACTGGGAGAAGAAGTTTTGTATGACATATATATCATGAGAAAATGCTGTAGACCCATGAAGTAGGCATGAAGTGCCTTAATGCCTGTTTGCTATATGTCATGTCATTCACTCACTCCAGCCAAGGATAGTAAGTGTAATAAGCCACTAAGCCAGATACATGTTGACTTTCTTTTAAATTATTCCAGCACCTAAAGGGGCATATGAACTGTTAATAGAGCCATCATACTGATAATAATGTATTCACAGACTAAGTCAGGGCTCAAACTTTAATCTGCAGTGATGGCAACTATAGTTAACTTTTGGAGGTTTTTTTGGGATATAGTAGTAACAATTTAGAAGATAGTTGACTGTATAACTCTGGGGAAAACCTGGTCATGTCAGTTCCATAGAGTTTTGAGGTCATCTTCTTTCTTATTTTTCCCCTTCCATGAATAGATTTTCATTATCAGAACAAGGTCGTGATGTAAATTTTCTGTACCTGAACTATTGGATTGTTTATATTACATGTATCAAAAAAATCATTTGGCACCTCTCTTTCCTTTCCTGCCCTCTGCTCACAGCTTAATTTCATCTTCCCTTTTGATGAAAAAATTTGGGAGGCTGTCAACACTGGATATTGCTCTGTATCCCAGTGGGTAATGAGGGCACTGATGGGAGGCTTGGGGTCTGTTCAGCTGAGTCTTTGCGGCACAGATGTTCCAACGTGCAATTTGTGGCTACAACAATTTTGTAGGTAGAAAGAGTCTCCCAACATTGCTGGCTCTCCTGCTTCTAGAGAGAGCTGGAAACACAGCAGAGGCAGCCTTCCTGGTGGGATTCCCAAACTTTGCACTCTGGGTAGTGGCTAGGAGTTGCAGCTTGATACTTTGAAGCCAGCAGGAAGGTCTGTCCACCAACTGTAACTTTCCTCTTTCTTCTTGGTTATTACAGTTGTGCCAAAGATTGCCAATGTAGTCTAGACTAATCCAGGGGGCTTGTTAAATGCTGTCGATGTCCTTTGTCTGGTGGCTTATGTCAAAAGTGCATGATGTTGAAGCACCCTGGAGAACACTGGTTTTCAAAGCTGAAGACAGTGATCTGACGTCTCTGACATTTGGACTCCAGAAACAGGTTTAGTGCGAGGCAACAGACAGTTGTGTGACCTTCCCTCAAAACCTTGAACCAAATCAAATGTAGTTTTGTTGGGAGAGAAATAATGACTGGAACAGATGTCATCTGAAAATGACTGTCTGCACCACACTCAGCCCCATTCCTGAGAGAGTACACATTCTCTCTTTGGATGATAATCCTGTTTGTTTTTTTTCTAATCAGGTTTTGGTGGGTATTCAGAGGGAGGAAGATGATATTGTAAAATTAGAACGTGGAGGCTTTTGAGAACTAAACATGAACTAAATGTTAAAAGTTTGTTATGAATCTCCCATGAAGAACTCAAATAATTTATGTAGATACTCTGCCCTCAAGAAGGTAGAGCATAACTTCCTCTTCCTAAAGTGTGAGCTGCAAATGGTAACTTCCTTCCAAGGAGCACCTCATAGAAAGGGGGAAGTAAAGTACCTAATAGTAGAGAAACCTGATTCCTTCAGCAAAGGAATCAAGGTCAACATCAACAGTCATAAATCATGTTGATGGCAGATACCCTTGTTTTGATATGATGAAAATGACACTTCACCTCTGTGATCTTCTTTCCAACCCTCATTTCTCCAGTCTAATCAGGAAAAAAAAAATCTGACAAATTCCAGTAAAGAGGTACTTACAAAACACCTGACTAGCACTCAAATTTGTCAAGGTCTTCAAAAGCAAGGGAAATCTGAGAAACTGTCATGGACAAGGAGAGCTTCAGAAGACACGAAAACTAAGTGTAATATGAAATCCTGGAACAGTAAAAGTCATTAGGTAAAAAACTAAGAAAATCTCAACTATAGACGTTAGTTAATTTAAAAAAGTCATTTTCTTTTCTTTTCTTTTTTTTTTATTGCTTAAAGTATTACAAAGGGTATTACATATGTATCCATTTTATCCCCCCGCCCTAGACAGTCCCCTAGCCTCCCCTATCACCCAGTGTCTTATGTCCATTGGTTATGCTTATATGCATGCATACAAGTCCTTTAGTTGATCTCTTACCCCACTACCTCCTGCCCCCCAACCCTCCCCGGCCTTCCCGCTGCAGTTTGACAATCTGTTTGAGGCAGCTCTGCCTCTGTATCTATTATTGTTCAAAAGTTTATAATGGTCTCTATTGTCCATGAATGAGTGAGATCATGTGGTATTTTTCCTTTATTGACTGGCTTATTTCACTTAGCATAATGCTCTCCAGTTCCATCCATGAAGTTGCAAATGGTAAGAGTTCCTTCCTTTTTACAGCAGCATAGTATTCCATCGTGTAGATGTACCACAATTTTCTAATCCATTCATCTACTGATGGGCACTTAGGCTGTTTCCAGATCTTAGCTATGGTGAATTGTGCTGCTATGAACATAGGGGTGCATATATCCTTTCTGATTGGTGTTTCTGGTTTCTTGGGATATATTCCTAGAAGTGGGATCACAGGGTCAAATGGGAGTTCCATTTTCAGTTTTTTAAGGAAACTCCATACTGTCTTCCATAGTGGCTGCACCAGTCTGCATTCCCACCAGCAGTGCACAAGTGTTCCTTTTTCTCCACAACCTCTCCAGCACTTGTCGTTTGTTGATTTGTTGATGATAGCCAGTCTGACAGGTGTGAGATGGTACCTCATTGCTGTTTTGATTTGCATCTCTCGGATGATTAGTGACTTTGAGCATGTTTTCATATGTCTCTTGGCTTTCTGAATGTCCTCTTTTGAAAGGTGTCTATTTGGGTCCTTTGCCCATTTTTTGATTGGATTGTTTATCTTCCTTTTGTTAAGTTGTATGAGTTCCCTATAAATTTTGGAGATTAGGCCCTTATCAGATATGTCATTGGCAAATATGTTTTCCCACACAGTGGGTTTTCTCGTTGTTTTGTTGATGGTTTCTTTTGCTGTGCAGAAGCTTTTTATTTTGATGTAGTCCCATTTGTTCATTTTTTCTTTAGTTTCAAGTGCCCTAGGAGCTGTATCAGTGAAGAAATTGCTTTGGCATATGTCTGAAATTTTCTTGCCTTTGGATTCTTCTAGAATTTTTATGGTATCCTGTCGTACATTTAAGTCCTTTATCCATTTTGAGTTTATTTTTGTATATGGTGTAAGTTGGTGGTCTAGTTTCATTTTCTTGCATATATCTGTCCAATTTTCCCAACACCATTTATTGAAGAGACTATCTTGGCTCCATTGTATGTTCTTGCCTCCTTTGTCAAATATTAATTGAGCATATTGGTTCGGGCCGATTTCTGGGCTCTCTATTCTATTCCATTGATCTATATGCCTATTCTTGTGCCAGTACCAGGCAGTTTTGAGAACAGTGGCTTTGTAATACAACTTGATATCTGGTATTGAGATCCCACCTACTTTGTTCTTTTTCAGGATTGCTGCAGCTATTCGGGGTCTTCTTTTATTCCAGATGAATTTTTGGAAAGTTCGTTCTAGATCTCTGAAGTATGCTGTTGGTATTTTAATGGGAAGTGCGTTGAATTTATAGATTGCTTTGGGTAGTATGGACATTTTAATGATGTTGATTCTACCAATCCATGAACACGGTATGTTCTTCCATCTGTTTATGTCTTCCTCTATGTCTTTTTTCAACGTCCTGTAGTTTTCTGAGTAGAGGTCTTTTACCTCTTTAGTTAAGTTTATTCCTAGGTAGCTTAATTTTTTTGGTGCAATGGTAAACGGGATTGTTTTTATAATCTCTCTTTCTGAAAGTTCACTATTGGTGTATAGAAATGCCTCAGATTTCTTGGGGTTAATTTTGTATCCTGCTACATTGCCAAATTCATGTATTAAGTCTAGTAGCTTTTTGATGGAATCTCTAGGGTTTTGTATGTATAATATCATGTCATCTGCAAATAAGGACAGTTTTACTTCCTCTTTTCCAATTTGGATGCCTTTTATTTCTTCTTCTTGCCGAATTACAATGGCTAACACTTCCAGTACTATGTTGAACAGGAGTGGTGAGAGGGGGCATCCCTGTCTTGTTCCTGTTCTTAGGGAAAATGGTGTTAGTTTTTGTCCGTTGAGTATGATGTTGGCTGTGGGCCTGTCATATATGGCTTTTATTATGTTGAGGTATGATCCTTCTACTCCCACCTTGCTGAGAGTTTTTATCAAAAATGGGTGTTGAATTTTGTCAAATGCTTTTTCTGCATCAATTGATATGACCATGTGGTTTTTTTCTTTCAATTTGTTTATGTGATGTATCACGTTTATTGATTTGCGGATATTGTACCATCCTTGCATCCCTGGGATAAATCCTACTTGGTCATGGTGTATGATCTTTCTGATGTACTGCTGGATCCGATTTGCTAAGATTTTGTTGAGGATTTTGGCATCTATGTTCATGAGGGATATTGGCCTGTAATTCTCTTTCATTGTGTTGTCTTTACCTGGTTTTGGTATTAGGGTGATGCTGGCTTCATAGAATGAGCTTGGAAGTGTTCCTTCCTCTTGAATTTTTTGTAGTAGTCTGAGGAGGATAGGTTTTAGTTCTTCCTTGAATGTTTGGTAAAACTCCCCTGTGAAGCCGTCTGGTCCTGGGCTTTTGTTTGATGGAAGGTTTTTGATGACTGCTTCAATTTCTTCCATAGTTATTGGCCTGTTGAGGTTTTTAGCTTCTTCCTGATTGAGTTTTGGAATGCTGTATTTTTCTAGGAATTTGTCCATTTCCTCCAGGTTGTCTAGTTTGTTGGAGTAGAGCTGTCCATAGTATTTTTTAACAATCATTTGTATTTCTGTGGGGTCTGTTGTTATTTCGCCTCTATCGTTTCTGATTTTATTTATTTGGGTCCTCTCTCTCTGCTTCTTGGTGAGTCTGGCTAGAGGTTTATCAATCTTGTTTATCCTTTCAAAGAACCAGCTCTTGGTTTCATTGATTTTCTGTATTGTTTTTTTGGTCTCTATGTCATTTATTTCTGCTCTAATCTTTATTATCTCCTTTCTTCTGCTCACTCTGGGCTTTTCTTGTTGCTCTCTTTCTAATTCTTTGAGTTGTAGAGTTAGATGATTTACTACCATTTTTTCTTGTTTTTTGAGATAGGCCTGTAGAGCTATAAACTTCCCTCTCAGGACTGCTTTCAATGTGTCCCATAGGTTTTGGATTGTTGTGTTTTCATTGTCATTAGTTTCCAGGATGTTTTTAATTTCTTCTTTGATCTCATTGGTAACCCAATCAATATTTAATAGCATGCTATTCAGCTTCCAGGTGTTTGAGTATTTTGGGTTGTTTTTATTGTAGTTTATTTCTAATATTATGCCATCGTGGTCTGCGAAGACGCTTTTTATGATTTCAATCTTCTTGAATTTGGGGATACTTTGCTTGTGACCCAGTATGTGGTCTATTTTTGAATATGTCCCATGAGCACCTGAGAAGAACGTATATTCTCTGGCTTTGGGGTGAAGTGTTCTGAAGATGTCTATTAAGTCCATCTGATCTAGTGAGTCATTTAGGATTGCTATATCTTTGCTGGTTGTTTGTCTATAGGACTTATCCAGTGCTGTCAATGGTGTATTAAAGTCCCCTACTATGATTGTATTGTTGTCGATCTCTCCTTTGATATTTTCCAGGAGTTTTTTTATGAATTTGGGTGCTCCTACATTGGGTGCATATATGTTTACCAGGGTTATATCTTCTTGTTGTATTGATCCCTTTAGTATTATGAAGTGGCCTTCCTTATCTCTTGTTAAGGCCTTCACTTTGAGGTCTATTTTGTCCGATATAAGTATTGCTACCCCAGCTTTCTTTTCCTTTCCGTTTGCCTGAAAGATATTTTTCCATCCTTTCACTTTCAGTCTGTGTGAGTCCCTTCTAATGAGGTGGGTTTCTTGTAGACAGCAGATGTATGGGTCATGTTTTTTTATCCATTCAGCCACTCGATGTCTTTTGGTTGGAGCATTTAGTCCGTTTACGTTTAAAGTTATTATTGAAAGGTACTTGTTTGTAGCCATTTCTTTTTTTGTGTGGCTGTTTTCTTTCTGAGCTTTTTATTTCTTATTTTTATATCAGTCCCTTTAGCATTCCTTGCAATGCTGGCTTGGTGGTGACAAACTCCCTTAGCCTTTTTTTGTCTGTGAAGCTTCTTATTTCCCCTTCAAGTTTGAATGATAGCCTTGCTGGATAGAGTATTCTTGGATTCAGTCCTTTGCTTTGCATCACTTTGTAAATTTCAGCCCATTCTTTTCTTGCCTGATGTGTTTCTGTTGAGAAGTCATTTGACAATCTAATGGGAGATCCCTTGTATGTAACTTTCCGTCTCTCTCTTGCAGCCTGTAAGATTCTCTCTTTGTCCTGAACATTTGCCATGGTGATTATGATGTGTCTTGGTGTGGGTCTTTTCGGGTTCACCTTGTTTGGGACTCTCTGGGCTTGTGTGACTTTTTTCTTCCCCACCTCAGGAAAGTTTTCTGATATTATTTCTTCGAGTAGGTTTTCTAATCCTTGTTCATCCTTCTGTTGTTCTGGTACTCCTATTATTCGTATGTTGTTTCGTTTCATGTTGTCCCAAAGCTCCCTTAGGCTCTCCTCCTGTCTTTTAATTTTTTTCTCCAATTGCAGTACATTTTGGGTGTGTTTTGCTTCCTTGTCTTCTAATTCACTTATTCGGTCCTCCGCTTCTCCTAGTCTACTGTTGATACTTTCAATGGAGTTTTTCATTGCAGCTATATCACTCTTCATTTCCTCTTGGGTCTTACTTAGGTTGTTGATTTTTTCATCTGTTTCTTCTAGCTTCTTCCATATGTTATCGATTTTTTCATCTGTTTCTTCTTGCTTCTTGAAGAGGTTGTCGATTTTTTCCTCCATCCGGTTTATGCACTCTAGGATCCTTATTCTGAATTCTTTATCTGTCATGTTGCATGCCTCTGTATTACTTAGCTGCTTTTCTGGAGAGTCCTCCTTCTCTTTCCTTTGGGGGTTTCTTTGTCTACCCATGTTTGATCTCACTGACATATCTAGACGTTGAGTTGTTCAGTGGTTGCTCCCTTGGTGGCAGTGACTCCTTGGTCTGTGGTTGCTCTTCGGGCGGTTGTGGTAGCAGCTGCTCTTCAGTTGTCAGCAGCTCCTCTGGTGGGTGCTGTTCACAGCTGTGGTGGCTCTTCTGGCTGGTGGGGCGAGGTTTCACGTACAGCTGCTGTTCCTCAGCAGAGGATGTGGTGCTCAGGAGGTTGCTGTTGCTTGGATCTGCTGCGTTGATTTAAAGGCACAAAATACAACACAACAAGGCACCACGTACCAGGCACTATACACAAATATATTTACGATATTAATAACCCCAATTAAAGGTGACCACCTGAATTAAGAGAATTAGGGGATAAGGAAGAAGGAAGAGAAAAAGATAAAAGAGAGAAAGGAAAAGAAAAGTAGGGACCAAAAAAAGGGAGTGCACAAATGAAATTGGGAAAAAGGAAGGGGGAAAATAAAAGCGAGAAAAGAAAAGAAAAAAAAAAAAAGAGCGAAAAGAGAGAATGAAGTGGAAGAGGGGAAGAGACTTTTTATATGAGGAGAATACTCCTATAGAACAGCCATTAATCCCAACAAATTCCAGCAACAGCTCCCTGGATATGAATGCAAACTAGAAACAACCAATAATATAACGATGAAAATAGAATGGTGAACACTAATCCCAAAATAAAATAAAGAAAAAATAAAATGGCACTTTAAAAAATGGTAAAATGGTAGCAGTAATAATACTGGTTAAAAATAAGAAGGTAGTAATTAAAAGGGTAAAATCAGGTGATGGAAAAAGAAGAAAAAAAAAAAAAAGAACAGAAAAAAAATTTAAAAAAAAATTGGTTCCTTAGTTAAAAAGTGAAAAAAGAAAAAAAAATTGCAGTAGTGAACGTCCTTCGTTTCTTCTATTCTTCAGTGTGGCTCGCCTTAGACCTTCCAGGTATTCAGGAGAGTGTTGAGATTCCCTGCGATATACTGTTCCTCTGTGTTGTAAACCACAGTCCTTATTTTAAAGCATGCCGCATTTATTTCCTAGACTGCCTTATTTTGTGTTTAGCAAAGAGTCAGTTTGTGGGTCAGCCTCTGGGTGGCAGTGTTCTGGGGTTGGCCTCTGAGGCTATAGGGCCTCTCTGTCCAGTGGAAGTTCACTGCCCAGAGCTGACTGCGTAATAGTTAGTTACCAGCGCTATGTTGTTGCTGGGATTGAAAATCCCTTTATAGGCCAGACCCTGTTAACTCCCAGGGACTGATCAGGTTATCTTAATCCTTGATCTCACACAGGGTGGAATCTGGGTGTGGCTGTGCTCCTTGCCTGGGGGCTGGGGGGAGGAGACTCACTCTCAGGAGCGGGTGGCTGCCCCAGTCCTGGCCTCAGGGGTGTCTCAGCACTCAATTCACTACCACCTCTCCCGGCTCCCCCTCTTTCCCCAGTCTCTCCCCAGATTCCACTCCTCAGCACACTCTCCCTCTCTTCAGCACAGGTGAGTGTCTGTATCCGAAATGTCCCATGAACAGGATTCAGTGTAAACAAACAAACAAACGCCGGCCGCGGAAACGGGGAAGGCTTGGTTTCTGTAAGCTTCTTCTCTTACCGGGACTGCATAGTCAGGTCAGCTCTTCAGGCTGCCCCCTTTAGGCTCAGTCCTCCTTGATCACAGAACCCAGCTCTCAATTTCCCTGGCGGCGCCAGGAATCCCGCGGTTCTCCTTTCCCCTGTCAGGGGCTGTGCCTGTCCCAAGGGACTCGGCTGTCTGCCACGCGGTCTCCCTCCTACTCTCTGGGCTCAGAGGTCAGGCAAACTTTCCTGCCCAAATCCCTGTTTTTTTTTTTTACCTTTCCAGGGGAGTTCTGCTCTTCCTGGCTGCAAACCCTCTCACCAGCTGAGCAATTTCACCAATTCGGTGTGAGTGTTACTAGCTTCAGCTTCCATTTGCTCCGGGACACGACCTGGGACACTTCTGCCTATATCGCCGCCATCTTGGTTCTCCCCAAAAAAGTCATTTTCTTATATTTCGGCTGATTTAATTCTCACAATGAAACCATGCTTCCTTTAAGGGACAGAATATATGGCTGGGAGCTTAATATTCTAAACCTCTGCTTTTAGAGGTAAAGTGACTTGCTCAAAGCCACATATCTCATGAATGACTGAGCTGGAATTTAAGCCTAAGACTTCTATGAATGCTGACAACATAGAACAGATTTGCCATAATATGACAATGATTTACATATTATTTTTTCTTTGCTTCTGTAGTGAATTTTCATAATGTTAGCAGCTCAAAACAACACCCACTTATATCACTGTTCTGAATATCAGTAGACCTAATACAATGCTCCTCAGTTGGATCTTTTGGTTAGAGTCTCATAAGGCTGAAATCAACACATTGGCAGGGCTGCCTTCTTTTTTGGAGTCTCTGGGGATTAATCTGCTTTTAAGATTATTCGGGTTGTCTGCAAAATTTAGTTCCTTGTGGTCATAGGATTAAGGTCCCCATTTCCTTTTTGATTATAGGTCCAAAGCCTCTCTCAACTCCTGCATTTCTCATCACATTGCCATCTTCATCTTAAAACCAGCATGTCAGGTCTTTCTCATGTTTGGAATCCAATTGACTTCTTCCTTGGACTTCAGCTGAAAGTAAGTTCTGATTTTAAGGGTTCTTGTGATTATACTGGGCTCACTGAATAATTGGTGAATAATCTGCTGGGTATGGAATGGAGAGTCAGGTCTCCACCTCAGTTCTTTCTACCACAACACAACATCTTTGCTGAAGGGTTGGATGACTTCTGGGCAGCTACGCAGAAAAGCTAATTTACAGACCACATTCAGATTCTATCTCCAGATAAATTTATAATTTCTCTCATCTAGATGAGTAGTTTTTCAGTTTAAAGTTTCTAAATGTAGAATTTATTTTCCAATCCTTTCATATATTTGCCCCCAAATAACTATAATTAAATTGCTAACAACTTCTTTCTTGATTTCCTGTTTCCCCATCTGATATGACTTATTAACACTCCTATTCCTGGCATACCATGGACACCAGGGCTATATCTGTTCCCCACAGTGGCTGCACCAGTCTGCATTTCCACCAGCAGTGCACGAGTGTTCCTTTTTCTCCACATCCTCTCCAGCATTTGTCATTTGTTGATTTGTTGATGATAGCCATTCTGACAGGTGTGAGATGGTACTGCATTATTGTTTTGATTTGCATCTCTCAGATGATTAGTGACTTTGAACATGTTTTCATATGTCTTTTGGCCTTTCTTCTATCTTCTTTTGAAAAGTATCTATTTAGGTCTGTTGACCATTTTTTTTATTGGGTTGTTTATCTTCCTTTTGTTAAATTGTATGAGTTTCCTGTAAATGTTGGAGATTAAACCCTTATCACTGATAACATTGGCAAAAATGTTCTCCCATGCAGTGGGCTTTCTTGTTGTTTTGTTGATGGTTTCCTTTGCTGTGCAAAAGCTTTTTATTTTGATGTAGTCCCATTAGTTTATTTTCTCTTTAGTTTCCATTGCCCTAGGAGCAGTATGAGTGAAGAAATTGCTTTGGCATATGTCTGAGATTTTGCTGCCTGTGGATTCCTCTGGTATTTTTATGGTTTCCCATCTTATGTTTAAGTCCTTTATCGATTTTGAGTTTATTTTTGTGTATGGTGTAAGTTGGTGGTCTAGTTTCATTTTTTTTGCTTGTATCTGTCCAATTTTCCCATAACTGCCTGGTACTGGCACAAGAACAGACATATAGATCAATGGAATAGAATAGAGAACCCAGGAATCGACCCAAACCACTATGCTCAATTAATATTCGACAAAGGAGACATGAACATACAATGGAATCAAGAGGGCTACTCTTGATGAAAATTTTGTTTTTCTCTTTCAGAGATTAAACACAAAAAAACCCCTCTAAGATAAATACATCCCTATGGCATCATAGTCAAAGCTTCCACTGAGCTTTAATTTAAATGTCAAATCACCCCTGCATAGTAAAAAAATACCAGATATATATCTGGTGACTTTGTAATGTCTTTTATTGTTTTCTTCAAGTTCAACTCCTCTGATTTTAACTATGGTCACCACTTAATGCAAACTATACCCATGTTATATTTATACTGATAAAGGAGTAGTCTCAGGTTCTATTATTTGGATTGGTGGTATTTGCAAGTGCTCCCTTTGGTCTTGGCCTGTCATTTGGGGAGAACTGTTTGGGACCAGAGATTCAGTGGCTTTTTTTTTTCCTGAAGAGTCCTATAAATTCTTCCAGAGTAGGAGCTCTGCTTACTTGGCATTCTTCTTGCAGCACTGTGAACCTCTTTCTTCTATAATTCCTTTTATTGATAGCTAAACACAGGTACCAACCCTTCCTCATCTCTTTCCATACACATATCTCTTCCTATATTCCCATCCTACTAATGCAACAGCATCTGTCCCTATTTTGCCTCTTAGTATGTCATTTAGAAACTTACAGTCCATACCCCTTCCCTCTGACCATAATCACCAAAACTAAACTTTTCTCTCACATTACTCGGGTACTGGTAACCCTCACCAAGACTAAGTCTTATTTAATTTGCACACACAGTATTGTAGCTTCTATTGAGCTTTAATTAAATCTATGGGTCATTCCCACATGGCAAATAAATACCAGATAAATATCTGGTAACTTTCTTTTATAATCCCCTGGTGTTTCCCAGAATATTGGGGACCAAGTCAGGGTGTGCTGTATTTCTTGCAACATCCAGTTCAACATTATTTATATTTCTCCAGCGACAGTTCATTTTATAGAGATTTTCCCAATCTGCCCGACAAACTATGATCTCTGCCTTAAGTTTAATGTCTTCATTCAAAATTATGCCACCTCTTTGACACTCTTACTATCCACTATACCTCTCTCTTTGCTCATTTTAGTCATCTATAGTGTTTTAAAATGTAGGTTTTTATTATTATTCAAGTATGGCAAGGCTATCAGATCAGGAGACAATAGTTACTCATAGTTTCCAAGAGAAGGGGGCATGCCACACCTTATAGGGCCACACTGGGAAGCATTGGGGTTAGTCAGGAGGCAAAGGGAGCCAGAGAAAAACATGGGCAAGAGCTTTTATTGTGGTTTCCATGGGAAGGAATGGGCAGTTTCAGATTGGCTAGTCTGAATAATTACCCTGGGCTCTGGAATGTAGAGGCTGTCCTGAGTTGTCTGGCACCTGGCGGTGGGATGATTAGGGCAGGTGGATAATGGCCTGCTGTATGCTAAGGCGGGGCGGGGGTGGGGGGGGGGCGGGGGGGTATAGCTAGGTGTATGGGCTTTGGATCTGTTGGTTTGCCTATGAAAGAAGCACTTGCAGGAGGGCCTTTTACTAACTCTAGGAATTGTCCAGCCCTGGAATTGTTTCAAAGATTAACAAGGCCCCAGATGTGGAAGCATCAGAAAATAAGCAGGCATGTTTAATAAATCTATCTCCTAGATTTTCCCCAGATCTCTTAATGGTTGGATTTAAGTCTTCTTTCCCTATTAAGTAGTTCCTTCCCATTTCCCATCCATTTAACGTGATCATCTGTTTTCATACTTGGGAATTTACTTTCCACCAATACCCTAATTTCTTCAGTTCCACTGATGACCATCTGTACTTATGTTAGCGAAGGAAACTAGTTAGTTATTAATAAAGGAAGGGAGCAAATAGAATCAGACATTAGATTTATGGACTACGGAGCTGAATCAGACATAAAGTCTGATTAACTAGGAAGCTGTAACATTCACAATTCCCCAGGGGACAGTGGCATCCTCCACCAAGGGGATACCAATCCCCAAGCATGCAGGAAGAACCGACTTTCCAATCTCCCTAGAGGATAACAGCCCATTAGCTGGGATTATGGGGGGAAGAGACGGCACGTGGATAAACCAGTGGGAGAAATACCTTTGCTGGGTGTATGTGCAGTAGAAACCAGATGATGAAATAGAACTTTGAACTGAAATTGTAACATAAAGGGGAGGAGGCTAGCCTGGCAATCTGGGGAAAGAAAGGGATAGGATAAGGGCAGGGAAACCCCTTGTTCTTATCCCACACGTGTGCCCTTTGAAAATCCGTTCTTGCTGTACTGCCAGGACCCATTTTCTCCGGCAACACTTAAACTCCCAAGAGGAAGCTCCACATTAGATTGGCCATGCTCCACACTCACTTTGGACCTTGTTCTCTGAAATTTCCTTTACCATCTGTGTAGCCTCTTGTCCACCTTGATCTCCTTTTTTAATTTTATGCTTGAACGTTCTCTCAATTAATCCTCTCATGTCAAACTCACGGCCTGCGGGTCGCATGTGGCCCACAATGAATATTTTTGCAGCCCAGCCAATATAAGGGTATGTAAGAAACATTTTAATAAAAATTTCATAACTTAATTTTTACAACATGCTGTTATACATAGTTATTAATAACGAACTACAACATTTGCTAATGACTGATTATTATAATGGTGTTGCATTCATTTCCCTTAAGTGCCTATGCGCAGGCACACCATTTCTCTCCACTACTACTAGCAGCGAATATTTTAGCAGCTGATTGCCACATCATTAATCTTGGACTAACTTGTTTGGTGTGTGCAACAGGAAATATTTTGCTTTCAGAGAACAAGAAAAATAGGTTTATGTGTGTTACGCTTATTAATTTGGGCAGTTATTCTGTGTCCGATAAGTTAATGTTCAAGAAAAAATATTAATTTTTATTAAAATGTTCTATTATTTTATGTTAATGATTACTCATTTATTTCAGCCCTTTGTATTCAGCATGTCTCTATTGAAATAAACCTACGTTTCTATGAAAATTTAAGCTTTTGTTTTTTGCGGCCCACATAAACTTAAACCTTGATTATTTGGCCTGTGTAAGCCTTTGAGTTTGACATGCTTGCCATAGAACAGCGGTCGGCAAACTGCGGCTCATGAGCCACATGCAGCTCTTTGGCCCCTTGTGTGTGGCTGTTCCTAAGCCTTAGGAGTACCCTAATTAAGTTAATAACAATGTACCTACCTATATAGTTTAAGTTTAAAAAATTTGGCTCTCGAGGAGAAACCAAGATGGCGGCATAGGTAAACACCAGAAATTGCTGCCTCGCACAACCACTTCAAAAATACAACTAAAAGACAAAACAGACATCGTCCAGAACCACAGGAAGGCTGGCTGAGTGGAAATTCTACAACTAGAAGGAAGGAGAAAAGCACACTGAGACTCAGAGGAGGTGCGGAAGTAAAGTGCAGAGGTACTGAGGCGCTCGCGGAAAGGGCTGGCAACTGAGGACGTGGTTGTTTTTTTCAATTGGGAGGGAGCCTCAAGCTCCTGACTGCTCTGAATGCCAGTTCTGGGTGAGTTTCTGGGTACCCAGACTCATACAGGGAGAAACTGGACTGTCTGGCATTGGTCGGAACTCAAGGGTGGATTTCTCTCAGAGGTGCTTGCAGCAATTACCGGGACACTGAGATGCGGGGCCTCTTAGGGAAGGACTGAGGACCTGCCATAACTGTTTGCTCCACCCTGTTGATTCCCTGAGACCCCGCCCCACCCAAGCTATGCACAGAGGCTTTTGCATATGAAAGGCCTGGCCCTTTGCAATCTGAAATTACCTAACAAACTGCAGCTGGGTCAGAGAGACCCAGAACAACCAAAAGAAGGCCCAAGGCCCCACAGCAACTTGCATTGCTTCACAGCTGGGCCTCATCTAGGCACCTCCAAATCCTAAACAAAGAAGCAGAATCTGCAGATCTCTCCATAGCTCCTGATGGGTAGTTTCAGACAGAGGCTAAATTAGCACCTCCTTAGAGATCCAAGAGCCAGCGTACCCAGTGGTCAGAGTGGGACCATCCAGATTACAACTCCTCAGATACATAAGGGACACACTCAGGGGGCAGACTCAGTGAGCACCAAAGACCCACTTAAGCAAGTCTTGCCCCAGAAGGGTGTCTCCAGCACAGAAGTTCTCCCCCTGTAGACACAGCTGATTCTCACAGCCAATTGGCCTGGAGGTCAATTCCTCCCAGTGATACCTACAACAATCAAGGCTTAACTACAACAAGACTGTGCACAAAGCCCACAAAGGGGTGCACCAAGAGTGTCCACCTCAGGTAATTGGGGAGGCTGAGCCACTGGGCCCTATAGGACACCTAGCATAGAAAGCCACTCTATCAACACAGGGAAGCATACAAAATGCAGAGACAAAGAAACAGGTCACAAATGACAGAAATGGAGGAAAGCAAACTACTAGATATAGAGTTCAAAACCACAGTTATAAGGTTTTTCAAGAATTTTCTAGAAACCGCCGATAAATTTAGTGAGACCCTCAGTAAATCTAGTGAGACCCTCGAGGTTATGAAAAAGGACCAACTAGAAATTAAGCATACGCTGACTGAAATAAAGAATATTATACAGAGTTCCAACAGCAGACTAGAGGATTGCAAGAATCAAGTCAAAGATTTGAAATACGAAGAAGCAAAAAACACCCAACTGGAAAAACAAAAAGAAAAAAGAATCCAAAAATATGAAGATAGTGTAAGGAGCCTCTGGGACAACTTCAAGCATACCAACATCCGAATTATGGGGGTGCTAGAAGAAGAGAGAGAGCAAGATATTGAAAACCTATTTGAAGAAATAATGACAGAAAACTTCCCCCACCTGGTGAAAGAAATAGACTTACAAGTCCAGGAAGCACAGAGAACCCCAAACAAAAGGAATCCAAAGAGGACCACACCAAGACACATCATAATTAAAATGCCAAGAGCAAAAGACAAAGAGAGAATCTTAAAAGCAGCAAGAGAAAAAAAGTCAGTTACCTACAAGGGAGTACCCATACGATTGTCAGCTGATTTCTCAACAGAAACTTTGCAGGCCAGAAGGGAGTGGCAAGAAATATTCAAAGTGATGAATACCAAGAACCTACAACCAAGATTACTTTATCCAGCAAAGCTATCATTCAGAATTGAAGGTCAGATAAAGAGCTTCACAGATAAGAAAAAGCTAAAGGAGTTCATCACCACCAAACCAGTATTGTATGAAATGCTGAAAGGTATCCTTTAAGAAGAGGAAGAAGAAAAAGGTAAAGATAAAAATTATGAACAACGAATACACATCTATCAACAAGTGAATCTAAAAATCAAGTGAATAAATAATCTGATAAACAGAATTAACTGGTGAATATAATAGAATCAGGGGCATACAAAGGGAGTGGACTGACTATTCTCAGGGGGGAAAGGGGTGTCGGGGTGCGGGAAGAGACTGGACAAAAATCATACACCTATGGATGAGGACAGTGGGCGGCGGGGGGGTGGGGTGGGTAAGGGCAGAGGGTGGAGTGGGAACCGGGTGGAGGGGAGCTATGGGGGGAAAAAAGAGGAACAACTGTAATAATCTGAACAATAAAGATTTAATTAAAGAAAAACACTATAAGATACCACTGCAAAAAAAAAAAAAAAATTTGGCTCTCAAAAGAAATTTTAATCGTTGTACTGTTGATATTTGGCTCTGTTGACTAATGTGTTTGCCGACCACTGCCCTAGATTATCCAGGAGAGGGTTTAGGGGGAGGGCCCAGTACAAGCCGGGAAAAACCCAGGAAGTACGCTGGACAGTTTGAATGACAGCCTGCTTACTCCTGAAGACCAATAAATTATATGGAGAATGAACACAGACTTTAGGGCAGTTGCTTCGAGCCTGCCTGCTCTCTATACGCATGTGGCATATTATTTCTTTTCACCCTAATAAATCTTACCACTACCCTCAAACTTCCCCCACATGTGTGTCCTTTGAAAATCCTTTCTTGCTGCACTGCCAGGACCGATTTTCTCTGGCAACACTTAAACCAGCGGTCTCAACCTGTGGGTCGCTACTCCTTTGGGGGTCAAACAACCCTTTCACAGGGGTCGCCTAAGACCATCGGAAAACACGTATATAATTACATATTGTTTTTGTGATTAATCACTATGCTTTAATTATGGCCAATTTGTAACAATGAAATTGGGGGTCACCACAACATGAGGAACTGTATTAAAGGGTTGCAGCATTAGGAAGGTTGAGAACCACTGACTTAAACTCTTAAGAGGAAACTCCACATTAGAATGGCCATGCTTCACACTCACTTTGGACCTTGTTCTCTGAAATTTCCTTTACCATCTGTGTCTCCTCTTGTCCACCTTGATCTCCTTTGTTAATTTTATGCTTGAACATTCTCTCAATTCATCCTCTCAAGTTTGAGTTAATAGACTTCACACTTCCTACCAATTTCAAAATGCTATTTTTGAGCCATATAATACCTTCAGTTTAGCTATCCCCTTCCACTCTTTCTCCCGTCATGTAATCTCTAGGCCTGGTTGCATCCCTTCAACCAAGGCCCAACAAAGCTCCTTTCTCCCACTACTCTTGAAATAGCATTTACATTGCTGCCAGATTAATCTTTCCTAAACATAATTTCTTTTATGAGACTCTCTTGCACAGTTACCCTCATTGACGTCTCTGCATCCAGGGGGAAGAACAGGCAGGTTATTTCAGGGTTAATGGCCCTTCAGGCCATGGCTTTTTGCCCTTCTCTTGACTGGAGTCTGCTTTGATTTTTTTCTTTTTCTTCTTTTCTGGCCAGTTATGAACTTTCTCTCCACAGGACATGTAACTATACAGAGGCACTCACATTCTGTCTTGCTTCAATTATTTTTATATTGTTAGACCTTATGCTTCTTAATGGCAGGGTCTTTATCCTATTTATCTTTGTGTTTTCTGAAGTCATTAGCAATAAGCCTTATAAATGGTAGGTGTTAAAGATTACTTTAATGGAATAGAATTTCAAAGCACCATGTTAAGAACCCCACTCCCTCAGCTAAATCCTTAATTAGATGCCATTTTAAAGAAAATAAAGATATTTTATAAGTAATTAGGTCTACATTCCAGGCAATTGCTTTACAAACGTGGGCTTGATTCAAAGAGTTAAACAAAGTAACAAATTGTCACATGTACCTTAGTTTGCATTATATGTTGTACTCTAAGCCCTCCTTGGGCTTTCAACTGTACATGTCATGTTTAGAAAAGGGTTAAACAAATGCTATGTGTTGCTTCCAAGAGAGAAGGAAAAGTGAGATGAATTAAACTGTTTACATAAAAGCCAAATAAATCTGAGACAGGAAAATAGTCCTATATATCATGAACTTCCACACACTGCAGGATTTGAGAGGGTAGTTACATTATCTTGCCTGGAGACAGTGATGGGGCAGAGAACAGTGGAAAGTCCTGCTTGATGATCCTATATGGACTAGACTAGCCACTCCCTAGTTAGCCACCTAGTAGGATCAGATGAGAAGACATAGTAAACAGACTCATAAAGTTTCGCAAGTAGAAGAGTTCTTAGAGGTCAATTTGGCTCAATCCCCTGTCTGTTCTCCTGCAGAAATCTTCCCCACGTGCCACTGACATATGGCTTCTGTTGAACATCCCACTGAGAATGACGATTGCTCTATTGAGGGATCTCATTTCACTTTAAGACTGAGCTAATTATTTGGAAATTCTTCTTTCTATTGAGTTGAAATATGCTTCCTATAACTTTTACCCAGTGGCCCTCATTCTATCCTCTGGAGTAACACAGAATAGATTTAATTCATCTTTCTTATAATTGCCCTCTGAATAGCTAAGGCTCCTATCATGTCCTCCAGCAGTCTTTTTTTCTAGAGGCTAAATAAAAATCTCCATTCCTTAAATGACAATTTCAAAGCACTTTATTTGCTTCTTGCGTTTGGAATTCATATCATGCCAATTAGCATATTAATCTGTGTACATTTCTGTTCTCTTTCCTCCTCTTTGTCCTACACTGAATGAATTGAGGCAAAAGTGTGTGTGTGTTTTTTTCTGAATCTTTTATTCTTCTAGTCACCTTTTTCAACATCCACCCTAGGTCTGCAACCTTTCCTTTAAATAAAACTTCCAGAAGAGAAAGGGCACAGGAACACTGCATTCTCTCCTAAAGGAATGTCTTTCCAATGATTTTAATGGGAAATATGTTGACACCATGGTAGTTAAGACTGTAATGAAATTGTTTTAGAGGAAGTACAGTTGACCCTTGAACAGCATGAGCTTGAACTGCACAGGTCCACTTATACTGTAAATGTATTTTCTCTTTATGATTTAAAAATATTTTCTCTAGCTTTCTTATGAGAATGCAGTGTATACTATACATACAACATACTAAATATCTGTTAATTAACTGTTCATGGTATTGGTAAGGCATTTTGTCAAGAGTAGGCTGTTAGTAATTATGTTTTCTGGGAGTCAAAAGGTATAAGTGAATTTTTTACTCTGCATGGGGTCGCTGCCCCCAACCCCTGTATTGCTCAAGGGTCAACTGTAATGTGGAGATGAGACCACATGAAACTCAGCACAGAACACGAAGCCTTTGTGGAGGTCCAGGCACACTTCTACCAAAGATGCTGCCTCCCTCCCCCTCCTGGCTGGGCTGTGAGAATCTAGCTCTCCTTCCGCCTGGACTCTAGAGAATATGGGATGACCGTGATCTCTCTTGATTATATCAGTGTAGTTCTCTCAAGGCAGCCTCAAATTACAATTTGATGACTAAAACAAAGCAGAAATTCATGGCATACAGAGAGCACAAGGTCAAATAGAACCTTCTGGACTTGACCTCCTACATTTCACTTTAAGTAGTGGTAAAAAATGAGGAAATATCTGAAAATACTAAATGGAGTAAGTACTAGGCTTTTATTCCTGCTAAATTTTATCAGGTTACTTTTCATCTCTTTGTCTCTCCTTTTTTCTTCCCTTAAGCATCTCCATGACTTGATTCTGTCCTCCAGTTAAAATTTCTGTCATCCTTCATTTGATAAATACTACATTTATGTTTTAATCTAAGCTTTAGATAAAGTTATTGACTAGGATAGAATGATGTCGTTGTGTGCATCCACATCCTTGACTTTGTAGCCAGGGTTGCTAGATCAATATGTCATGACTTGGGTGTGTGTGTGTGTGCGCACGTGTGTGCGTTCGTGTGCACACACATTTGTGCATGTGTGTTTGTACATGTATAAACACATAGAGTCATATAGGCAAATCTGTATTTACAATGGCACTTATAATTCCTAAATCTGAGTTTGTATTTCACATTTTCTTATGAATAATTCATTCTTAAGACAAGAAAATTAGAGGAGCCCTAGGATTTGTTAATTTTCTGAAACTGTGGGGTAGGTGCTTTAACTCCAGAAATTCATGGATTACTAATGCATAGATTACTAATTACAATAATGATACCCTTCTTTTTCAGGCTTAATGGTGGAAAACATTTTGCCACCCTTGGCTTCCTCAATGCTGCTTTTCTATTAAAGTGGAGGTTAGGTTCATCTGACAGGCACAGCTCACTCATTGATTGACTCACAGTGACAAATCTGGGACACATTACCTTCACTGCCTTGGTTTCCTTCCTAACAGGCTTGACGGAGTAACAAAATGACCAGACCAATCTCCAAGGGTATTTGATGGAATAATGCATTAGTAAGTGGTTAAGTATTTGGAAGACAATAACTCCTAAGTAAAGTACTAAGTGTTACTTTATGCCTCCTGCTACACACAGACAATTAACAGGTTCAATTCCCTTGTTGTTTTTGACACAGTTGGAAGAGAAACAGTGAACTCTGGCCATTGTATTCTAAGTAATTACTGATTATCCATTACCTTTCTAGAAAATTATTCAGAATGGGAAATAAAACTAAGCAGTGACCTGTAGTTGGTTTCTAGAGTTTGTAGCTATCAAATGCTGCACCCTAGCTCCATGTACATCTGTGTTACTTATTCTCCCCAGCCAATGATGATGGAGAGCAGGACGTGAATCAGAGAAAGGAGTCCTGAAGCCCTTATCCCATCACTGCACTAATGTACCTCGAACTTGCTTAAGAGCAATTCATTCTTAGGTCAGTTTGGCAGCAGAAGCTTCCAGAGCTAGCTTTTCTTTGTGCCCTAGAACCAACCATCTGTACTTACCCTTGACTTGTCCTTGAAAGGGCAAACATATATGAACTAGGAAGAAAATAGGGAATGTGGGTGAGCTTCCCTCCCACCCTGGGTCTTTGTTTCTACTGTCTGGCATATACTTAGCCTCTTTGGTAAATTCCCTCCAAGAAGATGGGAGCTCTCCACTTTCTTTATGAGGAGTAACGTCTCCTGCCTGTCTACCTGCCTTGTCTCTCCTTCCCTCCATCCCCATTCATCAGTATTAACTGAGAACCTACTATATGTCAGGCACTGCATTACATGGTGAAGGGTGTCAGAATATACTACCCTAAAATATGCTACTGTGAGCCATTAGCACTTGAAGAACAGCAGGTGCCAGAAGGGCTTTCTAATCTTCCCTTTTCTTCCTGAAAACAGGAAATAAAAACTCTCATGTGAAAGATGCTCTCCCTGTATAAGGAGAAGAGAAACATTCTTCAATGGGAGTCAAAACTGAGAGGATTGAGTACAAACACACTTTGTCAAATTCATTCTTATCTTCTGTGAGCCACTCATGAACATTTTAGTTGTTTTGCCACAATTGCCTCTCTTTGTTCAATCTAGTATAAAAGCATTTAGATTTTGCCACTTCTTTGGGTCTTCATTTCTTTATGAGGGCTCCTGTGTCATGTTAAGTGTATAGAAATATGTATGTTTTTCTCCTGTTAATCTGTCTTATGTTAGTTTAATTCTCAGGCCCAGTTGGAAAACTTTAAGTGGGTAGAGGGACAATTTTGTCTTCTTTACTGTGGAGATGTGGTATAGGGGATATAGCGATTAAAAAGGTGCCTTTCTGAAGCCCATAGTCTTTACATTATTGCTGTTTCTTCTCCAAATTGCTCCCAATACAGGTTCACTGAAAAGAGAGGTTTACCACAATCACAGGAGAATTTAGGGATAGGAGAAATGGACAAAAGGACACAAGGCATTTATAGCCTTTAAGTAACACATTTAAAGGTTGGCTGCTTTTGTGTTAAAACCATTAAACATGATTAACACTCTGGCAACTCAATAAATAGGAGCTTTAGTTTCTTTGAAATAATTTGGAGCAGTGGGTGGAGAGAGCAGAAGGAGAAACATAATTAGGGGGTAGGTGGAGAGGCAGGGGGGCCCTTCCGAAATGTTTTCTTTTATAACATGTAACTCAGCTAGTTCACCCTTCCATTGTTACATACTAAATGATGCTTTATTCTTGTTCTGTAATTGAGGGAGATTACAGTTTAGAAGTAATATTTAAAAATGGATTATCTAAATGTATACTGCTTATTATGTTGGCTCAGTACTCTGTGTGCATAGGTTGTAAAGCATTTTTATGGATTAAGTTGTAATTAATTTTTTATCACTTAATTTCTTATGCTGTTCTCTATGCACCTTTCTTTGGCTGCAATATTTTCTACCAGGAAATTTCTAAAGATACCTGAATATTTTTACTTACCAGCTAAGAAATACCTCTTGGTATAACTCCTGTAGGACCAACCCAGATGAAAATATGACAAAGAGACAGCTTTCCTAGACAAAGTTCCTTTTGTGTCTAAGTGATGAGTTTCTTGTAGGAATACTTGAGCTAGCCATTTAAGCTAGATTTTATTGAAGAGTTGAGTTTGGGGAATTGAGTGGTGGTAGAATTTATCTGCATGAAAATTTAGGTAATAGGCCTGATGCACATCATAGGCACTCATCTACTAAATTGGTTGTAAATGAGAGGATTCCTTGTGATGAAAATTACTTTTTACATTATCATATGTTTAAATGGAAAGCTTTGTCAGATTGATGCAGTATGTTAATGGAATCCTGGAAAGATGGTTGCATGGTAGATTTCTTTGAAAAGAGGAAACGCCCAATTACTTAAGTGGCAAAGTAGCATGTCCAAAACACTAAAAGAGATTTCATTCAAACTGGATATTTCTGGACAATCTGTTTTTAAACTAACAGCCTTGTTACCGCTATAATTATCCTAACTAACAATGTTATGTTTTACCTGAGCCCTGTACTCTAAATAAAGAACAAAATTTAAGAAATCTCTCTCCCCTTTGTGTTCCTGGAAATAATGTAGTCCAAAGAACAGCACTTCTTCATATGACTAAGATAAGATTCATGGATACCTCCACATGACAAAGCCAGAGACAGACCCTCCAAATTCCCATTCTTCATTCGATAAATGTTTAGCCGAACTATTTTGTCCCCACTCATCAATCAGGGCAAAATGCTTATTAACCCATCTTTGGTTAAAATACCCTCCTTCCCTCAGATCACTGAACATGTGCCACCTTGCAGCCTGAGCTTGCACACAACCCCTCCTTAACAGCCTGTTATGGACTGAATGTTTGTGTGCCCCCTTTACCCCAAATGCAAATGTTGAGACCCTATCCCCAGTGAGACGGCATTAGGAGGCAGTAATTAGGATTCTATGAGTTCATGAGGATGAAGCCTTTATGAATGGGGTTATGTCTTTATAAGAGTCCCAAGAGAATTTCCTTTCTGCCTCTGCTCTCTACCATGTGAAGATACAAGTAGGAGTTGGCAGTCTCCAAGCCACAACTGGACTCTTGCCAGAATCTGACCATTCTGGTGATATTGTAGTTTTTAATAACAGGAAAGGAGCAAAGGAAAGACCAAAACACTGGGGGAGGGAACTACATAGGGAAGGCACTTGTCTGTCAATCACACCTGGGAATAGAGATGGTTGGCCAGAATGGGTGTGGCCACTGCAAGGATGAGAAGATTTGGAATACTTAATTCCCTGAACAAAGAAACTCGTACCCTTGGTTCCTCTTGGCATATTGAGCTTGACTTCTGGCTTGTGGGGCTCTATTGCTCCTGCTTTCTTGCATTCACCCACATGGTCCATGACCATGTGGACCCCACATGCAGTGGACTAACAGACTGCGACTAGCCTGATGCTGTACTGGACCTAGCTCCAACATGGAACGGAAACTCTTGACACTGGCTCTGATTTTAGCTCTACTGAAACCCCAGCTATACTTCTATCACTGGACTAAGGGAAATAGGTCTTTGAAAACCCAGGGGTTTAATTCCATGAAAATAAAGCTTTCTACTATATCGCATCCTCCTGTGCGAGTCTCAGAACATTCCTTTTCTCGGAATATTGCATAGACTCCACCTCCAGCAACACCCAGTGGGAAAGAGGACTCCCCGCCCCCATCCAACTTTGCTCAACATCACTGGCACTCTGATCTCAGACTTTCAGCCTCCAGAACTATGAGAAATGAATTTCTATTGGGTATAAGCCACCCAGTCTATGTATTTGTTATAGCAGCTTGGACAGACTGAGACACAGTCTGTCCTGAGAATAGGCTGTCCTTATGATAAAATATTCTCTCACCTACAATCCTGTTAGACTACCTTTTCATCGCACTTCCCCATACCTGGTTCTTTGTAGCTTTGTTTACTCCTCTCTATAAAATAATAATTCTTTTGGCTTAACTATGAAGGAGCTTGCAGATCTTAGGGTCAAAGGTTCTTCCTGTCACAATAGCCCCCTGGCTCTATTGTCCTATTTCCCAACCCTTATCCCTTGCAACCATCCTTTCAAATAAAGTCTCTTCTTACCAAGTCTGGATTCATTTATTATTTAATGCCAATTATACCCGTTAGAGGCAGTGTCCCAAGTAGCTCAGAGAAATTCAAAAATTTCCTAATAAACCAGATATGAAATTTTTCTTGCTGTTTTCAATGTTTTAGAATGAATGAAAGCAATAGGGTTACCAGAAACTCTAGCTCCTCAAGTAGTCTATACTCAGAAACCCCCAACCCTGCCTCTGTCTAAGCCATATTTTGTCCTATTGCTCTAGAATAAAATTTTTGTGTCCACCTTCTTCTTGAGAACAAGGCTATAAGAATAGACCTTAGGCAGCGAGATTTTTTTTCTAGTTTCTATTATTTGACAGCAACTCCTGAGGTCTATGGCATGAAGTGGCTTCCGGCTTTGCTACGGCCTCATTTGAAGCTCATGTTCTGTGAGACTGGAGTGGGTGGAAGTGAGAAATTTGGCCATCTGGGCCTCACTGTGGCTTCATTATCTGGACACAGTTGTTAAGAGAGAAATCATGTTTTAGTTGTGTTCACGTATTTTGAGATTCCCTTGGAATGCAGGCTTTCTGCTATTTTCATTAGCTTCCCCAGCTCTCAGGAAAATTTTTGATATACTACATACACTCAGCAGCTATTTCCTTTAATATATTATTAACCACAACTATATCTCAGGGCCTCCTGCTGCAGATCTAGAAGTAAAACATTTTTGTGAATCTTTTTGCGGGCTGATAGCAGAGTGGAGAACAGGGAAAGAAGGCTGGCAGCGGTTTCCTTCTGTCTCCCCTCCCAAGGTCAGAGCAGGAGGAGAGCGCCTGCAGTTTGAAGAGCATTCTTCACGCGCCTGTTACCTATCCCGTTGGGTTTAATTCTGTTCTTAATGAGCTGCACACCTGTGTCCCTGGCTAGCTGCCCTCTACGCAGTGGGAGGACTCAAGAGAGGGCAGATTCCTCCTTCATCTGAGTCCTAGGATTCCGAGCTGTATCTGCCTGTGTTTTGTTGAGCATCCCAAGTGTGGATGGTATTCTGAACATCTTCCCATTATGCTAAGCAGCCAGCATCTGCTTTGTTATGCAGATTAAGGTTAAAGACAGTGAAATTTCTCAGTTAAATCTAGGCACATCACAGCCCCAGCATATTTCCCAATTGCAGAAGCAAATCATGCCTGACTTTTTTTTTTTTTTAATTTGCTGGTTAGTGGATGCTAATCTCAATTCAGAGACATGATGGTGGAGACCACCCAAACCTTGGGCTCTGGGGAAGGCCTCACAGTAAAGATTGCAAAATGAATCTTGGAAGTTGAAGGACTTATCACCCATTATTGTTCCCAGGGCTTCTTTATGAGTCAGGGGTCAGAAGGGAAATGGACAGTAGCAAGTTAGGTTTCATTTAACCATTATCACAACTTAAGAAAATGGCTGGTTGAATTTTTATCAGATGTACAGGGTATATTTGGGATAGTGGAACTCAAAATATGAAGTGTGCAGAATTCACATCCGGGGTCCATGGGAGCACCTTGAAGCAGTGGTTTTCAACCTATGTGCCTCAAAAATTTTTAAAGCAGTCCAGCCGACATGGCTCAATGGTTGAGCATTGACCTATAAACCAGGAGGTCCTGGTTTGATTCCTGGTCAGGGCATATGCCCAGGTTGTGGGCTCAACCCCTTGTGTGGGGCATTCAGGAGGCAGCCGATCAATGATTCTCTCTCTCCCTCTCCCTTCCTCTCTGAATCAACTAGAAATATATTTTTAAAAAATTTAAAACATGCCATTCTTGACTAGTCAGGGGCACTGACCTCTTTTCCCTTAGATTGTCAAATAAAAAAAAATAACATCAGCCAACACAATAATAGCCATCTCATGTGAATGCCCTGTCTTGAATGGAAAATATAGAGGTCATATAATAGGGTTGGATCTTATTGGTCATGTCACATAATAAGGTTGCATCTTATTGGTTAACTCTTGGCACCAGAAATCCTTATATACAAGTATAGGCACCTGATTTTTTAAAAAGTCACCTTGGAGCAAAAAGGGTAGGTAAACACTATTATTATTATTATTTTGTAAATTAAAATTATATCTATTTTTATTTATTTATTTTTTTTTTGCTGGAGTGACAAAGAATATATTTTTTGGTGTGCTGAAGAATTTTAGTAATTAGTTTATATGTACCATGAGATGAAAAAGGTTGAAAATTGCTGCTTTAAAGAGATAAACAGTCCTTCCCTGCAGAAGCTAAAACGAGTCCCAGGGTGAGCCATATCTGAAGACACATGCCAGACATGTTGAAACTTTGAGGCCAAAGAAAGCAAATTATATCCACCATATGGCCCCAAGATCCAAAGTGCTGGAAGGACAATCTGACGGTGGCTGCTGATTTATGATGAGTTTCTTCTTGCATGGGCAACTCTCTGTAGCATCTTCAGGGTGACACTTGGCATGAGTATGAAGGGGATCAAAATATATGCCCCCCCAAAATATGCCCTTTTGGCATAAGGATTATTTTGAGCGAGGGGCAATTAGCAACAAATTAAGAAAGCTCTTTGCCCTACCCCTATTTACCTAAAAGCAGGTCATAAATGTCCCCCACCCCTCTTCTGTACCAGAAGGAGAGTAACTCTTATCACTGGAGACAGGAATTCTACAGAGATGGGTCTGCATAAACAAATCTTACTAAAATAACCCTCATCTTCCATTAGTTTACCCCATGTATTTACCATCCCACATTTACTGCCCAATGCCCTTTCCTTTGTTTTGTCACTTCTCCACAGATTTATTGCCCTTCGTTAAAGTGATAGCCAAACCCCTGCGTCTGATTCTTTGGGTCTTCATTTCTTTCCTCTGAAGGCCTCTATGCATGTAAAAGTTAAAATATTAACATCACATAAAACCTCTATGCCCTATCTCCTGTTCATCTTTCATCAATCTAATTTGTAGGCCTCAGGTGTGGAATCTAAGAGGGTAGAAAAAAAGATTTTTTCTCTCCCCTACAGGTACTATCTGAAGTCCATCCATTTCTCATTTTCTCTATGGACTTCCAAGATGCCTAAGCCACTGGTTATCAGATTTTATTGTTGTTGATCGTGTATTCTTATCATTTTATCAGTTAGCACACACTTTCCATATCCGTTTATTTATTGATGAATAATAAAATTGAAGTACTGCATTAGTATTCCTGTGCATTATAAAACATGTGTAGAAATATAAATTTTAAATAAGAAATATCAGTATTCTAATATTCCTTTCCTAACTTCCCAGTGGATCCCACTCCAGAAAGGAGCCTGCTCCAGGAGCTCCTTCTTTCAGGGGCCAAGTGGACTTTTTGAAATGCAGTCTAGTCCTTCCACTCACCTGGTTAAGACTAAAGCAGTGTCCCTCTGCACTGAGAACGGAATCCTGATCCAGGAACGCAGCAAGCCCACCTGCCCTGTTCCAGTCCGACCTTCTCCTTCTGCGGCTGCCCCTCTGCCACCCTGGCCCCTGGCTCATTAAGCTCCTGCCCCGCTGGTTTCCATTCAGTTTCTCAAATGCTGCAGTCTCATGCCTGTCACTGAGTTTTCATGTCAGTTAGTTTGAAGGCTCTTACGTCTATTGCTCACCTGACTAATTTTTACTCATTCTTTTAATCTCTTCTATGATGTCAGTTCTTCAGAGACCTTCCCTGACACCAACTCTATTTTCTCCCACTAAACCAAATCAATTTTTCCTACCTAAGCTCTCAGTTTTCCTTTATACCACTTATTTCTCTCTCTCTCTCTCTCTCTCTCTCTCTCTCTCTCTCTCTCTCTCTCTCTCTCTATATATATATATATATATATATATATATATATATGGCATTTTTTACTTGATATCTGTTTCTACAGATAACTTTTGTGTCCTTTGGGTCTGTATCTTTAACAAAAATTTTATCCTGGTGCCTAAGCTCAACATAGTAGGCACTTGATATCATTTTGATAGTTGAACAAACTAACAGTGACCATATTTTTTAAACCAAACACTATGGCATGCAGTTTTGGGAGACCAGGGCCCAGTCTATTTGTTGTAGAGACTCTTCCATAAATTTCAGGACACAGGACTGATTAATTTCCTCTTCATTCTAGTCAATTATGTATTAAGCCAGGATTTGTAGCCATTGTGATATGACTATCAGAAAGAGATGATATCTGTGTAATGAGCACATTGCAGAATGCTGTGGGATAGTGCTTCTTCTAAATGTGTCCATCACTTCCTTATTTAATGCTGTCATTTTCTGCAAGAAGCTGCTGATGCTACACATCCAGACCTCACTTTTATTCCGTTGTCTTGATTAGAGAACAATCTAGCATTCCTAAATTATTCATACGTCTCAGGCGTTGCTGAGGATGAGCAACTGTCAAATATTGTAATTATCAGCCAGGCAGGAAGAAGGACCTGATTAAATGTATGCATTTAAATGAACAGTGACCCCATCCCTTCCTCAAGTGCCAAACAGACAAATGCAAATGGCCCTCCCCAGGGGTCCTGGGCCCACTGCCCCTTGTCCCTCTCAGACAGAAGAGAAATACCATTCACAGTGTAACCCTAGGGCAGGGGGCCTGACAGAGCCGAGAGCCTACAGGGCCAACTTGCATAAACATACATGATGGCAACATATTTTGAAGTATCAACTGGGGCTTTTCCTTTCCTTAACTGCCTTCTGTGGTCTAATTCCTGGTGCCTGCTCTATCCCAGCCCAGACAGCTGTACACTGCTTGAGGGGAAGAAGGAGGTCACCATATAATCAGAGCATACAAGTCAAAGAAATTTAGCTATTTACTCATTTATTTCTTAACAAATATTTAGTTATAGGTAACTTGTACTAGGAGTTTTCTGGTTCTAGGGATACAGTGAGATTAAATCATGGTCCCTACCCCATGGAGTTTAAATTCTACTTGGGTAGATAGATGATAAACAGAAACTAAAAAGTAATCAATATAAGTGCTCTCACAATAACGATACATATTAACAACAAAAACAGGTTAAAAAGACAGAAAGTGAAGTAGGTGAGGATATTTAGATTGCATAAATGTAATTTAAAAAGTATTGCCAGATTTAGTAAATAATAACTACATGCCAACCAGTATGTATATTTATGGGATACTAGAGGCACGATGCACAAAATTCATGCAAGGGGCGTGGCCCTCACAGCCCCAGCCAGGTCTCACAGCCCTTCACAGCCCTGGCCTGCCCTCCCAGCCCCTCACTGCCTTGGGTGGCCCTCACAGCCCCGGCTTCATCCCAGAAGGTCTTCTGGATGGTTGTTCTGCTGTTTGGTCTAATTAGCATATTAGCTCTTTATTATGCAGCGGTTCTCAACCTGTGGGTCGCGACTCCTGAAAATACATCCTGCATAGCAGATATTTACATTACGATTCATAACAGTAGCAAAATTACAGTTATGAAGTAGCAACAAAAATAGTTTTATGGTTGGGGGGTCACCACAACATGAGGAACTGTATTAAAGGGTCGTGGCATTAGGAAGGTTGAGAACCACTGTAGGATTATTCATTGTTAATCTGAGATTCAAATTTAACTGGACATCTGCTTTATCCTGCAACCCTACATTTAAATTACAGCGTGAATAATATGGAAAACTGGCTATGGACGGCCTGGAGGAAGCTGCACAGGCAGGGGATGAGTGTGTGTAAAACGCCCTAAATAAGAAACAAGGAGAGATTGTTTGGAGATGGGGATCAGAGTTTGTCCAGGTCAGGCTGTATAAAGCCTTGTAAACCATGGTATAATGGTGGATTTTATTTTCGGTGTGATGGGAACCACTGAAGAAGTCATTTGGAAAGAAAAGTGACATTATCTGCTTTTTTTTTAAAAAAAAATATATATATCACTTCAGCTTTAGGGTTACTGACATCCCAGAGGTAAGAGAAAAAAAATGTAGGGGAGGAAAAATTATGTATATTGGCCCTGATTCTGCAAATTAGACTGACAAAAGAGAGGTTAACATGAGAAAAACAATAGAAGTTTATCATGGCATTGCACGTATACACAGGAGCACTCAGTGATGAGTAACTCTAAAGGGTGGTTAGAACTTGGGTTTATATAACATTTTAACAAAAGAGCAATACTTGTAGATAAGTGACAAGACAAGGGAAAGGGACTTTGAACTTCTAGGGCTGGCAAATTATGGGAAGGTAAATATATAGAGAAACTGACAAACTATAAGGATTGTTTTAGCCTGGCTAGTTATGTTGATTCCCCTTTGGGCTGATGACGGTATGGCGCTGTTTTCAGTGATTAAGGATCATCCTGCCCTTACTGGTAGAGAGAACAAGGGCAGAGAGTTTTCTTGTGTCTGTTTCTTCTTACTAGTAAATGCCTTCAAATTAACAGCTCAAATTCATTCTTATGCCAACGTGGCATAGTTTGGGGTGGCATACTCTGAACCCCTTCACAGAAAAGCTAGTGGAGTAGGCTACTACAATAGAACCAGCATAAGATTTAGTAAGATTGGGGGAAGTGGGGGACTGAAGGAGGCTTGGAGTGGTGGAGGGGATGAAAAGTCCTTAGATTTGGTGTATATTTTAAAAGTAGAGGCATCAAGAATTACTGTTACGGGGGTTCTCCTGCAGTGTTGTGGGAATTGACTTTCAGAGACATGCATAGGAGGATTTTAAGTGATAGCGGCAAGTTTATTAGAAAGGAAAACACGTGTACACTCCCCAAGAGGCAGAGAGCAGGCAGCTATAGGGCAGTGGTTGCCCCAAATCCTTGCTAAGCCTAGATACATTTTTCTTGTGTTTGGAAAAGTGCAGGCTTTCTTTCAAACTATCCAATCTCTTTCCCGGATCATCCGGGGGTTGTGTTTGGGCCCTCCCCTATCCAATCCATTTCTTGGATCTTCCGGGCTTTTGTGCCCTTATCCTATCTGATCTTTTTCCTGGACTAGTCTCCTCCCCCTTTATGGTCACCGTTTGTTTTTTTTTTACTTCTACTGCACATGCCTCAGAGTTCTGCTTCATTATATATTTGGCTTCTACAGCACATGCACTTAATAAGAAGACTTCCCCTGTGCCATCTTGGCTTCCACAGTGCACACATTCAGTAGAGGAATTTCCCCCTGGATAATCCAGGAAATGTTGCCAGTTGTTCTCTGGGGTTCCTGCCCACTGGGATGTTAACCTGTTTGGTGGAGTGACTGTGAAACTGCCCTTTTCTAGTTAATCTGGCTTAATCATATATCTGGCTCCCTTCTCTTTTATTAATAACTACCTGCCTGCTGTCACATTACCAGAGGATTGCATGTGATGTGGTGGGAAAAGAAGAATCAAGAATGATTCCAAGGTTTTTGGCCTAAGTAACCATTTCAAAAGTTGCCGTTATCAACAAATATTTATTCAAACTTCACAGATTTTCCCAGCATGGTGTCAGATACAAAATAGGCTGGAGAAAAAATGGGGAGAGACAGGAAGGCATTACTATTTGAAGTGGAAAGATCTGAAGACTGGTGGGTTATTCAGCATCTGGAACCACCTCCAGGAAGCTAATTAGAATCTGAGTCACATTTGTCCTCCTTCTGGCATTCTGATCAGCCTATTAATTGATAACCGGTAGCAAGGTGATTGCTATGTCCTGAGGCTTGAATTTTGCATCCCACTCACCCCTTATGAACCGCTCTCTACATCCGATGGCCTGGGACACTCAGAAGTATTCCCTCTCCTGCACCGTGATTAGTTGGAGTATGGTAATGACAGTGTGAAGGCAAAGCCCCCTTAACTGTTTTAAGCAGATTAATAGTCCCTCAAAAAGATGTCCACATTCTAATATCCCAAACTTGTTAATATGTTATATTAAATTGCAAAAGGGAATAGAGCAGTGACGGCGAACCTTTTGAGCTCGGCGTGTCAGCATTTTGAAAAACCCTAACTTAATTCTGGTGCTGTGTCACATATAGAAATTTTTTGATATTAGCAATCATTGTAAAACAAAGACTTATATTTTTGATATTTATTTTATATATTTAAATGCCATTTGACAAAGAAAAATCAACCAAAAAAATGAGTTCTCGTGTCATAGGTTCGCCATCACTGGAATAGAGGTTACAGATGGGATTAATGTGGTTAATTAACTGGGGTCCAGTGTAATCACAAGGGTCCTTTAAATGTGGAAGAGGGTGGCAGGAGAGTCACTACTAGAGTGACATGACGGGAGAAAGGCTTAACCTGCCATTGCTAGCTCAGAGATGGAAGGGGCCATGAGCCCAGGAATGCACACAGCCCCCGGAAGTTGGAAAAGACAAGAAAATAGATTCTTCCCTAAAGATTCCAGAAGGGAAAGCATCTTTGCTGACACCTTAATTTTAACCCCATAAGACCCATTTCAGACTCCTGGACCCCATAACTGTGTGATACTAAATTTGTGTTTGTTTTAAGCCATTACATTTGTGGTACTTTGTTATAGCAGAAACAGAGAGTTAATGCATTCATCTATGTAAAAGTGGATGGAACCCCTGGGTGACTTCCACTGAGGAGAGCAACGACAGAAAACGCTGCCTCATACACAGCGGTGTCCACATTTGCCCTGGCAGAGGAGACTGAAATGAGAGGCTTACCTGGATGGTTGAGGAGACATATCGAATGCCATATTTCTTCCAGTTTTCTGTATTCTTGTCTCCGTTACCAGCAGCTATAGCCTGAATGCTTGTGTCTGCCTAAAATTCATATGCTGAGATCCTAATCCCAATGTGATGATATTAGGAGGTGGAGCCTTTAGGCAGGGATTAGGTCCTGAGGGTGGAGCTCTCATGAATGGGATTAGTGCCCTTTGCAAATGAGACCCGAGAGCTCCCTTGTTCCTTCTACTATATAAGGCTGTGGCAAGGAGATGGCGCTTGTGAACCAGGCAGCAGGTCCTCACCAGACACTGAATCTGCTGTCACTTTGATCTTGTATTTCCCAGCCTCCAGAATTGTGAGAAATAAATGTGTGTTGTTTATAAGCACCAGTTTATGGCATTTTGTTATAGCAGTCCAAGCTGACTAAGCCACTCGCTCAGCTTTTCAGAATGAATCAGAAATTTTTTGGTTCAGTCTGTTCTCCATAGAACACTGACTTTTCTATTACCTCTACCCCTAGACCAGTGATGGCGAACCTATGACACGCGTGTCAGCGGTGACATGCGTGCCAGAGGTGACACGCGAACTCATTTTTTTGGTTGATTTTTCTTTGTTAAATGGCATTTAAATATATAAATAAATACCAAAAATATAAGTCTTTGTTTTACCATGGTTGTAAATATCAAAAAATTTCTTTATGTGACACGGCACCAGACTTAAGTTAGGGTTTTTCAAAATGCTGACATGCCGAGCTCAAAAGGTTCGCCATCACTGCCCTAGACTGTAAGTTCCTTCAGAGGGCAAACTGTCTTATTCAACCTCTTAGCCTAGCACTTAGCAAATGAATGGTGAACAGATAAGAGGAAGAGGGATAAATAAATGAAAAAATGCTTCCCTTTCCTTTCACTTTTCTCCCCTTTCACTTTTGACAAATGAGTATGATAGGCCAGTGTGTATAGAACAACTGTGTTGGAAGAGCACAGGTGAAGTTTGAATTCATGCAAGTCATTTTGCCAGGCCTGATTTGACAGATCCATTTGTAAGGCAAGGTCAAATTGTTGTAATTGTTTTCCCTTAGCATAACTATGGGCCAGAAACCAAGCATTAACATGCAATAAGTCCTTGGCATCTAATCTCTTCCTTTGTTGCTTAACCTGATCTCCGACAAGCCGGAGGAGAGCCAGCCTGAGAAGTAAGCTGCAGTCCTGCCAGACTGCTGAAAGACTGACAGCTTTGATTCAGGAACAGGAGCAGGGCAATGGGAGGGGTGGCCAGTCTGCAGGGGAGGTTGGGACTCAGTTGGCTTGGAGGACTGGGACAGAGAGTGGGGCAAGGTAGAGTGAGAGAACATCAGGAGAAGTGTGTGGCACCTTGGGTTGTTTCAGGTTAAATCTGAGATGTATTTGTTCAGTGATTCTTTATGCTTTGTCCAAGGCACCATGCAAAATACCAGGAGGGAGGCAACAATGAATAATCACAGCTGATACTTCCTTCTTCTTTATTGTATGCCAGGCATAGTGTGAGCATGATAAAAACAGTATCTCATTTAATCCTCAAAACAATTCTCTGAGTACAGAACAAGTATCTATACTAATAAAAGTGTAATATGCTAATTAGACCAGACGTCCTTTCAGACATACTTCCGTCTTTCCAGACGAAGCCAGGGCTGCGAGGGAAGTCTGGGTCACGGGTGCCTGCTGGTGGCCGCAGGGAACCCAAGGTCCCAGGTGCCAGAGGGAAACCTGTGCCAGCAGCTGGGGGAAGGAATGCCTACTTTTGCACGAACTTTGTGCATCAGGCCTCTAGTCACATTATAAAGTGATGAGGAAACTCAGGTTCGGTGACAGTAACTTGCTCAAGGGCACCCGGTAAGTGGCAGAGCTGGATATTCAAACTGAGGTCTGATTTAAAAGACCATTTTCTTACCTGCTGTGCACGCTGGCCTGGTCTTTAGTCATTGAATTGGATATTTGAATTGGCCCACTTTTATTCTAGTAGTGAAAATAAGATACACAAATACAGAAGTTATACTATGAGGTAAAATGGGATAAATATTGTAAGAAAGGAGTGAGCATCATGAAACACAACTTTTGGGAATGCAATTCAGATAGTATTTAAGCAGCAGGAGCAAGCAAATAAGTGGCAGCTACTGAGCATTTACTATGTGTCAGGTACTTTATCTTCATCTAAAACATATTTTTGACAACCCACTATGCATCTGGTACCGTTCTGAGTATTTGGGCTCCATTAAAAATAAAACAACTTACATTCTAGAAGAGGGAGAGAAACAGTAAAGGATAAACTCTACATTTATACTTTGTACACACACATGTATTCCCATACACATACATTTTTAAATGTTAGAGGGCATTGCATGCAATAGAAAAAGAAAAAGTGGAGGAGGTTAAGAGGCATTTTAAATGAGGTAATCTTGAAATAGAGTGTCTGAGCTATTTCATTGAATATTCACAGCACTTTTCAGGTAGTTACTGATTTTGCGCCCCCTTTTCAGGTGGGGGCTTAGAAGGGTTAACTAGTTTGCTCAAGAGAGTAATGGACCTGGGATACCAACTTGGATGAATGGACTCCGGGACCTGTATCCTCAATTCCTATGCTATCTTCACTCCCCAGTAGGCTTTAAAAATTTCTTTCCTTCTCTTCTCTCCGCCCCCTTCCTCCTTTTCCTCCCTTCCTCCTCCTTCCTTCCTTCTTCCTTCTTCCTCTTCCTCTACCTCTCCTCCTCCTCATCCTTGTTCTTCATCTCTTTATCTTTTTCTTCTCCCCTGCAACTTCTCCTTCTCCACCTGCCCCCACTGCCACCACCAGTTTAGCAATATGGCTTTCAGGCCCCACTTGACCTTCTGAGAGCCCCTTCCCTATGGGCCTAGCTCATCCTCAACTATGGAGTCCCCATAAGTCACCTCCTACCATCTGTCCTCAGAACCTTCAGACCCCATCTTCCCACCGGAAGCCACCTCTAGCGCAACAGAACCATGTCTGTGTAACCTTAGGGATTCAGCACTCATTCCTGCTTTTTCTAACTTGTGTAAGGACTTATGGCCACTGAACCATATTTGTACCAATTGGGCTTTGGAAACTGAGTCTTGGGCCAGCAGAGGCTAGCGCAGGGGAAAGTTTTTGAAGTTTTTTGATAAAAAAGCCCTTCCTGATCTCTCTATCACAATGGCTCCAAACAGCTTGGAGCTACGCCAAGTCAACTCCTATTATGAGATGGATACAGCTAAAAGAGAGATGGATTGAAGATCTCCAATTAGCATTACAATGTACGTTCTTAGAAAGCCTGGTTTTTGAGGACTTTCCTTGATCTGGTTTATGACATCCCTTCCAGGGTTCTAATTAATTTTTAGTATGTAAGTGGGTACTTTCACTGGGTCTTATAAGCCTATGAAGGCACGTTAGGGCAAGATTGTGCTTATTATTTTAAAGCATTCTGCAATGCAATTTTGTCTCAGTATTCAATGAGGTAGTTACCATAACATTATCCCCATTTTACAGGTGACAGAATTGAAGTACCTGGAGGTTAAGTTGCCTAAAGCCAAGTAGCAGGGATGGATTAGAAAGTGAGTGCTGTCATAGCTCCTTTTTAATATTATCTATGGATGCTGGAGACACATGTAGACAAGAGATCCTCGACTTCACGAAAACTACCGCTTAGTGGGGAGGAAGACAAGTAAACTAAAAATATCAAAAGATGGTCTTTTCTTGACAGTTGGATAGAGTGAAGGTGGACTACTGAGAAAAAGCTTCCAGGGGAAGCTTCTCTTTCCTCTCCCACATCGTTTTTGTCTCTCCACTAGCATAATGTCTGTCATATCACTGTCTCCACAAAATCCATCTAGCTATTTCCCATCTCCATGTATCTGTTAGAGGACCATCTTGAAACATATCTCCAAATGAGGTAGCCAATCGTACCACTCATCTGTTGCCCTAAGCTCTAGTTATCTATTATTGCATAACAAACTACCCCAAAATATAATGGTTTAAAGTACAACTTTTCCATGATCTGTTATGATTTTCTGGCACAGGAATTAAGCAGCACTTGGGTCACTGGGTGATACACAGTTGGTGGCTAGACTGCTCTGGAGGGCCCCAAATGGCTTTTGTCACCTGCCTGGCATCTTGGAGGGACATCTGGAAAACTGAACTCCCTCTCTAGGAGTCTCAGGACTTCTCCATGTGGTCTCTTCAGTCAGAATTCTTACATGGTGACTCACCTACCAAGAGAGACCATGGTTGCAGCTGCCCATCTCTCTTTCATCCACCACTATTTCTAGTTCACTAGAAAGCATCTTCATTAAATTTGCATGAAGGATTCAGTGTATATCTAATAAAATATTGCCTCTTCTTTGAAGACTGGTTATATCTGAGGTGCCACAGCATTTCATATATATTTAGTGCTCTACTAAGACAAATAGACTTTTCCAGAGCAATGATAATACAGCAATTGCCTTTTAATGTACACATGAAAATTGTGAATTTGCAAATGAACTTGTGAAAAGCAATAGGGGCATTTTTGGCAGAGGGAGTCAGTGGTTTCATGATGCACTGGCTATGGGTCAGAATGGGGAGGAGGAAGGTTTGGGAATCATCGTGGGTTGTTAAAACTGTAGACAGATCCTCAGAGAGAAAGTGGGCTGTATTCGTTCCAACAGGAGGAGCAGTGGAAAGATTCCTAAGAAAGACAAAGAGATCAAGGGTCAAGAAAACAGGATTGCTAGCACCAGGGAGATGACAACTTTGAGAATAGTTCCGGGAACATCATAGGTGTTCAGCAAGTGTTTATTTAATGGCAAAAAAGTTAGTGAAGAGATGACAGGGGTCTCAGAGAGAGTGGACCTGGGAATGAAGGACTTCCTAGACTATTTTGGGGGGATTAGATAGAATTATTTGGAGGAACCAAGAACCTATGCCTAGCACATGGCAGATACTAAAAAAAAAACTTAGTTTTTTTTAATAGAAAAAATATTTTCTTTGAGGTATAAGAGTAAATGGAGAATAAGAGGGATTAATGAATAATATTACTTTTGCATGTTAAAATATATAGCATACATGTCCAATGGAACTTCCTGCAATAATGGACATAATCTACATCTACACTGTTCAATGTGGTAGCTGCTGATCACATGGGGCTATTGAGCCCTTGGAATATGCTTATATGACTAAAGAAGCAAATTTAAATTTTTTTTAATTTAATTAATTTAAACTATAAATAGTCTCCTGGAGCAGGTGGTTACTGTATTAGACAAAGTGATTTATTTAATACTTATTTGAAGCAAAGTCTAGAATTCAAGGTGGCACTCATTAACTTCAAGCATATAACATTGGTATCTTGAAATTCGTTCACATTCTGGCAACATTTAGTTATTTACTGAGTTACACTAAGCAGGTAGTATAAAAAGTTAGGCTTGTGGCTAATAGGGAGTGAATGTAGGGGCCTGAATATAAGCATGTAAGACTAAGATTAAGGGAGGGGTAATCATTTAGGGACCAACTGGTCGCTCTGGAAAAAAAAGGACCCTGGGATATGTCAGTAACTATTTATCAAGAATACCAAAGTTAGCTTTAGCAAAAGAGTTCAGAATGCTTTTCAGCCAGCAAATTGAGTGAAATAAGTATTATTTATAGTCACCTGGTATAATTCGTTATTCGACTTCTTCTGATGGCAGTAATGGAACCGGAGCAGTTAAAACATGTTCTCCAGGGTACTGGTACTACTGCCAAGAGCGGAAAGCTTTCATCTTCCAAAGCCTCAATCAGCCAGTTTCTCATCTGCATCCCATCAATCATCACGAAGGAACAAGCTCATTATCTCAGCACCAGGGACAAAAGTCTTTTACATGACACTGAACTTCTGACGACTGCAACACATGGCAGCTTGCCATCATATCTTTAACTAGAGGCCTGGTGCACAACATTCGAGCACTCGGCGGGGGTAGGGGGGTCCCCTCAGCCCGGCCTGCACCCTTTAGCAGTCGGACATCCTTAGCACCACCGCTGTGCTGTGAGCCCAGTTTGTGGCTGAGTGGTGCTCCCCCTGTGGGAGTGCAGTGACTACCAGGGAGCAGCTCCTGCATTGAGCGTCTGCCCCCTGGTGGTCAGTGCACATAATAGCACCGGTCATTCTGCCATTTGGTCAATTTGCATATTACCCTTTTATTATATAGGATAGATTGGTGTTGGTCCCTTTCAGAGACTGGGCCAGAAGTTTGAGGCATGGCCTGAAGTTTCAGTTTTGTTATGTACTGTGACTTGCAGTGGGCCCATGTCCAGAGGAAATTGGGTTTGGTGGTCTGTGGAGTTTGTTGGACATTTTGTAGTGTTAATAGTGTGGGGAAAGAAAAGTGGGGGTTTCTGCTCCTGCAAACATCCTCTGTTAGAGGCTAGGACTTAGGGGAACTTCTCTGCACTGCTTTGGGAAGGTGTTTTAATGCTGCTACTTCAGAGATCTGGGTAGGATTTTCCAAGAACAAACTTTCAATATTTCCTATAGCTTCATCCCTTCCAAATTACCCAACATGTGATTCCTATGTCATGTAAAATTTTCTGTGCTTTTTAGTAAGATAATCATGCTCTTGGAAAAGGTCTCTTAACTTTCACCTTCCTTTCTAAGGAGAGAAATACTATGAGTATGTAGGAAGGTTCCAGGTATAAACATTCTCTTATTTCCTAATCAAGAGAAGATAATTTAGTAGCAATAAAAAAGGGTATACTCTGTCACAAGTATGTCAAAGCTTTCCTGTCATGGGTCAGATAATAAATATTTTTAGCTTTTGAGCTTGTGATCTCTGTTGTATCTGCTCAAATTGGGAGCAAAGGCAAAAACAATATGTAAATGAATGTGTGGCTTTGTTCCAATAAACTTTATTTATGGACACTGAAATTTGAATGTCATATAATTTATACTTGTAATGAAATATTGTTTTTTAGCTATTTAAAAATGCAAAAAATATTCTTAACTCATAGGCTGTTAAAAAACAATAACAATCACTCTGGCTGGTATGGCTCAATTGGTTTGAGCATTGTCCTGTACATGAAAAGGTCCCCAGTTCCATTTGTGGTCAGGACACATACTTAGCTTGTGGGTTTGGTCCCTGGCCTGGGTGTGTGTGGGAGGCAACCAATCGATGTTTCTTTCTCACACATCAATCTCTCTCTCCCTCTCCTTTCCTCTCTCTCAAATTAGTAAAAAGATAAAAAATACTTTAATACAACAACAAACCAATAACAACCAAACACAAGAGAGCAGACCAGATTTGGGCTGTAATTTGCTGACTTTTTCTCTTTAAGATATACACATAAGTAACTAGCGTGTGAATATTTAATAAAAATTATTATGGATATTATTGGATTCTAGCCTTTTAGATTTATGAAAAAAATTATGTTTTTATTTGTATATAGAATTCAAAATCATAATTTATTTTGATTTTGTAATTATTTTATAATTAGTATCTTTGTAAGTGGGTATTTTAAAAGTAACTAAAGAAGAAAGCATTTTGTTTCAACACAAAAGAACAATAATTGATCAAGGTTTGGGAGTCTCTGACACTAAGCATTGGATTTTCTCATCTTAAAATGAAACTAACACTGGTTCTCCCATCCATATGAAAAGCAAATAAAATTTTCAGGTGCTCCTCAAAATTCTGGAAAAGTCGAAGCTCTGCATGGGTGCAGAGGAATTTTCCAGGAGTGTCCCAAAAGTGCCTAGCCAGCTATCCTATCTAATAAAAGAGAAACATGGTAATTAGCCATATGTCTGCTACCCTTCCCATTGGCTAATCAGGGAGATATGCAAATTAACTGCCAGACAAGATGGCAGCCGGCAGCCAGGCAGCTTGAAGCGAACATGAGGCTTGCTTGCTTCAGTGACGGAGGACTCCAACATTCCCCACCTGCCGCTGCCGGCCTCTGAGCTTGCAGTTTGAAACATTGTTACAAATATAGAAGCTAAACAAAACCCCAGAAACCTGCTTTCAGCCAGCTGGGATCTCAGAGCTGGAGTTGAAACAGTGTTTTGATTATAGAACCGAAACAAACCAGATACCTGCTTTCAGCAGCAGAGGCCTAAGAGCTGGAGCCAAGCCTTAGAGCTAAAGCTGGCCCAGAATAAAAAAAAAAAAAGAAGCAGTTGGGAGCTTCAGTCCCCCGCCAGCCTGAAAACAGCCCTCAGCCCCTCACCCAGACTGGCCAGGCACCCCAGTGGGGACCCCCACCCTGAAGGGTGTGTAACCAGCTGCAAACAGCCATCATCCCCTCATCCAGGCTGGCCAGGCACCCCAGTGGGGACCCCCACCCTGATCCAGGACACCCTTCAGGGCAAACCAGCCGGCCCCCACCCATGCACCAGGCCTCTATCCTATATAGTAAAAGGGTAATATGCCTCCCAGCACCGGGATCAGTGTGACGGGGGCAGCACCCAAACCCCCTGATTGCCCTGCGGCTGTGTGTGTGACAGGGGGCGGGGCCACAACCTCCCTATCGGCCCTGCTCTGTTCATGACAGGGGAAGGCACCCCAACCCCCTGATCAGCCCTGCTCTGTGCCTGATAGGGGGGAGCTCCCCAACCCCCTGATCACCCTGTGGCTCTGTGTGTGACAGGCTACGGTGCCCCAATCCCCGGATCAGCCCTGCTCTGTGTGTGACAGGGTGCGGCGCCCCAACCCCCTGATCAACCCTGCTCTGTGCCTGATGGGGGGAGCTCCCCAACCCCCTGATCACCTTGTGATTCTGTGTGTGACAGGGTGCGGAGCCCCAACCCCCTGATCAGCCCTGCTCTGTGTGTGACAGGGTGCGGCACCCCAACCCCCTGATCGGCCCTGCTCTGTGTGTGACAGGGTAGAGCCATAACCTCCCCATCAGCCCTGCCCTGAGTGTGACAGGGCCCGGTGCCCCCACCCCCTGATCTGCCCTGCTCTGTGTGTGACAGGGTGCGGCACCCCAACCCCCTGATCGGCCCTGCTCTGTGTGTGACAGGGTAGAGCCATAACCTCCCCATCGGCCCTGCCCTGAGTGTGACAGGGCCCGGTGCCCCCACCCCCTGGTCTGCCCTGCTCTGTGTGTGACAGGGGGCGGTGCCCCAACTCCCTTATCGGCCCTGCTCTGTGTGTGACAGGGGGGAGCTCCCCAACCCCCTGATCAACCCTGCTCTGTGCATGACAGGGGGGAGTTCCCCAACCCCCTGATCGGCCCTGCTCTGTGTGTGACAGGGTACAGAGCCCCAACCCCCCTGATGGGCCCTGCTCTGTGAGTGACAGGGGGCAGTGCCCCAACGCCCTGATCGGCCTTGCTCTGTGCATGACAGGGGGTGGCGCTGCAACCTCCCCATCGACCCTGCCTTGAGTGTGACAGGGGGCAGTGCCCCAACCCCCCAGTCGGCCCTACCTTGAGCGTGACTGAGGGTGGCATCGCAACCTCCCGATCCGCCCTGCTCTGTGCATACAGGGGGCGGTGCCCCAACTCCCCAATTGGCCCTGCTCTGAGCCTGACCAGGGGCTGCACCTAGAGATTGGGCCTGCCCTCTGCCACCTGGGAGCAGGCCTAAGCCAGCAGGTCGTTATCTCCCAAGGGGTCCCAGACTGCGAGAGGGCACAGGCCGGGCTGAGGGACCCCCCCCCCCCCCCCAGTGCACAAATTTTTGTGCACCGTGCCTCTAGTTCTATATAATAAAAGACTAATATGCAAATTGTCCCCTCTACCAGGAGTTCGACCGGGAGTTCAACTGGGAGTTCGACCAGAGGGCCCCTCCTCCTAGCCAGCCCTGCCCCCAATCGGCCTCCCCACCCCAACCCAATTTGGGGCAGGGCCTGCCTGCCAACTGCCCACAGCCTCTCTTCCAGCCAGCCCCTAGCCAATCCCCCCACCCACCCCGATCAGGGGTGGGGCTGGCTGGCCAACTGCCCACAGCCCCTCTCCCCAGCCGGCCCAGCCTGATTGGCCCCAGTTGGGACTGGATGGCCAGACCCCACCCATACACAAATTTGTGCATAAGGCCTCTAGTATTGTACTAGTATAATCTCTCTCAGCAGGTGTAGGGGAACAATTTTTCTGCATAAATGGATGGATATTTTTATATTCTTGCAGCTATGATCTGTAGAGAAAAATCATCTACCCTTAATATTTTATCTTTCAGCAGCACTAGCAATCTTGCCATGTGTGACTCTTTCAAAACCATGCTCAAACTGCTGTTTCATTGAGAGCAGCGATTTTCAACTGGTATGCCATGAAAATTCTTAAAACATGCAATTCCTGACTATTTAGTTAGGGGCACTGACCTTTTTACTCTTAGATTGTCAAATGAAAAAATGACAACAGCCAACACAATAGCCATCTGGTGTGAATGAATCAAAAGTATACCTATTTTTTTTTTATCAGATTGACAAATATATATATTTTGGTACACAGCAGAATGTTAGTAATTAATTTTTGTATCCGGTGAGAGGAATAAAGTTGAAAATTGCTGATTTAGAGTATTGTTTCCTCTGATTAATCCCAAACACAACAATGGCCAATATGTCTGCCTGCATTCATGTGTGGGAGGATGTATGAAATAATGGGATAAGGATTAGATTAAAGAGGCCTCCATACAAGTGGTTCTTCTGAATATTGGAAGGTTACTAGTTGACAGGATAGGAAAGATGTCTCTTTGACCTTCTGCTTTCAGAAAGATATTGGCAATAAATGATATTGTGTGTCTGTGAATAAAAATGAAAGGACATGTACAAGCCACAGTAATGGGGGAATAAAAAATGTGCACATTAAAGTCATTTAGTGTGTTTCATTTTAGTTTAATCGATTTTGTAAAGGAATTTTTTTGACTTGCAAGAGTTAATTTAGCGAAAGACTAGAGACTATTGTGAAAATGGTAAAGTTTTGTTTATGTTTCTTAGGATATGAAATTGCTTGTCCCCTAAATAGAGAGTTTTAATGAAAATAGATGACAAACCATGGAAGTGGAGGAGAAAGACATTTAAACATATTTTTCATGTGTAAGTTTTTTCATGTTTTCTTCAAAACATTAAATTTCCCTTCTGGGCTTTGCAGTATAGTTTTTATAATTATTTTTGAGAAATAAGAAATGTGAGAAGGAAAATGGGTATTTTAGAATTTACCCAAATAATATGCTACACCTGGCTGATATCAGAACTCTCCAAGCACTACTCTAATGGTGTAGATGTCAAGAATTATGATGATATAAGGTTCTATTTTTTCCCACTTTTGACACTCATTGTCACAGTGCTGGCATCTGCGCCACTAGTTCTTACTCTATCTGTTGTCAATGTATAGTCCTATAACACTTATTATTTTCCCTTTTTTCTGTATTTTAAATATTATTATACTCTGGTCAGTAACATGCCTGACATTTCCTTTTTTAAAAAAATAATGGTTCTTTAAAAAAATTTTTTATTATTGTTTTGAGAGAGGAAGGGAGAGGGAGAAATAGAAACAAGAATGATGAGAGAGTATCATTGATCATCTGCCTCCTGCATGCCTCACACCGGGGATCGAGTATGCCCTGACTGGAGATCGAACAGTGACCTCCTGGTTCATAAGTTGGCACTCAACCACTGAGTCACACTGGCCAGGCATTACCTGACATTTTCTTATTTGGATGCATGTCTGTGAGAGTAGCAGCCATGCTTAAGAAATTTGCCTTCATGTGAGACCAGCCTAATGTTTCTCTGTAATAAGGTGATGAAAGAGGCTTTAGTGATGGGTCAAAGCTAAGAAAAGTTCTTCTCATTATGTATAAACTACAGAGTACTGGCATAGTTGTTGCTGGGTTCAGTGTTGCTTAGAAGAGACTGCAATACACACTGATAATAGATTCAATATTTCATAGTATAGGATTTGTAGGGACTGTAAAATCTAACGCCAAATATGAGTCCAGAAACCTCCATCTGCTCTACCATCTTGTTAAGTCAGAAACCCACTGTGTTAAATAATACACAAGGAATACAATGGGTTGAATTCCAAATTCTTAAGGCATTTTGAAAATTGGAAACAAATTTAAACTTGAAGAAGTGTTTTTTTATATGCTCTTCCATTTTCCTATACACTTAGGTCAGTGTAAATTCTTTGTGCTGTGGAGAGGCAGTACCAACATAGTGGATGAGAAATCAGCTCTGGACTCAGACTTACCTGGTCTTAATTCCAGCTGTTCTCTCTGTTAGTTAAGCAACCTTTAGCAAGATACTATATTCTCTGAACCTCAGCTTTTTCCTCTTTAAAATGGGCTTAAAATTGTATTGGGGGAGGGAATCTTATTAAGTAAATCATATTGTTTAACACATAAATTGCTTAGTACAGTACCTGGCCCATAATAAATTCTTCATAAATATTAAATGTTCAAAGCGTAGCAGAGGGTCCTTCTAGGAATACAAAAGAAAAAAAAAGAAAAGATTCAGCTTGCTTTAAGGAGGTAGTGGTCTTTCTGGAGACAGATGCCCTAAGTGCAGGAATGATTTTGGGAACAGTGTTCAGATCTGTCTCACCAATGGTCCCAAGAATAGATGTGATCAACTGGAAGTGGATTGAGGATTCCAAAGAGGGAAAGATCACTGGGGTGATCTAGGAGGGTTTCTTGGGCCTTGCAGAATTTAATAGACAGGTAGGAGAGGGGAAGGGCAATGAATTGAGGACATTTTAGGCTGGGAAAGTGGGAACAACATCTTAATGATGTCTAGCTGATGAAGGTCTGACCTCATGGGAAAGTCCACTGCTTTAGACTATGTTCCAATGGCAGTCATCATAGAGTTTTCAAAGAAGATGGTTGATTCAAAGATGGAAAACTTGGCTCCCTTCCAAGTATTATACGTCTGGGAGCCAAATTCATGAGCCCTGGGTTTGAATCTAAGTTTGGACATTGACTAGTTGAGTGACATTGAGCAAGTTTCTTACTCTTTGTGCTTCAGTGCTCCCACCTGCAAAGTAGAGGCAACTGCATCTCATTCAAAGGAAGGTTTTAAGAGTTAAATTCAGTGTTAGATACAAAGAGATGCCAAGTATGACACTTTGTAAACAACTAGGCTTTATCCTATATAATAAAAGCCTAATATGCTAAGTGTCTGGTCGTCCAGACATCCGTTCAACCAATCAAACTATAATCTATAATAATAAAAGGGTAATATGATAATTAGACTTGACGCCCTTCCAGACGTCAATCCAGTTGTCCTTCTTGATGAAGCTGGGGCCGGAGGGAAGCCAGCCCGGGTCCTGGGTGACTGCAGATGGCCTGAGGGGATCCAGCCCAGGTCCTGGGTGCCTGCAGGTGGCCCAAGGGGAGCCAGCTTGGGTCCTGGGTGACTGCAGGTGTCCCGAGGGGAGCCAGCTCAGGTCCCGGGTGCCTGCAGGGGGCCAGATGGGAGCCAGCCTAGGTCCTGGGTGCCTGCGGACATCCGGAGGAGGGAAGCAGCCCCGGTACTCTTGCATGAATTTTCATGCATCAGGCCTCTAGTATGCTAATGATATGCTAAGGCCTTTCAACCACTTGCTATGATGTGCACTAACCACCAGGGGGCAGACGCTCTGACCAGTAGGTTAGCTTGCTGCTGGGGTCCTGCCTATCGGGGCTGAGAGAGATGGGCCCGATATGCTATGAAGCCCTCCCGTGGTCACTCCCCTTGCTGGCCAACCTCCTGTGTCCCTCCCCAGCTCCGATCATTCACCAGTGGGGTCCCTCAGCCTGGCCTGTGCCCTCTCGCAATCTGGGACCCCTCAGGAGATGTCAGAGAGCTGGTTTCAGCCTGATCCCGCAGGCCAGGCCAAGGGACCCCACTGGTGCACAAATTCGTGAACTGTGCCTCTAGTGCAGTGATGGCAAACCTATAACACGCATGTCAGAGGTGACACGTGAACTCATTTTTTTGGTTGATTTTTCTTTGTTAAATGGCATTTAAATATATAAATAAATACCAAAAATATAAGTCTTTGTTTTACCATGGTTGCAAATATCAAAAAATTTCTTTATGTGACACGGCACCAGAGTTAAGGTTTTTCAAAATGCTGACACGCCGAGCTCAAAAGGTTTGCCATCACTGCTCTAGTGTAATGATAATCTTTCAAATCTTTATTTTTCCTCTCTCACTTCCTTTTACAGACACAGGTTGTGTGGGTAAACATATTCAGGAAGATTTGGGATTTGCTTCATTTATTCTTCAAAGATAATGGCCTTTTGTTGTTTTTATTATACTCACAATTATCTTTATTACAATTAAAGGATATAGATGAAAATCAGCAGAAACAAAAGGCACATAGAGTGGAGTCCAGAGCTTCTACTCATTCTCTCCCAATGGAGTTTCAGGAACAGTGCTTAATTCTGTAAGCAAACATCCACACTAATAAAAGAGAAAGATGCAAATTGACTGTACCTTTTTGACACCCACCGGCCAATCAGGAGTGAGTATGAAAATTAACCCAACAAAGATGGTAGGTTAATTTGCATATGCAGGCGCTGAGCACTGGGGGCATGGCATTCTGCACCACCCCAGCCTCTCCAGGCCTCTGGGCAGCATGGGACGGCGGAAAGGTGGCTCCAGCCAGAGCAAAGGCAGTGCCAGCAGCCAGAGGAAGGAAAGCCCATTCATGCATCGGGCCTCTAGCATTTTATAAAATGTATGATGTATTAATGGCCTTGTGTTTTTAGAGGGTTTTGGCATTTAGAGCTCCCTCCCATGCATATCATCCTTACAATTCTGCAAGGCACGTGGATAATTCCAGAAAAGGAGGTCCAGCAGAGTGCACAGGGATTGGCTCCTTGAGGGACAGTGGGACTGACAAGAAAGTCCCAGGCCTTGCTCACATAGACAAATACCACGTTTCTCCCATACTGGGAAGGCTGTACCTCTGAGAATAACACTCTTGGCAAAGCCACGCAGGGGCAACAGTTTTAGCTTTTCCTATGCTGAAGGGCTCCAAAGATTGGGTGCAAAAGGTAACTGCTTTGGCAGGTGCATATTTTATTTCATAAATGACCTTTTAAAACATTAGCTCTTCTGTGGCTACATGAAGTTTTACTTGGGAGACTTTGCAAAACTTTAAAAAATATACTGTGCTACCCGTACAAAAATGGCACACAGATGTACACCATGTATATTGCTGGGCTCATTCCTTTGCTTTGGGCTGGGGCAGTGGTCAGCAAACTGCGGCTCAGCAAACTGCAGCTAGCGAGCCATATGCGGCTCTTTGGCCCCTTGAGTGTGGCTCTTCCACAAAATACAGACTCTTCCACAAAATACCAACTTCTGCGCATGGGCCACGAAGTTTCAATCGCACTGTACGTGCGCTCCCGCACGTGGTATTTTTTGGAAGAGCCACAGTCAAGGGGCCAAAGAGCCGCATGTGGCTCGAGAGCTGTAGTTTGCCAACCACGGTGCTGGAGGGTTTGGTGAATGGGGAAGAAGGGGAGAATAGTATGTGTTTCTCTAGTGCAAAGACCAGAAGGCAGTTTGACATACCAAAGAGAGCAGCATATGTATTCTAGGATGTGCCTTCAGGCCTGGCATTGTCTTTGGAGATAGCCTTGTGCCTCCATGCTGTTCAGTTCATCTTCTTCTCAGGGCGGGCCTTGACAAGTCATTTGTTCATAGAAGATACCTCCTGAGCTAACCTTCAAAATTTACAATGGAAGATCCATTCTCTGAAGGAAATGCATGCAGAATATTGATATACTTATTAAAAAGCAAATGCTCTGTTCTGAGAGGGCAAGGAACAGTTTCTCTCTCCCTTTGCTCGCATGCACACAAACTCAGGGCCTAGAAGTCTGTTGCTTGTGGTGGGGGCGGGACATGCAGTTATTTACTTTATTACATTATTTACATTTTCAGATTGTTCTTGGGATTAATTGCTGTTGAAGCCCAGATTTAATTAGCAAAAACTTCAGTAACAGCTTAATAGAAATTAAATTACAAGCCATTTCTCTTTGAGAAATATTAGGATTTATTAGCAGTCCCCCCAAAAAACTAATTAGTTGCAACACATGCATTTCAACATTAAGTGATGGAGGAAGCTTTGTGTGCAATGGTTTGTAATTATATTGAGCACAGTCCCTCCCTCCTCTCTCCCCTTTTTCTGTCTATCCTGGTAACTAGCTTGGGTGCGAGATGCCTTGTCTTTATGCCCAAGGCCCTCCAGAAAGCAATAATGGTCACTGAGAGAGAAATAGAAATTGGCTCTACTGAGATAAAGGAGGGGAGGGAGGAAGAGCCTGAGAATAAGGAAATGGTCAGGTCACAGCTCATGACTTGAAAAATAAAATGTTGAAGCAGAAAGAAATGAGCATTCTTAAATCCAAGAAGTCTGAAACGACTTTCTCATAAATCTCTAAATGGCTAAAGGAAACTATAGCTGAACATTCCAGCTTGTGCTGTGGGCCAGGAAAAGAACAGTGCCTGCTCCGTGCCATTGCCAAATCAGTCTTCTAGAAGGATTCCTGGATCATGTCATTCCCCTGCTCAAGAACAGGCAGCTGTGGGAATAAGCCTTAGAGTCAGGCAAGCTTGAGTCCTAATATTACCATTTGCCCATTGGACTTGGGGTGACCCACTAACATCTTGTTGCTTCAGTTCTTTCATGTGTAAAAAAGGATATTGATGGAACCTACCTCACAGGGTTATTGTAGGTAAGACTCTGAGCACAGCGGCACAGAATAAAATCAATCAGTGCTTGCGTTATTAATAGATAAGGTGCCTTTCTCTTGGCACAGCATTTAAGGTCTTTTATCATCTGTCCTTAAGCAGGATACCCTGCCGTTCTATTCTGGAATGCTTTCCCTGCAACTAGACCAGTATCTTGTTTTAGAATTTGATGTGTGTCTTACTTCCTCAATTACATGGTAAACCCTTTGTGAGTAAAAGACAGGTCTGACTCCGTTCCAGAGCTCCCAATGTCCAGGAGATTCCCCAGAAAATGCAGCTGCATCCCTACTTCTGAAACAATTGGGTTTGCAAAGTCTTTAATTTTAATCCACATGTTTATAAATCCAGAGTGTTTTCAGAAAAGTTTAAGCTTGTAGGTAGGACACCAATTTGGTTTTGAGTTTTCCAGTATAAAATGAAAGAGTTGGATGAGGTGATTCATCCATAGGGGTTCTTTCCAACTTAAAAAGTGTCGTGATTTTATTTAATGTGTTTGACTTCATTGTTGTCATGTCCCCATGATGCCAAACATCACCAATGTCAAGCGTGAAAGTTGAGCCAAAATAGCAATAGCTTCAAATACCCAGATGTTTCATATCACATGGAAGGCATGTCTTTTTTTTCTAACACATTTTTCTCTTTCCAGCAGAATGCTTGACACTAGACTATTCTTTACTGTGAATGTGGTAAGGGAAAGCCGGCCAAAATGAAGCAGATGGTTGGAGGATGTAGAAGATGTTGCTAATCCTTATATATTTTTGTCTGTTTCATACCTTCTTGAATATCCCATATAAGAAAGTAGTAAGGGCAAAGATTTTTAGCTGTTATCAGTTGTCCTCACATTTACTAATGGAGTTACCCTATTCTTGTGGAAAACATTCAGAGAGGGCGGGGACACCAGGAAAACACTCCCTCTTAAATAAGAAATGGGCCGTTAGTCATATAGCTTCACAGTGTTGCAGAAGGTATGAGTTTTCAAATCTGTGACTCACCTCATTGCTAGAGGTGTGTTGATGAATCAGATGAGACATGTGTTTTTGAAAACTAGAATGAATAACTGATATTTAGTAAATTATGTAAATCACTGAATGGGACATCAGATTCCTTGAAGAATTAAATTCACCTCATGTGACTGAGTGAGCAATTTCTTTCAAAAGGCCATTTATTTAACAGTAAGCTCAGCCAATATTTGGTCACACAGGTCAAATCTTATTAAAGAAAAATAATTTGCATTTTAAAACTCTTTCCAGTTTCCCAGCCAGGGACAGGATTCTTTGACATGGTATCTGAATGTGTAAATCCAGTAAACCGGCTCTGTGGTGAGCTGCTTCTAGGCGGGTGACTGTTTGACAGAATATCAAAATGAGTTCCCACATAATTGTTCCCTCTTTTGTGGAAAGAACTAAATGATTTATTTTAGAAAATCCTTTTTTTGTATGGTTCAATGCAATCTTTAGCTTGAAGGGAAATGTGAGAAAACCAACTAATACAAAATATGAATTATAGAAAGGATTGAAGGGAATTGAAGGGAAACAGTTGTATTTCCTGTAAGGTTTGTGGGCTGCTACAGTTGATACAGTAGCTGATGCTTCTTTCCCTGACATTTTTTGAAGCCCCAGCCCTTCCTGCAATTTGAGTTTCAGTCAGAAGATATTATTAAAGTACTAACCTATTTTTATAGCACTTTCTATATACCAGGCCCTGTCCGAAGTATTTTACCTCTGTTGGCCTATTCAGGGATGGGGAACATTTGGCCCACAGGCCATATAAGGCCTATAAAATCATTTGGTCTGGCTGTGCCAAAGCATTAGGGGTGAGTTAATTAAATGTTTGATCAAATATAGCAGGTGAATTTTTAAGTTGATAATTTTGGATGGCTTGTGAATGATGTCATAAATATCCAAATGGCCCTTGGCAGCAAAAAGGTTCCCCACCTCTGGACCCTATGTAATCATTGCAAAAGCCTCAACATGACGTGAATACAAGTATCACCCCCATTTTACAGAGGGGGGCACAGAGATGCTAAGCCACTTGCCCAGGGTCACACAGCTCCTAGGGCCCAGGCAGTCTGATTCTAGATGGTAACCCGGCACTATGTTTATCAGACGTGAGCGTGCATCAGAATCATCTGAAGGGCTCTATAAGTTAGATTGCTGGGTCAGTAAGTCTTGAGTGGGGCCTGACATTTTACATTTTAACATGTTTCTCACGTGATGCTGAGGCTGCTGGTCTGAGGGCCACACTTTAAGACCATGCACTGTGCCTCTCTGTCATACACATCGATAAGAAAAAAGCTTGTGATGGCAGACAAACAGTCAAGGCTTTTCTATTTCAAAAGTCCAGACTGTGAGGCTACTGAGGCCATAGAAAAGACGAGATCACGTGATCTGGCTCTTTTGGATCCTGAGTCTAGAAAAGCTTCCCAGGGTAGAGGGAAATGGAAGAAAGCATAGACATTGGTGGGTTCCCCAACTTGTCTCTTCCAGACTCTTCCCTGAAGAGGCTGGAAGGAAAGGTTGGGGGCAGGGGAATGGAAGCCCCAGATAGGTTTAGTAGATTCTGGGAACAGAGAGAGCCTGTTCCCTCTGCCAGGTGGAACCCATGGGAGCTTCCCAGCCTTGGAGTTCTCATTGCTCAGCTTCTGGAGAAACTGGAGAAGTGAGAGTAAGGAACACAGACAGGCTTAAAACATTATTACAAAGTTTCTTGGAGTTTCAACAAGGGGCAGGGAAAGGGAGATCATGGAGTTGGGATGAAGCGACCAGCAGTGATCTGTGTGGATTGATGACCAAAATGGTAAAGAGATGAGGATGTATCCTGGATACTGTGTGAATAGATTCCTACACAGGGGACTAGGTGCCCACCCTCTGCCACCTGTCCCACTCCATAGGAACTAGATAAACCCCTTAAACCTCAGTTGCATCCCTAGAAAAAGGATCTTGAGGTAAAGACACATAATCAATTAAGTTTGGTTCTATACAAGAGAACTATTTTTCTTGCATATAAATTTATAGGATCACATCTATACCTACTTCAGATCTGTTGCTGTGTAGAAATATAATAATGCTAGTACCGGGGACATCTGTGCCACAGACTGATTAAGGGACCCAGGAATAGATTTAAAATCAATTCATCGTGGATCAATAGAGGTGACCCTGAGATAGGACTGGTGTCCAGGGAAGTCCCTGCAGGCTTTGGAAATTCCACAATTGAACTGTAAAGAAACTTAGTTTGAAATAGAATAACCCAATGCTTTAATTGTATGAGACAGAAATAAAATAGGTGATTGAAGGAGGCAGAGAGGGCAAATGTAGAGAGTTTACTGATATAATTCATCTAGGGCTCCGACTTTCTTTCCTTGGGAAGCAAAGGGTCTTCTAAGTGGCATCAGCCCAGATCCACAAGGTAGTTGGAGGCCATTATCAGGTACTAAGAGACCACCTTCAAGTAGCTGCGGGCCAAGGCCAGACGACACAGAGGGTCAGGACTTTCTTCTTTCATCCTGCTCTCTAGAACGCCAGTTTGGTGGGTAGTGTTTTTATACCCATCACTGTCAGGAAGAAAGTGGTTGGAATGGTGTCTGAGAAGAAACCTGGGCCTCTGATGACTTTATGTAGCTGACGTCACCCAACATTGACTGCCTAACTCTAAAGTGAGAAATAAAAATCCACTGGACTTAAGCCATTTATTTTTCCTTTTTTCTCCTTTACCATCATTAAATAAAACTGCATATTCTTGACTTTCTGAGTTAGAAAGATAACGCCTACTCTCTTGCTTTAAAAATGTCCTTATTTTTTTTAAAAGGTGTCACTAATTGTCAGGGACATATGATTCCAATTTTCAATCCTCAAAATACACATTTTTGAGAAGTATTTTAATTGCATTGAAAAGACAATTCCGTGTGAAGGCAAAAGTTTTCTGTGTTTGCTCAGTGTTTGAGTGACTCCAAACTTTCATCAGAGTATTCAATGTCCGTTTTTACTAAGGATACATTTAAATCCTTCTGGCAGGCTTAGTTTTTGGAATGTTCATTTTGATACCAAGATTAACATTTTCTAGAGTCTTATTCACTGTATACTTATATCGTAGTGGCTTCTCTCCCCTCTCATTCACTGTAAGGGGACCTTTTAGTGACCGGTGGCGATGGTGTTCTCTATAGTCACCTTTTGGTGTGATTGTACTTGCTGTCCCCATCCAACTGTGTCTTTTCCTCCATTCATTCATAAATGAGTTATAATTGCCATAATTCTTGTGCAATCAGTCAATTGCTGCAGTTAACAAATGGTTTATTAGAGTGTTAACCTCCATTAGCCGAGAGGCTAGGTCATTAACTGCCTCTGATAACCATTTCTCAAGGTTTATGACTTAAATAATCACTCAAACAATGACTTTTACTCTTTTATCTGGACTAAAGCAAAGTTTTGTAAGAACTTAGAATTTAGGAATAAAATGAGTAGTATCTGTTAAGAAATATATGTAGACTTGAGCCTCCAATTTTGATTTAAAACCTCCCAGCAGAGATGAGGCACACTCTGTAACTGCCGTGCACCCAGAAAGTATTCTCAATGACAATGTGCATTTGTCTTCTGGGGACTGAAGTGTGTAGGTAAATTAAAGGTTTTCCTTTGAACTTCATATTTCTTGTCTAAGAAATACTAGCCGTTTTAACATAAACTATGTAGCCTCGATGCTCTGTGACTTTTTCATTGATAAGCCATTGTAGGCTACCTATACTTTGTTTTCTGTAGTAAAGAAGGAACTGATCCTTAGAGTGAAGGGAGCTGTTGTTACCAATTTGTATTTGTCATCTCTGGTGATTCAGGATGATAAATCATGACATGAAAAGGACAATGAGATTCACGGGTTTGGCCATGCCACACCAGTGCTCACAAAGCTTACCAGTTTTCAGGTGCCTAGGAATAAAGATTTTATAGGCAGGGAAAGTGGTATGTTTGGGGTGCTAACTCTTAGAGTGCGAATTTCCCTATTTGTAAGGAGAGAATGATAGTATTAATATTTTTATTCCTAGATATTTTGAAGATGAAATGAGATAATGCCTATGAAGCATTTACCAATGGGATGAAAGATTAAAATGCCACTTCTACTAGTATATTCATATAGCCAATATACCTAGAAATTATTGTTTTAGATTAGAAAATGCATATTTTCTCATTGTATTCACTCATTCAATAATTTAAGTACTTTCAGCTATATGAACCTAATAAAGCTTTGAAAATTGTTTTATTTTATTATTGTTTACTTCTACCGTAGTCATAGACTTGTTTTGGTTGATTTGGCTCTTGTTCAAAATAATTTATCAAAGGAGGAGCATGAACAGTTTCTTTTTCATCTTTGGTACTATGCCTATCACACAGTAAGTTTTGAATAAATATCTGTTAAATTCCTCAAATATACCTGGTCAAAATTATTCTTTCTCTTTTTTTGTGATTTTTCATTGATGTATTTATGAAGTAGTTTAAAAAATATTCTATCTTATATCAGTTCTTTATATTTCTGCATGCTCTCCTAACTTGCATAGACTTAGAACATAGACAGAACCTGTTTTTCTTTCTATCCCTCCTAATCCCTAACATCATGCCTAGCCTATATTGTAGCATTTCCCAGAAGGTTTCATTGAAGACTAACATAATAGGGTGTTGTATTAGTATCTTATTGTTGCTGGAATAAATTAGCACTCTCTTAAGTGGCTTCAAACAATACACATTTATTATCTTACCATTCCAGAAGTCAAAAGCCCAAAATCATTGTCACTATGCTAAAGAAATTCAAGGTGTCAGGAAGGTTGGTCCCTTTGGAAACTCTAAGGTAGAATCTCTTTCTTGTCTATTTCATCTTCTAGCAGGGGTCCTCAAACTTTTTAAACAGGGGGCCAGTTCACTGTCCCTCAGACTGTTGGAGGGCCAGACTATAGTTTAAAAAAACAACTATGAACAAATTCCTATGCACACTGCACATATCTTATTTTGAAGTAAAAAAAACAAAACAGGAACAAATACAATATTTGTATTTGCATGTGGCCTGCGGGCCGTAGTTTGAGGACCCCTGTTAGAGGCTGCCTAATTCCTTGGCTTGTAGTCTCTTTCTTCATCTTCAAAGCCAACAACATAGCATTTTCAAATTTCTTTCTGCTTCCTTGTTAACATTGCCTTCTCTCTGTTTCTGAAATGTTTTTAAAAGTTCTTTAGGCAGGAAAAAAAATAATATAGTTTAATTAAACGCTTGGATTTACATAAAGAAAGGGAGAGTGCCAGAGCAAGAATAAAGATAAAATATTTTTTTACTTTTTTATTCTTAGTTAATGTAAAAGATTACTAGTTTTCTAAAAACAGTAATAGTAACAATGTATTGATTGACTATAGCATATGGCTACATGAAATAAATGATGGCAATGCCACAAACAATTGAAGGAAGAATTTGGGGATATTCTATAAAGTATCCATAATTCACGTAAAATAGTTTAGTGTTATTTTATGGTTCACTTGGGGGGCGGGGGTAAGAGATCAACTGAAGGACTTATATGCATGCATATAAGCATAACCAATGGACATAAGACACTGGTGGGTAGAGGAGGCCAGGGGATTGTCAAGGGCAGGGGAAAAAAGGAAACATATGTAATACCCTTTGTAATACTTTAAGCAATAAAACTAATAAATAAATAAATAAATAAATAAATAAATAAAATATATATTGCAGATTCTAGGGCAACCACCAAAATTTTTAAAAAATTATAAATGTTATACTAAGATAGGAGATATAATGAAATTATAGAAGATGCTAAATAAAAATTAGATAAGGCAGTAAAAAGAAAAAAAGAAAAGAAGCCAAAGAACAAAAGTAACAAATAATAAACAGCTAAAAAGATGGTAGATATTAATCTAACTATATCAACAATCACTTTAAATGTAGATGGTTTAAATGTAACAATTAAAAGAGAAATTTTGAGTGGATAAAAAGACAAGAATAAACTATAGTTGTGTCTGAGAAACCCACTTTAATTGTAAAGGTCCATATACTAGTAAGTTAAAAGCAAAGAGATGGAGAGAGATATACTATGCTAACACTAATTTAAAAATACTGATTATTTTGAACTTTGGAATGAAGAAATCTTGTATGGCTTACAGTTTTATCACTGAATATATGAAAAAATTAGGTAATTGAACCAAAGTAAAAGTGTTAGTTTATATTACTTAATTGTCTCCAAACCGAGGTATTTTATTTGGTAATACTAGAAAACACACATATACAACTACAATGTTACTTAACCACTCTCAGCCTTGCCGGGAGCCGGTCCATGCTTGCTGTTTCAAGGGACCTGGCATATATGGCATACTGTTCTTAATATGTTTGCTCCCCTTCTTGGCACTATGTGTTTTAACCAAGGTCTCTGAGAAAGGTGGTTTCCCCAGGTAGAGATTTTCCCCTAAAGTTAGGGAGGGAATAAAACCCCTTAACTAAGTGCCAGGCGGGTAATTAATCACTTTAACTACAAACAATCATGCTTAAGCTGCATAATCTTTACTCCCTGGAATGGAGATAAGAAACGCCCTAACATTTGTAATAGAGATTGATAGGATTGAATCAACTGGTATAAATACAGATGTAACAAGACAGAAAAAGACAGAACTTAGAAGAGAGCCAAGAAGACAGAACCTACACAGAACCTACAGACAGAAGAACTTCGCTGGAGAGAACATGGCAAAAGATCCTGGACTGAAACTGACTACAGAAATTGGCAAGAGAACCTGACTAGAACCTGGTGACTGAACCTGGCTGGAGAACCTGGACAGAAGCTGGCTGGAGAACCTAGCGAGGGAACATGGCTACAGAACCTCGCTGGAGATCCGAAGCAGAACTTCGCTGGAGATCCAGACCAGAACTTGGCTGGAGATCCTGGCTAGGCTGCTGATCAACTGAACGCTATCTCCGTGTCATTCCTTCATCGCCAACTCCGTCCACGCCTTTGGGGACCCCTGGACCTGCTGGGGTTGGACCCAGGCACAGCCTCAACTGTAAAAAGCAGACAAATATACCTATTAGGATTTCTCTTAGGTGCACGATGAGTGCAGGTAGCATGCCCAGCATCACTCTGATGTATAATATTTGCATAGCAGAACACCTATTTTCCCTTTGGTTCTCATGCAATAATAACTCACTTCTTTTCCTTCTTTTCCTCCTTCCATAGTCATCTTTCTATTTTGTAAATATACTTTGTTCTTCTTCTATCATTCTCTTTAATTTTTTTTATTTTTGCATATTATATTGCATCCGTCAGTCCTCTATATGACATTATTATATAGTGCGGTGATTAGATGAGACCTAATAGTTTAGACATAGATTTAGCAAGAATTAGTAAATGATTATGTCAGTATTGGAGAATTTAACACATTGTCCAGATGGGTTCAAGTAATTCTCTGGAGTTAAATTTCTCGTGCTCCAGATGGAAACATTTTTTTTCTTTAGAGAATGTGAGTAGCTAGAAGAGGCTCTGTGTGGAGTTCTGTGATAGGCATGGGGCAGGAAGGGTAATTGTCAATCTGGCCCAAAAAGAATAGATGGGAAAACTATCCCTTAAAAATTAATGATGAGGAGAAAGAGGAATGATATAGTCCTTCAATAAAGTCTGAAGAAATTCATAAAAATTAATTCCCAGTGTTAAGCAGTAAAGTAAATAAATTGCTTTTTTCACACTTATGGCTTAGAAAATAAAATTCAAACTCCCAGTTGCCAAAATGAATAACAATAATTATAGGAAGCCTGCTACATAATGGTCATTTTAATTACCATGTTTTTGTTTTTGTGATATAATTAGTTGGTTGTTTTTTGAAAAATTTGACAGAGAGGCTTTTCCAGCTGGTTTCAGGTCCTGTCTCTTCTAATGAGTATAATTATATCTTCCAAGCAACAATGTCCAGAATCCAAGGAAGTAAGCAGGATTAGACACTGAACATCTTGTATTGCAAAAAAGAATTCAGTGACATTTGCTGAAGCCGGTTCCAAAGGCATTTTTCAGCTACTGAGCCAGCAGAGGACAAACTAAACTCCATGCTTCTTTTGTCACTAGCAGGAATGAGTGGTCGTGCTGGGAGGGAGCTGTGCCTGCCATGTGAGTGTTACACTTTCTCCACTCTGGTTCAGGTTAAACCCTAATGTTGAGGCAATGACTAAGCGGTTATTGAACAGGAGGCAGTGGAGTCCTTCACCAATCCTTCAATGGCAACTAGAGTTTTCAGTTGATCTCAATATTGTTCTAAATGCCCTACATAAAGAGCCACACTTTCTGTCACATCATTGACAAGAGCAGGGAGAGGCAACGAAGGGGTTTGCTGTAGCATAGCTCTAGTCATAAAGAAAGAGCTATACACAACTTTATCAAGTAAGAGGCCAATTGCACAGTATGCTACTATAGGCGACCCTTCTGATCACAGTCTGTGAGCAATTAGAATGGGTAGCCAACTCTGGGAGGGGCCATGCCTGCCTTTTGCACTGTGTGCTGTGACCCCAGTTGTCTTCTCGGGGTGTGTCGAGGACTCTGAGGCAATACCTCATGGTGGCAGTTTCTGGAGGCTAATCAAGAGTTGCGTAGAAGATGAAATCCCTGTATCTGCTTTGAATGAGCTGCCTGTTAATTTGGAGCAGCCCTTAGTTCTGATGTGATGGGTCAGTGCAATTAGAAGTAGTTTATGGCTCATTCCTGTACTGTTTATTGCTTTATGGTTATGCCAGGACACCACTCCCGGTTGTTAGTGAGGACCCTCCTGAAGTGAAGGATAACAAGAGGAAGATGCTCTCCGTTTGTACCATGCCTTAGTTGTGGCAGAACAAAGGACATCACTTGGCCCCTCTCCTTACCCTCATTGTGTACTGGCCACGCGAGGGCAGAGGTTAATGGACAAGGTTTATCAACCATGATTCTAACAACAGAGAGGGTAAGTCCTTGACCATTGTCATCATCGGGACTCTTCCACCCTTACACCTTCTCTCTCCCCAAGCCTTGACACCTTCTTTGCTTCTACTCCCCTTTATAGTAGAAAATGTGCAAAAATAAAAAGTGAAAGGCAGGAAACATCTCCTTGTGTGTTCTCTTATTTGAAAAGAAACAAGAATTCTCAGAAGCTTCTACCAGACCAGTGATGGCAAACCTTTTGAGCTCGGCGTGTCAGCATTTTGAAAAACCCTAACTTAACTCTGGTGCCGTGTCACATATAGAAATTTTTTGATATTTGCAACCATAGTAAAACAAAGACTTATATTTTTGATATTTATTTTATATATTTAAATGCCATTTAACAAAGAAAAATCAACCCCCCAAAAAATGAGTTCGCGTGTCACCTCTGACATGCATGTCAGAGGTTCGCCATCACTGTACTGGACTTTCATTGGGCCAGAACTAGTTCTCATACCCCTCCCTATAATAGTCACAGTCTAAAGGCAGTGCAGTCACTAAGATTGGCTTAAACCAATTGTGATTCTTCCCCTGGGATTGAGTACATTGCCACTGAACAAAACTGGGGTCCTGATGGCCAGGAACAATGAGGTGATGGCTGGGCACCCAAAATTGATGGCCACAGCTACTTACTGACAGTGGTCTCTTTGGAAAATCTCTAAGCCTCCATTGTCTTCTAGGTTGTCATGGCTTCCTGCTTGGGGTGCTGGGACAGAAATGTCTTTAGGATACCAGATGGCTTTCTCTCAGGTTTCTCTGTGCTGTAGTAAAGTTGTGACCCACACAAAAGTAGGGAGAGAGTGGTCTCTTTCCAAGATAGCTTTGTTGTATCCACCCCTCACAAGTTTTCTCCCACAAAGAGCTTCCACAGTGATTGGTGCTCCTTTCTCTGTGGAGATTAGATCTAGGCCCTGGAGTTGGGGCTGGGAACAGATACCTGTGCCTTTATGACTCAGCTTTCTCTGGCAGGAGATTATCCATCTCTCTAAATATCATTTCAGAGATAGTTGTATATTATGCTACTTGGAAAAATTAGTATTAATGAAATAAAACTAAAGTTAAAGCTATAGATTTTAAGAGATCAGACTTTAGTATTAATAAGCTTGAGGACTGCCCCCAGAATTTTTGACTCGAAGAAACACATTGTAAGTTGAATATACTTGGACGAAACCCTATCAGAAATTTTGTATTAGATAAGGAACTTGTACTGTAATGGGGACAGGCCAACCAGAAACATCTGGTCTGGAAAGTGGTCAGGTTTACAGCATGGGGTACTACCAAGGCTTAGGCCCTGTTTCATGTAATGAGAGGAAACCAGGCTGGAGAAATACAAGAGTTAGTGATTCTGGGGATTGTATTATGACTCAGAAATAAAGATGGTGCCTGACATCAAGTTACCATTTTTTTTTAACTTTATGAAGATATGAAAGTAATATGCATTCAGTAGAAGCTCTACTTCAAATTTTTTTTATTTTTAAAAATTATTTAAAAAAAATCCTCACCTGAGGATATGTTTTTTATTGGTTTTAGAGAGAGAGAGAGAGAGAGAGGAATGGAGAAAGAAATATTGATGTGAGAGAAACATTGATCGGTTGCCTCCTGTATACGCCCCAAACTGGGATGGAACCTGCAACCTAGATATGTGTCCTGACCAGGAATCAACCCTCAACCTTTTGTTGTTTGGAACAATGACACTCCAATCAACTGAGCATCCAGCCAGGGCAAAACTGTACTTCAAATTTTGAAATTTGATCTTTTCCCAGAGTAGTGCTGGGCAACAGCAGCAAGCCACAGCTCCCAGCCAACCACACCATCATTATGGTAAACCACTGATACTCTACAGTGTACTGTGGTGCCAGCATTTTTTGAATTTTGTGTTTTGCATTTCTGTATCCCATCATGCCTACAAAACGCCCATCTGTGTTTCCTGCTTCTGGTGAGAAGATGAAGAGGAAGACAATTACTCTTGAGATGAACTCAAGATAATTACCCAACTGTAGGCGAATGTAGGTGTTCTGAGCACCTTTAATCAGAATCAGAGATGGTATAGGTTTGTGGGGTTTCCTAGAGGCAGGTGTAAATTAAAAAGAAAACACCAATCATGCAGTAAGTACTTAATAAATGATTACGAGTCTAGACCCACCCTCTCGTGGATGTTAAATTTGCTTGGGACAATGTTTGACTACTGATGCCTCCCTCTGTAGTCTACACTCCATGAGGGCAGTGACTATGGCTGCTTTTGTCCATCATAACATACCCAGACCTATCATAGTGCCTGCCTAGTAAAATATTTTTAATAACTAAATACATAATAAATGTATGACTGAGTAGATTTTAGAGTAGGTCTTTGGTACTTGGGAGAATAGTGAGAGCAGAAGGATAAAGATACAGTTGAAGCTAAACCTTTTATTAAGAGTTGGACACAAGGTCAGATAGGACCAGGTCCATGAGACATTTGAAGCTGAGACCCCAGCACTAATAGGGTCTGTGTAGGAGAGTGAAAGTCAGGTCAGCCCTCCTACTGGTGGAGATGTGGTGTCAGAGAAGTTGTTTAGTCCATCAGAAGTATTTGACTATGATTTTCACTTTTCCTGCTTGATTAGAGTTTATTTAAAGGTGGATGTCTTATCTGGTTGACACTTGCATCACATTGGTGTCTTGCACCCATGGGTAGGTGTACCGTGATTGTTAGGTGAATGAATCAATAAATGAATGCAAACAAATTTCAGGTTAAGAACTATCAAGACACATGAATGCAAAGTGGAGAAGTGCAGATGTATAGCTATGCAATACCTTGGATGAAGATATATTTTTGGCTTGACATAAAGAAGTGGCAGCAATTTCTCATTAAATTAAATCATAGGCTCAGTTGGTTTAAATATCCAACACAAACGATAGTTGAATTTTTGCTTAATTTGTTAATGACAGTCTCTAGATATGTGGCATCTATATTTTCTCATGAATGGCAAATAGTGATTGTTACCATGCTGAGGGAGTTTTGGATGTATGAGATAAAATTAGAAGGGGGAAGGGATAATAGATGTTATATACTACTGATTTTCTACTTGTTATGCATTTTCTGCTATTCATTACTAAGTTTTGGTTTGCAATGTACTTCAATAGAAACAAAATCTCTCAGCAGCTTTTGAACTGGTTGACTATGTGACAGTTCTGAGCAAATAAGATGTAAGAGGGAGTTGCTAGCTATAAATGTGGGAGTTGACAATGTGCTTGATTTTGTTCTTGTTTTTATTTTATTACAGTAAAATGTATATAATAAATTTAGCCATTTTAATAATGTTTAAGTTACAGTTCATTTGGCATTGATTATATTCACAATCCTGTGCAACCTTCACCACTATCTATTTCTAAGACAGTTCCATCACCCTAAACAGAATCTCTGTACCCATTAAACAATAATTTCCCATTGCCTCCTCTCTCCTGCCGCTGGTAAACTCTAACCTACTTTCCATCTCCATAAATTTTTCTATTGTGGGTATTTCATATAAGTGGAATCATATAATATTTGTCCTTTTGTGTCTGACATTTCTTAATGCATGTTTTCAAGATTCAGTCATGATGTAGCATGTATCAGAACTTCATTCTTTTTTATGGCTGAATAATATTTCATTATATGTACATACCACATTTTGTTTACGACTTCTATTGATGGATGCAGGGATGTTTTCTCCTTTTGTCTATCAAGAATAATTCTGCAATTAGCATTGGTATTTAAGTATCTGATTCAATCAACCCAAGTTTTTAGTTTATTAAGCTATATATCTAGGAGTGGAATTGCTGGGTCATATAGTAATCCTACATTTAATTTTTTGAGGAACCATCAAACTATTATCTATAATGACTGTACCACTTTATATTCATGGTAGCAATGTAAGAGGGTTTCAATATTCACATTCTTGCCAATACATGTTTTCTAGATTTGTTTTTTGTTTTTAATAGCCAACATAGTAGGAGAGAAGTGGTATCTCATGGTTTTGATTTGCATTTCCCTAATGACTAATGATATGGAACATATTTTCATGTGCTTATTGGCCATTTGTGTATCTTCTTTGGAGAAACGTGCTTTGCCCATTTTTTAATTGGGCTGTTTTTCTTGTGTTGTTGAGTTGTAGGAGTTCTTTATATGTTCCGGATATTAAATCCTTATATTTTCTCCCATTATGTGGGCTACCTTTTTACTCTGTCAATAGTGTCCTTTGATGCACAATAAAAAATCATTGAAGTATAATTGATACATAGCATTATCTTAATTTCAGTTGTTGTAGGAACATAATGATTCAATAATTATAAATATTGCAAAATGATCACCACAATAAGTCAAGTTAACATCTGTCACTATGTATAGTTATGTAAAATATTTCTTGTGATGAGCACTAAGATTTTCTCTATTAGCAACTTTCCAATGTTCAATACAGTATTATTGACTATAGTCACCATGCTGTACATTACATCCCCATAACTTATTTATCTTATGAAAGTGTTAAATTTTGATGAAGTCACAATTATTCTATATTTTCCCTTTGTTGCTCATGCTTTTGGTGTCAGATCTAAGAATACATTCTCAAATCCAAGGTCACGAAGGTGAATGACAATGCGTTTGATATTTACAAGTGCAATGTTAACATTACATGAGTGGTTTTTGTTTCCTGGATTATCACCAAACATTGATTTTCCTTTAAGCCTTAGGAATCACCATGGCATTAACATCTCCATCAGTTGTTAATATCACAGCCACAACAGAGTGAAAAAGAGCGGGTTGAGGTAGGACCCAGCATCCTGAATATGTGGCTTCTGTTTCAGGCTCTGCCTGTGTGGCAGATACTTGGTGACCTTCCTGTCATCCATTTTCTTTCCTTCTGTTAACAGCCTCTGCGATTTGACACTCAATGCCTCTTCTGTTCCCAGTCCATATGCTACCTGTGGAATACCACTCCTGTCTTAGGGATAGGCACATGATCAAGTCACACCCCAGTCCTGGCTATACACAGGACAGTTTGGTTCATGTAGGACCTTTTAATTTAACGGAGACATTGAGATACAATGGATGTTTTGTTGGTAATTATGGTGCAGAAGCAGATGCTCCTTCCCACTGGACTTCTCCCCAAGAGAATAAAGTCTGGAGCTAATGGCAGATACCTGGCAGTACAGGGAGAGGATCTACCTGAGAATGGAGCCAACTTGGAAGATGGAGAATCAATGAGAGAGAATTAGGCTCTGGTGAAATTTTATGAGACTTTGCATTAAATTAACTTGAAGCTAGTCTACCTTTTTAAAAAATTTTATTCTCACATGAGGATATTTTTTCTACTGGTTTTTATAGAGAGTGGTGGAAGAGAGGGAGGGAGGAAGGGAGGGAAAAAGAGGGGGAGAGAGAGAGAGAGAGAGAGAGAGAGAGAGAGAGAGAGAGAGAAGAGAAGAGAGAGAGATTAACATTGATGTGAAACATATTGATTGGTTGCTTCTCACACATGCCCCAACTGGGGTCAGGGAAACCTGCAACTCAGATACTTGTCATTGACAGGGAATTGAACCCAAGACCCTTCAGTCTGCAGGCTGATGCTCTAACCACTGAGAAAAACTGGCCAGGGAGAGCTAGTTTTCCTTTTTATCTTGAATTGATAACTCCTCTTTTTGCTTAAGCCAGTTTGGTTTGGGTGTGTAGTCACTTGTGAATGAGAGTCCTCCTGGACACAGCTAGTAAACCTTGAATGTATCACATCACATCTCCAGGCCTCGGCTTTGACTCTGCGATGCATTAAGTTCTCTTTTGGAGACTGTAAAACAAAGACACTGTAAGGTGAAGTAACTATCTTCAAGCTCACGCAGTATATCCTAGGGAGCACTGATGTTCAGTTCTGGTGCAGAAAGAGCATTGTTTTTTGTTTTTTTATTAAGCAGAAAACTGACTGATGATGGCTTCTGCAGACTTGCTCGGACCTGAAAATTCCAATATTATAGAAAGAAATCTGAGCCGTTAGGTAAATTACTTCATATGCTCACCCTGCTGAGCTGCAGATGGACAGTACAGTACAAAATGTACTAGGAGAAGTACATGCACTCACAGTTGATGTCCTATGAGATCTGCAAATTGTACTTGACAAAGGAAATTAAATTTGGCTCAAAAAAAGCTTTAGGCAGTTCTGAAATATTGAATGAGCTCCCGCTCTTTCTCTCTCTCTCTTTTTAAATATCTCAAGTTCATGAACTCATTTTCTTTGCCTCACATTTCATCATCTCCTTAACAGATGGGGTTATTACCCACATCTTGGCTAGGATAAGAAAGTAAGACTGCCACTTTCCTGGGATAGTTTCCTTTTCCTGCAGGCTATGTTCAACTGGCACACACCTGCCTGATTGAAAAGACCCCCTTCTTACACTCAAAGTGCTTAGTTTTTTTTCTTCCCTTCTTCCCCTTCTCTTCCTCCCCCTCCCCACTCCTGTTATTTCTCTCTTTCTTTTCCTTCTTCTTTTCTCCCTTCATCCTGCCTTCCTTCATCCCTCTCTCCCTCTCTTCCTCTTTCCCTCCTCTGCTTTCCCTCTCATTCTTAGAGAAAAGTCAGCTTCAGGATTCGCTTCCAGTCCTACCTCTCCCCGCAGGAAAAGATTTTATTATTTCATTGTCTTCTGAATGACTTAGGGTGTGAGTATTGGCTGTCCTTTCAGAGGTAACTGGGGAAAAAAAACTTAAAAAATCTACAAAGCATTTTTTATGTACTTGAAACTTGATAAAAAGGAAAAAAAATCAACTTGGATTCCAACAGAGGCAGAATTTGCAGACAGCAGGAGCAATCATGAAAAACATTTCAAAATCTAGCTTCTAGCTCTATCTTTTCTTTTTACAAATGACTGCATGAAGACCAGCGTGACTACGGGAGCTGCTCAGAATTGTGCAAATAATTCCTGGCATGGTTAGTCCAATCCACATCAAAACTTTTATGATATTCTGCCCAGAACAGAGCCAAAGTTTCTTCTTTATAGAGAACTTCTGAGGTTTCTAGGTTTTACACTAGAAAATAAGTAGAATAGGGCCATAGTATTCAGAAGGATGCTGCAGATGGCCAGTTTTATGTGATATATTTTAATATGTATAACCGTTGAGTTATTTACATAACCTCTGGCTTAGTATTTCAATATTCAGAGTTATTCTATTTTGTCTTAATATGTATATATAGATTTATAATTTTACATAAATGTATAATTGCTATATCTAATCTACTCATTATTTTCTTGTCTCTTTTCCTTTCTCCTTACTCTCAGCCTTTTAGGAAAATTAATTACTTCCTTTTATTTTATGCTTATATATTATATAAAAATTATCAATACACTTATATAGACATTGCACATATATACATCTCCCTAAATAGAGTTTTTGATATTATGTTATAAAAATAAGATAATATTAGACACACTTAAATACATGTTACTTTAGCTACTAGTTCAACTTTAATTTTTTTTAAAAAATATTTTTATTAATTTCAGAGAGGAAGGAAGAGGGAGAGAGGGAAACCTTTCTGATGAGAAAGAATCATGGATCGGCTGCCTCCTGCAAGTTCCCCACTGGGGATTGAGCCCACAACCCGGGCATGTGCCCTTGATTGGAATCGAACCTGGGACCTTTCAGTTTGCAGGCCGACGCTCTATCCACTGAGCCAAACCGGCTAGGGCTCAACTTTAATATTTTGACATAGGTATGAATCCTTTAATTACAGATTGAAGGAAGTCTTGGGTGTATTAATCTTAGTCATTTCGTAGTCTCTTGCTAGTGGTCTATACTCTTCCACAAACTACTCCTAATGTCCTTCACATGCCCTATTTCAATGAAGACAGAAATGAAGGGGACTTGCATACTGCAAGTACACAATTAATAGTTGTCAAATGGATGATAGAAATCAAATTCTAAATGGAGACTGAAATGCAATATCATAGGAAAATGATGGAGTGGGTTGAGGGTGGAATTTGTCAAGTGTTGTAGCTCAGGTTGAGTGTCTGTTCTAGAGCACAGAGTGTTGAAGCTGGAAGGCCTTGGAGCTAGTCTACTCCAATAGTTCTCATACTTTGTGAGAATAAGAACCACCAGGGAAACTTGTCAAGAAAAAATGACACTCTTGGAGCCTGATTCAGTAGCAGTACATGTTATCCAGGAATATGCATTTTTTAAGAAGTATTCCAGGTGATGCTGTACATAGGTGATCCTCAACCAGATTATGAAAAACCCTTTGGGTACAAGGAAAGAGAGGTCTAGGGACTCATTGACTTGTACAATCAATCATATTTCTGGCAAAGATGGAATTTAAACTAATTCTCCTTCCTTGAAATGGAGTACTATTGATTCTTAATGTTCCTCCAGGTGTTTTATTTTCATAATCTTTGGTAAAGGCTCTAAAAATGTTCCAACTGCTTTGTCCTGGTGACTGAGTAGGTTGGAGTGTCATCCTGTACAGCAAAGAGATGTGAGGTTCAATTCCCAGTGAGGGTACACACCTAGGATGCAGGTTTGATCCCTGGTCAGGGTGCATATGAGAGGCAGCTGACCTATGTTTCTCATATTGATGTTTCTCTCTCCCTCCCTCCCTCCCTCTCTGTTTCTCCTTTCTCTCTCTTTCATTCCCCCTTCCCCTCTCCCTCAAAACAATATACATATCCTCAGGTGGGGATAAAAAAATCTGCAAACATCAAAAAAAGCGTCCCTACTGGCTTCCTTTCCCCAAGTCTTCATTTGCAAAAAAAACATTCTTCCAAATGAGAGATTCAAATTTTCATGTTAGAATGGTTCTTAGGAGATGGAGACTGAATCTTATTAAATAAGTTATCTCAATGTAATGTTACTTTTCAGGTAATCAAGGAGAAGAGATTTAGGTAAGTGACTTGCCTGTCCATTCAGAATATTCTGTCAAAAGAATGTTAAATAATCTCATTCCACTTGCCGCTTAGTTATTTTCACTTAGAATCTGAGGAAAATAACTCTGTTGATATTTTTGAAACTGGCCTTGAATCTTCTCATTTGAACATTGCTTCATGCAGGTGGTAGAAGAACTCATTTGGTGAAATGAAATAGGTCAGTAGTAGTATTAAACTTTGGGGATTATGTTATATATTCATGGCTCATTATGAAATATTTTTATATCTCCTGTGCTTCAGGGATGAAGAATATTGCCCATACAAGTTTACAAAGCTTTATGTTTAAACATAAAATAGTTTAAGACCTCATGGGGCAATCTAGTTTACAATTAAAATGTTGCGGGCAATGAGCCCCTCATTAAAAACACAAAGTAAAACTTAACTCACATCATTAAAGTACCTCTATTCATTACTACAAACATGCACCATCTGGGGTGGTTTCGTGCCTCCCAATTTCTTATTAGCAAGGGAGAGATGGGGCTGAATTCTTCCAGAAATCAGTACGTCTTACATAATGGAAACGCATATTGCTGATGGCAAGTGGTCCCTAATTACTGATGGGAGCCTCTGACCAAGTGCTAATGCTGAAAAATGTCTTTCACCAGTGCTTTGAAAAGGACTCAACTTGCAAATTTCTACTGAGGTTTGTTTTTCTTAATGATATCGTCCTTTTATGACTAGAAAGATAAAGTTTAATTGTTAAAATTTAAAAAGAAATACCCATTTTTCTCAACTCAGAGTAATGATAAAAAAAAAAATAGCTCCTTGTTACTGGGTACCAGCTTTTATGTACTAGCATGATACTAGCGTGATCTCTTTGGTCTTCTCCATGGCTCTTTTAGATGGATAAAACAGGCTCTGAGAGGTAAATAGCTTGCAAAGGCAAAATAACTGGTGAGTCGCAGATGTGGGGGTGATGCTTCTCTAGGGGACATTATATCATAAAACTATTATGAGGCTGCTCTTTGGGGGTAGTAGCTATTGGTATATAAAGTGACTCCAGCTGCATTGAAATACCTTGGTACCTTAGGCAGGGATTACGGTCCACCTCTGCCTCTCAGAATGTGGTCCATGAACCTGCAGCTTCTGCATCACCTCTATGCTTGTTAGAAGTATAGTGTTTCAGAATTGCTGCATTGAAATTTGTACTTTGTTTTTATTTATTTATTTATTTAAAATAATTATAGGACCTGCATTTTAAATAGAATCCTCAAGGGATTTGTATGTATCTTAATGTTTGAGAAGCACTCTACTAGATGATCTTTTATTTTATTAAAAAAATATATATTATTGATTTTAGAGATGAAAGGAAAGGGAAAGATAGAAACATCAATGATGAGAGAGATAAGTCATTGTTCTACTGCCTCCTGAATGCCTCCTACTGGGGATTGAGCCCACAACCCGGGCATGTGCTCTGACCAGGAATCGAACCATGACCTCCTGGTTCGTAGGTTCAACACTCAACCACTGAGCCACACCAGCTGGGCTGGACTAGATGATCTTTAATTTACCTTCACTCATGTGGTCCACCCAAACAAGAAGACTCTAAGCCTCCCTCATATACCATCCATCTCTTGAGGACAGCAGTCCCATCTTATATAGTTATGCAGCACCCACAGCATTTAGCACAATGACTTTCCTAGTATTTATTTTAATGTATTCGTTTTTTTAATATATATATTTTATTGATTTTTTACAGAGAGGAAGGGAGAGAGATAGAGAGTTAGAAACATCGATGAGAGAGAAACATCGATCAGCTGCCTCCTGCACATCTCCTACCGGGGATGTGCCCGCAACCCAGGTACATGCCCTTGACCGGAATCGAACCTGGGACCTTTCAGTCTGCAGGCCGATGCTCTATCCACTGAGCCAAACCGGTTTCGGCAATTTTAATGTATTCTTGATGCTTAACTGAATAAACAAATGACTGTCTTCCTTATAGAAATAGAATGATTATGAAAGTTTGACTTAAAATCAATAATGGATGCCAAAGTCTTTTTACACATTGGATTAGATAATTCCATTCCATTTTCACCCCACTTTTCAGATTTTTCAAGGTCCGCCAAGTGATTTTATTTGGTACATGTGGCTGGACATTAAACATTTAAGACTGAGGCTCCTGGGCAAGACAAGCTTTTTTCTACTGTGCCTGTCACTGACCCTCGCCAGCTCAGAGACAAGTCCCCCTTCCACCTTCCCAGTTATCTTGTCCTCATTGTTGATTATAACAAGCTTCTAATTCATATCAGTCTCGTCACCTGCCCTTTGACTGTCTCTAACAACCATGAGCACACAGTTTGGATTTCCTGAACAAATTGTTATCCTCACACTTACTGTAGAAGGGCTCCATTAACAAACCAGACATAGATAGTGTTAGCAGACTTCCCCACCTGAACACATACTGCATCCAGAGAGAGCTGGGACTTTCAATGAAGACACAAACAAAAATATTGCTTAGAACTACGAAAAAAGGCAGGACCTTGACAAAGGACGAAGAAACAGGTCTGGATAGTTTTCCTGAGTGAACATCACTGACATATGTCCCCTGAGAGCATCTGGAGGGAGTATTGCAGAGAGAGCATAAGCAAGACTGCAGAGGGGTCTTCGCCTGGGTTTCCGTGAACCATGAGGAGCCCACTGGTCACAGGGCTTTTCAGCTGTAGCAATCAGCCTCTGGATAAGTATTGCTTTCTGCCCGAGGTTCAAAACTCCTACAGCTTGGAGGTGGGAATGGGGTTAGAGAAGACTAGAAATAAATTGAGAATATGGGAGGGAGAAGGAATGGGATGACTAAAACTAGTCTGATTTTTCTTTTTAAACGTTAGTTCATTGCCATAGAGTCCGTATTGTTGAAATTGATGTGCTAATTTATGTATAGTAGATATAAATTCCTGTTTGGTGTTAATGAGAGCTATTTTTAATAAGCCTGAAAAGCAGAATGCACAGAAGTGGGAGAGGCATTATATTTGTTACTGATCATTATTGTAGACTAGAGGCCCGATACACAAAATTCGTGCAAGGGCCTTGGCCCCAGACCCTGCCCACAGCTGCGGGGGGTGGGGGTGATGGTGGGGAGGGTGTGGAAGGGGGAGGGGCCTCTGCCGCCTCTACCATGGCCTCGCCCACTGCAGCTTTGTCTGGAAGGAAGGACATCTGGTGTAATTAGCATATTTTGCTTTTATTATTATAGATGACTTGGGAGATGAGGTTGGGAGAAATAAGTGCAGCATTTTGACACATTTATTTTGGTAAATTTTAGTTCCTGCACTTTATGCTTTGGAAAACCACTTTCCTGACTCTACCCCCCATTTCCTCCTCATGTCTTCCTACTTTTATCTTATGCTCAGAAAGCAGATGGCAAAAAGTTAAGAAAGGACTGTATGTTAAATCACATGATTAGAAAATCATTCTGATTCTTCCCTTTGACTTCCCTTTCCCCTTTATTTTAAAGATCATCAAAAAGATGATCATGCCAGCTCATATTCCAGAAGTTGGGCTGGGTATTCCCTCAAATTTACCTGACCTCTGAGCCTCTTTACATGGTGTCCTGGTTGGCAGAATAGAGTTGGCTAAGAGTATGGACTTTGTGGGCTGCAAGCATAGGGTTCTATCTCACCTCTGCCCTTTCTAGCTGTGCACCATAGAAAAGTGAAGAAACTTTGCCATGCTTAGGTTTCCTTATTAGGAATGTTAGTAGCACCTATTTCCTTGGGTTATTAAATAAGATTAAACAAAAGTGCTTAGCATAATGCCTGGCACATAGCACAGGAACTTTAGATAGTCACATCATCTGCCGTTCAGATATTCACAGAACCAGGGATAGTAGAGCAAAGAGGCCCTTAGAAATCAAGTCATCTATCAGCTGTTATTTGGGGGCTCTAAGCTTTGGATAAATAGGAAGGTAATGTTTGCCCCATATACTAACTATCAAAGGCTATAGGTTTTTAATAGGTATGGAGGGAGCTGGCGTTATATAGGTGTACATTATTTATGAAAATAACTCTGAATCTAGTTCTCTATAGCTTGAATTTAATAGAATTACCATGGGATAGAATATAGTCAATAATATTATAATAACTACTTATGAGGCTATGTGGCTACTGGAAATATTGGGGGGACCGCTTTGTAAAGTATTTGTTTGTCTAACCACTATGCTGTACACCTGAAACTAATAAAAAATAATATTGAATGTCAACTGTAATTGAAAAATGAAAAAATTAGAAGTACCCTAGGATAACTGATAAATCTGTTGATAAGCATCATAGAGCAGTGGTGAATTTTCAGACTGTGAATTACATATTCAAGAATATATGTTCATACTATATACCAGGAGAACTACAATCTGTCTCTCTTTTTCCATATTTGTTTCCTAATCATCACAAGTATCTTAAGAGATGATATTCTCATTCCTCAGATCAAAAATTGAAGATCATAGCTGTTCAGTGAGCAAGTGACTTAATTGGGACTGGCACTTACATCTATCATCAGATCCTCCACTTTTCCCCATTGTTTTATGCTCCCACAGCACATGAATACGGACACAGGGCTTTGGTTAATTGAGGGCAGCGATAAAACTATCTTTATCAGAGTTTGCTAGTAAGTTTTTTACCCTGTTGGTTGACTGAAGGGTAAAAGGATGACGTTAAGGGGCTCAGAAGTTAGCTTTGGCTCAGGAAAGCAGGCTTATGACATCATGTGAGTGTCTAAGAGAGTTTTGTTGCTAATAACAAAAATAATTTCCTGGAATTCATTTCACAGACATCTGAGTTTCTACATGTGCTGTACATTATTCTAAGCAAAGGAAATATAGTAAAAAGCAAAATTTATCATAGTCTTTGCCATTAGAATGCTTTACATGTATCTTTTCCCACATCATCAAATACTTTGGCTTATAGAATACTATTTGAAAACCATTTTTACTAGTTACAGCTTCTTGATACTTTTAGTGCCTGCTATAAGGATACTTTTATTAGGCAACCTTAAATCTTACTTGTTTACCACTTACTAATTATTGAATGAGGAACTATCAGACAGGAAGAGCTTTAGGCATTAAAACAAGAGTAAACAGAATTTGGTCTTAGATTATTAGGAGAAATAGATAATTATTTCTCCTTCTTCTTCTTCTTCCTCTTCTTCTTCTTCTTCTTCTTCTTCTTCTTCTTCTTCTTCTTCTTCTTCTTCTTCTTCTTCTTCTCTTTTCTTCTTCTTTTTTCCTTCTTTCTTCTTTTTTCTTTTTCTTCTCCTGCTCCTTCAAATATATGCCATTAGAAAATGAACAATTCAAATCTTATCCCTGGTTGTTTTTACAGTTTAATTCATTGCTGCAGTCACTTTCCTAACTTTTCTTCCTGTTATCTTTCTCCAGTTTAATCTTCAGATAAATTTTATTTGTATGAACTGACATAGTCACAAATGTTATTGAAAGAGTATTAACATGGTTCTGTACTCAGAGAGTAGAGAAAGCCAAGTTTTAGTCCCTGAATCACCATTTACTAGTCAAATAACATTGGACAAGCCACTTAAACTTTCTGGGGTCAGTTCCTTGTAGTTTTAGTGTTGTCTTTGAAAATCAAGAGAAAAACACTTATGAGGATTTTTTTTTTTTAGGTTTCCAAACATAGCACAATAACACTAGTTTATTTTTTATTTAGACTTCCTTTGGGAGTATGAATATCTCCCAAACTAGATTATCAAGTCTTTGACATCAGAAATATTGTCACATCCCATTTTGAATCCCCTAATGCATTTAATATGCTAGCAATATATGTTTGGCAGTATTTGACTGACTTAGGACAAGAAAGAATTGAAATAATGTAAGGAATGAAATCACCCATTTTAGTTGTTTGCATACATGAATATACCTGGGGGCATTTTTTTTTTTAATGTAGGAGAGGAAGGAGAAACTTTGGTTGGAAGCAAGGCTAAGAGGACAATGTATGTGAGCAGGAAAATGGAAAATAGCTCTCACCTGGTACCTTGTCAGGTTTCCAGATTCTGTGGAGAGAAAGGATTAGGACATGGTCTTTATGAATTAATGGAATTGTATTGGGGTCCAAATGTCAAGACAAGTCATAGTTAGGGGAGAAGCTGTTTTCACCTTTGTAGGGAGCTCAGTGGTACTCAGATAACCTAACGACTGGAAGCTTTGGAACATGCTGAGGTGACACTCCAACAGTGTTCACTGGCCCTCCAATGACAGGTTGCAGGAGTGGTGAAGATTCCGTGAGCAGCTTCTAGAGCAAAGGACAAGGACAAGTGTGAAGGGATGGGATATTTGTTTGACAGTCAGGGTTCCTTCTGGCTGCTGTTTCTGACAGACTTGAGGGTACAATGATGCAGTTTTTCAATACTCCAAAGCATAACATGAACAAAACGACTTTTTAGCTTTAAACTATTGGGAGATTATTCCTTTACAAAAGGAGCTCACAAAAATAGGCATGGAACTAAACTTCTGATCAGGAGAAATGGAGTAGACATACTTTTTCCTATTCCTCCCATTAGTACAAATAAATTCCAAGACAAACATCAGGGAACTCTTAAAAGTGGAGAGAAGTAAGCTAGAGACCTCAAAACCCAAGGAACAGCAGCATGGTGATAAATTCCTTAGTTTTGACTTGGAGCTTAAGAAGCCAGAAACCACCTGGCTGCTATGGCTCAGTGGTTGAGCATTGATCTATGAACCAGGAGGTCATGGTTTAATTCCTAACAAGGCACATGCCCTGGTTGTGGGGTTGATCTCCAGTGTGGGGTGTGCAAGAGGTAGCTAATCATTGATTTGCTTTCATCACTGATACTTCTATCTCTTTATCCCACTTCCTTCCTCTCTGAAATCAATAAAAATATGTTAAGAAAGAAAAAAAAAAGCCAGAAACCTAGAAGTACTAATGGATGTTGATCCTCCCAGCTCCCCACAGCATCCTCCTAGTACTCACCAGCCCCCCCGTTCCCCACTGACAAAATTCTGCTCTCTCTAACCACAGGGCAAGGAAAGTAAAAGCATAAGAAGGCAGAAAAGTTGTGTATTCTATTCCTGCCAAATACCACAGAAAAATTGGTGTCCCCTCCTTCACTGCCATACCCACCAGCAAAGGCCAAGTGGGGACCTAGGCTTTAACAACTCACCAGGCTGACATGAGGAGCCCCCATACCAACCACTGGGATCTTTTCAGAGAAGGCCAAGTAGAAGCTGGGACTTTTATCATCACCCAACAATCATGAAGTCACCCCTCTTCACCCTGATGCCAATGATGAACATGTAAAGACAATCATGAGGCACTCCTGCTCCTCCTAGCCAATGAGGTATCATTGGAGGCCCAATGAGAGCCAGAAGCCTCACCTCCATTCAGCAAGAGTGATGTCAAAAGAAGTCAGTTAAAATAGCAGAAGGTTCAAGTAAGATTCAAAGTGTCATAACATAATACGAAAACATCCAGGCTTCTATTGAAATTCAGTCATCATAGTAATATCAATGAATATCTCAAACTGAATGATGAGAACAATCAATAGATTCTAATACTGACTATTCAGAGATCTTAGAATTATTTGGCAATAAATTTAAAGTATTCATCATAAAAAATATTGCAATAAGGATGACGAACATGCTTGAAACAAACACGCAAACAAACAAAAAGAGATAGAATGTCTCAGCAAATAAATGGAAGATTTAAAGAATAAAATGGGAAATTTAGAATGGAAACATGATAACCATAATAAACAAAAACTCGATAGACTCAACAGTAAAATGGAAAGGATATTGAAAAAATTAGTAAACTAAAAGAAGAATAAAAATTATTCAATCTGGAAAACAGAGAGAATGTAGGTCAAATAAATAAGTGGAGCCTTAGGGACAGGTGACAGGTAACAAAAGATTTAACATTCATATTATTGGAGTCCCTCCCATATAGAGAGCAGAAATAGATCATTTGGATAGCTGTATATGACAATTAAGGAAATTTGATTCATATTTAAAAAACTCCATAAAAAGAGATTTTCAGGCCCAGATGATTTCACTGCAAAGTTCCACTAAATATTTAAAGAATTAACACAATTCTACACAATCTTTTCCAGAAAATAGAAGAGGAAGGGCACCTCCCGATTCATTTTATGAAACTACTCTGACACCATAGCCAGACATAGATAGTTCAAAAATATTATCGACCCAAAGTGGAAGTCTGAAACATTTGACCATAGGGTTGAGTTAGGACATCTGAATTCTGTATTCAGGCATGTTCCTCCCTCATTGAATGACTCTACATATAATTTTATTCATTCATTTGCTTAATAAGTATTTCCTACATTTTCCCCCTATAAACCAGGTCTGAGCAAAGTAATGAGGGTTATTCACTCTACTGGCCTCAATTTCTTCATATTTAAAGGAATATTGGACTCTAAATACTCTTCTAATTTTATCAATAAAAATTCAAAGGTCTTTAAGATGATCTAGTTGTTAAGAATCATTATTAAGCATTGGTGATAGTCTATATTTGAATTACAACTTGCTAATAAACTCTGTAATTGAAAGATTGTCTTTATACATCTTTATTTATGCAATGTCTAGCAAAATAGCTTTTCACATAATAAATAAATGTTCACTTAAGTTTTTATTGAAGACTTATTTGATGAGTTTATTACTGGGTCAATAATTTAGGACAAGAGCTTCCTGAAACAGTTACCCATTCTCAAATGCGCACAAAACTTAAATGCCAGTATTTAAAATCTTTTCCTAGGCCATAGCTCACCAGCTGTTTTAATACAATCATGTAATGTTTAAATGTTCCATATTAGAAGCTCATATAATTAAGCTCAAATGTATTTTAAAATGACACCCATTTTTAATTAATCTTATCATAGTTATGCAACTATATAGCAAATACCATAAGCATCCATATTATAGGAGATAGGACCCTGGAGAGACCATCAAACCACAATGATGACTTCTAAATCTAAAAATTGAATCTGTGATGTTTAAGGAGGACTGGAAATGCTTAAAGAGCTGTAACTCTCCCAGTTGATTATTCTCTGAGTTTTGGAATGAAAAGCTTTCCGTAGTCTTAGGTATTTTTATAAAACATGTGCTGTTTTAAATTTTCAAAAGTGATGTAATGGGTGTTTTTCATGACTTTCAGAGACCTGGTGAAATTGTAGAACTAGTGTCTACTTAGGAGATAAAATCAAGTTGGTCTAGTTTGGTTTTGTCTCAATTTGCCCTTTTCTTCCAACTATGACTTTGTCCTGAGCAATGAAAACAGATGGACTATGAGTTAAGATTCTAGGGTACACTTAAGAAACTGTTCTCCAGTCATCATGCAGTGACAGTGGACTCACGCTAGATAATGTTATACTAGTAAAACTCGTTGCCCTAGCCAGTTTGGCTTAGTGGATAGAGCTTCAGGCCATGGACTGAAGGGTCCTGGGTTTGATTCCAGTCAAGGGCATGTACCACAGTTGCAGGCTTGACCCCAGCCCAGTACAGGAGGCAACCAATCAATGTGTCTCTCTCACATAATATTCAGTCTTTTTCTTCCTCTCTCTTTTCCCTATTTCTTAACGGAGTTGAAGGAGGCCAACAAGGAGATCATCAATCATATAGATTTTATTTAAGCCCATCCTTCTTACTATTTTCCACCCTTTCAATGTGTTCTCACCAAGAGAAACAAATGTGACAAACAGGTGAGAAAAGAATGGGGATCTGTTTGGCCCTCAAGGCTTACAACCTTGCTTCCATACTTCTTCAGTACTTTATTCCAGGCTCCAAAATGTGTTTGTTATTGCCACAAATTTTATCTTGCAAAAGTATCATTTTGCATTACCTTTACCATGGAATTTGGAAAGGTTTTCCACTACCTTTTAAAAACTGAGGCTGAGTAAGAACTTTTTGTTCCAGGTGGAGGAAACCAAGCCTTTAAACACTTATTTCACCTAGATGACAGTCCTACAACTAGTACATTTCATTAAATCAGTCCCCCAAAGGTCTTTATTTACTTCCAAATATCATCTCTACATTATATATCTTGAAGGACTCTCATCAGCTACCTTCCCTAAAGCTCTATGTGCCCGTTAAGCTAAAGTATAATAAAAAAATTGACAGATTGCAATTGGAATTTTATTTTCAGCTTGGGTTAACTCAGAGTTCTTCTGAGAACACAAGAGTAGGTGAAACTGAAACCTCAGTACCTGCCAGAACTGAAGTTGATATGTCAAGTTAGCTTTAATTCTCCAGAGTGTGATCTGCTTCCTGCTTTTCCCCAAAGTAGAGCCAGTCTTCAAGTTAAGTTTTTAACATCCTGAATGATCAATCCCCAGATTTATAAATCCTTAAGCATTTCTGGGTACATGGAGCCACACACTGTTTATGCTATTTTACTAAAAGAAACTTTATGTCTTGGCAAACGTTTTCCCAGCTAGAAAATAATAAGTAGCTAATCTATATTTATTGATTAGCAAATATTTATTTATATTGAGTGTGTTGACATTATGCTAGGCATTGGGACATATCCCTACCTAATGGAGATTAACTTTATAAATTAATGTTTTATTAAAATTGATATTTTGAGAAATGCTTCATTAGGTGATTTTGTCATTGTGAGAACATGATGGGGTGCACTAACACAAACCTGGATGGTATAGGACCTACTACACACCTAGGCTCTATGACATAGCCTATTGCTCCTAGGCTACAAATCTGTAGAGCATACTACTGTACTGAATACTATAGGCAATGGTAACACAATGGTATTTGTGTATATAAACACCTACACTAATAAAAGAGAAAGATGCAAATTGACTCTACCTTCGAGACACCCACCAGCCAATTAGGAGTGAGTATGCAAATTAACCCAACAAAGATGGTGGGTTAATTTGCATATGCAGGCACCAAGCGGCCAGGGCAATGATGCAGGCGTTCTGCACCGCCAGCAGCTCAGGGCCTCTGGGCAGTGTGGGAAGGCAGAAAGGCAGCTCTGGCCAGAGTGAAGGAGACGCTGGTAGCCAGGGGAAGGAAGGCCCATTTTTGCACAAATCTGCATGCATTGGGCCTCTAGTATCGTAATATAAAAATAGTGCAGTAAAAATATGGCATAAAAAATAAAAAAATGGTACACTTGTATAGGGCACTTACCATGAATGGAGCTTGCAGGACTAGAAGTTGCTCTGGGTGAGTCAGTGAATGAGTGGTGAGTGAATGTGGAGGCCTATGACATCACTAAATACTACTGTGAACTTTATAAACACTGTCCCATGAGGCCCTCTTCCTACTTCCTTCTGACAGAGTCCAAAATAGGACATGGAAACTGTCAAGGCTGCTCCATGAACAGGGATGTGGGCTGAATTGATTGGAAATATCAAGGGGAAACTGGCTGTGTAAGTTATAGAGCACCACAGTATGACTTTCTGGAGGGAGTGAAAGGTGGCCTGAGGATCGGTAGGAACAAGATAGAGAGATAAAGAAACACAGGGACTTTGATGACCATGTGGTTTTGGCTATTGAATGTGGAACAGTGGTCAGATTGATGAACTTTGAGGTACTCATGAAAAATAGGGTGTTTAACATGGAGACGGTATAGAACTGAGGGCAAAATTCAAGAGGGATTATACAACTGCTCTGTTAGGTTGGAAGTCAACCCAGGTTCAGAGTATTCCAGAAGGCTATCCTATGTTGCCCAGTGACCTGCAGAGTAATCTCTGAATGACTTCTGGTGGTTGTAAAAAAGCCAGCCACCGCTCCATTTCTAGAGGGAGACTGAGAGAATCCACTTGACAAACTGGAGTTTGTTTGGACTCAGTGGGGATCTCAAAGTCAAGGAACTAACATTCTCTTCCAATCAAGGGATAAGCAATAATTCCAGATTGCTTATAGAAGGCTGCCGGTTACCTCCAGGCAGCACAAGTACTTTTGAGGACTAATGTTTAGTCTGTTGGAAGGAACATCACAAAGTGGAATTATCAGCACCTGCTAGTGAGAATCTACATTTGGAAACCTTGGAAAATATCTCCATATTGACATAACGAGGATTTTTGTCTCTGAATCCTGTAGCATTTATCAACGTAATTTAGTACAATTAGGGATACCTTGTAGATGGGCCTTAGTTCATGAATTATTTGGTTGTTAATGAGCTTTCTTTAAATGATCAGAGAGACTGATGTTACTTTGTGTGAACTTGCATCTTTGCAAGTCAATACAGCAAATTGCTCCAATTATTCAGTAGGCCCCATGCAACTTCCAAGTTGGCAGAAAATAGAAGAGAGGAAACTTAGGACCAGAATGGAAAAATATGTTGAGGAGTAAGGTTTTCCAGTTTCTGATTTGAAAGTTGCCTTCCACAGCAACTGAAACTTGAGGCCAATTAAAAATATGCACAACTAAACTTAATTTCCCCCTCCCCATCCTTAAATTAGAGGGAATTTGAATCTTAACTGTGATTAAAATTCCATGTGCAAACCAAAACCAAATAACTCCACCTGAGATTTCAGGACTCTCTGATGCTACTTTTCTCTCCTAACTGAACTGGGTTTTCCACATTGGATCATATTTGTCTCTTGTTATTCTTTCTAGCTTGCTGGAAAGCCATCCAGGTGCCCAGCCCTAATGAAGGACAACTGTTCTACTTGAACAATCCAGGCAATGAGGCAAAACCCACAAACAACGACAAAGTCATCTACCTTGGGGTAGATCTAGAATTTGCCATCAAGTTGAATGTTTGTGTTTAGGGGTTGGCATTTAATAGATGCCATTTATATCCCATAGAGATATTTTCTAGGTTGGGATTCAGCACTTTATATATATATATTTTTTTTAAACTCAACCTATAAGGTAGCCATTATTATAATTAACCCCATTGTACAGATGAAGAAAGAGTAATTTACTGGTGTTACATAATTTCCCTAAAGCACCCTCCCCTAAAGTTGTAGAACTGAGGTAACTGGCAGCCTTCTACAAGCAATCTGGAATTATTGCTTATCCCTTGATTGGAAGAGAATGTTAGTTCCTTGACTTTGAGATCCCCATTGAGGCCGAACAAACTCCAGTTTGTCAAATGGATTCTCTCAGTCTCACTCTAGAAATGGAGCAGTGGCTGGCTTTTTTACAACCACCAGAAGTCATTCAGAGCAGATTACTCTGCAGGTCACTGGGCAACATAGGATAGCCTTCTGGAATACTCTGAACCTGGGTATTCACCCATTACCCAAAATTACCTAGAGCTGGTTACATTTGAAATAAACTATAGTGGGATTATATTAAACAAAAGGATAATAAAAATGTGGTCTATGTACTACCATTGTCTTGATTAGTTATTGGTAAGTTTCAGGTTTGTTCAGAATTAGTTAACACTTTCAGGGAAAATTTTCATAAAGTATAAATTTTTCTTTGTAACTCCTAAGATCTTGACTATTTGACCTCCAAAGATCCTGCCAGAATTAACTTTTGAAAATACCCCCATATGTATATTTCCACTTTATATCAATTGCAATGGAATACTTACTATAACTGGGTATGTCATTTATCTCATGCCTTGTGCCTATGTTTATGGTGCCACTTACGTAAATTCTTCTCATCCTTAAGTGCTAAAGTGCTACTTTCTCTGAGAGACCTTCCTTGATATTCAGTCAAAAGGAAATACTCCCTCAGTTGGATTCTTCCATCGAATTAAGTGAACCATTATGTTACCCTCCTGTATTTGAGTTAGTTATGGTGTATGTTAATATGTTAATCTTCTCCACATATTGTAAACTCCTTGAAGGCCAGTCATTTTTCTCATCCAAATGTAGGCTCTCCACATATTTCTACTAGTTTTAAATGAGACAGACAGATAAGGCCAAAATGTGGAATAACTAAGTAGAAAGAGAGATCTGAATTTTTTTGCGTAGGCATGAAAGGAGGAAAGAGCTTTGTAGAAGCAGTCACATGTTGCATTGTTTTTCTCTATTTTCAACATTCTTGAAAGCAAAGATTTTCCCTTCTGCATTTGCTTTTTGAAAATAAATATACAGAAGCTTTTTCTTTGTGAATGAAATTTAATTATGTTCTAGTAATTTCTTAGAAGAGCCAGGAGTTTACTGGGTCTCCTGATACTACCTAGTATTTGGGTCCCTTGTGCAATCACACTGAAGGCCCCAGTGTGAACATCATTGTGTTCCTAGATAATTGGATCTGGGTTTAGAGTTTGATATACTTGCCCAGAGAGGATTGACTTACAGTGGGAGGCAAAGTTTAAAATAGAAATACTGGAAGGAGTAAATTAGGAGGACAGTTTTTTTTTAAGTTGTTAATTGAATCATTATAAATGCCATTTTGAAACAGGGCAGGTAGTGTGTATTAACTGCAAGCATGAGGAGAGCAATAAATGTTACAGCACCTCTTTTAGGTATGAGCTGTTAACAGAATTTTACAAGTGGGAGAGTAACCCAAATGAATTGGATAATCATTTGCGTGCTTGCTATGTGCTGGGACTGTTTTAGATTTGAAGAGTCCTCATCCTAAAAAAGGTTGAGATCTGTGTGGGACACAGATCATAAAAAATCAGAGAGGTGTACATAGAACTCCAGAAGCACAGAGGAGGGAGCAAATAACTCTCCAAAAAGAAATCTGGGAAGGTTTCCCCTGAGAGGTGATATTTAAGCTTTATTTATTAACTTTTTAAAAATATATTTTTATTGATTTCAGAGAGGAAGGGAGAGGGAGAGACAGAAACATTAACGAAGAGAAAGAATCATTGATTGGCTGTCTTCTGCATGCCTCACACTGGGGTTTACACTTACAACCCGGACATGTGCCCCAACTGGGATTCAAAACCATGAATTCCTGGTTCACAGGTCGATGCTCAATCACTGAGCTATGCTGGCGGGCTAAGCTTTATTGTGAAGAATGAATTTGCCTGGCCAAAAAAGTGGAACAGAGCATCTCATGCAGAGGGTACTGCCTATGGATAAAATTGAATTGCCAAAAGGTATGTGTGCATTTAGGAATAGCAAATAATCCCGTGTGGTTAGATACAGGGTGGGTGGTGGTGTTCCCTAGAAAGTGAGGCTGGGAATATAAGATAGGGCGTGGAGGTGAAAGGGCTTCTATGCCATGATGAGGTCTGACCATTATTACAAACAATAGAGTCTTTAAAGCACTTTTTTTTTTTTTTTTTTTTTTTTTTTTAGCTCAGAGGAGTCCTCTGACCATGTCACATCATACCTTACTAGTATAAGGACTAAATTCACAAGCATGGAAACAGCAGTCAAAATCAAAAGGAAGTGTTAATGCATTAAAGCAAGAGTTACCATCAACCGAATAATTGTTGAGGGTAAAAATCAGGTCCGCCTCAGAGAGGGTCTGCCATTGTCTTCCACTTTCCCAGATTACCGATTGTAAACTTTCAGGGAAACGACCTCCGCAATTAAAATGAGCGAGTTAGTTAGTGTTGAATTATTTAAACCTGAATAATTGCTTGATCACGAGTAATTGTGGACTTTGGAACTTTTACAGAGTGAAATTTAAGGACTCTGAAAGGTCATGAAACATCCCTGGAGTTTTCTCATGCTCAAACCTTTTGGGCCTTAAGTGGGTGAGGAGCAATGACGGCCTTTTGGAGGCTGACTAGAAATGGCCAAATACATCTAACCGGTAATAATGAAAACTGTACGAAGCTCTTCATTTGTCCTCTTACACTGGAAACAGGCCACGTCTCTTCCCACAGTGAACTGACTTGCTGGGAAGGAGCCACTAATTAGCAACTCCAGCCTCCAGTAACATTTCAAAGATTCTTTCTTCAATGTCTCTCCCCCTCTTCCCCCCCACAGCCTTTGGCTAAACAGATGAATCGTAAAATTCATTGTCCTCCTCCTCTGTGGTCTCTTCTTTCTGTGTCATCTTACTGCTCATAGCATAGACTGTTTATTTGAGGTTCTAATAGGATGAACAGGAGGATTTTGGCAGTGTTAGAAATTGTCTCTCCTTGACGTCTCCATTTCAAGTTCACTTAAGGAATCACAGATGTAGATGCAGATTTCAAAACCAGAATTAAGACTTGGAAACATGGTCTTTACCAGGCGTTTCCCTTTGGACCTCCTTCCTGTCCTGAAGGAGGTGAAGAGTGGGAATTTTGAGATGCTTGTCAGCCCAATCCCATACCCAATTGGTGCAGAGATGAAATTAGGTTAAAAAAAACCACACAACTCTAATGATAAAACTCTACCTATATTTTCTGAATGTAAGATACTTTTTTATTAAAGAAAAATTAAGCTCATCAAGTGCAAAATTGATGGGAGAATAAGAATTCACAAAAAGTTTCCATAAAGACCACAGGGAGTGTACAAAAGAAGTAACTAACCTCAAAACATTCTCTCTCTCTCTCTCTCTCTCTCTCTCTCTCTCTCTCTCTCTCTCTCTCTTTCTCTCTTTCTCTCTCTCCCTCCCTACCTCCCTCTCCTCGCCTAACAAGGGCTAGAAATATGTAGGGGAGATTGAAGGTTTTCTATGTATAAGTCTATACGTCTGAATAAGCCATAGAAACAGTTCTTTTGCCATAGGCTGAGTTGAAGTGGGAAACCTCAGGAAGAAATAAAAGCTTGGCCCTGGGGGTGGGCTCTTCATTTTTCTCTAACCCGGGGGTGGGGGGGGGGGTGGGGGTGGGGTGTATTATTCACGTCATAGTGGTTTCCTGCAACCCCTGGTTAACAGGCTTACGTTGTACTTAACTGGTATTATTTGATCAGTCAGTATTACTTTTTGTGATGATTAGATCTTGCAGTGCATTTATTAAGTGTCTAAAAATAATTATCATAGGACTCATTTTACTGTGAAGATTAAATTTACAACCAACATGCTGATTAATTCAGTTCAGCAAACACTTATTGAGTATCTCCTCTTTACTAGTGCTGACCTTAGATCTAGCCTGCAAGGAGGTAAGATCAAGGAAGAACTGTCCCAAAGAACCAAACTAAATGCTACTAACTATAGGTATTTGGGAAATGTAATTCTAGAAGGCATTCCCCCACCCCCACCCCCCAGGCTTGTAATGAATGTACTTTGAGAGCAAACATAATTATTAGTTGTCATGTGCTAAGAGACAGCTATAAGCTAATTTTAATATTAGTTTTAAAAGAAAACCATAACATAAAATTATTAAAGGGAATATCCTTGTGTGATAGTGTCAGGGAGGAACAACTTTTCCTCTACACTTTTAGGATTACTAAGTGGGACATGCAGATTAAATTGATTAAAGACAAATTCACGAGAGAAGAAAGTTTATTTGTATGTATATGTAAGAATACAAAGTAAGTAGCTCATTAAATGGTTTAAGTTAGAAGTTTAGTAGAGAACATTTGGTAGGAGAAAGGGAGTGGGGGAAACAAACCTTCTATGGGAAGAACATAGAGGTTACTTTAGAGAAGACAGATGAATTTTTAGGAAAACATATAGGAAATAAGAAAGTTTGTGATAACATTTGTCTATGCAGTTACATGTGGACTTTCCAGGCTTATTCTTTTTCTTTTCTTTTTTTTAAAATTTCTTTATTGATTAAGTTATTACGTATGTGGCCCTATCCCCACATTACCCCCTCATCCCCCCCACTCATGCCCTCACCCGCTGTTGTCTGTGTCCATTGGTTAGGCCTATATACATGCATATAAGTCCTTTGGTTGATCTCTCCCCCTTACTCCCACCCTCTGCTACCTTCCCTCTGAGGTTTGACGGTCTGATCAATGTTTCTCTGTCTCTGGATCAGTTTTTGTTCATCAGTTTGTGTTGTTCATTATATTCCACAAATGAGTGAGATCATGTGATATTTATCTTTCTCTGACTGGCCTCTTTCACTTAGCATAATGCTCTCCAGTTCCATCCATGCTGTTGAAATGGTAAGAACTCCATCTTTTTTTACCACAGTGTAGTATTCCATTGTGTATATGTTCCACAGTTTTTTAATCCACTCATCTATTAATGGGCACGTAGGCTGTTTCCAAATCTTAGCTATGGTTAATTGTGCTGCTATGAACATAGGGGTGCATATATCCTTTCTGATTGGTGTTTCTAGTTTCTTGGGACATATTCCTATGGGAGTTCCATTTTTAGTTTTTTGGGGAAACTCCATACTGTTCTCCACAGTGGCTGCACCAGTCTGCATTCCCACCAGCAGTTCACAAGGGTTCCTTTTTCTCCACATCCTCGCCAGCACTTGTCTTTTGTTGATTTGTTGATGATAGCCATTCTGACAGGTGTGAGATGGTACCGCATTGTCATTTTGATTTGCATCTCTGGGATGATTAGTGACTTTGAGCATGTTTTCATATGTCTCTTGGTCTTTCTTCTGTCTTCTTTCGAAAAGTATCTATTTAGGTCTGTTGCCCATTTTTTGATTGGGTTGTTTATCTTCCTTTTGTTAAGTTGTATGAGTTCCCTGTAAATGTTGGAGATTAAACCCTAATCAGTGATAACATTGGCAAATATGTTCTCCCTTACAGTGGGCTTTCTTGTTGTTTTGTTGATGGTTTCCTTTGCTGTGCAAAAGCTTTTTATTTTGATGTAGTCCCATTTGTTTATTTTCTCTTTAGTTTCCATTGCCCTAGGAGCAGTATGAGTGAAGAAACTGCTTTGGCATACGTCTGATATTTTGCTGCCTGTGGATTCCTCTAGTATTTTTATGGTTTCCCATCTTATGTTTAAGTCCTTTATCCATTTTGAGTTTATTTTTGTGTATGGTGTAAGTTGGTGGTCTAATTTTATTCTTTTGCATGTATCTGTCAATTTTCCTAACACCACTTATTGAAGAGACTGTCTTTACTCCATTGTATGTTCATGCCTCCTTAATTGAGCATAGTGGTTTAGGTCGATTTCTGGGTTCTCTATTCTATTCCATTGATCTATATGTCTGTTCTTATGCCAGTACCAGGCTGTTTTGAGAACAGTGGCTTTGTAATACAGCTTGATATCTGGTATTGAGATCCCACCTACTTTGTTCTTCTTTCTCAGGATCGCTACAGCTATTCGGGGTCTTTTTTTATTCCAGATGAATTTTTGGAGAGTTCGTTCTAGGCCTGTGAAATATGCCGTTGGTAGGCTTATTCTCTTTTTCCTCCTGGAAGTAAACCCACCTTGAAGTTATAATTCATGGAAGCTTCATTTCCAAGTTGTTGTTGCTTTTAACCAGATAAGGAAAGTTCTGAGAAGGCTTTTTCTGTGTCTTGTTGAATCTCAAATATCTTCAGCTTAAAATAATCTTCATACCAACTATGGATTTACAAATAAGTTCCCACAATAGGGGGGATACTTTTGTTGTTTTATTTTGTTTGTTGAGTGTGGGACTCCTCTTAGGGATTTAATTTTGGGGTGAAAAGTAATAGGGATGTTTGATTTTGAAGATTAGTCCCTCTGATTATAGCCTGAACTTGCTATGAATTGGGAAATGGCTCTTCACTTGAGTTGATGATAATTATGATTGTGTCCCAGGAGGAGAATGAGGAGTTTAACAGAGAGGAGCTTGAAGGCCCAACAATATAGTAGAAGCTGAGACTCAAGCAGAGAAGGGGATGACCAAGAATATCAGTCTACATGTGAGAATGCCTGAGGGACCTTGAGAACAGTGATATCTACTATTGATGTCTATTGTTTGGATTTATATTGTTGGCCAGGCTATCCTTCTGAAGAAGTGACATAAATTCCTCACCCCAACCTTTTCAATTGGCCTACGTCTTCAGGATTATCTTGTATGTATAATATTTACTTGGTGTATTATTCAATATACAAATTGAGAGAGAGAGAGAGAGAGAGAGAGAGAGAGAGAGAGAGAGAGAGAATGAATGAATGTAAGGGAGATTATGAAAATGAGATTAAATTTCATTAACATATACATTATTCACCAATAGGAAAATTTACTAGCATGTATGTAAATTATGACATTTCAAATATATATTTTATTTTGATTTTAAAAAAATTAAATATAGGGAAGTTGTGGACACTGTGATTTTTTCAGTGCTTACGTCCTTTAAATGACTTAGAGAATGACAGGATTGTGTGGTGCCTCACCAGGTCACCAGGAGAGAGAAGGGAGAATAGACTCGAAGTGAGATGAAAGACAGATTTTGTTAACTCAGCAGATGCAGGAACTTGGACCCTGAGATACTGAGGAGAAAAAATAAGGACTGATACTGGGATAGAAGTATAATTCAATTTTAACCTTCATCTAAAGGACAAGAAAATTCAGCAAGCTGAATGATTTCGGAAAATCTAAAGCTGACGGCCAGGTTACATATGTCACTAATGTGTAGTGAGTGCATAGTTAGTCATGGTGCATTTCCCAAGCAGACCTGGCAGGGAAGGGTTATGTTTGCAAATGGGATTCTGAAAATAGCCTGTGAGATCTTTATTAATTACTTCGTTTTGTCAAGAGTATTTAAGAAGCAAGCCCTCGCTGCTGAGTGGAGGATGGGTTGTAAGTGGTGAGAGTGAAATCAGGGACCCATTAGGAGGCCATTGAAAGTTCTGTGTTGGAAACGATGACAGATTAGATGTTCACAGAAAACCTTCCTTGCATAGCATACTTGAAAATACTGGATATAAAAAAAATAAAGCTCATGGTCCTTAATGTCTGGCTGAGCTTGAGGAAAAATAATAAAATTCTTTCCAAGTCAGAAAGGAAATACGAATCCACAGGGTAAGCAGGCTCTGGAGCAGGAGTTGGCCCCAGCATGCTGTGTTATCTACCATCCTGACAGCCAATGGTTTGGATTTGAATCAGGCCAAAGCATGGTAGGAGGTCATATCTGCACTTTGTGCACAAAGCTAGGAGCCTCGAGGGATAATGACCTCACTGAGTGAACCAGGGAAAACCTGCCCCCCAGGGTGGGGCTGATGGGATACTTGTCTATATTGACTTTGGCTTTGGGTACAGCAGAAAAAAAAAAAAAAAGTCTGGCCTAAGAATTTCTGACTACAACCTATACTTAAGCAGGTTTGGTCTCTGAATTCTAACAGCTTTGATGCCCTGGAACTCGGAAGCCTAAAATTTAGTGTTAATTAGACTCCCAAGGTCCTGGAAAACTCATATATAAACTCTCCCAGGAAAATGCAGTTTAAAATCCAATTTCAAAAATTTTACATTATTTTATGAGTTTGAAATTCTAAAGATATGAGAAAGCAAGCCTCTGTGAGTCATAGAAACCACAAATTAGAGTGAAAAAATGAGATACTGAAAATGATAACATACAGATCATAAAAATAAGTATATTTTATTGTTTTTAAAGAAATAGGAGACTAAGGAGAAACCATGAATTTTGACCTGGTACATTTGAAAAAGAACCAACTACAACTTAAATATTGAAATAATAATTGAAACTAGGGTCAAAGGATGATATAAAACTACTAGAGGCCTGGTGCATGAAATTCATGCACTGGGGGTGGGGGGTGGGGAGGGAGGAGGGTCCCTCAGCCTGGCCTGCACCCTCTTACAGTCCAGGAGCCTCAGTGGATGTCTAATTGCTGGCTTAGGCCCGCATGAGGGAAGTGGGACTCAGGGATGACTCAGGGATGATTGTTGCATGTGGGCTGGTGATTGTTGGTGTGTTAACTAGGAAGGAAAAGATGGTTTTGCCCCTTTCATCCTCCGGATATGGCATCCTCCCTTGACATACGGGAGTGTGGGGGAGAAATAAACTTTCCTCTACCCTCAAGGTTCTTCTGGTAGGTCTAATAATCAAATAGACATGAGACAGATTAGCAAGAGAAAATAACCAAATTTAATATGTACATGTGTATGGGAACCCCACATTCATGAGAGAGACCCCACATACCCAAGAGGGGGAACGTGAGTATTTAAGCCATTCTGAGCTAGAAATGAGGTAATGCACCTTGGGGACTTCAAAGGGTCACCGCAGGACGATAAGAAGAGCAGATGTTTAGTAAATGAAAGTTTGCCCTGTTATACAGGTGGGTCAAAAAGAGATTATCACTGATAATCTCTTATGGGCAAGCCTCCTAACTCAAGTTCTTCTAGGTAATTAAAAGGAGGGGCAAACATTTCTCTTGAGCCTGAAGCTAAAATTGCCTTTAGCTCAAAGGAACCTCCTCCCATGGAGGCACATCTTGGGGTGGCTTGTTGTGAACCCCCACAGGAGGGATAAAAAGTCAGTTTGTATTTCACATTGTTGTTCCCCAGGCCCATCTAACCCACTTCTGCCCACCAAGCTCCCATGCCAGTCGGTTGGTGTGAAAGACAGAAAAGGGCAGTAAACTGAGCCTCCAGGTATATGGAAGCTGTGGGGTCCATAGGAGAATAAGTATTGTTATTGTGTGTTCTTTTCCCCCAGGAAGCTCAGTCAATGTGACTTACAGAGAGCCTGAAGCCAGTGCCCTGCATGAAAAGGTGACATGTCTGCCTAGGCTCTTTCCTGAGACAGCAGGCAATTTTAGTCAGATTTCCACCTGGATTTCCTGTCACTTTATCCGCAGGCGCAATTTTAATCTTTCATTGTTCAAGCCAGTCAGTCACTGTCATTTCTCCTTGTTTCAGCAAGATAGTTTTTTTTCAGGCCTTTCTGGTTTTCCTCAAAATTTTCAAGGGCAATATGCTGTTATAAGCGTGGCTGAAGGAAGTGAATGTGTAGTTCTGAGGTCACGGCTTGTCTTGGGCTTTCCAAAGGAAAAGTACAGTTCTTTGGACATTGGAATTGTTCCTTACACGACACCTTAAAGAAGAAAAGAACCAATTATTTTGCAAATACCTTTAAGTAATGTTTTCTGCTTTCTAGTGATTATGCCTTCCCAGCTTTCACCTCATTTTTGAGTTAATCTTCAAAGGATATGGGGACTGCTTTCCATAACCTTCCCAGGCCCATCTCCTATTTTTCCTCTGAAATTACTTTGATCACCTTCAATTTCAGCATATTTATAATTTTTTAAAAAATAAACTTTTATATTTTAGAATAGTGTCATAGTTATAGAAAATTTGCAGAGTGTAGAGTTTCCATGTATCCCTCATGCCCTATTCTTTATAAGTCTTATATCACCGTAGTTCATTTGTCAAAATTAAGAAATGAACATTGATACATTACTATGAACTAATCTCCAGATGTTATATATTTTCCCAATGATGTCTTTTATCCACCAAAGATTCCACATTACATTTAGTCACCATGTCTCCTTTGGCTCCACTTGGCTCTGGCAATTCTCAGTTCTCCTTGTTTTCAATGACTTTGACAGTTTGGAGGTGCATTGGTTAAGTATTCTGTAGAATGTTCCTCAATTTGAATATTTATGATATTTTTCTCACGATTAGCCTGGGGTTAGAGGTCTTTGGCAGGAAGATCACGGAGATAAAGTGCCTTTTTGTATCAACATGCCTTATCACTGTTGACCTCGATCACCTGACTGAGCTGTCTGCTTGTTAGGTTTATCCACTGTAGAGTTACTTTTTTGTTTTTCCCTTTCAATACTCTGTTCTTTAGAAGTAAGTCACTAGAAGTACCCACACTCAAAGAAGTTGGGGTGGTGATGGTGGTGGGGTTGGTGGGGTTAAGCTTCACATCCAGGAAGGGACATTATTATAGGGATCAAAATATGCTACCCTCAAATATGCATTATTTTGAGCTGAAGGCATTTTAGATGGAACAAATGCAGAAAGAAGCCGTCCCAGAACTTCCCTTATATGTGACTAAAAGAAGAAAATTCTAAAAATGAGGCCTGCCATGAATTTCCTGTCCTGGGGAAGTTTTGTGGCCACAAAGAATGCAGGAAGCTGGGGCTGAAGGAAACTATATCCTGCATTGGTCTCCCCCATATATTTACCTTACCACAATTGCCCACCCTTGCAAGCCTCAAACGCTTTTCCTTTGTCACTTCTCTACAAAGTTATTGTTCTTTGCTAAGATGCTAATAAGCCCATATTTTAACCACTTCTTTGAATTACTTGCCACTGAATGCTCTATACACATTAATATACTTCTGTTTGTTTGTCTCTTGTTAGTCTAATGAAGTCTAATTTGCAGGGCTCCAGCTAAAGAATTTAGGAGGGTAGAGGGAAGACATGGTTCTCCCAGTCTACAGTTCCCTCATACATTATTTGGAATTCTTCTGTAAAGGTTTGTCTCCTCTCCTCCATTTATGTATTTATTTGTTGATTTATAGCACTGGACCTGGTGTTCATTCCTCTGCCCAGTCTCCCTTGTTAGGCTGGATAATTTTTTAGCCTACAACTTGATTCTCAAGCCTGTTTTCCTTTGGATATTGTCTCTGTCATTAATTCTCTGTTTTCTCCAGAACCCATCTTGCTTGTTTTTGGGGAGCAGAGTGAGGGGCAGAAAGGAGAAAATATAAAGAAAGAAAAATCTCACAGTGTGGGGTGAAAAGGTAGAGAGAGAAGAGAATATGGCTGGACTTAAGTGAAGTGATGGAAAACGCAGCAGAAGCAGGAAATTAGAGCAAAAGGTGCGGTTGAGATCGTACATTCCCAGATAACTTATAGAAAACATGGGGCGAGCACAGGAATTTCTACACCTTAAGGTAAAAGGTGATTCTGGGAAGATTCTGTGGAAATCCAGAGGGCAGACATGCAGGTTACTTGAAAGCTCAGGAAATAGGATCATGAAGGTCTTAGAGATCAACCCATCATGTTCCTAAAGATGAAGAATCAGTGGATCTGAGTGTTTTTGTGGATTGCCTCAGGTCAAAGTTGTTCCCAGCAGAGCCAGAATTAGGAGTGAGGCTTCCTGATTCCCCATCTAATTCTTATTCCAGGATGCTGCAGCTGTTTCCTTGTGAGCTGATTCCTATACTAATAGACAGAGGTTTTCCATCCCCTTGGGAGTTTGAGGCTATAACTAGAAATGGCCTTGATGGGATAGGAACAACTCAGAGAGGCCAAATTCCCTTTTTGGTGATTTAAATGTTAATATCTTGGCACTTCTCCAGCCAAGAAAGCAGCTAAGGAGCTGTGCCTATTCTGGAAAACGCCAGTCCCTGCTTTTGGTTAAATGACTCTTTACAGTTCTTGAAGCCAGGATTTAGAGGCTTATAAGAGATGCATGATGGAGCCCATCTTGTGTCAATGGTAATATTTCTCTTTTTCTCTCTATATCAATAGAAGCATCCAGTAAGATATTATACCAGACATGCTTCTATTAAAAAGCTGGGCATTTCTTTGGAAGCAATTCATTGCTCTAGTACAGATGTAGTTCAGACAGGTGCTGGGTAAACATTTGTCTAAACATTTGTCTGTGTGCTTCTCTACCAGAGCACCCTGCTCTATTTTCTCAGAAATCTTAGCTGCGGTTGTTGTTTCAACACCCAGCTACTGAAAGCCAAAACTCCAAATGGGCAACAAAACTCAGCAGTTAAAGATCTGGTAATTTAGTTGATACTCCAACAAACATCTGGAATTTGGGAACCTCTGGATTGTTTGGTTTGAAACTTACAGTTTTCATCTGGTTTGGTGTGATATATATTAATGTATTTGGAAACATTCAAGCATTTTCAGGCTGTGGCCAAAAAGAAGCCACTAAGGAACCAAATGTGGCAATGACCTTGGGTTTAGCAGCTCATAAACTTTTGTAGAGGAACCCTTGGAAAGTAATGAAAAATAAAGAGAAGAAAATTAAAATAGCCCATTTTTATTATTGTTAAATATAGTCACTGTTTTCACATTTTAGTAATATTTTCATCTTGTCATCTTTTTATCCTGTTAACTCATGGTTCATAAAAATGACATTATACATCTGTTATCTCTATTTTGTTTCCTTATATAGCAAAGCAACATTTTACATGCTAATACAAGTGAAAATACTATTTTAATTATTGTATTAAATGTATGGTACACGATAGTGTACTTGATTGACTTTCTACCATTATTTATTACTTAGATGGTTTGGAATATTTAGTTGTGTAAATAAGTATTTTTTTTTTACCTTAAACTTTTCTAACTGTGGACTCTTTTATTTGTATAATTACCCTATGACTTTTCAAAGGGTTTCAGTTGACCAGGTCTGAAGAGACTCATCTTCCAGATTTTTTCCATGGGGCCAAAATCAATACCTGAATTATGATAGTGATTTTCAAACTTTTTTCAATAGAAATTTTTAAAAAATGCTATGAACTTCATCCTTAAAACTACTTTGTCTTCCCCAAAGTAAAATCCTATATAATAAAAGCCTAATATGCAAATCAAAGGAATGGTGGAATGACCGGTTGCTATGATGTGCACTGACCACTAGGGGGCAGATACTCAATGCAGGAGCAGGCCCCAGGCCAGCCAAGGTGGGTGCCAGCGGGGGCTCCCCCAATTGCCCTGCCAGTGGTCCCACAGATTGTCTCTGATCGCCAGCCAGGTCTAGGGACCCTACTCGTGCATGAATTTTGTGCATGGGGCCCCTACTAATCTATACTAATAAAGAGCTAAAATGCTAATGGTTGATAAACCGTAACGGTAATGACCAGGTCATTAGCATATTAGCTGGGGCGTTGCTCCGGAGATGATGGGGCAGAGCGGGGAGGTGCCTGGAGGAGGCGGGATCATCCCGTGCTGGGGAGGGTAGGGGTGAGAGCACATAGTGCCCCCCTTACCAGTCTTTTGCCACTCACCCCTCACACTCTGAGGGCCCCGTGGCCCACCTGCCAGGGGAAGGAGCACAGTGCAACAGGCGGGAGGCTTCCATGCTCTCTTCTGGCGCCATGACAGGGCGGAGTCACTGTGTTGGTCTGGAGATGGGGCAGAAGCGGGGAGGTGCCCAGAGAAGGCGGGACCAGCCCTAGGCCACTGGAGGGGCTGAGGACGGGGCTTGAAGCGGCCAGAGAAGGCCACAGGGCTTGGAGGCTGGGCCAGGCCGCTGAAGCTCTGAATGGACAGGTTCGGGTGTCAAGGCAGGGCGGTGCTGGGCTCCTAGTTATATTATAAGTGATTTAGATTTATTTGCCATCAAAGGCATATACAATGAAGTGTATCTCCCTCCCCAAGATAGGTCAGATAACTCAAAGTTAGAGTTAGGGTCCATGAGCTTGAACTGTTTTCTTGGCTCTATTAAATTGGAGAAAACTCCAGACAAGGTAGGAAGTGGGGGTAGGGTTGCAGCTAAATTCCTTAAGGAGAACCAAAGTTTAAGGTAGGGAAATTAGGTATGTTGTCAGTAGGGCAGTAGGGCCATGGTGGCTCCAAAATTTCTCCATAGAGATGGATTAAACCAGAAGAACATTTTACATTTCAGTTCAGAGACTGGACAGTTCTGGGATTGTATAATGGATCAATGATATCTCCTCGAATCCAGGCTCTTTCTAACATTTAACTCTACCATACCCAGCAAGCAGGCTGTAGTTTTGTGCTTGTCTACTCATTGTCATAAGATGGCATTATATCCTTGTCCAAAGAAGCCCAACCAGGATCCCAAAACATTAAAGACATCATCCACAGGCAAGAAGAAAGAAAGGAGTTCTTATGGGGTCTCTCTCTTTGTATCATAAAGAAAAATATTTTCTAGAAGCCCCAAGCCAATTTGTCCTCAGTTGCCAATGGACAGAATTATATCTTATGTATGCATCTGAGCCAATCACCAGCATGATAGTTTTCCACTAGTCAGAGTTCAATCTCTAGGGAAAAATAAGTGGCCCTTCGTTTCTGAGGACTTTGTTGCCCATTACCTGGACAAAAGCAGAGTTTAGCAAGGATGGGAAGTGAATTTGTTAGGGATATCCTAAACAGCATCTGCCAGCATCCTGATTAGAGGATCATACCAGATGATTTCTTTACACTGTTTTTGTCTAAAACAACATATTTCTTTATTACATGTTGAATTTATTTTTTCTTGGAGTATTTTGTGTGTGTGGAAGGGGGAGGGTGATTAAAATTATGAAGAGCCAAAGCCACTCCATAGCTCCTCTACAGAATATGGGGAAACACATCCAACTCAAAATTAGTTTTTGTGAAGCAGGAGAAGAATAGACTTTGAAGTGAAATAAAGAAGTCTGGGGTAATTTCTGTGTTGGGAATTGTATGATTTATAAGGGTTATCTTCTGAAGTGTGCTAGCTCAGGCTGCTACAGAAGTTCAGAATCAGGGTGGCCAGCAAACAGCAGACAAGAGTGAAAGAGCTGTTTTGGTTCTACTAGTTCGTTTGAAGTATTAGAACTAGTTTATGGAATCATGGAATTTGGGACCCCAGGATGGAAATCATGGAAACCATAGAATTCTTGCTTAATTTATGTCTTGCTAAATGCCACAGAAAGGCATTGATGCTCACATGCCAGTTAAAGAAACTGGGTTTGCTATAAGGGAAGCTCCTATTTGTTCTCCCCAGATTAGATATTATATCATCTGGCAAGCTTGTCTTGATTTTCAAGGTGGCAGTTGGTTCCTTTTCTGTGGAATCTCTTAGCTCACCCATGAGGTTACACGTATCACTCATATTGTTATAGCCTGTGGTCTGATGCGAGGAACACATGGTATATGAATAATGATGATTGAATTAACAAGTGAATGAAAAGAAATAAACAAAAGAGTGAATTAAATAAATGCCAGCATTAACAAGAAGAAATTGCCTTTGTTCTTTCAGAAGAGTCTGGATAATCAGAGAAGATTTAACAAATAATACATATACCATAAATTTTCTTGAACATTCTTCTTTCATGTCTAGTAATCCTATTTAAACATTCTTTATTTCTAATGCAGAATTTTACCCAGCCTTAAAATTAAAAGCTAAGTATTCAAAAATAAAATAAATGGACAGATTGTATTATCAGATGTGTGCCCTGAAACCAATGGTCCCCTGCTTCTTCTTTATCGTTAAGAAGACCTAACTATGTTTGCAAAAAGCCTGTTTACTCAATCTGTAGGCTAATAACAAGTGAGGTCTGGAATTTGACCTTTCTTGTTTAAACACATTTTATTGGAATGTGTTTAGCTTCTTAATCTCAATAAAAAAATAAGAATTTTTAATTGTGAATAGCTAAAGAAAACTCACAAAATCACCAATAAGATTGTATTCAATATATTAGCCACTTATAGAATCCTAGTATATGGTAATATTTATAATAGTATTATCATACAAATTATGTTCTTATTGTCCATGTGATAGCATGCTTATGTCAAATATGGCATCAGATGGTTGAAAAAGATTTGAATATGGCCAGTGTTGCAGTTTGATTATTGGTAAGTTTTGCCTAAAATAAAAATTATTATAACCACCTACAGAAACTTTCAATGTTGGACAGTCGTCTTGGGAAGAGCACTGGCCAAGGAGTAATAAAAGTCAAGATTGGGTCTTAGCTGGATCTTAGATTATTCACTTATTCCTTCTGAGCCTCAGTTCATTCTCAAGAAACAAAAGATAATGCTATAGATCTTACCTATCTCAGTAACAGTTTGGACTTAAAATGAGGTGATTGTGTCAAAGGATTTTGAAGTCAGTAAAGGTTATAAAATTTCCAAGCATTATAGCTATTTGTCACAAGAGCCATAGGCAGACAAGTTAAAAGGAGATTTATCTATTCATTATCAAAAGGAAATAAAAAAAAATTAGGTCAGTAGAATCATATCCATGTCTGAGATACATTTTTTATAAGAAAAAAATTTTGATTAAATGTGGCATATTTGTCATCTTGTCTTGTCTATGACATTATTTCCCTTGTGACTTGATCAGAGAAGATGTGAAGTTAAGTGGACATTGAGGAAGAAAGGATCCAAAGCTTGCTACACATTTAAGAAATAGTGAGGAAAAATAAAACCTCGTGATACAAAGAGCAAGTGGGAGGATGGGAAGAAAATCTATTTTCGATTAAGTAGTGCACATAATCTCTTTGCAATGTGTGTGTCTGGGGGAAGGGAAGAAGAAGCCAAAGAAAGAAGAAATGAGTGTACTTGGCTTTTGATCGCTGGGGATGAAGTAGAGCTATTTAATCTCCAGATTGCCCTCACACTGTGTGCATCTATTGTGCTGTGGCTGAACTCTAAGAGGCAGTTCTGTTGTGCCCGTTAATTTCAGCACAGTGTGAATCCCCACCCCCTTTACTTAAAGGGAATAGTTAGTTCAACTGATGCACATTTCACTGAGTCCACAAATCAATAAACCACTTGGAAAGAAGTAAAGTGTGAATCTTCCTGCAAGGTCTCCTGATAAGAGAGACAAAAAAATGCCAATAAGATCTGAAATTCCCTATTGGGATTTAAACCTGCTTTCACTTGTCTGGTTTAGTGGATGACGTCATTTGGCAATGGCTTATGCATGTTATCTCTTTAACCCTCTTACTGTGGGCCTCGCGCTCTTCCAGCTGGGCATCGAAGGGCTGGCATACAATTTCATGTTGTATCTTGAGGATGAGCATTTTTTTTTTAAATTTTTATTTATAGTGGAACTGGGCAGTGGGTTGGGAGCTGGTAGAACCAACCCAGGTACAGGCTCTGAAATACGAAGTAGGCTGCTGGGTAGGTGCGTGATCATGGAGTATGGCAACCTTTGGCATAGTCCAAATCATGGACAAAAACCAATCTGCCTCTAGTCCCGGGACACAGAACTGGGCTGGAGTTAAGAGGCAGGATTTCAGGAGTGGGAGCCAAGGCAGTAGTTTCCTTTATTAGTCTGAGCTCTTGACTGAAAGCAGCAGAAACTTACACTCACTATCTACAGCAAAAAGAGGATTTATTATAAGATGATCAGGGGCTTGTGAAATTGATTGGAGGTTGCAGAACCTGGATTGGGAGAAAAGCAGGAACATTCACCAAAAAAATAAATCAATTTTCAGTGACTTAGAGACCTAAATGTGAAAAGTAAACTATAAAGCCTTTTAGAAGACTGTGCAGGAAAATATTCATGAAATCAAAGTTTGCAAGACTCCCGAAATACTATACATATAGGAAAAGATTGCATTGCCTACTTCGTTAAAATTAAGAACTTTATCAAAAGACACCTTAAAAAGAGTGAAAAAAACAAACTATGGAGTAGAAGATATTTGTTATATTTACTACCAAATATCTAGATCCAAAATATATACAAAGCTCCTACAAACATGAAATAAGAAAAAGGCATACAACTCAATAGAAATTTGTACATGGAGCTGGAATAGGTATTTAACAAAAGAGGAAATTAAAATGGCTTAAAGGTATATGAAAAGGTTCTCAGCCTCATTGGAAACAAGGAAAATACAAAATAAAACCATTATGAGGTATTATTACACACACACACACACACACACACACACACACACACACACACACACGCGCCAGATTGGCAAATGTTAAAAAAATCAGATAGTACCATGTGGAGGCGAGGCTGTGAACAAGAGGACTTTCACCTATGTCAGGAGCCTAAATGGGTGCAAACACTATGGTAAGCTCTCTGTCATCATCTCCTCAAAATTGCTCATAAGCACACCCAGCAATTCCACTTCTAGATGCTCATCTGTAAGAGAATGAACCTACAAATAACTTCTCAGCAACAAATAAACTGCATTTCTCTGCACAACAACATAGATGAATCCTATATACAATGTAAAGTTTCAAAATAAGTGAAGAGACAAAACCAGAATTATTTAATTAAATTCTAGGTGGTAGAATAAAAAAAAAAAGCAAGAAAATAATGATCAACAAAGACAGAACTGTGGCTATCTCTAGTAGAGAGAGAGGATCGTAATTGGGGAAGGGTACATGGGAGTGGGGGTTGAAGTGCTGGCAATGTCTGCATCACGCAAATGAGGACAAGTCACGAGGGATTCCACGCGCTGTCCCTGCCAGAGTCCGGTTCAGTGGGGGAATGTCATGAAGACAGTGTCAATGGCACATGTGCAGATCTGTAGCTGGGCGGCTCACAGATGTCTAGTAGACCTAGAGATAAGACTCCGGGGGAGGGATTGCAACCCTTGGGCTTTGGAGCTTCTAGCTACAATGATAAAACCTTGTCTCCAGCCCTTCCCATGTGCTTAGTCTTGTGTTGGAGGTAGCACCATGCCTTCAAACTCAGGGCCTCTTGTTTAAGTCTGGTAATTGTAGTTCTGTGACACGGCAAATGACTGATAGGCCTTGTCAAATCAACACTCACCCTCTCCTGGAAGACTGTGATCCAAGTCTCACTGTGGACCAAGATAAGTTTTGCCTTAAACACCAGGCCGCAGCCCATTTCTGTGGAACATTGCAGGAAACCGACATTTTTTCTGAGGCCAACGTACAGGAGAATTAGTCTTGGGCAAGTTTCACTCCTACATCTGGTTTTAATTTTTCTACCCTGCTGGTGAGGTTTCATGGTTGCTTGTATTATAATTATTTGCCAATTTTTACACATATTTTATATACTTTTCTTATGTGTGCCATCTTTTACAATTAGAAAAAAAAGAAAGAAAACATATTGGAATCAGGAGGACTCTAGAGGCCGTGGGCGGGCACTGCAGCCAAGATTCAAATGCAAACACAGCCTGGGCCTCAGGCTGCTGTGACCCAGCCTTGCATCATTCATACTTGACTCAAAGTCCCAGGACAGCGGAGAATTACCTTGAGGCAGTGCTAGCTTTCAAATATACTGCAGGGCAGGCCATCCCAGAGGTCACAGAACAGAAAACCTCACAGACCAAATTAAGATGCTCAAATGATGTGATTTATTAAGTGAAATTAAAACACACAGTGAGAAGCAAGGGGGGAAAGCTGGGGTGAGGTAAGCCACTTAGGATACATGCACATGGGAGGGCCACACAGTCTGGATCTTAGGACACGCAATGTTCATATGCCCCACATCTCTATGCCACGTTAGTTGTCTCCACTAAAGGTGTGGCTAACGAGAAGCAAAATTGAGGTTTGAGCAAATGAGCCCACAGAGGACTGCTGTCTTGGGCCAACGACACATACTTGCTGTATTGGAGACACAGAGGGACAAGTACAGTTAGTCATAGCGGGAGCTTGCTGGTTAGCTTGAAGAGCAGCCATGGATTGTATTTGCCTTTCTTGGGCAGAGGACACATGGATCCAGAATGGGTGTCACCAAAGGGTGATGTATGAAAGCGTCATATGTATTAAGTATCCCTATGTAGTTAGTGTACGCAGAATATTTGGTGCCTCTTGTATATTTAGTCACATCTATATTTATTACATAGGTATTTTTTGAATATTAAGCATCTGTTGGTCCTTTCGTTCTTCTCTGTGTTGGACACACGCATGCTCTACTTGCTAGCTTCTTATCTTATGCTTCTTACCTATACTGAAAACACCTTTAAAGTTTTTGCCTATTTTTTAAATAAACTATTCACTTATTTACCTGGTAGAATTAAATATTTTCAAAAGCAAATGCACATTACATATTTGATTGGCTGAACCTAAGTCATGCACCCATCTTACTGGTTATACCAGGACAGGGAGAAAATAGTGCGGCCCCTTTGTGTTATGAAGTAGGAGGTGAGCCCTGCCTGGCCTAGAGTACTCACACAGAAGAATTTTCCCATAAAGGAACTCAGGGTGCACATAAAAAGGAGGACATTGAACTCTAGATGACCTTAATGAGCTAATGAACAAATGCTACATATGTATATGATATTTGCAAGGCAGTGAGTGGGATCTGGGAATAAAGTTAAAGCCTAGCTATTGGAAATGAGACATTGCAACAGTGTTGACTAAGTAGGAGGAATGGTTTGAGTCTGAATCCAGGAGTTAATGGACTGGGATATTTAAGAACCTCTTTCCTGAGGTCAGAATAGCTGCATGACTGCTACTCTGAAAGTTGAGCTGAGCTTCCAGACCCAGATCGGGATTAAGTATCTCCCAGTGTGGAGGGTAGAAGGAATGTGGTAGCTATGATCAACCTGGGAATGTCTCTCAGGTTTCCTGGAATCCTGGCCACCCATGAATTTCTGAATTTCTGGTAATTGCTATTGAAACTCCTTAGTGAAAAGTCTAACAATTTCTACCAATCATTCCTCTGGAATGACATTTAGATAATGGAGGATCTCTATTATCTAAATAACATGTGTGTGTGTGTGTGTGTTTGTGTGTGTGTGTGTTAAGAATGATTTCTTAACAGCAGGGTACATGGTGAGCATCCTTTAGAGGATGCCTGAGGCTCTAGAGGGGTGAACAGCATAATTTCTGAGTTATTCTCTATGAGCCATCTTAAAAAATTGCTTAGCCCTAGCCAGTTTGGCTCAGTAGATAGAGTGTTGGTCCACAGACTGAAGGGTCCCATGTTCGATTCTGGTCAATGGCATGTACTTCAGTTGCAGGCTCCATCCACAGCCCTGGTCAGGGTGTGTGCAGGAGGCAACCAATCGATGTGTCTCTCTCACAGGAATGTTTGTCTATCTCAGTCTCTGACTCTTTCTTCCACTTTCTTTGGAAATCAATGGAAAAATATCCTCTGGTGAGGATTAATAAAAAAAAAAAGTTACTTAGAGTATTATCCCAAGCTTGGGTGCCTCCCAAGATTTGAAACATCTTTGAGGAAGTTGATTATAGCTCTTTTCTACTCTAATTAAAATATGTCCCTTCATTAACTCCATCCAGGGCACAGAAACACTCTCTGAAGTGCCCTTTCCCTTCACCTCTCCACATCAATTATACTGTAGAACTGTACTCTGTAGGTAGAGTGAATACTATCCTATCTAATAAAGAGGTTATATGCAAATTGACCATCACTCCAACACACAAGATGGCAGCCCCCATGTGGACACAAGATGGCCAGCAGGGGAGGGCAGTTAGGGGGAACCAGGCCTGCAGGGGAGAATGTTTGGGGGGACTAGGTCTGCAGGGGAGGACAGTTAGGGGTGATCAGGCCATCAGGGGAGGGTAATTATGGGCAATCGGGCCGGCAGGAGAGCAGTTAGGCTTCGATCAGGCTGGCAGGGGAGTGGTTATGGGGTGATCAGGCTGGCAGGCAGAAGCAGTTAGGGGCAATCAGGAAGGCAGGCAGGTGAGTGGTTGGGTGCCAGCAGTCCTGGATTGTGAGAGGAATGTCCAACTGCCCGTTCAGGCCTGATCCCACTAGGATCGGGCCTGAATGGGCAGTTGGACATCCCTCAATGTGTCCCAGATTGGAGAGGGTGCAGGCTGGGCTGAAGGACACACACACACACACACACACACACACACACACACACACACACACACCGTGCACGAATTTTGTGCACTGGGCCTCTAGTGATATATAAGACTATGTGTAAATAAACATCTGACTTGTATCTTCTCATGTTCCTTCCTCAGGGCACAATGGAATTAAAGCCCTGGAAATAGATTTTTAGGAAAAGGTAAAGTAATGACAGTTACACAGATTTAAAAACTGACCATGCATTAAATATTTTATTTTACTCATCTAAAAGGTGATGGTGATCAGAATATGCCACCCCAATAAATGCCAGTTATTATTTTGGGCTGATGGCAACTGAGAATAAACAGATGCAGGAAGAGTTCTCTGCCCTCTTCCCCACTCTCACCATCTACCTAAAAGCAGAGCCTAAGTTGCCCTTTGTGAAGGTATTGATGGGAAACATAAGACATTTCTGGATCTAGCTATCTGAATCTGTGCCAGTAACCTGCCTTCCAACGCACACTCTTGCTAGCCAATAATTAACTCCATGTGTGAAAGAATGTAGAGACTAGCAGCCTGACTCTACCTAGTTAATCAGTATCCCTAATGCACATTCCTGTTAGCCTATAGTCTAGTCACTGCCCCTTCCTTAATTATCTGGTCCTGCATTATCTGTTTACCTAAATACTCCCATTTCACAGAGTCCATAAACCATGGACCATACACAGTCCCCAGAGGGGATTATCAATGCTGGCTCCAGGCCAGGCCTTTAGGTGTGGCTTTTTGCAAAGTCCAAGAAAGGTCAGAAAGTCTGATCAATATATGGGGGACAAAGAAACCAAAAAGTATAAAGAGAAAGCTTCCTCCATATTGGCTTGCTCAGAATTTGGAAACAGGCTCCCCTGAGTCACAGTGCTAGTACATCTGGAAATAAATGGGTTTTTCCTGTATCTCCGAGTACTCCTGTGTATTTTTCGGTCGCATGTAAATTCTGTAACAGTATCCTGTCCACTTCTACCCATAACCCCCTACCCAACCCAGGAAGAGAGGACCACTTATGACTGGGGACTGAGAATCAATCGGCGCTAAGATGATTTTACTAAAAATAAGACTTCCATTAGTTTGCCCATATATTTCCTGGTAACTTCCTCATGATTTATCATCTCTTAGAGCTCAAACATTTGTTGTTGCTGTTGTTAAAATGTATACAAGTCCCCAAGTCTCTCTTCCTTTTTGAGAGTCACTTCTTTCCTGTGAACCCCAATGCACATAAATATTAATAAAAATTGTGTGCCTTTCTTTTGCTACTCTGTCTTTCTAGTTTAATTCTCAGGCTTCCTGGCATTGTACCTAAGAGGGTAGAAAGAAACAGAGGGAACCAGGCAGATGTTATAACTGGTTCAGAGGATAAATTAAAATACCATAAACTTCTCTGGAAACCAAAGGAATGTTGAAATAAATTGCCAATGAGGCAAAACTATTTCTCCCTCCACCCCCCTGTGGATAAGAGGAATCAGTTAAATTTCTCCCAGACTGGATAAAATTTACATTTCTATCAGTTACCTCCCACAAAGAAGGGTTACAAAATAACTTAAAAAAAGAAAAAGTTATAATCCGATAGCCTAAAAGAATGTGCTGTATGCAGTCAATGCACAGTTTTTCAGCGAAACACAGTTTTTTCTTTAATATGCAAAATAACCAATACTCTTGTTGTTTTTGACTTCTCAGTGATCAGTATTTTCTTGGCTGGAGGGTTTTTTATTTTTAATCCTCATCAAAGGATATTTTTTCCATTGATCCTTAGAGAGAGCAGAAGGGAGGGAGGAAGGGGGAAAAGAGAGAGAGAGAGAAACATTGATGTGAGAGACACTTTGATTGATCGCTTCCTGCACATGCCCTGATAGGGTGGGGATGGAAGCTGCAGGTATATTCCCTTGAACAGAAATCAAACCCACAACCCTTCCATATGAAGGCATAGCTCTAGCTGCTGAATTACACTGGCCAGGGCTCAAGCCTTTTAACAGGCTCATTGTACATCACAGTTTTATTCCCATCTATAATAATAAAAGTGTAATATGCTAATTAGACTGGATGTCCTTCTGGACGACCTTCTGGACAAGCCTGGGCTGTGAGGGAAGCCCAGGTCCCAGGTGTCAGGGGGAAGCTGGTGCTGGCAGCTGGGGGAAGGAAGACCTACTCTTGCATGAATTTCATGCATCAGGCCTCTAGTAGACTTATAATATCCTCAAGGTTAATGTGTTGCAGGTTTGAAGATTTTTGGAAGGACACAATGGAAAACCCTTAGGGTTGCTTGAGATTGGATTTTAGATGCTTAGTTTTACAGAACTGGGAAATCAATTACTATGCCAGCTTCCTGGATGTCAAGAATGGCCAGTTTCACACAGTTGCTGCCAGGTAATGAAGCAGTCAGCATTTCCCCCATTCACCAATCATTCATGCCCAGTGTTCAACTTGACATTCCCTTAAAGAATTCACAGTATTTCATACTTGTGCCTGAGGTGTTTAGTATTAAGAAATGTTTATATTATTTATTCTGGCCATGCTGATCTGTTTGTGTTATTCCCCAGGTGTCATTTACTGCTTATGCAGTTTCTGGGGGGAAATTGATAGAGTCAATCCTCATTATTCATGCACTCTGTATTTGCAAATTTGTCTACTTGCTAGAAGTTATTTGTAACCACACAATCAATACTCAAGGTGCTTTTGTAATCATTCACAGACATGCACATGGGTAGGGTGGTGAAAAATTTGAGTCACCTGATCCACATTCCCAGCTGAGGTCAAACAAGGCTATGCTCTGCCTTCTTGTTTTAGTTCTCACCCTAGTGTCTTTTGTTAATAATTTTTTAATATTTAAAAATGTATTGATTTTTAGAGAAAGAGAGAAACATAAATTTGTTATTTCACTTATTTATGCATTCATTGGTTGATTCTTATATGTGCATTGAGTGGGAATTGAACCTGCAACCTTGTCATGTGGGATGACACTCTAACCAACTGAGCTAACTTGCCAGGGCATGTCGTTTATTTAGTTCCACATTTTTTACAGTTTTGTTGTTGTTGGTGGTAATTTCACTGTTTAAAATAGCTCTTAAGTGTAGTGCTGAAGGGCTGTCTAGTTTTTCTAAGTATAAGGAGTCTGTAAGCTGCCTCATGGAGTGTATGTTAGATGCAAATATGTGTGATAGATAAGTTTCATTAAGGCATGACATAATGTTGGACATGAGTTTAATGTTAATGAATCAACAATATACTAAATATATTGTATATTAAATAAGGTGTCTTTAAACAGAAACACACACAAAACAAGGTTATGTAGTGATCAATTAACACAAATATTAGGCAGATCCTACCCCTAGATGTCTCCTAGAGCAATGATTTAGTATTCGCTAAAGTCAGTGTCTGTGGAGACTTAGAACTTCAGTACCACAAATAACAAGAGTGGACTGTGTCTATCTCAGAGGGTGTGGGCGTGTGCTGTGATGAGTCTTCTTACTGGTTACCATATAGCCCACTTCTTAGGTTTCCTTTTGTGGCTGGAACATAACATCATTTGGTTTGTTTGAAGAGATTTGCTGTTTCCTCAAGGCTTGGTTGAGATAAGAGAACAGTGTTCTTTGATACATTTTTTTCCTCCTCTCTTTGGAAGGAATGGCAGTAAAATCCAAAATCTGTAGCCCTCTTGTTCCGGGTTGTGCTGAATTCTTAGTGAACTAATTACCCGAATATTTCATCATTAGCAGTTTGCAGGATTTCAAGGGGAATCTCATTTATATGGTTTTCACTGCCCTTTAAAGTTCCGATTAGCCTTTTCCTGGATACTTTGGCCTTTCTCTTCTTTGTGGGTTTTTTAAAAATTATAATCAATACATGAGTGTTGAGCAGAACTCATTTATCTTACAGTTTTGTGCACTTGTTTCTTTAAAGGGAAACCACACACACACACACACACACACACACACACACACACACACACACACACACATTAATTAGGGTAATTTGGGAGTAGGGAGCTAGCTGGGGGAAGGAGGGAGGGATAACAATATTTCAAAAGGAAAGTTGTTAAAGACTATTTCATATAACAGTTAGACATAACAATTGCTCCTTCCATTTTCAACCAGGTTCTCAGCAGCTGACACAGGCTGATAAGAGGTTACAACATTTTACCCCCACTTTTGACAACAAAATACAAAGCAGACAGGAGGTGCTAAGGGAGAGGAAAGATGAAGGCATGCTGAGTTAGGTGCCTGACTGCTCTTAGGCAACCTTAGTTTTGGTTTGTGCCAACCTCCCTTTGAACCATTACTCTTTCTTTTGTTTGTTTTTTTTCTCTCCAGGTACAAATAAGTCACCTGGCCTCTTTTCTACTCAGAGAACAGGAAGTGCCACCTTCACACAAACCTAACTTCTAATTTTTCTTCTCTCAGGCTTTTTGCCTTATCTATCATTGCAACATGCATGGATAGTTCCTTCCTAAAGACATTCCAAGCATGAATGTGGAAATAGAAAGGGCCCTTCTTTAAATATATCACATTATGCTACATAGGAGCGGCTCTGGTTAGGGACAAGTGAAAATAAAGCCCACAAGCATTGAGCTCTAAGGCAATGTAGAGGGAGAGAGGCTTAATCGTCTGGGCTATGCCACTCGCTAATAGTGGGAATTTGGTACTTTTTATAACTTTTCAAAGCCTGTTTTCTCATCCATTGCATGGTTCAGAAACTTTTCTGTAAAGGGACAGATAATAAACTATAGGTTTGGGGGGCACCCTGTCTCTGCTGCAACAGTCACAGACAATCAACAAACCACAGGGCACACTCTGTTCCATATTGTATTGATGACAAGAGGCTGACTTGGACAGGTCAGATTTGGCTCACTGGTCTGTCATTTCAATAAATCCCTTGATCTATAAAATGGGAGTTATAATTATTCCCAATTCCAGTTGGTGGGAAGATGGCAGGGACATACTATATGTAAAAGATATAGTACAATGCCTAGCTTGTCAAAAAGGTAATTTTAAAAAGATAAAGTCATGATTTTCACACAGATAGAAAATAAATATATGTCGAAGATTTTACTTAACTCATTATTAGTGCAGGGATTAGGAGGATGTTATATCTGGTTCAAAAGAGATGTAACCCCCCACCCCAGAGATTTATAGATCAGATAATAATAAAATTAATTTTCAAATAACGTAAAATTTTCTTGGAGGAAGGACATTGTCCTTTCGCCAGACAATTAATTTACATGTTCATAGCCAAGAGTCATTTTCATCTCATTGTAATTTTCTACGATTTACAGAGTTGAAAAATAGCTCAAAGGTAATGAGAAGCTAGAATCAGATGACTCAGAATGATGTCCTCAAAACAATGTATAATTTGTCACTGGAGAAAGCTAGTAATCACACTTGCTTATTCTAAGCTTTTCTACACACTCAAATATTACCTATTATCATTATTGCTCTGTTGTCAACTAGGGCTACCCTGTCCTTGGAGGCTGAAATATAATTGGCTCAAATTCCATTTGTGTGTGCTCTAGGGCTTTCTTTAAATGAAGGCTGGCTTGAATTTCCTGATTCTACCACGTGACGTCAGTGGGTGGATTGTTTTAATGAAGTGTGCGGTGTTGCTCTCTTTTGGCAGATATGACCCTCTGTGAGGTGTGTTTCTAATGACCCCATGGCCCTGAGATATCACCAACCTGAGGCTCTATGAATGTAAGGGCAATAGAACATATACATCCCAATAATGCAAACAGCTCCCATAGGCTTCCCTATCATTAGGGGTTTCCTACTGGCTGACATTTCTCTGTAGACTCCAGCCAACCTGGTTTCTCAGCTCTTTCTCTTCTAATTTCTCTCCACCCATCTCCCATTCTCCAATAGTCTTCAATTCTTATTCATTTATTATGTTCACTAGGGGCCCGGTGCACGAAATTCGTGCACTGGGTGTGTGTCAGGGGAGTGTCCCTCAGCCCAGCCTGCCCCCTCTCACATACTGGGAGCCCTCAGGCGTTGACCCCCATCACCCTCCAATCGCAGGATCGGCCCCTTGTTATGTTCATAAGAGTTGAAGGTCAGGGTGGGGTGGAAGTTCCACTCAGTAATTTTTGGATTTTGGATTTTGATCTAAGTTAGAATAGCCAATATCTTGAACATTGCTTTTCATAGTGCCAGAGGAAAACAAAAATTCTAAAGCAAAGTTCTGTGGTAAAAGACCAATTTTATTTATTTTTTATTTTTAATCTGTCATGGACCAATACTTTTAGAAAATCAAATAAATTTAAATTATTGATCCCATGATTAAATGTTATAGCAATGTTAAATTACTATTAAATTTTGCAAATGCTTACTTCCATATCTATATGTATCTTATCATGAACTGGGAAAAAATAGTTTATGGACCGATTTATAGCTCACATTTGTAGTAGTATTGACTTGTAGGGTTTTACACTGGTAAAAAATACTCTGGCCTGAATATAACATATGTTATTCTTTCTCAAACCTCATTGGCCAACACTAGCCATATGTTCTTTTCCCAATAGTAAGAGATCAAGAAGTTTAGTCCTGTTGAATACCCTCAAGATGGGGGAAGGGGTGAAAAGAAATATTGAAGAACTCTAATGACTAGCACACTTACCACAAGACCTTTTTTTTTCTTAGTTAATTCTGACTCAAGGATAGTTTTCCATTGATTTTTAGAGAGAGTGGAAGGTAGGGGGAGAGACAGAGAGAGAGAAACATTGGTGCGAGAGAGGCACACTGACTGGTTGCTTCTCACAAGCAACCTGACCAGGACCAATTATGGAGCCTGCAACCAAGGTATGTGCCCTTGACTGGAATAGAAACCAAGACCCTTCACTCCACAGGCCGACACTCTATCCACTGAGCCAAACTGGCTAGGGTACAAGACCCTTTTTATAAAATATAGAAATCTAGATATAAAATACAGGAGGGATCATTGGAATCAGTACTTAAAAAAAATTCTCAGTTTATTCAGTCCTTCATGGGAATTATCATCCTAGGTGAATAGCATTTAATCATTTCATACATTATGAAGGAAACTTGATACCATCTTGTATTAGGCCCTCTGAGAAGCAGGTACAAAGATAGGACTAAAGGTGCAAGGATTTTATTAGGGTACATGCCTGTGTAAAAGCAAATAGGGAGAAAGTAAAAAAATTAAAACTGGGGCATCCGTCAGACCATAATGTATACAAGATCCCAAGTGAAGGGGAGAGGGAGAGATAGTGCAAGTCTAAGAAAGATACAGCAAAGCCACTAGGGAGTCTGAGCCAAAATTGGATGACAGTAGAGTACTGTCTCCCTGGAATGGGTCTGCCTTATGCAACTTCCCCCACCCCATTCTTAGTCATTGTCTGGGAATAGCCTTGGCACAAGCCAGGCAATGAATTTCAAAGCACAGCAGCTGAGGCCCTTGGTCTAGTTCAGTCTCCACGGAGGAGGTCTGTGAGGCACATGCTCATAGCTCCCACATGCCTGCTCTAGTTTTCCACCTTCATGAATTTTAAATATTTATTCCCATTTTATGAATTAGTTACTGAGGTTGAAGAAGCTTGGTGAGTTCAGGTACTGGCTCAAGGTCCGAAGCTATTGCATTTAGAAACAGAGACCAGCACCACTTATACCCTGGTGTCCCTAGTGATATACTCATGGCTTCCTTAATTGAAAATATTTTTAGTGGATATTAAATTAATTTTTAATATATACTAAGCACTTCTTCTTTCTGTTGGAACTAGCGCTTTCTTTTCTTCAGTCTTGAAATTTTTGCCTGGTGAGGTCCCATCTGCCTGACCATAAGCAAGTCGTCTAGGAATGAATACCTACTCAAGTTGGACCAATTATGTTCTTTCCTGGGACTTCAAAGCTTGAACATTGTTTGCATGCTGGGGATACAAGGCAGGGGAGATGTTGGCAGTCATGCTTTCCACTGTGGTTTCAAGTTAGTCTCCAAGAATGAAATAAAAATGCACAAAGATGCAGAGATGAGAGAAGCGATGGCAATTATGGTGGTCCTTGAGGTTCGGCTGCATTTCCTTTTCTTCTGGCTCTTCTATAACACACTTTGCACTAATTTCCCTGAACTACAAGTGAGTTTCTGTCATTTGCAACCAATAGACCTGACTAATACAGTTTCTTGGAAGCGTACACTTGGAGATCTCTTATTGTAGTGTTAACACAATGAGATTATTATTTTTTGTCTATTTCCTGCTCTCTTTTCTTTTTTTTTTAATGCCCTTGATTAGCTGTCAGGGGCAGTGATTAACACCTCGATTGGCATTAGAGGGTTCAACTTGGCATTGGGAAAGCATGGAGGTGTGGTACACCAATGAACCATGAATGAACCATTAGAAACTCATTACTCCTGTAATGAAAGGATTGATCCCTTTGTTAAAATTCCCACCTAGCTTTATAATTAATCCATATGCAATTAAATGCTGATAGCATTGAGTGTTCACTGATAAGTCAACATTTTGTTTCAGAAGAGGGGGAAAATAGAGAGATATTAACAAGTCAAGCATATCATAAAAAATTATGAAGCAAGTAGATTTCTGGTGTGAGTAAACATAGCACTAATATTTTGTATTGGTGTGTCATTAGTACATGCCCCATAGAATCTGTATCTGGAATAAATAAAACTTAAAGATAAATATTCTTTGCATCTTAAACTGGAATAAGTAATTACATTCTTTCTTTTTAAAAATATATTTATTGGTATTTTAAAGAGAGAAAGGGAGAGAGATAGAGAATTGGAAGCATCGATGAGAGAGAAACATCCATCAGCTGCCTCCTGCACACCTCCTAATGGGGATGTGCCCGCAACCAAGGTACATGCCCTTGACAGGAATTGAACCTGGGACCCTTCAGTCTGCAGGCCGACGCTCTATCCACTGAACCAAACTGGTTAGGGCAATAATTACATTCTTAAAATGAGAACGGCCTGAGCCAGGAGAGCTGGATTGGTGTCCGGTGGGCCTTGAATATGGGTATGATTCTGCATCTGCCAGTTAGGTTATTTGGGTCCTGTTTTCCTTATCTTTAAAATGGGGATTTCTAAAGCTTTCTAGAATTTTCTTATTTAAAATAAAGTTCCATGTTTAAGGAGGATATAATTTATTTCTCTCATTCTGGGCCCATTTCATAGATAGGAATTAGACATCCGGGGAAGTCAATTGATATACATGAGGCGGGACCTTTAGTCTTCATTGGAAGAATGAATGGCTGCAGCCCTTCCTGGGATGGTAACATAGCTAGATTTTCCTGAGGGTGACCTAGACAGTGGTCTCAATAGCAGTATCCATTTGTCTTATCTCACTGTGATTGATTCCTTGTATCATCATCTAATATGCTGCATATTTCTATGACAGGACTTGATTTAATGGCAGGCAAAAGGGATATGCAGTATGATAACTCTAGTTGTAGCAATAATAAAATTTCCACATGATAGAAATAATGTAACATATGATAGCGGTATCCTATTAATGTATACTTTATATCTTGGAATAAATTTTTATTTTTAAAAACATTTTCCCAATAGTTTTCTGTTTAATTTCTTACAAGTTTTTTTAAAGCCAACAAATTAGGAAAACTTTTTCTACTCTAAACAGCTGGATGTAGTTTGAGCTGGTTGGCAGGGAAGAAATCAGAATGAGTTATTTGAGAAAGAATTGGCCTCCTTTTTTTCTTTTTAAATGCCTGAATAGACCTATTTTCTTATGAAGTGTAACCACCCCACCACCCCAGGGCATTTTCTATTTGGGATACATTTAGACAAAATGATGAAAATTGATCTATACAATAAAGTCAAGAAAGGATTTAGGAAATTCGAAAAGAAAGCAGGAGAAATGTTCTAGGGAGAAGAACCCCAACCACGAAGACACTTGGGGCTTATGGACATGTATGGCCTTAGGTGAAATATTTCCTGGACAAGAAATGTCTGATGAATTTTGAGGCACAATGTGATCTCTAATATTAATTCAGTATAATGTTTGGTCAAGCACTGTGCTGTAATCTTCCCCCATTACCAAATATTTAGTAGAAACCTGCTGTATTAAACATCCTTGTCTAAGTGTTGTTTTTAGAGAATGAAGTAGGAGGGTCTATAGCCTAGCTCAGTGGGTGTAGGAAGTGAAATATCAGTGGGGCAATTGAGAACTCAGTGCAGTAGACATTTGGAGAGATAGAGCCCCATGGGGTGGAGGGCTCTCTGGGAAGTCTCATTTAGTGGGTAAGGGTTGGGATCAGTTTGATCAATTTTGTATAGATAGTAATGAAAATGTTGTGGAGAAGGCAGCCTATTTTCATCATGAAGAAACTAAGACAGATAAATTGACTTCTTTCTGGTTAGAAGATGTGATGGGCAAAGATAGAACTAGAAAGCACTATTTTTCTGAAGTCCAGGTTCATAGCTCCTTGCTGGACAACATCCTACACTAGATGACCTTCTTGAGGCAATTAAGTTGCATTTCTGGGCAGATGAAAATCATCATGTTACCTCATGACATGTTCTTTTTAACATGGAGACCTCCCCTTAAGTTCCATCCTGTGTGGTACTTGCTCTTGAACCTAGAACATATGTGCTGGAAACCAATTCCAGGATGACAGCAGGGCTGAATCTGGAGTGGCTGAAGGGCATTTCCCCAAACCTGAAAAGGATGCATTACATTGATTGTTTGCTGCCAGACAGCTCAGGGCATCTTAATCTACATGTTATTGCCTCCTACTGGCCAAACACCTGAACAGCCGTAGGTGATTCTTCCAATCTGACAATGCAGTCTGTATACAAAACCTGACCCTTTGAAGTGTATATCTCCACCTCGTCTCAGGACAATGTGTGTTAATAAAAAGCATGGGGTCCTGAGACGAGGAGAACTTAGTTTCTTTAGCTAGGCTCCTCTGACCCCCAAATGCCTTTCAAAATTATGTTCCATCTCTGGACTCTTTATTAAGTTATACACAGCCCCTTCTCCAGATTGCTGAACCCTTCTTAATGCTGGATCAAGAACCCCGGCACATATGATGCTTTATTTGAGGCCAGCTGGCAGGGAAATCTAGTTTTCATGAACCTTGATGCTTCTAAAATTTGGGCATGGGCCACTTTAAGAAAAATAATGAAAATTATTGAATATGCAATTCAATGTAAAAGTGAATATTATCTGGAAAAAGAAATCACAACCAAGTACACATTTTTTAAAATGAAGCCCTGGCTGGTGTGGCTCAGTTGGTTGAGCATCACCCCATGCACCAAGAGGTCACCATTTTGATTCCCAGTTAGGGCACATGCCCGGGTTGAGGGCTAGATCCCCATAAGGGGGCATGCAAGAGGCAGCCAATTGGTGTTGCTCTCTCATTGATGTTTCTCTCTCTCTCCCTCTTCCTTCCTCTATTTCTCTAAAATCAATAAAAACATATTTTTTAAAAAAGGTAATGAATATCACAAACATTAAAAAATACAGAAAAATGATTTCTACATTATTTAACAGCCTGTCATACTTTTTTTCTGCAGTTATTTTGATGGCTTCTTCACATAACAGCATTTGTAATATCAATATCTGTTGGGGAAATAGAAAGGTAATTCAGTCTTTCCTCTAGAGAGGTTGATTGACACTTTTTTTGGGAATTTTTTATAATCATATACAGACATTCTTTTCTTTTGTAGAATAGCTACAGATATGTATCCTTTAACCTTAAGAATTCTGTTCAATTCTTATTTTGTCTGATTCCCATATAAAGGAAAAGGCGTGTAGTTGTTTGTAATTGTATCTTGTGAATTATTGAGTCAATTTCTGATAGAAGAGAACTTTTGTTTTGATTATGCATTTTTGATAACTGAACCTATTTATAATTTTACCTGTCTGATAGGTAAAATTGTTCACATTATTGCACATACTAGCAGACCTTTCAACCCTTTTTTTCTTCCCCAATTTCCTCATGCTCCTGGTCTTGGGACCCATGTTTATATCATGGTAACATTTTGGCCCAGCACGTTTGTGTCTGGTGCAGGGTGAAGTGGCACCATAGGTAGAGGGAATATTCCTGAAGTCCGTTTCTATGAGGAGAGTGCTTGTAATAATTTTACTATATGCAGAAGTGACTGAGAACCATATACATATATTACTGAAATAAAATATACTTTCAACTGGACTGCTGATTAGTCAAATTGTAAAAATGCCTGTAGCCACTCCAACATCACTCAACACAGTTGGAAGTCCAGTGGTGGGGCAAGTAGAGTGGCCCGATAACAGTCCTAGCCAATTATTATTAAAATTTTTATTTTGGCAAATTTTACAAACACATACTGACCATGTGAACATATTGTTAGGATTCCTCCTGGAGCCTTGGAAGGGGTTCGTACAGATTAGTAACTCTGAAACATAAGCCTCTTTGGTTTTGTGGTAAATGCAGTTCAGCTAATTGGTCAAGTGTTTGCTTATTAGGTAAGTTCCACTTTGCAATATGTGTATTGAAAAACATGCTATTGAAGATAAGTCTGGCTTTGGCAGGTAGTAGTACATAATGAACACTTGCTTACTTGTGTTCCTTGTGAGTTTTTTTTTATTAGATGTGATAAATCATAACTTTAACTGCTCTCACTTTATTATTTGCTCAAGCTGTATGTGGGATTGTATTGGTTATAAACTGTGTTTACTAATTCCTTAGGTTTATGAACAAGAGGTCCTGGCCTCTTTCTGGCCTAGTGGGTTCTAGGAAGATGAACTTGTGTTTAAATGCTCCAAGATTCACATGGGTGGTGTTAATTGAGGCATAACATCGAGCAGGCTTCCCTGGCAAAATTGTGATTTGTTGCTTCTCATCAAAGTCAGCCTTATTAATTGTGCCCTAAGAATTTTTCCTCCTATTTCCAACCTCCCCCCATTTGTTATAGTGGACCTCTTTATTTCCTTTGAGAGGTATTAGTGTAGAGACCTCAAAATGAGTGAATTAGCTAAGGTCAGAGATGTGATACTTATACACAGCTTAGTAAAGAGAGATTTTGCATGGACATAGGCATGGTTAAAGGAATCCAACATGGGATGGTGATGTACTCCCTCCCTACATTGTAGCAATACCAGCCATCGCACCTGTAAAGTTGACGGGTCCAGCGGGGAGGGGTTACTGACTCCTGAAAAGAAAGCTATAGCTGTAGCAGAGGGTCATCTAGCAGAATCAGTGACTTTTAGGAGGAGAATACTGCCAATCTACAGCCTGCCAACATTGACTCAGTGAAATAAACACTCTGACCTTCTCCTCATGCCCTTTGATGTTATGCAGGTAATTTTTATTGGCTGAACCCAACAGCAAACCAAAGGGCAAGAAAAGTCATTGATAGAATCAATAAAGATCATCTTCCTGGAGCACAAGTGTAGAGATGAGGGTGGAGAGTGGATTTAGAGGGAAGAAGAGAAAAATACCCATCACAGAAGGCTACTTAAATTGGAGTCTTACCTTTATCTTAAGAGTTAGGCTTGCATTTCTGCCTAGCATCCAGAATTTCTCTCTTTTTTCAAAGATAGCCTCAAGGTTTCAGCTCCATCAGAGTTGTCTCAGCTGCCAAGAGCTGTTTTGCCTGAGGTCAAGTCATCCTTTCTGGCGTAGGCTTAAGTTGAATAAAATTAATAGTTCAAAACTCTCTTTGCATATCTATTACAAAGTATGCTCTATTAAATATTGTCTTAACCTTCACCACTTTTCATTACAGGAAAACTTGTTTCAGGAATATGATATTGAACCTTTTTTTTGAATATTTTTACTGGAGCAAGTCTTTCCTCATTTCAAATGGCTATAATAAAATGAATTTTTCATATGCTGGAATTATCTTTTTCCTTATTTCTGTCAGTGATATTTTAAAAATGTTTTATATACTCTAGATATTACTTCTTTAGTTTCCTTGAGTTAGAAGAAATATGTCAATGTTTACCTTGGTGAGAAATTCTAATGAACAAGTTTGTATATTTTTAAGGCTGAAATGCTTTCATATACATTCTATAATGCTTCCTATGACTTGAAACAATCTAATCTGATCATGGTTCAATCTGGTCAGTGAACACTTATGATCTTCAATACTCACCATCATCTTCTGGCATGGGATTTATAAGCTAATGAGGATTGCTTTGTGTTACCAATTCTGCCACTAATTTTTAGTATTTTAACTTTCTTTCATCTCCCTTAAGGAATTTATCAATTTTCTAATTGATGACTCTTAAAAAAGTTTTCTGAATGCTTTAAAGTCACATATTTTTCATGTCCTGTCATATAGTGATAATGAATCTAAATTTTTTTCATAGTGTTTTTACTTTTTTAAATGGATTCTTTGGCTTTCTTTTTTTCCAGCCTAAGCTTTTTCTTTATGCATGCAATTGGGAAGTAAACAGTCCTAGAAAACTGATAGGACCCCTAATAATGTAAAAAAATTAACATCTTGATATAGAAGATGTACCTATATTTGTACCTATATTTTTATTGATATCAGAGAGGAAGGGAGAGGGATAGATAGGAACATCAATGATGAGAGAGAATCTTTGATCGGCTACCTCCTGCATGCCCCACACTGGGGATGGAGCCCATAACCCGGGCATGTGCTCTTGACTGGAATCAAACCTGGGACCCTTCAGTCTGCAGGCTGACTTGCCATCCACTGAGCCAAACCAGCAAGAGCAAGACACATTTATTATGTTTGGGAAAATTTTGCTGTGTTCTATGAAATAAGGGAAAATCAGTGAAAATAATTCAGTAAAAAGAAATCTTTATAAGATTCAAATATTAAGCCAAAAAGTACTCATTGTAATATTTTTATATAAAGTTTTAAAAAGTATAATGTTCTATGTTGTTTGATACACATATGCACTTATAGGAAATATACAGAGACATATGCAGTTATGATAGACATTGAATTAAAAATATAATTACTTTTAGAATGGAGAGAGTAATAGAATTGTGAATGGATGCGCAGAGAGCTTCAGTTGTATTTGTATTTTTCAACACTTTCTGTCATGCATTAATCTATTTTTGCTTCATGTATCTTCTAGTTACTAGTCCCTTCCATAGCTGTGTCTAATTTGCTCTTGAACCTACTTATTGAGTTCTCAGTTTCAATGAGCATATTTTCAGTTCTAAAATTTTTATTTTTATAATAGTTGCTGGAGACCAATTCCAGCATGATGGTAGGGCTGCATCTGGGAATGGCTGAAGGCATTTCCCCAAACCTGAATAGGATACATTAAATTGATTCTTGGCTGCCAGACAGCTAAAGGGCATCTTAATCTACATGTTATTGCCTCCTACTGGCCAAACACCTGAACAGCCGTAGGCTAATTCCCCCATTCTGACAATGCTTGTGTATAACCTTTGAAGTGTATATTTCTGCCTCATCTCAGGGCAAATTGTGTTAATAAAAAGCATGGGGTCGTGGGATGAGGAGACCTTAGGACTTAGATTTTAGCTCTTTCAGCTAGGCTCCTCTGACCCCCAAATGCCTTTCAAAATTATATTTCGTCTCTGGACTCCTATTTAATCTATGCACAGCCTTCTCCAGATTCCTGAACCCTTCTAGATGCCCGAACAAGAACCCCGGCAATAGTTTTCAGCTTTATGCTGGAATTCTCTATCTAATTGTCTAATTTATGTCAAGAACTTGGAAGGGCCTAAGATTTTGTCCCATTTTAAAGCTAGCAAGATAGGAGAAGACACAAGACTCTTGGGTAAGAGAAATCTGACACCATTACACACACACACAGCAACATACGGGTGCTTCATGATTGTATTGGTTTCCCTTGTTCCTCAAGTCCCAATAAAGAAAAACTTTCCTTTCCTTCTTCCCTTCCCTTCCCTTCCCTTCCCTTCCCTTCCCTTCCCTTCCCTTCCCTTCCCTTCCCTTCCCTTCCCTTCCCTTCCCTTCCCTTCCCTTTTACATTTTTTTTTCAATTATAATTGATGTACAATATTGCATTAGTTTCAGGTGTACAACAAAGTGATTAGACATTTACATAACTTATGAAGTGATCACCATGATATACCTAGAACAATTTAGCTGGATATTGCACATGCAGTGGGTTTATGTCATAGCCAGGCACCTCCAACTTGGGAAACCCAAATATTTTATTTTTTATTTTATTTTATTTTTTTATATATATATTTTATTGATTTTTTTCCAGAGAGGAAGGGAGAGAGATAGAGAGTTAGAAACATCGATGAGAGAGAAACATCAATCAGCTGCCTCCTGCACATCTCCTACTGGGGATGTGCCCGCAACCCAGGTACATGCCCTTGACCGGAATCGAACCAGGGAACTTTCAGTCCGCAGGCCGATGCTCTATCCACTGAGCCAAACCAGTTTCAGCCCAAATATTTTATAATAGGCTGTAAGCAAATCTTTCCCCTTTCCCTGGAGGGGGAACCATTATCTTTATTATACTACTTAGTAAGCAAAGCTTACTGATGCTTCAGAGGGAGAACTATCACTTTCCTCCAAGGCAGTGTCTACATGGATGTCTTCTGATAGTTCAGAACAAAAACTGCCCATACTTTTCTTGAAAGGTGGGTAGAAACTCAAGAGACCCATAAAAAAATGTATTCCAACAATTTCTTGAACTACATGACATATTTTAAAATCTACATTTTCCATGCCTGTCTTTTTATTGTCTTCCCTCTGCTCCCCCCACCTTGGTTTTTAGTCCATAGCCAATCTGCAGTAGTCATAGGAAGTGATTAAGAAGCAAAATTTTTGATATTTAATATCACTGAGTTTTTAGTATTATTTATTACTCTCGCATAGCCTGGCCTATTCTGACTGATTTGAAATATTATTTTTATTGTTATTCCTGCCATTACTATTAGTACACTAGAGGCCTGGTGCATGAATTCATGCATGGGTGGGGTCTGGCCAACCTGTCCCTATTGGGACTGATCAGGCAGGGTCAGCTCGGGGGAGGGGCCACAGGAATTTGGCCAGCCAGCCCGCCCCCTGGTCGAACTCCAGGTCAAACTCCTGGTTGAGGGGACAATTTGCATATTAGTCTTTTATTATATAGGATACTCGAGTTTTTCCAGAAACAAAATAGAAGGATGAATGACTTTTGAATTTGAATAGCAGTGTCCACATGCTTCCCATGAGTAATATTTCTTGACCTACTATTTACCTTTAATTTACTCCTTCTCCAGGAAGTAGAGGATATTTGGTTGGTGATATCAAGTAAATGCTCAATAAACTTCCATCCCAGGTTCCTTCTCTCTTTTCAGAGCATCCTGATTTCAGGACATACATATTTTCCTTCTCTTACTGCCATAAGTTGCTGAGAGCAATGGCCTATTGTTGTCTACGACTGGGTAGGTGTGCTTAATTTTAAGAGGAAAACAGTGGGAAGCCTAAATGTGGCAACAGGCTAAATTTCATTCTCTAATCCAGTTTATGGCACCCAAATATATTTTGCTACTTCATCTGCTTATGCTTTCTGTTTTCAATTGGTTACACATGGTCGTGTAAGGCGTGCAATTGTCCACCCTCAGTCTCAACATTTAGGTCAGTGAGGACCCAGTTTTAGAAATCTATCATTTGCTTATAGTTCTTCCCCATTTGGAAGGGGGGGCATTTGCATATTGCTTTATGGAAATGAATGCAAACAAAACAAGAGTAGAGAATAGTGAAGTCACATTGAGAAGTAGTTACTGATTTGATCATTAACTGACTCATTTCTGTAAACTCTTCTTCCACCCTCCAGCTTTATTCATACTGGGGTTTCAGCAAAGTGACAATCACAGCTCAAAGGCCTTTGGAAGTCGCTTAGGAATGATCAACCACACAAATGCTGAATCCACAAAATCCAAGGGTCAGCTATGTGCGTGTGCTGGTGTGTGAGTTAGACCAGTGCAGACATAGCATGAGTGTTGTAATCCCCTCAATCTGCTAATTGAAAGTGGGAGGGATTCAGGCCAGCACATGGGGTTTACTCTTTTTGCCAGAGGGCCTTTCTCTTCAGATTTTTTCTTTTTCAAGAACCACAGACATTTATTTTATTGCTACTCTATTTTGCACAGCTTTTCCCTGGGCAAAGAATGGAATTACTAACACTGCTTGTTCCATACGCTGAAAATTGCTGTCAGGTGTGAATTAAATGTTTTATTTGAAGATTTGAGCTCCTTCTCATCAGTAATAAGGGGAGATTTTATGGAATAATACTCATCAGCACTAATAACATTTTCATCTTTGACTCTCTAAGTGCTTTGTAAACGTTCCCTTTTTGCTATCTACATTTTAGTGACCCCTATCACCCCACCATCTATGATCACTGACAAGAAGCTTCATATTCACTCCCTCAACTCTCCCAAAGCTGCTTTCATTCAATATAAATGGCAAACCCTTGAATAATTGTTTCTAAGTCCCTAGAGCAGCGGTTCTCAACCTGTGGGTTGCGACCCCTTTGGGGGTCGAACGACCCTTTCACAGGGGTCGCCTAAGACCATCAGAAAACACATATATAATTACGTATTGTTTTGTGATTAATCACTATGCTTTAATTATGTTCAATTTGTAACAATGAAAATACATCCTGCATATCAGATATTTACATTATGATTCATTACAGTAGCAAAATTACAGTTATGAAGTAGCAAAAAAAAAAAATAATTTTATGGCTGGGTGTCACCACAACATGAGGAACTGTATGAAAGGGTCGCGGCATTAGGAAGGTTGAGAACCACTGCCCTAGAGAAAGGAATGGGACAACTTTGATATCTTCTGGCATATTGTGAATTCAGAATTTACTAGGAGTGGTAAGAGAGTAAATTGTATCCCCTGGAGCTGACAGGGTGGAGAGAAAGAAAATGTTAATAGCAGGTTCAAAACAAGCAAGCAAGCGATAGCCCTCCTCTCTCCAAACCCATCAAAAATTTTCTTGATCTTGAAAAGATCACAATTTGGAACTTTATTCCACATTCCATTTGGGTGTTCAAATCATAACTGTTTTTTAGTCATTTATAGTCGTAACATGTTTGAGTTACAAGGAATGGTAAACACCATTCATAATCATTAATAATCCCGCCAAATCACTCTACAGATGAACCATCAAGGTTCAGAGATCTCCTGATTTACTCAAGATCAAGCACAAAGTTAATTAGTGCAAAGCTGGGTCACTGGATTTCTCACTCCTCTTCATTCTGATAACCTCATACTGACCCCGATAGTCTGTACTTTTTCTTTTTCTTTCTTTTCTCTTTTTGTTTCCTTCTTCTTCCCTTCTTCTTCCTCCTCTTAGAATGGGCCTTGAAATAAGAATGTTAGGAAAAATGCTTTCAGAGTATGATATGAAGGAAGCATGGAAAACATGTTCATCAATGAATGACTATTCATCCTCACCTTTTACTTACCTTCTTAGCCTAAAGTCATCTCTTAGAATTTGTATTAAAAATGCTTTTATTTTTAAAATTTTGTAGAAGAAGTGGTATCAGGTGTTGACAGCTAAGAAGGCAATAAGCCAAAAAAAAAATAAGATGAAATAAAATAAACCTATTGGCTAACATTTTGAAGGAGATCTGAGATGTATGCTTATAACTGCCTTTCCTTCTTAGTTCCTTCCTACTTCTGTGTGATGTATGTAACACTCAATTACTGGGTAGCACCTGTATATCAGAACCATATAATGTTAGTGCTAGCAAGAGACTAAAAGATCCAAAACTCTTCGTTAATTGATGAGATTCAGAAGGGTGAAATGACAAATCCAAAGTCACTGTGTAATTTTTCTCTTCAATTTGATTTACTTTGGATATCAAGGTAGATTGTTTTTTACCTTCTGGAAAGATGGAATTTCAATATAAGATATTTATGGCAATTTGGCCCTGGAGTATTTAAATGAGGCAGGAAATTGCAAATTATGATTCCCACAATCATTTTTACTTGGCCACAGTCCGCATGCTCGTTAAGGTAGAGTCTTTAGGATTACTACATTAGCATGTTTTCTTTTTCAGCTTTTTAAAAAGTTTAAATTGCATTTTATGTTATAGGTATGCTAGGTGGCTGCATTCATTTGGGGAAGGAATTTTCTCTCAAGCAAACACACTGCCCTAGGAGAAAACCAGAGAGGGTGAAAGTGACTCTGGAAAGTCAGGCTTGTTTAAACAAAGACCTACTCTGGATGTGGAATGCGGAGTTGAGTCCAGGCAGAGCGCCACTGAGTTGCCTTACTCAGCTCATTAAAATCTCTCTTGCCTGCCACCATCGCCAACATGTTAAGGGGGTGTTTTGTAGTTCCTATCTCTCTTGGGCATGAGTTTTAGGAATTTTTCTCTCCTAAAGTGACAGTTTTGTCTGACAAACGTGATAAAGTTTGGCTTTTATTTTATGGCTATTGCTGATTATTGCAAACAATTCTAGAAGTTTGGCAGAGAGTTAAAGTTTTAAAAGTCTTTATAAAATCAATTTGAACATAGTTAAATGAAAATATACTGCCTCCAACAATAAAGTGAAAGCTTAGATAGATTTTAACTTCCATTCTTTTTCTAAAATCAAGTAAGAGTTCCCTTAGTCATCATTTCTTTCCACCCCTTCAATTTACTCCTGGAAACAGAGGTATAGAGGGTAGGAGTCTTGACAAGATCAAGCGTGGCAGAGAAAAAAATAAATATAGAAGCCTATATCCTACCATTTAGGACAGCACTTGAAAATAAAATAGATTTGTTGAAGAATGAATGAGTTCTCAATTATTACTTTTTCATTACCCTGTGATTCTTTAACCATCAGTTGTCTCATTCCAATTCCTTATCTCTTACCTTCAGGTGACCCTGTTGAAGTTGATTCTGGCTGACCTGCATTCAAGTCAGGGCACTTGAAACTCATTCACTAAGGCAGCCCCAAGGTCTGGGTCTTGCCACATGGCTTGAACAGGTGCTTCAATCAGTAAGTCAATTGAAATTGCTGAGAGCACAGCTCCTTATCTTTTTTTAAAACATGGATGTTTTTAATCGGGCACCTAATTTGGTCCAGGGGACCTTACTCTGCTTTAATAATACATGTGTCAAAATTTGCCTCTTTGCTTTTGAAGTTGTTAATTATGGAGTGTATTTCAAATGACCTATTGCAACCAAGAAAACATCCCTTTTGGATGCTTACGTACTTGAATGCTGGAAAGAAGTAATAAGCAAGGAAGGATTATGAAACACCTCTCCATATGCACAGTGGTGCTTTGAGGGAAACCAAACAAGGTAGTCACGAAGGCTTTTTGATGATGGGCTTATATCGTGCTGTATTTCAGGTTATGTTACAGGCTCTACATAACCCAGAGGGCTTAACCTGCATTCAACAGAGATGGAAGAAGAGCAGATGTAGGCAAATGTAGGCTATGGCATTAAACCCCTTAAAGAAGAAAAATCAGTTGCTTCAGGGGAAGACAGTTGTGTGTGTGTGTGTGTGTGTGCGTGCGTGTGTGTGCGCGCGCGCGCGCGCATGCTTGCTACAGTAAGGGTAGCCAATTTCAGATTACTCCAGGCTTCTGGTGATCTTTGTGGTATGTTCTCAGACTCACACGTGTTGTGAATTCTTATGGTCACTAAAGCTATTACTTCTTACTTAATAAATTAGCTGTAGGTTTCCATGAGATTTGTTACAGGTTTTCTGTCTTCAAACACACTAATGCATTTTAAATACTGATGTAGTAAAACATATTTAAACAATCATTTAAGTGACTATGCCTTAAAAGCAACAGAACCCAGCCAACCCATTTGCATGTTAGCCTCAGAAGATGGCTTTTAGTGGCTTAGTTCTAGAGCTTCCTCCATGATTTTCCTACTACCTGAAATGATTACTGTGCTTTTCAAAAACCAAATTTGGGTGTCATACAAAATATCTATTTTTACCTTCTATGGAACAGAGTTCTAAAAAATATGATTGCTCAGAAGTTAAAGTATGGAATAGGTAAGTCTTCATGAGGTGGACATTTTATGTAATCTACTCAAAGGCATGCCAAGTCTTGTACCAGAAGCAAGATAGAAGACAGACCTAGGAAAAGCTCTCCACTTTGTTTTATGAGAAAAGCCAGGGATTTTGGTTTTTACAAATCACAAACTGAGCCCAGATTTACTAGGTATTACAAAGCCTTTGGGAAACAGTCTATGGGGACCAATGCAGTATGATAGTGTCTTTGTAGCCATCAGTACCAGGAGAGAAGCTTTTAAATGCATGAGTGATGTTAATTTTCTTTCTGGAAACTGACTGAATAAGAAAAATGCTGCCAGTGGAAAGTAGGTATTTTGCTGAGTAATATGGTTGTGTTAGAAAGAGGGTGAAATCTGATTACTATTAGGTTAGACCAGGAAGACTGAGAGCCATCACTCCTGTGCTATGAAAGGGGCAACTATGGTGACTATAAATGGCTCTGTGTGTGGGTGATTCACTTCACAGCTTTGCTATCAGTTTCCTATTTATCAAGTGAGAAGTTTGGAGAAGATGATGGCAAAGGGCTCTTCACTTTGAATATATTTTTTTAAAATATATTTTATTGATTTTTTTACGAGAGGAAGGGAGAGGGATAGAGAGCTAGAAACATCGATGAGAGAGAAACATTGATCAGCTGCCTCCTGCACACCCCCTACTGGGTATGTACCCGCAACCAAGGTACATGCCCTTGACCAGAATTGAACCCAGAACCCTTCAGTACGCAGGCCGACGCTCTATCCACTGAGCCAAACTAGTCAGGGCAACTTTGAATATTTTTATGGTCCAGAGGGGAGGTTGCAGCATAGAATTACTGAGGGATCTCTACTCAGGGTCTCAGGAGGCCTGGTGGTCCTTGTAGCTCCTCCACTAAAATATTGCCACTACTTTTGGACATATAGAGCCTTTAATTCTAGTTTTTCATAATATTACACCAAATAGTCTCATACATGAATCTTTTTCTTTAGAGTAAGTTCCCAAAGCTATATCAAAAGTAATCATCCATAAGACGTTATTTTATTATCAGAACACAATCACCAATTAAGCTCTTACTAGATATGTAACTTTGTCTATTTTATTACAAATTCTTCCAAAACGGGTGTTATAATAAAAATAAAAATCAATATTAGAGTTTGGAAAATGAGTTAACAACAAATGATCTTTGTGTGTGCATGTATGTGTATGTGTGTATAGATACATAATTTTGCTTCTCTCCCTCTGTCTCTCTCTCTCTCTGTCTTTCTCTCTCTGACACTTAACTCCTTGGAATAATTTAAATTATCTCACTCTATTTGCAAGAGCTTTCAGCTTTTTGTAACTCCTTTGCAACACATCAATGACAGACCTCTATCAAGTTTGAGTGCAAAGGAATGTCTATCTTGTTCCCAAGACTCTGGCATCACAATGAAAACTTCCTATTATGGGGTAAAAAAGAGTCTCCCCAAAAATGTCTAAGCCTTCTGATTCATCTATCTCTATCTATCTATCTATCTATCTATCTATCTATCTATCTATCTATCTATCTATCTATCATCTATCTATCTATCTATCTCAAATCTCATTTCTGTAACATATATTTCCAAATCCCAATCTAATCTCTCTATTGCCAAGAATATGTATAGAAGGGATCATGAAAGTCATACAGGTCAAGCCCCTGTTAGAACTGAAAACCGAGAGGTCAGATGGCTTGCCTATTATTACACAACTCTTCATAAATAAAAGCTGGGCGTCTATACTGAGGGATGTTTGTGAAAAGTTGTCAGGGTGACACATAAACTGAAGTGATATATGTGACATGCAAGGAAGCAAGTTATTAAGCAATTTTTCTTCTTTTTCGTTATTTTTTGAAAAAACATACATTAGACTTGTAGATTCCGAAGCCATCATGTATGAGATTCATGGTTATCTTGTGAAAGTCACTTCATCTCTCATTCAAGCATTTTTTTTCTAGATCATAGCAAGGGCCTGTTAAAAGGCTGTATTAAGAGAGCGATATTGCAAGTCCAAGAAATATCAAGATTTTCATCTTTGTACATTTTTATTATTGATCAGCAACCAAAAGATGGCAGATTAAAGGACTGAATTCTTTTTCAAAGTTGCTTAAAAACAATGTTGAAGAATGAAGTATCAGGCTACCCTATTAAATTTGGGCTTGGGTCCTATAATATAAATTATTATATTTACGGGGCAGAGGGTGAGATTTGCTCTCAGGCAAATGTTGAAATATCCTCAGCCAAAGTGTACTTTACAGATTTCCACACAACTTCGGAGGAGCCTTTAGTAGAGTTGTGTTTTAGATCAGTCATCAAAAAGTCTCATTTTCTTTCCTAGATTTTTCCTACAAAATTGCATGAGACATTGATTCTGGTCTCAAGGAGCTCAGTCGTGCAAGAGGCAAATATATCCAGAACAATTATAAAACAATTTAATTAGCAAGGTAATAGAGCTAGGATTAAGATATACAGGAATAAAGGGGTCCCATCTCTCCCAGCCTTGGGAAGGGAAGAGCAGTCAGAGAAGGTTTCAAGGGAAGTGCCAGGTAATTTGCCAAAGGCTACACCACTAATTAGTAGCAGATCAAGGACTAGAATTCTACAGTGTCTTTCCTAAGTGTTTAAATTCTTCATCCACTTAAAAATAAAAAAGGAAATAGAAGGATCTTAACTCATCCAGTATTCTTTCCTCTATCCTGTGTTACCTCCCTAACTATACTTAATATTTGCTGTGGGTAGTAAGAAAAATAGAAATATCTCCAGGACAGTAATTCTCCTATTGTCAAATCTTCCCTCTCTTTCGTTAAATGACTGAATGTCTATTGATTTGGTGTTATCCAGGTGTCCTCTGAAGATCACTGCTGTGTCTCAGTCTTAAGGAACATATTATATTTCTTTGCTCTCTTACTCTTAATAGACAACCTGAAGGGAAAGGGTAAAAGGCAAAGTATAATTATTTGCTGTTAAAAATGTCCAGAGCACTTTAGCTTATTTATTATTAATTCATTCAAAAGCATACTTAGGAAGGTAAATCATTGTTTTAATCAAGGCAGTCAGAGTCAAACAACCAACTTGTTTCCTTTTCACTGTGTAGTCTGAACCATTCTTCTTTTTTTTTTTTTAATTCTCATCATAAATGATCCATCAGGTCCTTAATGGCAAAAGCGATTTTTTACTTATTTTTTTTCATGTCTCCAGAGAACCTGGCACTTAAAAGAAACACAATATATTTGTGCTGATTGTATGAATTAGTGAACGACTGAACCAAGAAATAAATTTAGAATTCACTGTATTCATTACTTCATTTGGAACTAAGCATAATAGAATCTCTCTTGACTGCCACTTAATAGGTTCTCTGGATTAATCACTGCTTTTTCACTCTGTCAAACATTGTCATTATTGGCCCCGATTCTTTCCCTGCTGTGGAATTAATGCAGCCACACTCTGGACATGGCCTCATGATAGATGGAGTGCACTTTCCCAGCCCATGACTTTGGACTTGGACATATGACTTACTTTGGCCAATGGGATAATGTTGGATCTGACATAAGAGGCTAGAAATGTGTTTGTGTGGTTTAGGTTGGCCCTCTTTCTTGCCCTTCTTCTGTTACCATGAGAACAGTTCCCAGCTTGAGTCCCAGGTCTCTTTTCAGTCTGGGTTACAGAGTGTAATACATAGAGCATGTCTTATCTTAACTTAGCCCAGTTCAGTTAACCCCAAAGGACCCAGAAACTTGTGAGTGATAAATGTAAGGATTTGTTGTAAGACACTACAGTTATTTGTGTATTTTTTATTGAAGCATTATTATAGCAATAGCTAACAGATATGAATGTGTGACTGATACCCCCTTATACTTAACATTACTGAGTTAGACCACTAGCTGTGCCCACCAATCAAGTTATAGTCTTACCAAGAGGCAGGAGTCTTGGTTTCTATATGCATGACCATTATTCTAATTATATAAGTTACTTCATGTTATATTAGCTAATGTTAGAGGACAAACGTGTTTCTATAAAACAAATTCGAATGCTTTTTCAAGGCTTGATATAAGGAAATTGTTAAACAAATTGAGATACAATTAGGTGTTGGTGAGAGATTTCAAAGAGACTGGATGAAAATAAATATCTAGAATGATCTTGCATTCAGATTGCTCTTTAATTGCTTAAATTCTGCTTTTTTCTTTAAAAAAATTAGAACTGGGAATTTTGGATGATGACATACATGTGGTTTTATGCAAGAAAGGTGAGATAAAATTTCAATTAGAGACAGTCTCAAAGAAAAGGCCTTGATCTTCAACAAAATATTGCTAAGCAGATGTTTATTTATATATTTAATCTATGTTTGTATTAGTTTTTATAATTTCTTTTTAAAATATTAGGTTTATTAACCAAACAAAGATCATCTAAATTCTTTTTCATTAAGAATGTTGTAAATTTAATACCACACTGAAAATCCCTGCTTCCCTCCCTCCTTTGTAAATATTCTAAAGTTATTAGTATAAACTACAAGTAGTAATGTTAGAACAGCTCTTCCTTCACAATGAATATGTAAAGAGTAAACTTACTTTTCAGCTGCTGTTCCTCTTTTTATACTTACATCCCATTCTGGTTTAAAGATTTGCAGTTTAGTTAATAACCTTTATTCTACACGAGGATACACATTAGTCTAGCACAGTTTCCCAATATTTTTTTAAAAAGCTGCCTTTTTCATAGAAGTTGAGTTTCAGGAATGCTGGGTGCTTCTTAGTTGAAGTTTTTTTGTTGTTCCCCCAAAATCATACCTCAGAGTCATCTAGATTTGAACAACTCTATGTATAGAAAAGTCAGCTACATCTCCTTTTTCTCACCTGTCTTTTGTTTGCCACCAAATGAAATGACCATGTACATTATTTACCTGAAAACATAAATCTTTGCAAAGTATGTATATAACAGAGTCAATTATGGGGGGGAAATCACTAATATTTTCCATGCATCTGGACTTGGCTTGAGGTTTGGGAGGACTTGGATTCATTTCAGAGTCTTAAAGAAAATACTGCATATATTGATTGATGAAACACGCTGCTTGCTGGTAATGGTTTTGAGATGCTGATGGTCACCCCTTGGAACAATTCTGAGATGAATGCTTTGTGGCATATTAGGATCAAAAGTCAATGTATAGGTGATGACATTCGATCACCACTGCAAAGGTTGGAACTGAAAAAGAGAACTCCAATTGGAAAAGCGAGCTTCACACCACATTACCTATAAATCAACTGCTTAGAGTGCAGGGACTAACTACATGAAGAAAACCCAAGAGCCACTCGGCACCGGCTCACTGACAGTTGGGAACACGTGTGAGTAGTTTGTAAAGAAAGGGAGTTCTGCTCAGACATTCGGTTATTTCAATTTCATGAGTGTCAATTCTCACGGACAGAAAAGGTAGATAAAAGGGGTTTGGCTTTAGTAAAGTACACCGATTCTAGACCATTTTTAATCAGATTATCACAGGCCCATAAACCAACATATTCAAAGACAATGAGCCATGGCTAAAAAAATCATGCAGTAGCTTTCAAGGAAACCAAATATGTTCTTCTGCTTTGGAATATTATTTTTCATAGGGTTTCTTCAGATTTTTTGCGAATTGGGAAATTGAACTAATTTGTTCCAGGCAGACATGAAGAAATTTTTTGCTTGATGGTATGAAAAATTGACATGAAATCAAGTGACTGTGGGTACAATGTGTTCACATTTATAAGCATGCATGGGCCAATTCAAAAACAGCAGGCAGATAAAGAAGCTGGAAGACCTAAAGTTGTTGTTCTTATTTAATTAATAAACCAATGCCAGAAAATATATCTAAAAGATAGTTTTAACATTACTGACATAAACTATGTCAATGTAGGGGAGGAAAATTTTTCCTTTACCCATCTTAGGTTCATTGGCTAGGGCTATGCAAATTAGGCTGACAAAAGGCACAGCAAGCAAGAGGAAAACAAACAGTTTATTACTGTGTGTAGCACATGTCAAATGGGAGGAACCTCCGTGATGAGTCACTTAAGGAGGTGGTTAGAAATTGGGCTTTTAGCCCTAACTGGTTTGGCTCAGTGGATAGAGCGTTGGCCTGCGGACTGAAGGGTCCCAGGTTCGATTCCGGTCAAGGGCATGTACCTTGGTTGCGGGCACATCCCCAGTAGGGGGTGTGCAGGAGGCAGCTGATCAATGTTTCTCTCTCATCGATGTTTCTAGCTCTCTATCCCTCTCCTTTCCTCTATAAAAAAATCAATAAAATGTATTTTAAAAATTGGGCTTTTACAGTATCTTAATGAAGAACAGTACATTTGTGAAGAATTAACAAGACAAAAGAAAAGGATTTTAGGCCTCCAAGGGCAGCAAACTGTGTGAAAATAAACATATGGGGAATACTAATGTAAGGTAAGGGCTAATTAGTAAAGTTTGACATGTAGGTTCCTCTGGCTCCACCCCTGGGTGAGAAGAGTCTAGAGTTGTCTCCAGTGATTAATTTCTGTCCTCCTCATAAAAAGGGGAGGTGGGGGCATCTTTACATAGTTATGTCTCATTCGACCCATAGATACAGAGAACAAAACTGTCAGTGAGGGATATGGGGGGGGGGCTAGATGTAAAAGGTGAAAGGATTAAGAAATACAAATGAATAATTAGAAAATAGTTGCAGGGGGGTAAAACACAGCATATGGAATATAGTCAGTAACACTGTAAACTGTAACAGCTATGTATGGGGCTAGGTGAGTACTAGAATGATAAGGGGATCACATCATAAGTTATGTAGCTGTCTAACCACTAGGCTGTATCCCTGAAACTAATATACAATAATATTGACTATTAACTATAACTTAAAAATAAAATATTAAAAATAAAATAAAAAAGAATTTAAAATAAAAAAATTATATCCTGTTCTAGGCAAATAGGAGGAGGGCAAAGAGATTTTCTTGTATCTGCTTTTTCTTAATTGCCTTCAGCTCTAAATAATCCTTATGCAAAAAAGGGCAGATTTGGGGGCGGCACAGTCTTCCACCTTCATCAAGCATAACTGTGTAAAGATGTTCATGTAACAACAGAAAACAGCCAAGAGGAGGGGCTCTGATAAAGTGGAAACGTTGCTGGGATGGGAAAGAAAACACAAAACACTCACCTTTGAGTCCAGGCTACACCACTTCCTAGTCTTGAGACCTTTGAGAAAATATTTGGGCCACCGTGTTGTTATCTTAAAACTGTCAATGCAATACAGACTGTCGATACAATTGTCAATTCAAAGCTGTCAATATAACTGTCGCTGTGTTATTGAGACATCAGGACATAATACACGAAAGCAATCTGTATCCCAGTATCACCTTACATTTGTTTAGCACTTTACAATCAGTTAAATCAGGGGTCCTCAAACTTTTTAAACAGGGGACCAGTTCACTTTCCCTCAGACCGTTGGAGGGCTGGACTATAGTTTAAAAAAAACAACTATGAACAAATTCCTATGCACACTGCACATATCTTATTTTGAAGTAAAAAAACAAAACGGGAACAAATACAATATTTGTATTTGCATGTGGCCCGCGGGCCGTAGTTTGAGGACCCCTGAGTTAAATGATGTAAATATTGACTTATTTGGATATTCATTTAGCATTTAGACACTTCAGTGACTCCTGCTGTTTGGTGAAATTATTTTTAAATGTGTTTTTATTGATATCAGGAAGAGGAAGAGAGAGGTAGAAACATTAATGATGAGAATCATTGATCAGCTGCCCCCTGCATGCCCCCTATTGGGGATTGAGCCCACAACCCAGGCATGTGCCCTGACCAGGAATCAAACCGTGACATCCTGGTTCACAGGTCGACACCCAACCACTGAGTCACGCCGGCTGGGTGAATTATTTGCTTTTAATTACAGGGGGGTTTGGTGCCTTGTGGGATGCACTGAGGCTGTGAACATTGAGATTTGCGGAGAGGGAGGCATGTGAAGGAACTTCATGGCGCTCTGGCCAAGCCACCTGTACACAGGGCTCAGTGACCCACAGCCCTACAGTTGATAAGTGCTCTTGGGAAGAAATGGCTATATTAAGTGCTCTGTTGACAGGCTTCCCTCATGATCTAAGCAGATGGCAGCCACTCGTCCCTTTTCCTTTTCCCTCTCACCAGCTGAATAGTTTTTATGCCCAGAGAAATCAAAATGAATAATATATAGCTATTGGTAACGGAAAAACACCAACTCCAGCCTTTTTCTATTTTAATTGGACCCTCAAGCAGGGAAACAGGAAGAGAGTGGCAGCTACAAAACTAGGCTTCAGATGCTTGATGCTTTGTCTTCTGCATGTGGAAACAAAGAGCCCTTTACTCTGTTCTCAGTGCAGTTGTTTTTCAAACAGGAATGGATGGTGAGCTGCCGATTTCGATAGACTTTATCCCTGTCTGATTTAGTTTCATCACGTCTCCATTATTCCTTTTCTTTCACAATAATTCTCCCCTTCATGCTTATATCTCAGAAGTATTTGTAGATTCTTTTTATTGATATATTCTCTTAACTGATATTAAGCCAAACTCTACATATTTAATTTTTTTAGTTTTCTTTCAGAACATTTGCATAGTGGTTAAGCAAATGCACGGTGGCTCAGACTGATTAGAGTTTTTCTCATTTATTTTGGGATGTACCACTTAACATGGGGACATATGTCCCAAGACTCAGATACCTCAGTTGAGAAAATGGGGAAAATCATAGGACTGTTTTCAGAGGAATGTGGGCTCATTAAATGAGACCATTCTAACATGATCATGCAGTCACAGACAATGTGCTCAAATGCTCAGAAGTTTAATAAAAACATTTCCATTTCTTACCACTGAAATGCTTAAAATTTCTCAATTTCAGGCAATTGTGGCTTCAATATTTTATATATAGACAGATACAGAAGGAGACATTTGACATTCATGCTGATTGATTTCATCAAAGTAGATAGTCATTCTCAGTCCAGGAGATTGAGAAAGTCACCTCTTCCCCACCCCCCCCCTAGGGAAAATAATACCATCTAAATTATAAGAGAAAAGAACTAACTGTAGGTGGATCTCTCTTTAAAGGCCACAGTAGAAAAACATGGAGCTAGTGAAGTTTCCAGCTCTTCATTAATCCCACAGTTTGAGAAGGTTATGTTGATGTGCACTGGATGATGCTTACATTTTGAGATGATATATCTGCTAAAATATTCTTGCGTTATCCATTAAACTTGTTACTTGGCAGGATATTTACACAATGATGAGAGAACCAGCAATCTTGCTGATTTTCATTGGGAGTGAAATACATTTTCTTGGTAAATTTCAGCATTAAGATTTTTCTCTTTTTAAAATAAAGTTGGGTTGAAGCAGAGAATGAAAAGGGTGATATGAAAAACAAAGTAAAAACAAATAGCACTATATTGTGCTCACGGTGTCTGCTCTCTGTGGCCAACTCTAAATGTAAATTTCTGACATGAAGACAATTTTCCTTTGCTTGCCAATTCCCTCTTTGTTTTATGCTCCACCTGCCAGGATGCATTTGGCAGGGACGCATAGGGTTATGGGACAATGAGCTGTATTCATTTCCGAGTTTTCAGCATTTCATATTCTTCAACCCAAATTGGCCTCTAATTCTGGTGGAGTATCTGGTGGGCCTCCATGTTCTTGGTTGGAGAGTGAGTGGGATGCAGGCCTATCTGGTTCACCTTCATTTCATTCAAAGGTCGGCGTGACTTTTGAAATTAGTAATGTCATCAGTCACACAGCCCTGACTGAGAATATTGAGGAAGCAGCTGGACGAGAGGAGGGTAGTGGGATCATTTCACTGTTGGGACAAAGCCAATGTCAGAGTGTTCTTTTCCTCTTTATATTCTGGGATGGACTTTCCTAGGTGAGGGAGGAGCAGAGTGGCCCTCCCCAAGGATTTTTTTCTTGATGGACTGTGATTAAAAGCAACAACAACAACAACAAAAAATGACCATTTTTAAGCTAAGTCTATGAAAGCTATAATTTAAAAACCTACATGGGTGGCAATGTTGTTTAAGAGAAAAAAGAAGAGATAATTATGGGGAGTGGGGGAAACAGCCCAGACACACAAATCAGGAGATGCTAATTACATAAGATGGCTAATTTAGGAAATAATAGCTGAATTGGAGTCAAATCTCATATGACTCAGATCTGTAAGCAGCAGCAAAATAACCTCAGACCATGAGATTGTCTGGTACACATTTTGGAGGGATACAAACAATAATATTAGTAATGGCTAATATTTATCGAGTGCTTACTGTGTGCCATGTATTGTACTTTTTAAATGTTTTATCCTATTTATTACTTAAAAAACCCTTTTAAGGTAGTAATTATCATCATTTCCCATGTGTCAGATATGATAACTGAGGTATGGAGTTTCTACCTTATCCAGGGGGCTGGACTGGAACCCAAGTCTTTCTGATCACAAGGCCTTATATGTCCTAAGAACTTATTCTCAGAGAATTTTACTGACATTCTGCAAATAAGAGATTCCTCAGGGACCCAAGTCCAAGATCCTGGATTATAAAGCACAAAGAGGCTGAAAGGAAACTGTACTGTCACTTGCTTTTGTATAATATCTTTAATTTTTGTCCTTAGTATTCTGGGTCTTATTACTGTTAACCAACTTATGAACACCTAAAGGTATTCTTTAAAAGCACTATTTAAAAAGCAATAAAAAGTTATTCCTTAACCCACATTTAATACAGTATCTTTTATGGCTAGACTAAATCAAGATTAAATTTATCTTCGAGATGCTTAATTTAAAGCAGTGTCTGATGAGTAATATGGAAGATATTCACCCCAGGAAGAGGGTAAAGATATCACTGTCTCTTTTGGACTCTAATGTCCATTCATTTATTTAATTTTTTTTTTTATTGATTTCAGAGAGGTAGGGAGAGGGAGAGATAGAAACATCAACAATGAGAGAGAATCAATTGGCTGTCCTTTGCATACCCACTACTGGGGATTGACCCAGCAACGCAGGCATGTGTCCTGACCTGGAATCGAACCATGACCTCCTGCTTCATAGGTTGATGCTTAACCATTGAGCACACCAGCTGGGCGATGGTCCCATTCTTATCTAAAGGAGTTTGGAACTATAGTGAGAGACCTGGAAACCCTAATCTCTATACTGAGCCTCCTTTCTCATGTTAAGACCAACCCCATTTCACCTTGTCAAAGCTGTATTCAGCAGAATGACTTCAATTTTTTTAGTATCTCAAATATTTATACCAATTTGTCAGCTGGAAGTATCAGTGACTAGCAGAGCTCAAGTATTATTTATTCTGAGGTATCTAATCTTTATTTGTTTTATTGCTTTCTTGAAAGATGATGTTTGGGAAATAAATCCAACATTTATCATTGTTTGGTTGACTAAAGGAAGTAGGTTTACTCTCTTCTCTGGATCTACTTAGTTCACACGGCAGAGCCTTCATAGCCATTCCCCCCTTTTTTCATAAGGTCACATTTATCCAGCAAATAACCCAATTAAATAAAAAATCTTTACTGATTTCAGAGATGAAGGGAGAGGCAGAGAGAGATAGAAACATCAATGATGAGAGAGAATCATTGATTGACTGCCTCCTGCATGCCCCCCACTGGGGATTGGACCCACAACTTGGGCACGTGCTCTGACCAAGAATCAAACTGTGATCTCCTAGTTCATAGGTCCATGCTCAATCACTGAGCCACCATCGCTGGGCCACCCAATTTTTATCCTTATACTTCATAGTCTTATGGGAGGAGTTCTCAGATTATTTCATATACCACTTCCCTTTTTAGACAGAAAATAGACAACTATTGAACTGATGTGTCTTCACCAAAAAATACATTTTTTTTTTAGCATTCTCCTGTGTATTATTGAAGACATTCTGGCAGATGACAGAAGTGTCTTGTTCTGAAAGACTCAATATATTTTAACCAAAATAGCATTAAGAAGATCTCAACCTTTAAGGTAATATTAAAAAGGAAGAATAATTAGAAACCTTTTCATGAAGCATCACCAATGTCAAGTGGTTTATTAGAACATACAGAACTGGGAAAACTTACTGATGCCCCCAATGAAAACAGAAATATAGATTGGAATGTATTCTAAAACTTACATGTAGTCCCAATATTGAACAAGCTTTGGAAATGAACATCTGAGGTTGGGGTTGATCTTCCACAGATATAAAAATTATTTTTGATCATTATAAACCTTTAATATATTACTGGCATATTCAAAAGGAGCTACTATATAAGTGCTAAAACTAATATAATTATTTCTCAAAGGCTGAAAAATTTTATGTAACAGAAATACCTTTTGGTTAGTTATGTTCAAGAAGGAATATTAATGCTGCTGGCTTAAGTTCAAAGCCACACTACTTAAAGGGCACCTCCACCACCACCACCAAAAACAGCTTCAGAGTGAGCAGAAGCATCATTTCCTTAACCTTGAAAAACAAAAGACTGTAGTCAGCATCAGGAAGTGCCATGGCTGAGGGGACTTAGAATGAGTCTGTCATTCTAAGACATATATTATTGGTTGCATATAAGACTCAACCTACCTCCACATAACTGGGACTTTATGATTTCAGGGTCATTGAACAACAAGACTCGTGGAATGTGTCTCTACCACCACAGCGCCTGTGCTGAAATTAGATTGTTTTATTTTGTGATGCTGTTTTGTAATGTTCAATAGCTTTTCATATGTCTCATCCTCCTCTGGTGGTGTGTTCATTAGATGAACAGCAAGTAGCTAAACAAAGACTGGAGTTGGTGAACCAAGCACTACATCTCTCTCAGGTACTCACAAATGCAGTCTGTATTTAGTCTTTTCATTACTTGTGATTCAAGAACTAATTCCTGACACTGGGAGACGCATGCTGGCTGGGCATGAGGATAGGTACGTCTTTCACCATTGGTGTTTCTGGTTCCAATTTGCTCAGGTCAACCTCATTCTCAAAAAGGTTTGTGTTGGGATGGCACAAATAAATGAAAGGCCATACAATGCTCAAGGATTGGGAGGGTTAATATTTTTAAAATGTCCATACTACCCAAAGTGATCTACAGATTTAATCAAAATTCCAATAAAATTTGTCACAGAACTAGAAAAAATCATCCTATAATTTCTATGGAACCACAAAAGACCCTTAATTGCCAATGCAACCTTAAGAAAGAATTAATTTGGAGTTATCTCACTCCCTGATTTCAAAGTGTACTACAAAGCTATAAGTAATCAAAACAGTATGGCACTTCACAAAAACAGACACATAGATCAGTGGGAGAGAACAGAGAGCCCAAGAAATACTAGTAAGCCCACACTTATATGGTCGATTATATACAGTGGGGAAGTGACAAATGGTGTTGGGAAAAACTGGACAGATACATAAAAAAAATAAGTTCAGACCATTTTTTTTAAATAACATATACAAAAACAGACTCAAAATGTATTAAAGACAAATCTAAGACCTGAAGTCATAAAACTCCTAGTAGAAAATATAGGCAGTAAACTCTTTGACATTGGTCTTAGCAATAGCTTTTTTTTTTTTTTTTTTTTTTTTAAACATCTCTTCACGCAAGAGCAACAAAAGCAAAAATAAACAAATGGGATTATATCAAACTAAAAACCTTTGCACAGTGAAAGAAACCATTAAAAAAAAAATGAAAAGACTACCTACTGAGAGAGAGAAGACATTTACAAATGACATCTAATAAGGGGTTAATATCCAAAATATATAGAAACTTCACACACCTCAATATCAAAGAATCCAATTAAAAAATAGGAAGAGGACCTAAATACACACTTCATGAAAAGCTCAACATCACTAATCATCAGAAAAATGAAAATTGAAATCACAATGAGATATCACCTCACACCTGTCATCATCCTATATAATAAAGAGGTAATATGCAAATTGACTGTCACACCCTCGCATAAGATGGCCACCCCCGTGTGGTCAAAGATGGTCATCACAAGATGGTTGGCAGGGGAGGGCAGTTGTGGGCAATCATGCCAGCAGAGGAGGGCAGTTAGGGGGGACCAGGTCAGCAGGGGAGGCAGTGGAGGCAACCGGGCCTGCAGGGAAGGGCAGTTGGGTGTGACCAGGCCTTCAGGGGAGGGCAGTTACGGGTGACCAGGCTGGCAGGGGAGGGCAGTTGGGGGCAACTGGGCCTGTAGGGGAGGGCAGTTGCAGGTGACCGGCCAGCAGGAGAGGGCAGTTGGGGGTGACCGGGCCAGCAGGGGAGCAGTTAGGCATTGATCAGGCTGGCAGGGGAGTGGTTAGGAGGTGATCAGGCTGGTAGGCAGAAGCGGTTAGGGGCAATCAGGCAGGCAGGCAGGCAAGTGATTGGGAGCCAGCAGTTCTGGATTGTGGGATCGGGACTAAACTAGCATCCCCCGAGGGGTCCCCGATTGGAGAGGGTGAAGGCTGGGCTGAGGGACAACCCCCTCAGTGCACAAATTTCATACACCAGGCCTTTTTTATTATAAAAAAAGTCAACAAATAACAAAGATTGGTGACGATTTTGAGAAAATGGAACTTTCATTTACTTGGTCAGAATGCAGATTGATATAGCCACTATGAAAAACAGTATGGAGGTTCCTCAAAAAATTAAAAACAGAACTACCACAGACCTAGAAATTCTACTTTTTGGCATTTATCCAAAGAAAACAAAAACACTAAGTTGAAAAGATATATGAACCCCTGTGCTCATTGCAGCATTATTCACAATAGCCAAGATATAGAAGCAAACTAGTGTCCATCAATAGATGATGGGTAAAAAAATGTGCTACATATGTACAGTGGAATATTATTCAGCCATAAAATAGAATGAAATCTTGTCATTTGTTATGACATGGATAGATGTAGATGATATTGTGCTGAGTGAAATAAGTCAGATAAAGACATTCTGCATGATTCACTTACATGTGAATCTAAGAGATCAAAGAACTGAACATATAAAACAAACAGAAACAGACTCATACCCAGAGAACACACTGTTGGTCGCCAGAGGGGGCGATAGAAAGGGAATGGGTAAAAAACATGAAGGGGAATAAGAGGTAGAAATTTCCAGTTATAAAATAGGTCATGGGGGTATAATGTACAGCACAGGGAATATCGTGTGTTCAATAATATTGTAATCACTTTGTATGGTGATAGATGGTTACTAGACTTATCATGGTGATCACTTCATAAGGTACATAAATGTAGAATCACTATGTTGTACACCTGAAACTAATATAAGATTGCACATCAACTATATTTTCATTTAGAAAAAATTTGTGCAGGGAAATACAAATGGCAAAAATCCTTGGTTTTCTCACTGTTCTTAGTTTTCTGGGGATCCCCTTGGTTCACCTGTAGTGTAGCAGCAACCACTCAGGGGGATCTTGGGGGGCGGGGGTCTGGTTGCCACCTGGCTTCAGCCAATTCAGTTCTGCTTTTATCTTTTATATATTGGGACTTGAGTATGATTTTATTTTTAAAAATCAATTCTATTAAAAACAAACTGAAAATAAAACCCTTTGGAAATTATCAACATAAAGAAAAATTCTGAAAGACCAGCATTTTTCTTTTTTAAGAAAAACTATTCATTCTAAATGTTCTTTGCTTCTATAGTAATAACTAACCCATGGTGCTTACTACATAGCAGCCACTGTTCTAAGTGGTTTGCATATACCTAGTATTAGACTTATTTAATCTTCAGAGCAACTCTATAAGCTAGGCACTGTTTCACCTCCAGTTTATAGGGGAGAAATACAGAAACAGAAGAGATGTGTTACGGCCCAGCCAAGGTTGCACACCCAGTACATGGCTGAGCTTGGATTTGAACTCCAGCATCCTGGTTTCAGAATCCATCCTCGAATCTACTTTGCTATATGCTTCTTGGCTGTATGCCATTCTGGGTTATACTGTTTCTCTTCCCACTCCTTAATGGGTATTTTCTGAGCAACGATATGGTCTCTGATTTAAATGAAGTGACTTGCTATGGATTTGGAATTACATTTTTGTGACCATCCATCAGAGGCACAATTGTTACCTCTTCCAACAGATTCCTGGAGCTTTTCAAAGGACATTTATAATTGAATATGTTGGAAAAAGACTTATGAGTATGACATGGTTATTTCCCCAAAGCTTCTTAATAGTGATGATTATAAGACTAAGAATGTAAGTGCTTTAAAATACCACATACTTACACATTTCATCTGTTGATATTCAGGAAAAAGTAGTCCTTTGTCTATTTTTATTTATCCTCTCTCTATGCCAAGAACATAACTTCCAATTTCTCTCGGCTCTGCATCTCTGACTAGATTACAAATGTTGCTCATAAAACAAATATGTGTATTCAAATGAAATGATTGGAATATAATCATTTAAAATATCCACATACATCCATTCTTTCAAACTTCTTGGCCTTAGTGAACCGTTTCACTGTCTCTCAGACTATTGTGATAAGTGGCTGGAATTGGGATACATCCTACTCCCACATAGACTAAATCAGTGCAGAAATTGTGATCTGTGTGGCTGTCTGTTTTGGGATTATCACCTTTCCTTCTTGTCATGGTCTTACTTGAGGCACAAAAACGAAGTTTCTAATTTCTCAGAGATATAATTCTGGGTAGTTTTCCCCCTTCAGTACCACAAATTCAGAATCGTTATTCATTGTCAGGTGAAGTAAGCAGTGATAACTTTTAGGGGTGACAACAGCTGGTTTTTAATGAGAGCTTACACGTGTCAGATATTTTGCAAGGAGGTTTCTGCATAGCACGACATTCCATCATCATGCCAGCATCTCAGTAAGTCTACATTGGATAAAATATGAGCAATGACACTGTGAAGTATGGTTGTTTTTCATCTTCTGTGTAAACAGGAAAACTATGTTTAGAGGAGTTATGTAACTACCCTGAGGTTCCAGGCAGCTAGTAATTACTGATGAGAAAAGCCCAGATGAGTAACCAAACTATTGTGCTCTTCCTCCTCAGTTGTGAGCTTCACCAGAATGAAAATGTATTTGGATGTATTCAGACTTACTGTGGTTGAAGACTCAAGGGGAGAGTGGCATCTCTTCTTTTAGGTAGAATCCAGAGATTATAGGCGAGAGTTGCTATTAAACACTCTTCAGCACAGGTTGCATATGTTTCCATGATTGGCTATAGAAATTCCTCTCCACAGGGATTTTCTTACCTAAAATAAAAAGAATGTTTTTCCCCAACTTTGAATTCTCTCATCTTCATTTTGGGGAATCCAGGATGCTATGTTGTTCCCCATCACTGGCCAGTAGATGGCAGCAAACGTCCACCGTAGACTGCTGGAATTTTGCCTCTTGGCTCCTACCTGGTGTGAAGGAGGTGGCATTTAAAAATATAATCATCCAAACTCCTTACCTGACACGTTGGAGGGACTGATTTTCCAGGTCACACATGTCTTATTGATTTAGAAAATAATAATGTGAAGAGGCTTTTCATTGTGTTTGTACTACATTTATGCACAGTGGTGACGGTCAGGCCAAAATCAAACCAATAGCACGGAGAGGGGGAAATGAGGATGGCCCAAGAAGAGAAGTGTAAATAATTTCCATTGAGAATGTTCCTTATGGGTTTTCAAAGAAGTTTCATCGCGTAATCTGGTCAGTGAAGTAGTCTTGTTCATAAGCTATTTATCAGTCTCTTTTCCCTAACTCATCATTCACACCATTGAAGCAAGCAAAATGTAACTGTAGGTGAGTTAGATTTTCTTTTAAGAAAATATAGACAGAAACATTTATTACCATCTTTCAGTGTCAGAAATGAAACACAACCATTCTGTAAACAACATACAGCAAAATGATTTTTTTTCTTCTAATGAGAATTTTCTTTCCAAAGGATGTCACCCTTGACATTTAGCATTTTGTCTTTGTGTTCATTTTCTGCCTGTTGTTGGTTCATTATTCTGGGCCACAGAATAATGTGGGTTTTATGGACAGTGAACTGTGATTGGTCTGAATTTGAAACAAATTGGTTCCCTCACCTGAGGGAGAAGGCTCAGTATGGGCACCATGTTGCTCCTGCTTAGCTACTTGACAAGCAGATAGCACATCCGAGTTTTGTTTCATCTCTAAAATGGAGATCTTACAGAATCATTGTAAAGATTATATGAAATTAAATGAATCAGTGTAATGAAACTGCTAGCTAAGTACATGTTAAAATTTCACTTTTGCCAAATGTGAATTGAGAGGGAAAGGCTGCTGGATCCGAAGTTTTCTTCCAGTTGTTAGTGTCTGTGACTCTGATTAACTTCTTTCCGCTCATCCTTAGCCTCAGAGTTACAGACACCCATCCCAGGGAGGGAAGATACTGAGATGTAAAGGTCCTAGAGGATGAGAGGTTGACTCACCATAGAGAAGACTGGTCCTATATTTACTACTAAGAGCTGGCCATAGCTCATCACGGACAAAGAGTCATCATCCAACCATGAGAATAAATGGAAAAAAGAAGAAAAAAATGATACCACGAGGAGGAAGGGAAAATGAAAAACGAGGCTCTAAGGACTAGAAAGGGTAACATCATCATTGCCTGCACCTGGTCATCATGGAGAATATTTTCCAGTATCTGAAATAAAAAAAAAATGTTTTGAGAGCCCTTCAAGATGAGGTCAGTTACAAGTGTGATATAGAGACTCTCATCCAAGAGTCTCTTATTTTAATCTTGCCATTTATTTTGGAATTAACTTCTGCATTGGGAGATTCCATCATCCCTCTCCAGGCCACTGGGAACTGCATTTTAACAGGTTTATTTTCGCTGGCATTTTGGGACAGTGCAGCCTTTCTCTGCCACCGCTTTTCACAGACATCACCACACAACATGTTTGTATCACTCAAATGAGCAGGTGTCCAAGTCCCATTTTGCTGATGAGCAGAAATTGAGAGAAATTGGTTTACCAAAAACTGCCTAACTCCAGAGTTAGGACTGGATATCAGAGATCTGTGATTACCTCTGCTGACGTGGCTACTAATACAACTAAGGAATAGTGGCCAAGCATGAGGTTTTTAAAAATTGTTTTTCAGCCCTAGCCAGTTTGGCTCAGTGGATTGAGCGTTGGCCTGTGGACTGAAGGGTCCCAGGTTCGATTCTGGTCAAGGGCACATGCCTCGGTTGCAGGCTCAATCCCCAGTAGGGGGTGTACAGGAAGCAGCCAATCAATGATTCTCTCTCATCATTGATGTTTCTATCTCTCTCTCTCCCTCTCCCTTCCTCTCTGAAATCAATAAAAATATATTAAAAACATAAAAATAAATAAAATTATTTTTCAATTATAGTTGACATATAATATTATATTAGTTCCAGGTGTACAACATAGTGATGAGACATTTATATACCTTAGGGAGTGATCACCCTAGTAAGTCTAGTAGCCATCTGGCGCCATACACAGTTATTACAATATTATTGACTGTAGTCCCCAAGCATGAGGTCTTTGAAGATAGAGTGACTACTTGAGCTCAATTGATTGCCATTTCCAGGCTGTGTGACTGTGGCTATGCTACTTGTCAGGGAGGATGAACTTCACAGTCATTATGGACAAGCAGGGTCATGTTTTTACTGCTTAGAGGTAGGGTTTGTTCATCTTTGTTTATCCAATAAGCATCGATTAAAAAATAGAATAAATAATAACTTGAAGAAGGAAGAAACAGAGTGCATTGGATAAGCCCAAATTTTGAACGAAACAGGAGGCATATTCTGCACTTGGGAAACACAGAGATAACTGCCCAGGAGCTGAGCGCCAAGGGAATCAAGACGAGCTCCGCGTCAAAGCCTGGCTGAAACCCTGCTTTCTCATCACCGTCTACATCGGCCACTGCTCAGAGCCTCCTCATCGTAAAATGAACATAGTAACTGCACATCTTTCATAGAGGTGTTTTAAATACAAAAAAATAGACTTATGCTTGGTGAAATGCTGACCGCAGTGCTTGATAATGTGTTAGCTCTTACTGTTGCCATTGTGTACCCCCAGATACCAACACCACTGTTTTAACTGTATCTGTGAGAACGTGCAGTTCTAGCCAAGGGCTGAAGACGAATTTGGCCTTGAATGTTCAGCGTGTTCATCCTCAGTGTGTAATCAACAGCAAAACTTCCGAAATGTCAACAGAGTGATTTTGCAAAAAAAAAAAAATAAATTTTTTTTTATAACAAGTACAATGTTATAGCTTGATCTTGGCTTTAAAGCAGAAACACACTCACGGGATATGTATCCTATAATTGCTTCTCTTTGCCAGTTATTTGTTATGGATTGGACTTCTTGCCCCTAGAGACGGTCCTGTGGTTAGACTCTGACCCTTTTTTTTTTTTTTTTTTGCGGCTGGGTGGGCGGGGGGAGGGGAGAGATGAATACTCTGTTTAAAGCTAAATAATGTAATTAATGCTTTTAATGTTGGATGTGAATTTTTAGTGAACCACTGAGACTTTTGATTCAGTATGTTCTTAGTTGGAAAACGGGGGGGCGGGACTGGTTCCGGCTATACTATTTTGAGCATTTATCATGTGCCAGGGCCTGTGGTAAGAGTATGTACACACCCATCCTCATTAACCTGCCACCAACCTTGCGAAGCACATGTTATTTATGTCCCATAAAGGAGGAAGCTGAGGCTCAATGTCAATTTCAAAGTCTGGGGGTTGACGCACGGCACCGCTGTAGACTGCTCCAAGGTCTGTCCATCGCTGAAGCTTGTATTTATAACAACTGCTCAAGTCTAACATTGCTATGTGATCTCTTCCATATCTAACATCCCGACATCACACTTAAAGCACTCTTTCCTGCAGTAGGTAAAAGTGTTTTGACATATTGCCTTCAGCTTGAGGCGGAACAAGACAATTTAACGAAAATAAACATAGTGGATCAGGTATACATTTACACATTACCACTCGGGGGCACAGAACTATAACTTTTTAGTTTTCTATAACTTGACTCCATTCCGTTCTCAAGTTCCCTCAAGCTGCTGAGAGCAGACAGCATTATCATTTTTTTAATGGCATTCTGGTCTATTCCATTCAATCTAGTTGATTATGCAGTCAAATTTAGGCATTATTTTAGCCACTGCCCTGTTTGAAGCTTCCTCACGTTGGAAGGAAAACTCAATATTTCAGGCCCCTGCTCACGTTTTTCCTTCTCTTTTCTTCCTCTGTGTGTCACTGGGTGCCAGGAGGGGTGAGGCACATCTGGTGAGCGTGCTAGCTTCTGGACCCGTGCTGGCCACTGTTGGTCATGGAGCGGCTTCTGCCCGTCTGAGAGCGGTTACAGATGACCAAGTTTTCTGAACTCTGCATTGGCTTTGTTCTGAAACCTAGTAGAGTTTTAGTTTTTATATCTCCCTCGCTGGGGTGTGTGGGAGCTATTGACTCTCCTGAGAGCCACGAAGAGTTGGCCAACACAGAAATGGGACAACCCCCTCAGTCCCTCTCTTCATCTTGCCATTCCACACCTTTCTTTCACCTCCACTGTGGCTGCCCCAGATGGGCTTGCCTCCTTGCTCTCGGCCAAAATCCAGGGGATTCGGAGCTAGGTTGAATACAGAAGCTGCATGCAACCCCCAATTTGTTCCCTTAAAACCTCTCTCGGTTCTTCCAGCCCACAGCACTCCCAGGCTTGGAAGGGCTTTGCCTTTACTTATGGGGAGAAACATTCTTAGTGTCATATCCTGTCTCCTTCCTGCTCTATATTTATCTAACAGTTATATCTTTTTTTAAGCAAGAGAAACTGTCCAAAGTTTATTATGAATGTACATGCTGGGGAATATCATAAAATATAAGACCCCCAAAAACATATTGGGTAGTTAAGGTTTACATATTATTTTGAACAAAGGAGAAAAGGGGCAGGGATCTGAGATTTCAAAGGAAATAGGCAATTTATTTACAGTTATGTCCTGATGCTCTGCTTTGTATTATATAAAAATTCACCTCTCCGAGTTTTTAGGCAACTCTCTTATTAGAAGCCTTGATTTAAGGAATATTGCTTATTTATAAATCTAAGGAAGTCTACTTTGATCAAACAAAATTAAGCAATAGCTTTCTTATTCATGATTGGCCTGCCATCGCTGGAAGCAATTGAAAATACTTTGGCTATAATTTGTTGAAGAGCACAGATCCTTGGGGCATTTGGAAAAAGTCCTGGGTGGGACAGACAACTCTAGCTCCACCAAGATCTGCACTCATGTTCTATAGTGCAGTTTTCACCGGAAAATAGATGCTCACCTGCATCCTTACTTCTCACAGCTGTCTCTAAATGTGGCCATGTGACTGGTTCTAACCAATGACATGTGAATGACATTTTGTATGTTAGTTCTGTCGATATGGTTTATCCTGGGCATACTTTGTGCTCTCTTGTCCCCTGTCCACTAACAGGATGTCAACATCAGTGGTGACCTTGCGAGTCTTGTGTTAATACTGATTGACCCTCTGCCAGCTTGGGTTCCTACATGACTGTATGGAGCAGCCAATTCCTGCCCATCATCCTCCTCCATAAGAAACAAATTTGTTGTGAGGATAGCTACTTGAGATTTTTGGGGTTTATTTCTTATATCAGCTAGTGATCACTACTTTAACGAATAAAGCAGGAGTGTAATATATTTTTTAAAAATTATCCCTGTCATAAGATCCAAGTAAAATTTCTTGGATGAACTGGTCTTTAAAATTTTTGTTTTAAGTCACTTCTTTCATGCTTTACCCTTTATTTGGAGTATTCATACCTGATATGCTTTGAAGTTGGGTGTAAATCAAGGGTTGACAAACTTTGGCCTGTGCCCTGTTTCTGTATGGTTTATGGGCTAAGCATAGTTTTTACATTTTTTTTGGTAGCTTTAAAAACCAAACCAAATAAAACAAAGAAAAATATGTCACAGATTACATGTGGTCCTCAAAGTCTAGGATATTTACTATCTAGTTTTTTACAGAAAACTTTCCATCCTCTTATACAAGGGGTAGGAGACCAATGAGCTTAAACGACAGTGTAGAGAGAAAATTACTTGGAGCATGAAGAATTGCATATTCTATCCCGATCTGTGCTGTTATGGTTTAGGCCTTTGAAATTGGTAGGAACTCTATGGAAAGTGCACACTTGACCTAACACTGGGTGGAAAAGTAGAAAGATTTGCTCAATCTTCATTTCCTGTGTCTGTAGAACTAAAAGCTGTTTGACTTGTTCCTATAATTGACTGATTATTTTTGAAGCTGATAGTCAATTTGGTATTATACAGATGCAGCCAGAGAGAAGGAACTGTTCTTATTTGCTTATTTTGGATGGTGGCTCCCCAAACCAAGGCCAATGACTCTTAGATTTATAGGGTGGATGAAATTTTTTCAACACTTCAATAAGGAAAGGAAATTCTCCTGAGATGTAAGTAACTGAAGCATAGTAATGTTCTTTTCTTTCTCCATTTAGAGCCTCAGGAAAGGCAAGCACATTTGTCCAGAATAATCTAGATTAACCATCAGGCTCTAAATTTATTATAAATATACAAATTTCAGTAGGTTTGCAGCCAAACCTACCCATTTTATCCCCTGGGTCATCGATAATAATTAAGAGGCTGTGTTTGTGGTTTCCAAGGGGGACCAAAATCAAGACTGCATTATGATTAAGCCCCTGCTCCTGACATGTGCCAATGAGCAAGATTTGTTTAACTTGGCAGATTTTAATGCTTGTGTGAAATGTTTTTTATTTTCCTGCCGCTAATTATGTTATGATTAAGTTACATCCACCGGAGTGTAATTATCTACTGCATAATGCTTTTTATTTGTGGGTCCCTAGAAATTTGCCACTTCAATAGTGCTGACTGAGGGCTCACTGCACTGTCTTAATGGTAAAAGTTTCTCTCACATAGTTCGATTTATCTTCATTTCCCCAGGAACTCCTTCATAATCATTTTCGGACGAATAAATTCCTAGTCTTGGTTGTTTATCTTGCTGATAGGTTTTTTTCATCTGGCCCTGGTGAGTTCTGGGGCAATCATGATTGCCGTAGCTCCCTGGTGGGAAGGGGACTGTCCAGCAGGGGTGGTGGGAGGCTTCTCCAGGAGATGTCACTGGGAGTTCACTTTAGTGTTAGGTCCCATTTTGAGTTTTTCCAAGTCTCAGAAAAATGGAGCTCTGACAGATGTTTCATAATCAACACTGCCTTTCCCCTTCATTTTTATAGTTTATTGTCTTCTATACTTTTCTTTGCATCTGAGACTCTGGAGCTTTATATTAGTTCACTGGGTGGGGAGAATAATGTTGCCACAAAGCCATCCCATCTTGGTTCCTCCTCTCCCTTTTCCCCACATTTCATCCCGAGTGACACCGTGGCAAAGGCCATGTCTGTCTGTCCCAGTGTTTGATTCCTAAGAGTCCAGTACAGTGCCTGGCACCTAATACCTGTTTTGCTAAAAAAAAAAAAAAAAAAAAAATAGTAAATGAAATTCCTTCCTTGGGGTGGCTTCTGAGCATCTTCTCAAAAATGGCATTATAGCTTTTTGGAGTTCATTTTATATTTCTAGAAATTAAGTGGCAGGTAGAGCAACTTTTTGTTCTTTTGCTGCTTTCAGGTTCTGGGATTGTAAATATATACCCATATGACTGATTCATTTAACTTATTCAGTCACTCTGAAAATACTAATTATGCACCAGCTATGTGCCAAGTAAGGTTCAAAGTGTAGTGGTGAGCACAGTGGAAAAGGTCCCTGACCTCACTGAGCTTATATTTTTATGGGGACAGATAGAAAACTGAGTAAGTCGCAGAGATAGTAGGTAGTGATGGATGCATGGAAAAGCATGAAAGCAGCATGAGTGAGAGTTGCTGGGGAGACTTTAGATTGAGGCTTTGGAGAAGACCTCTCTAAAGAGGTACACAAGCCAGTTATACAGGGATGAGGCGGGAGAGCATCCTAAGCAGGAGGAAGAGTGAAGGAAAATATCTTCTGGCAGGAAGAAGACCAACACATTCAAAGGCCAGTGGGGCTGAAGGGAAGGAGCAAATGAAAAGCTTCATCTTCGAGTGGGTTTTGGAGATGGGTGGGTGGGTGTCCAAATGGGGTGGAGACCAACCAACAATAACATTCATGATGCAATATCAAAACATTAGCAAGAACAGTATTGGGCAAACGTTCTTGGGACAAAGGGCAAACACCTGAAAATTAATCTTTGACCTTAGCCCATCTTCTGCATTAACACCCCTGGAAGCTGAAGAAACCTTGTACCTAAGCCTAGGGCATTGCACAGCATATCCTTAAAGAAGGGCCAGAAAAAAGAAAGAAAAAAATCTACAACATTTAATTCTAAATGGATTCACAGGGGAAGGTCGTTCTTCTTGAAAGCAATTATACTTTACAACGCGTTCTTTCCTGTGGTGCTTCAGCTTCCCATGATGCCCGACTTCATTAAAGCAGGCAGGAAACAGGATTGTGGTGTGCTGGTAGAATTATATTTTCTGAGCTGCAACTAATTGTTTTGATGAAAACAAAGAAAACACAATATAACACTATATGAGAGGAAGATCAATGCTTGCACACTGGGCCAACTCGGGAAGAAAGAAAACAAAGGGAATCATAACAAAAACACAGCACATTGTTTTATCTGTCACATTTTGTTTCTCCAAAGCGTAAAACTAGAAGAAAGCTTGGCTTACTGACAAATCAGAGTGCTGTCTGAGAAAAACCTCATTGTGGCTTTGCCCATGCATTTCTGTGTGTGTGTGTGTGTGTGTGTGTGTGTTCTCAAGCACAATTTTTTTTGTTTATTTTTGTTACTGTCTTGATTTCTTTCATTTTTAAAATGATCATGGTAGGTATGTTTCTTGCAACCATATCTCCAGAAATGCAGACAAGATGCAGTGATAGCAAAAAGAGATGAAATAACTGAATTGTTATTGTGCTCTGTTTACTCAGTGAACCAAGCACTTTGCTGTAGATATCAGGTGAATTGGGCTCTAGTTTTAGCTCAAGGGAGGCCTTGATCCCCTGGCCTCTACTCTGGGAACCCACTTGGGATACCTAGGATGTGATCAAATGAACATAGAAGGCCTTCCTTCTGAGATATAAGATTCTAATATGTATCAATTCTTAATGTTTTCTCCATGTTCATTGACTAGATAACCACAGGGACCTATGATTTATCTACCAACAGTACTCTGATAATGATAATAGGAAATGCCTATGGAAGAGATACTTTATTTGGAGGGTATTGGCAGAGAAAAACAAGCTTTTCTAACTACCAAATTCTTCATAATTCTTGTTACTATCTATCAAAAGGAAACAAAACATCATTGGAAATAAAGGGACAATTGGTCTGTTTGAGATCTTTGCTTCTCAAGTGTGGTCAGAGGGGCAGTAGCAATACCACTTGGGATCCTGTTACAAGTGTAGAATCTCAGGCCTTGCCCCAGAGCTATAGGACCAGAATATTCATTGTAACTGAGTGCCAGGTGAGTCATTTACACGTTAAAATGTAAAAAGCTCTATTTTAGATGAGTGGCCACTAAGGGGGATGATTCAGCACATGAATCATTCTAACCTCAAACAGAATAAATGCACTGTTGTAGCAAGAGACCCACCTGTAGCACCCTGGTTGCTCTTGGCCCATACCTTGAAGTTTGTCTTTTGAGTCACTTATAAAATATTGTACTATCCAAGAAGTGGTACTCTTCCTTCACTTCAGAGCTGAACCCATGACCCATTTTGCTGTTAGTTGTTACCCTTCAGTCTTGCGAAGTGTAACTCACATTTCTGTTTGCTGAGATGAGCATACGTTGAAAAATGCTCATGCTAGAAAGAACATCCACCTGATTTCTATAGAACTGATAAGTAACCTCTCTACCCACTTGTGTTGAAAGTAATTTTCAAGCCCAGCTGGTATGGCTCAGTTGGTTGAGTGTCATCCGGTGGTCAGGAGGTCACAGGTTTGATTCCTGGTTGGGGCACTCAATCCCCAGTGGGAGGTGTGCAGGTGACAGCTGATTAATGTTTCTCTCTCCCCATCTCCCTTCCTATCTCTGAAATCAATAAAAATATTCAAAATAATTTCTTTTCTCTTGTGCATACATTGAATATAGAATTTCTGTGTATTCATGTATGTATAGACAAGAAAGGATATCAGACTATGTTAGCTGAAAATATACTAATTTGTCTATACTTAGGGTCACAGTGCAGTGGGCTCAAAACTGATTATCTTGGATGGATATTTCTTTTCCAGTTATTAGGGCCTGAAATTGATAGGTGATTTTTGTACCGCAGCGGTGGTGACTTCACTACAGGAGGGGAACATGAGCCATCTAGAATGCTGTTCTGTTGCTCTGGTCAGCTGAGGTTGGCTATGTGGCTCTGGGAGATGGATTGTACTTTCAATGTAGTGTTTGGACGCTTTTCTTAGAGAAAATGACTAAAGGGTCTCAAAAAAAAAGGGTTGCAAACCGCACCCTTGACTTAAACAGGATCAGACCAGAGACCACAGGGTACAGATTGGAATCATATTTGCAAAAAGTAGAAAATCTTCCAGAGTCATCAGGGCGATATTTGAATTGGACCACAGAGGAAGAAGTCAACAGACCTCAGGTTTCAGCTTCAAGAGCTGAAGGTGTCTTAAGTGACACAATATACACTATGAGTCGAGAGACCTCATTTATAATGCCGTAAGCTGTTCTGGTCAGTCTACATAGGAAGGGGCTCTTCAGGAAATTAGAAATCACATTAATAAATCTTTTGAGTTCATGTCCTGAAGAGGAACCCAAGATATATAGTGCTTTGCCGCTGTGAATAGTTGACTCTGTGGAGAAGAAGGAATGTATAATCCAGAACAGTATTTAATTATATTCATATGGTCATGGCCTTGACCTATGTTAGAGCTTCATAACATGGTAGGTTTCCCGAAAGGAGCCTTGGAGATACATGTTAATCTCTTTATTCTATAGACTGGTGAACTAAATCCCAAAGTGCCCAAATGGCATGTCAAGTTCACAAAGTGGGCTAGCAGAATTGGAACTAGAACTCAAAATTCTTGAATTACAGGGCATTGGACTTTCTGCTGCATGGGAAGACATTATAGGAGAATGTTATAGGAGGATGTAGGGGAAGGTAGTGAACCCATGAAAAGAAGGCTGCATATTACTATAACTTGGATCCATTGTCTCAGACTGCTAATGCCTATTTGCCCAGCAGTGAACGTGGTGCTATGCAGGTGCTGAGCCGTTCCAGCCTGGTGTATGTGTGTGTATGAGGCTTCAGACCAAGGGGCCTCAGTGGAAATCTGTTCCAGCCATAGATGGGAGGTCTGGTTTGGAGAGGGTGCATTCATCCCTTTACTGTGCATTCATTTGTTCAACAAGCCTATCTTGACTGTGAACCAGCATCTAAGGTAAGTAGCAGTAGTGAAAAATGTATAAGGTATGTGCTGTCTTTAGAAAGCTTATAATCTCGTGGAGTAGATAGTAATTATGAAATTTTTAAATTTAACCTATTTTTGAATTCTGTGTCAGGCAATTATTTGTCATGAGGGACACAATAAAGAACAAGATATACATAGTCCGTGAGACCTGGTAGCTCACTATATAGCTATAACAGACATTAAATAAATTCATGAATAATTAGTATTGGGATAAAAGTTTATATCTGGATTCTTAGAGCACAGAGTAAGGGCATATGACACAAATGAGGATAGGGATCAGAGGAATGTTTTACTTAGTTTCATCATGGAGAGCAGTGATGGAGTAAGCAAGCAATACCTCTTAGGGCTAATGGTGTACCTAGATTTTTCTGGGCCTTTTTCATAAGCCATGGAATGTCCTGGAGAACATGCAGAGATGAAGACAGACTTATTTCTCTGGCTTGAAACAATTCCTTCTCACAAGGGCCCAGGGAGGTGCATGAGGCAATCGCTTCTTTTGATTTCTTTGGCTAGGAAGAGAGAATTTTTGGCCCTTTCCCCAGAAGGCTGTTTTCGGCATGTATCACTTGTGTGACAGCTTGGACGTACGATTAGCAGGTACGGACTTAAGCAGGAAGCATCCTGCTGGATATAATTGGACTGTGGGGCTCATTGTTTGCTGCTACTTCCATTGGGATAACGGAGACTCCAGAGGGTTTGCTTTTGTTCACTTTCCCAAAATGCTCCTGTTTGAGGCTTTGAGAATCTGCCTCAGGCTCTCAAGGGCTATAAAGCTATTTGGAGAGTCTGTTTATGACACATAGAGAAACTTAACTCACAGATTGTATATAGATGAGGGAACTGAAGTGCAGAGAGGTGAGGAGAAGCTATGCAAAGAGAGATGACAAGTTAGTGACTGAGCTGCCAGGCCTCTTGGCTTACTGTGTCTTGCACCAGCCTTGGTTCTTTGCTTTGTAGAGATTGTATTCAAATTCACAGTCATTTCCCAAGCAACCCACCTGCCAGCCTTGCTCCTGGAGGTTTAGATATTTTTTTTCATATGGGTTTTTAATACCATTGTTTTTAAGCACAAAACCACATCAATAGTAGGAAGTGGGTATTTTTCTTCTCTGTATCTCCTACTCCCAGCACAGTCTTGGCATGTATTACGGCTTTAGTATATATTTTTTGAACTGAAAAAAAAACAACACTAATGTAATTTTAGCCAATAGAGTCTGAAATCTTGTTGCATCAATGCCACTATCTTGCTGTGTGATATTAGCTTTTCTAAACTTGTCTCCTTTGCAGTAAAGTGGCAGCATCCACCCATGCATTTATTTATTCTACAATTGTTTATTGATCACTTACTATATTCCAGAAAAAGTAATGTGTTCTGAAGAGTCTGTGGAAGGTCATGGAAGAGCTAGTCCCCACCCATTGTGACTGCCTGTCTACTGGAGATAAAAGACAGTTAAAAGGTCGATGTAGCTGGTATATCACACTATATTAAGTGATGGCCTCTAAGTAGTGGCCTATCTTCAGTCTATTGGTTTCCTTTCTCTGGTAGAGTAGCTATGCTTTACTTACAAAAATTCATTCACTTAATGTGTTTTTTGGGTCCAAAACTTCCACCTTGATATAAAAAGAAAGAGCTAATACAAACAATCCAGTGTTCACCCAAGATAGCCAAACCTCATGTTGTACTTTGTTTCTTATTAAAGGCAAAGTAAATATAAACTCTAAACATGTTCATGCTTACTTTGTGTATTCTTCCAAGGGCCAAAGGGGTTGGCATGAGTGGTTTCATAAATCATCCATATTAATATGGTTTGGCAGTGTAATTATAAAAACACTACATAGTGATAATGAAAGCAGAGAAAATAACACTGAGTCTGCTCCCAAGGTCAAATTATTTTCCTTAATTTTATATGTAGATTGTATTTTAAAATTGCTGATCTTTCCTAAGATCTTGCTGCTTAATTTATGGATTTAATTGTGAGATGGTACTTCCTTGTATATAACTTTGCACTAATTCCACTTGGTCACAGTTGAACCTTCTAGTTGTATTTCAGAATTTCACATATTTGACATAAAGCAAGGGGAAGCTCATGCTTGAATAACAATGTGTTCTTCTGTGTTCTCTAGCCCTGTGAAACCACTTCCAATTCCCCAAACACAAGACTTGATGGCTCTGGTTTGGGGTCTGCTCTTTCCTCTCCCTGTAATGCTGTCCTCTTCCTCCCTTGCCTGTTAAGCTACCACTCATGCTTTCAGACTGAGCACAGATGTCATCTCCATTGTAAGGACTCACCACTCTCTCCTAGTCAGAGATGCATGTCTCTCTTTCCTATTCTCATAGAATCTCACATACTTTATCATTACAGTAATCAAAGCTGTTCATTCAGTAGTTATTGTACTGGATTTTCTGTAGTAGGTATAGGGATACCTTACAATTGCCTCATCTATTTTATCTCCAGATCTGAGAACTCCTTGAGGCAAGAGGTTCTTCCCTGACAATGAGTAGGAACTCAGCAAATGTTTGATGAATGTATAGAGCAGTGATAATAAGTGTGGCTAACTTGTATTGAATTATTTTCATCTAGAATGAGCTCCTTATTTTAATCAATTTATTTAATGTTCCCAGCAAGCCTTTGATGTAGGTATCATCATATTAATTTTACCTTTAAAACATCAAAGACAAGTCAAGATTAATTCATTTGCCCAAGGTCATCCAGCTACCAAAAGGAGAAGCTAAGATTTAACCCCCACTTCTATATTATTCCAAAGGCCATATAATCTGTCACCTACTGATATGATTTATGTTGAAGTCACAGAAACAGCTGGAAGAAAAAATTAGAATGGTGATTAATAATAAATCATGTCTGAATGGCACTTTACCATTTATATAGTATTTTACTATGCATTATATCATCAAATTAAACAGTATAAATTTATTACACACAATATTTTTCCAATTTAGAGGAATTACAAGGAAATTATAAATAAACTAAAGGAAACAACCTCCAAATTTCACCACCCAGAGATAACTTTCATCAATGTTTTCATTGATATTTTGTCTATATTTTCTTTTTCTTCCTCCATGTGCATGCATGTATATTTGTGTTCATGATGCTATTATAATGTTTGATTATATCAATAACATTTTTTCATATCTATAATAATATTCTATGTATTCCATTTTAGGGTTATGTCACAAATTATTTTCTTCACATTTATGTTGATTCACCTATTCTGATCTATGGGGATTTTTGCTTCATTGATAGGCCTAAGGGTACTCCCATCCTATATTATAAAAGCCTAATATGCAAATTGACTGAAGGGCAGAGCGACCTGTCGCTATGATGCCCACTGACCACCAGGGGGCAGATGCTCAACACAGGAGCTGCCCCCTGGTGGTCATTGTACTCCCACAGGGGGAGTGCCACTCAGCCAGAAGCCGGGCTCACTGCTGGCGAGCACAGTGGCGGTGGTGGGAGCCTCTCCCACTTCCGCAGCAGTGCTAAGGAGCAGCAAGCCAAGTGGTAAGGAGCAGTGAGCAGGTGGGCAGTAAGGAGCTAGGGGTCCCAAACTGTGAGAGGGTGCAAGCTGGACTGAGTCTCCCGCCCCCTCGAGTGCATGAATTCATGCACCAGTATTTTATTAATTTTATATTTGAAAAGATTAGTATTGCTTTATTTTCAATTAATAAATGAAGCTAAGCATTTATACGCATTTACTAGACAGTATTCATGCACTAGTATTTTAATAAATTTGTTACATTCGCAACCCAGTACTGATACCAAAGTCTGTATTAAATTTTTTAAAAAATTGATTTCAGAGGAGAAGGGAGAGGGAGAGAAAGATGGAAACATCAATGATGAGAGAGAATCATTGATCGGCTGCATCTTGCATGCTCCCAACTGGGGATTAAGCCCTCAGCTCAGGCATGTGCCTTTGCCCAGAATTGAACCAGGGATCCTTCAGTCCTCAGGCTGATGCTCTATTCACTGAGCCAAACCAGGTAGGGCTTAATTTTCTATCTGTGTAACAAATTGCCACAAACTTAGAGGCTTAAAACAATAAATTTTGCTCTCTCATAGTTTCTATAGGTCAGAATTCTGAGCATGGCTTAGCTGGCAAAGCTGCAACCAATTGATCATCTGTGGATGAGTACCTATCTGAAGATAGAGCTCATGGGGCCACTTGAAAGTTTATCACATATGGATGATTTAAAAATTACACATGAAATAAATAAACGAATAAATAAGTAATTAGGCCATAAAGAAAAAGTAAGCAATAGACAAGTGAATATTTTAGTGACCCTGCATGATGAATAATACTTTAAATATAGCCAATAAAAAAGTTAATGAAAGAAACCAAAATAGATTTTACTATGTAAAAACCCTTCAAAATTTCTGATCGTAAAAATGATGAAAAGAATTTTAAAAAATAATGACATGATTTCAACAACTGTGATTAAGCAAATGTTAATATCATGAACATATCTGAAGTTCATAAGCAGTAGAGATTTAATAAACAAATGGGAGAAAACAGGGAACAAACCACAAAAGAGGAAATATAACTGTCTAGTAAATGCGTATAAATGCTTAGCTTCATTTATTAATTGAAAATAAAGCAATAGTAATCTTTTCAAATATAAAATTAATAAAATAGATGCAAAATAGTCAATGCTGGTACAGATATGGCCATTGGGCTCTCTCTTGCCACTGCGAAGAGTGGACAATTAGTATAACTGTCATGAGAGCAATGTATTAGTTTTAAAAGTCTCAAAGTTGTATATATTGTTTTACTTAGTAATTCCTCTTCTAGGAACCTACTGTAATAAAATAATCAGCTATGCAACAAAGATTTCTGTACAATGATTATCTTTGAAGCACTGTTTATAATAACAAGGCATTGAAATAACCTAAAAATTCATTAAGTGGCTGGAAAATGTTGAGTACATTACAGTGTATCTATAGTATGGAATATCGTGCAGACATTAAAGTGATATTTTAAGGAATATTTAATAATGTGGAGAAATTATCAACAAGGCAAAACCAAGAATGAATACAAAATTGCTTATAATATGGGTCTAACACGTCAAATAATTTATTATTAGGAGAAAATGCATAAAGACATTACCAGTGATTTTCTTGGGGTCTGGAATTGTCCCTGTCACACAACTGCTCTCAATAAAGAGTAAATTATAAAGCTTCTCAGATTATACATGTTCTTTCACTTTTTTAAAAAAATATATTTTATTGATTTTTTACAGAGAGGAAGGGAGAGAGATAGAGAGTTAGAAACATCGATGAGAGAGAAACATCGATCAGCTGCCTCCTGCACACTCCCCACTGGGGATGTGCCCGCAACCCAGGTACATGCCCTTGACCGGAATCGAACCTGGGACCTTTCAGTCCGCAAGCCGACGCTCTATCCACTGAGCCAAACTGGTTTCGGCTACTTTTCTTCTTTTCAATAAGAACATTAATGTTGAGTAAACACATTAGCCTGAAATAAACTCAAAGCAAGTTTTGGACACTTGCAGAATTCACTTGAAAAAAATTGGGGGAAACAGAGGAAAAGAAATTGACTTCTGATGTAGTAATTACTCTTGGTCAACCTTACAATTGTCAGAGTAGAATGACACTTGTAAACAGTATACACGTAAAAGAACACTTAAGAAAAATAAAGTAGATTTCAGTTAAGAATTTTAAATTTAAGATGACGTGTGTCAAGACACTAAGTAATGTGTGAAGAGTTTCGTGAAAATTATTTAACTAAAATTTAACACGATAAAATTTTTTTCTGTGTTCTATATGTGATTTAAATATGAATACATGATTTAATTAAGACACTGAATACTGTAGGTATACACTTAACCATTTGATGTATAATACTAGTGCATAAATATTTAGCTTGGCTAAAAATAACAATAATGGCATCAAAACTTTAATTGATCTTATTGTAGAATGAAGAATTGCTTAATATCACTTTATGTTTGACATGTTCTGTTTTTTTCTTTTGTATTTTTTTTCTGAAAAGAGTGCCATGACAAAAGAGTTGACAGAAGTTTTCAGTTTATAATTTGAAAGGGAACTTAAACTTGCAAATAATCTTAGGAAAAGAAAAATATCCTTAATTTCACTTTAAATTAAGATAAACAGATCTCAAATCCTTCCTACATAGGTGGCTTGGAAGTATATGTAAGAGGTACAGAAATTTAGGGAAACCTAAAGTATTGAAGGAAAGAGAAGAGAGCAAAATACACAGAATGGGGCTTCTACACTAATAAAAGGGAAATATGCTAATTAGACTGGGAGACCTTCCGGGAGACCTTCTGGACAAAGCCATGGTGGCAGGGCTGAGGCAGAGGCAGTTAGGGGCTATCAGGCCAGGAGGGGAGGGCAGTTGGTGGCCATGAGGCTGGCAGGGGAGGGAAGTTGGGGGCCATGAGGCCAGCAGGGGGGGCAGTTGGGGGCAAGAAGGCCAGTGGGGGGGCAGTTAGGGGTGAGCAGGCCGGCAGGCAGAGTGGTTAGAGGCAATCAGGCAGGCAGGTGAGCAATTAGGAGCCAGTCATCCTGGATTGCGGTCCCTGTGGGATCGGGCCTAAACTGGCAGTCAGACATCCCACAAGGGGTCCCAGATTGGAGAGGGTGCTGGCTGGGCTGAGGGACACACCCCCACCCATGCATGAATTTTGTGCACTGGGCCGCTGGTTTTTTATAACTTTCTATGACTTGTTGTCTCTTTGAAATATGGTTTGAATTTTTCCCTCCTTAAACCACAACCTATTATAGAAACAGAATGTTAAATGGAGGTAAAACTAGTTTTTAATGGGCATAGAGGTTGAATTTTGCAAGATAAAAAAATGTACAGGGCTGTTGCACACAATGTAAATATACATAACACAACTGAAATGTACATTTAAAAAAATTAGGGTGGTAAATTTAATGTTATGTGATTATAACCACAATTAAAAATAAAAGAAAAGCAAACAAACAAACAAACAAAAAACTACAACCTAATATTCAGAACCTTTTTGTTTCTTTTGCTGAGATCTCAATTCTTCAGAAGGGGTAATGGAACCTGATTGGGCACCTTGATCTTAGGATGAAAATCAGCACTTTGGATTAGCTGAGGTGGTGTTGGTAGCCTTTGGGTTGGGACCTACTGCATTCTGGGTAAGGGAAGATGGGGAAACAGAGAATTCTATGCTTCTTGCCCTGTTAGGTCTGGCCTTATTTAAAATAAAAGTTACAGTTGGAAGCAGAAGGGATAGACAGAACTTTGGAGTCTAAATATATATAATAAAACAATACATGGTTGCAGAAACAAAGTTATATATCCTTTGGTCCAATTTTCATTTTTGTTTCTTCCATGTTTTTTCTCTTTATTTAAAAATAAGTTAAGAATGAGAAATTCTTACCTTCAGAAATTATGCTGAAATTGAGTATTTCAGGGAAAGCTTGCCAGTGTAAATTTTTTTTTTTAAAAAAATATATTTCTTCTTAGCCTTATTCCTCTTTCCCAAGAGAGAGGATTTAGTCACAGCATGCTGTGATTTCCACTGACTGACAACTTTTGGTTAAAAAACAGATGAAGCATCTGTCAGAATGCTAATCTCTTCCCTTTCATTATTTATATTTTGAACAACTCCCTGTAATGGATTATTCTGCGTGCCTTCACTGGAGTTTGAATTTTATTATTCTTATCAAGATACCATTTCCAGAGCCTCTCTATTTACTTATATTTTTCAAAAGATTGCATAAGCCTAGGCCTTACTAACCAGTTATAGAAATTTCTTTCAAATGTTTATCAAAATAATGGCAACTAGTAGATGGCATTTACCAAAAGATATGTACACTCTGTGTGAAAGAAGGGGTAATGCAGGGTAATTGAGAGCAGATACTTACAAAATCTGGGTAGTGTCTTCACATTAAATCAATAAGCTTACAAAGCCTTTGATAATCATTCCATATTATCTATCAAATATTATATTTTAACATAATTTTTTTAGGAAGCAAAGATCTACCAATAGGTCTATAATCAATGCTTTCCCTTTATTGAGTGATGTCCCAAGGAAGAAAGTTGATTATTTGGTCAAATTCTTTTTAAGCAGGCACATAACCTGATATTTACTAGCAGGAGAATCCTCATCTATGGAATTCCTTTAAAAAGGTGAACCCGATATGCCTAGGATTAACTATGATAAACAAACCTGGAATCTATTGATTCATGGAGAATAGCTTCTTAGAAAATGTCATATAAGCTATATAACAATTTGAATATAAAATGGAATGCACCATGACCAAAACAGTTCCCTTCTTTGTAAGTCAAGTTCTGTGGCATCATTTGGAGGCCACATGTTAAATATGAGCTACAGTGTGGCATTATGTGCATTTGGGGTCCTGGATGTTCCCCTCCTGTGCCTGGTGTTACTCATATCCTTGAATTATTAATACAGCTAAATATTGGAAATATCTCTGATTCTCGTGAGCCTGATTTGACAGACATTCCAGTTCTCTGTGTTATCTTGAATTCAGATCTAATTTAATACAGGTGGAGGGAGAACTTGGCTTGGTCAAGTAAGTGGTACATCTAAAGAATTATACAGGTTGTTCATTTCACTCAGTCATTAAAGGTGGGGAGGTAGAGTCCATTGCTGAAAATTCTTAGTATTAAATAATCAGGCACTGATCAGGAGTTTCAAGGTTGGCACAAAATAATTCTTTATTTTAACCTTTGTTTAAGTTTGGGTTCTTCCAGAGCAGTCCCTGAGATAGTGTAGTGTTACTAGTTTATTCAAGAGATGGAAGGAACACCTGTAAGAAGTGGGGAAGAGATACATCAAAGGTGAAGCAGTTAATTAGTGGAGTACTATTAGACTAGCTACAACAGAGGGTGACTAGGTTTAAATCCTGTGAGGATGCTCTGGAAAATGATACCAGTCACACAATTGTCTCATCTGAGGACCAAGGGACCTGGGGTACTTATACACTGAAACCTGAGGGTCCTCGGTTGAGTACTACTCTCAGGGTGTACTAGTCTTCTGGGTCTTCTAGTCTCCTCTGCTTGGAGAGCATGGTATTCTGATGTTCTGTACAATAGACCATTTAGGTAGGTTAATGTGCCTCCTGGCAGTTTTGAGTCTCTGGAGCATATGAAAGCTCTGAGGGACAAGAGAATCAACTGTCTGCTTCATCACTTGAGCCATCTCTGTAACCATGCCTGCTCTACTAGTTGGCCATAAGGGAGTCTCTGCATTCATCCATGCAACAAATATTTATTTACTAATGTTGGGGATATGACAGGCATGGTGAGATAAATATACAGTAAACAAATACGTAATACAATGTGAGGCAATAAAATGTAGTATTAGGAAAAATAAAGCAGAATGTTGTAAAATGACTCCAAAGATTTTAAGTCCTTATCCTTCGAGTTGCTAAATATAAATTCATCTAGTAGTTCTTTGATGATGTGGTTAAGTTGAGGATCTTGAGATGGGAAAATTATTCTGGATTTTCTGGCTGGGCCCTAAATGCCATCACAAGTGTCCCTCAAAGAGAGAGGCAGAGGGTGATTTTATGGGAAGAATGGGAGAAAGTAATACTGAGAGAGGGGAGAGAGAAATTGGAGTGACGTAGACATAAGCCAAGGAATGCCAGCTGCCACCAGAAGCTGGAAGAGGCAAAGAATGGACTCTTCCCTTCAGGCTGTGAGGCAGCACAGCTCTGCTGACACCTTGATTTCAGTCCAGGAAAACTACTTCAAATTTCTGGCCTCCAGACCCATGTCTGTTGTTTAAAAGCACATTATGTAGTAATTTATTGGAGCTGCATCAGAAAACTACTGGTAATACACAGGGGAGCCAATGATGGGGTGGTTATCATTTCAGAAAGAGTGTTGAGGGACCATATCTCTTTAATGGGTATGTTTGAGCATAAACTTGAATGACAGCAAGGGAATGAGTCATTCAAGAAAAGGCTCTGGGAAGAGGATAGCAAATGCCGAGATGCTTAGGGGAGAGGAAGCTTGGTGTGTCTGATGAGCAGCAGGGAGGTCAGAGTGCCTGGGGCTGAGGGAGCTGGGGGAAGAATCCAAGGGGACATAACAGAAGAGAGGGGCCCAAATCATGTCAGGATCTTTTAAGACTTGGAACACATTTGGAAGGTTTTGGAAGGGTGACTAGAACTGACTCTAAGGCCCTCTGCCCCATCGTTAGGCCTGAGTCACTGCCAGTCATTAGGGTTCACCTCATTTTCTCCTGGGAAGAGTTGGAGGAGGTGCCTCAAGTCCCTTCAAGTGCTTGAGGCGAAGGGGTGAGGAGATGTCTCCCTGCTCCTAACCCCAGGTGCAGTCCTAGCATGAAGGATCTATTAGCCAAACACAAATTTCCTTTCCTTTAGCGTAACTCCTGTGCACCTTGTATCCTAACACGGACTCTATCACTTTGTCCTATTTCTCCACCCCACACGCTACTTTCCTTTGTTCCTGTCAGGGCCCAGAAAAGGTGCAGGTATGAGTCCTGTTCCCACGCAGATGGTGAGTGGTGCTGGTGATGACAGAATAGGGATTAAACAAACAAACCATCACCCACAGCCTCATCCCTCGTTTTACCCTTGGCATGAGCTGCATATGTGACCACGTGTCTTTTCTTAAGCATGTCTGGTGTCTTAAACTACCTGCTAAGGTCAAGGACCATATCTCTGTGCATGTTTCATTCCTTATGCTTTGCCTTCTATAGATTAAGTGTTAAATAGATATTTATTGAATAATTTGTTATTGGTGAGAGAGAAAGAGGACTGAGCTGTGAAGTGGAATGAATAAAACCTATGCTTTCTGCTTCCTCTTATACAACCGACCCTCATCACAAACTCAGGTTGTGGGAACTGACTGCATGTGGGACCTCAGAGTTGTTGAAGCTGAACACCCACCTTCCCCTCCTGCACATATATTCTTGGGAGAGAGTTCTGTGGGTGCCTCTCAGAGGCAGCTGCAGGGACGGCCTTTTCAGTCTGATACCAGAGCTGACTCAGTAGCACTGGAAAACCTTAGATTTATGCAACCCCCCATCTTCCCACCCAACACCTTTCTAAAGAGGAACATTTAGATCTAGATTATTTATATGATGTGAACACTAAGTTCAGTATCCCATTGGCTGGATAATTTTAATTCACGGATTCATTATCTGCTTGGTTGCACACAGGTTTTGAAGCATATCTATGTGTATCTATTTAAAGTATATAGACAAAGCTAGAGGAAAATTCAAATGCTAGATTGTGTGTTTGGTACAGATTAAAATGTAATAAGTAGAGAAAGAATCATAGTGAGATGGGCTGATAGGAAAACCTTCTCAAAGGTGACTGATCTGTTGTGACACTTCTGTTCTTTCAGGTCCCTGGAATTATTTTTTTCTTTGATTTTCTGCTGAGTTGTTCTTAGACTGATGGTATAATGGGAAGGCACACCCTTAACTAATATTCAAAATTTTCAGCATGTTTATTGAAAGAGAGAGAGAGAGAGAGAGAGAGAGAGAGAGAGAGAGAGAGAGAGGAGAATGCTCTGAGATTTTGGACAGTTATCCTTTGTTTTGGTACAAAGCCTAGATATTTCATAGAGTACAACATTTTAGGACATTACCATAGAAATAGAGAATAACCTTTGGGAGGAGAAACAGAGTTATCCAGAAGGAAAAGTAGATCAGAAAAATGGAAGAAACTCCACGCAAAATGCAAGCTTTTAAAGGCTCCCACTGTGAAAATAAATGACTTGTGGTCAGATCAGTTTAAACTTTGCCTTTCATTTTGAAGTTTTAGAGCAGGGGGAGATGTTAGAGTTTATTTATTTCAACACCTTCATTTTAAAGATGACAAAGCTGGGGCCCAGAGAGGTTAAGTGACTTGCCTCTGGTCACACAGACAGCATGGGGCAGAGCCATAATTGCATTTCAAATGGTCTGACTCTTAGTCCCGGGCTCTTTGGACTGCATTTCATTGCTGCCTCCAGCCAATATCATCTTAGGAAGGAGACTTTTAGGGGCCTCAGCAGCATGGACCAGCAAGGAAAAGGAGAGTTATAGGATGCACAGGAGAGCTGGGGATACTAACCTAGTAAGTGGGCTGGAACCAGCAAGGGCCAACAGATAAATTCTACAAAGGGTGTGGCAAATTTTGGTACTGTTCTTGCAGAATGCAATACTGGGGATTCACTCCAGTAGACAAGGCAACAGGTGAACCATAGGAACAAGCATATTAAATGATGGAGTCTAAGATTTGACATCATTTTAGTAAGAGCAGGTCTTTAGCTGTGGGTTGAGGCAACAAGAGTCACAGGCAGAGGAAGGCTCTGGAAAGGACTAAGCAGGATATCAGAACCTCAGCCATCTAAGGTCAGAGCAGGACCAACTCCCAATCCAAGATGGAGCATACACAGATGGTAGGGGAAACATCTAAGCCCGCATTTTATGTAATGGAGAAAGAATGAGACTTGGAGACAAGATAAGTAATCAGGCATCACTTCTGTCATATGGATAACCACGAGTTCACCAATCTTCCTATGCTAGTCTATAAAGGTGATTGAACCAGATGTAATTTCTTTTTCCCATTGGGACAGACTATTTAAGGAGAAGAGCTGAGCATGCAGATTGAAGATCTCTTGAATTTAGCTGATAGAAACAGGTGGGTCACTAGGCATATGTATGTTGCATCAGCCAGAGTGCATTTGGCTTCAAATAATAGATCACCGGATTAAAATCAGCTCAAACCATATGGATGTTTATGTTTTTCTTAACAAGAATTCTGGAGATATGTAGGCAGTTCCAGAGTTGCTTTAGTGACTCAAAATTATTTAATTTTACCACTGGTAAAATGTATTAATGATATATTAATGATGACTCATTTCTTAGTTGCAAGATGGTGGCTGCAGCTCCAAGTCTTTCTGTGACAACATTCTAAACAAAAAGTAGAAATGAAAACAAGCAAAAAACCAAGGCCTCTCTCTGCATACTTCTTTCATCATCAAATAAATGGAAAAATATTTCCCAGAGGCTCCTCTTGGGAAGTTTTTCTTACATTTCATTTTCCAGATCTGGATCATGTGACATACCTAAACCAATTACTGGCTAATGCAAACAGATTTGCCATGATTGAATAAGTGTGGTTGACTATTGGATTTCTTCCCAATATTTGTGATTCGTCTCCTAAGGGTAGACTTATTTTTACTCCATCAGAATTTGTTTCTGTGAGTATGAAATAATGGGAAGAAAGCCAAGAGTAAGCCACACTTAGTTAACTGACTGACCACTTTTATAAGATATTGAATCACACTTAACTATAGATAGTGCCTGATGTATACCAAATTTTCATATTTTTCACCTAACCACATCCTAACATTAGAAATAAAACATTTAAAGGTGATTTCTTAAAGGTCCATTCATAGATTCAGAAGTCTCCCCTCTGATTTAATGTAGTATTAAAACAGTGAATTAAATATGTTCAAAAGTTAAAAAAAAACTATCACATATTTTCTTCTCTCAAATTGAATAAAGAAGTTTAGTCCTGACATCATCACAACTAGCTTTCTTGATTGAATAGATCATACAACCTGGACTGGGAAAGTTGTAAAATTAGTGGTAATCACAATGTAGCTAATTGTAGAGTCTCCACCTCCGTAGATGCTGCAGATGTAATAAATCAAACAACCCAACATATTGTCTGCCTGTTTAGGAGGCTTTGAGTCACTATTGGGTGACTTTTGTGTCTCAGGTCCTACAATGAGGTCGTGTAGAGACCTCACTTCTGCCTCATAAACACAAACATGTTAAACAACAAGTGATGATGTGGAGAAGGATGTTGGCTTTTATTTGTGAGTGTGAAACGACTTTTTCTTTTCCTTTAATATTGTGCAAATTTCTGTTGGTACCATTTTCTGAAATTATAAAAGAAAGGAGAAAGTGCTTTCTATATCTGAATAATTAAGTTTTTATCAACACAATCCATAAATGAAGGTAATTGCACAAGCCTTTTTTAAAAATACGTTTTTATTTATTTTTAGAGAGAGAGGACAGGAGAGGGATCAAGAGATAGAAATGTCAATGAGAGGAACATCATCATTTGGCTGTCTCCTGCACACCTCCTACTGGCGATCAAGCCTCAAAACCCAGGCATTTGCCCTGACTAGGAATCAAACTAGGGTCCTCTTGGCCCCTCGGTCAATGTTCAACCACTGAGCAACACCGGATGGGCTGCACAACCTTTCTTCATCACATTCCCTTATCTTCATCCTAGGGCATATATAGGAAAAATTTTCAAATATTCACATTAGCATTTTGGCTATTTTTGTTCGGAAAGGCAAAAATGTAAAATATTGAATAAAGATATGCCCAATTAGCCATATGTAACCAGCAGGAAATATAATTTACTTCTATTCAGCAATGTTGGTATTATATTCTCAGCAAATATCTACTAGCTATGTGACCTAGGGGAATTTGGTCAGTCTCTCTTGTCTCCCTTCCTTCATCTGTTGAAGAAGGGATTAAAGAGTATTTCAAAGGTTTTTGAAGAAGCCAAAACTTTCCAGCTGTTTCCTCAGAGGCTAATTCAAGAAGCTTCTACCATAGACACTATACCTTTATGTGTTTTATACATTCAGTTTCAGGGGAAAATAAACAAACAGAATAAAAAATGATTCAGCCATTGTGGAAAATAGCTTGATGTTTCCATGAAAAATGAAACATAGAGTTACCATATGGCATATCAATTCTACTCCTAGAATTCTACCAAAATCTTTGAAAACAGGTACTCAAACAGATACTTGCATGCCATTATTGATTGCAGCATTACCAATTGTTCACAATAACAACAATGTAGAAACAACCAAGTGTCCATCAACAGATGAGTAGATAAACAAAATGTGGTATATAATACAATGGAATATTAGAATTCCATATTTACTTCTATGTAAGCAAAGCAGCCAGTGTTGCTCAGTGGTTGAGCATCGACCCAGGGACCAAGAGGCCCAATGGAATAGTCTGACATAATAAGGAGTGAAATCTTGACACATGCTATAACATAGAAAAACCTTGGAAACATTATGCTAAGTGAGAAAGAACAAATATTATATGATTCCACTGATATGAAATCTACAGAACAGGCAAATTCATAAAAGTAGAGAGTAGATGAGGGATTACCACGTGCTGAGAAAGGGGGAAATAAGGAGTTATTCTTTAATGAGTACATTTGGGGTATTTTTTTGGGGGGGTGATAAAAAAGTTTTGGTAATAGATAGTGATGATAATTGTACCACTAGTTGGGAATGTTAATAACAATGTCAATGTTATAATGCCACTGAATTATACATTTAAAAATGATGACAAATTTTGTTATATATATTTTAGCACAATGAAAATAATTAAAAATTTAAAATATTTTTGCAATTAAACAAACACCTTTTGGTCAAGGGGTTGTGTGTCAACAAAGGTTTGGAAACTCCTTTCTGTATCATGCTAAGAAACCAATAGGACATTTTTCCTTGCAGAACTGAATATTTTATGGGATTTCTCACACTTTCAGAACTAGTCACAGAGATAATTCTACCAGATCAAGTGAACTCTTAATTCTCATCAGCCCTGGATCTTAGAGGCCAGCTGTGTATGAGGACAGTTGTGGCAAACATTGGTTTACGGGTGGCTCCAGCAAAGTGCCAAGAGCAAATAACTCTGTTCCTCAGATCAGTGACAGTTGCACTGCTACATGTTTTAGGGAGACCACATGCCCAGGTTCAGGAAGTTAGGGTGTTGTTGTGGTGTCCCTCATAAAGGGACGGTCAGTGCAGGAAATGGTAGTGGGGTGGAGTGGGGTCAGGAGACACTTCAGGCTTTTTTCTTCCCTTCTATGTAAGTAAAGGCACTTTCCCCAAGGGTTGTGATGAGAGGGAGTTTCGAGTGTTTTACACATGATTGATGCTGCTAAATATTTTCTTAAAAATTTACCATTACCTTCAGTATAGTCCAACAGAAGTGATTATCATTTAAAATCTTCAAAGACGTTCATGTTCTTTTATCTTTTGTTTAGTGTATGGGCAACATGTGTCATGGTTGCTTGAGACTCTATGTGGGCAATCTGGAATATGCTTCCCCCTCCACACCCTTTCCCTATGCTTTATGCTCAGAATCTTCCCATTGACAGGCTGATGAAAAACCTTTCCTCTCTGAGACTGATTGGAAGAGTGAACGGTCAGAAAAAAAACTATTATTGTTTTCTTTTGAGTTCTCCTATATAAGCGAGCCTTATCACCAACCAAGTGTCTCTTCATTGTTTTGTGTCTTAGAGAAGAGAAACTTTTAGAGGCACATTTGTAGAACTGCCAAATTGGTTTCACAGAGCATTGCATTCTTATTTTAATTGGGAACAAGAGTTGCATTTTTATAAAACATTTTACCATTTGCCAGTTAGGAAACAGCACAGAACAAAATAGAATGACAGTTCTTTTCCCCTTGTATCTGGTGAAGCAATGTGAATATACCATTACATTAGTATGTGTTTTATTTATGCTAAATAATTGGCAATGAAAATATATTGGCAGTGGAACTACTTATTTAAGGAATGTTAACAAACATATTCTGGGAAAGAATTTGATAAATCCGAGAGTTTACTGTTAACATTGCACTTTCCTTAAGCAATAAACACTATCAGGGTGAATGTGTCCTTCACTTCTTCACTTTGCTAAGTTCAACATACATCATTAAAGATCAGACTCTTCTAATCCCCAAGAAGTGCTGGACCCCATTTCTAAAAGACAGGATTTATGTTTGCAAGTTGGCATTATCTAAGAATTTTGTAGAAACTCCATGGTGAATTAGACCGATCTTGTATACGTTTGATTCTCTGTCTGAATAAAAATAGTCTTTCAATGCCCATATCCTTTCAACACTGCCTCTCTCCTATCCCAGTTTTTGACCAGCAAAACCTGCTAGAGTTAGAGCAGATTTGGGGATTAAAGAAGGTGGCATTTTGAGGTACATGTGCATGCCACCTGGCTTGTTTCTCCTTTGGAGAAATAAAACCAGCAACAAAAGTAGGATCAATTTTGATTATGATGATGGCAATAATAGTAGTTAAGATATTGTATATGCCCATTGTGTAGTAGAAACCTTTTAGAGGTGTTTCCTTTAAACCTCAAAAAATGACCCTACAAGGAAAGTACTATGAAGGAGCGTGTACACTATTTTGCATGAGTATATTGGGGAAAAACTATTCTAAAAGTTTTCTCAAAGAAGAAATATTTCGGCAAAAATCTGATGAGTATTCACTGGGAGAATAGAAGAAAAAGGATGTTCTTGGTAGATGGAGATGATATACATAAGCCCTGAGGTAGGACATGGTTCAGGCTATTCAAACAGCAGAGAGCAGTGTGGGCTGCAAAGATGTGAAGAAAAGAAACATAAGTCATATAAGTAAACAGGAACCAGATCATGTCTTACCAATTCTCATGTACCTTTTACATGTCCTGGACACCCTACACTAGGTTAAGTGTCTTTGTGCTTCCACAGCTAATTGAACCTTCCCATCATAAGGTGCATCAATTTTATAGTGATGACTTGCCCAATACCTTAGCTCCAAGAACTCTGGGGCATTGTCTATTTTGTTCAATACTGTATTTCCAGCACTGGACATGGTGCTTATCACACAGAAGACTTTCAGTAAGAAAAATACTAAATTGGGAGCTCTTTGGTAATGCTGAATATCTCTAAAGAACTTAGTCATTTAGCTTTGGATATTGTCGGAAGGGCCTAGTATTTTGTCAGTCAAAACTTGTTAATATGGGGCTTATTAGGGGAGAAAAATTGCAGTTATTGGAGGTTGTATGCCAGACACTATGTAACCTCCTCTGTATTGAAATGACCTTGGGTAATAGTCCTGTGACAATCCCTGATTGGTCGGCTGAATCCTCTGGCCATTTCATAAAAATGCAACCTCATAATACCTTTTAGACATTGCTCATTCCTCTGTGATTTATTATAGTCATTTTATAACTTGATGTTGTACTAGTTATTACAATGATTATCTATTTCTTTCTGGTTATTATAATCATTATTAATTTCTAGCAATGTCAAGGCTTCAAACACCAAATATAAAATCAAAGTTTTATGTGGCCTCCACAGATTTACTGGTTATTTAGGTGACCTGCTTAGCATTCAGGGCTAAGAGTTCTGATTCCCACTCTATATTCTGTGTCAATTCCCCTTTCAATTACTCGTACTGAAAGAGCAAGGGTTGGTATTCCTCAAATCGCAGCTAATACAAAAATATTTCATATTCATCTTTAGATCTTATTTTTGTATTTATATGAATATGACTGTTTTGGCAATTCAAAATTGTATATGAAATGTACCAATTTAGCATTAGCATCTCATTTTCTAAACACTCTTACATTTGCTGTGACCTTTCTGGTTCTTGAAAGAAATGTATTTGAATGTTTTTATTTTTTAATTTCTCTTATTGTATAATAAGTTCCATGAAGAATTAAAAGAAAAGAAGAAATGAATATACATTTAAAGAAAGCCTTTATGAATTTTTCTGCTAAATTAATTTAGGGAGTACTTGAATACCAGCATTATTTATATAACACTGGAGGCCTGGTGCACGAAATTCATGTACGGGTAGGGTCCCTAGGCCTGGCCAGCGATCTAGGCCGATCAGGGCCTTCTGGCTGCTATCCAGGGCCTTCCTTCTGGCTGCCAGCCAGGGCCTTCATTCCCCAGCTGCCAGCCAGGGTCTTGATTCATTCTGCACTGCCCCCTGGTAGTCTGCACATGTCACAGCAAGTGATTGGTCTCCTGGTTGAGCACCTGCAGGGACAATTTGCATATTAGGCTTTTATATGTATAGATTCCATATAGTCACAAACAAATGCTCTTCAATGGTATATTTTGTCATAAGAAAGTATTAAATATCAAAGTCTCACCTAACACTAACATAATCCATTTTTTTTATATCTATCTTGTCTCTACCCAACACACTTGCGTACACACGCGCGCGCGCACACACACACACACGCATCCTCTTAACTGGAATTTTATGAGTCTTGGAATCTCTGTTTGTTGTCCACTGTTTACCAAGCTGGGTATCGAATAGGCTAGTGAAGAAATACAAAGGCATTGGGGCATGTTTTAAGAAGTGGAACCCTTCTCCAAGGGCTGGTTCCAGAAATCTGCAGTGTTTATTGAAGGATTCAGGGAGTTGATTAATTTGAATGGGAAACAGTTACATCTTTATTTTCACTAACTTCTAGGTGATATTTAGCATTTTCTTCAACTGAGTATTAGTGACAAACCTTAGTAATTTTAGCAGCATCTGTGATAGTCACCAAAGAAACCATAAATATTTCTTGTTATGATTGTTGCATATATCTCAGATATTTTTGAAATTCTAGTAATTACTCCATCAAGATCTTAGTTTTAGTGGATGATTTAGAAGATACATGTATTATACTGCAAAGTTGTTTCTTTTTAAAAATGTGTTAATGTATTTGCATTCCTTTGAATACTTGCATTTTATGCATTTAAAAATATTCCGTTGTCAGAATGGCAAAAGGATCCATAGTACCAAATGTTTAAGAACTCTTGCTCTAGCCATTTTAAGCTGCAGTTTTCATCTTATTTGGTAGGCATTTACTTGGTGCTTTAACAGGTCCCAACACAGTAATTCAAGGGTGTAAAGTGACATGGGCCATGTGCAATTGTCACATTCAGGTGACCTGGCCCCATGAAGCCTAGGATAAAATCTCCCATATCCCTCCTCACCCCCAAGACCATCCCATCTCCAAACTAGTCTAGGTCTCTACTTGCCTGCATATTTATCCCTTCTCTAATTTTAAAGTTATTGCAGCCTCATTTATCTTTTAGGCAGGATGAAATCTGCGTTCCAGACCTACCTCTTTCACTTATTAGCACTGTGTCCTGTAGTTCACTTGATTCTATGGTTTCTTTTGTTCATCACATGAATAGGATAAAGAAGATGGATACAAGTTTAAGCTGCACTATTTTCTAATATAATAATGTGGCGTGTTATTTTATAAGCTTGATTTCTTTTTCTGAAAACAGGGGAATAGTTCTAATAAGAATAAGAAAAATATAAAAGATCCAATACTCTGAGAGAATATATGCCTTTGGGCAAGTTATAAACCTTGCTGTGCCTTAGTTTTCAGATCTGTAAAGCATAGATACTAGTATCTACTTCCTTATGAGGACTAAATTAATTGATATATGTAGAGTACTTAGAATTGTGCCCAGCATGGAATAAGGTGTTTATTATGTGCCAAGTACTTCATATATATTATCTCGTCTAATTATCTTCCAAACACTGGAGGCGTGTACTATTTTTTTTTTTTTTTACAGAGAGGAAGGGAGAGGGATAGAGAGTTAGATACATCAATGAGAGAGAAACATCTATCAGCTGCCTCCTGCACACCTCCTACCGCGGATGTGCCTGCAACCAAGGTACATGCCCTTGACTGGAATCAAACCTGGGACCCTTCAGTACGCAGGCCAACGCTCTATCCACTGAGCCAAACTGGTTAGGGCGAGGCGTGTACTATTTTTGTCATCCATTTTATAGATGAAGAAACTGAGTTCCAATGAGATAAAGTTACTTGAACAGAGACTAAGATTGAACAGAGACTAAATGGTAAAATCAGTTTTTTCAAACCAGGTTTTCTGGCTGCATTCCATTATTCTGCCTCACTAGCAAGTACCTGAATAACCTCCTGGAAATATTCTAAGAGTCATATGAGAACACTAATATAAAAACATGATGTACTTAATGTAAACTGATACCTAAATGTTAAGATGTAAAAAATCATATATAAAGCTGATAATAGGTGTAGTCATTTTATACTTGCATTTATACATTCTCCAACTGGCCTTTTTTAGTAGCAACCCTATGTTTCAGGAAAGTGACATAACATTTTTGGAAAATCAGCACTTTCCTGACTTTGAGAATTTGGATTACTTTTATTTTTTAGATAATTTTATTTTTAAAAATAATTCTAGGCGAGGGCTCAGAAGTCAGACAAACAGAGCACCACACTGGGCAGAATTTTAGCACCGACAAGGAAGTAGTGTGACAGGCAAGCCAGTTCAGTGCTACAAACCAGGAGGTAGGTTGGTGGTTCCTGTGCTGGCTCTGAAAGATGGCAGGATTCCCAGATAGCTCTGTGGAGTGTCTGGGGTATTGATGTGACAGTCCCTCCCCCATCCAAGGATGCATGCCATTCTGGCTGCCTTATCTCCTAACATTCTGCAAGTGGACACAGATCCACAGCATGATGCTCATAACTTTGTTTAGTTAGGGTTGAAAGAACCAGTCTCTGGGAACTTCTCTCTAAGACAAATTTGGGTGAAGGATAACATCTTGTCCTCAATTTTGCTTCTCTCCTGGACTGCCAGCTTGTCTTCTTTTTTTAAATGAGTGTTTTCCTTGACAGCCTGTCCATTCCTCCTACAAAAAAATACAGACCCTATGGTGCTCCTCCCACACAGCCATCAGATGTTTCTTAATGTCATTAGTGAGCAGTGCTTAGAACCAGACTGGACCCATACCTCAAGCACACACATGTTATGAATATACTATGTGTATACTAGCAAACAGTATACACATAGAGTATAAAGCGTACCAGAAGGCATTGCTATATATGTGGGAATATATATATATATATATATATATATATATATATATATATAGTCTATTTGAATATGTGCAATGACTTTATTCCTCTTCAATTCTGGCAGATGTTGGCTTATATGACTTAGGATGACATTGTTCAGTATAACTTTTTTTCAGTAATAAAAAAACTTTTATTAAATTCATTATTTCTCTATAGATTTACTACTAAACAACATAATAGTAGATCATGTTACTCTCCTTTTAGTCACAGTCTACCTTCCTTGTCTCTTTTTTGAGGTTTCAAATAGTTAGCTACTATTAGTGTTTGTCTAGAAAATTGTTAGTAAATTCTTTGGCATCTATTGTAAAAACACTTTCAACTGATGAGATGGTGGATGCTCAACATTTGAAGGAGAAAGACAAGAGAACATTGACAAATGCCATACTTTGTCAAACCTGATGCAGTTAGAATCAGGTTCAATCTGTAAAGGATTTGTCATGAATAAGCTATGCAGAATAAATAAAACTTGAAACCACCAAGCCAAAAATAAACCAGCAGATAATAAGTATTCACTTCTGACTGACTTTGTACCATTGCTCTTGATATCACAGCAGAGCTGAGACACATCCATTCTTGACTGTCAAGTCGGAAACTGACAGCTCTGTTTTCATGCCTTAATGCCAAGTAACTTCTCTCCTATCAACAGCTCTAGTAATATTAACTGTAATGTCTATATTTACCTTACCTGAATTATAAAAATACTAGAGGCCGATGCATGAAATTCATGCAAGAGTAGGCTTTCTTTCCCCCGGCTGCTGGCACCAGCTTCTCTCTGGCACCCGGGACCTGGGGTTTCCTTACAGCCTGGCTTCATCTGGAAGGATGTCTGGTCTAATTAGCATATTATGCATTTATTATTATAGATAGATAAGTTGATGGTAGGATCTTACATTTTTGTAAGTTTTTGCTTTTTAAACTGTTTATGCAGCAAATGATAAAGAATGAGTCTATTTTTAGTAACACAGAAAAGTCAGCTTAATTTGCTTAACACAGTATGTATTTTCATTAGCAATTCCCTGAGCACAAGCTATATATAAAGCTACTGTTGTATTGTAATTTTTTCCTAGATAAGAAGAGGTTTAAAAACTTCATAGATATTAGTCTCTTAAACCTAGATAGCTGAATTTATACTCCAAACCTCAAACTTTATATTCCAGTAAGCTATGAATCTTCTGTTACATAGATTTAGTGCTCTCTTGGGAGGAGATCTGCACTGAGACTCTTATTATTTTATTTTTAAAATCTGAATTATTCTTTCTAACTTCAAGCTTCCTTGCCTTAACTTACTCCTATACTTATCTTTCCAATTTCAGCTTAGATAATGCTTCTTTTAGAAGACCCTTAAGGATCCAATAATTCATGTTATGTGTAGTCATCTCCTATGCATTCCTGTTTACTTCTCTACCTTCCCTTATCATAGCAAAACATATACCAACTGTATATGCAAATTTCAGGTTTACATTTTATTTCTAGGATTTCTTCTCATACCCTCCTACAGGTAATAACTTAAACTTCAGACAAGACACAGTAAACAATGACTTGAAGGCACTGGAGAGTGAAAAAAGCAGGCATATTCTGGTGAAAGAGTTGAAACTTATAAGAAGAGATCAGGGCCAAATAAATTTCCTGTCTTGATGGATTTTATCCTGAGGACTGGCACATGTTAGCACTGTTCAGGGTGGTCAACATTCAGAAAGAAAATCAGAAGCTTTTCTGGCCTGCAGAACAGAGGACAGATTTCGGGAACATTAGCCATGAAAAAGAGAGGGGAATTCTGGGATGGAAGAACCAGAGAAGGGGAGATCCAGATTCGGTGTAAAAATATAGTTCAAGTTTCCGGTTGACATCCTGATACTTGCAAGGGTAGAAAGACTCAATTCTTCACAGACTTAATTGAAATTGACCTGCTGCTACTCAAGAGAGAGATGGAACATTGGGCATAACCAGTTTATTTGACTATTCAAACAAATATCAGTACTTTTTTGAGGGACATGACAGGATCCAGAGTCTCTATGACAGAGTCTTTACAATGTCTGGCTTACAATACAAAATTATTCAATATGTAGAGGACCAGTCTCAAAAAAAAATTCAATTGAAATCAGCTATGAGATGATCCAGATGTTGCAATGAGCAAAGATTTTAAAGCAGCTATTATAATTATACTCAATGAAATCAAGGAAAATAAGCTAATAAGAAATGGAAACATAGGAAATCTCAGTAGAGAAATAGAAATAAATGGAAATTTTAGATCTGAAAAATATAATAACCAAAATTAAAGTTCCCTAGATAGGGTTATTAGCAGAATAGAGATGATAAGGAAAGTCATCAGTGAACTGAAAGATAACTCAATAGAATAATCATATGGAGATGTTGAAAATAAGATGGAAAAAAATGAACTAAGCCTTGAGGCAATAACAAAATAGCAAAAACAAAAGTGTTGGCATAATCATATTGCTGAAAGCCAATGATAAAGAGAAAGTTTTGAAGCAACTAGAGAATGATGCCATTTTACATGCAGGGGTATAAGCAAAATTAATCTATGATGAAAGAAGTCAAAACAGTGGGGGGGGGGCTGGGAGTAGGGACTGCCTGGGAATAGACATGAGAAAATTCTGGGGATTGATATCATGAGAAGAGATTTAGGTTACACAGGTACGTGCATTTATTATAATAGCAAATATACACTTAAGATTAGTATATCTCATTATGTATAATTTTTATTTTAAAAGAAAAATGCTAAATTAAAAAATTATAGTTTATTCCCACTAGCTTTAGATAATCTGAGGACAGTAATTTAATCTCCCTCTTCTCGACCCTTGTGTTGAATATAATGCATGACATTAGGTGTGTTTTTGGTAAATTTTTGTTGAGTTAAATTTAATCCCACACATTCCTTTTTATTTCTACCCATTTAATACAGATGAATAGACTATGATAAAAGTTCTGGAAAGTAAATAGGAGGATTAAATAAGGAATCTGTATAATCATGAGCATCATGGACTAATGACAATTTAAATATAATATACAGTGTAGGCCATGTAATGACATTACCATTTTTATTTTATAATTTCTGTTGCCTTATATCAAGTACTATTATCAGCCAAGACCTTAACATACCTGATCTCAAAAATGTTTAATATACATTATCTATGAGAATGCTGCAAAGTAAAACTTATCTCCTTTCTGCAGTTGATCAAACAGAGTCTGAGGACAGATAAATTGTTGAGATTACATGGCTGAATAGCTATGTCTGTTAAGATATTGGCAGGAAAAAGTTCCCACATAGTTCAAAGGAAGATAATTTAGTAACAACTATACATTGAAGTCTGGGTAGGATAAAGGGAACCACAAAGAGATGGAGAGGTACTCAGAAGCAAGCCACTTAAGGAAGCCCTCATACCCTCTTAGGTATGGAGGGACCAGGGGAGAAAATAGTATTTCCAGAACCAAGTGAGAAGTGACAATACAGAGAAGTGGTCTGATGGGAACTCTAGTAGTGGAGGCTTACACTATGGCCAGAGCTGTGGTGTGAGAGAAGGGAAAAGATACTCAACCCCTCTTATTTCCTGCCTATTTCTTGCAGGTGCCTCCCACTAGTTGAACTCAACTGATGCCAGAAGTCAAGGGAGCTACCAGAGCTAGCCTTCCAGGACACAGAACAGTTCAGAGAAGAGTAGAGAATTGAATGGGTGGAGGTAAGTGGAAATTAACTGATACTTGTAGCCACACCCAGATTTGGTTCCATGTTCTTATGTCTTCCAGGCCCATGTTCTTTCTTATACATCAAGTTGACACTCATTTTAAACACACATTTTTGTAGCAATCATTATTTTATGGCTAGAAACTCATTGAACTAGGCACTCTTAATTTCTTTTCTATCAGTCAGAAGGTCATCTCATAGCTTCTGAGTGTCCATGAGGAGTAGAGGATGGAAATGAACTACCATAACCTACATTAGTTTTTGGATCATTACCTCAGACACCCTCAATCATTTTTCAAATTCAAGATACAATTGTCCCCAGGTTAGTGGACTCTTTCAAGACTTCTACATGAAAGAAACTGAGTTATAATTAAATGCCATAAGGCTAACTGATGGATGTTTACACTTTAATGTGATATTTTAGAGCACAGAAAAGACATGGACTAAGATAATTGTTCTCCATCTAGCTAGATGTAATGCAGCAAAGAACAAGGACTGGGGTGCCTAGTCTGGCTTCAATTATTTCTAGCCCAGCAGGTCTTTTAGGAATGTCTTTTCAAGCTGCTGGCCCTATCCAGTTTCTTGGCAGCATGGAACACAGACTTCACAAGAAATGTGGTTGAAAATACAGATCAAATGAGATATCCTTTGCTCAGTGTTAAACAAGTTAATTAATCTCACTGAGCCTCAGCTTCTCATATGCAAAGTGGGGATACTAATAACCTGTAACACACATAAAGCCCTTACAACAATGCCTAGAAAATAATAAGCATTCAATAAATGTTAGCTGTTATCATCACTGTTATAATGTTACTATGTGCTGAGCAGTGGCCTTTGCCCTCTCTTGGCCCCAATTCTCATTTTGGGTTGTTTCAAGAGCCCTTCTAAGATTTCTCTCCTTATATATTTTTTCATTTTCTTTGAATTTCAGTTTGTTGTCTCGGCAGAGACTCTTGCACACTGATATTTCCAACTTTGCTTAACTTAAGGTGCCATGAATATGAGTCCGTGTCTGGCACTACCCTGGTAAATAAATCATGCATTCATGGACTTATTCTGGTATGAAGCCCTGCATAAATAGCTTTTGAGCCATAAATCACTTACTTGTGCTGAATAGAAGCCGAGGGGGGCCACCTAGTTGTCCTCAAATTCACCTACGTTCAAGTCCTAGAAAATGCTTATATGTTGTTTGATTAAATTGAGGGATGAGAATAGCAAGACTATTTAGTGTCATTTTCAAAACATGTTTGTTTGTGTGTTTTTTTTAAAGAGTTCAATTTTAGTTCCATCATTAATTCAGTATTTGCCAAGTTATTTGACCTCTGATTCTTAGCTTACTCATCTATAAAATGGGGTAGAAAACACCTACTCCCTAAGTTGTTGTGTAATTCAAGTGCAGTAATGCAAATTGATTTAGCATTGTCTGAGAAATAGTAAGTAATCACTAAATGAGAATTGGCATCACCATCATCATCATATCTTGCTTTGGGTAATGTCCCATCCGATTGTGTATAGTTCCGATGAGGGTATCAAGAATAGATTTTTCTATGACCCTGCTGGAAGGTTTGGGCAAGAGACCGAGACCTGGTTGACCAGAAATCCTCAGCAACTGGTCCAAAGAATGGTGTGTTAATAGTTTCCCTGGGCTTCCATAAATAACCACCAGAAGTCAACAGAAACAAAGATTAATTCTGTTAAAGAAATTAACTCTTAAACAACAGAAATTTATCCTCTCACAGTTCTGGAGGCCAGAAATAAAAAATCAAGATGCCAGTATGGTTAGTTCTTTTTTCTGGACATTCTGCAGGAGAATATGTTTTGTGCCTCTCACATGACTTCTAATGAGCCTATTTAAAGGTCATTAACTTAATTAAATCTGCAAAGATTCTTTTCCAAACATTTAAGTGAAATCATATGCTATTTGTCTTTCTCTGACTGGCTCGTTTCATTTAGCACAGTGCTTCTGAACCTTGGCTGCACATTAGAATCACCTGGGAATCTTTTTAAAATCCTGATTTCTGGGCCTCATCCTCCGGAAATTCTGTTTCTTTGTTATGGGGTGGGGCCACAACATTAGTAACAAAGAAACAGAATTTCCCGAGGATGAGGCCCAGAAATCAGGATTTTAAAAAGATTCCCAGGTGATTCTAATGTGCAGCCAAGGTTGAGAACCACTGACTTAGCATAATAGTCTCCAGGTTCATCCATGTTGTCACAAAAGATAAGATTTTCTTCTTTTTTGCATCTGAGGAGTATTCCATTGTGTAAATGTACCACAGCTTTTTATCCACACATCTACTGATGGGCACTGTGCTGCTTCTAAATCTTGGCTATTGTAAGTAATGCTGCAATGAACATAGGGGTGCATATAGTATTTTGAATTAGTGTTTCGAGTTTCTTCAGGTACATTCCAAGAAGCGGAAATGCTAGGTCATAAGGTAGTTTCATTTTTTATTTTTTGAGGTAACTCCATACTGCTTTCCACAGTGACTGCACCAATTTGCATTTCCACCAACAGTACATGAGGGTTTCCTTTTCTCCACATTCTTACCAACACTTGTTTGTTGATTTATTGATGATAACCATTCTGACATGTTTGAAGTGATATCTCAATGTGGTTTTAATTTGCATTTCTCTGATTAGTGACATTGAGCAACTTTTTATATGTCTGTTGACCATCTGTATGTACTCTTTTTTTTAAAATTTTGTTTTATTGCTTAAAGTATTACAAAGAGTATTACATATGTCTCCTTTTTTTATTTTCCCCTTGACCTTCCTCTGGCCTCCTCTACACCCCAGTGTCTTGTGTCCATCGGTTATGCTTATATGCATACATACAAGTCCTTCGGTTGATCTTACCCCACTCCCCCCAAACCCTCCCCGGCCTTCCTGCTGTAGTTTGACAGTCTGTTCAATGCTGCTCTGCCTCTGTATCTATTTTTGTTCATCAGTTTATAATGGCCTTTATTATCCATAAATGAGTGAGATTATCTGGTATTTTTCTTTCATTGACTGGCTTATTTCACTTAGCATAATGCTCTCCAGTTCCATTCATGCTGTTGCAAATGGTAAGAATTTCTTCTTTTTTACAGCAGCATAGTATTCCATTATATAGATGCATCACAGTTTTCTAATCCATTCATCTGCTTATGGGCACTTAGGCTGTTTCCAAATCTTAGCTATGGTGAATTGTGCTTCTATGAACATAGGGATGCACATATCCTTTGTACTCTTTAGAGAAATGTCTTTTCAGATCATTTGCTCATTTTATAATTGGATTGTTTATCTTCCTGGTGTGGAAGTGTATAAGTTCTTTATAAATTTTGGATATTAACCCCTTATCAGATGCATCATTAATGAATATGTTCTCTCATTTAGTGGAGTGTCTTTTCATTTTGTTAATGATTTCCTTTGCTGTAAAAACTTTTTACTTTGTTGTAGTAAATTGCTTATTTTTTCCCTTGCCAAAGGAGATATTTAAGAAAAAATATTACTCTGAGGAAATGTCTGAGATTTTACTGCCTATGTTTTCTTCCAGGATTTTTATGATTTTGAGTCTAACATTTAAATGTTTAATGCATTTTAAGTTTATTCTTGTGCAAGGTGTATGAAGGTGGTCTAGTTTCATATTTTTCATGTGTCTGTACAATTTTCCAACACCATTTATTGAATAGACTATCTCCATCCCATTGTATATTCTTGCCTCCTTTGTCAAGTATTAATTGGCCATAAAGGTGTGGGTTTATTTCTGGGCTTTTATTTTATTCCATTGATCTATATGTCTGCTTTTATACCAGTACCAGGCTGTTTTGATTACAAAGGCCTTGTAGTATAGTTGGCTGTCAGGTAGCATGATTCCTCCAACTTTGTTCTTTTCTCTCAATATTGCTATAGCTATTTGGGGTCTTTTGTTGTTCCATATAAATTTTTGGAATAATTGTTTTAGTTCTGTGAAATATACCATTTGTATCTTGACAGGAATTGCATTGGATCTATAGATTGGTTTGGGTAATATGGACATTTTTATGATGCTAATTGTTCCTATCCATTTATGACGTTAATTCTTTCCCTTATTTGTATCTTCTTTAACTTTTTTTTCAGTGTCATATAATTTTCCAAGTACAGGCCTTTTACATCCTTGATTAAATTTATTCTTAGTTATTTTATTCTTTTTGAAGCAATTGTTAATGGGATTGTTTTCTTAGTTTCCCTTTCTGATCTTACCTAATAATAGACAAGCATATAAATTGACCATCCCTCCCCTACGCTCACCAGCCAATCAGGAGAATATGAAATTAACCCAACAAAGATGGCAATTAATTTGCATACATAGGCGCGAAGCGGCGGAGCCACGACTGAAGGCTCCAGCCAGAGCCGCGAAGTCTGAAGGCTCCAGCCCAAGCATAGGCCTGGGTCCCGGGTGCCGGAGGAAAACTGGTGCCGGCAGCCAGGGGAAGGGAAGGCCTATTGCATGAATCTCTTCGCGCAACAGGCCTCTAGTAGTTTATAAAAATGTAACAGATTTATGGGTATTTATTTTGTCTTCTGCTATTTCTTTGAATTCATTCATCAGCTCTAGTAGTTTTTGATGAAATCTTTAGGGTTGTCTATATGCAGTATCATGTCATCTGAAGGATGCTGAGTTCTTATGAGCTATTGTATATTGAGTGCTATCTATTTTTTCAATACAGGGCAAAATATTTGCATGCATTATCTTTAATTTTATAGAAAATTTATTAAATAAATGATATTATCCTCATTTTAGACAGGAAATGTGAAGCTCAAAAAGTTGAAGTATTGTAAACTTTCTTAGAATGAGCAAAGGGTGTGTCAAGTAGCAAATCTGTTGTCCTCATTGTTGTATCTTAAGGACTTATCCCAGAGGTTGGCACAAAGTGAGCAATGGACCTCAAAGTGAGTTCTCTGAATAATCAGCAGTAGCAGTACCTGGGGTCTTCTTAGGGGTGTAAATTATCAGGCTCCTCTCCATGCATACTGAATCTGAAACCCTGGGGGATGGGACCCAGCTCTCCTGGTGTTCTGGTGCTCTAAAATTTGACTACCACTGAGTAAATGTTCATTGAATAGAAAAACAGCCAACATATTGAACCAAAAGCTGGAAGTCTTAGTTAAATGAAAAGAGTTAGCCTACGGGCTCTGAGTTCCCAAGAAATAATCTGATGTCTAATATCGAGGTGGCAGAGAATGCCTGTGGATACCCTAAAATTCTTCTCTTTTATGTGACCTCAGCTGACTGCTAAGTTATTCCTGGGGGTATAGAGTTTAGAACCACCTACAGTTCACTTGACACCACCACAGACTCAAAGAAAGCAATGACTTCTTGCCTTCCAGAGAATGGAGGGCTTATATCTCTCTCCACCCCTTGTCCTGAGCTCTGTTCCTGGTATCTCTCAGTCCTTTTTTTTTTTTTTTAAGCACAATTTTGCAGAGGAAAAAAATTGTCTTTTCATACCATTTAGGCTATTGCTTACCTAATGGGACATATAATGTGATGAAATTGCCACCTGGTGGTTGAGATATGGGACAGCTCCCAAGGGTATAATTACACAGGCTGTTATTTAGTATTTTAAGTGTACCTACTCCAAAGGCATGCCTGTGGAGTTAGTTAATGTTATGACAAGCTGTAGATTGGAACTGAGATTTCTGACACTTTTAAAATGGCAGAACAACAAATGACTAGATCTGGGGGAGAGAGAAAGCCCAACCGCTTGATTTTAAAGAAAATTTCATCATGGATGCAGGCATTCAACACGTAGACTAAAACATGACTGAAGAATGAAAAGCAAAGTGTAGCAAATAAAAGTTTAAAAGTTTGGTATATACATTCATCTGTAAGACAATGTCCCATTTTGAGAGTAATGTCATATGTAGAAATGAAGTAATATGGATAGAGAATTAAATATCTGTACATTACATTTTCAATATATATATTCTAGAGAATCCCAGGATGATTTGGGCGTTTTTAGATGCTGTCTCTCCCTGTGGAGTATGGATGTGTCATATTAATTGGGACAAAGTAGGCTTTGCTGCAGAAACAAATTAACCTTGAAGCATTAATGGCCTCCCAACAATTAATTTCTCTCTTATTCTACATGTCTAACACTGTTTGGTAGGGATTTCTTGCCCACATAGCTAGCTTCTTGAAGACCCAGGCTAATGGGAAACTCTCCCAAGTTGTGGCTTCATCATCTAAACATGAGCCTCCAGGACAAAAGAAGAGAACATACATTGGCTCCTATGTTCTTGCCTTGTGACAAACAAGTGATACACATTCCTTCCACTCATGCCCCATTGACCAGAACTTCTCATATGGCTTCACTAAACTCTGAGAAACTTGGAAATATGGAGGTAGTATATGGGTTTTTGATGAGTAGCAATATCTGTGCCCCAAACCAATTTAATCTAATTAATCTGATCTTGTAGGCTGCCCTGTAACCTCAGCTATACATTCTGCTAGCCTGTTGGCACCTCACATCAAAATCCTCAACTCTCATTATAAAATTTAAATAATGTCTCCGCCTTCTTGGATCCTCGGAAAGCCACAGCATGCAAATCTTCTTCCACAGCTGATATCCAGCTTCTGCCAAAACACTAAGAAAAAAAATGTTGCCTCAAGGACTTGTAAGGAATTTTCTTTTTAGTGATTTCTTTAGCACTAAGTGAAACTTTGAATCAAATTAGATAATCTGAAAGTACCATTTCTGGCCTCTAATTTAACTTAATATAGAAGTATCTTTAGTGAGTTAAGCTTCACTGTAACACCTTCAGTGTTGATCTAGAGTCAGTAGGAGAACATCTGTATAGCACATGCTCTAAATTCTTGAATACCCTTTGCATAAAGACCCATGGAATGCCATCTTTCTAGAGACCTCTGTGGAAGGCAATTGAACAGGTGTAGGCTATAAAATGGGTTAGTGCTGGACTTGAACCTGTCTGGCAATTCTTGTCCTAGTGACTCTGGTTCAAAACTTGATCCTCTTCCTTCTTAGTAACCCACTATAGAGGATCAGTCTGAGGTTTAGTAGAGTCTCTCAGTTAAGAGGTTAAATCCTGGAACCAAGCTTAGATTTGAGCTCCAATTCTACTACTTACTAGTTATGTGGCTGTGGGAAAATCACTTAACCCTTTGTGATTTTACAGATTTACTTATCTGTAAAATAGGGATAATAACAGTACCTATATCCAAAGCTATTATACACATTAAATTGGTTAATGTGTGTAAAACCTTTAAAACAATGCTTGACACAGAATGAGTTCTATATTAGTTAGTGCTGGCTATCCTATATAATAGTGATGGCGAACCTATGACACGCGTGTCAGAGGTGACACGCGAACTCATTGTTTTTGGTTGATTTTTCTTTGTTAAATGGCATTTAAATATATAAAATAAATATCAAAAATATAAGTCTTTGTTTTACTGTGGTTGCAAATATCAAAAAATTTCTATATGTTACACGGCACCAGAGTGAAGTTAGGGTTTTTCAAAATGCTGACACGCCAAACTCAAAAGGTTCACCATCACTGCTATATAATAAAAGGCTAATATGCAAATTGACCAAACGACAGAAAGACTGGTCGCTATGATGTGTACTGACCACCAGAGGGCAGATGCTCAATGCAGAAGCTGCCTCCTGATGGTCAGTGTGCTCCCACAGGGGAGCACCATTCAGCCAGAAGCATGGTTCATGGCTGGCAAGCGCAAAGGCAGTTGTGGGAGCCTCTCGTGCCTCCGCAGCAGCTCTAAGGATGCCCAACTGCTGGCTTAGGCTCACTCTTGGCGGGTAGCGGGCCTAAGCTGTCAGTTGGACATTCCCTGAGGGCTCCCAGACTGTAAGAGAGTGCAACCCAGGTTTAGGGACCCCCCCACCCCCGAGTGTACAAATTTTGTGCAGTGGGCCTCTAGTTATTATATTAAATTATTAAATTAGGTAATGTTTGTTGAGAAACTTTTGCATAGTAAATACCTGAAATCACACTTTAGTAAATACCTTATAATGTAAAATCAGAAAATAGTCATTCATGAAGACATTACCTGATTTATTATCAAATAATGACAGTGTAAACCTTCTTATACTTTTTTCCTTTTGCATTGGCTCCTAGGAAACTCAGAGCTAGATTTAATGCTCAGTCATGATATCTACACATCCTTATATTGTTGCATGTATATGTATATTAAATTAAATTCTGCCATCATCTTTTGAAAGAAGGGTGTAAACAAAAATTTTAATAGTAGAATTTACTAAGACCAATGTTTTATTATAAGAATAGTTTTCTTTTTTTCTTTCTTTTCTTCCTTATTTGAAATGTACATATAAGTTAGGCATGGAAATATTTTCATTTTACTCTGTAACCTGTGTTACAGACCTAACCTTGGTAGAAGCTATCTATTCTTCTAGAAGGAATAATAATACTGCTTGAAATAATACTTTAGAAAATACCCAGGATTTTAATAACCACAGTGGTGCCTAAATTCCCTACAGAATATTGTCAAGTTTAAAGGACTCCATTTGCCCTAGCTGGTTTGGCTCAGTCAATAGAGCGTTGGCCTGCAGACTGAAGGGTCCCGGGTTCGATTCTGGTCAAGGGCATGTACTTTGGTTGCGGGCACATCCCCAGTGGGGGTGTGTGCAGGATGCAGCTGATCAATGTTTCTCTCTCATCGATGTTTCTAACTCTCTATCCCTCTCCCTTCCTTTCTGTAAAATATCAATACAATATACTTAAAAAATAAAATAAGGACTCCATTCTCTTACTGAAGCTATTTACCTCCCATCATGCCTTGCATTTGTCACTGATAGACAAGGAGCTCTCCTTGAGAAATTTTGTGATTAAATACACCGCCCATGGTGTACAAAAGCACAAAGTAGAACTTGAGTGTTTATTTAGATGACCCCTGGTTTCATTGGAACTGTTCACTTCCTTTGCTTGGTGAAGAGGAACAATTCCAGAAAGATATAAGGCTGTTGGAAAGAGTTCAGTGAAATGAAAGAAAATATGGTTTGTGGCAGGTTGAAAGTATTGAGTTCTTAGGAATTGTCTGAGGGCAAGTATATTATACACTTGAGTAAATGACAAGATGATGGGGAAGAATAAATGCCCAGAGCTTTGTGGTGAGCATAAGCACCTAGGAAGGAGAAGAAATGGAGGAGATTTCAGACAGCATGGCTGCGAGCAATGGGAAGACAGGATGCTCTCTCTGATGACCTCCAAGTACTTAATGTTTATACTAGTCTTTTTGGAATTAGTCATGTTTATTTTCTGGGACAGTTCTTATGTTGTTTTGTATTATTGCCTAACCTTTCACCCATGGATGTCTTATTTCCTCAATATAATTGTAAGCTACTGGGACCAAGCTATCTTTCTTTGTCTCCTTGTCAATGAACGAGTCACATGGTTCTGCTATTCACTAGGGCTCAAACTAGGACAACTTACTTGTGTTCTCTAAGTTTTCATTTCTTCTGCAGGAGGGGCCTAATGATATTCACACTGTAGAGTTCTAGAGAAGTTTAATGATATGTAAAATGCTTGGACTTAGTAAGATATAAATGCCAGTTATTATCTTTCCTTCTTATAGTGGCTGATCCAGGGCATGACATATGGTCAGTCTAATATTGCATTGTTTTATTACAGATTGGTACAATATATAGCCTATAAATATGATATGATATATATGTATATATATAATGTACTCTACATATACAAATATGTAATATATAAATAAAGTAAAAATATGTAGCCTACTCATATATTATAAGCTTTTACAACTTGCCACAACTTTGCAAACCTTATTTTGGCATTTATGTATGGACACATTATGTATATATTAGGCATTATATATCTATGTCTGGGTTTAATGTACACCTGAGCACTGAGAATATGGAAATGAGCCTGCATGTTTTCCATGTTGCGGAGATGCTTCACTAGAGCTACCCTCTGACCTCATGTTCCAGGATCTGGCTGTCTATAAAAAGTGCTGCGAGGCTCATTTGACTGTGACCTACAGTTCCCTGATGTCAGCAAAGCACAGGATAGTTTAAAGCTGAACCTGGTCAAGTTGCACCAGCAGATCATTGGGACCTCCCCCTCTTTCATGGGGAAGGCTACCAGGCACTCCACAGGCGTGACCTAATGTGGATTTTTCATTTCCAATCACCATTTCTGTGAAATCTGTCCTAATTGATTACAGAATCTGAATTCAAGGAGAACACTCAGCTGTCAGTAATTCCTTTTAAGCTCTGCAGACCTGAGCACCACTTTTCTCTCTAAGTGCTCTCTGCTCTGTGAGGGGAATGAAGCAGCAGAGAGAGGGAGGGGAAGTGGCTGGTCTGCCAGAAGCGCAGTGAGGACCTGCAGATCAATCAGGCTCCAACGGCGTCTTCATCAGAGGCCTGCGGTTCACTGCGGTGGTCCAGGGCTAGCTCCTTGCCCATAGCATCTTCTGTTTAGAGACGCTATTGATTGCTCCTCTGCCCCTTTTTCTGGGAGAATTTCTGGCTGCAAGGCAGTGTCAGAAGGGCAAAGAGAAAGGTGCTTTGCTAAGGGCACATGGGATTTGGAGCCAGGAGCTAATACCCATAGCAGCAGATAAAGTGCCACTCAATGCAGACTTTTTAGAATGGTGATGAGCAGGGACATATGAGATAGCAGTGATGTGCCAAGGATGCCCATGGAAGGACAGAGGAAGTGATTTAGTGAGTGGATAAGCAACGCGTTCCCATTAGACAAGAAGAGGGCGGTGCTCCGAAGGAGGTTATGCTGAGTACATTCACTCTGCCTGGAAGAAACCGGAGAGTTGCTTGTTAACATAATTTTTTTTTTCTGGAAAAATTTAAAATCTGGAAATCAGGCAGGGACTAAGAGTATAATAGATCTATTTGTAGACAAATCAATATTTCTATGTGGACACTGGTGAGCGTGTGAAAACATAGAAGACCCCTTACAGAAGAAACTTAAACTATTTGAGCCTAGATTTTGGGATGAGAAATACAGAATTTAGTGATTCTTGATTCAGAGTTTGCTATCAGGATGAATAACGGAATAAATCAAGGACATTTTTTTTTCCTTCAAGCTAGAGCAGTAATGCAGGGGGAGAGGCACAGTGGGAGGGAGACAAACCAATTTGAGATTAGAAATGGAAAGATAACAGCTTGGTATGTTGAACGGTTACAAAATAATTCTCTACTGCTTGACTGTTGGTAAGCAATTCAGAGGCAGATGTATAAAATGTGGCCAGCTTAAGCTCCAGATACTATAAAGCAGCGTGCTGGGAGAGACACAAAAAAGTGTTGTCAAGTCTCACACAGACATGGATGCACACACAGACATGGATTCAAGTGTTATGTCAACTACATATTATACTTCGGTTGAATTTCCCATTTTTCTGAGACTCATTTATTTACAGGTAAAATCGGGATAATGCCTGTGCTAATTATTCTCCCTCCATCCCTTCCAAGTCTGTATTCATTTTCCACCCTTTTCTGCTGGAGACATGGACCTCTGTGACTGCCTTCCCTGGGCTCCCCTGCAAGCTCACTCAGGTTGGGGCCAATGGAAGGAACCAGCAGGAAGAGAGAGAGAAGCCAGATTTCTTTCTCACTCCCTTTTTACTGTCCACCAGATCTCTGGCAGTGGCTCTGTCCAGTCTCCGCCAGACCTCTTGCCAAGTGGACCCTCCTATTCCCACTGGACTCCAGGAATGTTGTGCCCAATCAACTAGAGAAGTCCCTAATTTCTGAATGCTTCACATGCATTGTTTGTTACTTTAATCCTGTCACCCAGACACTTGAACCATCTGGGGTAAGTCCTATTTTCTGATGGAATCCTGATTGATCCATCATGTTTGTAGAATTTAAAAAGAATATGAAAGTACTCGTCCCAAAGTAGAGAAAGATATATGCACTTACTTCCTAAAAAGCCCCCAGAAGATGGTGTGATAGGCTGAGTAATAGCCCTCTACCCCAAATGCCTAGGTCCTAATATCTAGAACCTGAGAATATTATCTTCTATCACAAAAGACATCTGGCAGATGTGAATTAGATTTTGAGATGAGATTATCTTGGATTAAGTGAATGGGACCTACGTGCCATCACAGATGCCCGTGTAAGAGGGAGGCAGAGGGAAATTTGGCATGGAAGAACAGGCAACGCGATTACTGAATCAGGACGCTGCGCCGTGGGCTGTGAAGGTAGAGGGAGGAACAGCAGTCAACACACCCAAAGAATGCAGCTCTGGAAGCTGGAAAGGGCAAGGACACAGATTCTTCCCTAGAGACTCTGGATGGAGAGTGACTTGAGTCATACCCAGTGACACTGGTTGCAGTCTTCTGAACTTCAGAGCTATGAGTAACTATGTGTTGTTTCAGGCCACCGAGTTAGTGGTGATTTGTTACAGCAGATAACAGAAAACGCTCAGTGACTATACCAAGGTACAAGGCTCGGGTAACAGGGTTCAGTCTCTCAACGCAGTTCTCAGCTACCACATCCCTCCTAGAGATGCACTCACGTGAACCAAATGAAACTGATGCATAAAATCACAATGATGACTCATTTATTTCCCATGAGAGGGCTAACTCTCCTGTGACTGAAAGACATGCCAAACTGACCAGTCCATACTTTCTAAATATGAAGACAGGCTTGGGAAACTAGTCCACAGTTAGGATGCCAGTATACTGAGTTATAGTAAAAAACATAAAATTCTGCCACACAGATGGGAATAGTCAACATTTCCACCCTCCAGCAGAAAAATCTGGAACGATAAATCATAACTGAAGGTTGTGTGTGGGACATTGACTCTGAACAAGGGCAATTAGATTAATTACTTGCTGAATGGCAACAGGATAAGACATCCTGAGACATGCCTTTGAGACTTGAATTCCTTTGACTAGAATTTTATTCTTCACCTTTCTTGTAGGAGGACCTTGCCAATAGGACCAGGACAGCAGCGCTTGTTTTGTAAGGATTCTCTCTCTCAGTCCATCTCCGAATGGTCCTGCCAAACGGACTCCCTTGGTTCTTCTTTCTCATATGGGTGACTATCCTTCCGCCTTTTGGAGGGATCTGTGGAGCTTTGAATCTACCAGAATCAGGCCTTGCTGGCATCGAACAAAGACAATTTCTTTAAAGTGGTATTGCATATCTCATTATGTGTTGATATAGTAATAACATGGGCAATCTTATTTTTCTTCTTTTCCTGTTGTGGTAGAGAGATGTGCTTCAGTGTTTTTCCCATAAACTGCTAACAAATCTTGTGAGGATCATAAAGGTAATGTACAGGGTGGGACAAAAGTAGGCTTACAGTTGTGAGTATGTGAAACAAATTATTATTTGTTAATTATTGTATTTATTATTTTCTTTTTTTGTCTATTTCACCTTTTATTCTTTTTTTTATTTTTTTTATTGCTTAAAGTATTACAAAGGGTATTACATATGTGTCCATTTTATCCCCCCGCCCTAGACAGTCCCCTAGCCTCCCCTATTCCCCAGTGTCTTATGTCCATTGGTTATGCTTATATGCATGCATACAAGTCCTTTAGTTGATCTCTTACCCCCCTACCTCCTTCCCCCCAACCCTCCCCGGCCTTCCCGCTGCAGTTTGACAATCTGTTTGAGGCAGCTCTGCCTCTGTATCTATTATTGTTCAAAAGTTTATAATGGTCTCTATTGTCCATGAATGAGTGAGATCATATGGTATTTTTCCTTTATTGACTGGCTTATTTCACTTAGCATAATGCTCTCCAGTTCCATCCATGACGTTGCAAATGGTAAGAGTTCCTTCCTTTTTACAGCAGCATAGTATTCCATCGTGTAGATGTACCACAGTTTTCTAAACCATTCATCTAGTGATGGGCACTTAGGCTGTTTCCAGATCTTAGCTATGGTGAATTGTGCTGCTATGAACATAGGGGTGCATATATCCTTTCTGATTGGTGTTTCCGGTTTCTTGGGATATATTCCTAGAAGTGGGATCACAGGGTCAAATGGGAGTTCCATTTTCAGTTTTTTAAGGAAACTCCATACTGTCTTCCATAGTGGTTGCACCAGTCTGCATTCCCACCAGCAGTGCACAAGTGTTCCTTTTTCTCCACATCCTCTCCAGCACTTGTCGTTTGTTGATTTGTTGATGATAGCCAGTCTGACAGGTGTGAGATGGTACCTCATTGTTGTTTTGATTTGCATCTCTCGGATGATTAGTGACTTTGAGCATGTTTTCATATGTCTCTTGGCTTTCTGAATGTCCTCTTTTGAAAGGTGTCTATTTAGGTCCTTTGCCCATTTTTTGATTGGATTGTTTATCTTCCTTTTGTTAAGTTGTATGAGTTCCCTATAAATTTTGGAGATTAGGCCCTTATCAGATATGACATTGGCAAATATGTTTTCCCACATAGTGGGTTTTCTCGTTGTTTTGTTGATGGTTTCTTTTGCTGTGCAGAAGCTTTTTATTTTGATGTAGTCCCATTTGTTCATTTTTTCTTTAGTTTCAAGTGCCCTAGGAGCTGTATCAGTGAAGAAATTGCTTCGTACAAACAACTTTACTAGTAAATGTACTTTCCCCCCACCCTGTATATATAAAGAGCTTAGCTCTGTTCCATACAGAAGACAATCAATAAATATCATTTCTCATGCCTGTATTCCTTGAATGTCTGCCGTATGGTAAGGTGCAAGATTATGTCAGGAGGTTAAAATTCAGTATGAGAACATCAAAACCTATCACCCTCTGACATCTCAGGGAAGCAGAAAAGCCAGCATTTAGAGCTGGACTTCTTTGTTCTTTAGATGAAACATAAATTGTTCATGAAATAAATCTTTTTTTTTCTATTTCACTCTGATCTAACTATAGAGATATTTTTAGACGGGACAAAATTTCATTATTTCAGAGTCTTATGAAATTCTCCGTAGGCAAACGTCTTTAAAAGACAATGTCTTCATTTTGAATCTTGATATGTTTTAGGAAAATAAAATTCAATGATATGTATTTCACTTAACTCAATGTTTTGTAAATCAGATTTTTTTATACTCGCCATCTTTTCCCCATTTGTATTATAATTTTGGAAATATATTCTCATCAATATGAACCCTTGAGAATAAAAAATTTTAATTTTCAACAATGTAGCCAACTTGAAATTATAATACTAAATACTAATAATTTTATAATAAAATGTTCTCACAAACTGTCATATACAGTACTATGCTTAGGATGTAATGTAGTAGAAAGAAATGACCTAAGATTTCAAGACAGACCGATCTGGTTTTAAATGCTGATTTGGCATAAAATTCTTCAACTCTAAAATGGGGTTGATAAATAAAATCATGTGGGGTAAATAACCTGGTTCATAACTAGGTATTTGTGAACAGTAATGCGAATAATCATTGCATTTTTTTGATGATGATACAGATAAACTCAGTAATGTATGGGACCAGAAAATTGACAGTGATTTATAGAAAGAGAAAAAAAACCTTTTATGGAAAAATACATAATTATTTTGTAAATTTACCAGTTGTAAATAATACTTTTCCATATACATTACTTATTCTCTTACCTGCTATTTCTAAACTGTAATAGAAATACTGTGTTACCCTGATTCCTACAATAAAGAAGCACTTTACAAAAATTTAAGAGTCAGATAGGTAGGAAAAAGCATTTTGGCATCATGGGAAACTGCAGGCATTATTATTAAATCACCTGATAGTGAGCTCAGTTACTATTTGATGCTGCTTGGCTATAGGAAATGAGGGGCAATGATTCTAGGAAAAACAGAAGCATTTTGTCACCCAATCCCCTAGAATTTTCAGAAGTTAATAAAAGTCTTCCTTTACCTGAATATGTGTATCTCCTTAAAAGAACACCTCACATTTTCCTGCGGTCTCCCTGTAGCATTTGATGCAATTCCCTTAAAACAGAGTGAAGGCAGTTCAACAATTATTATACCTCCTTCCTTGTAAAATTTGTTATGTTTTATTTTGTCTTGCAGCTAAGGAGACAGAAGCTCACTTGGTTAGATAATATTCTTAGTTAATTTAGTTGAACCGTGGATAAGAGTTTCTTTTCAACAGAAAAATTCCTGGTATAATTATTTGTAGCTAGATAAAGTAAGTAGCTCAAGTAAGCATTGGGAGAGAGTATTTGACTGGAGCTCCTAGGACATGGACCCAGAGGATAGCAGCAAAATACATGATTAAAGCTTCTTTTACTGCCTAGAAATAGTCTAATATGTCACAATAAATGTCCTTATTACACAAAGAGTAGGGATAATTCAGGCTACTAAGTAATACTACCATGTGACTGTAGGGATAGTTGGGTCATGGTCACTAGGCACTTTTCCTTCTCACTTAGTAGTATTAAAATATAGACTCCCTGGGAAGTTATTAAAAACTGTAGCCATTATTACTAAAGGCAACCATTACTGAGGAAGCTTGAAAAAATAGAATTCAAAAATGGGTTGACAATCATAGTGTAACATGTTGCATAGAAAATGGCACAGAACCCTGGCTGTGTAGCTCAGTTGGTTAAAGTGTCGCCAGGATATATAAGAGTTGTGGGTTTGGTCCCCACTCAGGGCACAAACAAGAAGCAACCAATGAATACATAAATAAGTGGAACAACAAATCTCTCTCTCTCTCTTTCTTTCTTCCTCTCTCCCTTCATTTATCTCTCTAAAAATTAATAATAAGAAATTCTAAAAAGAAAATGTGCACAAAAGTTATAGTTTGCTTCCATTCCACACAATCTAATTATGTTGTACGTTTACCGAAATTTGCAATTTAGTTTTCTACAGAAAATTTTTTTTTAATCTTCATTTCGCCTCCCCTCTCCCCCCCCCCCAAAAAAATTCATGTTCTCCTCTACTGTCCCTTTTTGTCCATCTGAGAAATCTAGCTCTGAAACTCTCTAGAGGTGAAGAGCTCCTCTCTGGAATTACTAGGTTTGGTTCTGAATTCTAGTGTGGCTATTTCTGAGCTATATAACCTTGATATGTTACTGGGCCTCAGGTTTCTCATCTGTAAAATAACTATAATAATAGAACCTACCTCAAGGAGTTAGGTTTGTCTATGGAAAAATCTTTCTGTAGAAAACTAAATTGCCAATGTAGGTAAATGTATAAGACAATTAGATTGTATGGAATGGAAGCAAACTATATTTTTTGTGCACATTTTCTTTTAAGACGTTTTAATTGATTGATTACACAGAGGAATATTCATTACTGAGCATAAAAATCTAAGCACATCTAAGCACCATACTTAGAATATAATAAGCACTCAGTAAATGGGTCTGTTGTGGTTGTCGCCAATGGAAACGAAAGTTTCCTTTGATACCTCTGTGCTTTGGGGTTAAATGCTTTCATAATCTTATCTCTGCCTCACCAATTAATTCATTCTTTTATTTAACCAACAAATATTTTGTAAATTTACTCTTTTAGGAGGTCCCATGAGGCTTCAGGTGATGAATTACTAAATATTCACCTGCCATGAATTATATTATATGCCCTAAAAATATGGGGCAAACAGTAATGTTGCAGTGTGATCTGTGTTATATGAATCCTCTTTGGTTAATAGGAATTTTCAAATTCTTCATGGTTCTCTGTGCCTACATGATGGAAATCTGTTTCATTTTATTTTTATCCCAAATCACTTTTTTTCCCTCCGCGCCCCCCCCCCCCCCAATCACTTTTATTAGGCTCTGATGATAGAGAGCTTGAGTTTGTTGTTTAACACGCCAGCAATTGAGTCAGCTCTCATAGGTATGCCCAGCCCTGAGGTATCAATTGAAACTAAATGAGGCTATTTCCTGGAGGAGAGAGAGCCCCTGTAAGCTCTGAGATCCCTAACAGAGGACTTAACATTTAGAGACAAATCTCTTTACTCTATGCTCAAAGGGATATATGTACTTTATTCCTCTTATTAACCTCATTATTTTCAGGTTAAACTTTTAAATATATTTTTTTTTATTGATTTCAGAGAGGAATGGAGAGGAAGAGAGAGATAAAAGCATCAATGATGACAGGGAATCATTGATTGGCTGCCTCCTGCATTCCCCCTACTGGGGACCAAGCCCGCAACCCAGGCATGTGTCCTTGACCAGAATTGAACCAGAAACCCTTCAGTCCGAAGGCCGATGCTCTATCCACTGAGCTAAACTGGCTAGGGCTAGGCCAAACTTTTAAATGAACCCTTTACCGTGAGCAAAGTGAAATGACAAGACCACCAAGTCTTACACAACAATTGGCGCTCTAAGCCAAAGTGACCTTTCGTTTCCCCTAATTGCTTTTCTCTTATTAATCCTGATCTGCCTATTATTGATTGTTCTATCATGCTCTGCTTCTAATGACTTTGCCTGGGAGGAGGAGAAGTTTATTCAATATTTGGAACACCCCTTAAAGGAAGAACTTGAAAAAAAATAGTGTTAATTAAAAGTCACATTTATCAGGTTTTCACACCACCCCTTCAATCTATTTCTTAACCACCTTTTAAAGTACAGCTTAACTTCTGCCCCCTTCACCAGCTCTCTTGGACTATGTCAGTCAAATTATTATATTTTTCCTCCTATTTTTCACTTGGCTCTATTGGAACTTATTATTCCACTTGTATCTATGGGAAATTATTTGCATGGCTTGTCTTGGCTCCTTCACTGAGTTATAAGCTCATTGAAGTCAGAGGTATGACATACTCAGTGTAATGTCATAATCCAAAGAGTATTCTCTAACAGCAAATTTTAACTGTAACTGTATTCAGAATATTAATGTGATAATATATTTTTATTATTGGTAGGATATTACAGAATGTTTTCATCTACATTATCTCTTTAGATTCTCCCAATGTCCAGCTGTAATATAAGTGAAGTGTCAACTACTCTAATCTTAAAGATGAGGAAATGGAATCAAGTGGAAATTTAAATTACTTGTCAAAAGTCCTGACATATCATAGAATGTATTGATTATTACATAGGGAAATTTTATTGTTGTTATTACCTCAACACTGATGTGCCTTTATTGTGCAGTTAACATATGGAAGTAGAAATAGACTTAAAACATTTCTTTCTTTAAAAGACACAAGAAGGATGAAGGGGAAAGTTTATGTATGCCTTCTTATTTTTGGATCTGCACATGCTATTGTCTCTAGTAGGAAGTAAAAAGGGTAGCACTGGCATCACTTTTATGTGAATTAGGGAAACGATGCGTCCTCTGGAAAAAATGTAGCAGTGGGTTGATGCATGGAGCCTTTTGCCTCCTTGCCCAGTGCCCTTGGACATGGCCAGTCTATTTAACGGTGCATAGTAATCATTACTGGGGGTCCTTTAAAACATGCCGATTACCTACTTCCACTCTAGCAGATTCTGATTAGTAAGTTTGGGAACAGGCCTCATGTATCTGAATCATTTCCTTACATATAAGATGACAGCAAAAGAAGAAAAAAGCCAACAGATGTTTCAGAAAAAGTAGTTAAAGGCTGTTTTTATATTGCCAAACATAAACCAGTGAAGAACTTGTACAAATAAATCAGCTGGCTATTCGAAAAATGCATTTCTGGAGTGGCTTTATCATAAAAATGTTACTTTTATTTTGTCCACAAGAGTCATAAAAAAATAGATAATGGAAAGCTGTGGGTAGAGGAAGGGTTTCCAGAATGTGCTATAGAGAGGAGGGCCTTGCAGAATGCAGCACAGAGGGGAAATTTCTCCTTATACAATTGCTAGAACCTAGGATCACCTAGGAATACAATAAACATGGAGGTACTAAAACGTCTAGAAGATGATACTGTATTTCCACTTTGCCAGGTTATGGACAGTGTGAACAGCTCAGTAAAAATAAGCTCATTTTGGATGTGAAACTAATTAATGAATCATAAAAGCATGATCAGTGATAATGAAATCATAAGCAACATTCTCTGAGGGAATAACATAAAAAAAAAAACCTCTTTTAAAAAGGTTACCAAATTTGTGATGCGATGTTTTGAAATATTAAAAAAGTTCCTTCATGTATTTTCATTAGAGAAACAAAATATACCATTTGTAAGAACTCTTTCTTTGCTGCTTTACCCAGAGAAACGGTTTGGGTAGGGAATATTAGGCTGAATGTTGAAAATAAAGGGTCCTTTGAGGCAAAATCTCCATCACCAAGTGTTAATTCCTTTCCTCTTTCCTGGTTTAGTACCAATTCCAAAGATTAATTCTATTTTTAGATTTCAGTATTCATTAATATTGCAAATGCAGCAAATTTACACATGTTGACAGTTATAGGATATTAATGCAGGGGATTTTTTTCATCAGTAGAACATTTCTTCTTATAACTCGTTCCTCTTAAATAAAACGTTTTGAGAAAAAGTTGCAGAGATGTTTTATAGCAGAGCCAGGATGATAAAATTCATCACACACATACATGCAAACAGGCTGGTGTAGAAGAATATTATGGAGAATATTCATCTGAAAAGGTAGAATATCTGCGTTCTTGTACTGTGGTTCTGAGGCATTCTGTTTCTCTTCTCAGAACTTGTCGTTATAAACCTGTACATGATGAAAGCTATGTGTGTGTGTGTATGTGTGTGTGTGCGCACGCGCTCATGTGTGTGCATGTACAGGGGCATGTCATACTCAGGAAGATCACACCTTTATTCAAAAGGCATTTCTTGCCCTAACCGGTTTGGGTCAGTGGATAGAGCATCGGCCTGCGGACTGAAGGGTCCCAGGTTCGATTCCGGTCAAGGGCATGTACCTTGGTTGCAGGCACATCCCAGTAGGAGGTGTGCAAGAGGCAGCTGATTGATGTTCTCTCTCATCGATGTTTCTAACTCTCCCTCTCCTTTCTTCTCTGTAAAAAATCAATAAAATATATTAAAAAACAAAACAAAACAAAAAACAACAACAAAAGGCATTAATTGTGTAGCTATTTCATTAAAATATGATGGCACACCCTCGAGATCCAGATGTGATAATGACCCAATACTCCAAAAGCATCTGAAGCCAAGTGGGACAGTGAGATGGAAATTGAAGAAATTATAGGTCAGAGTGAGGAAGGGAAGAAAACAGAAGTAAGTGATCTGCATAGGGTTCAGTGTGAAGGAGGACTTGAGAACTACATCCTATCTAATAAAACAGAAACATGGTAATTGGCGTACGACCGCTACCCTTCCCATTGGCTAATCAGCGAGATATGCAAATTAACTGACAGCCAAGATGGAGGCTGGCCGGCAGCCAGGCAGCTTGAAGCGAACATGAGGCTTGCTTGCTTCAGTGACGGAGGAAACCAACGTTCCCTGCCTGCCTTGCCGGCCTCTGAGCCTGCAGTTTCAAACATTGTAACAAATATAAACGCTAAACAAAACCCCAGAAACCAGCTTTCAGCCGCTGGGATCTCAGAGCTGGAGTTGATACAGAGTTTCGATAATAGAACCGAAACAAACCAGATACCTGCTTTCAGGAGCGGAGGCCTAAGAGCTGGAGCCAGAGCTAAAGCTGTCCCAGAATAAAAAAAAAAAGAAAAAAAGAAGCAGTTGTGAGCTTCAGTCCCAGCCTGAAAACCGCCCTCAGCCCCTCACCCAGACTGGCCAGGCACCCCAGTGGGGACCCCCACCCTGAAGGGTGTGCGACCAGCTGCAAACAGCCATCATCCCCTCACCCAGGCTGGCCAGGCACCCCAGTGGGGAGCCCCACCCTGATCCAGGACACCCTTCAGGGCAAACCAGCTGGCCCCCACCCATGTACCAGGCCTCTATTCTATATAGTAAAAGGGTAATATGCCTCCCAGCACCGGGATCAGCGGAGCTGAGAGGCCTCCTGGCACCAGGATCAGCATGACAGGGGGCAGCGCCCAAACCCCCTGATCGCCCTGTGGCTCTGTGTGTGACAGGGGCGGGGCCACAACCTCCCTATCTGCCCTGCTCTGTGTGTGACAGGGTGCGGTGCCCCAACCCGCCCCCCTGCCCCCATGGGCCCTGCCCTGAGTGTGACAGTGGCGGCGCCCCAACCCCCTGATCGGCCCTGCTCTGTGGGTGATAGAGGGCGGTGCCCCAACCCCCTGATCTGCCCAGCCCTGAGTGTGACAGGGGGCGGTGCCCCAACTCCCCTATCGGCCCTGCTCTGTGCATGACAGGGGGGAGCTCCCCAACCCCCTGATGGGACCTGCTCTGTGCATGACAGGGGGGAACTCCCCAACCCCCTGATCGACCCTGCTCCGTGCGTGACAGGGTACAGAGCCCCAACACCCCTGATGGGCCCTGCTCTGCATGTGACAGGGGGCAGCACCCCAACCCCCGGATTGGCCCTGCTCTGTGCGTGATGGGGGGGTGGCGCCGCAACCTCCCCATCGACCCTGCCTTGAGTGTGACAGGGTGCGGTGCCCCAACCCCCCAATCGGCCCTATCCTGAGCGTGACTGAGGGTGGCATCGCAACCTCCCAATCTGCCCTGCTCTGTGCATGACAGGGGGTGGCGCCCCAACACCCCAATCGGCCCTGCTCTGAGCCCGACCAGGGGCTGCACCTAGGGTGGCCTGCCCTCTGCCGCCCGGGAGCAGACCTAAGCCAGCAGGGAGTTATCTCCCGAGGGGTCCCAGACTGCGAGAGGGCACAGGCCAGGCTGAGGGACCCCCCCCCTTCCCCCCGAGTGCACAAATTTTTGTGCACCAGGCCTCTAGTCTATATATATAAAAGCATAATATGCAAATCGACCAAAGGGCGGAACAACTGGTTACTATGACACTCACTGACCACCAGGGGGCAGACGCTCAATGCAGGAGCTGCCCCAGCCCGCAGGCCCCAATTGCCCAATTGGCGCTTGCTGGCCAACCTCTTGGACCCTTCCCCCAGCTGGCTCTGATGGAGAACGGGGAACTGGTAACTAGGGGTGGGTGGTGGCGGATGCGGGTGGTTCCAGGCCAAGACGGGTGCCAGTGGGACCCCAATCACCCTGCTGGTTGCCCCACACACAGAAGGCGACCTGCGGCAGCAATGGTGGGGGGGAGGGGGGAGCAGGCTGGCTGTGGGCAACTGGGGAAGATTGGCCCTGATCACATGCACAAATTTCATGTGCTCAGCCTCCAGTGATTTCATATAGGAATAATTGAGAGTCGTTATTCAACATTTGTCACATGACTGTTTAAACCTCCTTAAGTCCCTTACCATTTAAGTGATGTCTGCTCTGTGCACATGGGCTTTATGCAAGTGATTGCTTTGCAGAAAGAAATTGAGGGAAAGCAGTCAAGTTTCAAGACTGAGGTGACATGAAACAGAGATAAAAAAAACAGTCACAAGACAACATGAACATTAGATTTCAACTTAAACAGGATACTGAATCCAAGGGTGACTAGAATTGTTAAGCCAGTGGGAATTTGCAGAAACCTCATGTTGGGCTGCCATTGATTTCTGCAGAAAAAAGAAGAGAATTGTACTGAAAATTTTTCCATTCCCCCCCCCTCTAGAATCACTCTCCATGCATTTTCACCTTGGTCTGAGCTCCCTAGGCATCTAACCTTTATGGATTTTTTCAACGGGCTCTCTTCCCCTCTGACTGCTGATTTGGTTTGGACAAAGGACTAGTAGGGGAGTGGGAGGAGAGAAGAAAATGAGGTGGTGGATTTTGTTTCCTGATTTTCCTTTTGCAGGGTTGCCATGGTTCCTGCAGCAGGTCCTGCAGCAGGGCTTGTTCCCCTGTCCCATGACCTCTTTATTCCTAGGGACAACATTTCTTCTGTAGTGATTGCCATGCCCCCTGTGATTTCCATATTAATGGCCTCACTTTGGAAGTAGCTTGTTTATTACTTTCTCCTCAAAATACCTACTTTGAGTGCCTATTACTTACATTTGGAAGCCTGATTAATATAGGTGTTTAAGTCATACACTTACATATACACCATCAGTGAATCCTATATAAATACTGATGGGCAGTTTGGAAACACAAGATTAAAAAAAAATAGACATGAAAGAGAGATAATCAAAATAAAAATAATTGGTGCTTCAGTGTTTAGGTAAAATGAATAACACTACCACAGGTTCTACAGAGTTCGGCAAAGTCTTTGACAAATGAAATTATAGATATTTGTGCCATGGGGAGTTTAGTTCAGTTACCTTATTTTGTTGATGTGAAATTTAGACATTTCAAGAGATTGACTTGCTCATGGTACCCTGTTTTTTTAGTGGCAGAATATGAGCATGTACGAATGTGTATGAGTGTGTGTGCAGGCAAATTCTTTATTCTCTTATTTTTCACTGACAATACCTGAGAATCCTATGGAGATGGCTCCATTGAATCATCTCTGTAGCTTCTATAAGGCTGTTTTGCATGTCTACCTTTCCAAATTTCCTAAAAGTTCTCCATTCTTTTGATGAATATTTTCTTTTTAAAAAAAATATATTTTATTGATTTTTTACAGAGAGGAAGGGAGAGGGATAGAGAGTTAGAAACATCGATGAGAGAGAAACATCAATCAGCTGCCTCCTGCACACTCCCTACTGGGGATGTGTCTACAACCAAGGTACATACCCTTGACTGGAATCGAACCCGGGACCCTTCAGTCCTCAGGCCGACGCTCCATCCACTGAGCCAAACTAGTCAGGGCTGAAGAATATTTTCAAGGGAAGATATTTTTCCCTTTGTGAGGGGAACGGAGAGAAAGCCATTTTGTGAGGATCACTGCAAAAAGAAAAACGAGCAGACTAAAACAAAGCCATCTTGAGATGTGCAATGTTAGTTTATTGGCTTCTCCTGAAAACCAACTTTGTCTATACTGTGTGTGAGCTTCAATTGGTGCCCCTGATAGGTTCCATGTAACATTCACAATTGAGGTGTGATGAAAAAGAGCCTAAACTGAGAGTATTGCTGAAACCGGTTTGGCTCAGTGGATAGAGCGTCGGCTTGAGGACTGAAGGGTCCCAGGTTCGATTCCGGTCAAGGGCATGTACCTGGGTTGCGGGCACATCCCCAGTGGGAGATGTGCAGGAGGCGGCTGATCGATGTTTCTCTCTCATCGATGTTTCTAATGCTCTGTCTCTCTCCCTTCCTCTCTGTAAAAAATCAATAAAATATATTTTAAAAAAATAAAAAAATAAACTGAGAGTATTTAGGCCAATGGATGCTAAATGTGTAAGTGCCAATTGTGCATTCCTCAGTGTTCCCTCAACATACAGGTCAGGAACTTCCTGCATCACAATCACTTGAGTTTCTTTCAGTAATAATACAAAAATTTTCAGCTCCACTGTTAGTGTAGATAGCTAGCTAGTTAGGGAGGGGAGCAAAGACATTAAGCCTAATAAACTAGGGATCTGGATTAGACATTAAGCCTGACTCCCTAGGAAGTTGCAGCTTTATAGGCTCCCAAGAGCACTGCCATATCTTCTGCTAAAAGGACTTAATCCCCTGAGCAATCCCCTAGTGGGCAGGAAGAATCTCCCCAGGGAACAACTAGTCCATTCCCTGCAGATTTCTGAGGGGGAGAGAAAACTGATAAAGGAGAAATGCCTCAGCTGGAGCATGAGCAGTAGGAGCCAATGTGCCGACCATAAAGGAGAGGTGTCTAGCCTGGGAAAAGGTTCTGATTGGATGAAGGCATGAAACTCTGCAAGATCTAGGGAAGAGATTGGATAGGGGAGGAGGAGGGAGAAAGGCATGCAGCACAAGACTTGGAAGAGCCAGAAAAGAGATTTAAAAAAGCCTGCTCTCTCCAAAGCCAGAGGTAACCTATATTATAAAAGGCCAGTGGCTGTAACACCAGAACACCAGAACAACCAAATGACCGGTCACCAGGAGGTGCATGGAGTACCTCTCGGTTCCTCCCCTTGGCCTGTGAGCCGCTTGCAGCGCGAGTGGCAGGCGGGGCTCACAGCTTGTGCTGCATGGTGGCTTGCGGCAGTGAGCTACTCATGCAGGGTGGGTGATCCCGCCGGTGTGGTGGATCTGGGTCTTGAGTGATTTCGAGCACAGGGCCTCTAGTATAACAAAAGCTTAACAAAGGCTGGGTAGCATGCATTTGTTTCATTTGCCCATTTATTTGCATGTTTTCTCTGTGTAGCAACCAGGAAGGGCCTGGTAGCCAGGTGAGCCCAAGCTTGGGTAGGCTCAAGCCTGGACCTGGGTGCCTCAGTACAACACCTGGTCAGTACAGCACAGGCTGGAGACCAGCTGGGAACAGCGACTAGACTGGACCACCAGAACACGGTGTGGTAGTGTTGTAGTTCTGGATCCTGTCCCTCCTGGTAGGTACTTACGTTCAATAGGCCCAGGACTTATTCCAAGGTGAATGGAGCTAAGCCACCTGGTTATGGATGAGACACCAGCACCTGGGGACAGTCCTTTGTTTCTACTCCAGTAAGTCTTACAACTATACTTCATCCTCCTACGCTTGGGCCTCCAAAATGCTTTTCCCATGACTCTGTGGAAGAGCCCTATTTCCACCGGCAACATCACTGAAGACTTACTTATCAGAATTTCTAAGAGTGAAGTCCAGAAGCCTCCATTTTAAATACATTTTCTGAAACAACTTCTATGCTTACCCAGGTTTGAAATTATGATACTGGTCTTGACAGATCTTTGAATATAAAATCAACAAGTGTACTCAGCCTGATATTTATTTGGTCATTAGGGAGGAAAGTTGGCTTTCTAATTATTTCCCTTTGAAAGACAATGGCTGTCTTGCTTGGATTTGGGTGAGCAGATAAATTAGGTCCCTGTGTATCTTGAGATCTGTATTTTTGGTAACAGATTTGGTTCTTCAGCAATAACTTTCCAGCTACAGTGAGCTGAGTGAAAAAAACACAATCACTGACTGATGGTCAGACCCCTGGGGTGTTTTGAATCTTTAAAGAAGCTAGGACTGGGGGGGGGGGGGCGGGGGAGAGGGGGGCTGATTTGTGGCTGAAAGGTGCTAAATGTTCTCTCCTGGAGTTCAGGGAACCAGCTGCATCCTGAGCTGGCAAAGGGGAGAAATCCTTGAGGCAGAGGAGCTTCAATTTGCATGAGATGTACTGAGCAGTTCTCCCATCAGCTGGCTTTGCCTCTCTTGATGACCACCTTGGGGAGGAGATGGGGGTTGTGAACTTTGAAGTGGATTGTTAATTATTCATGTCTCCTTTCTTGGATGGAGGTAACCTGCATTTCAGGAGCCAGGCTCAGAATTCATTATCTTCCTGTTGATGTGTGCAATAAAAATAACACTGAATATTAATCCTTTAACCTTCCTTCCCAACTCCTTCTTCCTCCTCCTCCATTCTCTCAATAGATACAAAATCGTGCCTCTCCCTTACTTCTCTCCATCCCTGATACTCCCAAGCCATTGATTGTTTATTCAGTGATTTGAAGGCCCATTAAACTGGTAATTAAGTTCAAGGACTAGTTGTGTACTTGAAAACTCCCCAGAATGCAGTATTTCCCTACTCAGATTTTTAATTTATTTTCAGCATGTTTGTGATAATCATGTCATGATTAGTGACTTGTCACCTATCCCTTTTTTATTTCTACATTTTAAATTTTTAGAAGTTTCAAACTTTTCCTGTTCCTTAGAGTTCTCTAGAGACTACTCTCAACTTTAGTCAGATTTTATAGTAACAAGCAGAAGACTTGCTCTTGTTAAGGATATGTATTTGATGTGTGTGTGTTTATGTATACTAGTACATGTGTATTTGTATTTGCCTATTGAGTTTGTCTATACATTACTCTTTTTAAAAAAGCCAATAGATAAATCATTAGTTATGAAAAGTATGTTAATTAAGTGAGAGATCATTAAGTTCTTATAACAGAACTAGAGGCCTGGTGCACAACATTTGTGCACTGGGGAGGGGGGGTTCCCTTAGCTTGGCCTGCACACTCTCGCAGGCCAAGACCCCTCCAGGGATGTCCACCTACTGCAGAGGCAGGAGAGGCTCCCGTCACCGCTGCTGCACTCGCCAGCCGTGAGCCAGAAGCTAGCTTGCTGCTCCTTAACGCTGCCTTGGGGGCGGGAGAGGCTCCTGCCACTGCTGTGCTCACCAGACATGAGCTCGGCTTCTGGCTGAGCAGTACTCCCCTGTGGGAGCACAGTGACTACCAGGGGGCAGCTCCTGAATTGAACATCTGCCCTCTGGTGATCAGTGTGCGTCATAGCAACTAGTTCTGCCATTCAGTTGATTTGCATGTTAGCCTTTTATTATATAGGACTAGAGGCCTGATGCATGAAAATTGGTGCAAGAGTAAGCCTTCCTTCCCCTGGCTGCCAGCCCTGGCTTCCCTCTGGCACCTGGGACCTGGGCTTCCCTCCTCCAGCCGCCAGCAGGCACCCAGGACCCGGGCTTTTTCCCTCCTCTGGCCACCTGCAGGCACCTGGGACCCAGGCCAGCTTCCCTAGGGCCATCCTCAGGCACTCAGGACCTGGCCTGGCTTCCCTACAGCCCTGGGCTTTGTCAGGAAGGTTGTCTGAAAGATGTCTGGTCTAATTAGTATATTACCCTTTTATTATTATAGATTATTTACATCATCTTCTTATATATTGAGAGAAGGATTGATTTAGAGGTGGATTAAGATTAGTTTGAAGAAGTCTTGGTATAAAGATCTATAAACAGGAAAGGAGAAATATAAAAAAGCATTGCATGACAATAGTTAATTGAATGAATACAATGACAGTCCCTAAGTTTGTACCAAGAAATGTGTGTGATGATCCTTCTAGCCATTGACTTTGAGCTTTGTTCCAAATTGCCTTTTCCTCCTGGTTATTCCCTCTCTCACATTCTTCTTTTTTTCTCCCCCTTATTCTCCTTCTTATTCTTCTTTGTTAATTAACTAAAGCACCTAGTATACACTAGGGTTCACTCTTGGTGTTTTTACATTCTTTGATTATGACAAATGCATGATTCCATGTAGACATCATTATAGTGCCATTCAGAATAATTTCATTCCCCTAAAAATTTCCTGTGCTTCACCCATTCGTCCCTCCCTGCCTCACCCCCAAAACTTCTGGCAACCACTGATCTTTTTACTGTTGCTATAGTTTTGCCTTTTCCAAAATGTGACTCAATTAGGAATCATACAATACATAGCATTTTCAGACAGGCTTCTTTCACTTAGCAATATGTATCTGATGCTCCTCCATGTCTTTTTGTGGCTTGATAGCTCATCTTTTTATCACTGAATAATAATCCATTGTATGGGTATACTGTTTATTTATCCATTCACCTACTGAAGGACATCTTGGTTGATATCAAGTTTTGAGAAATTTAAATAAATCTCCTATAAACATCCATGTTCAGGATTTTTGCAGGCATAAGTTTTCTCCTTAATTTGTTTAAACACCAAGGAGTGTGATTGCTGGATTTTATGGTAAGACTATGATTAACTTTGCAATAAGCTGTCAAACTGTCTTTTAAAGTGACTGTACCATTCTGCATTTCCACAAGCAATGAGTGAAAATTCCTTTAGCTCCACATCCTTGCCAACATTTGGTGTTAGTGTTTTAGATTTTAGCTATTCTAATAGGTATGTAGTGGTATTTCTTTGCTTTAATTTGCAATTTCCTAACAACATATAATGTTGAGGATCTTATCATATGCTTACTACCCATCTTCTTTGGTGAAGTGTCTGTTTAGATCTTTGCCCACTTTTAAAATGGATTGTTCTTTTTCCTATTATTGAGGTATTTTAAAAAATAATTTGTTGAAATATATATTTTTATCGATTTCAGAGAGAGAAAAGGAGAGGAGAGGGAGAGATAGAAATATCAATGATGAGAGAGAATCATTGATCGGCTGCCTTCTGCATACCCCTTACTGGGGATTGAACCGGTTACCAGGGCCTGTACCCTGTCTAGGAATCTAATTGTGACCTCCTGGTTCATAGGTCACGATGCTCAATCACTGAGCTCTATTGTTGAGTTTTAAGAGTTTTTATATATTTTGGATACAAGTCCTTCATCAGATATTTGTTTGACAAATATTTTCTCCCAGTCTCTGGCTTTTCTTTTTATTCTCCTTATAGTCTTTATTTCACAGATCAGAAGAGTTTAAGTTAATGAAGTCTCATTTCAGATTTTTTTTTTTCATAAATCATGCTTTTCAGTCCTTTTCCTCTCTTCTTCAGAACTCAAAATGAATTTCTTATTGAGTCATGGCCTTGCCATGACTGATCTTGGACAAATTTGGTTTTCTCTTTAAATTTTACTTTTCAGGTGTTTTTTTTGTCTAAAAATGAAAATAATCATGTTGTTTATTCCCTTAATATGCTGAAAAGATTATAAATTATATAAAACTAGAGGCCTAGTGCATGAATTCATGCATGGGTGGGGTCCGGCTGGCCTGGCGCTAATTGGGGCGGATCAGGGCCAGGCCTGTCAGGAGGAGGAGAGGTGGCCGGCTGGCCTGCCCCTGATCGGCCAGTCAGGGGCAGGGCCAGGTGAGGGGAGAGGCCTCAGGAGGTTTGCCACGGGCCCCGCCCCCCAATCGGGGTGGGAGAGGTCAGTCAGGGGTGGGGCCGGTTGGGGGGAAGGGCCACGGGAGGTTGGCCAGCTGGACCCACCCCCAGATCTGGCTGGTTCACTGGACACAGTAGGCATCATAGCAATTGGTCGTTCCCATCATTACAGCATTACAGTTGCTGCCTTTTTATATAAATAGATAATGCATTGAAAATTACCATTTAAACTGTACATTTCTATAGAATGGTACTTTATTTTATTTTTCTTCATCTTCCTCATTTTTCTTTCTTACCATTGCCTCTTATCCAACCTTGAATTGGAATGCATATTTGCCAGTCAGTATTCCTGTGAGCGAATAAATAACTTCTTTGTGGAACTGTAGGTAGTTTATAAGATGCTGCATGTATATGAGCCCAAACCAAATGCAGGTTTTAAAATGATTTAAACTGACTGTTTGCACCTAAGTCAATTAAAGTGAGCACGTGAGTTTCTCCCCGTCCCCCCCAACCCCCCACCCCTTTTCATTTTCTTTGTCTTTTGGTACATTAGCTTCATGAATTCTGATGGGTACTCATAAAATGAGTCCAAGATAATATTTTAACCCTAAAATTGATTTGGCAGAGAGAAAACTTTTATTTTAGAACCTTGGCCCCAACCTTGTCATAAATATTGGTTCAACAACAAACCTCAAATCCATTGAGGCAGTGGTTTTCAACCACCAAACTCTTCTGAGAAGACTTTGGGGTTTTATATTATATCTATCCTGCAGCTGTGAGGAGGGAGCAGTACCTTCAGGACTCTGAGGCCATCCCCCTGATTTCACCAAAACAGCTTTGCTTGTTTTAGTTATGTTTTCATGTGAAATTGTGTTTGAAGAAACAGTTTTTCTGCTAGCAATTTTTTTTATTTTAATCAAAATTTTAAATGGGAGTTCAAGATTCTAAATGAGTTTACTGGTACTCAGTTTTAGAAACTAGATCATATATTGGTGTTATATGATTAGAAGGTCATTGGGTGTATTGTCCCAGGTATGGTGGTTGAACAGTGGACTATTTTTACCTGAAAGCCTTCTGTTGTTTGTGTGTGTGTGTGTGTGTGTGTGTGTGTGCATGCGTGCACGTGTGTGTGTTTTGTTACTGACTATGACAGAGCCACTATATCTTGTCACTGATTCAACTCAAGTTGAAAAGCACTTATGCCCACACTGTAATATGTTTTCGTTCTCACTTGATTTATAAACCTGGCCTTTATATTTTGAAAGCCAAGGATGTGGATATAGACTTGAGACATAAATGATGAGGTTGCTTATTATTCTCTTCCTTCTCTGAAGAGACAAATCAAGCGAGGGTTAGAAGAGTTGTGTGCATAAAAACGTAAAAGAAGAAGCCTCAATGGAAAAGTTCAGTATACTGCTTTAGATATCCAGTCCATTAATTTCTACTGATCTGTTCTTTGAAAGGTCTTGTGCACCTGGACCTTCCATTTTATCCCCTCAGTTTCTATCCTCTTTTAACTCATGCCACTCTGCTCTGGACTGCACTGGTCTGCCATCCTTGGTGTTTCAGCTCAGCCAGGGACACAGTCTTCAGTCTCCAATGGGAAAGAAAAGTCCATTCCCAGAGCCAGAGGAGAGCTGGCTTATATAAACAGAAGTCCCAGCCCCTGTCCCTGATTGGTCTGTCCCCATGCAAATGAGGACTCCAAATTCTTGCAGTTTGATTGGTCCAAAAGACACTGTCCTGATTTTTCAGAATAGAGCTGCTTGGGTTGGTTGAAGCTGCACAGCTCTGATTGGATGGAGAAAGTTCAGTCATAATGGATGAAATAGATTCCCAGGAACTCCTTCACAAGAGCTGGCTCGGATAGCAGAAACAGTGCAGGCAGGCAGTTCAGTATGATGACAGGTATTTCATGAAGGTTTCTCTCTGAATTGCCATTTGCAAGAGAGGCCCCCATGTAGAAATGACTGATAGGGTGTGTTTGATTTTTTTTTCTAAATTTGAGCCCTACTTAGTAGTATCTTCTTTCTCAGGGTCCACAGTAGACTGTTCTTCGTTGAAAAACAAGAACCAGGTGTTTCCACAGAATCACAACCACTGACAACAATAAAACAACTTCAATTTTTTATGAGTGCTTATTATGATCTGGAAATCTGATAAGCATCATGTCTTTAATCCTCAAAATCACTACAAGTTCATCATTGTTATTCCATTTGTTATATGAGGAAATATAGGTATATAGATATAAAATAGTTTTCCTAGGATACTCCAGATAATATTTGGCAGAGCCGAGATTAAAACCTATCTCTGTCTGACAAAAAACAAAATGAAGCAGAACAAAACAAAACCCTTTTCAGTTTATATACTGCACAATATTTCTTTGGTTCCACTGGAGCAGCCAGGATAATTCTACTGAAAAGGAAAATTTAAAGTGAGTTTTTCAAATCCAGTCTTAGAGAGAGAAATAAGAGCCACAGCCAAACAACAGAGTAAAGTATCTCTAGGGCTTTCTTAAAATATTAAATTCCTATTAAAAACAAACAAACATAAGGCAATAAAAACAACTCTTAGTTAGGCAGGGGATCTGTATTGGAGCCAGGTCAGAGGTCCTTGCTAGTTTCCTGCAGTGTTTTGACATGGAATTATCTTGGGTTAAGGAAATAATATGAAGCTCTGTGAGCGAGGACGGGTGAGGATAGGATGGTCCTCGGAGAAACCCATGAAGTATGGGCTTTAGATTTTTTCTTACTAGAAGCAGAATAAGTACGCTACCATGTGATGTTTCTCCTAGCTAAGACTCCTAGTGAGGCCAAAAGGACACTGTTTTCGTGGAATAGAGAGCAGAATTGTTCAGAAATCCTTTCTTAATGTCTTTGGAAATGAAGGCCTATGGCTAGAACAGAATGCTCACTACATAGTCATACCTAAACTTTTCTAAGTGAAGAGTAAGACTTTTTAAAGCTTTTTGGTTTGCAAAGATGATTTTCTTCCTTATTTAGAACATTGAAAAAAATACATCTTTGGTAATGATTTTTGTTGTTGATTTGTTAAAAATAAATTTTTTTATTACTATAGGCTTCTATTATTTTGACATTTTTAAGAAGATATTTTTATTGATTTTAGAGAGGAAGGGAGAGAAAGTGATAGAAACATCAATGATAAGAAAGGATGATTGATTGGCTGCCTCCTGCATGCCCCCTACTGGGGATTGAGCCTGCAATCTGGGCATGTGCCTGCTGGGGTTCTTGTTCCAGCATTAAGAAAGGTTCAGGAAATCTGGAGAAGGCTGTGCGTGGATTAAATAGGAGTCTGGAGACAAAATATAATTTTGAAAGGCATTTGGGGGTCAGAGGAGTTTAGCTTAAAGGAAACTAAGATCTCCTCATCTCAGGACCCCCATGCTTTTTATTAACACAATTTGTCCTGAGGCGAGGCAGAGATATACACTTCAAAGGATCAGGGTTTCCTATACAGAGGCATTGTCAGAATGGGGGAATTAGCCTATGACTGTACAGGTGTTTGGCCAGTAGGAGGCAATAACATGTAGATTAAGATGTCCTGAGCTGTCCTGCAGCAAGCAATCATCCCTTTTCAGGTTTGGGAAATGCCCTCATCCATTCCCAGCAGGTGACACATATGTGACTCAGCCCTTGTTGAGTCCCCAAGTTCCATCAACCTTTTGATGAAACTCTTGAAATTATATCATTCTGGAATTGGCTTCCGGCATGTGCCCTTGACAGGAATCAAACCTGGGGACCCTTCAGTCCTCAGGCTGACACTCTATCCACCTAGCCAAACCAGCTAAGGCAGGCTTCTATTTTTTAAAACAACAATAACTTAGGTGTTATGAATACACATCACATTACAAATAACATCCAATAGTTTTTGGAAAAAAGGCAAGGGTTCCATTAGTAATCGTAGAGGTTGGGAAAGACATTGAAATCTCCATCTGTCCTCCTGCTTACAATTTCTTTTCTCTTTTCTAAGCCATTAATTTAGACCAATGAGTAAGGTGCTACACTTGGAAGTAGGATTCATTAATATTCTACTAGGCAGTTTTCCTATCTCTCTGGAACAGACATTTTCTGGCTCTAACCTACTTATTGTATCAAGTTGTTGACTGAGAAAACAAGAACTTACAGAGACATTAAACAACATTAAAAATACACAAGCAAAAAAGGAGGTCTAGGGAAACATGAGTAGATCTTCCAAAAGAAAAAAAAAGAACATAAACTGAGTAAACTATTTTTGCCTTAAGAATATTATTTATTTAATATTTGGACCAGATCATTAATCGGAAGGTATAATATCCATTGAATAGTTTTGAGCTAACATTAAAAATATATGGTTATATTTTGTATTTACTGTAGATTAAAATCCCTGTGTGAGCTATATCTTCTGTATTTTTCAACTAATATGGGTGTACCGACTGTCAAGGTAAAAGAGGTTAATAATTAAATAAAAACTTATGGAGAGGAACATAGTGTTTGGGTAGTCTTAAGAAACAAATCTTAAACAGAGAATTTCATGGGAATTAAAATTGTTCAGATGAAATGCTTTTTAAATTTTTATGTGGTTGTTGCTACATTTTTATAGAGAAGTACATTTTGGATTTAATCAAGTCCAAACCATAGCAACAAGAGCTTTGAAGGGCACAGCAAGTTTTGTCTATGCTTATTAAATAGATAATGTTGGTAAAGCACTCTAAAGATGAACAGTGTTATATAAAGACGAGTCTTGTTGCTGGGGTCATTAAGCATGAGTTCATGTGTACATACTTATGTAACTAATCAATCATAATTTCAAAGGGCTGAATTTCCCCACTATATAGTTCCCTTGTGTTGTTGAAACACAGACTTTTGAGTTGTGATTTTTTAATAACTACAAAATTATGTGTACATACAGTGTAACTCTATTATTGGACCTTTATTGAACTCTAGTCTAGAAGATTACATATATTCTTTGAAATAAAATAGAATGCAGTATTTTGATAATTTCTATTTTAAAATTTATTTTGACTATTATCATATATTTTAATTATCCTCTCTCCTCTTACTCTATACATTTTCCTTATTTTGAAAAGTTAAGTAGTGCCAGGAGAGTAATATCACTTAATTATCTACTTCAGTAAGAACAGCTGGATACCTAACTGTGGTGAGAGAATTTTATATTACTTTGAGTACAGGCTTCTATGAGTGTGTGTGTGTGTGTGTGTGTGTGTGTGTGTATGTGTGTGTGTGAACAACACACCCAATGGGAAGTATCTTTGTATGTAAGTACATATAGTTAAAAACTTGGGGGTATTTTAATATTTTGAAAGTAAAATTCCTTATCTCCTTCATTCTAAAAGTTTTTCATTGAAAATGTTCACATCAGTTTCTAGGGAAATTTTTGGTTGATATGAAACAAATCTTTCAATTTGATAATGAACTTTATCTCCAATAAGATACTCTGCTTTTATTATTTATTTTATTTGTTTAATAATAATTTTACTTGGATACTGATGAATACCTGTATTATAACATTTAACTGTAATAATACAGTTCTCTCTAACTTAAAAAAATTGATTTCTTCTGTTGTAAAAATAAAATACATAAGCATAGATTTTTTTATTGTTTAAAGTTTTACATATGTCTTCTTTTTCCCAAATTGACCCCCTTCATCCCCACAGCCATTCCAACTCTGGGCAAGCCCCCACTGCCCTAGTGTCTGTGTCCATTGGTTATGCTAATATGCATGCATACAAGTCCTTTGGTTGCTCTCTTACCCCACCCCCCCATTTGTCTCTGGATCTATTCTTGTTCATCAAATTATTTTGATCATTATATTCCACATATGAGTGAGATCATGTGATATTTATCTTTCTCCGACTAGCTCATTTCACTTAGCATGATGTTCTCGAGTTCCATCCATAAACATAGATGTTTGAAAAAAGAAGAGAAACATCTATCAAATATTATAAAGTCTGCTCATAATTATTTAGTAAGTATTTATTGATTACCTGCTTATCTTCCTCCCACTCTCTCCTACCTCCCTCCCCCTCCCTTCTATCCTCCCCCCACTTCTCTTTCTCTCTGTATCTCTGTCTGTATCTCTCTTCTATTTCTTTTGTTTCTCTGGTGGGACCCTGAATGAAACAAGGCCCTTATACTATTCCATTGTAATTATCAGCATTCATAATTGGTTTATAAAAAATGATTCATCAAACCTCATAGTTTTTAAGGTAGGTAGGTGTATTAACCATATATCTTCAATGCTGGAGGCCTTGCTGACCCTGGAAGGTCTGCCTCTCCCAGGTCAAGCCAATTCCTAGAAATAGTAAATGACTTGCCTGAGAAACCATTCAATCAAGAGACCATACCCATAGTCAACTTAGGCTCTCACACTCAAGACCACCGTCCTCCTGCCCTACTCACCCCAGCACCAGATACCAGACAACGAGGGGAATAGCTCCTGTGCCCAGAGCCCACTGCAATTGTTCATATTAGCCAGGGGTCAGCCTGCTGACTCTGCTGTGCTACTCCTTCCCATGGAAACCACAGAACATGTTCTTGTCCACATTTTTCCTGCTCCCTCTGCCTCCTGACCCACACTAGTGACTCAGTATGTGTGACTCCCTCATAGAATAGCATGCCCCTCCCACTTTTGGGGGATATAGGAGTACAACCAGCTGCCTTTTCAATAGCAATCATCTCTGATCTACCGGCCCACCATACCTGAGTAATAATAATATCTACATTTTAAAACAGAGGGAACCATTATAACTGTTTTAAAGATCCACTACAGCAATTGCCAAACAAATTAATATAGGGAAAATGCTCCAGATTTATTTTCAGTTTGTGAATGTGTGTGTGGGCAATATTTACTGTAACAAAGTTCTCTCATTTTACAAATACACACGTTGTACACATACATCGTTCTCAAATACACACCCACGTTGGGCATACTTGCATCTGTGTTGATGCTTTGGATATCACACTAAAATATGAATTTCCATTTTCCTTATCTGTGAGACACATACATAATTTAAACTGAAAAATGCATTATCTATATATAGAACTACAAACCCAAACATCAGAAAATTGATATCTTTAGTAAATCTTTATTTTTAATATTCATTGTTTGCCAGATCACTTATTTATTTTTATGTTAATACTAGCATTACTAACTTCTTTCACTTAGCTGCTTGGTAGTTTGGTCACAGGTAGATAAAGCTATGAAAAACTTATTAAATGAGAGACATAGACTCATAGCAGTAAAATAAATGAACAGATGTATAAAATTTTTAGTTTTTAATTTATATCATCTGCACAGTTAGCATGTGGCCTTAAAATAAGCAAGCCCATCCCTCAAGTGCCCTCCGTATACTGAATCTGCCTATAATCCGTTGTCAAATATTGGCCACTCTCTCAGGCTTGGGATGCCTGCTGTTTGATTTTGGCAGTATTAATACCTTTGTATAGCAGTGTTGGTGCAGTTATTTGACTCATAATGTCATAATGTCTTCTTTTTTTAAATGAGTAGAAAATTAAAAGTGTTAAAGAGATGGAAATATTAAGCATATTAAAAGTGAAACTTTTAATCCACTTGAATGTTCATTAAATTTAATTTAATTATGAAAGAGAACACAAAGCTAGATGGTATAAAATTCTAGAAATTAAATACAGTTTTTTGAAAGGTGAAGCTTAATGATAATTTCATAAGAGAAGTTATTATACTATTTTGAATAATAATAATAATGTTGTAGCTAAAAATTTCAAATGCTTATTTGCCCAAACACAGAGCTTAAGTTTATAAATGTATCATATAATTTGATCCCACAACAACCATATGAAATATGTGTCAGGAACTATGAAGGGGCTGAAATTTTATTCTACTTGCCAACTAATAAGGTAGTGTGACACAGATTAATGGGTGCAGGTATAAGATACACACTCTTGGATCACAGGCAAAAAACCTGTTTATTATAAGAGCAGAAGCCAAACTATCAGCATTTACACCAGTTCCTCAAGTTCAAATTCACAAAGGGCGGTGCAGTGAGGGCCAGGTGACTCTGGGTTGCATTTCAGGAGAAATCCCAAATTTAGGAAACCCCAATCTTTTAAAGGGGCCATAAGAAAACCTGTCATATGTTTGCTCTGGGGGGAGACATTATCATTATTACTGAGGACAGAAAAAGGTAAATCTTGTACCCTGGCACTATCTCCATCTTCTAAGGTTGCCAGCTCTGCAAACATTCTTGAAAAGAAAGTCTGGAGGAGAAACTAAGATGGCGGCATAGATAAACACCGGGAAATTGTCGCCTCACACAACAATTGAAGAATGCCGCAAGGGTCAGAGCAAACATCGTCCAGAACAACAGGAAGGCTGGCTGAGTGTAATTTCTACAACTAGAAGAAAAGAGGGGCACGCTGAGAGCCAGAGGAGCTGCAGAGGTGAAGTGCAGAGGTACGGTGGCGCCTGAGGACGCGGCTGTCTTTTTGAATCACAAGCTCCCGACTGCTCTGAACTCCGGTTCCAGCGGGTCTCTGGGGACCCAGGGCTCATACGGGGAGAGGCTGGTCTGTCAGGCGGTGCCGGGAGCCGGTCCATCCTTGCTGTTTCAAGGGACCTGGCATATATGGCATACGGTTCTTAATATGTTTGCTCACCTTCTTGGCGCTGTGTTTTAACCAAGGTCACCTCTCCGAGAAAGGTTGTTTCCCCAGGTAGGAATTTTTCCCTGAAGTCAGGGAGGGGATGAAACTCCTTAACTAAGTGCCAGGCGGGTAGTTAATCACTACAAACAATCATGCTTAAGCTACATAATCTTTACTCCCTGGAATGGAGATAAGAAACGCCCTAACCTTTGTAATAGAGATTGATAGGATTGAATCAACTGGTATAAATACAGATGTAACGAGACAGAGAGACAGAACTCAGAACAAGACAGCAAGAGACAGAACTCAGACAGGGCTTGGAAGACAGGACCAAGAGAGACAGAGCCTAGGCACAGAACCTACACAGAACGTTCTCTAGGGACAGAAGAACTTCGCTGGCGAGAGCATGCCGGAGGATCCTGGAGAGGGACTGGCCTCGGAGCCTAGAGACAGAGCCTAGCAGGAGAACATGGCAAGGGATCCTGGACTGAACCTGACTACAGAGATTGGCAGGAGAACCTGACTGGAACCTGGACACTGAACCTGACTGGAGAGCCTGGACAGAACCTGGCTGGAGAACCTAGCGAGGGAACATGGCTACAGAACCTCGCTGGAGATCCGAAGCAGAACCTCTCTGGAGATCCAGACCAGAACTTGGCTGGAGATCCGGGCTAGAGATCCTGGCTAGGCTGCTGATCAACTGAATGCTGTCTCCGTGTCCTTCCTTCTTCGCCGACTCCGTCTACGCCTTTGGGAACCCCTGGACCTGCTGGGGTTGGACCCCGGAAAGGCGGCAGCGGGCGAACTTGAGGGCGGCTTTCCCTCAGAGGTGCTTGCAGCCTTTACCGGGACACTGAGACGCGCGACTCCGGGCGCGGAGAATCACCATAGCTGCTTTCACCGCCCTTTGACTCCCTGAGACCCCGCCCCACCCAGGCTGCGGCAGAGGCTTTTGCATGTGAATGTACCTAACTACAGCCCAGCCAGGCAGACCTGGAACTTCCAAGAGAAGGCCCAAGGCCCCGCAGCGGCTTGCATTGCTTCACAGCTGAGCCTCTTCGTGGCTCCTGCTGTGTGGCCTCAGGCAGGGGCTGAATTAGCACCTCCTTAGATCCAGAAGCCACTGTACCCAGTGGTCAGAGGGGGACCATTCTCCCACTTCAGACACAGCTGATTCCCACAGCCAATTGGCCTGGAGGTCAATTCCTCCCAGTGATCCTACAACAACCAAGGCACCAAGAGTGCACCAAGAGTGTCTACCCCAGGTAACTGGGGAGGCTGAGCCACTGGGCCCTACAGGACACCTGGTGCGCAGGGCCACTCTATCAACACAGGGAAGCAGCCAAAATGCGGAGACAAAGAAAAAGGTCACAAATGGCAGAAACGGAGGAAAGCAAACGACTGGATATAGAGTTCAAGGCCACGTTTATAAGGTTTTTCAAGAATTTTATGGAAACCGCCGATAAATTTAATGAATCCCTCAAGGAGTATAGTGAGACCATGGAGGACATGAAAAAGGACCAACTAGAAATTAAGCATACACTGACTGAAATAAAGAATAATTTACAGAGATCCAACAGCAGACAAGAGGATCCCAAGAATCAAGTCAAAGATTTGAAATACAAAGAAACAAAAAATACCCAACCGAAAAAGAAAAAAGAAAAGAGATTCAAAAAATATGAAGATAGTGTAAGGAACCTCTGGGACAACTTCAAGCATACCAACATCAGAATTATAGGGGGACCAGAAGGAGAGAGAGGGTAAGATATTGAAAACCTTTTTGAAGAAATAATGACAGAAAACTTCCCCTACCTGGTGAAAGAAATGGACTTACAAGTCCAGGAAGCATAGAGAAGCCCAAACAAAAGGAATCCAAAGAGGACCACACCAAGACACATCATAATTAAAATGCCAAGAGCAAAAGATAAAGAGAGAATCTTAAAAGCAGCAAGAGAAAGACAGTCAGTTACCTACAAGGGAGTACCCATTCGACTGTCAGCTGATTTCTCAACAGAAACCATGCAGGCCAGAAGGGAATGGCAAGAAATATTCAAAGAGATGAATAGCAAGAACCTGCAACCAAGATTACTTTATCCAGCAAAGCTATCATTCAGAATGGAAGGTCAGATAAAGAGCTTCACGGATAAGAAAAAGCTAAAGGAGTTCATCACCACCAAACCAGCATTATATGAAATGCTGAAAGGTATTCTTTAAGAAGAGGAAGAAGAAAAAGGAACTCTTACCATTTGCCACAGCATGGATGGAACTGGAGAGCGGATAAATACCACAGGATCTCACTCATTTGTGGAATATAATGAACAACATAAACTGATGAACAAGGGCTGATCCAGAGATGGAGAGGCATTGATTGGACTGTTGGGCCTTGGAGGGAAGGTAGGGGAGGGTGGGGGCAAGGGGGAAAGATCAACCAAAGGACTTATATGCAAGCATATAGGCCTAACCAATGGACACGGACAACGGGGGGGTGAGGGGATGAGCGGGGGGGGGGGGGGTAGAGGGTACACATATGTAATATCTTAATCAATAAAAAATATTAAAAAGAAAAAAAAAAAGAAAAGAAAGTCTGTTATCCCCAGTTTAATGGTGAGGAAATGAAGGTTATGAAACCTTATGAAACCTCAGGTGATTTGGTCACAGTCACACAAATTTGTATCAAAACATTACAGGCAAAGGGATGTTCATCGTCTTTCCTAGTTATTGATAGGATTACAGCTCACCAGAGAATCCTTTGTTTGGAGAAGTTTGTCATTCATATTCCTCTGATTTTGCTATCGGTGGATTATGCAAAAGAGAAACTAAACAACAATAACAACACATACACACACAAAAAAACGACACCAAAAACAAAACCCAGCCTCTCATCTCCAGACTAATTCATGCTCATTCCCTTGCAATATTTTTAATCATAATGTTTTCTTCCCAATATTACAACCAATTTCTTCTCAATGTCATCTCATTAAGCTAAAAAGTTACCTTTCTAAAATATATGAAATTAATTTGTATGGCTCATAGCAAATGAAACTCCATATTGTTAATATTTGAAGTAATCCCAGATATTAGATAACCTAAAGAAAAACCCCTTAATTAGTCTGTATATTTTCAACAAGAAATTCATAAAAATTTTAGGTCTTCTGAAAACGGAGTCTGTACTTAAAGTCTGCAAGCTTATTGTTTTTGCTTTTAGACATTCAACTATAAGCACCACTTTGAGAATGCACTGGATATTAAAATACATAACTTTCTCCACATAATCATCACAGGGGAGGGGGGCTATTCATGAAGACATCCAATGCCTCATGTATTATCATTTAGGAAAGTAACAGTGAAGTATAGCCTTGTGCTTGACTTGTGAAGAAAGAAGAGAAGGGGTGGCCCTTGGACTTGAATGGCAGAGTCACAGGCCCTGAATGGGACTTCTCAAGTGAATTGGAATGCATGGATTATAAAGAGAGTAAGGGAAGGAAGCTTTGGATTTACTCTTGTTTATCTATGTTGCCGGGAGCCGGTCCATCCTTGCTGTTTCAAAGGACCTGACATATATGGCATACTGTTCTTAAAATATTTGCTCACCTTCTTGGCACTATGTGTTTTAACCAAGGTCTCCTCTCTGAGAAAGGTTGTTTCCCCAGGTAGGGATTTTCCCCTGAAGTTAGGGAGGGAATAAAACCACTCAACTAAGTGCCAGGCGGGTAATTAATCACTTTAACTACGAACAATCATGCTTAAGCTACATAATCTTTACTCCCTGGAATGGAGATAAGAAACACCCTAACCTTTTGTAATAGAGATTGATAGGATTGAATCAACTGGTATAAATACAGATGTAACAAGACAGAAAGAGACAGAACTTAGAAGACAGAATCTACACACAGAACTTAGAAGACAGAACCAAGAGAGACAGAACCTAGGCACAGAACCTACACAGAACGTTCTCTAGAGACAGAAGAACTTCGCTGGAGAGAACATGGCAAAAGATCCTGGACAGAAACTGGCCTCAGAACCTAGAGACACAGAACCTGGCTGGAGAACCTAGCGAGGGAACATGGCTACAGAACCTGGCTGGAGAACCTGGAGAACCTAGCAAGAGAACATGGACACAGAACCTGGCTGGAGATCCTAACCAGAACTTCGCTGGAGATCCAGACCAGAACTTTGCTGGAGATCCATACCAGAACTTCGCTGGAGATCCAGAACAGAACTTGGCTGGAGATCCTGGCTAGAGATCCTGGCTAGGGTGCTGATCAACTGAACGCTATCTCCATGTCATTCCTTCTTCGCCAACTCCGTCCACACCTTTGGGGACCCCTGGACCTGCTGTGGTTGGACCCCGGCACTATGTAGCTTATATGAACTGTGCTTGGGATTTAATATTTGCTCTAAATTATATGTTAACCATACTTACTGTGATGTGCTAATAGTACTGGGTAAACCTATCCCATTCAGGGGAATAAGAACAGTTGAATCTATTTATATGTTACTGAGAATAATACACAATTGAGTTCATGAGGTTGTAGACTATGTTTATAGAGTTTGTTTCTGAATTTAGTTTCTGCTAAGTGGCACATTTCCCCCCTTTAAGATACTATCTTCCTTTCATGGCAAGGCAATAAGTTATGAAACATAATCTTGTGAAATTGTTCTAGATTACAGAGAACCTCCCAGGTGTATGTGTGACTTTGGGGGAGTTTTGCATCTATACTAATCTGTAAATATATGCAAAAATGAAGAGAAAGTGCTTTATCATTTTCACTAAAGCACAAATAGAATCATCTACCAACCAGAGTTCTCCATCAATTCCACACAGTACATGACAATTTGGTTGAACTTCTACACTGTTCAAAGGATTTATTAAACAAAGTTAATCAGTTGTGTCCATTGAATGGTTAATGTAGTTTCTAAGGTACAGATGAAAATATCAGCAAATAATTCAGGCATCTGATCAGTTACCCATTAACCGTGAAAGCTCAGTACCACGTCAGGCTTATTCTTTAAATCTGACTTGTGTGAAGAGCATGAATAAAATTTTCTCCAATTTCTGTAATACACTCCAGAGCAGTGATTTCCATGTGCAGGCAATGTGTAATACAGCAGCTGAATTACAGTGTACTGTACCCATTGTGAATTCTTCATGAGAATAAAATAGATTAGGATACACTAAATACAATCTCAACTCATGTCTAGAACTACATAAATCACATATGATTTTGACTATTTCACGCATGTATAAGAGAGCTAATGCTCTAAGTCCCAAGTTCTTTTTACTTCATTAAATAAAAGGATGCAAGGCATTTAAAAGAAGGAAGGCATAAAATGTTTAGAGATTTCATACTGAGAATCAGTGATTATTGCTATACTTTTTACATTTCCAAGGGAGAAGGGTATTATCCTAAGAGCAGTAGCAGATTTCAGCTGTGAAGAAATAGCCACCTGGGGCCTGGAAAGAATGTAAAGGAAGCTATGGAACCAAATCATTTGGAGACATTGAGGTAAAGAAGTAGGAGAAAAAAGTCACATAATTAGAGCTGGTGAATGAAGCTAAGTTGGAGCCCACTCGGGTAGATAAAATGTGATGAGAAAACGGCATTCTTTAAAATCACTGGGATAGATGGGAATGCCGATTTCAACACATGGCAATACAAGCGTAAGAAAACCCGGGCAGTCATTCCGAAAAATCTGTATGCATATGTTAAGTGGTAATGGAAGGAGCCCCCTCGGTGGTTCACCCTCGCTGCAGTGGTTTGTCGTTTTCAATAAAAACTTAATGCCTCTCCCGGAGAATGAATGCGTGCCCTGATTTATAAAGGGATAATGCACTAGCCTTATTTCCAATGTCTGACAGATCAGCAAATACACGTAGGCACAACTGCCTATTTGCTATTTACTACTACGGTAAATGGCAAGCCATAAAACGCGATCTGTTTAAATTGCATTTTGCAAACAATCCTTACTTTGCGCCATACACTCTGTGAAACATTATTATTATTATTTATGAAGCACAGTTAAGGGTGCCTGGTGCTGGAAGAATTGTGGATTTCTTTTACATTTAATTTTGTGAATGGAAGGGACCCAGAGAGTATCTTGTTGGGGATACTTATTTTTTCATAGAGGAAAGTGGAATGTTATAATTACTTGACTATGATCATGCAGATAGCTAGAGTTGGAGGCCAACTATGAATACAGTTCCTAGCATCTTTTTTATTTTAGGTTGTGCTAACATAGCCATGTTCCTATATTTAAAGCAATTGTTGGTGAGAGAAAATAAAATCTCCAATAAGAGTCATTCTAAGTATAAACAATGAGCACTTTGAATATGATAAATATATATGTATATATATATGTATGTGTGTGTGTGTAATTTAATACTCTATCTATCTATCTATCTATCTATCTATCTATCTATCTATCTATCATCATCTTCTAGCTGTCATCTATCTCACTGTTAGGCATTTTGCCTTCAAGAACCTTATCAGTCAAGAATAGGTTTTCAAGGTTCATCATGTGCAGTGATCATGGAGATTATAGTCCCATATTCAATTGAGAGGCTAAAAGAATTTCTCAAGAACATGGAAATAAGTGAGATGTCTGTTCTCTGAGGATGAAGCATTAAAATACAAATATAATAGCGCAGAGCAAAGATATATGAAATTTTTTAGAGGTAAAATATTCCCTAGGCCTTTAAGGCCAGCCTATAATCTTATTTCCACATATTTTGTGTCACTGGTGTCTTGACATCTTCACTTGGATGTCTGCCAGGCATTTTAAATGAGAAGTGAACTCTTGGTTTGTCCAGCCAAACGAGCTCTTCCTTCCTGCTCTCTTCTACCTTTCTAGAAGAAGCTCTGGTGGCATCCAGGCTCAGACCAAACCTGGGTGTTATTTATTTTTATTTATTTCTCTCCAAATCCTCTATCTCAAAGCCATCAGTCCATACTGCTCACTTTTTCTTCAAAACATATGAAAATATTATTTCTGCTATTAGCACTCTGGTTGATCCAAGCCCCATCTCCTCTGGCCTTGACAAATGCAAGTTCCTCCTGATTAAGGCATAATTAAATAATCATAGCAAAACCATGGCATATGCAATTACAAATTACAGTAAATGTTATGAAGGGAATTTGAAGTACTATGAAGAGTGTTATATGGTGTATGCACACACTGCTCAGTGCTCCTACCTGTAACCAGTGGGACTATCTATACTTCTGTGGTGATATTGACCTAAGGGGTAGGAGCCTGTGAGTGGTCAGGAACAACCTAAGACCAGGCTGTCACACAGATTTATAAGCCATATTAGCATTTTCAGTAGCCTGGTGCTTTGACCTATTCTTGACTGATAATGAGGTACCAGGGGAAGGTACCTCATTACTCATTCACCAAAGTAATGAATTATAGCAAGACTAGATGGTTGGGATTTAGAGACTGTAGTCATTAACACACAATGGAACAAAATGCCCCAATGTCTAGACTTGAAACTGGTTTTATTATTTTTTGATTTTTAAATTATTATTATAATTACTAGAGGCTCAGTGCACAAAAATTTGTGCACTGGCGGTGGGAGGGGCGGTCCCTCAGCCCCACTTGTGCCCTCTCACAGTCTGGGACCCCTCGGGAGATAATGACCTGCTGGCTTAGGCCCGCACCCAGGTGGCAGAGGGCAGGCCCAATCCCTAGGTGCCTGCCCCCCATCCCCTGGTCAGGCTCAGAGCAGGGCCGATTGGGGAATTGGGGCACCACCCCCTGTCATGCACAGAGCAGGGCAGATCAGGAAGTTGTGATGCCACCCTCAGTCACGCTCAGGGTAGGGCCAACTGGGGGGTTGGGGTGCCGCCCCCGTCACACTCAAGGCAGGGTCAATGGGGAGCTTGCGGCGCCACCCCCTGTCACGCACAGAGCAGGGAAGATCAGGGGGTTGTGGCGCCACCCATCACACACAGAGCCAGCCGATCAGGGGGTTGGGGCGCTGCCCCCTGTCATGCACAGAGCAGGGCCCATCAGGGGTGTTGGGGCTCCGTACCCTGTCCCACACAGAGCAGGGCCGATCAGGGCATGGGGAGCTCCCCCCTGTCTCCCACAGACCAGGGCCAATCAGGGGGTTGGAGCACGCTCCCCTGTCACACTCAGGGCAGGGCCAATGGGGAGGTTGCGGCTCCATCCCATCACCCACAGAGCAGGGCCCCTTGGGGGGTTGGGGCTCCATACCCTGTCACACACAGAGCAGGGCCAATCAGGGGGTTGGGGAGCTCCCCCCTATCAGGCACAGAGCAGGGCCGAACAGGGGGTTGGGGCACCTTCCCTTGTCACGAACAGAACAGGGTGGATAGGGAGGTTGTGGCCCCGCCCCCTGTCACACGGAGAGCCACAGGGCGATCAGGGGGTTTGGGCGCTTCCCCCATCACGCTGCTCCAGGGGCCAGGAGGCCTTGCAGCTCCACTGATCCCAGTGCTGGGAGGCCTCGGGGCTCCACTTGACACCGGGGCAGTGAGGCCTCGCTGCTCAGCTGATACCAGTGCTAGGAGGCCTCACTGCTCCGCTGATCCCAGTGCTGGGAGGCCTCACTACTCCGCTGATCCCGGTGCTGGGAGGCTCCACTGATCCCAGGCAAGGAGGTCTCGCGGCTCTGCTGATCCTGGTTCTGGGAGGCCTCCCTGCTCTGCTGATCCTGGTGCTGGGAGGCATATCACCTTTTTACTATATAGGATAGAGGCCTGGTGCATGGGAGGAGGCTGGCTGGTTTGCTCTGAAGGGTGTCCCGGATCAGGGTGGGGGTCCCCACTGGGGTGCCTGGCCAGCCTGGATGATGGGCTGATGGCTGTTTGCAGCTGGTCACACCCCCTTCAGAGTGGGGATCCCCACTGGGGTGCCTGGCCAGTCTGGGTGAGGGACTGAGGGCCGTTTTCAGGCTGGTGGGTGACTGAAGCTCCCAGCCTCTTTTTTCTTCTTTTTTTTTTATTCTGGGATTTATTTACCTTCTATGGCTGTCACTGGAGCTGAGAGCCGGCTCCAGCTCTGAGGCCGTGGCTGGCTGAAAGCAGGTTTCTGGAGTTTGTTTAGCTTCTATAATTGCAACATTGTTGCATTAGGAGCTCAGAGCTGGGCTGCGCCAGGCTTCCTCCGTCACTGGAGCAAGCAAGCCTCATGTTCGCTTCAGCTGCGTGGCTGCCGGCTGCCATCTTGTCTGGCAGTTAATTTGCATATCTCGCTGATTAGCCAATGGGAAGGGTAGCGAAGTTACCGTTAATTACCATGTTTCTCTATTACTAGATAGGATAGTTGTCAAATGATCTTTAATTGAAATATTTTCCTTTGTAGTTCTTAATTAGCTGGGCATTTCACTGCACCACTGTTGATGTCTTACTGATTTTATTATTTTTTATGACTTTAGGAAGTTATAATGTCTATTCTGGATTCCTTTGAGAAGTAATATGACTTCTGGAAAGAGAAATAGGTTGGGTATCACAAAGAGAGGAAGAAAAGACAACATATACATGGATATAGCATTTGTTGTGTGCCAGATTGTGTTTATTTCTTTTTAAAAATTGATTTGAGAGAGAGAAAGAGAGACATCAATTTGGTGCTCCACTTATTTATATACTTATTAGTTGCTTCTTATATGTGCCATGATAGAGGATTGAACCCATAGCCTTGGCGTATCAGGAAGATGCTCTAAGCAACTGAGCTACCTGGCCAGGGACTTACTGTGTTTATTTTGATAGGGCTCTGATGGAATAGGATAAATGTTTGCATTTAAATATATTTTGACCTGGGATTTCTCTTTTTCTTTTTAAAAATAAGATTAAATAAAATGAATCGTTATTCACTGTAAGTAAAATGAATCATTATACATTCTAAAATTAGAAGTATAAATGTGCTTACAATGACCTGAGTTCTCAGATTAAATTTTTCCCCCTCCAGATTACTTGAAGAGTCATATCTGACATGGTTTTTATGTCAGTGTCCTAATTTGTATATGTAGTTTTTATTGTAATTTTTCTAAATTTTTGCTTATACATTTCCTCCTTACATATTCTAGGTGATTTGTGATTTTCTTGGACTTTTAGATCTCAAAGTAAATGGTAACCCATCATGATCATTTAGCTCCCTTGCTTTTCTGCAAATCCTAAAGGCATTCAAGTGGCCCATGAAATTCATAGTCATATGAGCTTATCAGAGATATTACTGAGGAGCCACTATTTTCCTGGCTGGCATTTATTTTCCTCCCTCACTAAGCTATTAAACTGGTCATGCTTAAATGTTTCTTTTCTTAGAGAAAATAAAGTTGGAAATTCACATGTATATATCTGACTCTTGTCTGGCTTAGCATTTCTCTAGATATAGATTAAGAGTTGAGGAAATTTTAAGAAATACATGAATTTTTAAGTTTTCCAACATGGTGAGTTGATAGAGAAAGGTAGTCAGTTACATAGAATTGAGGTCAGTCTATAACACTGGTTTCCAACATGGGGCACATGCCCCACAGGGGGGCAATCTGATTTTTAAGGGGGGCAATTCAAGAATGAGTTATTAACAGTGAATTTTTTGCATTTCTTATGGTTCTAGGGGCCTCATAGATAGTATATAAATATATATTGTGACATATTTATGCATTTAAGTTCTCTATTATATGTTTTGAAACTTTATTTGCTATTTTTTTCATATCACTTCATATTATTATTATTTTAACAATTTCTTAGTGATTTCTTCCTCAGTACTTCAACTGTCCTTTCGTTCTTTTATTTCTCTCTTTCATGGATGCCATGTTCTTTGGAAGCTTATTTAGACCAAGCTAATGGCCTTTTAGGCTTCCTCCATGTGAATAGGAGTTCACTTTTTGAATAATAAGGATTATATAATAAGAATTATAGTCACGGGGAGGGGATCAGGATTTTAGAGATGCTTAGGGGGGCATGGCCAAAATAATGTTGGGAACCATTGGTCTATAGTTTCATTTTGTGAAATATATTACTCTAAATTTTATAAGGAGGTTTGCAATTTTACCATCATTTATGAACTATTTTGAAGATAGTTATGGCTATTCCAGTTAACTGCATCAATCCAATATAGTTATGATTTTGAGCATCTCCAATACAGTTATTCAAAGGTATATATCATAGCCTTGGCAAATATCCTTGCCACCCAGATTCTATTTTGCTCAATATTTTGGCACCAATTGAAGCATTTTTCAAATCTTCCCTATTTTGACTTTATCTTTGATACTCCATCTCTTAGCCTGTTTAGATTTACAACTAAGAGAATGATGTGCTAGCTGAGTTTTGCTGCCTGCAATGTAGACCTAGAAGAGTGACTGAACAAAGTATCCTTTCCAAAGATAGAGACATTTGTTAAAAATGGAGAGAAGGAACAATAGTAGTTTAGGGAAAACTAATCAATGGCTTATGTAATAAGGGGAATCTTATATTATATTAATACCTTGAAAAAGGCTCCTAGCAAAAGATGATATTGTCCTTTAGCTCAGTTGTGTCAGATTCCCAAAGGGTAATGTTCATAATACTGAGAACACCCTGCTTTTGAGAATCAGACAAGATCAAATGAAAACCTATAAAGCTGAGTGGTCTCACCCTGGGAGACATTTTCATATGATATTATGATGTACTAGACAATTGATAACTGCATGGGATTCTAGTAATGTGCCAGTAGCCTTTGAGTTGAATATCATTGTGCTGTAAGGGGTCCATGGTCAGAGACCAAGGGGTAGACAGTGATGTAATAAGAAAAAGTATGTTTGGTCTTTGCCCTAATTTTCTGACACAGATTTCTTAAATCCTTTGTTATTTCAGAGTGATAGGGTTGATATAAGCATCTTACACAGATGCTTGGGAAGCTCTTCCATAGCTCATAGATGGGGGCTGGTAACCAGAAAGACCAAGTCATGATTAGAAACTTGGAATTTTTAGCCCCACCTCCTATCCTCTGGGGAGAAAAGAAGGGCTGGGGATTGAGTTAATAATTGGTCAAAACCCATGTAATGAAGCCTCCATAAGAATCTCTAAAGCATGAGTTCAGTGAGCTTCCAGGTTGGTGAACACATTCACGTGCCAGGAGGGTGGCATTCTTCAACTCCACGGAACAGAAGCTCCTATGCTTGGGACCTCTCTGGACCTTACCCTATATACTCTTGATCTGGCTACTCATCTATGTCCTTTATCATATCACATATTATGTAATAAACTGGTAGATGTGTGTCCCTGAGTTCTGTGAGATGTCCTAGCAAATTATCAGACTGTAGGAGTGGGTCATGGGAGCCTCTGATTCATAGCCAGTCAGTTAGAGTAAGGAAGGCTCAGACTTGCTATTGGCATCAGAAGTAGGGGAAGTCTTGTGGGATTTTGCCCTTAACCTGTGTGATCTTAAGTGAACTTCAGGTGGACAGTGTTAGAACTGAATTATAGGACACCCAGTTGGTGTTGGAGAATTGGTCATATGTCGTATGTCAGAAGTGAAGTATTAATAATAGAGTACATGCCTTTAAATGGAAACAACATAGTTTGTCTTTGTCTTTTCTCAGGACCCCAAACAGTGCGTCAGTTCAGTAAGGAGTAATGGGAAAACTTTGGAGCAGCTATCATTATCAACCAAAAGTCTACTCTTTCTAATGATGTGTGATTTGAAGTTGATTCATACAATTTTACTGATTATGTACTATTTGCAGTAACCAAAGTTAATAACCATAGGTCCTTTTAAAAAGGAACTTTGACTACTGTGGAAGTTTCATGTTAGATCTTGTTTTATAGGTATCTGTGGTTTAATATGTAGTATATAATCAAACACTGGCTTATGTAATTTATATTATTTGATTATATATTATTATTACATATGTGTTATTATTCCTATTCTATGGTTGAAGAAGGGAGACATTCGTTTTAAGTATATGTTCTTGGTAAAATATAGTGAAGTGTTTTGCTGAGCAGTAGAACCGAAGGCCTAGTTAAGGATGGATAGAAGTATACTCAGAGCACTGGCTGTAAAACTCTTCCCACTAATACTTGGCTGCCTGGGAGCATAAGTGGAGAGTGATAATAGTACAGTTTATTCAGGGTTTAGATATAATAAAGCATCGTGAATGAGACAGGCATTTGAGTGAGTATTATGACAATGAATAGAGTAACTGATCAAGACCAGATAGAAAGGCAAGCGAATTTGAAAAAGAGCCACATCCATTGTATGAAGAAGGAGGGACTGAGAACTAGAGGTAACAAGAGAGAAGAAGAATATGTACAACATAGTAAGAAGAGGAAGTGGAAAAATGAAAGGCATGGTCAGAGTGGGGAAACTCAGTGTTTTAGAACTTGGAGATGCAGCTGCAACAATTTCAAATAATGACAAACATTAAGGTTTGAAAAACCGAATGAAATGAACTTGAGGGTTATTGTAGGTCAGGAAGTCAAGGATCTGTGAGGTGGGCATTTTTAAAAATATATTTTTATTGTTTTTAGAGAGAGAGGAAGGGAGAAGGATAACGAGATAGAAACATCGATGAGAGAGAAACATCATCCATCAGCAGCCTCTTGCATGACCCCTACTGGGGATCGAGCCAGCAACCCAGGAATAAAATCATGTCTTATTGGTTCCAGGTTGATGCTCAACCCTAGCCACACTGGGCAAGGTGGGCATTTAAGGATGGATTTGAAGTTTCCAGCCTAGTAGTTATAGATGTAGTGGATCAGGAGTTTATGCATGGGTGGTTAATTACGGCAATTCAGAAAACAATAATGAAATTGAGAAGAGGATGATTTAAAGGCAGGATGGCAACTAACCACATGTTGCCTTTGTGTCATTAGAAAATCTCGATGCTATCCTAGGCTAGGGCTCAGATTGTGGGTAGTGGTACTGTAGTTGGATTTCAGCCCCGACATATGGGTACCTTTTGTACATGGCAAAACCTATACAATCAAACCCAGGGAGCCCATTTTAATGTATGATATGAATTTTAAATGAGAAAAGGCAAAGATGGTAGAACATCAGTGGTGAACATCAGAGGTTGGTGAAGTCTTTACAAATGTACAAGCACATCCCACAACTTACAATGATTATATATAACTATGATCTTACAGATATTTTATGTCCCTGCACAGTGATAAGAATCAAATACACTAATCTATTATACTTACCCTGGGTGTGGAGTGGAGTGGATTGAAAGAGCTTTAATTGCTGTGGGTTGCAAGAAAGAGTCTACCACCTCTTCAAATGTGAAATGATTTTACTTAAGAGGGAAGTTGGAAGAGTGTTTGAAAGAGAGGCTAAAATACAGATGCTGCAAGTCTCAATGGCAGTTGAAGGAAAGACTTGGATAGGATAAGGAGGGGTAGGCTGAAGTTTCTAGGAATGAGATTCCTTTGAGAGATAACAGTGAGGTGGGTGTGTGAGCTAAGGGGGTTAATTTTCATTAACCAATTGAATAAAGCAGGAGGTTGATGGGTAGGATTGCATATTCATTAGTGATGGGTTTGGGAAGGCAGAGGGTTAAAAAATGGGTAGGGAGTATTGTGGTTTATTGGAATTACTGGCTCCAGAGTTTCAATAGAATGTACACTATTTAATGTCCCTGCACTGTATTTCCCAGGTACTTTGTGTGCTGCTGTTCATGTAGCTGAATTTATGGAATAGAAAAGGGAGCTAGAGGCAACATAGGCTGGTGTACCTCTGCCCCAGAAATTGGAAAAGCCTTGAGAAGTTAATGATTCATACTTATTTTCTTGTTTATACAAGTAGGGTCATGTACATAAAAGCAGTACCTTGCAGACTTCACAGAAACTTCAACTACTAGGTCATGAGTTTCCTGGGGGAGGCTAAGTCTTCCGAATCTCTGCGTTCCCGGCATGTAGCATAGTGCCTGACACATAATAGATTTCTAATACTTTTTGGTTGAAAGAATGAATAAATTGAGTCATAATACAACCTTGAAAAATTGGGGGCTGTTTTTTTTAAAAATTTCTAAATCCTTTTATACAAGAAATTCTCATTGAACTTTTGAAGTGAGACATAAATGTCATCTTGTGCATGGTTCAACCACATTAACTCTGATACCATCTTATTCAGTGATTTTAACGAAACTAGAAGTAATTGGGATCTGGTCTTCTTGTCTGATTGATAAGTAATCTGCAAATGACTGGATGTATTGATTTGACCACACTGAGCTGGTCAGACATTCCATCTATCTCATTTCCTCTGCAGACTATCAAGATAATGAGCCTCTCAGAGTCACATTTATTCTAGAATAGAATGCTGCAAAAGGGAAATTAAAATTATTTATAAGAAAGCCTGGGAGAAAAAATAAAAACCCACTACAATTCTTGATGACAGTGATAGGGAACTCATTTAGAAAATCAAGTGCATTAATAAATTTATAGTTTCACTGGTATAAAAAGACCAAACTATCTTACAGGCTAAGTAGTTTTCTCTAATTTTTAAAAATTGTGAGCAGATGATGAATTACTGCATGCGTAGCACATTATGAGGACTGAGCATGCATGTTTATATTTCATTGTTCTAATCTAATCTAATACAACACACACCAAAGTCCCTTATACACACATTAATGCCATGCATAATCATTATTGTGCTGCATAATAATTAGGCATTAGTGATAAGCAGTTCTCATAAATTACTGTAATTAGTATTACTCTTATACTATCACAGCATTTTTTTTTCAGGTTGTCCCTTCTAATTTCATTAAGTCTTTAGTATCTATCATCAACACAAATGTCAGCAGTTTTCCTAATGCTAAGTGTGACTTAATTATCATTAGTCTTTGCCCAGAACGAGAGATCTCAATCAATGTTTGTTGTGCTAGGTTGAGTAAAATCACACAGCAGCTAACATTCCCATGTTATAAGGCAGACAACATGGATTTGTTTTTCAGAGGTGAGGGCCCCTAGGTGCACTTCTCAAGGTCAAGTGCTATCTCCCCCATTCCTTAGGTATAGTCTCCTTAATCTTTCCTTGAAAGAACTTTGAGTTTCAGGGATATGATGAAATGCAGGTCAGGAAATGCTTGGCTAGAGAAGAAAGTGGTGGCCATTGACAAGTCACCTGCTGTATAGCTCAGGGATCAGGAAATTGGTTCAAAAATAGTGCTATACTTGAAGCAAAAGGGAATGATGAACATGTTCAGTACCAAGCAATTTGCTATGTTGGGATAAGAAATGAGCTAAGAGATTAATGTACATCATCAAACTATTGAGTCAAGATTAACAGAGACATGGAAAGAAAGCTGACGATTTAGAAACCCTCAACACCATCTGAACCAGCCATCACAGATACCACTAATATGGGTTTATCTTCTGGATAAGCTTGCCCTTCAATGACTGGAATTAGCAGAACTCCCTGATTTCAGAATATTTTATCTTCTTCTATGAGCATGAGGTAGAGCTTTCCTTCTACCATCTGAGAAAAGATTTCAGATACCTCACAGAAACATTTATATAAATACATTTTGACCATATATCTAAAATGAGACAAAATATTTTCCTGGATTGATTAGGAGAGGGAACTAAAAAGTAGATGTGTAATGTTGGCAGAAGTGCTGGCTGGGCAAATATCAACTGCCTTCACGTGGCCTGGCACTGTGGTTTCTTAGCATCTTCCTAGTAACCATATATAGTGATGGTACTGAAATGAGTTTCTTGATAGAACAAGAAGCACTGAATGACTAAATTAGTTTTCCATTGATGCTGTAACAAATTACTGACTTAAAACAACACAAATTTATCATCTTACATTTCAGTAGGACAGAAGTCCAATACATGCCACATGGGGCAAAAATCAAGATATTGGAAGGGCTATATTCTTTCTAAGCAGGCTCTTGGGGCGAATCTGTTTCCTTACCTTTTACAGTTTCTAGGGGTCATCAATATTCCTTGGCTTGTAGTCTCTTCCTTCATCTTCAAAGCCAGCAGCATGATATCTTCAAATCTCCCTGCCTTCTTCTTTCATTTATAAGGACCCTTGTAATTACCCAGATAGTCCAGGGTAATCCCCATCTCAAGATATTTAATTTAATCAACCCACAGAGTTCCTTGTGCCCTGTAAGGTGACACATTTACAAATCTTGGAGGGCTTTTGGGAAGGGATTACCATTACCGTATTCTGCTGATCACAGCAACTGATTATCCACCTGCCTCATGAATTCTAGGCTCCCTAAGGTTGCATGACTTTAAAACCTGTGATGGGCGCTTACTCCCCTGCTTTGGAGCAGCCTCCTGCCTTCCTGTGCCTCTCTGTGGTTCTTTTCACATTAAGGTTTGTGTTCTGGTGGGGATCATTTCACTGCATTCTGTCCAATGAGGGAATTGATTCTTGGTCATTGAATTCCGTGGTTGTCATGTTCAAACTCCATAGATTAGACATCCTGCCTGATTCTTATGGTGATTTTCAGAGGCAATTCAGGCTGAGGAAGCATTAGAATAATGACAAGAAAAAAACATTTCTATAGAGATTACTGTGTATTGGCGGCTGTTTAAAATGCTTTAATTGTATTAACTCATTTAATTTTTACAACACTCCTCTGAGGAGAGTGGTATTTTTATCGCCATTTTGCATATGAGGAAATTGACAAAACTCACACCTAGTCAGTGTCAGAGATGAGATTCAAACCCACTGTCTGGCTCTGGAGTGCATGCTTGAAATCACTGCACTGTGTGTTGCTTCTCACAGTGCAGGTAGCAGAAGCCTAAGTTAAAAACACGAACACTAAAAATAACGCTGAAAAGATGGAAAGTAGAAGGGAGTGTTGGGGAAGATTTGAAGGAAGGGTGAGCATGCATGCACTCACAGAGGAGTGAGACAGGGAGATATCATAATCTGGGCCACTGTGCATGAGAGGCACTTTGTACATTGCACCAAGGGCACCCATTTGAGGGGGTCCTGGGGTCTGGCAACTTGGCACTGTTGCATCCTGCTGCATTCACCCAGAGGGATGTCTTTTCCTACTTGCACAAAGACACCATATAAGCTAGCAGCAACCCTGTTTAGAAATTGATGTGTATATGAGGAATTTTTTTTTTACTAGAGAAATGGATTTATCTAATGGACATCATATTAAAGATTCCAAGAATATGTTTTCTAGCATCAGGACTGTTGGATTTCCATTAGAGTCTCTAGAGAAGTGTTTATGGAATGAAAGCATTGGGCTAATTTTTATAAGATCTGATGCCAGAGAGCATCAGCCACTTTCACCCATAGGCTCTTGGACTTGTTTGAATCATTTTGGGTTTTTTTTGTAATTTGGGGCTTAATGATCAAGGTTTCACATGGTCTACGAGGTCTAAAATTTTGTGAGTTTTTTGCATTTTGTTGAAACATAAAGAGCTCTCCAATGAAGAAGGTCTGGGTTCTCTCAAAACGGCTTTGACATGCTATGATGTCTGCACATGGTATTTGTGCCCCCGCATAAGCTGGTAGATTTCTCAACTTCTTACCTAAAAGATATTCCAGGGGAATCATATGAATCATTGATTTATAATGACTTGATAGCAGAAATGCAATAATCAGTGAATTTTAATCCTGAAATATTAATTCTTAGTTACTCAGTAGTTAAAATATTTAACAACCTCATATTGGCTGTGCATTGATGAGGACACATTTGTAATATCTTAACCAATAAAGAAATTAAAGATTAAAAAAAACTACTCTTTAACACAATGGCTGTTTCTGAAAATGCTTGGATGTGGGAAATAATTGCACTTCTATTGAGGCTATTGGAGTGAATCACAAAGGGATTTCACATAAAAGTTTTTAACACATAGATATTTCACAGAATATGTTTCTAGGCAAGGGTTCTGCAAGAAAAGTGTTCTGTCCTCTAGAAATGTTATCTGTGAGCCAGCTTTACTTACAGTTAGATGAAATATTCTTGCTTTTTGTTTTGTTTCCTTTTTTCATTTACTACTTAAATTATTTGTAGGAATATTATAACACTTCTATGGACTGAATGTTTGTGTCCCCCTCAGATTCATATGTTGCAGTCCTAATCCCCACCTTGATGGTGTTTGGAGGCAGGCCTTTGGGGGCTGATTAGGTCATGAGAGTAGAGCCATTATGAATGGACTTAGTGTGCTTTACAAGAAGAAACACAAGAGAAATGATCTCTCTCTTTCTTCAGTGATGACACAGCAAGTAGATGTCCATCTAAAGACCAGGGAGAGGCCCTTCACCAGACACAGGTAGGCCAGCACATTCATCTTTGACTTCCCAGCCTCTAGAACTGGAAGAAAGAAATTTCCATTGTTTAAGCCACCCAGTCTATGGTATTTTTTTTACAACAGTCTGAACTAAGACAAACATCTGTAGTCATTGTTGTGGTCACTCAGTAAAAGCAGGATAACCCACCCCCTCCCAAAATTAGGTTCGAATGTCAATATGATGATGTCACATGAACATCAAGAGGGTCTGAAGAGGTTTATTAGTGATGTACGGGGACTTTTGGAAATTTCAAGGCAGGGCCCCAAGCTGGTCTAGAATTGGCTTGGGTAGAAAAGGTGACTAGCTTGCGTTTTTATGGTAATTAGAGGTGTAGGGCTGAAGTGAGGGCTCCTGCCACTGGTTTGAACTCCCCACCAGTCCCAAAGGATGAGCATCTGAGACTTTAGTGTCAGCTTCACCAGATGGGGACAGCAGGGGAAGGGAGAAGGGGGAGGCTTAAAAGCTCTCAAAAAATTGAATCACACTCTTTATTATAATCCTTGTTAGAACCTACCTATACAATAGAATTTTAAAATCAACTCTTATGGAAATGAGCAATTTTAAACTTTGTTTTAAGTATAAAACTTATACACAGCATGGTATAGTGGAAAAAGCAAGACATAAAGGCAAATAGTTCTGGAGGGTCAACTGGTGGTCACATTTTTTTAATGATCAGCTCCAATAAAAGCATAAGTCACAGTTTGAGGGAGGGCTGGTCTAAGTTGCTACTGTTTATAATGTATTGCTACTGAGTCACCAGTAATAGTGATTTTGGTTTGTGTTTTACATAGAGGATTTCAGTCTTTGTCACTTTGCCTTCAGTCAGTCTCTTGTGACTCACTTGCAAGGGAGTTAACATTTAAGTTTTAAAACAAGTTGTCAATTTCATCTGTAAAGTTTTTAATTTTCTATACTCCTCTGAGATGTCAGTCATCTGCCTTCCCATAGGAGAGTTTTGTCTTTCATCTCAAGAGCTATTGGATTTCCTGTGGTGGTGAGTAAACAGTATCATTAATTCATGACTTAAAGCATTTCAAAACACAGTTTCACTTTTTATTAGACTTAAAACATCGCAATGCTGAGCAGAGAACTTTAAATGCTATGTATTATTTTAAAACAATTATTATTATTTTGTTCATAGAAAAAGAGAAAGCGAGAGTAGGAGAAGAGAACAAAATGTAATACCAAAGGGGAGGTAGACCATGACTTTTTCTTTCCTTTGATTTCTAGCTATTATTATCCGTAAAAGTTAATTAAGAAGAGTAACTTAGTGGATGAAGTAGCACAGCGAGTTATATGTCTAATAAAGGTATGCTTAAAAACATAGGTTCCTGCCTTAGTCAGTTTTGTTCAGTGAATAGAGTGTGAGCCTACAGACTGAAGGGTCATGGGTCTGATTCTGGTCAAGGGCATGTACCTGGGTTGCAAGCTGGATCTCTGGCCCTGTTCAGGGCACGTACAGAAGGCAACCAAGAGAGGCAACCAATCTCCCTCTCACATTGATGCTTCTCTCTCTCTCTTTGTCTCGCCCCCTTCCTTTCACTCTCTCTAAAAAACACACAAAAAACCCCTAAAACAACCCCCAAAACGAAGCAACCTCCACATGGGTTCCCTATGAAATTACCATGATATCCGAATATACGTCCTGTATCATTTACCTGAGCAAATGTATGACCACATGTTAAATACAAAGTGATCAACAAGGATCAGAGTCTATTCAGGGATGGTAACGAGGTTTTCCCATCAACATATGCCAGTTTTGACAAAGTGGTGATTGCAGAAGTGTTCCATTTGGAAAGACTCTGGAACCAAATATCAGTTAAAAGAATGCATCACTGATTGAGTAGAAATGTTATCATGGCTAAATGATGGATTGTTTCTTGTCAAATGTAAATGTCAATTATAAACTGAGTATTATAGAGATTGGGTAGATCTGTGCCAACTTAAAGGCTTACACACATATATAATGATTAATATATTATTTCAAACTTTTTTAAAACTTAGTACCCGATAAGAATAAGTTTGGGGAGAATTTCTGTTTCTCATTAATATAGAAGGTAGAAAATTAAATTCTGATTAATTTAGGGCTCTAAATAGTTGATGTAGTTCATGATAATTTTATGACATTTGATAAACAAACAAATAATTAGTATCTTCATTCAGCAGAGTTTAGGTGCAAGGCAGATTGGAAACCTGATTATGCAGTTGTTGGGACAAAGCTGGGAACATAATGGGTCAGCTAGAGAAAATAAAGGACTAAAAGGCTGGAACCAAAAAGGGGAACAGGAAATGAAATATTATCTTTTAAGCTATGAAGATAGAAGTAGTACATGCCAATATTTGGAGCTCAAACTATTGCAAGAAAAATAAACTTAACTAGGAACACCTAATCCTTTAGTGCTCAGAATAAATCAAAGATGTGTGTGTGTGTGTGTGTGTGTGTGTGTGTTTGTGTATGTGTATACAGTATATATAAGAGATAATCTCAAATATAACAACGCAATCCCTGGGAGGTAGCTAGTTTTTGAAAATAACAAAATTGGGCTTCGGGTAACCGAGTGAATGCCTCAGATCTCCACCCCACCAACCAATCTGTATCAAGATTTCATGCTCTTAGTCACTCTCTATGTTATTTTTTAAAAATCATGGGTTAGGTATATGCTAAGCTTTTCTCATCCCAAAAATTTGAGTATTTCTACCCTTAATAAAGTCTCCCTAGACTAGGTGATCTTTCCCTAATATATACTTCCCAGTGCCTCAAATTTACTTTTGGTAACATTCATTCGCAGTGGCTATCTTGTTTACCTGTGAAGCCCAAGCTGTCCACCAAAGTAACTCACACATAGTAGAGGCTCAATGAGTGTTTGTGAAGTGATTGCATGGCATTCAAGGCACAGATCAATAGGGTGGTGAAAGTTGGATTGTGACTCATGCAGCTCCTAGTACTAAGTAAAACCAAGATTATTTGTTGAAGGCCCATAAACATACCTTGTCTATGTTGGCAAATATATTAAGGTAGTGATTATTACATTTTCTATTGTTGTTATGAGCCCATTTGAGACTTTAATGAAAATTGTGAAACTAAAACTTTTTTCACATTTTCTGGAGTTTCATTGACCTGTGAAAGCCCATTCATGTGAGGTTTATCATTTCCACATTATGTTAATTCCCCATTTTAAACAGCAGATTATAACTTTTATGTAATACTTACTACTCGTCGGGCTTAGAGCTGTTTTACGTGTAATATTCCAATTAAATTTTACAGCTCTAGGAGGTCAGTCCTGTTTGTATTTTTTAAGCAGATGGAGAATCAATTTCAGAGAGACCAACTTGCCCTAGCCGGTTTGCTCAGTGGGTAGAGCATCGGCCTGCAGACTGAAGGGTCCCAGGTTCGATTTCAGTCAAGGGCATGTACCTTGGTTGCGGGCACATCCCCAGTAGGGGGTTGCAGGAGGCAACTGATCAATGTTTCTCTCTCATCGATGTTTCTAACTCTCTATCCATCTTCCTTCCTCTCGGTAAAAAAATCAATAAAATATATTTAAAAAAAAGAGAGAGAGACCAACTTACTTACTCAAGCTTACAGAGCTAATCAGCAGCAGAGCTGGGACTCAAACCGAGTTCTTTTCTTATTCTAGCCTGAGTTTGCACTCAGAACCACTGAAAACCATCTGTCTGTTCCATATTCCCACCCACTGGGAGCCGTGGAATCACCCAGGAAAGACAATCTCCCCCAGCAAGAGTCTGAAATGATGACATTCGCTGGCTTGAGCTCTTGATTTGATGTGAGCAGAGTTTCCTTGATTGAACAGGACAGGCTGCTCCCTCAACAGCATCTCTTGATGCTTAGAGAGCCTACATGCCTGCTGTACTTGCTTAGCAATTGGCAGAGCTGTGACTCCAAATTATCTCGTGCATGTTTCAAACCATTTAAATTGTCACTGTAGGATTTTGCCTATTAGTAAAACACCATCCCCTGCATACTGATTATGTGGAAAAGCACCATTGTCTGCTGATAGGAAAGCAATGACTTCTTGAATGCAGTCTTAGCACCATGCCTGCTCTTTCTTTAGTGAACTGTAAGAAAGTCATGCAATATTCTTTATGTAATTAGATCCAAGGTGCATTCCTATTTTGTCACATGTTGATAGAAAATAAATAGGCCCAGTATTTTAAAAAAATGCTTCATTGCACATTTAAATGTCCTTTGTCACAGTTGAGGCTAAAGAGAGTAAATCACGCCTTCTTTGGCATTTCTCTCCCTTCTTCTTTGGTGGTCACAACATTTCCATCAGCGATTGAGCGGACCCGAGAACACTAAATTCACTCTTGGCGTGGGCCTTGGCTCTTAGTCGGCTGCTCCCGAGGGGGAAAGTCCTTCTGGTTAAATTAGGGGCCATTAGCATGCTGGTGATTGATCAGCTGAGTTACTCACTTTTAAGCTTCATCACTTTCACATTTAAAGTAATTTTGGTCAGCAAGAGCAAATTACACTCATTATATCTAAATGCAAATACATGTTTAGAAAGCATGTGGTTTAGAAAATAAATGGGATACAGTCCCCCATGCTAATGCCTCATTAGGGACATTTGCACACCTCTATTTCTATCTCCTAGCTTTTTATAATCATCATAATGTCATGGCTCCCTCCATGAAATCAGAAAATATATTTATTTGTGTCACCCTTACTACAGGCATGTAACAGAGCTTATCTTCTAAAGTAGAGCTCCTCCACCCCCAATATTTTTATTTCTTGCTTTCTGCACCAGTATCTATACGAATGAGATACATCTGGCCAAAAATCATGTGAAATCCTAGGCAACACTCCTGAAGAAGACTGTCTAATCCCCAGGAGTTCACAAAATTAGGAAACAACTTCTCTTAGAATTCCTAGAATTACCACTAGCACTGATCTTCCATTAGAGATCTATAAAGACTTGACTGAAGCCAGCTTTTATGCAGTGGACTAGAGATGGTTGCAAATCCTTTAATACTTTGTCCACTGAGAGAGAGGGACTAATTCATCTCCACTGAATCTAGACTTACCTGGTAACTTACTTGATCAATTCAGAGGAAATGACATTGAGACTTCCAAGGCAAGGGCATAAGAAGCCTTTCAGCTTTTACCCAGCTCTCTTGGAACACTTTTTCTGGGAGACTTGAGCTTCCACATAATAAGGCTGACTTCTTTGAGATCATGTATGGGTGATCTACATGCTATTCCCGTGGATTTCAGCCTTCCAGCCATCTCTGCCAAGGACTACCCTTTTTTAATGTATGTTTTACAATTCAGGCATAGTGAGACTAACCAATCAGAGCAGGCTGCCATTGGAAAGATAGCTTGTTACACATATATAGTTCCTAAGAGAAGGCAGAATGCAAGGCCAGGCACTACTACATGGGAATGCACTGGGGTTGGTAAAGAAGCTGAAGGAGTGAGGGTAAAACATGGACAAGGGCCTTTATTTTGGTTTTGGACAGAAGGAATGAAAGAGTCAGGGAAAATGGTTAATTTTAATAATTTTAGTGGCCTTCCAGATGTAGGGGCTCACCCTAGTTGTCTGGTACCTGGCTATGGGGTGATTAAGAGAGAAGGATATTGGCCCCAAGTTTAAGTGGTCTATGAGAGCCCAATAATGGATGTGGGTAAGGGATATAGACTTTGGGTTGGTTGGTTTACATATGGAAGGCACCTCTTGCAGGGGAATAGTTTGCTATCTCTAGGTAATGGCTAGCCCTGGGAAATCTCTTCCAGGTCAGCAAGGAACCAGATGCCAGAGCATCAAGAATGCAGAAAATATAGGTAATAGAAAAAGAAATGTAAGTGAAGCTATCTTGGATCCTCTAGAATCTAGACCAGGCCATCTGCTAGCTGGATACTATCAAGCTAACTCGAGAGCCATGTGGAACTGAAGAATCAGCCAGCTGAGCCCTGTCCAAATTCCTGACCTATAGATTTCTCTGATATAATAAACAAGTTGTTGTTTTCATCCACTGAGTTTGGGATAATTTGTTGTGCAGCAATAGTTAATTGGGACATTGCACTCCATGTTTAGATCCCTTTCATTTTCTTTCCCACACACCAGAAATTCACTAAAATGTGTATTCATTCCTTCCCAATGCCAAAACTCAGCAAAACTTTAACAAAGGTGAGTTCTTGTTATCTTTTGGCAGAATTATATGTGGATAATATAATTAATCAGATTTCTTTTAGTGATTCTGATAAACAGGGAAATGCTATACAAAATATAAAATAATGCAAATGAATAATAGAAATAACTCCTAGATTTTAGTATTTTAATATCATAACATTTCAAACATGAAGTAATAAATCCCATATATCCTTTTCAAACTGACTATGCCAAAGGTGAGTGGGTGAGGCTTCCAGCCGATATTAACATAAATGGGCTGTGAGGAGAATGAGGCTACACAGATGGAAGATGATGAACATTAATGCCATCTCTGTTTTCATACACACTAATCTGAGAGGGTATTCGGGTTCTCCCAGACAGTCGCTGCACTGCTGGCTTGAGCAGTCTGCATTTCCCTGTGGTGCTGCCTCCATCTGGAATTTAATGTGTACTCATCTCTTTTCCATTCCGGGAGGGATATGTAATGAAAATCTCCATATTAGTCATCGGCTGTCAACATTGACAAATTTCAATTACCATTCTTCGGTAGGAGTTCACACTAGAGAAGCAATTCAGGACGGCATACTGGGGTAGCACGCTTGTGACAGATCTATTTTAATTGCCTTTCTTATCCACATTTAACCTCCATCATTTTGACAGGAGAAAGAAACTCACAGAGGAGGTAACTTTTCCTGCCAGTGAGGAAGGGGGATGGGGTGGAGGAAATAGGCTGCTGGAAAGAGATGAGCCATATACCCATCAATAAATGGGCTGGCATTGATTGCTGGCGATGCTTTCCTTTCCCTGGGAGACCTGCAATGGGAACTCTCTGCTTATCAAAATACTTCGCATTTAATCAGCTGCCTGGATGGATGTTCCTGCTGATCATCCATAAATTATTCATCAATTAAAAAGACTTGCACAGTCTTCTTCTTTTTTTTTTTTTTTTTGCTTCATTTTCTGAGAGATGAATTTTCAAGAGCCCATAGCAGGAGTTTCCCTTAGTGAGTTCTCCTTTCGTCTCGCTTGTTCCAACAATACTGCTCATTTAGCCCTTTGATTGCAGCTTGATGTTTGCATCAGAGGATCCCTCTGATCAGGTTACAGTAGCTCTGTTTTGCTCTGGCTGCTTTCTTTCTCTTTAATCCCAAGAGATCTAAGTGCTGTTCTTGAATTAAAGAGGAAATGGTTTTCTTTAAGGAGATATGTTAGAAAAGCATTTATGGCCATTGGTTTTTCACGGACCCATTTCTCAGGGGATTTCCACTGTGGGTTCTGTTCCTTGAGCGACCTAGTTTCTGTTACAATCCAGTCAAAATGAAATCAAGGTATCTTTCTGTAACCAAACTTTGCTACTATTTATTGCCTCTGATTATGCTTCACATTGCAATACAGCATGGTTATTTATTTTAACAAACAACCCCCACGAGCTAGATACTTTTATTATCCATTTATTGCAGAGGAGGCAGAAGCTGGACTCTTTTTCAATAGCTCTGTCCATGTTACACAGCTAGAAAGTAGTGAAGCTGGCATTCAATCTCAGTCTACCCCAGAAGTTGGTTCCCAATTTCTCTGCTGCACTGGTCATTCACAGCCATCTCTGCAAGCTTTCACCAAACATTTTAGTCATGATTGCTGCCCTGTAGAAGAATAACGTCCTCCTAAGGATTCACACATTCATTATTAGTTCAAAAACTAGAAATCAAGGATAATATGGTTTCACCCATCTCAGGAAAAGAACAAAAGGGCTAAGCTTATTTTCCCAGAGAACGAAGGGCTAGAGACAAGGATGGTAGTTAGATTCAAGAAAATTAGTGAAGGGACTAAGGCATTCCCAAATTCAGGACAGAGGACAGTCAGGAGTGAAAATGGAGCCAGGTGGACCCAAATGGGACAGAGACATTGGACATTTCTGACTTCCTTGCAATTCTTTTCTAGATACGGAACCACAAAGGTGGCCTACATACTTTCTCTTTTTTTCCCCATTTAGTTCATGTTCAAGATGGATCCAGAGACATCTAAGAGTTGTATTCACACAGACATATGACAAGGGAACATACATCACTCCTTAACTCTAATCCTTAAACCAATGCAAAAAAATAGTGAGTCGTCAGTATTTATGATGTATGTAATTAATTACATACATACAAGTATGTATGCAATTAAAGAAATGTACAAAGTGTTATGCAAAACAGTATAGTCTTCCTGAAACTTAAGGAAGCCAAATGGATGTTCCTTTCACCAGGACGCTGAGAAACACGTTAGTAAGGTGCTAACAAATTTCCAGTTTCGAGAAGGCAGTTAAGACAGAGAGCATGCAGAGCTGTGGATGCCAGGTCAAGCATGGCCCAGAAGAAGGCAAATTACAATCAGTGATACATCATTGTGGAACTGAGAAGAGTTAAGAAGGTGATTAACATCTTTTTCCACAATAGGGATGGCAACCTTTAAGTTGGAAGAATGGCCTTGGTGGAATTTCAAAGAACTCCTCCTAATTATTAAAAGAATAAACTCCATCATTTGATAGAGTGTTCCTTTTTAAATGCAAGCAAATCGAAGCCACCCTGGGGTATGAGTTAACTGTGCTCATTTATACACTATAAAGTGCTTTATATCTAAGAGAATGCATAAGACAAGCTGAAGACAAATCTATAAATGCATTTAGATTCCCTAGTGCCAAGATTCCTTACATTTCTTTAGGAAACACCCCAGTTGAGATATAACACAGCTCTGGAAATATCAGTTCTCATTTAGTGCTGCTTGGGATACCAAGGAGCCTGTATAGGGCAGGGTTGCCTTTAGATGAATATGTTAGCACAGATCTGAGCTAGAAATATAATAGTTATCCCTGTCCCTACACATTTATCGTGTAGTTTTCCAGCACCTGCCACACAGGGCTTGGGGAGGAGCTCACATTATTAAGTACATATTATGAATTAGAAGATGTCTGAGCTATAAATATTATTTTATTGAACTCCCAAAGCGACTCTAAGGCACCATTAGTACTGTTATAAGTATGAGGAAACTGAGGCTCTGGGAACTGAAAGAAAATGGCCACAGGCCATAAGGCTGTAACTGTACAAACTGAGCTTAAATTCAAGGTCACTGGCCTTTAAAGTATACATTTCACATTACTACATTATGCTGAGTTACAGAATTGTATAGGTACTTCTTGCACATAGTAGGGGATAAATAGTGGTTGTGTGTGAATTCAAGAATTAATCTATCTATGCACAATGAATTTGAAATTTTATTATAGAGAAAGAAAAGTGAAATAAAGTGTAATTAAAAGCAATATGTGAATATTATTAATGATAGAAATAAACATATACAAGTAATAATGTTTATAGAAACTCTACATCAAGTGCTACTAGTGAAGTATAGTATTTGTAAAGGGACTTTTCTCAGAGGAGAAAGGAAAGCTTTGCTTTTTAAAATGTGCAATTCTTAATTAAAATTTCCACTCCACATCTTCTTACCAATCCCTTCCAAAAAACATATTACAGTTTTTCAATATTATGTATTGGAAGGTGCCCCAAAGCGTATTTATCCTGCAGTAATTTTACTGCAACATTGGAGCTCATTTTCCTTTCGATAATAAGGTAAATTAAACACATTTTCAGGTGCATTTTTCCCACAGACTATACACAGACAGCCATAAAGTTCCTCCAATGAAAATGTCCTCAAGGAAAGCGCTCTACCTAAGGCCTCAAGAACATTTCAGGACTGGCGGCACGTTCCCAGGAATAAATATTTCATTCAAGCAAGGCATGCTTGACCTTGGGAAGCAGCTGGGGATTCTGAACACGGAGCCACATGACTTCCCAGAGGCCATGATCAATCTAATGCTGACTGTGGTGCTGACTCCATCTCTGCTCGTCCTGAGGAAAAAAGGCAGAAGTAGCTTTTGACTTCGTTGATTTGGTTAGAAGGGCCCCGGAAGACCGGTTTGGATGACAGGGGAGTCAACCCACAGCCTCTCTGCTTGGGATGATTTAATTAAGGTGCTTCAGTTGGTATCTACATAATGTGAAGTGAATTCCATCAAATTGCAGGGAAGCATGTTGCATTCAAATCTTGCCCCTTACTTTTCATTACCACATGAAAAAGTTTCTATTAATCTAATTTTAGATTATTTCCAGATCATTTTCCAGGTGCTCTCATTTTCTTACCTGTTCCTTCAAAGTCTTGCATGTTTTTTATTTGGAGGTTTTGAGGCAGCTAAAATAAATTTTAAAATTATAGCATGCAAAAACATCTAGTATTTAATCTATTTATATAAAAGGCTAATATGCAAAGTGTCTCCTTGGGAGTTCAACTGGAGACTGGGAGTTCGATCGCTCACTATGATGTGCGCTGACCACCAGGGTGCAGCGCATAATGAAGGAAGACCTCAATTGGCCCTGATCGCCGGCCAGGCCTAGGGATCCTACCCATGCATGAATTCCGTACACTGGGCCTCTAGTTAATTAATATGTGTAAAACATTTACAAAGGCTTTATATGTATTATTTCACTTCGTTCTTTTTAAAATTTATCATTATTGTTGAAAGTATTACAGATGTCCCCCCTCACTTTTTTCCCCATTAACCCCTCCACCCAGCTCCTGCCTCTGCCAGGACTTTGCCCTACTATTGTCTGTGTCTATGGGCTATGCATATATGTATACTAGAGGCCCTATGCACGAAAATCATGCAAGATTAGGCCTTCCTTCCCCTGGCTGCTGGCACCAGATTCCCTCTGGCACCCACGACCTGGGCTTCCCTCAGACATCTGGGACCCAGGCTTCCCTCCGGATACGGGCAGGCACCAGGGACCTGCATCCCTCACAGCCCTGGCTTCATCCAGAAGGTTGTCCAGAAGGACATCCGGTCTAATTAGCATAGTACGCTTTTATTATTATAGATAAGTTCTTTGGTTAATCTCTTTCTCTCCCTCCCCTTCCTTCTGAGAGTCAGTTAATTCTTACAGCAATTCTATGAGTTTTTTGCTCTGTCATCCTTATTTTATAGATGAAAAAACTGAGTCTCGAGTTTGAAAGAAATTTTTCAATGTTACACATGCAATAAAAGGTGGATTCAGGCCCTGACCGGTTTGGCTCAGTGGATAGAGCATCTGCCTGTGGACTGAAGGGTCCCAGGTTTGATTCCGGTCAAGGGCATGTGCCTTGGTTGCGGGCACATCCCCAGTGGGAGGTGTGCAGGAGGCAGCTTATGGATGTTTCTCTCTCATCGATGTTTCTAACTCTCTATCCCTCTCCCTTTCTCTCTGTAAAAAATCAAAATATATTTAAAAAAAAAAGGTGGATTCAGGTTTCAAACCCAAATCTGTATTGTTTCAAAATCCAGGCTTATCTCATGTCTCCATGCTATCATCTCTCAATTTAGATGGAACGCTATAGTCTCACATGAATGGACTCTTTCATCATATTTCACTCACCTGTGTTCACCCACTCAGCAACCATTTAATGAGAGATTAAGGTTTGCAGATTGTTGGAGACTGACACAGACACTATGTTCTCTCTCCTCAATTATTATAATTTTGCAAAAGCTGAAATTTGGTGTGGAATATCAACTCTGATCATTTTAAACATTATTTATTAAGCTATGCATTCATTTATTGATCCAAACAATATCCCTTCTCCTCTGGTAATAAGCATTTGGTTCAAAGCATGGAAGATCCCTGCTTTTGTCCACTTAGTCTAGACTGTCACCCTGGGCTATACAGTTTCTCTGAACCTACATTTGTCCCTGTCATTCTCTCTTCTCTGATTCTCCTTATTTTAGTTTTTTTGGCTTTGATATTCCTTGGACTGATGTTCAAAACAAACCTTCTGTTAGATAAGGGAACACTATAATAAGAGTTGTTTCACCTTTCTTGTTTGTCACTCATGCACAGATGTGCAATTACAAAGCAATTAATGTTTCCTTCATGCAATTTAAGTTCAAGTGACATCTTTTCATATTTCAGAGGGCTTTCTGGACTCGATATCTTCTTCAATAGCAAAATCTCAGTTTTTTGGATACTATATTGCTCCTCTATTATAATAGTTCTATTGCCATAAATAATAGTGACATACACTGGGCATATCTCTATTTATGACTGTGTTATAAACTTTTTATCAACAAGAACACCGTCTAATTCATCATGGCCCTCACTACACCAAGGCTTAGCACAGGCCAGAGAGTAGCCACTTAATAAAGATGATTGGTCCAAAACCTTTCCTTAATTAATACATGTATGGACCTGTGCATTGGAAACACATTCACAAACTAAATTAGTCAAGGGCCCTGCCCTCGTGGGTTTGTAACACTCAAGTTATTTTGAAAAAGGATAGGCAGAAGGAAGGGGGGAAATAAAGAAGGAGAATCTAATATTATATGAGTGATAACAGTGTGCTAAATGATGTGAGATAACATTTGCTATTCCATTTAATCTTGTAGGTAAACACCATCACAAAGGAAGTAAATTAAGCGTTTCTGAACATGTATGTTACCTCCTAATAAGAAAAGAAAACTAAGTCACCAACCCTCCTGGAGCTTGGCCATGCGGTGGTTGTTACTTCTGGAAGCCCCTCTCTTTGAGCAAATGGTAGAGGCTGGCTTTACCATGGAGTTTGAGTGTAGTGTTGCCTGTAATAAGCAGACCACTTCTTTATTAGTCTTCTCATCCTTTGGGTGCTTCCTGGTAAGAACTCACTTCTCTGTTGTATTTAGTTTTCAAAGCCTACATTAATAACCAAGGATCTTTAAAACTGCTTCCCCTATCACATGGTCGAGCCAGATGGGAGAAATAAGTAGCCCTAACATAGCTATCAAGATGAGCGTTTACTTCTTGTTGTTCAGGCCGCTTTCTTGAACTGGAAGTTTATTTTTAATATTTCTATTCTCTACAAATTATATATTTTAGCTGGAGGCTGATTTTTGGAGGAAAACTACTTTCAGAAAGCCATATATCAATATTCATTTGACCTAAGAGCCGGAGATAGCTTTTCACATTTCCTGGAGGCAAGGCCTTCATCTGCAAGCGAGAAGCATAGTCAGAGACAATGCCACTAAAAGGCGCTTTTCCTGAGCCAGAGCTTATTTCAAAGAAAGGAACAATGGTGTCAGATAAACCCAATTGGCAGCAGTGTGATTAAACCTGGGAAATAGGAGCTCCAAACCTATAATGCCAAACTAGAGTAGAGTTCTCTCAGCAATTAGAGAGACAAAATTACCAGGGTCTGTTTATAGATAAAAGAGATTAACATGGAGTCTCAGGACTTTGATCACAGAATCTTAAGAAGCCAGATATTGATTGCATTTATAAGCAATCACAAGAGCCTAAACCGTGCTTAAGTAGAATGGATGGGAAGAGATGAATAAATTACCCGTTTGCTTCAAAAGGGAAGATCAAAGATTATCTGCTCAAGTATATGCATTAAAATATAAATCATCAATATTGGCCAAAGGGTATAAACATCCAATTTTAAGATTAACAAGATTAACAGGGTCTGGGGCTCTAAAGTACAGAATGGTGACCATGACTCATAATTCAGTATTATAGGGACTACATCAAACTAAAAAGCTTCTGTACAGCAAATAAAACTGTCAACAAAATGAAAAGGCAAGTTACAAATGGGAGAAAAGTTTTCATTTCATAGATCTGATAAGGGGCTAAAACCCCAAATACGTACACAGCTCACATAACTCAATAGCAAAACCACCAATCTGATTAATAAATGGGCAGAAGATTTAAACAGACATTTCTTCAAAGAAGATACACGGCCACTAGGTAAGTGAAAAGATGCTCAACATCACTAATCATCAGCAAAATGCAAGTCAGAAGTACAATGAGGTATCACCTCATACCTGTTAGAATGGCTATTATAAAGAAATATAAGAAATCAGTGTAGATGGGGATGTAGAGGAAAAGGGAACCCTTGTGCACTGTTGATGGGAATGCAAATTGGTGGAAACACCATGGAAACAAGTATGACTGTTCCTCAAAATAAAATTATAAAATAAAACTGCCATATAATCCAGAAATTTCACATCTGGGTATTTATCCAGAGAAAATAAAAACACTAACTCTAAGAGATATATGCACCCTCACTATCATTTACTATCACCAAAATATGGGAACAACCTAGTGTCAATCCATGGATGAATGGAAAAAGAAGATGTGATACACACATACACACACTGAAATAGTACTCGGCCATAAAAAAGAATAAAACCTTTCCATTTGTGACAACCTGGATGGACACTGAGGACATTATGATCAGCGAAATAAGTCAGACAAAGAGACAAATGCCATGTGATCTCACTTATATGCGGAATCTTTAAAAAACAACAGCACAAATTTCATAGATATAGAGAACAAAAAGGTGATTTCTGGATGCTGAGGGTCCCAAGGCATGGGAGAAAGCAGTGAGCATATTTTTTTTAAATAAATTGAAAAAAAGTTGTATTATATACTGGAATGATACTAAGAAAGTAGGTCTTAAATCTCCTCACCATAAAAGGGAAATGGTAATGTGACAAGATGGAGGTATTAGCTAATGTAAGGTGATAATCATTTTGCAGTATATAAATGTAGCAAAGTAACAGATTGTATACCTTAAACTTACTTAACGTTAAATGTCAATTATATCCCAATAAAGCTGGAAAAATAATTGAGATATTGATATATTACCAAGCTTCAATGCAAGACTAAGACATAGAGAAAAAGGGTAAGTTTTAAAGTCAGCCCAGTCTTTTTACTGGTTATTGTTAGCACAGATCTGAGATAGATTTCATATAATTGAATGCAAGTCTCTATTTTTTTGAGTTCCAAGCCATTGGGATTCTGGTAGCATTAAAAATGCAGAATGTGCACTTATAGTTTGTACAACTGAAAGTTTTGGATGATTTTGTATATCCTATAACTTGTAAAAAATTAATTTTAATTGCTTCAAACTTTAACAATTTTCCCAGCATAACCCAAAGAATTGCTCTCAAGGGTCTCCAAAGAGTAAAAGAGTTTTCATAAATCAGTTTTACATTTTCTTAATGAAAACAAATGTTTCCTAAATGCTACATTTGATAGATTCAGAATGTTAGGAGTGCAAACTCCAAAAGAGTGGGTTACATGCACTGCAAAGCAGTTAACTTGGCGAGAAAAGTTAAATTCAGAGGTACAAGATTAAGAATCAAATGGCTGCAAATTAGCGGGACCTAAAAGGACTCATCACTCTCTCTTCCCTTGTCTGCGCTGCCTTTCTCACTGGGAGATTGACCCTGGGCTTTGAGTCATTTTGCCTTTTAGCTTCTAGTTGTCATTGGCCAAAGGGAGTCATCAGTAGTGGATTGGAAGGTGAAGAGATAAAGATCAGGGCTTTCCTTTTCTCCTTCCTTTTGATCTGGACTGTGTTATCTGATGATGGTTGTTAACATCCATAACTACCGTTCTTGAGGGACAACCCTTTCTTCATTGCCCAGCTTGTTACATTACAGGAGCCCTCTCGGTCCTTCTTTCTGTCTCATGCTTTTGGGTGCTAGTGATGTCTTACTAATCTCTGGGTCCTTAACTTTCATTTCTGGCTTTATTAACCTCTTCACATCTTTGTAAATATATAATGTTGTTTCTTGAGAAGCCACTGGAGTACTATTCTATGTCTGCCAAGACTCTGTCATAGGAAAAGGCATATATAACACTAGAGGCCTGGTGCACAAATTCGTGCATGGGTGGGGTCCCTGGGCCTGACCGGTGATCGGGGCTGATTGGGGCCATCTTTCCCAGAGCCATTCGGAGCCCGGCCGGCTGGGGGGAGGGACCCCAGGAGGTTGGCTGTGGGAGTGCACTGGCCACCAGGGGGCAGCTCCTTCATCGAGCGTCTGCCTCTTGGTGGTCAGTATGCATCATAGCGACTGGTCGACTAGTCGTTCAGTCGACTGGTTATAACAGTTGCTTAGGCTGATAGATAGGTGATAGATAGATAGATAGATAGATAGATAGATAGATAGATAGATAGATGATAGATAGATAGATAGATAGATGATAGATAGATAGATAGATAGATAGATAGATAATAACAAAATGGAGAAGTATCAGGAGAGAGGAATTCTGCAGTGACCTTTTGAGATTTTTTTTTTTTTTTTTGTACATGCAGTGATGGGGAGCAAGGCTGTTGAGACAGGTTATTTGAGGCAGGACATTAAAATTTGATACTAGAATAAGAGTGTGTTAGATGAAGACAACAGAATATAACCTGACATATTATATTCACTCAGATTTTTGCAGTTGTGTCTTTTTATTCTTTTTGCATCATGGCTGAACTACCTTTTAGTGCAACAAAAAATGTTAGCACTTTGGAAATGTCTATGAGCTCAAGTCACATTTATTTACGTACTGGTGGAGAATAACGATGCACTTAAGGACATGATGTGCCTTTAGGCTGAACACCAGAGTTATGCCTTTGGGGAATATTTTATTTTTAATATATTTTTCACTTTCTCAGAGCCTAACATCCTTAAGATTCATCCTCACTGCATTAAAATCTGAAAAAATGGGGACTTGTGCTAATATAGTAATAGAGTTTTCTGTATGTTGCTCAATCTATTTTGTTTTCTTGTTGTTGTTTTTTTCTGCTTTGACCTTTTTACCTTGATCCATTTGACAGGTTGGCTAATTTAGCATGAAACAGCAGCAAGCGAGATAAAACTAGATTCTTGCACATCTGAGAAAGACATGGACATGCTGGAGGGAGCTAAACAAACAGGAATCTTTGACCTTCTCCATTAAGCTAGTGCTCTAGTCCAGTGAGCTCATTACAGGGAAATCTGTTAGCATCCTTCCCATGTTGGCAGATGACTGGTACTGAACACATGCTGCCAGTCCAACAGGGGGTCAGGAGAAACCCAGCTTGTGTCTGACCCAGAGCTGCTAAATGGCAAATTCCTGTAGTTACTTGCATTATGCAAAACTGCTTGATGTACATTAAAGAGAACCTTTTAACCCCGCACTCATTTTTTTTTCTCTTTCTTTCCATTTTCTGACTTCTGTGGTGAGATTGCCTTAAAGTCTTATCATACCTGCTCATACTCAGGGCCATTAATGAACATAGATGTTGTTTGTTGTTTGTGCTAATTTTTGCAGTTGCAAAAGACTCAATTTTAACCTCAAAGCAATGCCAGCTTTTAGCCTTGAGGAATCATTCAGTAAATAATGCCACTTATACCCTACTAGTGGCCCAGTGCACAAAATTAGTGCATGGGGATGGGGGGGTGTCCCTCAGCCTGGCTTGCACCCTCTCCAATATGGGATCCCTCAGGGGAAGTCCGACTGCCAGTTTAGGCCTGATCCCTGTGGGATATCCCTCTCGCAATCCTGGACTGCTGACTCCTAATCACTCACCTGCCTGCCTGCCTGATCTCCCCTAACCACTCTGCCTGCTGGCCTGCTTGCCCCATCTACCCCCCCCCCACTGGCCTGCTTGCCCCCAACTGCCCCCCTGCCAACCTGCTTGCCCTCCACTGCCAGCCTGATCGCCTCCAACTGCCCCCCACTGCTGACCTGCTCACCTCCAACTGCCCTCCCCTCCTGACCTGATCACCCCTAACCGCCTCTGCCTTGGCCCCACCACCATGGCTTTGTCCGGAAGGTCTCCCAGTCTAATTAGCATATTACCCTTTATATATATATATATATAATACTAATTATATTATAGTATAATATATAATATATGTATTGATTTCAGAGAGAAAGGAAGAGAGGGAGAGAAAAACATCAATGATAGAGAATCATGGATTGGCTGCCTCCTGCACATCCCCTACTGGGGATCGAACCCCCAACCAGGCATGTGCCCTTAACCAGAATTGAAGTCGGGACCCTGCAGTCTGCAGGCTGACGCTCTATTCACTGAGCAAAACCAGCCAGGGCACCACCAGTCACTTTTAGAACTGCTTCTAAAAGCAGTATTGCTTCTAGAAGCAACCCCGTGCCACCTTCCCCATCTAGCTGCCTGCCCCACCCAGCCATATGCACACTGCTGTTTCAGACATTTCATGGGAATGGAACCATACATAATAGGCATTTTGTGACTGGCTGCCTCACTTGGGTGTATACCTCGGAGTGGCCGGTTGCAGGGTCCTATGTGACTGATATTAATCATGTGAGGAGCGGCTACACCGTTTCCATTCTGACAGCAGTGTGTGAGGGCTCAGATCTGTCCACATCCTGGCCAACACTTGCTATCAAATAACTTTTGGTTATTTGCCTCCAAGGTGACCTTGGGGTCCCACCGAAGCATTGCTCTCTATAGCAATGATCTATGCTTTTCAATTCAGTTTTAAAAGTGGAAGTTGTTTAAAATGTCTGCCCAAACATCCCTATTGGTAAGTTCTCACTGCTCAGGATCTGCTGTGACACAGCTTGCAGGGGCTAAGTCTGTCCCAGGCCCACCTCACCCCCCTGCTGCCTGGTCCTGTCTGGTACTGGGGAGGGCCCTGGGGAGGGTGCTGGGGGCACCAGCCAACCCTCTGTGGGACTGGCCACAGGCTGTGTTGGGCTTTGGGAGACAAGGGAGGAAGAGCGAGGTTCAGGAGTAGCTTTAGGGCCGTGCCTGTCAAGGTGACTGTCAAGGTGGTGCTCCCCTGCGCCGAGGTGAGCGGTGCCTGGGGAGGGGAGCGCCTTCTCTGAATAAAGCCATCGGAGTTGAGGAGCTCCTGGGTGCCCATCTACGGGCTCCACTGCGCCCACTGTCCTGGCTTCTATGCTGCCTCAGAAGGCAAAGGTCCGATCAGCAAAAATGAAAACTTTAAAGAGGTGATGTGGGCTCCACCTCAAAGTGGCTCAGACATGGTTCATAGTCCCACGTGGGACTGCAGACACCAGTGGGTGTGGGCAGCGGCCACGTGGGCCCGGCATGGCCCTCTGGCAGGGCCCGAGTGCAGGGAGGAGCCGGAGCTTCGTTGGGAGAGAAAGTCCACAGGGCTGAAGGCTCCCGCTTCAAACACTGATCGCTGGTCACGGTCTGGCCCCCAACTCCCATCCACGGGGCCCTCCTCAAGGAGTAAAGGGGCCAGGCAAGGCCTGTTCCTGGCCATCCTCACGGACCCATTGGCTTGCCTGAGTCTGTGGGGGTAGATTGTGGGGCTCCCGGCTGGGCAGCGCAGCCACAGCTGCAGCCCTGAGGCCAGGCTCTGGGCTTGGAGCTGGGCTCCCCAGTGCCGTAGTCCCCTGACCTGCAGGCCCCCTGATCCATAGTCCCCTCCACCTGCAGCCCCCCTGGTCTGCAGGACCCCTGGTATATAACTCCTCCTTGATTTTCAGCCCCCCTCAAACTGCAGCCCACCTGATCTGCAGCCCCCTGTGCAGTGACTCTGGGCTCATTGTGAATGTGTCATTATTCCAGGCCTGAGGATATGCTGGTGCTGGGGGGCTGGAGGAGCTGGGAGCCTGTTTCTGCTCAGGTCTCTGCTATTCAGCCCTTGAGTTACTGCGGGCTAATTTGCATATTTCTCTATTATATATATAGACTAGAGGCCCGGTGCACAAAAATTTGTGCACTCTGGGGGGAGGGGGGTCCCTCAGCCTGGCCTGTGCCCTCTCGCAGTCTGTGACCCCTTGGGAGATAAAGACCTGCTGGTTTAGGCCTGCTCCCGGGTGGCAGAGGGCAGGCCTAATCCCTAGGTGCAGCCCCTGGTCGGGCTCAGAGCAGGGCCGATTGGGGAGTTGGGGCGCCGCCCCCTGACATGCACAGAGCAGGGCGGATTGGGAGGTTGCGATGCCACCCTAAGTCACGCTCAGGGTAGGGCCGATTGGGGGGTTGGGGCACCGTCCCCTGTCACACTCAAGGCAGCATCGATGGGGAGGTTGCAGCGCCACCCCCTGTCATGCACAGAGCAGGGCCAATCAGGGGGTTGAGGAGCTCACCCCTGTCACGCACAGAGCAGGGTCGATCAGGGCATTGGGGAGCTCCCCCCTGTCACTCACAGAGGAGGGCCCATCAGGGGGTTGAGGATCTCCCCCCTGTCACTCTCAGAGTAGGGCCAATAGGGGAGTTGGGGCACCGCCCCCTGTCACACACAGAGCAGGGCCCATGGAGGGGGGGTTGGGGCACCACCCTCTATCACCCACAGAGCAGGGCCGATCAGGGGGTTAGGGCACCGCCACTGTCACACTCAGGGCAGGGCTGATGGGGAGGTTATGGCTGTATCCCGTCACACACAGAGCAGGGCCCGTGGGGTGGGGGGGGGTTGGGGCGCCGCACCCTGTCACACACAGAGCCGCAGGGCGATCAGGGGGTTTGGGCGCTGCCCCTTGTCATGCTGATCCCGGTGCCGGTAGGCCTCGCGGCTCCGCTGATCCTGGTGCTGGGAGGCATATTACCCTTTTACTATATAGGATAGAGGCCTGGTGCATGGGTGGGGGCTGGCTGGTTTGCCCTGAAGTGTGTCCTGGATCAGGGTGGGCGCCCCCACTGGTGTGCCTGGCCAGTCTGGATGAGGGGATGATGGCTGTTTGCAGCTGGTCACACACCCTTCAGGGTGGGGGTCCCCACTGGGGTGCCTGGCCAGTCTGGGTGAGGGGCTGAGGGCTGTTTTCAGGCTGGGACTGAAGCTCCCAATTGCTCCTTTTTTTCTTTTTCTTTTTTTTAATTCTGGGCCAGCTTTAGCTCTGAGGCTCCAGCTCTGAGGCTTCAGTTGCTGAAAGCAGGTATCTGGTTTGTTTAGGTTCTATAATCGAAACTCTGTATCAACTCCAGCTCTGAGATCCCAGCTCGCTGAAAGCTTGTTTCTGGGGTTTTGTTTAGCTTCTATATTTGTTACAATGTTTCTAAAACTCCAGGCTCAGAGGCCGGCAAGGCAGGCGGGGAACATTGGAGTCCTCCGTCACTGAAGCATGCAAGCCTCATGTTAGTTTCAAGCTGCCTGGCTGCCGGCCGCCATCTTGGCTGGCAGTTAATTTGCATATTGCCCTGATTAGCCAATGGGAAGGGTAGCGGTCGTACGCCAATTACCATGTTTCTCTTTTATTAGATAGGATTAATTCAAAGGGGATATTAGAGTCCAGAGAAATGGGCCATGTTATGCAACCTTTACCCACTTGCCCTAAAAGGAAAAGAAAATGAAAGTTAAGGCAGGTTTTTCTATTCTTTTCTGGAGATGTAAAAATATGATAAAAATTAGCCCAGCCCGTGTTGCTCAGTGGTTGAGCATTGACCCATGAACCAAGAGGTCACCCTTAATTCCCAGGCAGGGCACATGCCCGGGTTTTGGACTCAGTTCCCAATAGGGGCCATGCAGGAGGCAGCTGATTGATGTTTCTCTCTCATCAATGTTTCTATCTCTCTAACCTTTTCCCTTCCTCTTTCTGAAATCAATAAAAACATATTAAATATGATAAAAATTTAAAACAACAACACACAAATGTGCAGGCTGAAACAACTGCCCTTATGGGTTATATAGTGGTTTTGGACTCTGAGTCAAACATTAGTTCTTTTCTGCAAAAGCCTCCTGATTTTTTGTGTATAAAGAGTAATCAGCCCTAACTGGTTTGGCTCAGTGGATGGAGCGTCGGCCTGCGGACTGAAGGGTCCCAGGTTCGATTCCGGTCAAGGGCATGTACCTTGGTTGCAGGCACATCCCCAGTGGGGAGTGTGCAGGAGGCAGCTGATCAATGTTTCTCTCTCATTGATATTTCTGACTCTCTATCCCTCTCCCTTCCTCTCTGTGAAAAATCAATAAAATATATTAAAAAAAAAAGAGTAATCATACTTTGCAGTAAACTACAACCTGTACTCCACGACAGTTGCATAGAGCCTGAAATTATACAAGTAGATGCCATTTCAAATAAGAGTTCAAAGTGACCACGTGGAAAGAGCCCTGGGTTAGAATCCTAACTTCATTGGTCATTTGCTCCTTTATCTTGGATTATTCTCTTCACCTCACTGTAAGGGATGAGTATATGGTTTCATTTTAGTTTTAATATTCTGATTTTGCTTTTGGGATCAGCCATCTAAAAGTGGGGTTTGTCTCAGTTATAAGGACATGAACATGGTTAATGGTGAAATTTACTTAGGAATCTCATAATATTGTTTAAAGTTAGACTTTAGTCATGTTGTAGAGACATGTTTCAAAATCAATTTTTTGTTTGTAATTAGGTTGGAAGGAGGTCAATCTGAATTTGTGAAAGGCCTGAGATATGCAGTATTTTAGAAATGCAATGTTGCTACATATGCTCACAGCAGTGTAAACTGGGTTGAATAATGTTGCCAGAGTAGTTTACCAAATAGATTGCTACTGATCTGCTCCTCATTTTAATATATCCAGCTAATATGCAATGCACATGTTAATAATTTATGTGAAAATCAATGGACCTCAAATACTGTGATTTTACAAGTTTATCCAAAATACCATTCTTTGTTCTAATGAAAATAGATATTCATTCATAACAATGCTTTTTTCTATGTAAGAAAAAGTTCAGGTGCCCATGCCTAATACTTTATAATTCTGCTCTTGTCTTGAACCCATGCACTTGACTGACAAGCCAAGACTCATATGCCATCTAGTAGGTCACTATGGAGATGAAAAGATTGTTGCACACTTACTTGAGTAGACTAAAGAAGGGCACTGTTGTTCTCTATGTGCAACATCAGTGAATCATGTGTGAGGATGAGGAGTGTCCGGCCCATAGTCATTGAATTATCTGCTCATTGATACCTTATTTAGAAATGTTTAAAATTCAAATTTATTGGGACTTCAAATATTACTGTATAGGACTACAGTCAATATTAATTAAGTTTTGAGTTATATAGGACTATTTGCTCAAAATGAGGTACTAATTTATCTTTTATAAAAGTCTCATGTGACTGTGAGAAAGTGAAATTGAGGAGTGTTTAGATTAGGAATTGAAAAGCATGTGAACATGATTTGACAAAGTCTGCACAGGAAAACATAGTCCAAAGTCAAAAGGTCTTTTATTGTATAGGATACAGTGAATTGATTCCATAAAATTTTTATTAAATTAGGAAACCATACAAATGTAAAAATTAGGGAAAAGCATGAAGAGACTTACTCAAGCTAGATTAGATGTTAGGTATTTATCAAACTCAAATGGCATATGATTGAGTTCTGCAACACCATTAACAGACTTGGTTTATAATCTTCCATGGGTATTCCTCATTGCTTATTCTTACTATGGATGATTAAAATACAGGTAACTTACAGGGAAAGTTTGGAAAACATGTGAAAGGCAGCAACACTTCCATCAATTTGTATCTTTGAATAATGGAATCAAAGAAGACTACCTTGACAACCTGCTCATTTATCTCATATTGTTGCATGAATAATTAAGCAACTGATTTACTCTATTTGTTAAAGCAGTTAGCTTTACCCTAGTGAATATAAAGTCTAAACATAAAATCTATGGAAGTTACTCATAACCTTTTTATAGGGTCATAATCCTTCTGAGAATTTTAAAAGTTCTGGGAACTTTCTCCTTAAAAGTGTTTATATTCAGCATATATGTAACATTTTGCAAATAATTTCCTGAACCTTATAAAGTATATGCATGAGTATTAAAGATGTCCAGTCTAAAGAATTTTAAAATTTAGGCATGGAACAAGCGATCACTGAGGGCTCTATGGAAAGGCCAGTTGGCATAGAATATTTCAAATTAGGTGTTAGAGATTTTTATCATTGAAAGAGGTAGGTATGTATCAGCCAACTACCAAGGAACTGGATTATCAGGCAGGATAGCCAGCCATATGTCATAGAGTTGTGAGAACTACAGGCTCAGTGCCCATCTTCTGGGGTTGTAGACAGAACAGTCTGTAATCTATTGTCTTTACTGGGTAATTTTTAATCTATTACCCAGTACAGACTGTAAACTATACATAGTTTTTGTTGTTATTAATGAGGCCTTTCAGTTTCGAGGAAGAGATTCCATGAAAATAAACTAAAGTCCTAAGGATTGGTGGTAAGAACACAAATAGCATTGAGGGAGACTGGAATCTTAGAAATGGCAGCAGGCTTTTTGAGGTTATGTGTTAGGAATTGGTTCTGAATTCAAGGCAGCTGAGAAGCAAATTATAGTATCTTTTTTTAGAAATAAAACTTTTTTGACTATATGAAACTGTGATTTATCATGATGTCACTTACATGTTCTCCATTTATCTATTTGGCTCACTGTCAACCTAATTCTCTTCCTTTTACTAACATAATGCTTCTACCTGTGTTGAAGTAAAAGAGAATTTGATTCATCTAAGAATTTACATTCACACACTCTGTATATTTTGTACACTAGATTACAACATGGATTGTTATGTTATTTAAATACCCTATCTAATAAAAGAGTAATATGTAAATTAACCATCACTCAGTGACAAAGATGGCAGCACCCATAGTGGCCAGGGCAGCGTCTCCCCAGCAATGCGAGCCCAGCGTCCACACCCCAGCTGCGTGGAGGGAGGGGCGGGGAGGGGCCTTGGGCCGGAAGTGGAAGCCAAGAGCGTGGGGAGCACCAGGAATGCTGGGAATCATGGTTCTGGTGGCAGACGTGTTGCGCGATCTCCTAGACCAGTGATGGCGAACCTATGACACGCGTGTCAGAGGTGACACATGAACTCATTTTTTTGGTTGATTTTTCTTTGTTAAATGGCATTTAAATATATAAAATAAATATCAAAAATATAAGTCTTTGTTTTACTATGGTTGCAAATATCAAAAAATTTATATATGTGACACAGCACCAGAGTTAAGTTAGGGTTTTTCAAAATGCTGACACGCTGAGCTCAAAAGGTTCGCCATCACTGTCCTAGACACTTCAGTGAAGTGAGCCTGGAACAAGTTACTGTTGCAGGTGGGGGATGGAGGGAAAGCAAAGGTGAGAGACATAAGTCAGAGTATAGAGGAAAAATTAAAAGGAAGATATCCTGCAACTTCTAGGAAACCTCCACCAATGGAGCAAAGAAAAAAAAAGAGCTCTATTATTCTGTAAGCACCAAACCAGACTGGGCTGGGGTCTCACACAATTTGCTTATATGATTGCAAAGACAGACCTTTTTGGTGGCCATCTGTGTTAGTTAATTGCCATAATCAAGGGTAAAAATTAAAACTTTTCTATCTTTATGACAAGCAGGTCCTTACAACTTGGAGCAAGGTAACTATCTATAATAATAAAAGTATAATATGAGGGACAATGAGGCAGGCAGGCAGAGGCAGTTAGGGGCAATCAGGCAGGCGAGCAGTTAGGGGTGACCAGGCAGGCAGAGGCAGTTAGGGGGGTCAGGTAGGCAGGTGAGCAGTTGGGGTGATCAGGCAGGCAGAGTGGTTAGGGGTCATCAGGCAGGCAGGTGAGTGGTTAGGGGCGATCAGGCAGGCAGGCAGAGGCAGTTAGGAATGATTAAGCAGGCATGCAGAGTGGTTAGGGTGATCAGGCAGGCAGGCAGAGGCAGTTAGGGGCGATGAGGCAGGCAAGTAGAATGGTTAGGGGCAATCAAGCAGGCCGGCAAGCAAGTGGTTAGGAGCCAGTGGTCCCGGATTGCTAGAGGATACAAGCAGGGCTGAAGTACCCTCCTGTCCCCCCACCCCCCCACCCCCTGCCCCCATGCATGAATTTTGTGCACTAGGCCTCTAGTTGATTATACTTGAATTTGGTACCCACTGTGTTGGTACACATATCTGATACTTTAGAGAGGAGGAGATAATATCATATAAAATAGAACCTGACCTCTAGGGCTTAAAAAAAGAGCCTACAGAGTATTTTCTCAGTAGAGACTATGAGTGGTGCAGCTGCCTAATGATGAAAAGATAATGTGGTTGTGGCTGGCATTATCATTTTTTGATACAGTCATTATTGTTATAATAAACCTGCTCTGGAGAAAAATAAGAGTTCTGATTTGTAGTGCTTGCCAATTTCCACAGTGTAAGTATTCTTACCTTTCAGCTATACATAGTTTTAAAACTGGTTTTGAAATTTTCTAAATATTTAACAGTTGGCTCTTGTGAGCCAGACATTTCCAGTGTCAATCCATCACCAATAAAAGAACCTGTGTAAACCAGTAAATTGGTAAAAAAAAAAAAAAAAAAAAAAAAAAAAAAGTTAAACATCACACATGCTAAGATTGAAATAAGTCAAATGGACAGGAATCATTTAAAGACTCTCACTGATTAAGGGTGATATTGCAACATTGGGAAGTCTTTAAAAAAATAAACTAAATTTTAGTTATTGGTTTTGATATATTGAAAGGCAGATGAATAAAACCAAACTAGTAGTCACTTGGATAGTCATTTCTATTTTTCTGCTTAGCTTATATTAAAATGCAGAGCTCTAATAGTTTTGAATAACTAAATGGTTCTAAATATCAAAGAAAGTCTTAAATAACTGACTAGATTTGCTTAAGAAGCAGATGCTACCATTTCATGTAATATTGACAAAAAAGTCTCAGCTATTTGTCCTTGGGAATTGTAGTTCCTGATACCTTTCCAGCAATATCACGTGTTCTCCAATGAAAGGATGTTTGAGGGAGCTGTAATTAGACTCGACAGGAGTTTAATGTACTCAAGACCTAACACTGATTTGATTTTATATTTGCATTGATGATATACACTTATACTTAATTTTCCTAACTAAGTCTGACACCTTTATTGGAATATTTGCAAAATAGAAAGGAATGACTTACAAGAAACATGACAGCATGGTTCAGACCAGATGGAGGCTCTCTGCACTGATGTGATGTGACATCAGAGGAGCTGCTTACTGCTAGACTCACTATGACCATTAACTGAATGGGAAGCCATTGCACTCAGTCCTCTCTTCATTCATGACAGGTTTGGGGCCATGTGGTACACAGAGAACCTCCTTATTACCTCAAGCCACAGATTAACATAAACTAGAGAAAATAAATGGGGAAAATCATTGTTGTGAGATGAGATTGGCACCATAGATAAGGACTAAAAAAGAAGTGATGGAGGTTTCTGTAAATAAGTGCAAACATTCCATTTTAGGTCTTAGTGAATTTATTATAAATGCAATGGACAATCTATTTTTCCTCAAAACTTCCTCCCTGTTTGGCTATAGAAATCTAAAGTTAAGGAGGCCAGGTTACTACCTTTTCTTCTGCTCCCTGCCTATTTTGTAGGTTACCTGGCACCTTTCCTACCTATGTTGTTTGAGTTCATTGAGTTTGGATTTCTCTGTCAGCTTAAGACAACCTGATACAGGAATTGATCACTATGCTATGTTTAACAAAGGCTTACTCTAATATGTAATTCTTGAGCTGGGTTTTTAATTAGTTATAATATGTGTATGTGTTGGCATTTAGAGAGGTATTTTTAAAGGTAGGGGGACTACAAAGTATTTTCAGTTGAGGGGAATATGGGTAAGTAGATGAGGATAGGTGTTGTTGTTGTTCTTTATTGTTTTTTTATGTGTTTTTGTTTGTTTTTAACCAGGGAGGCCTTTCTTTGAGATGAGTGCAAAGTTCCTGACAGTTGTGGTTCCTTTGGTAATTCATAGCCTAAGTCATATCAGATTCTCCCTCTGATATTTATTTCTAGACATCTACCCACAGGACTATGTCCTTTGGTGAGTCACTGTCATGTGTCTGGCAATTATAGTCCCTTTGAAAACATCCAAGAAAATTCTAATCTCTATTAAAGGCTGAACCCTCTCCAAATTACAGTCCAGTGACAAAGGTTATCAGACTATATGTATCCAAATCATTAGGACTATTTGTTAAAAATCTGGGCTTCTCTTGAAATCCACTCATGAATGGAGACAGAGAAGTCATATTTTTAATAGTCCAGATGATCCTTAAGCTTTCAACTGTATTTCTAATCACAATTGATTCTCAGACTTGAGATATCCTTATCTATATAGTCTTCTTTTGCATTTCATTCCAGTTTACTCACCTTCATCATTATTAGTTCAATACCCAGGCCTTCTTTCTAGGCATAAACATAAGCTAAGGAAACCCAAAGACATAAAAATTCAACAAAAGACAGATTTAAGAAAATAAAGAAAATGAGATTTTCATTTCTGCCCATTTTCTAGCATTTTCTTCTTTAAAAAACAGAATTTAGAAAAATAAAAAAAAATATTTTAAAAATAGAACAATTCTCTTTAAAATTTCAAATGGTTTTCAATTATGTCCCTTACATTGAATGATTCAGTGTTCCCTCTTGAATCTGGTACTTGATGATTTACACAATTAGAAGTCAGAAAATGTGCATTTTGACATGTAAGGCAATAGGAGGAAATAAGTAAATGAGGTATGAATGTGCTTTAGAAACCAAATAACCCTAGAGACTCCTATGAAAATCTGGAAAATGTAAAATTTTCTTTCTATATACACATTAAGGAACATCTTAAAATCTAATTTCATATCTATGTCATAAATGTGCTTTTAGTGGAGAAAAGATGCTTTAATTATATGTCTTATTACTTATATATTTACTTTGTCTCTTCCCTCACTATATTCTAAGTGGAATTGAAATTATACTGCCTTATGTTAGAGATTTACTTTAAACATTTCAAATTCACCACCAGGGTTTTAAAATGTCTGGTTACTCACTTGGTTATTAACATGTAAATTGCTGTCTTAATTAAATACTATCTAATGAAACATTTTCAATGTAGATTTGTAGGTTTGAGGGACAATAATTCAAATTATCAATTAGATTTGTGTTTTAGTTTCTGGTTGCTGGAAAAAACCTTTTAAAAGTTGCCATACTCCCTCTTGCTCCCCCACCCTCTTTCTCTCTTAATCCTGTAAAAGCTAAAAAAGAGATAGAGAATGGAGAGATAAGATCAAATGTTTTCAATGCTTAACCTATAAAAACTAACAAGAACTATTGATGGCTTAGTCTGTGGTATTGAAAATTGGATTGAATCGAACCGTGGTTTACTGCTTGACAAGCGGAGTAATGACCAATTGCAGGAGGGAGGTTTCTTCTTGTAAATTCCCCAGTTAAGAACCAAGCTTTCAACTCTCATTAGTTTGAAACTGCTTTTAATTCCTAACTTGGATGCAGATGCAGTCTGAGGAAACTTCTGCAAACTTGCTTTCTTAGTCCCACACTTTTTGTAGCTCTTTACCAATAACAACATTGACACTAGCTTTTCTGGGCTGGTTTTGGTACATTTTTATCCAACCTTACTCTGCCTTGGCCAGCCCTTGCCACCCAGGAACAAAGTCTCTGAAATAATAAAATATCTGCCAACCAGTGTGGTTCAGTGGTTGAGTGTTGACCCATGAACCAAGAGGTCACTGGTTGGATTCTGGGTCAGGGCAAATGCTTGGTTTGCCGGCTCAATCCCCAGTAGGGGACATGCAGGAGGCAGCTGATCGATGATGTTTCTTTCTCATCCATGTTTTTATCTCTCTAACCCTCTCCCTTCCTCTCTCTCTCTAAAAAAAATAAAACATATTTAAAAATATCTTACTTTCCTACACATATTTAATAATAGTAATAATTAAGCTTTTATTTGTGCCAAACACTGAGCTAAGGACTACAAAAACTTTACCTCAAGTAATCCTAATCACAGACCTATGAGGTAGCCTCATTTACTACCAATGAGGAAAATGAGGCCTGGGATACTTGCTAGAAAGTTATCAAAGTTCTAAGTGTCAGAACCATGATTCAAACTTAGATTAGTCAGAATTCCAAACCAATGTTGTTAACCCCTACTCCTCACTGCCTCCTCATGGCCACAGAATCAGAAAATGAGTTTCTCCATTCCATATGAAAATGATGTATTGTATTCTGAATGTCGTATTCAAGTACAGGCAGTCCAGCATACAGACACATCTAATTCATTTTATCACCAGATTTCTCTGTCTGTCATTTGATGCATCATGTACTTCTTCCTCCTTACAACTTCCTTTACTTCAAAGTCCCAACTTTTTGTTCAGAAACTGCAAAATAGTTAACTCCAGATTTCCCCCCTGTGTAAATCATCCATTTTCTCAAGTTTGCTTAGTCTGGCATTGCCTTTCTTTGCTCCTTATCCTTGGGCTGTTTTATACCTAGAGACTGAAGATCAAAGTTATGGATTGTTCCTTGATCTTCCTCTGTAGGGTTTCTGTTTCAGCCTGGGTAAGATTATTGGTGAAAGAAAAATGGAGAGTTACTTAAAGATATTTAAGACAACTGATGAAAAGAAAGGGAGAAACTTGAAATATTATAGCAATAAGTTTAGTGGGTAATTATCCATCATAGACCTTTCATACTAAGGAGGCAATAAAAGATCCTGTAATCTTAGTGCTGTTATTTTATAGATGATGAATCTGGAGTCAAGAGATGGTAACCAACTTGTTCAATATTTCTGGGCTAGTTAATGCTAGTTAGTGGCAAATCGGGGTTAGCCTCCTAGATTCAAATGTTTTTTTTTCTATTATAACACACTGCTTCCTTGTCTTATTTCAACTGATTTGGTAACATTTATTTATCTATCTATCCATTAACCTGTCCAGTCTGAAACTATAATTCAGGGCACATTTGTCAAATATATATATATATATATATATATATATATATATATATATATATATATATCCATGTATATATGTAAGGTAATGAACTAGGAGCTTGCAAAGGTCACAGATCCTATATAATAAAAGCCTAATATGCTAAGTGCCCGGTTTCTGGTCTGCCATTCAACCAATCAAAGCATAATATGCTAATGATATGCTAAGGCTGCTCTACCACTCGCTATGATGTGCACTGACCACCAGGGGCAGACAGGTGACTGGTCAACCAGTCACCATGATGTGCACTGCCCACCAGGGGGCAGACACTCCAACCACTAAGTTAGCTTGCTGCTGGGGTTCAGCTGATCAGAACTAAGTGAGATGGACCGGACAACCCTGGAGCCCTCCCATGGTCCCTCCCTGGCTGGCCAACCTCCTGTGTTCCTCCCCAGCCTCGATCGTGCACTAGTGGGGTCCCTTGGCCTGGCCTGTGCCCTCTCACAACCCAGGATCTCTTGGGGGATGATGTCGGAGAGCCGGTTTCGGCCTGATGGCAGAACAACCAGTTGCTATGACATGCACTGACCACCAGGGGGTAGATGCTCAACACAGGAGCTACCCCCTGGTGGTCAGTGTGCTCCCATAGGGGGAGCACCACTCAGCCAGAAGCTGAGCTCATGGCAGGCGAGCGCAGCGTTGGTGGCGGGAGCCTCTCCCGCCTCCGTGGCAGTCAGACAAATTTTGTGCACTGGGCCTCTAGTATCAGTATAATATGCTCTTCATTCTTAATGACCTGGCTTCTATATAGATCCAAGACTCAGTCATAAATGAGTAACTATATTTCAAATTTTGATATATTCAGTGTGGGTCACTAAGCAATTTCATTGATATGAGAAGAAAATGAAGCACTTACTTTGCATAGCACAACTTTGTGACTAAGTAATTTTTCATCTAATCTATGAAGTTTAGAGAAAGGATAAAGCTGGATGGAAATGAGCCAGTTTTTGGGCAGAAAGCACACAGTAGAGGTCTTCGAAAGAGATGTTTCTAGTCTGAGAACTCATTTGGGGAAGAGTCTGAGGCCAACCGTCATGGTTTGAGACAAGTTGGGATCTGGAATAGTGTGGCAGAGATAGGTAGAAATGAGGCCATAGCCAGGGTCATTCTGAAAATTTAATATGAGCTCAGACAACGGTGTGTGTACTTGAACCAGATGCCCAGGAGACAGAAGTTTTGTGTTTGCCTATTGTTTATTTGTTTGTTTTTATTTATAAACCATGCCCTGAATAGAGATTGAAGATAGGAAACTAAGAGAAAGTAGCCCACATAGCCTAATATATTTATTCCTTGGAATCTGCAGTGAAAAGAGAGTGGCTTCACCATCATAGCAATTCAAGAGTTCCTGGTACTACATATGGCCTTTGAATATTATAGAAGCATTATTATTTTTCAAACCTTTCTGGAAGTTGGGATAAGGGCTAAATTCATTAGGTAATATGAATCAACAACCTATCGGTAACTAAATGCTTATTAGAAAGAGTTGAAATGACTCCTAGGGAACTCATCTTGGTGCAAAAACTTGCAAGGATATGGGCAGATATCAGTCTCTTCATGGTTATGCATTAACATGACAACCTACTCCATCAAGATGGTGTGAACTAGCTAAATATTGGTCCAATGATACAACTCTCTGACAATGTAGCATTATCTTTTGTTAAAAAACAAGTGATTTAAACGTTTTTCTTAGAATTTGTAGTATTTTTTTAGCAGTTGAAATGAGGTTCCAACATATACTAATAGTTGAAAAGTTTAAGAGGCAATCATTCAGATGGCATGTCTACTTTAAAAAAAACGTTGAGCTATGAGGAAATACATGGCTAAATTTTTTATAAATTTGTAATAGAACCTTAGAATAAGAATATAGTGTCTTTTCAACTTTGTCAGTTGTCCTTATATATTAAGATTTTTTGGTCCTGCCCTGTAGAGATTCTAGGTTTCACCTGACCTAACAGTTCTGATCTATTTGTGATTCCACATACTTAGAAACATAATAAAAGGTGAAGAATCTGCTACCTATTAGAATGTTTGGATGTCCAAATTCACAGCAGAGAACAGACTTAGGTCTCAAGGCCTCTGAAATGTTATTTGATCTCAGTTTAAGAAAACTCTACTAGTACTTTTCAAATTCTTCCTTTCAGGACAGGGAGTTGTACCTAATACTGAGAGAGGAAAAGACAAATATTCTGGTCTGGTTACCTTGCCATTTAGGAGAAGAGCTCAAAATGACAGAGGGAAATTAGGACTGATTTAATTAAAAGCCAATTAAGCAATATAATGTTAATAATTATTTCCCATTTATAGGGTGTATTAATAAGGATAATCTATTCTTATGCCAAAAACATTAACTCCAAACCTTAGTGACTTCACAGAGATTTGTACTCATGCTACAAGAGATGCGGAGCCTTTACTCAGAGGTACAAAGAGAGGGCATCTCCACTAGTTTGTAGCTACAACATCACCTCCATATCAGTGGCCTGGCTCACAGCAGTGAGAAAAGAGAAACTGGAGAATTGCACATTAATTTTTTACTGTTTCTGCTAAGAAGTGGCAAATGCCACTTCCAATTACATTTTATGATCTATAAATATTCATATGAGCAGCCACAACTGCAAAGGTTAGGGCAGTGTAATGTTTCGGAGCACTGAGAAAGAATAACTGGATAGGGTTAGACATTATTAGCCTCTCAAAGTGGTGGGAGAAGCAAAAAGAGGCATTGTTTGCACTCTCAGCTATTTCTCCAAGTCAATAAGATGAATACACCTAAAAGGATACTACCAAGGTAATTCAGTGTAAGATTTTAAAAACAACAAGTACTCCGGTAGGTTGTAGGGTGAATATGTTTTGGAAGAAGTCACAGAAGAAATATAGTTAACTATTGGTTAGGAAAATGTCACTGTGCTACTATAGTTGGCAGATGAGCAATGGTCCTGATGGACATGACCTCACTCACAGAAAGCTCTTTCCTGGGCCTACCTTGAATTGGTGACATTCAACTTTAAACTTTTTTTTTAGTGTTGCACTTACGGTGTCACGCTTTGAGGGAGTCAAGAGTTATAATGCCAGAGATGGTATACTTTTTCTGTTCTCATTTTTTTTCTAGTGTCATTAATTTATTTTGAAACAATGTTCTGACATAATACATGATACCTAAAAAAAAATCACTGCATCCAAATTCAGCAATATGCTGCGAATTTGCAAATTTTTCTATTCTAAATATTTTAGCATAAGACTTCTTAATGAGTCCAATAAATAACAAATAAGTGCCAAGAAAGAATTGTGCTTTCCATTTAAGGAATAAGCCCCTATACTTATCCCAGTTCCCTGAGTGGGACAAGAAGAATGCTCTCCACAGATGACACACACATGAAGGGATCAATATGTACAATTGCTTCCCATTTATCTAGGCATTTGATGTCCAGAAGTTCAGCCTCTTGAACATATATCTGAAGAATGCAGAAGTGAGCTCCAGGTAGTGAGAACATTAATTATCACAAGGCTTGCACTATTCCATGGGAAGAGTATAGAGTAACTCTTAGACTTTCTCCTATAACCCCATAAATTTGGTATAAAATAAACCTTATTTTCAGGTTTCATGAGTCTTTCCTACAATTGACAATACACAGAAGGCCAGGTTAGGGATAAAATGCAGAAAGAAATGATGCTAAACTAACAGTGACAAACAGGACAGAAGGAGTTACAGTTAGTGAGAAAGGTCTATCAGTGACTTTGAAAGTAAACACCAAAAATCCAACTCCAGCCAAATAAAACGATGTATTGAGTAATATAAGTAGAAAGCCCAGTGGTAGGTGGACTTTAACTGTGGTTCAATCAGGATGTCAACTCAACTATCTTTCTTGGCCCCTTGTCACTGGGTTTGTTTCATCCTTACACTGGTGTTTCATATTTCAGAAATGTGGTGCCAATAGTGTGCTTTCTCATTCACATTTGATGCATGTGGTTTTCATGTACTTGCTGGCTATCCGTATGTCCTCTTTGGAAAAATATCTACTCAAGCCTTGAGCCTATTTTTAAATTAATTTTTATTTTGCTATTGAGTTGTACAAATTCTTTATATATTGTGAAGATTAACCCTTTATCAGATATTTTATTTGCAAATATTTTATCCTAATTAATAGGTTACATTTTCAGTTTATTATTTTTATTTTTATTTTAAAATATATTTTATTGATTTTTTACAGAGAGGAAGGGAGAGGGATAGAGAGTTAGAAACATCGATGAGAGAGAGAGACATCCATCAGCTGCCTCCTGCGCACCCCCCACTGGGGATGTGCCCACAACCAAGGTACATGCCCTTGACCGGAATTGAACCTGGCCCCTTGAGTCCGCAGGCCAATGCTCTATCCACTAAGTCAAACTGGTCAGGGCCATTTTCAGTTTATTGATGAATTCCTTTGCTATGCAGAAACTTTTTAGTTTGATGTAGTTCCACTTGTTTATTTTTGCTTTTGTTTCTTTGCTTTTGGAGTCAAATATTTAAAAAAAATTTTGAGACTGATGTCAATGAACTTATCTTTTATGTTTTCTTCTATGCTGTATTAAACTAAACACTTTATATTTAAGGGTCTTGCAACTGGTTAATAAATTTACTTATGTATTAAGTCAATATAATTTACTTAATTGGTACAGCAAAGTATAAATAAAACTAGAAGAGATTCACTAATAAGATTAGTCTTAAATTCTAATAAAGATAGCAAATACAGAGTGAGGAACTTGTTTCTGGGATGTTGCTGACTGAACGAACACTTGGTTACTGAAATTCTGAAATTTAAAGAGGCACTGAAGCCTTAGGGAAAGATTTTGTTGAACTTAGTTTTTTGTTGTTGTTGTTGTTGTTTGTTTAATAATTTTAGAGGATGCTTATTAAAGCAGGGGATAGTGCCGAAACCGGTTTGGCTCAGTGGATAGAGCATCGGCCTGCGGACTGAAGAGTCCCAGGTTCGATTCCGGTCAAGGTCATGTGCCTGGGTTGCGGGCATATCCCCAGTGGGAGATGTGCAGGAGGCAGCTGATCGATGTTTCTCTCTCATCGATGTTTCTCTCTCATCGATGTTTCTAACTCTCTATCTCTCTCCCTTCCTCTCTGTAAAAAATCAATAAAATATATTTAAAATAAAAAAAAAGAGAAGCTGGGGATAGTGAAATAAGAAAGGACTGGGGAAATGAGCCTAGGCAGATCTGCTTTAGCTCACCAAGAAGTCAGAGAAAAGGGAGTCTCAGGTTTTCCCTGGGATGTACTACACTTGCTCATTGAAGCCCTGGTTGCAAGACTCCTGGGGTCCCTTAGAGTTTAGGAGGTGCATGTCTGTGCGGGAAGGAGAGGAGAGGGGACAGGGAAGGTGTGGGCAAGGTGCATTTCTGGGACCTTGGTTTTCAGGGGTTTTAAAGGCTGGGACTTTAGGGGAGGTTCTCAATAGAATATTCATTAGTGTTATGCTGATGTGCCAAAATGAGATTTATTCCCTTCTTCTGTCCTTGGGTGTGGTTGGCAAATGGCAATAATTGGATTTCTGCTATCTGTCTCCCTGAGTAGGATGATTTAAGCTATTTACCCTCTGGTTGGGGAGGAGAAGTACAAACCATTTATTCTAAAGTGTTCTTGGTTTAGGAACAATAGGATTTACTAGATGGCTGCAGACTGCTTGGCATCAAGATTTGCTATTAAAAATCTAGTTTCTTAACAGACAAGGTGGACTGGGACAGAAGCTCTCACCTGCCCTTCCACTGGGACACTGTTAGCTGATTGACTGTGTTCACATAAATGTGAGCTGGTCGAGTCACATGGGCCCCTCAGGCAGACCAGGGATTAGTGGTGTTTCAAAGGAATATCCTTAAATATCTCTCCAACATTGATTTAGAGCAGCGGTTCTCAGCCTGTGGGTCTCGACCCCTTTGGGAGTTGAATGACCCTTTTACAGGAGTCGCCTAAGACCATCGGAAAACACATATATAATTACATATTGTTTTTGTGATTAATCACTATGCTTTAATTATGTTCAATTTGTAACAATGAAATTGAGGGTCACCACAACATGAGGAACTGTATTAAAGGGTTGCGGCATTAGGAAGGTTGAGAACCACTGATTTAGAGGAAATACTGTGATAGGTGGGCAAATATAGAGCAGGAGGAATTTTGATGAGGTGACCTCAGCTTGCTCATTTAACATAACAGAAGCCCTTTGTTAATCAGATCCACCCTTCTTAGAGATGGTTAATGATCCTCATTTCACCATGTAGCCCAATGGTCTTACCTGCCTCCCTCAATGGTATATCAAAGCATTTCTTCTAATCACATAGGTTTCCTAAAAGAAATTCTGGGATATATAACTTTTTCTGTCTCACTATTTTCCTGAGAAGGTTTAGGAACCCCTGTAATATTTATAGAAATGTAGTATTATTTCCACATTTCCTATGCATGCCAGATTGACAACTTTTGAATCAGGATCCCTATCAAGGTCAAATTTCCAAATACCTCTGTGCTTGACTGTCAACTAAATAACCTAGCAAACCCCCCTCCCCCCTCCCACACACACCCCTCCACCTCCAGTCTAAGGTATCCTAAACCAGAATTTTCCTCTCTGAATTCAATTCTGTTCATGAAAGGGTCTTGGAAGGCAGGCAAGAGGGATAATCCATTATTCTGCAGGGGATGTGGTATCATTGGTGGACAGGAGATATAGGGTATATTTCATGCAAGTTCATGAAAGCCACCCACCTCACTGTTGCACACTGAGGGTTGATGGGAGTTTACCAGAGCTTTGTAGTGGTTTCCGGGCAACATTTGAGAACCATATGTTTTGGTGCTGTGGAATGAAATCATTAGTAATTGTTCTCCTTCTTCTAATTTAGTTCTTCCGACAGCTGCAGAGGCCTCTCATTTCCCGTAGTAGATTCCTTTATCTATGTTTTACTCCATACATTTCACTAAGCTAGCCTCGGAGGGACTGCACAATTGCTTCTAAAGGCAGACTTCTGGTAGAATGACGGGTGAAGAATTTATACACAGGCTTCCACCTCCCACTAGTCAAAAGTCTTTGTAAAGGACATCAGGTACCTCCACATTCATCTTAGCCTTGAAAAATCATGTTTTCTGGTTTAACTCTACTCTTACTAAATATAATGGAAAACAAGAAACAGAAGCCCAGACACTATGAGAAGACAACTCATAATGTTGGCTTTTAGAATTAATTACATAAGGGAAAATACCAGCTAAGAAAAAAACACAGGAATAAAAGGTTATAAAAATCTACATAATAAGATATTAAAATTGAGCAGGAAAAACATTTTAGTGATTTCTCTTTCTCATCTGTAAAATTAAATTTTGGAGTTGCTAATACAATGACCTCAGTTTAATCTTTGCTGATCATTATCTGAGAATATTTCACAACAGAGATTTGGTATATTAAAGTAAATTGAAATTGCATTAATCAATTAACTCTGTTATACATCATCTCTACAGAGAATGCTAAACTGCAGTGGAAATCTATACATATCATGAAATGCTATTTACTGAATAATAGTAGGTTTGAATTAAAACAAGAAAGACAAATATAAAATAGTCAAGATTTGTGATTTTTGGTTTTTTGTTTTTTGTTTTTTAGCTTCTAAACGAAAAGTCTGGTCAATCCCCTTCTCTGTATGCAGGTAAAAGCACTTTCCATCACTTTCTCTTTTCTAAACCTCTTCTAGAAAAAAAAGACAAATCTCAAAGTTTGTGAGGCTCTGCTCACTTGAAAGTCTGGAAATCATCCATCATAGTCTGAACACAAGAACAAAGCCTTTTCATAACAAATGGAAATTCTCTCCTTGCTAAGCTTTACTAAGAGTTTTCTTTTTTAAAAAAATCTTTAATTTCTTCATTGGTTAAGGTATTACATATATGTCCTCATCCCCCCATTAACTCCCAACCTCCCTCCCCCCCCGGACCCCCACCCCACTCATGCTCTCATCCCCCTGTTGTCTATGTCCATTGGTTGGGCTTATATGCATGCATACAAATCCTTTGGTTGGTCTCTCCCCAAGAGTTTTCTTTAAGAGAATGTTGGTTTTAGTGAAATCTTTTGGCATGCCTAACCTCGCTCTTTGGAATATCCTATAGGTCTGAGAAGTCTGCATATATTTCTTAGGATAAAATAGAAGATAATTCTCTCTCTTAAGACTTAATTTATCAGGTCACTTGATTGTTTGTGTAACAGCTTGTAGTTCACTCCTGTTGGCCTTGAGTATATTCGGTACTGCACTGTGGCTCACACAGCTCCTACCAGTGGCATCCTGCAATTTAAGAGAAAACCACTGCAAGTAGTCATTTGATGTCACAAAGGAAAAGCAAATGGTTGATTGCCTAAGTTCTCATTTTTCAGGTGGTTGCTTTGATTTTATTTACTGATGGTCATGGTGTATCATCCACTTAGGTCACCAGCTTTTATTGGTATTGAAGAGCTATGATCAGACAGCAAAATGAGGGAGGTAAATAGGGTCTTCATTTGAACCAACTGAATTCCACTGAAATTGCTCTGTCTACCCACAATTTTCTCTTTAGTAAGAAAGGCTAATCTGACTACATTTTATTCATTAAGGACTTAGAGACTGCAGAAAGAGTGATGTGAAATAGAGTTTTTAAGAACTTGCCTTTCTTCACTTGGCTTATACTTGAGTACAAAGGTGAGTTGACTGTTGACTCCAGATCATACACCCTGAGTCAATCAGAGGTGTCCCCTTGGGCAGCTGGACTTGAGGGTGTTAAAATCAGCCAGCTTCTAAGCCTCTTCCTGTGTTATGCATCATTATACCTTGTTACTTTTATCTTTCTTTCTTTGCCTTTTAATGTGATCTTGACTACATTCATGTCCCACGATATCTGGAAGAAATGCAGGATGTTGTCCAGGCATTCATTAACAAAAGTTCATACTGCTAATTTTCTCATTATTTGCCTTAAATTTTAAGTACTGTCAACCATTGCATAAGCTTCCAGTTTAGTTTTCCTGTTGCATCATTCTCTTTTTCATTCTCTCCTCTCTTCTGTCTGCTTCTATGGGGTCCTTGTTTCGAGCTGGTGGTGCTTCATTGGTCCGAGTGTAGACGATAACTCTTCTTAGTTCCCATTTAGAATGGTTACGGTGGCACCTTACTGAATCCTCTCTAGCGAGACTTTGTGTCTTTTAGATTCTTCAAAGTGGAGAAGCTACAAATGCTATAGATGTTTTAAATGCTCATTATTTTGTGAGATAAGTTTGTTGTATTTCCAGAGATCTTTCTTATTGTTCCTCATTGAATGGGAATGTTTCAAATGTATTTTTCTTGATGTGAGTAAATGCATTTCTTCTGGCTGATGATTTATTACTTCTCCTTGGACTCAAGACATTCTTTTGGCCCAATCCAGCCAACCCTTTGGGGCAGCCTCAAAGCAATCCTTTACCACTTCTCTGACTATACCCTAAAAATTCTGGAGTAAGTCTGTATCCAGATCCCCAACTCCCTGCCCCTCACCCCTATCATTTTCTCCATCATCAGAGAAGTTAGGCTGTCATGATCTCTCTCCTTTTAGGTTTTATAAGCATGTTACAGTCTACTGTGACTCCAGGATCTATAGAAAACAGACAACACTCTCTAGGGCATACTGCTGATGTCACATTCCCTGGATTTGAAAAGTAGTTAAAGCCTTCTCAGCTTCTATCCCATGGCTTTGGTAGAAAACTGACAGCCTGCCTCCCAAAATGCTTTCTTTAAGTTCATCTCTTGTTTCTTTAGACTCTTAAAAGGATGGGTATAAATGTTCAGGAAAGGGTTGAAAGCTGCTTGTTTACTTGAATGTCTTATATCTTTGAACTTTGTAGTAGTTAATACCGATGACCTGAGGGTCTCAGTTGAAACTGATTCTCAATAAATATAAGTTAGTGTTTAAATCGTGTAGAACCCAGAAAATAAAACAAGAGCTAGTCAGACAAGACCACCCTATAGTTTGTTCTCTTAGACATATGTATTTAAAACTTTAAGCCTTCCTTGATGATAAATATATCAAGCCTTTTTATATTTGCATTTTTATATAGCAATTCTTAATTAGCAGATTTTAATTACATTAACAAAATTTAACTATATATGGGTCTAGTTCTATTGTTTAAGGGCAGCCATTCTCATTTAATTCTGCTGTTTGTTTTAGAAACCCCAAGTAGAGCATGCAGATTGGATAAAATGGAACCGACTGATCTAGAAGCTACTCAAGGACAGGGATTATATCAGGCATCTTTTGCATCCTGTCTCAGATCTGTGTGGCCCCTGTTTTCACTCCAGTCATTATTTTGGCACACCATTTGTGCAGGTGTAATATGAAAGGCCCTTACATTAGCTACACTCCAAATCTCTTTCTTTTGGCCCTAGATTTTCTCTCCAATCCTACACAATCCTACATGAGAGGTCTATGGGAATCTGTTCAGCCATCTGACACATGTAGGAGAGGGTTCAGTTTCCATGAGATAACCCTCAACAATTGGGAATGAGAGTTTCTCTCCTCTTTCTCAGGTAGACAATTCCAGGGTGCCCATTGGCTCCTCAGACTATCCCCAGGGTATTTGTGCTCCAGTTGTTCACCGAGGTAATCTGTTCAATGATGCAATTTTAAATGGACTTTCCCTCCTTCTCTTTGTTCCACTTCCACTTCCCTATTCCAGTTACTTGGGTTAATTTTCCAAATTAAACTTCATGCATTCCAGCCCTTATGTCAAGTCTTTTATGGAGGAATGTAGGCCAAGACTGTATTTTTTGTTTCTCTGTTCACTGAAGAGTTCCAAACACTTATAACAGTGCCTGGAACATAGTAGGCACTCAACAAAATGTCGGTTGAAGGAATTGTGTCCAGAGGATGGACATGACAAGTGGCATTCCTTGCAGAATGTGGGCTTAAGAAAGTATATTCCTCTGGGGTTTGTGCTGCATCTCAAGACTGATCATTAATACTAGGTGCTGTCAGCATCTTCCTGATGTATTATATGAAACATGCTGCATGGCTCTTCTCAAAAAGAGGGAGTTGCCTCTTCACTCTCACGTCAGAATCTCCAGGAAAATAATGTTTTACCAGGTGAAGTATAGCAGTCTAACATTGGAGTCCAGTGTGATGCATTGTTCTTTGCTCATAAATAATGCAAAGACAATAGCACAAAAAGATAAAGGCCAGTGATTTATTCGACATAACCTTTATGTAAACCTCATAAATTGCACACAGTGGTGTCTAGGAATGTGACGGTGGCTGTGGCACAGGAAAGTGTTGACAATGGCAAGCATTTCATGTATTGAGAGCAACAGCTGAAGAGAACACCTCTTTTCATTCCTCTTGTACTTATTAGCAGGGAAAAATGGGGCGGGGGGGAGTACTATTCTAAGAATAAAGCAGATGACTCAAGAATTAACAATAATAAAATTGAATAAAGAAGAAAACAGTACCAGAATATCACATTACGTAAGGTCTAATTATGAATAGATTCAGCTGTACAAGCTTTTATTGTTGGTTACTTACAGAGTTATAGAAATCATACACATCCATCCCCAGAACACATTTATATATTTGCACAATCCTGGTGACATGGGAAAAGAAACCTTTATTCACTTCCACCGGGATGTAAAAGTGTTGGTTTGGAATTTTCCAAGAGTGGAACTGAGAAATCTTTTAGTATTTATTTTCCATTGTCTCCATGACATGTTGGCAGGCAGTTTTAGATAAGGACCTGACTTGCAATAATTCAGTCTTCACTCTGCTGCACTCACTAGGGGATGTCACAGTGTGTGGTGAAAGCAAGGCTGGGAGAAATCATAAATGGCTTGTCATGTGAGGAGGTAGTGAAGCCTTAAAAAAATAACAAATTGTTAAATAATTTAATGAGCAAAAGCTGAATGGGAACTAATATATGAGCAGCAAATTCTAAAAGGGGGAGAGTAAGAAATAAAAGCACACACAGAAAACACTTGCCCAGCATGAGTTCAATACAGTGGTTTATTGCATCTTAAAGTAAACTGAGGTATGGTTACATACAGTGTAATATATCTCCATGAAATATATATGACTTATTCTACTGGAGTTATTCCATCTGTCATCTGAACTCTGCTATGCAACTTCTTTTACATAAAAATGTTTTTTCTTTATCTAAAGTTCCAAAATCCTAGAAGGGCTCAGAGGCGATGACAGAGATGTGGCATAAGCTTAAGTAGCTGCATTGACTAAGATAATATTGTTAAATATTTCTATCATTATTTGGCAAAGGTTACCTTTCAGACAGTTAAATAAGAGATGCTCCCATTTGCTTCTAAATAAAAGTGCAGATTCTAGTCAGCAAAACAGCAACAAAACCACTGCAGTTCCTTCTGTTTTATTGACCTTAAAAGAGAGGCTGTTCCTACAATGAGCACTGAGTGCTTTGTTTCTCCCTTTGATTGGTGCCTGGAATCAGGTTTTGCTTCAGGCATTTTCCTATAACAAACATTATGTTTCTAATTAATTAAAAGAAAACATGGCCACAACCTTAAGAAAGGGAGACATCGATATTAGAAATTCAATGTCTAGCAATGCTCCTGTGCAATTATGAAGCAGCAGCACAGTTTAGCTACCCTTGATATAAAAACACAAGTTATAAAAAGAAAGTGCAGCTTCCACATTCTTGAAAAAGAAGAGAGTGTTGCCACACAATTGAATCTTGGCCCTCTCATGGGCCGACTTTTTGGAGCCATGTACCAAAACAACTTTGATATTGTTCTTTATTAACATAATGTAACTTGCATATGAAGAGACGTCTCAAAAAAGGAAATAGCACTAGAGAGATAATTACTTTTCTTGGGGAATGACATGTATAATGAAGAGGTGTGAGTCTTTCTGTGATATGCTCTTGCAGCCAGTCATCAAGAGCACCATCCACTGTTCTTAACCCCCAGATTCAAATTAATGTCATTGTATTAGTGAGGGTATCTGCTGTGCCTACTGTGCACTCAACCCTTGGATGGGGTTAGATGGGACTCCATCTAGGCCTTCAAGGATAGATAAGGTTTGAAATGATAATTAGGAAGAGGAGAAAATTTATGAAGTGTGAAAGCCTGAAAAAAGTCTTGGGTCTAGAAAAAAAAAATCAATGGTTTCAGCTTTTGCATTTTCTAACAAGTGTCTGGTTAGCATTCATCCCAGTGTCTTTACCATTAGTGAATCTTCAACTGAGAATAAAGGGTTAGATAATAAGCAGGTTAAAAGATAAGCCACATATAATTATAGAATGAACCCTCTTAATTATTTGCTTTTTATTGATCAAGTGCTATATTGTTCAAAATGGTTATGTATGGATGAACCAATGTTCCTATAATTAGCAAAGTCACCTTTTCACTGTATTAAAAAAAAAAGACAATGTGTATTTTTACTAGTGTAAGCACCCATAGTGATAACTTTGAAAACATATTGCACTTTAGAACAAAAGGATACTTAAAAATAAAGTCTGTCCCTTATTTAAGTAGATGCTGGAAGCTCTGGCCCAGGAAGGGCAGGTAAAGTCCCCAGAGTTACAAGACCTAAAAACTGCAAAGCAGGGACTCAGCTTGGGGCCCTTGACTCTCTAAACCTACATTCTTATCCCTCAGAAACCTACCTTTCCAACTGAGATGAATTATGAAATAAAATGAGAAGGTTCAACATTTTAAAACAGGTGATGCTCTAAACACGCTACAGCAATGCTGCTGTCCTCGGGAAATTAAAAAGCAATTTAGAGACATGAAATGGGTCAAATGAGCTGTCATGGAAACAAAAGGCTGTGTGGATCATCTAGTAAAATCAGTGACTGCTTCCTGCACTTGAGGTTTTCAACCCTTTGGGGTGGTAGTTAAACCACCAAATAAATTTAAAAGGATTTCCATGGAGCATTCCTTGTGAAAATCTGGACGCATTCATATTACACGCTCTACACCCTTAATTTCCGGTGCAAAAACAGAACAACATTCAGTAGTCTTGTGTTTTAAGAGGGTTATTTTCTTGCAGATCTTAAAAAAAATGCCATAAAGCACTTTAGTTCAGGGAGGGGGAGGCTAATTCTCTCAGCAGAATTGAGAGGCTCAGACATTTTTCTAATGAACATTAAAAATTTCCTTGTTCTGCCTCATCTTATTGATGATCAACTGCCATTGCTTCCTTTCCTCCCAGGATTCCAGGGAAGAAAATCTGCCAACAAGATCTAGTAGCTTGGTTTTAACTTGTGCTTCATATGCAATTTTAATGACAGTTTTACATACATTACTCAACCCTCAGTACACACAGAGGTCAAATCAGCATTTAAACAGACATTCTAAATGGAAATGAGTGTCCAGTCATTTATTCATGACGGGTTTGATGGAACTGCAACCCTCCAAATCATCTCTGAATATAAGGAGCCCAGAAAATCAACAACAAGCATTGATTTCTTCACCTGCTTGATTTTAGCAACTGGACTTCAATTGTGTGAAAACTCAGGAAAAAAAGGCCTTTTGTGCTGGTTTAGTCAGCCTCACCTGCACTGATCAATGTGAACTGCTCGTGTCTATGGATATTATTTTGACTATGGCTGACCGTGTCTCCAATTCCGTTGTGGATTTCAGAAAATATTACTTTGGGTCTTCACTCCATCTCATTCGGTGCTAGAAACCTTGAATTCAAAAGTAGTAGACTTTGTGTTCCAAATAATTGACAGATGGTGATGTTGAGATTTCTGTTGACTCTGTGCTCTCTGACTTCCAGAGTTACTTTGTGTAATGCCAAAATACATGAGCATTTCACTATCATCCACTACTGTATTGAGCACATCATATCTCGTAAGGATGAATCTGAGTGCAATAAATCACCAGTTATCACAAGTATGTGGTAGGCACAATTATACTCCCCAGCCTCCAGATATCCATATTTTGTTTTCCTGGAACCTGTTACATGGAAAGAGAGAATAAAGATTAGTAATCAGATGACTTAGTAGGGAGATTATCTTGGATTATCTATGTAATCACACAGATCTTTAAAAGATAGGAGATAGGAGATAGGAGATAGGAGAGGGAGGAAGAAGAGTCAGTGTCAGAGTGATGTGACATAAGAAAGACTTGACCATCTACTGCTGGCTTTGAAAAACAAGAAGGGACCACAAGCCAAGGAATGTGGGCAGCCTAGAACTGGAAAAGGCAAGAAAATAGCTACTTCCCTAGAGTTTCCAGAAGGAAAGCAGTCCTACTGACACCTTTATTTTAGCCCAGTGAGGCCCTCCACAACTACAAAATAATAATTTTTTTATTGCTTTAAGGCACTAAATGTATGATGATTTATTATGGCAGAAATACAGACTATTTGGACTCCACTTACCTGGATAGAAGTAATTATAGTTTTTACAAAAGTTATTATTTATTTATTTATTTATGTGTGCTATAAGGTGACTTTTATTTATTCATTTGAACTGTGAATAACATTTTGTAAATATACTACAATGTATATTATCATAATGCATTTCTCTACTCTTTTATTTATGGGGATTTTGATGCTTCTCACAATTTGCTATTACAAATATCCTATAATAACTGCTTGTACTTCCTTGTGTTTTTACACTTGGGTGTAAACTTGGACATACTTGAATTATTGGGATGTATAAAATGCTCCTCAGCTCAAATAGATGGTGATAAATTGCTACCTAAAGTTGCTGGACAAATTTATGCAACAGTAGCAGTGATATAAGTTTGAATTTCTCCATATTCTTGTCACAACTAGTCACAGGCTTTGTATTGAGTTGGTCTTATGGGTTTTACATTATGACAGTGGTATTAGTTATGAAAAAAATGCATTTAACTTCTAGGTATTAATATTTTTAAAGACTACACTTAGCAATCTATGGTGGCTTCTTATGTCTTCCAAAATAAAATTTAAGATTGTTCACATGACATGTTATGCCAAATGGCTTGTATGCTAAGTGGCTTGTACCTCTGTGCACATACAATGGTGTTTATTGACATTAAAAAAATTTTTTTTAATTCATTTCAGAGAGGGGAAGGGAAAGGGAGAGATAGAAACATCAATGATGAGAGAGGATTATTAATTTGCTGTTTCTTGCATGCCCCCTACTGGGAATCGAGCCAAAAACCTGGGCATGTGCCTTATCCAGGAATCTGACAGTGACCTCCTGGTTCATGGGTCAACACTCAACTACTGAACCACACCAGCCAAGCATTTTTTTTTTTTTTTACTTTAATGCTGTCTTAATTTCTATGTTTTACCTAGAGATCCATCAATTCTATTTCTCCTGCCTAAAACTCATATAAGAATACATGTTCAACAAAAAAAAATCTTAAATTTTCTTTGGGTTCTGTGTCTTTCTTTTTATTTTAGTCACAATGCACAATTATGTTAAACCTTTATTTTAATAAATAATATAAGCATATGGATAAAATATCCAAAGTAAAAAAGAAATAGAGGAAAAGTACTTTCTTCATAATGCCTCTCAACTGTTCAGTTTAAGGGTAATAATTATAAGTTCTTGTTGAACCTTCTAGAAAAAAATTTATATACATATATAAGCCAATACTATATATATATATATGTATATATATATATATATTGTCTTCTCTCTCATCTATTTCTTGGTAAACTTTGTAAATATTGGTTGAAAAAGTCTGTCTCTGGAAACAGAACATAAAGATTTAAAGATTACAAATACAAGGTGGGCAGTTATGGGAAAATCCCAGGGAAAGCAAAGGAAAGGGCGAGTGCAGAGACCTTGAGGCAGGAGCAGGAGTTCTGGCAGAACACCGGGGCAGCCAGTGGCAGAGTGGAGTCAATGGAAGAAGAGTAATAAAAGAAAAGGCCAGATCATGAATAGGTTTCCTGTTTTTATTAGAAGACATATTAATTCCTATGTTACCAAGCATTGGACTTTTTTCTGTAATCTGATGATTTTAATTTTAATAAAAGAATGACATATGTGGTGGCACAAAAGTAGGTTTACAGTTGTGATTACACAAAACACAGCTTATTCTCATATTATCACTTATTAATTATTGTAGTAATTACCCTAAACCTACTTTTGACCCACCCTGTATATTTTTATTACTTCTGTGAAAATCATTTATGATATTTTTTTGTATTCAGAGTATTGTGTGTATATTTGTAAATAGCTTTATATGTATTCCATTTTCTTCATTTTTCTGTGTGTTTGTGTACTTAGTTCTAATATTTAGGAAAGTCTGCAGTCCTTTAAAATAATAGTTGTATACAAATTTTATCCTTTTAAAAAACTGTTTTATGAGACAGGATATAATTAGCATATTTCCACTTCCTTTTTCCTCTCCTCTCTCTCCCCTACCCTTCAATTACAGTCAATTTAAAAGTCTTTTCTAGTTATTATCATTGTAGACTAAATGCTCTTATATTTCTACTATTTGATTTGTCAGCTTTAAATGATATCCTTTGATTATAATTGGCTACAATTACGTTTGACTCTGAAATTGCTGGTGAGCATTAGAGGGCACAAATGTAGATCCCTGGACAAATTCCTATTTTATCACATAATTAAAATGATGAACTTATCATCATCTTATTATTATTAATTAAAATTTACTGATTATTTACCAACTGTCTAGAAACTGTACAATTTTGAATAAAATACTTTATTTAATCTTCATGGTAATCCAATATAATAAAAACTAGGACCCTAATTTTTATATAGAAGATCTGGCATGCAGAAAGTTTAAGTAACTCACTCAAAGTTACACAGGCAGTGATTCTTGGAGTCAGCATTTCCATCAAGGCAGTCTGATAGTAAAACACTTTTTAAATCACTATACTAACTTTCTTTATTAGTTTTGTAATCTTGTTTCTGTCCTCTAATTTGTCTAGAAGTTTGCTCCTCACCTCTAAATGGATGAGATTGAAATAGATGATCTCAAGGACCTTTTCCACTTCTAGTATGTTATGAGACTTATGAGACTTTTATTTATTTTTTCTGTATTTTATATAAAATACATGTTTATTTGTTTTCTCATGTACAGTGGCCAGGAATCCAATTCCAACATTACTCCTAAACTAAGCCTGCCTTTTCTATTTCTCAAGGGATTTATGCCTATATTTCTGTTGAGGGGATACCAAATCAGAATTCCATATAGACAAATAGATCACCCTAAAAATAGAAGCTCCATCCTAAGTGAATTAATATGGCAAAGGCTTCCTCAGAATGCATGATGTTGGGCCTCCTTAACTAGGAGGGAATCTAGCTCAGTGGAGAATCCACTCACCTTATTTTAGATTTTCTTCGGTCCTCATCTTCCTGTGTGCTAAATTTAGGGGCCAAGCCTACATAGCTAGTGACAACTAAAACCCATTTTGCAATCCTAGCCAGTCCTTATACACCTGGCCCAAGAGTCACAAGTGACAGGCAGTCCTAAATAAATCCTATTGGGGCTGATCCTCTGCTGTTATATATGTGTCTACACTTTTAGTTAGCTTCTTAGCAGCACCAGCTCTGGCCAACAATGTGGATGCCTCCTTGGCATGTCAGTGTCAGATCCACTTCAAATCAAACACACAAAGCATTTGGTCTCTTTAACCCAGCTCTTTTCCCCAAAGAGCAGCTCAGAAAGGAGGAAAAGACTTTGATTCATCTTCCTGTGCCTTGTGAGTTCTGTGCTTCATGAAAACTTCCAAGTGGGTGGGAGGATGACTCAAACCAAATTTAGACTTCATGTTTGACCTTTCAAATTCCGGGATGATGTCTTCTCTGCTGTGACTTTCTGCCTCTCTTCTATCTTGAGATTAGCCGATCTCTTTAGGAAAATGATGTATTAACAGTTCCAGGTTAGGAAACGGGTTCTGGTGGTTTTCCTGTATGTGTCTGACCCAGGAGAGTCTCCTCTCTAGAAACTGTAAGGCAACTGGAGTCTCCTTTTTCTCTGCCTTTTTTCCCTTTTGTTACCACTGTTTCTTACCTTTATCTTAACTCTTCCAAGAAAATCTGGGAATGCACTAAGTATTCTACAGCCAGTACTTCATTACCGAGGAAAGCCCACAATTATGGACTGAATATGTGTTTCCTCTCAAAATCCAAATATTAAACCCTCATTCCCCAATGTGATGGTATTAGGTGGGACCTTTGGGAGGTGTTTAGGTTATGTGGGTGGAGCCCTGATGAATAGGCTTGGTGACTTTATAAGAAGAGATATGAGAGAGATGCCCTCTTTCTCCACCATCTGCGAATCAGAAAGAGGGCCTTCATCAGATACAGGATCTGTCATCACCTTGATCTTGGACTTTCTAGCCTCCAGGACTGCAAGAAATAAATGTTTTTTAACCTACCTACTTTGTGATCATTTGTCATAGCAGCTCAAACGGACTAAAATATTCACTTAGCAAGAAATAAAATCAGGGTCACAGCCCAATCTCTTGTCTTACGACCTTGAACATCTCACTGAACCACTTTAATTTTTACTCTTTTTCAAATATACCTCCCGCTGCAGTGAATTTCATAATTTTTAAAGTCCTTACCAACTTGAAATTGCTGTGATTATACTCATTATAAAGAACTATCCTCTTAATCTTAGTGACACAATAATCTGAATAATGAAAACCTTAGTTTCTAAGTAACTGTCATTCAGAATTCTTTCCCAAATGTAGTAATTCTGGGTAGATATCTAATTTCCCAAGTGGAAAATAGAATAGAATATGGTTTTAGAAGTTTTAAATCTTTATTTTAAAGCTACATAATCTTTTATTGTCTTTTGTAGATGAAGCTTTGATCAGATAGTCTTAGGTGGGCTATATCATTTTCAAGAACAATTCAAGGCTTTTCCACATAAAGTATTGATCCAAATAAAATTTTGTGTAAATTTTTAAATTTACTTTTATATTGTATTCATTGAATTTATTGGTTTGATGTTGGTTTATAAAACCAACAGGTTTCAAGTTTAGAGTTCAATAAAGCATAATTTGCATACTGCATCATGCACCTATTGCGCCCAAGCAAAGTCTCTTTTTGCTTTTCCATTCCCCCCTCCCCTTTGCTTACATTCACCTACCCCCACAACCCACTTTTCCTCTGGCTAATAGCACACTGTTGTCTGTGTCTATGTGTAGTGTGTGTGTGTGTGTGTGTGTGTGTGTGTGTGTGTGTGTGTGTGTATTAGCTAATCTCTTCACCATCATCTGGTCCCCCTTTCCTCCCTCCCCTCTGACAGCTGTCAGTCTCTTCCATGTATCTATGCCTCTGTTTCTATTTTGTTCATTAGATTCTACATGTAAATGAAATCATATGGTACTTGTTTTTATCTGACTGGCTTATTTCACTTAGGCTAATAATATCCAGGTCCATCCACACTGTTGCAAAAGGTAGATTTCCACCTTTTTTTCCATTGAGTAAATGTACTAGAACTTTTTTTTATCCAGTCATCTATTGATGGGCACTTGGGCTGCTTCCAAATCTTGGCTATTGTAAATAATGCTGCAATGAACATAAGGTGCATATTTTTTTCAAGTTAATATTTTGGATTTCTTCAGATATATTCTCAGAAGTAGAAATACTAGGTCATAAGGCAGGTCCATATTTAAATTTTTTGAGAAACTCCCTACTGTTTTCCACAGTGGCTGTACCACTCTGCATTCCCACCAACAGTGCACAAGGGTTCCCTTTCCTCCACATGCTCACCAGCACTTGCTGTTTGTTGATTTATTGATGATAGCTATTCTGGCAGGTGTGAGGTGATAACTCATAGTGGTTTTGATTTGTATCTTTCTGGTGATTAGTGAGGTTGAGCATTTTTTCATATATCTATGGGGAATCTATATGTTCTCTTTAGAGAAGTATCTATTTAGGTCCTTTGCCCATTTTTTAATTGGATTGTTTGTATTCCTTTTCTTAAATTGTGTGAGTTCCTTATACATTTTGGATATTAACCCTTTGTCAGATGTATCATTACCAAATATGTTCTCCCATAAAGTGGGTTCCCTTTTCATTTTGTTGATGGTTTCTTTTGATGTGCAGAAGCTTTTTATTTTGATGTAGTCCCATTAGTTTATTTTCTCCTTAGTTTCCTTTGCCCTTGGAGATATATCGGTAAACATTAGTATGAGAGGTGTCTGAGATTTTTCTGCCTATGATCTTTTCTAAGATTTTTAAGGTTTCATGTCTTACATTTAAGTTTTTCATACATTTGAGTTTATTCTTGTGTATGGTATAAGTTGGTGGTCTAGTTTCATTTTTTTTTGCATATATCTGTCCAATTTTCTCAATACCATTCATTGAAGAGACTGTCCTTACTCCATTTATGCTCTTGCCTCCTTTATAGAATACTAGAGGCCCGGTGCATGAAATTTGTGCATGGGGGGTGTGTCCCTCAGCTCAGCCTGCACCCTCTCCAATCTGGGACCCCTCGAGGGATGTCCAAATGCCCATTTAGGCCTGATCCTGATCCCAGTGGGACCAGGCCTAAATGGGCAGTAGGACATCCCCCTCATAATCCAGGACTGCTGGCTCCCAACTACTTGCCTACCTGCCTGCCAGATTGCCCCTAACCGCTTCTGCCTGCCAGCATGGTCACCCCCTAACTACTGCCCTGCCAACCTGATTGATGCCTAACTGCTCCCCTGCTGGCTCGATTGCGCCTAACTATCCTCCCCTGCAGGCCTGGTTGCCCCCAACTGCCCTCCCCTGCTGGCCCGGTCATCCCTAACTGCCCGCCCTTGCCAGCCTGGTTGCCCCTAACTGCTCTCCCTTGCAGGCCTGGTCACCCCCAACTGCCCTCCCCTGCAGGCCTGGTCCTGTCCCAATTGTTCTCCCTTGCAGGCCTTGTCCCTCCCAACGGCCCTCCCCTGCTGGCCTGGTCATCCCTAACTGCCCTCCCTTGCCAGCCTGGTTGCACCTAACTGCTCTCCCATGCTGGCTTGGTTGCCCCCAACTGCCCTCCCATGCAGGCCTGAAACCTCCCAACTGCCCTCGCCTTCTCGCCTGATCGCCCACAACTGCCCTCCCCTGCTGGCCATCTTGTGGTGGCCATCTTGTGTCCACATGGAGGTGGCCATCTTGTGTGTTGGAGTGATGGTCAATTTGCATATCACCTCTTTATTATATAGGGTTAATTGAACATAATGGCTTTGATTGATTTCTGGGTTCTCTGCTCTGCCCAATTGATCTATATGCCTGTTCCTGTGCCAATACCAGACTTTTTTGAGTACAGTGGCTTTGTAGTATAACTTGATATTTGGTATTATGTTTCCTCCAACTTTGTTCTTCTTTCTCAAGATTTCTGTGGCTATTTGGGATCCTTTTTGGTTCCATATACATTTTTGGAGTATTTGTGCTAGATCTGTGAAATATGCTGTTGATATTTTAATAGGGATTGCATTGAATATGTAGTTTGCTTTGAGTAGTATGGACATTTTAATGATGTTGATTCTACCAATCTCTGAACATGGTAGATTCTTCCACTTGTTTTTATCTTCCTCTGAAGGACAGTGTTAAATAAGATATTATGGTCATTGTTTTCTAGGTCACCACTACCTTTAATGAGGAAGAGAGCAATGTACATAGGTAACTCTAATAAATTATCATAGTGTGAGAAACTATACTAATGATGAATTATGATCGAAGTACTACTTGTAATTAAATAGAAAGAGACATTAAATTCAGTGGGTTGCTACCAATATTTTACATCTAATTGGTCCAGATATTATTTGTTTTCTTGTTTAGGGACTATCTACTGAATTATCTAGAAGGAAAAATTAATTATACAATACATCTGGGTTTTTTTTCAACTAGAGAAGTGATCAATAAGCTATTTTACTTTTCTTGTATGAACCAATCTAGTATTTCCTTCTTCAGAGAAGAAGAGTTGATTTGTAGTTATGTTTCTTTCTCTTTATTTTTAGACAGGTACTTTTAACCAGGAGTTGATGATTTCCTACCTTAAGGGAATTGTTGTTTCCTTAACATTATGAACCAAATTATGAATCCTATTGATCTTTTAAATTGTGTTTTCCAGTTGATGAGATAATTTTCCAGACAATAGAATTCCTGGATAATTATTATATTTACATAAGTATGATTTTATTTTTTGTAAAGAATGAACTTTAAGATAAATTAGTATAAATGTAAAATGATGCATGGAAAGCCTGTGCTTTTATTTTATTTTTCCCTGAAACACCAACTTTCTGATTAGTAAGCTGGTTAGAAAGCAGTTCATGGAGAAATGATATGGTAACTGTCATTTGCAAGCTTCCTACATCTATCAGGTAAAGTGATTAAACGTGAATCCATCATTCAGCATAATTAATCAGTAAGACACAACAGCCCATGTTTGCATGCTGATTAATCGGTAGTTCAGGTGTATACATCTTCGACTTCAAGTTCATATGAGAAATACATCCATCAATGCTGCCACATGCACTGGTGTGCCCTATTGCAATCCTCATATGAGTAGATACACTTTAAAGAAGAGCGGAAAAAGGTTTTCTGCTAGAGCATCTCAATCTAATAAACAAGTATGTCACCTTAGGATAGTACCAACACTCTAATCTCACATGCTCACACTGCACTGCCTTGGTTAATAAAATTACCTTTCTCATTTACATGATTTTAAACAACTTAGCATTTTAATAAATGTTCTTGAGGAACAAGTAGAGGTATCCAAAATTACTGGCAGCTTTATAACTTCATAACCATTGAAAACAGGAGGCAGAAACCTAAACAATCTTTTATAGGAATAGCATTTCACTGCTTACAAGCACTTTTATAAATTTCAATTCACTTGCATATATATTACATCATTTATAACAACCAATAAAGTATAAAACAATGGGGTCCATCACCTACCCTGCCAATTTATTGGCACATTATATTTTGCTATACAATGGAAACAATGGGATTGCTTGTTTTTATTTCAAAGTTGACAAGTTATTTCATAGGAAAATTGGCAGCTTGTATTTTGTGGCAATATTTGAAAAAACCATCTGGTTATCCAAACTGTATCATTTAAGTTCCTCTAAAATGGGAATGCAAGAGATCCTGAGATAGTTCACAGTTTGGTTTCCCATTCCTTTGGAGTCTTAGATGTTTATTAGGGAAAAAATGTTACTGCCATATGGTGGCTTCTGTGAAGAAAGCTAAGTGCTATGGTTCTGAGGGGGTGCATGAGTCTGCAGTGCCACCTGCCCAAACGAACCCTCATGTAGTTTTCTCAATCCATCCTGGAATTGAGCTTGATTAGATTTTGAACTACTTGAATGTGATTTGTAGTCACTTGATTTTGAAACATAATCAATGACTTTGTGGCGCTAAACATAGATGTGTGTGGCACTGAACATATCTATCATTCTTATGAGTTATGCTTGACCATTTGCCCCTTTATAATTCCTTGATTCTGCTTCTCTTCCTCACACTCATGCAACCTGCTTTCTTTACATAATCTTTATATATAAAAGGAATCATCAACTTGTATGCTCTTTAATCTGGATTCTTTCACTCAGCATAATGATTTTGAGATTCTTCCATGTTGTAGAGTGTACGAGTAATTCATTCTAGGTTTTAATTATGAGTATTTTTCATAATACAGAACGATTATATTTATTCACTCATTCTTTATGAAAATTGTTTCCAATTTGGGGCTATTACAAATTAAGCTGCTGTGAACATTATGTATAAGTCTTTGCATAGGCATATATTTTTCTCTTCTCTTGGGTAAGTACCTGGTGTTGAATGGCTGAATTTTTGCCATATGTTTCATTTTTAAAGAAATTATTCAAGTCCGGCTGGTGTGGCTCATTGGTTGAGCATTGACCTATGAACCAGGAAGTCATGGTTCGATTCCCAGTCAGGGCACATGCCAGGGCTTCAGGCTCAATCCCCAGTGGGAGGCTTGCAGGAGGCAGCTGATCCATGATTCTCTCTCATCATTGATGTTTCCATCTCCCCCCCCCACCCCCCCCCGTCTCCCTTCCTCTCTGAAATCAATACAAATATATTTTTTAAAAAGAAGCTATTCAATGTTTCCCAAATTGGTTGTGGCATTTAACACTCCCTTCATTAGCATATGGATATTCCATTTATTGTATATCCTTGCCAATACTTTATATGGTCAGTGTTTTTTAATTGAGGTATAGCTGACATATGATACTATATTAGTTTCAGGTGAACAACATTGTGACTATACACGTATGTACCTAAGTCTAGAAATTACCTGTCACTGTAAAAAATTAGTAGAATAAAATCAATGACATTGTATGGTCAGTCTTTTAAATTTCAGCCATTCTAATAAATGTGTGGTAGTATTTCATTATGGTTTTAATTTCCTCATTTTCTGCTGATCAGTGATGCTGAGCATCATGCCATGTACTTGGCAATTGCATAACTAGTTGTGGTGTCTCTTTTTAGTTTCTTTAAGTAGGTTGTGTGCTTCATTATTTTTGAGCTTTTGAGATTTTTTATATATTCTGCAAACAATTCCTTTATTAAATATGTTTTTTAAAATGTTTCTCCCAGCCTGTGGTTTATCTTTTCATTGTTTTACCAGTGTCTTTTGAGAAGATGTTTTAAATTTGATGAAGCTCAACTTTCCATTTTTTTAAAAAAATATATTTTATTTATTTTTTACAGAGAAGAAGGGAGAGGGACAGAGAGTCAGAAACATCGATGAGAGAGATTGATCAGCTGCTTCCTGCACGCCCCCCACTGGGGATGTGCCTGCAACCAAGGCACATGCCCCTGACCGGAATCGAACCTGGGACCCTTGAGTCCGCAGGCTGACGCTCTATCCACTGAGCCAAACCGGTTCAGCTCAACTTTCCATTTTTTAAAAAAATTTATAGATATTATTTTTGGTGAAGTATCTAAAAAAACTTTGCATAATGTATGATCACAAATATTTTCTTCTACATTTGCTTCTAGAACTTTAGTAGTTTGGAGCTTTACATTTGGGTCTGTCATCCATTTGAGTTAATAATTCTGTGAAATAAGATGTATGGATCTAAGGTGGGGTTTTTTTGCATATGAATGTCCATTGTTCTATTAACATTTGTTGAAAAGACTATCCTATCTCCACTGATTTGCCTTTGAGCTTGTGTCAAAAATCAGTTGATAAAATTTGTTGCTTATACTTCCAGGCCTCTGTTATTAATGTTAATATCATATTGCTTGTTTTAAAGCTTTATAATACATCTGATATTCAGGTAGTGTTATCCTTCATACATTTTTTTTCTTTTTAGAGTTGTTTTGGGTATTATACATCCTTTGCATTTCCATAACTTTAGAATTAGTTTCTGAATTTCTACATATAACTTACTTGGGATATTGATTTGGGTTGTATTGAATCTATTGAAAAATTTTTGGAGAATTCACATCTTAATAAGTCTTCTGGTCAAAAACAATATTTTCATTCATTAGGTTTCTTTAATTTCTTTTAGCAGTATTTTATAGTTTTCAGTGACCATGTGTTGAATATATTTTATCCGAGTAATCTGTATTTGGTATTTTTATGCTATTTTAAATCATATTGCTGTTTTGTTAAAAAAAATCATCTTTCAATTGTTTGTTGCTAGTATATAGGTATACCATTGATTATATCTGTTTATCTTATATCCTGCAAATTGTATCTTGGCCTACATTACATCCTTGCTAAATTCACTTATTGTTCACTTCTTTGTAGATTCTTTAAGACATTCTATACAGACAATCATATCATCTACAAAATATTTGAGATTTCTTTTTTCTTTGTAATTGCCACACCTTCTATTTTTTCCTTGTATTATTATGCCATCAAGAATCTTCAATACAGTGTTAATAAAAGTAGTGAAAGTAGAAATCCTTGACTTGTTCCTGATCTTGAAAAAGCATTCATATTTAAATATGGTGCTATGTATAGTGTTTTTTTTTTTTTTTTAATCTGGTCAAAGACTTTCTCTTTTATTCCTTTTATTTCGAGTTTGCTGAGAGATTTTTCTTTTTTAAATCAGAAATAAATGTTGAATTTTGTCATATGCTTTTGCTGCATTTACTGTGATGCTCATTTTGTTTTTTTATTTTTAGTAGATTAACATTTTGTTTAGAATTTTCAAATCTATGATTATGTGGAATATATACCTTTGGCTCTCTTTCCTTTTAATGTCTTTGTCTTGGTTTTGCATCAAGATAATGCTGACATCATGAATGAGTTGGAAAGTCTCTCTTCAAATTTCTGGAAGAGTTTATGTAACTTTTGATGTTGTTTTCGCAGGCAACTGGTTGAGCTTTATACTGAAACACTCTTTCCTTGATGGCAGTTTATTTCATTTCAGATATTTTGTCTTAGGAGCTATTTTCATCCTGTTCCACTAATGTGTGACTCAGGTGGCAGCCAAAGAGGTAAATAGAATTTGGGAATCTTCTCTATGTCTTTTCCTCTGGAATTCTCTCTCTAGGACTAGCAACCATAGTTTTCCCAGATGCAGTCTTTATTTTTATCCAAACCAGGAAGACTTCAGTTTTACGCTGTCCCAGTAACTCTAGATATTTTAATGACTGAGCCTGGTTTATAGATAAAAGCCATAAAAACAGGAACTCATTTCTTACAAATCCCTTATCCCATGTTTAGAGTTTCTACCAGAATATGTCTGTTTCTCTCCAATCTCCAGTGCCTCGAGGCAAATACTTTTTTTTTTTATTATATCCAGAATTTATAGCTGTCATCTGTAGAGGGTCAGTACAGTAGAATCTTATTCAGCCACTCCTGGATGCAGAGATCTCTGTGCTTGCTTTTTTATATTTCCTCTGCTCTTTCCCTCAATTTTAAACTATCATTTTTTTAGCTGTTGGTTCTTTGGTGTGCCTGTGTCTAACAACCTCACTGCCACTCACTCCTGTGTGCTACATCTAATCTGATGTGAGCTTAGAAATTAACACGCCTGACATAGTAAAATTAGGTGTAACTGAAGAGTAGATGGTCTCAGAGATATTCTTATATCCATAAAGATTTTACCTTAATTACAGAAATGTTGTGTAACAGTTTGGATGCTTTTAATTATTATTTAATCACTTCTAGGTTTTAAATTTTACTATATTTTTAAAATTAGAAATTCTCATTATATGAAATTTGAAAAAGCAAAAAAGAACATAATGGTTTATACATATTGATTAGGATAAGTATACAGGATAAAAACTAAAATTTGTTTTCAAATATTGACAATACATAGTGGATTGTTGATCCAAGATTCATTGCTAATCTTATATCATTATTATTTTAACAAATATATTTTTTATTGACTTCAGAGAGTAAGGGAGAGGGAGAGAAAGAAATATCAATGATGAGAGAGACTCATTGATTGGCTTCCTCCTGCATGCCCCCTACTGGGGATCAATCCTGCAACCTCAGAATGTGCCCTGACTGGGAATGGAACAGTGACCTCCTGATCCATAGGTCAATGATCAACCATTGAGCCATACCAGCTGGGCCATAATTGTTTTATAAAATGAAGCACTTGCTATTTTCTTGTTCTTTTAAGCTATCTCTAGCATGCCCTTGTAAGTGAAAGGCTTAATAGATTTTATGGCTCTGAACTATTTTTGGCAATACTTGAGTACATAACAATATATACCAGAAGTGCTGAGTCTATGATTCCAATCAGCACATGCTCATGTAGCTTATTAAAATTCTCTTCAGTTTCTCAATTTTCTGTTCATACTTGATTTAAGAACATTCTGTATTTTTTCCAACTAAACTAAACTTAAAGCTTATGTATTTACCAATACTCTATGCACTTTTGAACTTTGCCATCTGATCCTAAGAAATATATGTTTTTCTATTCCTGTGCATACAAATACATTATTTGGTAAGTGTTTTTATTAAAGTTTTGTCTAAACAACTAATCCATATGGATGGATGAAATCAACCACACATATTTTCATATTTCTCAAGGCAGTTATTTTCTCTTCTGCCTGATCAGGCTGAATTTAAAAAGCAGAGATAGAGTCTCCACTTCTTTCTTTGGACTCCTATTTGGATATGACTCACATTATATATATTTTCTCACATATATACGATATCAACAATGGTTGCCCCTCAAGACCAAACAGAGTAAGCAATCTAGAACAAAAAAATAAATTTAAGCAATTTTTATTAACTTACAGAAAGTCTTTTTTCACACATTAAGGCATGACACTGTTATTAAAGAAATAACTAATGGAACTAGGGCAAATTATATGTAGTTAAAGTGAGTAAAAACCATTCTTTAATACTCAAATGGATTAGAAATATTATGATAGAAAAATTACTTGAGGGTCATCTAAAAGGGTCTAGGTAGTAGCAGTAAGTGATGTTAAATAAAAATGTAGACTATCATAAAACCTCCAAATGACAGTCTCCAGTGGGAAATAATAGGAGTCTTGGGGAAAAAGATTTTAAAAAGTATATTCTAATCAAGATTGCAGAACAAATTCTCTAATAGAGTTGAGCATTTTTATTTCTTATTTCTGAGTCATTACAATTAATTAGAATATGTTATAGTGATGACTGTGCATGAGTGTGTTTACCTTTAAATCAGGCATGGATTCATGACTTCTGACCTTTGTGAGCTGTGGCAAAGTTGTTAAATAATCATAAGTTATAGTAACTAAAGCCAAAAACCAATCTTGTGACTTACCTAGGAATAATACCTGCTGGTCATATGAAGACCCTGAAGCCATCCATTTTATGTATGCATGCATATATGTAGGCATGGCTATTCATTAAGCAAAATCAAAGTATACCTTAGATATGTAACATGATAGTTATATAGAGGACTCTAGAGAGAGGAAAGGAATTAAAGGGCTGAATAAACATAGACTGCTAGAGACCCAGGCATCAGAGTAGGAAGATGCAATGATTTTCTGGCCAAACCAGGAAAAGAGTGAAAATGGTGGTACCTACCAAACCACAAATTAATCTTTTCTCCAGGGAATTGACAAATGCTGACAAAGCTAAGCTAATGACAGAACTCTTGGAATATTGGAAGGTGTCAGTCTTAGTTCATTGCAGCATAAGCACCCAGGTGCTGGTGGTAGAATATAAGCAAAGAGGACAATTCTTCAGGGAGGTGTTCTATCTGCATTCACGATTCTCAGCGACCTTCCTGTGAGGGAAAGAAGGAAACCCATACCTTGTTGAAGATACTTCCAATGTGGGGCATCAATAAGATATGTTGAGAAATTCCATGGGATTCTGTTAGGAAAATAATACACATTCAGGTTTCTCTTGTGAGGTAAATACATTTTATAGCTATGCAAATTATACATATTAATCTTTTATATACATGTGTGTATTTTGCTAAAATTCTTAAAATGATTGTATGGGATAGTTTTGTCCTTATATTTTAAAAATTCTGTTTCTAGAAAACAGAGCAGACTACACACAAGTAGTCTATACAGGGTGGGGCAAAATAGGTTTACAGTTGTGAGTATGTGAAATAAAGTTTATTCTTGTATTATTATTTGTTAATTTTTTATATTATTTTCCATGTGAAAAGTCTTGAAAGGTTGCATGAATTGGGCCACTACTTATAAACCTGTTTTGTAGCTGGAAGGTAAGCATTATATCCTGAGATTGAACACCATTTAAAAAAATAGGTTGGAAGGAAAAGAAGAAAGGAGTTTGGAATTGGCACAAGATCATGGTTAAGAGCAGACCAACCCACAATCAGACCCAATGTCCAGAGGGCAGGGAAGATGTAATGGTGATTTTAATGGTTATCTCAGTAGAGCCCTGCCAGGTGGGCAACATGCAAGTATGGGAAGCGGATCCTACAGAATCAGGAGTGGGAATACTTGGGTAGGTTAGTTTTTTCCACATGTCAATGGTCCTGGGATCTGCTCCAGAGCACTAGCAAGTATGTCAACTCTGGAAACATGTTCATGATGACTAGAAAAACTTTAATTTAGAGGCAAAATGAACATCTAGGTGGACCAGTGCCTTGGGTCAGAGGATCTTTGTTGTTAAATAATACCCATTTCATGTCTGAGAATGTCAGGAAACTGGAGCAAAGTCAAAAGATCCAGTTATGCAGAACTGTAGGGGGATGTGAAAGTGGATGGCAGGAGAATTAGATCTTTCTGCCGTAGGCAAATTCCTTCCCTTCTATACTTCTCTCTCTCTCTCTCTCTCTCTCTCTCTCTCTCTCTCTCTCTCTCCTCTCTCCTTCTCTCCCCCCCTCTCTCAATTACTTTCTTGTTTTGCAATATGCCATTGAACTCTGATGCAAATATAATCTCCTTTTAAAATATATTTTTATTGATTTCAGAGAGGAAGGGAGAGGGAGAGAGAGATAGAAACATCAACGATGAGAATCATTGATAGGCTGCCTTTTACAGGCCCCATACTGGGGCTCAATCCTGCAACTGGGCATGTGCTCTTGACTGGAATAGAACCCAGGACCCTTCCGTCCACAGGCCAACATTCTATCTACTGAGACAAATCAGCTAGGGACTAAATATAATCTTGATACATCAAATTACCTTTACCTGATCATACTCCCATGAGTATATTAAATTATAGGTCAAAAAGGACATACCTGGGTGACCCTAATCTATTTACATGAGCCAATTAAAATGGAAGATATCTTTTTCTAGCTAGTGGTAGAAAAGGAAGGGAGAGAAAGAGATTCAAAGCCTGAGAAGGATTCAGGCTTCAGAGCACCATAGCTCTCTTAAGAAGCCACATGACAAGAAATGCAGGGGCCTCTAGAAGCTCAAAGTGGCACCTGCTGACAGCCAGCAAGGAAATGACTACAGTTCTACCAATGCAAGGAACTGGATTCTGAGAACAGCCAGAATGAGCTTAGAATCAGATTCATCCCCAGAATCTGGGAGTAAGAGCTCATCCGGAATGACACCTTGATTTTGGCCTGTGAAACCATAGGCAAAACCCTAGTCAGACCCACTTGGATTTCTGGCTCATGAAAAGTGAAGGCAATAAAGGATATTGTTTTAAGCCAGTAAATTGATGGTAACTAGTGACATAGCAATAGAGAACTGATAGAGTCTACCATATGCTCTGTATGAAGTTTTAAAAATGGTTGCTTCTTTTGAGATGATTACAGTGTAGTAAACAAGATAGATGATGAGCACCAAATATAATTATATTACTTACAATGATAGAAGTTGTTTATAAAATACTATGGGGATGCAGGTATGTGGCGGCAAATTCTGCCTAGGGAAATCAGGAGAGACCTTTCAGAAACTGTGTTTGTTGGATTCTGTAATGAAAAAATAATATGTACCGGGGACAAACAATATCGCCAGGCAAAAGAGATACAAATTCTTAATGCATGAATATTCACAACCTTGCAAAACTGATTGGAGGCACAAAGAAGGTCAGTTTCAATTTTATAAGAAATTAACTAGTTTAAGTGTGAGTGCACCTTAATGTCTGAAGAAATAACTCAATCTCAGAATATCCATTTTATCACATTGCAAAAAGATTTCTTCCAGGCATGATCTGACCAAGCAGTGCTAATCATCATTGAATAACTTAATTAAATTGCTATGATGTATTTATTTAATAGTTTCACTAGAGCAGGAAAGTAAGTTTTAAGTCTTGAAAACTTCTCTATCAGGTAAAATTAGATTTAGCTGAGAGTGACGCAAACCCCAAATAACAGTAGCCTTAAGGGGAGAAGGCAGGCAGGCATTTAATTGTCAGTTGTGTAAAAATCTTGAGGTTGGCAATTGGGTGGAAGTGGTTGTGGTGGCTTCATGGTGTCAGGGATCTTGGTCTTTGTGACTCAGAAACATGTGTGCCTTATGTTCCCAGGGTTATGTCATGATTTATTTGTCTGTTAGAATTCCAGAATTTATATTACATTATTTCTGTCCAGTGGGAAGGAGTCAGAGGGATTATTCTAACCATCCTTTCACATCCAGTAAGCTTATCATTCAGAACTTGCACATATCACTTTCACCTATAAGTTATTGATCACACCTTATTCACAGAGTCACTGGCTGCAAAGAAGGTTAGAGAAGGTAGTACTATTTCAGAAAGGCACACACAGTATTAGAAGTCACAAATTCTATTACTGTACAATATAAAAGTTATGCACCTCAGGTAGGTATCAACCAAGTGTCATCACCAGTATGTTTTCTTTAAGTTTTAAATTTGTTTACTTTAAGGAAAATTGAGTTTTTAGCATCATAGTGTATTTGGAGATACTATTAAAACACAATTTCCCACATTTCTTAACTACAAGTGAAAATAGGTAATTTAACAATGAAATTGGAAGAAAGGGAAAGTGTGCAAAGAACTACACTTATACATAGGCTAAATACTAGTTATTCATTTTTAAAAGAAGAGCATAGCATCTATTTTCTAGGGTATAGTATTAATCCCTCATGTTTAAGCACTGGACATTCAGAAAAACCAGTTTAAAGCCTAAAGTGTCTAACTCATATAAGAATTAGAGTATGTTTATTTAAGAAGACTCTGAACAAGAATTTTATAACAGTTTTTACAGCTTACAAAAGTAAAATAATTTAGCAAGTCTAACTTGGCTGGAGATAGCAAAGACTTATTCATGAGAACTTGAGTGAGCATAATACATAGGCAGGTAGAGTTTTTTGAGGTAGCTATTCCTTATTTAGAACTTGAGGAGTGTATGTGCCATTCAATAGTATTGGTTGTCTTCCTCAGCAAAGAATGGGGTTGGAAATAAAAAGCTACCCCCTAACAGTCTTGAAAAAAATCTCAACCTCACAACCATAAACGATGTGGAAATCAGGGATTTAGCAGTCACTGGAAGGAGCAAAAGGGATTTTTGAGCTCCTCAGAAATCTCCCTTCCCAGAGAATTGTTACTCTTTGATCTTTGTGGAAGCTTCCTAATTTTTTTTAAATTTTTTTGTTTTTATTTCAGTTTGTGATTATTCAACCTGCCTCAGAGCTCACTCAATGCGGAAAGCCCTACCCTTAGGACATTTGTAAAAATAATAATAATAATAAGAAGAAGAAAATAAATCAGTGGCAATTGTTTAACATTGTAGATGCCTGAAGTGTCTATAGTAATAGAGACAGATAGGAAGCTAGCCAATTTTTTAAAAAAGAAAATCTTGTAATGAGAAATAAAATGCAGAGATTCTTGGAATAACACCATGATTCAACAATATGCTATCTATGAAAGACATACTTTAGAGCCAATGACAAAAAGAGATTGAAAGTAACAGGATGGAAAAAGGTATACATTACAAACAGTAAACAAAGAGAAAAATGGCATATTAATATTTGATTTAAAAGATTTTAAAGGAAAACATTATTAATGGAGATAAAGAATTATATTTATAATAACAATAATGTTATCAGGAAGACAGCATTATAAACATATAGGCACTAATCAATAAAGACCCAGAATACATGAAGTAAAAACTCACAAAATTGAAGGAAAAATAGACAATCCAACAGTAATAGATTTCGAATTTAGTACCCCATATATAATAATGGATAGAAGACCAACAAGAAAATAAGAGATATGAACTACAGTATGAGACAACTGGATCTAACAGACATAAAAGGAACACTCCATAAAAAACCCCCCAAAACACCAAAATAAACATTCTTCTCAAGTGCACATGGAACATCTTCCAGGATACATCCTATATTATGCATGCAACAAGCCAGAATAAATTAAAAAGGATTAAAACCATACAAAGTGGGTACTTTAACCACAAAGGGCTGAATTTAGAAAATAAAAACAAAAATACATTTGGAAATGTTTCAAGTATGAGGAAATTAAACAACACACTGCTAAGTAACTGAAATAACAAATGGGCCCAAGGAGAAATGGAAAGGGTAAACAAAAAATAGTTTGAAATGAAAGGAAATAATAATACAAGCTATCAAAAACTTATGGAACGCAGCTAAACCAGTGCTAGAGGGAAATTTATAGCTATAAATTCTTACATTAAAAAGTTAGATCTCAAATCAATAACATAATCTTAAGAAAGTAGAAAAAATATAAAACTAAAACCAAAGTAAAAAAAAAGAAGAAAGCAAGAAATAGTAATGATTAAAGGGTAAATAAAAAAAATAGAAAATAGAAAAAAAACAATAGAAAGAAGTAAACAAAACCCAAATTTGGTTCTTTGAAGAGATCAACAAAATTGACAAGGCTTTAGCTAGATTGACCAAGAAAAATAATACAGATGACTTGAATTACTAAAATCAGAAATTACAAAGAGAACATCACTTCTGACATTACAAAAATAAGTATAATTATATAAGAGAACATGATGAACATCTGATACAAACAAGTTAGGTAATTTAGATGAAAGGGACCAAATTCTATAAAAATACAAACAACTAAAACTCAAGAAGAAATAGAAAATATGAGTAGCTCCTAAACAAATTTTTAAAAAGTACATTAAAGAATTTCCACAAAAAGTTTAGAACTCACTGATGAATTCTACCAAATATTTTAAAAATGAATGTCAATCCTTCACAATCTCTCTCAAAAAATATCAAAGGAGAGAACAATTAATTTGATACCAAAACCAAAGACATAACAGAAAAAAGGAAAGCTAGAGACCAAGATCCCTTATACATATCAACACAAAGTCTTCCACAGAATTTTAGTTAACAGAATCCAGCAACATATAAAAAGAACTATATAGTGACCAAGTGGGATTCATCTAGGGACTGCAAGGTTGTTTTGACATGTGAAAACCAATGTACTATACCATTTTAATGCAATAAAGAACACAAAGCACATGATAATCTCAATAGATGTGGAAAAACAATTTGACAAAATCAAACACTCTTTCAAGACAAAAAATAATCAGTGACTTAGAAATAGAGTAAAAATTCTAGTAAAACTCACAACTAACATTATACTTAATGGGGAAAGACTGAATGCTTTTCCCTCAAGTACAGAAACAAGACAGGGATGCCTACTCTCCCCACTTCTATTTAACATTGTACTATATGTCCTAGCCAGGGCAAGTAGGCAAGAAAAAGAAATAAAATGCAGATTGAAATGGAGAATTAAAAAAGTATATGATCATCTAACCACTGTGGCATACATCTGAAATTAGTACAAAATAATATTGAGTGTAAACTGTAATTAAAAAAAAATTAAAAATCTCCATTCTCTGATGACAATTAGGCAAGAAAAGAAATAAAAAGATGGCTAGACTAAAAATGAAGAGGTAAAACTACCTCTATTTTCAGGTGATGACTTTATCCTAAAGAAGCTATGAAAAAGTACTAGAATTAATAAACACCTATTTCAACAAGGTTTCGGGATATAAGGTCAATATATAAAAATCTATACTAGTCATGAACATTCTGGAAATAAAATTAAGAAAACAATTTTATTTAAAACAGTATCAAATAAACTAAACTGTATGAACAAATTAAACAACAGGCTGCAAAATATCTACAATGAAATATACAGAACATTTTTGAATAAAATTTAGAAAGAAGTAACCAAATGGAAAGACATCCCATGTTCATAGATCAGAAAATGATATCTTAAAGATAAAGATGACATTATTCTCCAAGTTGATCTACAGATTCAATGCATTTTGGGGGGCACAAATTGAAAAGCTGGTCTTAAAATTCATATAGAAATGCAAAGAACACAAATAGGTTTAGTGTGTGAAAAAACAATATTTTATAAATAGAAATAATCATATTTTGGAGAATTCTCCTCTACTCTGATCCTTTCCCCACCTAAGAAGCCTTTAATGTTGAGACTGACAATTTTTCAAGGAAGAATAAATATAAAATGGCCATGCTTTCCCTCCCTTTTCTACTGAATCCAAAGTGTGCATAGGTTTGGTTCAGGGACAAAAGGCAAGTGCCTGGTATAAAACAAAACAGAAATATTTTAAATTAGGACACAGGGACCTCTATGGTATGTTTACAAAATACCTGCCCCAGGAGGTCTCCCTGAGATGAATTGACATGCCCTTCTCAACATGGGAGAACTGAACATAGTATTTTGATTTTTAAAATGTCTCCTCATGCTCTGCAGTTCCTCTGAGCAGCCCAGTGGGAAAAATGCAGGCTGCTGCCTCTGAATTTAATCGACAGAAATGAATAATGCTCAGTCAGAGCAACGACCTGCGTTTTGTCAGATGCCATGCTCTGCACACCCCCCTCTCTATGGGACGGCCAGGCAGCGTGCAGTGCCACAGTGCACAAGGTTAGCAGCTGGAAAAAAATCAGGGCAAGCTGCGGTTGCTTCGCAATCCAGCGAGGAGAGATGAATGCGAAGATTCACAGTCCTGGAAAAACATAAGGGATAAAAAGTACTCTAATAGATACTGAGTGGGTATCATTCATTACAAGTCAGTTTCTGATGGAAGCATATTTTTAAAATACATTTTTATTGATTTCAAAGAGGAAGGGAGACTGAAAGAAACATCAGTGATGAGAGAGAATCATTGATTGGCTGCCTCCTACACAGCCCTCAATGGAGATTGAGCCCACAACCCGGGAATGTGCCATGACTGGGAAATCCCAACTACTGAGCTACACTGACCGGGCTGGAAGCATTTATCTTTATCCCTGTACTCCTAGTTTTTAAAGCCAGATGTGGCTTAGGTGTGGAGAAGAGAAGGTGCTGTGACTATGAGACTGGACTTCGAGGGAGATAAACGCAGGCTTGCATCCTAGCTCTGGGACATGAAGAAGAGGCAAAGTAACATGGCAAGGTCCCACAGCTACTAGGATTCAGTTTCAGCAACTGCAAGAGGCTCATAACAATGGTGATTCCTCACAGACTTGCTATAGAAATTGTCTGAAGCATGTAAAGTATTTTTTTACCATAAGTGATGCATTAATATTAGCTTTTATTAAATATGAAATTGATTTTTACTTCACATCAATATTCTAGGGAGCCTTCCTAGATATCCAAACTCTTGGGCCCGTTTCTTCACCAGATAGGGATTGGGTTGAAAGAGTGATAAAGAATTATTCCTCAGAAGTTACCCTAGACTTGGACTATGACCAGCATCTAAGACAAGCATGTCAAACTTGTGACCCACAGGCCATGTGTGGCCCATAACGAATGTTTTTGCAGCCCAGCCAATATTATGGTATGTAAGAAATGTTTGCATAAAAATTTCGTAACTTAATTTTTACAATATCCTGTTGTACATAATTATTAATAACTAGAGGCCCGGTGTACGAAATTTGTGCACTGGGGTTGGGGTGGGGGATCCCTCAGCCCAGCCTGGCCCTTCTCACAGTCCAGGAGCCCTCAGGGGATGAACTACTGATAGCTTAGGCTCGCTCCCCATGGGCTCGACCCCTAGGGTCGCTCCCCTAGGTTACAGTCTGGCCATGGAGGCTTGGAGCAGGCGCCCTGTGTGTGTGTGTGTGTGTGTGTGTGTGTGTGTGTGTCCACTGGGGGCCTGCCCCCAGCTGTGCCATGGGGGCTCAGAACAGGCGCCCCATGTGTGTTTGTGTGTGTCTACTGGGGGCCTGCAACCAGCCACACTGCAAAGGCTCAGAGCAGGCACCCCTCTGTGTTGACCTCTCAGGCTTGGGCGGAGCCTGGCCCCTCCTCCTCCTGAGCTGGCTGTGACCGTGACGGAGTCTCAACCTCATTTGCATATTACTTTATATATATATATATAATAACATTTGTTGTATTTATTTCCCTTATGCGCCTTACATGCAGGTGCACCATTTTCCCCCCACTAATACTAGCAGTGAATATTTTAGCAGTCAATTGCTATATCTTTAGTCCTTGACTGACTTGTTTGGTGTGCACAACAGGAACTATTTTGCTTTTGGAGAACAAGAAAAATAGGTTTACTAGTATTTGTGTTATGCTTATTAATTTGTGTGGTTATTCAGTGTCTGGTAAGTTATTGTTCCAGAAAAATATTAATTTTTATTAAAATGTTCTATTGTTTTTATGTTAATGATTACTTATTTATTTCAGCCCTTTGTATTCAGCTTGGCTCTATTGAAATAAACCTACATTTCTATGAAAATGGAAGCTTTTTTTTGCGGTCCACATAAACTTAAACCTTGTTTATTTGACCCGTGTTAGCCTTTGAGTTTTACATGCTTGATATAAGATCATTATTTTTATGAAAAATGGATTTTCATAGGTCAAAAAGGGAAAAAATATATGAGACTTTCATAATTACTAGACTCAAAGAATACACACATCCTCAACTAGAAAGGAGAATGAGAACAGCATTCAGAACTATTTTGAAATATTACTCTTATAAGGAAGTCATGTGTCTGTGTGTGTGTGTGTGTGTGTGTGTGTATGTGTATGTGTGTTTGGGGGGATCATTATGAACTACCAATGGGTTGGCCATGATTATTTTATATTGCTCATTTTTTAAAGATAAGGAAAGTAAGGCCAATGGGTTTACACTACTCACCAAATAGAAAATAGTTTTCAACGATCTATGTATCTTGAAGCAAAGTCTTCTGGTTCTCAGCTTCTTGAGTTTTACTTGAGACTGCGTAGGAGTAAGCAAAGCAAGATTGAACACTGATCACGATAGCTTCCCAAGGAAAGTAGAATCTTAACAAATTTCATGGTGACAAGTAGAGGAAGATTAGGAGAAGCTCCTTCTTTCATCTACCCCATAAAGACAAGAGTTTTTATTTTTTTTCGTCACTGTCTGCCAGTGTGCACATAGGACAGCTGGACAAAGTCATCCTGTAGAGAACTTGATCTCTGCTTGTTCCAAAGGAAGACATAAATTGAACCACTGGGAAAGAAATGAAGCCATCAGGCTCAACTGTGATGGCTTTTTAATGAGATTGTTTGTACTAGGCCAGCAGGTAACTTTAGTGCTGAGTCAAACCAAAGAGGAAGAAGATAGTGAAAGATCAAAGGAACAGGGAAAGAGAGAGGTGAAGCAGGAACTTGGAGCTGGCAGCTGGCCAGCAGGCTACAGAAAAGGAGCTAAATTATGCAACTGATTGAATACATTTATTAAAAGAACATTTCTAGGCAAACATCCCAAAACAAATGTGACTATCTGTTAAGCATCCTGCAGTTCTGAGCAGATTTAATGCATGACAATTTTCTCATAATGGGTTTGTAGTATTTGTTGAGTTTCATCTCTTTATAACATTTAATGAATTATCATTCTGTGGGGATTTTATATAGGCTTACTTTTGCCCTTCATTTGTGGCAACAGACTCAAAAATGAATAAATATAGAGTGAGGATGACATAGGAATGGGAAGAACGTGTTTTTGGTTGGTATTGGCAAAAAAAAAATCAGGGCACCACTCCTTTTATTCATTCCTTTATTTTAATAACTATTTAAACATCTCTTTTGTGCTGGGGTTTGAACTCTAGATCCTGGGAGCACAAAGATGAAAAAGATTTCTGATATCAAGAAGTATAGTTTTAGCCCTAACCGGTTTGGCTCAGTGGACAGAGCATCAGCCCACAGTCTGAAGGGTCCCAGGTTCGATTCCGGTCAAGGGCATGTACCTTGATTGCAGGCATATCCCCAGTAGGAGGTGTGCAGGAGGCAGCCGATCGATGTTTCTTTCTCATTGATGTTTCTAACTCTCTATCCCTCTCCCTTCCTGTCTGTAAAAAATCAATAAAATATATATATTTTAAAAAAATAAGTATAGTATTAGGAAGAGGAGAAAAACGTAACAGTTGAAGGCTGAGTTATATAGATAGAAGTATCAGGTAGTGTGAGGAATAAAGGAAGGCATGATTATTCTACTTAGAAAGTGATGGGAAAGGCAAGAGAGGTTTTCCAAAAGGACATAATGATGAGGGTATCCCTGATAGAGAAATAGAGTGAACAAAATCACTAGGTAAGATAGAGATTACCCTGGTGGTTTGGGGAAACAGAAACAGCTCAGAATGCTTGAAAAATAAAGGAAGGAGAGAGGAGTGAAGGTAGCCCTAGTAAAGACTGCTAAGAGGGGACAGAGACTTGATTACTTTATATCCCATGTTAAGGAGTTTGAGAAACCATTGAAATATTTTAAAGTAGGAGGATAACACAACCTTTGGTGAACTGAAAATATTAATTTTGGAAGTAATGTGAAAGATGAGCTGAGAAGTAGAGGTACAAATTAGGTTTAGTTCCATAAGCAAGATGAGAGATAATATTGACTAAGGCATTAGCACTGTGGCTAGAGAGGAAAAAATATGAGCTATAATAGACTGAAAGACAATAGGATCTGTGGTATGTGATGAAATATTGAATGTACATGGAAGTGTGTAGGGAAAACTGACGTCTCTAGCTTGGGTGTCAGGGTAATATCATAATGTTAAAAGGATTATGAACCTCCAAGCTGTTAAAGCACAATATACTGATTAAATATATATGCAAAAAATACACTGGAAGGAAGTATTACAGATATTAACAGTGGTAATCAATAAGTGATGTAATTATACATTATATTATTTGTTTCATTGGATTTTAAAGTACTTTCCCCAAAAGTGAATATGAATAACTTTTAGTACAGGAACAAATACCATAAATGCTCCTTTAATAATTGCAAGTGGGATAAAAAGAATTTCCTATAAAATATTTTGAAGGCTTGTCTTTGATAGTGATATCAACGGGAAAAACAAATAACAACAAAAAACACCCCCTCCCAAAAGAACAACAACAACAAAAACTATATGAAAGTGTTAAAATATGTGGATTTCATTTTGAATAGTAATGCCATTCTTTTTTTTTCTAGTTTTTTACACTTATGTTCTACTTCCCAAACTATATGAATCTGAAAAATAAATAGCATGGTTGGGAAAAACATGAACACTTACTATATTTAAAAAGCTATTATCTAGAAAGGGGAGACACTGAATTCGAGAGAGGATGCCACTTACTTTCATGGCCCATTGATACCTCCTGGGTGTGTGGCTTGGAACCTATAACACGTTTTTGAAGCTTCTTGAATTGAGAGTTTCAGAAATTCTTCAGGAGTGAAAGATATTGCCAATAGTCTACATTCACAAGATGTCTTCTATTGTATCGTATCCATCAGTCTTTCATGCACATGTTGTATGAATTTGTTCACACAGATTTGGATGCCCTTTGCCAGCTTGGTGTTCTTCAAGACTCTTTAGTATGGCAATTATTTATTAATATCTTAAATATAATTCATCAATTGATCCCCCAAACACTTTGAAGTTCAAGGCATCTGTCCTTTGTTCCTTGGATTTGAGCTGAATGTTTAATTTTTCAAAGTCCTGAAACTTAGCAAGAACCCTTAGCAATGGAACTTAAAGAACATTTACTGCTTTCTGAAGACACCTTTAGGCAGAAAAAAAATAATCAACAACTGACCTTAATATGCTCTCATTTCCAAGAGGCAATTGAGCGCTTTTGCACCATTTACTTATGAACCTATATCGCCCTTTGAAAGTCTTGGCTATCGTTTAGAAATTCACCTTATGTTTTTGGGTTATTCTTTAGTGTTGCTTCCACCCAGAAGAACAGTAATTCATTCTCTGGAGACTGTTTCACATGTGAATGACTAAAAACTTGAATCAGGACTGAACATTTGACTAGATAATGCTATTATGTTCCCTGTTAAGCAGTGGTTCTCAACCTTAGCTGCACATTAGAATCACCTGGGAATCTTTTTAAAATCCTGATTTCTGGGCCTCATCCTCCAGAAATTCTGTTTCCTTGTTATGGGGTAGAACCACAACATGAGTAACAAAGAAACAGAATTTCCGGAGGATGAGGCCCAGAAATCAGGATTTTAAAAAGATTCCCAGGTGAGTCTAATGTGCAGCCAAGGTTCAATCCTTTTCAATTTTGAGATCAGTTTTCTTTAGTTAGGAGAGACCCGCCCTCCCTGTTCTTTACCTCTCCTGGGAAGTTAGTGGAGGACTCACTCATGGATTTAAATTCCCATGGGAAGGCTAAAGGATTTAGATATGAACTGCACATCACAAACTGGCCCTTCCCATCTTATCTTTTCCTAAATACCTTAGTGTGTTGTTTTTTCCCCCTCTTGGCTCAATGCCTGTTTCAATGTTGGGATTCCTAGGCACTCCTGAGACTCAGAGATTATAGGATATGATCATACTCTAGTGGCAAGTAGACAGATAAAACTACTTACTTGCACATTTGCTAGGAGGACTTAGAAGGGAAGATGCACTTTGTGAATGCATTTGACCCAGGGGAGCCATAATGATGAGCTGTAGCTGGCAATGAATGACTTCAGGATGAACCATCCATCTCTGTAGAAGGCATTTCGAGGCGATGAGGACCGTAGCTAAGAGACCAATTGAACTTTTGAAACAGTGAACAGCATGCATCTGGGCCTTCTATCCCATGTTCTTATTTTATGATTTCCCATCCAAGATTAAAGTTCAGGACACATATTTTATTATATTTAAAAGAGTAGATTGAGACTTAGGCCCAAACAATTTCTGAGTTGTGTGAGAAAATGAGTAGAGGAGAGAAAGAGTGAAAAGCATTTTTTATACCTCATTCAAACAGTACATTTCGTAATATCCTGAAGGTTCATGAGGTTCTTTGCCTATAATTGTGGTGAACTTGTATCTGAATTGATGGCTTGACCTCTCCAAAGTGTAGATCAAGATGATAAGCACTTTGGCATAAAGGAGAAATTACCTACAGGATAAAAACCGGGCACAATTTAGATTTGGAAAGCTTGGCTTTGAATTTTGTCTCTGCCACGAATTGGCTGTGTATTTCTAGCCAAGTCACCCTAAGAAACAATATAGTATAGAGACAGAATAGAGACAATGTCTTCATGAGGTTTAAATAAAGTATTTAAAAATCTGTTATAATTGAAGATAACATTTCAAACCTTAGGATTTAAGATATAACAGTCAAGTAAGTCTTATCATGGCTATGGTTACAATATCATAAAGAAACAAATGTGATCTTAATAAATCAAACTCAGTAAACTCCAGTTTTTCAACTTCAACCAACTTGAGGCTATGTTGCTTCTATTTTCCTAAGTGGTGACTTGTTATTGATATAATAGAACTTCAAACTGTTAACATGCTTCAAAAGTTTCTCAGAGAGATTTAATCCATGACTAGTTATCATTACAGATTGTGATTAAGTTGTCTTTTCTATGGCTGGAGCAAAACACTTCCAGATTGCCACCTCCATAAATATTGTTGTCCATTCAAAGCAGTCTGAATGTTTACACACATGCCACTGAAATACATTTCCTTAAAACTTCTTCAGACCAGACAAGTTGTTTCAAGTAAGATGTGGAAAGAGTAAATTAGCAAGTGTTCAGCTTTTGTCTAGGTGTGGGGAGCACTGTTGTGTAAGAATAAAAAGCTCACAACTTTTCTCGCTCACCTGGCTGAATTCTACTAAGTCATGGTAGGGAAAAGGTAGAAGATAGTTGTCTCTTTGGATGGAGAAAAAAACTGGATAAATGTAAAATATATGGGCTGTGTATTAAATAAATAATGATAAGCATATTCAAGAATACATAAGCATTGCTGAATTTGCAAGGCAAAGTTTAAAATCTCACCTAGAGAATAGTGACTTATCCCTTGACTTGGCCATCATTTTTATAACATTTCCCCTACTTCTGGGTGATTGACTAGGGAAAATCCTCAGTTCCAATATTTTTGGCCACTGCAATCTTCACATCCTACACATTCCAACTTGCACCTCTACAAGCTGTTGTAAGCCTTCACCATCTGGCCACGACATTCCTCTGAATAACTCCCCAGAGTGCTCCTAAGAGAGCTCGGCCTTAATGAATGGCATGTGATTTCTATTAAATAGTCTTAGGAGTTTGTGGATCATTAAGCACATAAACTTTCATTAATCCTTTCACTGTGTGATTGGAGTGGTACTTGAGAAAAGTGAAGACTTTTCCTTTCTGTTTTAGAAACTATGAAAAGATAAAGCCAAAGATTCTAGGACCAGGGAAAAGAAAGGATTCAGGATTTTGTTTCTGGTTTACACATGTCACAACTCCACTTAGGACAACTTACCTAGAATCTAACAGCTTCTATGACTTTAGACCGTAATTAAGCACATTATCCAGCTCTGAATAGAGCGCCTTCTCAAGCTTCTACAGTCTGTTTCCACTTCCTAAGGGCAGAGCATTACTTTTTCCTTCACTCGATGAAGCATATCTCTGTAGTATTGGTTTATCAACCCAGTAGGGTCCCAGCAGGAAATATGAATGTATCTCAAACTGGGTCTTTTTCTGAGGTTGTTCTAAAGGGGCCATCTACAAAGGTGTGGACAGAATACAGCGGAGCAATACAAGATGGGAGAATACTCAGGAGAGAGTAACAGGGCAACACACATACTACCCCCTGAAAGGGTAGTTATCAGCTAAGAGAGAGAGAGAGAGAGAGAGAGAGAGAGAGAGAGAGAGAGAGAGAGAGAGAGAGAGAGAGAGAGATATTACCTGGAAAATATGCAGAAGATATATAGAGAGGAACCAGGGTAATATATACACTGAATTACTCTCCTTTCTCTTGTTCTCCAACTCCTACAGGTGCCTCCCATCAGCAGAACCAACCAGAAGCCAGTAACAAGTGAGCCTGTCGATGCAGCCCATATAAGCCAGCCTCCCAGAGCAGAGCAAGCTGGAGAGTAGAGCTGAAGGGGCAAACTGAAGATATTTAGCATATCTGGTGAGTATATTTTGATCTCCCCAGCCGCTGCGGACGAGGCTGGGGGCACTGGCAGTGTCTTAGATACTGTGCTGGGGAGTTTTATAATTTTGAGCTCATTACACGTCTGCCAGAACTGCAAAGTTAAGAGTTTGTTTGGAGTCAGCTAGTCTTTTGGAGTCAAAAAGGAAGAGTTTGAACTAGAGTTCTTAGTACTTGTCCGATGGTCATGTGCTGGTTACTCTTAGAGGCCTTCCCCTTCCCCAGGCCCATTCTCAGCAGAGTTCTGCCCTGCTCTGTGTTTTGGGAGACTGACCTCTGCTGATTGCCCCTTAGGACTCCCTGACTTTTGGCTTCTGGTTGAGGTTTGGTAATGGGAAGTTCTAGCTATGGACATATGTTTGTTTGTTTGTTTGTTTTCTACAAAGTAGTGAACTCCAAGCGGTTAAGGATTGTGTTTCTTTCATGTTTCTTTAATAAGAGGCCATATATGTTACAATGGATAAAAACTAAATAATTGATTGTCTGGTGGCTCATATATATGTCTGAGCTTACATCCTAAAGCAAATTCTAAAATCAATTATGAATGGTGTTGCAGGGAGGGATTTATTTTCCACAATTATTCATTCGTTCAACAAATATTAATTGGCATCCCTACCCACTCTGTGCCATTCTTAGTTCTAGAAGTTGCAGGTGTGGTAGAGAATGAAGCAGACAGAGCACTTGGCTTGAAGGCATTCAGAGGATAACATGGTGATGAGAATCTGGTCTTTGGACCCCAGCAGATGTGATTCAAGGCCTGGTCTTATGTGATACTGTTATACATATGCACATATATAACTTAAATAACTTTCTAATACTTAGTTTTTATCTGTAAAAATTGAGATATTAATATTTTATGTTTCTTATGAGAATTGAAATAAGCTAAATAAATCACTTAAAGTAAGCTAAATAAATCACTTATGGCGGTGCTGGCTACATAGCAAGAGGTCACTAGATATTAACTGCAATGATTATTCTAGTGCAGCAATTTTCAACCCTTTTCATCTCATGGGCACACATAATTACTAAAAATTCTGCAGCACACCAAAAAGTATTATATTTTTTGCCAATCTGACAAAAACATAGGCAAATTTTTTATTCATTCACAATGGATATCTATTGTTGTGTTGGTTGCTATCATCTTTTTATTTGACAATCTAAGGGGAAAATCTAAATGGTCAGGTATAGCATGTTTTAGAATTTCTTGTGGCACACCATTTGAAAATTGCTACTCTAGTGTACTTCATGGGGAGATGAAAGGGAATGAAGGGGTATTAATGATGCCAATCAAGTAGCACTGGCCTCCAAAAGAAGCCAGTTGGAAAAGAATTTATACCAAGAGAAGGGACAAACAAAAATGTTTGTTGGACCAATGAGGAAGTCTCATTCTCAGAGCATAGGAAATACTGAGTATGTCATGATGTTTGTCCCTGTCACCCCAATCATCCTGGCCCCATGTTGGAATCCTATGGTATATATGGATGGAGGAGGAAGGTAACAGAACCCTTGCTACCTCTTTAACAGAGTGAACTCAAAGGAGGAGAAAGACATTCTTCCCAATTTTCATACTTCCCTGGAGTAGACTGGCCCATAAGTGCAGAAAACCCCATAGAGGTACACAGAAACATTCAAGAAAATAGAAATTACTAGAAGATTGGGATTAGGACCTTTTAGAGGCCAGAGAGGCCCATTTCATGTCCGCTGTGATGGATCCTGGTAATCTAAAAAATGTTTTTTAATGCCAAAACATAGTTTGACAGTTGTACAGTACAATTAATAATTTTAACATATTAATAATAATATAAAAATAATTCTGGTATCCAAAAGTTAATTCTAAGATTTATGAAAAGCAATAACATAGTGCAAAGTGATAACGGGTCCCATTATTAGGACATAGTTTTAAATTATCCTTTCTTTAAGTCCTGTGAGTCTCTCTCCCTGAATGTATTAAATCTTCATTTAGACATAACATCAAAATTTTGACTTGGAATTCCTTTATGAATATGGAGCACGCACTAAATGGTCCTCCTCCCATTCTCTCCCTCTCCTTCCCAATGCAAGGAATGAGCCCTAATTGTGGTGCCGCGGTAGGTGGCAGGAGCAAGAGCAGCCATAGACACAGGTGATTAGTATTTTTACTCACAGATGTTAGCCTGTGAAATCTCTCATTCCACATGTGGTGCCTATAATATAGTGTTTAATATCTCTACTCTTTCATTCACACAGTTATTTCTTAGCTTAGCACTGGCTTCTTTTCTAGTCATTCTTCTGAAACTCTTTATTAACATCATGAGTGACCATTACTTGGCAAACCAATGGCATACACTACTAGATGATCTATTTCTAATGCTCCTCTTTTATTTGGTTTCCTGGACACCCTTTTCTAGTCACAACCACTGATCTTTCTATGTAATTTGTCTTATTTCCTCCTCTACCCTCTCACACTAGGTCTGCATTCCCCCAAAGTCCATCCTTGGTCCTATATTGTTCCAAATCTATGCTCTTTTTCTAAGGTACATTATTAAACCAATAGTTACAACTCTTTAATATGACTCGCAAATCCATTTTACATCTCCAAACACAAATTTTCTACTGAGCCCAATACTCACACATCCAACAATCTTTGTCTACTGAGTACTTTTCTTAAAACTAGGGTGTAGCACACTCTACAAATATTTGGCATAAAAACAAAACTCCTTCTATTTGTACTTCCTTCATACATGGAGGCATTTTTGAGTATTTGCTCTCACACTCTAAAGCAAGTTGCAACCATAGTAACTCCATTTTACAATACCTTTCAAATATTGCATTCTCGTTGTTGTTGTCTAACTTTTGAAAATCTGCATAAGCTTCTATTTGGCTCCTCCTAACACTCACTCTACTGTCACTGGAATGATCTTCAAATAAATATGACCATGTCATTTCCGTCTTCAAAGACCATTGTTGACTGTTAACTCAGAGTTGCCTTCAGAATTACATTCCACCTTCTTACATGGGGATATAAGAAACTTGGTATGCTGTACCTTCTAGAGATAGTGTCCTTAGTACTTAGTACAATGCTCAATTGTTCTTCAGTAGACAGATCTATTGCCAATTTTTGGTGAAAACTTTTTAGACTACTCCATAAATGTTCTTTAATCTCTTTTTTAATTCTTCCATACATTTCTTGATAACATTACTTTGAAATTTCCCAGAATGTAATTTGTTGGTTTTTATTTTTGAATTGCCTGTTTATCTGAACCTAGCACAACACCTGGTGCATCAAAGAGACTCAGGATGCAGTTGAATAATAAATAGATGAATGGAAAAGGGTGAAATGCAAGGGCTGGTAGTAATTTTCTCTTCGTATGCCAATTTTATGGGCTGATGGGCTTGGTAGGTGACACCCCTTAGCTTGTTTGTCCTGACAGAAAATGTAGGAAACAAGGATTTATAAGGAAACATCACTCTTCTTTGCAGGGGCAAGAGGTGAAGAAAGCAATGACATTTTATCAGGGAGGTAGCCTGGTGTAATAAATTCATATGTCAGGGAGAATTGTGCCTGATAAGGCAGTTAAGGATAATTTAGTCAATAATGCCAGATCATAGGGTCAATTCCTACTGAGATCCTCAATCCCCTTTGACCAGTGGACTGCTGTTCATCTTCACGATATTCCTGATTTAGTTAGAATGTGAAAAATTATAAATTTAGGCAAGCACTTTGCAATATATGTAAATGAAACCACCATGGAATATGTCTCAAACCTATATAGTGATATGTCATTTATTTCTCAATAAAACTAGAAATAAAACAAAAAAAATTAAAAAAAAATATTTAGTCCTGTCTGGTGTAGCTCAGTTGGTTGGAGTGTCATACCATACACTGAATGGTTGTAAAGTTGTAGGTTCCATTCCCAGTCAAGGTACATACCCAAATTTCGGGTTCCATCCCTACTCAGGGTGCATCTGGAGGCAACCAATTGATATTTCTCTCTCTAATCAAGTGTTTCTCTCTCCTTTTCCCTTCCTCTCTATGATCAATAAAAACTTATCCTTGGGTAACGACAAAATAAACCCACACCTTATTCATTTAACAATCACTTTACAATGCCTTCTATTTATACTAACAAATGAAGGCAGTTGACCTAAAGTATAAATTGTGATCTCCTTGTGATTTTCTGGTTTGTTTTTCAAAGACAATATGCTGTGAAAAACAAAAGGCATTCCTGTGTACACACAGACATGCTAGGCTAACTAGGTTGTTGTGGCTGGATGAAAAATGATTGTAAACAAAGACAGTTTCCTCCACTGGAACCTTGACCCATGAAGGCCAAGAAATGTATTGTTCATTTAAATGAAATTCATTTTGCTGTCATATTAGTTATGCTTGAAAGTTTTATGTCCAGCAGAGATGTTCAGGGACATGCTATTCCTGGAACATGCTAATGCCGGCAGATATTAGAACTGTAGAACCAACTTTAGCCAACATAGAAAATGTAATTCAATGGAGGGAAGGAGAGAAAATGGGGAGGGGGGGGGCTGAGAAGGAAGAGAAAAGAGAAAGAGAGAGGAGAGAAATAGGGAGAGAGGGGGAGAGGAAGAGGGAAAGAGATTTTCACACTTAAAAAAATAGATTTAGGCATCAACCCTTATGAAAGATTGCATTATTTTAAAATTTTGGCCAGATCTCCATTTCCTTTCTGTAAGAGGATTATACAGCCAGACCCTGTCAAGAACTGTGAAAGGTCTGAGGTTTTGCCCTGTGTACAACCTAACAATTACCCAGTCAGACTTTCATGGATGCTGGCAGAAGCATTCAGGGTCAGAGGCAGAGGGCTTTAGTACTCACAGCACACCAGGCAGCAGGAGATTCATGTTTATGTCACTTTTGCTTCTCACCCTCTCTAAGTTTGACAGAGGCTACAAGAAAGTGGTCCTAGGAGATGGTGCGCACACAGTGGGTTCACATTCTAGATGAGAAACCCTGAGGTTAATGAGCCCCAATTTTATATGGCACTAAGAGCAGATTTGCCCCATTTTTGCCCAGAGGGAGATATCCTTACTGCTTTGAACAGTAAACAAATCTTCCCACTGTCCTGGAGGGAGACAGACACCTGTCTCCCCAGAATGTTTACTGTACAAATACCCTTGGAGAAACTAGTTCTTACCTATATGTGTTTTCACAATTGACTTTCTCTAGAGCTTTAAAGCTTCTGAATTGTAAAACTTGCCTCAAGCAATAATGTTTTAATGCATATCAATAAAAGATAGGGGTAATGTATATCATGTAATCCCTTTTAGTTTACAAAATTCTTTCCCATGCATTATTGTGTTTAATCATGTGTAGGGTCAATGGTAATGAAGCTAAATTCATTTTATATTTGTAGATAGTGATCCATGTTGGTAGGAATTATGGCAATATTATCTATTAAGGTGGTATAGCTGGTAAGGAAAGTTGTAGCAGTTGCAGTACTCTGTGTGTGTGTGTGTGTGTGTGTGTGTGTGTGTTTCTTACCAGGTCATTATAAAACTAATGTTGTAAATTATCCACATACAAGTACTACTGGCTTCTTTCTGGGATTGTTCCTAATCAGGCTAGGATGTGGTTATAACTTAAATTTTAAAGTAGAGATGCTGGACTTATAAACACAAATATGAAACATCAGAAATATAATATAGATTAAAAAATACTAAAATCCTCTCTCCACAGATGAAATTCTAGAGAGAACTTTTGCATGCTGGAGGCATTTCATAGAGATGCTACTAAGCAGCTCATGGCTACCCTTGAGATTTTCCTTTCCCCACCTCGCAATAGAATCCAAATCAATGATGAATCAAAGACATATCGACTGTCAGTGCTGGAAAGGCCCCAAAGAGTCTTACAGCCCAGTGAATCTCAAACACTGGCGATGCCCCTGGAATCAATTGATAAGCCCTGGAAGCCCGGACCTCACTAATCAAGGATCTGATTTCTTAGATCTAGTAATTCTGATGCAAATCATGACCGGCAACTGTTTGACTTAATTTTATAGATGAAGACAACCTTCACTAATAAAATCTCCACTCATTATTTGTTCCTATTCATTTCATTGCTACTACCCTAATCTCAATTTCTGTTACCTCAGTATAGAAAACTGTGCTATAAACCACTGCTATAGTGCCTAGCAGTAGATGTTATTGGATAAATACTTGTTTAATTATTGAATGTCTTTTGCTTTGAGATTATTTTTGATGCTGATAATTATTCTACCTTCACCAGTCAATGGAATTCTTTTAATACTGCTTTAAAAATAAAAGAAAATCTTAAGTGAGGAAGGCATTATTTAGCCATTTGACGGATGAGATAACAAGATAGGGGAGGTGAGTGATTTTCTTTTTTTTTTTTTTTTTTTTGCAGAGCATGGTGAAAGAGCTATTGTTTAATTTGTAAAAAATAGCATCTTCATGAAGACATTAATTCATGAGCCATTAGTGTCATTTGGATATATCACAACTATTATGCAATAAGAAATATGATATACTAGAGAAGAATGGAAGATAGAGGGACTTGGAGGTAATATGTTGTATTTATTAAGTAGGCAGATGCCGGGGTCCAACCCCAGCAGGTCCAGGGGTTCCCAAAGGCATAGACGGAGTTGGCGAAGAAGGAATGACACGGAGACAGCGTTCAGTTGATCAGCAGCCTAGCCAGGATCTCTAGCCAGGATCTCCAGCCAAGTTCTGGTCTGGATCTCCAGAGAGGTTCTGCTGCTGTTTATTGCCTTGTTACATCCGTATTTATACCAGTTGATTTTAATCCTGTCAATTTCTATTACAAAGGTTAGGGCGTTTCTTATCTCCATTCCAGGGAGTAAAGATTATGTAGCTTAAGCATGATTGTTTGTAGTGATTAACTACCCGCCTGGCACTTAGTTAAGGAGTTTCATCCCCTCCCTGACTTCAGGGAAAAATTCCTACCTGGGGAAACAACCTTTCTCGGAGAGGTGACCTTGGTTAAAACACACAGCGTTAAGGGGAGCAAACATATTAAGAACAGTATGCTATATACGCCAGGTCCCTTGAAACATATGCTGTGCAGATGTTTCTTTCCTGCAGCGACTGTGTCAAGCAGCAAGGATGGACCGGCTTCCGGCAAATTCCCCCTTTTTTATTTTTTAAATGCTCACGCATGCAAATCAGTGGCCACCTCTCAGATTGGGCCATTTAAGTCTCGGAAGAAGAGTGGCAAGCAATGATAGTGAGCATAGCTATAAACATAGTGGATGGAGCGCAGAAGGAGTCCCATTCCTGTAGAAGGTTGCCAGCCTCTTCAGTCAAGGGATTTCAGCTGTCCTCAAGTTATTGGTTTGATTGTCTTTGTTGGTCTGGCTAGCGGGTGGCGTCACTGGCGACAGGCTTCCTGAAGCGTCTGCAAGTTGAAGGACTGCATCAAAGGGTCCATCAGGGCCGTGGTTGATGGTGGTGTCGATGTCCGAGGAGGAGTAAGCTGTGCCCTCTGGATCAAGCTGATATGGAAAATGGAGGGTAGTAGAAAAAGAAGAGAAAGCAAAAGAACTACAAGGCATGGAAGTGTTTAGAAAAAAGAGGGAAAAGAAAGGGAAGAAGGCAGCATCCTGACACAGCCCTTTCCTTCAGCTTCCCCTTTCCCTGTGGTCCCAGGTAGAAATGGGAAACAAGTCCTGTTGCAGTGAGAGGGCAGCTGCTGTCAGCCAGTCTTTGTCTTTACCTGGGTCCCGATCTGAGCTGGGCATGGGAAGCAGGAAGCAGCCATGGGGACAGGAGACCTTCCTCAGAAGGGGCGAGTGTTCAAGCCTCTGCACCATTGGGGAGGGGGGTCTGTGCCCCACCTTTGTTGCACCCCAAGTTTTCTCCTACTGGCCCCCGACTGTGCCTGTCTTAGGTTGCCCCACCCTGTGGAGTCTTACCCGTCGTTGACTACCAGCCATCTCTGGGCCAAGTAGGGTGATGTGAGGTTCAGTTTTGTCTCCTTGATAGCCTATGTCCCTCTGGCCTCCATGCCCAGCAACTGCCTTTGGATTCCCTCGCTTGCTGGCGGGGCTCCGGCATTGATAATAGGGAACTCAGGTTTCTTCTCTAGAGAGGGCCCAGCTTACGCCATTGGGCCAGAGACAGATCCATGGTACCAGCCACCATGAGGCTTCAACCTCAGCATGAACAGAGAGCTCAGGCAACAGCTTATGGGCAATTGGATTGTAAGAAGAGGGTCCCTCTTGGCACAAGGGTAAGAGGCGCCAATACAGGACAAAGGAGAGTCCTGGAACAGGGCTTTCTCAGCCCAGGATGTCAGGCTCTTGGCACAAGACAACTCCATGTATGGGACATATACCAGACACCCCCTAGTTATGGCAGAAAAGGGAGGTGCCCTTCCTGGAACAGTAGGGTAGGGAGATTCTAGAAAAGGCTGTGTTCAGGAAAGAAGGAGACAGGCCAAAGAACCAGCAAACAAGTAGTTAGATTTTTAAAAAAAAGGAAAAAGGAAAGGAGATGTGGGGCAAAGCTGAGACATGTGGAAAGACAAAAAGGAGGCACATGTGATCCTCCCAATGGACAGATTGTTCCAGCTCAGGGCTGCACATCTGCTGCAGACGGGCACTGGTCAGGTGTGCTATGATGAGGCAGAGATGGCGGGCGGTGAGACATAAGGTCGGACTAGACGGTCTGGAATCCACACAGGTGAGTCTGCGTCCTGTGGAAATATACAAGCATATCCTCTCCCCCAGGTTAAAAGTACATCAGGTCCCTTCCAGGCTCCTGTAAACAAGTCTTTCCATTTGACAAGGGCTTTAGGTTTAGTTAGATCAGGGTTCCAATGCCTGTACATCGGGGAATTTCCCTCAGAATCTACATTTAGTATATTAATTACAAATTGAGCATGTTGTAGAACATGATGAGGAGAGGAATATTTAAACTCATTTTCTTGTAATTTTTTAATTTGTGTTTTTAAAGTTTGGTGAGCCCTTTCTACTATTGCTTGGCCTTGAGGATTGTAGGGTATTCCTGTAGTATGTGCGATGCCGAATGTAGAGCATAAGTTTTTAAAAGCTCTAGAGGTATAGGCAGGCCCATTGTCAGTTTTAAGTGCCCTTGGTATTCCTAGGTAGGAAAAGCATTGGAATAGATGTTGACTTACATCTTTAAAGGCTTCTCCTGTACGTGCAGAAGCAAGCATAACATGAGAAAAGGTATCAATACAAACATGCACATAGCAAAGTTTGCCAAAAGATGGTACATGAGTAATATCCATCTGCCATAAGTCACAGGGTCTAAGTCCTCTTGGATTAACTCCAGTAGCAGGGCTAGGAAAATGAGTAGGACAATGGCCGCAGTCACGCACAATACTTCGAGCAGCTTCTCTAGATATGCGATAATATAGACGGAGAGCAGAAGCATTTTGATGGTGAATGGCATGAGACCGTCGGGCTTCTTCTAGAGCTGTACAAACTACTGGGCGAGTTAGTAAATCCGCCTGATAATTTCCTTCGCTTAAGGGTCCTGGTAGGCAGGAATGAGCTCTAATATGTCCAATATAGAAAGCCTTTTCTCGTTTGTGAATGCAAGTTTGTAGCTGAGTTAACAAAGAGAAAATGGCTGTTCTTCCTTGTGGGAGAGAGGCGGTCTCAATATGAGGAAATAATTTAACTATATATTGAGAGTCAGTGTACAAGTTAAAGGGAACCTGTTGCAATTGTTCAAAAGCATAAATGACTGCCAAAAGCTCTGTTCTCTGAGCTGACGTCTCTAGAGTTTGTTGAACATGGGTTATTGAGTCAATGATTGTTACTGCCCTACCATTAGAGGAACCATCTGTGAATACTAAGGAGGCAGGAGGTGATAATGGTTCTTTTGAACATTTAATAGGAAATATAAACGGATGTAGGGAGAGAAATTGCAATATAGGTGATCTTGGCAAATGATGTAAAATTTGCCCTGGGAAGTTACCTATAGCTATTTGCCACTCTTCTTCAAATTGTAATAGTGTGTCTAATTGTTCTCTTTTATAAGGTATTATTATCTCAGTAACTTCTCTTCCAAAGAGTTCGATACTGCGTCGTCTACCTTTGATAATGAGAGTGGCCACTAGGGAGGGATAGGGTGGTACAATCTTCCTAGGAGTGACAGGTAAATGTATCCATTCTAATGGTCCTTCCTGCCACAAGCATCCTGTAGGAGTATATTTAGTGGCTAGAATAATTAAGGCCCAAGATTTGGAATAATCTAGATACTGTAGTTGCTGTTTATTGATGGCCTGTTCTATTTTTGCTATAGCCTTTTCTCCTTCTACAGTTAATTGTCGGGGAGACTTAGGGTTAGAATCTCCCTTTAAAATGTCAAATAGAGGTTTTAAGTCAAGAGTGGTTATTTTTAGATATGGCCTGACCCAGTTGATATCACCTAATAGTTTCTGATAATCATTCAATGTGTTTAAATGATCTTTTCTTAATTGTAGAGGCTGATGGGTGATAGTAGAGGTATGTAATATTCTGCCTAAGTATGAAAAAGAAGGTTCAGTCTGAATCCTGTTCGGGCGCCATATGCCAGGGTCCAACCCCAGCAGGTCCAGGGGTCCCCAAAGGTGTAGACCTAGGGGGTCCCTGTTTGGGCGCCAGATGCCGGGGTCCAACCCCAGCAGGTCCAGGGGTTCCCAAAGGCGTAGACGGAGTTGGCGAAGAAGGAATGACACGGAGACAGCGTTCAGTTGATCAGCAGCCTAGCCAGGATCTCTAGCCAGGATCTCCAGCCAAGTTCTGGTCTGGATCTCCAGAGAGGTTCTGCTGCTGTTTATTGCCTTGTTACATCCGTATTTATACCAGTTGATTTTAATCCTGTCAATTTCTATTACAAAGGTTAGGGCGTTTCTTATCTCCATTCCAGGGAGTAAAGATTATGTAGCTTAAGCATGATTGTTTGTAGTGATTAACTACCCGCCTGGCACTTAGTTAAGGAGTTTCATCCCCTCCCTGACTTCAGGGAAAAATTCCTACCTGGGGAAACAACCTTTCTCGGAGAGGTGACCTTGGTTAAAACACACAGCGTTAAGGGGAGCAAACATATTAAGAACAGTATGCTATATACGCCAGGTCCCTTGAAACATATGCTGTGCAGATGTTTCTTTCCTGCAGCGACTGTGTCAAGCAGCAAGGATGGACCGGCTTCCGGCAGGCAGAGTTTAGAGCTAGACTCCAGGGTTCAAATCACCCTTCTATCACATGTGACCTTTAGTTGTATGACCTTGTTAATGTTTATTATTTTATCTAAACTGCATACCCATAAATGATGATGATAGTATTATTTTATTTCAGAGTTATTATCAGAATCAAGCAAAAATTAAATATAAATGCTTAATAGATCATCTGGCAAATAATCAACAGTCCATAAATTTTACTTGTTAATCTTATTGTCATCATTATCATTGTTATTAACATGGATATTTTAAGAGATCAGGTTTTGCTTAGCTCAAGGTCAAAGAGAGACACTGGCTTATTAGTAGTATTCTGCGCTCTTAAAGGGGTTATAATTTTAACAAAAAAAATAGGGGAAAAAAGATTTTCCGTATAGATATAGCAAAGAATAGGGTGACAAGTTCAAGTTGCCTAAGCCTATTTAACCAAGTGGTTTCTTTTCTGCTGAGGTAAATTCTAATATGCCTACACTTGGTTCTCTTGCCCCAGCGTATCTGAAAGAAATGAAATACCTGGAGTTGTTCATAAATCTATTCATTTAAATACCTGTCATTTTTAAAAGTACATAAGTATGATCATTTGTATAGACAGACTCTAAGATTCCTTGAGTTGGACATCAGGGTACCTCTCTTTTGCATATGAGTATAATTGCATGCAATGCAGTAGGAATTTATGAAAATGGTATATTCATGAGCTCTTATTACATTAGCCTTGTGAAAACTTGAACTGTTTCTTTTGCCCTTCCCTGCCATATGAGCCTTTCCACTGACACAAATACACAAATGAAGAGGCCTCAGAAGGATTGTAAATGGTTCACTGAGGTTGTAAATAAGCATTACCACTGTCCATAAAACATCATTGGCATTAGAAGGATTGCACCCTGTATACTGGGTATTGCATGGCTGCCCAGGTAAGGTCTCAGCAGCTGCCTGGTCAGACACTGTCAGGAAGATTCAGGGCTCAGGAAAAAGAAAAAAGATCTCTCTCTTGTCACATGACTGTACATCCAGTATCCTCTAGAGACTGTAAAGGACACCACAACATCGTGGCTAATTATCTAAATAGTAACTTACATTTGGAAAGCATGCTGCTTCCAACCTATGTTAGCATTCTAACTGTAACAACAGTAAATATGTACCCACAGGGCTGACAGTGTTCTGGGGACTATGGTAGATTCTTTTACAAGAATTATTTTATTTAGTCTTTATGGCAATATATCAGGTAGGTAGTGATAATGTCTCCATTTTACAGATAAGACTATTGAGGTACAAGGAGGTTAAGCAGTTTGCCCAAGATCATCCACCTGAAGCGTTCACCACACTATTGTCTGTGTCCATGGATCGTGTGTGTATGCATATACATTCTTTGCTTATTTCTTCTGCCCTCACCTGCCCTTCCCTCCAAGGTCTGTCAGTCTGTTCCATGCATCTGTCTCTGGACCTATTTTTAATTCATTTTCTTCAAGTCTGCCTCTTTGCCCAGAAGAAAACCATAGAAAAATGTGACTTCTGAAGGTACCACTTAATGAAATTTTTAAATCGATAGATTTTTAAATTATGCTGAAACTGTACATGGATATGCCAATTTGCACACATAAGCAGTTATATCTTAGAGATAGTGTAGGTTTGGTTCCAGACCACCAAATAATGTGAATTTTGCAATAAAATAAGTCACACATTTTTTGGTTTCCTAGTGCCTATAAAAGGTATGTTTATACTGCATTCTGGTCTATTAAATATGCAATAGATTATGTGCAAAAAGATAATGTACATAACTTGATTAAATACTTTATTGCTAAAAATTGCTAACCATCATCTGAGCCTCTGGAGAGTCATAATCATCTGGCTGGCAAAGGGTCTTACCTGCAATCTGTAAAAAATCCATTGTCTGCCAAACATAAAATGAGGCAAGATAAAATGAGGTAGGCCAATAATAGATGGCCAAGAATTCTCCATAGCATTATATATCTATATGAAGACTTCTGTGTGTTTTTAAATATGAACGTTGGAAATCCTTTCATTAACTAGAGTCTTGGTTAGGAAAGGAGTGGCTTGGTTTCAGTTACTAGTTAGTACTTAATTACGTGTGTGTGTGTGTGTCCCTGAATCTCAGGAGTATAGTTAATTGAGGATAGCAAGTGTACTCTGTTTTCATGTATCCAAACCAATTTTCTCTTTTATTAAGGTGGTTGCAGTTATTAGAGCAGGGAGGGATGGAGGGATAGGCTGTTTATGAAGAAATCTTTTTTATTTTTTAACCATCGCTCCTCCCCACCTGCATTCTAAATCAGGCAGAATTGACCATTTGTATCTCCACTATGTCCTGCTCATTCTTCTATGGAGAGCACTGCATAGTTTCTGTAGGAGTGCTGAATGAATGAAAAGCATGCAAGAAGCGCTGTGTATTTAAGTATGGATGCCACTGCTAGATTCATAGAATTTGGAGTCATCAATTTATCTGTGATGGTTGAAGTGAATCCAGGTGGACAAGTGCACGCATGGACATAACAAGTCAGGATGAAGTCGGGACTGGTTGAGATTTCCACCGAGAAAGAGGCTGTTGACATGAAGTAGAACTATATAAAATGACAAGTTTGAGGGAAGAATAACTTGTGAATGTAACACAGAATGACAAAAACCGAGGCAGCTGTTTAAATTAAAACAAAATCTATGTCTGCGTTGAGGAAAAGCAATCCTTGGAAATTAGTTAAGATTGTGTTGTGTGCTCTTTCTGCACAGTAATACTGAACTTTTGAGACGGAGTTTATGAATCCTCTTTTCTTTGGAAATCTGTCTTCCTTAAAAAAAGAAACAATTGAAAGAGTTTTCCTTGCTTGAAATTCATCGTGTTGCTTTTCATTATAACGTTTTCTTCTCCCATGTTGCTCCAGAAATGCAGACACTCAAATGAATCGCCTCTGCCTAGCAGAGCTTATTTTTCAATTTACATAAATAAATAACCTGCCAAAACTAATTACTTCTCTTCAAAATCTAAATACATTATTTCTCCTCTTTTTCCAGTCTGCCTTGTTTTAATTATTTTCACATCAGTTGTCATTTTAGAAGCTGGTTCCGACTAAAAAGGGATAATCGGATGTGTCTCAGTGTTTTAATTTGGCTAATTAAGATTGCTGCTTTTGTTTGAATTTCTGGAGGCATCATTTACCGCCTGTTCATAGTTTTGCAGTATTGGGGAGGAGAGAAATCAAGAAAAATAGTCACATATATATTTATATTTAAATATTAAGAATAATTTGTTGCTTGCACTTTCTTTCCTTGCTTCCCCAACCTTATTCTCCAATGCCCATAGAACCTTAGAAGCAAGTCATGCAAGGCAGGTCAGAATCTTTTTCGCCCTTTACAGGTCATTATTCTAGAATGCAGAATGCCTCAAATATTGCACCTGAGATCTCTTTGTCCTCCTCATGTTTTGAATCAAGGAAACTGTGATCACAGCACAGCACTGCTCCTGGAAAGCAGATGGTTAGCTGACTCACCACATGATTCATGGGGTGTAATTGCCTGGTTGTGAGAATCATTATACACAGCACCTGGAAAGTGAACAGGAAGGAAGAGCAGGTGGGAAAATAGTCGTCTTTGCCTTCACAATCCAGTTCCTGCATTCAAAGTGCTTGAATTTGTGTTCTTCAGAGTCGTTAGTGCCAACTTGGATCTGGACAGCACACTGTCTTCCAAACTGACCACAGTTCTTTTTACATATTTTGTCTCATTTATCTATACTATATGATTGTATAAAAGCAGCGGACATCTTTGAATTCTTATTACCAATGGGTCAACTCAAAGAGTGTGAATTTGTTACTTGACCCCAAATCATACAGTTATTTAGACCCTGAGTCCTATTTGTGAAACTAAGCTATGCCTTACATTCTTTAATGATCCAAATAGGCAGATATCTATTTCCAGTGGTGGTATTATATATAAATATTACATCTTCATATTTTCACATATATGCACATACATACATTTTATACATAAACATAAATATACACATTTTATTACATATATACATACATACATATGCATGTATATTTTCTTTCTACTTTAGTGCAATGGAGGAGATACATTGTTTTTTTGAATAAAAGATTTAGGAAGAGGAAATTATATTTAAATTGATTTCCTGAATTAACAGAAGTAAAGTCTACTATCTACTGTTTAGGTGAAATTTCTTTAATTATAACAACAGTTGCTACAGTAATCTACCACAATGGTCAATTTATATCTTCACCTGACATTGAGTTTATAAAACAGAGCATTTTAATGTATTTTATATCTTTTTGTCTTAGATGCCTCATTTCTTGATTTTATGTTTGCAAAACTGAACTTCCTTTTGTACCTTTCTTGCAGGTACATCAACTGTAATTTTTTTCAATTACAGTTCACATTCAATATTATATTAGTTTCAGGTGTGTAGCTGAGTGACTCAACATTTATATAATTTATGAAGTAATCCCCCTAATAAGTCTAGTACCTAGCTGACATCATATATAGTTATTATAACATTATTGATCATATTGCCTATGCTGTACTTTAAATCCTCATGACTATTTTGTGATTACCAATTTGGACTTCTGAATCTCCTCAACTTTTTCATCCATTCCCTCAACCCCCTTCCCCTTTGGCAACCATCAGTCTGTTCTCTGCATCTGTGTGTCTGCTTCCACTTTGTTCATTTTTAAAATTTATTTTTAAAATATGTTTTATTGATTTCAGAGAGGAAGGGAGAGAGAGAGAGATAGAAACATCAATGATGAGAGAGAACCATTGATTGGTTGCCTCCTGCACACTCCACATTGGGAACTGGCCTCACAACCCTGGCCTGTACCCTGACTGGGAATCGAACTGTGACCTGGTTCATTGGTCAATGCTCAACCACTGAGCCAGGCCAGCCAGGGTCACTTTTTTTTTTTTAGTTTACACATATAAATGAAATCATGATACTGGTATTTTATGCAACATCCTTTACATCAGGTAATTCTTGACTGTAGTTGGCAATGTTGGCATTTAGGTTCAAATTAAAGTGACTCTCTGGCAGTATATCAAGTAAGAAATAATAATAGTGTTTATTGAGTGACTACCATATGACAGGCCCTATTTTTTGGTGCTTTATAGTTGTTTTCTCGTTTGAACCTCAGAAATATTATTGCTATCATTGTTTTATTTATGAGCCACATAAAGCTCACAGGAGTTACATGAACTTGAAAAGACTCACACATTTATTAAATTGTGTAGCCAGAATCTGGACTCACACTGTCAGAAGCAGAAGACCCTGACCGCTGCCATGCTGCCTCCCATATGCTACAGTGCCTGGGATCCCAGGATGGAACTGGTACTGTTGTAAGTAGCTAGTTAGTAATAATAGGAAAGGAGCAAAAGGAAGGCCAGGCATTTTAGGCATGTCATTTGGGCAGCTTCACCAGGAAGCTGTAATTTCACACTCCCCAGGGAACCACCAGCCCATCCCTGCAAGTCACTGGGGAAAAGGGTCCAACAAAGGGGAGACAGATGCATGCACAGCGAAGTTGGGGTGACTAGGGAAAGTGTCTGTCAGTCATACCTGGAGTAGAGATTGTAGCTCAGAATGGGAGGGACCACTGCGAGCCCATGAAAATTTGGGAATACCTAACCTCTAGACCAGAGGTCAGCAAACTCATTAGTCAACAGAGCCAAATAACAACAGTACAACAATTGAAATTTCTTTTGAGAGCCAAATTTTTTAAACTTAAACTATATAGGTAGGTAAATTTTTATTAACTTAATTAGGGTACTCCTAAGGCTTAGGAAGAGCCACACTCAAGGGGCCAAAGAGCCGCATGTGGCCCGCGAGCCACAGTTTGCCGACCACGGCTCTAGACAAATGAATTCTCTCTTTTGGCTCTAGGCTCATGGGGCTCTCTCATTCCTACTTTCTTGCATTCGCCTGTGTTTCCTCCATTGCATGCGGCCCTGTGGATGCAATGGACTGCGGTTCAATCATGCAATGGACTGATTGATTGAAACTGGGGACACAAACAAAACTAACCTGTTGCTGGATTGGATTACTCCAACATGGAACAGAAGCTCTGGACACTGGCTCTGATTTTAGCCCCACTAAAAGCAAAATGGGGGTGGGAGGTTGCTGGTGGAAATGGGACTTTGGAAACTCAGGGATTTAATTCCACACAAATGAAAATCACTCTTTCTTCTATGTGAATCTTAGAAACTTATTTTTCTCGGGGTATCTCTAGAATTCCACTCCCCTGAGCAACAGGTGGGGACCAAGACCCACCACCTCCACCAGTGACAGAACCTATTTTCATCACTTTCAGTCAAGGCTCAGAAGGGGTTAGAACCAAATGGAATGCTGTTCCTTGAACACTTTTATTCTCAGTGAAATCCCTTTATGTAGCATTTCTTTCTAAATTCAATCTGAAGAGAATGTCCTCTGGCCATTTGTCTAATCAATAAATGTTAAATATGTGGTCCCCCTCATCTCTTTGTTCTGCAGGGCTTCAAGTTGCACAGTGTTGGTTGAACTGTGAATCCTAGAGGTACAGAATTTTTTTTTTAAAGGTAAAATGTTGAGTCTCATTCAGATATGAAATAAGCACAGATGAAATATTTTATTTAAATATTTTATTTAAATCATTATTAATGAGGGAATCAGATTATGCACAAAATTATATGAAGTTAAGCAATGTTGAAATAAATTTACAAATAGGAGAAACTGACTTTTTTCCACAGGGGCATAAAGGGGGAAATTAATTGAATCTCCCTCTCCCCCTAGACAGAATTGATTTGCATTTCTTTAGACAAGAGTTATTATTTTGTATTGCTGTCCATTATCTACAATTTATAGAGTTGTAAAACATTTCAAAGGCAGTGAAAACCTTAAATCAGATAATCCAGAGGTGCAGCTTTAAGCAATTCATAGTTTTCCTACAAGAATGAGCCTGAGTATAGAGACCCCTGAGGCTGTCCGCATGCGAATAGCAGAGAGAATACTGGTACAAATCTCATCCAACAGAGACTTCTGCCTAAGCCATTCTTGTTTTATTTGTAATATTATAAACACAGTTTCAAATGCATGGCAAGATGTATCAGTTGTGCTATCAGCTACGTCTGAAAATAATCGGATGAAAGGAAACAATGTGAGGATTTAGAGATTTTTGAGGAGTATGTCCACAGGAGGAAAAAAGAAGATACAAAGAGATTGCTGGAAAATAAGCGAGTTCTCATATAGAAAATTAAAGGTGAGTATGAAAACTGCAGGAGAAAGAAAAATGTCAAAATATAGCTTGTTTGAGAGATGTCATCAAAGCTTCCGTGAGACCTACTAGTACATGCATCCATGGGCTTTTGAGAGCCCTCATCCAAGAGCAAAGGGAGTTGGTAATGTTTAGGAAGTTCATTGTAGCATTTTCTGGGTATACGGCTACTTAGTGGAAGGTCCTCAGGTAGGTCATTAGAGAAGCTCTAGCAAGTAGGAGAGACACGGGGATATTTTATGAGGCACAATGTGGGGTCATGCTTTGCATCTGACGCCTCTGAAAGATGAAATTAATAGATAACATCCCTAGTGATATTTACAGCATGACATTAGTAAATACAAAACAGTGATTCCTGTGCTGTGTTTTCTGAATATGTCACCAGAGGCAACAAAAGTGGCAAAGCTTGATATCTGTACTGCTTGGCAGCTTCAACAGAAAGACTCAGAAAGACTCAGTTTTAATGTACAAAGGGTCAGGATGAGGACGGCTCTGTCTGAGAATTGCACAGGGATCAGCTTTCATTTTCTGGACCTGCCACTCTGCTGACAGATTGTCCAGTCTCTCACTCATGGACACAGAATCAATTTTCTAGAGAAGTGATGCAGAATTCTGGCCATAGTGCTCCTCTTATTAAAAAGAACATGAATACCTTTCTTTTAAGGATAGAAATATAATAGAAAGGTATATAGGTAAATATCATTTACATGCTATTCTGCTAGAAAATAGCTATTTATTAGTAACCATTTAAAGTAACTGCTCATAAATATATTGGTTTAATGGATTGAACATCTCAAGCTCACTTTAAGAAGCAATATACATTTGCTATTGAAATGAGGTTTACAGGACCAAGTAATTTTCTTAGAGCCTTAAAAGAAATTATGGGTTTTTATTGATTTTTTGAGAGACAGAGGAAGGGAAAGGGAGAGAGAGAAACATCAATGAGAGAGACATTGATTGGCTGCCTTCTACATACCCCCTAATGGGGATCAAGCCCACAGCCCAGGCATGCACGCTCCCTCAGGGAATTGAACCTCCACCTCTCGGTGCATGGGATGACACTCAACCAACTGAGCCACAGCGGCCAGGGCTTGGCTTTGTTTTTGAGACATTACTTTCTGCCAACACTGATGGGGTAAACAGTAGCAAAGAAATCTTTCATTGTCAAGGGCCACACCATATCCCTTTCTGATGCAGTCTGGGCAATAAAAGGGATGACTTTTGGCTATCTCCTTCCACTCTGCTCCTCTGGCATTATTACATGGGATAGTCTTTAGAAATTAAAATCATGTATTAGTATGCTTCTAGAATATTCTCCTTCTCTGGGGCCAATGGCAAAAGGAGAAAAATCTGTCTCCATTCACTTAAGGTTGTACATATTTTAGCTATTCTCTAGTTTGCTGACATCACCTTAGTGAAAAAGTGGAAGTTCTTACCCCATTTTATTTCTCTGTCTGGTTTTCAGTGAAAAGCAGCATTATTTTTATGATGTCCATCTCCAGTTTGCTTCTTGCCTTAGAGTCTCCTTCAGCATATCAATGTCTCATAGAGACATCTCGTCCACTCCACTCTGCATTTGCTTGCCAAAGGAAGGGTGAATTGGGGAGGAGATGGGAGAATGGAAAATTCCAGACTTGGCCATGAAGAGATACGGCAAGGTTAAGTTGGCTAAATTGGGCAGTCTCCAATACAAGCTGTTTGCAGTATAGCCTGTCTTGGATTTTTATAACAAATAAGTTTTTCCACCTTTCACTAGCTGTGCGAGTCACCCTTTGAGTCACATCTGAAACCTGTTTTGCTTACTTCAGTTTTTTAAAAGTGGATTTTATTGTACTTGTCATGTTTGGAAATGTACTGTTATTGTTCAAAGCTTTTAGACTATGCACAGAAAAGGTTTGCAAATGAAATTGTAGCTGCTTTGTTGGTATTCAATCTTTGGGATTTCACACTGGCTTTTAGAAATCTGGCTATTGACTAGCCTTCTAAGATAAAATATTCACCTAAACTCACTGACTCAACACAACTCTCACTACATAAGCAAGGCTTTACAAAATGAGTAATATCTCACTTATTACACACAATTCTCCCAACCAGGCTACTGAGAATAATTCTTAAGGTTTCATAAAATCTCTAGTAATGTCAAAATATTCCTCAAGGTTCTTATCATATTTGGCATGTGAGATAAAAAATTCAGTCCTCATAAGTGTTAATAGTCACGCTGCCATTACATTTTCCCTAGTTTTCTTCCTTAAAATACATTTAAAACACTTTGTATGAAATAAATGAAGGTAAAATGGCATTTTTTTAAAAAAAAATAAGCAGAAGCCTTCTTGGGGTATTTAAAAAGTTAAAGTAGAAAGCATGAAATGTATCTGACCTATGTCCTCCCTCCTGTGAATGCATAGTAACAAGGAAATGACATTTAGATTCAGGAAGATGTGGGTAGAAATTCTTGATTTTGTAACTTTTATTGATAAAATTACAGGAACCTTAACTGAACTTACTATATGACTTCACTTTGTAAAATGTTTCCTTTTGCATAAAATGGGGAGAATTGTGCAGTTTTCTGTGTCCTTGAGGTTGGTAGCGGTAAACTGATAGTGTATATCAGCTCAATACCCAAGTGTTCCCAAACTAATAATGGCAGAGGTGGGCTGGAACGTGGGTTTCCTTTCCTTTTAAAATATATATATATATATATATATATATATATATATATATATATATTTTATTGATTTTAGAGAAGAAGGAAGAGGGAGAGAGAGATAGAAACATCAATGATGAGAGAGAATCATTGATTGTGTTCTGCACTAACTGGGGATCGAGCCTGAAACCTGGGCATGTGCCCTGACCAGGAATCGAACCCATGATCTCCAAGTTCTTAGGTCGATGCTCAACTACTGAGCAACACTGGCTGGGCTGGAACCTGGATTTTCTGATGCCAAGACCACTGTTCTTTCTCTAATACTTTACTGAGTGCCATAATGTATTCTTACCATTATGGGGATGTCATGATAATAGAAAAGAATCTTACGTCTCACCCTGTCCTTATTTTTGTTCATTTATTTGTATTTTCAGTCATATATGTGGGGAATGAAAGGCTGCTTCTGGCTTTCTGAATGCCTTCCTATAAAATATATTACAGAAAAATAAAATTATATATTTTAGGTTACATACAAGCAACATTCTAGGGATATTTTTGCCTTATACATTGGAAAGTCAAGAGAACAAAAAGAAAAATTTAAGCACAGTTGATCAATCCAAAACAATTGAGATAAACCTCTTGTGTTCTTTCCTTCAAAGGATATGCACTAACATAAGCAGTACAGGCTCCATGACCAAAATACCATATTTACATCATGAAGATAGTGGGGTAGGCCTGTTTATCAACAACAAAGGTTTAAGCAAAGATATCCCAGGAACTCAAGTCATTCAGAGTAAACCTATTTTAAATTGGAAACATCTTAAATCTGAACAAGGATGTTAAATCAATTATGATACCTTGAAAATTAATAAGACATGTTGATGGCTATTTACTCTATGCAAGGCAGTGTGCCAGGATTTGGTAATGATTAAGGTAGAAATGGTCATTATAGAGTTTACAGTTCATGAATTTTGTGCTATCAGGTGCATGGTTTCTGCATCATAGATTTTCACCTTATTAGGTGCATATATATTTAGGGTTATTATAATTTATCATCCCTTTTACTTTAAATATTCCTCTATGTCATGTTATTCTCCATCTTGAAGTCAATTTTGTTTGATATTAAATAACCACTTGTGCTTTCATATGCTTCCTGTTTGCATGGGTTATCTTTATTTCATATTCTTTTATTTTCAAACTAGAGGCCTGGTGCATGAAATTCGTGCACGGACCAGAGGGGTGTGTGTCTCTCATCCCACCCTGCACCCTCTTCAATCTGGGACCCCTCGAGGGATGTCTGATTGCCTACTTACACCCACTAGGATTGGGCCTAAATGGGCAGTTGGACATCCCTCTCACAATCCAGAACTCCTGGCTCCAAACCATTCACCTGCCTGCCTGCCTGCCTGATTGCCCCTTACTGCTTCTGCCTGCCAGCCTGATCACCCCCTAACCACTACCCTACCAGCCTGATTGATGCCTAACTGCCCTCCCCTGCTGGCCCAATTGCCCCTAACTGCCCTCCCCCACAGGCCTGGTAGCCCCCAACTGCCTTCCCCTGCAGGCCTAGTCACCCCTAACTGCCCTCCCCTGCTGGTCTGATCACCCCCAATTGCTCTCCCCTGCCTGCCATCTTGTGTCCACATGGGGGCGGCCATCTTGTGTGTTGGAGTGATGGTCTATTTGCATATTACCTCTTTATTATGTAGGATTATTTGGGTTTTTATATGTAAAGTGTATTCCCTATAGGGATCATACAGCTGGGTCTTGGTTTTAAGCAATAGATTCTGACAATTTCTGACTTATTTGGCTTATTTATATTTAATGTAATTATTATTTTTTTAAATATATTTTATTGATTTTTTACAGAGAGGAAGAGAGAGGGATAGAGAGTTAGAAATATTGATGACAGAGAAACATCGACCAGCTGCCTCCTGCACACCCCTACTGGGGATATGCCCGCAACCAAGGTACATGCCCTTGACCGGAATCGAACCTGGGACCTTTCAGTCCGCAGGCCAACGCTCTATCCACTGAGCAAAACCGGTTACGGCTTAATGTAATTATTGATGTTTTAATTTAAAAACAGCATCTTGCTATTTGTTATCAGTTGTTCCTTTTATTTTTTGATTACCTGTTTCCTCCCCCCTCCCAGACTATGTTGGAGTTGTTGGGTATTTTTAATAGTCTGTATTATTTGTATTGGGGTTCTATACCTCCTATTATTTTATTGATGATTTTTCTAGGTCAGTGATTCGCAATCAGGGATGACTTTGCCTTCCAGTGTACTTTAGTCAATGTCTGGCGACACGTTTTGTTCTTAAAAATGGGAAGGTGGAGGGGCTGCTATTGGCTCCTAGTCAGTAGAAGCCAGGGATGATGCTGAGAATCTAACAAGGCATTGGAGAGACCTCTGCAACAAAGAATTATCCCTCCCAGAATGTCAGCTCTGCCTGGCTGAGACACGCTAACATTGTACCACTGTTCACTTCCAACTTTATACCTGGCCCCTCCCATTTCCTGCATAATGTGTCGTTTTCTCTGACTGCTGTTAAATTTTCTATTTTCAGTTTTTCCACATTTGGCTAAACTTGGTTTGAAGCTATAGTATTCATATCATCCATGTACTTGTTTTATAAAATTTGATATATAAGGACTTAGATTACTGTGCAAGGTCTAGACTTCATTATAGTTTTGTCAATTTCCCTTTGTATTATTTTTAATATATTTTATTGATTTTTTACAGAGAGGAAGGGAAAGGGATAGAGAGTTAGAAACATCGATGAGAGAGAAACATTGATCAGCTGCCTCCTGCACACCTCCCACTGGGGATGTGCCTGCAACCTAGGTACATGCCCTTGACCAGATTCGAACCTGGGACCCTTCAGTCTACAGGCCGACGCTTTATCCACTGAGCCAAACTGGTTAGGGCTCCCTTTATATTTTTAACAGTTTGTTTTGCTTCTGTTTTCTCTTATGTTGTGGAAAGATTTACACAGACTTTTCCCCTCTGCATTAAACATTTTTACAATGGAAAGTTTTTTATTTTTTCCCTTTAAGTCCTTTTATTTTCAATCTACTCTGATATTAGTATTATAATTTCCACTGTTTTTTTTCTTTTTAAGTTTCATAGACTTACACATGCCTTGGTTTAAGACTATTTCTGCTGACTTTCATCCCTTTGGTGTTTTTTCTCTCCATTCTTGATGGGTACGATGAGAAGGCTGCAGCTGGACGAGGCCCTTCTGGAGCAGGCTGGCACCCTGCCCTTGAACTTCTAGCCTCCAGTACTGTGCAAAATGAATGTTTATTGTTTATATGCTAATGATTCCATAGTATGTTTTTATGTCAGTCTGAATAGACTAAGACACTCCCAAATGATGAAAAAAATACAAAAAATTTAGTAGAAAAATAAGTAACAAATAAAACCAAAGATTTCCAGAAAACAAAATGTAAATTGTGAATGAACATTTGAAAAGATGCTAAGCCTCATTAATAACTATGTAGCTGCAATTTACATTTAAACTTCAAAAATTTGCCATTTTTCACCCATCATATTTGAAAAACTTAAACTATTGATGATAATAAGGACTTGGCTAGACAAGTACTCTCACTCTTTTTTTTTGGCATAAACGTAAACTGCTACCAATATTCTGAACAGTCATTGAAAAAACTTTCTTTCTTTTTTTTTTTTAGGGAAAAGAAATGCAATTACCGTTTAACATAACAATTATCCTTCTTACAGTTTGCCCTGCAAAGAGAAAAAATGTGTGTGTGTGTGTGTGTGTGTGTGTGTGTGTGTGTGTGTGTAAAGGGACATTAATGGCAAGCATTTTTGTATGATAATATTCTAGAAAAACCTAAATATCTATCAACAGAGGAAGAGTTACATGAATTGTGGTACTGTGGAATACTATACAAAGGACTAAGGCAGAGAGATGAAAAGATATTTAATAATAGTGTTAAATAAAATGGAAGTAGAGCAATATATGTGTCCATTAAAACGATCCTAAATATTTGTGTGTGTGTGTGTGTGTATAATATTTATAAATATGCAGGCAATTATCTGAAAGGAAACACTACATTCTAATCAGTGTTTATTTTGGGGAGGATAATAGATTGAAGGGTTTAGAAGCACATAGGAAAAATGTTTTAAAGACTTTTGTATTGTATATTTGTTTTAATGAGAATGCATAGAAATATTTATTGCATAACTAAATATTTAGCAACCCAACCAAACACACAAAACTGATAAACGCCAAAAGTATGTGATGCTAACACCTAAGTTGTTAGTTACATTGAGGGGCCAAGATTCAGGGCCGTGGCTTCATCTTCCAGAGTTTCCTTATTGCTCCACACTGTTATGAATTCTAGTTGGGATAAATGCATTTTCTTCCCAGTTGCCTATTATGGAATTGGAGACTGAACGTATTTATATTATTACACTAACGTAGTTTCTCAGACAAAAAGCGTGTTCAAGTCCCTTCAATTTTGTAGAGAACAAAAACATTTTTTTCTGTTATTCCAGCAGCTCCTGGGCCTTGGGGAGCCAACATTTTTTTTGTTGTTTTTGTTTTATGTCAGATAATGTTTCTATTATGTCCCTTTTCTCTCCTATCCTTGTCTACTTTCCCAGCCCACTCTGATCCTGCAGAATAACCTACAATGAGTGTTGTAACTTCTCCTACTTCAAACGCAGAGCCTTCTGTGTGAAGATCTGAGCCGACAGTATCAGGTTGCCTTTGGAAGTGTTCATTCACCTGCTCTAATTTCCTTTTATGATATTATTAATGACATGATTTTCATGTTGTAATTGCATTTCCTTTGTGCCAATTCTGTTCTTTTACACCCAGATTAGCAAAATGGATATGTCCCTTCCTTCTAAGTTTCTTTCTCCTTCATACTTCCACCTCCTCCCATTGGTGTGCTCCTTTTATTAACACACCTCCTGATTCTCACCTGATTGCTCGGATAATACACCCTGCACATCAGAGGAGCCTGGACACATTCACTGATCAAAGGGGCATCCTCACTGGTTATTTTACCTATAAATTTAACAAATGCTGAGGGCCTGAAACTGCACTTAGTATTCTACTTTCAGTGACCCATTCACACATTTCCCACCACGATCTCACTGCCACCTGTTTTCTTTCTCCCTCCCGACTAAGCGTCCATCTGTGGTCCTATTATCCTGTTTCCTATTGGACACATGCTGCTCCAGACTATGCACCACGCCAAGTTTAATTATTGTGCCCAGACCCTCTCTCCAGGACGATGATGCCTCAATGATTTCGCCAACATGCCATCTCCTTTCAACAATGTGCATGTTTTCATCTTGCCTCTCATAGTTTTGCCTCTTTGATCTCGCCTCCACCCCCTTTGTGCGCGAAGAATGATGATAGTAAAAAATGAGACCAGGTGAAATGTTACCCTTTCCACTACACATGTCTTCTGTGCATCTTTCTGTGAAATATTGTTTAGGGTTATAATAAGGTTTTAGTCTTGGTGTTGTTTCAACAGCCTTGAAATCTACAAAATAACTGAAGTGGCTTCTTTCTTGCCCTTTGAGTCAGTAAAATTGGTATTGCCTAAATACTAATGACCATCTTTATTTCTGCCAAAGAGACACAAACCAGAAAGAGCACAGATATTCTTTAAAATGATCTCTCATACCTGCAAAGTCTCATAATGCTCAATTCCTTATCAACGTCTCTACTGTGGTATATACACATTTGAGTAAAAATCCAAAAAGATATTACCTCTCTTGTATGCAAAATAATGGCCCCCAAACATACCCATGCCCTAAACCAAGGAATCTGTGAATATGTTACTTTCCAAGACAAAAGAGACTTCACAGGTGTGTTTAATTAAGGTTCTTGGGGTCAGGAGATTATTTTATATAACCTAGGTTAGCCCAATGTAATGCAAATGATTGTTATATGTGAAAGAAGGAGAAAGGATCATCAGTGTATCAATATTTGATGTGAGAAAGATAATAGTGACCATTGTCAACTTTGAAGGTGGAGTAAGGGACAGAAACAAAGGGATGTAGGCAGTCTCTAGAAACTAGAAAAGGCAAGGATGTGGATTCCTCTCTAGAGCAGTGGTTCTCAACCTATGGGGGTCAAATGACCCTTTCACAGGGGTCGCCTAAAACCATCCGAAAACACATATATAAGTGCATATTGTTTTTGTGATTAATCGCTATGCTTTAATTATGTCCAATTTGTAACAATGAAAATACATCCTGCATATCAGATATTTACATTATGATTCATAACAGTAGCAAAATTTCAGTTATGAAGTAGCAACGAAAATAATTTTGTGGTTGGAGGTCACCACAACATGAGGAAGTGTATTAAAGGGTCGCGGCATTAGGAAGGTTGAGAATCACTGCTCTAGAGTCTGTAGAGGGAACACACCCTGGCCAACACATTGGGTTAGCCCAGGGAAACCCATTTTGGAATCCTGACATCCAGGACTGTAAGGTAATAAATATGTGTTGTGTTGAGCCACTGAGTTTGTGGTAATATTTTTCAGCAGCAATAGGAAACTAACATACTGGTACTGCCAAAGAGGCAGTTTCAATAAGTGATTTACTGGAGCAGTAGAAACTATAGCTAAGATCCTGCTTTCACCTTCCCAAATGAGGTTCATTTTTATTTCAACAACCCCTATTATCCATCCCCTATTTTTCCCTTTAGGCAGAACTTTCATTAATATCTTCAGCTGTTCACCACCTCCGCCCACATTTGTTCCAATGACCTACCTATATAATAGCAGAACAATCCCTAAGCTTTACCTTCCTTTTTTTTTTAGTCAAGTGGAGTTGGTGAACCTTGGGCCTTTCCTTTTATTGGAGCAATAAATTCTTCCACTGAGATGAAGATCTCTGTTTACTGCCAGTTCCTTTGTAATGATAGGACAACCCACCACAAGGCCAGCTGGGGCTGAGTTGCTGGAAGGTCAACATCTGCATTTTCAAGTAAAAAGCATTCCACAAATATATTGCTTACTGTAGGAAGAAATACCTTTATTGTCTATTAAAACAAGGATATTCTGGAAATAAAGCACTAAGTACTCTTTATATACACCATTGTTTCTCCAGCTTGGCAGTTTTATACTTTTAACATGTCCTTTCAGACAAGGTCTCCATTTTAATACTCTGTATCAGTGTTTGTTAAGCTATTTTATTTACCTCATTCCATACTGAACAGTAGGCATATTGTCATTGGAGATGTGGGTGGATAGTCTTTCTCCATTGCTAGTGGGGGTGGGGTATTCCTTTACCCACTGGGTGCTGGGGGTTGGGTCCTTAGGATATCTCAAGAAAAAGAATTTTCTGAGACTCATGCGGGAGGATAAGTGACTTTTATTTGCATGGAGTTAGATCCCTTAGGATCCAAAGCCCCATTTCCCTCAATCCAGTCCTGGAAGAAGTACAGATGAGGATTCAGCAGAGTTAGAAGCAAAGACGGTGTTCAAAGTTTCCATTCCATGGTAGAGCTGGAGCCAGTTTAGAACTAGGCTAGTTGCAGTCTGTTAGTCCATTGTATGTGTGTGTGTGTGTGTGTGTGGGGGGGGGGGTCCACATGGCCAGCCATGTGGTTGAATGAAGGGGACCCAAGAGAATGTGCCCTCTACAACAGGAGTCCTGAGAGCGCATGAGTCAAGAGAGGGGACTCTTTTGTTTAGGAGATTAAGTACAGCAAATCTTCTTTTGCTTGAAGTGGCCATGCCTACTCTGATCAATGACCTATTCTGAGGTGTGACTGACATCCAAGTACCTTCCCTATTTTATCCAAGGTGTTTACATTATATTGACAATCTTCTTAATGAAGCCAGTTCTTTCCATTAACTCTTCTCCTTTTATTAGTTGACTAGAGGCCTGGTGCATGAAATTTGTGCACTTGGGGGGCATCCCTCAGCCCAGCCTGTGCATTCTTGCAGTCTGGGAGCTCTTGGGGGATGTCTGACTGACGCCTTAGGCCTGTCAGTTGGACATCCTTAGCGCTGTGGTGGAGGCAAGAGAGGCTCCCACCACCGCTGCTGCACTCGCCAGCCATGAGCCCAGCTTCTGGCTAAGTGGCGCTCCCCCTGTGGGACCACCAGGGGACAGCTCCTGTGTTGAGCATCTGCCCCCTGATGGTCAGTGTGCATCATAGCTACCGGTTGTTCTGGTGTTCAGTTGATTTGCATATTAGGCTTTTATTATACAGGATGCCATTTTTTCCTAAGCATTTAAGCTTTGAAAAATCAGCTTTACTGTAATGCCATGCCATTTCCTTTAGGATTGACCAATAAAATACAAGATACACATTTAAATTTGAATGTCAGATTAGCAACAAATGATATTTTAACCTAAGTATGTCCTATGGCTCACACTGTAATTTTATCTGCTAAGTCTGGCAACTGTAGGCTGCTGGTTCTCAGCCTTCAGTGTGCATCAGAATTACTTGGAGGGCTTGTTAAGAAACAGACAGCTGGGCCCTACTCCTGGATTTTCTGATTCAGTAGGTCTGGATGGATTCTAATTCTAACAAATTAGAAATTTGCCTATATTTCTAACAAATTCCCAGTTAATGATGAAGAGACCAGTACTTTGAGCATCACTGAGTTGATTTAATTCCTGTGATTATTAGCTGTGGTTCTCAAACTTGGTTGCACATTAAATCAATCGGGGAGCTTTTAAAAAATCCTAATACATGAATCCCATTTCAGATGCTCTATCTACCTGAATTGATTTAGAGTGTGGTCCAGACGTGGGATTGTTAAAAAGCTTTCAAGATCATTTGAGCCTGCAGTCAAGGTTATCATCACTAAGTGTGCATGCTCTACCTCTTCTGAGTCTCCTCAAAATTACAGGTAATAGAAGTAAAAAGGGGACATATGTAATACTTTCAACAATAAAGATTTTAAAAAGAAACATAAAAACAATAAATTTGAAAAAAATTACAGGTAATTCATGCCTTTATGACTTCCTGCCTTAAATATCTTCCCAACCTACTCTCTGCATCTCATGCCCTCACTACCTAATTTATCTTTCACACAACTCTAAGAAATTTTTCTGAAGCCTATCTCTGATTGTGTGATTGTCTTTTTCATACAGTGGAGCCTTGACTTACGAGTGTCCCGACTAACGAGTTTTTTGAGATAACAGCTCTCTCTTGGCCGATTTTTTGCATTGAGTTGATAGAGTAATTTGAGTTAACGAGCTCCTTAACGAGCTTGGTCTCGGAAGAATTAAACTGGTAAGTCAAAGCCCCGTGTTATATTCTTTGGGAGAGACACATACTCAACAAGTGAATATGTGTTAGGTGATGATAAGTAATAAGAGAAAGAGGAAGGAGGCTGAGAGATGGGGGTTGCGCAGAAGTGTTTTGAATAAAGTGTTTTGGTCTGGAGATGTTTCTCTCATAATTGACATTTATGTGGGGCCCAAAGGAAGTGATGGAATGAGTCACACAGCTGTCTAGGCGTCTAGGGGAAAGCTTCAAGTACCAAATGCTTGAAGAATCTCCACTTGGAGCAGCAACAAGGTTACTGTAAAATCTTCAGGGTTCATTCCAAGTGAAATGTGAAACCCTTGGACCATTAGGCAAACAATAGTGATATCATATGATCTATATTCTGAAAGAACATGTAGGATGCTCTGTGCAGAGCAGAATTTGGGGGCAAGGGTGGGAGTAGTTATGAAGCTACACAATAATCCAGATGCTCAGGAAAAAGTAGTCATCAGTATAGACAGGACAGTCAAGAGGGAGAGCTGGCTGTGTTGGAAAGATAGTGAATGGGGGTAAAACTGTTGAGTTTAAGATGCCTGGTCAGTAATGAGGACAACCTGTGATTTGAATATTTATTTTATTTACCTATTCATTATTAAATAAAATAAATTATGTATTTTTTTAATTTTTAAAAAATGTATACTTTTATTCTTGTCCGAGAGGAAGAGAGAAGGAGAGAGAGATAGAAACATCAATGATGAGAGAGAATCATTGATCAGCTGCCTCCTGCATGCCCCACACTGGGGATCGAGCCCGCAACCTGGGCATGTGCCCTGACTAGGAATCAAACGTTGACATCCTGGTTCATAGGTTGACGCTCAACCACTGAGCAACACTGGCCGGGCTATTTATGAATTTTAAAGAGAGAAAATGTTACAGCTTCAGTAGATACCCATGTGTTTATGCTTTTACATCATATATAAGTGCATTGCCTTGGAGGCAGTGAAGCCAAGTTCCAGAGTCTCCCTCCCTGCAGGCGTGGCTCTCTGAATACTTTGGAAAAAAAGCAGGTTGCACTTAGGAAGCATTTCTGGCAAATTGCCTATTCAGACTCCCAGAAAAATGTGATGAATAACTAGTTATGATTTATTTTTTCAAACTAAATATTAATTTTTGTACCTAAATGATTAGTTTTCACTTGTAATTTTGTATTCTTTTTAAAAAATATATTTTATTGATATCAGAGGGAAGGGAGAATGAAAGAGATAGAAATATCAATGATGAGAGAGAATCACTGATTGGTTGCCCCCCTGCATGACCTACATGGGGGATGGAGCCCACAACCAGGGCATGTGCTCTGACCGGGAATCGAACCTATGACCTCCTGCATGGAGCCATGCAGGCTGGACTGTGATTTTGTATACTTAGGCACCATGCATCATATAGTAAACTATGCAGATATATGTTCCTGTGTATTAAAGTTATATCAATAATTTTCTGAAGGCGTTACTCATTTATACTATATTTATGACATGTATCCATGTTTTAGTTACATGTATATCTATTTTAGGCCTTTGATCCATAATATATTGCTATGTAAATACACCACAGTTTACCCATTCTTTTCTTGTTGCAGTTAGCTTGTTTTATAATTTTAGTTATTCAAAGGAATGAATATGATAATAGACACCCTGTACCCACCTGTTTAAGTTTTTCTATCTAGAAATATGATTGTGTCTTAAAATTACAAGATAAAAGACAAGGTTGTTAAACCCATTTTTACTCCCTTTGGCAGTTTATGAGAGCTGTTGAGCCTTGTTTTAGTCTAATTCCCGGGATTACTAACTGGTAGGCACAATATGGAGCTCCTCCCCAGGTGGCCATGTCCTAAGTTGAGTAACAAAGAGGAATAAAGGTAGAAGCTGAAATCAGTGTTATCAGCTGGCATTATCCAGGTGGATCCTATTTAATCACAAGTATTTTTAACAGGGTAAGGAGGCAGAAGAGGACTGGAAAGGTGACTGTGTGTGGAATCCTTGTCCTGATATTACTGGCCTTGAAGATGGTGAGAGGAGACCAGCCAAGGAAGCAGGTGGCCTCTAAAAGCTAAGGTAAGGCTAGCTTCCAGGAAGGATTGTACCCAGCTGCCACCTTGATCTTGACCCAGTGAGGTTCCTGTCAGGCTTCTTTCTACTGAACTGTAAGGTAAGAACTTCATGTTATTTCAGCCACTAAGTTTGTGGTAATTATTAAAAACACCCACAGAAAATTAATGTGCTAGTGAAGGTAAACATCTTTTCATAGATTTATTGGGCATTCATGTTTCTTTTTCGGTGTATTCCCTTTCCTTAACTATGTGTTCATCCTCTGTCAGCGCGCTTGTCTTTATTAAATTGCTATAGAGCAGTTTTAGATAAAGTTATGAAATACCAACTACATGTTAGGCATTAGGTTTTATATACATGAAGATTTTCAAATGTTTCCATTTAAAATATATACAAGATGCAATTCTGGCGGCCACTCTCCTCTGTCGTGAGCCCAGTACAAGGGTTCTCAAGCTGGAGTCCAGGGACCACTGTGATAGCCACCAATCCCTGAAACTGTGTGCAAGTACATTAGGGTTTGTGTATATGTGGCTTTCATTCCGTCGTCAAAGGGATCTATGCCATCCAAAAGGTTGAGAAACATTACTCTAGTGCAGTGCTTCTCAATCTTCTGGCCCTTTAAATACAGTTCCTCAGGTTGTAACCCAACCATAAAATTATTTTTGTTGCTACTTCATAACTGTAATGGTGCTACTGTTATGAATCGTAATGTAAATATCTGATATGCAGGATGGTCTTAGGCGATCCCTGTGAAAGGGTTGTTTGACCATCAAAGGGGCCGTGACCCACAGATTGAGAACTGCTGCTCTAGTGTTTACAAGTTGCCTTCTAAAACGTGTTAATTTTACTAATCTAAGAGGTTGGTTTTTTGGGTTTTTTTTTTTTTTGGAGGGGGTGTAATTCGAGAGTCTCACCTATAGGGTTTCACCTCTTTGATGTGTTTTGACTCCCTACTCTTGGAGAGCAATGGCCCGATCTTGGACATACTTGGATCTCCAGGACCCACAGACACTCCATTCAGTGTTTAAGGATGGAGATGGTCCTCAGGTGTGAGGATTCCGTTGCTAGCTTCCTGAGCTGAGAAGCCCAGGGGAAGCGGGGTCTAGCTCACTGCTGTCATCCCCTGCAGGGGTGATTCCAAAGGGTCTGTTCAGTTTGGGGTAACTACTGGGCACATCGGGGAAGGCAGTTCTCCTGAAGCCTGTTGGGCCTCCCTGGGAGGCAGAACCCGGCCGCCCACTGGATCCTCGGTATTCGCAATGCCCACAGTGGAATAATAACGGCCATCATTTGGGGGGGGGGGGCCTGGGGGACGTCGCAACTTGCCCTGTGAACCAGCAATGAGGACCCCGGCCGGGCCTGGGTGTCGGCCGCCCACCCTTCTCCCCAGACGACCACAGCTTATGTGCATTGTGTTTTAGGGTGCTTCTGAGGTTGGTTTTTAAAGTACATAAACAAGACTATTGAAGCATTAATTTTGGGTCTATTGCTAACCAATTTTATAACATATAACGTTAAAAGTTAAAAAAAAAATGAGCTTTGAAGTTAGTAGGAAAATGACATCAGTTTTATCAATATGCCTAAAATGTATTTTATGTACCATGTGAGGCAGGGATTTGATATGATATTTACCCCCTATTGGTAGTCAATATGTCCCAGTGCATTTATTGAATTAGTCCACCCTTCCTGGCTTATGTGCTAGATTGTAAGCACATTGAGGTCCTGGTAGTTTTGTCCACTTTATTTACTGCTGGATATCGAGTACCTAGAATAATGGGTGCTATTCAATCATTAGTTGTTGAATGAATAAGTATTTTCCATATGAATTTGTGTATATTTCTTCCTTTAAAAATTCTAGCTTCATTCATGAAAATCAATTCACTATTTTCTGAATACTTCTCTGAGACTTAATTAATACTTTTGCTTTTCCTTTTCACATACATAAATAAATCTTCAGCATTGTTTAATACTCAAACAAAACCTAACATTCTCATGAATTTAATTTAGATCAGTCCAGAGCATAGTAGTTTTCACTTTTCTTGCCTCACCCAACCCTCATATCTAATTATGATATTGTCACTTTTATTTTTTTGGCATTCCTGACATCAACTAGACAATAGGACATGGAAAGTATATTAAAGTAAAAGTTTAGTTCAAATCTCACTTTATCATTTTCTTTCTGCCTAATCAAGCAACTTGTTTTCCTAAATTTGTACTAATCTGTCAAAGCTTTGAGAATTTTTGAGAAAATGAGATAAAGCATTTAACACAGTGACTGTCACACAGAAGTCATACACTTGTTGAATGTTAATTTCATTTCATTATAAAATGCAGATGCTTTGGAACTCATGCTTAGGTACTTGTGTTCGTCCAAGTCAATTTTGGGGGACCAAAGGAGAGACTTACTGTGCTCTAAGGGAAAGAGCATGAGCTGCAGATGGACTTGTTCTGGTTATAATCTCAGTGTTACTACTTTGTGTGGTGATATGCTAACTTTCTGAACTTCAGTTTTATCTTCTATGTAAGGGTCACAATAATAGCAACCTTTCAAGGTTATTCTGAAAATTTAAGAGAATACTAGTATGTATTTATAAAGTCACTAGTACATGGTAGGACATTTGGTAAAAGTTTATTTACTTCCTTTGCTGTTTTGAGAGACCAAGACTTAATAATCTTTTAATCACTCAATTACTTAAGAAAATTCTATTTATATACAGTAGATGTGGGAACCCTAATCAGAGTATGCCAGATGATCAAGGCCAATTTGCTCTATGCATGCTCAGTAGCAATATACGTACTGGGCGAGTGCACCCTTCTGCAACCTGTTTATGTAACGTAGCACGAGCGTGTATCACTAATTGTCACGAGGCCTGTTTGTTTGATCGTGTATATAAGTTGTCACTGACCAGCCAATTGTGGGCCACTTTGGGCAGCCTCTTTAGGGGCTTCTTTGGCTGGCTGCTTTGTGGGACTACTTTGAAGAACTGCTTTGTTTGACGACTACTGTAGTACCAATGGCTACTTGGTCTGCAATAAACTCTCTCATATATGCCCACAACTTCTCATGTCTTCATCTAATACCTGGCATCTGAGGGACTGTGCTCCCACAGATGTGGTAGGGGCAGAAATAGAATATTGGGGACCAGCTAAGATTATAAGAAATATTAATCATGCTTTGTGAACTATGATTGTTTGAGCTGATTAAAGAAGGCACATTCTAACCTGGCTGGGAGTTGCACGTGGGACATGAGAGCTCACTGGAAAATGCAGCTCATCCTCCCCATCAGGGAACTGCCTATTATCATGGAAAGATTAACAACCTTATTGCAGAAACCAGAGCCCCCAGCCCTTGTCATATCACCAGTCCTTTGGAGACCCCCAGCCTTTCCATACCTGCAGGCCTTTGCAAATCTCCAGCCTGCATTACCTGTTAACTGCCCATTGGCAGGCCCTTTTGCCTACTTCCCCATGTAATCTTTGTCCTTCTACCCAATATAAGCAGCTGTCTTGTGGGGAGAGGCAGAGCAAATTTTTGTGGATGACCCGCTTGCTCTCCCATACTGATGGCATTATTGGAATAAACACTCATATATGATTCAACTCTGTCTCTGTTTAATTGGCTAAAGTAGTGACAGGCAGCATGGACCCATTGATTGTCCGGTGACAGATACTCAAAAGATTTTGATAAGTGAATATTTAAGAAGTAGATAAGGAAAACAAAATATACCTAAAGGAAGATGAAAAGAAAGAAAGATGATGATTGCTCTAAGTTCCCGTGTTCTTCCTAATGCTATTTTATTTTTCTTTATTTTTTAAATTTTTTAATTGGATTTGTTGGGGTGACATTAGTTAAAAATTATAGAGGTGTCAAGTGTATAATTTTTAATACATCATCTGTATATTGTATTGTGTGTTCAGCACCCCAAGTCACGTCTCCTTCTACCCCCATTTGTCCCCCCTTTACCCTCTACTTTTAAAATTAAAAGTGTATCTGCCTTCTGATGCTGCTGTTTTATTATGTGTGTGAAATTTACTTTAAGATATGTGGGTATTAACAGGGTGATATATGTTTGTATATGCACATTAACTCTAATTTACACCCTAGGGTAAGTTGGTGTTTACAGTACCTATTTGAAAATCCACACTTCAGAGGTAGTTAAATAGCAGATCATCTGAAGCACCCCATCATAAATCAACACCTTCAAAGGTGGTAACTTAGCACTCTTGTATGGAAACTTGCACTAAAGAGGTTGTTTATTATTAGCCTAGGAGTGTTAGAAATAATTTCCCATGGGGAAATAAAGTTGTTAAACATGAGTGGGTACTTGGGATGTTTATATGTCCCTTATGGCAATTGCATGAATGAGGTGTACGGATTTCTCAAACTTGGAGCAACATCAGTGCAGTTTTGGGGGTCCTGTGCCTCTTTACTTCGTGGAGAACTGTCACCCCGGCTTACTGAAGCATGACTGGGTCTGCCTCCAGGGTCTCAGAAAGTCTGCCTGCTGAGAGCCTCCTGAGCCTGCCAGTTGGGAGAACATAGCCATTGAGCACACAGCTACTGTACTTCTCCTTTACTTCCACTTGCTGCTAAGTGTGTGTATGGTACATAGGGGAATTTTTGTCTGAGACATGCTTTGATTTAAGATACTAGCCAGTAGCAAAGTTGTAAGGAAGAGGGATATTAGTTGGCACTTTTTTTTTTTTTTTTTTTTACGAAAGAGAAGCTTCCAATATTTAGTTAAAGAACATTTGCTGTTACGGAGATATACTTCTTTGAAACTGTAAACATATAATTTATATATCTAAAATGAATACATGTTAAAGATTTTATTTAGCCTGGCCAGTGGTTGAGCATCAACCCATGAACAGGACAGGGCACATGCCCGGGTTGCAGGCTCAATCCTCAGTAGGAGGCGTGCAGGAGGCAGCTGATGAATGATTCTCTCATCATTGACGTTTATCTTTCCCTCTCCCTCTCCCTCCCTCTTGGAAATCAATTAAAAAAAATTACAAATTATTTTTATTTAAAATACTAAGGAGGGAATCATGATGATGTTATAACTGGTTCAAAGGGAAATCCAAAGAATGGATACATTCATAGATATGGGATAGTGAAAAGAATGTGCAAATGGAGGTGCATTGGGGGTTCCTAAGGTCACCCTCAGGCTCGGTGATTTGCTAGAGGACTCAGGAGCCTTTAGACTCCCGGTTATAGATTATTAAGCTAAAGGACCTCTTGATTAAAGTCAGCAAAGGTGAAGGGCATATGGGGCCCAGTTTGGAGAAACCAGGCAAATCTTCCTGGTGTCCTTCCTCTCGGGGGAGTCACAGAGAGATGCACTTAATGATGTGTAAAGGGAACTCGCCTGAGTGTTGTGCATGGATTTTATTGGGAATCAGTCATGTAAATATGCCGTACACACAGGATTGACCTTAGTTTCTCAGACTCCAGACCACATTCTGCACCTCCTCCCTGTACCCCCACCCCCTGCCCCCACCCAGAGCAAAACTGGCTTTCACCCAAGTCACATTGCCAACACTTACCTGCTCCAGCTGGTACACAGTGACCCAAAGAATAAAAGGCAGAGGAAACATAGTATCAGGCAGAATATTCTAAGGCAGTGGTTCCCAACATTCCTAATGCTTCGACCCTTAAATACAGTTCCTCATGTTGTGGTGACCCCCAACCATAAAATTATTTTTATTGCTACTTCATAACTGTAATTTTGTTACTGTTATGTTACAAATGGCGTCCAGTTCTAAGTCTGCTTTTATTAGTGATGATGATATTGCTAAATATGTCAATGTAGTAAAGGTTTCCTTAAGTTTTTGAATATGTAACTTCATTTACTTGCAATTCATAATTTTTTCCTAAACTGCTGTAAAATCGTAATGTAAATAGCTTATATGCAGGATTTATTTAGGCTACCCTGTGAAAGGGTCATTCGACCCCCAAAGGGGTCACGACCCACAGGTTGAGAACTGATATCTAAGGGCTCAGAGGTTATTTCTTGGGGCTGAGGAAGAGCCAGTGCTGACAAGAGGCCTTTGTTTGCAATGTGCAAGGTTTGAGCCTTTGGGGCCTGGCCAGTTTACCCTTTGCAGCCGAGTCTGAAAACTATCTTCTCTGTGGGGGTAGGGAGAGGTTATTCCTCCATCAAACAGGATTTATTTTAATGTTCACACAATGATTATTTCCCATTGATATCAGTTATCGACAGCTTAGAACTATAAAATAGTGCCCCTAAAATTCGACAACATTGAAGGGTGTTAGAGATAATGCAGTTTTGTACCGAAGCACAACTTTCCCCCTGTAGCTTAAGTGCACATTGGTTTCATTTGCTCTATCACTTTTAATATCACTCGTACTGTTATTTTTATGTATTAACTCTCGCCTCTGCATTTGGGATGAGTAGCCTAGAGCATTACTCAGATCGGCGGCGAGAGAGCATATTCCAGAAAAGTCGTGGCCTTATTCACATGAGAAAGTGAAACCATGATTCATAAGCCAGGGCTTACACCACGTGATTGAACTCTAGACTAGTCACAGGCATTTGGGGATATAGATGTTAACACCTTTCAAAATAAGAAAAATAAAATCGATAATGACTTTAAGTCCTGCTAGTAGTTTAAACTCAAGGTTGATGAAGCCCAATTCTCTCTTTTTTTTCACTGAGACAATACATTTAGGTAAACCTCTGGGGTGGGGGCGGGGGGGGGGGGGGAGCAAGCCCACTCAAATCCCCTCTTCTTCAGGTCTGAGCACACAGGTGTAGCTCCTTAGTGCAGCCCAGAAAAGGAAAACCCGTGCTTGTCCTTGGCCCACCAGACCAGCTGAAGTTCACATCCCCTGGTGAGTTCATGCGACATATTTTGGAACATGACGTTAATTCACAAAATTACAGATTTGTAACCTTATGCTTTTTTAAAGACGCATTTCAGTGTGGTGAGTGCCAGTGACATCCCTAATCTCCCATTACTACAGGCAAGGCCTCTTCTCTCCTAAGCCGTCTATTTCAACAGCTTTCAATTTACTATTTAAATTAGTAATAAACTGGGTGCTTCTTTCTCTATTTGGGGCTTTGCTTCTAGCTATGTATTCTCACAGGCTTCTCTGGGAGACATAATAAATATAAAACATGAAATATGTTTCTATCCAAAAAGGTAGTGTGTGTACATGTGAGTGTGCATGTGCTTAGCAGTGTGGGTTTGAGTGAGATGGATGGATTGTGTAGTTTCCAAAGCAAGACAAGATGCTGCAAACAATTTAGGAACAATGGCCTTGCTTGTTTAATGTGTGAGGGAAATTGCCTGTGGTTTTAGGGAAGAATTCTCAACACAGAATAAATCTGTATGTAACTCTGTCATTTAGAAATGTGACAAGTCATTTTTCCCTTTTAAAAGGGGTGACAGGCTCTGGGCTTTTAAAGGATAGATGGGTAATTGTTGATATAAAATGTGATCTGTTTCTAAGTGTTGGGGAAAGGGTCAGGTTATAAACAATAGGTAGATATGGTCTCATTTATTTACTAATATATGTGCCTAAAAAAGAAAGATCTGGAAGCATATGCATTGCAGAGTTAACAGTTTTTCGGAATCTGTTGGGATTATGAATGGTTGTAATTTTCTTCTCTTTGCTCAATAATAATGATTTCTAAATGTTTTATGGTCATCTTTTATTTTTTAATAAAGTGAACAGAAAGTATTTTTAAGTCCTAATGAAGTGCAGGGAGAATAATTGAATCTGTGTTACATCACCTCCCGTGGTAGCAAATGTCTTCCAGCTACAGAAGAAAACAATGAAGTGGGTAGAATCGGGTTATATGTGGTATTTCATCCAGTTGCTCTAAAATCGAATTTTGACTTTGCTCTGTTGTCTTTCATTGAGATCTAGCTAAAGTAAAAAAAATAAAATGTTAGGAGAATGTTCTTTGGGCATTAGAAACCTTAAACTATGCTATACAGAGGACATGCAAAAAAAAAAACCCAAAATGGGTTTATTTTAAGACTACTTAGGCAACTTCTTGTATAGACCAATTGGTCTGTATTGAGAGAAGGGGGTATAAATTGGCTTAATTGATGCACAGTTGACATTGTAGGCCAGGACATTGTCTGTTGTGGGGAGCATTCTATGCATTATAGCAGAGTGAGCATCATCTCTGTCCCCTACCTACAAGATGCCAGTAACAACACTGACATTATCACAACCAAAAATGTGTTCATACATTTCCAGGAACCTTGGAACATGTCACTCTTAACAAGAACAGTTGCCTTAATGAGCAGTAGTGCAAGGTCTATATGTGGGGTGTTATAAGTTAAGATTACTGTTGGCTGTGCATGACAGATGAACCCCAAATGATGGTCACTCAAGGGGAGACAGCTTTCTATCTTTTTATGTAACTGAAGCTTGAAGGTGGGCAATTCAGAGCTGGCAGGACCCCTCCATGGCCACTAGAGATGCAGAGTTCTTCCAACTTCTCCTCTTGCATTTTCCACCCTGGGTTTCCTTTCTCAGAGTCACCTCATAGTTCAAATTTCTACCAGACATCCAGCCATCATAACCATTTTTAGACAAGCGTCATGAGGAAAGGCAAAGAGTTCTGGAAGCCTGTGTTCCCTTCAAAGAGAACTTCTGGAAATCCTGTAACTCTTCCACTTTCATCTCATGGAGCACAATTAGCCACACAGCCACACTTAGCTGCTTGGAAGATACACATGTAGTCCTGTAGCTAAGCACAATGTCTGTCCAAATCTCCATGTGGGGTTTAGTTAGGAAAAAAAATATGGGTAAATGTTGCTGGAGTTACATTCTCTTAGCATTCTGCATAACAGGACACATGCACTTTTCTATAAAAAGTATTGATTCTAAATAAAATATTACCAAGTTGCTATAGAATATCTGTTGCAAAATAAAAATTTTAGGTAATGAAACTAATATTTCTGAATTAACTGCTTTACAGAAAAGACTCAAAATTACATGTTTTGTTTTATCTCTTCATATTTGAAACCACTCTAAAGTGTTTATATTGTTGCCCAGGCGAGAACAATATGGCTAATATTATTAAGTATTTCTTCAACTTTTGGCTTCCTTACAAAAGGCTTACTTCTTAGCCTATGTTCTCCTGAGAGCAGAACTTGAGACAAAGGCTTCCATGCAGATAGTCCATTAAGAAGTCATTTTAGGGAACAGGAGTGAGAAGATGATATAGGGAAGAAAGGTAAGCCAAAACAAGGATGTGTTTTTTGAGTTGTTCACTGGTGTGGGTGACAGGTGTCACATTCTGCATGATCTGCTGAAGAATCTTATGAAATACACTTCAAAACTGTCTATGTGGGAAATAAGAAAGAAAAGCATCTATTCAATGATTTCTTCCTCACTGGTCAGCAGTAGCTTCAAATGTATTGACTACACTCTTGGGTTGCTCATGTGTGTCTGCTAAGTACTTGGCACATGTCCCACCCCTTGGAGTTAAATAAAAGAGTAGGTGCTGTACTAGGTGGAGGGGAAGTACCTCTAGACACCTTACATGAAGCTGGTTGAAGGTGGGACACAGAACTTTGGTGGTGCACAGGGGTTGGGGGAAAGGAGACACTTACAATTCTGATGAATTTCACTGCTTAAGAGAAACAGCTTGAGCTTGGTAATAGAGCATACCTCCATTCCCATTGCCCTGGACATTAGTTATTGGGTAGAGTGTTAACTTGAAAATAGTATATGAAATACACACACACATATATATACACACACATTTACACACACAAAATTATATACAAATGTATATTTCTCATTTTGATATTGAGTAGTCTAATTATACTATGCGTATTTTTCAAAGCCTGTAAGCCAGGAGAGTAGGAGTCAATACTTGTAAGTGATGTGTGGTCTGCATTTGATTCACTGTCAACGTACTACGCTAGTTTACACTGCTTTAGGTTCTCTTTTAGCCATTACTTAATGATCTCATGAGCAGATTTGATTCACAAGGACTGAAAAGAGTTGTGTGCTACATAATGCCAAGGTGGCATTCATGGTATTGGGTATGCTCCCATCTTCCTCTTCCCCCAGTGAAGAGTACCATGCTTGATATTGAATTTTTTTTATGTTGGTTAGAGGGCTGCCAGCACCTTGAATAAACTGGTGGCAGAAATAAATAGTAATGATCATCAGCGAGGAAATGAAAATCCTTTAACATTACAAAGCACATTCTGCATCAATGAACCTTGGAAGAAAGTTACTAATTCTGCATATATACAGTAACTGGAAGAAATTTTCTTGGAGATATAGCCAACTTCATGATATTTGAGAAAAATAATTCCTGTGTATAATAGTATAGAATTTATGTACTAGTAGGAACAGTGTTTTTACAACAATTGTTTGGAGCCAAATCATTTAAGGTCCTGTTTATAGGAACAGATTCCAGAAGCTGACTAGGATATAATTATAATCTGTTATGACTGTAAACCTTCTACTGGATTTTTGACTTAAAAATATTGCCACATATCTGAGATCTTGGCCACATGATCTATAGGTTTAGCCTAAATTCTAATTAATCAAGATTTGGGTAATTTGAGTTCTTGTGAGTGAAGACTTCACTGCAATTAGGGTGAGTGTGGCTCAGCATTATTGCTTATAGTCCAAAAGAAAACATTAACAGTGAATATTTAACTAAACAGGACTTTTTGAGTTGAAAGTCTTTCAGTTTCTATTCAACTCCCTCCCCCAACTTTTACAGCACAAAAACATACAGTTCTCTATATGCTTAGTAATGGTTGCTTAGCTTTCTGTGGAAGTTTTGGCTTTTACGAAAGTAACAGTTTGATTGAACTAAAGGGAAAAGCGGGCAGGGAAACAGCTGGGGCATCACTTAAAAGAGCATCAGTAAAATGAACAGGAGAGAGATCACATTACCCAGAATTCTCACAGCAAATGAATGAGATGACAGGGGAGGTTTCCTAAACACAGTGGGCTGAAGGGAACAAGTAGCCAAGCACTTGGCTTTCAATTCACCCAGCACTGAGTCTGTAAATTGGAAGATCTAATTTGTTTACTGAGGCCTTAAATATGGGTGTTCCCCTGCACTATGCCAACAATCACCTTCCTGCCTCCTGAAGTTATTTCATTAACATTGGTAAGAATAGTCTAAGCAACAGCAAGCAAGATTGTCCATCTAATCCTGTGGTGAAGGCCTAGGGGAGGTGTGGGTGCAGGGTGGAGGATGTCAATGGGAGAAAAAAATGCGGACAATAAAGTTATATTTAAAAAAGAGAATGTTTATCTAATCTAGATTATTGGGCCCCTCTCCCTCTGTTCAGGACAGTGGGTGGTTAATTCTTCCTGATTGTCTTCAGTTTTATTTCTCTATACCCCCCCCTGAGACTCAGACATAAAAGGCATAAACAACACCTTCTGGCCCATCTTCCTTACTCTCCAGAGAGAATAAATTTCTGAGTCTTTCACTTTCATTAAGAACAAGTGCTTGATCCCTCAGCAGTCTCACTTTCCTTTGGATCAGGTGATTTCCCCATGAACAGTGAACAGTGGGGGGAATGAGAGAAGAATATGTTGGAATTCATTATCTAAGATCATGTGAAGTGTTTAATGGACCCTAATTTATCTTCTTGAAGAAAACAGAGTGACACCTGGGAGTCCTTGATTTCTATTATAAATTGGATTACTTATTGTTCAGAAATACTCATTCCCTTTGACCTCTGTGGCAGAATATCTATATACTAGATGCCTGGTGCACGAAAATTCATGCACTCAGGGCGTCCCTCAGCCTGGCCTGCACCCTCTTCACAGTCTGGGAGCCCTCAGGGGATGTCCTACTGACAGTTTAGGCCCACGCCCCACAGGGAGAGGGCATAAGCCGCAATCTGGCCTCCCTCTGTGGGAGGTGACTGGGAAGGCCAATCAGGGGATGGTGCCACTGCCACTGCAGGCCTTCCTCTTCAGAAGGTGACTGGGTGGGCCCACCCCCACCCCTACCCCCACCCCCACCCCATTGTCAACCCCTCCCTCTGCCCGCTGGCACATGCCTTGGCTGGACTGGCGCCACCTGCTTGCTGCCCCTTCCCCCCACCGACTGGTCATTCCACTGTTCAGTTGATTTGCATATTATACTTTTATATTATATAGGATATAAAAGCCTAAGCAACTGGCCGACCAGCCGGTAGTTATGACGTGCAATGACTACCAGGGGGCAGATGCTCAACACACAGGCATGGAAATATGGAACAGACTAATGAATCTCAGAGAGAATGGGGGGAGAGGGGAGGGCAGGAAGAGATTAATCAAATATCTTACATGCATACTAGAGGCTCAGTGTACGGATTCATGCACTGGTGGGGTCCCTTGTCCTTGCCTGTGGGGACTGGGCCGAAACTAGCTCTCCAATATCACCTGAGGGGTCCCAGATTGCGAGAGGGCACAGGCCAGGCTGAGGGTCCCCACCAGTGCACAAATCCATGCACTGGGCCTCTAGTATAGTTGATATTGCCCTTGGTTGTGTTATTGGTGGGGAGCTCTCCATGCCCTACCTGTTGCCAGTGGAAGTGGGCTTCTTGTGATGTCACAAGAAAAAGAATTTTTAGAGACTGGCACGGGAAAATGAGTGGCATTTATTTGTGTGGAATTACTAGTACTTTCCTGAGTTTCCAAGGTCCCCTCTCCCTCCATCCAGACTTAGAAGAAGTCCAGCTGTATCTTTAGCAGAGCTAGGATTAAAGCCATTGTCCAAAGTTCCTGTTCCATGTTGGAGCAAAATACAGTCCTGCATCAGGCTAGCTTAGTTTGTGTTTCCATCTGTAGTCCATTGCATGTGGAGTCCACATGGCTATGGGCCATGCAGCTTCTAGGAACACGGGCAAATTCAAGGAAACAGGAGCTAAACTAGAGAAATGAGAGAATCATGAGAGAGAGAATTCCTTTGTCTGGGATTATGCATTCTCAATTTTCACAGGCTTGCATTAGCTCCACCCCCTGTAGCCAATTATCTTTGTTTCCAGGTTAGACTGGCAGGCACCTTCCATACCTGACCCTGACTTTGCTGTACATGTTCCCATCTTCCCCTTCCACCAGTGATTTGCAGGGAATAAACCAATGGTTCCCTGGGGAGTGCAAAATTGCAACTTCCTGGTAAAGCTGCCCAGATCGCCATGTTTATAAGGTCTGGTCTCCCTTTTGCTCCTTTTCTATTATTAATAACTATCTAATTACCACAGTAACAACTTGGTGATTTATTTGATGGGAACTTAGCAAATGGAGGTTGAATTGAGGCTTTAAATGTGCTTATATGTTTGGTCTCATGCCCTTGTGTTCTGCCTTTCTGAAGATATGCCTTGGTTAGCCTCTGCCCAAGGAGCACAAGAGATTTGTGGAGATGACCTGAATCAGACTCATGTCCTAGATGATGTGAGTTCAGACTAAATCAACAAAACTCCAGCCAAAGGCAGGATCAACAAATAAATGCTGTATGTAAGCCCCAGAAATTCTGCGATTCTTAAGCATATTAGCTAATTATTACAGTTGGTTGTATCTACGAGCTGGGTGCGCAGTAGGGCGTTCCCCTGACATCTGAAAGACCCTCCTTCTGCTTCCCAGAAGGATATCTTTATGGTCCCTGGCCTTGTCTTGTTGGGAGTTCAGCATTACATATCATCCTTTCTGACTGTATGTGAGGTGGGCAATAAACATTGTGTCCCTCTTAGGAAATATTCAGCTCTCATAACCTGCTTCCTGTTAGTGCAGGTTACAGAGACCATGAAGATGTTAGGAATGGAACATTTGCTTAATTTTGTAAGGCCTAGATTGTACTTCCCTTGGAAAAATAATTAGTAGGCTCCCAGCATGGGACACTCAGGGACATGGGCTTGCAGTGTTGCTTTTTAACATATGTTCCCAGGATCATTAGAGAAAGAGGAAAGGAGTATACTAAGCCATTGAATGGTTTTAAAGATTCTGTCAGGAAATGGAATATGTCAATTCCACTCACATTTTACTGACCAAAGAAAGTCACATGTCCACACCTAGCATCACAAAGAATGGAGAAGTGTAATCCTACTATGTGCACCTAAAGGTGAATGGCCCTAAAGACTATTATGCTATCTGTACTAGTAATAATGGATTTAAGTGGTAAGGCAATTTCCTTAATCTGACCTTTGCAACTAAGCTTGCTTCCATTGTCTGGCAAGTAATTCTTAATTGAAGATGCTTGAAAACTTGGGGGCTACAGAAAAAGTTTTATCTTTTGTTTCAGAGACTTAATCAAGGCATTCCATTTAAATTGTTTCAGCTTTGAGTAACAAAGCAATTGACTTTTTCAGTGCCATGAAGATCCCAATTAATGGATTCTCAGTTAACTCAGATTTTAGGTCAAATACATGCAATTTCATCTCTTTTTGCAGAACAGCTAGCTCAAGTCAGAGTTCATGTGTCTCATGCAGTAGAACTCCCATCAAAACTACTAATTTTTCCCATCACTTACTCTGATGTCACAGCCTTGCCTAGTTACCTCATCTTTTCTTTTCCAAGTGCCGGGAGCCGGTACATCCTTGCTGTTTCAAGGGACCTGGCATATATGGCATACTGTTCTTAATATGTTTGCTCACCTTCTTGGCACTATGTGTTTTAACCAAGGTCACCTCTCTGAGAAAGGTTGTTTCCCCAGGTAGGGATTATCCCCTGAAGTTAAGGAGGGAATAAAACCCCTTAACTAAGTGCCAGGCGGGTAATTAATCACTTTAACTACAAACAATCATGCTTAAGCTACATAATCTTTACTCCCTGGAATGGAGATAAGAAACGCCCTAACCTTTGGAATAGAGATTGATAGGATTGGAATCAACTGGTATAAATACAGATGTAACAAGACAACAGGACACAGAACCTAGACACAGAACCTACACAGAACCTAGAGACAGAAGAACTTCGCTGGAGAGAACATGGCAAAAGATCCTGGACAGAAACAGGAGTCGGAACCTAGAGACAGAACCAAGAGACACAGAACCTAGACACAGAACCTAGACACGGAACCTAGACACAGAACCTACACAGAACCTAGAGACAGAAGAACTTCGCTGGAGAGAACATAGCAAAGGATCCTGGACAGAAACTGGCCACAGAGCCTAAGTGCCAGAACCTAGCGTGAGACAGAACCTAGCGAGAGAACCTGGCTGAAGAACCTAGAGACAGAACCTGGATAGAACATGGCAAGAGAACCTGACTAGAACCTGGTGACTGAACCTGGCTGGAGAACCTGAAAAGGACCTGGCTGGAGAACCTAGCAAGAGAACATGGACACAGAACCTGGCTGGAGATCCTAACCAGAACTTCGCTGGAGATCCTGACCAGAACTTGGCTAGAGATCCTGGCTAGGCTGCTGATCAACTGAACGCTCTCTCCGTGCCATTCCTTCTTCGCCCACTCCGTCCACACCTTTGGGGACTCCTGGACCTGCTGGGGTTGGACCCCAGCATCCAAGGACAGGTGACCATGTAATAAAATACCTTGCTAATGCATAAAAAGTCACCAGTTTCTTAGCCTGCAATGTCTGAGTCCTTGCCCTCCACTTCTTTGTTATCCCCAATACATAAGGAAAATACATAAGGAAATTCTATGTATTTTAGTCTCTGTTATATGATCACTGTAATTATAGGTATTGAATTTTACATTTTTAAAAATTAGTATTGCTTACAATCTATGGAAACACAAATTATCATCATGTAAATAAGACAATTATTACTCTCACCTAAATGGAAAACAACTGTACAGAACTCAGGGCTGGTCTCTTAGTCTGTTTAGGCTGCTATAACAGAATACCAAAGACTGGGTGGTTTATAAACAGGAAAATTAGTCCTCTTATTCCTGGAAACTGGGATGTCCACGATAAAGCCACCAACAGATTCAGTGGTAAGTGACCACATCCTGTTCATAGAAGGCCATCTTTTTGCTCTGCCTTCACATGATGGAAGTCGGGAGGGAACTCTCTGGGGTCTCTTTTATAACAGCACAAATCTCATTTATGCAGATTCCATCCTCATGACCTGATCACCTCCCAAAGACCCCACTTTTCAAATAGTATCACATTGGGGATTAGGTTTCAACATATGAATTCAGAGGGTTACATTCAGCTATAACAACTAGTATGATATTTTTGCTCCACCAAGTCCCCTGAAATCTAGATTTCTAGATCATTACTTTACCTTCCCTAGGTAGTGGCTTCCATATTTATAGTTCAAAATTGTATTTTCCACAGGCCAAGCAGCCAAATGGAAGGGAGGGTTAAGTAAGCAAGTGACAAATAGCATGTACTGGTGTTTCGTAAGGAAGGCTCTCAGAAGTTGCACATGACGTTCTATTTATGTACTATTGTACAGAAACTTGTCACAAGAGAGGCAAGGGATGCTCTTTCTCCTGGCTGTAAACATACCTGTCGATTTCTTATGTGACTAAGGAAAATGGGCAACTAGTGGTCTCTGTTATAGATACTTTTCTGAGATGAACATATTTACCACCATTGTTTAGGCGAGGAAACTAAGATTCTGAAGTGCACAATTAATTTGCTTAAGGTCATACAGCAATTAAAATACTAAGGATGCAACTCAAGTCCTCCTGAGGCATAAAAGGACTGTTAACTACTTAAAGCTCTGTCTCATTCAAGTGCAGCCCTGGCTGAAAGATAAGCACAGATGCTCCACTGCTGTACATTGCCACTGACTCCATCACTGAAATACTCCAAAGGGTGGCAGACCTGGAACCCTCTCTTCTGTATCCACCTTTTTCTTTCTTTTAAGACTTTTTAAAAATGGATTTTTATAGTGTGAGGATGGGCGAGGGAGAGAGAGAGACATCATTGAAACATCAATCAGCTGCCTCCTACATGCTCCCTAGGGGGGACTGAGCCTGCAACTAGGAATGTGCCCTGGCAACCTTGCAGTGCAACACCCAACCAACTGCGCCATCGGGCATTCTGTATTCACCTTTGACAGCTATTCCTCCTCCTATGGTCTGAATGTTTATGTTGTCCCCAAATTTAAATGTTGATATCCTAACTCCCAAAGATGATGGTCTTAGTAGGCGGGGCCTCTGAGAGGTGCAAAAATCATGAGGGTGGAACTCTCATTGGTGGGTTTAGTGCCCTATAAAAGAGGCTCAAGAGAGATCCCTACCCCCCCTTCTGCCACATGAGGGCATCATGAAAAGACTGCAACATGGAAGAGTGCCCTCAAATGATAATGCAAGAGCCATGAGCCTGGACTTCCCAACCTGCAGAACTGTGAGGAGGAAATGTTGTTTATAAGCCGCCCAGTCTGTAGTATTTTTTATAGCAGCCTGACCAGACTGAGATACCTCTCACAAATACAGTGACTAGAAGAGAAGAAGAAGAAAATAAATTGCATTCTGTTTTTGAAAGTTTTCTTTCTTTTAGTGATTTTTTAGTGTTGGGTCTAGTCATTTTACTTAAACTATGCTTTGTTTTAGGACAGGAGGCCTTTTAGGCCATTATCTTCTTCTCAATTTATCTTTCTACAGTTCAAGATGAAGGATTTTATTCAAGTCACAGTCACTTGCAGTCAGATTCCCAGGGTTGGTTTCAAGGTCATGGCTGTAACCTCTAAAATGTCCAAATGATTAGACTCCTTGGCTGCCTGTAGCTTTCATAATTTGTGTTGTGGGATTTGTTTCCAGAAGATTTTTTGATGGCTCAAGGTTTTCACTGTTGATTTCAGATAAGAATATACTTGATTAAAGAGAATGGGTTAGTCCTTACCTAGAGTGTTAATTAACCTTCTATATTTTAATGGGGAGGTTAAACTTATGGGCTGAGGACAGGGTGGCTGAGATGATTAGTTTTTATTGTACCTCTTGAATTCTTTACAATGTGTATTTAAAACTTAATGTTTTAGAGGTTCATCTAAATCAAATTTGTCAATCTTAATTATTCAACTAACTTCCTAGAATGCTAATTTCTTTTTCATTCTCCTGTGAATTTTGGGATTTCACTCAGAAATATCCCATATTTGAAACTAAGTGTGAAAAGAATGTAGATGAAACTATTAAAAAAACCTTATGGCCTCTTTTTAGGGCATAATCTCACATTCAAAACAAAGCACTAATATCTTATTTGAAGCCCTTAGATCTAACGGTCTATGTTCTTGTAAGTATTTGTCCCTCTCTGGGTTTCCTAAAAGCTAATTGAATCTAGACAGACAGATTCAACATCCCATTATAAATCACAGTTCTGTGGACTTGTCATTGTTCTCATAAAAGTCTTTGCTTGTAGGTATGGAAAAGGCTTATTCAAGGGAGCTATCTAGTCCATTTTTCTCTGCATGGTTTTCCAGGGTGGTTTCAGTTTTGAAAGGATTTGAATATCTACAAAGACCTTGTGGGGGAATTATTTTAAAGCTATTTGTAACCTTAAAATGTTTTTCATGAAAATGGATAAAACATATGCTAAGAAACCTAAGAGAATTCCTTTCTCAGAATTGCTAGAGAAAAGACTGCCGTTTTCAATGCGGCTGTTTAAATAATGGCATTGCTCTTTTTAGGAGAAAAAAGAGCTCTGAATCAGGAGGCAGAATCTCACTTTTCTCAGGGAAGAATAAGATACAATCTTTGTAATTATAACCACCTCTCCAACAAGAGATTCCAGGTAGATTGGTGAAGTCTGGGAGCCAGAGTCATAGCTGGGACCAAATCAATGGATTAGGAATGATTATTTGATTTCAGACTTTCCTGTAGTTTGTCTATAGGTTGGTGACCACTGTGATACTTTTGGTTTATAAGACACAGGAAGAGGACACACACACCAACATTTACATACATCACCCCTTTTCTGCCTCTCTTGGAGGTCAGGACCTTGGGGAGAGAAAGTCATTTATCTTCACACAAAGGCTGTGATTCCCATTCTAATTGTCACAGTCTAGAGGGCAGAGGGCCCAAAGAAATCTGTGAAGTCATTTCCATGGTTGCAAGTGTGTTACAAAAGCACGTCCTACATAATCGAGTATGTCCAGATGGAGTGTATTAGAACCTTTCTGTATTAACCCTTTGTGATAATTTAAAGTACCCCTTTGCTTCCCCCTCTGGAATCCTGTTTCTCTCTTTTCTAACACACACACACACACACACACACACACACACACACACACACACACACGTACTTTATTCCAGGATAGACCTCCCATTCTATTTGCCCCATCCAATTGGACTAATCTAGAAGGAAGCCTGAAACTCAGGCTTTCACTAATTTCTTAATGCTTTTGCCTCTCACCAAAGCACCCATTGTCCCACATTTGTGATTTACTCACCCGAACTTGGTAGAAAGAGAAGGGAAAGGATATATATCGTCCCCTTCTCTATTCTAGAGAGAATATTATTTCCACTCCAAGTTTATTTATTTTTTTCTATTTAACCCTACACAGTCTTCATTTAGCTGGCTACAGTTTTCTTGCTGTGGTTAAGTCTCTCTTACATGTTAATGTTTAGTCCAGAAACTTCCAGTCACACCTTGCCCTTCGCCAGGTCACTTTGGAGACTCATGGTGAAATGGGTGGACAGTGGAACTACCACCTGAGGTCATGGTCTATGTAGTGTTTCACCTGAAGCTAGCATCAGTCACTATAGATTGAATTCACAATTTTGCTACATACTAGCTGATTTGGGGGCAAATGACTTATTCTGTTAATTTTTTTCCTAATCTTTAAAGTGACAGTACCTATGCTAAACATTTGCTGTATTATTGTAAGAATAAAATAAAAATGATGCACATATGTAATCTATAAAATACCACACACACACACATATAATATCTGTGACAAGTATATTAACATGTCATATGAATATTTTTTCTAAAATTATCATATTGTCACCTTTATTGTACTATAAAGCATGGAGGAGGAGATATATAGACATCCTAGTGTTTAGTTTAAAAAAAAAGAGGATTGTGTCTTACTAGAAGAAATAGCACTGGTGAATATTCATGAGAGAGATTCATTTTACCCCCTGCAGGCACAAAATATTTGTATAAATATAAAGTCTGTGCATAATTATGTGATAGCAGACATTCCCCAGAGGTTAAATATGCTGACATAGTCAGAAAGATCTTACCCTCCCATAGATTTTATTAAACAAATTCAAGTCATTAGAAAGACATAAATATCAAGTAAGAGCACAATACTTTGGGTTGGTCCAGAGAAACATAACTAGAAATGATGAGACTATATTACATCAAAACAGGTTAATGGGAAACGTGCTTTAACTATATTGTATTTTACTCCCTAGAAATGCTTTTAGAAATGCTTTCAACCTAAAATTCACCATCTAATGAAATCTATTAGATTGAAATTACCTTTCTGGGACATGATGAAAGTTTTATTCCTTGAAATGCTGAATGTGACTTGACTCACAGTTTCAATTCATCTTAAGATTGGATTGAAGGTAAAATGGTGCAAAGAACACATGTTTGGTTGTCTTTGCTTTGTCAGTGACTGGTGTGTGCCCTTGGACAGTAAATTCAACGGTTTAACTTGCTTTACTTCTAAAAAAATATCACTTCATATTTTCTGTCATGGTTCTAAATATTAAGTTGATTCCCTGCTTTCAGGGTAACTGTGCTCTCTTATTTTAAGAAGAAAGAATCCTTTATTTTTATTTTTCTAACTATATGGGGTAGAATGTATAATGCCTTCCACAGTCCCTACAAGCACAAATGTTGGAGAATTCGAAAATATCTCCCTTTCTCTTATTTGGCCACCTACCTCTGTAAAGGTTGCATGTACTTCAACAATTTAAGTTCTGATCTATCCAGTAAAATAAAATCACAGTATTTTCTGATAAGGAATGATTAACTCACTGGAGTTATCCAGCTCATTTTTAGGAAGAATGGGTTAGCCATAAACTGGCTGAATCTTTCCCTATGCAATCTTACCAGAGGTTGCCAAGCTTCAACACTCACAGCTCTCTATTCATGGCCATATACTTTCTGAAAGAAGCAACTGACAGTCCTGGCCTGGGACAAAATCTGTATCCAGTAGGATCTTCCCACACTTCTCCATGTTCTCAAATTGTCCAGGATCCAATGCAAATATGGATTTGAACCTATTTCTTTCTGGTTCTAAGATCTGAAACTATTGATATCCCTCAGCTCTTGACCTTTTAAGATCTTAGGAGCTGAATTTCTTGGGTGCTGAGTTGGTGATTAGACCATATATCCATGATGAAAAATAAAATATCACACATACATCTCTATCTATCTCTATCTATCTATCTATCTATCTATCTATCTATCTATCTATCTATCATCTATCTATCATCTATCTATCTATCTATCTATCTATCTATCTATCTATCTATCTATCTATCTATCTATCTATCTATCATCTATCTATCTAAGTCCAAGCGACTGTCTGACCCTCCGACTGGTAGCTATGATGCACAATGACCACCAGGGGGCAGACACTCAACACAGGAGCTGCCGAGCCTCAGTGACTTGGCAGCTGCAGTTCTTGGGTGATGCACCGGAACCAGAGAGGAGGGAGCCCAATTCCAGAGTGTGTCACCTGAGAACTGCTATCTTGCACATTGGGCCCTCAGGTGATGTCGTAGGGCTGGTTTTGGCTTGATCCCCACAGGCCAGGCCAAGAGACCCCACCAGTGCATGAATCTGTGTGCCGGGCCTCTAGTTACACTGTAAAAGAACCAGATCTTCTCTTTAGAGTAAAAACAGCCTTGATATAGTAGGAGACAGGCTTCCCCTCCAAAGGGCATTTTGAATACAATTCCCTATAAAAATATTGACTTTCTCATTATGCCGAGGCAGTATGGAGTATGTGAAATACTAAGCTGATTATTTTTGTGCTGCCCACCTCATAAATTTCTTCTGATTCCCTCATTCCCCATGGAATAAAGTTAAACTCCAGTAGTTGCTCCATAGTCTATACGGTGGTCGGCAAACTCATTAGTCAACAGAGCCAAATATCAACAGTACAACGATTGAAATTTCTTTTGAGAGCCAAATTTTTTAAACTTAAACTATATAGGTAGGTACATTGTCATTAACTTAATTAGGGTACTCCTAAGGCTTAGGAGGAGCCACACTCAAGGGGCCAATGAGCCGCATGTGGCTCGCGAGCCGTAGTTTGCCGACCTCAGGTCTATAACCTTTCAGGATATAGGTGATTGCCTACCATTCTGTTGTTTACCCTGTCCCTTCTCACATCAAAACTCAACCACACTCTTCTCAGTTTCCTCAACATCCTACATCTTTCCATCCTCTTCCTGTGAGGTTATGTCTGCCTGGTCTCACTGGACCACAGCTATATTCAGTGCTCTTAAATCAGTCTCCCCAAACATCTCCACTCTGTGGTTTTGTTCTGAGTTTTCTAACTTTTATCTCTCATTCCTCTCTACCTTCCTTTTTTTGTTCAGCTACACAGATTTATCGAAGAGCATTTACTGACTCCTTTCTTTCTATCCTTTTACACTTGTTTTTTGATTGTACCTTCTAAACATCTCCTCAAGTGGTTTCCTTCTCACCAATTGTATTGCCACTACAAGGTGTTTGCCTTCTCTTAATCGACTTCTGTTGTCCTTTTGTTCTCTCTAATGCATCCTTAACAATGCAACCTAGAATGTTCTATTGTATCATATTCCTTAATGGACTTCTAGTGTCCTATTGTTCTCTTCAAATGCATCTTTCATACTACTAACTAGAATGCCCTATCCAGAAGTTTAGTCCTGTTAATACTTTATTTAAAATATTTTAAAGGATACTGTCCACCTCTGTTGTCTAAACTGTGACACTTTTGAGAATGAAAGGGATGGCTATTAATATTTAACATGGGATGGCAGGTATGAACCCTGGCTATGCCAGGCAGACCTGGCAGAAAGATCACACTAACCCCAGTCGGCTGTCAACAGAAAAACCCGTCCAAGCTGTTTAATGGAGCAGAGAAAGCCTTCCATAATGTGACCCTTGTTAGTCTCCCCATTATAATCTGTGTATATTTCTGATCTGGTCCTTTATATTCCAGTTGATCATATCCTTTTCTTTATGCTAAATTTACCAACTGGAATGTTCTTTCTCTTTTTTTCTACCATCTCTATTCTGATTTTTTCCAGAAACCTTCAGTGCCCCTTTCCCTCTCCAAGTTAAGTAAGATGCCTTTACATAGCACTCCAATGATAAAAATTACCTACACATAACCTGCACATCTGTCTGTTGGGCTGTTTTAATTATCATTTTGTCCTCACTAGGACATGAACTACTATAAGACAATGAGATGTCATTCATTTTAAAAAATATACATTTTTATTGATTTCTGAGAGGAAGGGAGAGATAGAAACATCAGTGTTGAGAGAGAATCATTGATCAGTTGCCTCCCTCCCGCCCCCCACTGGGGACTGAGCCCACAACCTGGGCATGTGCCTTGACCAGGAATCGAACTATTACCTTCTGATTCATAGGTCGATGCTCAACCACGGAGCCACACCAGCCAGGCACATTATTCATTTTGTATTAATTAGTATATTTCAGGGCTCATAGAATAAAGACTTGTTAATAATCATTGGTTGAGTCAAAAAGGAAGGAATCAACTCACAGAGGCCCTCTTGTGATGAGGTGCAAGGATTTAACCCTTACCTACCTAAAATTAAATAAATATATATATATATATTCACCAGCAACCCTAGAATTCTCCTATTTGTTACACCAGGGATGCACCTTGTGTGCTTTTGGGGTTTCTGCTCTACAGTCCCCAAGACTCTTCCAATTCTTCACTTCAACCACTTTTTTCTTTCCTTCTTTGTTTCTATCTTTTACTTTCATTAAATTCATCCAGAGTTACATTTTTGAAGTTTCTGTTTGAAGCCACCCAGTTTGTGATAATTTATTATGGCAGCCCTACGAAATTAATATTCTTCCAATGTGTTAATTTTATTAATTATTTTAAACAACCAGTATTTAGTTTTGCTAATTTTCTTAAGTGTTTACTTTATGTTTAATTTCTATTCTAATGTTGTTTTTTTCAATTTACTTTGGGTTTAATTTTTTTTTTCTAGTTTTTTAACCAGTTAACTGCCATTTGTCCAAAACAGAAACCATCCCCACATGCCATAATATTTTGAATTGAATATACAAAAATCAATTTGCAATGAATATTATAAAAATAAATATGTTACTCACAATTTGGGTGTTCTTGAATATTTTCAGTTGAAAATTCTCACAAAAAATGATTTTAAAGCATCTATAAATGCTTATCGCTTACCAAGGGTTAAGGAAGAAACTCAGGTCATTGTTTGCATATCTTTCATCTTTTCTAATATAAGCATTTTAAAGCTGTGACTTTCCCTCTAAATATTGCATTCACACATTTTGGTATGTTGAATTGTTGTTATCATTAGTTGGAAATTTTTTATAACTTGTTATTTTTGTTTTGAATCATAGGCTATTTAGAGATGAGGCATTTAATTTACAAACAGTTGGGGGTTTCTACATATGTTATAGTTATTAATATTAATTTAACTCTATTTAGGTCAGCTAACAAACCTATTCTTTACAATTTTAATCTTTTAAAATTTATTGAGACATCTTATGGCTGGTATTATTTTTTCTTAGTGAACATTTTAAAAGTAATTGAAGAGAATGTATAATATATATTTGTATATATATGTATGTATATATATATGTATATATATATCCTATATAATAAAGAGGTAATATGCAAATTGGCCATCATGTCCTCGCACATGATGGCTGCCCTCATGTGGTCAAAAGATGGCTGGCAGGGGAGGGCAGTTGTGGATGATCAGGCCAGCAGGGGAGGGGAGTTAGGGGTGACCAGGCCATCAGGGGAGGGCAGTTAGGGATGACCAGGTCTGCAGGGGAGGGCAGTTGGGGGACCAGGCCTGAAGGAGTGGGAAGTTGGGAGTGACCAGGCCTGCAGAGGAGGGCAGTTGGGGACGATCGGGTTGGCAGGGGAAGGCAGTTGGGGGCAATTGGGCAGGAAGGAGAGCAGTTAGCTATCAATCAGGCTGGCAGGGGAGTGGTTAGGGGGCCATCAGGCTGGCAGGCAGAAGCAGTTAGGGCCAATCAGGCAGGCAGGCAGGTGAGTGTTTGGGAGCCAGCAATCACGGATTGTGAGAGGGATGCCCGACTGCTGGTTTAGGGGATCAGGCCTAAACCAGCAGTCGGACATCCCTGATGGGTCCAGATTGGAGAGGATGCAGGTTGGGCTGAGGGACACCCCCCTATCCAGTGCACAAATTTCATGCACACACTCTCTCTCTCTCTCTCTCTCTCTCTCTCTCTCTCTATATATATATATATATATATATATATATATATATATATATATATATATATATGCCAGTATGTGTATAGTGTTGAATGAACTTGATTAGGTTGATAGTGCTGTTCCAATTTTCTTTAATCAACAACATCTCTGATTATGGACTTATATATTTCTGCCTTTAGTTATGTTAAATTTTATTTGATAAAATTTAAAGTAATATATTATTTCTTCTGATTATGTAATTTATCATTATGAAATGAACCTAATAATTATTTATAATGGTTCTCATTCTACAGTCTAGAATGAGACACATTTAGTTCTTTTTAAAATATTAATGTAGCCACAATAAGTTATGATGCTTACCATTAACATGGTATAGCTTTTATCATATTTTTTAATGTAAACCTATTTCTGTTTTTATTTTTTTAAAAATATTTTTATTGAATTCAGGGAGGAAGGGAGAGGAATAGAAAGATAGAAACAGCAATGATGAGAGAGAATCATTGATTGTCTGCCTCCTACCTACCCCCTATTGGGAGGGGATTGGGCCGGCAACACAGGCATGTGTCCTTGGCTAGAACAAATTTGGGACCCTTTAGTTCACAGGCCAACACTCTATCCACTGAGCCAAACCAGCTAGGGCTGTGTTTTTAATTTTAAAGTGTATCTCTTAAAAATAGCATATTGTTGAATCTTGGTTATTGATTCTGTTTTCCATCTTTGCCTTTGAAATTGTTTTAATATATTGATGAGAGAGAGAGATTATTGTTCCACTTATTTACGTGTTCATTGGTTGCTTTCTGTATGTGCCCTGACCAGGAATTCAGCCCACAACCTTGGCATATGTGATGCCACTCTAACCAATTGAACTACTCATTTATTTTTTCTAGGGAAGTTGTGCCAGAACCATTAATATATATTAAAGATACCTTTATTAGAAATTATCCCTGCTCTGGCTGGTGTGGCTCAATTGATTAGAGAGTCATTCTTGCACCAAAGTTTCATGGGTTTGATTCCTAGTCAGGGCACATACCCAAGTTACAGGTTAGAGCCCTGGTCAGGTGCATACAGGAGGCTATTGATCCGTGTCACTTTCTCACTTCAATGTTTCTCTCTCAAGAATCAATGGAAAAATATATCCTTGGGTAAGGATGAAAAAATTAAATATTTCTTATATGATTTTTATTTTAGGTCACTGAACTGATTTAAGTATCTTTGTAACTAGATTATGTTATCTCAGATTTGTACTTCAGGATTTTTTATGGGTGATAATGGTAGAGTTTTACTTAATTTGATGAGAGGATTTGACACCCCCTGTCCCAGGACACTTACTTTATTCTATCTGGTTCTTGGTGGTGGACTATGTCCAGGAGCTTTTCTGAAGGCAATCATGAGCTGTGTGTCAGTGATATGCTGGTGAATACTCCCTGCTCTCACCAGTTGGTTTTCATTATTCTCTTGACCTCAAGAAGGGTGACCCACCAGGCCTGCCTTCTGATTGCTGAGACCTAGTGGTTCTGACCCTCACATCTGTGAATCCGAAAAGACCTAATGAAAAAAAGTCTTTTGAAAGAAGCCATCTCATTACGCCATTATTGCCCTTTAGCTACCTGTATTTCTCTTCTGGCTTCCTCTGAAAGTGGGAATTTAATCTGTTCTCTTTTACACAACTGCCTTGTAAGTTAAAATAACTTGCATTAAGTCATTTCAAGTCTCCTTAATTTCCTATGAGAATAAGTATGACTTTTTCAATTTTGATGAGTAATATGAGACACAGCTTATAGCCTGTAAATTCTACAGCAATATTCCTACCTCCTTTGATTTATATTTTAGATTTTTAATAATACACTGTAGCAACCTGTGTGACATTTTCATTACTGTCTACATGCTTGGGGTTAAAGATGAAGCTTGAATGCTCTACAGGGCATTTCAAAGAAGAAATAGAGTATGTATACTTTGGTTCTCAAGTATATGTTTGTTTCAGAAATATTATAGGTTTCAGGAGGTTTTGAACAATAGTTTTTCCTTTCTAACAACAAGAGTATACATGTAAATGAAATAGCTGTTTGTTGCAAAGTAGTTATTAGTGACACGTAGAAAAATTGAGTTATTTAGATGATTTTGCAGCAATTTTACCAAGTTAGTTTCTCTGGGTAGAATTACTTTTACATGACCACTCTTTTGAGGCATGTGTGTGCATGTGTATACGTGTGTGTGTATGTATGCACACACATGCATGTATGTATTTTTTTCCTCCAAAGAATATATCTTTATTTGGGGATAGTAATCACCCAATGTGCAGTGGGAAAATTGTTTCAGTTTTACAAAGTAGTTAAAACAGCTTTCAATATGTTCTCGGGCCTTCGCAAGGTGGGTCTGTGTCTCAAGTTTGGCCCCTGAGTTCTAATTCTAGCCCCTATTTCATAGGATTGTGAATTCCTAGAAGGAAAGTGCCAGGTTTTATTTTGCATTCTCAGTCCCTGATCATAGCTCACAATATCCTTGTCTGTCATTCCAGGAGTTAATAGAACAGTATTAGCTAATCAGCTATTGCTCTACATAGAACAATGGAAAGATAGTAAACAAATGGACTCAGAGTCTATCATGTTCAAAAACTTGAACCATGTTTGAAGAGAAAAAACTTAAAGCAAGATATAATTGGCTGGGATAGAGAGGGTACATACAATAGTTAAGAACTATAGAAACCTGAACAGGAAGGAAATGCACTAGGAATGGTTGGGATGCTTTCTGGGGAAAGGTGAGGAAAATCGAATTTTCTTAACTTGCTCTTGATTCAATTTTCAGTTTTTATCCATACTTTTGCTGATACAGGCACAATTTTCAAATCATTTTGATTTTTTTTGTATATTTTATAACTCAGTGATATATTCAGTATCATAACAGCTCTCCAGGGGCATCTTTTTATGTCAATGGAAAGTGCTATAAACGATGTGATTGTGATAGCTGATTGGCAGTAAAGCATCTGAAATTGCTATGTTTATACTGCCGAGAAGTGTACCTGTTAATTTGGACCTGATGTTGATATTCTTGGGATGTTTTCTTACAGTCAACAATTTCACCTTTTTCTACACTTTTTTTTTTCAGTTGCTGTGCACATGACAATGTTTCTAGTAACCTGAAAAGAAGAGCTTGGGCTTCCTGTTCTAGTATATAAGAGAGAGCGTGGTGCTGCATGAGTGTGTGTGTGTGTGTGTGTGTGTGTGTGTAGTTTGTTTTTAATAAAGTGAATAGCTTTTCTCAATCTAGTTAGTATTTACAGACTTTCCCCTTAGATTCTCAGAACCCCCATGAATTGAAATATTAGCTCATATTTTTGCTTTCTGAATTATACCTCTGTAACTCAAAAGCCACCCCTAGTCATTCAATAATAGTTGTCCCTTTGTACTAATTTTGTTTTATTAGGAGTCCAGTCAACTTGGAGGGGTATCTTCTTGTATAATAATTATTTTATGCTGGGAAACAATGGGTTTCTGTCAGATCAAATGCTTTATTTAAATTTCAAATATCAACATTATGCCTAAAAATCCCCTTGAGTGGCCATTTGCATGGCATTTCTAGATTAACTTTTAAGCAACAAAAATAAGTAGCCTTCTGGTTAATAGATCAGTACCGTTGTGAACTCACTGATGATAGGCTATATGCCACAGAAGAAGGAGCCAGACATAACAACAGTCAAATCCAAGTGCCGTTTTATGTCTTGAGTCATTAACGGTACTGAGCCTCAGTTTCCTCATTGAGGAAAACTGGCAATAAAGGTAACTAACTCCTAGGACTGTTGCTTATGCTGAGGACTGTAATGTAAAGAGCCTTACTAATGCTTCCATTATTACACAAAGAAGCCAACTTATTAAGCAGTAGTACTTAGTATCAAACCAGGAAAATGTCATAAATGGCTTCATGCTTTTAGGACCCCCAAAGTCAACATTATGATGATTGGGGATAAATTAAAAAATCACCACGCTCACTGAATCAAACATATTGAATATATATATATATATATATATATATATATATATATATATATTCACTGTGTTCCAGTTTTGCATTCCATGTAATACCCTGATATGGATTAAAAATTGTATTTGAATCATGTCCACATGATACATTTTCTTATTTTCAGTGAACTCTTATTTTCTGTGGTCCCTGTATCAGAGATTACAATTTTTAGTTAGTGAAAGAAACCTGGGGTCATTTGGGCTTTTATTACAAAGGAGAGAACTAAGTTTGGACTCCTAGTATCACTGAGCAAAGGAAAGACTTGATTCTGTCTGATTTCTAAAGAGCAGCATTAGGACTGTGATTCTAAAACAAGACTGTAGGTTGGAATGGACATAGGTTAAATTATAGGAGAAATAAGATGCTATTTGGCCACAATGAAACTTATCCATTGAACTGGCAGTCCAGAGTGTGATGAATGTAATGTTTCTGATTGAAGGAAAATAGGGTTGAGCTGATTGGATTAAGCATTTGACTACCAAGGTACATGAACTTGACAGAGTATATTCTTTATGGTACCTGTGGCCTCTTTCAGAATTCACCAACTATACAGTATAATCTGCTACCTTGCATCTGGTAAAGTCTTGAGCATCAAGTCTCAAGACATTATAAAATGTCTTGAGCATTGTCGGTGTCTTATAGAACAGCACCGTGATTAGGTAAGAGCAAGAGTATTAGCAAAACCATAGGATGTAGCAGTGTTGGGTGATTAATTGGAGGCAGAAGGCTGAAAAAAAAGGTATTCAGGATGTGATCAGTTCCAAACATTGTGTTCTTAGATCATTGATTCAGTTCTGTTCAGCTTCCACATGATCTGCACGCAGCACAGACCAATCATTCTGAACGCTCAGTCTTGCACGCAGGCTGATACTGCTGTCATAGCAAGAACTGATTTCTTAAGAACATCTGCTGCTGCACAGTCCTCAGCCACCAACCTAGGGAACGCAGGCTATTCTGATCTCAGACAACTCACTTTTCACAGTATTGAGGAAGGAACCAGAAGTTAAACCTTACCAGTAGAAAATTAAGCTTGCGTATTAATATCTAACAGGATTAGGATCCCATAAACAGAACTAAAAACTGCATTATTACCAATGTTTTTGAGGGGTGATCTCATTTCTCTGCCTCTGAATCTATTTCTCATTATTGTATGCAAATGCACTCTTATTGTGAAACTAAAGGCCTGGTGCATGAAAATTCATGCACTCGGGGGCTCCCTCAGCCCGGCCTGAGCCCTCTCGCAGCCCAGGAGCCCTCAGGGGTTGTCCACCTGCCAGCTTAGGCCCGCTCCCAATGGCTAAGCCGCAGTCGGGCATCCTTAGAGCTGTGGAGAGCCATCAGTCTGGCTTGTGGCTGAGCACACTGACCACCAGGGGGCAGCTCCTGTGTTGAGCATCTTCCCCCTGGTGGCCCCTGTGCATCATAGTGACTGGTCATTCTCAGTCATCTGCCATTATGGTCAATTTGCATATTACCCTTTTATTATATATGTTATAACACACATTAGAGAACTCTAAAAAAAATGGATAGATTAATTGATTATCCCAAAGTAAAGCCAGGATAGTAGTCACCAAAGTCAAGAAACTGTATGCTTTGATACCTCAGAAAGTTTTCATGGGCCCCTTTGCAATCTCCTTTTTCTCTCCTTTCTAAAGACAACAATTACTTGTCATTGACTGTGACTACTTTCTTCTTTTACTTATCATTTAACCACCTAAAACCATATTCCAAGGCACTAAAATTTGCTTTTCCTTGGTTTTGAACTTTATTTATATGGAACCGTTATCATATGTGTGGTATTGTATTTCGCTTCTTTGAATTATTGTTTCATTTGTGAAATTAATCCATGTTTTACTAGATGCATTTCACTTCCACTGAGATTCAGTATTCTAATGATTCTCTCACAATTTAGGTACCTGTTATATTTTAATAGACATTTAAATAGTTTATTTCTAGTTTGGCTTAGAACTTCTATTATTGGTTCTTTTTCTCTGGAGAGCTATAATAGTGTGTGTGTGTGTGTGTGTGTGTGTGTGTGTGTGTGTGTGTAAGAGATTTTAAGAAATTAGCCGATGTGATTGTGGAGGCTCATAATTTCAAAATCTACAGGGCAACCAGCAGGCTGGCGACTCTGGGAAGAGTTAATGTTGCAATGGAGTCTGAATGTGATCTGGAGTCAGAATTACTTCCTTTTTGGATCTCAGTCTTTTCTCTTAAGGCCTTCAACTGATTATATAAATCCCACCAATATTATGACGGTGATAACCTTCAAAGTTAACTGATTTCAATGTTAATCAAATCTAAAAAAAACTAGGAGCCCAGTGCACAAATTCATGCACCTTGAAAGGAACTGTGGGCTGCTAGGCTTCAGTGGGCACCGGGGCGGGTCTCGGCCCATCCTCTGCCACCGTCCAGCTCCTGCTGCTGCAGCCTGGTCCCCTGTCTACTGGCAGCCCCACTCCCATGAGCTGGGAGCGATTGGGGCCGGCGACAGCAGTGGGTGCGAGTGGTGGCTGCTGCTTCAATTGCTCCTCAGGAGCAGGGGGAGGTGGAGAAGCCCTCAGGGGCTATCAGGGCCAGCAGATGCTGCTCGTATCTGCTGATGGCCCTGAGTGATTGGGACCAGCACCGGGCACCGGCAGCCTGCAATGGGTGTGAGCAGCGGCTCCAGTGCAGGCTACAGGTGTGAACGGGGCCAGCCCTGACAGTGGGTGTGAGCAGTGACTCTGGCGCCAGCAGCAGGTACGAGAGGGACTGTCGCTGGCAGCGGGTGCAAGAGGTGGCTGCTGGCCTCCATCAGGAGCAGGGGGACGTGGAAGCCCTGAGAGGCAATCAGGGCCAGCAGCTGCTGTTCACACCTGCTGACAGCACCCAGCAATCAGGGCCAGTGCCAGATGCCGGCAGCAGGTGCGAGCAGCGACTCTGGCACCGACAGCGGGTGTGAGGGGGGCTGGCGCCGGCAGAAGGTCTGAGCGCCGGACGGACTGTGGCGCACAGGAGCAACGAATTTTCGGTAAGCACCAGAGGCTCACCCTGATGACAGCGACAGGTGCCCCACCTTGGTCTGGCACCCCTGCTCATCTGCTCCACCATCCTGGCATGGCCAACACCCATGTTCCGTGGTCTGCCATCTGCTGCCAACACCCGCCATGTTCTGCGCACCCCCTGGTGGTCAGCGCACGTCATAGCGACCGTTTGTTCAGTTGTTCGGTTGTTCTGTCATTCAGCCTATTTGCATATTAGGGTTTTATATACTAGTATATAGATAGTGTAAAAATTATTATAATTTAATACAAATATAGATTTGCTATCTGGTTCAGCAAGACTCTGTTCTAATTCAATAGTATTTGTTCTTAGGTCATTTAGTCCCACATAAATGTTAGTACCATGTGTTATGAAGCCCCCCAAACACTCTGTTAATATCTGTAATAATAAAAGTGTAATATGCTAATTAGGCTGACGGCCAAACGACCTTTCTGGACGACCTTCCAGAGGAAGTTGTGGCTGCAAGGGCCGAGGCAGGCGCTGTGGATGCAAGGGCTGAGCCCCTTGCACAAATTTCATGCATTGGGCCTCTAGTATTTTTATAATTACATTGAATCTGCAGATAATTTGGAGAGCTTTGATATCTTTCCAAATTTAAGTCTTCATACTAACAAACATGGGATACTACCTATTTATTTAGGTATTGCTTTATATTCTTTGAATGTATTTATTGAAACATTATGTTTGTTCAAGAAATATTCTCCATCAACATTATATAAGAAAATATGAGAAAATTAGGTTAGGTCATACATAAAAAATCATGTGTATTAGTATATTTTACCCAGGAGGTGGAAGATGCTAAGAGATTTTTAAAAATCTTGTTTTTACCTTCATAGTGTCTATTTTTCACCTTTCTTTCATTGTGCCACTTATTACTAATTTTGCATATACTTGTTATTAGTATTTATTGGATTTAATTATATTTGATCATTTAATCTTATTTTTATAGCTTTCTTTCCTTTAGAGCTAGCTATACTTTTGTTCTTTTCTTGTTTCACTTGCTGAAATCTGCATATTTTAGTTATATCTCAAAATTATGTTGCTGCTAAAAATGATCTGAAATAATTATTTTCAGTATTAAAGACTCTCTACTGATGTTGGGTTTCTGCTCATCCCACAGTGTTTATGTTTCTCCCTAGAGGATTTTTTATTATTTGTTTTCTTGCTGTGGCTCTTTTAATTTCTTTCCTTCATATCACCTTCTATTTTATTTTATTTTTTTACTATTAGAACCATTTTCATTAAAAATAGTATATACTTATAGGAGCGTAAAATATTTAAAAAGTTGAAAAAGATAAAAGCAATCATCTCAAATTATTTGTTGGGTAAGGTGATCAATTATTGGTTAAAGGTTTTTTGATCACCTAACAATATATACCGATTTTGTCATAGACCAGGAGCCATCTGTAATAGCCATAAGGTCAATTTTACAATTACACCTTGTGGAAATTTCTGCTTCTAAGCCAGCATCTATATATGTGAATTGGTGATTCATGGGAAGTTATGATATAGCAAGGTAAACTAACAAATCCTATACTAATAAAAGAGAAAAATGGTAATTGGCGTACAACCGATACCTTTTTCATTGGCTAATCAGCGAGATATGCAAATTAACTGTCAGCCAAGATGGCGGCTGGCAGCCAGGCAGCTGAGAATAGGAGGCTTGGTTGCCCCAGCAATGGAGAAAGTCAAGGATCCCCGCAGCTGCGGGGCTCTGAGCTCCTGAAGCAACAACTCCAAAAGATACAATGTTTCAATTATAGAAGCTAAAAGATGGCGGTTAATTTGCATACTCAGGCTCCAAGCAGAGCGAAGCCAAACAGCCCTGAAGCAGCAGGGCAGAGAGGCCTCAGGGCCTGGGATCAGCAGAGTCAAGAGGCCTCCCGGCCCCGGTGATCAGCGGATCCGAGAGGCCTCCCGGCCCCGGTGATCAGCGGAGCCGAGAGGCCTCCCGGCCCGGTGATCAGCGGAGCCGAGAGGCCTCCTGGCCCCGGTGATCAGCAGAGCCGAGAGGCCTCCCGGCCCGGTGATCAGCGGAGCCGAGAGGCCTCCCGGCCCCGGTGATCAGCGGAGCCGAGAGGCCTCCCGGCCCCTGTTATCAGCGGAGTCCAGAGGCCTCCCGGCCCGGTGATCAGCGGAGTCCAGAGGCCTCCCGGCCCCGGTGATCAGCGGAGTCCAGAGGCCTCCCGGCCCGGTGATCAGCGGAGTCCATAGGCCTCCCGGCCCGGTGATCAGCGGAGTCCAGAGGCCTCCCGCCCCGGTGATCAGCGGAGTCCAGAGGCCTCCCAGCCCCGGTGATCAGCAGAGTCCAGAGGCCTCCCGGCCCGGTGATCAGCGGAGTCCATAGGCCTCCCAGCCCCGGTGATCAGCGGAGTCCAGAGGCCTCCCGGCCCCGTGATCAGCGGAGTCGGAGGCCCCGCGATCAGCGGAGCAGAGAGGCCTCCCGCCCCTGGGATCAGCGGAGCAGGGAGGCTTCCCAGCACCGGGATCAGTGTGACAGGGTGCGGAGCCCCAACCCCCTGATGGGCCCTGCTCTGTGGGTGACAGGGGGTGGCGCTGCAACCTCCCTATGGACCCTGCCTTGAGTGTGCCAGGGGGTGGTGCCCCAACCCCCCAATCAGCCCTACCCTGAGCATGACTGAGGGTGGCATCGCAACCTCCCAATCCGCCCTGCTCTGTGCATGACAGGAGGCGGGGCCCCAACTCCCCAATGGGCCCTGCTCTGAGCCCGACCAGGGGTTACACCTAGGATTAGGCCTGCCCTCTGCCACCCGGGAGCAGGCCTAAACCAGCAGGTCCTTATCTCCTGATGGGTCCCAGACTGTGAGAGGGCACAGGCCAGGCTGAGGGACCTCCTCTCCCAACCCCGAGTGCACAAATTTTTGTGCACCGGGCCTCTAGTAATAGATAAACACAATATTTACACGTGACCTAGAGATTCAGTTGGAATCCTTGCACATTCTTCTTTGTAAATTATGAAACCTTGAGATGTGTCCTCCATTTCATAATTGAGTGCCACCTTAACTCTCATTTTTTAAAAATTTTTAAAATATAATTTTATTGATTTCAGAGAGGAAATGAGAGGGAAAGCGAAATATAAACATCCATGATGAGAGAAAATCATTAATTGGCTGACTCCTGCACACCCTACACTGGGGATTGAGCCTGCAAACTGGGCATGTGCCCTGACCAGGAATTGAACCAATACCTCCTTCGTGGTTCCTTATAAAAGGAGATTAGGACCTCCAAGGAGAGACACCAGAGAAGTGCGAGAGGAAAGACCATGTGAGGATACCGTGAGAATATGGCCAACTACCTATGGTGAAACCAAACCTGCCAACATCTTGATCTTGGTCTTCCAGGCCCCAGAAATGTAGAGAGAAAAAAAAATCTGTTGTTAAACCATCCACATAGTGGTATTTTGTCAGGGGAGGGCAACCCTAGCACATGAATCCTGCCCCATCCCTTTCTTCTTTCTTTTCTATTTTTAAATGTTAAGGCTACAGTCTTATATCTGAGGATTATCATGACAAACCATTTAAAGAGATAATGGCCCGGCCAGTGTGTCTCAGTGGTTGAGTGTTGACCTATGAACCAGGAGGTCACTGGTTTGATTCCTGGTCAGACACATGCCAGGGTTGCAGGCTCTATCCCCAGTAGGGGGAAGTGCAGGAGGCAGCCAAATTGACGTTTATTTTTCATTGATATTTCTATCTCTCTCTCTCTGAAAATTAAAAGAATATATATATTTTTTAAGCCCTCGCTGGTTTGGCTCAGTGGATAGAATGATGGTCTATGGACTAAAAGGTCCAGGGTTCGATTCTGGTCAAGGACACATGCCCGGGTTGTGGGCTCAATCCCCAATTGGGGGCATGCAGGAGGCAGCCAATCAATGATTCTCTTTCATTACTGATGTTTTAATCTCTCTGTCTCGCTCCCTTTCTCTCTGAAATCAATAAAAATATATTTAAAAAACATTTCAGAAGCAAAAAAGAGAAAAAAAGATAATGAATCGCCTTGAGGACACTCATCCATGCCATTTCCTGGTGGCTGCTGTTACAGCTAAAATAGACACATTTCGGGAACAAACGTGATTGTGGGGTCTGGTTTGTAGCTCTTGTTCAGGAAAAGTTCCCTTAGAAGCTATGGGAGACAGGCCTGGCCAATGGGTGTGCTGTCCACAACCTTGCAGTTGGTGCAGTGGGATAGTTCTAATAATTCTTAGCATGACTCCTTCAATAATTAATGCTTCAGTTGTTTTAAATGTTTCAATGCCAAAACAATAAAATAAAAGCTCACATGCAGTGTCAGATCTCCAAATTATAACACAAAATAGATGTTTTTCAGTAATTTATGCGGAATTAATTCCATCCCAGTGTTCTGGTAAAAATTAGAAGACATTTAAAGGCTGAGCTCTGGTGGTTTATATGTCACTAGACTCCCTCTATGGAACCACTTCCTTGTAAATCTTTGTAGTCCATTTACATTCAATATGCCTTTGGTCTCTTGATGGCTCCAATGGTTCTTAATTGCATTTCTCCTAGGCAGTCCCAGTGGTAGGTTTCTCTCAACTAACAACTAGTAGTGATATGCTGTCATGGCAAAAAATCTAGTCTCACTTTAATTATTAATAACAATAGTAACGTTTTTCTAGCTTCTCCCAAGAAAACACGAAAGCACATTACTTGATTAATTAACAGATCATTTCGATAAATGAAGTATAGTTATATTTAGTCAAGTTTGTTCTTTTAAATTTCAGTTCTTATTTATTTATGTGTTGTTACCCTCAGGGGCTCGGGACCAAGTTAATCACATTCTTTAGTTCCTCAACTTCTAGTATTGATCTGTCAATTGTGCATTTTAATTGTTTGTTTGCTTAATTGTTATTTACTAGAAGCCCGGTGCACCAATGGGGTCCCTTAGCCTGGCCTGTGGGATTGGGCCGAAACCAGCTCCCCAACATCCCTTAAAGGGTTCCAGATTGTGAGAGGGTGCAGGCCAGGCCAAGGGATCCCACCAGTGCAAAATCATGGCCAGGGAGGGACGCAGAAGGTTGGCCTGCTGGGGAGGGACCACAGGAGGGCTCCAGGGCATGTCCAGTCCATCTCTCTCAGTCCTGATCGGCTGGACCCCAGCAGAAAGCTAACCTATCAGTCAGAGCGTCTGCCCCCTGGTGGTCAGTGCACATCATAGCGACCAGTTGCGGGGCCTTAGCATATTATTAGCATATTATGCTTTGATTGGTTGAATGGACAACTGGACACTTAACATATTAGGCCTTTATTATATAGGACTAGGGGCCCAGTGCACAAATTTGTGCACCTTGAAAGGAACTGTGGGCACAGGGGCAGGTCTTGGCCCATCCTCCACACCCCCGCCCAACCCCTCCCACTGTGGCCCCCAGTCCTCTGTCTGCCGGCAGCCCCGCTCCTGCTGCCACCACTTCCATGCACTGATGGCTGGCCCTGCTCGCACCCACTGACATTGCGGAGTGATTGGGACTGGCGCCAACATTGGGTGCAAGCAGGACTGGTGTCATCAGTGGGTGCAAGAGGCGGCTGCTGCCCTGATCACCCCTCAGGAGCAGGGAGAGGTGGAGAAGCCCTCAGGGGTGATTAAGACAAGCAGCCACCACTCACACCTGATGATGGTGCCAAGCAATCAGGGCCAGAGCCGGGTGCCAGCAGCAGGTGCAAGTGGCCTCTCCAGCATCAGCTGCGGGTGAGAGTGGGGCCATCACTGGCTGTGGGTGCGAGAGGTGGCTGCTGGCCCCAGTCGTCCCTAAGGAGCAGGGGGAGGTGGAGAAGCACTGAGGGGTGATCGGGGCCGGCAGCTGCCACTGGCACCCACTGAAAGCACCAAGTGAGCAGGGACGGTGCTGGGCACTGGCAGCGGGTGCAAGCCACAGCTCTGGCGTTGCCCATGGGTGCAAGCACCAGAGGGGACCATGGCACGCGGGAGCAAAGAATTTTCAGTAAACATCAGAGGCTTGCCCCAATGCACTGGCCAGTGTCCTGCCTTGGCCTGGTGCCCCTGCTCACCTGCTCCACCATCCCACCATGGCTGATTCCTGCCATGTTCTGTGCATGCCCCCTGGTGGTCAGCACATGTCATATTGACCGGTTGTTTGGTTGTTGGGTTGTTCCGCCATTCGGTATACTTACATATTAGGGTTTCATATATGTACCAGTGGCCCAGTGCACAAAATTCATGCACAGGAGGGTGTCCCTCAGTCCAGCCTGCACCCTCTCCAATCTGGGACCCCTTGGGAGCTGTCTGACTGTGGGATCAGGAATAAACTGGCATTCGGACATCCCTCTTGCAATCCGGGACCACTGGCTCCTAACCACTCACCTGCCTGCCTACTTGATCACCCCTAACCACTCTGCTTGCTAGCCTGCTCACCCCCAACTGCCCTCCCCTGCCAACCTCATGGCCCCCAACTGCCCTCCCTGGCTGGTCTCCTGGAAGGTCTCCTGGTCTAATTAGCATATTACCCTTTTATTAGTATAAATAGATTCCCATTTGTCATTCTCATCACTCTCCCTCTTAGGTGATATTTCAAAGATGATTGAAAATATTTTTCAGCTTTATTGAGATATAATTTACATATAGCATTTTATAATTTAATGTATACAATATAGTGATTTTACACATGTATATATTGCAAAATGATAAGATTTTGCACAATAAGATTAGTTAGTACACCCATCAGCTCTCATGTTACAGTTTTCTTGTGGTAAGAACTTTTAAAATCTACTCTTTTAGCAACTTTCAAATATGCAATACAGCATTGTTACCTATAGTCACCATGCTGTACATTATACCCCCAAAAGTTACTCACCTAATAACTGGAAGTTTGTCTCTTTTCACAACCTTCCCCCATTTCCACCCACCCCTGTCCCTGGCAACCACCAATCTGTTCTGTTGTATTTTAGTTTTTTATCTCATAAAACATGTACACTTCTTTTTTTTATTTGTACAACTGCTATGCATCCTATGTGTTCTTTTTTCCCCACAACACTAATTTTCTTATGACCATTCTTTCCTTCATTTTTTAAATGAATAAAATAGTTTCTAACCTCTCATTTGAAAAAAACAACAACAATAAAACCTCAATGAAATATTATGCTCACTTCTTATCTACTCCTGCCTCCAATTAAGCAAGCAATGCTACATAGGTATGAATGGCTATGCAATTTAATGATAGATTAGCTCAGGAACGTACTACATATGGAACATTAGATCTTCAGAGCCCATTGGAATATTCATTAGGAAAGGGAACATATTTCTGATTAAGAGTGAAAATGGGATTGGAAAAAAAGGATGCCACAGGCCAATCAAAATAATTAAATGTCCTTCCTCTTTAAGTATGTGAATGAACTTGTGTGTGCTTCTAGTGCAGAGTAGATTAGGTAAGCACCAGATATAAAATTCGGTACACTGCCTCACAGAAGACAGTAAGTAGAAACAAGGCCGCCAAGGTAACCTGGGAGTGTAGTTAGTGCTTGCAGAGAGGGGATATGGTTTTGGACTAGTAGAAATTACAACATTGCTTCTAATTTTCAGAAGATGCAGGAAATGGGAAGCTTAACTCAGAAGTGGTGTATCTCAAATCTTTTTTGTCTTTCTAGAATGAATAAATGAATGAATAAATAAATAGTCAATGGTACAGGTGAGGTCATTTGGCCCAATTAAAATTGCCCATATATCTATGTATTTATATGAAATCTGTATAATAAAATGAGCATTATCTTTTTATAAATTTGGGTTACTTCAAACTGTTAATATAATTTGATAATAAGAGTGCATGTCTTGATTGCAGACATCCCAAAAATAGCTGGAAGAGAAAGAAAAGAAAAAGAGACAAATTCCCAACAATATTTTATCAAATGGGTTTTGTGGGCATATTGATGCATGTGTCCAATAATCTGTATACTCACATATAATTAAATGAATTCTCTGTTGGTGATACAGTGTGATTTACTAGAGCAGGTGTTGGCCAATTAGTGTGTGAGTCAAATTTAACCTGCTGCCTATACATTTGTAAATAAAATTTTATTGGCATGCAGTAACATTTGTTTGTTTACATATGATTTACAGCTGCTTTTGTGATAAATTTGCAGAGGTTGAATAGTTGTGACAGACCAATTGGCTCTCAAAGCCTAAAATATTTATTTGGCCATTTACAAGTTTGACATCTCTTTGACTAGATAATACCAACAGGTCAAGTTTCACAGGTGAGTATAAACTTATGTAAAGATGACTGGGTAGAGATAAAATTTAGAAGACAGTTAAGCTTAGCTTTTATCATTCTGCTTAGGGTGAGTATTTAAAAGCCAGGAAATGATCTTGACTTCATGTAAAGAAAAAATAAATCAAACATAGGTCTTTAGACCTGAAATCTGTAAAGACAATGAGCAAAGTTGAATCCTGTAGTTTTTATACATGGATGATAGCCACTTCTGGTCTTCATAATTCAGTTATTGAAATGACAAAGTGAGTCTATAAGCGCACCTCATAATTTTAGGTGCTTGCAGTAAAGGCACAAAGTTGATGTACAGATAGATCAGTTTATTTGCTAGCACAAGTTGAAGATGAGCAAGATTAGCTCTTGGCATTCACTTTTTCACTTTGTATTCATTATTTCTACATACCACATGTGCTGGTAACTGATTATTTACAAAGGGGAAAATGGCATGTTTACTTCTAGTGAAACGGGTGGTTCTCAGCTGGGGATGGGAGTTTCGTGGGGAAATATTCTTAAAGAAAGACATCAATACTATTTTACCCAGAAAAGTTTATCTTTTTAAAAAAACAAACCAACAAACAACCAACAAGAACAATAACAAACATTTGGAGACCTTTTGTAAAGTCTCCTGAGTTTATAATGATCCTCTGACCAAAACCTGTAGGTCAAAACCTTAACTTGTTTTAAACACTGATTGCTTTTCGATTTGTGGTCATATAGAGAGAAATTTGCATGACTCAAATATATGAAATGTAATCATAAGCCTGGATGTACATGTATCAATAACATATATTAACTGTTCCCATGTGGTTGGGACTATGAGCATTGCTCTTACCATTGTAATTAGCTAATTATTAATAATAATATAAAAGGAATACAAGGGAGGCCAAATATTATAAACAAGTCCATCTAGGCTGCTTCACCAGGAAGCTGCAATTTCACATTCCCCAAGGAACCACCTGTCCATTCCCTGCAGATCACTGGGAGAGGGGGCTGGACAAAGGGGAAAATGAGTGCATGAACAGTAAGTCAGGGTGACATAGGGAAGGTGCCTGTTAGTCTAACCTGGAGCAAAGAGCATTGGCTAGGTGGGGTGGAGCCACTGCAAGGTGCAAAATTTAGGAATACATAACCCCAAGACAAAAGAATTCTCTCTCTCTTGTTCCTCTGGCTTTGCTCCTGCTTCCTTGCACATGGCCCTAGAACAGCGGTTCTCAACCTGTGGGTCACGACCCCTTTGGGGGTCGAACGACCCTTTCACAGGGGGTCGCCTAAGACCATTGGAAAACACATATATAATTACATATTGTTTTTGTGATTAATCACTATGCTTTAATTATGTTCAATTTGTAACAGTGAAACTACATCCTGCATATCAGATATTTACATTACGATTCATAACAGTAGCAAAATTAGTTATGAAGTAGCAAAAAAAATAATTTTATGGTTGGGGGTCACCACAACATGATGAACTGTATTAAAGGGTCACGGCATTAGGAAGGTTGAGAACCGCTGCCCTAGAAGCAGCATGGTCCACAACCGTGCAGACCCCACACATAAAGGAGCACATATGGGAACACAAACTGAGCTAGCCTGATGCTGGACTTGACTGTTTAAATATGAAACGGAAACTCTGGGCAATGGCTTTAATCCTAGCTCTGCTAAAGACACAGCTGGACTTCTTCCACGATGAGACAGAGGGAGAGGGAACCTTGGGAACTCAGGGGTTCAATTGCACACAAATAAAGGCCATTCATTCTCCTATGTGAGTCTCAGACAATTCCTTTTCTCATGACATTATAAGAAGCCCACTTCTACCAGCAATAGATGGGGACAAGGACAGCTCCCCACTGATAACAAGGATAGTACTGATGAGTAGTTCGACATTCATTTTGGGGTAACAGTTTTTAAAAGATCTCTTACATAAAGTGAAATTGGCAGACCCTTAATTAGGTGTCAAGTGTAATATGTAAAATTTTACATTGATATACTGTTTTTTAACATTTTAAAATGGCATTTTTAGAGGAGAGTATAAGTGAATGAAATATTTTGAGAAGTAAAGAATCCAAGTGAGTATTACGTGACTGTGAGTATTTATTCTACATGGATTAACTTTGGAAAATAATGTTAAAGGCAGAAAAAATAAATGTCTTAAAAATGCCTCAAATCTAACTAGAAACCACATTGGCAGACTCTGATAACCTTGCCCAGCTAACCTGTTCACAATAATAAGATATTATGTGATAATCTGGAGAAATTTCTGTTCCATTTTCAACTTACATTATAGTTTGAAATCTTGGCTAAGTTTATAGCAATAGTTAGAAGTATCTATAGTAATGCTGTTATTATTTTGAATATAGAAAGCGCTACTTCTTAATTATTGAAAATTTTTTATAATATTCCTTAATTTTATTTAACACAGTAATCACAAGCCCTTTTTTATAAAGTTGTTTGGTTACAGTAAAAGTAGGGAAGAACCAGTTCGCACTGAAAGATGGGAAAGATGAGGGTCCCCTGTTTCTGCTTTTGGCATTGGTGCTGGTATAAAAAATGATAAACATATCAAACTAGGCCAATATCATGGAATAAGGAAGCTTTTCCAGCCATTATTGCTGTGGTTCAGTACTCACTAAGGAAGCTGTACTTGGAAGTGAGACTGGACTTCCTAAATTTAAACACTAAAACCGAGGCTCCAGTGCCACTCTGATTAAGTTGGATTTTATGGGGATTTTATGCATCATTTATGTTTAGCACCCGGTGCAGCACTGCAGTTGGGATTCAACTCTGCTGACACCTTGGCAATACTACTTACAATATAGGCTGCAGAAGCAAGAGCCATACAGAATTCCGAGGGTGGTAAATTTTTTTCTATTAGTTATCTTAAATTTTCAAACAAAAGTCATTCTTTACCCAGAAACAATACTATATGTGACTGCATCCAAGGATCTCCTTTATTGCTCGTTACCATCTCAGGATCCTCAGTAACAGGCAATCGTTTTCAGCCACGACTGAATAGCTGCATTCCCTTTGAAGGACTAACTTCCGTTCTTTAGGCCACTTTGAGTCCACGATCTTAATGGATATTTTTTTTCCACTTTGTTTCCTTGTGCTTTCTTATAAAGCAGTTTTATAAATAGGGCATTACCAAATATACCCCCCCTCCCCCAAAGCAAGTTGACAATGCTCTAGAATAAAATTTCAACATCATTTTCAAGTTATCAGGGTCTATTAATAAGTCATTCCTAATTTCCTTTTTTAATAATTACCTAGATAAAAAAAAAACCTGCAGTAAAGCTTTTCTGAAGAATAGTGTCAAAGTTTATATGGACCCTATGCTGATGGCCCGGGATTTGTTTTCCCTGCCTATGTGGACACATTCACCCTCACAGTTAATGGAGCCAGACAAATACTTGATTCCCAGGAAAGCTTTAATTGTGCTTTCTTGGGCAAGATGATAGACTTTTCTAGGTCCATTTTCTTGTTTATGGGGACACTGAGAGGCTTAAATAAGACAACACATGAACATGACTAGAGCATTTGACAGCAGTAGGGGCTGAGGACCACGGGGAAAATATCTGTTCTGAATTTGAAAGCCAGGAAAGATTTCTCATACATGGCAATAGAAGAAAGACAGAAGCCAACATGAGAAACTGGGAGTCTTCCCTTTTTTTGGAATAATATTATAAATGTTCACAGATGACTGATCCAGCTCAGAGTAGCAGAATTCAACATTGAGCACATAGTAAAAGAGAGAGCCAGGCATTGTGCCTAGAAGAGCTAAAAGCAGGAAAAGGAAATAAATTCAGAATGAGCCTAAAGTACTGGAATCACTGAAGCAGGGCCTGTATTCTAAACTCAGTGATTCTGGGATGGGAGACTGCCTGTGATGTTAAGGACACGTGCAAGAGTAATGTTTTGTGTGATTCCGTTTCCATAGCAAATTATCCTTTTAACATTGTGTTGTTCTTTATTTAATTAGGTTATATTTTCAAAGAAGCTTACAAGTGGAGAAATATTATCTATCCATTCTGGCCTACTTTCCTGTATGTGTGAGTGACAGGTTGTAATAATTAGGATGCTAACTAAGCAAGGTTTAGAGTAGTGATGTGTCATTAATACATATAAACTCAAAATTCTCATAGGGATTTGTAATCCTTTCCCGACTCTGAGCTGCATACCCATGGGGAATACTTCATCCCTTGTGAAGTGCAAATTACTGATGAGTTTGAGCAAAACACAAACTCTAACCTATGCTGCCAATTTGTGTGATTTCCCTCCTTTGTGTGATTTCCTTTCGCCCTGCTGCTGCCACATGTGTGCCTTCTACATACTTCCACATCCTGATATCTTGTGAGATGTAAAAGCAATTGCAAACCTTATCATAAATTCAATGACTCTAATCATTGGCAACACTCTCAAGGGCATCTAGGTCAATATTTCAGCCAAAGAAGTTATTTTTTGCCTTGCGTTCTTCAGAAGTGAGGAGCATTGTTTTTCTCCCCCTGCATGCCTAACGTTATGAATTCTTTGCTCCCTCATACTTTGGATCCATCTCACTGTTAGATGTTTCTCTGACTTAATATAAAGTCCAAATCTATTTCTCCATAGCTACTACCTCAGTCCTCATTCTGCTCTCTGAAGCTACAAAGGACAAATCAAATAAATGCCTTTTCTCTCTGTAGATTTTTCTCAATTTCAAGAAGTCATCTCTTGATTTTCTATCTTAATCTATTCCTTTCCTATATAGATGTGGTTCCCCCAAACTTTCCTTTCATACATGTTCTTTGTACTGGTTTTTGAGTAAAAATATATGGTATAACTTAACTGCCGCCATCTTGGCTGGCAGTTAATTTGCATATCACTCTGATTAGCCAATGGGAAGGGTAGTGGTCGTACGCTAATTACCATGTTTCTCTTTTATTAGATAGGATTGTATGTTTATATTTTACTTAAAATACCATATCCAGAATGAAGCATTATGCTTCAGATTTTTTTCTGAATTTCCTAGCATAGAACACAAGTATCTGCTCTCTTGTTATTAAATACATACTTCTACTGTGATCTAAGATTCCATTCTTTGGGCCAGAATAGCAAACTCTTGCTGCACATTGAGTTTAAATCCAACAACTCTTATATATCCCTCTCTTATAAACTTCTGTTTCATCACATGTCTCTCACCTTGACCTTGAGTCATTGGAGCAATGTAGGTAGTGTTTTGTTCTCATTTAATATTTAGAAAATATTCTGAAATTGATTAAGACATCAGAGATGTATTCACCATTGATTTATGAAATTTTGATTACTTTTATTACCATTATTCCCCCAAAAGGTACCCTACAAAAATAGTATTTGGAAAATATACTGTGTACATATCGTCACTGAAAGGGCTGTGGCTCCTTTCCTGAGAAAGGATTAATGTCCCATCGAACCAGAGGGGCTACTTAACTAGAAATGTCACCCTTGAATTAAAGAACATTTAGCCCAATTTTTCTTTCTTTTGTTAACTGTAAATTCAAGGTCAGTAAGGATTGATAGTGTGTTTTGCAAGTTATTCTGCTTAATTATTGCCTGCTTTAACATCACCTGCCGTGCTAGTCTGTAGAGACTTAGAGAAAGCTACTACGTTAAGCAATCCTGATGTTTCTAGTGATCAGAAGTCTAGTGCATTTCTGTGACATATACCCACAGATGTCTGGTGACAATTTATCGATCTGTGGTAAGTTGGTTACAGAGAGAAATAGATCCCTACCAATGTATTATAGACTTGAATTATTTTTTTAATCACATCTTCCATCATTAGAACTGCAACCTGCCACAGCGGTGCTCCATAGTTAATGAACTAATTTTTATGAGATTCTTTTAATAATTTTCTTGTTTCCCCATGTGTTTGTTTATTGCCTCACATAAAATTATATGAGCTATAGATAAGATTAAGAATGGTAGACAGAATAATGAAAAACATGCTCACCAGTCTAGGACTTTTAAATGGTGAATACATTGCACGAGGAATCTAGCAAACAAGGGAGGTTATGTGTGGGGCATTCTGATAACGGTGAAATTTTTATTACAAAAGTTCTATACCATGGCTTTTTCTTTTTTAATATGCTAGTCAGTAAATGATCTTCAGCATTCCCGTAACTCTTGTGATATAGCATAGTGACTCTGCCATGATCCAAACAATTAGGCCAAGGCTTTGATTATCAAAGAGGATCTATTAAAGGGAAAAAGACTTGTAAGAGCAGGGTTATTTGAGGCAACATGAATATCTTCAACACCCTCCTAATAAGACTAATAGCAGGATCTAGAGATGATTGCTTGAGTTATTATTTCAAAAATATGTGCAGTGTCTTCCTGTAGGAAGACCTACTACTTCTCCTACTCTTCCCCACAGCCCGGACCTTTTGACAAGCATCTTGGCCAGGTTGTGTGTTTTGTTTAGTAGAATGTGTGTCACTGTTAAGTATAAATCTTTGGAGCCTTTCTGTGACTTTGTCTCTCTTTTTTTCTACTGTAAGATCAATATGTTTCCAAATAGTGGGGGTCCATTCAGGTCTGGTCCCAGAATAAATAGAATGAACCATTCTGACCCTGTGTTGGATGTAAATGTAATCATGAAATAAAACATGGTTGTTATAAACTATGTGGGATACAGGTGTTTTGCCACATACACAATCAACTTTCAGTGTTCAGAGCTATGCGTCATAACAAAAGCACACTCTCCATCCTATATAATAAAAGGGTAATGTGCAAATCAACCGAATGGCGGAACAACTGGTCACTATGACACCCGCTGACCATCAGGGGGCAGATGCTCAATGCAGGAGCTATCCCCTGGTGGTCAGTGTGTTCCCATAGACCGACCGCTGCTCAGCCACAAGCCAGGCTGACGGCTGGAGAGCACAGCAGCCTGCCTCTGCAGCAGTGCTAAGGATGGCTTAGGCCTGCTCCCCACAGTGGCAGCAGGACTGTGAAAGGGCACAGGCCAGGCTGAGAGGACACCCTCCCCCCCCCCCCCACTGCAGTGCACAAATGTCATGCACTGGGCCCCTAGTATTAAATAACTGCAATTGCCAATTGTGAGTCTTACATAACATAAATAGTTTCCAAATAAGTATTTGGGAAATGGATTCATGGAACAATAGTGATAGTTTGAGATCCAACATGTACTTCAATTAAAATAGCACAAAACATATTCTTGGAAAACTGATAGAAAAACAGAATTAAATTGCTGTTTACATAGTAAAAATAATTCAGTGGTTACATTTCTAATGTATAAGAAGATATTTATAGTGGATAGTGGCTGGATGGTGTACCAAAACATATCCATCCATGTTCTAATCCCTGGAACCCAAATATTACCTAAGATGGCAAAGAGTAAATATTACTTTCTATGGCAAAAGATGGAGTTACATTAAGAATCTTACCAGGAAGAGTTTATCCTGGATTATCTATTTGAGGCCTTAATAAACTCGTGTTTCCCTGTATTAGAGAGGCAGAGGGAGTTTTGAAACAGACATTCAGAGAATATTATGCAGACAGATGTAGCCATAAGTCAAGGAATGATTACCATCACCAGAAGCTGGGAGGTTAAAGGAAAGGAATCTCTCCCAGAGCTTCTGAAGGAAGCACAGCCTGATGACAACATAATTTTGGAATTCTGGCCCCCACAACTGGAAGACAATAAATTTCTATTGTTTAAGCCACCAAGTTTGGCATAATTCGTTACAGTAGCCATAGGAAACTAATACAATATACACAATAGACCAGCATTTCTGGAAAACTTTGTAAAGGTCCAAGACAACAGGTCTGGAGATTCTGGTTCAAGTAAATCCACAATAAAACCCATGTTTGTGTATTTTTAAGAATTTGCCTAAGGGATGTGAATACTAAAAATCTGAGGATCTTTTTGGGTGGGCCATCTGGAATAGATAACACACAAACAGATGCTCGGTGGTGCATTTCCGTGTCTCCAGTGATCTGGTATGCAACTTCCTAGTGTATCTCAATATTTCTTAATTCTGAATTATCACATAATTTTTAAATGGAAATGCATTTACTATTTTAAATTTAATTTTACAAGAAAAATATAATCAGGAGTTCTCCCACCTCAGAAAAAGATGACTCATCGTCTCTCATTGAATACCAGGGTTTTATAGTATACAGTGACCATCACTCAAAACGGCTTTAATTTATTAATAAGATGATATGGTCTTGAAAACATCTAAAATAATAAACTATTATAAACTTTTCTGTTTAAAATCATATCATGAGAATGGAAAAATCCTACTCTTATCTGAAAGGCCTCAGCTGAATGAATCATTTTGATACAGAGAAACAGCTTTGATTTTTCCGCTGTGCTTCAGAGTTTCAGATAATGGGGTTTTAGACACAAAATTCCACATTTTTCTAACTTGTAGTTTCCAAGGAAATGGGACCCCAACTCTCATTTTTTAGCGCAAGTCTAAGCCTAAATGTTTGTTCAAAGTGCTGCTTTGCTTTGTTCCAAACAAAACAAAGCTTTATTTAAAGTTTATCCAAACTCCACCCTTCTACCAAGTCCTGTCATATTTGATGTCTTCCTTTTTTTTGGTGAAACACATTGTGATTTTTTGGGGGGGTTATTCCTCTTTGTAGCAGCAATTTAATGATCCTAACCTTTGTGGACTCTAGATTGGTTCTTGTTGGTCTTTGGCCATTAGGATTTATTGGTTTGAGGAATGCTGGGAAAGAAGAGCATAAATTCAGAAGACAATATACACTTATTGTGGAATGAAGTGGTCTAATGAGGAATCAAGGGGAGGGAATTTGAGCTGGACATTAAGTGTGTGTATTGAATATACTAGAGGCCTGGTGCACAAAATCGTGCACTCAGGGCAGTCCCTCAGCCTGGCCTGTGCCTCCTCACAGTCTGGGAGCCCTCGGGGAATGTTCAACTGACAGCTTAGGCCCGCTCCCCACTGTCAGTTGGACATCCTTTGCGCTCCTGTGGAGGCAGGAGAGGTTCCTGCCACTGCTGCTGCTCTCACCAGCCGTGAGCCCAGCTCATGGCTTCTGGCTGAGCAGTGCTCCTCCTGCATTGAGTGTCTGCCCCCTGGTGGTCAGTGCACATCATAGCAAGCGGTTGAGCAGCCTTAGTGTAGCATTAGCATATTACACTTTGATTGGTTGAATGGCTGACCAGACAACTAGACACTTAGCATATTAGGCTTTTACTATATAGGATATAGGAAGAGATATTAGAAGCAGCATTTCAGTCAGGTCAACAGTATGAATCAAGGCAAAATGGTAGGACATTCAGCTCTTCAGTAATTCCTATAAACTCTACCTCACAGGAAACATCTGCTTCTACTTAACCCAGACCTTCTGGACTGATGCAGTCATTTTCTAACCTGGTTTCTTTCTTCCACTAATTCCCACCTACAGTATATAAACCAATCAGTAGATAATTTATATTTTGGATGAAAAACCTATGTATTATTTCTCTTCTTTATTGAAGTCCCCATTGACTCCTGCTGTGCTTAAAATTCAAAGTCCTTCCCTGGCCTCTAAGGCTTTATATAATTTACTAGAGGCCTGACGCACGAAATTCGTGCATAGATACGGTCCCTAGGCTTGGCTTGTGATCAGGGCCATCTTCCCTGGCAGCTGGCCCCGCCTCCTGCCGCCACCCACCCCATTGTCAATTGGAGCCTGCCGGCTAGGGAAAGGGACCAAGAGGTGGTCAGTGCGCCTCATAGTGGCTAGTCGAGCGGTCATTTGGGTCGTTCTGCCATTAGGGTTAATTTGCATATTATCCTTTTATTATATAGGATTCTTTGCCTTAGCTCTCTATGACCAGCCACACAAACATTCTTTCGGTTTTTTTTTGTTTTGTTTTTTTTTTTTCTCCTCAGCCTAAGATACTTGGGCTGTATTGGAGTGAGAGTAGAATTTGAAGTAATAGACTATGTAATCATATTTTTGACTTTATGTCATAAATATATAAAATGTGCATGTGGGAAAAATGTTTACATGTAGATGCCAAAAATATTATCCTAAAAATTCATAAAAGATCCTTCTTCAATTTAGGGGAAAAATCAATTTAAATAAGGAGATTCTCAAAGCAAGTGTTGCTGTTCAGTGACACAAGTTCTTTTTGTATTTGCTGCCTCCTTACCTGCTTTCATTTAAATTACCTTGACAGGACAAAATCATCACCATCATCTAGAGTCACAGCTTCCTATGGTAATATGAATGTTGTATAATGATGGGATTGAGATGAATATACACAAAATTGTCTGTTCACAATTGTGTGGTTCTACAAATGATGTATTAGACTTTTACTGCCAAAGTCATTTAAAGCCCATAAATTTGCATATATTTTTATAGATGTGACCTAATTAAAAAGCGAGCTGAATTTTATTAAAATCTATGTTCCAGAGCCTCATTCAATTAATGTATGCTTAGCTGGCTGTCTTTCATGATTCACTGAAGGGTTTGTTTCTACAAGCTGGTGCATTTATTGCCCATTTTCACTCCAGTCTTCTAATTTCTACAATGTCTGTAAATTTTCTTCCCTTGCTAGTCAGTAGTTTGCCTTACCCTCATAGTAATGGTATTCCACATCTACCACCACAACCGGCTTTCACATATATCATTATATATTTAGGTAAATGATCCATTATAGTATGGTTTTCTGGAATAAATGTTTGTGTCCCCTAAAATTCATATTTAAACCCTAGTCCCCATTGTGATGATATTTTGGAGGTCTTTGAGAAGTAGTTTAGATGAGCTCATAAGGGTAGTTCCCATGACTTAACAAGATAAGGAAGAAAAACCAAAGTTCTCTCTCTTCACACCTTGTGAAACAATTACAAGAAGCTGTTGGTCCACACACCAGGAAAAGGACATCCCATCCTCCAGAACTGTGGGGAACGTTCTATATAGTATTTCATTATGGCAGCTCGAGCTGAGCAAGACAACTCATATTTGTATCAATGGATGTGATTAAGTACACAGTATAGAAGTTCAACATTTCCCATCTTGATTTATATTAGTATTCTTCATTCTAGAACTTTAAACTTTCCCTTTCTCATGGACTCTATTCTGATACATTTTTTTAAAAATCTTGTTGAAAGTATTACATATGTCACAGTTTTTCCCCCATTGAGCCCTCCAGCCAGCCCCCAACCCCCATCTCAGACCTTCACCACCCTATTGTCTGTGTCCATGAATTATGCATTTAGATTTAGAAATTTCAGGTCTATCAGTATTTTATAATATTTGTTACTGTGTTTCTTAATTTCTAGGGTTTATCATTCTAAAAAAAAAATGCTTGTTCATTTCCTTTTAAATGTTTTTATCCTGATCAGCACATAGTTCATAACTGAGTCTAATTAAAGTCTAAGCAAACTGTAGCCCTACATCTTCATGTTTGCTTTTATATGGATATAGATGGAAGGACACGATGATGGCAATAATTCATAGGAAATATCACACTGGCTTTAAAGGCATATCTAATTCTCCCTCCACCCCTCAATACTAGTAAATACTTTTAGATTTTTCAACTGTATGTTATAGAAAGTAGATTATGTTGTTTTAAAAATTATATACAGTTTGAATATAATAATTTTAATGACAGTACAACTAGGATAAATTATGTTTATCATTATAAATAAAGATGTACTAAGGATCAACAGAATATAGAACTACCACTGGTGTCATTTTTGTGGTAATTATATTTTTTCATATATAAGCAACTCATGTATACCTTACACTGTTATTTGTCTAAGATAATTGGCAGTTGAATATAATGTAAGAAAAAATTAAGTCATACTTATTCCAAGAATTTGCAGTTTGTAGTTCTGTCAGGCTAACACAAAACATATTCATGACCAGAGTGGGAAGTCAAAATCATTCCATAAAAACAGATTGTTGATTCAGACTCAATGATTAGGCCTATTTCAAATTTGTACTTAAATGAAGCACAGATATCCTGACCCTGAATTCTAGCTGTTTTCTAAAGAAATTATTTCTTTTTTTTAAGCAGTCTTATCCACTACAATACATAATAGGACACTATGGCAAAATGTACTGAAATTTACTTTAAATATATTCTTAAAATTTATCTTTTGTAACAGCATCTAAGTGCTGTGAAGTTGAAGAATTTTTCAGTCATAAGATTATGCATTTTTTTAAAAAAATTACATTCAATAAAATTTGTGCTTTCTAAATTGAATGGGTGTTGACAAATACATAGGTCTTTATATTCATCACAACACTCAAAATGGAGAATAAATCTGACACCTAAAGAATTTCTCTTCTTCCCTTTGTAATCAATCTAATACCAGATGCCCAAACCCTGGCAACCACTGATCTGTGCTCTGTCCCTATATGTTTGCCTTTTATGGAATGTCATATAATTGAAGTCATACAATATGTAATATCTTATTAGCAAAATGCATTTGGGGACAAGTATTACAAATGTCTCCCTTTTTTTCTCCCATTGACTCTCTTCGCCCCACTCCTATCCTCTCTCTAGGCCAGTGATGGCAAACCTATGACACGCGTGTCAGAGGTGACACGCGAACTCATTTTTTTTGGTTGATTTTTCTTTGTTAAATGGCATTTAAACATATAAAATAAATATAAAAAATATAAGTCTTTGTTTTACTATGGTTGCAAATATCAAAAAATTTCTATATGTGACACGGCACCAGAGTTAAGTTATGGTTTTTCAAAATGCTGACACGCCGAGCTCAAAAGGTTCGCCATCACTGCTCTAGGCCTTCACCGCACTGCATTATTATCTGTCTATGGATTATGCATATCCTATCTAATAAAAGGAATATGCAAATTGACCTACCTCCATGACAAAGATGGCAGAGCCCACAGCCAATAAGGAGGGAACATGCAAATTGAGGGTCACTCCCGGACAAAGATGGCAGTGGCCGGCTGGGATGCTTGTGTCATCATTATGGTGATGATGCATGCTTTCTGCCCCACCTGTGGAGGGCCTGTCAGCAGCACGCAGGCGTGGAAGGTCTGTGGGCAGCACACAGGAGCGGCCAGTGGGCAGCTCTGGGCTGGTGGGCAGTGCGCTCAGGCATCCCATCCTGCTCAGGCCGCTCCGGGCCTGTGGACAGTGCACACGGAGAGTCTCTGGGTGGGGGAGGTGGGTTGGCAGAGGGTGGCCTGTACTCCCCACATGGTGTCGGTGGCAGCTGTGAGCATGCCAAAGTGCGCCTATGGGAGCCTGCAGGCCAACTGAAGTAGTGCCAGCAGGCCATCAGCGCTGAGGAGTGGCTGCGCAAGTCCCACCTCCTGGCCCAGAAGGTGTGCAATCGCAGGGACAGCCACCGTGGTGGGCCAGATTGATGGCCTCCTGGCCACGCCATGGGGTTTTGTGGATCTGCGTAGCCGCAGGCCTCCAGTGCATACATCCTCTCCTCCCCCACTGGCATGTGAACATCCCCCAGCACGCTGTCATCCACGCGCACCTTCAACAGTCCTGGACCATGGTGTGCGCAAGTTTCCCCCCCTCCCACCCCTCCGCCGCACTTCCATCAACCCCAGCATGCCTACATCCCCCACAGGATGTGCACACATCCCCTCTGGAACGCTCACATCCTTTGGAGAGTGTCTGGGTGTTCTGGGTGCTGAGGGTGGGTGCCTGTGAGATGACAGTGAGAGGGCAGAGTGGTGATGCCCTGTTCCCGTGGAGGCCAGTGCAGCGTCGAGATCACTTCCATGGGGCTAAGGCAGGTGCTGAGATGCTGGGAGCCGGTCCATCCTTGCTGTTTCAAGGGACCTGGCATATATGGCATACGGTTCTTAATATGTTTGCTCACCTTCTTGGCACTGTGTTTTAACCAAAGTCACCTCTCCGAGAAAGGTTGAATCCCCAGGTAGGGATTTTTCCCTGAAGTTAGGGAGGGAATAAAACCCCTCAACTAAGTGCCAGGCGGGTAATTAATCCCTTTAACTACGAACAATCATGCTTAAACTACATAATCTTTTCTCCCTGGAATGGAGATAAGAAACGCCCTAACCTTTGTAATAGAGATTGATGGGATTGAGTCAACTGGTATAAATACAGATGTAACAAGACAGAAAGAGACAGAACTCAGAACACAGAACTCAGAACTTAGAACAGAATCAAGAAGACAGAATCTACACGGAGCCTAGAGACAGAAGAACTTTGCTGGAGAGAGCATGCCGGAGGATCCTGGAGAGGGACTGGCCTCGGAGCCTAGAGACAGAGCCTAGCGGGAGAACATGGCAAGGGATCCTGGACTGAACCTGACTACAGAGATTGGCAGGAGAACCTGACTGGAACCTGGACACTGAACCTGACTGGAGAGCCTGGACAGAACCTGGCTGGAGAACCTAGCGAGGGAACATGGCTACAGAACCTCGCTGGAGATCCAAAGCAGAACCTCTCTGGAGATCCTGGCTGGAGATCCTGGCTAGGCTACTGATCAACTGGACGCTGTCTCCGTGTCATTCCTTCTTCGCCGACTCCGTCTACGCCTTTGGGGACCCCTGGACCCGCTGGGGTTGGACCCCGGCATCTGGCGCCCGAACAGGGACCCCTAGGTAAGCGCCCCGCACTCGGGACGGATCGGACTCCACCGTAGGAAGAAGGTGGATAGTCTTCGCCGACTCCGTCCACACCTTTGGGGACCCCTGGACCCGCTGGGGTTGGACCCCGGCATATGGCGCCCGAACAGGGTTCCCATAGGTAAGCCCCCCCCCCCCCATTGAGAACCCCACACTCGGGACGGATAGGACTCCACCATAGGAAAAGGGTGGATAGTCTTCGCCGACTCCGTCCACACCTTTGGGAACCCCTGGAACAGGATTCCCATAGGTAAGCCCCCCCCCATTGAGAACCCCACACTCGGGACGGATAGGACTCCACCAGGGTGCTACAGACCCCCCTATAGAGGATAAATAGGGTAAGAAGGTGGATAGTACAGAACTTAGATTGAGAAGATGTGCCATACTGAGTCCAAAGAAAGAAGACTCTGTATTGATCTTTAGATTAAGAAGATGTGCCATACTGAGTCTAAAGAAAAAAAGACTCCGTATTGATCTTTTAACATATGTGCTTGCTAGCAGAGGAATTAAGGTTACTCCCAGTCAGACAGAACATTTTATACAAGAAATACGTCCATGCTTTTCTGAGGAAGGAAAGGTGCCGGAAAGGTAAATGTAGAGGCATGGGAGAAGGTAGGCCCAAGGAGCCTTATCCTTAACCCCACTGCAGCCTTTCCACCCCGGGAAAGTGCAGGATTGGCAAGCTCTCCCTGGGGTGATAGATCAGGACTCAGGTAATAGCAGAAAGCGCCAATCCTACTCTTAAAATGGATGCAAGAGAGCGTTTCAGGTTTTTCTTTTTAATGGTTGCTTTTAAAAAATAAAAAAGGGGGAATTTGCCGGGAGCCGGTCCATCCTTGCTGTTTCAAGGGACCTGGCATATATGGCATACGGTTCTTAATATGTTTGCTCACCTTCTTGGCACTGTGTTTTAACCAAAGTCACCTCTCCGAGAAAGGTTGAATCCCCAGGTAGGGATTTTTCCCTGAAGTTAGGGAGGGAATAAAACCCCTCAACTAAGTGCCAGGCGGGTAATTAATCCCTTTAACTACGAACAATCATGCTTAAACTACATAATCTTTTCTCCCTGGAATGGAGATAAGAAACGCCCTAACCTTTGTAATAGAGATTGATGGGATTGAGTCAACTGGTATAAATACAGATGTAACAAGACAGAAAGAGACAGAACTCAGAACACAGAACTCAGAACTTAGAACAGAATCAAGAAGACAGAATCTACACGGAGCCTAGAGACAGAAGAACTTTGCCGGAGAGAGCATGCCGGAGGATCCTGGAGAGGGACTGGCCTCGGAGCCTAGAGACAGAGCCTAGCGGGAGAACATGGCAAGGGATCCTGGACTGAACCTGACTACAGAGATTGGCAGGAGAACCTGACTGGAACCTGGACACTGAACCTGACTGGAGAGCCTGGACAGAACCTGGCTGGAGAACCTAGCGAGGGAACATGGCTACAGAACCTCGCTGGAGATCCAAAGCAGAACCTCTCTGGAGATCCTGGCTGGAGATCCTGGCTAGGCTACTGATCAACTGGACGCTGTCTCCGTGCCCTTCCTTCTTCGCCGACTCCGTCTACACCTTTGGGGACCCCTGGACCCGCTGGGGTTGGACCCCGGCACTGAGATGGGAGCAGGTGCAGACAGATACATCTGGTGGGTGTGGGCGGCCCTCACTGAGGTGCCTTCAGTCAGAGTTCAAGATCAAAAACCCAGAGGAGGTGAGGAGCTCTGTCCTCTCAGTGAAACGGTGGGATAGTTGGGGCGACTGCAGAGGAGGAATGTGCACTTTGAGTGCCGGCACCCATGAGCGAAGGCTGCCCTGACTGAGCCTCGCTCACTTGGGGCCTAGCTCACTCCTGCCAGGCAGCAGGTGACAGGACATGTTTTTCCGAGTAAATGAGAGAAAACTTTGATTCTCTTGCTGCCCACGAAGGTGGAAAGTAGAGTGGGGAGACATGCAGGGAGTGAGCGAGGTTCCATTTGGGGGTTCCAAATCTGCCATTGGTTCCTTTCACTGCTGACTAGACATATACTGGGTGTGCCCCCAAAATGTATACACACTTTGAATACCTACCAATTCCAATGGGTTTAAGCATAAGAAAGAAACAACAATGGAGCTGTCATCTGTTAAAAGTGCGGGCACAAACCTTCAGTCAGACATTCCCCGAGGGGTCCCAGATTGGAGACGGTGCAGGCTGGATTGAGCCCCCCCCCGCCCCACCCTCATGCACGAATTTCGTGCAACAGGCCTCTAGTATGAATATAAGGTCTTTTGTTAATCACTCCCTCCTTCCCCCTTCCTTCTGAGATTCATCAGTCTGTTGCCTGCTTCCATGTCTCTGGATTTATTTTGTTTGTCAGTTTATTTTGTTCATTAGATTCTGAACTGCCATTTGACCCAGTGATCCCATTTCTAGTAATATAGCCTAAGAATCCTGAAACACCAATCAGAAAGAATATATGCGCCCCTATGTTTATAGCAATACTATGCACTATTTACAATAGCCCAAGTGTCAATGAGTAGATGAGTGGATAAAAAAAAAATGTGGTATACTTATACACAATAGAATACTATGCAGCTGTAAAAAGAAGTATTTCTTACCCTTTGAGGCAGCATGGAGGGACCTGTTGAGTATTATGCTAAGCAAAATCTTTTCTTCCTTTTTAAAGTGAGGATCACCAGTACAGATTTGGTTTGGACTGTATTTTAAACTACATGAAGTTTGAGAGTATTTTTTTTCTGCTGCATTGCAGAATTCAGAGTTATTTTGTTTTAATTTGGGAACATGAAACTCATGTGGAAGCAGTATATTGAGAAATAGGAAGGAAGTTAAATACACAACACTTATATCCTTCAGAATTAAGATGCCCCCCCAGACATCTGACTACGAAGTTGTCCATTAGGGAACCAAAAATGAAGTAGGAACTATTAAAACACACACTGTTCTTTAAAGAGCATAAAACACTAAATTTCAACTCAGCCATTAACAGCTAATTATAATATCATTTACTTGTTACATATTTTATTAATCTGTTGGTGGTAAACTTGAACATGGTTGGGGCAGGATTTGAGTTAAGAGGTGAAGCAGCTGCTAGCTTGTTCCTTCTGTGACACTTGCCAATGCTTTCTTTATGGTGACCTCTAGTTTAAATTTATGTGGCTTGCTTAAATGTCAAACAAGCTAAGTGGAGCATTTCATTAATGAAAAATTAATGAAAACCTTGGGCTGGCACGTACCATTTGTTTACGATATATATAATTTATTAGGAAGACATCCGTCAAGTCAGGGCCCTGGCATGGGTCTGGTGGCATTGTAAGCAGGCTTTATTCTCTTCCTTCCAGTTAATGAAAGTGCAAGGCTGGGAAAAATTCACATAAAACAGATTTAATGAGTCTTTAGGGGGAGTTTTACAGAATAGTGTACATGAGTCATAAATATCACATGTAAAATCTATTTGGCACAAATTATTTAGGGTTGGAAATGGCTATAATTTCATTTTAAAATAAAAAATTGCCAGAGTGTTTAGATCAGGAACCTAATTTTAGGCAAAAGTCCCACAATCTTTTTAGAGCTTTGTCATTAACTAGGCTGAAGCTTGAACAATCACTTTAGGATTTTAGGAAACTAACTTGCTTCCTCTCTGAATGGAGATGAGACTGTGGGCCACATCCCTAGAAATGGACATATCACTTATTTTCTAAAAGTCTCTAAAGTAACACTTTCAACACTAAAGATGAAAAAAAGAGTAAATATTATTTCCATATCCATTTTTGTATATAAAACTTTCCTGACCCTGACAACCTGATTACAAAAGATGGTAGAAAAATTGTTTAAATCACTTCAAATGAAATTTTTTTTCTGAAAAAGTAATTATTCCTTGATATTCCAAAAGCTATGACAATATCATCGGTCTCCTCTGCTTCTATCACTTTCAACTTCTTGCTCAAATCTTTCTTCACTTTCACGACTATCATTATTTTCAATTGTTTATAGATCTATTATTTGTAAGGCATGGTAGTAGGTACTGGAGGAAAGATGACCTATTGGCCATGTAAGTTCCATGAGGACAGGGACTCTGTTTTATTCAATGGTGTTTTTCCAGCACACACAACAGGGCTTGATGAGTATGTGGGACTCCAGAAATGAGTGTGTAATAAATAAAAAATGAATGAAGTAGTCCCCCCCCAAGAGGAAAGATGGAATAGTCACCTACAAGCATAATATACAGAGTTGATTACTGTAATGGGTAATTTCATGTGTCAACTTGATCAGCCTTAAGGGATGCTCATATACCTGGTAAAAATATTTTTGGAGGTGTCCGGTAGTGTGTTTCTGGAAGAGATTAGCATTTGATTTAGCAGACTAAATAAAGAGAACTTCCGTTATCAATGTGAGTTGGCATCACCCAATCCTTTGGGGGCCCTAACATAACAAAAAGGATAAGGAAGGCTGAATTTCCTCTCTCTCTTCTAGAGCTGGGACATCCATCTTTTCCTGCCTTTGAACATCAGAGCCCCTGATTCTTTTGCCTTTGGATTCTGGGACTTATACCAGAGGCCCCCAGTTCTCAGGTCTTTGGATTCTGAATTATACCACCTGGTCCTTCCATTTTCAGGTGGCAGATTGTGGGGCTTGTTGGCCTCCATAACCACCTTAGCCACTTTCCATAATCTCTTTCTCACCCTTCCTCAGAATTTCCTCTTGCTTATATTTCTCTAGAGAACCCCAACTAACAATTACCAAATGATAAATCATATCATGTAAAGTATAAAGTTGAGGAGACAGAACAATCTCTCTGGCCTGGGTTACTGGAAAGAATGGGATTTTCATTGGTCCTTGGAGAGTGAGATAGTTCTATAATGATTCTTTAGTGTTGATAGCCTCTTTGTGGCAGAAACTCTCCAGAGTTTTAGAATGAACTTATAAAATTTTATATTGAACTTATAAAAACTGGATCACTAAATTGCTTTCTGTTGCAGTTAAGAAAAAAAATATATCTGCCTGACATATAGAAGTTCACAGTTATCCAAGGAAGAAGATATGGAAAGAAAGAAGGGGAGCGCAAAAACCAAAGGAGGCCGAATTTACAGTATTCAGATCAGAGCTTGCAATATTTGTGTAGGCAAGCATGATTGAGGAGGTGGCTAAGATGGAGCAGAGGGATGAGGGGAAGAGGCTGGGAGAATGAAAGCACAATCTCTGGAACCAGACTTTCTATGTTCAATGTCAGTCACTATCACTGACCATCTTCTAACTCTGGGCAAGGTATTCTGGCTCATTCAGCCTCCTTTCCCACATTTTTCAATTGAATATAATAAAAATACCTTCTTCATAGTGTTGCCAAGAATATTAAGAAAATATTATAAAGTGCTAAGAACAACAGCTTTCACAAATAAGTGCTATATTCACGTTTACTCAACATGATAAATAAGGTCATTGGGGAGAGCTCAGGTATGTTGTGAGATAATGAAGCTGTTCAAAGTTTAGAGCAGAGATGAAAATGATCATGGTGGGATTACAGCAAGATGGCAGCATCTACACAGGAAAGATTGATGGAATAAAAAACTATGGACAGAGAGGTGATTGGTAAAATCTTCAATAGTCCAGGAATGAAGTGTTTGGAGTTCAATTTCATGATTGAAATGGTAATTGAAATTTGGCTGAGAATTTAAAGGGGGCAAGCTTGAATAAAACAGGGCAGAGGCCTTAGCTGGTTTGGCTCAGCAGATAGAGTTTTGGCCTGCAGACTGAAGGTTCCTGGGTTGGATTCAGGTCAAGAGCACATGTCCAAGTTGCATGCTTGAGCCCCAGTAGCGGGTGTGCAGGAGGCAGCCAATCAATGATTCTCTTTCATCATTGATGTTTCTAGCTCTCTCTACCTCTCCCTTCCTCTCTGAAATAAATAAAAAAAATATACAAATATAAAAATAACAACACAGGGCAGAGTGATGTTCCCACCTCAGGGCCGAGGGCTATAGTTATTAAAATCTTATTCCTGCCTTTGCTTTATCTCCTCTCATTTTTTTGTTTTAAATAATGGGTCTATAGCTCAGCAGTACCCTACATTTCAGAACCTTAGAGGAATGCAAAAAATATATAGGGTGTCCCCTCAAAATGTATACACACTTTAACAGCTGGTAGTTCAATTTTTAAATGAAATTTTAATAAATACTGCCTGTATAATGTTTTAAAGTATATGTATACATTTTGCGGGACACCCTTTACCTATTAATGCATTGTATTCTCAAACATGGCTACCTGTGGAGACTTGGATGCCTGAGTGCTGGCACTAGAAATGGTCATTTCATTGGCTATGGCTCTTGGTAGAAGGACCTTTAAAAGATTCCCAGGGGCTTCTCATATACAAGTTAGGGAACCAGTGATAATGGAGCAATTTGTTTTGCATTCCTTTTGTCTTTGTTTTCCTCCACCATTTTAACACAGCTTCCTAACACACCATGTTTATGTGTCTGAAATGTCAAACCAGGTGGTATCCTGAATCTCCTTTTTGCCCTACTGTTCAAATTTCCTTTTAGCAATTAGGAGAATTAAATGCTGGCAGTTGTGATCATTGATTTTTTCTTTGTTATGAAGGCTTACTGTAATTTTGATGTTTGCCTTACAGAGGATGTGTGCCTCTGGATTGTGGAGATGAACTTGAGTTAAACCATACCCATAACAAATATTTAGATTCACCTGGGATATTTCAGTTGTTCAGTTAGTTTTAGGGGCTTACAAATTTTTCAGATGAGATTCTTTCTTAAACAAGAATACTTCCACAATTAGAGTAAAAAAATGAATTTTTAGTCTCATTTTTCTTTCTCTTTTCATAATATATCTTCTTCAAAATCAATGCTTGGATCATTTTGGTGGTAGAAGGAGAGGGACTTTTACTAGAGGGCATCGATGTTAGCATAGGTAGTTAGCTAGTTATTTGTAAAGGAAGGGAGCAAAGGGAACCAGACATTATTAGGCCTAATAAACTAGGAAAGCTGAATCAAATATGGGGCCTGCTTCACTAGAAGCTACATCATTCACAGGCTCATTCAGGATCTGCAGGAGATCACTGAATTCTCCACCCATGGGACTTAATTCTTAGGCAATCTCCAAACAATCCTGGAACAGGCAGGAAGAGTCTCCCTGGTGTGCAACCAGCCAGTTACCAGAATTCTAGGGGTGGGGACAGACATGTGGAAGGGCGTAAGGGGAATATTCCTTTGCTGAGTGCATGCACAGAAGAAGCTAGATGGCATAGCAAAACTTTGAGAGATGTGCAGTAGGAGCCAAAATGGCAACATAAAAGGGCAGAATCTAGCCTGGGGAAATCTGGGAAAGGAATCAGATTGGATAGGGGGTGTGAGATTCTGGTATGTCCAGGAAAGGGATTGGTTAGGGGAAAAATTCAAGCCTGGAAAAAAATCAGGAAATAGGTTGGATAGTAAATGACAGCTTGTTCTTTATTGAGAACCAAAAAAATATATATGGAGGATTATCAGGAAGTTCAGGGCATTTGCTGCTAGAGCCTGCCCACACTCTATATCCCTGAAATGTATTATTTCCCTTCACCCTAATAAACCTTACCACTACATTTAAACTTCTTCCATGCATGTGCACATTGAAATTCTTTTCTCCTGACACTTCAAAGAACTCATTTTCACCAGCAACAGCTCTCTAGCACATGAAGGATTGGGAAATTGATTGGTTAATTTGAAAGAGCACCTGTTTTTTCCCAAGCCCCAGATAATATAATCCAAGCTTAACAGAGTTCTCTCTCTCTCTCTCTCTCTCTCTCTCTCTCTCTCTCTCTCTCTCCTCTCTCTCTCTCTCTCTCTCTCTCTCTCACACACACACACACACATGCACACACGCACACACGTACACACTCATGCAAGCTTGCCCAGTTCATTTGTGTGTTCTCGCCATAGCAGTCATGTGGGCCTGGCAGCTGTGTGGACTCCTAGCATAGGCTCCAAGCATGAGCCTGGGGACAGCAGTGCAGTGCTAGCCATAGCACAGCCAGCAACAGAGACTAGCCAGACAGGGACAAAGGTTGAACTGGACTAAGCTTTAATATGGACTGAACAATTGGCACAGCATTTCTGGACACTGTCCCTCTTCTGGGCTTGATGAAGACAAGGCTAGATTTCTTTCACAGCAAGATGGAGCTGAACCTGAACAGTCATTTGTGCTTGCTCCAGCTACAATAAACCTTACCACTACATCTCATCCTCTTATGCATGGTCCCCAAAATGCTTTTCTCATGACACCACAAGGACCCCATTTCCACTGGCTACATCATGAGGTGGTGAAATATGAACAAGAATAATACCTGTAATAGATGCTTAAATGATTGGCCAGAGGGCTGGTGTCCAACATACAAATATGTCCTATTTCCCTCACATAACATAGGCTTGTTTGGGTTTTCAGATCTGAGTTAGTTGAAAACATTTAACATAGAATGCCTCATTCCTATCTGACACCAATAAGCTGGAGCTGAATAGAAGCTTTCTCTTTAGATGTTAACTTTGGAATATCTTTTTGCCAATTGATTGTAAGTACCCTATGGGTGAATCTTATTCTTCTTTGTGTCTGGCACCTTCCAATGCCCTTGGCTAAGCAAGTGATGATGATGATCATGGTGACGATGGTTTAATTTTAAGTGGAATGAGGTGGTATGGGTTAAGTATAAACATCTCCTTTTAGCCTATTTTGATATCACAAGTCATGAAGATATTAACTCCCTCATGGTATCTTGCCTATGTTGGGGCTAACAAAATATTAATATTTTTTCTCCCACCTTCTATGTTTTTATGGCTGGGCTAATAATAAAATTAACAGAGGCAGATTAACAGGAGAAAATAATCAAAGTTTAATACAAGTGCATGGAGAATTCATATAGACATGATAAATATGAAAATTCCCAAGGCAACATTGGGTATATGAAACATTTTGGACAAAGGAGAAAAGGCAGGTAAGGAGGTATTGGTTTTTAGAAGTGAGAATGGGTGATTTACAGGTAGTTAAGGAAGAGGGAAACCCATAAGGCAGGGAAATCCTTGCTAGGTGACTCAGAAACAATGGGACAAGGGGTATCAAGCTAACAGAAACCTGCCTGCAGCACCCTGTTTACCATACTTCATTCAAATTAGGCTAAGGCCGCATCCTAAGCTCTCCTCCCTGAAGCAGGTTTCTCTGTCTGAATCTCTTGGGCCAGAAAGAGAGGAGGGAGTCAAAGGTTCTGAGTCCTTTGTTTCTTAATAAACAGCTTAAAATTCATATCCAAAAAAGGAGCTGTAACGTGGCAGGATTTTGGTCCCTTCATCCTTGTTATTATCTTAGCAGGATGCCATGAGTATACAGTCTAGATCAGCAGTTCTCAACCTGTGGGTCGCCAACCTGTGGGTCGAGACCCCTTTGGGGGTCGAACGACCATTTCACAGGGGTCGCCTAAGACCATCGGAAAACACATATATAATTACATATTGTTTTTGTGATTAATCACTATGCTTTAATTATGTTCAATTTTTAACAATGAAAGTATATTCTGCATATCAGATATTTATATTATGATTCATAAGGGTAGCAAAATTACAGTTATGAAGTAGCAACAAAAATAATTTTATGGTTGGGGGTCACCACAACATGAGGAACTGTATTAAAGGGTCGCAGCATTAGGAAGGTTGAGAACCACTGGTCTAGAAGGATTTCAAAGTGATCTCCTTGATGAGTTGAAATCAACTCTCATTGTTGCTCAAGAAAGGTCTTGGCTGTCAAAGCAGCATCACTGCATGCTGAGAGCATCAGAATGGCAGCTGCCAACCTGCACATTGTCTGTCACCATCAGGAGGCTGAGAGTCATCGAGATTCGAGATTCGCTGAAACAACAGGAGCTCAGGGTATCACCAGATGGGGCAATCTGTCATGCTCATTCTGTAGAGGACAGGAGGAAGGTTCTTTATGTGATTTGAGGGTGCCCAGTGCCACATCTCTTTAAACAGAGGCCATGGCCTGTCAATCATGACAATCATTGTAATGCAAAAAGGTCAGATAGGCTTGCCTTTGTATATCAGAAATGCCAACCCTCCATCAATGATGAGGTCAAAAATCTGTGCCAGATTAAAGGCATTTGTGCCAGGAGCTTCACACTTCTAAAAGGTCAGTGTCAGTGCCAATCAAAACTCACGCACAGAATGAAAATTAACTTCCACTTAAACTTAAATAAAATAGCTTTTTTTGCTTCTATTTTTTCACTAACTAAGCCAATCCTCTGTAACTTGATCATCAGACCCTTTGTAAATAGTCTCCCAGTGCTCTATGCAAACATGGTAACACTTTGTTCAAACCAGTGATTCCCAAACTTGAGGGTACAGCAGAGTCACATGGAGGGCTTTTTAGAACACAGATTGCAGGTCCCCATCCCCAGATTTCTGAGTCAGTGAGTCTGAGGTCAAGTTCAAGGATTAGCATTTCAAATAAATTCTCAAGTTGTTCCAATGCTGCTGGTCTGGGGACCATACATTGGAAATCATTGTTCTACGTGGTCATAATTTGTTCTTTCCAAATCAATAGACACTAAATTCCTATATAATACTTCTGTTTTATATTCCCTAGTATGCCTCCTTGCTTCGTTAATCCATTATTATGCTAGAATTATACTGTTTTAAATTCTAAGGATTGCTTATATGACTTAACATGTGATAGGGAAAGTCTTCTCTTTTTGATCATCTGTGAAAAAAATTATCTTACCTCTAAGTTAAATTTTATTGTATGAAAATCTTTAAATTATTTTATTTTTAAATGGTTTTAAAATTAATTTTTAGAGACAGAGGAAGGGACAAGGAGAGAGAGAAACATTGATATGAGAGTAAAATAAGCACCCCCTACTGGGGATCAAGTCTGAAACCTGGGAATATGCTCTAACTGGGAATTGAACCCTTTTGGTACACAGGATGATGCCCAATCATCTGAGCACACCAGCCAGGGCTTAATTATTTAATTTTTTTGTTAACCTATAAACATAAGTTAATTAGAATTGTATTTAATTTTATTAAGTAATTTGGAGAGAACTTATATCTTTGCCTTGTTATGTCATTCCCACTGTAGAGAGAGTATAGCTGAGCATTTATTTAGTTCTTCTTTTATATTCTTTACTAGAGGCCCGGTGCACAAAATTTGTGCACTGGAGGGGGGGTTCCTCAGCCCAGTCTGCCCTATATCACATACCGGGAGCCCTCAGGGATGTCTTACTGACGGCTTAGGCCCGCTCCCTGCTCCCCTTGGGGAGCGGGCCTAAGCCACAGTCTGGCCTCCCTTTGTGGGAGGCGACCCAGCTTATCAGGGGAAGGTACCAGCCCCATCACCCTGCTGTTGCAGCCACTGCCATCACCGCAGCCACCAAGGTGTTTTCATCAACCCAGACTCCAGTCCCTTCACCATGAAAAAATGACATTCTTTAGGCATTTTCAAGATGTGTCTTTCATAGGATATGACCTTTCTTTCTTTCTTTTTTTTTCTTTTTTCTTTCTTTCTTTCTTTCTTTCTTTCTTTCTTTCTTTCTTTCTTTCTTTCTTTCTTTCTTTCTTTCTTTCTTTCTTTCTTTCTTTCTTCTCACCTAAGGATATGTTTCCATTGATTTTTAGAGAATGTGGAAGAGAAAGGGAAAGACAGAGAGAAACATCAAAGTAAGAGGAACACTTTGATTGGTTGCCTCCTGCATGAGCCCTGACCTGGGCCCAGGCCAGGGAGGAGCCTGCAACCTAGGTACATGCCTTTAGTCAGAATTGAACCCAGACCCTGCAGTGGGCAGGCCGAGGCATATTCCACTGAGCAAAACCAGCTAGGGCAGGATATGTCATTTCTTAGCCCTCCAGCAGTGCACCTTCCTTTTTTTCTCCAGGAGGGTGGTAATAAAACCCTAGATCAACTTATTGGATTCTTATTATCCAAGTTACTAAGAATATTACCAGTGGCATACATGGAGCTTAGCCAATGAGCAGCCAGAAAAGGTGATCGCCTGTGGCCGAGGCATTAGGCCAGGGCAGGGGACCCCCAGCTCCCCGTGATCATTGGCTCCGCCCCTGCCCAGGCCTAATGCCTGTGGCCAAGGCATTAGGCCTGGGCACGGGAACTCCAGCTCCCCACAGTCGCCGGCTCCGCCCCTGCTTCCTGCCATCACCGGCTCTGCCCCTGCCCAGACCTAACGCCTGTGGCTGAGGCATTAGGCCTGGGCAGGGGACTCCTCAGCTCTGATTGCAGCCTCCGATTGCCACTGGGCACCTATGTATGCAAATTAACTGCCATCTTTGTTTGGTTAATTTGCATACTCATCCGATTGGCTGGTGGGCATAGCAAAGGTACAGTCAACTTGCAAGTTTGTCTATTATTAGGTAAGATTAGTTTGAAAATTTTCCCCATAACACTTTTTATTTGGTTAATTACTAGAAACTCTAGGTAGATAGAGATAGAGATGAAGATATTGTAAATGGTATTTATTGTTTTGTTTTATTTGCAATTAGTAATTACTGGGGTATAAGAAGTTTAATAAGTTTATTGCTACATTATCCTGAAGTCATGTTAAATTCCTTTATCAGTTTTAGTGTTTTGTCTCAATATTTTTGTATTTGCAGTGGAAATTATGACAAATATATATGCCTCTATGCCTTTTCTGCTCTTTTTGCTTCATAACCTTTAATTCTATCATGAGCAGTGACAAGAAGAGAAATCACCCATGTATTTTTTCTACCTTAAAGGGGATGTTTTTAAAGCTTCTCTCTTCAGATATGATGCATGCCACAGGTTAAGGTAGATAGACTTTAAAAGGCTAAGAGAGTTTCTTTCTTATACGTGGACTTTGATGTCTATCAAATGTTTCTTTAGCTATTGAGATAATTAAGGGTTTAGCAATGTGCTGGGCACCCTGAGGGATGAGGAAAGAAGTATAACTAATAATTCCTGATAAGATCTAATTTTTACCTGTGCCATGTTTATGATATAGTGAATAGCACGTATAGAATAAAGTACTCCATGAATGAATAGTGTAGAAAAACAGTTTATAGTGTGTCTAAAAATGCACTATTTGTATAGTTCAGTCTACATGATTCTGATGTGCAGCTTGTTAGTTTTAAAAACTCCACTGACTCAAGTAACGTCAAGACTCTTATATGATGAGTGAAACTTGTAATCCCACCCTTCATATAAGTTCTTGTCTCCTTACTTCTCCATTTGCATCCTGTCTTCCATCTCATTCTTTCCTATATTTAGAATGACTTTTCTATCAGTCCTCACATTTTGAATCTTACGCATCATTTCAGGTTCTGTTTAAACGCTTTCTCCTTCCAGAAGTCTCCAATATACACAGAAACAATAAGAATTAATCTCCATTCACCATGATCTTAGATTGTTCCTATAATGTTTTCTGCCTTGCACTAGTTTGATAAGCATGTATTATGTTAGCATGTATGTTAGGTACTGGGGAATCACAAGAGAAAATAAAATTGCTAAAATTAGGTCAGAATCTATTAAAAGAATGAGATGTACCTACATATACTAGTAAATGTAATGTGATCAATTCAATAATCCAGGAACTGATGAAGCAAACAAGAAAGAATGAGCAGTTTTATATGGAGTTAAGGAAAACTTTCACAGATAAAAATTATACTTAAAGAGCAGAGTGGGAAGTCATTTTAGACAGAAGACACTGTCTCTGACAAGGCACAGAAACTGTGTTTCTGTGAAATTATGAATAATTGATAATTTGGTTTACATGTATGGAACACGTGAGAGTGGGAAACAGGCAGAGACTTGTGGGAAATGCGACTGTTGTTCATTTTTAATGCATATAACATGCTAACTATCATCGAATTCTTTCTTTGGGCAATGAAGATCTATTAGACATTTACGCATGGAGTAACACAATCAGATTTGGACAAGATGAGGCTGGCAGCACTTTGAGTGACTTATTAAAGTGCAGGGAAGGAAGAGATTCAGGAGGCCACTACTAAAGATAAACGAGATGTGTGATGAAGTCTTGAGGGAGGCCATGACATCTGAGAGGAAAAGAGAACTTATGGATGATATTTAGGAGGGAAACCCAGGAAGACTTTCCTTCTGACTTATTAAAAGAAACACTAAAGTGAGACTTACAGGAGAAAAGATCAGTTATATTAGAATTGTCAAGTATGGCGATGTGGAAATTAAAATTATGGAAAAAGATGAAATGTATGAGACTGCAGCTCAGATGTATACTAGAATAAGGTAAGAGTTGTAGATCTTAAAGAAGTCTGTTTATTATCTATCTATCTATCTATCTATCTATCTATCTATCTATCTATCATCTATAGTCACTATAAAATGGTAGCTGGAATCCTGGATGGATGTGCCTAATACTCCCCATAGCAAGCTTATACAATGAAAAGATCTCTAAGGCCAAGTCACCAAATTTAGTATGGAAACTGAGTAGGTAAATCCATAAATGTGGCCTGAAAAGAATAGCCAAAGATATAGATGAAAAACAAAGGGGTTAGTGTTGACATAAAACCATTTTTTTTGGAAGGTTTTATCACACTCTTCCTAAAAAATTACTATTTCATGATTTTCTTGTTCATCTACCTAGATGAATATTCCATTTGCTGGTCTATCAGTTCTTTGACCCAAGTGTTTCATTGATTATGTCTTCCAACCTACCTCAGACACTTAACTACCACAGGCATAATGTACCAAAGCTTTTCAAGTGTAAATTGCAATCAAAGAGCTGTCAAATGAACGTTATAACTGATAACCACTATTTAACACATAAAAGAAGAAAATAAAATATATGGTAGAATTGACTTTAAAAACAAAACCTCAGTGTGTGGTAAATGATATGGGTATGTGTCATGAAACTGCTGTTAAGAAAGCTCTCTTGTTCATCCTTATGCCAAGCAGGGAGAATATCACCCTTTTCAAATTCTTCAAGCACTTTCTTTGTATCACCCAAAGGTGATACATTTATAAATTCCAGAATCCTCTCCCTAGACTAGAAAGCCCTTGAAACAGGGATCTTCTGTATCTGTTTCTTCATTGTTTCCATAACAACTAGAAGAGCACCTACTACTAATTAGTACAAGACCCATATATTTTGAATAAATAATAAAGTAAAATCAATTACCAAATTCATCTCTGTACTATATAATTCTAGTATTAACAGAGCTCACCATGATCATAATTATGTCCTAAAATTTCATTGATTAAAATGGATTCAGTTATTTATATACTCAGAATAGTTCTCTTATTAAAAAAGTCACTATTTTGAGAAAAAATAGAGAATCAAGCTTTATTTTTTATACTCACTACATTCTTTATTGATATTCATTACAACTGTATAATTTTTACATATTAACTGGGATCATACTTGTTGAAATCAGAATTAAATAAGGACACTTATTTTTCTTAATTAGAATACACTTTCTAAGCTAGAACTATACTCCTAATTTGTATTCTAATAATTTTACTGTTTTCTGTATTTATTTTTCTTTATAGAATAACTTTTTTTCTGAGACTATTTTGCTTCCTTTTTTTAAAATTTGAAAACAGATGGCCTTGCTATAAGAGTAATAACCTATAAAAAATGGTGTATGCATGACCGAATGAACAGATTTTGATGATATAATCAAACAAAATTTATATAAACCAAACCGACACAAGTATAATTATATGTCCAATTATATTCTGAATGGAAATTATACAGAAATGAAAGCAGTGCATATAAAATGTAACATTGCATTCATATAATCATACCAAGTTTTTAAATGATTTATTTTTCTTCTGGCAATATCTATAGTTACTTCCAGTATCCAGAACATCTCTTAATCCTATGAACATCATTTTACAGGCAGGAGTGCACACACATGCATGTACACTCGCACGAACACACATGCACACACACACACAGAGCGATTCTTGACAGTGTCCTCTGGAGCCATATGTCTGGGTATAAACCCACTAAAAAAAGAAGAAAATTAAATTTGGTTTCTGATTCCATGGGGTCTTGGCATTCTGTGGCCAAAAGAATTATGAAATATAATTATAAGCCCATTTCACTCCTGTACCTCAGCACATTCTACCTAAAGTATTTTTATTTAGTCTTGTTCAAAATCAAAAGAAGACCTATTTATCACAATAGTGTCTTATGAGCACTTCTGAGAGAAAGTAATATATTCTTTGAAAATTCTATGATTATTTATCCTTTGTAGAAAAAGTAGGAAAAACAATTTTTTTGCTCATATTTACATTTAAATCCATGCAAAGGTGTTTTTTTTTTTAAATATCAAGATTTTTTTCAGTGTTAACTAAACATAAAGAAAAAAAATTCCCTGAGATGTTAAACTATAAAAATATTTTATTTAGTATTTTAGAAATTCCACCTTTAGTTCCAGAGCAATTTATGACCATAAACTATTGATTTTTTTTTAAAGGAAATTGAGTTTGTTCATGTAGCTTATTAATTAAACTAGAGGCCTGGTGCATGAAATTCATGCATGGCAATCAGGGCCTTCTGGCTTCTGGCCAGGGCCTCCCTTCCCTCTGCCAGCTGCCGGCCAGGGCCTTCCTTTATTCCACACCATACCCTGATGGTCAGCACACGTCATAGTGAGTGATAGAACTCCCGGTCTCCTGGTCGAACTCCTGTGGGGACACTTTGCATATTAGCATTTTATATATATAAATAACGATCCTATAATTATGAAGCTGCCACCATGTAAATGATGTACATCAATGGATATCCCTGTATTAACCCACTGGAGTAGTATGTGAGAGCACACGGAATTTACCCATGAAAGTGCTCTTGTTAGAAAGCAGCACATTCTTTTTATTTGAATAAGTTAGAAACACCTTTATTTCAGGTATTTCACAAAGAAAAAGCTGTGTCTGAACATAAAGTAGGACATATGATTTCACAGAGGGAAAAGCTAAAATGATAGTCTATACCTAAGCCTTTCTGTTGCCTATTAATTTTCACCCCAAGGTTCTTTCTCTTCTCATCCCAATTAATATCTGGAGTAAAAGGAAAGGTATAAGCATAAGCACAGTTTATTTTCAATCTATTTTTTCCGCTGATTTCTCTTTTTTTCTTTTTATTTAATTCATCTGTTTTTCTCCCCTTGGAAATACCAAGAATGTAATATATTAGTGATACATATTTTTGCTCTAAGTGTAAGAAATAGATGATAAGTATGCATTTTCTTAACTAGAGTCTTAAATTCTGATTTTATATTCCACATTTTTATCCTGGAGGAATCTAGGACCAAGTTGGATTTTCTGTCTTTATTTTTATATTTTGTTATAGAAATGAGTTAAGAGGGGCGCTATCTGGTGAGGTGGGTGGCTGACCAGAAATCATAGGTTTGGACATATTTTGTATCATGATATTCCAGGGTCTGGTTCTAACATAATTCTATTGTAATATTAGGGCTCTTTGGATTTATTAGCATCTCTGGAAATGACTACTCAATTTAAAAAATGCTGACGTATAAACTCAATTGCCACCTTGTTAATTACAACTCTAAAAGGGAGCCAAATACTCCCTAAAAGGAAATGGTCTTTGGCTGCCAAACTTTCATCAGCAGTCTATATGAGGAGCACGGCATTGAAACAAAGGCAGATACTGGGTGACCTCAGAAGCAGCTCAGTGTGACAGCTTGAGGCATCCATCTCCTGGCTAAGGGTTTATCTGCCGAATTCACATACATTCTGCTCTCAGGTTGGAATACCCTCTTCTAATCAATGCAGAAGGCACATTAATAACTCGTCACTTATGATTTTCATTTGTCTGATTTCTTAGAAATGATATTTATTCTGTCAACACAATCTTTCTTTAAATTGAGAGCATACAATTGTTTAGGTTTTGGTATAATTACAGTCATATTCCATGCCTGCTTCCAGAGTCCATATTCTTATGATGTCAATTAAACATTAGCATTCCCAAATCTCCTTTACTTTTCCCACTCCTAAGTATTTACAATGTCTTTTTTGGTTTTTCAAGATCCACCTCCATGGATTGTACTTCTACAGCTGTTAATGTCACCATTACCCCCTATTATAATTCCTACTACCACAATTTCTACCAGCTAACAAGTTACGGAGCATAAACCAAAAGTTGGGAATATATATATATATATATATATATTACAACACCCCTAGGAAGTGGGCATTATTATTATTATTTCCTTTTTGCAAGTGAGGAAACTAAGGTTTAAAGAAGTCTGAGGCCAAATGGAAAGTGACTGAGCCAAGATTTGTACTCAACTATATCTGCCTTAAATCTAGATTCTAATAAGAGTGATTTTACTCTGATGATGGTGCTCTTGCATCTCCAAAGCCTTTTAAACAGCTCTGAACCATTTCAGAGATTTTTTTAGCAAGCTAGAAAAATTGAGTAGAATCTGAAAGTTGCTTTGAAACTTAGATTTTTCTAGATAAAATATTACAAAGTAGGTAACTACTGTAATTTATGTAGCTTTAAACCCACTAGGGTACACTGACCCAGGTGAAATTGCTTGGCATATTAGACTTGTCATAAATATTCTGCAAGAAATTTCATAGAGAATGGTGAATGTGCATGGAGCTTAGCAAAGCATAAAGCAGCAGAGACAAGGTGCTTGCCCCAAAGAGCTGGTGATCTCATTTAGATGTAGACAGAATACTAGGTGCCTATAAAATACTACTAACAGAGTTGGTTGATTGACTCATAACCCCACTCATAGTGCTATAAATCAGATGGTAACATTATAGACATCTATTGAGCAGCTGTGTAGATCAGTAAGAACACATTCTGGCCACTGTGATAGTAAGGTGTTCTTATTTTTGAAATAAGATGGGAAGTAGTCAAGAAGGCAGGAAAAATGTAAGATACGACTTTCTGCATTACATGCTTTGCAACCCATTTTCCTGGAAGAGACAACTACAGAAAGTCATATTCAACGGACTCTTTTTATTTAATGAGGCAACTTCATTTCTACATCCCAGAAGGGTCATTATATAAGAACCTTCAACTGAACATAATTTCGATCGGTTACTTATTTTTATTTATATGCTGACATTAAGAGTACTTAAAGAGTCCAGATAAAGTAGTAGTGGCTAATTAGCATATCTGGTCGTGACTAATCAGTCACTAAATTGTAGTGAAACATATGGTTGCTAGAGAAGACAGCATTCTGGAATTAAGTGTCATTATTCACTCTGGATCTCTCTCTCTCTCTCTCTCTCTCTCTCTCTCTCTCTCTCTCTCTCTCACACACACACACACACACACACACACAGATTTAAACATACAGGCAAAAAGTCCATCCAGCCCACTTACTTGTTTGCTGAGATTGGAAGAAAGAACAAACATGTGGCTCAGCTCCTTTAAGACTTCCTTCTAGGGACCAGTCTTCCTGCAGCCCATATATTGATTTCTTACCTCTTTGTTCCTTCATGTAGTATGTGCATGTTAGCATCCACCCCAGTAGGAAGTGGGCATGGATGGGCCAGCAATTCGGAGTGGCCAAGTTTAAGTCAGTGAAAGTAACAGCAAGTCCGGTTGTGGCCAGATATTTAATTTGTACCAGCCAGTCCAGCTTTATCAGTAATAAAACTGCCATTTTTCTCCCCAACTGTCTGATTTTGTGTTTTGCTCTCAGTTGGTTTAAAACTTGGAAGGAAAGAGAAAGTGTGCAATTAAGCTTCAGTACACATAACAAATGTTTATTGAATAAACGAGCAGGTAAATTAGCCATGAAGGATAAAAAAAAAGCTAACTAGGTTAAATTTAAACTTGTTGATATAATCAATGTTTTAAAATATTATTATGAAGATATATAAAAATCTTCAAGTTTTTCTGTTAGATCTTCTATTAGATTGTGGGTAACTTAAAGTAAGGTTCTATATTTTATTCATCTCTGAAAAATCTAGGGCTTAATGGTTCCGGGCATATCGGTGATGTCACCTATATTTAGTATTAAATAAGTACATATTTTAGTTCTAAACTATACATCTAATTATATACATATAATAGTATAATTTAGAAAATTTTTAAAATAAATTAACCTTGTATATTAGAATATATCTATTCTACTAAATAGGACCACTATTTAGCTGCCTCCTGCCTGCTCCCCACTGAGGATCGTGCCCACAACCTGGGCATGTACCCTTGACCAGAATTGAACCTGGGACCCTTTAGTCTGCAGGTTGATGCTCTATCCACTAAGCCAAACAGTATAGGGTAGGAGATACATTTTAGATTCAAAGATACCATAGGTTAATGTGAAAGGAAGGGAAAAGATTCAAAATGCAAACAGCAAAGTGTCTATGCCATAGTAGATAAAATGTATTTCAAAATAGAAATTTTACTAGATAAAATATTTATAATAAAAGTTTCAATCTATTAAGAAGATATGACAATTATAAGCATATATACATATATATATATATATATACATATATATATATAATTACATATAGAGTAAGTATATAATGTAAAACAAAATCCAAAAATGTATGAAGCAAAACTGATGAAATTGAAGGAATAAATAGATATTTCAATAATTATAGCTATTGTAACTGATGGGAGATACCAATACTCCCATTGTATTTGTTTGCTAGAACTGCCACAACAATGCAGTTCTTGGTGGAGAGCAAAAAAGGGAGTGGACTTATAGCTCTATCATACAAGTGGCAACAAGCAAAATGGCAGAGCAATCAGAGTTTAACACAGAGAACCAAGGAAAGAGCCAAGAAGAGCCCTTCTGGGATCACTGCCAACCTTGGGCATTGGGAAGGTTGTACATATACACTAGGTGATACCCACTCAGGATACAGCACTCACAATAGGATATGATATTCCCTATAGGTTTTATATAATCAAAATGAGAGATAATATGTGTTGATGAGGATGTGGAGAAATTGGAACCTTTAAACGTTATTGGTGGGGATTTAAAATGTTTCAGCCACTTTGAACACAATATGGCAGTTCCTCCAAAATGCCATCCGTCAAAATGTTGACATAAAGTCCCCAAGTGACCCAGCAATTCTACTCCTAATTGTATATCCAGGAGAAATGCAAAAAAACATATGCTCACAAAAAACTTGAATAGGGTTATAGCAGCATTATTCACAATCGATAAAACAAAGAAAAGCCTAAATAATCCATTGTGATGTTTTTCTCTGATATGTCAACGTGGCTAGACTACACTCCTATTTATTTAATCAAACAGTAAAAAAATGTCACTGTGAAGGTATTTTGTAGATGTGATTAAAGTTCATTGCTGACATTAAGAGAGATTATTTTAGATAATCTGGTTAGGCTTGATTCAATCCCTTGAGAAGCCTTAAGAGCAAAGCTGAGCCCTCCTGCCTGAAGAAATTCTGCTTGTGAGCAACAGCTTTAGTCATGCCTATAAATCCTAGTCTGCCCTTGATGGCCTGCCCTGTAGATTTTGGATTCACCTAGCCAGTCTCTTCAATTCCTTGTAAGAAGTATCTTTCTATCTCCTCCTGGTCTTATTTCTCTGGTTGAACTCTGACTGATAGATCCATCATTTGATCAAAGGATAAGCAGCTATCTTACCCTATATAATAAAAGGCTAATATGCACATTGACCGAATGGCTGAGTGACCAGTCGCTATGATGTGCACTGACCATCAAGGGGCAGACGCTCAACACAGGAGCTACCCCCTGGTGGTCAGTGCATTCCCACAGGGGGAGCACTGCTCAGCCAGAAGCCCTGAGCCGGGCTCATGGCTGGCGAGCGCAGGCAGTGGCCTTCACGGCAGTGCTAAGGATGTCCAACTTCCGGAGTGGGCCTAAGTCATCAGTTGGACATTGCCCAAGGGCTCCCAGACTGCGAGAGGGTGCAGGCCGGGCTGAGGGACCCTGAGTACACGAATTTTGTGCACTGGGCCTCTAGTATCCATATAATGGAATATTACATTGTAATGATAAGGAATGAAGTACTGATTCATGCTACTACATGATACACTATGAAAACATTATGCTTAGTGAAATATATCAGGCACAAAAGATCACATCATGTATTTACTAGTATATGAAACATACAGTATAAATACAGTTATGGAGGGAGAAAGTGTTTTGTTTTTTTGGGTTTTTTGGGGGTTTTTTTTGGCTAGAGGAGAGGCATGAGAATGACTGCTAATAGAGGGAAATTTTGGGAGGTGATGAATATGTTATAAACTTACATTGTATTATTATTTGCACAATTCTATAAATGATGAAAATTTTTTCTAGGGTTCACTATTTGTTCCTTAGGGGAACATCTGTGATACTCTCAACAATAAAGATAAGAGAGAAAATAAAATATAAAGTATATACCAACTAAAAAAAAATGAGGTTGAGCCTGGCTGGTGGCTCAGAGGTTGAGCATCGACTCAGGAACTAAGAGGTCACCAGTTCGATTCCAGGTCAGGGCACATGCCTGGGTGGCAGGTTTGATCCCCAGTGGGGGCCGTGTAGAGGCAGCCAATCAATGACTTCCTCTCTCATTGATGATCCTTCTCCCTTCCTCTCTCTCTCTCTCTCTCTCTCAAAAAAAAAAAAATGATATATATATCATTCGAATATATATATATATATATTCGAAAAAAGAATAACAAAGCAGATTAAAGGCTTTTTAGTTTATTGTGGCTTCCAAGTATTATTTATTTAAAAACTAAGAGATTGGGTTGATGAAATTAGGGATTGATACTGAGAAGTTTCTACTCTAAAACTTTATCTAATAAGAAATTCAGGACTTCTCAAACACTATTTAAAGTGCTAGACAAGTATCTTTATATGAGACTTAGCATTGAAAACATTCTGTGAAGAAAGTTTTCCACAATCTAGAAGAGAAATAATTAGTAAATATTTCCTGAATCTTGGCTGTTTTTTTTTTCTGACATTTCATATGATCAATTTTTTAAAATTATTCAAGTGGTTATTTTTTCCTCACACTGATAACATTCAAGTTCAATATTTGATGAGAGCTCTTACTCTGGGCCCTAGCAAGTAATGACTTGGTTTTTATCTTTGTATTTTAGATTCCTTTATCACATATGACTCTAGTCATGGGTGAATCCAATATTTTTAAGAAGAAACAAATGTTTATTCTGTAATATCTACTCAATATCTGAATTGGCATATGCCTTAACATTTAATTTAAATTGACATTGTTGTTCCAAAGCACAGAATTAGCTTCTATTGTGATTTTAGAAACCTTTCAGCATGAAAAATCAATACGATATGAAAAGGTTAATATTCTGTAAATTATATTGTTATGATTTGGCCAAAAAAGGTACTCCATGACTTCATTCAGTTTCTGCTCTGAAAACAAGTCAGATTGACACACAGCCAAAAGCAATGCTATGTTTATTTACAAAATCATGAACCACAAAAAATTGTAAATTGACTCACCAGTACATGATTCAATTTTAAAAAAGAAATAAAACTTCACATATTTTTAAACCTCTCCTTAAAAATAAAACTCTAATTTATTTTTCTCACAAAGTCAAGTCGGTTCTTGAGTTTAACAGTAGTATACTCTGTGGACCATAAAACATTGTAGAAAGAGTATATATTTTAGAAGTAAATAGATATTGTTCAAACACTGTATCTTCATCTTAGCATATTTAATCGTGAAGAAATTAAACGTATCCTCCTTCTTATAATTTCTCCAAGGTATTGTGTGAAAGAATAAGATAAGGACACATTTATAAAATATTGAGCATGTTATGTTGAATAGCCATTCAAAAAATGTTCAATTTTCTTCCCTATTTATTTTGGGGTAGTTCTCTTCAAATTTTATTTCTTGTGTTTCATTGTGGTTTTATTTAAATTTTGTAGGATTTTATAATTTTTTCCTTTGCTTAAGTACATAACTTGCTTTTAGAATTTGCTCATTATTTCTAGCTTCTCAGGTCAAAAGAGTGGGTGCCTTTGAAAGAAGGAAAGGAAAAAGTAGAGATGGCAAATAAAAACCATATCGAATTGCAGAAAATCGATTGAAACAGAACTCTGTCTTCTAAACAGACCCCGTAGTTAAAATATATGTTTTGGGGAATATTGAACAGTTTTATGTCAGTCATTATTTTTCTGAGTTCATATGTGAAAAGGAGTTCATCTTGCAATAGAGCAAAGTCAAAACCCTCTCCGGGAGAGAGGCATTCTCTGATTTGAGCTGCCTGTCTATAAAATGCCCTTGTAAAGCCTGTTGCAATCTCAGCTTCAGCAAGTTCTGCAATCCTGACCTAATGAAGATGCTCTGTATACTTCCTGTCATCAGTGAAACACCCACAAAGAGATCCAAAAGTAATCAAGAGGCCATCAGATTAAGTATAAAAATGAGTAATGTTGAGGCAGACTGTATGGGGAAGTTTCTACCTGGTTTTGCCTTTTCTGAGCCCAAGAATATTGATTTTTGTGGTCCTAGTAGGCTAAGCATTATATCTTCCAGTTTTCTTTTAAATTAAGGCTCAAATTAACAACAAATATATATATTTTTAAAATCAATAAACATACTTTGAAATTTTAAAAAAATCATACAATAATGTAAATCCACATATATTTTGATACTACCTTCTTGCTCCTTTTAAGTAAGAAACTATTAAATTTTCCAGTTTGACTAAAGTATGGCTTTACCACTTCTGTATATATTTTTTTCAATTGCTGCCCTCTGAGAATTTCTCAGTCTAGGAAAAATTGAGTTACTAACAATTTTACTTGTCAACATTCTTCTACTTATCCAATCTATCGATCTTTCATTACCAATATCATGCTTTGTACTTCTAAATTAGGCAAACAGCTGACAAGCATTTAACATATCCTAGTTTCATAGTCTATTTTATTTCTTGCAAGATACAAAACTTCAAGAAGTAGGTGTCCCACTTGATTTACAAAGATGCTAACGAGGCCAGGAAAGTTAATAGATCTGTTCCAGAGCCTAATTGCGTGAGTCAGATAGTCCGAATTTCAACTCCACAATCTTCTCAGAAAGTATAGGCTCATTCTACTATTGTACTGTCAGCATAATTATATAGAAAACTACTATTTATTGGAGGCTTACTCATTGTCAGAAAGTGTGCTCATTTTGGGGGAATCCAGGGAGAGGACAGGGTAGTATGATGTAGTCGGGAAGTATATCATATTCTAATTTGGAGAGAAATTTTTATACATAGATATGATAGTTCTGAGTGAAATAAAATGTTCTTTTTGCATCAGGTTCTGTGGTGATAGGAGGCAACTACACCTGTGTGAGTATGTAGGAAAGGTTGCGAGAACATATGCAATGCTTTATTAAAACATGTATTTTCCACACTAGACTGTGACTCTTGTATCCCATGTATCAGGTTCTTGGTATATGCATAATAAACATTTGTTGAATAAACTAATGATAAGTGAATCAAAGGGTCAACCATCAGCTAGATTTTACAGAAAGGATAGAAAAGATTAGCCTGGTCCAGAAAATAGAAAGTGATTTTCAAATAGAGAATAGCATATGCAAAGGTAAACAAGGAATATATCAATTTTATTGCAAGGATGGGATTCAAGCGAACAACTTATTCATCCAGTCAGCTACCCTTTATGCAGTGTTTACTATGTTCCAGGAACTGTTAAAGGCCTCAGCAGTGAGCAGTGCACAAATTTCACTGTGTCCAGATGATAAAGTCCATGGGGGAAATGGTAGGAAATGATAGCTAGGTGACAGTTTTTTGACATGAACACCAGGGTAATGAGTTTTGATTTATACTGAGAACAGCATGAAGCAAACACGCATTTTAGGAAGTAAGTTGAGATTAAATTAAAGCTGGATTTTTTTTAATGTACTTCATTGAATTTTACTTTGCAAAGTATATTTTGCCATGAGAAAAGTAAATACACTGATCACCAAAACTTTAAAAATAGATGATCGAAATATTTGATATTTAGAAAAGTAACATGTTGAGTTGGAAGGAGATATGCATGATGAGAGCCTCAAGTCAGACTGACAGAGTCTGGCAATCATCCAGTTACGAAATAAGGAGAAACTGATAACAGGCAATTGTTGCCAAGTAGGAATAATTCTGCAGATGGTCCTGCGATATGATTGAGGTGATTGGATGACTGCCTGGCTGTAGTGGGGCAATGTGGAAGTTAAAGGAGGGAATGAGTTGTTGAGTTGTTGTTTTTTAGGATTTGTTTGTTTGTTTGTTTGTTTATGCAACATTGGCTGTGCAGAGTGTGGAGACATGGGCTCTGAGTGTGAACCCAGAGGAAAAAACAGACATGGGTTCAAGGGCAGAAGAATAGCTTGTTTTAAATTTAGTGGTTTCAGTTGTATTTCTGTAGAGAGCTAAAAGTACAAGTGGGAAACTTCTGAGAAAGGCTGATGCCAGAAATGTACAATTAGAAGTCATCATAATAGAAATTTTAGCAAAAGCCAAGAAGGCAGATGTGTCCACCCAGGAGACAGTGAAAAAAAAAAAAAAAAAAAAAGAAGAAGGGAAATCAAAAGCATGGAAAATGAAAAGTTAATGAGAGAGGGGAAGGAGACTGGAAGTGAGCGGGCAGAGAGGAAGGTGGCATCCTCCAGGGGCCTCTGCAGAAGGCACCTGATTAGATTCTTTTACAAGCCTGGTGGAGCAATAATTAATACTGATGCGCTGAGTTGCTTGCAGATCACAGATAATGGTGTGCCCTTGACACTGGGAATGACAAGGCTCCCCGAAGATCTGAAAACAAAAAGCAGCCTCTGTGGAATTCGAAAGCCAACTTTATGAATAAAGCACTCAAGTTAGTCTAAATGGAGTCTGGGGACTTGCTTCAACTCTTTTCAAACAGGAGATTATTTTTTCTAGTTGCTGCTGATATCCACTTTCTTTTCCATAATCTGTGTTGCAAATGATTAAGACCAGCAATGACTAAGTAAAAAGGGTTCTTTCCAAATTGACTTGAGAAGTGGACATTATCTTTTAACTCTTTAATCAGTAGCTAAAGAAGGGAAAGAGACTGTATGTGTCTCAGACAGATGAGCTCTATTATTATCATTTCTTTCCCCCGCCTTCCTAATGATGCTGGTTGATTTAGTTCAGAATAACTCATTAGTTCAGCATAGCTCATTTCCATAACAAACTTCTGTTTGTTTACTATTATGTAAACATTTTTTTTCCTCAGCATTTTAAAGCTCCCACCAGTTTATTATCCTCCTAGAGGCCCGATGCATGAAATTCGTGCAAGGGCCTTGGCCCTGGCTCTGCTCGCTGCTGCTGCTGTTACCGGGGCCTCTGCCAGGGCACCCGCCCGAAGTGGCTTTGTCCAGTAGGAAGGACATCTGGTCTAATTAGCATATTACACTTTTATTATTATAGATTGGAGAAGACATTCTACATCTAGAGAAAAACTCCAGGGAATGCTCAGATAAAAAGAATCAATGGCTGCTCCTAATTCTGTGCCAGGTACTGTTGACAATTAGGGACAGTCTAGCTGCAATCATGATGAGCCAACAATTTATGAGTATAGATGTGTTCTCTTTTCTAACCTCCCCTGGGTCAGCGTACCTACAGATAACCAGTTTGGCTGTGCTTTAAATTGAGAGGCTCTATTGAATCTGGTGCCAAAAGACCTAGGACTCACCACTTAATTACTGTGTCCCTAGGCAAGTTACTCTATCTCTTTGTGCTTTAGCTTTTGTTTTGTTTTTATTTTAATCTGTAAAATAGGGATGTAAAAAGATTATAGGAGGGAAGATAAGATTCTGTGTTCTAGCATTACATGAGGAGTAACATAGGTCATACATAAATACATGAAATGATTCATCTGTGTCCCAGTGCCATACAGGCATCACTCATATATTCTAAATCCTTCTGTATTTAACCTCTTGGTGTTTCTAAAATAGTTTAGATAATGAATCTTTAGATCATTTGAACTGATTTAAAAGAAGGGGTTATTATAATTGTATTTAATAGCACTGACCTTCTATTTTCTTGTTAAATTCATTGTGGATATTCATTTACATAGTGTGTTTGGCCAGGCTGGGCACTCACAATCTTCATAGTTTCTGACACATTTTTAAAAATTGCTTCTTACAATTTTATTTATTTCATATTTATATCACTATAATGTTACTGTTTTAAGAACAATATATCTGGAATTTGACCATGTAGATTTCAATCCTGGCTCCTCTATTTCTAAAGCCTTTGAAATTAAGGAAGTTATGAAAATCTCTTTGCCTCAGTTTTCTCATCTACAAATCACTATGATAATAGTAAGTATTTTGAAGATTAAGTGACAGCATAAACAAAGTGCTTAGAAAAATGCCTAGTATATGTGTTTGCTATTTAGTTTTATCTTTAATGAGTAATGACTTTTATTGTAGGATAGATAGAGCCATCATTTCAGTAGTACTTCGGGAATAAAGATGAAGTCACTGTCATGCTACATTTAAACTAATTAGTATGACTAGTAGTTCTAAAAATTTTAAGTATTTTGAAATTTCTTTTCAAATGGAGAAAAAAAGAGTTTATTCTCAATGATAATGCTGGGATACATACTTGGTTCAAAGCCCTAGGTCTTTGGGTTACTTAAAAAAAATGAAGAATTGATATATTAATTTCAAGAGATCTGATCACTGATAAACACTATTTGGACCAAATTGTTTTTCAAATTCCTTTATTTCCCTTGAAAATATGCTCAAATTATTTATTTGCAGAGCCATTGATTTCAGGTGGGTAAACTCAAACTAATTTTTCTGCTGCTCACTTTTTAATTGGCAGATACTTCTAATGTTTGTTTTATATTTCTGACTTTATTATTTTCCTGGAGTCTCTACCATTTTACTAAATAAAAATTATAAATAAATTAATAAAGACCAAAAATGTTGAATTGATTAGCATTAACTACAACAAAGGAAATATGGCAAGAGCCAGGTAAAAATGTCCCCTCAGTTCACTCATTTATCATTAATAATTTTTCCTATGGTTACATTATTTTGCTAAATTGCCCATTCCTTTGCCTCCTTACTTTTTATTTTTTTATGGTTATAAGTCCTTGTTTCTCTTTCATCCTATGCTCTTGAAAAAATATACAGTTATCAATTTTGAGATGTGGAAGTGTCATTCAACACTATCTGGCCCAACCTTTTTATTTTAAAATTTAAAATTTCATCCAGAGTACTGTTGTGACTAACTCAAGATCACGGTTGTTGCTGACTGCAGAACCATCAGTAGTGGCATCTGGGTCTCCAGACTTCAGATCTCATTTTACCTCTGGTCACTCATATTCTTCTTATGATCATTGTTTTTAAAAATCTTTAAAAAAATGTTTTGTTGTTTTTTCCTTTTTTTTTCTTTATTATTTTTGTATCCAAAAATCTCTGTGAAAGATTGACACCGATGAATTTACTCTTCAATAGAAAATGCAGTTATGAAAAACGGAATAAAAAATGACAAAATATAGATTTTTTTTCTATTTCCATGTTTAATCCTTTACTCATTATTGATTTAAGCACCCTTCTGACAAAGTTTAGGAATACATCTGTCATTCCCTCCACATGAGAATTCTTTCTGCAGTTTGAAAAGCCCATGAATATGTCTGTTGCTACTTTTATTCATGAAAGAAAAATGCAGAAAGGTAAGTATTTAAATATATATTAAATTTTAAAGAAAGTGTTCAATTCGTCAATAAGATTTTCACACTCTGCATCTAGTTGACCAATATAACTCTGTGAATAATTTTTAAAAACTTAAGCCAGTGAACATGAGACATCAGCCAGATGATGAGAAGAATTCAAACACACGCAAACACATAGGCATGCGACATCGTGAGCCTTCTAAATATAGTGAGGTTAAATCATGGGTCTATCACATTGTCAGAAACCATAGCCTGAGGAAGATACTGAGTTTCTTCAAGTTTAATTAGAGAATTTGGTGACTATTTTAGGAAATGTATAATTCAGTAAAAATTAGTTTGCCAGGATAGAGTTTTGAACTTTTAATTACTCAGATTAGTTTAGGAAAAATAAATTTAATTTTTAAATTTGTTAAATTTAGATTTAACAAATATACAATGTTTTGGGATTTGGGATTCACTATTCACATCTTCAATTCTACTAAAAGTATATGATGCAAATTTTCTGAAAGGTGGGAGCTTTTTTTCTTCACCTAGGTCGGTATTTCCAGCCTATTATTTCCAAAATCACATTTTTACTGGACTTTCCTTGAGAGTGATTTGCATAAAGTATACATGTAATACATTATTAATTAATTGACCTCAGGTAATTTTGGACCTCCTGGCATGGACATTTTTTGAAGAAATGTCTTTTTTCCTCTGGAAAGAGTTTTACTAGATCTTTAATATACTTTTGTATATTAATCATTGTATAGATTGTTAAGGGAAATAATGGTACAGATACTCACTTACATAGCGAAACACTTATGGACACAATTTATGTCTCCATATGACATTAGACTAGTGGGTAATGAACCATACAACAGATCACAAATAAAGGCAAGTGTTCAAATTTCAAATATAAAGTATTTATACATTTACATTTTTATACTTAGGATAATATTTTAAAGATAATGAATATATTTACTTTCCTCATATGTGCTTAAAGTTCCAATATACACAAAATAACTCATATTCATTCTTTTTATTAGAAAACAGTGAGTTTTTATTAACTGTGTCAATTAATTGTTTAACAAATAGACTCACAGAAATTCAAGAGTACTGCATTTGCAAACTAGAAGAATCAGGAAAGAATTTTAAAGTAGAGTATAATACATTAGCGGCTCTTTAAAATGTCTCATACTAACATTCTTCTCCAGAATCTGGCCCTCACTGAATTTTAACATTACTTAATTCCAATGAAATCCATTTTAGTGTATGTCATTTAATTTTTGTTTACATATATGCTACCCTTTTTTACTCAACCAAATTATAAGATGCTTGAAAGTAGAATCTGTGACTTACATAGTATTTCTTTTCCATTTTTCACAGTACTTAGCATAATGCATGACTTAAAAATTGCTTAATGACTGCTTGGAAGTATACTGGTGTTCAGACTAAAAGTTACCTTAGGGATCATGTACTCATTCATAAAACATTTCAATATTTATTGTTTTTAGTGTAGAATTAAGGAGTTGGATTCTGGAATTACAGATAATGGTTCTGTCATTTTTAGTTGCATGACCTTGGACAAGTTTCTAAATAACCTATTCCCTCCATTTCACATGCTCTAACATGGGGGCAATTTAATACTTTTAAGAACCAATAGGAAGGCTCATTATTGATACACTATGTGAGGTTGATAGAACTGAATATCTCTTACATGATAAAACACAATAAAGTTACTCTTCTGTGACCATGATGATGTGTGATGATGATATCAGGGACTGAGTACATATAGACTAAATTGTCCTTTTTTTATTTTAAAGAAATTTACTATCTGGAGGTAAGACCAAAATGGAGACCTCAAAAAAAAAAAGTACAATGTGATAAGCTATAATACAGGAATTTGCAAGTAAAATGGAAGCCTGAGAGAAGGGTACATATAGTTACCTAGCGAAATCAGTAACTGCCTCTCATATTGAGGGTACATTAATGAGATTCTTAAACAGACCAGCAATTTGGCAGGTGGAGAGACTCTAAGTCCTTGTAAAATTGGGTAAGTGCCTTCAATCAGAAAGAATGACAGTTGCCAAATATGGAGTATGGAGAACATGAGACATTCTGAAATCCAATACATTTAGTATCACAGGATCATATTTTGAGAAAGGTTGTCTTGTGAAGTTAGATTGAGGTAGGTAGGGAGCAAGAAAGTAAAAATTATAAGACCAATAATAACAAGGACATGACTATCATTGATGGATCAGTTACTACTCTAAGGCACTATTCTAAGTACTAGGTATACATAAGTTATTTCATTTAATCCTTATAATGACCCAACAAATAGATACTTTATTATTTATATTACAGAAGGGGAAACCACTGCTCATTAAAACTGAGTGATATACTCAAATTCATACAACTTTAAAGTGATAGAACCATTTTGAAACTGAGCGATTTGGTTGACATACTAAGTAAGGATTCAAAAATAGAATAAAGTGTCTATACTACATAGTTTCTAAATAAAGACAACAGGGGGGTGAGGGCATGAGTGGGGGGGATGGAGGGTAATGTGGGGATAAGGACACATGTAATAACTTAATCAATTAAATAAATAAATAATTAAATAAATATTTTGCTGAAAATTCTGTTAACAACACCAAGTAAGTATTAGAAGTCATTAATTTGGATCTTAAATTTGCGCCTGTGTTCAGGTTGTTAGGTTGCCATCACTCTATGCAAATATAAACCTTAAAAATGTAATAATAACAATATCATTAATAAAACTTGAAGATTATAGAAAGCCTTAAGGTAGAAAGAAGAATACCTTTCTTTATTTTTCATAGCAATGAATCACTAAATACTAAATATAAAATATGAGTTTAAAAATTATAATGTGAAGCAATCACTTAATTTTTATTAATCCTTCTTTTTATAAACTTACTAGTGGCTCAGATGCAAAAAATCCGTGCACTTGGGGGGGTCCCCCAGCCTGGCTTGTGCCCTCTCAGTGCGGAACCCTGTGATCAATCAATCACCCCAAAGAGGTAGGCCCCACCCACCCATCTGGGACTCCTTGATGGATTGCCCCATGGAGGTAGGCTAGAGTCGGAAGTCCCCTGGCAGGAGCCATGTGGAGCAGCCACCAGGACCTGCCCCAGTGGTGCGCATGCAGTGTCAAGCCTTGCCCACTCTGGTGATGGATTGTGACGGCGTGAGGGCATCACGGCGTGAGGGCATGACTACCACCTACTAGTGGTCAGCAAACTGCGGCTCACGAGCCACATGCAGCTCTTTGGCCCCTTGAGTGTGGCTCTTCCACAAAATACCGACTTCTGCACATGGGCCATGAAGTTTCAATCTCACTGTACATGCGTCCCCACACGTGGTATTTTGTGGAAGAGCCACACTCAAGGGGCCAAAGAGCTGCATGTGGCTCTCGAGCCGCAGTTTGCCGACCACTGACCTAGGCTATTATTAGTATAGATATGTTAATACTCACCATTTAATATTGAGTCGGTGGTTTTTCCTGAGCAGGATGCAAGGGTGGTTTCTTTCCTGGGTTCTTGTCCAGGTGGATTTGAAGAATGAAGCCACAGACAAAAGGTGCTAGATGAAAAAGGGTGGAAATTTATTGGAAGCAAATACAGACTCCCACGTAGGGAGGGGCTCCCAAAAGGGGTAACCCACTAAACCCCTTTTCCTAAGGTTTATAAAGGCTAAAGTTCTTTGTATCTTGATGTTGCCTTCGAATTTGTAGAATATCAACTTCAAAGCTCAAAACCCACATGATGTCCCCCTCTTTCTCTCCTCCTTCAGGGGCAGAATTCTCTATCTCCTGTGAAAATCTGTTTTCCTCTTTCTCCCACTTGTCAGCATTTCTCTATCCTCTGTGAAAGTTTGTTTCCTCTTTCTCCCTATTCCCTGTGGCTTTTTCCTATCTTATGTGAATGGATATCTTCCTCTCCCCTTATCCTATGGCACCTCTTTTTTTTTTCTTTCTTTTTCTTTTTTCTCTGTGAACGTATGCCTTTTGGCAGCTCCAAGCCTCCACCTATGGGCTCCAAACCTTCCTCCCCTATAGACCCTTTTTATTTCTAAAACTCCCTAAACCTGCCTATTTTACCCCCTAAAACTCCTTTCAATATCCATTTTTCTCAAGACATTTTCTATAAGGAGGCCAATGTTTTCTTCAGTTTCTCTTTAACTTGTTTCTTTGGTTAGTGAAATTAAATTTGATACTTTTATAATAATAGCTTAAGAAATATAATTACAATATTATGCAATGTTTCTGATTGTTAATATTTCTACTTGCCTTTTTTACAAGAAAACACATCTGGAATGATGTTCTCCAACTGTAAACAATTTAACAGACTTAAAAATTATTGTCATTGGCAAGCTTGCTTTGTTCGTCTTTGAAAAATTTGCATTGCTCGTGTACTTTGTCTGGTGAATATGCACACTTTGATACATAATACATTTATTTAAGAAACTTTATATCTAAGGTAGAGATTGAATACCAAAAAAAGTAGTGTCTATCACTTATTTGAGGCTCTGCTGGGTGGTGAGAGTGCACTCACTCTTCCTGCCCTCGCAGGTCTGTCTCCCAGAGACCCAGCAAGGGGTTCATCTTTGGCAGCTGCAGTAGACAGAGGCAGGCGCATGCAGACATTAGGATTCACTCTTTCATTCATTCTTTCTCTAACTTCACACCAAATCTTGCATTGTCACTAATGTCAACTCCCAGTACTTCCTCAGGGCTCCATCTCTGTCTGCCCTCCAGGGCGATTATTAATCCCCCACCCGTGCTGAGCTCCCTGGTTCATTACCATCCCATCCAAGGCCTCCTTCTGTCAGGAGGTCTCATCTAACACACGAGGTTTGCCTTCATCTATTCTTTGCAGGTGGCTTTAGGGCGCTGCAGACAATTGAGTGTTACAGCTGGAAACAGTCCACACACTTTGAGGGGGGAAGGTGGCTTTTGTTTTCATACCTGTTAACATCCAAGTCTTCCTCCGGTGGTGCCTGCCTGATTAGGCCCACTGTTCTGCAGCACTAACCACAAGAGAGAAAGAGTTGTAAAACTTTTGAGGTTTTCTCTTTTTTCTTCCTGTCCTCAACTCACATCTATAAATGCTTGAGTTTTATAATAACAGTGGTAGGATAATTAAAAACAAAAACAGCAGGAGCACACTATCCATTATTTCTTTCCTCTGTGACTCTGGGTCACAGTTATACTCAGATTTAGTATATTACTTGCAGGGCCAGAGCTTCTGGGTAGGATAAGAAATTCTCCAATCAGAATTAAGCTTGAGACATTGGCTGCAATTATTTTTTTTTTTTGCAAAATTATTGAGATTGCCAAATTAATCCACAAATGACTTCAAAGGCTTTAGGGGGAAAATAAGAATAAACTTACTTCACTAAACCACACCTGAATTCCATTGAAGGACAGAAATGTCTTTTTTTTTTTTTTAATGTCTAACTTAGCTGAACTGAGTTAGATACTAAGGCTGCAGGGATATACTATCTGATACAGACCGGTTCTCAAAACCTCATATCCAATGGAGACAATTCCAAGGGCAGACAATTAAAAAAATGAAATCCAAGGGGATAAGAACAACAATGAAGAATTCAGATCCATGGAGAAGAGCATGCTAACAAAGCCTGGGAGTCAGGTGTCTTTCCAGGAGAGGTGACCACTCAGCTGAGTCTGAAAGCTTCCATGGGAATGAGCCAGGTAAAATCAGATGAAATCCTCAGTGAGGAGATTATGTTTAAACTTCTCAATAGAATCTTCACAAATGGAAGTGCTACCTCTTTTCTTTTTGGAGCTTTGCTTCTCCCTGAGGCAATTATACAAGCAAATTCCTGTGGAAAAAAGAAGCAACAGGGGTTGGTTTGTAACTTGGCTGGATCTCAGTAAACCTGCGGCCACACCACACCTACAGCTGGTGGAACCCTCTAAGGATGGGCGGGGGGGGGGGGGGGAGGAAATAACTGGGCCCTGGGCTGTGAGAAGATGACTGTTCCCAGGGCAGCCACAGAGATGCTGAATGAAGTGGCTGAGTTATCAGTGCTGGGAATAAATGGTGTCAGCCTTGACATTTTCTTGCTGGCAGAGACAGACCACCCTGAGGAAAAGACACTGATCTTAGTTGTGTTTATTCAATTGGGGGGCGATGTCTTGCCAGATCTTGACAAATGTGTTTAGAAAGTGAAAGGGATACGGTTATTGTGCAGCTTCTGCTTATTGCAAGTCGATGTTTCTCGCCTGTGTTTCACAGTGGGTCCCGAGTGGTGCATATTTAATACACACACCACCAGGAAATAATCATTGTGGCCAAATGCCTATTAAAGTATGCCTAGCGATGCCCCTCACACCTTCTTTATTCATAAGCCAGGCCGGGCTGTATCTGTTTATATAGGATTTTAAGAAAGGCACCTTGTTCCCTGTAATGGCTGGTCACTGATGTATGAAATTCCTTTAAGTGAGATAAACTTTTTATTCTGCAAGCTGTAGCTGAGGCTCAAAATGCAAATAGCCCTATGGAGATAAGCTTTTCATTTTAATACTTGCCTGTAAGTTTACTGAAATCTTATATTTTAAGAGCAAAAAAATTTTAATGTGTGTAAGGACTGTGGATTCTTGTATGTTTGTCTGGATATGAGAGAGGAAAAGAAAGAAGACAGAGAACAGAAGGAAGGAGAGAGAGAGAGAGAGAGAGAGAGAGAGAGAGAGAGAGAGAGAGAGAGAGAGAGAGAGAGAGAGAGAGACCAAGTTGCAAGAGTAGAAAGGTGAAAGGTGAGGAAGGGTCTCCTGGGAGAAAAGACTAACACCTAATTATGAATCTGAGAAGCCTTGAAGATTTGAAGCTTTTTGGGTAAATAGAGTTGTTGGACAGGTGTCCTGGGCCATTTTGCATATAAAGAGAGGTAATAACTAAAAATACAAAAATAAATATATAAGAAACCTACATTGGAGATGGGGTTTTGTGGAGAAAAAGGAAGATTCTGTGGACAAATGAAGCTGTTGGCAGTGTGGGTACCTATCCACGTCATCACCACCATCCCGCCAATGGGAGGTCTTTAATATTCCCCTTTTTTTTGGGGGGGGGATAATTGATAGTAATTTGGTGTCAACAAAGTTTACAAAGAGGTCAAGGTGAGATCATTGAGTTACAATAGTAATATACAAGATGGGGACAATTCCAAAGAAAGCAATCTGTCTCATTCCAAAGTGAAACTTCCCACCCTAGCCAGTTTTGCTCAGTGGATAGTGTCATCCTGTAGACCGAAGGGTCCCGGGTTTGATTCCGGTCAAGGGCATGTACCTCCATTGCAGGCTCCTCCCCAGCCCGGGCCCTGGTCAAGGCACATGCAGGGGGCAACCAATCACCAATCAATGTGCTTCTCTCACATTGATGTTTCTCTTTGTCTTTCCCTCTCTCTTCCACTCTCTCTAAATATCAATGGAAAAATATCCTCAAGTGAGGATTTAAAAAAAAAAGTGAAACTTGCCGAAAGCTAGCCTTGTGAACCATTTTGTTTGGCATCATTAAATGAGTGGCCCTAGAAGCAGTGAGGTATCAAGAAAATTCTGTGGCTTGAGAGTTAGGCAAAACTCGATTTAAACCTAGATGCCTCTACTTACTATGTGTGTGACCCTGAACCTGATTGCTAAATGATCTAGTTTTCAGTTTTCTTATCTTTAACATAGACATAATACTATCTGGATCATGAGAATGTTTATTGTAATAATATCAAAAGCATTTAGCACAGGAAGAAATAGGCCTAATTTAATTGTTGTTGACATCATCGTCATCATCCTCCTTGTCAGACAAAAAAAAATCATTAGAGAAGGTCCATGGACTTCCAGCAGTGCTTCTGCTGTGTTCTGCCAAGTAGAGCACAGCCAAATAATAACTGATGGTTTTATTTGAAGAGTGAATGTTGAAGCTCTGCTCTGCTGAGAGCTGGCAGAATGAAGGAGGCAGCCGATGGACGTTTCTCTCATCGATGTTTCCTTCTATCCATCCTCCTCTCCCTCCCTCCCTCTCTAAAATAAATAAAAAACATACTTTGAAAAGTAAAACAATTAATGATAAGTTTATCCTTTTGAGTCAGACGGGCTGATCCAAGTCCTGATACCACCAGCCTAAATAATTTAACTTTGCTATGCCTCAACTTTTTTTTTAAATATAAAGATGTTTAATAATAGTACCTACCGTGTGGAATTTTATAGAGATTAAGTGAGGTGATACCTAAACTTGACATAGAGTAAGCACAGTAACAGTTCATTATTAATACTGCTGGGTTCTGTGTCCTGTAACCTCATTAAGAATAAACTGCAAAATAATTACAGTGAAAGATTAAACGTATTCAATAGCAAGGGCTGTACTGCCAGGGAGATCTGTGCTCATAGATGGTGGTGGTTTACAGTTTCCAAGCTCCAGTTTTCTGATCTGTGAAATGGGCCTACTGACAAATAATATCTGCTTTGGGATATGGGAAGTGAAGGAACCTGTCAGGGAGCAAAGAAGTGGGACAGGAATGGGAAGGAAAGGCAACCAATGAATGGAGAAATGTCACCTAGTTACCACTATGGGAGGCTAAAGCTTAATCCTGCTGGGGGAATTGTGGAGGTTTGTGTAAAATGGACTCAAAAGGACGGGCAAGGGAGCAGATATAGGCACATGAACTCCTGTAAGCCATTTTTTGTAGGCTGTTCTGGAGTCATTAATTTCTTGCCCTTGTAGCCTGTTGTCGAGTAACACTCCCTCCACATTCTGCGTGGAGTAGGGTTCGGTATCTGAAATAGGAGCCGCACAACAAATGAGAGAAAAAGACACGAGATAATTTTGCAATATTGGGGGACCAGGCGGGCAAGTCCCAAAGGACTTCCTCCACTTCTCAGCCTGCTCCAATCTTTTATTGATCTGGAGTAGCCCTTAGGGTACCCTTAGGTATCAATGACACACAGATCAGCAAACAATTTCCAGGAATAGACAAAGTATCTGATTAGCTCATCAATAGATTTCCGGGAGTAGGCAGAGTATCTGATTAACAATAATCAACAAGGATCTACATAAGTATCTAAGGAATTAAGGGAACTAAGGTGGGGATGCTTCAACTATTATTACCTAAATTAACTGGGTGGTGCACAGTTCTGATCTTTGCTAGAACTTCAAAGGTTACTAGCTTTTGGGGTGTCTCTGTCTAAACTCAGTTAGTGAAGACAATGAATGGACTCTGGCAGCCTGTCAAGCAGGTAGCAGAGCTGGCTCCAGAAGCATGACAAAGCCCCCAGGCACTGAAAAGCAGGTGGAGTTGTTGGAAGTTGGGCATAGCACAGTGCCCTGATGCCAGCAGAGTGGGGTGTGGGTGGGTAGCATCTGCCACGTAGAGTCTTTCTTCCTCTTTTCCCTTGGAATGGCAAACACACATGTGATAAATCATATCATGAATTATTAATTTATCTGCAAATTTTTGTCCAATTTTAGATTTATAAATATTTCATTTATAAACATCTGAATTTTTTTTTTGTTGTTGTTGTTGTTGCTGCTGCTGTTGTGTGTGTGTGTGTTTTAATTGATCCACTAGTAAAATCTTACCTCTTTCACATTGGAGGGAGAGAGTGAGAGAATGATTTCAGGGTGCTAATATCAGGGTATTTCAATAAAGCAGTCAGTTCTATTGGCTCCAGAATTAAAAACAAAACAAAACAATGCAATCAAAATTCTCTCTCTCTGATCACTTTATAAATAATTAGACCTGCTGTGTGTACGTTTTCTTTTTTCTGTTTTCTTTTGTTTTGGTTTTAGTTTTGGTTTGTTTTTCTGGCTGCTGAGTACCATAATGGTATTTGCTTCTTTACACACAGGTATTTTTACAGTATTTTAGGGCCTTTTAATTGTTGGTTAGGAAGTTAGACCACAGGAGAGAATTAGTCTTGGTTTTAATACTGAAATTTGTAAAATATTACTTATAATACAATATAATTTACAAACATTGGACTACAGTGAAGAAGTCTGGGAATAAGTGTAAATGTGTTAATAATAGGAAATAAACAGCTGCTGATTAAGACTGAACAGCTATGAAACCCATATGCAAATACGTTCCAGATCAAAAGCAATGATTCTCATAAATTTAACATATTTTAACATTACATTTTAAAGTTTGATTTTTTATTTTAAAGGGGTCATCAGCAAAATATGTCCCATGAACTAAATCCTTTCTGCTGCTCATTTTTGTGAGGCCATAAAGTCTTACTGAAACGCATTTATATCCATTCCTTTATGTGTTGTCCATGATGCCACAATGGCATAATTAAAGAGTTGTGATAGAGATTGCAGATTGAATATAATTACAATCTTGCCCTTTGCTGAGCTCTGTTGAGGGAGAATATTTTGGGAAGGACTATGCTAATACACATTCATGTTTCTTCTTTCAAAACACTATGCTCACAATAGTTTTGGTCACCAAATGTGTGTTACTGTTTGTTTCCCCCGTCATACCCAACAATCCTCCCATGCAACTGGATGTCCTAAATTTAACTCTGTTCTGACATTAGACCTGGATATAGCATCAGATCCCACAGGTTAAGGGCTCAATAACCCCACTCTGCCTCCATGTCAGACACCAATCCAAAGTACAGGTTGTCACTTGGGTTTCTGACTGGCTATAAATGGGAGAGTCCTATGACCCTCTCCTGCGGTAATTTGCTAGAATAACACATAAAAAATTAAAAAAAAAACAGTTTACTTACTAAATTATTGGTTTACCACTCATGAATAGGCAGGCAAAATAGATACATAGGGCAAGGTATGTGAGAAGGGGGTAGAGTGTTCATATCTTCTCTGGGTATCACACCCTCTCATCATCTCCACATGATCACCAACCTGGAAGCTGTCTGAACCCCATACATCAGGGATTTGTATAGAGGCTTCATTATGTAGGCAATAATTATTGAAATTATATACAATTATCTTAAGGTAAACAACTTCTGTCACCCTTCATATGTTAAATCTGGGGTTTCCCAAAAGTATTTGAGCTGAGAAATGAGACATAGAAATAGACCAACGGTTTCCTAATATAGACACCATTCTATATGTATGTTTAAGTTGTGCAAAAATATTCTGACTAAAAAAGGCAAAGGGCTCTGAATGAATTTTTGACTTCTAGAACTATATGCATATGGCTGTCTCATGACAATCTACACTTATGAGGCCATAGCACTAGGAAAATAAAGGTCTGTAGTGGAAGCTGGTGACATTTTCCACTGAGTTAATAGTGGTGAAGCAGTTGGTAGACAATGCAAATATTACATTTGTGCTAGTGTAATTGTGCTTAGAGGGTCACAGATACTTAACCACACAGGATGACACAGAAGAGGTTCTGTTAGCAAAGCAACCATCTGTAAAAGAATTGACATTAGAAATGTAGAAAATTCTAGCTGCAAATGGTCAGATTATTTATATCTTTACTTTCGTTTTTCTCTCTTATTTTTTATTACACTTATTGGGGGTGACATTGGTTATTAAAATTATATAGGTTTGGGATGTACAATTCTGAAATACATCATCATTTAATGAGAAAATTTACATTAGTAATGAACATAAAGTGCAATAATTTCAAATGTTTGGTTCAGTGAATGTTTAAATATGTACATACACATTTTACTAGATGCAAGATCAAGATGTATGATATTTCTGGCACCTAAAAAGGATGCTTATACTCCTTATCAATGTTCCCTAAAGGAACCATTGTTTTAACTTCTATTGCTATAAGTTGTTTATGCCTGTTCTTGAAATTCATATATATTAAGATGGGTTATATGTAAGCTTTTGTCTGGCTTATTTTGTTCAACATAATGCCTATAAGTGGCAGAAATTGCACCTGTGTTTTTGTGTATTGCAGGTTATTCTTTTTAAAATTATTGTACAATATAAAATTGATATATACCTCAATGTATCCATTCTACTATTTGTGAATATTTTATTGCTTTAGTATCAGCAGTGATTTATTTAACCAATTTTCTCTTAAATTTAATTTGTTTCAAAATTTTAGTATTGTAAATTGCATGTAATAATTGTCTTTACACATAAATCATTGCCCATATTTCACATTTATTAGTAAGAACAGATTAATTAGGAATTTCCCTGTGAAAGAACTACTAGGTTCTTTTTTGATGATAATTTGAGTTCTATACTATTATCTACTTCTACCTTTAATTTGGTTGATTCATTTATGCCATAGCACTACCAGGAAAGATGATAGATTCGTTTTTTATTTATCTGAAACTCTTTGGAAGTGAATTCTATGAATTGGATTTTTAAAAAAATAGTTGAAGTTTAAAACTCCAAATATCATGAAAGGAAAAATCATGATAATCTCTCTTTTGAATATTATCTTTCTAAAAATATTTTATTTACCTTTTTTCTTAAATGGAATTTAGTGGATAAATACTTACAACTCCCTTAATGACTCATTATTATGGAAATCAATTAGTGGTCTTTACTTCACCTTCTTGGGAGACAGCCAGCACTGTGAGAGCACCTTTATTCTATGGCTGATAGCCATGGAATCTGGGAAAAACAATCTTTATGGAATCTCCTGTCTTTCTTCTGTCAAATGGAGACAATAATACCTACCAAACACAGATGATATGTGGATTAGAAGTACTTGTGATACCTATGAAATACTTAAAATCATGGCAGATGGCAGACTACTTATAGATGCTATAAATGACAGCTAGGAAGATTTTGCACTTGAAAACTATAAAAAGTCTGGGCTGTTTTTCACCGCGATAAATCATGTTTTTACTTTATCATGACTTTAAGTGATATATTTATGTGTGTGTATAAACATGTATATTTATGTCCATACCTATAGATAATGTTAAATATATGTAGTATGTATGTGTGTTTGGTAATAACCAACAGCAAATTACCACATTTGCTGTTGGTAATAATATCTCCTGGATGTTAGTAGTCTCTTAAGCAGTCTCTCCTGAAAGTCTGGAAACTAAAGTCCCCTTAGCAGTATTGTGTTTAGAATAAGAGTAAATAAAAAGTCATTAAATGATGACATGAGAATAAGACCTCTGAGTAAAGTCATTAGACTCTAATGAAAGTCATTAAGCTCTAAATGACCCACACTTACTTTAGTAGTTAAGGGTCATTTTTACTTCACTTCTTTATCTACTGGTGAGAATTTTGAGTAAGGTTGTAAGATAGCTGGTTTTCAAATGAATGCTATTAAACTGTAGATATTATGATAGCTAAGAATTTGTTTATTTTACTTGGGTATTTATTTTTTAGCTCCTGGAAAGTCAGTGCTCTACTGAAAGTCATTTGTCTCTAACTTTAGACCAAGAATAAGAAATTAAGGGTAAGAATTGATTCAGAAGTCTTCTACAGAATTCAGAGCACTGTTTCTGGAATGGTTTAACTCTTCATTTATTTCTTTTTTTCCCATCAGGACTTAAACCAGATAGTGATCATTATCAGTTAATACAAAATTTTAAACTAAAATTTCCCCTAATATTAAATTAAGAATACTCAATGGAAATCAATGGGACCATCAGCGCAGCAGAAGGAGAAGAAATGAAGGGGAAATCGAGGTGACCCTACACCCTGTTTTAGTTCTCAGTGTGAGGTCCTTTTCCAGAGCAGTGCTCAGCTGGGGCCCTGTGTGCATGGTCAAGACAGAGAACACTAGCCACTTATATCCCAGCACTGGGGAAGCAGGACTGGCTACATAACTTGTGGAGTTCAGTGAAAGATGAAAGTGAGGGATCCCTTGTTCAAAATTATTAGAGATCTTGAAATAGTGACAGCAGATCATGAACTCAAGCATGGTTGCCCATAAAGCTGGCCTGTGAGGAAGCACTTCCTTACAGTGGTCCTGGGGGTGACTTTACTCCAGGGTAAGAGGTGAGCTCTTCATCCCTTAGCTGTTTTCTCCTAAATTAGATCTTGCTCAAAGGAAAGGGAAGGGACTATTCTTTATTGATCTTAACTATGTATCCACAGAATTCTTGCATCTTATTTAATTCTCATAGTACTAGTAATTCTGCTAGGCAAATGTGGTCACATTTTTATATATTTCCAATAGAGAGTCAGGATATTTAATTTTTCAAGGTCCTAAGAGTTTCGCACTCTGGATCTTTGGCTTCCTTCACCACACACCCTTTTCTTCTCAAGCATCTGCTGAGCTGGTCTTTCATTGACAAATGTGTGCATCTCTTAGAAAATGTTCTGGATTGTTGGGAAGCAGAGTGAGGCTTGGATAACACTGTAAAGTTCTTTCCATCTCTGGGTTTAGGTGATTTTCAAATATAGAACTAAAAACAAGTCAGCTCAGAATCTATGTTACAGTATTCGGAAGTTTTTCTTTAAGTCGGCCACATATGTAATTACTTAGCAAAGATTTACTTAGTGATTCACACCCAAAGCCCATTAGCAGTCCAGGCTTTGTGTCCATAAAAATAAAGTAGCATCTATTTATTATTTTCTAAAGGGTCCCTAAGATTTCTCATCCATTTCTCTAAAAGATTCTTAAATTCCCTCAATGAGTTAGAAAACTCACTTTTGAAATTATTTAGGAAGCTATGTAAAGCTAAATCATTTTTCTTTCTTTTTTTTTGGATAGATACAAATTCCTGAGTTTATATAATTCTAAAGGATGTCTCTACAAAGTATCTTTTTAAGAGGACTAAATTAAACAAAACTCAATATTACAAAAAATTAAATTTTAAATGAAAATAATTGTGAGTCGGGGAGAAATGAAACTATTCTATTCTTTTTCTATTTCTGGCCTATACATATGATAGATCCAGTAAACTGCTAAAATTATCTAAAAATGCTGAAGGACACATTCTAAGTTACTTGGTAAGAAAAAAATGTAATAGAGAGTGTGCATCTCTATCAAATGAAATAATAAGATACACTTTCATGAAGTGTTTGTACTCCAAATAAGTAATTTTTTAAATTAGCTAAGTATTTTAGTACTATATGGAAATATTATTTGATTGAAAAATGAGGTAAGACCTTGACTGAAATTTATCTTATTTTTTTATTTTTTACTTTGCTCAGCATACAATAGATAAGATGAACTACAATAAGTTTAGTTGTTGGGAGTCTTTGTTTGGTATAAATATTCTGCTTTATTTATTTAGCTTTCATAAAAATCCTAAATTGCTTTCAAGTCCACTTAAAGCTTATAGATTCCTTTGGAGAATATGTCTTTGTAATGGCTTCTGGATGGTAAATTCTCTCAGAGCTCTTGAAAAGTGAGAGTAAGTACCTAGGATAAACTTTCAGGAAAAAAAATGTACTAGGAGACACTCACCCTGATTTTTACAAAAGACTGTCATTTTCTGAATGAGACTAATCAGCTGAAAATAAATAGCATCTTTTTAAGTATGAATGGATGGTTTTAAAAATTGATATGTTTGTTTGTTTTCAGTTTATTTTCAATTATTGTCCACATAATCTTAACTTCTACTGTGAAAGAAGTAGAAGTAGAGATAATAACAATCTAATAAACAACAGAACATTAAAATTTTACTCATGGATATGCCATTACATTCATTTACTTAACAACTATATATATTTCCTTAATTATTTATTTTAATCCTCATCTGAGGATATTTTTTAGGGGGGGAGGGGAGAAAGGAAGAGAGAGAGGAAGGGAGAGAAAGAAACTTTGATGTTTCCCCGACTGATCACTGATGTGTGCTTGTATTTCTTTTCTATGCCCCTCTAGTGTGGATTGTTTGGGAGTTCAGGGAAACAGATTGTGTCTCCAATGTCAGAACTTTTCTAAAATGTGGCTTTGGGGAAATAATTGAATCCTGCTGTCTGTGAAATGGGTGTCAACATTTCTTTCCATAGATCTCTTGAGAAAATTGTGCAAATAAGTGAGACCGTGTGAGATGGTTTATACTTCTTGAGGAATAGAATGCATAGGTTGGAAATGCAGGAATGCTGTTTCTGAAATTCATGCAAGTCCCCTTTGTCACTCATGGTTCCTTTTTTACTTAGGTATTCATTTACTTCCTGGGATTTATGGACAGTAGGTAGGGTTTTGTACAATATCAGTGAATCTAGCACCATTTTTTTTTTTTAGTTTTATTGATTTTTTAGAGAGAGAGGAAGTGAGATAGAGAGGTAGAAAAAATGATGAAAGAGAAACATCGCCCATTGGCTGCCTCCTGCATATCCCCTACTAGAGATGGAGCCTGAAACCTGGGCATGTGCCCTGACCAGGAATTGAACCAGTGACCTCTTGGTTTCTGGATTGATGCTCAACTGCTGAACCATACCAGCTGGGCTTGAAATTCTTAATGGGCAATCCACCTTGCTGCCTCTCTTGACCACTTCTGTTAGGACATTTGCTGCTCTTTCACTGGGTGAGACTTCTGTTCTGCCAGTTAGTGTTGATTTTGATCGTTTTTAGTCTGTTGAGCTTGTTAGAGTGTTGTATATTAAGGAAATGTATATCAGTCTTCAATGATCTCCTCCTTGGAATGAGGCATTATAGGTTCCTAACACCTTTCCCTCTGTCTCTATCTGGCACCCTGCCCTCCCTATCTTTCACTTTCAACACAACATGCTTTTAAATACATCTTTTTTTCAAGGCTCACACAGATTGAGCTGTGTGTGATCTGTAGTTCCATGTTGCATTAGCTTCTGATACCATCTGCTTTTATTTGCTTCAGCGAGAGGTACCCGGAATAGGTTATTTTTGATGTGTTGCTAGTTATACTAAAGAAGGAGAAAAAAAATAACAAAAGAGACTGAAGAACAAAATGGAACAAGAGCCCCTGACAATGTGAATGTGCTTGTACAAGCTTTGTCGTTTGTTGACAAATTTAAATGAAAATCTCAAGCTGCTTTTCTAAGTAACTGTCCATGTCTCTGTATTCCAGCCTTCACATGGCCTGTTTCATTTCTCTTGACCCTTATCACTTGGTGTATGACTTCTCTATCCCATATTTCCCCAAGTATAGTAAGCACAGAAAGTGAATGACTACAACAACCATGGATTGTAGTAGGTGGATCAATCCTAGTACAATTGATCACAAGTATCCAACTTTATCAGCCTTCTAACTACCACCTCTTCCCTCTCATCCTCCCATCCCCTTTCAATAAGAAGACCAACAATGAAGTGACAGCTTTCTTTTGACCTTCTTTAAAAATTTCACTCCCCCAGTTGAGGAATGTATTAGAGTGACCAATCTTCCAGGTTGGCCAGAGAATTTCCCAGACTTAACATGAATAGTCCCATGTCCTGGGTACACAGAGATGGTTGTTCAACCTACTTCTGATTCATTAGCAGGAGAACATGAAGTGAAGTGAATGTTATGTCATACTGGGCTGCATTCAGTCTTTTAAAATATATTTTTAAAATTGATTTCAGATAGAGGAAGGGAGAGGGAAAGGGGAATGGAAACATCAATGATGAAAGAGAATCATTGATCAGCTGCCTCCTGCATGTCCCTTGCTGAGGACTGAGTCTACAACCCAGATATGTGCCCTGATGGAGAATCTAACCATGACCTACTGGTTCATAGGTCAATGCTCAACCACTGAAGCAAGCTGGCTTGGCTGCATTCAGTCTTTTAATTGAACTCAAAGTTGTGTCTTCTATCAGGTAGATAAACAATAGCCCATTAGTCAAATTCAGCCTGGAGCCTGTTTTTGTACAGCCATGACTTAAAAATATTTCTTATATTAATAAAGAGTTGTTAAAAATGTGAGTATATGACAGACTACATGTGGCCTACAGAGCCACAAACATTCACTCTGTGGCCCTTCACAGAAAAAAGTTTGCTGAACCACAGATCAAGCATGTCTTCCTTTGTTGTGCAACAACAGGGTTTGGGATGCTCAACCCAAGTCCATTTTTCTAATGAGATGCAAGAAGAATATAGTGACCTTTGATTATTGAAATCAGATTCCATATATGACTCTCATCAGTCCTTTAATTATTAATATTTTCAGTGTTCTGGAGGGAAAGATAAGCAATGTATAAGTGCCCGCTTTAATGCTTGCTTTTAAAAAATAAAAAAGGGGAAATATGCCGGGAGCCGGTCCATCCTTGCTGTTTCAAAGGACCTGGCATATATGGCATACTGTTCTTAAGATGTTTGCTCACCTTCTTGGCACTATGTGTTTTAACCAAGGTCTCCTCTCTGAGAAAGGTTGTTTCCCCAGGTAGGGATTTTCCCCTGAAGTTAGGGAGGGAATAAAACCTCTTAACTAAGTGCCAGGCTGGTAATTAATCACTTTAACTATGAAAAATCATGCTTAAGCTACATAATCTTTACTCCCTGGAATGGAGATAAGAAACGCCCTAACCTTTGTAATAGAGATTGATAGGATTGAATCAACTGGTATAAATACAGATGTAACAAGACAGAAAGAGACAGAACTTAGAACACAGAACTTAGAACACAGAACTTAGAACACAGAACTTAGAAGAGAGCCAAGAAGACAGAACCTACACAGAACCTACAGTCAGAAGAACTTCGCTGGAGAGAACATGGCAAAAGATCCTGTACTGAACCTGACTACAGAAATATGGCAAGAGAACCTGACTAGAACCTGGTGACTGAACCTGGCTGGAGAACCTAGCGAGGGAACATGGCTACAGAACCTGGCTGGAGATCCTAAGCAGAACCTCTCTGGAGATCCAGACCAGAACTTGGCTGGAGATCCGGGCTAGAGATCCTGGCTAGGCTGCTGATCAACGGAACACTGTCTCCATGTCATTCCCTCTTCGCCGACTCCGTCCACACCTTTGGGGACCCCTGGACCTGCTGGGGTTGGACCCCAGCATATAAGGAGCACAAATGATAAAGAATTTTGTTAAAAATAAAAATGTCGCCTTTAATTAATCTTAACAATAGTGACTGAATATAAGGAGCTAATAGTTTTCTAGTACATGTTGTCGATGATTTCCCTGTATCCATCTGCTATAATTGATTAACTTAAACCAGCAAGCCTTTCCTGGTCCAGGGATAACTTGTGTCCTAAATTGGCCAAGAGTGAAGGAAAGGACTTACCTTCCATGGACATTAAATAAAGGTATACGTGCCTGATAAGTTGAATGATTTTCTCTGCTTAGCCTGTGAAATAGTTTTCCTTCCTTCCTTCCTTCCTTCCTTCCTTCCTTCCTTCCTTCCTTCCTTCCTTCCTTCCTTCTTTTCTTTGTTCAGAGGAAGGAGGGAAATTTTGAAATCTTAGAATCTGTAACTTGTTGAGAGAGCTGACTTTCTGTTGCAGCTGGTGGTGGGTCACATACAGTGTGATTTATATTCTTAAATTTAGAATCATCCTTATTGGATCAGATCATCTTTTTATCTCCTTACATTGGAAAAGGGTAATTAACTCTTTGATAATTAAAATCTAAGGACTTTCCTGTGTAGCTTTTCCCTTATTAAGATAATTGTCGGAATACTGAGAAATGAAATATTTGGCTGTCATACCTGCTTCATTTCATTTTATATTCTTTTCAGGAGAATATTTTAAAAATCACATACAAATCTCAAATGTTTCCATTTGTTTTATTTTGGGACTAATAGCATTTTTTTTATTTGAATGGGGATATTTTAAACAATAGAATTATGAAGATGGATTCTGTTTATTGCTCTTTGGAATATATAGCCTATCTCCATTTCTGGTAGAATGTCCTTTCCTGATGCTTAAAAGTGGCCTTATTTTTGACAATTCTCAGCGTCAAGATGGCACATGTGTGTGAGAGTGACCTACTTTTCTACTTCTACATATCCTCTAGGTAAAACTTTTTTCTTTAGGGTTGAAAATTACATTAAACCTAGCTTAATACAGAGACTATTAACTAGTGGTCAGCTGATTCCTTATAAATTCATAAATGGTTTTGAAGAACTGTCTTGAAAATATAGGGTGTCCCCCAAAAATGTATGCACACACTTTGAATAGTTATAAAGGCAGTGTTCATTAAGATACACATAGTTTTCAAAATTGAGCTATCAGCTGTTAAAGTGTATATACAATTTGGGGGGCACCCTGAAAATGCATTGAATAGGTGGAAGAGGAAGAGGGTTGAGCTTTGATAACATTCTGAAGGGGAGCCTTGCTAAACGATAATACAAAACATCTATGCATTCACTCTATAGACAGACAAACTGTGGCACTAGTGCTTATAGGAATGATCATGATCACGTAACTATTTAGAAGGCTGGTGTCAGGATCAAAATGAAGCACATCTGGCTTCCAGTCCAAGGCTCTTGCCACTTGATGCATACCTTTGTCTGGGTGTGTGAGTGTGTATGTGTGTGTGAAGGGGGATGGCGAAACAGTCCTCAGACATGTTCTTGCCCCAACTCAACATGACTTTCTCTGTAGGATAGGCTTTCCAGAAATGTGATTGATTTTCCCAAGTGGTTTGGGAAACCTTTCTTGTTCTTTCCTTTTGTCCATCCCTGATATATGACAGAGTTGGGCCCATATTATAGTGACTAGATTAACAGAGGATGTCATAATTTTGAATATTTAAATTGAAAACTATGAAACTTAGCTTGAAAATTAACTATCATTTAAGTTGCCATCTGTGAATACATTGAAACCAGTGCCAGTCTAATTAGCAATCAGGAATATGATAATTGCTTTTGGCATATGAATGTGGAAAACTTCTCTGGAGTAAAATTATGCCAAGTTGTACATTTCTGAGTCTTTATTTCTTTTAAATTGACAGTGTTAATATTCTAATACTATATTAATTGGCATTCTGAGGATTTTAAAAAGTTTTGTTTTCATTTTTGGACAAAATATTATCTATCTATCATCTATCATCATCATCATCACCATCATCATCATCATCATCTACCGGTCTCCTTAAGTCTAGAGCAGGGTTTCGCAACCTGGATACTATTAACATTTTGGAACAGATGATTCTTTGTTGTGAAGGACAGAGCTGCACATTTAAGGGTGTTTAGAGGCATCTCTGGCCAATGCCCATTAGCTGCTAGAACCCTTTCCCCGTAATCGCAACCTTAAAAATGTCTTTAGACTTTGCGCTGGGATGAGAACACAAGTATTAGAGGATTTATTCCATACACCGATTTCTTGAACATAAGAGAACACATGACTAATGCTTCTGAAAAAACGGATTCCTAAAGTTAACAGAAAGATTTTAGGGCTCATGCTTAGTTCATGTGCTGGCCAGGACATGGAAATGTCCCAAATATCTCCTGACCTCCCACATAGCAATTTTCAGCTATTTGCCTATAACAAAAGCCCCTCTTTGGAGAGTAGTTTCATCTTTCTTTGTGTCACCTTGTTTGAGGAGCAATGAAATGCAATTATCCTTTGCCATGATTTGTGAAGTAGCAAATGGAGTTGACATCTGTTTGGCAAATTCTGCAGACAGTCCGTTTTTATTTTGTCCCCTTTGGAACTAAAGTCATCACCAAATTTGTCCTTTGGCCTTCTGTTGGTCTCTTGTTATAGTCTAAGCACGTTTGGCTTAAGAAACTAAAAGGAGAGAGACAAGGGGAGAGATCAGATCTGGCTAAACAGCCCTGGCTGGTTTGGCTCAGTGGATAGAGTGTCGGCCTGTGGACTGAAGGGTCCCACGTTTGATTCCAGACATGGGCACATGCCTGGGTTGCAGACTCGATCCCCATTAGGGGGTTTGCAGGAGGCAGCCAATCAATGATTCTCTCTCATCATTGATGTCTCTCTCTCTCTCCCTCTCCCTTCCTCTCTGAAATCATTTTTAAAAAGGCTGAACAGAAGCAGTGTTTGCCCCCAGCATTTTAATGCAAGATTGGGATATTTAACAGCAAGCTATTCACTTACTAATTCAACTATATTTATTGAACCTCTATATTGTGTGAGGTGTTTTTCTAGGTAGGGAGGGATGTGAATAAGACATATAATTTCTCTACTCTCATGGAGCGGCTAGACGATTAAAAAGTAAAGTAGTATATAGGCATGATTATCCCTGAGAGCGGAAATTGCTCTGAAGAGTGTAAGAGAAGCCGCCACGATAAAGAGAACAAGTGATGTCCCTTCAGGGGACCCAGAAACAACATTTAAAGTGAGTTCTGAATAGGAAGGAGCCAGCCCTGCAAGTGCTGGGGCAGGCAAAGGGGACCGGGATATGTTGCTCCAAAGTATGCCACTTTGGCATAAGGATTCTTTTGAATCGAAGGCAATTGAGAAACAGCAGAAAAGGGAGAAGTCCCCACCTTCTCCTTTGTGCATAAAAGCAGGACACCAATTCGCCTTTATAAAGGCGACGTCCATTTCCATCTGTCAAGGTGTTTTCCTGTTTCATATCAGGAGAGGAAAAAGCCTTGTAATCTCCGGAGAAGACTCTTAGACTAATCACAGGGGATGGCACCGGTCATCTCTGCATAACGCACCTCACTAAGCAATCCTAATCTACCATACACCTCCTGTCACCTTTTCACAACTTACCTCCCTGGGAGCCCACACTCTTTCTTTAGCTTTGTCAAGTCACTTTTACACAATGTATTGCCATTTGTTAAAGTGTTACATAAGCTTTTGCTTCTAACCGCTTCTTAAAGTTTTAATTTCTTTTCTGTGAGGCCTCTCTGTATATAAAATTAAAAATATCAATTACATATGTGTGTGTTTTCTGCCCAGTCAGTATTGCTCAGTGGTTGAGCGTCAACCTATGAACCAGGAGGTTACGGTTCCATTCCCAGTCAGGGCACATGCCCGGGTTACAGGCTCGATCCCCAGTGAGGGGCAGGCAGGAGGCACATGATCTATGATTCTCTCTCATCATTGAAGTTTCTATCTCTCTCTCCTTCTCCCTTCCTCTCTGAAATTAATAAAAATGTATTAAAATATGTGTGTGCCTTTTCTCCTATTAAATTGTAGCTTGTTTGCTTAACTCCCAGTTCCTAAATACGGAACTTAAGAGAGTAGATGAAGAATTTTTTTCTCCCTTACAACAGGGGAACATTCCTAAGAGAGAGAAATAGTGAGTTCAAAGTCTCTGAATCAAGGGCTACCCTGACATGTTTGAAAAGAAATTCAGTGAATGGGGTTTGCAATATAGGAAGGGGCCAGATTATGGGTGACTTTATAATCTATAGAAAGAAATTTGGGTTCGTAGGTATGTATGTATTTATCTAAAGGGTGTGGCAAAAGTATCTTTACAGTTGTTCCTATGGAAAATAATACAAGAATAAATAATAATACAAGAATAAACTGTTTCACATACAACTGTAAACATACTTTTGCTTTACCTTGTGTATGTGACAAGAAACTATTAGAGAAGTAGGAGAATAACATAACAAATTTTATTTATTTTAAGACATCTCACTGTTCTGGAAAGAATGATGATAGGAGATGAAAGGGCAAGGAGGGGAGAGGATTCTGGGAAGATGACAACAGTGTGAGAACAGGGTTTCCAGTCTTGCCAAATTGCCTCATAAAAAAAGATAGAGCAACTAGATCCCAAAACAAAACAAAAAACCATGAACAATATTTAAAACAATATTAGATGATAAGTTGTCCCCAAGCACCTCCAAATATAAAGGAGTAAAGACAACCCACACACCCACTGGTAGCATGTGTTTACAGAAGGGAGTGGAGGGAAGCAACAAGGTAGGTTGATTTTAGAACAGTAGCTCTGGATGAAGGGGTTTTCTCTCTGTACTACTGGATGAGTACACGGGTCTACAATGAGAATGGCTAGAACATTCTAGTCCCTCTCAGTTGACTTGTTAGGTTCCTTCCTATGACGGCCCTACACTGAGGAGAACTGTTCTAGGAGTGGAATCAAAATCAAGCCATCCAGGGACAACAGAGATGAAGGCAGGAAGCAGTTTAGACCAAAATGATGGAGAGGAGCAGACTGGGACATCTTAGAAAGCAAACTCACAATGCACTTTAACCCTGTGCACTTAAAACCAAGGGTGGAGGTCTGTAAAGCTAGAGAAGCTTTTCTCATTCCTGCCTCTTTTTAAAAAGTTCTCAAAAACGAATTTTAAATAAAATTATTTGTGCTGTTAGAGAATATGGAGAAAATCTAGGTTATAATGATGCAACCAATGACATAGGTGAGTTTTCAATAAATAGTGGTCAAATGAGTCTACAGACAAAATGCTTATTTAGATAAATCCTAATGCATCAAGAAAAATAATTGATTTATTGATGTATTTACCTTGGCTCCTAGTAAGTTGTAGTTGGGAGCAACTGCCCTATTTGGTGCCTTTGTAGCCATTGCACATCCTAGCATACTCTTTTGCTTAGCTATAAATTCGGTTTTTAGAGAGAAGTCTGTGGAGGTTTGCACAGCATTTACATTTACCTTTCTTTCAATTTCAGCAACTTTTTAGCCAACCAAGTATGCATCACAGAAATGCTTGGCAGTGTAAGCTAAGGAAAGCGATGTTTGTCTGTTTTAATATGCACTGTGTTGCACTTTTAGACTTTTGACAAAGCTAAAATGTGTGGGTTTGAAAATCAATCCCTACATTAAGTGATCACCATTTGAATTTCTTGTCAGACTATTTTTGTCCCTTTTGACCCAACATGAACTGTCTAGTTGTGGTCTTTTGTTATATGATGATTAACACTTTCATACGCATTTTTTGTTACAAAGCCTATAACACGAGTTTTCCTCCAAAATGTTCCACCACAGAGTAAGCACTTCTTAAGCTACTGGGGGGGGGGGGGTGGAAAGAGGAAATTTAAGAGAGAAAATAGGAAGATATAAAAATAAATGCTAGATATTCTCTTACTTAATAATACTTGATTGTTAGCTTTCAATTTAAATAAGCAGACAGCTACTTGTTGAGTCAGCTCTACCCAATTTCTGTGCCTTACATAGATGTTCCCAGGTGTCTTTTAGAGGAGCACCAACCCCTGCTATCAAGGGGCAAAGAGAGCTAATGGAATGATGCTGCCTTCCCAAGGAAGCCAATGGATTTGAGGCCCGGGAACCAGCACCTCAGGGATTGCTCCCTCTGCTGGGACCTATGGCCAGCATTTCCAGCCTAGGGACCAAACTTTATCCAACTCCAATAGCACTAGTTCGAAGCTCTGACTCACCAAACTTTCTTATCCCACGGAGAGTGGTCCTTGCTGCTCCTTCTTACCGCTATTATCTTTCTCTGTCTCATGCCCTATGCCTGCTCCTCCTCTGAGGTTTTGCTGCAAACAGAAACCATTGAATTTCAAACACACCATCCATTTATCATGTCAGGGGAACACCATGTATCCTGACTTCTGATTCAGAAAATGTGCTCATTCCACCTCTGGAATCCAGTCAGTATGAATGAAGGGGGAAATCTATTTATATTGTGCTGTGGAAAGTCTGAGCCTTTCTTGTTAGTGGAGGGAAGATAAGGGTCCATGAGAATTATCCCTGGCATTCCCTTTTGGAACCTGGGATGCATTTTGCCATGAAAATTAAAATGAAATTACTTTTAGTTAATTCGGGTGTTAGGGTTTAGTTAAATTATTTTAGTTAACTAATTTCTCCTATGCCATTATTTCTAAGAGCAAATGTGTTTTAAATTCCAAGCAGTAACTTATCAAACACCATTTGGAAGGTAGCCCAGTCATTGACTATAGGCTGCTTCTAAGAACCCCCCAATCTTTTCTGTGTCTCCTTCTTGTGTTGAAACCATACACACTAATGTCATATATGTACTCTAAATGTATACAGGGCGGAAGTTCAAATAATTATTCTTTAGTTAAATATTACCAAAGACTAATTTTGTAACCATGCAGGAAATATATGGATGAATAAAGATTTTAGCTCTGTCTTCAAAGAGCTCATTTTTTGGGGGAGAAACTTTTTTCAATAGACAATAGTAGAAGAAAAGGAAAATCCTCAACCAAGTACAGTTTGCTATGAGAATTTACTCAGTGGGGGAATAGTTCTGCCTGATGGGGCTGAGGAAAGCGCTAGAGAGGAGAAGTCATATAAGCTAAGTGTCCAAGTATAAATGTGATTCTACTGGGAGGAAGGAGTCAGGGGGGCAGACTATCCTGGGCATGAGCAAAGACAGCAAAGATGGGTCTTCTGTTTGAAACGTTGAGTGATATTCAGTTTCTGCTATTCACATCCCACATTTTCACTCTTTACTACAATCCAAAAATTGTTGTTTTCCTTTCATCCAATCTTTTGTTCAGATTTCTCAGTGCCTCTACATGTTTCAAATAGCCAAAGATACTGTCATGCTGCGTCATCAATGCTGATGTCCCTGACATATCATTTTCTGGAAATAGCATGAGCATAAAAGGCATTAAGGTGCTATTCTGCTTCTGCTCAGATTTCCCTACCAAAGCCTGCAAGGATTCTGCTTAGATAAAGGCAGGAAAGGCTGTTCTCACTGAGCATCCTGCAAATCCGAGTTCTATCCATTCTGCATTGTTCTCAAGCAGCAGCGTGAACCGTACTTTTCTCCCCAAGATTTTGCATACCCTGTGCCTTCTGCCTTGAGCATTTTCCATCACCACTTAACCTAGCTTATTTTTTTTTATTCAGACTTTAGTTTTGATGTGTAGCCTTCTCTGAATTTATATGCCTATCAGAACATTGCATATTAGGTATCTCTATTTTATGCATGTATTAGGTGTCATATTTCTCCTATCAAATGACTCTGTGTTATAGTTGCTTGTTTAACTGTCTCTACTGCAAATGCCTTATAGTAAAGACAATTTGTCTTTAATTCTCAGTGTCTACCTATAAAAAGTAACTTCTCACTAAATATTTGTGGAATAAGTTAAGGAAGTTTGTATAATATCTTTGATTTATTCACCATTTGTTACTGCCAGATCCTTTAAATATATTATCTCATTTTAACTTAGTTTTCAGTATAATAATTTGTGAGAATTATTATTATCCATAGTTTTAGGTAAAGAAACTGAGACAAAGAAGAAACTTGCCAGAGATTTCACTGTTTCACATGGGGACACTGCGGAAGCTTGGTAAAGGTTTTATTTATTTTCCTCCAATATAATTCTTTTTATAACTAATTTTGCCTAATATCATTGTGTTGGTATACTCTCTGTAAGAGTTCTTTGTAAAATTCATCTTTTCTTTCTTTTTTTCCATTTTTTTTTAAGAAATAGGAAAGTGCATTTGCCAAGAGTCAATAAACAGACAACTCAAGTGGTTTAAACTTGAAAGGTGGACTTCAGAAGCTTTAAGAAATTTTTAACCTTGACATTCTCCCAACCTAATTGACAAGCCTGGTGTTGGTTACTTGCTGAGAGAAGAAGGATTTTCAATGTGTAATATACAGGTCACTGGTTTTAAGTTGGGTCCATTATAATTTATTGGAGTCCTGACAGTTCTAGGTGATATAAAGAAGAAAGATTGGCTTTATTAGGTGATTTCTCCATCTATAGTAGTGCTACTTTAATAGATAATAATGGTTAACAACTTGATGACATTTCCCTGATTTCATTTTAGCATTTGGAAGGTGATGAATTCTAGGACTCACTAATGTTGAAATGAGCTCATTGTCCCGAATAGTGAGTCAGGGAGTCACAAAAAGTCCATTTTTCCTAAACTTTAGCCCTATGGCTTTCATTCCATGCCTCTCCAAGTACAACCTGACATTTGTGTCTGATTGGTTGAGAGCTCTGAGAAGCAATTAAGAGTACACTTGGATACCCATCTAAATGTTCCAACTTAATACATATCTACAGAAAGCCCAAGTGGTTTGCCAAATTCAAGAAGAAGGCTTTGGTATCAATTCATATTTAGAGCTAACCTTATGTATAAGCAGCTTGGTGACCCCTTACTTGATTAACTTTTAGTGGCAACTGCAAGTACCCTGTCCCCAAAAAGCTCCTCTAATTTATTCCAAAATTCCAGAAATAAAATATGGGAAAAAACTTTCCATGTCAAGATTTGAGGTTGCAAATAGATGCAGAAATACCACCTTGGCTTACCATTATAATTTGACACATGTAATTGTAATAGTTCTTTGCTTAACTTCTTTGAGAGGGCAGGAGTGAAGGACATTAGAACCCTGGCCACCTGGAAGCAGAAAGGGGAAAGCTGGTTCATGGAAGGCAAGATGGTCATTTCATACTTGTTCTAAGAATACCCCTGTCCACTCCCATTTAGCTCCCGTTCTTCCTCTCTTCCTTGTTTGGCCTTGGCATCATCTCTCCTAAAACTCTCTGCAAATTTTAATATAGGGCTTATTCTTCACTCCAAAGGGCTGATATGGTGGGCAGAATTCCAAGAATTACCCTCAGTACCCTTGCCATTTGAGTGCAGGTGAAACCTGTGGAAATGTATCATTCCCTCAATTATATTTTCACATACAGTAAAGGTATGAACCTAAATTAATAACATGAACACTTTAAAAGCAGAGTGGTTCTATAGCTGGTGGCAGAAGGTACAGTTAGAGATTCAAAATACTGAGGGGATATGGTGCACAGTTGCTGGCTTTGAATATAGAGGGAGCCACATGACAAGGGATACTGGTGGCCTTTTGGAGCAGTGAGTAGTTCAAGGCTGACTGCTGCATGGAAATGGGGTGCTCATTCCTAAAATTATAAACAACAATAACAAAATAATTTTTAAAAACTGGATTATGTCAACAACTGGAGAAACTTCTAGGTGGCTTTCCCCCCAAATCCATTAGATTAGATAAGAGCTTATTCCAGTCAACAACCTTGATTTCAGCTTTGTAAGGCCCAAAGCAGAAAGGCCCAGTTGAACACACCTAAACTCCTGACCTACAAAACTATGAGGTAAATAATGGATATTGTTTCAAGTTGCGGAATTGGTGGTAATTTGTTATGCAAAGTCTTCTAACAGAATCTCACCTCACTCAGTAAAATCCAGAGTCCTCACTGTGAGCTCTAAGGTCCTCCATGATCTGGCTCCTGTTATCTCTCTGTTCTCACCTCCAATTGCTTTCCTGCCTTATTCATTTTGCATCTACTGTAGTAGATTTCTCCCTCAGGGTGTGTGCACTTGTTATTCTCAGCCTGAGATGTTTTCCCCAAGATATCAGCTATGTAATCACAATCCCACCTCCTTCAAATCTTTACTTGAAAGAGTAAATGAAGACCTTCCCCAATGCTCCTCCCTGATACTTCTAGCATGCACTGCACCATTTTATTTTGTTGTGCTTAATACTGCCCAGTCTATTTTTATTTATATTGCTAAGTGTTTGTATCTTCCACTGTGATGAAAACTTTATGAGGGCTAGGAGGATTATCTGTTTTGTTCACGGCTGTAGGAGACAAATTTTTAGATTCATGAATTTAATAAAAGAATGGATCTTCAATTTATTTATGAACAAACTTAGGCTCATGGTGGTAAAGTAACTTTTTAAAGGTCATAAAATTAGTAAGGAAGTGGTTGAATGGAGATGAGTAGTGTAACTAGGTGAAGGTTTGGGCTAGTAAGGACATTTACAGCAGCGTGAACAACTCCAAGGAATTTGGACAATGGGTTGTTCAGGAGGGATCATAAGGAATTTTGTCATGATGAAGGACAGAGATAGGTAGAACACCTGCTAGGGAGCTGAGACTAAGACATAGCAGAGGGTGATAAGAAGTGGAACAAACTAGTTTTGGTTGTGCTGGAAAAAAGGAAGTGATAAGTTTTGTTTGAACATGCTGAGTAAGATGCAATGTTTATGAGTCTGTTTGGTAGTGTGTTTTATTTTGTTTTCTGATCAGGATAGAGGATGTATGAAGGAGAAATATAGCAGTTTAGATATTATGCAATTGGCTCTGTGCCTTAAATAAAAATACAGCAGTCATTTTTTTATGTTGTGATCATCTTATTTATAGGAAACTCAGGCTTTCCAAAATGTTCTCATTCTTACTTTGCCTGCCAATACACTTTCAATAACTTGCATTGGACAATGAAAATAGTGCTACAGCCTGGCCGGTGTGGCTCAGAGATTGAACATCAACCCATGAATCAAGAGGTCATCAGTTTGATTCCTGGCCAGGGCACATGCCCCAGATGCGGGCTGGATCCCCAGTAGAGGCCTGCAGGAAGCAGCCAATCAGTGATTCTCTTTCATCATTGATGTTTCTAACTCTCTCCCCTTCTACCTTTCTCTCTAAAATCAATAAAAATATATTTTTTTAAAAAGAAAGAAAATAGTATTACAATTATCTTGTTGAGCCCTTAGTGCCTCAGGGCTACCAGCACTATGGGTCTTCTTAACTCTGGTCACTGTCATTGCTACTGCTAAGCTTGAATCTCAGGTGGTGGGCTGTCTTCAGAGATAGATATATGGTTGGGGATGGGTTGTATATGGCTCATTCTTCCTTTTGTAAAATGATATTTGCATATATGCTCTGAGTTCCTAGAATTCTCTTCACTGTTGTCTCAATATTGTTGTAGGTATGGGATACATTTTGTTGACATGGATGAGAACTAGGGTTTCATCAGAGCCCTTTAGGTCTTCTCTACCATTATCATTGTTGTAGTGTATAGATTCCCTGACTTCCCTAAACCTTGCATCAGCCATATAACTCTTTCCTCCCAGTATTGTTCTAGAGCCTCGGTTTTCAACCTGTGGGTCGCGACCCCTTTGGGGGTCGAACGACCATTTCACAGGGGTCGCCTAAGACCATCGGAAAACACATATATAATTACATATTGTTTTTGTGATTAATCACTATGCTTTAATTATGTTCAATTTGTAACAATGAAATTGAGGGTCACCACAACATGAGGAACTGTATTAAAGGGTCACGGCATTAAGAAAGGTTGAGAATCACTGTTACTAGAGTCTTAAAGGAACTGGGAAAGTCCCTCTCCCTCTTTCCAAAATCTCCATTCACCTTTAGCTTCCTGTTATTCCTTCAACCACCCAAAACTCTTCAGAATCTCCATCTTTCCTTGGTACTTCTGAATTCCTCAACCCAAATTTTCCCTTTAAGCTTTTCCAACCAAAGCTCAATTATCCAGATACATAGAAAATATTAAACTATGAGTATTTTTTTAATCTGGCTTTTAGCACCACCCAGATACTCAACTATTCCCATCCCTCCTCCATCCCTTCATGCCTCAATTCTTTTTAGGATGTCACCAAAAAATTAATTAATTGAGAAAACATCAATCTGGTACTAACTATTCTGCTTGACACTTAAAATAAAAACAAACAAAAAAACCCCTAAAACCTTGCCATCCTTTTAAATGAGAGTCACCTTTTAGCTAGTAACATTTAGTTATTGCTTTACAGCTTACAAAGAATTTCCACATACATAACTATATATTTTTTTCAGTTAACTACTAGCTGAAGCAGTTAATGCAATGATTACCTGGTTATCCCCATGCTACAGGTAAGGAATCTCAAGGTCATGAAGAACCTCTACCAAATGTCACTGAGTTAACAAGCACCAGAGCTGAGACATGGCAAGGATGCACCTTTTGTTATGTGGCTCTGCCTCAGCCTTGAAATGTAGAAAAGGAAATACTCAGTGAAAGGTCTCAGTTAAACAGAAAATGTGTGCAATAAGGTCCAATTTGATGTGTTTTGTTTTTTTCAAAGGAGAGACAACAGCATCCGCAGAAGTTTAATTCAGAGACTTGGATGACAGCATAATACATCATGTTTTCCCTTTGTTATCAGTAGGCTGCCTTGGCTGCCTGTGTTCATAGCTTGGATGGGGATTTTATAGCAGTGTTTACCCCATCCCGTATGTGTAATGTTTTGTGCAAGTCATTTACTTGTGCTGTGAGATTCGGCACTGCACACCGTAGGTTACACACCTAAACTCCCCATAGCCTTACTGGAGAAAACTTCAGCAAGATGAAGGCCCTCCAATCCCCAGTAGTTTCACCCTAGACATAATGTCAGTAGATTGGAGCCTCATCAGGGGCTGTTTCCCGTTGCTGCCTAGCAGGGGATCCATTTATTTTTCAGGCAGGAGACATGAATCCTCTGACAATAGTCTATTATGATGTTATCTCGAACAAGGTAATTTGATTTGATAGATGCAAATGCAGAAGATTGGCAGTTAATACATTTTCTCCCTTTTAAAAGGTTTTGGAGTTTTAAAAGGAATTCAGTTTAGGTGGAAAATTTAGGATTGCCAATCTCTTTAGTACAAACAGCAATGTTGTGAACGTCTTGCTATTCTGAATCCCAGGAACTAGTCTTTGTTTTTCACTTAAGGAACTCTTCTAAAACCTAATGTGCAACTATATAACATTCCCAATCAATTCAAGGAATAAAAATAGAAGGTGTAAAATGGGCTATGCAATATTATTCACAGAAAAAAAATATAGTAACCCTGTGATCAGCTGTAGGTTGCATTGTGGCTTTAGTAACTAGTGGTCATAGTATGAAGAAAGAAAGAAAATTTATATATTCCCACATCCTAGGTTTCAGATACCACAGTGAAAATGTCTTAGTTTAGAGACTGGGAACGGGAAACTGCTAATGAAATAGAAATATTCACTATTTTTATCTCTGAACTTTTCATAGTATTTGGCAAACATATTTATTGAAGTAATTTTTTCATATTTTCAATTTCTAAAAAGTAAACTTATATTAGTAACTGTCAAATGATAACTTACTATTTGATGGCAAGAAGGAGACTTTGATCATTTTACTTTGTTCCCTGGTTATGCAGATAACAGAGCTAAGTCTGAGAGGTAGTAGATGATTCGTCCAAAGTCATAAGGTTTGTAAGAGACTGAGATGGAATTAGAATCCAAATGTTTGGCCTTAGCAAACTATGCAGCCCTAAACTACTGAGGCAGAAAGTCAGCCCTTTATTTAATAACCAGTATCAGGTTAACATGTCATTTTTATAGACTCTCATGGTGGAACATATTAGAGGTGTCTGCTGTCTTCTTAGTTCTTAGAATTTGAAGTCATCTAAGATTGTGCTATAATTTCAGTAAGAAATAAAATATTCATTTAAAAATGTACATGATATTAGAGGGAACAAAGAGTTTAATTCATGGTTCTCAATTTTTCTTTCCATTCAACTCCTAAAATTAAGTTTTATTTTATTTAATGCTCATTTTGGGGATAGTTCTTTATTGTTTTCACAAGTAACAATTATCAACACACTTTGGCACTATTTATATTACTTCCTTAAAGAAAGAAATCATACCTTAAAGGAATAAATAATAATCATGAGGATACTGTTTTCTTTCCATAAGTGGGAATAGAGTGTAGTAGTCAGACATCCTTTGGAGGGTGACCTGGGAGTGAAAAAGGGTGGACATGGTGAGTCAGAGTTAAAAGCAGTAGTGAAGAAAAATGTCCCATTTCCCTCCTCATACTAATGGCCTAAATGTGTTTGTGATTGTGGTGATGGCCATTTCTCATGAGGTTAATAGCTGTGATGTGTCTCCAAAATGATTCACTACTATTCCTCCTCGCAAGCCAAATTATTCCCCCTAAGTGTAAGTCTTAGCCACTTCAATTTCCTAAATGGATAAAGGCAGTCAGTTCCATGTTGTATAATCTTAAGGAGAGTCGGTATTACCTGCTGGTAAACTATAATCTTGTGATGTAGCAGAAGGAGCAACCTTCTTCATATTTTAAATAAAGTGCCCATCATCTCTTTCCATGATACCCAGAGGAGTTTGAAAATGTGACCAATCATGTAATCAGCTGCTGAAGGAGACCTGCGTCTGGCTGATGCATTGAGTCAATTCATATTCTTACTCAAGAATGAGGTGGCCATAAATGCCAGCACATAAATGAGCCCTAAATGGAGGTGCCAACACATTCTTGTTCTTCCCAGCTATCACCCAATATCTCTGATACCTTATATATAAAGAAGCCTCCTTTTTTGAACCAATACAGGTAATAAAGTGCAACAGGAAGGATGAACACTTTAGAGTCCCATAGTCCAAATGGGGTTAAAATTCAGGTTTGCCATTTGTATTTGTGTGATCTACAAGTCAATTAACTCCCAGAATCTCAGCTTTCCTATCTTAAACCTTAAAACTTGGGTAAGATTAGTTACCTTACAGTACAGCTGTGAAAATGAGTGCTTGTAAATGTTGGTTGTTATCCCATGTTAGTTTCTCTCCCACCCCAGGCTATGCTGAGAATGTGTTTTTCAGAAGCCAGATTCTGGTTTGGTAAGGATCAGCATAAGAAAATTTAGGGATTATTTAAAAATTAATGATCTTGTAACTGCTGTTTACCAAGTGCTTATGTCATGCTGTGCAATAAACAAAATTCCTAACATTTATCCCTCACAAAATCCCTACCGTATAGTATCTCTAGTTTGCAATAAAGAATAGGCAGGTCTCAGAGGATTCAGTCTCTGACTCATTGTCAACTAATAAATAATGAGAAGATATATTCTACAGAAATTTATGGAGCCTACTATGCATCAGATAATATGCTAGATGTTGAAATATATTAGTAAAGAAACCAGGAAATGTCAGAGATGTGATGTTTCTGTGGAACAAACAGACTATAAAGGATTAAACAAATTGTGATGAAGCCTATGAAAGAACAACAGTGGACTGATATGGAATGGGTGACAAAGGAAATAGCAGGGGAGAGAAAAGTGGTAGAAGCTGGACTGGAGACAGGGCACATGGACCGCTGTACACACTGCCGGGATGGAACAAAAGGAAAAGGAGGCAGTAACCCCACCTCCCATAGAGACTCATCTTCAGGGATTACCTGCCACCAGGGAAAGGAATTTCCAGGAGACTATCTAAACCCCAGGATTTGATGCAGAGATGGAAGAGGAAAGTCAGATGGAGATAAATAAAAAAGAGGTCAGAGGTCAGAATGTAGCTCAAAGGCTTCTGAGGGAGGGAAGAGGGCAAGAGGAAGGCGTTCCAGGCCTGAATGGTTCACTTTGGGCTCTTGGTGGCTCAAATTCATTGAGAAATGCCCCAAATCTGCATCCCTTCCCCCCAGACTTTCAGGCATAGGCAAAATGTCTTTTCTACATTATGTGAAAGATTTGGACATCACAGAGGCACACAATCATGCAGACCTGATTCACTGCTCTTTTCGTGCTATTAAATCTCAAACACTCAATGCGCAGTCAATGGTGCTCATTTTCGAAGCGAGCGGGGATGATGACTATTTCCATGCAAAGCACTTTTACCACAGTCTATGGGAGTTTTCCAGTGGGCTCTGTGCATTCTAATTTTGGCACCTGCCCTTTGTTCTTGGACCTTGTCATTTATCTTATGTCTGACTTGCTGATCATTAAAAAAAAGTCATTTTTCCTTTTCTTTCTTTCTTGTCCTATTTTTCTTTCAGACCTGTTGATCATCCAGCTGATGCTGCCTTTCTGCACAAAACTGAGAGTGCTATTTGTCCTGCAGTTTGAGCATCATTGACTCCCAGCTAAGCTACTTGTGGAGTATGGCAAACACAGGCAGGGGCACTCCTGGTTTTAAAGAGCAGAGTACTCCTACAAGAATCTTTTAAATTCTGACATATTTTGTCTTAAATAGCACTCTCTTGCTGGGAAATATTGAGAGTGAATCTCCTTCATTTATTAGAGGGTGGCTGGAGGAACACAGGGTCCTCAGGCAGGCGGTTAAGAGATGAAAGACAAATGAAACAATGCATAATCAGCCAGAACTCCACATGCACATATTGTCAAGTGGTTCTGAAGTCAATTTCAGGAGTCAGGGAGGCCTGGCTCTCCCAGAGTTGAGTGGTGTGTGACTTTGGGCAAGTTGCTTCCTTGTAAGCAGCCTCATTCTGAGGAAAATGAAAGGAGATAATGCGTGTCAAATTGTCAGCATTCTGGTAGGTCAGTAGTAATTACTCAATAATTTTATTGCACTAACATTGTCCTTAATGTTAATTATGATGATTACTGTTATTAAAGTACCGAGTGACAAGAAAAATGATGGCTTGAGGTCTTCATGTGGCATTTTGATTATCCATAAGGAAAGATTTTTTGTGTATGTGTTTAATTTTCTAACTGAAGCACCAGAAATGATCTAGAAAAAGATGTTTACTGTGCTATCAATTTTCATCTAATCGCTTAATCTCCCATCCATTCTTAGTTTGTTTTTAGCACTATTTAGTGATTTTTAGATTTGGAAATAATGTGCAGAGAAGTCAAGACCTGTGTATTAGCAATAAGTTTCTTGCTAATCTTGAGGAAACTGAGAGAGTGGTTTGGGGTCTCCTCTAACTTGTACCTCATCAGCAGGGTGAAAACTGACTTCTCCATTTTTCAATCTCTGTATATATAGTCCAGAAATAACATTCCCTGCCTATCTCCAATGGAGGTAGATAGAAAAATGACAACTTTTAAGATGAGATTAAAAATGACAGTAAATCTGAAATGTTGCTAAACAAATAGAGAGTTTTATTAATCTAAAAACCTAAAACTGGGCTTGGATGCCTTATCAAAAAATGAGTGGTTTATCTTCAGAAATAAAAGCAAAATGTCTATGAAGATGGTAACCTCATTAGTAAATAACTGGCATATAGAAGGCAATAGAAATAGTACTTTGTAAATTGATGCTTTTGCTCTGTGACACACTTCCTAAAATTTGGAGTGTTTGATTTCTCCAGATGCTATTCTGGTATCTATAAATGTTAATGCTATTGTGTGGGATAAAAGCAGCATGTGAGACCACTGTATGGTTTATGTAGAGGAGATCACTGCCTGGGAAGCCCTGCAAAGAAATAAATCAGAATAAGCAATACAAATAGAAATATTTTCATATATTTATATATTTTCTTGATCTTCAAAACAATTAAACATTGGTTCTCTGGCAAATAGCAAATTTTTTTTTAAGAGGGAGCATTTTGAAATGACATCTATTTACATTTGAGAATAAGTGAGTTTCAGGTCCTTTTCCAATAGTAGGTTGGGTTGTGTATTTTTCTGAAGAAAGGAGAAATGAGGAAACTTGTGAAAGACTAAATACTTCCAAACAAGGAGAACAAACCACTTACCTTGACCCAATGGCAGAGACATATCAAGTAATAGAAAATGTAATTTTCAATCAAAGGAAAAATACCAGTAAATGGTAGCTAAGGCAAGTCAGAAATATTAGAAATTTTGAAGTAATGAATGACATTGTTTGAGGCCACATGCTTCATCTGTCCAGGTCTCAAATCTATTTTAAAAGTAAAACCAACATTTAAAATATAGCACCATCTATGTATCTCTATCTCTATCTCTATCTCTATCTCTATCTCTATCTCTATCATCTCTATCTCTATCTCTATCTCTATCTGTATATCTGTATCTCAATCTCTCCATCACTGTCTCTATCTCTATCTCTCTCTATCATCTATATCTATGTATATGTATATACATATATCTCTATCTCTGTCTCTATCTCTATCTCTATATCTATATCTATCTCTATCTTTTTTAAACCTATACTTTAAAACAATAGTATTATTGTCTTTCTCTGACTGGCTTATTTTACTTAGCATAATATTCTCCAGGTCCATTCATGCTCTTGTAAAGGGCAAGATTTCCTTTTTTTTTATAGCTGCATATTATTCCATTGTGTAAATATAACACAGCTTTTTTATCTACTCATCTACAGACGGGCACTTGGGCTGCTTTCAAATCTTGGCTATTGTAAATGATGCTGCAATGAACATAGGGATGCATGATATCTTTCAAATTACTGTTTTGGGTTTCTTTGGATAAATTTCTAGAAGTGGAATAGCTGAGCCATAAGGCAGTTCCATTTTTAATTTTTTTAAGGTAATTCCATACTGTTTTCCGCAGAAAGTGTCACTCATATGTGGAATCTAATGAACAAAATGAACTAACAAGCGAAATGGTGACAGACTCATAGACAGAGAGCAGGCTATAGCTGTTGGGGAGGAGTCAGGGGGATAGAGGGACTGAGCAAAAAAGAAAAAAAGTTAAGGAAATGAATTACAGGGTGGCGATTTCTGGGGACAGGGGACTTGGAGTGAGGTGGGAGAGGGTATAGGGGAAATAGTGATGGCGGAGACTTGACTTGGGGTAATGAACAAATAATGCACTGTACTGATGATGTTTTATAGAATTATACATCTAAAACTTGTATAATTTTGTTGACCAGTGTCACCCCAATAAATTCAATAAAAAAGGGAAAATAAAATAAACACACATGATGAAAAAAACAATATTCAATTCAAACTGATTTATATTTAAAATCAATAAGTACAACTATCATACTTATGTACACTCACTCACACATATACGATTATTTGAGATAGAAAAAATGTGTAAGGATAAAAAGTCATGAGAGAGTGCAAATTCATGGAATATTTTTCCTGAGAAAAATGAAAATAAATCCCTATTCAAACCCCTTTCAGGCTTCTGAAGGTCCCATCTCTAGTATCGCTGGGGCCCTGAAGGGTTGGGTGACTGCGGGACTTCTAGCATCCCATGAATAATTATCTCTGTCCTGAGAGCTTGCCAGCATGACACCTTTTCATTTCATTAAGGGAAAGAAGGACAGGCTGGAATTGGCCATGGCAGAATTCATTTATCACATTTTAATGGAGAAGCCGCTCAGAAGGGCCGGCCTAATGAGAAATTTCTAAGGAAATTAGCCAGTTTCTATTAAAGGGCCATCTCCTCTCCGGCAATGGTGGTGATGGATAGCAGGGCCCAGCATACAGAGATTTTTCACCCTCCCCTCTGCTTTGCTTTGGTTTTCTGAGGCTCATGATCTTTTTTGGATGCTCCATCTCACACATGCTTGAATAAATCATTATCACAAAGTGATAACAAATTTTAATACGATGAAAGAAGACCTGATTTGGTTTTCTGGATTTAATTTATGGAGAGAGACATATCTGTACACTCAGGCTTGCCTTAACACTAGCATCGCTAACACTGCTCATGACTCAATCTTGCAAACATCAAGTTAGCTCTCGCTTTTATTAAAAAAAAAATTGTTGTTGTTGTTTTCATGCCTTAGTTTGGAATAAATGCAACTAAAATTATTCTGAAAGAATCCCCTTCCAAAAATTTCTAAAGATTACAAAAAAAAGCCACCCACAAACACCCAACTTTAATTTCATTTTGATTCAAACACAATCTAACAAGACAGAAAGTACTCAGTGCTTGTGTTGGTTGGCACCCTAATCTTGCATTCTATATCTTCCCTCTATTATTGCTCCAATGTGACTAGCAATAGGAAATTTTCAAGTGCATCCCATAAATAGGAATGAGTAATTGATTATGTGCCTGACACACCACTGTTGTTCCTTTATTGGGAAAGGAGTTTAATGCTTGCATCTTTGTGTAATAATTTACATGAAATTCAAAATAATAAGCAGAAAGTTAAAACAAACCCCCTTCACAAAAACTTAGAAAATACAATTGATGATGGTCTGTATTACAAAACAAGAGGCCAGACCTTGAGTGATTTACTTCTCCAACAAATAGTCATTGAGCATCTACTCTGGGCCAGACACTGCTAGACAGTGAGAAGATGTTAATGAATAGACAAAGATTTTGCCCTTAATACATTCTCATGAAGGACACACACAATAAGCAATAATACAAATAAATAAAAATAGGCTATGTATAATGTTGGCTAACTCACTCTATAAACTTCACATAATGTTTACATAGTAAATATGGGGATGCTTTGAAAATTAAAAAAAATGTATAATGAAATGATGTAAAATACTGTTAGTGTGGTCAGTACTGAATCAAATGTATTAACATGAGATTTTGCTCATATAAGAACTTGAGAAGAAAATTTAGAATGAATATGAATTTCAGAGTATACAGGGTGGGGAAAAAGTGGTTTATAGTCATAAGTATGTGAAACACAGAGTTTATTCTTGTATTGTTATTTATTAACTAGAGGCCCATTGCACGGATTCATGCATCTGTGGGGTCCCTCAGCCTGGCCTGTTGGGATCAGGCCGAAACTGGCAGTCTGACATCCCCCGAGGGGTCCCGGAGTGCGAGGGGGCACTCTGCAAAGTTGCTGTAGCTAGGGAGCTCCTGTGTTGAGTGTCTACCCCCTGGTGGTCAGTGAACATCATAGCTACTGCTGGTCAGCCAGTCAGCTGGTCACCTAGGCTTTTCTATAGAGAGATTATTGTATTATTTTCCATAGGAACAACTATAAACCTACTTTTGCCCCACTCTGTATGTCAAAGCCAAAAGAGGACCAATATAGTATGAATAGTTTCAAAGGAAAAAAAAAAAGATGTGTACTTAACATTTAGGGGGAAAAAATGATGAATAAGATCCTGGGGCAAGAAATCAGAAAGAAATCAGAGAGACAGACAAATTGGCAAGAAAGAGCAGGATCTTGGCAGAAATATGCTGGATGTGTAAAAAGTGAACAACATAGCTAGGAAACAGAAGGTTACAATAAGCAAAGTTGGAAATGTGTTGAGTATGAACTAAATGTTTGGCTTCCTGCCTTATCAGGTTCCATCTGTTGTCCAAACTTTGCAGGTTCTCAATAAACCCTAAATCATGACTTCTTTTTCCTACAAAAGTATGTACTTTTCTTGGGTTACCATAGGGAATGCAAGGGCTGTCCAATTCCTAGCCACATGTGACTTTTAAAATTTGTTATAAGCAAATAAAAAGAGTTCCTTAGTCTCAGTAATAGCATTTCTAGTGCTCAGTGGCCACATGTGCTTAGAAGCCCCATAGTGGACTTGGGCAGAAACTATAGACAACTTCTCTCACTGCAGAAAGATCTTTTGGACAGCACTGTTCAGGAAGGCCTGGGAGGTGGTTAATGTGCCTTTCACAGAGCAGGGGATTGATGGATCGGTTGGATGGGTGTTTAATAAGTGTAATGTGTACCTGCTCAAACTTCACCTCCCCAGAGATTAGACTAGAACCCATCCTATGTAACACACTCTTTTTGCCTACTGTATTTTTCCATATCATTTATAAAGTGTAATTAGTAATTACTTCCATTAGTAATAGTTAATAGCTGCTTCCTCCACCTAATTGTATGGAACTCTGACAACAAAAGGCCATCTGTTTCTGGTACCTTTCCCTACTTCTTAACCTTATTCACTTCAAGAATATGTTGTCTTAATGAGTGAAAAAAAGTAAGGACTGGTATATTCCTATGAAATCAGGTATCATCATGGTACACAATTCTGAGTGCAGCTATTATGTGCCGTAGAAATACCTAAGCCAGATCAGGGACTTGCAGGCACACACACGTATAGGTGATTCCTCTTTTGGGCTCCAGCCCTGCCTGTATGTCATACTCAGGTCTTTCTTATGCATTGAGTACCTCGGTAGGGGAGGGAGGTTTGGATTGGACTTGTTTCACTGTCCTGAACCCTAATGAAAGATAACTGACCATGGAGTAGAAGCTGAACACGCACTCTTTAGATGCTAGCCTTAGCAAGTCAGATCTGAGGCAAGGAAGTGTGTTCCCTGATCCATGAGCTGAACATTGGTGCCAGGGATGTGCCATCCTATAGAATGACTAATTATCCAGGAACAAATTGTGTCCCAACCTTGTGCTACACCAAGTAGAACGGTTTGTAGTTTGCCAGGACTCTGAGTTATGACACATTCCTTTTCTGTGGTCACAGTGAGGGAGGCTTGGAGGCCCTCCTGGCTGGGGAGGGTTAGTACTGTTGGTACAAATGCTGCCTTAAGAAGGGTAAATGTTCTGTTTGTTGGGGGCAGGGTGGGGGAGGATATTCACTGAAAGAGCCAATGAGCCAATACTAAGTCTGATAGAAAAAAAAAAAGCTCTAGCAAATGTGAAAGTGTGGAATTTGTTAAAAAATGCATCCATGACTCTGTGGTCCAGCAGTGTGTTTCAACAAGCTCCCCCAGGCAATTCTAAAAAGGGCTGAGTTTGAGGACCAGTGGGCTAGAGGGCAGTGAAGTGTTGCTGCCCTCTGCCCACACAGGGCTTCTGGATCAGAGCCCAATGATAGCGGTTGGGTGCTCTGCTTCTACCCCGACCATAACAGAAGGACTCACTTCTTAGACTAGCCTTGAGGAGAGATCATTAATTAGTATCACATGTGGACACAGGCTTGCCAGGGATCAAGTTGGCTGGTGCCGGGGAGCATTGGCTCAGGATTTATTCCTGCACCTGGGACATTGAGGACTGATGAACACTATGTTTCTTGTCTCCACAAAGATCCTCTTCCTTCTGAGGTACAACAACTTCTTTATTTCAATGTCATAAACCCAAATATATTGTCACATTGTCTCTCTTTCTGAAAAATACCTCCTCTTCAACTCCTTTCAGGGATTTCAAAATAATAATATTTCCCTGTCAGTCCTATACAGTTAAGTAGCTGGTCTTTTGTAGTACAAGAAGATGAACCAAAACCAAACAAACAAAATTACACATATACTTAATCCCTGGTGTGGGGTAATTTTCTTGTAGAAAAAATACAACTTAAAATATTTGAACTCAAAAGGATCAATCTTTTCTTCCATCTTATTTTGGTGTATGTGAAGATCTGGCTTATCACTTTCTCCTGACTTTAGTCAGGAAATAAAATCATAGAGCTTGCCTTGGTTATACATTTCAGGCAGGAAGATAATCTGATTTAATCTAAAGCTCTGATCCTAACCATTTTTCCCTCTATCTACATAGTCAGTACTCAGTGGAGAAAGGAAACAGCTGGTCAACATCTTATATGCAATTGCCCTAGGCATTGTGACTTACTTTTGGCAGCAGAGTTGTTTAATCATCAGCTATAGGGAGGTTTGGGGTATGGACACTGTAGAATATGACACCAGATCTCAATAAAATAAAATTTCCAGTGAAATGTTGATCAGTTCCTTGCTGGCAAAATGATTATAATTGTTTGAAAATGAGAATCAAATGGAAAGGTGATGATGACCGCATTCTCTCAGTGAGCTCCATCTGGCCATCAGCGTTTCCTTTGAGGGAAATGTGTCTGATAAGCTCCACTGAGAGAAACTACCACATCAAGGCGATTTCATTCCAGCCAACTTAAAACCTGATATTAAAATACTCCAACTTTAAAAACGTGATAACCTCTTACTGTAATGTAAAGATGAGAAGACAATAGGTCAGCATCTCTTTTGATATGCCTATGATGTCATTACCATTCATGGGTCTGATCCAAAGACCGTTGTTTTGAAATCATTGTAAGAGATAGGAAAGAGTCATTGTTTCCAAGCTCCTAAAAACAGGATTCTTGTAACAGGATCTCTGAATCACCTGAATTTTCTTCTTTGTTACTCTATTAGCTTTTGAAGACAATAAATGTTCAAAAGATGACTCCAGAGACTATGAAATTCTTTGTATCAAAGAAAGATTAAATTATACTCATTGAACCATATCTGTAATGGAAGAGGAAGGGATTAGCAAAGTTTTAAGAGATTTGCAAAAGAGATGGAAGTAAAAATGAAGTAAAAGAACAGGATCAGCAAAGTTTGCTAAAATTATTAGGTAAAATATTAGGAAATAGTATGGGCACAGTGTCAAAATATAACCCCATTTATGTCTTGACGGTTTCAAAAGAAAAATTATACCAGAGACATCTGAGAGTGACCACCTTAACAAAGTTAGTATCACTGATACAGACCATTCTGGCAGTCTATATCCTCCCATGTGGTATAACCTGAAGTTCACATCATCTCCTATAAATTAGTTTTACTAAAAGTCTTTGGCCTAGATCCCATCAAGCCTTAAGACCTAATCTCCATTATATAAAAAATATAGGACATAGCTCTAGCCGGCATGGCTTAGTTGGTTGGTCGTTGTCCCATGCATCCAAATTGATCCATGTTTCACTTTCACATCTCGATGTTTCTTTCTCTCACCATCTCTCTTCCTTTCTCTCTAAAAATCAATTTTTAAAATCTTTGAAAAATATTCAGGACATAGAAGAACCAGTTAAATGGCACAGTGAAATAATAATTAGGCAAATCCTGAACACGGGACATTCTGTAAGACTACTGGCCTGGTCTCTTGAAAGAATCCATATCACACACTGTGGTAGGCTGAAAAATGGCACACCAAGGTGTCCAGGAATTAAGAACTCTTAATTCTTACAAACTTTGAATACTACTTAATATGGCAAAATAGACTAGATGTGTGATTTAGGATCTTGAGATGGAGGGATTTTCCTGGTTTGTCTAGGTGGGCAATACATGCAACAAATGCTTTATAAGAGGAATGCAGAGGGAGGTTTGACTGCAGTAGAGAAAAAGGTGATGTGTCCAAAGGGGCAGAGCTGGGAGGGATGTAGCCTGGAGCCACCGGCATGCTGGCTGGTAGCCGCTAGAAGCAGAACATGTGATGAGTGACATAGTTCATGGATTCTTTTGTGGAACCAGCCCTGATAACACCTATATTTTAGCCTCTTAAGACTCATTTTGGACTTTTCTCCAGAACTGGAAAAGAATATATTTGTGTTGGTTTAAACAACTGAATTTGTGGTAATTTCTTACAGTGGAGCAAGAAACTAATACATCCAGAAGGAAAATAATAATGATAAAGAGACAAGGGCAGGTGGTGCTCTTGTGGTGTAAGAGATTAAAGAGAGAATAACAACTCACTGCAGTGTCAGAATACAGACTAGAATCATGATTTAGATATTACCAAATTTGATATTACACACTTTTAGATATTATCAAATTTGAAATGACTAAGAATTTGAGTGTAGATTAGATGACAATATCAAAGTCATTATCATTATTTTTCTATCTTAAGAGATGCAGCTGGAGTATTTTGAGACAAAGCATTATGATTTCTGTATCTTGCATTCAAATAGAAGAAAATATAAGAAGATATCTCTATGCCCCTATAGACAGAAAATTATAAAGCAAATATGACATAATCATTATTGAAACTAGGTGATGGTATGTGGTTTCATTGAAAAAAATCTTTTGTTTTTAGCATATATTTATAGGTTATTCTTAATAAAGGGAGAAAAGTTCTATAATAAAAATGTGCAAAGTAAATTTTTAAAAAGTTAATCAGTTAAAAATTATGAAACAAAACGTCATTCTATTAGGGTAAGCTAATTGCTATAATTCAAAATCACTACATCTCAATCATATAACAATTTAAAATGGGTTTCAATTCAAACTGGATTACTTGTCTGAAAGAGCTCTTGAGCAGATGACCTGCATGGGATACCCCAGGGCCCTGAATACCCCCCATTCCCCAGGATCTTTTACAGCTGGTATGCGGAGACAGGAGAGACCACGGCTCATACAGGATGCTTTCCATGGGTCTGCTCTGGAAGTTTGACTCATCACTTCATTCCATATTCCACTGACTATAACTTAGTCCTAATGGCCACATCTAATTGCACATCAACATTGTCATCCACTTGTATCTTCAGAAAAAAACTCTTGTTCTTTTTGTATGGTAAGTAGGACCATAATTTCCTCCAAGGAAACATTCGTGAAAACTAAACTGCTCACAGCATTTTATTGACCACAAATCTAAAATCTAATCATTGGGAGAAGTCATTAAAATAATCCTACCAGAAATTCCTATTAATGTTTTATCTGATTTATTTCCTGAGAATGGGAAGTTTATTGAATTTGGTTAATACTGTTGCCTTATTTTTTTACACACACGTGCATGCACACATACACTCAAGCACAGCCAACAAAATAGAAATACGTTTTTAGATATTACCAATTTTTTTCCCCTGAAATCATGTAAGCGTAGCCACATTTGACTAATGGTCTGTAGAACGGTTGAGAAGCTGGCCCTGTCTGCCCTGTGCTTCCCTTAGTCACACATTCTTCCAGGCTTCTATTTTGCAGCTTGAACCATGATTTCAGGCATCATTCCATCCTTCATTCTTTCAAATATTTGTTAAGAACCAGAAGTTGAACACCATGGTAGGAACTTCATAAGAATAGGAACATTTCTAAGGTCATCTAAAAAGTTGGAGGAAAAAAAAAAGTTGGAGGGAAGATGGGTTGTAAGAACCAACAGAAGTTGATAAAATTTGAAGGTGCTCTCATAAGGTAAAAATGCAGAACAGAGAGCTGTCTATTCTACAGGAATGGATTGAGGTTAAGAAACTTTCTAGAGGCAGTGATGCTGGAGAGGAGTTTTTAAAAATGGATATGGTATTTGCTAGGCTCATCAATGAAGAAGTGATTTGGGGCAAAATTTTACCTGGCACAAAGTGGCTACTATAGATGGGTGCTAATAATCCTTCTTCTAGGAGATTTTTTCTACACATTTCTTTTGGTAGCTTTCTGAGCACTATCTATAAGGATTTCATATTCTTGTTCCACAGTGAGGAACACTATGACTTAAAGGGGTTAAGAAAATTGCTCAAGGGCAAATACCTTTTAAGTGTCAGAAATGGATTTTGTCCCTAATCTACGTCTTTCCAGAAACTTTGCCCTTATCACCATATATAAAGAAATTTCCAATAATATATATGTTTATTATGTGGGTAGAAGGAGCGGAATATAGGCTATAATTTGTTTAATAAATGGCAAAAAGTAAAAAGTTGTAACGTTAACACAAGTTAATTTTATTCTGTTGCAATTTATCTTCTAAAAATAATTGGTCATTGTAAGTGGCTTCTTTGCTTTAACATTACTACCTTCTAAATTTGCAAAACTGTGGGATGGACTGATAAACTGAACAAAAAATTATGAGAATATGGGGAAGGGGGTTCAATTTATTGTGCTAAGAGAATAGAGAATCTTGGGCTTCCGATATTTTTTATTTTGAATAACGATGAGGCATGCAGGGTAAACAGCAAATTTTTTCGACTTGTCAGAGCCTCTGAAATATGTCTGAAAAGATTATAAACACGCACATGCACACACACACACACACAGACACACATATTTCTGGTAATTCTTTCTATGATCCTGCTCTCAGAAATCCAACAGCCATCAGGCTAAGGGTAAAACTCAAATGTTTTTCAGAGGATCGCTGAGCTCAACCATGAATTTGTTACTATTGGTTGCTATAGGATTTATGATGTGGCATTTATTACATAAAAACATCTTTTTAATGAGGAGCTTCTTTTATTTTAATGAGATTTATTGCAAAAGATTTGTCTCTGACGTTTTGGAAATTCTAGCCTCACCGTGGGAACTTGCCCTAAAGAATGACATGTCCAGATGAAGGTAATGAACCATCATAATTTTCCTACTTGACTTCAGTTACTCCCACGTACAGGGAAGACCATGAGTGATTGGCCTGGCTGCAGTCCAGCCATTTTGCTCCATGGAACCTCTCTCCCATGGTTTGTCTTTTCTACATCATTTGTGATCCTTGTAATTTACTCTTTGGATTTAACTAAGAAATAGATGTACTAAAGAAGTGCAGTCAACATAAACTATAGGCAGAAGTCTCCTGATTGCAGGGGGAAAATTACACTTGTTTTTATAAAGTACTCACTCTCACAAGGACTGTTGGCCCAGTTTCCAACAAAGAAGAGCAAATCAGGCACAATTTAACTGCCAATATTCAATGTATGACAGTGATAAAAATCAGTCACAATTATTGTGATAAAGACAGCTTTAAGAGCCTTTAGGAAACAACTAACAAGTATAAACAACAAACAAAATAACTGAGGTCCTTTAAAAACGAATTTAACTTTCATATTTTTGTCAATGTACTGCGATATATAAAAGTTTTTGATTATTTCCTCCTTTACAATTTTCCCCCATCTAGCCTTGATTTATTAAAGAGGCATGGGAACATATTCTGTAAGAGTCTTAAAACCAATTCTTTCTTCTTTTTCTTTTTGACATGTGGTCAGAGAAATGTCAGTGAGGATGTAATATGAATAAGGGATCAACCTTAGATTTCATATACTTGACCACAAGTGCAAAGCTGATGGAAGAGAAAGAAGGAAGTCATGATCAACCTTTTGCAATGAAAATGTATAAATAATAAAATGAAAAAGTGAAGAATCCAGAGAAACAGCTACCAGATGTCAAAACAATGAGTGAAGATGTATAGAGCATATTTCCCTAAAATCCATTTAAGGAACATGTCACACCATTTAGAGCAATTTAGTTATTGATAGCTACTCCAGAAACAAACTATTGTTCTACTCTCATACTTAACCTGAACTTTCAAATTTAAAACAATTCATGTTTTGCCTTATTTTATTTTTCTTGAACCATTCATATAAGCAAGGGAGTGATCCCATGCAAAGGAATAGAAGATCCACTGTCATTTGCTTTCAGGCTACATTGCTCTCAGTCAGTTTGAAATAAATTGTTGCTACTCTATTTTTTGAGTGAGTAAGAGAGTTTATTTTTCTCTACAACTGACTAGTGCCTTTTTCTTAAATTTATTTTTCAAGGGTTATAATTTTCCCGAAAGTTTTGAGGTCATACTTATTAGAACCTGGACTCGCAATACATTATTCTAAGGTTCTTCAAGGGGACATTTCTTTCTTTTTTAAAAAAATAGATTTTTATTTATTTCAGAGAGTAAGGGAGAGGGAGAAAGAGATAGAAACATCAATGATGAGAGAGAATCATTGACTGGCTGCCTCCTGTACACCCCACACTAGGGATCAAGCCCGCAACCTGGGCATGTGCCCTGACTGGGAATCAAACCGTGACCTCCTGGTTCATTGGTCGATGCTCAAACACTGAGCTATGCCAACTGAGCAAGGGGACATTTCTTTGTTCTACCATCTTAGCTACAGAGAGCTATGATTAATAAACAAAACTATAAGATGATGTAAAGCATAACAGATAATTCCTAATTTGGGGCACCTTTTGTCTAAAACCAATGCAAATAAATCCTGAATAAACATATAGGTATTTGTGTCCAGTGATTAGAAATCATGATACCTCAAAGCAATTTATGTAGGTAGGGGAAGGTCTTCCTTAAAAGTCACTTATTTGGACTGTTGTGGATTTTTGACATCATGTACTACAAATATGTATGAAAAATATGTAAGCAGAAAATTATGAAATGACATCCTACTTTTATTCTATGTTATAAAACACTTTTATTGTGAAAAAATCCTACTTCATAGCCAGAAATAAGGGTCTGCAAATGAGAAGAGCTCTGTAGTTTTAACTAATAGCCAAAACCAGGAATTACCTCTATATCTACCCAGTAGTAGAATGGATAAATAAATAATAAATTTTCTGTTATATTCTCACAATAGAATACTGTATAGCAATGAAAATAAACACTGAAACTATACTCCACAATATGGAAGGATTCTTACAGACATAAAATTGAACAGAAAGCTGGATCCAAAAGGAGATATATGTGTGACTCCATTTATATAAGCACACAATAACTATATTATGCTAATTAGCATATCAGATGAAAATTTTTCATTGGTGAAATCAGTGAGGCTCAATATATATTCTTTCTCTTTCTTTTCTTTCTTCCATTGATCTTTCCTCTTTCAGATTTATCTTACTTATGGATCTGCTATTTGGTTGTAGTATATTATAATACAGCAATTAGAATATTTGTGAAGGATCATGCTCTGTTCCTAATAGGAACCCCTGGTCAATAAACAATTATTTAAGTGACTGGCATAATTTCCTGTTGCTACCAATGCCGTATCTGCTCATGACCTAAATAAAGAATGTAAGTCTGGGCTGATATTTTGGCAACTTTCAAATGCATTACATGCACTGGACAGGAAAACAAAAATAGACCAATAAAAAGCAACCTTTACAAAAAAGTGATAACTGTGAACTTAAATAAAACCAATATAATCCATCAAACTGGTGTTTTGTTCCCCAACTTAATTTATGACACCCATTCCCATGCAGATTTAGATGTTTTTCCTAATTGGCATATTTGAAGGTTGCAGTAGGTCTGTGATCATGTGGAAATCTGCAAAGACATAGAAAACAAAAGTAACAAAGGAACAGTGACAGTTCAAAGGGATATCACAATTCTGAGAAGGCAGAATAATACATTATCTGAGAGGATAGTGCTAAGGGGCCCAATTCTTACAGTTACTGTTTCTCTCTGGCACTGAACCCTCATTGCCTGACAGTGGAATTCTGATCTCAAAGAGGAAATTGGAGTCCGAAGCATTGAGTTCATTCTTATGTTCTGTCTTTACATTAATTTAAAAGACATATGTCTTTCAAATTATACTACTGGACTGAATGGTGGTAACACGAGGTCAGTAATTATATGTATGATAGAAGAAAGAGATAGAAATATTTTAAGGGGGAAATCCCAAATTACAGCAATGAACTCCTCTTACAGAGATGACCATAAAGGGAATACCTTCAGAGATTGAAAGGTTCAGTTTGCATAGCTTTTTATTTTTATTTTTATTTAAAATCTAACAGAAGAATCTTTGAGAGCTTGTCAGAAAGCATTACAAGGTTCCAATTATAACCCTGTCTGATTCCGGGAGAGGTCTGACGAGGCATGTTTCTTTGGTGCTTTGACAGCCCCTGTACTTAGGGTGACCCTTGACCTGTGAGAATCAATGAACCTTTATTGACTTCGTTCACCCCTTGCTGCTCCATGCATACATGGACCATGGAACTGCTTGTGTTTATTTCCACATGGAACTGAATGCATTTACTTCCACCGCACTGTGAGTTCCTTAAGGGCAAATTTACTCCATTTGGCTCTGTATTTCTAGCATCTAGCAAAATACTGGCTCCAAGTGGAGTTCAATAAAGTTTCCCTTACCCTTTGACACAGCATGGATGGACCTGGAGAGCATTATGCTAAGTGAAATAAGCCAGTCAGAGAAAGACAAATACCATATGATCTCACTAATATGTGTAATCTAATGAACAAATAAACTAACAAACAAAATAGAACCACAGGCATGGATACATGGAACAGACTGACAGCAGTCAGAGGGAAAGGGGGTGGGACACTGAATAAAGGAAGTTGAAAAGATTAGGCAAAGAACATATATGCATAGACCATGGACTCAGATAACAGTGTGGTGAAGGGCAGGGGACAAGGCTGAGGGCTCAGTGAAGGTGGACAAAAAGTGGAAAAAAGGAGGACATCTGTAATAGTGTCAACAACAGTAAAAAATAGCTGAAATTGTAAATTGAGAGTAGACTATAGTATGTTGTCGCATATCTTCTAATTAGCCAAGGAATAGCTGATTTGCAACACAAATTTTGACAAACTTGTTGGTTTGGTGGTTAAGATCAAGAAAATTGAGGAGATGAGATTAATAGTGAGACCTAAAGGGCAATGTTAGAAGATAAAGAGGTATTTTGACACCAACATCTATTACTTTGTTATTTTACTAGAGGCGCAGTGCACAGATTTTGGCCTGTGGGAATTGGCCAAAACCGGCAGTCCTACATCCCCCAAGGGATATAGTAGTGAGCCACCCAGCCCTGTTCATCCCGGCCCCCCTGCGCCTGCCACCACCACTGCTCGGTAGGCTCGCTCCTGCTCCACTGCGGTCTCTGAGAGCCCATCGTAGGGCGATACCGGTGTGCCCATGACCAAGAAGCGGCCTCGGGCTTGTGCCCAGTCAGTCCTGATTCTGGTCCTGATCCTGGTCCTGGTCCAGATGGGGGAGGGGCACACAGGGAGACTGTCTGCGGGAGAGGTTCACACTGCCACAGCTGCACTCGCCTGCCATGAGCCTGGCATCTGGAGCTCATTGGTCAGCTGAGCGGCGCTCCCATTGTGGGAGCACACTGACCACCAGGGGGAAGCTCCTGCGTTGAGTGTCTGCCCCCTAGTGGTCAGTGCACGTCATAGCTACCAGTCGAATGGTTGTTTAGGCTTTTATATATATAGATTTTTATTGATTTCAGAGAAGAAGACAGAGATAGAGAGATCAGTGATGAGAGGGAATCATTGATCAGCTGCCTCCTGCACACCCTACATTGGGGACCAAGCCCACAACCCTGTCATGTGCCCTCCCCAGGAATTGAACCATGACCTCCTGGTTCATAGGTCGATGATCAACCACTGAGCCATGCTGGCTGGGCATCAACATCTATTAATGCAAGCATTTATTCCTGATTAATGTGTGACACCAAATGTTCTGGATTTGGAAATTCGCAAAGGATAGAAAGAGTATTAAGGAAGGCAATGATTAAAATATATACCTCTATAGGGGAAATATAAAGCATTAACATCTTGACAGTACATAAATACACAAGGAAATTAGATGCTGATAAATGCTATGAAGGGGACAACAGAAGGTACTGCAGCATAGAGACCTCATAGCTAGTGTGGTCTGAGGAGTGTTCTCTGAAGAGGTGACATGTGATTGGAGGTCTGAATGATGAGAAGGAAGCAGATATAGGAAGACACTGAAAGGGTTTTTGAAACAGGGGGACGGCAAGTGGAAAGTTCTGATATTGAAAGAAGCTTCATATGCTCAAGAGACAGGGAAAAAGATGCCAATATGGATGTGTTTGTTGAATAAGGGGTAGAGTAGGTAGAAATCAAGTTGAAGAGGAAGGTTTATAGCAGATCTTAGGGAATTTCACATGCAGGACTACTATTCACTGGCACATACTGACAAGTACTGGTTGTTAAAAGATTGAGCTATTTCTGTATTGCTTGACAAATAGGCACTGACCAAAGCCCTCAGAATGTCTACTTCAGTGAACTCAGCCCATTTCTGGGACCCGTACAGTCCTCCTTAAGATTCAGCAACTAAAGAGTAAATGAGATCTACAGCAGGCAGCCTCCAGGGCCTTGCTCCAGCTCTGACCTGTGCATAGTCTGCTCATTCATATTCCTGCTGCACCACATGATAAATATTTTGAATATCACTGCTGATTTGGGCAAGGGAGAGAGATATATGTAGATTTTATTCAAAGGGCAATGGAAAGCTATTGGACTTTTTCAAATAAAGAGAACAACGACCTGATTTAAACTTTAAAAGCATTACTTTGGCTGCTATATGTAGGGTCTTCAGCCAGGAGGAAGAACTAGAAATGAGAGCCCCAGCAAAGGTGGATTATTTATAGATGAGAAGTAATGGTGACTGAGACTGGAGTTGAAGCAATAGAGATAACAAATGGTCAGATTCAAGGTATGATTTAGAGATAAAGCTGCTTATTTTTAAAATTAATGTTTGGGATATTGGATAGGGAAGACAAAGATCAACAATGATCTTAATTTATTAATCTGAGCACCAGGGTCTATAGTGATGCATTTTACTGGGTTTGAAATAAAGCATGGTGAGTTAAGAGCAGGTTTTTAGGTCCTTTGCCCATTTTTTGATTGGATTGTTTATCTTCCTTTTGTTGAGTTGTATGAGTTCCCTATAAATGTTGGAGGTTAAACCCTTATCAGTGATAGCATTGGCAAATATGTTCTCCCATGTAGTGGGCTTTCTTGTTGTTTTGGTGATGGTTTCTTTTGCTGTGCAGAAACTCTTTATTTTGATGTAGTCCCATTTGTTTATTTTCTCTTTAGTTTCCAATGACCTAGGATCTGTATCGGTGAAGAAATTGCTTCGGCATATGTCTGAGATTTTGTTGCCTTTGGATTCTTCTAGTATTTTTATGGTTTCCATTTAAGTCCTTTATCCATTTTGAGTTTATGGGAGGAAAAAAGGAGACATATGTAATACTCTTTGTAATACTTTAAGCAATAAAAAAAAAGAAAAAAAAAGAGCAGGTTTTTAGATGGGTAGGAATCCATAGTTATATTTTTATAGTGTTAAGTGTGAAATACCTATTAGGCATCTAATTGGAGATGTTGAGTTGGTGGTTAGGTATTTAGAGATAGGTCTAAGCAGCAGAGAAAGGGACTAGGTCCTGAGTATAGGTGATATATACTTTTCCAGCATAGAGTACACTAGTATGTTGATATGATTTAAAAAAAAAAAAAAAAAAAAAAGAGGGCCAAGGACCTGATCCTGGGAGATTCCAACCTTTAAATATAGAGAGAAATTCTTTAAAGGAGATTGACAAGAAGAAGTTCTGTTTATATAATATTTAAGATTTTCACTGGTGGGGCCAGTGAAAAACAACAAAAATAAACAAACAAACAAAGAAAAAAGTGACAATAGGGAGTAAAATAAAAAGAAATAACTTTCTGAGTTTGACATTTTCTCCCAGTATCTATTCCTCTCAATTTTCGTTAATAGTGTCAGACCCACATCATGTCAGCTGAGAGTATGATCACTTAGCAAGAAAACACATGTCCTAGTCTTTTCTTCTACCTAAGAGAAGCCATGGAACTAAGTCCTGGCCAGTGAGCTGTGACCACAGTGATGTGGTGATGTGTGCAGTGTCTGGCTCAGACGCTTGAGGAATGAAGTGCCTGTTCTGCACTCCCTTTCTTCCTTCATAACAGCTGGTGCAGCCTGGCACCAAGATGAAATCTTCATGTTGAGTAAGTGGCACCATGGCACCAGCTCTGGACTGCCCACATATGGCCTGCTATATAGAAGAAGAAAAAAAAAACATTATTGAAATCCTTGTAGTTTCAGATCTCTTGTTACAGCAGTTAACTCTTTCTCTAATTCTACAAGTAAGGTTGTTAGTGTCTTGCAGGACTATTGTTAGGGGAGCCCTTACCTGCAAGGAGCCCTTTATTATGCAAATAGTTACTGACCTATTCATGAGGTTCTAGTAATCCTTTCAATTGTTTGAGATATAACAGTGAACAAAACAAAAACTGCAGCAGCCTCAGGGAGCTCATATTCTAAGCAGGGTTTTATTTCAGAGGTTAACTCCTTTATCCTATACTTCTTAACCTTTTCCATCTTCCATTTGCATTGGCTGCTGCTTTTTGCTGAACTTTCTATGAATTCCATTAAGCAAGTTCAGCCCTTCAACCTCTGAGCATTAGTAATTCCACTAACAGCACATCTTTTCAATTAATTTTCACACTATAGTTGTACTTTGTCTTCCCATACCTGTGTAAACTACTGGATTGTTGGCATACCTAGGGTAGGAATGCGTCTTGTTTATCATAGTCCAAGTGCATGTGGATCATGCTAAGAAACACTGGCTGAAATTGTATCATTCAAATTATATCATTCAATATCTTATATCATTTACCATTCATTGATTCACCAATGATTGTAACTGCTATGACTATGTCTTAAATCTGGTGGACACATAGATTTGAACAGCAGAAGAGGTGGACTGTAATAAACCTGGAGAACCACTGATCAGCTTCTAGGAATATACAGTGGGGCCTTGACTTACGAGTTTAATTCGTTCTGAGATGGAGCTCGTTAACTCAAATTACTCTTGTCAACTCGGCGGAGAGACAGCTGGTATCTCAAAAAACGCGTTAGTTGGGACACTCGTAAGTCAAGGCCCCACTGTAGCCAGCAAATATTTTCAGCTGTCACCTCATTAGGGATAGCCTGAACTGCAGACTTTCCAATAGCAAGGCCACACTCATCAGCCAGAAGCCTGTATTTCATATAAGCAGAACTAAAAAGACCTGGCCAGTTTGGATCCCTGCAGGATACCTGTGAAGAAACATTTCAGCTCCTGATCTTCCCATTGGGTTGGGGGAAACCATTGGGTCTCTCTCATTGGATCGTCTCTACCCTATCCTACTTCCTCCCCTCCCTTTTTAGTAATGATTTCAGTATCACTTCCTAATAAACTTCCTGAGCAATAAACTCTTTGGGAGAGTGCTAATAGGACAGTCCAAATTGTGACACACTAGAACGCCATCAATGATACAAATTGTCATGTAGTCCAGACACTTTGAAATAATTTTTAAAATTCCATAAGCAATGCTTCATATAAAATAACCAGATTAAACATTTTTCTACAAAAACTCAGAATAAGGACTTTTTATATTTTATTTTAATGTTAGTACTAGGATATATGATATATTAATAAAGCTTACATCTAATAATAACAATCAAATCATAAATATTGACTAAGCAGAACTTCATTTAAGGAGAAAATATTACTATTCACAAACAAGTTCATTTTTGAAATAAATTTGGAAATTTTAAGCAATCTAATATGAAATATATAAAATATTTTCACATTTGAATCAATCTAATATTTTTATATTTTATTTATAAAGAAAGATAACATATTTTTAAAAAGTTAGCCAACTTTTCATATAAATTCAAAAATAAGATTCAATTTATGTTTTGGGTCAATGATCATATTCATTGCTTCATGTTAAATCTTTACTTAATTGCATCTTAATAGTGGAAGCAAAACAGCCCATATGGTGGTGAATGCATAATGTATTTATGAAGTGGCAATTTTCCACATACAAAATGTGGCAATTTTCTATGAAAAGAGAAATTTCTTAATTACTATGGTTGCTCCTACTCACTACTTTAGAAACTTCCTTTGCAATTCATGTCTTCTGGGACACAATTTTTTCATGCCAGGCAACTCTAAGCTTTAACACATATTTGCATATGTAAATTGGAACTCATGTTTGCCCGCAATGCTTTTTAGAGTTTGCTTGGTAGTCTCATGCAAATCCATTGATAAAGCAAGTTTCATGTACATTGATGTGAAATTGCAGGTACATGGCAAGAGTTTATTTTTCTTTAGGGTATCTGTAGAGATTAGTAAGATACTTGGCAAAGGTTACTATACAGAAATAATCCATACAAAGTATGGCATATGCCATAGTTTTATTATGCTTCAATGTGTAAAAAGAATCATCCCTTGCTTGGCCAGCATGGCTCAGTGGTTGAGTGCTAACCTATGAACCAGGAGGTCACAGTTTATTTCCTGGTCAGGGCACAGGCCAGTGTTGTGGGCCCGATCCCCAGTGTGGGGCATTGCAGGAGGCAGCCCAGCAATGTTTCTCTCTCATCATTGATGTTTCTATCTCTCTCTCCCTCTCCCTTCCTCTCTGAAATCAATACAAATATTGTTTTAAAAAGAGAATTGCCCCCTTTTTTGTCATATGTATTGTTCAACTTTTTTCATAATTAAGAAATAAATTCCCAACTAATTTGAACTTGCTTGAATGAATCATGTTGACTCTATGGGTTCTGAACTTGTTTCTCTGGTTTCATATTTAGAGGTGTAATGGTGGTGGTGAAATAACAATGATCAGGATATTAACGATCTGAATAAAAAATGTCTATTATAATAAAAATAATAGACATTAAATTTTGAGCTCAAAGGGCACATATAGTTCATCTAATCTAGGTCTCTACACACCAAATGCCTCTAAACTCCAGATAGATGACCCTGTCCAGGTGTCAGAAAATAAGATGTGTTAGGCATTTGTAAAAAATTGGGCAGAGTTTGTCCTTTAAAATGCAAAGAAAAAACAAGCAAACACATACTTCTGCTAGTCTTTGTCAGTGGGCTGCCATTGGTGACCCTTGCAAGTTTGTTGATGAGATTTCTGAGTATAGTGATTGCAGAGCCTACAATATTGAAAATGGATATTTTCATAGGGAATTTGTTCTGAAGATGGAACTGAAGTTTCCAGACACACAATATGGAGGTCTTTCTCTCGGGGGTTGATACCTTTGGTATTAAATAAAGTTTTCTCTCTTCAACTAGACATTTGCAAATTCCATTTGCAAGTTAACAATTACTTTCAAATGCAGCTATGATAAACAGTAGCCTGCCCTTAGGGGATATGTCCCAGGACCCCAGGGGATAGCTGAAACTGGGGTAGCAACAAAACTTGCCCATACTGTTTTTCCAATATACATATACCTATGACAAAGTTTAATTTATAACTTAGGTACAGTAATATATTGACAACAATAACTAATAATAAAACAACAATTATATCAATATGCTGTACTAAAAGTAATGTGAGCATGCCTTAAGTGAAATAAGTGACTTGAAAGCGAGCACTGCAATGCTTCAACAATCAATCTGATAACTTAGATGGCTACTAAATGAGTGATGGGTAGGTAGCATATACAGTGTGGATACTCTGGACAAAAGGATGCCTTATGTTTCTGGCAGGATGGAGCAGGACAGCGTGAGATTTTTACCATGCTATTCAGAATGTCATATAATGTAAAACTTATGAATTTTTTATTTCAGGAATTTTCCATTTAATATATTCAGACCACAGTCGACCATGAGTAACCGTAGCTGCAGAAAGTAAAACCACAGATGAGAGGGGACTACTGTATTAGATACACTACCCTCTAATCCAGTGAGGGCGAACCTATGACACGCATGTCAGAGGTGACACGCAAACTCATTTTTTTGGTTGATTTTTCTTTGTTAAATGGCATTTAAATATATAAAATAAATATCAAAAGTATAAGTCTTTGTTTTACTATGGTGGCAAATATCAAAAAATTTCTATATGTGACATGGCACCAGAGTTAAGTTAGGGGTTTTCAAAATGCTGACACGCAGAGCTCAAAAGGTTCGCCATCACTGCTCTAAGCTCCTTAGAACTATAAGAATCTAGATACTCTTTCCTGGAGTATTCAGATTGTGAGCAAATATGACACACGATGTCAAAAAGAAAATCTGTTTATATATCTCATCAGTGACAAATAATTTCTGTTTGAGCAATTCTGTTAATTTTCCCATGTGGTGGTATTTTTAGTTTCTAAGTCAGGCATGTCAATACGCAAGGAAGAAAAGCAATTTACAACTCTGCAAAGAAATACAGCCTCTTCCACTTCATTTGAGTTTCATCTTGATCATCAACACATTTGTCATCCCCCTGTAATTTATTCATTATTTTTACCAGAGGAATATGAAGAGGAAAAAAGAAGATAAGTGCACTTGTCAAAATGGGAAACAGGTGCTCTAACAATGATTGGAGACAATTAATGTTCGCAGGAAGAAGTAACAGTCTGGATTTGTGTTCAGCTTCAGATTTTTACAGCAAACAGACTCAGGGAAAATGCAAATGTGAAATAAAGGTTTTATTTTCCAGGCAAAGAAAAACAGTATTGTCTGACTACATTGTTGTGCATTTCTGTTATAATCTGACAGTTTAGATCTTTTCAGCAAAATCATTAAGAACAATGGGAGCAAAATGCAAATTGAGCAGCTTTGAAGAGTGAGTCAATGATTTTTCCTTCTGAGTCACCAAGTTGAAAATGTCCTGTAAAGGAAATGGCTATGGGATGGGTGACTGAGGAGCAGAATGAAGATAAATGTTTGTGTCTGATCACACTTTAAATCATTTGGGCATAACAAAGTCAGAGTGTCTCCACTCATCTTGCAGTATTTCCATTTGTTTTTTCTTTTATCCAAGTGCAGGGATTTCAGATCCATTATCTTCTGGACTCTCATGATATTTACCTGCACCCCCACCTAGCTACTTACTCCTATGATCTTAGTCTAGACCAGCCGTGGGCAAACTACGGCCCGCAGGCCGGATCCGGCCCATTTGAAATGACTAAAACTAAAAAAAAAAAAAAAGACCGTACCCTTTTATGTAATGATGTTTACTTTGAATTTATATTAGTTCACACAAACACTCCATCCATGCTTTTGTTCCGGCCCTCCGGTCCAGTTTAAGAACCCATTGTGGTCCTCGAGTCAAAAAGTTTGCCCACCCCTGCAGTCTAGACTTTGTAATCAATAAAATCACATTTCCAAACTATTACCTCCTATCCTTACATCTTACTTACCCTATCCGCTCTCTCCAGTATTCCCAGTTTAACAATTTTTCAAACATGTGGAATTCATTATTGCTATAACCAATGTCAAATTATCCTCTGCATTAAGATTCTTGGGAGAATCATATTATCCCACAACTAGTGTGGACTCACTTTAAAGATATGATCATAATTATCAAAGGCACCCTCAACACTGACAGCCAATCCAATGTAGGGTAGGATAGGCTGTGGGAAAAATAGACCCCCAAACGTACAATGGCTCGAGAGACATTTACTTGTTCTTGACACAGTAGACTGAGGTGAATCTTCTGGTCAGGTCAGGAGATGATTGTCCTGTAGGGGAAGGAACTTCCTCCCTCCATTCTGCTTTGCTTTTATCAGAGACTTGGCTTATTCATTGCCTGCATCCAGGTGGCAGGACAAAAAAGGAGATATAGAGTTCCTCTGGTTCTTAGATGTCTTGTTTGAAAAGAATGTGTCCTTTTTGCCCACATGCTGTCAAATAGAGCATCTGAGCAATATTTACCTAATGTTGACCTAAAGATATTTTACTTCTGATATTAGGCACACTTTATAATTTCCCAAAGGACAACCAATGTTTCTTTGGTAAGAAATAGCAGACTGAACACCAGTTTAATAACATCTTACTTTTCATTCTGTTTCTATTCACTTCTTAGGTTCATTATGGTCATGATACCAGATAGATTTTTTGCTCCAATCAAAAGCATTAATCATCTTTATCATTCTAGTTGATGATGTGTTATTATTCTTCAACTCAGTATCACAAATGCACATGCATATGTACTCATACTGAGCTATATGCTTTCAGATATCATGAAAATGATTAACTGAGCTCCTGGAAACTGTAATCTGAGGGAGAAAATAAGTATGTAGATATATTCAATCCTATCAAAACTGAGACTAGGCCCATGTAGACTGTGGCAGATATCTATTCTGGCAGTTTCTGCTTCCCCCACTTGATAGTCCCATTTGGAAATGTCATTCTTGGTACTCAGTTACCATACTGTTAAACCAAATGAAGTGACCACATGTAGATTTTTTAATCAGGATCTTCAAATGAGATTCTAGCTAATACCCAGTATCAGTGGTCAGTCAGGTGTGCCATCCTGAATGTTCACACCAGAGGACTCCAACAATAGCATCTACCTGAGTGAACTAAATGAAACCCAAGTAAGAAAATGCACAGGCAAACTGAGTCAACCTACAAAATCATGAGGGGAAATGATAGTTTGACCTTGCCATCAGGTTTTTGGATAGTTTGTTGTATGAGAATAGATAACCAGAGGTTAGGCCTGAGCAATAACAATCATTCAGGTATATTTTCTACACCTGAGATCCTGGGGCCTGGTATAGGACTTGGAAGAATGTATTAAAATGTGAATATAAGGATGTTATTGTGATTGATATATGAGAGGTATAATTATGTGTGCAAAGAAAACAGGAACAACTTGTTTAGAAAAGTGTCATATGAGTTGGGCTTGTACTGGGTATAGACATTATCCAAATTTTTTAACATATATTTTTACTGATTTCAGAGAGGAAGAGAGAGGAAGGGAGGATGGAGGGAGAGAGAGAGAGAGAGAGAGAGAGAGAGAGAGAGAGAGAGAGAGAGAGAGAAACATCAATGAAAGAGAATAATTGTTCAGCTGCCTCCTGCATGCCCCACATATGGGTTTGAGCCCACAACCCAGGCATGTGTAACCTGACAAAGAATTGAACCATGACCTCCGTTTACAGGTGGACACTCAACCACTGAGCCACACCAACTGGGATCTAATTGCTTTTTGATAAGGCAGATATGGTTATGGAATTTTACAAAGAAAAAGCAGTTTAAGAAAAGAAACATAGTGACCAAAAAACTGAGCTCTATTACTATTAGCTAGCATTAATTAAATTGCTGCTAAAGTTTGGTACCTTTACATATATTACTTTTTGTCTTTGTGAAAACAACCTAGCAAGGAACTGATTAAATCAAGATTCAAATGTAGTACTAGAAATCTAGACTCAGGGAAGGGATAGGAAGGAAAGTGAGAAGAAGCTTTTAAATAGATTGGAGCATTACAATAAAGTCAAGGACCTACAAGAGCTTGTCTTTAATCATAAGAGCAAATGGGCTGACCAAAGTTTCTCAGTAGAAACAGTCAGGCTACTTAAAATATTCACAAGATTTCCTTTTTCAATTATTATTATTTTCTGATTTGACTGTGTAGATTTGATATTTAGATAGTCGTTAGTATCTTATTTGAGTAACAGAACTATATTCCTTAGTGATGTTTTGGCTTTATTCAAAAGTTAGGGTAAGGGACTCTAAATTTATTAAATGGGACAATGAACTGATATATCATGAATTTAAGTTAATAAAGTGTGGCACCTCTTCCAACTACTTATTTATTAATGTAATTATTAAAATTATTATTATTAAATTATTGAAGCATAGGTAATTCAACTATTATCTGGGTAACAGGCTTAAATATTGGTTGGTTTTAGAATATTCATAGTCTGATGAGAATTTCTCGTTTATTCTTTTGAATTTTTAGATGGGAATATTTAAGCTCAAAATCATTAAGGTTTACACAAATTAGCAACAACTGTGATGAAGAAAACGATCAACTGGCTAACCAGGAAACAAAAGTACTATCCAGGTCATTTGACTTCTAAGTGAGGGTCTTGCTATGTTGAACTCACTTAGGTTTAAAGATTTCCTTTGAAGAAGTCATTTATTTGTCTGTCTTTGAATAGATACAATGTTAGGAACATACGCACATCTTTATTTGATTTTCAGAATGAATTTTGAGGGGCCTGACAAAATACTCAGTTATGATTATTTAAGATTGTAGATATATAAGGTAAAAAAGCCTTTGGTAAATCTATATTGGCTCAAGGCCATATCTTAAGAAGTTATTTTAGGTCTTTGTTTAAAAGACTCTTTCATATAATCTTCATTTTCTCTCTCCCATTTTTTAGTGCAGTAGTTTAATTTTATGAAACTCTATTTGCATTTTTCTTTTATAAGGGGAAAATCAGTTACTATATTGTTGACTATAAAAGTCAGGTATGCTTTTAGTAGAAAATATGACAACTACAAAAGATTACATAAGAAATAAAGAATCACCTTCAACCTGTGCATCTGGACCTAACAGTTTCAAAAACTTTTGTGTCACCCCCACTATTAACTGACATCTTACTCTTTGAGCGTCTAGACTTTTATCTTGTTGATTATCTTGTCTCAAGCATAGCCACAGTTTTTGATGCATAGTAAGAACTCAAAATATATTTTGAGTAGAAAATATTAGAATTCATTCCCTTGCTCCTTTCTGCATATTTTAGATAGTTTGAATTGTTCTATATTCATGAATGTATGTCCACCCCAACATCTTTTGCTGAACATATTGATATGTTTTATATAAAAAGTATTTATAAACATGTGTTTAATACTCTACATATGGTTCCCTCATATGGGTATTCTATATAATAAAAGCCTAATATGCTAAGTGTCCGGGCCTCTAGTATTAAATATTATTCAGCTAAGCCCCTAATTTTAATCATTTTCATGGAGTTGAACAGTTTTCTAGTATCAATCATTTGCTTTTTAAAACTTTAGTTGGTATTGTTTTTTATATCCCTAAATCCATTACCCCCCCCCCCCCCTTCCCCTTTATTTTCATTGTAATGGAGTTGTAATCCCTTGATATATCATTCAGGGACTATGGTTCCCAGCCTGTCCTTTTTAGCTAGGTGTGCCCAACAAAATATAAATGAAAATGTTCTGTGTTTTCTTCAGGGCAAGCTCATAAGATATAAGTAACCTGGGCACCTAAAACTCCATGAGATGGAACACTCAACTCTGGTGATTACTAAAAAGGGAATTCTTTAATATTGAACCAACATTATTAATGAGTATTTTACAAGCAAAGCTGAATTGTTTGTTAGTTACTAATGCAGACATCCATCCCATCAGTACATACAGGGGTAGGCAAAAGTAGCTTTACATTTATAATACAAATAAATAATAATACAATAATAAACTCTGTGTTTCTCTTGCTCACAACAGTAAACCTCTTTCTGCCCACCCTTTTGCTGGCTCCTCTGCTGTGATGTCAACTCACAAGTTGTTCCTGTCTCTAGCAGGGAACTGTGTCCAACAGTCATTTTTCCTGTATAATTTCAGATTAGAGTTTACCAATAAATGGACAATAGACTGGATGCTGACTTCCACTAGTGGATCATGAATATTCTTAGACAATGGTTCCTAAATTTTTGTATCTTTCAAAATCACCTGGAGGTCTTTTGCAGCATACACTGCTGGGTCCCAGAGTCTTCAGTTCAGTAATCTGGGGTGGATTCTGACAGATGCATTTTTATGCTGTTATTGCTGTTCTGAGATTGTGCTTAAAGAACCACTGTTATTGAAGAACCAGAGCTCAATTCTTCAAGAATGGCAACCAGGGGCAGCAAAGAAGGTAATACCTTCCCAAGTTCATTTTTGTGAATAGGTTTTAAAAGAATTTTATAAAAGTCGGTGTTCTCTCCATCCAACAATAATTGTTAAAGCTATTTCGCCTGTCTTTCTATCTTTAACTAGATGCCAAATACTTTGAACACATACTCTTATTGCTGCCCTTTTTTTTCTTCCCTGAGGCAGCTCTAGTGAACAGGTGAAGGAGCTAACATAGCTAAAACCAGATGATCTACATATCTACTGGAAGACTGGCCTGTGACAGAGAGGCTGTTACTCCCCCCTGAGCTTGCTCTAATCTCAGATGGTTAGCTTATCACTGATGCTTAACACTTTAAATGATCCACTTGTCACGTAGGGCTATTAATCTTCATAGTTTAACAGAAGATTCTGGAGGTCACAAAACGGGAGAGACAGTTGACCACTGAAAGGCCCAGCACAATACCTTTTGCTCTTGCATTTTTGCCATTTCCTTGTCTTATAGAACAGAACTGCTCGCTCAGAGTGTGGGAAATTAACATTTACAGGCCTATGTCAGACCTGCAAGGCATTTACTTGAAAGAGCAGATACTTTTCATGTGAGATGGTAGACAGGCTCTCTGAGGTTTTTATCGCAAGACTAAGTACAAAACCTTTGTGAATCATGTCACCGTCCCACTAAGGAGCCTATAGTGTCACCTGCACTGGCCTCTAGATCATAGTGAAATTTTTCTGTCATCATTTTGCCAAATCAGGATGTGGTGAGAAGAGGGTATCTCAGCAATCAATACCAGCTACCTCTATAATGACTCATAACAGTCATAATACTTTTGATGATAGGAAACAGATATCAATACATATTTTAGCCTAATTTTCATTCTCTGCAGAAAATATATATAAAACAAATTATCATTGTTATATAATACCACGTTTCAGAAGACAAAGAGATAGTTACTTATAAAAATGAATTAAAAATCTTTGCACTTTTTAAAATATATATTTTATTTATTTCAGAGTGAAAGGAAGAGGGAGAGAGAGAGAGAAACCTCAGTGATGAGAGAGAATCATTGATTGGCTGCCTCCTGCATGCACCCTAATTGGGATTAAGCCCGAAACCTGGCCATGTGCCCTGACAGGGAACGGAACCTTGACCACCTGATTCATAGGTCGATGTTCAACCACTGAGTCACGCCGGCCAGGTAAAATCTTTGTCCTTTTTAGCAATTGAAATGTCCTGCTGGTGGTCTCCAGGCCACTCTGTCCTTTTTAATTAAAGCCCAATGGGTTAGGTTGTGAGACAGCTAAAAAATTATTTGCCCTTTACAATATTTTTTATATTACAAGCTCCATGATCTTCTAGGAGGACCAATGCATGAAAAGAAATGCAGTGTTCAACTATAAAACTTTTGTTGGATAAATATCCTCAGGGAAATAAATTGTGAGTTTCTAATTCAGACTGTTCAATTGTATGCATGTTACATACCAAATTTTCACAATTTAATATATATATTAAATTTTATATTTATAAATATATTTAATATATATTATATATTATATATATATATTATTGATTAAGATATTACATATGTGTCCTTATCCCCACGTTACCCCCTACCACCCCCCCCCCCCGCTCATGCCCTCACCCCCCTGTTGTCCGTGTCCATTGGTTAGGCCTATATGCTTGCATATAAGTCCTTTGGTTGATCTTTCCCCCTTACCCCCACCCTCCCCTACCTTCCCTCCAAGGCCTGACAGCCCAATCAATGCCTCTCCGTCTCTGGATCAGTCCTTGTTCATCAGTTTATGTTGTTCATTACATTCCACAAATGAGTGAGATCATGTGGTGTTTATCCTTCTCTGACTGGCTTATTTCACTTAGCATAATGCTCTCCAGTTCCATCCATGCTGTGGTAAATGGTAAGAGTTCCTTTTTCTTCTTCCTCTTCTTAAAGAATACCTTTCAGCATATCATATAATGCTGGTTTGGTGGTGATGAACTCCTTTAGCTTTTTCTTATCTGTGAAGCTCTTTATCTGACCTTCAATTCTGAATGATAGCTTTGCTGGATAAAGTAATCTTGGTTGTAGGTTCTTGCTGTTCATCACTTTGAATATTTCTTGCCACTCTCTTCTGGCCTGCATGGTTTCTGTTGAGAAATCAGCTGACAGTCGTATGGGTACTCCCTTGTAGGTAACTGACTATCTTTCTCTTGCTGCTTTTAAGATTCTCTCTTTGTCTTTTGCTCTTGGCATTTTAATTATGATGTGTCTTGGTGTGGTCCTCTTTGGATTCCTTTTGTTTGGGGTTCTCTGCACTTCCTGGACTTGTAAGTCTATTTCTTTCACCAGGTAGGGGAAGTTTTCTGTCATTATTTCTTCAAATAGGTTTTCAATATCTTGCCCTCTCTCTTCTTCTGGTACCCCTATAATTCTGATGTTGGTATGCTTGAAGTTGTCCCAGAGGCTCCTTACACTATCTTCATTTTTTTGGATTCTTTTTTCTTTTTTCTTTTTCCATTGGGTATTTTTTGTTTCTTCGTATTTCAAATCTTTGACTTGATTCTTGGGATCCTCTTGTCTGCTTCTGGATCTCTTTATATTATTCTTTATTTCAGTCAGTGTATGCTTAATTTCTAGTTGGTCTTTTTTCATATCCTCCAGGGCCTCACTAAATTTATTGGCGGTTTCCATAAAATTCTTGAAAAACCTCATAAACATGGCCTTAAACTCTATATCCAGTCATTTGCTCTCCTCCATTTCTGTCATTTGTGACCTGTTTCTTTGTCTCTGCATTTTTTATGCTTCCCTATGTTGGCAGAGTGGCTTTGTGTGCTAGGTGTCCTGTAGGGCCCAGTGGCTCAGCCTCCCCAGTTACCTGAGGTGGAAACTCTTGGTGCACCCCCTTGTGGGCTTTGTGCACAGTCTTGTTGTAGTTATGCCTTGATTGTTGTAGGATCACTGGGAGGAATTGACCTCCAGGCCAATTGGCAGTGAGAATCAGCTGTGTCTGCAGTGGGAGAACTTCTGTGCTGAAGACACCCTTCTGGGGCAAGACTTGCTTCAGTGGGGCTTTGGTCCTCACTGAGTCTGCCCCCTGAGTGTGTCCCTTACGGATCTGAGGAGTTGTAATCTGGATGGTCCCACTCTGACCACTGGGTACAGTGGCTCTTGGATCTAAGGAGGTGCTAATTTAGCCTCTGCCTGAGGTTACACAGCAGGAGCTATGAAGAGAACTGCAGATTCCCCTTCCTTTTTTGGAGTTTGGAGGTGCCCAGATGAGGCCCAGCTGTGAAGCAGTGCAAGCTGCTGTGGGGCCTTGGGCCTTCTATTGGAAGTTCTGGGTCTCTCTGACCCAGCTGCAATTTGTTAGGTAATTTTCAGGTTGCAAAGGGCCAGGGCATTCATATGCAAAAGCCTCTGCCAGAGCCTGGGTGGGGCGGCGTCTCAGGGAATCAAAGGGCGGAGCCAGCAGCTATAGCTGATCCTCAGCCCTGCCCTAAGGGGCCGCGCATCTCAGTGTCCCGTAATTGCTGCAAGCACCTCTGAGGGAAAGCAGCCCTCAGGTTCCCAGTTTTGCCTGCTGCCAGACAGTCCAGTTTCTCCCCGTATGAGTCCTGGGTCCCCAGAGACTTCCCGGAACTGGAGTTCAGAGCAGTCAGGAGCTTGTGACTCCCTTCCGATTCAAAAAGACAGCCGTGCCCTCAGGTGCCCGCCCCTTTCTGCATGCTCGAGCCTCCGTACCTCTGCACTTTACTTCCGCACCTCCTCTGAGTCTACGTGTGCTTTTCTTTTTCCTTCTACTTGTAGAATTTCCACTCAGCCAGCCTTCCTGTAGTTCTGGAAGATGTCTGTTTTGTCTTTTCGTTGTATTTTTGAAGTTGTTGTGGGAGGCAGCAATTTCAGGTTTTTACCTATGCCGGCATCTTTGTTTCTCCACCACACTTTTTATTTTGAATATAGTTCCACAGTATGTACTGGCCCTGAAAATGAAGCAAAGTCATGGCCATCCTATAATTTCAGATTGTAAGAAAATTACTACAGGTTACTCTTATGGCCAAGATTGAACATTTCACAGTTTTGCTTTTAAAAAAAATTAAAACAGGTCACAGTAGCAGTGACAATTATTGGCATTTCACATCTTCCCTGAGGGCATCAACAAACTATATGTGTATCATGGCCTAAGGCACAACAGCCGAAGCAGGAATCTATGAGACCAGCTTCAATGGTCCAGTAAACCTATGTTTAGGTTGTTGTGTGATGACAAGTCTCAGTGGGATAGGTACTTAACATGGCAGTATACCTGCTATCATGCTTTTAAAAAATGCACATACCAACCAGAAAAAAAATATTTGATTCAAGGGGAAGGAATAATAATTATATCATACATTTGGTGGCAATCATATGAGGATATGGGAGTTTAGCTCTGGTGACATATCAGATCCTTCTTAAAGTTTGGGTTGATTCATTCTTAGGTAGTTTCAATAACTTGTCTTAATATGAAGAATGGCCCCCTCTAATATTGTGTTTCATTAGGCAAACACTTGATGTTGTCCCATCATGTTATTCAGAGCTCTGGAGGTCTGGGGATTGGTATCTCTGTATTGTCACTACTACTAGCTCCTTCATCTTGGAAAATGACATAAATCCTCTGCTTTAGTTGTGTCAATTTTGAGAGAATTAGATGAGATAATAAAGGAACCACGCATAGAATAATGCTTGATGTAAATTAAGTGGTTTATAAATTTAGCCATTATTTATTAAAGTATGGCTAATCTATTTACCAAACTGTGTATAATTCTATCTGAGAGAGATTGGGGAAATTTTTACTGATAAATATATGTTTCTCATTGAACAATTGTTCATGCAGAAAAATTCCTTTGTTTAGAGGGACTATATCTGATTTCCATGTAGATGCAACTAGGAATATGAAACTTCAGTTGTTATCAGTTATGCGTCTTTATAAGTTCCATTATCATCTATTTCTGATAGAAAATGAGCTAAGAACAAATGTTAAAGGGAGAAAAGGATCTTGAAAGTCTTTATGTCTATAGAATGGGACAGGTGCTGTACAAGGAATTTGGCACATATTTAATCAAATTCTCTTTCTTTAGTCATTTATCCAACACATAATTGTTGAGCAATGGCAATGCATTAGCCAAATAAGCAAACATCTAGTAAAAAACCATATACATTACACTGTAAACTCATGTTCTCATGGAGTTTACATTCTATTTCAAAACTTTTCCAAAGTGCTCTTCCTAGTTGACTATGATCAATTCACTTCCACTAAAGTAAATTGTATATTTTTGTTTAGTCATCAAAGAACCTTGCTCTGGAGCTTTTTGTTAAAAAAAGAAAGAGAATTGAATAAATGCTCTTATTTATTTGGTAAATGTTCATTATTGCTTACTATCTGCTAGTAAGTAGTAGCAACAATTTTCTACCTTCTAAATATAAATGTATTTTATCTTCATAGCAAATATGTTACATAGGTATTATTATTATCCCCTTATATAGAGAGGAGACTTAAACACAGAGAGATGAAGTAACTTACCTAAGGTCACACAGCTAGTAAGTAGTAGGGCCAAAGATTCAAAACCAGGCCTTCTGATTCCAGAGTATGGTGTCTGAATCATTAAATTTTATCAGGCAATGCTACCCCTGATTCCAGTGTGAACAAGAAATGTTGGTCTCAGAAATGTGAAAATTTGTTCAATGTAATTAAGAATCTCACCTTCATTTCTAGGACCCTCTCTTGTTTTGACTGAATATCCTCATTCTATAATGTATGAACTGCCACTGGCTCATACTGTTCTTATCTTTGCGTTTCCTTTTTCTTGTTCCCCAAACAATCTCTATAGAAACATATTATTTCTACTTCAGTGTTAACATGTTGTCACTTAACATTATGTTTCATCTTTGCTTCTTATAATTTATTTCAAACTTTTCTTGTTTGGTTTTCTTTCTTACAGTTCAAGGTCAGTTTATTTTATAAGGAGGTACTCTGATATGGTGGAAAAACAATAGTTAATATATGTGAGGATTTTTTTTTAGTTTGTAATGACATTGGAATAAGTGCTTGACATGTATTATCTCATTTAATTCTCACAATTATCAAATACATTTGTTACAGCTTTGATTTCCACTTACAGGCTATAAAATAAACTTTTAAAAAATAAATAATTAGGTCAAAGAACTCTAAAGGATAGAAAATGAACATGTGAGGATTTGAGTCCAGGCTCATGAGATGCCAAAGCCAAACTGAACCAGGGGTGGTAGTTGAAAAACAAAGACCTTGCTCTATGTCTGGGTCCAGCTAGACAGCATGTTCTTAAGTCAGTTGCTCAAGTCTCTGTTTTTCAGTTTAGCTATCTTTAGTTTAAAATACAGAGCATTATTTTCTTTTTTCTTTATTGATTAAGGAATTACATATGTGTCCTTATCCCCCCATATCCTCCCATGCCCCCCACTCATGTCCTCACCGCCCTGGTGTCTGTGTCCATTGGTTAGGCTTATATACATGCATACAAGTCCCTTGGTTGCTCTCTCTCCCTTACTGCCACCCTCCCCTGCCTTCCCTCTCAGGTTTGATGATCTGATTGATGCTTCTCTGGATCTGTTTTGTTTTTGTTTTTTTTTTTTTGTTTGTTTGTTTTTTTATAAGTTTATGTTGTTCATTATAGTCCACAAATGAGTGAGATCATGTGATTTTTATCTTTATATTTTCTTGATTATATATTTATTTATAATACTATTACATGCCCAAATCTATGCTCTGAATAGAAGGTATAAGGATGAATAAAATGTCATTCATTAATGACCTGAGAAAGTAATGATAAATATAGTATTTACATAATAAAATCATGTAAAAATTGAATTAATTAACAGACTAGCTCTGCAGAATAGAATCCATATGTTAGTGACACAAACACATACACACACTACATCAGTAAAGATTAAGGGTGGTCAAGATTGTATGTACCAGTATAGAGGAGGGTCCCATATAGACAAGAGCCTCTATGTGTTTACCTTTCAAATCCACAGAGGAAATCCATACCAAGGAAAACATTTTGAATGATACCAAAGGTCAGCCTTGAAAATGCTTTTCTCCATGGACTCTGACCCAAAGTCACACATCTACAAAGAAAAGACAATCGGTATTTCCCAACCATATTTCGGGGAGAATGTGATAAGATAGGTGAAAATGTATGCCAGACTACATGCCTTTTATCATTAGTTTGCTAGTCACATGTTATAATCTACACAGGTAAATAGATTTTTAATTAAGAGACTTTTAAAGATTTTTATGATTTCCACAGTATTAATAAGAATCAACAAATGATTAACTATGCATTAAGGGAGCTATAATGTGTTTGGAGACATGTTAGCACTAAGGACCACTTACTAGATATTATAGCATCATTAACAAAGAATATTAAACATTTGACAAAATAAAGATATTTGTCATCTCCTCAGAGGCTTGGAATGATTATGTTAAGAAGTGTTGCACAGAAATCTAAATAAACTTCCATGAGTGACTAACAAAATTAAAGAAATTCTATGCAAACTGGTATTAATGTAAATATCATTTTCTTTCAGAAATATTTCACAGCTATATCATTTGTAATGTTCATTTAGACAATTCTTGACCTATAATTATATTCTAAATTGGTACTTCGAGAACAGTTCTTAAACTAGCATTTTAAAACTATATTATGATGGAGTAGCATTGCATGAAAATTACAGAAACAAAGAGAGAAAATATTGCTATATATATATTGCTGTGATTAAAAAAAAGGAAAACAAAATAGAGTGACATTTTCCTCTGTGATTTGTTTTGTTTTGCTTTGTTTGGTAGCTGATTCTCCTTCTTGTCATGTACTTGGTTTTAAACTTTGGACTTCATCCCTTTGAGTTCATTTTTTAATTACAGGCCATAGAATCCTCTGGGCCTCATCCACAGCCTCTCTTGACCTCACCAACAGACTCAGAGCTCCACTCTCTAAACTTGACCTTGAGTTGGATAGATTTGCTACAGAAGCCCAACTCCCTTGGGTTCAGCAACTCTTCAATTATGTTTCTAGTCTTGTGCTCCTGCTGCCACCTCCTTTGTGATTTTTCTGCTTCAGAGTCCTGTCCAGTTGAGTCATTTTCTCTATTATTTTCTATGTGCCTGAGTCCCTTGTTTTAAGTGCTATCAATGAAATGAACTCACATTATTTTTTACTTATTTCTGAAAACTCATTTGGTTTGAAAAACAAACCTAATATTCATCTCCTACATGGAAAATAATAATCTCTCATCCTAAAAAAAAAAATAAATAAATAAAAAATAACCCTAGCCAGTTTGGTTCAGTGGACAGAGTATCTTCCCGAGGACTAAAGGGTCATACGTTTGATTCCAGTCAAGGACATGTACCTGGATTGCATGTCCAGCAGGCCACCAATAGATGTCTCTCTCACATCCATATTGCTCTCTCTCTGTTCTCCCCCACCCTTCTACTCACTCTAGAAATCAATGGAATATATCTTCAGATGAGGATTAACAAGAAAAACAAAAGGTAACTAAGGAATGAAATTCAGTGAAGAGAAATGTTATGTGATTGGTCTCTTCAGACAATGTTGCAGGTCTGAGAACTGTTCTCTGTTTGATAATAATGGAGATTAGCATGGAATGGTGCGGTGTCAATAAACCAAGGGCCTCTTCTTTCTGACAATCAGACTTACTGAAAATAGCCAAGAGCCGAGTAAATTGAGATAGCAAGGCAGAATTTCCATACCCTCAAGTTCCTGAGACAAATTTTAAAAATCAGCAATAAATATAATAACTACTAGCAACTAAATAAGGGTATGACAATGCAATCAACTTCTGAAATTAATGATTAAGAGTGGAACAGAAGATTCTGGAACTGTGTGGTAGTAATAAGATACTACTGCTTCCCTGGCATGAGTAGAAATAAAAATACATAAATATTAAAAAATGATTGTTCCATTTTAAGGGATTAAAGATTCTTAGTTTATGACTGTGATATAACTTTATATAGAGTGTTCTGTTGATATTTCAGCATTTCCTTTGTTTGCAATGATACTTCATAAAACAGAAGATATAAAAATTATTAAGAAAGATTATGTAAGGACTAGATCTGTGATTAATTGGGAAGTTTTTATATTACAAAATGCTTGTCTAGATGGTCTCTGAAGTTCATTTTAATTTATATACCCTAAACTATGCACAGTGTCAGTTACAAAATTCTTGCATACAAAGAGTTGCCAAAACTTTACACAATTCAAAAGCAAGTCCTTCCAAGCTGAAATTTTACAAAGCATATCTCAGAGGTAATGATATATTAAATAAAAGGTTACTCTAATAATAATTTTTTTGCCAGCACAGCTTCAATGCCATATAAATGTTTCCTATTCAATTACCTGCTCACATTTTTCATCTTCACTGATTTTGCAATGATCAGAATATTTCTCTTAAACCCACTACATTAATCCACCAAAGTGCTTTTTTCATTAGGTGATGAAGATTCCCACCCAGAATATTGCCAGAGAGGATGAGGACATTTTCTATTGTTCAGCCTCTAGACTGCTCCTTGTGAGGATATTTTTATTCCCTTGCCCTCCTGTTATTTGCCGGGGTCCAACCCCAGCGGGTCCAGGGGTCCCCAAAGGCGTGGACGGAGTCGACGAAGAAGGAAGGACACGGAGACAGTGTTCAGTTGATCAGCACCCTAGCCAGGATCTCCAGCCCGGATCTCCAGCCAAGTTTTGGTCTGGATCTCCAGAGAGGTTCTGCTTCGGATCTCCAGCGAGGTTCTGTAGCCATGTTCCCTCGCTAGGTTCTCCAGCCAGGTTCTGTCCAGGCTCTCCAGTCAGGTTCAGTGTCCAGGTTCCAGTCAGGTTCAGTGTCCAGGTTCCAGTCAGGTTCTCCTGCCAATCTCTGTAGTCAGGTTCAGTCCAGGATCCCTTGCCATGTTCTCCCGCTAGGCTCTGTCTCTAGGCTCCGAGGCCAGTCCCGGTCCAGGATCCTCTGGCATGCTCTCGCCAGCGAAGTTCTTCTGTCTCTAGGCTCCGTGTAGGTTCTGTCTTCTGAATTCTGTCTCCTGAGTTCTGAGTCTTTCTGTCTTGTTACAACTGTATTTATACCAGTTGATTCAATCCTATCAATCTCTATTACAAAGGTTAGGGCGTTTCTTATCTCCATTCCAGGGAGAAAAGATTATGTAGTTTAAGCATGATTGTTCGTAGTTAAAGGGATTAATTACCCGCCTGGCACTTAGTTGAGGGGTTTTATTCCCTCCCTAACTTCAGGGGAAAATCCCTACCTGGGGATTCAACCTTTCTCGGAGAGGTGACTTTGGTTAAAACACAGCGCCAAGAAGGTGAGCAAACATATTAAGAACCGTATGCCATATATGCCAGGTCCCTTGAAACAGCAAGGATGGACCGGCTCCCGGCAGTTATTTAAGAAGCATAAGGAGTTCATTGTGCAGAAGGAAAAAGCTGGGAATCAACTAGAATCAGATTCCTTGAACCCTGCACACGGTCCTTCTCTGCTATCCTCAGCCCCTTGCAGATTTACTTAACTAATTACATTCACTTAAGGCAGAGTCAAGCTAAAAAAAAAAATGTGAAAGAAAAGAAAAGAAGAAATCCACATATTAGCAGGCATTGGGACACCAAGCAAGGAAGAAGGAAGATATCAAAAACTCCTCGAAGAATGTTAATGACTGAGAAGGATACACAAAATCCCTTGAAAAACTGAATTCAGTCTGACAGCCCCTTATACCAGAATGCAGGCAGAGTCCACTCATTTCTTTGATTCAGCTTTCATGTTGTTGGTTTCTCCTTTTGTTTATTACATTACCTTATGGTATCGATGACATAGTATTCACTGCTTTGCCAGGAGCATCCTTGAGGTTCCATCCAAAGAAGGAATTATAAGCCATTGCAACAAAGTGTTACTCTGGATTGGTACTGAGAGCAAGGAATGCTATTAAATGAAGGGAAGTAAAATATATCTCTGTCTTCAAAAACATTTTCTTTTTTCCTCTTAGGACTCCTATATTTCCATCATTATTTTTTTAATATCTCATTGGAGGTTTATACACCTCAGCCTTTTGACAAAGTTTGTGAGTACCTGCTGTGGGGGCCAGGTCAGGTTTGGCCAACATATTATTTTTAGATAGCAAGAAAGGTGGAGGAGTAGCACCATTGAAGCCTGAAGTACTGCATGATGTGTACTATAATATAGTTTACACTAGTTTTGTTGATCAAACAGTTCCTAAAGTAACAAGTATTTACTGAGCTACCTATTGGAATGTAGACTACTATGAGAAAGAACTCTCTTTCTCTATAAAAAATAAATGTTAGCTAAGAGAATGTGATTAAGATAGTGACTCAGTGCAATGGAGGTTTTGAAAAGGGAAAGTTCCACAAGAGTTAAAATAGAATTTTCCTTGGACAACAGTGAACTAGGCCTTGAAATAACAGGCAGAGTTCTGGGCAGGCACTGATTTTGGATGTTTTGGGTGGGTGGATACAGAGGAGGGCAGAATGAGAAAGGCAAAATGGTCAGGGAATTCAGTAATGATCCTCTATAATAATAAAAGGGCAATATGCTAATTAGACCAGACGTCATTCCAGATGAAGCCAGGGCTGCAAGGGAAGCCCGGGTCCTGGGTGCCAGAGGGAAGCCAGAGCCAGCATCCAGGGGAAGGAAGACCTACTCTTGCATGAATTTCATGCATTGGTCCTCTAGTAATAATATAAAAGAGGAACTGAAAACATGGTCCAATAGTAGGTGCTTATTAAAGGCATAAGGGGCTTTACCATCTCTAATTTCAAAAGGTATAGAGTGCCTTACAATTGCCAGGTGGTAATACCATTTGTTCAATTGCTCTGGCCTTTGCAAACAATCTTTAATGCATTTAATTTTAGTACCTCAAGATTCATTACAATGCAACCCCTAATCTATAGAATTTATACTATATATATCCCACATTCAAAGGCTGTTAAATCGTGTTGTTTACCCATATCTTCAGGAAAAAAAAATCACTTCTACTGTCATGGTAAACAACCTGCTTCCCTATTTATTATGGTCTGGCCCTCTAGCAACTTCAGTTGGAGATTATAGCTAATTTGCCTAAAATGTCAGGTGGTCATAATAATCTGGCCACTCAGTGTAGTGTCTTATATAGACCACCCACTTATATTAAGGGACTTTGCCAATCTATTGAACACTGTTTCACAGTGCTCAAAAGATTACCTGACACATTGATGGACTCAATATTGTTCAAATTAATAAAAACATTCGTCATTCAGACTGTACAATTTTGCAAATTTTGTTTTGGAAACCTCTTGCTGGTTTAGAGAAAAAGGCTCTAATAAACTAATTATATAACACTCTCTAATTATAAGATAGATATTAAAAACATCATGGAATTAAAGCAGTAGTATATTTACTTGTGTTTGACCTGAGTTTTAATCACTGACCTTTAGAAAAATTACTTTCAGATAAAAAAAACTTAAGGTCTGTTTGCTTAAACATCTTTTGGGTGATTTAAATTTTTAAGATTATTGTTGTTTTTATTTCCCTCATTTTTAATAGTCAACTTTAGGCTCCGGACAAAAATCTCAACATTTATAACCAACATTTTGCAGGAAGGCCTAATATTGCAAAGTTTATCATTCATTTTGTGAGATTTAAGAGTTGTGGACAGTTTGAATTAGGTTTTGCTAGAAAAGAATCAGTGGGGGAAAAAAGAAATTAAATTATTTCATTTTTAAAGAAAAAGTGACTTTCCTCCTTCCAATAAAACTTCTAAAAGTCAATCCATAGGACTTTGTTTTCAAAACCAGACATTAAAAATGGCAGATATAGGGCTGTTGAGGCAATGACTGGAAACAGAAGATAAAAGGAATTGAACAAAATAGGAACACTTCTGCAGGAGAACTGGCAATAAAAGTGTAATAGGTCAGGTCGAGGGAAACATCCATCTAAGAGTTGTGTGTGGCAGGTTTATTGGGGGAGGTACTCAGGAAACAAGGAGGATGAAAGAAAGCAAGATTGGGCAGGAGGAAGGTGAAGTGCAAAGCTGTTGAAAAAGAGGGCTCAGGTAACCACACGGGGAGTCATGGATCAGGCAAGAACCTTCAAAAGTTGTCCCACTTTCAGGCCAAGGGGCCAGGCCCTGATACAGCTGGGTGAAGCAGTCCTGAGATCAAGACTGTTTCTGCAAAGGGGCATTATGGTGGGTTTGGCTGGGGATAAGAATGAAGGCCTCCGCTGAAAGACCTTTCTCAGCCCATGCCACCACGAGCGAAGGCAATGACTCAATTTTGGCAGAGAATCTGGGCCACACATCACAGCATCCACAACAGAGAATTTTATATTATTGGAAAAGATAATTACAAAACTCTTCCTTTGATTTTACTCAGGAAACTAGTACACATGCCAGTAAAACACATAAAGTCAGGACATGATGCTTCCTTAAAAAAAAAAAAAAAGATAAGGGAAGAGAAGAAAATGCAGCATGGTGTAGTGAAAAGGAATGTCACAATGGAAGCGCCTTCTATCTAGTTTACCACTTAAGAGTATTTGAAAATCGCCTGCCACAAAAGTGGTCCAAGCTTATTGGGCAACATAATTAAGGCATTAGGTATTCCTACGCTCCTTTTTAAGTTAATGGAAATAATTTCCTATTAAAACAATAGCCAAATAGTCTCCTTTGGTTACTTGGTTGGAACTTTTGTAGCTTCCTTTCTGTAATGAATGATGTTTTCCATGAAAAACAGCCCATGCTACTGGAGGACTTCTAACAGCCTTCTCAGAAGGGAAAGGGAGGAATTTTTCGAAGGAATTATTTTGGGTTGTCTTCAGGCTCAAGTTAAATTCCCAGATATGCAGAACTCTCTGAGTCAGTTTGGTTTCAAACTGGACACAATAACTTAATAGCTCTGTGACCAAAATCAGGCTCTTGGACCTCTCTCACTCTCGGGTTCTTGACTGCAAAATCAGAACCTTTCAGGCTTATTGTGTATCTTTAATTATATTTGTCTGCAGAGCTAAAAAAGTACTTGGGAAATTTTATTAATAATTATATTGAAGTGGGAAATTCCCATTTACGCAAAACACAGAACCTAGAAATCATAAAGGAAAAGTTTGTGTGTGCTACTTTTTTTAACTTTGCAGAGAGCTTTGACTTATAAAACAACAACAACACACGTATTTGTAACGTTTCAAAGAAGGCTAATGTTTTAAATATATCAAAGCATGTTACAAAAAACAAGGCCCAAAAAACAATTTAAAAAATGGGAAAAGGACATACAGATGTGGTTCCAAGGCAACAAAATACAAGTGGTGTGTAAACATATGGAAAATGCTTTTATTCCTGTTGTGTTGTTTCATGCCTCTATGCCAGAGACACTCTTCCTCCTGCTAAATTATGCTCTTCCTGGTTTTTTTCCCAATAAAATATCCTTTTATCCATTAATGTACAGCATAGGTATGATGTCTTTTAGAAGCTGTCAGACCAGATATCCTCATATTTCCAAAGGGGCTTCTGTTACTACGTTTTACAAAACAATGAGGCCACACTCTGCATGTCTGTGTCTCCGCTAGATTGCCATTTAAGGCTTTGACTAGTAGGACTGAGCTAAAATAAAGTAAGATCATTCTAGGTAAACATCAGGTGAACTAAACTGAATCTGATGGAAAAAGAGCTGTAATTGTACTTGTGGGAAGGAACTAATATTTATTATTTACTTACACACAAGTCGTTGTGATTTTCCTAAACCCTTCCCAAATTTTTAATAGTCCCTTCATTAAACTTTCCTTAAATTACCCACTCGGTGGAGCCATCTATTTTTTGCCAGAACCCTACTGATATGCAGTCTCTTTCCAAATTAATGACTGTGCGTTTATATTCACGGTAATTACTAAGCTGTGTTAAATTACTAATGTGGTTTGTCCGACAGTTCTTTGGTGTTCAGAATTGAGGGTATGTCCTCAGTTGCTTTGTTTTGTATGAGAAACTTTGTAAGAATTCATTTATAAGGCAGTTCACACTTCTCTCAGGAAAATATTGTGAAAAAATGGTTACTTTTATATTCTGCCATATAAGGTAGACGTTATGGAGAAACCACATCATCATTCCCCTCACTTTTTGCAGTCTGTCCTTTGACTGTTCTTATTCTCTTCTATCACCCTCCAAAAACTCAGATCTTTATGTATTTATGAAGAAAGAAGTAGTTATCCATCATTTTATTCATTTAAAAGCCATTTCCCCATCTAATTTAAATTATTGGTTATATAGACTGAGATTCCTTTGTTTCTCAGAATTCTGAATTCCCTTTTTAAAGGAAAAAAAAATGTTGTATTTGAAAAAAGAATAATTTATTCCAATGCAACATTTCTGTCAACAATCAAATATTGCTAATATTTGATGAGAATGATTGATGTAGAAATAGAGAAGAAAATTGTATTTACATTGATTATTAGTCAAACTCTCATTGTACATCTAAATTTAGACAAAGAGCTTTCATTGTTTCTGGAAGTTCTAGGTGAGAAAAACTGATTATGTCATTTATCTGGTTGATGATGTTGCAAATGGATTAGTAATGCTAAAATAACAATATTATAAATTAGCAACAATAGAATTAGAACAAAAAGTAGGAATGATTTATTCTAGGTTATAAAATAACTATTAGATTTGTTTCTTTAGTGAAAGGGAATTAATATTATTTAAGCACATTTTACTAGACATCGTTTAGTATTTTCACACATGGTACTTCATTTACTCTCCAGAACAGTGGTTCTCAACCTTGGCTGCACATTAGAATCACCTGGGAATCTTTTTAAAATCCTGATTTCTGGGCCTCGTCCTCCAGAAATTCTGTTTCTTTGTTACGAATGTTGTGGCCTCACCCCATAACAAAGAAACAGAATTTCCGGAGGATGAGACCCAGAAATCAGGATTTTAAAAAGATTCCCAGGTGATTCTAATGTGCAGCCAAGGTTGAGAACCACTGCTCCAGAACCATCATGTGAAAAGGTATTGTTATTTTTCTTTTGCTGTTGAAGAAACTATAGCTCTGGGAGATTTTCTATCTTGTCCAGACAATCAGCATAGGGCAGCTCAGTACTTGAATCTCAAACTCTATGTGTATTGGTGAAGATAGCATTACAAGCTGTCGTAACAATAACTCCCAAATCTTGATGCTTTGACACTATGCATATATACTGTAATTACATTTGTCTTACACATGGAGTAGGGCAGAGAAAGAGAATGCCTTGCTCCATGTAGTCATACAAGATCCCTAAATAGGGGGATCTGTATTTAATACATGGCTATAAGGTCAACCAGGACATCATTATCAGTTGGCAAAAGGAGATAAGAGAGAAGGGGAGAGAAATAGAGAGGTTTTATGGGCAAGGCCTGGGTGATGCATGTCAAACTCTTTCACATTCCCTTGGCCAGAATTTAGTCATATGGCCCTGGCTGGTGTGGCTCAGTTGGTTGAGCATTATCCCATGCACCAAAAGGTCACCAGTTAAATCCCCTATCAGAGCACATGCCCAGGTTGTGGATTCAATGGGAAGCAAACAACTGATGTTTCTCTCTCTCCTTTCCTCTCTTTCTGAAATAAATAAAAACCTTAAAAAATAAGTCATATGGTCAGACCTAAATAAAAGAAGGCTTAAAACATGAGATTAAGTGTATTCTCAATAGAAAAGAGAAATGGATGTGATGAATCACTACCTAGTCCCTTCCATAACAAGTTAGGAATTTTTTTTTAAGATTAAATCATACTAGCCTCTCATCCTTCCAGTGACCATTAACTTTCCTAGTAAACTGTGAATTGCATTGATGTGTAATCCCAATATTTCACAGCACTGGAGTAGGTCTACAGAACAGTACCAGAATTTGGGTCTTTAAGAGTCTCTATGGCTGCTTTATAGTTTAGGGAAGAGCCTCACTTATGATATGGGTCTTGTGCTTGTTAGCATATTAACTTTGTAGGAGTGTGCAATAATGACTAGTATAATTGCCAACTTTATCTATGACTTATAATTTTTAATTACATTTGTGATAATGTTATCTAGGAAACTTTGACCTATTTCTACCTCTCCCTCAGCATAAGAATTTAATTTTTCTTAAGAATTAAAAAAGTTAATCACTTCCTTTAACTAATTCAACAACTTATTAGAGTGAATATGTTAGATTAGAACTTCTGAATTGCTACCTTTTTCTTACTAGTGTATATCAATGTTCATCATGAAAACAGGATCACTGTTTAAAAAAACAAACAAACATGATAGAAGTCCCTTTCAATGGAAACATCAACAATACAGCCTCATCAAATACATTTTCATCTCATTTATAATACAAACATACTTTTTTAAAAAAAAAATTATTGATTAAGTTATTACATATGTGTCCTTATCCTGACATTACCCCCCATCCCTCCCACTCATACCCTCACCCCCCTGTTATCTGTGTCCATTGGTTAGGCCAATATGCTTGCATAGAAGTCCTTTGGTTGATCTCTCCCCCTTACCCACATCCTCCCCTACTTTCCCTCTGAGGTTTGATGGTCTGATCAATGCTTCTCTGTCTCTGGATCTGTTTTTGTTCATCAGTTTATGTTGTTCATTATATATGTCAGAAAAAACATCAGGTTTAAGAATTATAACTGATAAATTATCAATTCTTGATCCTATTAGATTTAATAAACTTTTTTTATAGATATACTGGATATTTTCCATATAAAATGCATAATAATGATTTAGGTTTTTTGACCAATGAAAATTTCAACTATGCCCAGAAGAGACAATGATCATTCAATAAATATTCTAGAATTAAGATTTAGAAGTTGGAGTTAGGGTCTGAAAATGAATCAGGAATTAGAGAGTTTTTAAGAAGTTTGACTCAAAATTACTGAGGTAAGCTTCTACAATATCAGAGGTTTTTATTTTTCCCCAATGTCTAATAAATGACCAACTAAACATCTGCTTGCTTAACCACAGAATTAAACAGGTTTCCTCTTACAGTCATATTTTTACAGTAGAAGATAATAATGAATCAACCAAAAGAAAGCATTGTGTTTAATTTCCTAATGCTCAAAAAATTTCTTTAGAATTGCTTTTACAATTTTCTGATCTTAAATAAATTTTTGGCATGCATTTCTTTACATCAGCTTGCTGTTGTCTATGTAGGTAGGTAGAAATACTTATTTTACAGTACATTTCAATGAATGTGAAGTATAAAAAGACTAAAGACTGTTCAAAACTTTAACCTCTAAAAATTCTGAAGGACAAAAAATAAACAGGCAAGCTACTGCACCTACAGGAATACCAGTTATCAGAGTCAAATATATGTGCAAATTTTACTTGGTTTATTTCATTCTAGAGGAACAGAAAATGCTTCATCATGAACAGAAATTATTTTATAATAGAACATTCATCACTGATATAATGCAAGGCCCTTCAGAGCAGACCAAGCACATTGTTACTGACAACTGAAAGGAGACTTTTGAAAGGACTAAACCTGAAGGTCATTTTGGCCTTTCTTATTTTCTAAGACTTCACAAAAGCACAGAAAAATTCCAACCATCATTCTTCCCTATTATGTCTAATAAATTAAGTCAGAAAGCTGATGACTGCACCTGTCATATGAATTTCAGTGTATTTAAATAATATTAAGAACATTATACCATCCTCTCATTATTTTTTTGCAATGGCTAACAAGTAATACAGGGCTTAACAAATTATTAAATAGAAATGAGTAATAACAGGACAGTTTATAATTGGACAGTTTATATAATTATCTTAAAAAGAGGTCAGCAAACTATAGTTCCTGGACCAAATCCAATAATCTACCTGTTTTTGTATATGTCAAGAGCTAAAATATTTTTTTACATTTTTTTTTATTAAAACAAAAAAATAATATTTCATGACACATAAGAATTATATGAAATTCAAGGTTTTTTAAAGCTTTATTAAAATATAGCTATACTCATTTATTTACATATCATCTATGTCATCTTTTGCATAAGAATAGCAGAGTTGAGCCTGGCTTGTGTGGCTCAGTGGTTGAGCACTGACCTGTGAACCAGCAGGTCATGGTTCAATCCCTGGGGTCAGGGCACATGCCCCGGTGGGGAAGCAGCGCGTCAATGATTCTCTCTCATCATTGATATTTCTATCTCTCTCTGCTTCTCCCTTTCTCTCTGAAATCAATAACAATATATCTTTTAAAAAGAATGGTAGAGTTGAGTTGTGACAGACACTATATGGCCCCCAAAATCTAAAATTCTTAATTTTTGACCCTTTCTGAAAAAAATTTGTTGACTTCTCATCTAAAGCATAGTGGAAGTTAGTGCATTTTTCATTCAGAAAAAAAAAAGGTTCAGTGAAAATATGTTTTCTAAGACTAGTGTAATATGCATGGCACTGTGTACCCATGATGATATAATTAAGAATGAGTTTGCATTTTACATAACTGCTTCTTGTTGAGTCTTAACAACATTAACCTGGTAATAAGCCCGGTCCAACCTGGTAATAAATTCCTCACATCTTCAATTTCTGAATCCTGGAGGAAAAATAAACGGGTAGAGGACATGAAAGGAAATAAAGTCCTATAGATTGTATCTATAATGAGTCACAGAAAAAAAATACAAATATCATACTAATAATATAAAAGAATCAACACATTTCAGGTGGTTGTGATACCTTTGTAATTAACCTGGTTATTAATAATAAAAAGAGAGCAAAGGGAAGATAGATGCATGCCTAGTAAAGTTGGGGTGACATTGGGAAGGTATGTGTCAGTCAGTCACACCTGAGAACAAAGGTTGTTAGCCACAGTGGGCAAGGCCACTACAAGAATGTGAAATTTGGGATACTTCATTTCCTAAACAAAGGAACTTACTCTCTTATCACTTGTGTGCTCTTGGTTCCTCTTGGTGTATCTCACTTGACTCCTGGCTTGTGGGGTTCTCTCGCTCCTGCTTCCTGAAATTTGCCCACATGGCCCAAAACCATATGGACCCCCACACACAATGGACTAGTGGACTGTAACCAGCCTGATGATGATCTGGACCCGAATGCAACATGGAGTGGAAACTCTACTGAAACCCCAGCTACACTACTCCCAGGATGGATTAAGTGAAATGTGACTTTAGAGACCCAGGAATGGAATTTCATGACAATAAAACTTTCTACCATATCCATCTTCCTGTGAGGGCTTCTAGAAATACTTATTCCACTACTACCCCAAGAACCCCTCTCCCACTAGCAATGGAGAGAAGCCTCCCAGGCTCTTCTCTTATATCAGTTACATTTTCTTTTTGTTTATAAACATTGCTGATTTAACACAATGGATATATATTTTATGATAGCAACAACTTGAAACCTTTTCTTAGGGGGATGTGTAGCATATTAAATGTGAGGAATGGGTATGAATTTTATAACTCAGTGTCTATAGTGACATAGGAATACAGTTAAGGAAAATCAAACGAGATAACACCAATACATAAGAATCTGAATAAAGCCTGGATCCTCTGTGGTTCTGTGATGTGGCTAAAATATCTTCATCTATCACTGAAACCTATGACTTCCAGTGTTAATTTAGACTTGTTGACAGTTGTGTGGGAGAAATGGTGTCAAAAATACAGCCATATACTTTGCACCCTTTAGTTAAATGTCACTCACATTTTCTAACATGAGCCTTTTATTGACTGAGATTTCACCTTAGAGGCAAAGATTGGCAGCCCAGAAAGCCTGGGTGCTTTCGATTGGCTATTTGTTTGATGCAGAGTCAAATAAATGCCTGAGTCCATCAAGAGATTTCCAAGTGCTTTTGAATGTTCAGGGTACAAAAAAAACTTTTCTTTTGAAAGGACAGAGAATATAACTTCATGTTATAAGACCTACATCTATTTCATTAGAAGCACCATTTTTCAAATGGTTCCCATGTAGATTTTTTAAAAGGGGAATCCTGGCCAACATTCTCACACAATTGTTACCATTCGTTTATAAAGTGAATTGTTGCCTCAGGATATTTTTAAAGAATAAAATCTTTAAAGCAAGTGAGATACTACATCCATCTAAAAAAGCTACAGACAAAATGTGTTATGCATTGTGACAAATTCTGATGTGTATTTTAAACAAGTGACCCCCAATTTTCAGTTCCTACATTCTTGCTATTGTATATTCTGGGAATTATAGGTAAATTGCCTCTAAAAAAAAAACCCAAAAAAACATTATTTACATGAATAACCATAGTGAGAGCAAAAAAATCTTTTCTTTACATTTTAAACATAAGCTAAAATATTTTGCATATAAAAGGCTAAAAATTAAAGGTCTGAAAAGTTGGGCATACAATATATTTTAGCTTGTTATTATAAAATATCTATGTCCTTATTATAAAATATCTATGTCCTTATATATAAAACCCTGGGTCCCTCATGACCAGAGGTTCGACCAACTGGAAGTCAGTCCTGCAGTTAGCGCTGGGTTGCTGTGGTGACCCAGCGCTGAATGCTGAGCGGGCTGCGAATCAGGCCAGGAGAGAGGCCTGAAGAGAGAAGCAGGGTCCGATCCTATGCCTCTGTGGCATCTGTTGATCAACACTTGACTCTCTCTTTCTCTCCAGCAGCTGTGCCTCCATTTCTCTCCAGGCCTCCACCGGACTGCTCCTGATCAGGCCCACCTTTCTGATCAGGCCCCATTGATAGGCCTAGAGACGCTGACTGGCATAGAAACCGACCAATCAGAACCAAATCTGGGTGAAGTGTGAGGAGCCAATAACTGCCTAGGAGGCAGAGCCTTTGAGGCTGACTGGCATAGGAACTGACCAATCAGAACCAAATCTGGGTGAACTGTGAGGAGCCAATGGCTGCCTAGGAGGTGGAGCTTTTGATGCTGACTGGCATAGAAACCAACCAATCAGAACCAAATTGGCCAGCAGAGGAGGGCAGTTGGGAGTGAGATCAGGCCTGCAGGGAAGGGCATTTGGGGGTGAGATCAGGTCAACAGGGAAGGGCCGTTGGGGGCAACCTAGCCAGCAGGGGAAGGCAGTTGGGCAGGACCAGGTGGACAGGGGAGGGTACTTGGGGGTGACAAGGCCATCAGGGGAGGGCAGTTGGGGGTGAGATCAGGCCAGCATGGGAGGGCAATTGGGGGAGAGATCAGGCCCACAGGGGAGGGCAGTTGGGGACAGTCAAGCTGGCAGAGGAGCAGTTAGGCAGGCCAGCAGGGGAGTGGTTAGGGGGTGATCAGGCTGGCAGGCAGAAGCGGTTAGGAGCCAGCAGTCCCGGATTGTGAGAGGGATGTCCAACTGCCGGTTTAGGGCCTAAACTGACAGTTAGACATTCCCTGAGTGGTCCCAGATTAGAGAGGGTGCAGGCTGGCGAGGGACACACTCCTCCCCCCAGTGCACGAATTTTGTGCACCAGGCCTCTAATATATATATATAATCACCATCTCAACCTTATTCTGCCTAGTTGAGTTACAGAAAGAGAAGTTCAATCCAAGCTTTTATAATTTGTCTTGTATCATTTACCAAGTATTTTTTTTAAATATGTGATTGTAGTTTATGACTAGATAATGTAATAAACTCATTGGAATTGTTTTATCAAATAATGTCTTTTATTTCTAAATATATCAATTTTGAATGTGTTATTCCAAAGACATATTTTGTAGTAGATTTCTACTGTCCTCATAACCACTTTTCGATAGTGGTATCTCATGACACCTTTTGTCTGTAGCTTTTAAAGAACATACAATATCTTCCTTGCTTTAATGTCCATGGAGACCTTTGGTCCATATTTAATAAAAATTATTCTCTTCTACAAGATCCGGGCCCTCACCCATTTACCAGCTTGGCTACCAAAGCAAGAATGGCTATTATTGTTAATATAGCCGCACACAATTTTTAAACCAATAAAATATGATAGTATTTTAATGTATTAATCCTGCAGACTAAAAGTACAAATAATTGTGATGAGTTATTTTAACCCAGGTACATTTTCTATGCATGAACCTTTGGACAGGATCAAATTCAAGGTTCTTTGGCATGAACCAAATGTCTCCGTGGCTGTTTTGGATAGCACCAAATGTCTGCTAATTGGAAAAAGCCTAGTACTGAGTGAAACAAACATGAACTGAATTGATTTGTAGAAGAAAACCACACCAATTACATAATATGCATTTACCAGAACACATATAAATAAAATGAAACACACTGTGCACACGAGAATGATTACATATAGGAGAGGATAACAGGAGGAATATGTGTTTTACAAAAGAGCAAATGAATACATGGAATGAGAGGAGCTTAATGCAAGCCATTGATGACAGTATTTTATCAACTAAGGATTAATAGTAGCTCAGGCTTATACACTTCAGAACCAATAAATAAATACATAGAAGCTAAGATGATTTATCCTGTCTTATTGTAGCAAATAGAACATTACTCAAGGGCTCTGATCAGAGAGGATGTGGTCAGAGTATGGGTGCTGCAATGTCATCCTTAGAAGCTCTGAAGGCTGAGCACATGGAAATGCACAACACTAGAGCCCAGACAAGAGACAGGTACGGACTTACTATTACATACATAATGCTATCGGAATGCAATGGGAAGGCACCTTTTTTTCTGAAAGCAAAAGCAAAATCAGACACAACTGAACACAAAAAGAGCTGCAGATCACCTTACCTGATTAACTTTTTTAAAAAATATATTTTATTGATTTTTTACAGAGAGGAAGGGAGAGAAATAGAGAGTTAGAAACATCGATGAGAGAGAAACATTGATCAGCTGCCTCCTGCACACCCCCTACCGGGGATGTGCCTGCAACCAGGGTACATGGCCTTGGCCGGAATCGAACCTAGGACCATTCAGTCCGCAGGCCGATGCTCTATCCACTGAGCCAAACCGGTTAGGGCATACCTGATTAGCTTCAGCCATGCTCCAAACTGATCCCCTATTGACATAGGATCAAGGGGTTCCAGGCTGTATGTCTGCTCCCTCTGAGATCCTTTTAGGTTGTGAATTATCTCAGTTAAATCAGTGATTCATGCATACAAAATTTGATGTTGAGGTGTTTTCTTTTAACTTGCCTTTCTAAACATTTAAGAAGAATAACGTATTCATTTCTGAGCAACTTAGAAATGAAATGTAGATTTTGCCAATGCGCATGCTTCATTTCCGCATCGTTTGTCAACAAATGCAAGCAGCATTTAATCTTTAATTCCATCGACATCTATTAATTGTTTTGGCCTGACACTGAGCTGGGTGCTAAGAATATGGCTATGAAAAAGTTTGGGTCTTTTTCCTTGGGGAATGCCCAGCTATAAATATTTTTCATGTATAATAAGTAGAGCCAAGGCTGTAAACAGAGGGGGAAAAATAAACAAAACAGGAAAATCTGAGGACCGGGTAAGGAGAAGGAACAAAGCAGATAGAGCAGCACATACAAAGACAGAAGTTTGAAAGAGTTTGGCTCTTTAGGAATGTTGAGAAAATTTTTCTAGCTAGCAAGAGGAATTGGTACTTAGAAGGGAGCCAGGAAAGGGTGTAGTAAGTGCAGTTGAGTGTGGCTTATAAATTATTTCAGATGCCATGATCGTAGGTGTAAATGTCATCAGAAGAACATGGAAGAAGTATCTCAGGTTCTTACCAGAGAATGACATGATCCGTTTTACATTTTGAACAATAACCCTGCCAATGAACCCTTTCCAGGTTGAAAATTAGACTATCGTACAAATATGGGCAGAGTGCCAAATTAAAAATGCATTTCATCTGTAGAGAAAAAGAATATACTCCTATTATTTCCCAACTCACCTCAATTTTAATTCCCTTTAAAAATGTGAATTTGGAAATCTGCAGTCTCATGGACATATCCCAAATCTTAAATATTTATTTACCAAGCCATTCCAGCTTAAGATGTGGTGTATCTCTCTGCTCTTCAATTATAGGGCTTGTTTCTGCTGCCACTCATTTACTTGCTGTTCTTGTATTGGTTTTGAAGTTCAGAAACAAAATTAGGTTCTTATGTTTACTGAATAAAACCAACATGTCCTGGGATGCCAAGAAGTTTGAGGATATCTAGCAAATTTTTTATTCCCCTTCCTCTAATTTCTACATTGAAAAAATAAACAAGAGGAGGGCAGAATAGACAGTTTACATTACAAATACTGATTATTTACTGCCATAATTATTATATTTATTTTATTAAATAAGTTTATGCTAGAAATGTTGGGGAAATCATAGGATATAATAAAAGCATTAAGTGTAATTGATTCTTTCCTCTCTGGTAATTCCTCTTGTATAAATCATTCCTGTCTTGGTTTTATGTATTCATGTATCTTACAAAGTAAAATTTTATTCCACTTATAAATAACACAGACATTTCCTCTATTGTAAAAAAACTCATAAAGCATAATGTTTTATGGATGCAAAGTACTCTATAACAATGATGTTCTCATTTGATAAACTCTGCAGCACAGGGATTATGAACATGAGCTCAAGAGCCAGATTGCCTGAGCTTTAATCTCCACTTGACCATTATTAATATGTAAACTTGACCAAGTTCCTTAACCTTTCACTGCCTCACTTTACACATATGAAAACCAGGAATAAAAAGCATACCTACTTCATAGGGTTGTTCTTCCAAATAGTTTGTTTTATGGACATAGAGCAAAAGAAAACAATGTCTAGAATATGCCATATATTATATAAATAGTAGATGTTATTTATTTTTATTATCCTATAGGGTTAGACATTTGGATCATTTTTAACTTTATGGCCTTTTCAATAATGATATGCTTAACAAATTTGAGTATAAATCTTTCTAAGAATATCATAGTCAAATGATTTGTGATTTTGATATATACTGCAAAATTGCCTTCCAGAAACATTATAAAATTTATACTACCATCTGTCAGCATGGGAGAGACAACTTAATAAGCATTAAGATACCCCATAATTAAGTAGAATGTATTTTATTGGTAGCAAAAACAAATATTTATTTTTTATTGGTTAATGAAGTCTTTTTTTCTTTATTAAGTTATTACATATGTGTCCTTATCACCCCATTACCCCTCCCCCTGACTCCCATTCATGTTCTCACCACCCTTGTGATTGTGTCCATTGGTTATGCTTATATGCATGTATACAAGTCCTTTGGTTGATCTCTCCCCCTACTCCCTCCCTCCCATACCTTCCCTCTAAGGTTTGAGCATCTGATCTATGCTTCTCTGTCTCTGGATCTGTTTTTTTCATTAGTTTAAGTTGTTCATTATAATCCACAAATGAGTGAGATCATGTGATATTTATCTTTCTCTGACTGACTTATTTCACTTAGCATAATGCTCTCCAGCTCCAAAATGGATAAAGGACTTAAACATAAGATAGGAAACCATAAAAATATTAGAGGAATCCACAGGCATCAAAATCTCAGACATATGCTGAAGCAATATTTTCACCCATACAATTCCTAAGGCAATAGAAATTAAAGAGAAAATAAACAAATGGGACTACATCAAAATATAAAGCTTCTGCACAGCAAAAGAAACCATCCACAAAACAACAAGAAAGCCCATTGCATGGGAGAACATATTTGCCAATTTTATCTCAGATATGGGTTTAATCTCCAACATTTACAGGGAACTCATACAACTTAACTAAAGGGAGATAAACAACCCAATCAAAAAAATGGGCAATAGACCTAAATAGATACTTTCTGAAAGAGGACATAGGGAAGGCCAAGAGACACATGAAAACATGCTCAAAGTCACTAATCATCCGAGAGATGCAAATCAAAATGACAATGTGGTACCATCTCACACCTGTCAGAATGGCTATCATCAACAAATCAATAAATGACAAGTGCTGGCAAGGATGCAGAGAAAAAGGAACTCTTGTGCACTGCTGGTGGGAATGCAGACTGGTGCAGCCACTGTGGAGAACAGTATGGAGTTTCCTCAAAAAACTAAAAATGGAACTCCCATTTGACTCAGTGATCCCACTTCTAGGATTATATCCCAAGAAACTAGAAACACCAATCAGCAAGGATATATGTACCCCTATGTTCATAGCAGCACAGTTTACAATAGCTACGATTTGGAAACAGCCTAAGTGCCCATCAGCAGATGAGTGGATTAAAAAACTGTGGTACATTTACACGATGGAATACTATGCTGCTGTAAAAAGTTTTCTATTTTTAGAATTGCTTTTTCTTTCTGAATTTCTTCTTTAAGACACATTTTTAAAGTTTTAATATTTTATAAATGATAATGTTTAATTTGTGTTATTTATTGCAAAAAAGTCAACCAGTTTTTTGGCTTATATTTAAATATGAGTTGAGAACATCTGTCTCATACTTTTTGTTTATACATACTTTTTAATACTTGACTTATGAGTGTCCTGACTAACGAGTTTTTCGAGATACGAGCTGTCTCTCAGACGATTTTTTGCTTTGAGTTGCGAGCTAAAATTGGTGTTACAAGCCAGCTTCAGACACCCCATCGCTAGTTGGTGCAGCGAACATCACAGTGAAAGCCACAACATCAGCTCAGCATCACGTGTCATTGTAATGGTGAAAATTGATTTGACATACGAGTAATTTGAGTTATGAGCTCCGTCACGGAACGAATTAAACTCGTAAGTCAAGGCCCCACTGTATTAATCTTATTTTATTGATTTAACTGCTTTTCTGGCATATTGTGATCATCATCTCATTTTCATTTCTCTGGGTCACCTGTTTTAGACCATCTCTTGAAAATACCATACATTTGGACTTTGTTTTAATCCAATCCATCTTCTAATAGTAAAATATAACCCATTCACATTTGTTATTTTAATTAATTAGCTCTTGAATCTGATACCTTTTTTGGTTGTATAATACATACCTTTTATTACCAGCCTCTTAATTTTATAATTAATATAACTAATGTCTGTCCTCCCTGTTCTCTCTGTAAGAAATTGTACTGTTAGTGTGGTTCTTATGATTATTATTAGTTAAGTCTATTTTTACCTAATTTCAAAGTCAATACTGAAGTTTTTACTAAAACTTCCTTAGTTTCCCTCTAAAACACATATACAAACTAAAAGCAATTCTTTCCGGACAGTGAACTCTGGAATATTTGAGGAATGTCTACTACCCATAAGGTACAATCTGGCTGCCACAGGTATCATTTACGAAACAAATTATAAGAGGAAAAGGGAGTGGGAAACATTAGGTACTTTTCTGCATGTCTGACTGACACAAAGCTCAGATCTTGAGCCACTGGGGACATTAGGCAGCTGCTCATTGAAAATGAAAGAAAATATTATAGACATAAGCAGAGAGAGTGTTGCTTCTTTAGAAGAAAGAGAACAGATGGAACTAAATTGTCATTTATAATTAAAAAAAAATAACCTAGTCAAGAGGAACAATGGAGATATTGCAGGAACCCTAACTAATAGCGGTAAAATCATCACACTTCTAGGCCCAAAGAGTCTGATCATGAGAAAGTGAAGGAGAGAATGTTGGATAGAGCACAGACATGTACAATTTTATGTTGTTGTTGACAAAATTTTACGGTGGGTATAAAGTATAGTAGTAGTCAATAGTGGCAATTACTGTGCCTAAAGATATTCATCCTTTTGTACAAACTAGCTTGAAAAAGCTACATTTCCAAATTATCATGAAAGAAACACTAAATATTTTTGTTATAACAAGTTTTAAGATATTTGGCCTCTATGCTAAGGGATAAATGTATTTTTTTAAGACAATATATTCTGCCTCCAAGGAGATGGAATCATAGAATACATTAAAGGTGAGAAAGTTAACAAGAATCAGAGCTCTGAATTTGAAGCAGTATATAACTTGATTTAGTGCAAAAAATCTAGTTGGAGTGCTTCACTGATTTCCAAAAAATCTAGTTGGAGTGCTTTATTGATTTCCAATCAATATGACATGTACAGCATGAATGTGTGCCATTGAGGCCAATAAGAGTTGTGCAGGATCATCAAATGCAGTGGATTGATCTTTTTGGGGAAAGCTGGCAGAAGGAACCACCTCGCTTGAAACCTTTTAATCTCCATGACTTCACTCAGAAAATTCAGATCTCGTGTAATTAATCACCAGGGTCTTTTATTAAGGATAGGCAACTTCATACCTTCCCATATTGATTTGCAAAATCTTGTAGACAAAAAATGAATGACAGTGATTACGATGAAAATGATAATAAAGCCAACCATTTAATGAGTCCTATATGTACCTCATTCTGTGATAAATGATTTATACATACTGCTGAATTACACTTTATAATAATGTTATTAGTGTCTCCATCTCACAGATGAAGAGAATGCTGTGAGAGAAAGTAATTCATGATGACATGGTTATAAAGAGATTGATTTGGAGTTAATAGAAAAAGTTGATGACAAACACCAAGATTTCAATCTCTTAGATAAATTACCTCTTGGTACTATATTTATGCCACCTGTTTCTCTCTCCAAATAAGTTTGGTTGTACTTACAGAGAGGAGACTGCTATTAGCAAAAGTGTACCTTCTCTAAGTCCCTGGAAAAGACCTTTTTAACTAGGTAACATCTCCATTCTATTGCTAATATGGGGTAGATCTTTCACAAAATTGGTAGGGTCCCTTCCATAGTCTTTATCTAATTCACTTTTGTTTTATTGAACCATAGTCTACTTCTTTAAAAAAAAAATCTCTTAAGGAAGACTGAAGTATTTTTAATAATATATTATTTTTTAATAAATCTTTATTGTTCAGATTATTACAGTTCCTCTTTTTTCCCCCCATAGCTCCCCTCCATCCAGTTCCCACCCCACCCTCTGCCCTTACCCCCCCCACCCCACTGTCCTCATCCATAGGTGTACGATTTTTGTCCAGTCTCTTCCCACACCCCCCACACCCCTTTCCCCCCCGAAAATTGTCAGTCCACTCCCTTTCTATGCCCCTGATTCTATTATATGAACCAATTTACTCTGTTCATCAGATTTTTTATTCACTTGATTTTTAGATTCACTTGTTGATAGATATGTAATTGTTGTTCATAATTTTTATCTTTACCTTTTTCTTCTTCTTCCTCTTAAAGAATACCTTTCAGCATTTCATATAATACTGTTTTGGTGGTGATGAACTCCTTTAGCTTTTTCTTATCAGTGAAGCTCTTTATCTGACCTTCAATGCTGAATGATATCTTTGCTGGGTAAAGTAATCTTGGTTGTAGGTTCTTGGTATTCATCACTTTGAATATTTCTTGCCACTCCCTTCTGGCCTGAATAGTTTCTGTTGGGAAATCAGCTGACAATCATATGGGTACTCCCTTGTAGGTAACTAACTGTTTTTCTCTTGCTGCTTTTAAGATTCTCTCTTTGTCTTTTGCCCTTGGCATTTTAATTATGATATGTCTTGGTGTGGTCCTCTTTGGATTCCTTTTTTTGGGGGTTCTCTGCACTTCCTGGACTTGTAAATCTATTTCTTTCACCAGGTAGGGGAAGTTTTCTGTCATGATTTCTTCCAATAGGTTTTCAATATCTTGCTCTCTCTCTTCTTCTGGCACCCCTATAATTCGGATGTTTGGGAGATAAAGAAACAGATCACAAATGACGGAAATGGAGGAAAGCAAACTACTGGATATAGAGTTCAAGACCACGGTTATAAGGTTTTTCAAGAATTTTCTAGAAACTGCCAATAAATTTAGTGAGACCCTCGAGGATATGAAAAAGGACCAACTAGAAATTAAGCATACATTGACTGAAATAAAGAATAATATACAGAGATCTAACAGCAGACAAGAGGATCCCAAGAATCAAGTCAAAGATTTGAAATACGAAGAAGCAAAAAAATACCCAACTGGAAAAGCTAAAAGGAAAAAGTATCCAAAAATATGAAGATAGTGTAAGGAGCCTCTGGGACAATTTCAAGCATACCAACATCCGAATTAGTAATATATTATTAAGAAAAAATAGTTTTCAGCCCTGGCCAGTGTTTCTCAGTGGTTAGAGTGTTGGCCTGTGCACCAAAGGGTCAGGGGTTCCATTCCAAGTCATGGGCAGACACCTGGGAGACAGGTTTCATCCCTGGCCGCAGTTGACCACAGTTGACTCCAGTTGACCCCAGCCAACCAATTGATATGTCTCTCTCACATTGATACATTGATGCTTCTCTCTCTCTCTCTCTCACTCTATTTTTCTCTCTCTCTCTCTCTCCCCCTCTCTCCCCCCTCTCTCCCCCCCTCTCTCTCTCTCTCCCTCTCTCTCCTCTCTCCCTTCAACTCTCTCTAGAAATCAATGGAAAAAATATCTTTAGGTGAGGATTAACAACAACAAAATCAGGTTTTTTTTTGTGTGTGTTTTTGTTTGTTTGTTTAAATATATTTTTATTGATTTCAGAGAGGAAGGGAGAGGGAGAGAGAGACTGAAACATCAATGATGAGAGAGAATCATGGATCAGTTGCCTCCTGCATACCCCATACTGGGGATCGAGCCCAAATCCCGGGCATGTGCCCTTGACCAGAATCAAACCTGGGACCTTTTGGTCCACAGGTTGATGCTCTATCCACTGAGCCAAACCGGCTAGGGCACAAAATCAGTTTTTTATAAATGACATCTTATTTGTATTCAAGGGCTACAAGACAGTTTACTTGGGGGAGAATATGGGCCTGATTTACCAATAATACCCCCCATTTTTCTTTTGTCTCCACATCAATTAACTTGCCCTGCATTTTCTTTTCCTCATAAAGAAACATGGTGATTGGAACACATGAGTTAAAAATAAACATTTTTAGAGTAAATTAGTTATATTTTAGTAGGACATTCTGAAAAACTGCTCTGTAATTCTAAGGACTATTCCTAGAAATGGCTATGTGGGCCTCCATAGTGGGATGGCAAAGGGGGCAATTTGGAGTAAAAGAATACATCCATGGCATAAGCAACCACTTACTTTTAACTTGTGGATTACTAAATTTATTGCTTTTCCTCCTTACAAAAGGGGAATGGAAGGGAGCCAGTCGAGGTTGGAATCTTACAGACCTCTAAGAAAAATGACTTAATTAATAAATACAAAGTATAACAAATGTTTATTGAACATAATTTTATAGCAGAGAACATTAGCTAAATAATCTTGATGACTAAAGTCCTAATGCATCTATCTCTATCATTATGTAATATATTATTTTCTTCAGACTGCTATAAAAAAGTTACCACAAACTGTGTGGCTTAAAACCACAGGAATTTATTCTCTCCCAGCTCTGGGGGACAGAAGTCTGAAATCTAGGTGTTGGCAGGACCACTCTCCTTCTGCAGACTTTTGGGGAGAATCCCTCCTTCTCTCTTCAAAATGCTGATGATGTCTTTAGGCATTCCTTGGCTTCCTTGGTTTGTTACCATATAACTCCCATCTCACCCTCTGTCTCCTTATTGCATTTTCCTCTGTTACTGTCATCTCTTCTTAAGAGCAGTCATCATTGGGCTTTAGGGCCAACATGGGTAATTCACAATAATATAATCTCAAGATTCTTAACAACAAGACCTGCAAAAACCTTTTCCCCCCAAAAAAAGTCAAATTCACAGATTCCAGGGACTTAAACATGTCTTCTTCTTTTTGAGATCACCATTCAGCTCACTTCAGGCAGCATCTGCTTAAGAACTAGAATTTCAATGGTCATTTATGAAGGTAGTAGTTTCTGTACTGAACAGTATTGGAAATATATGGACCATGGACACTTATTTTTCTTTGACTTCTTCCTTTCTTGATTGTAAGTAGAACGTCCCCCTTTCATGAACTCATTTGATATATTTTAGAGGTTGACAGAAGACATAACATAAAAGAAAGCTAGAGGGGATGGATTTTTAAAGGTCAATGGAGACTAGATAAAGCAGCATCTAAGAGGCCATAGGGGGGAAATAAAGTGTGAATTTTATTCAAAGTGCAATGGAACACTTACAACAATAAAAGAGGTCTATAATTTTACTCACATTTCATTATGGTGTCTTCATACCTTTCTCCATATGTTGATGTCTAGGTTCAAGAATCCTTCATTTCCGGTGTAGAGTCAATACTGGAACTTCCAGTATTGGACAAGGTGAAAATACCTTCTATAGGGGCCAATGCAACATGGAGAGAAGATATGTTTCTATTTCTGTTTCCATGTTCTACAATATAGTTTTTCCATTTGTCTTGCTAAAATGATAGTTAAATAATTAATAAGTGGTTCTTGTTGCAGACACAGAGTGAGGGAACTGTGTCAGCATTTACAATTCTGCTATTCTTCTTTTTATTTCTCAACCCCTTCATTCTACATTCTATGTTGTAGACACCAGAAGGTACTAGAGCACCTCTCCCCATTTCTCTCTAATTCCCAATCTATTTTATACACAATTGTTTTTTTTTGTTATAGGTGTTATTAAAACATCATTCCCTTTCCTCTTTTGTTAGCCTTTACCCAAAACCATACCACAAGGTTACTGTCCTTTATATAGCTAGCTTCTAGAATCCCATTCCATTCCCCAACTAGTCAATGATTAATTGAAACACAGATCAGTGTCCCATGTCTATACTACTCCTTTCTTCCTCTGCCCAAATACATAAATTTCCATCTTTTTGAACTTCCCTTTCACTCACCACTTCACAAAATATACTGATTTCAGTGTTCATATATGACATTGAATTTATTTTATGTAACTTTTTAATGTTTGCACAGTTGTCTTGAGGGGCTCTCCATCTTTCCACATTGATGAATTGGCATTCCACATTATGTCAGTGGGTTATTTCTGTGATATGAACTCAGATGGAATGTGAAAACGAGGCTGCAGAAAGTTTGATCCATATGTGCAAAAAGAGAACATTTATGTTAATACTCGTCATTATATGACTATTAGTAGCATGATTGACCTGTATGGCAAGAATTTTATCAGAAGTAAAATACACAACTTCTTACATTTAGGAATTTGCATAAAGGTGAATGGACATCACTGGAAATAAGAAACCATGATGAGGTAATTGGAAAGATGTGGGACTTGTGGGGATCAGGGTGCATGAATTATCCACTGATGTTGAAATCTGAAGAGTTTTGAAAGGTCACAGTATGTGTGGGGCTGGTCCTCAGGGAGCAGGGAGGAGGGTTACTGAAATTTGACTGCAACACTGATAACTGTATCCCCGAGTTTTCTATTTTTTTTTCTATTCTTTTTTTTTTATTGCTTAAAGTATTACAAAGGGTATTACATATGTATCCATTTTATTCCCCCGCCCTAGACAGTCCCCTAGCCTCCCCTATCACCCAGTGTCTTATGTCCATTGGTTATGCTTATATGCATGCATACAAGTCCTTTAGTTGATCTCTTACCCCCCTACCTCCTGCCCCCCAACCCTCCCCGGCTTTCCCGCTGCAGTTTGACAATCTGTTTGAGGCAGCTCTGCCTCTGTATCTATTATTGTTCAAAAGTTTATAATGGTCTCTATTGTCCATGAATGAGTGAGATCATGTGGTATTTTTCCTTCATTGACTGGCTTATTTCACTTAGCATAATGCTCTCCAGTTCCATCCATGACGTTGCAAATGGTAAGAGTTCCTTCCTTTTTACAGCAGCATAGTATTCCATTGTGTAGATGTACCACAGTTTTCTAATCCATTCATCTACTGATGGGCACTTAGGCTGTTTCCAGATCTTAGCTATGGTGAATTGTGCTGCTATGAACATAGGGGTGCATATATCCTTTCTGATTGGTGTTTCTGGTTTCTTGGGATATATTCCTAGAAGTGGGATCACAGGGTCAAATGGGAGTTCCATTTTCAGTTTTTTAAGGAAACTCCATACTGTCTTCCATAGTGGCTGCACCAGTCTGCATTCCCACCAGCAGTGCACAAGTGTTCCTTTTTCTCCACATCCTCTCCAGCACTTGTCGTTTGTTGATTTGTTGATGATAGCCAGTCTGACAGGTGTGAGATGGTACCTCATTGCTGTTTTGATTTGCATCTCTCGGATGATTAGTGACTTTGAGCATGTTTTCATATGTCTCTTGGCTTTCTGAATGTCCTCTTTTGAAAGGTGTCTATTTAGGTCCTTTGCCCATTTTTTGATTGGATTGTTTATCTTCCTTTTGTTAAGTTGTATGAGTTCCCTATAAATTTTGGAGATTAGGCCCTTATCAGATATGTCATTGGCAAATATGTTTTCCCACACAGTGGGTTTTCTCGTTGTTTTGTTGATGGTTTCTTTTGCTGTGCAGAAGCTTTTTATTTTGATGTAGTCCCATTTGTTCATTTTTTCTTTAGTTTCAAGTGCCCTAGGAGCTGTATCAGTGAAGAAATTGCTTCGGCATATGTCTGAAATTTTCTTGCCTTTGGATTCTTCTAGAATTTTTATGGTATCCTGTCGTACATTTAAGTCCTTTATCCATTTTGAGTTTATTTTTGTGTATGGTGTAAGTTGGTGGTCTAGTTTCATTTTCTTGCATATATCTGTCCAATTTTCCCAACACCATTTATTGAAGAGACTATCTTGGCTCCATTGTATGTTCTTGCCTCCTTTGTCAAATATTAATTGAGCATATTGGTTCGGGCCGATTTCTGGGCTCTCTATTCTATTCCATTGATCTATATGCCTATTCTTGTGCCAGTACCAGGCAGTTTTGAGAACAGTGGCTTTGTAATACAACTTGATATCTGGTATTGAGATCCCACCTACTTTGTTCTTTTTCAGGATTGCTGAAGCTATTCGGGGTCTTCTTTTATTCCAGATGAATTTTTGGAAAGTTCATTCTAGATCTCTGAAGTATGCTGTTGGTATTTTAATGGGAAGTGCGTTGAATTTATAGATTGCTTTGGGTAGTATGGACATTTTAATGATGTTGATTCTACCAATCCATGAACACGGTATGTTCTTCCATCTGTTTATGTCTTCCTCTATGTCTTTTTTCAACGTCCTGTAGTTTTCTGAGTAGAGGCCTTTTACCTCTTTAGTTAAGTTTATTCCTAGGTAGCTTAATTTTTTTGGTGCAATGGTAAACGGGATTGTTTTTATAATCTCTCTTTCTGAAAGTTCACTATTGGTGTATAGAAATGCCTCAGATTTCTTGGGGTTAATTTTGTATCCTGCTACATTGCCAAATTCATGTATTAAGTCTAGTAGCTTTTTGATGGAATCTCTAGGGTTTTGTATGTATAATATCATGTCGTCTGCAAATAAGGACAGTTTTACTTCCTCTTTTCCAATTTGGATGCCTTTTATTTCTTCTTCTTGCCGAATTGCAATGGCTAACACTTCCAGTACTATGTTGAACAGGAGTGGTGAGAGGGGGCATCCCTGTCTTGTTCCTGTTCTTAGGGGAAATGGTGTTAGTTTTTGTCCGTTGAGTATGATGTTGGCTGTGGGCCTGTCATATATGGCTTTTATTATGTTGAGGTATGATCCTTCTACTCCCACCTTGCTGAGAGTTTTTATCAAAAATGGGTGTTGAATTTTGTCAAATGCTTTTTCTGCATCAATTGATATGACCATGTGGTTTTTTTCTTTCAATTTGTTTATGTGATGTATCACGTTTATTGATTTGCGGATATTGTACCATCCTTGCATCCCTGGGATAAATCCTACTTGGTCATGGTGTATGATCTTTCTGATGTACTGCTGGATCCGATTTGCTAAGATTTTGTTGAGGATTTTGGCATCTATGTTCATGAGGGATATTGGCCTGTAATTCTCTTTCATTGTGTTGTCTTTACCTGGTTTTGGTATTAGGGTGATGCTGGCTTGATAGAATGAGCTTGGAAGTGTTCCTTCCTCTTGAATTTTTTGTAGTAGTCTGAGGAGGATAGGTTTTAGTTCTTCCTTGAATGTTTGGTAAAACTGCCCTGTGAAGCCGTCTGGTCCTGGGCTTTTGTTTGATGGAAGCTTTTTGATGACTGCTTCAATTTCTTCCATAGTTATTGGCCTGTTGAGATTTTTAGTTTCTTCCTGATTGAGTTTTGGAATGTTGTATTTTTCTAGGAATTTGTCCATTTCCTCCAGGTGGTCTAGTTTGTTGGAGTAAAGCTGTCCATAGTATTTTTTAACAATCATTTGTATTTCTGTGGGGTCTGTTGTTATTTCGCCTCTATCGTTTCTGATTTTATTTATTTGGGTCCTCTCTCTCTGCTTCTTGGTGAGTCTGGCTAGAGGTTTATCAATCTTGTTTATCCTTTCAAAGAACCAGCTCTTGGTTTCATTGATATTCTGTATTGTTTTTTTGGTCTCTATGTCATTTATTTCTGCTCTAATCTTTATTATCTCCTTCCTTCTGCTCACTCTGGGGTTTTCTTGTTGCTCTCTTTCTAATTCTTTGGGTTGTAGAGTTAGATGATTTACTACCATTTTTTCTTGTTTTTTGAGATAGGCCTGTAGAGCTATAAACTTCCCTCTCAGGACTGCTTTCAATGTGTCCCATGGGTTTTGGATTGTTGTGTTTTCATTGTCATTAGTTTCCAGGATGTTTTTAATTTCTTCTTTGATCTCATTGGTAACCCAATCAATATTTAATAGCATGCTATTCAGCTTCCAGGTGTTTGAGTATTTTGGGTTGTTTTTATTGTAGTTTATTTCTAATATTATGCCATTGTGGTCTGCGAAGACGCTTTTTATGATTTAAATCTTCTTGAATTTGGGGATACTTTGCTTGTGACCCAATATGTGGTCTATTTTTGAAGATGTCCCATGAGCACCTGAGAAGAACGTACATTCTCTGGCTTTGGGGTGAAGTGTTCTGAAGATGTCTATTAAGTCCATCTGATCTAGTGAGTCATTTAGGATTGCTGTATCTTTGCTGGTTGTTTGTCTATAGGACTTATCCAGTGCTGTCAATGGTGTATTAAAGTCCCCTACTATGATTGTATTGTTGTCGATCTCTCCTTTGATATTTTCCAGGAGTTTTTTTATGAATTTGGGTGCTCCTACATTGGGTGCATATATGTTTACAAGGGTTATATCTTCTTGTTGTATTGATCCCTTTAGTATTATGAAGTGGCCTTCCTTATCTCTTGTTAAGGCCTTCACTTTGAGGTCTATTTTGTCCGATATAAGTATTGCTACCCCAGCTTTCTTTTCCTTTCCATTTGCCTGAAAGATATTTTTCCATCCTTTCACTTTCAGTCTGTGTGAGTCCCTTCTAATGAGGTGGGTTTCTTGTAGACAGCAGATGTATGGGTCATGTTTTTTTATCCATTCAGCCACTCGATGTCTTTTGGTTGGAGCATTTAGTCCGTTTACGTTTAAAGTTATTATTGAAAGGTACTTGTTTATAGCCATTTCTTTTTGTGTGTGGCTGTTTTCTTTCTGAGCTTTTTATTTCTTATTTTTATACCAGTCCCTTTAGCATTCCTTGCAATGCTGGCTTGGTGGTGACAAACTCCCTTAGCCTTTTTTTGTCTGTGAAGCTTCTTATTTCCCCTTCAAGTTTGAATGATAGCCTTGCTGGATAGAGTATTCTTGGATTCAGTCCTTTGCATCACTTTGTAAATTTCAGTCCATTCTTTTCTTGCCTGATGTGTTTCTGTTGAGAAGTCATTTGACAATCTAATGGGAGATCCCTTGTATGTAACTTTCCGTCTCTCTCTTGCAGCCTGTAAGATTCTCTCTTTGTCCTGAACATTTGCCATGGTGATTATGATGTGTCTTGGTGTGGGTCTTTTCGGGTTCACCTTGTTTGGGACTCTCTGGGCTTGTGTGACTTTTTTCTTCCCCACCTCAGGAAAGTTTTCTGATATTATTTCTTCAAGTAGGTTTTCTAATCCTTGTTCATCCTTCTGTTGTTCTGGTACTCCTATTATTCGTATGTTGTTTCGTTTCATGTTGTCCCAAAGCTCCCTTAGGCTCTCCTCCTGTCTTTTAATTTTTTTCTCCAATTGCAGTACATTTTGGGTGTGTTTTGCTTCCTTGTCTTCTAATTCACTAATTTGGTCCTCCGCTTCTCCTAGTCTACTGTTGATACTTTCAATGGAGTTTTTCATTGCAGCTATATCACTCTTCATTTCTTCTTGGGTCTTACTTAGGTTGTTGATTTTTTCATCTGTTTCTTCTAGCTTCTTCCATATGTTATCGATTTTTTCATCTGTTTCTTCTAGCTTCTTCCATATGTTATCGATTTTTTCATCTGTTTCTTCTTGCTTCTTGCAGAGGTTGTCGATTTTTTCCTCCATCCGGTTTATGCACTCTAGGATCCTTATTCTGAATTCTTTATCTGTCATGTTGCATGCCTCTGTATTACTTAGCTGCTTTTCTGGAGAGTCCTCCTTCTCTTTCCTTTGGGGGTTTCTTTGTCTACCCATGTTTGATCTCACTGACATATCTAGACGTTGAGTTGTTCAGTGGTTGCTCCCTTGGTGGCAGTGACTCCTTGGTCTGTGGTTGCTCTTCAGGCGGTTGCGGTAGCAGCTGCTCTTCAGTTGTCAGCAGCTCCTCTGGTGGGTGCTGTTCACAGCTGTGGTGGCTCTTCTGGCTGGTGGGGCGAGGTTTCACGTACAGCTGCTGTTCCTCAGCAGAGGATGTGGTGCTCAGGAGGTTGCTTTTGCTTGGATCTGCTGCGTTAATTTAAAGGCACAAAATACAACACAACAAGGCACCACGTACCCGGCACTATACACAAATATATTCACGATATTAATAACCCCAATTAAAGGTGACCACCTGAATTAAGAGAATTAGGGGATAAGGAAGAAGGAAGAGAAAAAGATAAAAGAGAGAAAGGAAAAGAAAAGTAGGGACCAAAAAAAGGGAGTGCAAAAATGAAATTGGGAAAAAGGAAGGGGGAAAATAAAAGCGAGAAAAGAAAAGAAAAAAAAGAAGAAAAAAAAAAGAGCGAAAAGAGAGAATGAAGTGGAAGAGGGGAAGAGACTTTTTATATGAGGAGAATACTCCTATAGAACAGCCATTAATCCCAACAAATTCCAGCAACAGCTCCCTGGATATGAATGCAAACTAGAAACAACCAATAATATAATGATGAAAATAGAATGGTGAACACTAATCCCAAAATAAAATAAAGAAAAAATAAAATGGCACTTTAAAAAATGGTAAAATGGTAGCAGTAATAATACTGGTTAAAAATAAGAAGGTAGTAATTAAAAGGGTAAAATCAGGTGATGGAAAAAGAAGAAAAGAAAAAAAAAAGAACAGAAAAAAAAGAATGAAAAAAAATTGGTTTCTTAGTTAAAAAGTGAAAAAAGAAAAAAAATTGCAGTAGTGAATGTCCTTCGTTTCTTCTATTCTTCAGTGTGGCTCGCCTTAGACCTTCCAGGTATTCAGGAGAGTGTTGAGTTTCCCTGCGATATACTGTTCCTCTGTGTTGTAAACCACAGTCCTTATTTTAAAGCATGCCGCATTTATTTCCCAGACTGCCTTATTTTGTGTTTAGCAAAGAGTCAGTTTGTGGGTCAGCCTCTGGGTGGCAGTGTTCTGGGGTTGGCCTCTGAGGCTATAGGGCCTCTCTGTCCAGTGGAAGTTCACTGCCCAGAGCTGACTGTGTAATAGTTAGTTACTGGCGCTATGTTGTTGCTGGGATTGAAAATCCCCCTATAGGCCAGACCCTGTTAACTCCCAGGGACTGATCAGGTTATCTTAATCCTTGATCTCGTACAGGGTGGAATCTGGGTGTGGCTGTGCTCCTTGCCTGGGGGCTGGGGGGAGGAGTCTCATTCTCCGGAGAGGGTGGCTGCCCCAGTCCTGGGCTCAGGGGTGTCTCAGCACTCAATTCACTACTACCTCTCCCGGCTCCCCCTCTTTCCCCAGTCTCTCCCCAGATTCCACTCCTCCGCACACTCTCCCTCTCTTCAGCACAGGTGAGTGTCTGTATCCGAAATGTCCCATGAACAGGATTCAGTGTAAACAAACAAATGCCGGCCGCGGAAATGGGGAAGGCTTGGTTTCTGTAAGCTTCTTCTCTTACCGGGACTGCATGGTCAGGTCAGCTCTTCAGGCTGCCCCCTTTAGGCTCAGTCCTCCGTGATCACAGAACCCAGCTCTCAATTTCCCTGGCGGCGCCAGGAATCCCGCAGTTCTCCTTTCCCCCGTCAGGGGCTGTGCCTGTCCCAAGGGACGCGGCTGTCTGCCACGCGGTCTCCCTCCGACTCTCTGGGCTCAGAGGTCTGGCAAACTTTCCTGCCCAAATCCCTGGTTTTTTTTTTTTACCTTTCCAGGGGAGTTCTGCTCTTCCTGGCTGCAAACCCTCTCACCAGCTGAGCAATATCGCCAATTCAGTGTGAGTGTTACTAGCTTCAGCTGCTCGCTCCATTTGCTCCGGGACACGACCTGGGACATGTCTGCCTATATCGCCGCCATCTTGGTTCTCGTCTATTTTTTATCTGCAAAATGGGGATGCCTGTTTTTCCTTTCTAGGACTACTATTGACATTAAATAAATTTGTATATACAAAATATCTGGGATGTAGCAAGTTGCTTATATCTTAACTAGTAGCCCAGTGCACAAATTTGTGCACATTGAAAAGAAATTAATTGGAAAAAATATTTTAATATTGCTATTTGCCCTTTCTCTCTAATAGAAGTGTCAACCAAATTCACAATCAACAATGACAGATCGAAACACACACATGCAATTGGCCCCAGCTAGAGTTTTATATGAATCACACATGCACTATTCTACTTGGCCTTTTATAGATATAGAATAAACTTGCTTAAGTAGACCTGCTTTCTGATTTAGCTAAACTTTTTCCAGCCCAGTGAAGCACCCCAACTTCTCTTTCAGGTAATTGTCAGCGACACAGCAGTAAATATCAACACGAAGCTGATTATTATTGTAGATCACACAGGGAGAACAAAGGGTAAAATATTTAACTGAAGAAGTGTTTGACTACTAGTATATTCTGCACAGTGAGAAAACCAGAAGTCATTTTCAAGGTCCACCATTTCTTACTTCTTTTCAGTCAGGTCAAGTTTCTAAGCTTTCTAAATCTTCTTTTTCCAGCTAATGAAAAGAAAATAGGATTTCACCAGGTCTCCTATCTACCTACTCCTGGACTTCCGTGAGGATTAAATGAGATGAGCCACTGGAAAATGCTTCACAGACATTTGGTTAAAATGTAAACTGTTTCCACCTGTGTTCCTTGGGTGAAGAAACTGCAAGGGGCTAGTTGCTAGGGAGAGGAAGCTGGGTGTTGCTACATGACATCATTACCCGGACGGTGGGACACTTAGCATATTAGCCTTTTTTATATATGTAGATTCTCTGCCATCCCTACCTAAACCAGGATGTAGACCTAGTGTCAATAATATAAGTTCAGTATCACAAGTTTTTTGAAGAGAGTTATATCAAGGTAACTACAGTAGTCATAGTTAAAAGGTTGACTAGCATCTAACAATCATAGTGAAAATGATATCTAACATCTAACATCTAATGTATGCATATGGAATTTTTACTAGTTTATTTTTTAATAAAATAACTAATGACATCCATAGAACACTATACCTAACTGAATATATTAAAATTTAACCTTGAGGTGTCTTCATAAATACACTTTTTTGGTAATATTTAAGTTTTTATTAATTTTTAAGGATTATGCATTAAAAACTTATTCCTTCCAGCAATGGAAGAGAGTGTGAAAGAAGGTATCAGAATTAAAGTAGATTTGTTGAAACATACATTGCACAAAACTCTTGAATCAGATCAAACAAGAATCAAACTGCTCCCCAATGGAAGTTTCTCAAGTATTTGATTTGAATTTATTTAATATACTAGAGGCCTGGGGCATGACATTCGTACACTCAGGGCAGGGGGGTCCCTCAGCCCAGCCTGTGCCCTTTAGCAGTCCAGGAGCCCTTGAAGGACATCCTTAGGGCTCCCACAGAGGCAGGAGAGGCTCCCACCACCGCTGCTGCACTCACAAGCCAGGCTTGTTGCTGAGCAGCACTCCCACCCGGACGGACGCAGCTCCTGTGTTGAGTGTCTGTCCCCTGGTGGCCCGTGCATGTCATAGTGACTGGTCATTCCACCATTTGGTCGGTTTACATATTACCTTTTTATTATATAGTATATTCTAAATGACTTTTAACAGGTAGTAAGAAAACAGGCACCTACAAACTTGTTATGTTTTGATTTTTGACACCCTATAGGTCACTACCACATTACTATGTGTGCTGTTGACTACCTTTTGAATAGTCCTTGGAATAAATCTCTTTCTGACATCTTCATGCACTTATTTTATCTCTTTAAATGTGTCCTTGATCCGAAAAAGTGTAGTTCTGCACTGATCTTTTCTTTAACCGAAGCCTATGCCCAACAGCTTATGTGTAATTGTACCAGGGAGTACACATGTGCAATGCTCTCAATTAAGTGATGTGCTCAGAATCATCTGCTTGGTGCGTGTTCTCCTCATGATGTCATAGCCAATTGCAAATGAACATGTATGTCTCTGGCCACACAGGGATAATGTCACATTATAAATAGTATTGGAATTAACCATATATTTGGGATGCTGCTTCTCTGACTGCATTTATGATAAGGAATTTGAGCAGTTATACAACCTGATTAGTGAACCAGGATTTTTTTTCCTGACTTTTAATGTCTAACTGGCATTTTTAAAATGGATAAACTTAGTTTTATAAGAGAAGTGTTAGGTTCTCAGCAAAGTTGAACAGAAAGTACAGTGTCCTATGTACACCCTCTTCTCCCCTCCCCCAGTGACAGTCTCCCCCACTATCAACACCCTGTACCAGAATAACTCTGATCTTTTTTAGCTTTTTATAATCATGATTTTTTTATGTTCAATTCTAATTCATCTGAAATTTATGGCAACATATGGTGTGATGTATGGATTACAGGCAAACCTTCATTCAATTGGATAATGTTGCTGTCTACTATTTATTAAAAATGGTTTCCTTTTCTGTTTTATTAAGAACACACACACTCATTTCTTCTCTCTTTTTAAAAATCCTCACCAGAGGATATGCTTAGAGGGAGGAAGAGAGAGAGAGAGAGAGAGAGAGAGAGAGAGAGAGAGAGAGAGAGAGAGAGAAACATCGATGTGAGTGAGAAACATTAATTGGTTGCCTTCCGTACATGCCCCAACAAGGGAACTAAACCTGCAACACAGGTATGTGGCCTAACTGGGAATCAAACCAGCAACTTTTCGGTTCACGGAACAATTCTCAACCAACTGAGCCACTCCAGCCAGGCTCATTTCTTCTTTTTGTACATTAAAAAAAAACTAAACCAGTGATTTTTTGCATATAACATTCACCAACTTAAACATAAATATATATCTAACTTATTGTAATATTCTATAAACAGTGCTGGAGGCTAGACAATGTATAATTAAATTTGTATTTTGTGTATGATTATATCTTTATGCATTTATTTTACATTAAGCTTGTTGATTCATATAATAATTCTGAAAATATAAGGCCATAATATGAGGCATATTATAAGATCTTTTCTTAAGTTAGAGAATAAATATCCTGGGGAATGAGGATAGAGATTGTGTGGAGGGACTGAGAAGTATATAAGAATATTATGTAAAGTAAAGAAAAAGCAATATGGAGGTCTTCTTTATGAACTAAAATAAATAGAAATAATTTCTATTCCATGGTTATGATATACAGTGTTTCCCCTGCTTACCAACTTGTCAATAGTCTTTATTGAGGTGTCAGTGAATTCTGCTGTGTCCAAAAACAAAAATTCATATTCTATCATAAAATATTCTTATCTCTAAAACAGACCCTGAGAGAGTGAAACTATAGCCTTTGTGGCCAGCAAGGCATCTGCCATATAATGGTGAGCATAGTGAGTTGACGAGTCATAAAAGATGAGTCCCAATTTCAGGTCTACCCCTCCATCACTATTATAGCAGGAAATCATTTATCTATTTTAAGTCTCAGATTCTTCATCTCTAATATTGGGATGATATATGAAAATGGTATCTCAGAGCATAAGGTTCAAATGGCATGATAGTTTGGCATCAAAAGCATCATTTATTCAAATCAAATCACTTAACTCCTTTCTGCATCAAATCTAATCTCAACTCCAGACAAATGAGCTCAGGCTCAAACCCTATAGTAATAGATCCATTCTTACATAGATCTTCTATATAGCACTTTCAATGTGAAATCAGCCATGGAAATTATCCAGATATCATTATCGCCCACGCTTAGAGTAATATTTACCTTGATCATTGCCTATTTGAAAGACAGAAAATCCTGTACTGTATTATACTAAACTATGTAGAGATCTCGTAATTTTTAACTGTCCACAATAGAGAAATATTATTTTATGTACTTTGGATTAACATTAAGGAAATAAGATAACAAATACAGGGGTTAGTAATGTTTATCTAAATATAATTCAAAGAAAGGCTGTTGGGGGAGATTTATTTTCCAAATGTTAAATGTCTGACAATGTTATCAAAGTAATCTTGCAAGGAGCATGGCCTCGGGTGCATCCCTTCCCTGAGAATCAGTATAGTATGATTGATGATGGTGTGCTGTACCCCTTAGTTGTGTTGGGGTAGAAAATGATTAGCCAGCCATTCTTTTTTGTTTTGTTTTGTTTTGCTTTTTTCATAAAACATAACTATCACTTATGTGGCTTTTGATAGCATGGCTTCTCCATTCCTTGAATTTTATTTTGATTCAGTAATATTCTTTATATACAATAATACCCATTTCACAGAGATTCTATCTGAAGTCATCACCAGGCCTTCAAAGCCTACAAAATTGGTTTAAAACTCCACTCTTTAAATACTTTCTCTAATTCCTCCAGCTCATTTACTGCCAATCTGACACTAACTTCATTGGGACTTTCAGTACATTAACCAGAATACTTACTTTCTATCATGAATTTTCTCCCCAGGCCTTTATATCCTTACTGGAACCAGATTCCATATTTTAGTATTAGGTACACATGCTTGAAATTTTATTGAATTTTCTCTCTTCTTTCCTAAGAAGTTCTTGCATGACAAACCTATGTTGCAACCACATATAGCATCAGAACATTCCTGGAAAAAAATAAAAATACTCTGATGAGTGAATCCATTTCAAATTTATAACCATAGCTCTCAAAAGGATCCTCGACACTGCCAGACAGTCCTATGATACTTGCCTACTAAATTAATTTTCTTATTGTCATAAGGGGTCTTTTAAAACTTCTCTCTTCTCAGATCTCTCTTATTCTTTCTCAACCCTCCCTCACAATTTGGAGCTGAAGGCATTGTGCTATCTTCTAAGAAAATCCATATGAGAACTGCCACAATGTCCCCAACATTATAAACTTTCATCTGTATATTTCAACTTCCCTCTTGCTTCAATGGATATATCCTTTTATCTAAGTTCAATCCTTTACTTGTGCTACTGTTTAACATCTTTTTGCAAATTTTCAAGACTGTTGTTTCTAAAATTAGCTCCTGTGCCTCCTACTTCAACATGTTCTCCTTCTCTACTGGGTTATTCACATTGACTTTCAAACTCTGTCACATTTACCCTTGTCATTATATCTTGACTCTATAGTTCCCTCTAGTCATCCACAGAAACTGTTTGCTTCCCATTTCTGGTGAAAACTCCCCCGGTGAGTTGTCAGTGCTGGCTGTCAACCATGTCTCCTATTCATTCGCATCTCTCTCCAGTTGGGTTTTTACCCCACTGCACTATAGGAAGGGATTGTCACTAGGAATAAAAGCTTGTAAAAGCTAAATTTCCCATCATCTTCCTGAACTCTCAGCCAAATTTGATGCTATTGAACACTCCCATTACACTTAGATGTTGTCCTCTAGCCTTTCATGACTATGCACACATGTTTTTCTCCTGCCTTGCAGAGCACTCCTTCCAACGATTTTTTTTTTTTTCCGGCTTCTTACCTCTACCAGGTCTCTAAATCTCGCAGTGATCCTGGCCTCTATTCTGAATCCTCTTCTCATTTTACACCTACTCTTTAGGGCATTGTATTTAGTTCTATGATTTCAAAGACCAATCTCTAGGTTTATGAATCTCAATTTATATCTCCCATTCTTACTTCCTCCTTACAATCCAGACACATACCCAAATGTGTTTAAAATACTTTCAAATTTAAAACATGTTCACACATTCTTCCATCCAATACACTCACCACAACGTTTTCCTTGAAAAATAAATGACATCATCCGTTGCTCAGGCCAAAAATATAGAATGTATTCCTTATTCATTCATTATTTTTTCTTCTCATACCATATCCAGTTGGTTATACCTCCAAAAATATCTTAAATCTTCCAAATGACAAGCATATGGCACCCATACAATACTCTCTAACGGGTTCTGTTATCCCCACTTTTGCATCTGGCACTCCCCACTGCCAGAGTTCATCAAGCACACATCATCCCCAGTGACCTTTCCAAAGGAGAAAGTGCTCATGTAACTACCCTGTTCCCAATAGCTTTCCATTTTACCTACATTAGAATCCAAAACCCTTACCTTGGACAAAGCACTTTACTTGAGCTAACTCTGTTATTTCCTAAACTCCAGGAAATAGGAAAAAAATGATCTCCAAGAAATATTTTTATTTCTATGTCTAAGAGCTTTCTTTTTATTTTTTAAATAAAATATCCTGCCCTAGCTGGCTTGGCTCAGTGGATAAAGCGTCAGCCTGTGGACTGAAGGGTCCCAGGTTCGATTCCGGCCAAGGGCACATGCCTGGGTTGCAGGGTGGTTCCATAGGGGGGGGGGGGGGCGTGCAGGAGGCAGCCAATCAATGATTCTCTCTCATCATTGATGTTTCTATCTCTCTATCCTTCTCCCTTTCTCTCTGAAATCAATAAAAGAAATATATTTAAAAAATAAAATAAAATATTCTTATAGTAGCCATCCATAGTTTTACCATTAAGAATCAAGTAGTGTTATTATCTGTCATGTGTGCATCTTTGCTTCAATATTTCTTCAAAAATAATCACTTTATTATTTAGTAAAACATAATACATGTCTAATATAAGAAGACACCAAGGAATAAAGAAAAAAGTAAAAAATTATTTAAGCTCTGAAAATTACTATTATTAGATTATGTTAACATTTCTTTAGACATAATCTATATGTATATACAGTTAGAAAGGCAAGTAGAAGAAAGAGACCAATAGAAAATATATTGGCTAGATATAACCTTAAATTAGACCATGTTATAAATACTAATTCTGAAGTAAGACTCCTGTGGAATCTCTCATTGCTGTATTCATATGCATGATTTTCCTGGTCATCTTCTTTAAGTGTATTACAGGAGTTTGTGCCCTTTTTCTCAATTGGTGGTGATGGTGCTTTCTTTTGTCCCCATTTTTACAGGCATCAGGGAAGGGACAAGATCCAAAGACTTTTCTGTCATCCAATTCAATGATAAAATCTGCCTGAATAATGTTTATTTCTTTAATATGAATAAGTATTCATATCCTCTGCCACTATGTACTAGTAGGTTAACTTCCTCCATACTTTGATTGTTTATATACCATTTTCCCCAACCCTGATTCCTTACCTCATGAAATCAGTCCCAGAAAACTGAGCCCAAAGTGCTGAAAGAAAGAAAAGTGGTTCCTGAAACTAATTGTTGTTGTTTTTTTCCTCTTTATAACTTTTACTATTTCCAGTTTAAGCCAATTGGTGTCAAAAGAATGTCTGGGCTAGAGAAAAGCTTAGAAACCATTTAATTGTAAGAATCCCCTTGAATAAGAACCACCACCACTTTGTGACATTGTTAAATTATTTGCCTGGACCTGTGTAAAAATTTTATGGACAGGAATGAAACATAAAGACATTAAGGTTTTCTATTATCCATAGTTGGGTTTGTATAGATGATTTTATAGTTATTTATAGTCAAAACACCTTTTATTTACCGTGGCTTAATGGAATAATTCTATTCTTCTCTAGAGAAAATCATGGACAATATAGATGTATGGCTTGCAAGATAAATGGAAAGTCTAATATGGAAATGCTATTGACTTCATATAATATGCACTTTTAATGACACATGGTAACTGCTTTAATAGATGAGCAGGTTACTTGTGTTCATAATGGTCTACATATAGATTAATAAATTGAATCATATTCAATCCTTTGAAACAGAATAAACAAATTCTTTTTAAAGGAACATCTTTACATGCTTTGTAACCTCCTATAAAAATTCCTTAAAATGTGGATATTTGGTCAAACAGTTCTTGACTAGCTTGTGAAGTTTTTAGAGTGAAAAATCACAACAATTTGTATTAATAACTCTACTTACTCATTTATTGAGCACGTAAATTAGGATGCATAGGCAGAGGTATGTTTAATGAGACTAATGACATATTGTTCTGCTCATAATTATAATGCTATTATTAAAATATTGCATAGGTCATGACTTTCCAAAATGTAAAAGAACCTAAGCTTTTCCTAGCAATACCATATTAAAAGTAATATTTATCTTGAAGTAATCACACCATATTTTTTGAGGCTTTTGCCAACCTTGCTGATACTTTTCTCTGCCCCTATCTTTCCACAGCTTCTGGACACTATCTTTTCTATTCTTTTTATCGCTAAGTACCACATAAATCTTGACTTGAAAAATTAAGGCAACATAAATTCACTATGTATTTTTAGTCAGACTCTACTCTTATTCCATTACTAAATAGGTGCTCTCTATTCTCACTCACCTATCACCTCTCTCTCTCTCTCTCTCTCTCTCTCTCTCTCTCTCTCTCATCTCTCTCAACTTAAGATCAATTGACATGGAAAATAATTAATAGAAAATTTCTATTTTTGTACCATTCAGCAATCTTTTTTATTTTGTTGCTTTTTATTTTAGTAGCAAAGTTATTATTCAATGGGGACTAAAGACTATAAATGCTTCAAGTTTTATACCTGTTTGTTGTTTTTATACAGGTATAAAATGTATTATTTCTTATTAAAAATATTGATATAGTTTAAATAAATAGTTTGAAAGGAAAAAAAAAAGGCCCATGTTGCAGGCTTGATCCCCAGTCTCTACAAAACAATGAATAAATACATTATTAATTTATTTGTAGTGAGAAGCCATTGCAATTGTAGCTTTTAAAAGCCCACAGAGGAATTTAATTGCCCATGATATTTTTTTGATTAGGTTTCTAGAAAGAGCTTAGGTGAAAGAATAAGATAATGTTTTGCTAAGTACACAGGCATTGCACCCAAACTCTTATATTACTATTGGAATTTAATGCAAATCAATCTTTTTAAAGTGATATTTCAGAAACTATATTTAGGATTAGCACCACTGAGTGAAGTTTAATAATTATGTACATTTTCTATTCTCAAGAATAAGCCTTCTTGAGTTGGATTTGCCGATTTATCCTCAGCGAATGCTGGTTCAGTAAGACAACATTTTGCTGATCAGGGTTTGCTCTGTGTTCTTGACCTACTTCTCCCCCTTCCTCCTGATCCTTTGGAGAAGCAATGCATGCATATCAGACCCACCTCTAACGCTAGGGCAGCAGCTAGGAGGGGCTCTGGGAGTTTGTTTTGCTTTTGCTTTTCATGTTTATAATCAAATGTGTTTTTTTAATGACAAAGGAGGCTCTTTCCTTTATAATTCATAAAAGGTCTACATGTCTATGTTTAGTTTCTTTGTTTTACTTATTTCCTGAATATCATAAAACAAATATAAACTCTAACTCCATGGTTCACCCATTTACCATGTGTTTTGAAAAGGTCTTTTTGGAGGCTCAATTATAATAAACTCACACAATATCGAAAAAGTTCCAGACTCTGAGAGGTGCTCTGAAGCAGCTTTAATTTAATTAGATGAATTTTTCAGAAGAACACCCTTTGATGTACACATGTGTCTCCTGGAAATTTGTGTGCTAAGTCTGGCAACAAAAACACCTTTGTCACTTCTAAACTTAAAAAGGAAGAGGAGGAAAAAGTGTATACAAAATCAAACATAACATTCCTTAATTGCAAAGTTAAAGCTATGCATTTAAATAAATAGATTGACTAAAACAAGCCAAAATGTGCAGTCATTTTGGACTTCAAATAGAAATAATAATAAATAGTTGTGATAACAATGACTCACATTTGTTTTGTTTTTTATGGTTTGCAAAATACTTAATAAGGAACATCTTGTATTTGAGGCTGGGAACAACTCTGTGAGATAGGCATTATAATTTCTATGTGATAAATGAGGGAATTGAGACCAAGGAAGTGGTTATATATTAACTTGAGACCCAGTACATAAATTCGTTCACCAGTGGGGTCCCTCGGCCTGGCCTTTGGGATTGAGCTGAAAATACTCTCCGACATCCCCCAAGGGGGTCCCAGATTGCGAGAGGGCACAGGTCAGTCCAAGAAACCCCACTGGTGCACAATCAGGGCCAGGGAGGGATGCAGGAGGTTTGTCAGCGGGGAGGGACCAAAGGAGGGCTCCAGGGCAAGTCTGGCCCGTCTCGCTCAGCCCGATTGGCTGGACCCCAGCAGAAAGCTAACCTACCAGTCAGAGCATCTGCCCCCTGGTGCTCAGTGCACATCATAGTGAGCAGTTGAGCAGTCTTAACATATCATTAGCATATTATGCTTTGATTGGTTGAATGGCCGACTGGATGACCAGACACTTAGCATGATAGGCTTTTATTGTATAGGATGGTAGGATAGTAAATTAGTTTTATTTTCCTCATATTTATTTTATAATTTTAAAAGCATTATATATTGTCTTTATAATCAGAAAAAAAAACCAAACCCAAAATCATTAATGACAAGCTGTAGAACTAATTAAATCTCATAGTAACTACAAATCTAGAAGTATAGCTGCATATGGCTGACAATGCTAGTTTGCTTTATTGAACTGAACATTCAACACGTACGTACTACATTTCTGAAGGGATGAATTTTGCAGTCACTTCTCCATGAAGTTTCTAGAGAAAAAGATTGTGGAAAAGTCTCACTCTTGGGACAAACCTATCTCTGGGAGTTCATTTTTATTTCTTTCTCCTTTCCCAGTTAGTGAGCTTTGGTTTTTTATAATACAAATGTTGACCTTTTAAAAAATATTCCAATCTCTAATAGATTTACTTTTTCACAGATCAGACCCACACATCCTGCTATTGAATAGGAGCAACTTTACCATGGGCAATGCATTTAGCTGCTTTGAATGACTGCAGACATGGCTGGATTAAAATAGGTACAGAAAGTAGCCATTGGCCTGTCATTGTTTCACATGCACAAAATAGCCTCATTATACATTGTACAAATGGCTCCATTCCAATCATTCAAATGAAAGAGAATATCTATATCAGCTAATAATTCCCTCCAATAAAACCTTGACCCAAGTGCTGGACACAAAAAGTAAGACTTCAAAAATATTCTAAATTCCACAGCATAAGTCATCATCAATCCTATTATGAAAGATGACACAATGACCCTAGAATGTCATTAATTTTGTATACAATCCTATTCTGAAATCTGGAAAAGATAATACAGTTTTGTTTAAAATTAAATTCTTGATTCTCAAATTTTATATATTCATGTAAACTACATTATTTCATTTGGACTCCATCTCGTCTCATTGGTCCTTAAATAGAAGACAAAGAGAACAGTAACTACCCTTTATAAACCATATGTAGTGATCTTAAATAATCTTAAATACATTTTACAGTGGTCTTTATAGCATCTTAGGCAGAAATTAAATAAAAGCAAATCTTTATATGTAGGGCAGGGCAACAGTAGGTTTACAGTTGTCCATATGGAAAATAATACAATAATTAATGAATAATAATGCAAGAATAAACTATGTTTTATGTACTATCAACTGTAAACCTACCCTTGCCTGGCCATATGTAACCACAAAGAAGTTTGAATTTTACTGATAACTCCACACAAAGAAGCAAGGGCAGTGATTTTTGGAGGGGTTAAGAAATGCCCTTGTGCCGAAACCGGTTTGGCTCAGTGGATAGAGCGTTGGCCTGCGACTGAAAGGTCCCAGGTTTGATTCCAGTCAAGGGCATGTACCTGGGTTGCTGGCACATCCCCAGTGGGGGATGTGCAGGAGGCGGCTGATCGATGTTTCTCTCTCATCAATGTTTCTGACTCTCTCTCTCCCTTCCTCTCTGTAAAAACTCAATAAAATATATTTTAAAAAAAGAAAAAAAGAAATGCCCTTGTGAAAAAGAGTGGGAAATGCAGTAATAAAGCTTGACTTGTTGCTTACTACCTGGGTACCTGGGTCCATTTTCTCACTACCTGGGATTTGGTTGTTTGCTTATTTTATCTAAAATGGAGAAAACAAGAATACCTGATTTTACTAACTTCCAAATCTAAAAATGTAAGTGAAAGAATTCAATAAAGAAAACACTATATAAAGCCTTGTGTTTTTAAAATTATTTTTAAATTTTTTTTATTATACCTTCTGAAAAAGAATCCTCCAATTTTGTGGTCACATATAGCAGCAAAATCGCATTGCTATTCTTCAATAATTGAAACTGTCTACTCAATATCATTTAAGGTGTTATCAGTAAAACCTTTCCATAAATCAGAGTAACCTCTTTGAAGGCATATTATCAATGTCTTACGTTCTATCAGGAGGTATTTATTTCTCCAGTACCTGTTTATTTCTTTTGGGCAACCATTGAAACCTTTGTTAACAGGTGACTAAGAGTGGGCAGCCATTTACTACTTGCTGAAATGAAGCCTAACAGATTTTTCTCCAGATAAATTTTGGAAATGGGGAATCATGGGAACAGCATAAGGATATCCTGCATGTGTGGTGATTGTAGGACAAAGGAGGACTATAAAATAAGTGCAAGAAAGCAATGTGATCTGACAAGAACATTGATTTGGTGTCATTGATTAGACATATGAACTTGAGAAAGTCATTGGGCCTCTCTGAATTTTAAATTTCCCATCTTTAAAATAGGGCCATGAACATCTTTTTACGCCCCAAAGCTGACTCTTAAGTGAAATAAAGTTTCTAGAGTGTTTACTATGCTAAAATATTTTCTATAACCTGGAACACAGTACATTCTTAATACATTTTGGTTCCCTTTTCCTCAATAAAGAGTATAGATACCTAAAAGCTATAGCTATGTTTTCTAACAATTACCCTCCTGTTGATGACTTTACTTGAAATTCATCCAGAAGTTTTCAGTTATGTAAAATCAACCTTTTTTTTTTTTTTTTGCCTTGGGTTTTTATAGCCAGTTTCTTGTAATGAGGTTTCATGTGCTTTACTCTTTCATAAACTTATTTATGATAAATTATATTGAGATCACATAGATATTATTTGGAAGATGTAAGTAGAATTTATAACGTGGTTGGCGATTAGAGTAGACATGGTATGGTCTCTGAAAGGTATTGTATCACATAAGCCCAAAATAGTATTTACCATCTGTTCAATGTAAAGTGATATCCCATAAGGAAAAAAAAAATGGAAAGTGTAGAATAATAAAAGTACAGAGTCCTTGTGTCTCAATGGAAGACTAAAGCTTTCCCTTCCTTCACTAGACATTGTTACTATGGATCATATATACTTGTCAAGTGTTGAAAAGTTCAGGTCATTATGTCTGACTCTTAACAGGTGCCGTTTATGTTTCTTCATTTTATTCTAAGTGGAGGTCTTTTCATTTTCTCACTGACTCTGCTATCTTCATTGGCAAATTTTTCAGTGTATATATTAGGAGCAAAATACATTTTGAAGGAGAGTGTTTGAATTAAATTTGTGTAATTTTCTCATTTGATGAAGCAATCTCAAGCTTCTTGACCCTTTTCACCTGAGTATTTGTTTATCATGCACTCAATTTACCCAAGAGAATTTTTGATAATTTATTTTCCACAGCTAAAGACTTCATATATACATGAACCCTGTCTGAGGGAGAATTTGTAATAACTGTAAAATCATATAGATGAAGTGTTGCTTTCAGTTTGAAATTGTCAGTTATGAGAAGAGTTTAGATGCCTTTATAGGTCAGACAATTGTTCAAGAATGCACTCTGAATAGTTGTTATTCTTCTGAACTTTAAAGAGAAATCTGAATAACCCAATCAACCTAAAGAAATAACTCAGTCCTATTTTCAAATTAGCTATCTAGCTATCATCTATCATGTATAGACACACAAACACACACACACACACACACACACGCGCGCGCGCGCGCGCGCGCGCACAAAAACTTCAATCGCTTAAAATACACAGTCCAAATGTAGCTTCTGAGCTTTAAGACCCTTTGTATGTCACTTCAGCTTCCCCTTCTAATGATAACACACCTCTGTTCTCACAGCAATTGCATCTTGCCTGTGACAAATTTGCTTGCTCACTGTTCCTCAACTGTGAGCGATAAATGAGGTAATGCCTAAGTAAAATGCTTTCAAGCCAGTGACACATTATATAGCTTATGAGTTATTATTATTTTTATTTATTGCTCACTTCTATAATCTAGGTCAAGTCTGATTTCCTCCACCAAGCTCTTTCTCACCAGCTGAGGTCAGGGCGATCAATCTTTTTTCTAACATCTCAGAGGAGGTATGGAACTTATTGGCTTCTTCTATGACTCATGGCCCAAAGCGGACTGCAGGTTCAGCAGGAGAAGAGGCCATATATCATTTATCTCTGAGTTCACCATGTCTGGCACAAGGTATCTCATACATCAAGATGAGGGCATATTTGTTGATAACTATGTGCAGTACCCAGATGCCAATTAAGGCCTTTTAATAAACAAGGTACTCTACTTCAATAAAGCTGTTGTGTGTGTTTTCTTAACTACAGGAAGTTTGTCACAGAAAACCAATACACAAATACCAAGAATAAAATATACCTGCTGTTTGTGTGATGTACTAGGCATCAATGTGATTTTTAAGGTTCCCTTGTACCGTTGCTTCAATATTTGTTCTTGTGCTGCTTACAAACTCTACTCAATATCACACAGTTTGTAACCTCATGTTTTTCTGCTCAACCCATGCTTTCCAATGCCTAGGTGTGGATTAAAATCATCAGGAAGCAAACTGGCTCAAATGAAGAGTTTCTTAATATCATTTTCTTTCAAACACTTCCCATCTCTTCTGAGTGAGCACTGTGTTCCCCTCACATGAAAGCAGGCCATTCCATTCATGCTGTTATGGTTTTCTTTTAATGAGAAACTTTGAAACCAGAAAGAATATTCAAGAATCCCAGAGGCCTCCCACTCTGTACTGTATCCCCTTTCCTGTGGGCTTTTCAATCCATTTCACACGGTCACCCCCTTCCTTTGCCAAACCAATAAATGATCCTTTTAAAATGCAAATATTGGTATTTAGAATAATGGAACATCATTTTAAAATAGAATTCTGAGATTTACAGCCAAAGGAAAGTCTAACTGTTGGAAACTGCATCAACAACTCTCTTTTTATTTATTTATTTTAAAAGTAGGGTTCTAGGGGTAGGAGATAATTCTATTCTTGCAAAAAACTCAGTATAAGACAGTATGTAGCTTTTTCATTTACCTCTCTAGATGAAATTTAATCTTAGTGTGGACAAGTACAGACTGTATCCTTTTAAACAGACTATATTGTTACTGATAGATCTCTGGATTAAAAACAAAGGTTTCAAACAATTTTTAAAAATTTACCCAGTAATGGGTGGACTGTTTTTTTATTCTAAGTAAATTGAAAAAAAATGAATAAATAAAAAAAAATTTGTCAATTAAATTTGTGACCTTTTGTTACAAATGATTTGAAAATTAATACCATAAGTTTGTTACAACTTTGTAAGTACCAAATGCCAATGCATTTTCCATAAAGCTTCAGATGTTATATTTAATCAGCTCTTAATTATGAACTCTTTTCACATTCTTCATTTTTAAAACAACCCTATTGAAAAAAAAGAAATCAAGATGTTACTCTTCTCTGATGTTGTGTAGTTTTAAGATGAGAAATTCTGATATGGCAGAAAAGACTCCAATACAATTACAAATGTGACAGACAAGTTTCTAGACAGAAAACAGTCTTTCCTCCTTTGCTACCAAAGGATTTCTTGTAGTTAATTTTCTTTTCATAATGTTGTCACCAGAAGTAGCACCAGGACCATAAATTTTACTTGGCATTATTATGATGAATGGATTACTAAGACACTGTAAATGATATAAACATCTCAATAGCATTAGAAGTCAAACTCAAATGTTTATTGCAGAAGATGTGTGGTATGTCTAGACATAACAAAGCAATAAAGAGCTGCAGAGAAGAAAAAATTAACCCTACTCAAGTTCTAATTGCAAAAATTATGCATTAAATTGGAGCAAATAACTATACTTAAAGTAAAACTGAATTAAAGAGATAGTAACAAAATCCTGAAGCCATTTGGTTGTCATACACTTGAAAATGTTATAATAGATATAAAGGGAGAATCAGAGGATAAAAATATTTAGCTATTTAAATAATAACCCGTATGTATGACAATATTGTTCACATTACCAAAATTGTATCTGTTTTGTGGTCTGGTCTAGAATGTTCATTGAACAATAATGGTAATTTTACTTCTGCTTCTGGTAAAGCAGAGCTGTCCCAAATCAATCTCTATGAGGCTTATTTTTAACCCTTAGAATTTTAGAAATTGTTCCTTTTGCTTTAAATATTATAATCTGTTGTGCAAATATACTAGTGGTTTATTCGTATCCAAACCATGGGAGTTGGCCAGGCCATCATACTGACCTCAGTATAAAGTAGTACCATCCATCAATTATAGTGTCTAGAGCAAAAATTAAATTTCCTGTTATTTAAACTCAATTGAAATAAATGTAATAAACTACCATTACAGTAAGATCCCTTTCCCATACACTAACACTGAGAAGATAAAATCTTTGTAAAAGAAAAAAAAGTAATACAAAACTCCAACCAAATGCTGGCTTACTTTAAATCATATTTAATAGAGTAAAGGATGCATCTGATCCAATATCTCTGATGCTAAGAACATGTTGAAATGGGATTGTGTTCCCAGGTTACCTCAGAAGAGGCAGCAGCTTTGTCTTGTTTTGAAATGTAATCAACACAGATAGAATTGTTCTTTTTGAGTTAAACAGGAATTGCTTGGGAAATATAGTTTTGGTCAAATGCAATTTCAGACAGTTGCAAGGGGCAAATCAATCTTTTGGGACTTTGGGTATGTGTAGGTGTCGACTATATGGTGCTTAAGAGCCAGCCTTCCTGGATTTAAATCTTGGTTCTGCCATTTATTAGTTGTTTCTGTACATAACTAGTTTTACCACTTGGAGCCTCATTTTTCTCAGGTGAAAAGTTTGAGTGATACCAGGATCCCTGGGAGGTTTAAATAAGTTGCTATACATTAAGCAGTTAGAAGTGTGTCTGGCACAGAGTTTGCATTCTTTACCACAAGTGTTCACTCTTACAAGTATGACTTTTTGCCATGATATCTGTAAGGCTTTTCATTATGTATTGGGAGCTGTTGAGGGTTTCACATCTGAACCTACAGAACACACACAAAAAATGATTTGTTTAACCAATCACCAACCATTGTTACATTTTTCCCTGTGACAAGAACTTTCAATTCTACTCTCAGCAATTTTTAAAATATACACTACAGTATTATTAGCTACAGTCACCATACTTTACATTGCATCCATAGGACTTATTTTATAACTAGAATTGCTACCTTTGACCATCTTCACTCATGATTTGAATACCTGATTTCTTTATTCTCTCAAGAGTGGTATATAACTAGTGCCATTCTAGATGCATAGAAGAGTGGTTAATTCATTACATACAATGGAGGCTGTTGTAGTCTACACAATGCTTCACCCCCAAAAGATATCTACCTTTTTTGTCAATGAGTTATGGTGTGTCTACCGAAGTCCATATGCTAAAGTCATAACCCTTAGTACCTCAGAATGTGACTGTAATTGGAGTTAGTCTTTAAAGAGATTATTAAGTTAAAATGGGGTTATTTCAGTGCAACCTAATCCGGTATGACTGCTGTCCTTTAATAAGAGATTAGGACACAGACATGCACAGGAGAAGACTCCCATTTATAAGCCAAGCAGAGAGACGGCATAAGAAATCAGCCCTGCTGACACCTTGACCTTGGATTTCTATGCTCCTACTGTGAGAAAATAAGGTCTGGGTCCCTACAAATATGCTGTGTAGATTTCTTTTCATCACAATTAATTATTCATCCTAGTCTTGATGGATATTTGAGTTCCTTCAAGTACTGCTGCTATCAGCATTTTTATAAATGCTCTTACATGAATATACATAGACTAGAGGCCTGGTGCAGGGATACATGCACTGGTGAGTCCCTCAGCCTGGCCTGTGGGGATCAGGCTGAAACCTGCTCTCCAACATCCTCCGAGGGGTCCCGAATTGCGAGAGGGCGGTTCTTGGGTGACGCACCCTGGAATCAGGCTCCCTCCTCTCCAGTTTTGGTTGCGTCACCCAAGAACCACAGCTACTAAGTCACCGCAGCTTGGCAGCTCCTGCATTGAGCGTCTTCCCCCTGGTGGTCAGTGGTCGACATAACTACCAGTCAGAGCGTCTTCCCTTTGGTCGTTGCGTGTCATAGCTACCAGTTGGATGGCCTGTCAGTCGCTTAGACTTTTATATATGTGGATATTTTTTGTTGACTATCTACCTAGAAATTGAATGATGGGAGCATGAGATATGTCTGTTCAGTTTGGGCAATTGATACAATTTACAAAGTATCAATTTATACTCCTACCAACAGTGCTTGTGATTTTCTTTTTTTCATAAGTTTTGCCTTTCTGATGGTTGATAGTAATCACCTATTTTTAATTAACCTGATATATTATTAACATAAAACAAATTGCACTCATTTTAAGTGTAGAGTTTGATCAGTTTAGACATATTTATCTATGTAACCACCACCACAATCAAAATGTAAACATATAATCCCCCCAATTACCCCATGCTCTTTGTAGTCACCCCCTCACCTTTGGTCATAGTGTACCACCCTGTTCTGTGACTACAGATTCGTCTTTACTAAAGGTTTATATAGAATAAGTCATGAAGTGTATAATCTTTCATTCAGGACATTTTTGATATCCATCCTTATGTATAACAGTAGTTCATTCATTTTTATTGCTGAACCATATTCCATTGTAAAGATATACTACAATGTGTTTATTTCTTTAATTGTTGATAAACATTTGGGTTGTTTATAGTTTGGACAATTATCAATAAAGTTTCTATGACCCTTCTCATACAAATATTTGTGTTATCTATTTTACTTTTTATAGTTAAATAAAGAAATAAAAATAAAATATTTGGGTTATAGCGTAAATATTTATGCTGCCTTGTAACACAATGCCAAATTCTTTTTCAAAATATCTTTATCAATAGAGACAAGGTTGAGAAATGCTGCTCCAAGACTAGGTTTTCCCTATTACTACTAAGCTATGACCCTTCCTTGGTATATACTGAATGCCCCAGGTGATCCTCAAAGTCTTTGTATTTGGTCTTTTTTTAAAAATTATGTCTTTGCTGAAACCGGTTTGGCTCAGTGGATAGAGCGTCGGCCTGCGGACTGAAGGGTCCCAGGTTCGATTCCGGTCAAGGGCATGTACCTGGGTTGCGGGCACATCCCCAGTGGGAGATGTGCAGGAGGCAGCTGATCGATGTTTTTCTCTCATCGATGTTTCTAACTCTCTATCTCTCTCCCTTCCTCTCTTTAAAAAATCAATAAAATATATATTTTAAAAAATTATGTCTTTACTACAGGCCCAATGCACGAAATTCATACAAGAGTAGGCCTTCCTTCCCCCAGCTGCTGGCACTGGCTTCCCTCTGGCACCTGGGACCCGGGCTGGCTTGCCTCCAGCCCTGGCATCATCCAAAAAGATGTCCAGTCTAATTAGCATATTATACTTTTATTATTATGGACTAGAAGCCTGGCGCATGAAATTCATGCATGGTGGGGGTGGGGATCCTCAGCCAGGCCCGCACCCTCTCCAATCTGGGACCCCTCAGACTTCCCTCTCACAATCTGGGACCGCTGGCTCCTAACTGCTCACCTGCCTGCTGGCCTGATCCCCCTAACTGCTCTCCTCTGCCGGCCTGATCACCCCTAACTACCTCTGCCCCAGCCCCGCCACCATGGCTTTGTCCAGAATGACATCCAGAAGGTCATCTGGAAGATGTCCAGTCTAATTAGCATATTACCCTTTTATTAGTTTAGATTGTTGAAAGTATTACATATGTCCCCTTTAACTCCCCATTAACCCCTTCTAGCTCATTCCTACCTCAGGCTTTCTGTGTCCATGTGTTATGCATCTATGCATACAAGTTTTTTGTTGATCTCTTCCAACCCACCTACCCTATCCCTCTTTCCCTCTGAGATTAGCATCTCTTCCAAGCTTATGTTAGGTGTTGGGATAGTTCATCTTTCTGCCCAGCTTTGTGCATTTTCACCTAAAAACATGCAAAATTTAGTATTCAGCTGCAGAGTCAAGGGTACATTATGAAGACTTCTAGAACATATATATATATATATATATATCTATATCTATATATATATATATATATATAGTTTCTTCCTTTCTGGTATTCTGCCCATAAATCTCAGATGCCTCATACTGTCTTATGTTTCTTTATACTGTCGTGTTTGGGTACTCCCTGTCCAGTGATATGGTCTGAAAATTGCCTTCCAGTGGAAAACTGAGGAAATCTTAGTGTTCTTTTTTAATATTCTCCTTAATATTCTCTGTCATTCTCAGGGATGACATTCTTGTGCTGTGTGTGGCCCAGTGGTTGAAAATAGCTGTTTTATATATTTCCCCAGATTTCTAATTAGTGGTAGTGAGAAGCTGTCTCAATTATTTCATTGTGGCTAGAATTTGAAGTACCTCATCTTTATTTGAATTTCATTTCATGATTAATTATGTTGAGAACCTCTTTATTAATGTGTCCATTGGTTATTTATATATCATATTTTGTGAAGTACTTATTAAATTGTTCCCCATTTATCTATCAGTTATTCTGTCTTTTAAATATTGATTCCTAGGATTTCTTTTTATATCTGAAATGCAAATTGTCTGTTGTAAAATTATATTCTCCCAATGTGTGACTTACTTTCTATTTTCTTTAATTTTGTCTTTTGATGAGAATTATTTCTTAGTTTTATTTAGATTCCACTGATAAAAAAAAAAAGTTTTTGTATTTTTTCTTCTATGTTGGCATTTCAGGTTCTTTGCAAGGAGTCTTTAACAACCTGAAGTCATAAAAATGTTTTCTTCTATTTTATTTTATTTTATTTTATTATTTTTTTTTAATATATTTTATTGATTTTTTACAGAGAGGAAGGGAGAGGAATAGAGAGTTAGAAACATTGGATGAGAGAGAAACATCGATCAGCTGCATCCCGCAACCAAGGTACATGCCCTCAACTGGAATTGAACTCGGGACCCTTCAGTCCGCAGGCTGACGCTCTATCCACTGAGCCAAACCGGTCAGGGCTGTTTTCTTCTATTTTAGTCTAAAAGCTTTATATTTTTACCTAGCACATTTATGTTTATAATCCACCTGAAATAGACTTTTACATAATATGTCCAGTTGGCATAGCAATTCAGTTTTCCCGGCATCATTTTACAAAAAGTCCATTCATTTTTCATTGTGTTTCAGTGTATCATATATGTGTGAAGTAGTGTTTGCAGAGTCTATTCAATTAAATTGTTCACTCTATGTTCTTGCTGCCTTAATTAACATCACTTACAATAAAACAACAATGAGGTACCATCTCACACCTGTCAGACTGGCTATCATCAACAAATCAACAAACGACAAGTGCTGGAGAGGATGTGGAGAAAAAGGAACACTTGTGCACTGCTGGTGGGAATGCAGACTGGTGCAGCCACTATGGAAGACAGTATGGAGTTTCCTCAAAAAACTAAAAATGGAATGCCGGGGTCCAGCCCCAGCGGGTCCAGGGGTCCCCAAAGGCGTGGACGGAGTCGGCAAAGAAGGAAGGACACGGAGACAGTGTTCAGTTGATCAGCAGCCTAGCCAGGATCTCTAGCCAAGATCTCCAGAGAGGTTCTGCTTCGGATCTCCAGCGAGGTTCTGTAGCCATGTTCCCTCGCTAGGTTTTCCAGCCAGGTTCTGTCCAGGCTCTCCAGTCAGGTTCAGTGTCCAGGTTCCAGTCAGGTTCTCCTGCCAATCTCTGTAGTCAGGTTCAGTCCAGGATCCCTTGCCATGTTCTCCTGCTAGGCTCTGTCTCTAGGCTCCGAGGCCAGTCCCTCTCCAGGATCCTCCGGCATGCTCTCTCCAGCGAAGTTCTTCTGTCTCCAGGCTCCGTGTAGGTTCTGTCTTCTTGATTCTGTTCTAAGTTCTGAGTGTTTCTGTCTTGTTACAACTGTATTTATACCAGTTGATTCAATCCTATCAATCTCTATTACAAAGGTTAGGGCGTTTCTTATCTCCATTCCAGGGAGAAAAGATTATGTAGTTTAAGCATGATTGTTCGTAGTTAAAGGGATTAATTACCCGCCTGGCACTTAGTTGAGGGGTTTTATTCCCTCCCTAACTTCAGGGGAAAATCCCTACCTGGGGATTCAACCTTTCTCGGAGAGGTGACCTTGGTTAAAACACAGCGCCAAGAAGGTGAGCAAACATATTAAGAACCGTATGCCATATATGCCAGGTCCCTTGAAACAGCAAGGATGGACCGGCTCCCGGCAATGGAACTCCCATTTGACCCTGTGATCCCACTTCTAGGAATATATCCCAAGAAACCAGAAACACCAATCAGAAAGGATATATGCACCCCTATGTTCATAGCAGCACAATTCACCATAGCTAAGATCTGGAAACAGCCTAAGTGCCCATCAGTAGATGAATGGATTAGAAAACTGTGGTACATCTACACGATGGAATACTATGCTGCTCTAAAAAGGAAGGAACTCTTACCATTTGCAACAGCATGGATGGAACTGGAGAGCATTATGCTAAGTGAAATAAGCCAGTCAATGAAGGAAAAATACCACATGATCTCACTCATTCATGGATAATAGAGACCATTATAAACTTTTGAACAATAATAGATACAGAGGCAGAGCTGCCTCAAACAGATTGTCAAACTGCAGCGGGAAGGCCGGGGAGGGTGGGGGTGCAGGAGGTAGGGGGGTAAGAGATCAACCAAAGGACTTGTATGCATGCATATAAGCATAACCAATGGACATAAGACACCGGGGGATAGGCGAGGCTAGGGGACTGTCTAGGGCGGGGGGAAAAATGGACACATATGTAATACCCTTTGTAATACTTTAAGCAATAAAAATTAAAAAAAACACAACACATCACTTACAATAAAAATGACGTCTGTGTATCATTCCCATGGTTTATTCTCCCAGATACCCAAGATTATCTTGGGATATGGGGCCCTTACAAATTTCTATATAAAGTTTATAATTGGCTAATTTTCACATCAAAAAATATTGGCTGTGTGGTGTGTTTTTTAATGGGAGTATATTGATACTATAGATCAATGAATGAATATTTAACTTAGCAATATTGAGTATTTCATTACCTGAAAATTTTATTTTTCTCCAACTATTTAGATATTTATATTTTTGTAGTGATTTGAATTAGTCAGTGTGGAGGTTTTACAATCTTTTACAAAAGTATTTGATATTTTTTTATGATATTGTAGAGTGTATATATTTCTTTTTTAAAAATATATTTTTACTTATTTCAGAGAAGAAGGTAGAGTGAGAAAGATATAGAAATGTTAATCATGAAAGAAATCTGATCAGCTGCCTGTTGCATGCCCCAAATAGGGATCCAGCCCACAACCAGGGCATGTGCCCTTGACTGGAATCAAACCTGGACCATTCAGTCTGCAGGCCAATGCTCTATCCAATGAGCCAAACTGGCTAGGGCAAATCTCATAATTTATTTGGATTTTCTATGTACACATCATATTGCAAATTGTGACAGATTTATTTCTAATTTTCTAGTGATTAAACTTTTTATTTCTTTCTCTTACTGATTTCAATAACTCACCATTAAGTCAGATGTTTGTTAAAGGTTTATGTAGATGCTCATTATTAGATTAAGAAAGTTCTTTTCTAATTATAGTATGTTAAGAGGGGTTTAAAAATCTTTCACGCTGAAATGTACAAAATGTTTTTATTTCATTTATTAAGATTGTCATCTATAATAATAAAAGTGTATATACTAATTAGACTGGATGTCCTTCCAGATGACCTCTGGATGAAGCCATGGCTGTGAGGGAAGCCCGGGGCCCAGGTGCCAGAGGGAAGCTGGTGCCGGCAGCCAGGGGAAGGAAGGCCTACTCTTGCACACATTTCATGCATCAGGCCTCTAGTGTTTCTATAAACATGGTAAAAATAACTGGTTTATTTGGCTTGATTTTATAAATTAAGGTCCAATTTACCTATAATAGGTTACATTCTTTTTATACATACTTCAGCAAGTTATGACAAATCAAATAGTTACATAAACAACATCACAATCAAGATATAGTACATTTATACAATATAAACAATTTTTCTTTGCCTCATCAGAATCAATCTCTCCATACATCCTATGGAAAACATTGACCTTTTGATATCTGAACAATTTTGACTTCACCGATGCCGTGTAAAGGACAGCATACAGTGCATAGTCTCTTGAGTCTGCTTTCACCAGATAGACACATGATTTGCAAATATTTTCTCACAGTCTTTGGGTTGTTTTAGTTTCCTCAATGATATTTTTCAAAGAGCAGAAGTTCTGCATTTTGATGAATTGTAATTTATTATTTTTTGGTGTGTGTGTGTACCATGATTTTGGTCTCATATCTAAGAAATATGTATACACACATATATATGTAGACATGATTTAATATAATTTTAAAATATTTAAACCTATTCCCATTCTAGAATTCATGTTAGATTATTTTGAAGATTACCATTATTGGGTTAAAGTCCTCTTTATTGATTTTTGAGTTCATTTTTTCATCTTAACCATAGTTTTGCTGTCACTAGACACTACACATTATCCTCAGTAATTTTTTTTTCCACCATGAGATCAGCAATTTTACCTGCTTTAACACTTTCTCTGATTACCAGATTCTAAAGAGGCTTTTAAACATAGTGGACACTCATCATTGACATCTTCTAAGTCAATGAATAACCAACATATTTCCACAAAAATAGATAAGTTCATCAAAATATGTCATCTTATTTTTAATGTGTTAACTCTAGTTTATATTTTATGCCACTGTTGTGTTCTAACATTTATTGGTAATTACAAGTTTAGTTTCTTTACAATTTTGTGTTTTTTTGTTAGTAAGAAGGTATTCTGTCACTATCTTATTACTGATACTCTAAAAAAGAGAATGTAAATGAAGGCAAAAAACTGTTTAAACATAGGTTTAATTTAAGAGATTTTCTGAAATTATGCAGACTGATTGATGATATCCCTAAAAAAATGTTTGAGTAAATACAGGTGAGAAGGTAAAATCAGAATACCAGTGAATATACTCTCTTGGATAATGTATTATAATGTACAAATCATTTAGTTGCATATAATTCATATTAAACTATCTTGATAGATTTTCCCTAAATAAATGACTGCAACAGAAAACAGAAGGGGAAAATTGCCTCCTGAAAAATGCTTTTATTTGGAAAGATCCAATAAAATTGATTCCCCTGGAGGTGACTAAAATCAAGGCTAAAGATTGACTAGAAATATTAGTCACTAACAGAATAAAAAGAGATTTTTATGCAATGTTTATTACGAGGCTCTGACACAAATCCAAAGAACTTGAACTTTGAGTTCCTCGCATAAGCAAGCACTTTTGAATTGGAATATTACCTTTTATTTGACTGAGAGTATAGCTAAAGAATTAATAATTATCATGAAACAGTGAATTTCCACTATCAGACAGAGAATGCCTTAGTAGGCACAGAAATCATAATAATGAGCCCTCATTTCACATATTCTAAGATGCTGAGGGTATGTGCCTGCATGTGTGTGAGTGATATCTATTTTTCTTACATAAATATTTATATCATGCCTGGGAGAAACCCCCAATCATTGCTTTTATTTCCCTTTAATGTGTTAATTTTCACCTTAGACTCACTGTCGACATCACCGGCTATTACTACATTTAAAAGAAATAAAAGTAAAGGACATTTTCCTAGGTTTAGCAAGTAAAAAAACAAAAAAAAATTCTCTAAGAATGAGTTCTCAAAAACTAGACTGCAACTTTTGTGTTACATTTCACAGCATGAGATAAGTGATTTATCTCTCAATCTGAAATATCCTAATGACCCTGGCTTTCTCATTGTAAATTACAGCCCTTATGTTACCACTAGTGACCCTGTGCACTTGAAAGGAAATTAATTAGAAGGTGGCCAGCAGGGCAGGACTGGGCGAGAGGGGCCGGACTTGCCCTGGAGCCAACCTCCCTGGAGCCAACCCGCGGGCACCAGGGGTGGCACCCTGGCTGGACATGCTTCTGTGGAGTGAGCAGGGTCCCTCAGGCAGGTAGGATTCCTTGGCCTTGCCTGCAGGGATCTGGCCGAAAACACCTCTCGGACATCCCCTGAGGGGTCCCAGGGTGCAAGAGGGCACTCTGCAAAGTTGCTGTCTTACAGGGTGTGGCATGCAAATGCAAGTGTGCAGTCAACCAGATTTGGGCCAACTGTGCCCCAGCAACAACGTAACCCACTGTTAAAGGTGGAATTGTGTGACCCCCATGAGGAATAGGGCTCCATCCTCTTGTTTCAGGGTGCATCACCCGAGAACCGCAGCTGCCAAGTCACTGCAGCTCGGCAGCTCCTGTGTAGAGCATCTGCCCCCTGGTGGTCAGTGCGCATCATAGTGACAGGTCGGATGGTAGGAGGGACACTTAGCATATTAGCCTTTTATATATATAGATTCCCTCTGGCAGCACAAATCTATTCTTTACTTTCCTGAAACACCAGCCTGAAAGAGTCCAGGGCTATTGTTTAAGAACATTTCAAAAGGAAAGCTGACACTACCAAATAAACACATTTAATGAAGTGTGACTACTAGCCACTGAGGCGCTAATGAACTGCAAGATTAGTCTCAGCAAACAAAATTTCTCCCCTGTCCTCTCCTGGCAATATCCTGGACTCTACCTGGAGAGATAAGATGTAGACTCATCATGTTCAACACTCCAACAACCTAGACAGAGTTTTCTTCCTCTGTCGCCCTGCACTGTCAAGTTGGCAGCTGAAGCCTGGCTCAAAATGAGTATGAGGAGAGACAGATGCAAATTTGATTAATTTTTTGTTTTACTTTTATAAGGAGAGTTCTTCTTTAGAGTCTTTGAAATATCTAATATAAAGTTATATCACTGAATTTTTTCTTTTATTTTGCCAAATTTCTTCACCAAGAGGATTCTGTTTTAAATATATAGCATTATTTATTTACATAGAAGAAATACTGCAAAATTGTCTAGGCTTACTAGTATATGGGCCAAAATGGCACAATGAAATTAAACACTCAAAATTCAGCAATAGTTTGAATATTGCCAAAGAAACTGCACAGAGTGCATTTTACCTTAACACTACACACACACACACACACACACACACACACACACACACACACATGTGCGCACGTGCACATCTCCCCACCCCATGACTGGATGAAAGAACTCTGTTCTGTGTCTCTGTGTGCATTAAAGAAATAATTTGTCTGTTTTTTTGATGCCTCCTTTGCCAACTGCCTGTCTCAGAGCATGGTGGGAGGCCAATAAATGCATTCTTAGATTCACTAAATTATACATGCATACATGCACAGGGGAAATATAGAATGAGAAAAGAAAGAAAAACTAAGGAGATGGACCAAAGTAGGAAGGGAGGGAAGTAAGATAGAGCGGCAGAAGGGAGAAAAACACAGAACACAGGGGTCTTAATTGGTCTGCTAATCAAAGACACAGGCATGGCCTATTGATCAATTTAACACATTAAGTGGCAGTTATGCATATATATTTATCACATTAAGTGACATTTATGCATATAGTTGGAAAAACATACCTTGTAGTCTGTTAATTTTGGTTGTCTAAAGAATTGTTGTCTAATCAATTTGGCTGCAGCAGGCGGTATTGATCAGAAACAGACAGATTGGTGGTCCAGGAGCATTTGCTCACTTACTGTGCAAATTAGGGCCTGTTTAAAATGGAAAGAAGTTATGGGAGGGTTCAGTCCATTAAAAGAAAAATACAAGAACTTTCTGCATGACAATTATGTTGCTAATGTAATTTCATGATCCAGTCTGTACCAAATTCCTATTATCGTAATGCTCACATGGCAAATATACTGGGACAAATACAAGTAACGCACCCACATTATAAACATGACACATGTCCCCTTGTTTCGTTTTACTCTCGCTATTCATGCCTGCTCCGCTGGAGCTCTGTTGGAGGAGCGTCACCATATTGTTGCTTAAAATCATAGCTTCAACACATTCTGGTTAAGGAGAGAAAACAAGCTCAACATATTCTCCCCATGGGATCAGATAGGTTTTGCAAGATTTCAGCGGTTCAGTTATTTCCATCCTGATGGGGGAAATTCAATGTCAACAGCACATTATTTTTGGTACGTTCTGCTTGCCTCCCACCCTTTGTTCTGCAAGCTTCCCGTCTTTAACTTTTCTATATCTGCTTTTCTTTCATCTCTACCTGGTCGTGAATTCCAGCTTCTTGTCCAAAGAAAAAACTTTCCTTTGTGAATTTCCCTTCATCACATCCAGAAGGGCGTGCCAAGGAAAGCCCTTCTGGAGTTGGGACTGAGGGACAGGTTAAATGTGCAACAAAGGAGAGCTACCATCTGTACCTCTCCTTTCCTTTAGCAATGACAACCTTGTCTATTTGTATTTTATAAACAGTCTCATATCACAGATCCTTTCTAGACTAAGGCATGGTGCCCGGCTGGCATGGATCAGTGGTTGAGCATAGACCTATGAACCAGGAGGTCACGGTTTGATTCCTAGTCAGGGCGCAAGACCCAGTTGCGGCCTTGATCCCCAGTAGGGGTCCTGCAGGAGGCAGCTGATCAATGATTCTCTCTCATCATTGATGTTTCTATCTTTCTCTCCTTCTCTCTTCCTCTCTGAAATCAATAAAAAAAAAAAATACTTTTGAACAGTGGTTCTCAACCTGTGGGTCACGACCATGGGAAAATACATCTAGCATATCAGATATTTACATTACGATTCATAACAGTAGCAAAATTACAATTATGAAGTAGCAACAAAAATAACTTTATGGTTGGGGTTCACCACAACATGAGGAACTGTATTAAGGGGTCGCGGCATTAGGAAGGTTGAGAACCACTGCTTTAGAATAAGGCATGGTATATTGGAAGTGCCCGGCTAGCTCAGTCAGTAGAGCATGAGACTCTTAGAATAAGGCATGGTATAAAAAAGTAGATAAGGTCTGACAGTTTGGGAATTTAAACCCCTTATACTAGTATGTAATCCCGCCAATTGGCTCCATTTAACCACAATGTTACTTAAATTCAGAGGAACTATGTATCTCTCCAAATATTACCTTTTACAGTTTACAAACTAACGTCATCTAGAAATTAAAGTATTTTTTCAGTGTTTGTTCTTGGGGAGTGAGAGGCTTCAGAATTACATTTGCAATTGTATCCTTTAAGTCTAATTCCAAAATTAGGCAAATATTAAGGCTTCTCAGTGACTTTCACTTCCTTCCTGTTTTCAAAATAACAGGATTTATGTCTTTGTGATTCTCCAGTTTGCTGTAGAAACTGCTTTAATGACTTCTGAAATGAAGTCTCCTGTTTCACTTTAGCTGTAGCATTTTTAGAAAGAAAACATGAGAACTGAAGAATGCTTCAGCAGAATTTGAAATAAAAGGGAAAAAAACACAGGGCTTTTAGTGTGAAGATGTCAGATAATAGTGTTTCTTTGTTCTTTCTGGGAACTGCAAGTGATAAATATCAGAGACAGAATGAAGTATATGGTAAACAAAAACAAGATCTGAAGCAGGAAAGTAATCTTCGGTGGTGCTGATAGTGGCGATAAAATCCCACCTCTGCTTACATGTAAAATGAGAACTTCTTACTAAAATATATGAAATATTAGAAATCACTCAGAATTTTTGCTTTATTCAGATGTAATGAAACTTTTCACACAGAACCAGAGATTATCTCATAAAAATACTTCATCCCCTTTGATTTACCCAGGACAAAAATATGATCATTCTTTCCTGACTATCCATCTAGTAAGAGCCTTTTCTAATCTCTAATATCTATAAGGGTCAAACCAGTACTTCAGACAAATATTTATGATGTCAAGGTTCTCAAAAGAGCTTTTACACACCCTTGCTTCCCCCAACCCCCCCCTGTCTGCTTCCAGCCCATAAAAACTTTATTGTTAAAAAGTGACAAAATGTCTTCGTGCCCTTTGAGGGAATTCTGAGCAACCAGGTAAATGATACCGCAAAACACTTTTTTTTTCTTTCACTTCAGTGAAGCTTAGAGTTTAACATAAATCTGACAGTTTCCTAATTTAGCAAGATACTTACTTTTCCTGTGTCACAATGATTTGTGTCAGACAGCAGGCATAACTAAGAGGTAGAGTGTCCTGTTTCCTGTAATTTCGCAAGTGTTCTGCTCCTGTGAAGACAATGTTAGCACAGAAGTCAGGTAAACAGACATTCCCCTTCCGAGTACACTCTACCAGCTATGGGACCTTCATTAGATTACATACAATCTATGATCCTGTGCTTCCCCTGTCCATGATATGGAATTATATCTTCACTGTACAGAATTGTAGTGAGAATTAAATTAAGGACAAATACAGAAACCCTGGCATCATACTATGCATCATAATATTAGTTCCTTTGATTCCCCAGTTTAACCCAGTTTCATGTGCTTACATTTCTGGGAACATGTAACTCTGGAGGCCAGTGTGCAATCAACACACAGAAAAAAAAAAAAGGCATATGTTGGAATCACACAGACTCAGGCAATGAAGGGCTTCACCACTGACTTTGAGAGTTGAGCAGTGTTTTTGAATCTTAGTTTCTTCAAGTATAAAATAGAGATAATGACTACCTAACAGGGGGTTCCAAGGATCAAAGGAGATGATATACAAGAGTATTTCTAGTACTATGCATATTATAATGGCTTGGAAACAGTATAAACCTATTTTCTAATAGGAATTTTCACATTTCTGGATATATACTCTACATATGCCATCAGATTTTTCTAGCACATTTAGTAGGACATCAAACCGCCCTCTCTGGACTGGCCCTGACTACCTCTCAGACCTCACCTCCAGGACCATGCATACTATGCTTCAACCATCAGGGTCTCTTTGCTGGCCTTCTATCAAATCAAGCTTGTTACCAACTTAGGAGGCCTCCCAGCTGTTTTCATTTTCTCATTTCATGTATGGCTCTTCCAAATATGGACTCCACCCCATTTAAAATAGCACCTCACTTTCAAACACACTTTGTAATACTTTTCTATGCCTTATGTGTTTTGATATACATATAATAAAAATTTAACTTTCACATGTATCTGTTTTTATTTATTATCTACCTCCCTTAGATAAGAGTGAGGTCCTTACACTTTTATTTCTCTGCATCTATAGTATAGAAGAGTGCTTGATGTAACAATCAGTTGGTACACATGTGTAGAATGAAGGAATCTATTAATAATAATTCATAGTACATCTAGCATTCTTTTCTGTCCAGTCATTTGGCAATATTTTGTCTCTGAACACACATGTACAAAGAAATACTATATTCAACAAATAACATTTATAGTAATATATCCTATAAGGCAGATATCTATAATGTTTACATCATAGTTATAGAGAGTCCCAGCGATGTTACTTGTGTATGAACACTACTGCTAATGGTGGACTGGGAAGAAATAATTATCCTGGTAATGAATTTTGACAACATAAATACATTTTTTTAAAAAATGCCACCATGCTCTCCTAATCTAGGTGATACTTTTGAATAATGCTCTTGCCTCCTAACGGTATCCGTGAATTTCCACAGTATTTTTTTTATATTCCACAAGCTAGGAAAATAATAATAATTGTATTTTTAGCATAGTACCTCCTTTCCCCTTTAGTTTCTTCTAGTACAGTCAGAGAAATAAGTGGCATTGGAATTTACTACATGTAGATGACTTCTGTTCTAACCAAATATTTGGGGTTTCTCTCACTGTTTAGTTATCCACAAAAGCAGTTTATTGCCTTCTCTGCTCCTCTGCCATAAATGCTAAACTTTAATTAGTTTGGCAGTTCCTTAGGTTTGAAGCCAGGATCTCTGCACAAATATTGTTTTATATATTCTAGTAGTGAGTGACTACTATTGTACTTAATTTGGGAAATTGGCAGGATCAAGAAAAAGCAAAAATTCTGGACCAAGGATGCAAAAAATTCAGTGAAGTGTAAATTGAAAGATCACACACACACACAAAAAAACAACAGCAGCAGCATTTTGGCAGGTTATTAATCTTCTTATCTAATAAAAGAAAAACATGCAAATTGACTGTATCTCCACTACAGGCACAAGCCACACCCACAAGCCACGCCCAAGCAAGTATGCAAATAAACCCAACCAAGATGGCGGTGGCTGGAACAAACAGGAGGCTTGGGTTGCCCCTGGCTATGGAGGAAGCCAAGCTTCCTGCCTGCCCTGGCCAGCTGTGGGCTCTGCTTAAGGCTACAAAGTTTTAATTATAGAAGATAAATAAATCCCAGATACCTGCTTCCAGCCACTGTGGCCTCTGCTCAAGGAGAGTCTGGGAGCCTGGGTTGCCTGGGGCTGTGGCCAGCCAGCAAACAACCATCAGCCCCTCACCCAGGCTTGCCGGACACTCCAGCGGGGTCCCTCACCCCATTGGGGTGTGGCCAGCCTGCAAACCATCACAGGCCCCTCTCCCAGGCCACCCCATGCCCCAAGGAAATCCACACCCTGATCTGGGACACCCTTCAGGGCAAACTAGCTGGCCCCACCCATGCACCAGGCCTCTATCTATACTAATAAAAGGGTAATATGCTAATTAGACTGGGAGACCTTCCAGGAGACCTTCCGGATGTTCTTGTGGACAAAGCCATGGTGGCAGGGCTGAGGTAGAGGTGGTTAGAGGCCAAGAAGGGAGGGCAGTTGGGGGTGATCAGGCTGGTGGGGGGTGGGGCCGTTGGGTATAAGCAGACCAGCAGAGGGGCCAGTTGGGGGCAAGCAAGCCGGCGGCTGGGGGCAGTTGGGGGCGAGCAGGCCAGCAGGCAGAGTGGTTAGGGGCAATCAGGCAGGTAGGCAGGCAGGCAGGTGAGCAGTTAGGAGCCAGCAGTCCCAAATTGCGAGAGGGATGTCCGACTGCTGGTTTAGACCCAATTCCTGTAAACTGGCAGTAGAACATCCTTCAAGGGGTCCCAGATTGGAGAGGGTGCAGGCCGGGCTGAGGAACACCCCCTTCCCCGTGCGTGAATTTTGTGCACCGGACCACTAGTATATGTAGTAAAGAGGAGTAGACATGTGTTGGCTTCCAGAAAAAATGTGGATGTACAGTGGGGCCTTGACTTACGAGTTTAATTCATTCCGAGACCGAGCTTGTTAAGGAGCTCGTTAACTCAAATTATTCTATCACCTCAATGCAAAAAAATCATCTAAGAGACAGCTGGTATCTCAAAAAACTCGTTAGTCGGGACACTTGTAAGTCAAGGCCTCACTGTACATCATATCTATATAAGAGCATATTATGAATGCCCATGTGAAGGAATGCTTGTAGAAATCACTACAGTCTCATTGAGCATCTACCACATGTGTTGTTCCAGGTAATTTGCCTAGTTTCTATTGAATCCCTTCCCATACCATTTAGCATATGATTATCATTCCCCTTTTATACAAAAAGGAAGCAGGCTCAAGTAAGAAAACAGGTATTAGGTTGTAGAAGATCCTTGATCTGAACCCACCACACCTCAGTTTATAATACAGTGGGGCCTTGACTTATGAGTGTCCCCACTAACGAGTTTTTTGAGATACGAGCCGTCTCTTGGCCAATTTTTTGCTTTGAGTTGCGAGCTAAAATTTGAGTTACGAGCCAGCTTCAGATACCCCACCGCTAGTTGGCGCAGCGAAAGTCACAGTGAATGCCACAACATCAACCCAGCATCACGTGTCTCACCCGTTCACTTTTTGATTTGACATACAAGTAATTTGAGTTATGAGCTCTGTCACAGAGTGAATTAAACCCATAAGTCAAGGCCCCACTGTATATAAATTTGCTATAGAGGAACTTAAAATGTGAAAGGGGCTAATCAGTGTGGCTCAATGGTTGAGCATTGACCTATGAACCAGGAGGCCATGGTTCAATTCCCAGTCAGGGTACATGCCTGTGTTACAGACACAGTCCCCAGTAGGGGGTGTGCAGGAGGCAGCAGATCAATCAGTTTCTCTCATTATTGATGTTTCTATCTCTTTCTCCTCCCTTCCTCTCTGAAATTAAGAAAAATATGTTTTAATAAAAAGAATGTGCCCTAGCCAGTTTTGTTCAGTGGATAGAGCTTTGGCCCATAGACTGAAAGGTGACAGGTTCAGTTCCGGTCAATATTATGTACCCTGGTTGCAGTCTGATCCCCAGCCCTGGTCAGGGTGCATGCAGGAGGCAACCAATTGATGTATATCTCTCACATAGATGTTTCTCTCTCTCTTTGTCTCTCCCCCTCCCTTCCACTCTCTCTAAAAGTCAATGGAAAAATATCCTCAGGTAAGGATTAACAATAACAAAAAAGGTAATTATAAAAAATGTGAAAAGGAAACATCATAAAAACATTAATATTTGTATAAGAAGGCAATGAGAGAATGTGGGGAGATTTCACAGAGGAAGTGAGATTTGTGTAAGGACTTGAATGATGTGTTTCTAGTAAATCTGCTTAATGATGCAAAGTAATATCTACTGAATACTTACTCTGTATCCATTTTTAATGTAATTCCTATAGCAACAACTCTATGAAATGGGTACTATTACTAGTGCATTTCCCATTTTACATATGATGAAATTAGGCACAGTAGCAGTTTATGCCACTCCTGACAAATTATCTAATCTCAATAAACATAGACCTTTAGGTTAATCTTCAGTTTATATAATTTATTTCTAATTGGCTATTACTGCCTTAGAATTTAATTTATTGAAGAATATTTTAAGTTTTGAATAAATCATCCACAAGTGTCTATTAATTTCAATCCATAGGGCTGAGAATTTCTAATACATTTTCAGGAGAATTTCTGCTTGACATACTTGGTTAAAACGTTAGTTTATTCCACATATAGGTACTAAGTAAATTGTATATATCAGGTTCTCTGCTAGGAGAAACTTTGCTGTGCATTAAATGTAATTATTTTTCCATAGTACTTACTAATTGATAGATCACAGGCTTTTTCTTTTTAATTTTTTTCTTTTTTCTTTTCTTTGACACTATATAATAAAACAAAGGTCATCTTTTTTTTTATTGCTTAAAGTATTACAAAGGGTATTACATATGTGTCCATTTTATCCCCCCGCCCTAGACAGTCCCCTAGACTCCCCTATTCCCCAGTGTCTTATGTCCATTGGTTATGCTTATATGCATGCATACAAGTCCTTTAGTTGATCTCTTACCCCCCTACCTCCTGCCCCCCAACCCTCCCCGGCCTTCCCGCTGCAGTTTGACAATCTGTTTGAGGCAGCTCTGCCTCTGTATCTATTATTGTTCAAAAGTTTATAATGGTCTCTATTATCCATAAATGAGTGAGATCATGTGGTATTTTTCCTTCATTGACTGGCTTATTTCACTTAGCATAATGCTCTCCAGTTCCATCCATGACGTTGCAAATGGTAAGAGTTCCTTCCTTTTTACAGCAGCATAGTATTCCATCGTGTAGATGTACCACAGTTTTCTAATCCATTCATCTACTGATGGGCACTTAGGCTGTTTCCAGATCTTAGCTATGGTGAATTGTGCTGCTATGAACATAGGGGTGCATATATCCTTTCTGAACGGTGTTTCCGGTTTCTTGGGATATATTCCTAGAAGTGGCATCACAGGGTCAAATGGGAGTTCCATTTTCAGTTTTTTAAGGAAACTCCATACTGTCTTCCATAGTGACTGCACCAGCCTGCATTCCCACCAGCAGTGCACAAGTGTTCCTTTTTCTCCACAACCTCTCCAGCACTTGTCGTTTGTTGATTTGTTGATGATAACCAGTCTGACAGGTGTGAGATGGTACCTCATTGTTGTTTTGATTTGCATCTCTCGGATGATTAGTGACTTTGAGCATGTTTTCATATGTCTCTTGGCTTTCTGAATGTCCTCTTTTGAAAGGTGTCTATTTAGGTCCTTTGCCCATATTTTGATTGGATTGTTTATCTTCCTTTTGTTAAGTTGTATGAGTTCCCTATAAATTTTGGAGATTAGGCCCTTATCAGATATGACATTGGCAAATATGTTTTCCCACACAGTGGGTTTTCTCGTTGTTTTGTTGATGTTTCTTTTGCTGTGCAATGGAATAGAATAGAGAGCCCAGAAATCGGCCCGAACCAATATGCTCAATTAATATTTGACAAAGGAGGCAAGAACATACAATGGAGCCAAGATAGTCTCTTCAACAAATGGTGTTGGGAAAATTGGACAGATATATGCAAGAAAATGAAACTAGACCACCAACTTACACCATACACAAAAATAAACTCAAAATGGATAAAGGACTTAAATGTACGACAGGAAACCATAAAAATTCTAGAAGAATCCAAAGTCAACAAAATCTCAGACATATGCCGAAGCAATTTCTTCACTGATACAGCTCCTAGGGCACTTGAAACTAAAGAAAAAATGAACAAATGGGACTACATCAAAATAAAAAGCTTCTGAGCAAAGGTCATCTTGTGTTTAAAATTCATTCACCTTTGGAAAAACTGTGATGACTCTTTTACATAATTTTAATGATGTGACTTCCATTAGGAAGAATAAAATTCTGTTGTCACGAACATTTTTTATGCAGACATTAACACAGTGAGATGGGATCTTTGTTTGCCTCCTGCTCATGGCATAATTCTCATGTATGGAAGATTGGTGTTTACAATTGAACATAAGGGTTATTCAGACAAAATATGAATTCATGGCTTGGGTGTAGGATAGTAAAAAGGTCTGCATAATTCATATGATTAGAATATAATTATATAACTAGGACCCAAAGATTTTAGCAAATTTATATTTTAACAAATTCATCATCACTTGGTAACTCTTAATTGAATTTGATGCTAGATCAATGATATGCAAATAGTAAATACATTATGGGTTTTCTAAAGACTTCGAACTTATTAGTAAGATCACAGAAGCAAACTTTGTGAACCTCAAACCTGTTTATGAATAAATAAAAAAAGAAGAAAACACAAAAATCAAACAAAAAATTCTCAGAGCAGTGCTTTCCATCCTATCTAATAAAAGAGGAATATGCAAATTGACCATCACTCCAACACACAAGACGGCCACCCCCATGTGGTTAAAGATGGCTAGAAGGGAAGGGCAGTTGGGGGCAACCAGGCCTGTAGGGGAGGGCAGTTGGGGGGGGGTGGTGACCAGACCGACAGGGGTGGACAGTTAGGGGTGATGGGGCCTGCATGGGAGGGCAGTTAGGAGCAATTGGGATGGCAGGGGAGGGCAGTTGGGGGCGAACAGGCCAGCAGAGGATCAGGCCTAAATGGGCAGTCAGATATCCCTCAAGGGGCCCCAGATTGGAGAGGGTGCAGGCTGGGCTGAGGGACACCCCCCGCCCCGTGCACGAATTTCGTGTGCTAGGCCTCTAGAAGAAATATAATATCCTAGAGGCCTGGCGCATGAAATTCGTGCATGGTTTGGGGGGTCCCCTCAGCACAGCCTGCACCCTCTCCAGTCTGGGACCCCTAGGGGGATGTCCTACTGCTGATTTAGGCCTGATCCCAGGCCAAAATCGGCAGTCAGACATCCCTCTCACAATCCAGGATTGCTGACTCCTAACTGCTCACCTGCCTGCCTACCTGATCAACCCTAACTGCCTCGCCTGCCAGCCTGGCTACCCCCAACTGCCCCCCTGGCAGACTAGTCATTCCTAACCCCCCACCCCGCCGACCTAGTTGCCCCTTACTGCCCCCCCTGCTGGCCTGGTCATCCCCATCTGCCACCCTCTGCTGGCTTTGTCACCCCTAACTGCCCCTCTGCTGTCCTGGGCTCCCCCAACACCCCCGCTGCTGGACTGCTCATCCCTAACTGCCCCCCAGCCCCCTGGGTGCCCCTTACTTCCCCCCATCTCCGCCACCTGGTCACCCTTCACTGCCCCCTCTGTCAACCTGGTCACCCCCAACTGCCCCCATCTGTCGGCCTGGTCACCCCTAACTGGCCCTCCTTGCTGTCCTGGTTGCCCCTCACTGTGCCCCTGCCAACCTGGTCACCCTCAACTTGCCCCTACCAGACTTGTCACCCCCAACTGCCACCCTGCTGGCCTGGTCACCCCCAACTGCCCACCCCCACCAGCCTGGTCACTCCATGCAGCCTGCTGTTCAGTCGTTTGGTTGTCCCTCACTAACCCCCCTCCCGGCCTTGTCACCCCACGCAGCCTGCTGTTCAGACATCCATCCATTTTGATCAGTCATGATGGCCCCTGGCTTTTTATATATTAGGATTCCACATAAGTAATGTAAAACTTTCTAGTAGCTATATTAAAAGATAAAACAAAATGATATAATTAATTTTAATAATATAGGTTAACACAAATTATCCAACAGATTTTAACATAAAATCAATATAAAATTATTGAGATAGTATACATAATTTCATACTGTCTTTGAAATTTGATATATATTTTTCAATTACAGCACATCACAATTCAAATTCTAAATTTTTGTTAGAAATATTTCATCTGTATGTAGATTTCTTAAAATTGTAATTTGAAAATTAGATTTACCTATTCAATGTGTTCTAAAATCTTATAGAATTCCAGGAATATAAAGATACTACAAAAATAATTTTACTTTAATATTTGCATCCACCTTGACATAACTGGTTCATCTCCTGTAGAAGAATTGATTTACTTTTGAATTAACAGTGTATTAGTTTCAAAGTCTATCTTTTAAAGATAAATAACTCTTGTGTCAACTCAATAATATTAACTTTGACTTAGGATGTACAAATTAAAAATAAACTAAAAAATGATAGATATCACTAAAATGTTTCTTAGAGTTTTGCCACCAATTTACATAACCCTGTTAATTAAAATATAAAAAAAAAAACTTCTGGATATTGATCTTATTAGAAAAAAAATGTATAAGTCATTACTATTGGTTTGTATCTTGAAAAGTTTCAGTATCAACATAAATTCACTTACCTGTTTAGCTAGTTCATATGATTTTTTTTTTCTTGGAGCTTCAAATTTAGCTCACTTTTATGACACTAAAATTGCTGAGAAAATATAGCTCACACAGCCATTATTTTTGCCATTATTATAAAATATTGGGAAAACATTTCTTTTGTTTCAAGAAAGATTTGAATTGTAGTTAACGACAGTACAGTAAATCTTTGTAAAACACTTTCATGACTTACTGAACAAGCATTATTATAGGGAACAATTCTTAATTCATTTTCTTCTATTTCTATCTATAGTTCCATAATATTCATAGCATTTCTCCTATATACCTAACAGTGTGACAACTATACTCAAGACAGCTTTTTTAGAATTTGTTTCAGAAAACTGAGAAACATATTTTTAATATGCATTATTCAGTGAAATAAAGAAGTCAGGTGGACTTCAATCGATTGTGTTAGAAACTTTTTGTATCTACCTAAAATTCCCCTTTAAAATATATAAAATAAAAGAAAATCTATGATTTATAATTTATAACAAATATTAGTAGAATCTTTAGGTAGTTTTATATATAATACTAGCATCTTGAAAGGAACTGTGGACCGCGAGGCTGCGGTGGGCACAGGGGTGTGTCTCGAATCATCCTCCATGCCCCCTTCAGGCCCCTCCTGTTGCAGCCCCTGGGTCCACTGTCTGCCAGCAGCCCTGCTCCCTCTGTCACCACTCCCATGTTCAGTCTCCAGACCCACTTGCACCTCCTGATGGTGTGGAGCTTTTGGGGCTGATGCCAGCACAGGGCACAAGTGAGCTGGTGCCATCAGTGGGTTTGAGTGGCAGCTGCTGCCCCGATTGCCCCTCAGGAGCAGGGGGAGGTAGAGAAGCCCTGAGGGGCGATCGGGGCTGGAAGCCACCACTTGCACCCACTGACAGTGCCAAGCGATATAGTATAAGCGGGGCCAGCACCGGCAGCAGGTGCGAGTGCCAGGCAGGACCACGGTGCTTGAGAGCAAAGAATTTTCAGTAACCACCAGAGGCTCACCCTGATAACAGTGACTGGCGCCCCACCTTGGTCTGGTGCTCGCACCTGCTCCACCATTCTGCCACGGCTGACACCCGCCATGTTCCGCGCGTGCCCCCTCGTGGTCAGCACATGTCATAGCGACAGGTTGTTTGCTTGTTCAGCCGTTTGGTCTATTTGCATATTAGCCTTTTATTATATAGGATTACATCATCCTTAGTTCTATTTTGAATGCCTTTATTTTTATATCTCATTACTGTCCAGAACTTTAAGTGTTATGTTGAATGGAAATGATTCAAGTGGCATCCTTGTCTTGTTGCTCATCTTAGAGAAAAAGTTTCTGTCTTCCACCATTTAGTCTGGTGTTTATGGTGGATTTTCCATATGTCTTTTATTATGTTGAAGTAGTTTTATTTCTTTTGTTGACTGTTTTTATAATGAAAGGTTGTTGAATTTTGTCAAATGTCCTTCATGCATCAATTGAGGTGATTATGTTTTTTTGTTTGTTTTACTTTATTCTGTTAATGTGGTATGCTGCATTGATCAATTTTGTATGTGGAAATTTCCTTGCAACACACTGTCAAATCTCAGATGGAAAGTGGGGGTGGTTGAATGGGAAGAGATCAACTGAAGAACTTGTATGCATATATATATAATCCTTGGACACAGATAATAGGGTGGTAAAGGCCTGGACTGTCAGCGGGATAGAAGGGGTCAATGGGAAAAAAAATGGAGACTTATGTAATACTTTCAACAATAAAGATGTTTTAAAAAAAGAACAGAAGTTAGCTCACTACCATGCATGGGCCAAATCTAGGCCATGGCTTAGTTTTGTAAAAATAATAAAAAAAGATTGAAGTTTCTGAAGACTTTTAGTGTGGTTCTGAATCATAAGATTTGCAATATTTTAGAGAGGGATTAAATGTATCTATTTTTTGATAATTATGCAATAAAGGATATTTTTACAGATATTATTGTTAGAACTACTTAAGAGATACCTTAGTAAGACACCTATGAGATCATTTTAATGCAAAATTAATGTATTAAGTAAAAGGAAAAACATCATTTTGATACATGAGCTTTATTTACTTTTATTTCACCATAAATCTATATTTCTCAATTAGGTAACTTCTCTTAGTTTTCTATGTAAACTTTATATATTTTTTGATTTTGTTATTAAGCAGACATTTTCTTATGGTGCCTAACTAAACTAAATATAAGTGTATTTATCCTGATTCTTTCATGAATAATTTTTTTGAAATAAGCATGGAAAGTTAGAAAAATAGAGCTTTGGATGGATAGACATAGACAGGAGTTGGCAAATAGAGTTAAACAAATCTTTTTAGTAAGTTGCTCTTTGGGAATATTTTTACTGGAAGAGAAACATTCTGTAACTTGCATGATTAATAGATATAATTAGTTTACAAATGCTGAAAATCAAGGTTGTCTAATAGCCAATTTACTCTCTAGTACAGCCCTGACCACGATCAATATGATAATGATCATTCTTTTTTCAATAGGGAGGTATGAAGTGCACTGTATATGTGCTTGTTTGGGGGGTGATGGCATCGGTGGGTTAGGATGGGTCCGGAGAAGAAGAAAGGCAAGCATCACTTCTAGATTGCCATCTGTTAGATCTCCAAGGCATTCAAGAACAGATCAGAAAACACTGGGCTTACCTTTTTTGAGTCTAATTGCTGTGAAGCATAGTGAAAGATCAACAAAAGATAATGAAAGCACATGCTCCCTGGTAAAAAGGGAAAAAAAAAATATTGTCTTTTTCATTGCTGTTAGATAACCTCTGCACATTTAAGAGGAGGGATCTATTAAATAAAATCATTCACATTTAATATCTCTAGCAAGGCTTCAAACTAAAATGAAACATTTAGTACAATTGCTACAAAAAGATAGAAATTATTTAAATTCTGCTCTTTGGAAATGTGTTTCTAGAACTAAAAAATAAATGTTATATACTGTCCTGGTGACCCTGGGTAAATGACTTAACTTCTCTGATCCTTAATACTCTTTTGTGTTTAATAGTACTTCATAAGATTTATTAGAACTGTTGCATAATTCATATGTCAAAGAAATAGGCAGAGAATAAAGAACTAAAATATTTATTTTTGTAATCTATCTTATTACGATTTTTAGATATCATGGTTATCTCAATAACAGAGAGGTAGAATTATATATATATATATATATATGTATATATATATATATACATAAGTATATGTATATATATGTATATGTATATATATATACATATGTATATATATATATATACATATGTAGATATGTATAAACTAGAGGCCCGGTGCACAAAAATTTGTGCACTCAGCGGGGTGGGGGGGCGGTCCCTCTGCCCGGTCTGTGCCCTCTCACAGTCTGGGACCTCTCAGGGGTGACCACCTGCTGGCTTAGGCTTGCTCCCCAGGGGATTGGGGCTAAGCTGGCAATCAGACATTCCTCTGGCAGCCCAGCAGCCCTCGGGGGATGTTCACTTGCCAGTGGGGAGCAAACCTATGTTGCAGTTGGACATCCTTAGAGCTGCTGAGGAGGCAGGAGAGGCTCCCACCACCACCGCTGTACTAGCAGCCATCAGCCTGGCTTGTGGCTGAGCAGAGCTCCTCCATGTGGGAGCTCACTGACCACCATAGGGCAGCTCCTGCATCGAGCGTCTGCCCCCTGGTGGTCAGTGTGTGTCATAGTGACCAGTCATTCCCAGTCTTTCTGCTGTTAGGGTCAGTTTGCATATTACCCATTTACTATATAGGATAGAGGCCTGGTTCACGGGTGGGGGCCGGCTGGTTTTCCCTGAATGGTGTCCCAGATCAGGGTGGGGGTCCTGCTGGGGTGCCTGGCCAGCCTGGGTGAGGGGCTGATGGCTTTTTTCAGGCTGCCCACACCCCCTTCAGGGTGGGGGTCCTCACTGGGGTGCCTGGCCAGCCTGGATGAGGGGCTGAGGGCTGTTTTCAGGCAGGCCAAGCCTGCAACTGAAGCACCCAGTCTCTCCTTTTTTCTTTTTTTTTTGTATTCTGGAATTTATTTACCTTCTGTAATTGAAACTTTGTTGTGGCTCCAGCTCCGAGGTCAGCTGGCTGAAAGCAGGTATCTAGGGTTTGTTTAGCTTCTATAATTGCAACATTGTTGCATCCTGAGCTCAGAGCTGGGCGGGGCAGGCGGGGAACCTTGGCTTCCTCCATCGCTGGGGCAACCAAGCCTCATATTCGCTTCAGCTGCATGGCTGCCTCTGCCATCTTGGTTGACAGTTAATTTGCATATCACCCTGATTAGCTAATGGGAAGCATAGCAGAGGTATGGTTAATTTACCATGTTTGTCTATTATTAGATAGGATAATAGGTGAATGGATGAATAGACAGATAGATGATAGATGATAGGTAGATAGATAAATCGATAGATGATGGAGTGTAGTATATAGTATACTGTAGTATATTAGAGATTTCTCTTATGCTATTAAGTGTATTTCTTAAAATGGTGATTTCTCTAAAAGGTGGGATATGGTGGCAGGATTATTACCCATTACTCTGAAGTCTTGATTTCTACTTTAGCTCTGCTGTTTGTTGATTGTATAGATGTAGGTAAGTTATTTGCCTTAAGTTAGCCTGAGTTTCTGTTATAGAAAAAATATATAGACCCAGTAATACCTTCTCTGGTCTTATAAAAAAACTATTTGAAGATTGAAATAAAAAGATAGATATCAAGTATTTTATATTTATGTAAATCTTTCTAATTTTCAAATGATGTTATCAATAGAAATGACATTAAGTGAGAGAGAAAGTGCAAAGAAATCACTAACACAAAATAATTAATGTAGAAATTAAATATGTTTCAAGGGAAGTTAGTATCTAACTTGCAAGAATGGAGGGGTTATGTTTTTAATCTCCTTAGACCCTGTCTGGGTGTAGCTCATCACCATCACAATGGTCCTGATTTAAATTCCAGTAGAGCCATTAATGGTCTAATACATGGTTTACAGGATTGCTTTAAGAGTATAAGAAAATGTGTTTTTAAAGTACTTAATACAGTGGCTGGGACATAGTCTCAACAATTGCAACTAATAAAATTAATTGTGGAGTGATTCCTCATGCACAATTTAAAAAATAAATCTAGGGACTTACCATGCTTTGGTCAATGAAAAGGCAGAATTTTAGAGGTATGTGGTCATATGGTATATCTGTCCCAATAATTCAGCATAACAATACAGTCAGTGCCATAATAAATTAAAGCCAGAGTCATAATACCTAAAAAAGTAAATACAACAACTTGCAATAATGACAAATATGAATCACACTTGGAGAGTTGCCTCTGAATTGAAATTGCTTGGCCAGGTATCACCTCATTAATTTTCTTACCCTCAAGATAAATGAATCAATTTTATAATCTTAAGAACACTGAATTATATTTCAGAGAATAATCAGAATTACTGATAGAAAAGGACATTCTTGCAATCTTCCTGACTCCATAAGGCTTCCCATTTCAATGCAAAGCCATGGCTTTTTTAGAGGTTGAATTCTATTTATGGCTGGACTTTTAAAAATGACTTGATTAAAGGGGAGAGGATTAAAATGCCTCATAAAAGGGCAGGTGGACATCAAATGGGTCTCAGTTGACTGTGTCTTTATGACTTCAGAATGAATTAATCATAGGCATAGAGGTAACATGTCCCTTGAAATACATTTTTGGTTTTTAAATTAATAGGATAATATGCTTGGGAAAATTACCTTTGCTGAAGATAACTGTAAAATTCAAAGTATTTTCAAATAGTGTCAGGCACCAAATCTAACAAAAAACAGGACACATTCTCCTGAAACAAACCTCAATACTATTGAGATTTGTCTCTTACTAATGTTCTTTTGGATTGGTTCCTGGAACTTTGTGATTAAAATTGGCCTTGGAAGGAAATATATTAATATAATATGAAACTTGGCTTAAATTTGAAAATATACAAATTTCAGATAGCATTCTAGGCAGATTGTGCTCTGTGAGACTTTTGGGAACGTGAGGGCTGGGGTAGCTGAGAAGAACTGAGGGGAATTGAGCCTTATACCCATGCAACATGACAGCATCACCTATTACCTCTTATAAGTATTGGATGTTCATGGAAGAATTCATGTTAGGAGGTAAAAAATTACTTGCCAAATAAACTTGAAACCCATCAAATTTGGAGATGGAATTTACAGGCAAATGTCTATAAAGGTAGTCCAAGAATATGGAGCACAATTCAGATTGAAAACTGGGAACTGGAGAAATCTTTTAAAATTCCTCATTAAATTATTTTACATGTTGTCTTTTTATTGAAGTTTTTTGCCCGTTAGTTTCTTAGCAGTAATGAGGAAGAAGAGGTGGAGGTGGAGGAGGAGGAGGAGGAGGATGGTGGCGGTTGAGGGGTGGTAGTGATAATAATGATAATATTTAGAGCTGTTTTTACATTATTTAACCCATAGTAAATCTTTTCACCTCAACCCATTTTTAAACATTCACAATTTTCCTTCCACAGAGAAATTATGGCTTTGTTGCCTAATTTCATATTATGTTTTTTTTAAAGAATGCTCCCGCTACGGACTCATAATTGAAAGATCCTGTGTTTTATCTTAAAAATATTTTATATAGACTCAACCATTTTTAAATATCTCATTCATTAGGAAGATGTTACCAAAAATTATTATTTCCAGATCAACCATTGATGTGTAGGTTCAGTATGCCAATTCTCTCTGCATTGTGAGAAACAGTATTAGCAGATAGTCATGTCAAGAATGTGGATCATGGCATAGAATATGGAACACATGATAAATAAGACTTTAAGAAGTTACCCGACACATTATGTTTCTACATTTGTGGGAATCTCACTCAACGGGAAGCATAGTTAGGAATTTTTCTAGACTTATCACCAATAAATATTCTTTTTCCATATCCGTCTATCAAAATCTATTGTTTCCTTACTGTTCTTTCTCTCCCTCTTAGAAAAAAAAAAATGTCTGATAGCTTAAATTATCATTTTCAGAAATAGTTTCATTTCACCAAGGGGTAAATCTTCTGTTAAAATGATGAGAGAAATAAAACATAAGCACAGTGTTATGGCATTTGCTGGATATGGCATTCAGTTAGCTGAGATACTTTCAAAGTTAAAGTATGGGGGAAAGCTCATGTACACATATCTGGATTGGATTCCTGCTTCATAACTTGACATTCCTGTAAATTTAGGAAGTCACTTGATTGTTGCTTCAGTGTGTCTTGCTATAGTAAATTAGACAGACTATATGAAAATACCTAACGTCTGGCAAGATGGTAAGTACTCATTACACAAAAGTGTCCACTTCTTCCTAATACATTGTACCTGAGAGGCAATTACAAACATCTGACTATTGTTCAGCCAGAATGACCTCAAAATTTATTTTTTTCCCTGACAGATAAATGATATATTGGTTAGAAAAAGTCTAGAGATACATTTTTTTTTCTGCTGTAAATAACTTGTAGATGTAAATCATGTCCTCTTGTTTTCAATATTGCAATACAATTTATTAATTGTAGGCACATTGTTCTCTCTGCTTGTGTTTCTCTGTATCCTTAGAATTTAAAAAAAAATTGACAAGGCTCTGGAACTCCATAAATCTTCTTAATCTATAGACACAGGCCTTTCTTCAGTTTAGGGAATTTATTTTTTAAATGTTTTTATTATCTTCCCCTATGCTTCCTTTCTCCTTCTGGAATGCTTATTAGAGATATTAGATTTCCTAGGTAAGTCAAAGATATAGCACTTTCTTCAAGATTTTCATCTCTATATATTTAGGTGGACCATAACTTCCTTCCATCTGTCTACTAAATTGCTCTAATGTTGAATTATATTTTAATCTCTAGAAAGAGGTATTTTGGGAAGGATAAAAGAGGTCCATGTTTGAGTCTATTATATAAAACCTATAATCATCCTACTAGTTTTCTTTATTAACTTACCATTGGAATATAACACATATAATGTGCATAATCATAGGTGAATAACTAAATTAGATTTATACACATGTATCCAAATTATAATTAATACACAGATTAATATGTAGAACTACTTTCCCAGAAGCTTCCTTTATACCCTCATACACTCAACAACCCCTTTCAAAATGACCATTCTGACTTCAGCCACCATTGAATTGTATTGCCTATTTTTGAATTTGCTATAAATGGAATAATATAGTACATATTCTTTTGTGTCTGGAATAAATTATTATGCTTGTGAAATTTCTCCACATTCTGTATAGCAGTAATTTATCATTGCTGTATGCTATTGCATTGTATTAATAAACAATACATCAGGAAAACATTTATTTAACTTAATCTTAATTTTGGGCATTTAAGTTGCTTTGACTTTTTGCCTGAGTAAAGCAGATATGATAATTTTGTATGTGTTTTGTGTAACACATATGTACTCATTACTATTGAAATTCTGGAATAAAATTGCTAGACCATCAAGGATGGACATTTTCACTTTCAATAGATACCACCAGTTTTTTAAAGTGGTTGTACCAGTATTTACTCTTACCATTAGTGTATAAAAGCGACAACTAAACTGCTAAATATTATTAGTATTTTTAATTCAAATTCAATTTCTCTTTCTTCTAAAAGCTCTTTTTAATCCAGTGGCTCCAGGACACTAAGTGCAGTTACACAGGGACAGTGTCAACCTGCCCAGTGAGGTCAACAGATACCTGGAGGCTAACTTCTTCCCATCAGGAGGCTATAATCCTATCATCCAAGCTCCACCCATATGCACATGTGACAGAGCCACACACTTCTCATTCCATTTAACCCTTGTAAACCATTTATGTCTCTTAGTGTAATATGTATCTTGATTTTCAGCAAGCTAGTTACCCCGGTAAATCTGCTCTCTCTCCCTGATACATTTTCGGTTCTGGAGCTTAAATTCCAAGATTAAGATTAAGATGTTATCAGGTTTGGTTTCTTCTGAGTCTACCTGCTTGGCCTGCATATGGCTATCTTCCCATTAGGTGCTCACATGATCTTTCCTTCGTGTGGGCACATCTTTTTTGTCCGTTTCTGTGTTCAAATTTTCTCTTCTTGTAAAGATATAAGTCAGACTGGGTTAGGGGACACAGGAATGGCCTCATCTTAACTTAATCACATCTTTAAAGGACTTAACACAAAATAGAGATACATTCTCACTTACTCTCCTGGGAATTAGAGCTTCCACATACAAATAAATGTCAGGGGGGAACACAAGTGCTGCCTGGTTGTATTGACAGGAGGTTGTTTGTAGGCACTCAGGGCTGGTCAGCATGCTAGAGGCTGGGGAAGGAGATTCACCTGAGCTCAGAGTGCTGGGCTGCAGTGTGCTATGCCGGTAAGGTATCACACTAGAATGGCACCAGTATGAGCTACACCAGGAACAGAAGACAAAGGTCAAGAGGATCCTGAGATAGTCTCTTTGTGACAGTTGTTCTAACTCTCAATTCTCACTTTTGAAAAATAAGGTTCTTATAATAATTAAACCAGATAATACATGTAAAATACTTAGTCTAAAGCCTGGCAATAAAATAAAACTAGTATTATTGCTAAAATCCCTAATCTTTTAGATGGGAAGAGTAATTTGTTGGGTTAAGGATAATAAATGCAAGAAACTAAGTGGTTGGGACATAGTTTAAGATAGGTAGATTTTTGTTATTATTGCCATTATTATCATTTTTTGAATTGTTAAGCTCTACATAGCTTAAAACTATTTTTCAATTAGGGAAATTTGGAGGACCACCAAATTAAAATGCATTTATAAAATCTCTGATGAAATGTCAGAAGATGACGATGAGAAAAAGGAGAGATTATTTTAAAAAGTGTTCCTATTGGAGAAAATTCAACAATAGGGGGGCCTCTCTTAAATCATATTTTTCTATTGCTTTTTATATAGAGTAAGCCAAAATAAATAATTAAAATGCACCCATATGCATGGAGTCACTGCATTTTTATTAATATCTAATAAGCACCCTTATTTCCAAAAGATTTTAAATACCATTTTGATATTTACATGGTATTCAGAGTTTGGCTTAAAGGAATATAAGAAACTAGGCAGAAACCTTATCATGGAGTCTCAGACATGGGTTAATGTCTTATGGGAAGTTCTTATGTAAAAAAAAAATTAAAAAATTGCAGCTTCCCCTTCTACATAGCATTTTGTTTTTTTGGGTTTTTTTTTTTGTTTTTTTTTTTGTTTGTTTGTTTTGTTTTTTGTTTGTTTTTTGTTTTTTAGCATTTTGTTTCTTATTAAGAAGAGAATGTTTTAACATACTAAGTTGACTATTAAAGAGCTTTTTGACCTGAATACTAATGATATTTTGTAAAATAATCCAGAAAACATTGAGAATTAGTTTCAGAAGTATTTATTTGGGGTATGGAGATGTAGCTGTTACAAAATGAAGTTAATGAAACATGTATGTACATGTATTAAGCTGAGATTAAAAAAAAAAAAAAAGCAAAATACCTAGTGAAGAATGGAAGACCTGGAAAACCATTATGCAATTAGGAAGAAGGAGGTCACAGCTGGGGAAATGCTTTCTAAATAAGCACCATAAAGGGAAAGGCTTCCAAGATTTTTATAAATTTTATTAGAACTTTTTCTTAAAAAATAGACACTTGAGACAAAGATTTTCTTGAATAGACAAAGAAAAAAGAGTAGAGGCATTTCATAAACTTTAAAATAAATCTAGTTCTCTTTTTAATGGGTTTTCATTATGGTAGAGAAAATTCATGACAATTATTTAGAGTGGGTGTTTTCTTAAAAAGACTTGGTTGTCAAAACAACATTTATTCTAGAGAGGAACAGTGCAGAATGGCTTTGAAAATCTCTTTTATGGCATGTCAATCATTTCCCCTGGGAGATGCTTAGACATTTGTACAAGAACATCTATTAAAAATTGAGGATCTAAAAACAATTTCTATTTCCTTTTATTTAATTTTACCCCATTTTATTTTACCATATATCCCATTAGATTATTCTAGCTTCATTATTAAAGATAGAGTTTTGATGGTAAAGGCACACTTTAAAGCTCCCCAAAGTTTAAGTCCCTTAAAATATTATCCCTTTTTGCAGTGTTATTTTACTTTATTCCTGTTAGTGTACCAGATATTAATGAATTGCTGAATGAATGTATGTAAAGTGTTGTCTCACTCCTATGTCCATCCAAAGTCCAAATTTGTAAAACCACCTTACTGTTGACAGAAAAACACTAGGAGTGTAGTAATTAATTTTCTGGAGAAAGATTTAAATTGACTATTGAATTATATATAACAAGCATATATGCTATTAATATTTTTTACTTCTTTGGGGTAAAATAAAATCCTCATAATTATTTTAAACGATTTCTTGTTTTTCTTCTCCAGTGATCTGAAAGTACACAAAACAATAACGAATATTTACATGTATTGTGTGTTATGTTTGAATGCTTTAATTCATTATCTAATTTCACTCAGATTTAATAGATGTTAATATCCCTAGTTTACAGATGCAATCACTAAGGCCAAGCTGCATTTTAGTATGTCTTACAATATTATGTTGACAAAACATAATCTTTATTCATATTTAGTTATTTATCTTGGCCTTAATGCCTACCATATGAAATGTATTTATCAATAGGTATTTCATGTTAATTGACACCAGAAATCTGTCCCTAACCTACCCCAAGTAGTTCATTTCACAAACTACTAAATACAGTTGTCCCAAAACCTAGTACAAAATGTAGAATTTCCAGGTGTCACTTTGGCCAAAACAGTGTTTCTCATTTAATACTTATATTTCTCAGATTTGTGTATTTAGATCTAATTTAAAGAACATAACCCAATAGATAAAAAATAACAAATGATAATAGGTAGGTTTTAACCATTGTGCTCTACACTCAGCAATAAATAAAAACAATACATTAATGATCCCAGGAGAAAAATCGATGACTTTATATATTCTGCTTCTCCTCTTGTCCCAAAAATGCTTCACTAATTAGCACATAGACTCCCACCAGGAGACTATGTCAAGAAGTGTGTGAATATACACTCGGCAGGGTAATGTTGAGGAGGAAAGTAAATAAAATTTGAGATAGAAGACTTAATAAATACACCTAATATAAATCTTGGAGCATTCCCTGAGTACCTATATACCAATTTCTTAATTGCACTCCATAGTTACCTTCAGACCAAAAAAAAAAAAAGTCAAGTGTTTGGGAAACGAGAGTTTTCAGCTTCTTCTTTTAATAGTTTTGGGTAACTGGATAAATTCAGAAATTAGTTTTTAGTGTGCATCATAAACTATTTGCTATAGGGAGGAAAGAAGGGAAATGAAAGGAGTGAATGAGGGAGTTTGTCATTAAATGCAAATAAATGAATTCACAGTGTTCAGAATTTGAAATCAAATACTATAGAAGTTCCAAGTTTTGGAATGTATTAAATGGTACATGTTTTGAATCACAGGAAGTGGAGACGGGCTTCTCTGAAACAAAAAGCATGAGCACCGCTGTCCATTACACAGTCTCTCATTAAACCTTCTCTAAGGCTTGCTTCTATTATCACAGAGGTTATAAAAACTTTAGGGCATCTCAACATGTATTTCCAACTCCAAAATCCCTCATCCAATTGTTAGACTTTGAAAGCAAAGATTGCACTGTATTCACTTCAGAACTACTGTGCCTTTTGTGCACGGTGCCTCCTACAAAGCAGGATCACAGCAAATGCTTGTTACAGTCAACCCTGGCTTGCATAATGTAGAGATACAGTACAGAAAGCAGACAATGACATTTTTATGAAGATTTTTTAGAGTTTTAGGTTCTTAGAAACATTGAAGAGGATGGTTCAGAGATTTCCCATGTAGCCTACGCCCTGACGCATGCATATCCACCCCCATTATCAACACCCCCCATCAGAGTGGTACATTCATTTCAACTGATGGACCCACATTGACACATAATCACCCCAAGTCCATAGTTTACTTTAAGGTGCGCCTTTGGTGCTTTACATTCTGTGGATTTAGACAAATGTAAAATGACATATATCCATTATTGCAACACCATGCAGCGTATTTTCATTGCCCTAAAAACACTCTGTGCTCAGCCTGTTCATCTCTCTTGCTAACACCTGGCAACCACTGTTTTGCCTTTTCTAAAATGTCACATAGTTGGAATCATCATCATGTACCTTTTTCAGATTAGCTTCTTTCACTTAGTGATATGTGTTTAATGTTCCTGCAAATCTCTTCATGGCACGATAGCTCCATTTTGAAGCTCTCTCTTCTTTCTAGAGTAAAGGGGGAGAACTGCAAAAATTCCAAGCTTCTGGTGAAGGCCTGGGCTGGAGTAGCAACCAGGTGGAGGGGGACAAGGTGGGGAAAAGGGGGCATCTGCAATACTCTCAACAATAAAGATTAAAAGTAATTAAAAACTTCCATGCTTCTAATCATGGCTTGGTTCTTCTGGTAGCCAGTCCCTATCAAGGAGTCTTCCAGGAGCCCACCCAGGGTCACCTCAGTAGAACAAATGATGCCCTGAGTGTTGTTATTACTTAGAAAATTACAGTGGTTTTAGGTGTTCTATGCCATGAACTGGCAGCAGGGACCAACATTAATTTTCTATTACCTCATATTGATACATGCAATAACATGGAAGAATCTCAAAGGCAATATACTAAGTGAAAGAAGCTAGGGTTATACATAGTGTATAATTCCCTTGATATGCATTATGGAAAAGGAAATATATTAGCTTAGAAAATAGATCAGCAATTGTCATTGCATGGTGGTAGGAGAGAGTGGCTGCAAAGCCGCACAGTGCAGTAAATTTAGATGATGGAGCTGTCCTATATATTGATTGTGGTGGTGATTATACAACTCTAGGGCATAACTCATAGAACTGTATTCTACAAAGGATAATTGTTATAATATGTAATATACCTCAATACCGTAAACATGTACATATTATTAAAATTTTTGAGATACAAGGCTAATGTAAAAGGAGGAACACATTTATTAGTTATTACATCCCTGCTTGTATTAGTTTACTAGAGCTGCCATGACAAATTTCCACACTCTTGGTTAACCAAAACAACAGATATTTATTATCTCACAGTTCTGGAAGTTAGAAATCTGAAATCAAGGGATCAGCAAGGCCATGCTCCCTGTGAATGCTCTAAGGGCCTCAAGGCAATAGGACACCAGTTTTAGGATTTAGGGCCTATCCTAACTCATTGTAATTTAACCACTTATATCTATAAAGACTCTGTTTCTTAAAAAAAAGGTCACATTCTGAAGTTCCAGGTGGACAGGTATTGGGAGATGGGGGTGGAGGGTATTCAACATATTGCACTCCTTGTGGAATTATATAGATTCAATTATATTTTGGATGGCAATTTTTGTAGATATTGTAGATATTTTTCTCTACAATTAATTATCTTTTGAGAAAATTGAATGGCTGAGATTCCCATATCCTAATCATGTATAACAAATTTTAAATTGAGCAGAGATGTGAATGGGGCCAGGTAGGTTAGGTTCAGCATCCAAAATGGAGCAGCTGGGGCCCATTTGGCAAAAGATTAAAATCTACGCAGAAATTACAAGAATATTTTGAATAATGCTAGTGCTTTTTATGAAAATGTCAGAGGACCATTTTATATTTGGTCAGAATTTCTGTGTAGCTTTTATCTCCAAGCAGTAATTTCAGCAGTGCTGGCTCAGATGGGTCCTTTTGCCAATCCCCCCAAATCCCATCTGATTCTAGGACTCTGGCCAAATCCATCCAGGAAAGATAATTATGGTTGCATAACCCATCCCTGAGTAAGGGCAGATAAGCTTTCACTTCATAATAAGAACATCAACATTTTCTTACATTCACCACTTATTCACAGATTCATGTTTCCCATATAAAAATTCAATCCTAATTCTCCACCAATACCATGAAGCAGAAATGATATTTTGGCAATTTCAAGCCTATGTCTCAAATGGTTACATGCTGCCACTCTTTGTCTCTCCTGGAACCAAGCTAAACAAATTAGGGCTAGACTGCTGAACAGAAAAGAGAAACATATTGCCGACTCATTTCATAATTTCATTGGCAATCAATTCCCAGGCATGGTAGTTCAGCTATCATTGTCCAGCTGTCCCCAGGCAAGCTGACCTTCATGCACAGGAACAAGTAACCAAGAACAGTCAAGCGTGGCCCAGATCAGCAAAAATGACCTGCTAACCAAAGACCAGGAAGCAAAAACAAATGTTAATTGTTTCAAGGCACAAGTTTTATAGCAGCTTGTTGATAGCATTGCATATTGGTGCAGCAGCATTAAAAATATCCATAAGCACCATAAAAGAATATTTGATGAGTACCTGTTACATCAATTTCAATATGCTTCCATACTTTATTTTAGTACAAAAAATATGTGGGGGATCATTAGCACTTAATTAATCAAGCCAAACTTTCCATAATCAGCTCTTTCCTAAATCAATATACTCAATGGTCAATGATTTGCTTTTCATTGTGGCTTTACCACTTGATTTTTATTAAACTGAGATTTTAGAAAGTATTTACATTAAAACATTGCATTTATTATTTTTTTTCTGTTCTAATTTTTAGTGTATCTTCCTTTATTCAAAATATGACCGCAACAGAAGTACTGTGTTCACTGTGACAATATCCACCAGAATCATTCAACTAAAGCAGTGGTTCTCAACCTTCTGGCCCTTTAAATACAGTTCCTCATGTTGTGACCCAACCATAAAATTATTTTTGTTGCTACTTCATAACTGTAATGTTGAATCCTAATGTAAATATCTGATATGCAGGATGGTCTTAGGCGACCCCTGTGAAAGGGTCGTTCGACCGCCAAAGAGGTCGCAACCCACAGGTTGAGAACTGCTGAATTAAACTTATAGTTTAGTGTGCATCATAAACTATTTGCTATAGGGAGGAAGGAAGGGAAATGAAAGGAGTGAATGAAGGAGTTTATCATTAAATGCAAATAAATGAATTCACAGTGTTCAGAATTTGAAATCAAATACTATAGAAGTTGATTTTAGTACAAAAAAATATGTGGGGGATCATTAGCACTTAATTAATCAAGCCAAACTTTCCATAATCAGCTCTTTCCTAAATCAATATACTCAATGGTCAATGATTTGCTTTTCATTGTGGCTTTACCACTTGATTTTTATTAAACTGAGATTTTAGAAAGTATTTACATTAAAACATTGCATTTATTGTTTAATGTAATGTAATGTATTTACCTACATTCTGGTAGGTATGATGCGCCAATAATTCTGGTAGGTATGATGCCCACTGACCGCCTATCTATAAATTCAATTGTGCCTCCTTGAATTTTTTTCTCTATAGCCACCTAAATTGTTTGTCTTATTATTTTTCCTTTTCATTCTTCACCTGTAATCTCTTCAGTGAAAGACTCTCACAGCAGTCATGTTCATTTTTAGGTAACTTATTTGCAACTTTCAGTTCATGTCAAAATTTTAGCAGCTAAATTGTTTTCTATCTCCCTTAATATTACAGAATTATTTTTCTCAGAGATGATTTCTTCCATCTACCTTCCTGAACAAAGCAGAACACAAAACTTCCCAGATATTTTAAGGGAAAATAATAAATTTCATTGTAATGTGTTATTTCATCATGATGATTTGGGGAATGAAACCTAACCACTTCTAAGCCAGCATGTGAATCATTTCCACTGGAAAGCTGACCTTCTTTGAAGAATGGCATTTCATGATTATTATTTATTAGAAGTGTCTTTTCAGATATAAAATAAAGATGCACAACTATGACAGATTGTTGATATATACACTATGAAGTTATACTTTGGGATTTTTAAAAAAAATAATGAGAAAATACAGATTTTTCGGAGAAAATAAGAGTGGCATTGCTATCCAAAGCCCTCACCCTGTCAGTAGCTCCAATCAAAGCTACTCATGTTTAAAGGTCAATTACTGTTTAGTGATTATGGCTTGACAAATAGACTGATATGGTCTGATTCCAAAGGTCCGTGAATCTCTCTCACATTTTCTGACATTAATTGACCCTTCTGTGTCTTTACAGCGGTCAATAGTCAAATAAACCTTGGAGAATGAGCTCCTCTATCACTGATATTATTCTTTGCTTTATTAGTAGACACAACTTAAAAATTCTCTGTCTTACTACTGCATGCAAAGTGTACAAAAATTGAAAATCACTTTCTGAGATGAGAATAGAGCACAACAGTCAATTCCATACTTCTATGTCTCTGGATCTCTTTTGTTCATCAGTTTTCAGACTGACGACTCTCAGAGGGAAGGGGCAAGGATGGGAAGGGATTAACCAAATAACTTATAATGCATGTATGGGTGACTCATGAACACAGACAACAGTGCGGTGAAGCCCTTGGGAGAGTGGTGTGGAGGGGGTCAATGGGGAAAAAAGGGGACATCTGTAATACTTTCAATTAAGATTTTAAAAAAGCACAACAATAAAAACAAAACCTTATTTCTAATCATGATCATTCTAAGGTTATGTCTCTCATCTGTTTCAATTCTCCATAAAATTTCTGGGAATATTTTCAAGCTCTGTTTATTCTTCCCAGGATTAAGGTATTCTATTATAGGTCCTATATGAATTTCAACACCTTTCGTCAATCTTATTTTTATACAAAATAAAATAACCCACCCATATCTTAAGTCATTTTATTGTTCATTTTGGCTTTCTGTGACAACTATCATCTCTGGCAATTTCAATCCTGCCATTGTGGTCCAGATTGTGGCTCCAGAAATGTAGACTCATTGGAAATGCACAGCACAATTCATCTTCAAGTGCTCATAGAACAATTCTATGAAGGAACGCTTGAAAGATCTTCATAGATTGATCTGAACCTAGTTTTCTCAAGTACAAGGCTGTGTTATCTTTGTTGATCCAACATGCTTCATGTCAGAGTGTAACAGGTTGCAGCAAGGCCCAAGGATAAAGCTACATTACCTTAATTACACATCTCTCAGGCCACTACCCTTTAGGGAAAAAAAAAAGAGATATTTGTAATTTAGGATATCTTTATTTTCCTTTCTTTCTTCAAAAGCTACATGAATATTTCTTGCCACCCACTTATTATTTTTACTTCTGGCTGTTTTTCCTAATTATCCTCAAATTAGTTTTCATAAAATTAGCGTTTTTTGAAGCTTTGCATATTCAATGATTTTTATTTAAGGTATTTTTCCTGTTAGTTTTGAGTATTTCTCTACCTGATTTAACATTCCATGAACATTCAAAAAACAAAAATACAAATGATAATTTAGAATGTCACTGTGGGTTGGATTAGTTATTCTAATGGAATAAGAGTTTGAAATTTAGGTTGTTTGAAAAAGTTTCAGGATAAATTTAATGCTTGACAATCAAAGGCTGTGCACTGGCATAGATCTAATGACAAAAGTAAGTGTAGATGAAATAGAAAGTGATACTGGGAGGAGATAGGTAGTTCAAAATATAGTTTCTGAGAGTTACTCAACAAACAAGCAAAAAGACAGATGGGGAATTCTGCAAGGTGGCTTACACTGGGAATTAAGGGAAGAGTATGAAAGTTAATACTTTTTTAACATCTGATCTATGCCAATTTGTATTGAAAAGGAGATATAAAATAGCAAGGATAGAATTGACTAACATTCAGCAGAAAACTAGGAGGAAAGATACAACTGTTAAAACTTGGGGTAATCACCTATTCTTTCACCTGAAAAACTTTCATATTAAGAGATACCATTAGATAGATGCTGTGATTTTTTTTAAAAAAATATCATTGTGGTTTGAATAAAAGTCTTATAGATTTGAACATATCAACCAAAGAGAGTCAGAAACATTATGTATAAATGTATATCACTTATATTTAAAGAGGTAAGGGGAAAGTATAATACTCAAATTCCTGTTGTTTGCAGTAGATAACAATGTGCAATGTTATAAACATCTGTGAAATGATTTATGCTCATTAAAGATTTGTGACTTGAGTGAGGATAAGTTGTTTACTGTGTGCTTTGGCATGTATTTTGGGAATATTTATACAAAACATTTTATCTAATCTATACAATTTATTACAAAAAAATAGTAACTCATTTTAAAGCATTACCTTTACCTCTTTGATTCTACCTGCTACTCTTAAGAAAGCAGCCATGAAAACTTGAGGAGCACTGAGAAGTGGAATCTTGTGTCTTAGCAGGAAGGTTGTGTTCCTGTTTGTGTAACTCAATTAACAGTTTAGAGATGAATCTACAAAAGATTATGGTTAAAACTGTACAAATTCACTTTATGGCCCTGGCTCAGAATTCCCAAATTTAATAAGTTCCTGTCTGTACTGTAATTAGTGCTGAGGTATGTCATAAATTAGATCATACTTTATCCCAAGTGGTTTACTGTTCTAAATTCTGCATTTTTCACCTATCAGCTGCAAGCACTTTGTGGAGAGGCAGTTTCTAGGCTACTCAATGTAATCAAAGGACTTTGTGATGTGATGTACAATTAGACCTGGGAGGATGGGTAGGGGTTAGGAAGAGGGAGGAAGGAGGGAGAAAATGGGAGATAGCTATAATACTATTAACAATAAAAAATATCTTTAAAATATAAATAAATAAATAAATAAATAAATAAATAAATAAATAAAAACATTTAATCCACCTGGCACCATGCGTAGTTATTACAATATTATTGACTATATTCCCTATGCTATACTTTACATCCTGTGACTACTTTAAACTCTCCAATTGTACTACTTATATAAATGTCTAACCACTGTGCTGTGTACCAGAATCTAATCTATACATATAAAAGGCTAAGTGATAGTCCAACTGTCCGACTGTCCAGCCTTCTGACTGGCCAGTAGGTATGATGTGCACTGACCACCAGGGGGCAGATGCTAAATGCAGGAGCTGCTGAGCTGTGGTGACTTGGCAGTGGTGGTTCTCAGGTAATGCACCTTGGAACCAGAGAGGAGGGAGCCCGATTCCGAGGTACGTCACCGGAGAACCGCCATCTCTCAATCTGGGACTTCTTGGGGGATGTTGAGAGCTGGTATTGGCCCAATCCCCTCAGGTCAGGCCGAGGAACCCCATCTGCCAAAGGGACCCCACTCACTCCACAGAAACCCTTTGAGCCAGGGCACCACCCCAGGTGTGGCTGGCAGGGGAAAGACCCGGGAAGGTTGGCTCCAGGGTGAGTCCGGCTCATCTCGCCCAGTCCCACCCCACCAGCCACCTTCTAACGAATTTCCTTTCAATGTGCATGAATCTGTGCACCAAGGCACTAGTATAAAATATTATTGAATGCCAAGTGTAATTGAAAAAATAATAAGAAGACACACATTAGTTCTCAACCCATTCCCACTGGCACATCAGTGATCAATGACATATGCACATCCAGGGCACACTTCCTTTTATAAGTGCTTATATGCATTCCCTATGCCATCTTTTTCTTTTCTCTCAAGAAAACCTATTCCATTGCAGCTGAGAATTATATTATTGTAGGGAAACTGTTAAATGTGATGTTATTAAAAGGACTAATCATTTATAAAAAATAAAAATAATGAAACACATCTAACTTCAAAAGGCTGGTAATATTCAGCTTTTCAAATTCTCTCAACTGTAATAGATCAGGTAATTGATTTTTTATTTTCCTTATTTTACACAGAAATTTTTTAAAAGGAGGGCACAGCTCAATTAACTTTCATCTGTTGTTGCTTTTGTGTATAGAAGCTCTCCCAAAGAATAATACTAGCTTCATACTTAAGAATCCACAATGGTTTTCTAACATTTACTTTGGAAGGCCTGAAAAATACTGCTACTTAGTTCCTATTTTAAACATGTTACCAGAGGAACAGAATTGTTTCAATACAATGATAGAGTGCAGAGCCTTAACCCATTCTCTCCTAAACCACTCAATAAGTGGTTAAATATAGCTACTATTTGAAAAAACACACACCTGGATCCTTAAGGGATTTAGAGGGTATGAATACACAATTCTTACCCTTGCCTACACAGAGAAAATTATACAAAGTAATACATAAAGACACAATTTAACAATATCTGTCTGCGATTTTAATAAATTCTGTAAGACACCTGATACCAATTCTGTTACTAATAGCTATAAATTCTTAAGCACAAAATTTACAGTTTCCTCAATTAAAATTTTATTTATAAATATTTATCCAATTCATATAACTTAAGTGTAATGAGATTTCTAACTTCCATGAAATTGAGACATTCTAAGAGATAAATGAACTTTAAGAAAAAATAAAATAGGCATATTTATATCAGTTCCTATGAGGGATAAATTTGGAATTCAATGGTATTACCCTTGGGTGAACCCTTTTTTCTGCTTGCATTTTCTTCCTGCCTGATCCCGTCTGTGTGTAGCTGAGTTATGTCTACTTTGCAATGAAGGTGCTATGCTCATTTCCTGTGAACATATTCAACACAGCAGTGGCCTTGAACAGAGAACTGTTAACTACCCACTATAGTGATAGAAATTATATAAAATTCATTATTCAGTGAAATATGATTTTCTTTCTAAATAAATCTGACTTTCCATTGCTTAATTTACAAATTATGAGAAGGGTTCAATCACAATGAAAGTATGGAAGAAATCAGAATTATGAACAATACACGAATTATAGTAAATTATTTGAAATCAAGCACAGATTATTAAGTGTATCAAAAAACAAACCAAAAAATCTATCATCAAAAATTATTACAAGCATCATCAGTTAAGACCCAGGGAAAAAAATCAATATCTCTCCTCAGAGAACAGCACAAGTGGCTTGTGTCATTAAATTGTCCAGATGTCACCCCAAAAGTCAACCTAATAAAATATGTTGGAAGAGTAGTAAGCTATTCAAGTTACATTTCCAAGAAGAACTGTACTTCAGAGAACAATTAATCATATCCAGGTTTGATATTCTTCATTCTGGCGACAAAAGTCTGTGACAAAAGAACATGAAGGGAGCATTAGCCTCTCATTTTATGGGAAAACATACCAGAGGTAGAGTATTTGAAAAGCACATGGGCTATTTGTATGCGAACATGTGTATTCACGTGTGCGCTCTGTGTGTGATGTATTTAATTTTTTCCTACAAGCTTATTTTAATTAGTTTAAAATTAACAAGCCAACCTTCTGCTGGTATCTAACCTTAAATATATTCATTTCTTGTTGGTCATTAAAACATAATGTTATCATTAATAAGTTGAGCTATAATTTCAAGTTTAACAAAATATAAAACTAAAAAAAAGGCAGACAACATTAATATCACATATCATAAAGCAAAAACTTTCCTTGGGGAGTGGGGTGAAACAGAGATGGAATAAACCCGGTAATTCTCATCCAAATATAGAACTGCCCAGCGACCTCAATACTAAAAGAGGTCTCTGGGTAGAAGAAAGAATTAAAACTCATCCTTGCAATTTCCCTGGACTGACACATCCGTCAGTGTCTTTTCTGATCCTGCTGACCCTCCTTGACAGAGAGCCCAGCTGTCTTTTCAGGATCTAATGAAGGGCTGTTCTGTTGTGCTGCTAAAGTTAGGAGCAATCTCACATTTCATATCGTGGGTTAAATGGGACAGAAGCGAGTGTTGAATGAGGCTGTGGTTTTGTTTTGCCACCAAGGCTGATCTTGTGACATGCCTTTCAGCTGTTGGAAGACAAACTTAAAAATAATTTTAAACTTTTCATAGTTTGCCTGTAACTTTGACCCTACAGGATGAGAAACGGCTGCAATATTTTTCAAGATTATTGTCATTTGACAATTGCTGCCAAAATAGCAAAGATTCCAGATGTCTCCGTCTGTACTTGATGCGGATAAATCTGCAGGCTGTTATTCCCACAGGACACATTTCCAAAGAAATTTGGTCGTGCTTAATATTTTAAGACTAATTAATTGGAGTAGGTCTTAGGTGACAGTTGGTAGTTATAAGTAATCAGCACTAAAGTTCATTTTCTACTGAGGCCTGGGTACATTTTTGCCGTGCAAATTGGAGATAGGGCAAAATAATTCTGCTGCATATTTTTAAATTTCTCTAGAGGTAGCTATTGTAATAGATGAAGCTCAAGTCATGACCAGCCTTTTGGCTAAAGGTAAAACTCCTTTTAGTAGAAATGCTATGTGGCTATTATTTGGCTCTATTTTTTTTCTTCTTTCATTTTCCATTTCAAAGATTGTCTTTATCTCCCAGAAACTGTATCCGTGGTTCTCCGGCTGAGCTGTGGGGAAGTCATTTGATTCTTTTCTCTTGAAATAGACTTGAAAAATCAGCTCAAATGGACTGAGATAAACTGGTCACCTGGATTATGAGAGGAGGTGGAAGGTGTTTAGGAGATTTTCACCCTGGGGTCAACAAACTAGGAAAATTCGAAAAAGGACAATTACATTGAGCCTCCCTAAATCTCCCCGGCAGAATCTCTATCCAATATTTCTTCTCCATGAGCTATTGCCTATAAATTGGTTACTTCACTTCCACGTTATTTCTGTGGGGTATTTATCCTATTAGGAGTCCTGGGCGGCTTCCCTGCACTTGGTTTAGGTTTTCTGATGACAGACACCAACGAATTGGTCTTCTTAGTCTTTAGAATCTGATTTTCCTATGGAAAAGTGCTCCCTTTAAAGAATAAAGTACTCCAACACACACACCTTTACTCAACTTACTGAAATGTATGAAAACAAATTGTACTTATTTACTATTTCCTCTCAGAATGAATGTGGAACTTACTTCACATCCTGCTGCAGTCTTTAGAAATGAACGGAATAAAAGATTCATTCATATTTTTATATCATTTAGTAAATGACAAGATTGGTCTCTTTGCAAAATCAATACTATAGGTAACATCAAAATTATAACTGCCACCTTAAAAGAGTAGAGATCAGACAAAACAAATAATGTGTCACATTCATGCCTCAAGTGTGGCTTACTGATTTAGAACATCATAAAATTACATAAGTATATTATTTTTATATTTATTTAACATTTTTAATGAAGCATTACAAAGCATTCATGGTAATGCCAAACATTTATTAACCATTTTCTGTCAGGCATCATATTAAGAAGTTTCTAAGTATCGGCTTATGGTATCTATCAATTTCATTATGAAGTAAATAATACTTCTATTAAAGATGATGAAATTTAGGCTTAGACTTATTAAGTAGCATACTCCACATTCACAAAACAAGGGCATGGCAGAGCTGAGAGTTGGACCTGGATAATTGGGACTCCATGATATCTCTGCATATCATGTACAATGTTAAGAGTTCAATCCAAAATTGAACAACATTGGATATCTATCCTTATAAAGCTAACTGTGCTTAGGAAGAAGAAAATAGTAATCTATAATAAATGATAGAAAGTTATAAGTGATATGATACAGAAACGTGCATAGTGTAATTCAAGAACACAGAAGAACACCTAACCCAGGTTTATTGCTAAGAAGACTACTCAGGGAAAGATATTTATACCAGGAACCAAAAGATGAACAAGCCCATCCTGAACTCAGAGAGCACCAGCTTGTGATGTGATCTAACCAGGGCACACTCTGGAAGTGTATCTGTGGAACCGCACCTGTACCAGAACGACACTGAGAGATGGTCCCAGCTTCTGATAAAAAGCCTTTCTCACCTGGGATATCCTGAAAACAATTGAAAAGATGACATTGCTTCCCGAAGTTTGACTCTGACAGGAACAGCATCAAGGAGCAGATGTGGAGGGTCATCTAGAGATAGTGCCCAGGTCTCTGATAAGGGCCTCCTAGCCATTTTCAGACCAGTCCAGGAATGACCGCAAAAGTACATGCTAACTAACCCTATAGATATTTACGTCTGTACCCAGGTAGTTTAACCCGGTGTTAAAATCCCAGCAACTTGTAGCGATGTTAAGCTACCATGTGGAGCACTTTGCACAGCTTCAGTTGCCTCTGTCAATTTATGTTTACACATGTATTTTTCATTCTTTTTCTTAAAATTATTTATGTGGTTAACTATAAATAAAGATGAGGATGTAAAGAACTTTCTAAGTGTAACATTAAAGAATAACATCTTACCATCAGTGTGGGAGTTCCTCCCATTCTTACCCTAGTAGCTTCTGATTTTTTTTTTCTGTATGTGAGTTTCTTATTTTATTAATTCTAGAGGCCCAGTGCATGACATTCGTGCACTGTGTGTGTGTCTGTGTGTGTGTGTGTGTGTGTGTGTGTGTGTGTGTGTGGTGTTCCCTCAGCCAGGCCTGTGCCCTCTCATAGTCTGGGACCCCTCAGGGGATGTTCAACTGCTGAGAAGGTGAAAGAGGCTCCCACCACAGCCTCTGCGCTCTCCAGCCCTGAGCCTGGCTTCTGGCTGAGCGGTGCTCCCCCTGTGAGAGCACCCGACCACCAGGAGGCAGATCCTACATGAGCGTCTGCCCCCTGGTGGTCAGTGCACATAATAAGAACCAATTGTTCTGCTGTTTGGTCGATTTCCATATTAACCTTTTATTATATGGGATCATTCTATTTTACTTATAAAATCTTTATGTTGTATTATAGATCTTAACATTTTATATTTTCTGTGATTGTTTGCCTTTTTATTTATTCACAGACCTTTTTATTGTCAAATAAATTAAGAATTTTTTCTCGGCAGTCTTATGTTGGGTTCAATGTTTACTTTTTTGTAACACTTCTTGAAATATTGATACCACTCAAATTAGTATTAGTACCTTTCAGAGGTCTTAGTGTTCTTTGCTTACACAAATTTTAGAAACACTGAACTAAAAGAGTATCCCTTAGTATTGCAAAGTTAGTGTGATTTCCTATAGAGGAAAATTAAAAGGCAGAGGATATTTTTTTTTGAAAAGAAATAGATCTAAATGACTAATGACCAGGGAGTAATATTTAAAGAACAAATTCATCTGAGAATATTTTCTTCAGGGTTCACTTTATTAAAAAAATCTCAAACATGTAATGAAAAAGGCTGTCCACAAATATTATGAGAGTTTCATGAAAGAAAAGGTTCAAACAATTGAATCATCACCACAGTTTTCTAATTTTACTTAGAAAACTCTTTATGAAAATCATTCAGCTTACTTTCTCTCTGAATACTAACCAACTGAGTTAAAGCATTCTTACACCTACCTCTTAACTAGATGGAAGAACAGTCATATGCTACTATGTGTTCAAACTTTACTTTAGAGAGGGGGTCAGACAATAATCAAGGAATCTCTTCTGAACTGAGACCCTCAAACCAGCCTTAGTTTTCACTGGATCAGCTTTCCTATTGCCTTTTATTAGTGCAATTTAGATTTCTGGGTCTTGTCGGTGGCAAGAGCTCTGAGTACTTGGTTAGGCTCTGACAGATCAGGGTAACAAGGCAAAGGGAGGAGGATGAAGTGAATTGAGCCACAGGTGGGAAACAACATTGGATTCTGGCAGACAGTGCAATGGGGTTTTAGCTGCTGAGTTCTGAAACATCCCATTAAAAGCTACAGTCTGGATGACCTCAGCCTATTATTGCAATGGGACAGATTATTAGATGGATGGTTTCCTTTGCATTGCTGGGCTTGTTTTGGGTGACGCTGGGATTTTAATATTGTATTCACAATTCAGTAGTTTCAGAGCAGGGAGAAAAGGAGGAAATAACTAGCTCTGAGCACAACTGACCTAATCCTGGGTGGTATTCATATATATGTATATATATAGCTTTACCTAGAATTCCATTGAGCAGTGTGCCAAAGAACGACTTATATGCCTGAAGGGGAACAATTGAACAAGTGCTGCAATGTAGCCTGAGGCTTACATTAAATATGGACAGAGGCAAGATTGACGGAGGCAATTGAAGCTGCATAAAGTGCCCATCTGCAGTGGATCAGGAGAGCTGGGAATTAGAAAATTTTAAAGTGGTCTGTGAAAGACAGGTATAGGAAGCCCAAATCAGAAAAAATAAAATTTTTGTCCCAGCTTCACAAGGAAATGCCAAAAAGTCTACTTTTGGGTTCCCAGACTTAGCAGATAAAAATACAGGCATCTTCCCTGTATTTGAATTTCTGATAAATGATGAATAATGTTTTAGTATAATTATGTCTCAAATATTGTGTGGGACACAGTAATTATATTAAGAAGTTATTTGGGCCCAGCCAGCATGGCTAAGTGGTTGAGCATGCTATGAACCAAGTGGTTGAGCCTCCTATGAACCAGGAGGTCAAAATTCTATTCCCAGTGAGGGCACATGCCCAGTTGAGGGCTCAATACCTAGTGGGGGTGTGCAGGAGGCATCAAATCAGTGATTCTCTCTCATCAATGATATTTCTATATCTCTCTCTCCTTCTCCTTTCCTCTCTGAAATCAATAAAATATATATATTTTTAAAAATAAATTATTTGGTGTTTATATGAAATTCAGAATTAACTCTGAGTCCTGTATTGTATCTGGCAACTGGACTCCAAACCAAACCCTACTTTCCTATTAATCCATGATTATGAGTGTTAGTAATCTGGAATGGCCTGAGAGGCATTGAATCTCTTGAGATTTTGACATTTCTCTGTGTTTGGGTGAGTCTAGTATTGCTGAGTGGAGTAAGCTGAATAAAAGATTGATTTACTGCAGTTGAAGAAGTTAATAGAAATTGTGATTAGGAAACACACAAATTTATCTGAATTATGGAACACATTTTTATTAATATTATCAATGAACCCAGGTTAACTATCTCTATTTTATTTTTTAAAAATTTCTTAATAGTGATGGTAGAAAATAACATGTAGGCATTGTTGGAAAAATTAGGTAGTTGGAAATATTTCAAATGGTCCTATTTTGACCTGTAGATTAGAACCATTTGATATCTCAGATAAATAACAGAGTAATCACAATAATTCAGATCAGAGTAGTCTTGATTTCCCCAAACCTATATAAATCCTTCTCCAGTTATTGCTGATCTTCCTTTTATTCTTTAGTGCGCAGAAAGGCATGCACATACAGTCATGTATCAAATAAGTTTGCACATCTTGACAATGAGATGTCATCAACTGTTCATGTGCATGTAATTCAAGTACATGCACGCTATCGTAGAACTTCAGAGTAACTACATTTTAACCGAGTTTGGGCTCTTGGGTAAAAATTTATTGTGAAATAATTAATCTTAAATAAAAAACAAAATATCATTGCTTTGGTGATACACTAGAGAGACTGAGACACCATGAAGTTTAAGCTGTAGATAACAGGTCTTCCCAAATCTGCTTGCAGCACGGAATCAAGAAACCATCGGTCCAGATGTGCACCCTCTCTCTTCCTGTCTCTGCACACCCCTGCAGAGAGTGGAGAAGCAGTGTATACCATTCCCAGAATGAGACACGGAGCTGCATCTGCCACCCACTCTGACTTTCCTGACTGAAGGGACATTAATTCTCCCAGGTGGCTCAATCTCTACTTATTGACAATGATATCACTTATCAGCTTTGGCTGTAATAAGCTGCCTTATTGACTTCTGCCTCGTCACTCCTCCCGCTAGCTCCCTGTCACAGGCACCACTGCCTTTGCTTTATTGGCTTATTGATAGTCCCATCCATCTTCTTCAAGGACGTTGACAGGCTGGCATTTGACTCTTCTGTGTTTCTGCGATTTTTACAGCCTGCAGGATGGCTGCCTGAAGTCTTTGAAGCTTTGCCCAAAGGGCCAGTGTGCAAAATACTCCTCCTCATGACACCCAGGGATGCTACACATTCTTTATTGCTGAATATGAGGTTGTTGATAAATTTTGTCTGCCAGTATTGAGGTGCAAGAGAGAACTAATTTTTGACCTAGTAACTATTCCAACACAGCTTCAGACTGTTTTCCCAGGTGCTTCCTGTGAGAGCTCTCTGACGGTGGGACTGACAGAGCCATGCTTCCCCAGGTATTCAAGCAGAGCCAAATAGCTGCAGGGGTGTGAGTTATTCCCTTCCACTTTGTACAACTTCAAAACCGTGTCAGGGGCTCTGACAAGATTATTTGGGATGGATGGAAAGAAAAACCTAATTTCTAATACTAAACTAATTGATTTTCAAAGACAGGATAACAACTCGATTTTTTTTTTTTAATTTAAGATCAGTGTTTATGCCTCTGGCATGTGGAGAAATTATTTGACTTGTAAACTGAGTATGTTTGAGTTGGAACTATTCAAAGAATGAGACAGTATGATGTAATGAGTTTTCATGGGGGAAAAAAAAACAAGGCCTTTAGAATAGGAATGTTTTCAGGTGTCCACACTAATGTATATTGTTAAACATGCATTTTTATCCCATACTTTCTAGATCTTGCATGAAAATCATCTAGGCAACATCTGTAGGAGATAAATTAAGGAGTTATATCAGCTGCAACCAAAAGTCTAGAAAAAAAAAGTTTCTTTCACTCTGATTGGTCTCTCTAGGAATTTCCTCTACCGCCAGGGTGAGCTTCACAACACAGCTCTAAAACATGCTCTTTTCTTTTGAAGAACTACAAATGCCTCTTAGGAACCAAAAAAAGTAAATAAAAATAAAAGCAGGAGCTTCCACTAATTATAGAATGACTATTATCATCATGTGATTATCACACGATTTAATTATCATTCAAATTCTTATTAAAGTTGTACAAGGTAAATATCAATTTGCCATTTCCAGATGAAGAAATTGAAGCATCGTCAAGTTACTGAAGCTGCCAAAGAGACACAGTTAGAAAGTAAGTTCCTCTAGGAATCAGTGCTACGCTCTGTCTCTGCAAAGCCCGGTCTTGTAACTGCTGTGTGTCTTTATCTGCACCCTGTGCGCCCATTTTCCTTTTTTTAAAAAAATATATTTTATTGATTTTTTACAGAAAGAAAGGGAGAGGGATAGAGAGTCAGAAACATCAATGAGATAGAAACATTGATCAGCTGCCTCCTGCACGCCCCCCACTGGGGTTGTGCCTGCAACCAAGGTACATGCCCTTGACCAGAATCGAACCTGGGACCCTTCAGTCTGCAGGCTGACGCTCTATCCACTGAGCCAAACCGGTTAGGCACATTTTTCAATGTTTTATTATGCAAGTTTTGAAACAATAAAATCTCAATATCTAAGGCAGACTGTGTTATGCTTTGGAAAAACAATAAATGTGGACTTTTGAATATGCTTTTATTGATTTCAGAGAGGAAGAGAGGGGAAGAGAGAGATAGAAACATCAATGATGAGAAAGAATCATTGGTTGCTTCCTGTATGACCCCTACTGGGGACTGAACTTGCAAGCCAGGCATGTGCCCTGACCTGGAATGAAACCGTGACCTCTTGGTTCTTAGTTGATGCTCAACTATTGAGCCACATTGGCCAGACAAACATGGACTTTTAAATAGTTTGATATTTGAGGACTGTTAGGAATCGAGGCTGAAAAAAAGTAATTATGAGAAACTGTAAAATATCAATAAATACATTTTAATATTTTAATCCAAAAGATGGCAACATTCATTTACTTTCAAGCCATTGCTCCATGATTTTGCAAAAACATCTAAAGAATCCCTACCCGCACCCTGCCATCTTTAGGAGTGTCTTCATTAGAGGTTTACCACACACTGCTAATCTTTTGAGAAAATAAAATATATTCCATACTCACTCTTTTCTATGTTATGAAACAAACATTTGTAATTATTTGATATTTTGCTTTGCATTTTGTTCTCAAGTGGCATGATAGAAAAATTTTAATGACATGGTGCACAGAACACAACATTATATGTGAATAGCTTCATATCCACAGCAACACAAACACAACATTATATACTCTACCAGCCACCTGAAGCTAAGAAAGGTGTCCTGAGATCAGAAACCAATGGAATTACAGGATAGTACGCCAGTGTTTCTACAAAGCATTGGTAAAGTACAACAGTGTCAAACAATAAGAAATTTGCTTAACAAAGTTAGCAACAGAGATCACCGTAAAGCTGTGTGCTGAGGGGAAAACGATGAGCACAGTTACACACCAGAACGATTACTTCAGCCTTGACAACTGTGCGGAGCCTCTTTCTCTCATCTGTTATCCTGGTGTAAAGAGAGCACTGAATTAGGGCACAGCACTCTGCATATGTTGGCTAGGGCTGCCATAGTAAATTATCTTAAACTGGGTGATTTAAACAAGAAAAATTCATCTCCTCACAGTGCTGGAGGCTGGAAACCCCAAATCAAGGGCTGAGCAGGCCCTCCCTCCCTCTCAGTGTGTCATCCTTCCTACCTCGCCCTGGCTTCTGCTGGTGGCCTTCAGTCCTTAGCATGTCTTGCCTCGCAGCTGTGTCACTTTGATCCTTGCCTCTGTCACCACATGGCTGCCTTCACAGTATCTTGCCTCTGTGTATGTGTTTTTGTGTCCAAAAGGGCAGTCTGGACACAGCAGTCGTATTGGATTAGGGTCCACCTTAATACTTGGTTTTAACTTTATTGCCTCTGTAAAGACACTATTTCTAAATAAGGTCATATTCAGAGGTACTGAGGGCTAAGTCTTCAAATGATCTTTGCTGAGGACACAATTCAACTCACAACACAAACCATAAAGGGCAGAACAAATGCACTTCGCGCCACAGTAAGAGGCTAACATCACACTGGTTGGAGGCAGAGGTGGGGGTGCATGGGGGATGGGGCAGGCCTACTTTTTCTGTTTCTGCTAGTCTTAGAAACCTCCTGTCAAAACAGTTATGATAGCATCCCTGGCCGGGTAGATCAGTTGGTTAGATGTTGTCCCCATACTCCAGGGTTGCAGGTTCAATTCTGTTCAGGGCACATTCAGGAAGCAACCAGTGAATGAATAAAATGGAGTAGCGAATAGATATCTCTCTCTCTCTCTCTCTCTCTCTCTCTCTCTCTCTCTCTCTCTCTCTCTAAAACAATAAATAAAATGTATACATGAAACAGTCACAATACCCTTTTCCTGAATGTTCTCTGCTCTCTTTTTGCGGGTCAGGAGATGACCTTCAATACATGTTAGGAAAGACTCCATCTCCTCCTACTGAAGGGCCTCCTGCATCAGCCCTCCTCCCTTGTTAAGAAAACCCACAATCTCCATTCACTTCAGCCTGGAGCAAAAGAAGTTTAGGGACAGACAATGGAGGGAGGCTTTAGAGACCACGAGTGCTGACACCCAATTGCTTCTTGTTAAGGTAACACGATTCTCATTTATATCGCAGAGAAATAATCAGTCCTTGAAGTTAGATGGTGTCTGGGTCATTTAACATGAAGAAATAATGGAAAGAGAATTTGCTTAAACTGAATTGTGTGGAAAGGGACTTGTTTTAGTCTGACCTCTGAAAAAGGAAGGAATTTTGATGCCCTACTGCTCTTCAAAGGGGGGACATGATAAGCATTTTTACAGCGAGAAGCAAGTGAGAGCCCAGGGGTCTGCACAGTCTCCATTTGTCTTTCACATCAGGGCAGAACAGACAAGGACCAAATTAAGAGTAAGTGGGAGACATTGTGACACCAGGAGAACATTCTCATTTACTAAAAGTGAATAAAGTGGAAAGCTGTTCATTATTAATATTGGATTATGGTTTTATTTTGGAAAAAGTGGCATCATATTAAAAAGAGCATAGCAACTCAGTTTGTTTTCTTGTTTTAATATTTATTTACTGAAAAAAATATTTTGAAAAGCTGTGTGTCTACCCAGTGTCTGAAGTAGGATTTGCTAGAAATCAAACGAATACATATTTACTAAATGCCTCCTGTGTTCAAATTCATGTACTTGGCTCTTGGCCTGCCTCAAGGTTCTTTTAAATGTTTTAACTGTTTTGTATGGTGCAATTTCCATTTTAAGCAGCTCATCACAACCAATACAGATAACTGCTTTAAAGGCAAGGGAAGCCCTGGCTGTGTTGTCCTGTGGTTAGAGTGTCACCTGGTCACTGAAGTGCAGCAGGCTTGATTCTGGGTCAAAGACACATGCCTGGGTTTCAAACCAGAGATATTTGTGAGCACAGTTCTCTATCTACTAGTCTTCCTTCTCAGTAGGTCTGAACACTACTTTGAACCATGTTTGTGAGTTGTTAGGAGAATGATTCACTCTCATGACTTTTATCAAGTCTTATTCACATGTTCCTCTTCAAATACACCTAAAATTTTCACAGTTCACAGGACCTGTGGTTTTGACTCAGCCAGACAAGAAACTCCCTAGCAACTATCTCCATTTCTCTATTGGATAGTCCAGTGGTGATTGCAGAGGGGAGGGCATAGGTGGAGGTAGAAGAGAGCATAGAGGGGATAAATGGTGATTAAAAAAATGAAATGAAATAAAATTTTAAAAAAGAGAGAGAAGCAATAAAAGCACTAATGATGAAGTGTGTACTGATAAAGTAGTTTGTTGTCTCATTTTTCCTTTGTGTCAGTGGCATGAAGAACAGTGAAACTCATGCCAGGCTTGGTAGATGATTGGATCTTTTAGGTAAAGCTAATCAATGCAAAGGCTAATAAAGCATCCATCTGAGAGTTTTGCCAATGCTTTTTTTCTAGTTCTTCTAATGACATGATCCTGACCTCCTCTGAGATATTTGAAGAAGGGAAATGTTCTTACCAATGAGCTTTCTCTTTCTTTGCAGTGAGGGCCTTTCTAGTTTCCTTGCTGTTACTGTCTTCATTATTCATGTTCCAAGAATTTGAAGACTATATAAAGACCCACACTTGTCACCTCGCTGAATTATTTGCTCTCCAAAACCTCACGAATTAGCATAACAACTTTTTATTTATAAGAGGCAATAGACCTTAGTTCTTTTTCTTCCCATAATTATCTTTTCTATTATCCTTCTCTCTCAATTTTTTTCTCACTAGCCAAATGTCACTAACTGTCTCCTTTAGGGATTCTGATTATAGCCAGTCTCCCAAGGATTCTCTTGTCAATGGTGCTATACTAGCCAAGGCTCTTGGTTGCAAAGAGCAAAAGCCAGTTCTACAAAGTTAAGAATAAAATTTTAGGAGAAGCTAAAAAAGATCTCACAGGTGCTAAGGGAAGCCTGGAGAATCAACCTGTGCAAGTGGGAGCCATCAGTGGTGGGAAGTAGGGAACACCACAGCCCTAGCCCTTGCAGAGAAAATAGGGAGGGTTGAGACGTTGTTGTCACTGTCGCTGGGACCTAATCCATGACTGCCACAATCACACTGCCAACACTGGACCCTGTCTGCTGCAGTCACCCCTGCTCACTGTGCTTAAATAAATTCTCCATACTCCCATGGGCCACTTACTCCAGGGTCAAAGTTGCGAGTGGGAGTATCCAACTAGTTAAATCAGCCTATGATTCTGCTGCCAATAATCAGGGAGACTGAGTGGTGGGCATTTGCAGTTTTTAAAATAAGAATTGAAGTTCTGCCTTCCACCAACATTCATACAATAGTTAATCCCCAAGAGGCAGAGGAGTATCATATAAAAAATGTCAGTTCCTGGAAAAAGGCTACAACATAGGCATATTTTACAGATATGCCTGAGACATGCCTCTGTCCTTGAGAAATTCACAGTTTATTTGGAGAGAGTCTTAGACCAAAAAATCAGAAGGCGATGTTCTTGAGTATGTCATGGGACATTTCACAGATTACTTTGGGATGAGAGATGTAGGAGGAAAATATTCTGCATATAGTAATCTGGGAAGACTTCACAGAGGAGATAGTATTTGTTCAAAGTATAATGCCTGTGCCCATTTAATAAATGATATTATTCTTAAAATACTAATATACATAAATTCCTCACATATATTAACATTTTCTAACCTCCTCCTAGCAATCAGAGACATGTGTAACTGTGGCCACTCTGCAGATGCTGGCCAAAGAAATTTACACAAAGTTAAACAGTTAGTAAACTCAGACTTTTATAGATTGCCTTTGCCTTCTAACCATCATCTATAATAATAAAAGGGTAATATGCTAATTAGACCAGACATCTTTCAGATGTCATTCTGGACATCCTTCCTGACGAAGCAGGGGCCGAAGGGAAGCCAGCTCAGGTCCCAGGTGCCTGCCAGCAGCCAGAGGAGGGAATCCCGGGTCCCAGGTGCCAGAGGGAAGCCAATGCCAGCAGCTGGGGGAAGGAAGGCCTACTCTTGCATGAATTTTTGTGCATCGGACCTCTAGTATAGAATAAGAGAAAACAGATATGACCAAGCCAAACTTAGTGTTCGTAAGGATAAGAGGAAGAACTATAAAATGGCCTGGAGATTTTGGGAAACTATGAAAAGTCATAAAGTAATAATAACAAATACTTTATTCAAGATTACTATATGCTAGACCTGGATCCAAGAGCTGTCCATGTCCTGCTCATTTAATACTCCCACTGATACAATGAATTAAGTATTCTTAAAATTTCAATTTTGCTAATGAGAACATTGAAACTTGATAAGGTCAAGTGACGCTCAAGGTTTCATAGTTGGTATGTTTTGTAATAATCTATTACTATCAAACAAACTAAACTAAACCTTAGTTGCTTAAAAACAAATACCCTCACCCCCACCCCCCAACCCCCCCCCCCAAAAAAGCTAAGCATTTTATTTATTTATTTGTTTTAAGATTCTGCCACTCAACTGAAGATTTCTTTTATTTGAATGGACTGGAATGTTTGTCATGGCTCACTGACATATCTGGTGCCTTTTGAGGGATGGCTGGAAGGTTGAGCCTCCCTCCCTAGTTTCAAGGCCTCTTATCCTACTTGTGGCCTCTCCACGTGGTGGATATCTCCATTAGCTCTCTCAGTCAGGGAAACTAGACCTCTCACATGGCAACTCAGGGCTCCCAATAGCACAAAAGCAAAAGCTGTAAGGCTTTCCTAGGGTTCAGGCCTGGAACTGGAATAGCATCACTTCAACTGCATTTTACTAACTACAGTGAGTTATAGGCCCAGATAAGATTCCGTGTGTGAGGAGACCTACAAGAATATGAATTTGGGGAAGAAATGTATATGGGGACCACTTTGGAGAACTGGTTTTCATAATGTGTTATATAGCTTCAACCAGGTGTCCTGACCTGGAGGCTATACTTTTTCACATAAATTCTATGAAAATCAGGAATAGGAGAGGGTAGGGGAGTGAAAAGGGATGACATGAGACAAGTTGTAGGGTAATACTCTGAGGACAGGGTCCAAGTGACCTGTAGAGCAAGCTAAGACACTGCCCCTTGCTGTTCACTTCACTATCAGCAATTTATGCTTAAACTTGTTCGTCAAAACTATGCTCTATGTTGGAAGTGAGGAATAAGTTCTTCAGGTTCTTAAAATGATCATCTTTCTCTCTTAAATTAGGAGTGCTGCTTATTTCTATAGTTTATGTTCATGAAGAAATGTGCTGGGTTAAAAGTAGTAGAAGGTAAATTCTTCACTGATGAATTTGTTCAGGAAGCAGATTCTAAATCTTTCGGTGCCATCTTTCATTTTCTTCCTGTCATAACATTTCATTCTACAAGTACAAAAGAATATGTATTATCATGTTTTCCATGAAGAAGTATGATAATCCCTCAGCATTTATTGAAATCTCTACCAGTACCTAGTTTTGAAACACAAAATTAAAGGATTTCTTTGGGGAAAGAGAAACAGTGTGACCAATGAGCCATAGAAGGGAGAATATGAAGGGCATCAATGATTGGTGTGACCCCATTGTAAAGAACAACAATACAGAAAATGAATAGGTACATAATTGAGTTCAGTTGCTATGAAGTTTAAATATCTGATAGTTGTAGAGTTGATGCACAGCTCTGCTAGAAATTTTAAGAGTTTAAAACTTTTCCATCTGAAAATACATTGTTTTAATTAGTTTTAATCTGCAATTCTTCAAAAGCAAATTCTAAACTCTCACAAATGAAAGAGAAATAATTTATTTATTAACGAGCAATCACATTCCAAAACATTTTTCATGTATTTAATACCTTTGTCTTAGTTTAATTGTAGTAATATTTTCATTTAAATGTATAAAATTTTCATTTCTTAACAAAATGTGTTGCTAGTTTATCCTTCTTAGAGTCAAGTAGTTCAGAAGTCCTTCTAGATATTATATGAAAAAGGAAGCCGACCAGTTTATGTTTATGAAAAAGAGAAAGTTCCAAGCTGGAGAGACATATCTGTGTTAGCTTCAATCAATGATCTATACAGGAAATAGATGGAATTGACTTGAAATAAAAAAACAACACACAATCTTGGTGAATTTTCTATTAATGAATAGTTCCATCAAGGAGATTACTCTGTACTTGCTAATTCCAACAATATTTAACAATTAATTCCATAATAATTTATCTTAAACCCTCAAATAAGAGAGATGCATATAAGAGAGATATTTCTAAGTGGTCTATTTTTCATTAAAAAAGTTCTATAAATTGAAACGGACTGAATCAACAATTTTCAACCAGTGTGCCTCAAGAATTTTTAAGAGATGCAATACCTGACTATTTAGTCAGGGGCACTAACCTTTTTTTTTCTCTTAGATTGTCAAATAAAAAAATGTCAGCAGCCAGCAAAAGAGCAGTATTCGGAGTAAATGAATCAACATTATACCTATTTTTTTCTTGTCAGATCAGCAAAAATATATATTTTGTGTGTGTGTGTGTGTGCCACAGAATTTTAGTAATTAATTTATGTGTGTCATGAGATGAAAAAGGTTGAAAATCACTGCACTAAATGTTCATATTCCCCCAAAATGCATATGTTGAAGTTCTAACCTGTAAAGTGATGATATTAGGCTATGGGGCCTTTGGGAAGTAATCTATATATATAAAAGCCTAATGTGCAAATTGTCCCCTTGGGAGTTCAACCGGGAGACCAGGAGTTCGATCTCCCGCTATGACGTGCGCTGACGGCCAGGGGGTGGTGGGGAATGAAGGAAGGTCCCTGTAGCTGGCAGCTGGCAGCCTCTAGGGATCCTACCCATGCACAAATTTCGTGCACTTGGCCTCCTGTTAGATCGTAACAGTGGTGCCCTTATGAGTTCCCTGCCCCTTTCATCATGTGAGGACACAGTGAGGAGATGACTGATTCTGCTGATTCCTCGATCTTGGATTTCTCATCACCCAGAACTGTGAAAAATAAATATTTGCTGTTTAAGCCACCCAGTTTATGATATTTTTATTATAGTAGTCCAAGGTTAGTAAGAATGGAAGTCAAGAGAGATACAAAAATATCAAGTGTGTGCCAGAAAAGAGCAGGCGTTCTCTCATTCTAGATTCTTTACAATGCTTCTCCATTGAATTTCTGACACTTTGCATCTGTCTTTAGGAAAGGCCAGGCCTCTTAAACCTGATTAGCTTAAGCCCCTCTTCCCAGGATAATGCCCCCATGAACTGATTTGGAACCCTAATTATATCTGCAAATTCTCCTTTGCCATATAATGTAACAAACACAGTAATATATCTCATCATATTTACAAGTTCTGTCCACATTAAATTCTGGGTATCACAAAGGGCCAAGTGTCAAAAGGTCAATTGTATTTCCGCCACTGCACATATACTTGCTTTGGGGTGATATATTCATATCTTCCAGATATAGGTTAATAGGTGATAGATAAATATAATTTTTAAAGTAAATATATGGATAGCTTTATAAATACATTATGTGTATGATCTGCAATGTGTATATAAAATCCTATAGCTGTATAAACTACATATGAATATATATTAAAATATCCAAATATTCAAGATTTTAAAGTATTTTTTAAAATAAAGACTTCATTCTAAATGTTATCAAGTAATTTTTCTGAGGCTATGAAAGATAATCAGAGATTTTCCAATTAAGACATAAATATATATATTATATCAACAGATATATTTTATTCTAAAACAAGTTCCCTTTAGACAGGGCATGCCAGTTATTTAATGTGCCTAGAGACTATGTCGTAGGCTTAAGCATTTCTCTGTCAGTGTTCATGCGTAAAATTGGACTTCAATTTTCTTTTTTGTTATCTTTGTTATCACTGTGATGCTGGAATTTTTTAGAAGGCATGTTTTTTCTGTTTTTGTTTTGTTTTGTTTTTTACTCTGAAATAATCTAAATACACTTAACATTATTTGTTCCTTAAATATTTGAAAAACAATAGTGAAAATTATGAGCATGTTACTTCTTTTCTTTTTCTCTTTGGTATTGATTGGTCTCTTTAGAATTTCTACCTCTCCTTGGGGAAATGTTGGTAATTTAGATTTCCTTGAAAATCATATCTTTTATCCAGATTCTAAAATGAATTTACAGCCCTAGCTGGTCTGGCTCAGTGGATAGAGCCTTAGCCTGCAGACCAAAGGGTCTTGGGTTCGATTCTAGTCAAGGGCACATACCTCGGTTGTAAGTTCCTCCCCGGCCTGGGCCCTGGTTGGGGCACGTGCAGGAGGCAACCCATCAATGTGTTTCTCTCACATCTATGTTTCTCTCTGTCTTTCCCTCTCTCTTCCACTCTCTCTAAAAATCAATAGAAAAATATCCTCAGGTGAGGATTAACAAAAATTAAATAACTAACTAAATAAATAAAATGAATTTACATATAGCAGAGAAGATTGTCGCTGATGGCTTTTTAATTTCTCCCTTGTCTTTGGGTGATTTTAACATTGTAATTTCATGCTTGCATATTTATGCTTTCTTTCCTTGTTCCCTTTATTATTTAAAGATGCACTTTTTTGTTTTGTTTTTGTTTTTCCTCAGTGAACCATATTTTGGACACTTATTAGTTTTAAAGAATAGTGTGTTGTTGTTGTTGTTTTTGTTTCATTCCAGTTCTTATTGTATTAATGTCTTATTTTCTCTCTTTTTTATTTGTTATTGTTTTTATAATGCTTGAAGTCTAATATTTATTGACATAGTTTCAAGCTTATTAATACATATTTTAACTGAGTTTTCTTTTTGGCCTTATTTCATCTTCCAATATATTCTGATTGATAATGTCTGCATTATTGTCATTTTACCCATATTAAACAATTTTGTTTTAACTTTTATTTGAAATCAGTGATGCTGATGCGTGAGATTGCTTTTTTATTACCAGGTGGTAACATTTTAGATTTTATGCTTTTTGATTTGTATTGTGTTTCCAGTTCTGTTAATAATTTATAGTTTTATTGCACTGTGAATACAGAATACTGGCCACGCAATTACTCCAGTTTTGGAATTTATTAAATATTCATTTCTAATTGTAGTACTATTCCTTTCAAGCCTTCTCCTCAAAGAAAAGGCATTAAAAATTAAGCACGCCAATCTAAGAAGGGAAACTGGATGGAAACACTGCCCACACGTTCCTGAGGAATTTCTCCACCAGCTCCTTCACCAAAGCAGCTGCAGCCTGGTGTGCGCAAAGAGAAAGTGAAAATGGCCTGACACTCACTAAACAGTTACAAGGTGTCGTTTAAAGAACATCAAATTCACACCCACGCAAAGGCCTTCCTGGAAGTGTGGGCTGTCATCTTTGTATAGATGTGACTTGCCTTTGATTTCCAGAGTTATTTTTCCCAGTTTAGAAGGAACACTTCACTCCTCAAGCATGCCATGGCAGGCCAATGCTTGATTTCCTAAGATCAGAAAATACTTATTGTCCCCTTGTCATTCTGTCAACTGTGTCGCATTCCTGGTCTTAGTTTGAAGAGAAAGAAAGAAGTAAACAAGAATCATGTGATAATATGATAACTCAAAGTATAATACTTTTTTCTATCATCTGCCTTCTTTTAATGGTCTAAGATAAGGTAATGTTTGCATTACATATTTCTTAACTAAAACTCTTGCATTATGCTTTCTGGCTTCTGAATCCCACAACATAACGTGGTTCGTAGACAATGGGTGATAGCATACAATTTAGAGAAGGGTTCAAAGCAATCTGACATGCTGCTCCTTATGTGTGTTGTTTAAAATCACACACACACACACACAAACACACACACACACACACACACACTGAGCTTTCATGTTGCTACCGAAAAACAAGCTTAAGTTCTTTGTTATCTGATTCGATGACATTCTATCTCTAGTTGGCATCTTTTTCATCTGTTAAAATGGAATAGCTGCCTGGCCAGTGTGGGTCAGTGGTTGAGCATTGACCTATGAACCTGGAGGTCATGTTTCAATTCCCTGTCAGGGCACATGCCTGGGGTTGTGAGCTTGATCCCCAGTGTGGGGCCTGCAGGAGGCATCGATCAATGATGCTCTCTCATCATTAATGTTCCTATCTCCTCTCTCTCCCTCCCTCTCTGAAATTAATTTTAAAAAAAGTTTTTAATGGAGTAGCCAACTCCTCACTGTGTGTAGCTAAAATTCATTCTAATAAAGAGAGGGGAAAATTCAACGATATTTAATCTAAAAAAATCCAAAGACAGAAGACTTTATGTTCCAAATTTACGATTAGTTTATATCCATGTCTGTTCTCCTTCACCCTCACTTCCTGGTAACATGAACCCCATTTCTCCCATTTCTCAGATCCTTTGGATGCACTGATCTACTCTTTACTCCCTATGGGAACTGACAGTATTTTGCTGCCTTAAAGACCAAAGAAAATCCAAAACTGGCTATTCTCTCCTGACCTAAACAAAAGGCTCCCATGATTTATGTAAATACAATAAACATTTATTGGAGAAAGTTTTTTCCTGGAGTTTTAAATTTTTTTCATGTAAGATTTTATTAGTCTCATCATTCACATATTGTAATGAAGCAAGATGATTTCTCTCAGAAGTTTGTTCCCAGTGAGAACACAATTATTAAACACCATCATCGCCAATGTTCATTAAACTTTATTACCACAGTTAGAACCCTGTCAAATCGGGCTCTCCATATGGGTGACTGTGTGTGAGAGGCTTTAGAAAAGGATTTGGTGTCCAGTACAGTGTTCAGACTAACTGAACACCTGATCAGGGGCAGAGCCTCAGAGTCTGAAGATTGTGCTAAAGCATGCTTTGGACAGGTTTGCAGCAGACTGTGTCCTATGCTTCTGCCTTTAACCAGTGTTTGGAAAGGAAATTCCTTCCCAGTAAGAAATAAGAACCTGGGGATGAAAGTTAAAGCAGGTTGGAAGGTGACAGAGATGGGCTCATTAGGAGAGAATGAATGACAGCTATTGCTTTTATTTTAAGTATCAACTCACTTTTTTCTCATATTTAAAATGTCTAGCAGGAGCTAAATAGGGGCTTATAAAGATGAAGTGATTTGCCAGAAATCCATTTAGACGATAATTGTTGCAAGCAGTGTTCAAAACCAAGGCTCCCTGAAGCAAGGTATATGTACGTTTTTCCAGCTGCACTGTACTGTCTTTTATTGATGGAAGGAAGAAAAAATATATGTGAAGGAGATAAATGAGCAAGAATATGCTTACAGTGTGTTGGTAAATATTTGGTTGCAGTTAATTTTGACTTGGCTGCTTAACAAGCACAATTATTAGCCTGGTTGCCTTATGGATAACTTAAATGAGGATGCCTGGACTAAGAACGCTGTGATGAGCAAAGACAATCAAACATGTGAAATTGAGAACTATGATGCTAGGTGAACAGGGAAAAACAAAGTACAAGTTTGCATGCTGGAGACTTAAAATCAAAACACACCTCACTGGGCAATCCATGGCATTAATTCAGCCTGGTGGAACCTTAGGTACAACCTCTGCCTTTCTATGCATAGCACCTCACATGACCACACCAAGTTAGAGGCACAGTAATTATATGTTTGCGATTCTTATCGATGCAGAATTTTAAAATCATCATTTCCTTTGGGGTATTATGCTTAGCCCCTATTATTTTCCTTGTGTGATGTGAACTCTTTAGATTCCTGCTTTCTTAATTTTCATAAAATGTCAGAAATAAATTGCTCTAATTGTCACCCAGACACAAATCTTTGGTACCGATTCTGGAGAATGAACCAGCCAACAAACCAAAAATGAGAAAGCTTCAACAAATGGAAACATTTTTCATGACTATGAATGTCAACTTTTCTACTATCAGTCTAATTGGTTAAAATGAAAATAAAGATAGGGAGCACTAGATAGCTTCTTGAAGGTAGAGAAATAGCAGCAAAGTAATAGCAGTGAAAGGAAGGAGCTAGAAGAAGATGTAGAAGGAAGAGTCAGTCCAAAATGCAAAAAGCGTAAAAGTGAAAGAAATGTGTTAAGATTTATAATTCACAATATGGTGATTTAAACATCCTGGAGAACTGAAAAAGGAACAACTCCTAAACCACTACACATGTTTTGTTTCATTAACCAATCTGACATTTCATGTAAAGAGAAGAATTGCTAACTGATAGGTTTAGGTTGTTAATGCTAAAACTTCAGGTCATCTCCTCAAAGTTAGTTTTAAAAAGAAGAATAAAGAGGAGAATTGGAGAAAAAAAAAAGGAGGAGAGTGCTTCAGAAGGGAAATTACATTTTTACTTTATAACATGCTCTATGAATTTCAAATAAGTAGTCATTTTCTAGTGAGTTCAAATGGAGGATCCATTGAACACACACACACACACACACACACACACACACACACACACACAGACAATCCCTATTGTTCTTCAAGTAATCTTTATTCAGGACACTATTCAGCATGTATACTATAGGTTATTAGGCAAGTCTCTCAGCTGTGAACCATGTAGTAGCCAAGGAAGCAAGATTTAGAGAGAAAGTTGTCTAAAGAAGAGGGCTTAAGGCCTAGACGTGGAGGAGACCCTGGGAGGGTCAGGGAGGCTTCTTATTTTTCACCCAGGGTTTCCCTCCTTCTTTAGTCTGTTCCAAAAGTCTTGCTTCTCATAGTCTGTTGCCATTACTCCTCTCTGAAGGATGTGTGGGCTGCTGTCTGCAGGAAGATTGAGGCTTCATCTTTGACAGTGATCCCTTTGCAAAGTTAATCTCTACTTCTATATCCCTTTACTTAGAGTATTTCTTTTGAAATTCCCCAGTGTAAACGTTCTGTGGGTAGTCCTCAGGATTTGAAATCTTATGTCCCAATGAGATAACAATTGACTTCTGTTCCCTAGATGACATCTATTTTATAAGAGAGTAATTGACCTTTAAATAGGTCTGTCCTCCTGATGAGATGGCACATACTGTCCATTAATGTAGTGAAGTTAAGTGATCATCAAAGAGATAATGGACCCCATGATGAGAGCAGCGGAGCTTAATTTACAATGTGTCAAAATGAAGGCTGCTCAAGAGTAACTCAAAAATTGACCTTCTGAGGCACCTTAGATATGTTTGCCAATGGCAGCAAGAAAAGGTGGTGAAGCCACTCCGAAATGCATTCTACAAACTCCATCTGGAATAGAGAAGCACAGCTGCTTTCCTATAGACAATCAGAGATATTCCATGGAGCTATTGAAACTTCAGTTTTGGGCCGAAACCGGTTTGGCTCAGTGGATAGAGCCTCGGCCTGCGGACTGAAAGGTCCCAGGTTCGATTCCGGTCAAGGGCATGTACCTGGGTTGCGGGCACATCCCCAGTGGGGGGTGTGCAGGAGGCAGCTGATCGATGTTTCTCTCTCATCGATGTTTCTAACTCTCTATCTCTCTCCCTTTCTCTCTGTAAAAAATCAATAAAATATATATTTTAAATAAAAATCAGTTTTGGGATTTTCATTTGCATGGGCCCCCTCTTGGGCTCTAAACTTTTTTTTTAAATTTTTTAATTTCTAATTTTGCATTCTTTATAAAATGGGTCTATATTACAGTATGAATATTCATGTCTCTTCCAAAATTCATATGATGAAATTCTAATTCTCAAACATGATAGTGTTAGGAGGTGGATCTTCAGGAAGTGTTTAAGTATGAGGGTGAAGCCTTCATGAATGGGATTAGTGCCCTTATAAAACAGGCTCCAAAGAGATCCCTAGCACCTTCCACCATGTGAGAACATAGACTGAGAGAGTTGCCTACGCACCAGGAAGAGAGCCTTCACCCTACTCTGCAGGACCCTTGATCGTTACCTTCCCAGCCTCTAGAACTGTGGGAAATACATTTCTGTTGTTTATAAGCTAACCACTCTGTGACATTTTGTCATAGCAGCCCAAACAGACTAAGATAGTCTCCAAAGTTATAGAAGTGACAAGTAGTGTCAACAGACTTAGCAAAAACAAACAAACAAATAAAAAATCAACCAATGGAGCAAAATAGAACAATTCAATATGTTCAGTTAAATTTGAATTTCAGATAAACAGTGAATTTTTTTAAAATGTAAGTATATCCCATTAAATACTTGTTATGTAATATTTGGGAAGCTAGAAAACTTTAGATCTGGAAGAAAACTTGGAGATCACTTTGAACTTTTCCATTTTATCAAGAAGTACCTTGAAGCCAAATTGCTAGTCTTGGGTTCATAGTTGTAATAGGTCTTCAGAGCTAGTGTCATTTCCACTACATAATTATTTTTCCATATGAACATTACAACAAATTGTCGATTACTGGTTGTTTCTTTTTTTGAATTTTGATCAGCCTGCTATTTGTAGACAAAGCCTCCAAGTAAATTAATGATAGGCTAGAATCCAGGAGTCCACTCACATTTCTTATCTCTATAATCTCTGGTAAATACAGATAATGAAGCTGTCTGTGTGTCTGGCTAACTCAGTGGTTGGCAAACTGCGGCTCACGAGCCACATGCGGCTCTTTGGCCCCTTGAGAGTGGCTCTTCCACAAAATACCACGTGTGATTGCGCATGTACAGGAAACGTTGTAGAGTGAAAGAAGATGTAGTGTCAAGGATTGATAAAGGTATGTTGAGATGGTTTGGACATATAGAGAGGATGAACAAAAGGAGATAGACGAAACAAGTATACAAGATGAGCGTGGATGGGGGAGTTGGAAGGGGTCAACCTCAGCGAACGTACCTCAATCAGATTGAGGATGTTTTTAGCAAAGGCCAGCTTAGGAGCACCCTAATTAAGTTAATAACAATGTACCTACCTGTATAGTTTAAGTTTAAAAAATTTGGCTCTCAAAAGAAATTTCAGTCATTGTACTGTTGATATTTGGCTCTGTTGACTAATGAGTTTGCCGACCACTGGGCTAACTGATAACGCACTATTCTATCATTTCATTTTTTTTCTTTTAAAGTAAATCATATAAGTCTAACTAGCAGAAAGAATATTTCTGTTTTTCCCCAAGAGACACAAGCAGCGATGTCACAGTAATTTGCTCTTAATTAGTACAATATTAAAAGAAAACCCTATGTGAATGAGGTTTAAGAGATCAGGAGGAAGGTGCTAGCTAGCTTTAAGCTTTTAATTCCTATGGTGCCATAATGGTCTTAGCATTGAGACTAAAACATGAAAAATATGTAACTGGAAATAATTCATGTAATTATTTTGTTAATAAGATTTTATTTGTGGAATAGGGAGGGGATAAAGTAGCTAAGACAATAAAGTTCAAGTTAATTCCAATTCATAACTGTCATAGCATTTGATAAATCTTCCTGGGAAATAAATAGCAGCAAGGGATAGTGAACTGGGGTATCTTTTCTGTTTCCTTTGTAAATGGAGGCAATATATTGAAGCCTAATTAAAAGCTTTATAATATAATTAATGCAATTTTGAATATGTCTATCACTAAATATTAATTATCTTGTAGCCACTAGAACAGAAAATGATATCTTTCATGATGAGAGTGGGGTACATATTCTGAATATGAATGCTATCAAACTAAGCTAAATTGGTTTCCACACTAGATATTTTTTAAACAGACATGTTCATTAATATTAGCTTACAGTGTTAAAGGATGGTGAAATCTGCCAATGAATATCTTTATTTTTACTCCTGGACAAAAATCAAGTTTATGGAAAAGTTTAAGGAAAAGAGTAAACTTAATTTAAGAAATAAATATAACAGAAAAAGAATATGATGGAAATAAATGAATGCCATAGGAGAAAAAGCAGACAAGTCCTTTAAAGGTAAGAAAAAGGCTATAGCTGTTAATTTAAACAATGAGACTATTAGATAGTGGTGGTTCTAATACCTTCGCAGTCTATGTAAGCAAACCAAATCAACCTATAAATGCCTCAAGGTGAAGAAATTGAAACCTAAGGACAACTAATCACAGCCAATTAAGTTTTCCCAGATTAGGTAACCACATAAGCCAGTCAAATAATTTCCTGGCTTTGCTTTGCTGTCCTCTACTTCTTTACCCTAGCTCCTGTCTGCGGAACGCTCCTAACTACTTCCGGTTTGGTGCTGCCTGACTGAAGACATCTTTTGCTCAAATGCTTAAATTTTTTAATGTGCCTTAGTTCATCTTTTAGCATACTAAATTAGAACAACTCATTTTTTAAATTATTCTTTCATTTATTCTCTCTATTCAGAGCTTTCATAATTCATATGATTTCATTTTGAGAAGAAACCTTCAGAATCTTTGAATTGAAGAGTAAAATGCCTAGCAAAATTCTCATGTCTTGGAATTTTTTATAGCCCATTTTAGATTTTAAGTAAATAAAAAATTATTAATTCTAGAAGGCTACATACTTTAGCTTAACATAATTGTAAAAATAGTGCTATTACAATGTGCTAAGCTCTTTTCATATCTTTCTATATCCCACAATCCTGTGAGGTAGGAGGTATTAGAAAGCATTTTACAGCTGATAAAGCTGATGAGAGGGTACATAATTGACTCAGAGCACTTGGCACAGAAAATTACAGATCTGGGATTTGAATTGCAGATGCTATTGAAGTTGGATGGTAAATTTCATGATACTTTCCTAGCTCTATTAAATATTAACCAAATATGTTGCCCATTTATAAAATAAAATGACTCAAAATTGAATTACTTTTTTACCACAAGACACTTTTATAGGCTAAAAGTAACAACATCATAGAGAAAACAGATCATTTTAAAGTGTTAGGTCTTACATAGGAAAGCTCCTAATGAAAACACAAATTCCTGAGGAAATGTAAGCCCCCCACACCCTGTAAAAGAACAAAATTATCCATGAGTCATGGTTTGTATGACATTTCTTGAACTATTTAACAATCTATCATTTTTGTTAGACACATGTCCCCTCTGTACTGGCCCCATGCTTGTAGCTTCTGCATGGGATGACTGTGGCTGGAGCCAAATAGGTTTTTTTTGTTACCTCTGGACTTCAGTTCTGCTACAGTAAATCTCCATCTCATCCCACTTCAGAAAGGAGCACAGTGGGTTTATGGCTCATGATCAACTGCATTGTTATTATTCTTCAGGGAAGACCAGATTCTCTTTGGCTTTTTTTTTTTTCTCTAAGGCTTTTCTATTAGAAGCTAAGACTAAGTTTCCATTGGCTTACTTTCCAGGACTCTGAGAGGTCCAGAAGTCTACATGCTCACTGTTTTCTTACTTAAAACCATAATAATTAAGAATTAAATATTTATGACTGAATTCAGTGATAGAACTGGATCCCAAAAGAACAAAAATCTTAGCAAGAATAGTGGAAATAAAAACAAGCGGGTGATGCAAAGAGGTGTTCTTACGCCTGTGGCAGGATAGCAAGAGGCTAGGAAAATTCCTGGGGAAGTGGATGGAGAAACCAAGACAAGAAAATTAAAATAAGACAAACAGTTCAGGCAGCTTGCAGTCAGCTTGTGAAGGGCAAGACATTATCTTCCCCAACCAAAGACACTTGAGAGCAAATGGTTAATACCTCCCCTCCCTAACCAAACAATACACAGCTTAAATCACCCTGGCCTGGAAAAATAAAGAACAAAGGTGCAATTAATACCATTTGTGTCAGATAAACCCAAGGATAAGTATCATTTGGGGGATGTTAGGCAGGCAGAGGATAAGGGGGAAAGGGTGAGTTTAATCTCACCCACTGAACCAAGGAGTCAGCAGCCTTGGGGCTTGCCAAGATAAAATCGCTAGATGTCTCATAAATTCTGGGAAAAGCCACAAAAAAGGGGGAAACTTGAAATCTAGTCTGTTGCCTAAGATATCAGGCAGAAGATCCTTGAAAACTATAGACAAAAATTATAAAACCCCTAAACATCCACCAGGTAGGTGCTCAGACCAGCTAAGTTGCCCACTTGTGCTTTATGCCAGGTGTATTTTTAATAAATTTGCTTGCTCTTCTTCCTTAATAAATTTGCTTACTTTGCTTCAATGCTACTGTCTGTCACTTCTCTCAAATCTCTCTTAAGATATTTACAAGAGCTGAGGAGGAGAGAATCACCCCCCACCCAACCCCCGACTTAGGGGGGCTATTCAGTAACAATGTCTATATTACACAATAGTTAAACTTGCCTGTTGGTTTGTCCCTCTACAACAGTGATGGCGAACCTTCTGAACTCGGCGTGTCAGCATTTTGAAAAACCCTAACTTAACTCTGGTGCCGTGTCACATATAGAAATTTTTTGATATTTGCAACCATAGTAAAACAAAGACTTATATTTTTGATATTTATTTTATATATTTAAATGCCATTTAACAAAGAAAAATCAACCAAAAAAATGAGTTCGTGTGTTACCTCTGACACGCGTGTCATAGGTTCGCCATCACTCCTCTACATTCACAATGTAAAAACTCATTTTCAATGTAGAACACCAATCCTGGGAAGCAGGTTCATTTCATTTTTGACATTGCACAGTTTGCAAGTTTAGCTATTACTTTAAGGTAGAAAACATGATGGATTCATCTCTGTGTATCTGAGGCACAGAGTACCATGAGCCATGAAAATTAATAATGCTATATTAGGTGTTTTGGAATGCTAATACTATATAACTAACAGTGGAAATATCGGTGATCTATTACAATAAAAATGGATTTCACACACATCTGCAGCATTCAGCATGAGATTGTCTTGAGGAGGCTGTGGATAACTGGACAGCTCTGCTTCAAATATTCTTATTCCCCCCACCCTGAGCCTAGTAGACTCAGGCATGTCCATCTTTTGGCCATAGCAGAAACTCAAGAATGAATCCAATTGAACAAGTACTCCCTATGAAAGTACTTTTTCCAGTAATCTCATGCCTGTTGACATTCTATTGGCCAAAAGAGGTCAAATGATTGAGTATAGATTCAAGGGAAAAAATACACTATAGGGCTTTAGTGAGAGGTACTACATAGTCACATGACAAAGATCAGCTTCTTAAGGAGGGGTGAAAAATTGAGACCTTTAATGTAATCTATTACAGCAAGGAAGAAACATATAAGCAGCCATAATGAATGTAAAGAGTCAACATTAAAATGACCCCCCCAAAAAAATTTTTTAAATCACTGTATAATTAGAACAATTAGATGTCATCACATGTAGTTATTATCAAGTAGGGGCCTGGTGCACAAATTTTGTGCACTTGGGGGGGTTCCCCCAGCCTGGTCTGTGCCCTCACACAGTGCAGGAGCCCCGCGATCGATTGCCCCAAAGAGGTAGGCCTCGCCCTCTCCATCTGGGGCTCCTTGGTGGATTGGCCCAAAGAGGTAGGTTGAAGCCGGGGGTTCCGCCTCTGAGGTGGGCGCGCAGGACTGCGGGAAGCCTGGAGGAAGCTGTGCGGAGCCATCGCGCATGAGGGTGTGATGACTATTTAGCCTTTTATTAGTAAGGATTGTAACTATGTCAAGGTTGCAAATTACTTAAAGAGAAAATGTGGGCACTATGCATTAACTTTACTTCTGATTTCATCTTTTTTTTCTACCTTCATCTTCTTCAGCTCTCACTTAAAAATGTGATTTTGCTATTTTTACTTCCATTGCATATCTTTGAGAAATTAGGTAGTATATAAACAAACAAATTATCAATAAAAAATCATAGAATCAAAGTGAAAGTGGAAATTAGCATATTGTCTGTTTTTCTCCCCACATTTTAGAGATAATAAAACTGAGGTACAAAGATGTAATATGACTGGTAAAGATTTAGATAGGATAATTTGGAAAAAAAGTCTTCATTAATGACCTATTATCACTTTATACTTGTTTTATTGATGGAGTTCGGATGAAGACCTAGTTTGTTTTGCTGTTTTTCTTATTCTACATCATAGATAACTATTCATCTTTATGTAAATCTATACAAAAATTATGAACTGAAACTATTGATTATAGTTTATTTTTACCAACACAAATTAGTTTGTAATATATGTTTTAGCTTTAAGCTTCTAAGTATTAGAGGTTGCTTTTCTCTTTTTAAATATATTTCAGGAATTTAGATAAGAGTTTAGTCAAAATTCTTTGACTATATAAAAGAGATATTTTTGCTTATACACATGTCCAAAGCTAAAACCCAAAGTTAACAGATTTTAAGGATGGAGATATTCCTTGGCACTATCATTGCCTCCTAGATTCACTGAAAAGCCAGTGCTATAAGAACCCATAAATAAGACCAAGATGAATAGTGATGTCACCTGAACAGGGACACAGGGATTCTGAAATAGCCATGGTGTACATAGGTAGCTCCAATTATTTGCCTCTCAGACAAACAAAAACCAAGACCGTTGAAATAATATAAAAAAAAGGATTGTTGTAGGGTTTTACCCCATGGCTCAAGGCAAGCATTTGCATTATTTAGACACTCAATGTCTCTTCTGACTTATGATTGCCTTACAACCTATGAAATATATTTAATGTCCCCTTGGAAGCAATTACATGTTGAGACATCAAAATATATTTACTTAGTAGGCAGTATTTTCATAGGTCCCTGCAGTGTACTTTAACAGTAGTGGAAGCAAAAATTTTGGAGTAATGTGTTTTTATCTATCATTCAGATCAAAGAAAATCCAGTACTTGTAAATTTTAGAAAGCAATAGAAAATTTCATGAAGTTGTAGAAAGTAGTAATGGGGTAGAAATTAATTAAAAGTAGTAGGATGTAAAAGTAGTAAGTAGAACTGTTTTTCTTATTGGGGTAAAATACACATAACATAACATTTACAATCTTAACGATTTCAAGTGCATAATTCAGTGGTATTAAATGCATTTACATTGTTATGCAGCCATCACTACCATCCATCCCCATAACTCTTTTCACCTTATAAAATTAAAATCCTGTTCCTGTTAAACAACATTTCCCTCTTCTCCCTTTCCTCCAGCCTCTGGAAACCACCATTCTACTTTCTGTCTCTATTATTTTGATTATTCTAACTACCTCATGTAAATGGAATCATACAGTATTTTTCTTTTTTTCATTAGCTTATTTCACTTAGCATAATATCCTCAAGTTTTATTCATATTGTAGCATATTGCACTATTTCCTTTCTTTTTAAGGCAAATTAACCTTCTGTTGTATGTATAGACCACATTTTGTTTATCTATTCATATGTTGATGAACACTGGGGTTGCTTTCAACTTTTCGCTATTGTGAATTATGCTGCTATGAACATGGGTGTATAAATATCTCTTGGAAAGCCTATTTTCAATTCAATTGGGCATGTACCCAAAGGTGGAATTGCAGGATCATATGGTAATTTTTATTGTTAATTTTTTACAACTATACCATTTTATATTTCTACCCACCAACAGTGCACCAAGTGCTTTAACTTCTCCACGTCTTCACTTGTTTTCTTTCTTTTTGTTTTCCTAGTAGTCATTCAAATGGTATGTCATTGTAGTTTTGATTTGCATTTCCCTAATTCATGATGTTGAGCATCTTTTCACCTGCTTGTTAGCCACTTATATATCTTCTTTGGGGAAATCTCTATTCAAATCCATTGCTCATTTTTGAGCAACTTATGTTCCTAATGTGATTCTAAGAATGCATAACTCTTGAGGTCCTATCAGTGAGCGCTCAGGGAGAAAAATGACTTCTGCAGAACAAACCTCCTAAAGATCATGCTGCAGAATCAGAGAATGCTTGAATAATTGCCCTACAAGCAAGTGGAATTTTTACTTGAAAGGACTTACTCACTTGGAGTGAAAATAGTACACCGGAGGCTAACATCACCAATCATACAAAAAAAAGGATTATAGAGTCAGAACTGGGAAGAAGTGCAATTTATTAGATCCGTCCTCAAGCTCCAGAGAGAATTATAATTAATTCAAGGACTGTGAACTAAAAATTGCTCCTAAATATTGTTGAACAGAGTTACTTTCCCCCCCTATGATTTTAAGATTAATGCCATGGGATTCTGTAGATATTCAATAAATATTGATTATTTAGTCAATGCTTCTATAACTTCAGTGAAATATTACAATTCTTTTGGGGTATAATATAAAACTTTTCTGTGACAACTAACACTAATCTCTTCTATACTTGTTGTAAATAAAACTTATAAATTAAGAATGCTTAACAGCCTCCTTAAATAGTCACCTTTGTAAACATGGTCATGTCATGGCCACTGTTTTCTCTGGGTTTCAAATATTTACTATTAGTCTCCATTTTTAGTCCATCATTTTCTCCTTCCTTAATGAAGTCAATGCCAGAGAAACATTATTAAAAACTACTCGCAAAAATAAATAAATAAATAAATAAATAAATAAATAAGTATAAAAAACTACTCGCTACAAAACATTCCTCTGCAACAAAGTCAGAGCATACAAAGGAAAACTGTTTTTTATATTTTTCAGTAGTAACATTTAAGAAGGCCCTTTCTGAACATTTTAAATATATACCCAATATTTATATTCCATTGCCCAACCATCGTTTAGTGCTCTATGTGCATGAAGAGGAACACTTTGAGTTTTAGACTAGGCAAAACTGTACCTTCTTAAATTGTAAACTCACCTGTCAATATATTTGAATCTTCTCAGAACTTCCTCATGTCCTGAATTACCAGCTCTGGCCTTTTGCATTTCTTATAGTTCATGCTGAGATTGGAGAGCAAGAACATTTGGCTACAGACTAAAATAAAATAATTGAGATCTATTTGAGTGTCTTGTAGATACTTGAAAGGAAAGAAAAACTCATCCAATTATATTAGATAGAAAACAATGCTGCAGTGCTTTAATTCTTGATAAGTTTAAGAAATAATTCCATTCTAATTTTATTTTTAATATATGAATATAGGTTAGCAATGTCCTGGGCATATATATCTAATGAGGAAGTACTTTAACTTTCTAGATTATTATTAATAAATCTAGGGAGATACAGCCCTATCTTTAATAGCTTGGAAAGTGATGTTAAAAGGTGAATTCTGCTTGTGCAAGATTTTGAGGTGTGTAAGGCTCTTTAAAAGCATCATACTTCTTGACTCAGATTTATACATTTAGTCTAATTAGGGTGGAGAAGGGACCAGGCCTGGCTTAGTACCAGATAGAATCATGCAATTTTGCAGCTGTCTTAGAGAATCATACTGTACATTAGTATAAAAAGGTTGTGGGTGGTCCTACAGTAAATACAAGTGCTTAACTTTCTTAACCAGATAATTTACATTGTATTAAATCTTTTAAAATCTATCATAACTGTGCTGCTCAGAAAACCATCTATAAAAGCTAACCTAAGCCAACTTCCTTTTTTTACAGATAAAGAAAGCAGAAGAAATAATTAGCTAAATATATTTGTCCAAGATTACAGTCTGTTAGTGGCAGAAATTGATGTCAACTCAGATATCCCGACATAGATACAAAGTCTTCTGCAATTGTAAATAAAGTCACTTTTCCAAATACACTAGTGATTATTATAAAGTTATCTTCAGGTGAGTTCATAGCGACAATCTCTCAAAGAGTTTCCACCTTTTAATAATGGCATGTTAGTACATTAGTACTTACATCAAATTGAGTGAGATCGATTGTCTTCCATTAAAAAAAAAAAGATATAGTGCTTTTGTGCTTTTTCAGAGAAGTTTCCACAAAGTGTGAAGCCCAGATTTTTTTTTCAGTTCCTATATCTTGATTTGGACAAAGAACTTTACTAATATCCACCAGATATATGTCCAACCTCTAGGTTTATTTTAATGTTTGTTTTACCTGTTTACAGTGGCCTCTGAAAAGAATCAAACAGAACAAAGTAGTGCTAGAACTCCTTTAAAAAAAAAAGTCATTTAGAATAGTGACACAAGTATTTTTTTTTGGTCCACTTCCTGCTTGTCTTATAACTTGGATAACTCAGCCAAAGCCTTTTCCTGGATCAGCCAAATCAAATAGAATGAAGCCATTTTTTTTTCATATGGTATGGGGATAAATCATTCAGTGATGAAGCCACCCCCATTCTGAAAGAGAGCTCATCTTAAGAGGAGCCATTCATATTTCCTCAAAATATTCATTTTATATAATTTTTCCAGATTGTAATTGGATGCCATCTATCTAGCAGTCACTATATTTATGGTGATAAAACATACAAGTCCAGTGTTCAAAAATGTCATATTTTTAGAAGAAAGATGATAAAGAAATAATCGAATAAGTTGTGGTATCATAAGTGCTATATAATAGAAGTGTGCACAGGTGGCCAGGAAAGAGAGAGAGCAATTCTAGAGGACTCAATGTCAGTTCTGTGACAAAGAATTTCAGCAACATTTCCCCCATTTTCTTTTTCAACTTTCCTTTTCTGTTTAAAGAAATTAGGGGGAAAAATGATTAACAAGTATGTGTTGGACAAGCATGTGGGAGTGTATGTGTATATGTGTATGTGTGTGTATATCTTAGTAAACTTCAGTCTGAATAATATTTGTTCGGAGCAAAAATCATAGATTTTCATGTCAAGAGAATAACTTCATCTTAGGAAAGGTCACTGATATTTTGCATATGAAAAAGCACCCCTTTTCTTGGAGCTCCTGCCCTCAGTGGCCCCACTACAACCCCTACTTGGCAATGTTAACATGAAGTGCTTTTTCTCTCCTTGCCCATGAGTACATCCATCATGGATTTTATTTAACTTTCCCACAGGCTACATGAAACAGAGAAGGGATCTAAGCAAAGGCTCTAATCCTTTCTCTTACAGATTCAATAAACACTCTATCAGTCACTCATGTAGTTGATAACATGTCCTCTACTGGATTACCTTGCTGCTGAACTTCAAACAGGACTCCAGACCAACACAAGCGAAGGCTGGGGAGTAAATTTATAACCTCGACTATTTAGTTCTGTTGGGGTCCTATGAGCAAGAACTACTTAACTGCTTTTAAACTGTAAGATTCCTAATGTCATAGAGGGACCCCATTCTGTTCCGTAACTAATTGAAGAAATGAATAAGCCTAAGACTTGTACAATTTTAAAACAACTCATAATCCTTATGGAAAATGCCCATATAATGAAATAGACTTATGATGGATCATTTTTCTCTTCTCTCAATAGATCTCCAGTAATAATAATTGTAATAATGTTAGAAAACTGAAAATTAGTGTGGTAAAATGATTTAACTGCTAATATTGAAAGTGCCTACATCCTTTATCAGGGAATGTGGTAAATGTGTGTGTCAGTTCTGAAATTACGTATTCTTTTTCCATCCCTCAATCTGTAATTAAGACATCAGGCATTAAAATCAGCAAATGACCAGAAACAGAGCCTGAGCCCACACCACATTACTCCCTTAAAGCACCAAAATGCTTGGTGGCTGAATGATCTAGACTCGATGTGGTGTTTTTTTCCTATCGAGGATGAGGCAAGCATGGGAAAGGACAGCAAGGGGAAGATGAATTTCTCTCACGCTGTTTCAACATTGTCAGGGGCAGTGAGGTCTGAAAGAGACAAGGTTGACCATGGAATTTCAGCCTTTTCATCCCATTTATCAAAGCCCATGGACACCCATTTCATTGCAATTCCCCGCAGAGTCCCTATTATATTATATACTATATAATCGATATTTTATGTGTGTAAATAGGAGCATGTTGAGAGCATCAGATCTTTACAGAGGACATCTAGAATATTTGCATTCAAATTAGCTATTGTTTAAAATTCAGAGCTGAACTTAAGGTATAAGTCAAGCTATTTTCAGCTCTAAATAACAAAATAATATTAAAGTGACAAGCAATAAAGAAAAGCTGTTGTTCCTGGACATTGGGATTAGCAAGCATCCAGTTCCCAGATGTTCTTGTATCTTCTATTTGCTTATTCTCAACATTATTGATCTTGTAGTAGATTGGTCCTCATGCTTCCAAAAGGGCTGCCATAGTGGCATACATCACATCAGTACACAACTGCAGCCAGAGATCTAAAAACTGGAGCATTTTTCTTTATAAACGTGTTTGCTACATGGAGGACACTGTATCTTAGAAGCCTCACACCCATAGACTTCCTCCTTGTTTAATGAAGATTGATGTATCTCATGGCCACACCTAAAGCAGCTACTGGTAAAGAAAATGAAATTCCATGTTTGGCTTAGAGTAACCATAATTTGTCTGCTCAGGTGAGAAGGACCCTCTTGCCCCAACCTTCCCTGAGTACATGCCCATGTAAAAGCAAAATCGGGATATATAAGCAAGAAATAAGAGAAGGGGGTTCACTCTTAGGAAGACAGACAAAATGACCTGATCCTTCTTCCTCACATGATGTCAAGTAATTTTTATCAGGACACAACACTGGCCCCCATATCTGTACAGGTATCATCATATGTCCTTATTGGGAGAGTAAGTAGCAAATTTCTGGAGAACAATATGGAATATGTATTAAAATCATTAAGGATATACAGGTAATTTTTAATTCAACAATCCTATATCTAAAAATTATCTTAAGAAAATAATTAACTTTCGCCCGGCTGCTGTGGCTCAGTGGTTGAGCATCGACCTGTGAACCAGGAGGTCATTGTTTGATTCCTGGTCAGGGCACATGCCCGGGTTGTGGGCTCAATCCCCAGTGTGGGACATGCAGGAGGCAGCTGATCAATGATTCTCTCTCATCATTGATGTTTCTTTCTCCCCCTCTCCCTTCCTCTCTGAAATCAATAAAAAAAAATTAAAAAAAGAAAATAATTAACTTTTATATGAATAGGGTAATCAAAGTGGCATTATTTGTATTGTATTTGTCATTAGTGTTAGTAAATAGCATTAGTATTTGATTTGTACCACAATTCCAAAATATACTGGTGCATTTGCTATACTGGGATTAGAGTTAGACTAACACCCCAATGGTTTGCCTAGTTACATTACAATAGTAACCTTCTGCTACCTATGCTGGATGTCCTGGACAAGGTCCTGCTATCTTTGTACTGTAGCAATGACCTTTACAGTGTTAATGGGATTGCTATTCGGTGAATGGATCAACAAACAGTGCATGCCAGACTGAATAATTGCCTGTCTATAAGATCACTCAGAAAATTAAGGGTTTATTTTTGCCTATTACAGCCAAAGTTTTATGCACTGTAATCACATCACCTCTAGCCACCAGTATCACAAAATCACAAGAAACCTAAGAAAGTACCGTTATCATCAGAAACATATTAATGAATATATACTAGAAGCCTGGTGCACGAATTTGCACATGGGTGGGATCCGACTGGCCCGCCCCAATGGGGGCCCATTGGGCCAAGGGGGAGGGGGCCACAGGTGGTTGGCCAGCTGGCCGCACCCCCGATTGGCTTGTTGGAGGCCAATCAGGGCCTGGGTCAGGCCAGTTGGCTGCAGCAGTGCACATCATAGCCACCTGTCGTTGTGGTCATTCTGGTCGTTCTGCCATTCCAGTCGCTGGCCTTTTATATATGTAGATGTGTGTGTGTGTGTGTGTGTGTGTGTGCGCACGCGCGTGTATGCTCTTTCTCTATCCTAGGCATAGATACTCTTTATCTAGTCTAAATATAGTGACTCAAGGGAAATTTGTGGGTCTGTTAGTCCACAAATGAACTGTTTCATCATGGGAGTATTTTTCCTTAGTGATTTCTAGGGTTAAATATTTTAGTTCCTAAAAGTTTCTGTCAGGATAGCTTCTGTATTTACTAAAAAGTATGAATTTCACTTTGCTTCATTTTGTACTCTGTCTGTGTTGTTATTTCAAACAACAGGGGGTAGACGTATAAACTCATAGTCCAAGATCACAGTAGCTCTAACTAAATTGACTTTTTAGAGAGTCCACAATTTGTGTTTCTAATCAGTAGAATTTCTATTGTCTGATGTTTCAGTACAAATGATATCATTCCTCAAATAGTAGGATCACATCACTTCAAATTGTAACCTTACATTTCTACTAATTTATTCAAGTGGAACTTGGTACAACATTAACAGATAAAGGTTAAGAATACATGAGAAATATATATTTATCATGATAAAATGAAGAGTTAAAAAGTTTGGTGAGCTGAATTATGAGATGTTGTAAAGCAGAAATAAGCTAAATATGATTATTTAAAAAAATCAATGAAATTCAGTAAATGCCTAGGGGTGGGGGGGGGGAGTTAAATAGAGTTAACCACAACACATGTGCATTTTATTTTTTATTCTTAACCTAAAACAACACCAAAAGTTTCAATTCAACATCATTTTCAAATATTTAGATAATGTTACCCTTCCATTCTGAAATACATCACCTCATGGCTGGGGCAAAGACCTGAAGTAGATTACAAATAACGTGACAACAGGCAAAAAATAGACAATTTCAATACAATAGCCCATTGAATTTCACATAAAACCTAGGTAAATCCAGTTGAAGAAATGCATGGAAATTCAGAATTATTACTTTCTTGATCATTCACAAGGAAAAATGTCTATGTTATTCAAGAAATAGAGACAAAATAGAATAATTCAAAGCAGAATTCTGCTTACGAATTAGTTTTGTTAAAGCCTTGTGAGTCTCTTTAAGCTTTTCTTTTCTAAGGAAAATGATATATTATTTATATCATGGAACTTATTTAATTTTTTTTCTCCATTCCATTTTGATTATCACTAATCCAAAAGATCTGAAAAAATGTCATGGTTCCAGGTTGCTTTCACATATGACCAGCTTAACAATAAGAGATCTCAAATTGTTTAGGGATATATATTTATTTCAGATGAAGCAACATACAGAATGCTCTCCTCAGACACTTGGCAGTTTCTCTGCCTTCTAAATAAGAACCTTGCTCAGCATATGTGGAAATTGAGAGATTATACACATTGGTTAAACTAAAATCCATATGGTCAACCAACATGTGGAAGATATCAGCAAACGTTATTCCAGTGATCTCACATTGGCAAAGATGGTGCTATGACGGTTTCCAGAATAAACAGCTTATTCTACTTGAGTGTGCACACCCATGTGTGAACACATGTAGACACATGGGGATTTGAAGAAACAGAGTAACTGGGACAGAGCAGCAACCCAAGAGAGAATGAAAGCATGCACCACTGGATGGCTATCATCTTGCAAGATAACCTGTAGTGTTGCTCAAATAGGTGAGTCATAAAAGATGGAAACTCCATCGAAGGAAAAATATTGTAGGGGGGGTGCAAGGAGAGTAAAGAAGAGGAGGAAGAATCATTTCTTACTTCACCTAAATTCCACTCATACACAGGGAGAGCCACGCTAAGATTTTTAAGAATTAGTTCAGCTTGGAATCCAAATGACCATTTCTTAAGATTCATCTTGGTAAAATGCACAATTGGGTTGTAGATGCGAGCAGGGCAGGAATAAAATATACTGACTGTTTAGATAGCAACCATACTGGACTGTTATTTCCTGAAGAAATTTGGCTGCCTCCTTCTACTGACAAGTTCACTTAAAAATAATATTAATGTGAGAAGAAAGGTACTTATGTATGGCAAGCCCCCGACCAAAGAAAGCAGGAAATACCTTGGGTGTAGCCAGCCTTTGGATCCTCTTCAAGGACTCTTGAGGGTCAAGACAGAGGTTTGGCTTCATGCAAGTGATTTCCTATTTGAAACATTACTTTTGATTTAGAAAGTCAGTTACTAATGTTACCAAGACTAAGAAAAAGATATTTGCCAGCCTTTTGCCCATTTTCTTTTTAAAATAGCCATGTGATAGTTTACTGATCTTTGGGGAAGAAATAAAAAATTGAAACTGCAGTTTGAATTGTGGTTAAAAAAAAAAAAAAAAAAGTATTACCAAGAAAAAGAAATCCCAAGTCACTGCCCCTATCCACCACCTACATCTGCACATATGGCTGTAATTTCATATCATTCAGTTAATACCATCTCAGTAATCACATGGCTTTATCTGTAAAATGGGAGTGATACTATTATCATAAATTTTTGTAGTAGGAGTTTGGGCCAAAGCGTTTATTTGATCTCAGTTAAGTAATTCTTAAATAGGGCCTAGTCTATCAATGAATTTCATATTTTTTTAAAATGCAAATTCTAATAACAAGGAGATTGGATGTGGGTGAGAAAAGAGAATATTTACTTTTTTACATCTCTTGAGTTTTATTATTTTCATTATTCTTTTTTTAAATTTAATATTTCTTGAAACATTAGAAACATATAATGTAGGAAATGCTTCATGCCAATTAACGTGGCTCTTCCGCGAAATTTTTCAAATAGGTAAATTAGCTAATATTAAATTTATTTGGTTGTAAGAAAACCCCACATTTCCATAGCGTACACAAGATGGAAGTATATGTATTGCCTACGGTAATGGAGGTAACCAATCCATTAGTGCATTTAAGAGCTGACTGTGAAGTCCACAGGGATAAAAATTACTTCCAGTTTACTTTCAGCTTTTTTATGTGCAGAAAGACAATGTTTATGATCATAATTTCAAATTCATCTCAGCTTTGAAGAGTATTTCAACATTCAGGAAAAGTAGAATAGAAAAACCAGTTTCACTCATGTGCAGAGAGACAAAATGACATGGGAAAGTTGGAGCTTTGAACAAGCATGGGTATTACATTAGTCCTCTACTATGGTGTATTTTGATGGTGCTGATTATTGCCTTAAACATTCTTTCTTGATCTTTTGAGGTCTATCTTTATTTTTGAAATCAGATGATGGTGGTAAATAAAAGTAGCAACAAAAGCAAATAAGGCAGAGTGCCATTTTTGTCAGACCAGAAGCAAAAGTGTAGCTTGGAAGTACAGGTCATGACAAAATATGTTTTATCCCAGCATGCAATTCGGGAAAGGCCAGCTCATTTAGAGACAGAATGGTGAATACCTGCCTAGTGTACTTACATCTTCAAGGGCAAAAGCAGTCATAGCAGAAATATGTGAGTGGCTTCTTTCTGCTGGTTAATTCTGGGAACTCTTTTCAGAGACTAGTCCTTCGCATTATCTGAGAGAAAGAAATTAAATGTACCTATTACTTAACCACCTATCACCCTGTTCCAAACGAGTTTTCTAAGGCTTTGGGATGCCTCAGAATTAGACTCCTCAAAGGAAATCAAATAGCTTAAGTAAGAGCTCTTTTCATTCCATGGCCCTGTCTGATTTTCAAGAAGCAAATTAAATATCTTATGATCATTAATGTTTGGTGATAATCCAGCTGAGATTCAGACAAGATGAAACTTCCAGAAAGGTTTGATAGCTGGAGGTATTAGAAATAGCAGGTTTCCCATGAACATAATTTCTTCAATCTGCAAGTTGACCAGGATGACAGAGCACAATCCACAAGACAATCCATACCTTGTGCCACTAAGATCTACTTGTATAAGGTCTGGGAGTAGCTTCTCCAGAATGTTCGGGGCTCTTTTTTGGGGGGAAAAATCTATGGTAGGAAGATTTGTGCAAAAATCCATTATTCTCATAGATGGAGCTGGTCATATGGTCATAATTGATTTCCAGTGTTTCCTTCTCTACAACCATTTCTGAATTCCCCTCGGGTTTGACCCACATCTTTATTGATCTTGATGACTTACACAGCGGGGTCACATGGACTCTCAACAAGGATCTGAGCTTGGTCGCCATGTTCTTCTGAGGCCATGCCTGCTACATTTTCACATTTATCATCAAAACTGTGGAAGGGACTAACAGTAATCCTCAAGTGTGCCTGGGTCCAACCCCAGCAGGTCCAGGGGTCCCCAAAGGCGTGGACGGAGTCGGCGAAGAAGGAAGGACACGGAGACAGTGTTCAGTTGATCAGCAGCCTAGCCAGGATCTCCAGCCAGGATCTCCAGCCAAATTCTGGTCTGGATCTCCAGAGAGGTTCTGCTCTGGATCTCCAGCGAAGTTCTGGTTAGGATCTCCAGCCAGGTTCAGTCACCAGGTTCTAGTCAGGTTCTCTTGCCATGTTCTATAGTCAGGTTCAGTCCAGGATCTTTTGCCATGTTCTCTCCAGTGAAGTTCTTCTGTCTCTAGAGAATGTTCTTTGTAGGTTCTGTGCCTAGGTTCTGTCTCTCTTGGTTCTGACTTCTAAGTTCTGTGTCTTGCTGTCTTGTTACATCTGTATTTATACCAGTTGATTCAATCCTATCAATCTCTATTACAAAGGTTAGGGCGTTTCTTATCTCCATTCCAGGGAGTAAAGATTATGTAGCTTAAGCATGATTGTTCATAGTTAAAGTGATTAATTACCTGCCTGGCACTTAGTTGAGGGGTTTTATTCCCTCCCTAACTTCAGGGGAAAATCCCTACCTGGGGATTCAACCTTTCTTGGAGAGGTGACCTTGGTTAAAACACAGCGCCAAGAAGGTGAGCAAACATATTAAGAACTGTATGCCATATATGCCAGGTCCCTTGAAACAACAAGGATGGACCGGCTCCCGGCAAAGTCCCCCTTTTTTATTTTTTAAAAGAAAGCATTAAAAAGAAAAACCTCAAATGCTCTCTTATATCCATTTTAAGAGTAGGATTGGCGCTTTCCGCTATTACCTGAGTCCTGATCTATCATCCCAGGGAGAGCTTGCCAATCCTGCACTTTCCCAGGGTAGAAAGGCTGCAGTGGGGTTAAGGATAAGGCTCCTTGGGCCTACCTTCTCCCATGCCATTACATTTATCTTTCCTTCCTCAGAAAAGCATGGACATACTTCTTGTATAAAACGTTCTGTCTGACTGGGAGTAACCTTAATTCCTCTGCTAGCAAGCATATATGTTAAAAGATCAATACAGAGTCTTTTTTCTTTAGACTCAGTATGGCACATCTTCTTAATCTAAAGATCAATACAGAGTCTTCTTTCTTTGGACTCAGTATGGCACATCTTCTCAATCTAAGGATCAATACAGTCTTCTTTCTTTGGACTCAGTAAGGCACATCTTCTCAATCTAAGTTCTGTACTATCCACCTTCTTACCCTACTTATCTTCTATAAGAAGTTCTGCAGTAGCCTGGTGGAGTCCTATCCGTCCCGAGCATGGGGGTTCTCAATGAGGGGGGGGCTTACCTATGGGAATCCTGTTCCAGGGGTTCCCAAAGGTGTGGACGGAGTCGGCGAAGACTATCCACCCTCTTCCTACGGTGGAGTCCTATCCATCCCGAGTGCAGGGCGCTTACCTAGGGGTACCTGTTCGGGCGCCATATGCCGGGGTCCCACCCCAGCAGGTCCAGGGGTCCCCATAGGCGTGGACGGAGTCGGCGAAGAAGGAATGACACAGAGACAGCGTTCAGTTGATCAGCAGCCTTGCCAGGATCTCCAGCCAGGATCTCCAGCCAAATTCTGGTCTGGATCTCCAGAGAGGTTCTGCTCTGGATCTCCAGCCAGGTTCTGTCCAGGTTCTAGTCAGGTTCTCTTGCCATGTTCTATAGTCAGGTTCAGTCCAGGATCTTTTGCCATGTTCTCTCCAGCGAAGTTCTGTCTCTAGAGAATGTTCTTTGTAGGTTCGGTGCCTAGGTTCTGTCTCTCTTGGTTCTGACTTCTAAGTTCTGTGTCTTGCTGTCTTGTTACATCTGTATTTATATATAAAGGTAACATTAAGCATGCTAGGGGACCCCTGGACCTGCTGGGGTTGGACCCCGGCACACTTGAGGATTAACATTAAGCATATATATATGTCATATGACATATGACATATATATAAATACAGTCTTTACCTTAAAGATGTTACCTTTACTGTATTTATATATAAATACAGATGTAACAAGACAGCAAGACACAGAACTTAGAAGTCAGAACCAAGAGAGACAGAACCTAGGCGCAGAACCTACAAAGAACATTCTCTAGAGACAGAAGAACTTCACTGGAGAGAACATGGCAAAAGATCCTGGACTGAACCTGACTATAGAACATGGCAAGAGAACCTGACTAGAACCTGGTGACTGAACCTGGCTGGAGATCCTAACCAGAACTTCGCTGGAGATCCTAGACAGAACTTCGCTGGAGATTGTGGCTAGAGATCCTGGCAAGGCTGCTGATCAACTGAACGCTGTCTTTGTGTCATTCCTTCTTCGCCGACTCCGTTCACACCTATGGGGACCCCTGGACCTGCTGGGGTGGGACCCCGGCACAAGTGGATCAGTTGAGAGTCAAAAACTTTCTTCCTCGACCCCATTGTGTAACAGGAGCCTTACTTTAGTTTTATTCTAGTTTCTGTATGGAGAACTGCCGGGAGCCGGTCCATCCTTGCTGTTTCAAGGGACCTGGCATATATGGCATACTTTTCTTAATATGTTTGCTCACCTTCTTGGCGCTGTGTTTTAACCAAAGTCACCTCTCCGAGAAAGGTTGAATCCCCAGGTAGGGATTTTCCCCTGAAGTTAGGGAGGGAATAAAACCCCTCAACTAAGTGCCAGGCGGGTAATTAATCCCTTTAACTACGAACAATCATGCTTAAACTACATAATCTTTCCTCCCTGGAATGGAGATAAGAAACGCCCTAACCTTTGTAATAGAGATTGATAGGATTGAATCAACTGGTATAAATACAGTTGTAACAAGACAGAAAGACTCAGAACTCAGGAGACAGAATTCAGAAGACAGAACCTACACGGAGCCTAGAGACAGAAGAACTTCGCTGGCGAGAGCATGCCAGAGGATCCTGGACCGGGACTGGCCTCGGAGCCTAGAGACAGAGCCTAGCGGGAGAACATGGCAAGGGATCCTGGACTGAACCTGACTACAGAGATTGGCAGGAGAACCTGACTGGAACCTGGACACTGAACCTGACTGGAGAGCCTGGACAGAACCTGGCTGGAGAACCTAGCGAGGGAACATGGCCACAGAACCTGGCTGGAGATCCGAAGCAGAACCTCTCTGGAGATCCAGACCAGAACTTGGCTGGAGATCCTGGCTGGAGATCCTGGCTAGGCTGCTGATCAACTGAACGCTATCTCCGTGTCATTCCTTCTTCGCCGACTCCGTCCACACCTTTGGGGACCCCTGGACCCGCTGGGGTTGGACCCCGGCAAATGGCGCCCGAACAGGGACCCCTAGGTAAGCCCCATTATCGGGACGGATAGGACTCCACCGTAGGAAGAGGGTGGATAGTCTTCGCCGACTCCGTCCACACCTTTGGGAACCCCTGGAACAGGATTCCCCTAGGTAAGCCCCCCTCCCCCATTGAGAACCCCCACACTCGGGACGGATCAGACTCCACCGTAGGAAGAGGGTGGATAGTCTTCGCCGACTCCGTCCACACCTTTGGGAACCCCTGGAACAGGATTCCCTTAGGTAAGCCCCCCCACATTGAGAACCCCACACTCGGGACGGATAGGACTCCACCAGGGTGCTACAGACCCCCCTATAGAGGATAAGTAGGGTAAGAAGGTGGATAGTACAGAACTTAGATTGAGAAGATGTGCCATACTGAGTCCAAAGAAAGAAGACTCTGTATTGATTCTTAGATTGAGAAGATGTGCCATACTGAGTCCAAAGAAAGAAGACTCTGTATTAATCTTTAGATTAAGAAGATGTGCCATACTGAGTCTAAAGAAAAAAGACTCCGTATTGATCTTTTAACATATATGCTTGTTAGCAGAGGAATTAAGGTTACTCCCAGTCAGACAGAACATTTTATACAAGAAATATGTCCATGCTTTTCTGAGGAAGGAAAGGTGCCGGAAAGGTAAATGTAGAGGCATGGGAGAAGGTAGGCCCAAGGAGCCTTATCCTTAACCCCACTGCAGCCTTTCCACCCCGGGAAAGTGCAGGATTGGCAAGCTCTCCCTGGGGTGATAGATCAGGACTCAGGTAATAGCGGAAAGCGCCAATCCTACTCTTAAAATGGATACAAGAGAGCATTTCAGGTTTTTCTTTTTAATGCCTGCTTTTAAAAAATAAAAAAGGGGGAATTTGCCGGGAGCCGGTCCATCCTTGCTGTTTCAAGGGACCTGGCATATATGGCATACTTTTCTTAATATGTTTGCTCACCTTCTTGGCGCTGTGTTTTAACCAAAGTCACCTCTCCGAGAAAGGTTGAATCCCCAGGTAGGGATTTTCCCCTGAAGTTAGGGAGGGAATAAAACCCCTCAACTAAGTGCCAGGCGGGTAATTAATCCCTTTAACTACGAACAATCATGCTTAAACTACATAATCTTTCCTCCCTGGAATGGAGATAAGAAACGCCCTAACCTTTGTAATAGAGATTGATAGGATTGAATCAACTGGTATAAATACAGTTGTAACAAGACAGAAAGACTCAGAACTCAGGAGACAGAATTCAGAAGACAGAACCTACACGGAGCCTAGAGACAGAAGAACTTCGCTGGCGAGAGCATGCCAGAGGATCCTGGACCGGGACTGGCCTCGGAGCCTAGAGACAGAGCCTAGCGGGAGAACATGGCAAGGGATCCTGGACTGAACCTGACTACAGAGATTGGCAGGAGAACCTGACTGGAACCTGGACACTGAACCTGACTGGAGAGCCTGGACAGAACCTGGCTGGAGAACCTAGCGAGGGAACATGGCCACAGAACCTGGCTGGAGATCCGAAGCAGAACCTCTCTGGAGATCCAGACCAGAACTTTGCTGGAGATCCTGGCTGGAGATCCTGGCTAGGCTGCTGATCAACTGAACGCTATCTCCGTGTCATTCCTTCTTCGCCGACTCCGTCCACACCTTTGGGGACCCCTGGACCCGCTGGGGTTGGACCCCGGCAGAGAACAAATTATAGACAGGTGAGCATGAAAGCAGAAGTGCCAGTCAGCTACTATTCAACCGCAGAACAGGAAAGAGGTTATGGGACTTACGTCAAGGTGACAGTAGTGAAAATGGTGGGAGGTAATCAAATATCAGATATATTTTGAAGGTAGAGCTAACAAGATTCGTTGATGGAGTCGATATCAGGTGTGAGATGAAGATCTTAGTCCAGAATGATTAGTTTTTAAAAGGAGAAAAATGTCTTAAGAACTGCACTTTTTTGGCAGTGAGCTGCTTTTATATACCAACAGATTCATTTTAGAAACAAGGTTATTTTCTGTTCCTATAGAATGGGATTCCTACTTTAGCAATATGTTTCTAGCAATAACCTAACCATGTTCTCTAGGAATATAGAAGTACAATCTACTTGGTAAATATCAGTTCATCTCATATAAGGTCTTTTGGCTAAATCAATGTAGCCAAAGAAATTATATAAAATATAATTGAACATGACATTTCACAAGTTACTCCAGTGGACCGGTTCAGCTCTATCTCTTACCTTTTACTAATCTTTATATCTTATTTTAACTTATACTTTCTGCTCCAGGGACAAAGAAAAAATTGCAGTGTGTGAGAACACCATCATCTCTCTCATCTCTATGTAAAACTCCCCATCCCTGGGACTTTCCTTTAAGACTATGCTGTGATGTTAATTCCTCTCACTCTTCCCTGAAGTCATAATAGTATCGCTCCCTGGCTTGTCTCTTGACTGATGACATTTTTTTCTAATTGTATTGTAATTGAATTATCTCTACATTTAGAGCTCCCTGAAAACAGAGAATTGATCTGAATTGTTACTCTTTTCCTAACACTTTGAGAGTTTTCTAGCATAAAGACAACACTGAATAAGTACTTTTAATGTATATGGGTGACTCCTATTTTATTTTAAAGGAGAGAGTACTTCCTACCTACTTAAGAGTGTATCAAAAAAATTATGTGGACTCCAATATAGAGCAGATGTTTAAACTTCATTGCTCAAAATAATGACCTAAATAATTGATAAAAAGATTAAAAAACATTTTCAGAAAATTTTGAGTTTGTATAGTTGGAGTGGGGCCACTGATGATTTTGATGCAGGTTTTTAACAGACAAAATTTAAACTTATAGATAGTCTAGTTTAGGGTGTCTAAAAGAAAACCCCCAAAACAAAAACTCTTCCATCTCTTCCATTCATTCAGGTAAAGTAGTATAATTGGCAGTTGGAATTATGAGGAAGAGAAAATCAGAATTCTGAATCCTTATTTCTATAATGGAAGGTCAAAATCTACTTACAAGAAAATGTTTACTAAAAGGCCTATAATTGAATCACATTATGAGTAACATAAAAGACAGGCCAACTTTGTGTTCTTAATGCCTATAAACTTAAGGACCTTTATTTTCAGAAACATTGATTTAGCTAAAGTTTATTGAAAATTTCAATTGTTAAATAGAGAACCTTTTCCAGCTCCAAATGATAACCTTTTTACACAAGAATCAGGTACATTTTCATCAATTCCTCTTTCTTATAGTGAAATATAAGAGTAGGTACTCTCTCTTGCTCTAGCTGTTTTGACTCAGTAGATAGATCATTGGTCCGCAGACTAAAGGGTCCAGGGTTTGATTCTAGTCAAGGAAACACACTGGTTGCAACTTGATCTCTGGCTCTGGTTAGGGTGCATGCAGGAGGCAACCAATCAATGTGTCTCTCTCACATTGATGTTTTTCTCTATCTCTCCCCCTCTTTTCCCCTCTCTCCAAAAATGAAGGAAAAATATCCTCAGTGAGGATTAACAACAAAAAGTAGGCACTCTTTCTATAAATTTATGACTAGAATTCTGTTAAGTTTAGATTCTCCCTGTATTGCCTTTCCAAGAAAGAAAATAATAGCTTTTCTATAGAAAAATATTCCTAAAAGTGGGGTGTGTTTTAAATATATCTTTGAACAGGAAAAATAATGACAAGCATAACCATCCAGAGTGAAAGCACCTTGAGATATATGAGCTTCTTTATTTTTTAACAACATGAGAAGATACTGTACTGGATGTCCCTGGGGAAAACTGAAATGCTGTATGTGTTAATATTTCTATTTCCTTTGTATCAGTCAGTTCTAAGTAAATAGCCATAAGGCTTTAAGTTTACTTTAGTACACAAAGTTTCACCTCTAAATATTATGTTTTTGAAGTAAAAAAATATATATATGCCAAGGAACTTTTTTTTTCTCAAAGGGACAGATCTCATATTCTACCTTGAATTATTCAAACTATCTTGACTTGCCAATAAATTAAAACAAACCTATACATATGTGGACCATTATCTGGAACCACTCGGATTTCAATGTCATCCTAATTCCTTTCCAGGTGCATTTTATTTATTCTCCTGCCATATACTAGCTGGTCCTACACAATCATTTAGCATTGTGCCACCTCCATCCATTGCTGTAAACCCCAAATAAGTAAATGGAAAGTAGGAGTAGAATTGATGAGGAATCTTCCAGTTCCTCATTTTATTACTTCTGGTTTATCATGGCAGGCTTCAAATGACTTTCCCGCATCTAGTTTATCCTCAATTTATTTCCTTCTGTAGCCACAGGCAGATTAATCTTCCACTTGATCATATCATCTCCTATTCCAGAATTCACATGACTACCCATTGCTTATAAACTAAATATGCTATATTCTTTTCTTGCTATGCCTTTAATCACACTATTCATTCATATAATGCATTCTTATTGAACCTCAACTGTTGTTGATTAAAAAACATAGCCACACATTTTTTTTCATCTCCTTCCATAAAATGGAGAGGCAGTTTCTGCACTCCTTGAATATAGATTGTTGACATGACCTGCTTTGATAAATTCATGCCGCGGAAGTGATATTGAAGAACTTCTAAGGCTGGGCTGTAGAAGCTTCACAGATTCTGTCTTCACCCTCATGAAATGTGGCCCAGAGAACACCACATAAGGAAGCCAGTCAAGCTCAGGGGAGGCCATGTGGTGAAGATATGAGGCCTCCTAGCTTAAAGCCAGCACCAATGGCCAGGCATAAGTGTGGTTCTCTCAGACCTTCCAGCTCAGGTGACCTTCCACCTAAATGCAGCCACTGGAATAAGACTGGATGAAACCATCTGAGAAACCACACACCATGCCCCAAATTATGATAATAATAATGTAATGTTATTCTAAACCACTGAGTATTTGTTGTTCAATATGGATAGTTTATTTTGGAATCAAATAGAAAATACATCAAGCATGTGCAAGACTATATATATATATATATATATATATATATATATATATATATATATATATATATATATACAGTGGGGCCTTGACTTACAAGTGTCTCGACTAACGAGTTTTTTGAGATACTAACTGTCTCTCAGCCAATTTTTTGCATTGAGTTGATAGAGTAATATGAGTTAATGAGCTCCTTAACATGCTCGGTCTCAGAATGAATTAAACTCGTAAGTCAAGGCCCCACTGTGTGTGTGTGTGTGTGTGTGTGTGTGTATTGTTGATTTCAGAGAGGAAGGGAGAGGGAGAGAAAGATGGAAACATCAATGATGGGAGAGAATCATTGATCGGCTGCCTCCTGCATGTCCCTCACTAGGGACTGAGCCCGTAACCTGGGCATGTGCCCCGACTGGGAATTGAACCATGACCTCCTGGTTCATAGGTCCATGCTCGACTACTGAGCCATGCCGGCCAGGCTAGATATTATTTTTAGGTTATAGGCAGTCTTTAATAAACAAAGATGGAGAAGAATCTTAATTTCATAGAGTTTAAAGTCTAGTAAGCAGAGAATGACAAAATAAATAGATGCACAAGAAAATATCGTATGTTAGTATATTAAATAGTATGCATTTTCCTAGGGAAGTGAAACAGAGTGACATAAGAGACATGTTGAAGGTAAGGAAAGGGCATTTGAAGGTCATGTAACAAATGAGGTGACCACTAAGTCAAGTCTGGAAGAAAGTCTTGGCTCAATTGCATAACATTGTATTTCATTTCTCTTGCTATTGTCGTGCTTTAAATAAATGGGAATCTTTTAAGTGGAATATGCCCTCTTTAGTAAATCACAAGCTTCTCTAATCCCAAGTGTATTAGATCTAGCCTCTTACCCCAGCCTACAGTTAAAGCAACTGTTTGGTTAAAATCCTTTCGGGAGAGGAATAAAGCCCATGGAAGTTTAGAAGCCGAGCTGATATTCAAGCTTGCTTCCAGGTGGAAGAGGTCAGTAAGCATAACCACAAAGCACTCTCTAAGCCAGAGCCAAACCACTGCCTCTTGCTAAAATGTTTTTTTTCTTGCAGCTGTCTCTATATATTTATTAATCAAATAGAAGACAATGCTGAAAAGTAGCTGTCCAGCAAAGTTTGTATTTTCCTTCCACTGCCAAAATTTCTTAACTGTCCTCTATCCTCTTAAGTTTTACATCCAGCTTTTGCTGTTGCTCCTATAACTCGTCTCTCTATTTCTGTAAAAGGTACAGGCTTATTGCAGGTTTCTTCACAGTCTTTGTTGCAGTGCCTTAATTCTGCAACCATAATGCAAAAGTGGCCATAGACAATACAGAGTCCAGCGAGTGTGGCTATGCTCCATTAAAACTTTATGTTAGAAAAACAAAACAGGTCATTGGCCAGATTTGGCCCATGGCCTACAGTTTGCAACCTCTGTTCTAAGATATGACGGAGTAAACATTTAAATACATTGGGATGGCTACACAAGTGGATTTTAGGTTTCGGATATCAGAAAGATTTTGTAAATAAATAAAAATTTAAAACCAAGAAGCCAAAATTGATTTGTATCCATTCATTCTTGTAAATTATATTTCAAGCATACTATGAATAAAACACAGATTTGGGTTAACTCTAGTGATGCATTAGGAGTGTTGGTATCAAATATTACTGTCCGAAAGATAGATATTTGACTTTTTAAACTCAGAAATTGAACGGGGCATATATAGGATGATTCAAGGCCAGAGACTATTGATATGAATATCATTAAGTTAAGTCAATGCGTGGCAAGGGTTGAAGTCCTCAGCTTCCTGGCCACAGAGACTTTGGAGGGGGATTGTAAGTGAATCAAGCAGTGGTGGCCTTGAATATAATAAGCAAAGGATCAAGGTTATCTTTAAGCCCAGCCACTGCCTCTCAGGCTATGCCTCTCTCTTGCTCTCAGTTTGCTTTTAATTAAACACTAAAATAAGAAAGCAGTACAAATAAAAGGTTTTGTTGAGAAGGACTTGAGGCAACATTCCCTGAATGTTCAATAATAGTAATTATACATTGTAAAAAAAACCAAACCATTTTGATTAAATTCTTTGAGGACTGCAGAGTTAGAGTCACACATAACAATGTGCATTTTATGTCTCAAAAAAATTTATCTAACATTCAGATGATTTAAAACTTTTTGACAGTGAAATTCCTTTATGTTGTTTTTTTTCACAAAACATCTTAGGAAATGATTCATGAGACATATTTTGAAACATGCTGGCATTATTTTGTGATGGCTGTTATATTAAAAATTATATTTTTGAAAGTGGATATATCATCAAGAAAGACTCAGATTATGTCAAAAAGAACTTTGGCACCTAGTTATTCTCATAGGTCTTACTGTAAACATTGTGGTTTCATTTTTAAAAAAATGATAACAGTCATCATAAGGTAGAAAACAAAAACCACAAGAAAATGCTATCTTATAGTGTTACAAAGATTTCATGGGTCTGAGAAATTTTTTCACAAATAAATTATTTCTTTACCTTCTTATTTATCTCTTCTTTTAACCTTTAAATACTGCAGAGTCCCTCCTTTCTCCTACTTAGCCCAAGAATTATTGCCAGTGGACTTCTTCAGGTCTCACAGTTGAGAAACAAATTAAAGAGTTACTGTATTGTTTTTAATTTTTAAACATGGCTTCTAAAATCAAGATTCAATATTTGTTTAAATTTAATTAATATCTATGACCAGAAGGTTAATGTCGTCTCTGAGGAAAAATTATCTTTGTTTAAGTTAGGACAGAATCTTTTACCAAAGCCCTCACATTAACAGGGTAGATCAGAAGAACAGAAATATCACCTGTGCATTTCACAACATTTTGGATGTCCAGATCCAAAGGTATTTCTTAGGGACAAAATGAATCTAGTTGCAGAAGGAAGGTGCGATTGCAGGACTCTGTTGTTGCTATGGATACAATTTAACAGTGCAACAATAATAGTAGCAAATACCCTATGTAATAAAAGGGTAATATGAAAATCGACTGAATGGTGGAATGACTGGTTGCTATGATGCTCACTGTCCTCCAGGGGGCAGACACTCAATGCAGGAGCTTCTCCCTGGTGGTCATTGCGCTCCCACAGGGGGAGCGCTGCTCAGCCAGAAGCTGGGCACATGGCTGGCAAGCGCAGCAGTGGTGGCGGGAGCCTATCCCACCTCTGCAGCAACGCTAAGGATGTCCGACTGATGGCTTAGGCCCACCCCCCCACCGCTCCCTGGGGGAGCGGGCCTAAGCCATCAGTCAGACATCCCTTGAGGGCTCCCAGGCTGTGAGAGGGCTCAGGCCATGCTGAGGGACCCCCACCCCCTGAGTGCAAGAATACCCTGCACTGGGCCTCTAGTATCCTTAATAAGATTATTTGGTTTACTTGACACTGCAAAGTTGGGGGCTGAGAAGTACATTCACACCTCTTGTGTTGTTATTTGTCATGTTTGCATTTTTAATTGAAGAAAAAAAGTAGAAATGTTAATATACTTTTCTTGTGTGACCCAACTAATAAAATTTTTGAAATAGAATAGGTATTCAATGGTAGTTTTTAACTTTTTTTTTTATTACTAGCTTTTAAGCAACTGACAGTTTTCCAGTATTTTGCTGTTGTTACTGTTTTGTTTTTTCAAACACATAACAAGTGGTTAATGGGGAAGATTAGTGTCCTTTTTTGAAGGTGAGAAATAGGGATGATGGTGGCAGGTGAGAAGTGAAGTTGATGGAGGAACTACATACACATTATTGCAGAGTTTCAAGAGATATAATGATGGCTTATATGCTACAAATACTATAACATATTGAAAATAGTTATTTTCTAACTATACTAACCGCTAAGCAAGTTGTTATGTAGAAATCATCCATCACTGAGGAAAATAAAAACTTTGACAGTTGATAAATGGGTATCCAACCAAACTACCATACAAAGCTAAACAAAGAGAAGTCTGGAAATCGGCAATGTTCCATTTGAGTATTCAATTGATACTGATCAGCACTTGCATATGAGGAAATGACACTGGGCTGAGAAAAGAACCACCCAAAAGGATTAGTGGGAACAATGTTTGGTATTCACATAGGGCCTGGATTAGTACTGATTTCATCAGCCAGACTGGAAAACCTTATGATTCATGGGGCGTTGCGTAGAGCCCCCAGATGGTTTATGTGTCAGAATCAGGGAATATAGCCTAGAATGAGCACAGCTCTGGTCCCTCCTAACAGATATTAAAAGCAAAACCTCCTCTTCCATCAAAATCAAATTGTTCCCAAATAACATAATTATGCCATAGAACAAAGTTCAAGTATACTAATAGTATATATTTTTTTTAAATCTAGCTCTAAAAAGGTAAAATGCAAAATGTCTGACATCCAATAAAAAATAACAGGCATTCAAAGAAGAAAATATCACGTATAACTACATGAAAAGTCAAATACTAAAAACTAGAACTGACATAGATTTACACTGGAACACACTAGGATATTAAAACAGGGATATAGTCAGGTGGACTGGTGAAGCAGAATTAAGGAAGTAGAATTCTAACTCAAGTTAAAGGTGTCCATCCACAGTGCTATTTACCTGCTCTGCACTCCCACTAATGATAGTGGGAGGTTAATGGATGAGTAAACCAGTTGGGGCAACTAGGAGGCTTACTCTTTGTCTCCTATGAGCTCTTTAAGGTGAATGAGTTCCAATTATATAAAGTGGATACTGTATTGCTAAGGCAGCCTTTTCTTTGATTCTAGATCTCCCTTTCTCACTCCTCTAATTATGACTCATAAAATCATCCCCTAAAAACTACTTAAACTCAAATCCTTTCTTTGGGGTCAGTTCAGGAGAGATCCAAACTTTGACAATGACTATTTTGGAATTTTATGCTAAATACTTTTCTATAGCACTTGCTGCTGTTGTTAGGAAAGTGAATGATGACCTGAGTCAGAATTCATATAATTTAGAGCCCAGTTTCCTTTTTCTTTTAAGTATTTGGAAATTTTAGGTAAATAAGTGATATTTCCATCAATTTTATTCTCTCTTCTCACAAAGTTGAATTTAAACTCTTTTATTATATGCATAGTACGGAGACAGTAGTGCAGGATCCTGAACAATCTGTTTTCTTTCCTATTAAATACTAAGATTAAATACCAGCAAATTTAGGATTTAAAAATATTCTGATGGCTTTAGAGTTGAAATACCCAGTTGCAAACTAGGACCTTCACCATTATCTCAGTTGAATTTTTAAACAAGGATTTACCAACATATATCTTAACTCCTGTATTGGAAAAAAAGAAAAAAGAAACTTCATTCCAGTTAAATATCTTCCCCATTTCTTCATTTTCCTATAGGCACCAGAAGTCTGTTGAGATAAGACTCATGGAGTTATCTACAATTTTTGTCATTCTAAGCTAAAATATTAGCATTATTAAAATGGTTTTTATTTTATTAATGAGAATTTCATCACTACATTTCATCTTAGCAAAGGTTAAGGGGATGACTTCTTTGTATGAATACTTGACAGAGACAGTGGGGCAAATATTACATGATAAAGAAAGCGTCTTTTGTTGACAGAATATACCCTAAGACTTCCTACTATAATCATAAATAACTGATAAGCACTTCCCTTATTTTAAATAAGTGTTAGGGAAATGATTTTAAATTTTTGTTCGTTCGAAAGACTATGGTTTGTTTGAAATTAGTTTACTCTTTGATGGAACAAGCCACTCTGTTTCAATTTGGGAATTACCATTTAGGCCAGTTGCCTAGAGCCATGTCCTAGGTGCTATATGGAATAAATACTTTCTACAAGGCAATGAAAAAAGGGCTCAAAAAATCTATAAAAGGGATTATTCAGAAGAATATTCAACTAAATCATTTTATTATATAACTGAAATGTCAATAATTAATGGTAATTACCTATACTTATTTTTTATAACTCTTTAAGTGAGGTTTCTTTCCTTGAACTTTTTCAAAGACCCAAGCATAACTGGAGTCCCTGCCCACTGCACCTCCCATCATCTTTGAAAGGATGAACCAAAAAAGGTTCATTCATTATCTAACCCTATGAAGATGATCTTATCACTACTTTTCTCCCTACGAGCAAACCTATCTTTTTCTTTTATTCCCAAGGTGATTGAGAGTAAGGACATACAGTTATAACTTGTCCTTACTGATTGGAACAAATTATTTCTAACAAATGTTATAAAACAGCTGATATACATACATAAACCTTAAGTTTATCTTGCAATGACGTAAATTAAAACCTATGGTATTGTGCTCTCTAGGTGAGAGTATATCAAGTCTGTTTTCCCACAAATGAAGCATGCATTGCCAACAGAAAAATTGCTCAGGAGTACCCTTACTGGCTGATGCATTCCATCATCTAAAACAAAACTCATGATGCTTCAACTATTAAATGAGTTCATTTATGCCAGGCATTCAGAATGGAACCCAAAATATACAAAGGACTCAGTGAGTTAATTGCTATTATTGTAAACCTTTGCATTTGAGCAATATCCAAGGCAAAATGAAAGAAAGAGGTCTTTGTCTTCCTGGCTTTTCAACAGTATGGGTTTAGTAAAATAATGGTACCACAGGAACAAATGTCCAAGGATGGCTGGTATGGGTGTTTCTGCACCTAGCAGATTCAGATCATTTCAAAGTGTTATTAATTTGGCAATATATTTGCTTTGGAATTCACTTTATGAATTTTATTTCCAACTTTAACTTTTTATTTTGTATTAACTTCTTATATAATGAAGATAAATATATTTCATCTGGATTTCAACCAGAATCAGATGATCTACAAGCCAGGAATGCTTCCAATTCACCAGGGATCACTATATTAACTATGACTCTTATTTAATGATCAAAACACTGTGTGCTTCTGAGCTGTCCACTTTTCCTCATCTAAAGCGTAAAGCTAATGATTAGAGGATCCCTACATGAGAACTTTGAAAGTAACATTAATCTTCTTAATTTCATAATAATTCTCTGGTTCAGTCTTAAATAGACTATTCTTTTCCTAATATTAAAATAGATCCACTATGCAAAACATTTTCTCTTATTTTTTTTTTTAATCCAATGACTGATTTCTCTCATTTCTTCAGTAGAATAGTTCTTTCTTTCTAGAGGTAAGTGAACTTTCATATAGTCTAGTCTTGAGCCTCAGAAACTTTCCAAGTTTATAAATGGATATTATCCACACTAAATGAGTTTACATCTAGATATAACAGGTAACCATGCTTGGCAAATAGGAAGTACATAGTTGGTTACTGTGATTATTAAGGATTGGAATATTGGGCCAGCCCCTTGCTCTGGCATGGGGACTGGTCTTGGTTCAGTTCTCCCCAGTAGCACTGGAGATATCTCATACTGTGCTGCTTCCCACTAGAAGATAGAGACTCTTATTCTAGACCTGTAACTGTGTGTGTGTGTGTGTGTTAATAAACTATATAATTTTATTTCAAATAATTATCATGTCTTATATTTCTCATGCTGCATTTAGCTATAAAGTCAGTCTTTCTTAGGGCTCACAGAAGCTGCAGTTTGTTCCCTGTTAGCTCATCTACTTGGATAAAGTAACTTTTATTTTATTTTATTGGTAAAGGAGTGTACAATGTCTACCCAAACCAACTTGTTCTAGGGTCCCTGACTCAAGCGGTGAGGACAACAAGGTTACAGTTGTAGCAGTGCTTCCCTTCCCTGAGTGTGAGTCCACTTTAGTACAAACACCATTATATATATACTAGGGTCCCGGTGCACGAAATTCGTGCACTGGGTGTGTGTCGGGGGGAGTGGCCCTCAGCCCAGCCTGCCCCCTCTCACATACTGGGAGCCCTCAGGCGTTGACCCCCATCACCCTCCAATCGCAGGATCGGCCCCTTGTCCAGGCCTGAAGCCTCTGGCCTAGGCGTACAGCCCGGGCAGCGGGGACCTGCAGTGGCAGAGGGGGGTGCCGCAATCGTGCGGGCTCCGCCTCTACCCCTGCAGGACACCTCTGGCTGAGGCATCCGGCCCGGGCAGCGGGGACCCACAGCTGCAGCGGCCCCGCGATCGTGGGCTTTGCTTTAGGCCCAGGCAAGGGACCCCTAGCTCCTGGGACTGCCAGCTTCTACCGTGCCCAGCTCCCATCGCTGGCTCCACCCCTACTTCCTGCTATCACTGGCCAGGGCGGAAAAGGCACCTGATTCTCCGATCATGGCTGCGGGGCAGGGCAAAGGCGGCCCCAGGGGCGCCTTTGCCCTGCCCCCCAGCTCTTAGCTCCCCCCTGGGTTTCCGATCACTGTCAGTGGCAGGGGGCTTCTTCCTGCTTTCCCTTTCGCCTCCCTGCATTGTGCCTACAAAAGCAAATTAACCACCATCTTGTTGGTAGTTAATTTGCATATAGCCCTGATTAGCCAATGAAAAGGGTAGCTCGTACGCCAATTACCATTTTTCTCTTTTATTAGTGTTGATGTGCTTCCTAACTGCAACCCTATAAAAATGTGGGTTTCCAGACCCAATAGAATGAGAAATTAAAGTTACTATTTTATTGGAAGTTCATTGATAGTTTCTTCACTCAGCATGTCTTACATGTCTTATAAAAGTCACATGCCCTGGATGCTTCTTTTAAAATATATATATATATATATATATATATATATATTATTGATTTCATAGAGGAAGGGAGAAGGAAGAGAGAGAAAGAAACAGCAATGATGAGAGAGAATCATTGATTGGAGCCTCCTGCACACCTCCTACTGCGCAACCCAGGCATGTGCCCTTGACCAGACTCGAACCTGGGACCCTTCAGTCCGCAGGCTGACACTCTATCCACTGAGCCAAACCAGCTAGGGCCCTGGATGCTTCTTTCCATGGAAACACGAGGGTCTAATTTACCAAAAAGCTCTAAAAGTTGCAAAGGCAAAGACACTGAGAATCCCAAAACTCAAAGTTGAAGAAGCAAATGTGTTCATGGTCACACATTTGGGATGGTTGTCCTGACTCTCTCACATGTAAATCCAGGACCATCTGTTGGCAGGAGACATGCACGCCGCTCCCCCAAAGCCAATACTCACCTACCTTTATAGGTGGAGGGAAGATCTGGCTGGAACTTCACATGCAGACACCTATGTGTGTTATCACCAAAAGTGATAGAGAGATCTACACAGGAAAAAGCTCAGTGTGTTCCCTATAGTTGATTACATGAGAATAAGATAAGGTCTGGGTTTTTGTGTTTTGTTTTTTCTTCTTATCACCAAAAAAGAGAAAGGAAAAAGGTAGAATTTTGTTGTTGGTAATTGTCACTTGGGAACATTTTTCCTTTTTGTTTTATTTATTTTTTTAGTGAGAGTGGAAGAGAGAGAAAGACAGAAAAAAAAAAAAAATCAATGTGAGATGGACTGGTTGCCTCCTTCATGAGCCCCAACCCCAACCAGGCTGGAGAGGAGCCTGCAACCAAGGCATGTGCCCTTGACCAGAATCAAACCCAGGACCTTTTAGTCTGCAGCTCATGCTCTATCCAGTGAGCCAAACCAGATAGGGCTAGAAGTTTTGATTTGAGATTGTTTGGGCCTTTGTGAGTATGGCTATGTGACATGTTATATGGTATACAAAGCATTTTAAGGCCTAGTCAAAGTATGTGTCTTTCCAAATTTTACTTATTTGGCATACCCTGTTTTAGTGTGTTTTGTTTTATTGCACTTTCCAGATATTGTTCCTTTTTTACAAATTGAAGGCAAAACCTTCCACCCACAAAATATTTGGAGTATCTAAAGGCTCAGAGGATAGCATTTTTTAGCAATGAAGTATCTTGTAATTAAGATATATACATTTTTAATATAATGCTATAGCACACTTAGTAGACTACAGTATAATGTAAATATAACCTTTATATACACTGTGAAACCCAAAAATTCATATGACTCACTTTATTGCGATATTTGCTCTATTGTGGTGGTCAGGAACTGAACCCCCAGTATCAGCGTGGTCTGCCTGTACTCCTTCCCCCAAACTCTCCTCATATATCTGTCACTTATTTAAGCAATTAAAATGCATCTGTATGAATTTCTCCTGGATTGAGCCCCAAATCTCCTCAGGGGTAAAATATGGCTGCTAGACATTTCTTCCCAACAGTATGTTAAAACACCTACTTGGTGCATTGTTTACTTTCTGCACTAGTTTGAAGTTGAGTTGCTTTCTTTGAGAGGCCTGGGTTTTGGTCCCTCTTCCTTATTTTCACACGATGAACACAGGAAATTTTTTGTTGTTGTTGTTAATCTTCTTTAATATTCTCTCACTGCTCCTTGGTCAAATAGAGCAGACAAATGCACCTACTTTAAGTGTGTATTGTGGACAACAAGGGGCACCATGCTAACCTGACATGCTCAGGGAAGGCCTGTGTGGTGGCCTTGCAAACTTGGAGACTTGAAGTAACCACAAAGGATGGTCTGAAATTAAAACTTTTTAAATTAAAAAGCAGTCTATGGTGGGTAGTCATGTCCTAGGCTGGTATCTTCCCTGAAAAAGATTAACTTTGATCTTAACTGAGCCTATTCTCTTATTGCATCTAAGATAACATACATTTGGAATGTCAGGGCAACTTGTAACTTCCCTTTTTCAAGACCCCTTAGGGCAAAACCAATGCACCAGGGCAAATTCCTTCATTGTTATTTTTATCATGTTCATTGTTGACTGTTAAGTATACTGTACCCTCCTAGGTAACAGTTATTGGAAGAATTATTTTATTGCTTCTAGGAGAGAAGCAAAATATATATTTTTTAATGTGGTTAGCAATCTCCTGTCCCCAACTTCACTGCTATTTTTATTCTTGGTTTACTTAGCAGCAATGGCATGAACCTGAGGGCAGAGATGACCTGCTTTAAGAAACAGTGAACTCAATGTTAAGCAACTGGTATAGTGAAAATCCAAATGTACTTGTATTAGCAAAAATCTCAATAACTAATTTTGAAACTTAAGTTGGTAGAAATTTTCTGAAAGACAACTTTCAACTTTGAAAAAAAAATTATATATATATTATCTTAAAATGTTAAAATAACTGATTTTGGACCCAGTATTTTTATCTCTGGGTCATTTGCACTAAGAAAATAATTAGCTTCTTGTACAAAAATTTTATCACGACATTTTTACATTGCTCTTAAAATTCAAAATGTATGAAACACCTAAATTAATGGTTTTCAACAGGGTCATGTTGGCACTTAGATGGGCAGTTCTTCAGTTGTGTCCTGGCCTGAGCTTTGTAGGAGATTTAACATTAATCTCCTTCATCCATTAAATGCCAGAAATGCCTCCATACCAACCTTTGTGAAGCTGAATTCATCTCCCTCTCTCTCCCCACCCCCATCACACACATCTCTATCCCCTTAGAGGACTAGTATTGCCCCTTTGGAAATTGTAGTCTAAACATTTGCAAGATGGGGCTGGTTAAATAAATGTTGGTAGAGCCATTTATGAAGCTCTCTGATATGTTTTAGATGATTATTTATTGACTTGGGAATATAGTTTGCAATATATCTTACAGTACACACAGAGGCACATATATGCACATGGTTGCCAAATATATTTGGGAATATATCTAGATGCTTCCAATACTCAATGTCATACACAATCTCTAGGGTTTATTTTTCTAATGTGTCTAGAGCAGTGGTCGGCAAACCGCAGCTTGCGAGCCACATGTGGCTCTTTGGCCCCTTAAGTGTGGCTCTTCCACAAAATACCACGTGCGGGTACGCACGTACAGGGAACATTTTGGAGTGAAAGAAGATGTAGTGTAGAGGATTGATAAAGGTATGTTGAGATGGTTTGGACATATAGAGAGGATGAACGAAAGGAGATAGATGAAACAAGTATACAAGACGAGTGTGGATGGGAGAGTTGGAAGGGGTCGACCTCAGCGAACGTACATCAATCAGATTGAGGACGTTTTTAGCAAAGGCCAGCTTAGGAGTACCCTAATTAAGTTAATAACAATGTACCTACCTATATAGTTTAGGTTTAAAAAATTTGGCTCTCAAAAGAAAATTCAGTTGTTGTACTGTTGATATTTGGCTCTATTGACTAGTGAGTTTGCCGACCACTGGTCTAGAGTGTTGTTTTTAGCAGTCTAGGTAGTTTCTCTCAACTAGTAATACCATGTGGTTTCTTCCTCAAAGTCACAAGATAATCTCAAATTATGGGAATCACATCATCATTCCTGGAAAGAGAAAGGAAAAAATGGGACTTTGTGAACATCCCATTGGTCAGAATTTGTTCAGATGTATACTATAACTGCAAGAATATATGGGGAGTTGAGTGCTCATGAAGGGTTCATTGGCAACAGAAACAAAATCAACAATTTGTTTTATTAGAAAAAAAAGATCCTTGAAGTCAGATAAGCTACCATCATTCTTTCACCTTTATAAACATATAAAAGTTTCCTCTCACCATCAATTGTCTTTTTTTAATTTTCATTTTTCTTCTTGATTATGCCATCATAGCATGCATTTTAGTTCCTCACTAACGTCTGTTCTATCCCTTCCTATAGTGTACACAGGACAATGACCTTTGACAGAAAGAAATCATTTTGCCTCATTAAAATGAAGTTAAATACAAGCACAAGGAACGATTGGAGAGCATGGAAGGATCATGGTCCCAAAAAGGAAGCAGTCCACTTCAACACACATGAGGAAGCAAGTATCCTGGGGGTGGAAATGAGAATTAAGAAGACGCCGTAGGGAACTATGGGAACACTTCTCAGGCTATGATCAAATGCTAGCACACAACCTGAAGAAAACATTAAAAGCCTCAAAAGAAATGAGTCATTTGTATGATGCCACCAAGTCATTAGGCTTCCTTTGCAATATCATTTCAACAGTCTGAGACCTGGTTGCCAAATCAGAGACTGAGAGAGTAGTGTAGTAGAGGCTGATGATGTTGGACTTCGTGAAACATGTTTCCTGGTTAAAATCTGATGTTATTGCCACACTTTATTTCTCCTTCTCTTGAGGGGCTTCATCCTGAATGGTATTTATGAAAATGTGAAATGACAAAATGCTACCTTGAGAAGAATTTTTGGATAAGAGAAAAATGGCAGCCTTTGATACTTTATGCTTTTCAAAAATTTCTCAGGGATATTTTCAGGCTTTGAAACTGCAAGCCTTTGAATTTAGCTATTTTAAGAAAGTAAAAAAATGCATGCTTTCCTATTCCTTCAAAAAAGCCACAATGCACATGAAGACTAAATGATAAGAAATAAACGTAACCTTTTTTATTAAGCTCTTTGCCAAGAGCCTTAATTAAGCTCTACATTTTTATTTTTTTCTCTTTCATTAATCTCCAGGAGGCAAAGAAACATTAAACCTACACAAAAGACTGAAAAAATTATGAGGAATGGAGGTATTAAGCATATTGTTCTTGATTAGAAGGCCCATTGGTGAAGGACTGACTTTTGTTCCTTACCCTTCCTTTTGAATTATTGGAGCCGCCTTTTTATGACTCAAACTATTCAGATTAGCCTTAGAAAGATCAGTAAAGCAACTGGTTTTGTGAACTCCATGATAATTTTAGTTTAACATTGCTATTTCTTTTTCAATTCAAGTATATTTTTACCAGAAATTCTGTTTCATATCTTTTTTACTAGGAATTTTCGTTTCAACTGACATAAAACACAACCTAGACTAGTTTACAATGAGTCTTTGACAATACACTTAGAAACTATTCTTGCTCATCTTTCCTGTTTCTTGGTGTTGGCATAATTTTCATTCAAATTCTCATTTCATAATGACAAGAGACTATGAACAGCTCCAAACTGACATCTTTTATGGTGACAAGTTCACTGGGAAAGGAAAGGTACCACTCTGTTTATTGCAGCCATTGCTAGTGTTTCAAAATTGTTGGATCAATTGATTAGTTGGGGATGCAAAACACTGATTTAGCCAGATCTAGATCCCAAGTATTTATCTGGAATAGGGTGAGGTCAGCCTTTTTCAAAACAATATGCTTCAAGTTAGGTAGTGATATTAAAAGGTAATTCCTTTCTCCTCCTCCTCTCAAGAACAAAAGTCATATTTATAATAACTTCTGAAGATAAACCTGAGTAAAATCTGACTTGGGAGCTAGGGGATCTTGGTTTTAGAACTGACTTGAACACTTGCTATCTTGAACATTTTTGTGAAGTCATATTTCCTGAGTATCTGGCTTACCTTCAAAACTAGTACTTTGAGAAAATAGTCAAATCTCTTATTTGAAATGAGGTGATTATTCTAGGTTTTATTAAATTCTTCTTTGCTGTAAACAGATTAAGATATTTCACCAAACTTGTATTTCTTCTCATCATAAGGTTCTAATAATCAAATGTAATGCTTTTCCAGGGGAAAAACAAAATATGGAATTAACTTTTTTTAAAATTTACTGGGTTCCCTGTTTGGTACTCCTTTTCTTTCTAGGCACTTTCTTTATCCTTTTCCTTGAAATAAAAGACCCCTGGCTTCCAACATGTGGTAACTGACCTCGACCAGCTTAAAACTAATAGCTACAATCCTGGATCTTTGCCCAACTGAACCAGAGAAGCCCACACAATACGTTCCTGTCTTGGAAAAACCTCTGGAAAGAAAATTAACACAAGTTTAAAAGAGAAAGTCTTTTAAAATTCCCTATGTTTGTTTGAAAATGCATAGTGAAATTTGGTGGGCATGATATTAAAACCAAGTAATTTGCTTCAACCAAGAAGAACAAGGTAGATATTACTAAGGCAGTTACCTATGAATATGCAGAAACATCCAAAATACTGTAGTGTTCTAATTTCTCAGCACTTTAGAGCAGAATAAATATTTTCCATAAAAGAGTTCAATTAAGAAACATACTTTTGACACTTGAAGAAGCACCAAGTTTGAGGACACTCACTTCCCAATTTCAAAGTGTAATCAAGACAGTATGGTATGGCATGCAAATTATATCTCAGTAAAGCTTCATATCTTAATAAGAGGAAAATGACTAAGGCAACCACCAATACACAGAAAGAAACAGACATAGATAACTTTAAAGCAAATAAATATTTTCAGAGAAGTAGTCCAATAAGAACCATACATTTAGACACTTGAAAAATGTGAGCATAAGTAATTCATTTTTTACCTGTGGAAAATAGAAATTTTGTGTTCACTACTCTACTGTAAATTTAACTGTATGTATTTAAAGACTGTTGGACTAGACATTATACCTCGGTCATTCCAATTTCTCAAGTCTGTTGAATACATCTACAGTATAACTCCTAATTATTATATAGGTATAGACAGATAAAGCTAGAAAGCTGGATGGTGGATGGATAGGTAGACAGATGATAGATAGGTAGATAGATAGATAGATAGATAGATAGATAGATAGATAGATGATAGATAGATAGATAATAGATAGATATAGTCTGATCAAAATGGTAAAGGAGTTGCTTGTGGAATGTAATCTAAGGTATTATGTATGAGGTGTCTTTGGATTCTGGTTTTATTAATGTGGTATTTTAAATGTTCAGAAAGGAATATCTTCATAGTAATATGGATTAAGTTTTGTCAGTATAGAAATACAAGGATTTATGTATACTTTTGTGAAAATAAAATATAGAATTCTGGCATCTATCTAACCAGCATGTTTAACTAACTTTGTTTAAGAAAAAAGGCTTTCTCCAGAATAAGTCAGGCATTAATTTTGGCTTCAAATATATTTTTCTAGTCTGAGTTTTGCCACATGGTATGAGGCCAGGTGTGAGAATATTTACTTTTCTTTCACTATGTGTTGAAAACTGGTTTGATCCAGAATTAGAGAAATACACACAGGTGCTGAAAAATAATTTATAGTCTAAATACATATGCAGCTTCTACAGACTTTTGAGGCACATTAATAACCTCAAAATGGCTGAGACTCTGAATATGTTGACAGAGATATCCCTTCTTCCCTGTCAAATTCATGCTTATAGGTCTTCTAGTGTATTATTCCATATGTTATGAATATGGATAAAATCCCTACTCTCCTCCAACTTAGCATGAATGAGAAACAGGAGAGTTTACATTTGACTATCCATGATCCACTATTACAAAATGGAGACAGCAGATAGATCATACCAGTTACAAAATATAGTCTTTCTTTACTATTTTGAGCTAACACACATTACACTGACTACATATGAAGTGAAGTATTGGGCTGAGATACACCTATATTTTAGACAAATTAATGAATATTTCATAAAACTTTTCTCCCTTTGTTGTGGAAAAACAACTGGCATAATTTAATTGGTCTCATGTTTTGTTTTAATATCTCCTCTCACATAACTATGAACCCACATCCACAGACCTGATGTCTCTAATACACACACACACACACACACACACACACACACACACACACACACACACATTTGTCCTTAGTTTTGCCAGGGATATAGAAGCATCATCCCCAATACACACATACACCATTTGTTCCTGTTTTTTCCAGGGATATAGGAGCATCATCATAGAAAATGGTAAATTTCATTTGGTGAATTAAATTTCTAAAGGTAATAGATCATTAGTTGTTAGTGTCCTTTACCAGGAAGTCCTGAAGCCATGAGAATTGGAAGGGTCACAAAACTTTCCTCTTACCCTGGGACTAGACACACAATGAGGATAGTCCCACCAGCAGAGGGCAGTGACATACCACGTACAAAACCTGACTGGGGACAGGCTTCTAAACCTGCTTTGCAACCTGTAGTTAATAAAGAACTGGGCAGGGGGACAAAATAACTGGGTTTAGGGGAGATTTATTTCAACTACATAAGCAAGAAAGTTATACAGCTCCCTGAGAAAACTCCATCCACGGAATTCACAGCAGGACAAAGTGTGCCAGTGATCAAAGGCTAAGGTGAAGCTCTAAATCATGGCTGCTAGCTTCCACCCACATGGTGAAACCCCTGAAGACCGGCTCAGTTTTTATAATTTTTAACAACAAAAAGGGGATTGACTTTGTGATCTCTGATTTGGAGAAGCAGATAACTTATAAATAAATCTGAATCAAAAAGCTATGGACTCTCTCCAGACAAAATTAAGAAATGTGCGTTATTATATCAGCCTTGCTATTATCTAGGGATGTGACTATAGTGAAGTCTCTTAGCTTTTCTGAGAGTAAATTTAATGATTTAAAGTGAATTGCACTAGCCAATTGTGAAGGCAAATCTAGCCCTATTATCTCTTTGCCTGTGTCTCTGTGCTGGGAAGGCCCTGTCAGCCTTCCTCTCAGTACTGGTATATTCTGAAGAAGAATACAATTGTATATTCAATATCTTTTGAATAGATGCTGCAGGCAGTATGTTTAAAGTGAGGTGCTACTAACTTAGATTCAGTGTATAACTAAGGGGTGTTGAAACTCCCCTGTTGTTCCTTGGTGATTTAAATGGAAGAGATTCCTACTTCTCCCCCCCACCCCCCACTCCACTCCCTTTCTCTTCCTTCACTGCTGAGAGCTGCTTCCTTATAGCATTGCCTGACAGCTGAATCAAGTGCTATCTATCTGACAATGCTGGCCAAATTAAGTTCAAATATGTGCATTTCATTTGGTACAGACTATAGTATTGATTTCTTGATTGTTGTTGGTTTTTTGTTATTTTTTAATGATTTGCCAACATGTAAAAATTAAGGCACTTCCCCTAAGAACCCTGATTTCCAACTCCTTTGAAAACAGATGTAAGGCAGTAGGGGAACTCATTCCCAAGTAGCAAACAATTTCCAGAACTGAGGGATGCTGCTTCCCTTACAGTCTACCTCCTTGATTCACCTGAAACTTCAAGCTGTGGACTTCTCTCCCTTAAATTGTCATTCCTGGCCACTCTAAGCATTACAATGTGAACCCCAATACCAAAGTCTGTCTCCTGGTTGGGTTTGTTTGTTTGTAAGAAATTTATTCCTTTGTTTTCAGTTTATTGGTTGAGTCAAGGTCTCTAAATCTCCTCCTACCTCCCCCACCCATGTTCTTCTAGGTCTAATAGAAGCTTTAGTTTATTTTCCCCACTTAATAATAATTGATAACTTACATGCAGGTTTAAGGCATCACACACCTTAATCCCACCAGCATTTTAGTGACTCGTTCTTAAAAGTTCCAGCTTTGGTGATTCAAAAGAAACAAATATAGTACATCTAGAGGCCTGTTGCATGAAGAGATTCATGCAATAGGCCTTCCCTTCCCCTGGCTGCCGGCACTGTTTTTTTCCGGCACCAAGGACCGCAAATAGTTCCCAGGCCTTTGCTCCTCCGGCTGGAGCCTTCAGCCTTCACTCCTCTGGCTGGAGCCTTCAGTCTTTGCTTGCTGCTTTGTGCCTACATATGCAAATTAACCGTCATCTTTGTTGGGTTAATTTGCATACTCTCCTGATTGGGTGGTGAGTGTAGCAGAGGGACAGTCAATTTACATGTTTTTCTATTATTAGGTAAGATAAGAACAATAGAATTGCGGGGCAAAGAACCCTGTACTCAGCTCCTCATATCATACCATCAAGACTATCCACACTCGCCTGACTGGTTTGGCTCAGCGGATAGAGAATCGGGCTGTGGACTGAAGGGTCCCAGGTTCAATTCCGGTCGGGGGCATGTGCCTTGGTTGCGGGCATATCCCCAGTGGGGGGTGTGCAGGAGGCAGCTGATCGATGTTCCTGTCTCATCAATGTTTCTAGCTATCTATCCCTCTCCCTTCCTCTCTGTAAAAAACCAATAAAATTAAAAAAAGTCTATCCACACTCAAATAACAACAGTAAATATTACAAATATATCCACTATTTACAGATCACCTGTTATGTGCCAAACCTTTGCTGGGTTAACAAAACACACATTTTATGAATGGAGACGTACAGACTCTGGGATGTGCATTGCTTCACAAAGACATGCAAACTTGAGGAATAGGAGGGTATTTAGGCCATTTAGTCTAACATCTTTGCAAATGAGAAAAATAAACCCAAAAAGGTTAAGATTTGAGAGAGGATCCTGCACTGTACAGGCCCAGGGATCCAAGTGAGTATATTGAAGGTAGCTCCTTCTATTTACCTATACTGTCCCTGGGAATTCTGTTTTATTAATCCCCTCTGCTATTTATGTTTATGCCCCTCTTCCTAATGGAAGTTTACAGCCTTTGGGGGACATGGTTTATATGTCATCCATCTATGTATTTCCCCTCAATAATTCTCATGCAACTTACACCCTGATATTTTTGGCTGCTAAATCTTAGACTACAGCAGGGCAGGTACCCAAAGGCTGTGGCAGAAAGATAAGTGGCTGTATGACAAATGTTGCAAAACCAAATGGAACATCTGAGACAGGCATAGTAGGGGCTCTCAGGATGACAGCTGTACACACAGCTTCAGCTGAAATTCTCCACATACGTGTGAGGAAACAGAAAAGGAATAAAATGACATTTGCAAATAAAATGCCCTGTGGGCGCATTTTGTATATTCAAGCTGCCATGCCTGGAAAAAAGCAGAGTCCATTATAAGAGGAATCTCCACCAGTCACCCTTTCAAGCCTCATTGATTTTTATGCACAAAATGATGACATATACAAGGATTGGTTGCCTCCCACACACACCCTGACCAAGTTTGGGGAATAAGCCTGCAACTAGAAGCACCTGCCCTTGACTGGAATCAAACCCAGGACCTTTTAGTCCAAGGGCCAATACTCTATTCACTGACTTAAACCAGCTAGAGCCATGGAAATTTGTTTTATTATTCTTTATTGTTTAAAGTATTTCATATGTCTCCTTTTTCCCCCATTGACCACTCCCTCACCACTCCCACCCCCCAGCACATGCCCTCACCCCTCTATTTACACTTATAGGCATGCATACAAGTCCTTTGGTTGATCTCTTACCCACCCCCCCTCCTCCACCGCGACCTCCCCTGCCTTCCCTCTGAGATTTGATGGTCTGTTCAATGCTTCTCTGTCTCTGGATCTATTTTTGTGTATCAGTTTATGTTGTTCATTATATCCCACAAATGTGTGATATCATGTGACATTTATCTTTCTCTTAATAGCTTATTTTGCTTAGCATAATGCTCTCCATGCAAGTCCATCATTGTTTTCCCAGATTACCCCCAAGTCAGATTTTTAACTTTGTTGTTGTTTTTTAAATCAGCTTTATTGAGGTATAATTTACATACAATAAGATTCATCACTGTTAAGTATACAGTTTGATGAGTTTAACATTTTAAAGACTTATACTTCCCTCCCCTTTCCTGTTGGAGAGGGTTTGCAGAGAAGTGACCAGCAGAACAGACCTTGGAGTTAGACTGCAATTGTTCTGTGACTTTGGGCAATTTATTAACTTCTCTGTGCCTTGTTTTCTGAGCTGTAAAATTGTGATAACACATATCTACTTCATAGGGTTAGTGTCAAGATTAATTTATATGCATATACTAGAGGCCAAGTGCATGAAATTTATTAATGGGTGAAGTCCCTAGGCCTTTTTGGTGATCAGGGCCTATCAGGTTTCCTTGCCTACCTGCCTCCCCACCACCCCCATCCCCCTCTCCTTCTTTACTTGCCACCATTGTGTGGTTCCCTGCATTCCTGTCTCCCTCCTCTTCCTTCCCTCACTGCCCATGTCTGCCACCACCCACCCTTGGTTCCCCATCCAAGCCTGGGGCCCGGCCCCAATGGGGCAATTGAGACCTGCTGGCCGGGGGTTGGCCAGCAGGCCCCATTGACAATCAGGGCCTGCGGATTGGGGCAGTTCCTGCATTGAGTATCTGCCCCCTGGTGGTCAGTGCACATCATAGGGACCAGTTGTTCCAGTCGTTCTGGTCGTTCTGTTGTAATGGTCGCTTAGGCTTTTATATGTATAGATAAACTATATTACTTATAACTGCTATATGCATATATAAAATAAGTATCTGCCATATAACTATTATTGTATTAAGACATATCTTACATACACATGTGTTTTTAGAGAGCAAGGAAGGAAGAGGGATAGAGAAATAGAAACATCAATGAGAGAGAGAGATCGGTCTGGCTGCCTCTTGCACAACTCCTACTGGGGATGGAACCCACAACCGCGGCATGTGCCCTGACAGGGAATTGAACCTGGGATCTCTTGGGTCATGGGTCAACACTCAACCACCAAACCACACTGGCTGGGCTAAAAAAGTTTTTACCCTATTCTGCAGCACTGATTCCACCTCAGAAGAGATAATAGGATTCAGCTATCACATCAGTCATCATGGTTAATCCACAAATAGTTCCAGTCTGTCCTTTTTTTAAAAAAATTGCATTATATATTTCTGAAAAAACATATGAACTACTCTGAGGCACAGAAATTTGCTCTATCATAAGAACTCACTGAATTTCCTCTGCTACTTTGGACGTGCTTTTAGTTGTACCTCAGATGATACAAATCAAGCAGAATTTTCCAGGGACTGAACATTATCTGTAGCTTTATAGGGCATGGCAGAGTGGGACTCTGTGGAGGCGTGAACATTTTTGGACACTCTAAAATCACACTAGTGTTCAAGGAGTGCTCGCTCTACTCTGCAAATGTGCCAACACCTTTCCTAAATAAAGCTGTACTCCTGAGTGCTGTTAATAATGATAAAACAAGGCTGTGCCACAAAGTGAGAAGCGTAAGTGGAAGGTTCTAGTACTGCCCCCGCCTCCCCCACCCACATTAGTCCTCAGTGTCTAGTGGAGGCCCGAATGTCAGGCCAGAAATACAAGGAAGTCAAGGTCATTTTAGCCTGTTAACCACAAAAAGTCATAAAGAGACCATTTGGACTTGGTTGGTGTGGTGAAAACAAACAAAAAATACCATTAATGGGAATTTCTCTGAGTTTTAGTTGAGACCTTTCCTCTTTTCTTGAAAGTAGTAATCTTATTTTCAGGACATATCATGCCAATTTGGAGACTTGACAAAAACACTACTGTGGCCACACTGCCACGTGGTAGGTAGGAATGAATTCCACTCCATTCTTCTAACTATTCTCTCTCTTCTCTCTCTCTCTCTCTCTCTCTCTCTCTCTCTCTCTCTCTCTCTCTCTCTCTCCTACTGTAAATAAGAACATAACATTTTCAAACGACTTTCATAAAGAGGCTTGGGAAGAGCGGATGCCATCCTATCTCTGACGATCATTAAGTTTGCTACCTTAAGCAAGTCTCTGAACACCCCCCCCCCCCCGCCACACACACACCCCTAAGACACTCACTCAAGACTTCAGGGTTCTTCTGTATCCAAGGGGGAGGCTGGGTCTAGGTTCATTTCTAGCTCTGACATTCTGTAACTTACATTATCTCCAATAAAGTTGTTTGCAAGTGTGTGGTGTTGGTCAGGAGAACAGGTGGGTAATAGCAAAAAAACTATCAAGGAGAAAAATAAGGTAGGACTGGATAAGATATCAAAAAACTTAATTGCAGCATCCAGGGGTTTGACTTGAGGGTAAATTTCTAAAGAACTCATATTGGGAGAGTTGAACAATGGTTTATCCATTTGGTTTAAAATGTTAATGCCCAATGTAGTACAAGAGAATTTTGGAGGTAAGAGGAAACTGGTATTCATGTCGATCCAAACGTGAATAATGTTTTGTGCTGCTATTCGTAAATATGTTTGTGTGTGAGTGTCTACACCTTCACCTCCTGTCTGTATATGTATATACTAGTATGTATATGTATATAGGGTGGGGCAAAGTAGGTTTATTGTTGTTCACATGGAAAATAATATGATAATTAATAAATAATATTACAGTATAAACTCTGTTTCACATATTCACATTGGTAAGCCTACTTTTGTCCCACCCTGTATGTGAATCACTATAAATCATATAGACAATAAACATGTATTAAAAATTCTTTTTTTAACTGTAGAAACCCAATAGAAAATATAAAAATAACTTGTCCAAGAGTAAATAAAGATGCACAATAAACACATAATGGTTGCTTAACCTAATTGCAACCAAAGAAGTACTTACTAATAAACTTACACAGAGATACAATTTCTCACCTACCATATTGGCAAAAAAAAACCAAAGACTAGTACTCCAAGTATTATTCAGGATTCAGAACAAGAGGGCTGAACCAGTGTTGGTAGGATATGAAGAATGAGAGTTCTCATATACTGCAAATGAACTACTTCAGAGCTAGTTCAATTGACAATGCCCATAAAATATAATTTATCATGTCTACTTCTGGGTATATAGCTTTGAGTATCTTGTGCATGTTACATGTGCTTTGAATATTTGTATCTCTTGGTAATACTCTTTGGAAACCATATGGCCCACAAAGATAAGTTCTGTTTTTCTTGTTTGTCTCATTTTATTCTATATTAAGTCAAAAGATCATTGTCAAGTTCTTTAACTGATGACTCCTGATAAATACTAAGGGAAAGACTTAAGGATCCTGGCTCCTAAGCAGTAGACAGAGTATTAAAATTGTGTGGCAAGGGGCTGAATAAAGCAATGCCTATTTCATAGGGTCACTGAAGGTTTCTGCAGAAAGATATGATACTACTATAGCAGCATTTATCAGAACTACGTCATTTAGACCTATAAGTACATGCATCCCACCCAAGAACCATGTCTACCTTGAACACAACCAGCTGGTGTTGCCAAATCCTCTTATGATTTTTCAGTGAGGACTTTTTTTTTTCTACATCATAAATCCTCATACTTCAATTATGTTTATTATTCCATCTTTCAAAGGGGTTAAAAGGAAAAACCTATAGTACAAACTTTTTTTAAGTAATTAAAGCTCAGCCACAGAAATTGGAATCATTCTTTCAATTAAAATGCAACATCAGTTTTCTACTTTAAATTTAGGAAAAATTACTACTATATGCAAGAATCTATTCATTGAGCATCTATTCTATTTATAGAGCTCAATTGTGTGCTAATATAATTATTTACTGGATCAAGGAACTGATTCTAAATATTATAAGGATGGGGAGAACAGATATGGATTGTCTCCCACACTATTTTAGACATCCCATTAGATATCCTTAGTGCATAGATCTTACTGCCTTGGGTTTCTTTATAATTGTGGATTGCTTGTTTATTTCTTTGACATAGAGACATCTTTAAATGGAGTGGGAAAAACTGCCAGGTGTCCTATTGCATACAAAGCCTACTCCCATAAAATATATTCATAAGTTAAAAATATATCCTATCTAATAATAGACAAACATGGTAATTGATCATACTTTTGCAACGCCTCCCATTGGCTAATTAGCAAGATATGCAAATTAACCCAACCAAGATGGTGGTCGGCAGCCACGCAGCTGAAGCGAGCAGGATGCTTGCTTGCTCCAGTGATGGAGGAAGCCAAGGTTCCCCGCCTGCTGCAGCCCAGCTCTGAGCTCCAAAAGCAACAAAGTTTCAATTATAGAAGCTAAACAAACCCCAGATACCTGCTTTCAGCAGGCCATGGCCTCAGAGCTGGAGCAAGCAGGAGCCTGGCTCTCAACTCCAGTGATGGCAACAATGTTTCAATTATAAAAGTTAAATAAATCCCAGAATAAAAAAGAAAAAAAAAAGAAAAAAAGGAGAGGCTGGGAGCTTCAGTCTCTGGCCAGCCTGAAAACGGCCCTCAGTCCCTCACCCAGACTGGCCAGGCACCCCAGTGGGGAACCCCACCCTGAAGGGGGTGTGAAAAGCTACTAACAGCCATCAGCCCCTCACCCAGGCTGGCCAGGCACCCCAGCGGGACCCCCACCCTAATCCCGGACACCCTTCAGGGCAAACCAGCTGGCCCCCACCCGTGCACCAGGCCTCTATCCTATATAGTAAAAGGGTAATATGCAAACTGACCCTAACAGCAGAAAGACTGGGAATGACTGGTCACTATGACACACACTGACCACCAGGGGGCAGATGCTCAATGCAGAAGCTGCCCTCTGGTGGTCAGTCACTCCCACATGGGGGAGCTCTGCTCAGCCACAAGCCAGGCTGATGGCTGCCAGTACAGCGGTGGTGGTGGGAGCCTCTCTTGCCTCCTCAGCAGTGCTAAGGATATCCGACTGCAGCTTAGGCCTGCTCCCTGCTGGCAAGTGGACATCTCCCGAGGGCTGACGGGCTGCCAGAGGGATGTCTGATTGCCAACTTAGGCCCAATCCCCGGGGAGCAGGTCTAAGCCAGCACGTGGTCATCCCCTAGGGGTCCCAGACTGCAAGAGGGCACAGGCCGGGCTGAGGGACCCCCCCCCCCCCGAGTGCACAAATTTTTGTGCACTGGGCCTCTAATATATATATATTCCATTTTAATGTAATTATAGGCTAAACTTTTATGAAGAAAATATGTCATAATTCATATTAAATAGCATCAACAAACAAATTTATCTTCTCTACACACATCTCAGCCATTTACATTGCAATTCTTTCTTCATAGCCCACACATTTGTTCATGAGCTCAACAAACATCTATGGACTACCTCTGCTGTTAGCGTGTGCTAGCATTGCCTGGCCATAAATAAGGCAGTATGAATCCTGACTTCAAGAAGCACAGCACTCATTTAAATCCCTGACTTGGTATTTAACATGAAAAATATTTAAAAGCGGATTCAGGAAATGTAAAATCTCTTCCATACCAGTTACATTTATTTGACCTCCTTATTAATTTAATGTTTTTGTTTACTCCCTTCTGTCATCCACTACTTTTTCTTCCTGTTAATATTACATGAAGAAACATCACAGGTCATATGTAGAACACTCTGGATGACAGAAGAAAGATACAAATTGGAGATTACATTTGTTACAGAATAAAGGCAAATGATAACCAAGACATTTGGACTTTGCTATGTGAGAGGCAGCTAAAGGATGAGGACATGGGAGGGGATAGTCTTATTGGCATTTGTATTTCTGCGTTACACTACTATCTCCATCCCTGCCTCAAACTATGCTGTAGAGATGGAACTGAGTTAGCTTTCTTGAAAGGGAGAGGATATACTTTGAAAACAGTGTTTTGTACTAACTTATGTGAGCTAATTTTATCATTTGAATCCTTGCAAGTAAGATATTTCACTTTGCTATAGTAATGTTAAAACAAACTTATAGAAAATTTATAAAATATAGAACAAATGTAAGAAATTCTCAGTTACGGTATAAGCCCCATATTTAGTCATAAACATTCTGAATATGTTTAAAAAGTTTTTTTAAACTGGGTAAACATCCTTGAAAATTTCACAAAATCTTATAGAAATAAAGCAATGTTATCCACAAAGCTTGCTATTTTTCTTTTACTACTTATGCTGTGGTCATTTTACCATTCAATGAAATATTGTTTGAAAAATGCTTCCCATCTTCTAATTAATATAAAATTCTATGTTAGTGTCATGATTTATATATGTGAGCAGAAACCAGGTGGAACATAAATTTCAGAACACTTTCTAAACATTAAATAACTGTGCAAAGCATCCTTTAAAAAGATCAAAGATAATTAATCCGCTCTCAACTGTGTTAATTGCTTCAAATATTTTCATCATTAATTAGGAAAAAACCAGTGGGATCTTAGAACCCTGCTTATGTGCTGCAGCAGGACTTCTTTAGTAGACCCATTAATTTAAATTGTTTCTTTTGACTTTACTATTGTTTTTAAACACATGAAAGTTCTATGCTTCTGGGGAAGTGATCTGTTTACAGATTCTCTAAACTCTCATATCTGTTCCTTATTGTTTTGATTTTGAGAACATGTTACTTTAAAATAGATGTGATTCTAAGTTTATAAAATGTGTTTAAACCCATTATCTCATGAGCTTTCTAGCAATTTGGCTTTGTTGTGGATATTAGCTCTTCGAGACACCTAGCATCCCTTTCCCCTTACTTTTTGTAATGATACTTCTATTTTGTACTGGCTTTCTCCTCCTAAAATTTAGACAATGTGATCTGAGGGAAGCTGATTCTAACACCAGCTCTAGGAGTGGCTAAAAAGCCCCACTCCTGTGACCATACAAGCTGCTTGATTTAGGCTCTAGACTCATTTGGGGACAATGACTCCTGTGTAGATGTTTGCTGAGATCCTCTCCCCTTCTGAAATAATTGAAAAGATGCGTTCCCAGAGTGGATATTGTCAAGCAGGAAGATCTAGCTACCAATCCCAAGTGAGGATTCCAAAGGACAGCAAAGATCATAACACTGTCAACCCGCAAACTAACAGCCCAAAGACATGACCCACCATATCCTACAGGTTGGTAGTTGGCAGGATGACTCAACACACAGGTTGGAACTACACTTTTCTCAGAGAAAGGAGAAGAGAGACAGTGAGTTCAGCGTCTGTGTGTGCTCTGGTCTCCCATGGCCAGGGATCCCTCCTGATGGCCTGTGCAGGGTGACGGACTTCACTCATCCCTCTTCTACTGTGAAGACCTCATTCCCTTCCATCAATGGGGGTAGGTGGCATTCTACTGGTGGGGATGGTAGGTGCCATATGACCCACATACTTAAGCAAAATAAGAGATTTCATTGCGTTCCCAGAAGTGAGGAAACTGTTCTTCTAACAAGGAAGAAGAATCTGGGGCTGAGATTTATGTAGGTGAACGTTTCAGGCCCGGGATGCTGGCTGGATGAACCCAAAGGGGGTGATAAGTCTTGTGATGTCTGCCTTCCCAACAGATGGCATTAAAGAAATGGATAGTTCCAGGAGGGGGCATGTTTGTTATTCCATTTCTGACATGTTTGATCCTAGATTTCCCTATTGTGTCATTACCATAGTAATCAGGGTTTTATTATTGCCATGTTCTTTCCTTTCATCCCATTCTTTTGTTGACAACTATGTTGGATCAAAAAAGCAAACGTTGCTGAGAAAGAAGCCAAAGAGGATATGAAATAGAAGGAGAGAGAGAGAGAGAGAGAGAGAGAGAGAGAGAGAGAGAGAGAGAGAGAGAAATAATGACCCCTTCCAATGATTTCAACTGCTGGATACAATTTTGCCTGAGCACTTTTCAATACTAAGAGCTAATGAATTTCTTTTGCTACTTAAGCCAGTCTGACTTGGTTGTTAGACTACTTGCAAATTTAATATCCCAAATGATACCGACATTAAATTTGCAAAATGTGGCTTAAAGAAAATGGATATCAGTAGAGATGACATGCCTAATATAACGAAACAAGAAGACATTAGAGCTAGGACTTAAATTCAGGAGTTTTGGAGTCTGAATCTAATGCTTTACCCTTCCACATTCCTCAATGCTTGATTAGATATACTTGGGGTTTAAAAAAATCAAATTGAAAAATCAAATTATCACTCTCAGAGAGGTTTTTTGCTTGCTGTTTGTTTTACAAATACGTTGGTGGATGTTCATGAGCCATTGTCTGTTGTGTGACTAAAGAATTGGGCTAAAGATTACATGTTTCCCTGACCACCAGGAGCAGTTGAACACAGCAACCAGATAAAGCTGTTTTTCATCTTTTTCTTTGCAGGGGATGGACTGGAATTTGGTGACTTAGGTTGTTGTTTTCAACTTCAATAGCTAAACCCTTAGAGCTGATGATGGCCCCTCATGAATCCTGTAATCTTAGTCTCTGCAAGACCAACAGACCAACATACGCCAAAGTGAGCAGGGTTTCAGAGGGCAGGGCAGCTCCCCAAGTAATCAGTACCTCACACAGGCTATCCCTTCTTGGAAAGTAGTCATTTGTCTCCATTTTACTCCAACTCTGCAGGTAGCAACAGCAGTTCAAAGGCCTTTCCTTGTAGACAGGTGCTCTCAAACCACAGGGCTGCTCTCCCTGTACCAGGGCCACATTCTTCTAGGCAGGGCCTGGGGAGAAGCCTAGTAGGGCGGAGATGTATTTTTCTTCCTGGCTAAAATTGTTTTCACTGAGAATTCAGATAAGCCATCTATTATTTTCTGCTGGTTTTCAGTGTGGGCTGAGGGAGATGGATAGATAGCCTGAGATCCAACAAAGAAGATTTTTAAGTCAGGCAATGTGGATGTTTCTTTCCAAACCCCATACAGAAGGTCCAGGCTGGTCGGCGTTTGCCTTGGGTTCTAATCCTGCCCAAAGCTTTACAGCAGTGAAGGCTGATTCTCTAAATCAGACTCTTCTAGCACTGTACTGTGATGTTTTGAATCTTATATTGTTTTATTCTTCCAATTCAAGTTGTTTTTATTAAGTTTTAACTTATGGATTCACTCACTTTTAATGCTGTTGTATTTTATGAAGTCTTCCATAACATTTTCTAATGAAAATGTTTAAATCTACATAAAAGTTGGAAGACTTGCCCTAGTTGGTTTGGCTCATGGATAGAGCATTGGCCTGTGGACTGAAGAGTACCAGGTTTGATTCCACTCAAGGGCACATGAGGTTACAGGCTCCACCCCTAGTAGGGAGTGTGCAGGAGGCAGCCAATCAATGATTCTCTCTCATCACTGATGTTTCTCTCTCTCTCTCTCTCTCTCTCTCTCTCTCTCTCTCTCTCTCTCTCTCTCCCATCCTTCCTCTCTGAAAACAATAAAAATATATTTTAAAAGAAGTTGGAAGACTTGACCATGAACATACATATACACGCTATCTAAATTTAGTGACTTACTTTTGCTATATTTGTATTATTATATAGCTACCTATCCACCTACCTTCGTATTCATTCATCAATCTATTTTTATTTTGGTGCATTGGAATTATGTTTCAGATATCAGTTCTCTATACATCTAAACACACCATCAATATTTATAGTTTACAGTTCTTTTTTTCTTGGTGTAACATTTATATATAATGAAATGCATAAGTCAAAAGTATATCATTGCATTTTGACAGATGCATACAGCTGTGTAAACCAACTCCATCTTGAAACTGAGACAATTGCCTATATCCCTTTTCAGCCATGCCCACCTCATGTCCTCAGAGAAAACTATTATTTTGCTTTATTTTAAAATAGAATTGTCTAGTTTATTCTAGAACTTTGTATAAATGGTGTCATACAGTAGGTACTCCTTGGTTTGGGGCTGGTTTACTCAGCATAATATTTTTGAAATTTATCTATATTCTGTGGATCAGTATGTTGTTTCTTTTCATTGCTGAGTAATGAATTTTAGTAAGTGAGCATATTGGTTTGCTTATCATCAACATATTGATGGATGCCTACTCTATTTCTAGTCCTAGGCTATTAATAATAAAGCTTTGATCAACATTCCTGTACAAGTACTTTGTAGACATATATTTCCTTTTGGGGGAGAGGGAGTAAGTACCTGAAAGTGAAATTTCTGGATCACAGGTTTAGCCTACATTTAATTTTATAAGGATATGCCAGACCTTTTTGAAAAATGGTCTTACAATTTTACACTCCCACCAAGAATAAAACATCCTGAGTATTTTAGATACTTGTCAATATTTGATGGATATCTTCAGTCTTTTTTAATTTTAGCTTTTAAGTGGGTAATTGGTGGTAGCACACTGTGGTTTTAATTGTATTTTTAATGGTTAATATTGAGCAATTGTTCGAAAGCTCATTGACCATCATCTTTATTGTTGAAGTGTCTAGTCATATTTTTGTCCTTTCTATTTTTATTTTGACTTAATAAATACCTATTGATTTACTCTTATGATGTATTATTCAGGGTTCTCCAGAGAAACAAAATTAATAGAATATAGATAGATGACAGATAGATAGATAGATAGATAGATAGATAGATAGATATAGATGATAGAGATTTATGATGGGGTATTGGCTCATATGATAGGGTATTGACTCATATGATTATTCATAGTGAGAAGTTCCATGATCTGCCAATTGTAAGCTGAAGGCTCAGGAAAGTCAGTGGTGAAATTCTAGTTTAAACCCAAGACGTGAGAAACAGGAGAGCCAATGGTATAAGTTCCAGTCTGAGTCTGAAGGCCTGAGAACCAGAGTGTCAGTGATGTCAGTTTTGGTTCAAGTGTGGAGGCCTAAGAGTCAGGAGCACCAATGTCCAAGGATGGATGTCTCAGTTCAAGCAAAGAGAGCAAATTTGTCTTTCTTCCACCTTTTGTTAAATGGACTGGATGAGCACAATTCACATTGGTGAAGGGCGGCAATGATCTCTACCCAGTCTAACAATTCAAATGCTGATCTCTTTAAGAAACACCTTCACAGATACACCCACAAATAACCTTTTACCAGCTTGCTGGGCATCTTTTAGCCCAGTCAAGTTGACACATAAAATTGACCATCACAAATGGTAAAAACAAACAAGCAAGCAAACAAATAAACAAACAAACATTATTTTTGTTCTCATAGAGCAGATGATCTGGTTGGATAGAAAAATAAGTAGAAAAATCACAGTTGAGTGATTTATGGGAGTGCAGGCATCAGTGGGGTATTTGACTCCATATAGTTGGCAGGAGGTTGAAGAGGCTGTTGGGACAGTCTCTCACTGAACATGATATAGTAGTAAGATTTGCCCATTGTTGATAGTATACTTATTTCCTAGGGTGGCTATAACAAATTACCACAGATAGGTGGCATAAAACAAGAGAAATTCTGGAGGCTAAAAGTCTGAAATTAAGGTGTCATCAGGGCTTTTCTCCCTATAGAAAAATATTTTCTTGTCAATTCCTAGCTACTGGTGGTTGCCAGCAATCCTCATGGTCTATGGTCTATAGATACATCATTCCAATCTTTACCTCCTTCTTCACATGGTCTTCATCTCTTGGTGTTTCCTCTGTATCAATATGCAAGGCTCCCTCTCCTTTATGTTATATAGATACCAGTCATTGGATGAGAATGACCTAGTTTCTATAACAGGTCACATTCACAGGTAACATGGATTTGAACAGATCTTTTTGGGGGACACCTTCAACCAAGAACAGATACTAATAGAGTTAATTCATGGTGAAGAGTGAGAATCCTCAACTAGGCATCTGGGGACATCAAGTCCTCTTTTAAGGTTTGCATCTCTCAGGCTCTGAGAAATTGAGGAATTCATTTCACTCATACAGACCTCATATACTTCATTAGAAAAAAAATGTCATTAGATTAGATCATTTCTAAGGTTATTTCCAAATCCAGGCTATACGACACTATGTTATCTTGCTCTTACCCTCTGTCAGCTACCTCTCTACCCACATAAAAATTTGGGTGCCCCTCCTGAGGGTCCTAGAGGACCCTAGGCTTATCCATAGAACAGAATCTAACACAGTGTCTTATAATAACCAAAATATAATATGCAAACTTTCCTTTGAAAGAAAAGCAATGATGTTATTTTATTCTAGTTCACTGAGGTTTCCATTTATTTTGGATCAATTTCATTGCCTCTCTCATTTTGTATATAGGAAATATATTCTAGAATACTTGAATTCAGCAAATGTACTCATTCACTCTGCTTCTCACTCATTGTTTCATGTGCATCACTTATCTTCCTATGCTGGCTTTAACCCCCTGAGAGGTTAGTATTCTGACTGCTCAAGAGAAGAGAATATCTGATCTAAACAGTCAACTCTCATCACACTTGTTCTTTTATTTTGACAAGTGTGGTTTAGTTTTTATTTATAAAAATGCCTCCTAGTCATCAGTAAATGTACTGCAATATACTGTGTGGAAATAACAGCATCTGAGTAGTATGAGCCAACACAATTTCTGGAAAATAATCTGTTGTACATATCGGTCAGGAAGATTAATGTGGTTTGCATAAATTTTCAAATTTACATTGCATATGCAAACTAGTCATGCAGATACTCTTGTACTAGATTCCTAAGAGAAATAAAGAAAATAATTATAAATTGAGGTAAATGCTAACAAGGAAATAAATAAAGGGCCGAAGTAAGAATTAGTCATGGTGGACTACTCAGAACAAATGAGCAGGAAAGATCTCCCTGAAGAGGTGATACTAAAGCTGAGATGTGAAAGATGAGCAGGATCTAGCCACGTGCAAAGTGAGTGGGTATATTGGAAGAGTATTCAAAAGAGTGGGAACACAACATGCAAAGGCCTTGTGTCAGGAAAGAGCATGACATGATAATGATGTAGTTAGACTACCTGAGTAAAAGAAGTTGCATAAAATAAGGTTTTTTAAAAAAAGCAAGGACCTGATTATTCAGGACATTTTATATCATGCAATAATTGGGATTTCTCCTAAGTGTTCTGGGAAGATACTGAAGGGTTCTCAGATGAGAAATGGTCTGATTTGAATTTCTAGAGTAAAGATGGTGGGATGAGTTGGATCAAGTTGTAGGGGTAGCTAGATTGAAATATGGTTTATAAAACAAAATGCCACAAGTGCTCAGAACTTGAAGGTCAATCAGAGGTCAAAAAGCAAAACAGGCTGGGTAGTGCAAGCTATAGACATGGATGTGTCTCTGGGAACCAAGTAAGTGAGTAGAGTTTGAATGTATATTTGCAAAGGCAAATAAAAACTATCCAGCACAATACCATGAATTTAAGTGAGCTAGTTGTCTTGATCCATTTTCTTTGTTTTCTAAGTCTTCTCTTTCTAGTTGACTTTATCCTGTACTTATTTATAATTTCTAGGTAATTATAAGTTTGGTTTACTAATTTTTTGGTTCGCTAATGATTTATGGTGGACTCTCTACCTTATGTTTTCTTCATGATTACTTTGCTTCATGTTCGGTCACAAATTGCCTACTTTTCACTCTTTTCCACTTCAACTTTCTAAGTAGAATCTCTTTGGACCAGCGGTTACTTGTTGAATAGAGTTTTAACAGGCTTTTTAAGCATATCCTTTAAAAGAAAGGCAACAAGATTGCCTCAGAAAGATGATTCGGAATTAGCACTTATAAGATCATATATTTAAATTTTTAAAGAGCCCTCATGTGCATTAACTGTTGTGTGTAAAAGATACATATGGAAACATACGTTAGATGACTTATCTAAAGTCATTTAGAAAAATATAGCAAAACCATAAAGAGAGGAAATTAAGCTCTATTTACTAAAAATGTGAGCAACCCAGCCTACTAGTAGAGGAGTAAATTTGAAAACTATTATCTTATAGTATGTGGGAACAGGGCTATACAGAAAGATATTATAAGGAGATAAAATATTCTCCCAGGAATTATGATCTCTGGTGAGATGACTGAACCCTAATCTGAAAAAGTCCAGAGGAGAGGAGGTAAAGGGATAGAAACATGATGTGAATAGGGAATTTAACATTTGCAATGGCACATAGTAAAATATTTTTTTAAAAGACAAGTCTCTCATATTTCTTTCCTCCTAAATTTTTGAAAAATTTAGGATAAACTTGGATCAAGAACTTGAAGGGACAATGTAAGTCAAAACTATATGATATAGTGAGACCTATAATTGATGTCCCCCAGCATATGTATAGCCTTATCAGTACAAAGTCCATCTGATGCGGACTGAGTTAGTAAGGAAAGTTGAGGGTAATATTGTTTAGAAGGGAAATGGGAAAGAGCAAAAGGGGAAGGAAGAGCCAGGACTGTTCAAATCATGTGCTGGGAGAAGACAGGCTAGATGGAGAGTCCAAAGATTGGAACCTGGGGCCTGTGCTCCTCCTGAAAATGGCACTGAGTCTGGGAGTTCAAAAATGAGAACTAACTTAGGGAGAGGGGGCGGAAAGGACAGTGAAAACGAAGAAAGAACTCACAGGGCATTATGAGACTGAAAAACCTCAGATAATGTGTGCTTTAATAAATAATTCTAGACATTTCTACATACATTGTGTGCACAAAACTGGATTCTGTACTTGGAGTTAAAGATAAAAACTAGCCCTGGACGGATACCGTACTTGGAGTTAAAGATAAAAACTAGCCCTGGCTCAGTGGATAGAGCATCAGCCTGTGGACTGAAGGGCCCCAGGTTCAATCCCGGCCAAAGGCACATGCCTGGGTTGCAGGCTCGATCCCCAGTGGGGGGTGTGCAGGAGGCAGCTGATCAATGATTCTCTCCCATCATTTATGTTTCTATCTCTCTCTTCTCTCCCTTCCTCTCTGAAATCAATAAAGAAATATATTTTTTTTAAAAAAAAGATAAAAACTAACCTCAGTGATGTTAGGTGTTGCATTAGATATGTGATTAATCCTTGCTTAATCCATGATTAATCCATGCTTTTTCTTTTTAAAGAAAAATACCTAACATGCTCCATATTTAGTTGCTTACTGGCATTTGACCTATGACTTGAATGTTAAGGCTTACTGTGACTGATAAAGGATAAAGAAGAGCAAATTTTGTCCAAGTGTTCCATGAGAGATGAAAGCAGGATAGAATAAATGGAATAAAATGTAATTTTATCTAATTGACAGTCTGTGATTATTTTGCCTTTTTATTTAGGAATATTTCTCCTCTTTCTTTTGCTTTTTCTTGTCCTTCTCCTCCTCTTTCTCCTCCCTTTCTCCTCCTCCTCCTCCTCCTCCTCCTCCTCTTCCTCCTCCTGAGCTATTTCAATTGTTGTAAGGCTGTGTAAAGGAATCACTCAACTTGAGTCATTGCCTGACTCAAAGGAAATGCTCAGTCAGTTCTCTCCACTCACACTGTTCATCTCATGTAATAAAGCCATTTGCCATTTGAAATAAGCCCTTTGTGGACAGAATGTCAATTACTGAGGAACTAGCTATCGAGAGAATAACCTTATTTTTCTTCACCAGTGGTTAGACTCCAGCAGGGCTGGAAACACACAAGAATATTTGTCACCTGAGCTTATAAAGTGCTGGTACCAAGGGTCTAACATGGTCTGATCATAGATATATTTAATCTAGAATAATAAAAAGTGGAGATGGGAAAACAAAAGACTTCCCAAAGAATCCCTATCTGATAGAATTATATTTTAAAGCCCACTATTTCCCTTATTTCAGGTGCTCCCCTTGAGTCTTAATTCAGAAATACTGAATTGTGTCAGTGATGGGAGCAACTTCCTTTTTCTTTTTTCAAATAACCTTTGTGGATCTATTTTAAGGTATTAGGACCAAAGTACAGTGATGTACATATTCAAGGCATTTTGATGTGCAAATATAATAAAAAGGCAAAAGGCCTCCAGTTTCCTCATCTATTTAAAAAATAGCTGGAAGATCCCTTGGTATTTTTAGTTTTGATAGTTCTATTTAGGCACAGACATTCCTGAGTTTAGTCAATGAAGGCAGAGAAAATTATAAATATTATGAAGATATATGCATTTGTAGTCTCCAAAACACCCAGATCTCTGACTGGCCTTTTAGAGAAAAATACCTAACATGCTCCATATTTAGTTGCTTACTGGTATTTGACCTATGACTTGACTGTTAAAGCAAGGAAGACCATGTCTCAGGATAGTATTTTCTGGTGCTTTACTCTTTTTCTATGTAGAGTTATGTGTTTTGATTCTTAACTTGTAAATGAAACCTATATTTCAAAAAGCAAAGCAAAGAATAAGAAGAGTGGGCTGTAGAATGAGATGGACACTGCTAAAAAATGACAGCCAATGAAATGATGAAGCTATTTTTCGTCCCCTGGAGGCCTTCTGCCATCAGCTGATTTACAGTTGGTCTCAGATTCTAAAGATGTAGGAAATGCTTTCTTTTTATTTTCCCTATGAAGGGAAAAGTGTGCTGCCAGCGGTATTTCTCAGAGCACATTCATCCTATGTTTCTGAGAAGCAATTTTTTTGTTGTTTTGTTTTCCCGTTGGGATCCTATTCCAGGAGAGGGAAAGCAGACCTGATGGGAAGTAATACCACGGCTTTTATGGACTGTAATTGATGAAAGAATGAAATGCATTACCTAATTGAGAACAGAAAATTGGAGCCCAGGATCCCATTAAAAATCTCTTCTATTTCCTAGATCTTTTTAAAGATTTCCAAAATACTTTTGATTGGCTGCCTCACTGCTTTCCATCTGTTTTGTTTTTTCCTGCTAGCTTCCCTGAAACAAGGAATTTGCTCATAGAATCAATTAGATAATGGTTTTCTGAGATAGATTAGAAATAATGAAAGAGAATATTTCTTAATTAGTTAATCATCCATCACTTCATGAGCCCAAGAACTTACCATTAACTCCTCTCAATACTAGGACAGGGTGAAAAATGAAGCAGTATCACTGGGTTTCACTGGAGCAGGAATGTTTGCCCTGAAGAAGTATTTATGGTCTTCAATCTGCTTATACTAGTCAGTGGTTGTACTTTGGGTGAAAGCAGGATTATGACTACAATACAGAACTTTATAAAATATTTTACCTGCTTTATTATATTCAGTCCTCATACTGACCCTACAAAATAGCTGATATCCATCCATTTTGCAGATAAAGAAAGTATGGCTTGAAGATTTAGGAGAATTGTCCAATGTTATACTACTGGAGGGCATGCAAACCCAGCAAAGTTCTATCTCCATTTCAGAGGAAGATGGTTTATGACTCTTGGACTCTGGGGAAAAGAAAAAGTGACTTAGACTCATTCTGTAGAGTTCAAAAGCACATGCCTAGGGCAACCTGTAGTTCCTTCAGAAAGATCTGCTCAGAACGAATATTTTATCAATTAGCATTATAGTCTTATCTCTGTTTTGTTTCCAGGGAGTGATTCCAATTCCCAGAAGCCTCATAGCCCCATAGCCTGAAATTTTAACCAGGAGAATTGGCATCACTTGGATGTGCTTAGTTTGTGAAAAATTTTCAACCCAAAATGGGAAAGAGTATCTAGCTAATAATTTTAGTGTTAACAGGAGGTTGGATATAAGGATGTTTGTGCTACATTTTGAATGCTAAGCCTAAATAAACAAGGACATTGTGGAGAGAGGACTAAGTCTAATTAGAGCTCAACTCTAAAACCACAAGTATATTGATTATATTAATATATGGGATTTAACTTCTCTAGTCTCAATTTATTCACTTAGAAAAATATGGCCATATAAATCCAATGAAATACCAATTGCTCTCTTGAAACTCAAGTCACCTTGTAGCTTTCTTTATAAAACCTTTTCTACGTATCCTCCAGCCATATTGAAGTGACCACCACTTCTTTTCTATCATTAATATGCCCCTCACATATATATCATAAATTTATAGGGGCTAATATTTACCATCATAGATACACAATTATTATCCTCTGTATGGAAATAGAAATTCAGAAAAATCAAGTGACATATCCAAATGCACCTCAGGTGAGCAACGGTGAGGACTTACAGTCAATGCTGGCTGATTCCAAAGCACCTCCTCTTAATCATATGAATTATATTGCTGTCTATACTAACATTTCCCACATAGTTCCTTGATGATATCTATTAGCCTAAAATTCAAACCCACTGCTTATTCTGGTTACAACTTTTTAAAAAGTTAGATCAACAAATAATCTATAGCAAAATTATAGAAAAATTATATAATAGATCTGAAAATATCTAACAAAAGTACTTAATGAACATAGTTGACATGGATCTGAGAAGAGTTATAAACATAATATAAGTGGAGAGTAAGGCTATCTTACTGGGCAGCAGAGGAGGGCTGTGACCTCCTAGGCAAGAGAGGGCTTTTCTCTATCCTCCCTGTAGCAGCATTCAGTGGGGACACTCCTGAAACCTTACCTACTTGTATCTGCATAGGCAGCCAATCTTCAACTCAGGAATCAATTACAGGTGATTAATCACTCCCAGGAACAGTATCATTTAACCCCAGACAAGTCACTTAATCTCTACACTTTACTTGCCTCATTTTTGAGAAGATGCTATAAACTAGATCTTTTCGGAGCCAGTTATTCTCAAGCCCTATGGCTTGTTAAAATGATCTCATAGGTTTTGAAAAAAAAAAAGCCTGCTGCCTACACAATATCCCATAACAAATTAATCAGAATTTCTGGGGCTGGAATCCAGGTATCACTGTTTTTAAAACTCCCCCAAATTTCAAAATGCAACAAAGTTTGGGAACTAGTGTTCTAAATTCTCTTTCAATCTAGAGATTTTTGGAGCGTCCTGTAAGCCCTGACAGTGGTTTCCTTTGTTTTGTAATACAAGTGCCTGATTTCAACCTTGACTGCCGATGCACTCATTGCAGACTAGCATCCACGTCAAAGATGGCTGTCTTGAATAAACCCATTGCCAGCCAAAGGACTAGATAAAGAGCCAGGTCAGCCCAGCCGGCATGGCTCAGTGGTTGAGCATCGACCTATGAACCAGGAGGTCATGGTTCAATTCCCATTCAGAGCACATACCCAGGTTGTGGGCTTGATCAGCCAATCAGTGATTCTCTCTTATCATTGATGTTTCTCTCTCTCTCTCTCCCTCTCCCTTCCTCCCTGAAATCAATTATTTATATATATATATATATATATATATATATATATATATATATATATATATAGAGAGAGAGAGAGAGAGAGAGAGAGAGAGAGAGAGAGGAGAATCTGGCCATCCACTATCCCCACATTGTTTTAGCATCCTGGTTAATTTTGTTAACTGACTATTTGAGTCACTTGTTTGTTTTTTTCTTCCAGTGCTTTACATTCCTGCCCTTATGTTTGAAATTCACCAATAAAACAAGAGCCTGTAAAAACAGGCCCTCATCTTAAAATGCCAGTTAGAGCAGATCCCCAGGCCAGCACTCTCTCTTTGTCTTTCTCCACCTGTGACCTTCCTGTGTGGCACCAGATGTACCAGGTGCTTTCCAAGACGTGTGAACAATAAACCTTTTCTTTTTTTCCCCCCAAAGTTTCCTGATGGTTATTGCTGAGGGCATCTTGCAATAATCATAAGAACCACAAGAGCCTGTGCAGCCATATTGGTTATTGATAGGCTGGGACCAGCACAAATCAAGGCAAAATGGTGAAAAAGTTAACAGAACATAGTAGAGTAATTACATGAATTATTATTTTGGTGATTATGGTGATGACAGTTGTAGCAAATATATGATGGATTAGGAATAAACACATATGGAAATTTCTCCATCCCCATTTTTAACTAGAGGTGATAAGAAAGTTAGAATGCTAATCACCATGAGATTATATTCAAGCAATTGAGAGAGGGTGGAACTGGAATTGAATTTTTATTCTCCCGGTTAATGGCTTTGTTTTCTTAGCTAAGCCACCTAAACTCAAAGGAGCTGAAAAAGAGAAAAATAAAGAGAAATTTAGAGTGTTTCTAGGGTATAAGTGCTGCCTCTGGTAGAGTTGCATGCCGTGGAAGACATCTGTAGAGAACCACACTCAAGAAAGGCTTCAAAGAGGGAGAAATTGCAGAGCTGCATCCTGAAGGACAGGTGGTATTAATTAAACCCAGGGCAGAAATGGAGAAAAGGATGACCTTGACAAAGGATCAAAGATGTGTTCCCATTAGAGGTGACCAAGAGCATGGCATGTTTAGGCGGGAATACAAGTTATAGTGTGCTGAAATGAAGAAGATAGTTGCTAGTGGAGATAAATGACACTGTTGGAGTGAGCAAGAGTCAAATGATAAAGGACTTTATGTACCGCAAAGACCAGCTCTGAATTGATCATGAGGCTAATAATCAGAAATATCTGCATACTTCTAAGCAACAGAAGGGTCTGATATACATTTCAGGAAGACTCTTGATTTCAGTGTAGAAAGTGGATAAAGTTCTGGAAGAGAAACAAAAGGGCAAGCTGAGGCCAGAGTCCAAGAAAAGACAATGAAGGTTTAGAACAAAGAAGTATAGATGGACTTAGGAAATATTTAGATGAGAATCAATAGGTCTTTGGTGATTAATTGGCAGATGGTGACATTGTAGACCCCGTTAGGAGGCTTGGCATTCCTGTAGGCAACATGGAGTGGAGTGGAAGAACCTGGGTCTGGAGATTGTCAAATTTGAATTTAAATCTGGTTATGCCGCTACCAGCAGCTTGATATTAGATAAATTGCTTAGTATAAATGAAGGATATGATTAGTGCCCTTGTGATAATGTTGTAAAGAACGTAAGAGATATATTTGTAAGATGTTTAACAGAGTGCTTAGTGGATAAATGTTTTTTTTTATCAAAATGAGGGGTTTTTGTTTGTTTGTTTGTTTTGTGATTTTTGTCAATATTATATTTTAGGGCAACATTCTAGTTAGTCAAATCAAATGTTTACTCTTGTATGCTTATTATTTAAGAAGTGTTTAAGAAGTGTGTGTGTGTGTGTGTGTGTGTGTGTGTGTGTAGAGGTAGGGAGGGTTATCATGGTTGGACAATGCCTCTACCTGTGCAACAATTAAAAGTTAATGCTAAGACTGGACTAAGCACCACCTTCTGCATCGTTTGTTTCAACAATGAGCAGATTCCTGCACTGAAACAGCCTTGCCATCATGTTTCCACATCACCTAATACCCTGCCTTATAGTGCACATTGAGGGACATATGCATTAATAGCTGTGCATATGTTTGTAAAGTTGTAAACCTTGAATCCATATCTTTGCATCTTGCCTCTTTGGCTTTAAGTGGATGGGAAATGTTAGAAAGTCTTCCTTTCTCTCTATATCAGATTTTGTGCAGATGCACCAACATGAAACAAAGTAAGAAAGGACCATTACTGGCAAAGAGAACAGGACAGCAAACATGAAAGTTATGTGCCTCCAAAACCTAGGCTTACTTTTCAGGCAGAATATAAAATATTTACTAAATATTTACTAGTAAGTTAAGAAATTTTTAGCAATGATAACACCTGAGCTATGTTTTCTGATTGATGCTAGATTAGACACTTGAAGAAGGAGAGAGATTTGGGAGCTGTGCTGCTCCACCAAGTCTTTTCTTGTGATAGGTTATGACCATCAAAATAAATTCCTTGTCAAACCAACAAATCCCCCGGACATGTCAGCAGCACTGATATCAGGTTTTCCTAATTCCATCTAAAGAAGAGTGGAGCCTTATGACAACCTCATCCTTCCATTAACTCACATGTTATTTTTAAGGACTATTACAAAATTATTTTTTATTACTTGGCACCACAATATAGGAATCAGTTAAATACACGGGAATAAATTCAGCATCTCCCTAGGCATGTACTACTCTTTAGTGAACATTGTTTGTAGCTAAGCCTGCTCTCCGTGACATGAACAAAAGCATCCTCGGCTACTTGGCATAGCTTTTCTCTCTCCCTCCTTTCCTGCCTTTCGTCTCTGACACAGCATTCTGAAGTTGTGGATTCATTTTTTTATCTTCTGCTCAGTTCTTTGGCTTCTTTGTTCGCTTCACTTAATAACTTTCTTGCTATACTCGGTTAGTCATTTGTGTGAAAGATAGTGTGTTTTGCAGTGTTTTAAACGGGTATGACATTTATAGACAACACTAGCAGTTTACACCTGAAAGAACTGAAATAATTGCATAGTTGTTTTTTGTTATTTTGAAAGCACAGACTTTGCCTTTGAACGGACCAAAATTGAAACCTCGACTTTAGCAATCAAAGCCAGGCAACTAGTAAATTACATACTCTTTATAAAGCTAAACTCTCTGAATTTTTATGTGGAAGAAATCAGGAGTATTTTAGGGCATGTTAGTCATTAAATGAGATCATCACTATAAAGTGTTTAGCATGAAAAACCTGGTAAAATCGATCCTAAATAAATTGATAATATTATTGAAACAGATTGCTCTAATTTATGAAACTTTATTCTGATTTTGGTATAAAAAAGCAAGTACAGAGGGAGGTATTAACACCACTCTGATATCAGAATAGTGTTGTAGGAATAACACAGAGCCATTGGTCAGATTATCTGGTTTCTATTTATACTTTTACCACTTACACATTTGATGACTTCAGGCAAATTATTTAAATTCTTCTTGTATAACACTGTAACAATGATGCTGAATTTTCCAAGTAATCTGAAGCGCATAAAAGACAAAGTGTTCAACTATTTGTCTTGTAACCCAAGTAAAGAGGATTATATGTACATATATGGGTGATGCTCCCCCAGTGGGTCTCATGTAGACAAACTAGTGTAAATTTTCACCTTTCCAAAGAAAATTTAATTAGGCTCTTCTCCTATCTAAGTCCATTACAAAATCCCCACCTATCTATAATAGCAACCCCATAAAAGAAGAAATCAGCCAGGGATCTGATTTATTTATTTGTCCTCCACCCCTGTCACAGTGCCAAGCTGCTTATAGGAGCTTCACAAGCTTTCCCCAATGAATAAATGGATTAAAAAGAATATTGCCATTCTGCTCACTTGGCAGGCATACTTTCTGGATTTTTATATTAAGAAAAATTTATCATGATCTCTCTCTCTTTCTCTACCCAACCTTTCCTGGACCTTTGATCAAAACAAGTGAGGTTTCATGGAGTAAAAACAGTCCATGTTTCTAGACTTCATCCTGTCATGAATTAACTAAAAAATTGAGACAGGTAACTTAAACCTATGTAGACTTCATGTGAAAATCAAAGAAACTATATCTTTAGGCTGTTTCAGCTTCCAAATGATGTCATCATTAGTATTTCTTGGCTAGAGTTCAAAGTTTACTATGTAATTCCTGAGCAAAGCTGACTGACCAACCCAGAGGCCAGACTCTTAACCTCAATGTGCCAAGTCCTTAGCTTCTGAGATAAGTTGTCCTGCTTAAGTACTGACTTTTGACAGTTCTTATCAAAAGCCAAGAGAAGTCACTAGTTCTCCAGTCTTCAGTCTCTGCATTCTACATATAAGTCCTAAGCTCTTTCTCCGAGAATGGCAGAATTCATTAATTCTTTCCATTGAGATAAATAGCAATTGCAGAATAAATAATAAGTACTTTTCTGTAGAAAATTTCCTCTTCTGATTCTTTGGGGATTATGGACATTTTTTGTGATCCATTCTTTTGAAAGTTGAGTGTAGAACATGAAAGGTTGAGACCTTTATAGAAAACAGTCTCCCCCTCTGAGAAATCTGGGCATCATAATAGCTTTCACCCAGCAGTAATGAGCCAATTTGTCTCTTGCTCCTCAAAGCCTTCCTTGTGTTATTTTTTTAAAGAAGTTTTTACATATATATAAATGAAAGTAAAGTCTTAACAATAGAACATGCAATTAAAATATCCAGAGTCCAAAAAAGATCAAATTAATGGGGAAAAATGAAAAGTCTACAAGATACAAAATGCTCACTTAAATGATTTGGAATCAGGCCTCACAAAGGGGACAAAAGTGTTGAAAAACTTTAGTAATAAAAAAGAATTTTTAATTTGTGGAGTATTTTTATTTCAGAAAGGCCAAGAAATATCTCTTAATCATATTATTATGTTGACTTTATAGCTACAAGTTTTCATCCAAAGTGTTTTTGCAACACCATCAAGAATGAGAAAAGAAACTCTTATCCCCATGTCTGATCATTTCTTTTCATTTGGCTGACAAATCTATGATTTCTGTGTGGCGATTTTTGTTTGTAAGAGATGGTGCCAGCTCAATCTGGTTAAGAAATGTAATTATAATCACACAGACCATAGAAATACTAGTATAAGCTTAAGAAAAGAAAATAGTATAATATTGTAAAATAATTGGAACTATTGGTAGAATCCCTAATAATAGGAGTAATACAGAACTAATACAACATTTTATTTTAATGGATATTCTCCTTTTTAATTTTTTAAAAAGCAATTGTTAAAGATAGATAATAATCATTTTTTTCTGAAAAGGGGAAAATAATTATTACTGTATAATTTTATTTTGTTGTATTTTTAATTAGGCACTATGATTGTATTGCCTTATAGAATTAATAATTTAAATCAGATAAATTACTTTTAATATATAATTATTGTAAATAATTTAAAAATTAATATAATTGCCTTTTATATCTTGCTTAGAAAGATGATACTATATATGTAATTAGAACTAAATTTTCCTTTAAATAAAATGTTTCCCAGTGTTCCAAAATGTGATTTATGAATTCCCACTAATGCCTTTTACAAATATATGTGATACTAGAGGACCGGTGCATGAAATTCATGCACGGGTAGGGTCCATAGGCCTGGCTGACGATCAGGGCTGATCAGGGCCTTCTGGCTGCTGGCTGGAGCCTCTCTTCCCCTGATGCCAGCTGCAGGCCAGAGCCTCCCTTTCCCAGCTGCTGTCCAGGGCCTTCCTTTGTTCCGTGCTGCCCCCTGCTGGTTAGTGCATGTCACAGTGAGCAGTCAAACTCCGGTCTCCTGGTTGAATTCCCAAGGGGGCACTTTGCATATTAAGCTTTTATTTATATAGATGATTATGATTTCATCTTGCTGTTAGGGTTTGAAAGCACATGATTCTTTCATTTAACCACAAGGCAGAGTTTCTTGTTTTAACAAGTAAATATATACTAATTTTCAGCTGAAGAAATATGAGATCAATGGCCATAAAGTTGAGAGTTTTTTTAAAGATAAAAGTAACTATTTTATAATGTCACCAGAACCTCTGACCAGTTAAACAAGGAAAGTTAAAAGAGATGGCCTTTTTTATACCAAACAAAAACAAGATTTTTGTTTTTCAAATTAAAAATTATTTAAGTGTTCTTTGTGAGGTATTGAGTACCAATGCAGTAATCACCTTTGACTTATGATTAGGGATACTTAATCACACAACTAGGTAATTAATTGATATTTTTATTTTAAATTTAAAAAATGATTAATAAACACCACTCTAATCAAGCCTTGGGATCTCCATTTAGGATATTTTAAAATATAAACAGCATTTTCTTAGTAACAGTAATAAATATAAAATTATACTTATAGAGGTGCCAAATGTAAAATGTGGATTCAGAGGACTTAGATCAACACTAACTGAATGTGTGTGACAAGAAAATCTGAAATGTCCTTTAGGGGCTTAAAAATATGAAATAAAACATTCTAGGATAGCTACATTTCATAACTATATTCAAGTCAATTGCATCCATGTAAAATTCCCCTGTACAATATTTTCATGTCAGTCTGTTATCAAAGGGATAATCAAATCTCACCATTTGCCATCTTAAAGGTCGTGCTTTACTCACATAAACCATCTTAATAGAAACTAAACAGTCTGCCAGACAGATGATATTTTGTTTATATCATAGCAATCTGAAATAAGATGAAATTAAAAGTTAGTCAGATAGCTATATGTTTTCATTTAACATTTTCGTCCCAGTATCAATATGTTTTGGCCAGTTTCTCTAATTTTATCAGACATTACCTGACTGTTATTATAAGGTGATTATATGAAGGAATAGACCACTGTTCTCAAATTTTGAAATGATATGGAATTCATGTTTAGAAATCTAACAGGGAAATAAGTAACTTTTGCAACACTATTTTTGTATTTATAGGATAACAAAGAAAATAATTTGAATCAACAGTTATAACGATGGTGATTATTGTGACTGTGTCAATGTTTATCTTGTTTATTCCTACTATGTGTTGGTGCTATGAAGTACACTTTAAATAGATGATTTCTAATCATTAACACAACCTTTAAAGGTAGATTATTTTTCTCCAAGTTATGAATGAGGAAACTCATACCGAGAGATAATAAATGAATTCTCCAAGACAGGCCACAGGAGAAAAATAGTTGCCTCTAAACCAGACTTTATCCCTTGAATCAATCAGATAGAACAACATAACTATAACAGTTAAAATAAATAAAACTGAATTTAGACAAAGTTATCAATTCACCCATTGACATTTATTTAAACAGAGTTGAGCTCAGTAATAAAATAAAGAATGAATAAGTAAACTATAAATCCAAGTAAACTATTACAGAATAATTTCGCTTTTTTATGAAAACTCAAAACATGACTAGGACAAAAGTACTTAAAAATATTTCTTAAACATCATTTATTTAAATAAAACCTATATTTAATGTTGCCAAAATTGTGAGGACATATTTCAATTTGGATTATTATTAAAATTGTAGCTGTTAAGATATATGAAAACATTTTACAGATATGGAAGAAAACGTTAGGTATCTCTTGTAAGCTGAACATAAACTCTTGGGGAAAAGGATGTGATAGACAATTGCAGGTGTTCTCAGTTGAAATAATACTCTCATGAAACCTTTCATCTCTTTTGGGGATATAACATGAAACCTGAGAGGAAATTAAATAAACTTGCTTTGTAGAATTTAAAAAAGAAACATAAGTAACTAAGTAAGTCTACATGTGCATTGAAATCGGTCATCCTATGCCATAAGAGTCAGAAAATGCTACTTAGTTAATTCATTTGCCTCTTTTCCACCTTGGCCTATTTACATAAACAATGAAAGAAAAATGTTGATCACAGAAGTATGCTCACCTTCAGTGGCACTGAGTTAAATACTCATTACTTATCTCTCTACTGTTAGGAAAAGCAGATTCACAAAACGTTCCCGTAGTCAGGGGAAGTATAGCATTAATGTGAAAAGCAAGTATTCTCTAGCAAGACCTGTGTGCCTGCTGGAAATCACTTTCCTTTAATAGCACTGTGATCTTGGGCAAGATACTTATCACTTGGTGACTACATGCAATGAAAATAATTCAATATTTCCTCATAGGTTTGTTGCGATAATGAAATCAGTGGTTGAAATAAAGTGCTTTTAACATTGTTTGACACATTCAAATCTGTTTCCATTATTATCATCTTGCTGGGTCTCCCGGCTTTGAAACAGACACCTGAGTTGTGAAAACACTGGGCAACAGTGAGTCATTATGAGTCTCAATCAATATCAATCAATAAAGTGATTGCAGAATGGCTGATAATCCTGAGTGAACAAAATGTGAAAGGCAATCCTTGGAACCAGCTTAATGAGAAAGGTGAAGAAAGGCAAGATTTTCAATAGAGGGAGAAGGGTATGGTCACCCAACAGGGGGAGAAGAAAATGTTGCTAATTTCCAATGCTCAGTGGTTCCCATGCAGAGTGAAATGAATATTGCTTATCTGGAGAAACATCAGAGAAATATATTTCACAAACTGACAGTTTTTCACCAAGCAAGCACAAGGTGTAGAAGATCTTAACATTAGCATGATGTTTATAATTTATTTCTTTATTTCTATTTAAAAATATAATTGATGATGAAGATGATGTTTAGAATAATAGATGCTCATGCTGCAAAAATTAATTTAAAATGTACAAAATTGCATAAAAAATAAAATGCAAAGTTATTCTTGGTGCTGCAAAGCCTATTCAATGCTACTCATGTAACCAGTAGTAAGAGTGTGATCATGATGTTTTATAATGGAGCACATATATGCGTGGATCTTTACCTGACAGGATACCAGTATTGGATTATCTGCCTCCATTTCCAGTGAATTGCTCATACAATAGAGACCAACCAGTATGTTAAAGTTAATATGATACAATCCCAAACACCACTGTATGTATATGGAATTTATTACAGGAAATGAGAACAGTTTATGACTTTTGAACCCCATAAATCACTTAGAGATTATAGAAAGATAGTGAAAGTGGAGAAAATATTTTCAGGATATTAGAAAAGAGATTACTTTCACAATGATGGACACACACGTGAAAGAATCAGCTTGGGGTCACTTAGGGCCTATAAAATTGAGCTTTGAGGAGATACAAGGTGATTCCAGCAGATCAACACTGTAGGAATATCACATAATACTCAGAACTGGAGGAAGAGTCAGCTTTTAACCATCTTCTTGGCCTATGGTGCTCTATATCTCATTCCATCTCATCCATCCCCTCCCAATGTTTTCACCGTATCTGGGAAAGAACAGTCAGCAAAGGAGTAAGAAGAAAGGAGAGCTTTGGAAGTGCAGAGATTCATCAAGATCACATCTTTCCTCACCAGTGCTGCCTTCCAGGCTGAAGCAGCTCTTAGCTGCAGGGAGCGGGGGGGGGGGGGGGGGGCGTTAATATATGTCTAGTTAATAATTTCCATCAATATCTTTGACTGAAGAACACATTTGGAGGACTGATGCTACCCAAATTCAAGGCTTACTATAAAGTTATAGTAATCAAGATAGTGTGGTATTGGTGAAAGAATTAACAAATACATCAATGGAATAGAATAGAGTTCCCAGAAACAGATCCACCTAAATGAAGGCAAATGATCTTTGACAAAGGAGTACAGGCAGTATAGTAGAGCAAAACCAGTCTTTTCAACAAATAGTGCTGGAACAATTGAACATCCACATGCAAAGAAGAAAAAAAAAAAAAGGATCGCAACAGAGACCTCACTGCCATCACAAAAATTAACTCAAAATAGATCATGGGCCAAAAGTGAAATGTAAGATTATAAAATTCCTAGAAGGTAGCATAGGAGAAACCTAGATGACCTCATGGATGGTGATGACTTTTTAGATATAATACTAAAGGCATAATCCACAAAAAATAATCTGGGTCTTATTAAAATTATAAGCTTCTGATATGTGGAAGACAATGTCAAGGGAATGAGAATACCAGCCATAGAGTGGTAGAAAATATTTGTAAAAGACACATTTAACAAAAATGTGTCTTTTTTATCCAAAATATACAAAATAACTCAAAACCTAACCATATGAAAACAACTTAATTAAAAATTGGCCCAAAGACTTTAACAGACGCCTAAACAAAGAAAATATATGGATGACAAGTGAGCGTATAAAAAATGCTCAACATCATATCTCATCAGGGAACTACAAATGAAAACAAGATACGGTAACACATCTATTAGAACGGCCAAAATCTGGAACACTGACCAAAGTTCCACATGGATGGAGAGCACCAGCAATTCTCATTCATTGCTGCTGGGGATGCAAAATGGTACAGCCAATTTATAAGACAGCTGGTGGTCTCTTACAAAACGAAGCATGCTCATACCATATGATACAGCAATCATACTTCTTGGTATCTATCCAACAGAGTTTAAAAGATGTCCACACAAAATTGTGCACATGGATGTTTACATGACCTTTATTTATAATTGCCAAAACTTAGAAGCAATCAAAATGTTCTTCAAAGGTGAATAAATAAATTATGTTACAACCAGACAATGGAAAATTACTCAGTGCTAAAAGAAATTATCAAGCCATGAAAAACCATAAAGGAAGATTAACTGCATATTACTAAGTGAAAGAAGCCAATAGAAAAAGGCTACATATTATATGATCCTACCTATGTAAATTTCTGGAAATTATAAAACTATGGAGGCGCCCTGACCGGTTTGGCTCAGTGGATAGAGCGTCAGCCTGCGGACTGAAGGGTCCCGGGTTCTATTCCGGTCAAGGGAATGTACTTTGGTTGTGGGCACATCCCCAGTAGGGGGTGTGCAGAAGGCAGCTGATCGATGTTTCTCTCTCATCGATGTTTCTAACTCTCTATTCCTCTCCCTTCCTCTCTGTAAAAAAATCAATAAAATATATTTTTTTAAAAAAACTATGGAGGCAGTAAAAAGAGCAATGGTTCCCATGGCTTAAGGAGGGGGAGAGATGAAAACAGGGGCACAGAATGTTTTGAGGACATTAAAAATACTCTGTATGATACTATAATGACTGACACATGTCAATATGCTTTTGTCCAACCAAAGAATGTACAACACAGAGAGTGAGCCTTAAGGTAAACCATAGACTTTGAATAGTTATGATGTGTCAATGTAGGTCATTAATGTAAGAAATGCAGCACTCTTTTTGGGGACATTGATAATGGAGGAAGTTATGCATGTGTGAGGACAGGGGTCATATGGAAAATCTCTGTACTTTCAATTTTGCTGTGAAACTTAAACAGCTTTAAAATATTAAAGACAATAAAAAATAATAGCCCACTGAAACTAGCACCTAGATCAACAGAATGTTATGAAAACCCAGAAGTCTTCCTTGTGTCTCTTTCCATTGAATAACTCAAGGTAGCTATTACCTTGACCTCAAACATTTCCTATTTTTGTCCTTCAGAGAAGCTGAATTATACTGCATGTACTGTTTTATATAGTATTTTTTTCTTACAATGTTATATTTAGGAGATGCATTCATAGTTTTTGTGTATAGTTGTAGATCATTCATATTTTATGTGGCATTGTATTTTACTATGAGAATATATCACATTGTAATTTTTTAATTATATTGCTTATAGGTGTTTTTGTTTATAGTTTGCACTCTTACAAATGATGCTGCTTTTCACATTCTAGTGAATTCCATTTGAGGTATATAGCCTTTGAGGTATATAGCCTCTTTGTAAAAAGAGGGAAATGCATTTGAATAAAACCGAATGATATTTTAAATAGCAGCCTTATGATGGTACATTTGAGTAATAGGATAAATTAAATCTTAAATTAAACTCTTTAAATTTATAATCTTGAAATGATAAAATAAGAGCTCTAGTGAAAAGGAAAAAATAACATCTCTTGAAATAACAAGTACATGTGCTAAAGTAATATAAAGAAGCTAATAGCACTCCTTCTAAATCAGGATTTCATCAAGTCTTAGCTCTTTAAAATTAGAGAAATTATCATCATTTCCTCATGACACAGTTTCTCTATCTGTACAGCAGGGTTCCTGTACAAATCAAATAAGTTAATACATGTGAAGGGCTTGGAACAGGACTTGGCACGTGGTGAGTGCTAATAAGTGTTTATTTTATTGTGCTGAATAAAGGCTTTAGCTTAGGAAAATATCCTGAAGCTATAAATAGTGTATAGCAATGTAGCAATTATGCAGTAATTGTGAAGCAAAATTTATTACAGTAGAATAAAACTTACTAGTTTAGAAATTCTTTCACCTGCCTCAGTTGTCTTCGGGGGGAGGGGAGGGGTATTACTCCCATTTTAAAGAGGAGAACGCTATGTCTCAAGGAATTTATTTATTTATTTAGAAGTTGACTTTTCCCCCTTAGACAAAAAATAAAATAGAGACCTATTAAAGAAATGATTGCAACATTTTTTATTATTTTAAATTTTATTGGGGTGACATTAGTCAACATGAACATGTAGGTTACATGTGTGGATTACTAATTTACAAAATCCGTATATAGGACCACCATGTGCCCACCACCCAAAGTCAAATCTTCTGTCATCTCATATTAGGACCCCTTTCTTCCCCCACCGCCCTCCCTCTGGCAACCACCACACTGCTGTTTGTGTACATAAGTTTCAGTTTTATATTCCACATATGAGTTAAATCATATAGTTCTTAGCTTTCTCTGTTTGACTTATTTCACTTCACATAATGTTCTCAAGGTCCATCCATGTTGTTGTAAATGATGCTATTTCATCCTTTCTTATGGCCGTGCAGTACTCCATTGTGTATATATGCCGCATCTTCTTTTTCCGTTCCTCTATCATAGGCACTTTGGCTATTTCCAACTCTTGGCCAACCTGAATAATGCTGCAACTCTTTAAATTAAAAATGCATAAAGAAATCTGGGTAAATTGAATAAATAATGATAGTACTGTAAGATAAAGGAAAAGGCCAATTTAGCTCATAAAATACCATGCATTCATGTATAGTTACTACAGGTGAAATGAAAATCTAATTCTAAGTACCTTAGTGGCCAAATCAAAGAAATAATTATAATTGGTTTTAAGATTTATTATGCTTTTAAGAACATATACACTCACAATCACACACACATACTCGGTTTCACATACACATCCTCACTGCCACACATTCACTTAGATTCTGATTCACACATGAATTCACACACACTGATACACACACATGCACTCACACACAAATAGTCGTGGCTCGGTATGTGCACATCTTTTCTTTGTATTGACGTTCCAAAAAAAAAATTTCTCCCTTTTGTAGGAGCGACACAGTGATATAAAGTGTCCTCCATTTCTACAATCATCTATACAAAACATGAAATACTTTTGCAAGCAACAGACATAACAACATATCCTACCGTAGTGACATCGACTCTCTGAGGGGATGATCTAGTCTATCAAAGACATAGCTCTCAGGTCTGTAATGCTTTGGCTGGATACAGAAAGGATTTTCCCTTTAGTCATCACCAATAGTTCACAATGGCAATAGAGCAATTGCAGTCCTTTACCCACAAGACATCTAATTTTCAGAAATATAACAGATGCCCTGCTGGTGGCTAACGCGAACTCCTGATGTGATATACCCCACTATGTCAAGTTGCTGGAAAGAAAACAATTAAATAGCAGAGGAGTCCTGGTTTGGCTCTGAAAGAAGAGGGATGGTGCCCAATTCCAAGCCCCACCTCTTTTTAGATGGGAGACTAGTTATTTAACTGCTTCCAATTTGTTACCTCATCTGTAAAATAATAATATTAACATTCACCTGGCAGGGATGTTATGAGGATTAAATGAGATAGTCCATGTAAATTGCTGAACATAGTGACTAGTACATAATAAGCACTCAGTATTGGTAATTATTGATTTTGTTGTTTGGAAAAAAAATCAATACTTGAGAAAAGAAGTCATATTCCTTAGTCTGGGCATCATTTGGGGAAGAGAAAAAAACAACACTGTTCTTATCTCTGACTTTAAAGGAAATGAATTTAGTTTTTGAAAAAAATATGCATGGCTGAAACATTGGCTTTTGCTCTATTTTCCAAATGATGTTTATCCCTGTGGCCAATCTAGAGGGTTGCTTTGTCATTTTAATAATCAAATCTGCAAATTTCCACTTAGCATCAAATCCAAACAATCCAAACTGAAGGTGATTGACATCCCTGCTTGTGCATCAACATCTATTGAACCAGATGTTTTACCTCTTCTCTTGCCAAGAGTGAGCATCTTTTTATGATCAGTTGTCAAGGCAAGCCTGTCAATCGAGACATCACAACTGTTTACATAGGAAAGCCTAACTCATTCAACAGCAGTCACACTCTACCATCTATCTAGATTGTTACCATTTCGTGATCTCACTTTTTTTCAAGATGAAAAGCAGTTGGAGCTTTCCCTGAAAAATATTTGCTTATGTCAAAAAGTGCCTTCTGACCCTGAACATTATAATCTTCTGATTGCAGTAAAAATGAAGCTTTTATTTATGTGAGGGAATAATTCGGGCACCAAGATGCTAGGGACTCTGAAATGTTTCCTTTTAAATTTAGAAGCCCGAAACAACTTTTCTTTCTCAAAGGACTGTTCCTTCTCTGATGGAATGGGGGTGGGGGCATATTAAATATATATATATAGATATAGATAGATGATATAGATATAGATATAGGTATAGATATAGATATAGATATAGATATAGATATAGATATAGATAGATAGATATATATGGAAAGATTTTAAAGATATATTATTAACTCCAATAAATAAGATATTAGCATATCTAAAGGATGCGTGTGGATATGTGTGTTTAATATGTGTAGAAAATTTCTTTAAGGATATTCAAGTTTTTTTCTAGTTGTAAAGGAAAAACCTATTTTTGTATACAGTTTAATTTCAATTATTTTTATAAAAATGCATTATTTGTATGATAAAAGTAATCAAATCAATAAAAACTAGAATTAGTTATGTTGACTGTGAGTGCAATGAGAGTTCAGACCAAAATCCGAAAAATTAGAGAGAACTCTTAACAACTCATTGGATGTTGTGACAGGTAAAGGCTTTGAAGACTTGATTGTGCGAACTTTAAAATGTAGAAAAATGCACCTAAGTCAGCCCTTTATCTGTAAAAGTTTGCTTAGACTTCTTAACTTTCATCCAATTGTCCTAAATTATTCATAAATTGTTCTTTGAATTTGTAATTATGAAGTTCTTGTGGTAAAAGGTGCCTGTGGGATCATCTAAAAAAAAAACTTACCATTTTATAGATGAAGAAAATAAGAGAGAAAAATGACTTTCCCTGAGTCACACATAACCAAGGACAGAGGTGGAACAATAAGGCAGGTTTTCTGATTACTCCATTAGCCATCCTCCCTCTACATGATGGGGAAGGCCCTCTTTGTCATTAACAGAGAGAGCCACCCAGCTGTAATTGAGTAACATTACTGAGTTACTTCTGTTTGTCTTATTGTTTCACTGCTGAGAACTGTAACTATGGGACATGTTCCAAAGGAAGCCAGAGAAAACAGAAAATGGAGAGAATGATAAGACCTGTGCTTATGCATGTGCATGGTGAGTTGTGCAGAGGCATATTTTGACCATCTTGACAGAAATAGTGAACAAATTCACCTTTACAAACTCACAGCGAATTAACTCGAAGATTAAGTCAAATGAGTTTTATATGTAGTCAGGGCTTCAGTCTGAGGTCCTTCCTGTCTGCACATGGTCTAAAAGCAGAATAAGTGAGGTACCAATGGCCCAAGGGGGCTGCTTTGACAGTTTCCATGATGAGTGTAAATGTCACCAGACAGCAGGAGATAAACCAAGAAATCCGTTACAATATTTCCAACAACACTTTTCACCTATAACCATGATTGTTGACAAAAGCCTGTATGTTACCTGTAAGAATATTTTTAGTCCCTCTGAACCAGTTCCGGTCTCTTTCTGTCTCTCTTCCTAAATTATTGTACGTTTCCTGTCACCTTCAGTTTGGATAAATACTTTATGAATCTCACTGTGCCTTTAACCCACCTAGGGACTCAACACACAATGTGTGACTCAAATTGTTATCAAAGTCTTAGTTGGGAAAATGGGCCCAGTGACAACAAGGTCCTTGTTTACCACCACACAGCTGGTTTTGATTGTGAGTATCCTGATGTGTCAATCATCAGCTGGCTGCCTAGAAGGATGGAGAATCACAAACCCTGGCTGTCCTTCCCAACAGAACTCCAAAGAAGGAATAACAAAGAAGGACCAGACTCTAAATGACCCCGAGCTCCTGCTATCCATGTAAATACTGGGACAATAAAAACTTCAGCACCTCTGCCCCATTACCCCCATGTAGCTGAGTCTATCCAGAGAGGCGAGAGATGGGAGAGGATGAGGAAGAATGATTTGTTCCAGAGACATCCTTGTACAACGGTTAGATGTATGTGTTTCAGGGATGATGAGCGCTGACTGGTCTAGCTCACTCAGGTCCTGGAGGGATATCCAGTCCAAACCACTCTATTGGGATTCCCTCACAAAATGAAATTGGCCCAGTAGATTGGCAAGCATAGGGCAGACTTCCTAGACTCATTTGTGGCCTCCTGAACCACAAATGGGGTGGGAGGTTCTCCTGCTGGGAAGTTAAGATATAATGGCTCTCCTGGGGCAAAATTCAATACAACATAAAATAAAAATCAATAAGACATCTACTGTCACATTAATGGACTTGAGCTATGGTTATTTTATCAACTCTCTTTCTTACTGAGTAGAAGTTTGTAATGGAGCCATGATTCTATTCTTTTTATTTGTTGACTCTATTGTAGATGCCCCTCAACCCCCCAACCCATTTTTAAATGTTTGTTTCAGCTCATTATTTTTTTTGGTTTTGTATTCAGACCACCACAGTGTAACATAAAGTCTGAGTGTTCAAACATCATTCTTTAAAATGTTATTGAAGTTGTTAGATTTGAGGCACGTATGACATTTAAACGTGGCTAAACTCTTAAACAGTGAACTCGTCTTTCTCTATTGTTTCTGTAAAAGTCACACAAGAATGTTGCCAGCTTCATTCATGTTGCCCCTTGTATTTTTGCAATATTTGGGTGAAATAATAACAGCTACCACTTCTACAGCATGTCCACATCAGAAACTCTTCCAAGGATTAAAACCATTAACCCTTCCAACAGCCCAGGGAGGAAGGTACTGCTATATTTTCCATGTTAAAAATGAGGAAACTGTGGCAAAGAACAGTCAAGGTCCCCCAGCTGAGAAAGAACAAAACCAGACTCCAATGATCATAGTCACTGCTTCTGAGTGCCTCTATGGAAAGCAGTACAGGCCTTCCCCTAAAAGGGTTCACGACCTTTACACCACAGAGAGGGCAAGATAGAAGTAAAACCAGCACCCTGAACTGGACATCAGTCATTTATACCATCAGTTTCTAGGCTACCAGTATATATATATATATATATATATATATATATTTTTTTTTTTTTTTACTAGAGGCCCAGTGCATGACATTTGTGCACTGGGCATGGGGGGAGGTCTCTAAACCCGGCCTGCACACTCTTGCAGTTCAGGACCCAGAGGGGGATGTTCAACTGCTGGCTAAGGCCCACTCCTTAGATGGAAGTTGGACATCCCCCTCAAGGTCCTAAGTGCTGCCATGGCAGGAGAGGCTCCTGTCGCCACTGTTGTGCTCACCAGCCAGAAGCTGAGCTTGCTGCTCCTTAGGGCTGCCTCAGAGGTGGGAGAGGCTCACATCACCTCTGCTGTGCTTGCCAGCCATGAGCCTGGCTTCTGATTGAGCAGTGCTCCCCCTGTGGGAGTGCACTGACCACCAGGAGGCAGCTTCTGCATTGAGCATCTTCCCCCTGGTGGTCAGCGTGTGTCATAGCAACTGGTCGTTCCACAGTTTGGTTGATTTGCATATTAGCCTTTTAATATATATAATTGATTTCAGAGAGGAAGGAAGAGGGAGAGAGAGGTAGAATCATCAATGATCAGAGATAATGGAACCACAATCCAGGCATGGGTCCTTGATTGGAATCAAACCCAGGACCCTTCAGTCTGCAGGCTGACACTCTGTCCACTGAGCCATTTCAGCTAGGGCTAAGTTCCCAATATTTTATGCATTAAAAGTCTCTATGATCTAATGGACTTGGCTCTGTCCCTGCAGTTTTGCATGATATATATCACTTTTCACAAGATTCAGAGTATCAGTAGATGCCTACTGAATCAGTTTGTATTTTGTGTACTCCTTCACCTCATCGGCTGGTGTGTCCTTCTGTGCTTGTGTCCATTTGGCCAGAGTTTCTGTGCCCACCCGTCTATGAGAAAGAAGCATAGACTTTGGGATTGCCATGTCTATGCCACCTATTGGCACTGCCTCTTGCAGCCAGAGCCCTAGCCTCTGCATAAATTCCTCTCCTCCATTCTATTATTATTTAGAAGATAATATGATCAATGGGATGGTGGCTTCAATATTTTACTCTCTGCAAAGTATTTGGATGTTGTTATGGTTTGTTTTTAAGAAGACTCTCTGATGAGGCTTAATAAAGCACGAAAGCAGGGTGACACAGGGCAAGGTTTAGCTAAGAAACCACCTTGCTATGTTTGGAATCAGACAGTGTGGTCCGCTCTCTACTCTGTCTACCTGTATAAGCCTGGTCTGATTTTGAGAACAAGCCCTGAGGAGGAGTCCTGAGACTTCAGCTGCCTTTTTAAGCTAACCATCAAACAAGGGATTAGAATTAGATCCTGAGTTACTTCTCTGACCCTACGGTCATGCTTGGCTCTTGGTATTTCAAGATCTGGCCTCACAGTGCTGGCTGCATTTTCCTAATATGCAATGCTCCTGGAATAACCTTCCTCTCCTCTCACCACTGCTCCCCCAGTTCATCCCTGTCCCCTATGCTGAGGGTGGTCATAGGCAGGACACAGTCTCAACATGAACTCATCCCTCAAGGCAGCATAAAATGTGTTTCCCTTGTGTTCATGCCTCTTGCTTATCTCCTGAATGTCCCTGTAGGGTCAACAGTGCACCCTGCAGTACAAATAGCCAGCAAATTGTTTCCATGTATAGTTTTAGAACATATGTAGGCTCTGATTTTTACCTTAAGTTCTCACATGTCCCTTTTCTTTGCCTTATATTTGTCATTCTCCAAATGCAATGCATATTCTCCCTTAAGATGTATGAGAAGTGAACTCTCCCATAATAACTCTACATACAAAAGGCAATTTAAAAAGAATTATATTTTTACTGTATTTTATGAGGGAGGGAGAAGGAATTGCCTAGAAAATTAACTTACATCTATAATTCTTATTGTCCATTATGAGCTCCTACTAAAGAAGTTTTTATAATTAAAGATAAAATAAGAAATAAAAGCAAAATATATTTTCAATAATGTGTATTTTAGTTCAATTTGATTCTTACTAAGTACTTACTATGGCCCAGTTGCTATTCTAAGAATTAGAAATACACAGCGGAATAAGTTTGCAGCAGAGATTAGAAAGAAAAAAAAGTAACAATGGATCCAATTTAATATGCTTTTTTCAATGTAAATTTTCAGAAATCAAAATGAGCTTGTAAGGGAGGCTGACTTGTAATTTATTTTGAAGCCAGTTTAAGGATTTATTTTTCCAGTTCAGGTTTACAAACCTCCATGATCCTCCTCCGTGAATTTTACTGTACGCACCTTTGTGAGAGGCTCCGTAGGCCTTGCTAACAGCACATTATTGAAGTGAAATCTTTCTTTTCCCTCATCATAAAATCCAGTACTTTGTTCACTATATCTCTAATGTTTCATTCTCTTACATTATCATCAGGAAACCCTTCTCAGGAATATATTCTTTTTGGAGGGGTCTTGGGATTAAAATTTTCGCTATACTTTGATGCAAATAGATAAGCCTACCTGTAGACTATTTATTCAGGTGGTTTAGAATAAATAGAGTGTGATACCCTCCTCCATGGGGACATTGCTGGACATTAGGTCATTCTTCCTCTGTTTCCTGTATTTTCTGAAGTCACTCAAGCAGTAGCAATAGCCATTCTGAGCTCGCAGAAAGCACTTCTTCACCAGGTGCTGTCCCCTAATCTAAGCACTAATGTTTTCCTTCCATATCCTGAGGATACTGGTCAGCCCTTGCCAAGTTTAACATTCTCCATGTATGTAGAAAATAATTTTAAATCCTTATGTCTATCTGAGCATGACCTAAGAACTTCTAGAATAATTTTGCCAGATTGAACATATTCTATTAGGGAGCAAGAGAGTCTTATGTAGATATTCTGATGTTCCATTTTATTAGTGAAAAATATCACTTACTAGAAAAAAAGTCATAAACAGGAGAGTTTGGTAGCCTTAATATTTAGTGAGATGTGTTGGAGTAATTGATATTCCAGCCTTTTTTAAAGGAGATAAACTGCTTCATTAGAACAAAATGTATGTTATTGTTAGAACTGAATAGAAGATCAAAGTCTAGTCAAAGGAATAAGGCCAAAAACAATTTGAGTTATAGATCTTGGTCTCTAGGTAAGAATTACTCCATTCTGCTCAGGTTGTATTAATTAGAGTTTAAATTCCCTGGATTAGGAGAGAATTAATCCCAGAGTCTGAGCTAGCTTTTGACCTGTGTATGAGAAACAAGTGACCACAGCTATGAGAGATGAAGGACCAGTGTGGCAGGAATCATATTTCTTTGTGTAAAACAAAGATAATCCACATGTGTTATGGCCACCACAGTCTCTTAGAGGCTCTGAAAAGGATTGTCAATAAAGTCATCCAAATATTGATACTGGACTTAGACCTGCACAATGTAAGAGCTGATGTTAGTAAATGGAATGATAAGGCATAAAATCCCTTAGGTAAGAAAAGAGGATGACTTCTCCAAGGGAAAAGAAACCAAATTTAACATTGATCAACAAAGCAGACGTATTTCATATGAACTCTATTAACACGATGCTTTAAATATGGTGTATCAGTTTATTATTTGGATGAAATTCTGAATTTACCTTCCCTTTCAAGTATGAAATTTCATGAAATGTATTTCTTAGTTTATATTATTGTTAGGAAGAAAACAAGAATTTAAAAGAGATATAAAGTCACTTGTAATGTTTCTTCACTTCAAATGCAATACATATAATTTCTAGTTTCTTTAAATTGCTCAATCGACTTTGCCACCTCCAGACTTTGGGATTCTCTGATCACTCTTTCAAAAATTATGAGGCCCACCTGGTTGGTGTTGCATATGCCTGGGTTTCGGGCTTGATCCCCAGTGGGATAGCCAATCAATGATTCTTCCTCATCCTTATTTGCTCTTTTATTCTATCTCTACTTTCTAAACTTACTTGAAAACCCTATCACTTATATGTGACTAGAGGCCCGATGCACGAAATTCATACAAGAGTAGGCCTTCCTTCCACCAGCTGCCAGCACCAGCTTCCTCTGGGACCCAGGACCTGGGCTGGCCTCCCTATGGCCCCTGCTTTGTCTGGAAGGACGTCCAGTCTAATTAGCATATTACCCTTTAATTATCCTAGCTAATAAAAGAGAAACATGGTAATTAGCGTACGACCACTATCCTTCCCATTGGCTAATCAGGGCGATATGCAAATTAACTGCCAGCCAAGATGGGGGCCGGCAGCCAGGCAGCATAAACTGAACATGAGGCTTGCTTGCTTCAGTGACGGAGGACTCCAACATTCCCCGCCTGCCTTGCCGGCCTCTGAGCCTGCAGTTTGAGCATTGTAACAAATATAGAAACTAAACAAAACCCCAGAAACCAGCATTCAGCCTGCCGGGATCTCAGAACTGGAGTTGATACAGAGTTTCTATTATAGAACCTAAACAAACCAGATACCTTCTTTCAGCAGCTGAGGCCTCAGAGCTGGAGCCAAGCCTCAGAGCTAAAGCTGGCCCAGAATAAAAAGAAAAAAAAGAAAAAATGGAGCAGTTGAGAGCTTCAGTCCCAGCCTGAAAAGAGCCCTCAGCCCAACACCCAGGCTGGCCAGGCACCCCAGTGGGGACCCCCACCCTGAAGGGTGTGTGATCAGCTGCAAACAGCCATCATCCCCTCACCCAGGCTGGCCAGGCACCCCAGTGGAGACCCCCACCCTTATCCAGGACACCCTTCACGGCAAACCAGCCAGCCACCACCCATGCACCAGGCCTCTATTCTATATAGTAAAAGGGTAATATGCCTCCCGGCACCGGGATCAGCAGAGCCGCGTGAGACCTCCAGGCACCAGGATCAGTGTGACAGGGGGCAGCGCCCAAACCCCCTGATCGCCCTGCTGCTCTGTGTGTGACAGGGGGCAGGGCCACAACCACCCTATCGGCCCTGCTCTGTTCCTGACAGGGGAAGGCGCCCCAACCTCCTGATTGGCCCTGCTCTGTGCCTGATAGGGGGGAGCTCCCCAACCCCCTGATCACCCTGTGGCTCTGTGTGTGACAGGGTGTGTCGCCCCAACCCCCCCACCCCATGGGCCCTACTGTATGTGTGACGGGGTAGAGCCATACCTCCCCATCAGCCCTGCCCTGAGTGTGAGAGTGGCGGCACCCCAACCCCCTGATCGGCCCTGCTCTGTGTGTGACAGGGGGGAGCTCCCCAACCCCCTGATTGGCCCTGCTCTGTGCGTGACAGGGGGTGGCGCTGCAACCTCCCCATCGACCCTGCCTTGAGTGTGACAGGGGGCGGTGCCCCAACCCCCCAATTGGCCCTACCCTGAGCGTGACTGAGGGTGGCATCGCATCCTCCCAATCCGCCCTGCTCTGTGCATGACAGGGGGCAGTGCCCCAACTCCCCAATCGGCCCTGATCTGAGCCCGACCAGGGGCTGCACCTAGGGATTAGGCCTGCCCTCTGCCACCCAGGAGCAGGCCTATGCCAGCAGGTCGTTATCTCCCGAGGGGTCCCAGGCTGCGAAAGGGCACAGGCCAGGCTGAGGGACTGCCCCCCTTCCCCCCGAGTGTACAAATTTTTGTGCACTGGGTCTCTAGTTATAGATAAGCACTTCCTCAATCCCCTAAAGGGCTTATGTTCAATGGCTTTATTCTCATAGCACCAGGTACATTTCCAATGGTCTTCTTCTGGTCAGATCTGTTTTGTGTATTTATCACAACTAATACATTTTAAGAGGCCTGAGAGCAGGTAGTGTTTTTCATCCATATTTACTTCCCAGTAACAGCTAGAGTAGATTCTGGGACCTCGGGTTGTTCAGTAACTCTTTCAAGAATTGAATGTCTATATGACTTAAACTCTAAGAGCAGTGCAAAGAAGGTCAAGTCCTGAGAACCAGCTGTGGAGAACCAGTTTGGTTGGGAAATGCAGCTGATATCAGGGAAGAAAAAAATAATTTGATTCAGATATTCATTCCCAATTTTTAATACACAGGTATTATTTTCAAAACTCAGGGGAATTTTCAAAAGACACATGTGAACAGTTTGGAAAGTTTAGCATCTAACCTTAGTATATGTAGTACATAGGGAAAAAATATAAACAGAAATAGTTTCCTGAAAATAAAGTCTCAAAGTGGCCCATGACAAGTAAATATTCATGGATTCAAATAGAAATTTAAATAAAATCACTATAAATGGTATCTGCATCAAAGAGCATTTTCTAAAAATATATATTTTTATTGACTTCAGAGAGGAAAGGAGAGGAGAGAGTAGAAAAACATCAATGATGAGAGAGAATCATTGATCAGCTGCCTCCTGCAGGCTCCCAACTGGGGATTAAGTCTGAAACCCTGGCATGTGCCTTTGACAGGACTTGAACCCGGGACCCTTCAGTCTGCAGGCCGATGCTCTATACACTGAGTTAGGGCTCAAAGAGCATTTTTTATTACTCAGGTGTCTCCTGATTAAAAATATAAGTTTGAAAGAGTGATTTTTATGATAAACTTGCATTTCTCAGGACTTTTATATATAGATTGCAAAATGCTTGCTAGTTATTTCTGTGATATACCTCTAAAATGAGACTCAATTATCATGGTCTTATTACTACATAAAATTTCCTTCTAGTATATCACAGATAATCACTACTGCAGCAAAAAAGCATGAATACCCAAAGGGAAAAATTTATGAGGAAGATATTTGTTAACTGGGAGAAACAGAATAAGTGCAAATCAAGTATAAACAGTTGATTATTAGAAAAAAACTTCAGTTGTTTCTCAGTCAAAATATGGCATCTATTTCTTTTGGGACTAAATCAGAATAACTTGAAACATTCCAAACTGGTTTGTCTGACAAAAAGACTAAACTGGTTTTTATGGACTTTTGCAATTTAAAAATCAGTTACATATGCATTTTATCATTTGATTGTTACATTTTTCCTGCAAGGTATATAGGCTAAGAATTATTATTTCATTATTTTACAGATTATATAACTAAAACACAAAAAGGATGCTTGTCTAGTTACAGGAAGTAATCGGTCTAAAGTCTAGAATTCTATTACATTTTTTTTTTTTACAAATACCAACATTAGCAGTTTTGAATAACTGAGTTTTAATAGAACATGAATTTTTCTGCTGTTTCCTATTTTAGGTTGTTAAGCAAAAAGTGTTTTCTTAGAATATTTCAGGGTTATTTTTCATTTTGATTTCTACAGAATCATATAGAAGATTAAGAATCAAGTTGCTTGCCCTGAAGTTGACAGATAATAAAGATAACTAATAGGAGATAAAACTATCATCATCTAAAAATGTTTTCTCTTGATATGAGTGATGATTACACAGGAGATACACATGTAAAAAAATCAAGCTCTGTTTTTAAGATTCGTACACTTTACTGTGTAAGATTTATCTTGATAACAAGGTAAAAATGAGTATATGCATTTTTTACATCTATAATGATTCCACACATAGATGGGGAATTTTTCTATATATAAAAGTAATGCTACAATGGCAACTTTGTCCAAGTCTCACTTTATTGCATAGCCAAAGACAAGTTACTTTTTTATGGTACATATGATCAATAGTTCAAGAAGAATGTAAAACCCATTATTAGTCATGAGTACAATAGTCAGTTTACACAATTACACTTTTTTGGACTTGTTTTGCATTTTCCATTTCTAGTACCTAAGAAGACCCAGGGATACAGAAAAATACTCAATAAGTAAATAAGTCCTTCCTGGATGCCTGGCCAGTTAAGACCAGATGCCTCACCAACATCTATTTCTTCCCAATAGTGTGATTGCTGCATGGAGGACACAGTCATGGATTAAGGTTATGGATGCAGATGTAGGAAATTTTCAAAGGGATAAGACAGATTTCATTAGCTGGAAGTGGCTGAAATTTGTTTTCTCTACAATAATAGTAAGGTCATAAGTCTGATTAATATATTCTTCTGACACTGGACTAGATGTTCCACATGCACTGCTTTATTTAGTCCTTGTAGAAGCCATGTGAACTTGTCAGTATCCCCATTGTACCGATGAGGAGACTGAGGTTCAGAAAAGTTGAAGGTTTTGCTAATGGCCACCCTTCTTGGGAGTACTGGCTTTGCAGTTAGAACTGAGATCTTCCTTAGTCTTGTTCATCTTTGATAAATACAGACAGTGGGAGGTAGGGAAAATGGGCTAGTCAGTGAATAAAGTTTGGCACCTGGATGAACAATAGTAGCTAAAGGATAGAAAACCTGACATCTAACTTTTTTCCCCATTAACCATTAACTTCTTAATAAAATTATTGTGGACTACTTGATGATCTCTAGAACAGGCATGATCACTTTCCCAATATGCTAGTATCATAACCAGATACCTCAAATAATTTCCAAAATTTCTAATAATGTGTATGCCATTTGATACATTCAGCACCCTGTTGTTTGACCTTAAATATCTCTAAAGAGTTAGTAGCATCACTCTCTCAAATATGTGAGGCCCATTTATAGCAGCTTGTTCTCTAAATTTTATAATCCAGAAGGAAAGAATAAAGAACTAAAAATATGTGGCACCGTACACATTGCAAGCCATCTGTTATTGCAGATGCTGGGAAATACAGCCACCAACCCAGGTATCCTCTTTAGAACAAGTTAAATCCTGGAGGCAGAACAGCAATTTCATGTTAAAATATTTCAATTCAGTGAAGCTCACACCACATATGAGTGAGTAGGGGAATTTCTTGAATAATTCAAATGTCATTGCTTTTCTTTGTGTTCTCCATTGTTACAGTGCCAGCTACCTGCCACCTTTTAATTTTTATGATATTTGTAAGACATATTTGCAAAATCTGCTTTAACATTTTACCTTTGACAGAAGCAATATGGTTATATAGAGTTGGGTCCAAATTGCCTCCATTATGGAAGAAATATGTGGACTTCAATATAATTATTTTCTTTGGGATAAACCATGAAAGACTTTTCAAGGATGCAGGATGTCTCCTGTAAACAATTTCAGCTTTCATTTATCTGACTGCCAGGAGCCTAGGCTACTTCAGTGAACTGAATGGAAGTTTACTTTTCAAAATTAACTCTTTGGGACTACAGCTTATTACCTTACTGCATGGATAGGGCCAATGTTCCACAAATGTGAATGTGTTGCCTAGTCTTATGTCATGCATTGCTTAGAATCAAATCTTTTTAAAGGGCAGTGCATCTGAAGAACTAGCATGTCCGATCATTACAATCTGTGAACGCAGGAGTCAAATCCCAGAAAGAAACAAAACAAAACAAAACAAAACTGCAGTATGTTTTGTCCTAAAATTGCAAAGCAGGGGAGTGGCAAAGCTGGGACTTGAACCAGCATCCTTTGTACTGAATCCATTTCTCCAGGCGACTCCTTTAGGGTCACGACTGGTGTACAGGGGAAGAGCTGAGACTTTAGTTGAAAATACAAATATGTAAAATGTTTACAGATAAACTATGCCATCGAATGAGGCTTCTGTTCCTGTTTTCTACTCTTTCTTAGAGAAAAAGCCAGATGTCATTGGTCCTTGTTTAATTCACTTAAGCATTTAAGTTTATAATGAGAACATAAGGTTCATTCTATGATTTTTTTCACTAAAGGCCCCTTATCTAGAATGGCATTTTCATGACTTATTTGTAGGTTAATTTTGAATGTGTCCTCAGAGCAAGCAAAATATGTATGTTATCGGAAATGTATTCAATGATCAGATGCCAGGAAGAGAAAACTCTAGTACATTCGGCCCTTATGTCTTATGCTTGAGTTTATCTCTTGTTTTTTTCTCAGGAGTCCGATAAAACTAGGGAGCTAGCTACTCAGTTTTGATATGAGAGCCACATTCCATGGTGAGAAATGAAGCTGTGAAGAGGGAGCCTGGCTCTCACTGCTTGCTCAGCATTTCTTTCCTTTCCTTTCCTTTCCTTTCCTTTCCTTTCCTTTCCTTTCCTTTCCTTTCCTTTCCTTTCCTTTCCTTTCCTTTCCTTTCCTTTCCTTTCCTTTCCTTTCCTTTCCTTTCCTTTCCTTTCCTTTTCTCTTCTTTTCTTTTCCCTTCTTTTCTTTTCTTTTCTTTTCTCTTTTCTTTTCTTTTCTTTTCTTTTCTTTTCTTTTCTTTTCTTTTCTCTTCTTTTCTTTTTTGTATTGATTTCAGAGAGGAAGGGAGAGGGATATAGAAATATCAATGATGAGAGAGTATCATTGATTGGCTGCCTCCTGCATGCCCCACACTGGGGATCAAGCCCACAGCCTAAACATGTGCCTGACCAGGAATCAAACCATGATACCTGGTTCATAGGTCAACACTCAACCACTGAGCCATGCCAGCTGGGCCTCAGGTCTTCTTGAGTGTCTGAGATCTGCTTGCTCCCTAATCTGATTGGTGTTCTTACACTTTCCTGGGGGCCTTCCTGATTATTTCTGTCCATGAAATAGGCCTCTCTGTTCTCTGAATCCTTCATCTTGACAGGGGCATTAAAATTTCATTACACTAAGCCAGTTTTATATTTATGCTAAACCATATTCTTATGTATTAGAAAAATATTTATATATAAAGAATGATATATTTCAGAAAACCTTAAAAATGACAAAAATATACTGTGTCCTCCATCATGAAATGCTTGTACAACCATTCAATGGAATTTACACAACTGTTTAAGAAGTATGTGAAGGCTGCAATAACATAGAAAAGTGTGTGGTATATGAAGTAAAAGAAGCAGGACACATAGTTTTACATCAGTATGATAGTTATAGAATGAAAAACCTTTGTATAAAAATGCTGGAAGCATTGACACAAATATATTTATAGTATTTTCACATGGGTAGTGGTATTTTGGGTGATTTAAAAGCACTTCCTACTTTTAGATATTTCTCAGATTTGATTTAATTTATTTGTTTAACAAATATTTATAGAACCCCAAATATGCATCAGGTTTCCTGCTAAGTGTTGCAGACACAATTAGGATTAGACAGGCAAGGGGAGTTAGCTCACTTTGTGCAAGGACTAATTTAAAAAGCAAGCAATTCAAAAGCAACTGGAGCAAAATGGATTAAGTTCAATGAGGGTGGAAGCCAAATTTTGTGAACATAAGGAAGACCACCCTGAATTTGGAAGGCAAGGCAAGGAGGGGGTATTCAATAGTATTCAGCTGCAAATAATAGAAGTTACGATGTAAAGTGCTTTTTTTAAAAAAAAAAGAAAAAGAAATCTGATGGTTCATGTATGTTTGATTGTGTCCCTGAACAATATACGTTGAAGTCCTAACCCCTGTATATATGAACCTTATATGAAAATGGGTTTTGTGACAGATGTAATTAAGTTAAAATGAGGTCATTCTGGATTAGGGTGAGCCCTAAATTCAATGAAAGGAGAGATTTGCAGACAGAGAGGCAGAGGAGACACACGCAGAGGGAAGAAAATCATGTGAAAATGGAGACAGACATTAGAACGCTGCAACTACCAGCTAAAGAATACCAAAGGTTGTTAGGTATTCCTTGTTAGGGCCTTCAGAAGGAAACCATCCGGCCATCACCTTGATTTTGGACTTCTGGCCACGTGAACTGTGAAAGGATGCATTTCTGTTGTTTTTAACTGTGCAGCTTAGGATACTTCTTTACAGCAGCCCCGGGGAATCTGATACAGAGCATGAACTTGGAAGTCCAAAATGTGGATGGAATTCAGAGTTAGTGTCACTCAATGGCTGCTATTCTATTTATTCTCTTGGGGAACAGCCTTCTATGGCAGAATATAAAGAGGATAAAGGAGATGTCTATGTCAGTACCAATTTCTTTAGAATGAAGAAACAATTTCCCAGAGACCCTCCAAAATTTTTTCATTGTGTTTCATTAGCCTAAAATAAATAACATGCCTGTCTCCAAACCTATATGCTTGGTTAAGGGAATGCTGTGAATAAATTAGTGATGGCAATAACAGACAGCATGGCTGTTTTAAAATCAGGCCATCTCAGAACATGTCGGGGTCCTCTATTGGGGCACATGGATTCTGGGGGCAAAGTGGACCCCTGGAGAAAAAGCAGTGCTTTGCCAGGTAGGGGTTCTGGGTGGAGGTGAAAGAATGTGTGCTGGGGAGGCAGCAAAGAATGCCACTTTCCAGCTGCGGTCAAGGCCCAGCTGAGATGGGAAAATGGACAGGATTAAATGGCAAAATAGGGAACAGCAAGTGAGAAGGCTTATGAAGGTCTGGGGATGTTTAGGAAAAACCACTGGCCGCTGTGGGAAAAGACTGGAATGCTGCAGGGTGATGGTGGTGAGCAGGGCCTTACAGACTCCCAAAGTCACTTAGACATTATCTTAAGAGCCATGAGAAAGTTTTGAAGAGAATTATGTAGGCAGGTGATAATATCAGATACGTGTTTTCGATAGAGCTTCTAGTTTCAATATGATGAGTGTATTTTAGATCTTAAATCTATAAATAATCCTATTGAGGGAGGGAAGTTATTGCCATCACTAAGAGGGAATCATGGCCTAGAGTGTTGCCCTTCAAGGTGGAAAGAAAGGGATGAATTTGGATCCATACGACATGAGCTGTGTGCTTACTATTAAATATTACAACATGGACATGTGATGTAAGCAAACAGGTGTTTTGTTTGTTCATTTGTTTTATTTGTTCATTTTCCCCAAAAAATATAGAAGGTAAACATTTACAGATATTGGGTTGAGACATTCAGTAATGTTATCCCGGATTTAAGAATGTCACTCAGTCTTGCTTATTATGTTGGTGTTACTCTCTTGCATATGACAACATTATTATCACCTCAGACATTATGTTCATGTTCAAAGTCAATATAAAAGGGGAGACAGGTAATAGTTATGCCTTAACATTTTCATTAGAAAAGGAAAAGATTTCCCAGGAAGCTTCAGTTCATCTCATTGAACACCCAATGGTATCCCTAACTGGCTGAGTAGATTGCACTCATAAATAAAATCAGGACTATATTAGTACAGAATCTGGGGGGATGGTTATGGGTTATGCAACTGACAGTGTTTCCAATTCACTAATTGAGAAATCAAAAAGGGGAAAAAAGCATTTCCTAATTGTTTCCTATTACTTGTCAGCAATCTCTCGTACTTACAAGCCCAGAGGTTACTTAGACACTGCTAAGACAGAACAATAAAATGAGTAACTAAATATGACTGCACATTGATGATGGATTTTGCATTCATTATTTGATGGTTTTCCCCTGCCATCTCTGTTTATGAAACACTGATTGGCATCAGGGCTTTAAGCTTCAAATTTACAAAAAAAAAAAAAAAAAAAATCTTGGCTCTTCTCCTGTTTATTTTCTATTTATACTCTGAATGAAAATAAACTTCAGCTATGAGCATAGCCATATTCTGTCAGGGTTGGTGAGTTTTGATAACACTGGACAAATTCTAAATTGAGAATGTACACTCGAGTGTTGACTGTGAAGCCCATAGGCATAGCAGCATAAACCTCTCTATAGTCATTCCCATATGTGAAGGGAGGGAGCAGTGATGGTGGGGCTTGGGGACAGCCTTTTAGGTAACTTATTTAGCAACCTGTCATTGACAATGGTGTGTTTAGCTAAGTAAAATCTATCATACCTTAACCAAAATGTCTTACAAAGTGCAAAGTACAGGCAGGTAGGAGGAAAGAGGGAAGAGATGATGTGACTTTGTACAGTTCCTCTTCCTAAACCATTTAAAAGCAGAGATGCATGTCAGCCCTAAAGTTAGAATTGATAAAGCATTGAATCTCTATATTTTACTCCTTTGGGAGAAGGGCAGAGAAGGCCAGTAAAATCTAGGTCATACTCTGGCTTACTTTGGCATCTACCACTTAGCAGAGGTCACATTTGCCTAATAAATACCAAGGCCTTTTGTGGAAGTATAGATTATCTGATTATGAACAAATATGTTATAGCACTTATAATCTAGTGTTTATTGATTTGTCTGTTCAGATTTAAGCCATCTAAAAAGATATTGTCATTTTAAGTTCTGTGTGTGTGTGTGTGTGTGTGTGTGTGTGTGTTTGTGTGTGTTGTTTTGTGTGGAATACTTAGTAATATACATTAATTCACCTTTTCTTTCATTCAATCACCAAATATTTGCATCCTCTGATTTTAAGAAAGTCACAAAAACTAGGGTACTTACTTCTGAGTCAGTCTTGCTAAGAGAGGCTGGCCTTGACTTAATCCAATTACCTTAATCTCACTGGATAGTCAGAGAGATTCTGCCAAAAATCCCCAGTTCTCCCTTCTGCATGCTTGCCCTCAGTTCTGTGTCCCTTTGCCTGAATGATGGGCACCACTGAACTGTCCTTTATCACCTGAGGTTGCACTGGTATTTCTGCTTCTGACCATCAGACTTTAAAGCAGCGGTTCTCAACCTGTGGATCACGACCCCTTTCACAGCGGTCACCTAAGACCATCAGAAAACACATATATAATTACATATTGTTTTTGTGATTAATCACTATGCTTTAATTATGTTTAATTTATAAAAATGAAAATACATCATGCATATCAGATATTTACATTACAATTCATAACAGTAGCAAAATTACAGTTATGAAGTAGCAATGAAAATAATTTTATGGTTGGGTCACCACAACATGAGGAACTGTATTAAAGGGTCGCAGCATTAGGAAGGTTGAGAACCACTGCTTTAAAGCATCGTGAGGATCCTGAACCAGCCCTGGCAGAGCGTGCCCTTTCTGGTCCACCACCTGCCTGTTGGCTCAGCCCCATAAACTGCTACCGGCACAGTGGGCGAGTAATGCAATTACTGAAGCTTTGCTGGATGGCTTAGCAATGCATTCAGCGTGCAGGGGCACTGGAAAGGGAGGGGCCGGCAAGGGGGAGAGCAAGTCAACAACTTTGGAGCTACCAGCGCTGCAGTGCAGAATGACTGATTAAATTCCTTTTGTCTTTTCAATCAGAGCTTTCACCTAAACAGTAAAGAGCATCTCACCTCACTGCAAATCTGGTGTCTTGACAGCCCGATTTAATTTGGCCTCGCTTTCTGCCTGATGCAGGGTGACACACAATCCAGGCTGGACTGGCATATCAGATGAATGGAATCGCAGGTGGGCTTTTCTCAGCTCCACCGCCTCCCTCTTTTCTGATCTCAGACAAGAATGGAGGTGCAAGGTACTGCAGCCAGGGGCCAGGGATGAAGATGACACCTTCGCTTGAGAGGCAACTTCTTAAAGCAGAGAGTGGAATTGAATTGACAGGTGACATTACTTTTCAGCTTTCTTCTGCAGCTCCAAGTAGTGGTAAAAAGCCCAGCTCTGAATTGGAATCTGCCACTTTCCAGGGGTGCCCCCTTACTAACATTATTTCACACCTGTTAGCCTCAGTTTTCTCATATCTAAAGTGGGGAAAATTAGTTCATACTTCACAGGGTTGCAGTGAGAATAATCCCTAGCATTTTCTTAGCAAAATATCTCACCTAGACTATGGACTATTAAATAGTTTTAGCAATCAGCACAATATGTTGTAATTTAATGTTAATAATATTGCCAATAGCGCGCACTATCCCGTGGTTCATAGATTAGAATGACTTAGGCATTTGGGCGACGCCATCCTATAGTTTAAGTCTGCTGAATGGAAACTGTGACTTTGACCTCTCAAAAGCCTTTGTCATGCTTTATTCAATATCAATAGATTCATATTTTGCAGCAGCCTTGGTGGGGCCTTTGACTATTAGCCTATAAAGAATTGGAAATCTTAGGAAACCAGGCATGTTGGGTGCTGTTATGAGGGCCCAGTTGGCGATCTGGGTGAGGGTAGAGGCCTATGATCGTTCACTGAATCGGCACTCCAGGAAACAGATAGGAAGGGGCGATGCTATTTCTGATCCTTGCTCGCCTGGGCGATCCCTCTTATAGTGTCCCTTGCTCTTTAAATGTCACATCATGCAGATTTAGAGACAGGTTTGCATAGTAGCAAAGGAGAGTAATATAAAGTCTAGGAATCAATGTGAAGTTCTAGCCATTTTGTTTCTTTAAATGCCAAGGGAACAAGCAACTTTGGAAAACAAATGCATTTTCTGCCACCAAATGTTTCTGCTTATTTAAATTGGAGTAACAGAGGCTTTATGAATTGAACAAAATAACTAGAAAAAAAACAGACATAAAAGGTACATTTGTATACAAATAGCTACATGTGTGATATGCTTGCTTCAATGTGTGTGTGTGTGTGTGTGTGTGTGCACGCCTTACATGTGTGTAACCCAATGTCTCCACCTCCTCTGGCCTCTGGGGTCATTATTTCCTGTAATTTCTGCATTCCTTACTATGCTGCTGTAAAAAGGAAGGAACTCTTACCATTTGCAACGTCATGGATGGAACTGGAGAGCATTATGCTAAGTGAAATAAGCCAGTCAATAAAGGAAAAATACCACATGATCTCACTCATTCATGGACAATAGAGACCATTATAAACTTTTGAACAATAATAGATACAGAGGCAGAGCTGCCTCAAACAGATTGTCAAACTGCAGCGGGAAGGCCGGGGAGGGTTGGGGGGCAGGAGGTAGTGGGGTAAGAGTTCAACTAAAGGACTTGTATGCATGCATATAAGCATAACCAATGGACATAAGACACTGGGTGATAGGGGAGGCTAGGGGACTGTCTAGGGCGGGGGGATAAAATGGATACATATGTAATACCCTTTGTAATACTTTAAGCAATAAAAAAAAAAAAAAAAAAATTTCTGCATTCCTGTACCCTGGATGGTCAGTGCTTGCTCAGGTGGGTGTGGATTTCTGTCCTTGGGTGTTGAGACGCCTCCAGTGCCACTGCCTTCTTTTCCCCAACCCCAACTGCTTACCCCGCTGGCTTTTTTGCATAAAGCATCACTCTCCCATGATCAACTCATGAAACAGACTTTTACTGGGACTTACGAACAGTCCTAAAAAGGTCACAGTTTCAAAACTCAGTGCCCTAAAATATCTCAGTCTTTTCTAATATGGTAACCTTTACTAAGTTTTGTTTTATTTAACCTCCTACCTGCCAATAAGTTAATATACTAGAAATTTTCTCCAACTGTCGAATTGAATAATTTCTTACCTTGCTCCTATTTCCTCCTTCACTACCACCACCCATCTCCACTTTCATTTTTAAAATTTTTCTTAAAAAAAAAGTATTGATTTCAGAGAGGAAGAGAGAGATAGAAACATCAATGATGAGAGAGGATCATTGATTGGCTGCCTCCTGCACACCTTCTACTGGGGATTGAGCCCGAAACCTGGGCATGTGCCCTTGACTGGAATCAAACCTGGGGCCCTTCAGTCCACAGGCCGATGCTCTATCCACTGAGCCAAACCAGCTAGGACACCAGTTTCATTTTAAAAGAAGAATTAAAGTTATTATTACTTCAGTATTAAGTACTAGAGGCCCAGCCTACTCGCTTCTGCTTGCCTCAGCTGGCCTCTCTGCCCATGGCTGCTCGTAGCTTGTGCCTAGCCCTCCACGCTGTAGCTGTCTGCTACTCGTAGCTTGCACCCCGCCCTGCCCTGCCCGCCACGAGAGCAGCTGCTAGTTTGGTCGTGACAGCATTACAGCGTCATGGCCACAGACCTTTGATTAGTATAGATGTTTTAGCTTCCTTCTTCTACCATGTTCCAGAAGCGTATGTGTCTATTTTAAGAGTTGTTAAAGTACTATGCAAAGCCATCAGCTCATCTATCCTGGGTTCCCCCTGCTTTTTTAAGTCATATTGTGCTTCACATTTCTCAGAGATCATCCTTTCCACCAGAGCACTTCCCAGAGACAAGTGTGAAAATGAAAAGATATTTTTCATTGAGAAGAATGCAACAGATATGTCTGTGATAACAGCAACTACTCACACGTGGAGAGAGTTTGCAGTGTGCCAGGCATTGCACCAAATGCTTTATTCGCCTCAATTAATAAATCCTTGCCAAAAGCCTTGGAGGGGAATGCTATGATATTTGCCACCTTACATTTGAGGAAATTGAGATTGGAGAGGGGAAGTTGTTGACAAAGGGTGGTAGTGGTCAAGTTGGAGATGAAGCCCAGTTATCTGATACTCATTCCTGTCACTGCACTGCTCTGTTGTGTAGCTTTATGTTAACCAGAATCATGGGAAGGTACTGGGCCACACAGAGGAATATTTGCTCATTCATAACGGACTTGGTCTTGCCCTGTGTCCCCCTGTCAACCCCATTGGCTTCCCATTTGTTTTTTAACTTTTGTGCAGTAGGGTGTTTGGTGCAAAGAGAACCAGAGAGGATCATGGTTGTATATATATATATATATACATGATTATATATGACATTAGAAAAGAAAAAAGACTTTAAATATACCTGGGTCTCATTTTTTCTCATCTAGAAATTGGGCAAACAATAACTTTCTAACTTGTCCCTATATTGTGAATCACCAAAGTGGAATTTGAAGAAAATATGAAAAATGTCTTTGAAATTTTAAAACTCTGGAGAAATTCTTGCCACAGAATTATTATTAGTATTTTATTGAATTAATATTATTATTATTTTATATAGTTCCATATATCCATATGTGACTACAAATGACCAACCTATTTCCTTATCTTTCTGAGGCTTTGCTATTACTTTTTAAAAACCGCAGTTCAATTTATGCTAAATTTAGCACAACATAAAATATATGCATACTAATTTATGAAGAGAAAGCTACTTAGGCATTGTTTCCCCAAATTCAATATCCTTTTTATTTGCATCAAACTCTCAGTATAAAGCAGTTTGTCCTGCTCCATGTGGAAAACCTGAGGAAAATCTGGTATCAGAGAAGCTTCTGACTCTCTCACTCATATTTTAGTAACTAGCCCACAGACACTTCCTCTATCCAAGTTGCAAGCATGCTGTTGGCCTTTGGGCTTATCTGAAGTGCTAGGATCTTGGATTCTCTTTGCAGACTTTACTTTCTGGGATGAATTTCAAAGCAGGTTCATTGTCAAACATCTGCCAGGGTCACTTTGAGTGTGCCATGGATATTAGCATTAAATCAGCATTGAAAAATCAAAGACATATGCCCCCTTTTTACTTGAAAAAGAAATGGATTTTTATTTCCATAGTACTTAATTTTATTTCTCTTAATCAATCAATGTATCCCCTTCTACTGCTAGGAAGCAGAGAGAAGACCCCCAAACTCATCCTCTATAATCAGAGCCATTTCAATAATATTTCTATTAAATACACTACCCCTTGTTTCTAGAGGTTGCATGTCCTGAGTATATATCTTCTTTCTTGACATTCCTGAGTACTTACCATATCATATGCCTAACAAATACCAGCACTATAGCACCAATTTTTTGGAGTGCCCAACATCAGTGTCTCTTTGAGTAGCTGGAATTACAGAGTGGCTTAGAGAGAAGTTGGGAAGGATGACAAAGCACCTCCATCAGTTAGTGACATGCAAGCCCTAACTTGTGCCCGAGTGCCAAAGAGCAGGACAACAAGGAAACAACCAAGGTTATCAGCTTAGCAACACTTTGCCATCTCTGTGTACTTTGCCAGCTGCCGAGCAAAAACTTCACCGGACAGTGCATTGCACAAAGTGAATGTAATAAAACAATGAGTAAACGAATAAATGATTGATTAACATGAAGGACAATTCTATCCTTAGTTTGACATTCCCCTCTCAAGCTGCATCCTCCTCTCCTTTAATTTATTCTCTCCTTTGTTTCCATTCCTGAAGAATTGTGCAGTTCATGTCAAGCAGGAAGAGATTACACACACACACACACACACACACACACACACACACACACACTTACACACGCACATACACACTTTGGCTAATCAGGTGGACAAAGAGCATACTAAGGTTTGTCCAATAGCATGTATGCTCTTAAGAATGACCTTGGCTTTACCCAACAGCACTTAATTCAGCAACTGAGCAACTGCTTTCACTGTCCAGTCTTGCATAAAGCAACCCAGATTGAGGAGTAACTATTCTGTATTTTCTCAGCTGCTGGTATCACATGTCCCTGGCTAAAGGCAGGGAGTTGTGTTCAGCAAAAGCCTTTCTTTACTAAAGACAATAATAGGAATAATGAAGATAAAAGTTTAAACACAGAGAACATGGGCTTGGCTTCCCTGGCTTTCAGACGTACTATCTTAAGTAAGAAGTACATACACGGGTCATCCTCTCAATTACAATTTATTCTCAGCCAAAGGGCTATAAGAAGAGAAAATGTTCTTTAATAAGATTTTCTAGAAGTGCTCAAAGACATAGAAGCCTGAGTTGGTAACTTGTTTCAGAAGACTGAAGAGTAGTTAGAAATGGCAAGTATCTGTAAAGTTTTTTTTTTTCTACTTCTTGAAAATGCCGTAGGGCCTTTAATTATAAGTATATTATGTTTAAGTGAGGAAAAATATATATGTATATTAGAATATATAGACAAATGCATGCATATTATATGTAGTATATTACATGGATGTGTATTACATATAGTAATATCTATATACACAAAATGGGAAAACATTTGGGCTTTATGCATCATGGAAATAATTCCTAACTAATTATATGGAGATTTCCAAGAGTTCAGTGTGCACCAGCTGATGTCTGGGTTAGAGCTGCAATAACAGAAAATGAAGAGCAGAAAATGAGTAAGGCATTTTAAGGGACATCATTGTCCACAAGCCCATTTCTAAGGTGGTGCTAATGGTTGACGGTCTTTGAAACCTGCATGAATAATGATGTTATAGAGCCCAATACCTATAACTTTGCAACTTGAAATGCCTTTTAAAACAGTGCTGGCAGCCAATAAATTAAGTGTGGACAGGAAATTCAGATTGCATTGTGCCTAACCAAGTGTCCATGTTTGGTCCACTCACATGTGAAGATTTGGAGTTATCTTCCCAGACCTCATCATGCACACTCTTCTTCAAACTGTCTGGTTAATCAGAGCTGAGAAGACAAGGGCAGGGCTGGCATGTCACTGTTAAAATGCATGGCCAGTCAGACTCCCGCCTTCTCCTCCCACTAAATGTATCCCATATACCTCTCTATTAGCTTCCAGCAGCATTTTTTCTTTAGATGGATTTATTTTATTTCATTTTGTAGTAATAGCTCTGGATTTAGTATCAGACAGGCCAAGGTTTTAATTCCACTCCCAATACCAGTTATGTAACTTTGAACAGTAATTTTATTATTATTAATTATTGGCACTATTACAGATGTTCCCAATTTCACCCCTCATTCTCCCCACCCCCAGCCTTCACCACACTGTTGTCTGTGTCCATGGGATATGCATATATGCATAGATGTGTTTGGTTAATCTCAACACTAGAAGAAGACTAGCTTGGTAAGAGAACATCTGATCTAATAAGTCTTACCACTCAGTTCCCACTAGCTCTTCCAGACCCAGTAACCCTCTTCTCTTTCTCTCATTTGCTCATCCTCTATTAGATAGTGAACTCCTCAGAACAGATGCCATGTCCACATAGGCACTGAGCCCTCATAATTTATCATTTTAGTTAAAATCTACCTGCCCAGGAGCTTTTCAGCTATCTCTTCCATTTCCTGTATTATCCGTCAGATGTTCTCTCTTTATTATTCCACTAGAGGCCTGGTGCACAAATTTGTGCATGGGTGGGGTCCCTCAGCCTGACTGGCAATCGGGGCTGATAGGGGCCATCTATTAAAGCAGTGCTATAATTAAAATCATAGAAGAATATGAAGATGAAAATAGGTGTGGTCTTGCTCTAGAAAAGTCTGTGCCAAGTTGAGTGGCAATTTAATATTTAGGTCTCCATTCCTATTCCAAGGGCCCCAATAATAATCATCCAACTCTTACATGTTGAAAATAAAAGAGAATGTTCCAGTTGGAAGGAAACTCAAGAACAATTAGTCTGTTTCTTGTTTTATAGGTATAGATGCAGTCTCATAGCAACCTGTGAGTGAGTGGGAACTACCATAACTCATGGATGTTGTTACTTGAGCCTGTATTTCCTTTAAGTCAGGCTGCCCCTCTTTGTGATTAGATTTCAGAAGTTGTGAGGTATTATAAGGAACTGTGGCAGTACATTGAATAAGAATAATTTTCAAAGTGGATTCGGGACTAGATTCTTTAGCCCTTTTTAATATGCTGTATTGCTTAAATCAAAGTGATCATCCCTTCTACCAATTTTTTTCTAAGAAGATAAAATCTGTGAGTTTGGGTGTTCTAAAATAAAAGAGCAGAAGTGGGAGGAAAGAATGCCTCTTCTTCCACTTCTACTTCCAAGTAGGACACTCTCAAGAACCACCCAGTTTCTTCTTTAGAATAGATGCAGCTGAGATTGAGTGTGATGCCAATGGCCTCTGTAGTTTGGGACTTGGTCGCACATGTACTTGGTTGCTTTCCTTGTTGTCATGCGAAAAATTACTGTTAAGTCAGTTTCCAGTTATCAACTGGAGGCAGTCTTAACTCTATTTTCTACCTGTCCCTGATCCTGAATGTATCTGACCGATCCTAAAACTTTCTACTAAATCAGAGGGTTACTGATCATTGGCTTATTTGTTCCTAAGATCTAGCTGGGGAGGTAAGTACCTATAAATCGTCATTTACTCAACTTTATTCTCTCACCTTGGAAAATAGTGTTTGATTGATATTCGAACACACAATGTTTTTTTTTTTTTAAATCAGATCATGGTAACCAATAAATAGTTATCTTTGATGGACACTAAATTTGAAAACAAATGTGCACAATATATAGCCTTAGCATAACTAATGTTTCATTTCTATTTATTTTTTTAAAATAGAAACAATCAGCCCTGACCAGTTTGTCTCAGTGGCTAGAGCGTTGGCCTGCGGACTGAAAGGTCCCGGGTTCAATTCGGTCAAGGGCATGTACCTTGGTTGTGGGCACATCCCCAGTAGGAGGTGTGCAGGAGGCGGCTGATCGATGTTTCTCTCTCATCGATGTTTCTAACTCTCTATCCCTCTCCCTTCCTCTCTGTAAAAAATCAATAAAATATATTTAATAAAAGAGAAACAATTATAATAGTATTTGATAAGAAAATTCCCATTCACAGGCAGAATCCTCCTTGTTCTTTGTACTAGTCTGCAGGTGAGACTTTTAAGAAACTGCCACATTGTGACAGCTATGGCGGTGGTAGTGGTTGTTGTTGTTAAGGGTTTTCCAACAGAAAGAAAACCAAACACTAGTAAAGGTAGTAAAGACAAATAATATTTAGTGATAACCAACCACTGCAATAGGGGAGAGAGTCCAGATTAAAATGAGCTCAACTTTTCCAAAACAATAGGCAGGAGGCTTTTGACATGCTGGGGTGTGCCCAAGGGAAGGCACTAAAGAGTATTAATGGGAATTGGGTCCATGTGACTTAGCTTTCTGGGTTTATTATTGATGATTATCCTGAGGAGAAGAAGACTTCTCTTGTCTGTGTGACAGGAGGTCATTGTTCTAGTTAGAACATGGCACCCACTGAAGGTAGGCCCTTACCTTCCCACAGGAATGCTATGTGAGAGCTATTCCCTTGAATATTTCCATTTCAGAGAAATACCTCTAGGTCAGTATTCAGCAAACTCACTAGTCAACAGAGACAAATATCAACAGTACAATGATTGAAATTTCTTTTGAGAGCCAAATTTTTTAAAGTTAAACTATATAGGTAGGTACATTGTTATTAACTTAATTAGGGTCCTCCTAAGGCTTAGGAAGAGCCACACTCAAGGGGCCCAAGAACCGCATGTGGCTCATGAGCTGCAGTTTGCTGACCACGGCTCTAGGTCCTTCGGAGGTAGATGATTTATGTTTCACATGGGCAGAGAGATGGTATATAGCTGCAAGCTTTCTAAAGTAACTGCTCTAAGAGGGGGTTCAGGAGCTTACCTATCGCCAGGTTTTGGCTGAAACAAACAATAAATTCTCCTGGCTGTGTTGAGCTTCCCAGGCAGGCATTTTAAGGGAGTCTGGGATAATTCTAGAATACAGCCCTAAGCCTCAAGAAGCCATGCTAGAGTTTGATCATGTCACTTAGTGTAGGGATTTGGATGGAATCATTTGGTGCCAAGGGTTTTTTCTGTCCTTACTACTCTTGGTCAGGTATAGACCTTGCTAGACCATTACATGTAATATTAAAAATCAGCCCCAAACCATGAGATTTTCTCTCTTTCAACATCTGAGGTAATACAGGTTTATAGGAAGATCACATGATTATTAATCGATAGGACTAGGATTTGAAGCCAGTTCTGTCTTCAAAGGCAGAATCTTATTGATTCTCTAAAATGTAAAATCTATAAAGTTGGTTATTTTTTCAGGTTCTTGTTTGAAGAAAAAATTTTTGATGTAGTATTTTTCTAACTTATAGCTACTTTTTTGATAAGGTGTTTAAATGTTACATCCTTATACCATCTCTCTTTTATTTATTTATTTATTTTCCATCTTTCTTTTAAATTGAATTAGAATGATATTCTCAAAAGCAATCCATGTTTTCACAAATGGCAGTATTTCATCTTTTCTTATGGCTGAGTAGTATTCCATTCTCTATATATACCACATCTTCTTTATACAATAATATTGAAGAACACTCGCTGTTTTCTGCCTGTTTTGGTCATTTTCATGTCTTGGCTACTGTGAATAATGCTGCAATGAACACAGGGGTACATATATCTTTACAATAAATGTTTTCAAATGTTGGGGGTAGATACCCAGAAGAGAGGTTGCTGAGTCATATGGTAACACTATTCTTAATTTTTTGAAGAATTTTCATACTGTTTTCGATAGTTGCTGTAGTTTATATTCCCACCAGCAGTGAATAAGTGTTCCTTTTCCTCTACAACCTCTCTGACACATGTTATTACCTGTATTTATAACTAGAGGCCCAGTGCACAAAAATTTGTGCACTCGGGGTGGGGGGGAATCTCTCAGCCTGGGCTATGGCCACTCGCAGTCTGGGACCCCTTGGGGGATGACCACGTGCTGGCTTATGCCTGCTCCCTGGGGGATTGGGCCTAAGATGGCAGTCAGACATCCTTCTGGCAGCCCTGCAGCTCTCTGGGGATGTCCACTTGCCAGCAGGGAGCAGACCTAAGCTGCAGTCAGACATCCTTAGCGCTGCTGAGGAGGCAGGAGAGGCTCCCACCACCACCGCTGTACTGGCAGCCATCAGCCTGGCTTGTGGCTGAGCAGAGCTCCCCCATGTGGGAGCGACTGACCACCAGAGGGCAGCTCCTGCATTGAGGGTCTGCCCCCTGGTGGTCAGTGTGTGTCATAGTGACCAGTCATTCCCAGTCTTTCTGCTATTAGGGTCAGTTTGCACATTACACTTTTACTATATAGGATAGAGGTCTGGTGCACGGGTGGGGGCCAGCTGGTTTGCCTTGAAGGGTGTCCGATCAGGGTGGGGGTCCCGCTTGGGTGCCTGGCCAGCCTGGGTGAGGGGCTGATGAGTGTTTGCAGCTGGTCACACCCCCTTCAGGGTGGGGATCCCCACTGGGGTGCCTGGCCAGCCTGGATGAGGGGCTGATGGCTGTTTTCAGGCTGGCCACACCCCCTTTAGGGTGGGGGTCCCCACTGGGGTTCCTGGCCAGTCCGGATGAGGGGCTGAGGGCCATTTTCAGGCTGGCCGGGACTGAAGCTCCCAGCTTCTCCTTTTTTTCTTTTCTTTTTTTTTCTGGAATTTATTTACCTTCTATAATTGAAACATTGTTGCTGTCACTGGCGCTCCCAGCTCTGAGGCCACGGCTGGCTGAAAGCAGGTATCTGGGGTTTGTTTAGCTTCTATAATTGAAACATTGTTGCTTCCAGGCTCAGAGCCGGGCCACGGCTGGCGGGGAACCTTGGCTTCCTCCATCACTGGAGCAAGCAAGCCTCCTGCTTGCTACTGCTGCGTGGCTGCCAGCCACCATCTTTGTTGGCAGTTAATTTGCATATCGCCCTGATTAGCCAATGGGAAGTGTAGTGGAGGTATGGTTAATTACCCTTTTTGTCTTTTATTATATAGGATAGCCATCTAACAGGTATGAGGTAGAACCATAAAATTTCATTTATATGTGGGCTATAAAATTGAAAGCAACAAATGAACACACAAGACAAACAAACAAAAACTCATAGACAAAGACAACAGTATGGTGGTTGCTAGAGGAAAGGTTGGGGAAAAGGAGGTAGTGTAGGGTAAAGGGATTCAAGTATCTGGTGACAGGAGATTCAATTTTGGGTAGTAAATACACAATGCAATAGACAGGTAATGTATTATAGAATTGTACACTTGAAACCTGTATAATTTTACTAATCAATGTCACTCAAATAAATTTTAATTTAAAAATTTAAAAATAAATGAATAAATTGAATTAGACCATTCAGTGAAGGAAAATGAAGAGAAAATGAAGTCAATCTTTAATATTTGAATTCTCTCTATGCTCCTTAGCTTAATTTTCTCTATGTATTCATGTTTTACTCTTTTTTTTTTTTGTTAAGACAAAAGGTGGTAAATAGCAGAGGAAAAGAAAAAAAATGAAAACATAATCGGATTAAAGCATTTTAAGCATTATTCAAGGTTTGGCAAAATTCAAGGATTCTCAATCTTAGCACTATTAACATTTTGAGCAGGATAATTTTTTGTTATGGAAGACTATCCTATACATTGTAATATTAAGTTTAGCAGCATCCTTGGCCTCAACCCACTAGATGCCAATATTAATTTCCCCTATATTGTGATAACTAAAACTATCTCCAGATATTGTCAAATGTCCCATTGGAGGCAATAAATAAATAAATAAAATAATCTAAGGTGAAAATCATTGGATAAAAGGTTAAAAAAAGATTAGCCGAAACCGGCTTGGCTCAGTGGATAGAGCGTCGGCTTGCGGACTGAAAGGTCCCAGGTTCGATTCCGGTCAAGGGCATGTACCTGGGTTGCGGGCACATCCCCAGTAGGAGATGTGCAGGAGGCAGCTGATCCATGTTTCTCTCTCATCGATGTTTCTAACTCTCTATCTCTCTCCCTTCCTCTCTGTAAAAAATCAATAAAATATATTAAAAAAAAGAGATTAAAAACACTTTACTTATGCCAGACCAGTGTGGCTCAGTGGTTGAGTGTCAACCTATGAACCAGGAGGTCACAGTTCAATTTCTGGTCAGGGCACATGCCTGGGTTGCAGACTTGATCCTCAGTGTGGGGTGTGCAGGAGGTAACCATACAATGATTCTCTCTCATCACTTATGTTTCTATCTTTCTCTCCCTCTCGGTTTCTCTCTGAAATCAATAAAAATATATGTACACCAAAAAACAAACACTCTATAATCTGTGTCCCAACTGCTGCCCCCTTTTGGTGAGTCATGTTCTAAATTCCACCTTAGTGCTTTGGATGCTGCCCCTCCCTGTTTCAAGTTCTGGCCAATATGCTCACAAACACATTAGCCTGGCCCTTCTGTGAACTCACTGCTTGGCACAGGCGACAGTTCATTCCTGAGTCTTTGCTTTGTTGGGTTCTTTGTCTCTTCATTCAATTTCATTTGTCTTTTTTTTATTCTTTTTACATTGAAACACCACTATTTCCAGGCACCAAAGTACTGTCCTGCCTGCCTCTCCAGCCTCCTTGCCTGGGATCATCATGTCCCTTTCTTGGCCCAGTAGAGTGCTGGCTGCCCAGCTGCTAGGTCATCCTGTACCTTCTCTGCTGCCCCATCTTTCTGCCTAGGGCTCTCACTCTTGAGTGCCACTTAGAAATAAAGCCCCTCTCAGATATGCTTCAAAAATAAAAGTGTAAGAGTCAACACCTAAAAAGAGTTAATTCTGACAAAATTATGGGGACTGGAAACAAAACAAAACCAAAAAACAGAATGGATTTCCAGAGGGGAGTATGACAAATTAGCCTGACTGAGGATAACACACATTTCTGCAAAAAATAATTCTCATATTAGAGATGCAGCATCCAAAGAAACAAAATTGAATTTTTTAAAAAATATTCCCCCTTAGTTAATTTCTAGTTCAGTCACTTTTCTTTTTCCCTTTACATGTTTGTACAGGCTCTTTCACTATTATTAATTGCTTTCCTAGTTTTATTAGGTGCATTATACATGCTCTGTGGCGGTGGAGATGTGTTAAGTACTGGTAGATCCTGAATTGGGTCTCATTTCCTTTGATAGGGTTGCATGGGCCACATTAATAAAGGGCAGCTGAATAGATCCCTAAATTTCAGTTCTATAGTGGATTATGGGTAAACCAAAGACATCTTGCTGTTTTCTGCCTGCTTTGGTTTTGAATGAGATGGAAAGGATAAATCTGTTTTAATTCAGAATTCAAAGTAAGAAGAAAACCCTAAGCATTGAATCAACAACCACAGGAATTAAACCAATAAATAAGAAAATCTCTCACATGCAGTAACTTTATTTTAAAGCTCTATTCCATTTCTAGCCACATTTACCTACTAACCATTTCTTTAACTAGCAAGCACTTAGGAAAATTTATGCCATTTAGTGGGAGTCTCGTTCATTGCAAAGTATCTCTTGATTTAAAGCTAAGCCAGAGTAATTCAATAGAGACTTTGTTTTCTAAGGGAAGACAAATGGTATATCATTTCTTTTGTACTTTTATCTGAAAAGTACATGGAGATACTTACCAGTGCACATGCTTATTTCATCTTTATCAGAAGGTCCTGTTCTGTAAACAAATTTAAACCAGAATAGCCTCTAGACACTTATTACACTTGAAATAAAATATATTTACCAAGGACTCACAGCAGTTTTCAGCAATTGTGTATTTGCTAAAAGAAATCTTTTTAACACTTTGGAAAAATTCTGTTTTTCGTTAGTGATAGAATTCTATTGTAAATAGGAGAAATCTTGAATTGGTGGTGTATTTCTTTCTGACCTTTTCATTATTGGTTACATTAGAGTATTAAATACATTTCTTGTTCAGAAAAGGCCATTGCTCTACTTAGTCTGGATTAGGTTTCTAGAGAACTAATTGGATCTTTTTCTTCCTAAAATGATTAGAAATCATTTACTGATGTCACAAAATACTACTTAACACCCAATATACATATCATGTTAACTTATTAATTGGAATATGTAAACCTTTTCCTGATATTTTTTTATTACCTGGGAGTTTGGTGATATTTGTGACTTTTGCTTGTTTGTCCACATATATTGCTTATATGACTATCATAAGAGAGGACAAATATTTTAAGAAGAGGATTCTTGAACATGTTTAAAAGGAGAGAAATATTTCCACTTCTGGTTAAGCAAATAGGAGGTAATAGCAAGATAGAATTTCTAAAGGGTCAGAATACACCATTATATGTTTGAAATAAAATCAGTGTTTTCAATTGGAAGCCATAGAGTAAGTATGAAATAATCCCTTATTTAAGAAACTAAATAATAGCTAATTTAAAAACTCAACAAACTCAACAATCATAAGTCTACTTTGCACAAAGTGGAAGATGTAGCTGTGATATTACCACATGATCATAAAGAGAAGGAAAGATCCATGACCAAGTCACAGGTTTAGAGTGGAAAAATCGCAACACCATAAACCAGTAATTGATTATCATTGTCATCCATTGTAATAATTTACAACCTCCTAACAGTGTGATACTTTGAATAAGCCAAGTCATGGCAAATAATCATCAAGCATTTTTTTAAAAATCCCCCACTTTTGCATACATACAAGTCCATACACATAACCAATGGACATAAGACACTGGGGTAGGGGAGGCCAGGGGATTATCAAGGGCAGGAAAAAAAGGAGACATATGTAATACTCTTTGTAATACTTTAAGCAATAAAACAATTTAAAAAATAAAATAAATAAAATAAAAATAAAATTCCCCACTTTTTATCTATACTAATAAAAGACAAACATGCAAATTGACCATACCTTTGCTATGCCTTAAGCCACGCCCACCAGCCAATCAGAGCAACTATATGCAAATTAACTGAACCAAGATGGCAGCCGGCAGTCACGGAGCTGGAGCAAGCAAGAGACTTGGTTGCCCCAATGATGGAGGAAGCCAAGCTTCTCGCAGCTGGCTATAGCCTCCCTAAAACACAACAAATTTCAATTATAGAAGGTAAATAAATCCCAGAATAAAAAGAAAAAAAGGAGAGGCTGAGAGCTTCCATCTCCGGGGTGGGGGGGGACTTGGCCAGCCTGCAAATAGCCATCTGCCCCTCACCCAGGCTAGCCAGGCACCCCATTGGGGACTCCCACCCTGAAGGGGGTGTAACCAGCTGCAAACACCCATCAGCCCCTCACCCAGGCTGGCCGGGCACCCCAGCGGGACCCCCACCCTGATCCGGGACACCCTTCAGGGCAAACCAGCTGGCCCCCACCAATGCACCAGCCCTCTATCCTATATAATAAAAAGGTAATATGCAAACTGACCCTAATAGCAGAAGGACTGGGAATGACTGATCACTATGACACACACTGACCACCAGGGGGCAGACGCTCAGTGCAGGAGCTGCCCTCTGGTGGTCAGTGCGCTCCCACAGGGGGAGCTCTGCTCAGCCACAAGCCAGGCTGACGGTTGCCAGTACAGCGGTGGTGGTGGGAGCTGCTCCCGCCTCCTCAGCAGCATTAAGGATGTCCAACTGTAGCTTAGGCCTGCTCCCCGCTGGCAAATGGACATCCACCGAGGGCTCCCGGGCTGCTTGAGGGATGTCTGACTGCCATCTTGGCCAGATCCCCCAGGGAGTGGGCCTAAGTCAGCAGGTGGACATCCTCCAAGGGGTCCCAGACTGGGAGAGGGAACAGGCCAGGCTGAGGGACCCCCCGAGTGCACAAATTTTTTGCACATGGCCTCTAGTCTATAATAATAAAAGTGTAATATGCTAATTAGATCGGACATCCTTCCAGACAACCTTCCGGATGAAGCTGGGGCTGCCAGGGCCAAGGCAGCCACTGTGGTGGGTGGGGGCTGAGGTAGAGGAGGCGGCTGCCATGGTGGTGGAGGTTGAGGCAGAGGTGCTGCAGCAGCGGTGGGGGCCTGAGCCCCTTGCACAAGTTTCATGCATGGGACCTCTAGTTGTAAATAATGCTTCAATGAACACAGGATTGCGTATATCTTTTCAAATTAGTGACTTTGTTTTCTTCTGATAAGTACCCACAAGTGAAATTGCTGGATCATATGGTAGTTATATTTTTTAATATTTTGAGGAACATCCATACTGTTTTCTCCCACTTCATTTCAATGCCTACAGAATACAAAACTTTCCTGACCTTGGATAAAACTTGGGAATCCCTCCCCCCAAAAAACAAACAAACAAATAAACAAACAAACAAAAACCCACCAATAGTTGGTTACTTTATGTCTTAAAACACAGTCTCAATCGAGTAATTAAAATATCTATTCTCATGAAATAATTAAGGTCTAAATTTGATTTAAAATTGAGTGAGGCTTTTTGACTTCCTAACCTGAATCTACAAGGCATCTTGAAATTGGCAAGAGAGCAATATTTTATATTTCTTTTTTCCCCATCCCTCCTTCCAAGCTCATTGACCTCTCTTTTCCATTTCCCTCTGCATTACTCCTACTTCTTGCCATCAGCATCTGGAACAAAGGCAAGAACATGAGTAAAGGAAAAGGAAACTTCTCTCTGAGCACTAAGAGGTTTCACTGGTGCTCTCTGGACTTACAGGTACTCAACACTGATACTTCCTCGGCTCTTCAGTGACCCTTCTCATCCATTTTGAGGAATCAATCACCCACAGTTCTCCTTACAGGAATAAAATATATCTCTCCTTCTGCTGGCCCCTTCATCTTTTCTCATCACTGAGAATCCATGTTGCTTCTGGTTTTTCTTACCTAAAGCCTATTTCTCTTTTTAGACTGGCTTTTGGACAAGACCTGAGAAGACCCATGGAAGTCATCTCTCCCAGGGAAGTTCCATCCTCATGATTGACCCACATCTGATTCACTTTTATACAGATAGTATCTTGGGAGAACATCCTACATGCAGCTCAATAATATCTCCTTTACTGTGACTTCAAACGAGCTGGATAGGGATTTCTTGCCCTTAGATCTTCCTACTGTCAGTCAGAACTCAGCCTTTGTGGTCCTCAAATTTAAGAATATACCTTAAGATTTCAAGAATCTTCTTGATACCTCTTAATTTTGTTAAAGGGGAATTACCTCGAGTGCAGCACTGCTTTTTGAATAGAGGAGCCTCCTAGTACACTGTACATAGTATCTCTACAGATAGTCTTTAAATAATTTCCTGAAAGTCCTTCTAACTGAAGGACTTTGGAATTTGGAGGCAGCGACCAATTCCCCTGCTGCTCCTTGGTGGAGCAGGACAGGGAGAAAAATTTACAGCATAGTCCATTTCAAATAAATCTTGTAAAATCCTCACTCAAGTTCAAAGTCCTATCATCTGTTATACCCTTGCTATGAGTGAAGGACTCAAAGGTTAGCTAATGTATTTCAACAATTATTCTAAATCTTTTCATTGTTTATAGCATGCTCTTTGGACTCTACCTCACTCATTTTGATATTTTTTCTCTGTATTCTCTTTGAATAAATTGTAGAAATTTTTGGTAGTTTTAGAATCATACCATAAAAACCCTCTTATTTATTTGTATGAATTATTACAGTAGCACAATTTCCTTTATTCATCTTTTGTTATAATTGTCAGTCCTTTTAAATGTTCGAGGATTTTTTTTTCCATACATGGCCTCTAACTCTCTTAATCTTCATCAATATAATATCATGTCTCATTACCAAAACTAGTCATTTTCTTCTGAAGTCTTTTATTATCCTCTTTTCTTCATTAAAACACCATCAATCTCATCCCTAATGCTAAATCATTGTGAGTGAAGGAAAAGAACATCCAACTTTTGTAGGCAAGTTAAAAATTAATTACAACTTTGTCAAGGGAAGATTGATATAAATTGGGATGAATATAAAAAATGAAATAATATTGAAATTATATATGCAGACTGTTGAGTAATATTTGAGCCTACTAATTTTCTGGGAACACTTTTTCTCCCAATATTTAAATTTCAAGCAATGACACTTGAGAAAAAAGTACATTTCATCATTGCAGGTGCCTCATTGCATATTTGTCCTTTAAGAAAAGGGCACATATACTAACATTTTAGGCTTTTCTAATATTGCATGCCATTAAACTTAGCTATTTTATTTGTTTAAAAACTTTGGACAGCTTTTGTGAATGTAAACATGAGTAAGGAATATTATCTCACTAAGTTCTGAGGTTTTGCTTTGGGGGTGGAAAAGCAGACATGTTCTCTTTCTTGTCATTTTCCCCTCCCTCTCTTCTTCCTTCATTCCTTCCAGGATATATTTGTTTTAAGTGAAAAATTGATATATAAATCCATGTCCTCTAAATCGCTTCCACTAGCCATGTACTTCACATCTACCCAAAAGTTTGTGAAAATCAAGTGTTCCCATTTACTATAGGAAGTGAATTTTTGGAAGCTAGAGAAGGAAGTGACACCTAAGCCATGCCAGACCCCTCAATTTCCTTCCCTACACATAGAGAAAAGACATAGGAAAGAGTTTGTTCCCCAGTGCTTCCAACTGCTTAGTGTTTAGCAAAATAAATAAACAAACAAACAAACAAATAAATAAATAGGTAACTGTAAGTGCTTTTAAGAGAAATTAGTTTCTCTTGTCATCTGTCATCAAGATAGATTACACTCAGCTGCATCCCAGAAGTAGAAATGAAATCTAACATATTTGCAGCTGAGACAATAGTGTAGATATTTTTAAATTACATCAGGTAGGATCTATTATTTAGGATTTGTTGCTACTGTCATTGTCACAACATCCTACATTATTCAAACCAAGCATCAATTCCATTAGTCAGTCTCTCCTTTGCTGTCAAAGATGCAAATACAGGTTTGTGTTGTTTAGAGTAAATGCATCATCTGAACAGAAATGTGTCAGGAAATATTAAATGATACAAGGTATGATTCATGAAATAAAAAATAGATCAGACCCTCTCTTAAAAAAAGAAAAATTTTCTTATAAAAATTGTGAGGTTATGAGAAGTTCTTTATAGTCAAGAAGAGTAAAATAAGCATATCTGCATTCCTAGTTAATAAGAAATAATCAGTGCTCAACAGTCTCATATTTAATTGGTACTCAATACATATTTTTTAAAATAAATTGCTCAATGAAGGAAGGAAGGGAGAAAGGAAGGAAGAAAAAAAAATCAAAGAATCCTTGTTTAGTATATTAGCAATACACTAAGAAAATAAATTGGCCTAATAACACTTTCCTGGGTGTTTAGGAAATATGAAATAAATATATACCATTCAGAATTCTCAGGAATTCTATAATCACTCATATTTATGTCAACTAGTATGCTTGAGAATTTGCAATACCTTATGCTGCTGAACAAGAGTGAAGTGGTGCCATAATTAACTGTATTTGAATAGATTTTCTCACATGCCTTCTGTTTGCATGCTTTCATCAACACACATATCCAGGAGTTGAAAACACTAGGGACAATAACATTTTTTTTCACTGAGAAATATTAGATCAAGATTCATTTCATGAGTTGAGAATGAAACTTAACAATTTCCCCGGAGCTAATCCTGAGGCTAGACATCAAAAATGCATATTGGTCAACTGCTTTAAAAGATCTTTAGCTCCACCATCACAAAAGTGATTCCATTAAAACATCAAGACTTATTAGTTAAATTTAATCAGGTTAACAAAATAGCCTACCTACTTTCTTTAACATTTAAAAATAAATGCAATAAATATTTTATTTATTTCATGATAATAATTCTTTCACCACCTAATGTCTAGGTAGTTTATAAACAATCTGCTTATTTTAATTCAATATCATTATTTATTATATAGTTTTTTTATTTTGAAATTTGCATATAATGCTTCATGATAATTTGAACAAATTTGAAAAACAGAATTTGTTTATAAGTAAAAAAGAACTATTTATTTATTAAGGATCTATTATGTTGTGTTTTATTTTAACTTCATTTCAATTCAGTGAGCTTGGTATTATAATTTTTATTTCAAAATTTAAGGATACACAAAAAAATTGGGGTAACTTTCCCATGCCTAGACAACTAATAAGTTATATTCAAACCTTAGCCCATCTTCCACTATGCCAAACCTCCATTTATGATAGAATTAATTGAAAATTTTCTTATTCATGGACATCACTGCCAGTCTAGTCCTGTATTGTATTCAAAGCTATCACCTTATTTTCTCATTAAGGTCTCTATTCAAATGACAAAAACAAAATACAAATTCATAAATAGGTATGTAGAATATTACGGGAAAAATGTATTTTCCACTCCTAATATTTTCATCCATTTGAAAGAAGCTCAATAGCATAGCATTCCTGGCCTGTCTTTCTGCCTTTATTTATTTATCCAGGCCTAGGAGAGGAGGAGTCACTTATCTAACCAATGCATTTGGAAGAATAGATTTAGAAAAATAAAGTTTGGCTCAGCAATTTCCTTCTTTCTCTTAGGAGCAAGCTACCTAGTAAGATCAGAAGTTCCTTTGTGTTCTTTTATGTCTTAAACCACGGGGGAAGGGAGGAAAGAGCCAGGCGGTGAGGCCTTCCGCTCCTATGACCTCCCCCGTGGTCGGTCGCCGCCCGGCCCCACCCCTCGGCCTGCCGCAGGCCACCATGCAGCCGGTCCGGACACTCGGACCCGCTCCGGGGAGGCCAGACCCTATGGCAGGCGCGGAGGGATCTCAGAGCCAGGCGGTCAGACTCCTCCCCCCGCACCGCCTGGACAGGCGGGCGGTGCACCTTTCAGTCCCAGATTGGAGAGGGTGCAGGCTGAGCTGAGGGACACACCCCCTGTGCACACACACACACACACACACACACACACACACACACCCCTCCTCCCATGCACGAATTTCATGCACCGGGCCTCTAGTACACTAATAATAGTCTAATTAGCAGTAGCTGTTGTCTCAATTATGGTCAGGTAGGTCACTTTTTTAGAAAAATAGAAAAGCTACACTAAACACAATATTGATTTTTTTGGTTAAAAGGAAGTTGTTTATCTAAAAACATTGAAAGGATATCAGATTTGAAAACAAAATAAAGAAAAACTAAATTGTTCATACTTTGCTGAGACATCTAGTAAAAAGGCCAAGTTCACACGTGTTTTGCCTCACAGCTTCCTCTCTGCACTGGGGTCCTTGTACAACCTGTTGGAGTATATTCTCTTTGCACACATCCCTCCTCTGATAATTCAAAGATAATGGCTGACCTTTCCACTTATCCTCCCATGGAAGTTCCTACTTTCCTTTCATAATTAGTATAATTAAATCTTAAAAATGAAAAAAGCATCTATTTTCCAAGATTTTATACCAAACCATGGATGAGTTACATCTCTGATTAAACTCAAGAAGTCCTGACATTTGAAAAAATTGAGCTTTTTAAGACACATGCATAAATCTCTAATGTTGGAATTTTGGAGGAAATATTTTTGAGCTAAAGTTTCCTCCTGGAGCCAATAAATGTGTTGCATTTGGGTGAGAACAGTCATGACTCTTTTTAAAGATAACCTGGAGTTTTCAGTGGACAGTTTATCACATGCAGTTCTTCCCTTACAACACCATTACTTGCCATTAAACATCATCAACCTAGCTTTTGCCAGGTCTCTCTTATAGTTCAATTTTTTAGCAGAGCAATAGAAACTCTCTTTATTGTTTTTTTTCTATTTGTTCAAAATTCCGTTCTTCAAAAATATATACAGTGTCTTCTTCACAAAGGCAATAAGTGAGTACCGTTGCCTCTCCCTGAAATGTTTCTTTTCTCGACTCTTCCTACAGCCTGGCTAACCCTGGGATGGGCCTGGCTCAAAAGCTCTTCCCACATGCTAGATGCTGGCGCGCCTTATGTTTTCTTAAACTTTAGCTGTAGAAGTGCTTTCTCCTTATCATTATAAAATGTATTACCTTTTATTAATGCATGTTAATTCTCATTATTTGAATTACAATTTCCTTGTATAAATGTAAAGGCAGACAAACCCCTTCAGTTTTATTTCAGGAATAAAATTATAAAATCAGAGGTGAAAAATAATCATCAGCTTAGAAAAGTGAATTTATATCCATATAAAGGGGGAAAAAATGTTAAACAGTATCCATCTTTACCATACCCAGCAATTTTTTTTTCTAAATATAATAAAAGTCTTGCTCCTGGAGATTCAAAGTCATTGTTTCCTTGTGTTTCTGTAAAACATGTGCTAAGACTCATCCATTTATTTAATAAAACTAGGGGCCCGGTGCACGAAATTCGTGCACTGGGTGTGGGGGGGGGGTGGGGGGGAGTGTCCCTCAGCCCAGCCTGCCCCCTCTCACATACTGGGAGCCCTCAGGCATTGACCCCCATCACCCTCCAATCGCAGGATTGGCCCCTTGCCCAGGCCTGACGCCTCTGGCCTAGGCGTCAGGCCCGGGCAGCGGGGACCTGCAGTGGCAGCGGGGGGGTGCCTTGATCGTGCGGGCTCCGCCCCTGCCCCTGCAGGAAGCCTCTGGCCTAGGCGTTCGGCCCGGGCAGCGGGGACCCGCAGCTGCAGCGGCTTCGCGATCGTGGGCTTTGCTTTAGGCCCAGGCAAGGGGCCCCTAGCTCCTGGGACTGCCAGCTTCGACTGTGCCCAGCTCCCATCGCTGGCTCCACCCCTACTTCCTGCTATCACTGGCCAGGTCGGAAAAGGCACCTGATTCTCCGATCATGGCTGGGGGGCAGGGCAAAGGCGGCCCCAGGGCCGCCTTTGCCCTGCCCCCCAGCTCTTAGCTCCCCCCTGTGTTTCCGATCACTGTCAGTGGCAGGGGGCTTCTTCCACTTTCCCTTTCACCTCCCTGCATTGTGCCTACATATGCAAATTAACCGCCATCTTGTTGACAGTTAACTGCCAATCTTAGTTGGCAGTTAACTGCCAATCTTGGCAGTTAATTTGCATATAGCCCTGATTAGCCAATGAAAAGGGTATCGTCGTGCGCCAATTACCATTTTTCTCTTTTATTAGAGTTGATAATTGTTTTGAACAAGCACAGAGACCAGGGTTAGCAGCTGGGGTTTTATTCCAGCTCCTTCATTTAAGGCAGTGATGGCGAACCTTTTGAGCTCGGCGTGTCAGCATTTTGAAAAACCCTAACTTAACTCTGGTGCCGTGTCACATATAGAAATTTTTTGATATTTGCAACCATAGTAAAACAAAGATTTATATTTTTTATATCTATTTTATATATTTAAATGCCATTTAACAAAGAAAAATCAACCAAAAAAATAAGTTCGCGTGTCACCTGTAACACGCGCGTCATAGGTTCGCCATCACTGGTTTAAGGAGATCTCAAAAAATGCTCAAGATCTCAGTTCACCAAACTGAGTCTACCTGACTCAGTAAAGCTCCAATCCTGGCCAGAGCAAAAGACGTTAAGAGCAGCCGGCTGAGAGCTCAACGAAGCCCCTCAGCAAAGCACCACCTTCTCCTAACCAGTGTCACTATTACACCCAGTTAACAGGGTGAGAAATTTGAGTTCAAGGCAAAAGAGAAAAGGAGATAGGAGTTATTTTGTGAACCTCTGTCAGTGCTGAATTGTGGCCTGAGCCATGTAACAAGCGGAGAAGATAAATGGAACCCTGCGGTTCACCTTTTAGATTTCCGTCCTGGAGCATTAGTCCAGGTCTGCGGCATTGATCTGAGTGATGTCTGGAAACAGGAAGCCTCCAGGAAGTGCGGGGAATGAAAGAGTTTTGTCTCCTCCACCCACATACACACAGTGAGCAGGACTGCTGACAAAGGAGGATCCGTTGGGTTTCTCCTGATTGACACATGTGGTTAATTGTGTGTCACATTGTGTTCATGTTAGCTCTGTCCTGAAGCACACAACAAGAGATCGCCCCTGACAAGTGATATCTCAGAGCCAGCATAAATAAAGCATTTCATTGATCTGGCGATGGCTGTAGGTAGAGCCCACAGCCTATCTGCCTGCCAGCCATCACACAGCCTATCTGGCTGCCAGCCATGGCACAACCCTAAGAGCATTGTAATTGCTTTCCTTCTCCCTTCCTCTTCCAGTAGGATTTAAGTGCATGGCCAGTTAGATTGATTTAGTGGCCACTTTTTCTACAGCAGGATTATAAGCCTCACCCCTCTAGCCCTACCCACCGTACCCCGGCTTGTGCAGCTCCTTCATTAAAACTTTGCTTTTCAGAAATACATGCAATAAGTACTTCCCCAAGGCTATTGGATGGAGTCACACACAAGTGAGCAATAGTCCTTTTAAGGGCGTCCAATTCTGAGCAGGTTGGAAAGTGAGGAGGAGAGGGTGGTAAGAGGAAAGGAAGGAGGAGGGGTATCATGTTGGTTAAATACTACAAACCAGACATTGTCCATCAAGCCCTGTGTGACTCCCACAATCAGAGCTTGTCACGTTAATCATCTGTGTTACCACAGCAACCAAGCATATCAATTTTATTTTAATTATATTTTTACAAGTAGACTTCTACTAGGCTGTGAGCTTTCTGAAAGCTATATCTTCATTGCTTATTCCTGGGGCTGCACAAAGCAAAGAGAAGGCCTTCACTAAGAAATTGGTCCAAAAATATGCAAGTGATGAAAAAGTCAGTGTTGGCAAAAATGTGTAGTTTATTTGTTTATATACGAGTACATCAAAGGCTCTCAAGCATTTTAATATCAGGACCTCTTTACATTCTTAAAAAGCATTAAAGTATTAACCACTCAAAGAGCTTTTCTTAACATGGTTTATGTCTATTAATATTTTCCATATTTAAAACAAGATATTTTAAAACTATTTTTATTGAGTAATTTTAAAATAAGTAATAAATCCATATAATGGTTATATGAATATCATCTTTTTATTTATAATATCCATAATCTCTATAAGAAAACTAATTTATGGGAAAAGTGGTGTTATCTTTAGATTTTTCTGAATCTCTAACATTTGGCTTAATCAAAGACAGCTACATTCTCATACTGACTTCTGCAATCAGTCTGTTGCAGTATCACATGTAATGTGCAGCTCCCGAAATACTCCACTGTATACTCTTAAGAGCATGAGAGGGAAGAAGGCAACTGACTTTATAGTATTAATATTGAAATAGTGCTGACATCATGAGACCCCTGAAAGCATCTCAAGACCCTGAGCTATTCTGGGACTACCCTTAGAAATACTGATAAATGTTTTGAAACTCTACTCAAGGTTTCAATGACCATTAATTTCTAATGAAATATTACTTGGAAACAGATGAACTACCAGAAGGAAAGGGGGTGAAGGTTGGTAAAGGTTAAAGGGGGTTAAATATATGGTGATGGAAAAAGATTTGACATTGGGTGGTGGGCACACAATCCAATATACAGATGATGTATCATAGAACTGTACAATTGAAACCTATATAATTTTATTAACCAACTAGAGGCCTGATGCACGAAGATTTCATGCAAGAATGGGCCTTCCTTCCCCTGGCTGCCAGTACTGCCTTTGCTCCGGCCTGGAGCCGCCTTTCTGCCTTCCCCCACTGCCCAAAGGCCCAGAGCAGCTGGGGAGGTGCAGAACACCTGTGTCATTGCCATGGTGATGATGCAAGCGTCCCACCCCACCCCCGGCCGCTTGGTGCCTGCGTATGCAAATTAACCTGCCATCTTTGTTGGATTAATTTGCATACTCACTCCTGATTGACTGGTGGGTGTCACAAAGGTATGGTCAATTTGCATCTTTCTCTTTTATTAGTGTAGATATCACTCAATAAATTTAATTAAAAAGAATAAAAAAGAACTAGCAGTGATGATAGACTATTCTGGAACCATAGCATGAAGTTTTGATAATGACATTGTGTGCCAATAAAATAACAATGTCACCCTAACCGGTTTGGCTCAGCAGATGGAGCATTGGCTTGCGGACTCAAGGGTCCCAGGTTCGATTCTGTTCAAGGCCATGTACCTTGGTTGTAGGCACATCCCTAGTGGGGAGTGTGCAGGAGGAAGCTGATTGATGTTTTTCTCTCATCAATGTTTCTGACTCTCTATCCCTCTCCCTTCCTCTCTGTAAAAAAAAAAAAAAAAATCAATGGAATATATTTAAAAAAAAAATAACAACGTCTTAAAAAAAATAGGAATGAGCTAGCTATGTAACATTGATCCTGAGGGACATACTGGTAAGTTGTAAAAATTTGCAAAAGTGGGTTTTCACAATTATCTCTTCCACTTGTCTTCTCAATTTCTGCAAATTCCATGCTTAAAAATGATTTTACCTCAAAGCAATATCCAGCCATCCTCAACCCCCTCATTCAATGACTTCTCTAACACTCTCCCCTTTTTGCCCAGTGACTGGCACTTACAGAATCTTGTCTTTCCAGCCAATCCTGGCTGAGCCAAAATTTTCAGAAAAATGAGAAGTTGTTCCTTTTATCCAAAGAGTTTGGAAATATAGAAAAGATACAGTGCTTATTTTGAAGACTAAGTATAAACAAGATTTTTTTTTTAAATTTTACCTGGAAGCCTACAGATTGCAGCTGTCAATCTTGGCTCTCTGATACTGTCTCAATCTAGTTCCAATTAAATAAGAATGTGATTGCCAATACTTTTAATAGCAGAATCATATGGACTCATAAAGCCAAGTAATGCTTAAAAAGGAGAGAGAAAATCAGAAATTCCCTCCCAAGGACATGGAAGCTAACCCTATCGAATTGACTTTCAATAATTAAGGCCTTTGATGCCTGGAATCATTTTGATAATAAGATTGCTTTGAAGTCAATAAATATCAAATTAGGATTGGTGGCAGTCACAGGTGTTTGGCAGGGCTGGCCTATAATCACAGAGAAAATGAATGCATTTTATTCAGCATAATTAGGAAAAGAAATGAAGTTCATATGCAAATGGTAAGACACTTTAGTCAAAGATAACCAGTCAGACTGCTTTTGGTGATTTAAACTTTCATTTAGATGAGAATTTGCAAAGTATCTATTTTCAATGCAATTGGAGTGCAGCTGGTTGCACTTTCTCAATCATCTGCGAGAAAAATTTAAATGTCCCTGATAACCCTCCAGCCTTGTTTTGGTGCTGACAGAAAAACATATGCATTTTTTAAAAAAACTCGACTTCTCTCTTGTCTGTACAGAATGTCAATTCCATAGGTTTATATGGGTTTTTTTAAGCACCCAGAACCCACCCAAAAGAAATTTGGGAAGATGGGGAAAGGAATCAAGATGGTAAAGATCAAGAAGAAATTTATTTGAATATAAGTAAAATTTAAGTGGACACATTGGGAATGTAAACATTGTCGCTGGTTTTCTTTTCTCAGATGGAGCTACAAGCCTCTGAGCTTCTCTTAACCTCTTTCTTGTAATTTGCCATATTGCTACATTTACTTACTTGTCTTAACTTCTTCAGTTTAGACTATAAACTGCTTAAAGCCAGGGATGTTGAGCTACTCACCTTGGATTTGCCTGAGTAGCCAGAACCATTATCTGCCCTAAATAACTTCTTAATAAATATTTGTAAAGTCACCTAGAATACAAAGTGTTTATACTTATTGAGGTTAAGAACAATGGGAGGAGATCAACAAAATATGATAATGCAATGAAATTGCCATCAAGCTGATGTAAGCTCTTTCCTCAGATTTATAAACTTACAAAGTATCGACAGAAGTGAAGATCAAAGTAGAGACTGTCCTGCTATGTTTTAAAAACCACTTGACAGCATGTTTCCAATGGTTAAAAAAGAACTGTAGTTTCAGACTCATTGTAGCATGGCAACACTGCCTTCAGGAATTTTATGAACAAAAGTTTCTTTTTAAGTTAAACACCTAAACATCTCAGGACACATTTATTGAATATGTTCCTTTTTTTTTTTTCCAAAAGGTGAGGCTTTTTCTTTTCTTTTTTTTTTAAAAAATATATTTTATTGATTTTTTACAGAGAGGAAGGGAGAGGGATAGAGAGTTAGAAACATCGATGAGAGAGAAACATCAATTCAGCTGCCTCCTGCACACCCCCTACTGGGGATGTGCTCGCAACCAAGGTACATGCCCTTGACGAGAATCGAACCCAGGACCCCTCAGTCCGCAGGCCAACGCTCTATCCACTGAGCCAAACCGGTCAGGGCGGGCTTTTTCTTATAACAGGAATATAGTGGATCTTATTTATTCTCATCCTTTATTCAACTCATCCGCATGCTAAAGGAAGCGCACCCTTCAAGCTAGGAGCTGTGCTGTTGGAAGCACAGTTGTTACTAGAAGTTGCCACTCTGGCCCTTCTAGGAACCAGGGTTATTGTTTCTGATTGGGATTTCATTATTGTAAGATAAATTCCATTCCATACTTAACTGATCAATGATAGTCAATTGGCTTCAACAAAAATCAAGCTGTTAAAGAAAATCTGACAGCTGCAATGTTGCTGAGAGATACTGGCAATTATAATCAGAAGAAATTAAATTATGTAATGCGAGAAACACCAAAATAACATTTTTCTTCTTCTTTCTTTATGTGTTACTTTGGCTCGCAATCTGGAGGCTGATACTCAACCTTGAAATGATTCTCTTATTTTAATGTTTTCCTTCACTTGTGTTCACTTTGTCCTTTTCCTACAAAATCACCTCCTAGGTAGTCCTTAAGATGAATGGGTTTCTAAGCTGCAGGATATTTGAAATGGAAAGTCTGGGTTAGTCAGAGAACTTAGGCGGCTGTCAGGATGCGTGGAGCAGCTAAGCAGCAGGTGCACCGGACATTCTGAGCGTGGTTGAGGATGGCTCTGGTCAGAAACCAGTCTGGAAGCAGATGCCCTGAGAGAAATGTTGTTCAGTAAAATCCCTTCAAAGCAGGAAGTGCTGTCCTGTGAACCATTATTTCCTCTTTTAATCTAACTTTACTGTGGTTTTACTCCTGCAAGCATCTCCTTGTAACTAAAGCTGCTGACCTTACTTTCAGCCTAGAACTCATTTTTGCAACAAATACTGAAACACATCGCCTTCATAGAGTCTTTTGTTTGCTGTTTCCCAGCAGATTATGCCAAATCCAGAATCTTCCATAATTAATTTTAGCAAATTTTTCTAACCTAATAACCTTGCTTATTAAATTTTACTTATATCCTAAGTTGTAGCCTTTGCATAATTAATATATGCAAATATAAAACACAGACTAATTAAAGGATGATTTATAATACAAAAGGAAAAGTGATTCAGCAACTCTGAAGAATTTGTCATTAAACCTTATTTGCAAATTAACTCCTCCATCAGGTCTCCTGAGTAATGTCTAACTTGTCAGAGTGTTTATTGTAGAAAAAAAAAGTATGACTTGGTGTTTAACACAGTTGGCTTTCATAGGTTTTTAAACTATCCCTAACTCTTTAGTACTTCCCTCTGGTTTCCAGTGTTTCTCATTAAAATAACATAGTGGAAATTTCACCATAATCAAACGCTACCAAGCACCTACATTTTAAAGATTAAGCAGCTTAATGAAAATAATAGCTGATTTTTATAGAGTGCTTAATATGTGTCTGGCTCTATACAAAACACTTAATTGTATCTAGCAAATGTTATCCTTACAACAACTCCAAGAGGCAATAATATTACAGTATCGGTTTACCGCTGAGGAAATCAATAGTGACTTAACCAAAGACACCTGGTTATTTATTTGTTTAGCTTGGACTTGGCCCAGTCTATCAAATAACATATTCCAAATTCTTACCCACTACTCTGCTCTACCAATCATACACATTACTAAGAAGAGATTATGTTTTAAGCCCGCTATGAATATTGTTTTTTGACTTTAGGTTTGGCAGAAAATGTTAAATTAATATTTGAGGAATGTTCATTGTAAACATGAACTGATACTGAGCACTTTGAACTAACCAGTTTCTTTTATATCCTGATTTGGTCTTAGAAAATGGTACAAATGAATGTTTCCTGGGAAAACATGTACATCTAAGGTGAACTCAACTCTAGGAAGGCATTTTGATTATTTGGGGAGGTTTATAATAGATGGTTAAGGAGATCAGACATTTGATTCCAGTGACTCCCCCACCCTCTGGATTATGACCATGTAACATGAAACAAGAGAAAGAGCAAGAGAAAGATCATGTAGTGATGTCAACTCAAAGTATTCTTATATTACCCGTTGAAATCAACAGACACATTCATTAATTTTTTAATGTTAAAACCAATCACCATCTGCAATCAAAGAAAGAAGCAGATCCCTGACCAGGGGGGTTAAGTTGGTTGGAGTATCATCCTGTACACCAAGAGGTGGTGGGTCCCATCCCTGGTCATGGCACATAACCAAGTTGTGGGTTGAGGTAGATGTGGAGTAAACCAATTGATGTCTCCCTTCCCCTCTCTCTCAAATAATTTTTTTAAAAAAAGAAACAAAAAGAAAGAAGCACAGCCACATAATCTTAACATTATACATACATACAGGGTTGGGCAAAAATAAGTTTTTAGTTGTTCATACAGAAAATAATACAATGATTAATAAATAACAATACAAGAATAAACTGTGTTTCACGTACTCACAACTATAAACCTACTTTTGTCCCACCCTATATATGTCTGTGTTGTGTGCGTGAGTGTGTGTGTGAGAGAGAGGTGGGGTGGGGAGTGGGGAGATCACAGAGATGGAAGAAGATTTAGGACTTTGGCATGAAATGTAGATACATTGCCTTGACCCATAAGCCGACTACTTATGAGTCCTTACTAATGCAAGCAAACCTGAGAAAAGAAATTGAGTTGATTTTCTACATTTTTCTTCTTCTGGACTCCTGAGGGAGCCAAACAGGGCACAAGAGGGTCATGCTGAAAGTGCTATATGGCAGGTTGGCACAAGTTGGAAGTCATGTAAGAGAAGGCTTCCTGGAATGAGCAGCTTTAAGTCCAACCAGACCCTTTAGGAATCCTGAAAGGCCATGTGTGCCTGGGTCTGACTACATGTAGGACAGAGACGGATGGAAGTCCTATATGAAGTGCCGAATAATTGGCAGAACCACATGGCAGTGCCCATCCACTTCAAGGTCTTGATCCTGGAATCAGCAGGTGGGCAAATCAAACATTGTGCTGACATTATGCCCAAGCACCGATGGATTAGGCAGACCCACTTGAGTGCTTCCTAGGCATAGTGGGAAAATATGTATGAGTTTCTAATACAATTTTGAAGTGGGCAACACCAAGAAGATGCTAAAGCAATGATGGGAGAAGACTCCAGGACATGAACTGCGAAATACGATCTGAAGCTTTAGATCAGGATAATCAGAATTCACCTTCTCTCCAGTAGATGAGCACCCTAGTACATGGCCATTGTAAGTTCTCATAAGGAAGAGGAGAGGGCAAATATTCGGTCAAATATTTTATACAACTTTATTATATATGCAACTTTATCTTCTATCTCCTTCTCCTCCATGTCCTCCGATTAATGAAATAATTGCAAAATATGAAATACTCAGAGAATGAAAAACAGGTTCCCTTTCTGATATTTAGGAAGATGGGCAAAGATATATCACCCACATTATATCAAAATGAGCAGAAGGTCTGGACAAAGTCATACAAGACAAAATAAGAAAAAAAGGAATCACATGGTAACCGTGAAAATATATGTCCTCTTCCCCATCATAAAAAAAAAAAAAAGTTGAACCCGGCTGGTGTGCTCAGTGGTTGAATGTTGACCTCTGTATCAGAAGGTCACAGTTTGATTTCAGGTCAGGGCACATGCCTGGGTTTGCAGGTTCAATCCCCAGCAGAGGGCATGCAGGAGGCAGCTGATCAATGATTCTTTTTTTTTTTTTTTTAAAGAGTAATGATATTTTCTTTTTAACATATTTTATTGATTTTTTTACAGAGAGGAAGGGAGAGAGATAGAGAGTTAGAAACATCGATGAGAGAGAAACATCGATCAGCTGCCTCCTGCACATCTCCCACTGGGGATGTGCCTACAACCCAGGTACATGCCCTTGACTGGAATCGAACCTGGGACCTTTTAGTCCGCAGGCCGATGCTCTATCCACTGAGCCAAACCGGTTTCGACAAGATCAATGATTCTTATCACTAATGTTTCTATATCTCTCTCCCACTCCCTTCCTCTCTGAAATAAATATAAATATGTATTCTTTAAAATATTAAAATAAAAATACTCTCATAAACAACAAAAGGAAAAAAAGAAGGATGAACTAGCATTAGAATTTATATGAACAATGCAATCTAAAAAATATATATAATGCAAGAATTAAGGAGAAAAATTCCAAGCAATGATTGATGCTATAAAAAACATTAAAAATATAAATGCAATAAATACAAAATTCAAAAAGATGAAAAAATGACAAATGGTATGGTAATGAGTTAGACTGTGGCTCCCAAAAATATCTTCACCCAGATCCTCAGAATGTAATATTATTGGAAAAAAGAATCTGTGCAGATATAATGAGGGTGAGGACCTTAGATGACTCTGGATTAGAGTGGACCCTCAATCTAATGTGGAGTGAAAACAAGTCACAGACACTCAGGAGAAGCAGGTGTCGGTAAACAGGAGAGAAGGCATATGAATATGAAGGCAGTGGTTGGACGTGTGAAACTACAAGCCAAGGGAAACCAAGGTTTGCCAGTCGCCAGCAGAAGCTAGGAGACAGGCGAGGAATGGATTCTCCCTCATCGCCTACAGAAAGAGCCAAGAAACAACTTCAGCCCAGACTTCTGGCCTCTGGAACTTGAGAGAATACATTTCTGTTATTTTAAACCACCAATTTTATAGTAATTTGTTCCAGCAGGCCTAGGAAACTGAAACATAGATGAAAAGTGAGATTGCAGAGCTAAGAAAGCAAATCAAAGATGAAACAAGATTATTGTAGAACTAATCATTAAATTAGAAGCAGTGAAGATAGACAAGCTAAACATTGAACTGATGATTGAGCATGTAGCAAACGTTCTTAATTTTGCCCAAATGCCTCTATACCCTTTTCCTTGTATAGGGAAGCCTCTCAAAATTCATTTCCTGGTCTCCCTACAACCATATGTAAGAGAATTGCTTAAGTTTTGGTTATGGGGTGAAAATGAAAGTATATGTGTAGTTTCTGAAATGTCCTTGAAGAAAGAATGCATACCTTAGGCTTTCCACGCACCTGCAGATTAACATGTAAGAGTTATGGATGGGAGCTGAATAGCCACTTGAACCTAGAGGTTTCCATGGCCAGGCTAGTGGAATAACAGTACAAAAGCCAATCAGGTCTGTGACGATGCAGGATTTCCATATCAGTCATGCCAAGTGTTCTGCATGAAAAATAAATAAACTATCTTGTTTAAACCATTTAATCTAGCACAGAAGCCTGTGATACAGAAGCCAGAACTTTTGTTATAAGTAATGTATCCACTCATGCACAAAGTTATATCTGAAATTATATTCAAAATATATTAATGACAAATGTTTGCTTAACTTTGCTTAAAATCTATTTTTATTTATGGAAAAGAAAACAGGCTTGAGATTATCTGGCATTCACATTATTGAAATAACGTGTCAAATGATTGATCTTAAATGAATCATTCTATCTGAACTTTTGTTTTTCATTTATGAGAGATAAACTACTTATTTAGCCTTTCTATACCTCAGTTTTCTAAACTGTAAAATGGGAACACTAATATTTGCTATTTCATAAGGTTGTTTTCAAAGATTTATCTGAAGTTCTTGGAATGAAATATGGGAAATTTTAAGCATTATATTATTTTTAGTTATGATCATTATCATTATTGCCTGGTAAGGTGAGAGATTAATTGTAATACAGTGTTTGAAGTGCTTAGCTTAATGCCTAACAAAAAGAAAATAAGTGACAGTCACATTATTTCAACTATTATTTAGTAAGCACATTAAGTAAGCTATGTTTTCCCATTATTGCTCTCCTGTCATGCTAATATTTCATATTCCAATATTCTTACCTCTAGTATCCCCTCCACTTCAATTCATTGTAGTCATTTATGTAAGATTCATTCCTTTAAAGCTTGGCTTGGTAAAATAACTATCTACTATGGACTGCATGCTATGTCCTTCTAAAATTCATGTGGAATCTCTAGTCCCCAGTGAGATGGTATTAGGTGGCAGGGACTTTGGGAGGTAATTAGATGATGAGCGTGTACCTCCAGAGTGGCTTTAGGTAGATGCTGGGAAAGAAACAATAGCTGACACATGAATCCTCCTTCAAGGACATAAGAAGAAGGCCTGATATATTTGAAAGCACACTCTTCAAGAAAAAGGGGAATATACTATCATATCCTTGGTCTATGGTCTTGTAACGTCAGGAATCGTGTCTAATTTTGAGACTGCATCTATATTATCATAGGTGGTCACATAGTCTCAGACCTGTCACCAACATTGACACTCCATCTGCCTCAATTTCTTTGTCTGTAAATGAAACAGTTACACTAAATTCACTCTATGACCCTTTCTTCTCGTACATTCCATAATTCTCAAAATAAGAATCATGTAAGACAGTAAGCCACAGAGTGTCCAATTAAATCTAATGTAGAGACTTCATGAGTGGGACATACAATTCTATGTATGATCAGAAAGTGGAGGGAAAAGCAACTGTAATATTTGGGAAAGCCTCAAACTCACCAGTCCTGAGAATGCAAAGTACAGCATAGTGACTATTGTTAACAATACTGTAATGTGTATGGGAAAATTGCTAAAAGAGTAGATCTTAAAACTTCTCAGAACAAGAGAAAAATTATAACTATATGTAGTAGTAGACATTAACTAGATTTATTGTTGTGATCATTTCACAATCTATACATATATGGAATTATATTGTACACCTGAAATTAACATAATATTATATGTTTATTATATCTCAATTTTACTAAAGCTTTTTAATACTCACTCGGATGTAAAACAAAGGACCACGTGAGCAGTTATGACCCAGTCTACCCAAACAGAGCCAATGTCAATTGAACCCTAACTACCAGCTGGCCAATAAAAATGATAGGATGCTACTGATGGTAAGGCAGCCAATGTTTAGAGACCTTAGGATGTGGCAAAATAAATGTGCATCTTAAAAGTCAGCAAAATGGACTAGCATGGATTTTCTAAGTAAGACCATGAGGTGTTTGGTGGCCAGTGTGATAAGTGGTGTGTGTGGGGGGGGGGGGGCGGGGGGCGGAGGGAGTGTGAATATTGCTTGGAGGAAAAATCACGAGGCCTATGGCAGAAAAGTCTGGGGGCAGAACATGTTAAGGAAGATCTAACACAGCCATGGCAGATCAAAACTAGTCTAGTAAAATGTATATGTGCATCAATTTAAAAATTCCCAATGATTTTTTTCTAATCGGTATCCTACACCTTGATGCAATAGAGCTTGCCCATTATGAACCTGTGTTCTGAAAGACTCATTCTAAGCTAAATAACCCCTCCAGTTACAACTGAATATCAAGTGACCCAGATTTATACAAAAGTAGCATTTAATTACAAGTCATATGCTTTCATCTTGGTTCTCAGGGGCAGAAATAAAGGACTTTATTTTTTAAAACACCCACTGGTTCACAACATGCAGGCAAAAAAAAAAAAAAAAAGACATTTACCCATGTTTTCTCACTCAAACAGCTATGAGTCATTTCGAATTTCAGTCAAATTGTCTAGTGCAAGTAATTCTTTTGCAAAATCTCCTCCAGAAAACTGCCAAATGCCTGCAAATACCTAAAAGAGAACAAGTCCACAAGAGTCTGGCCGCTCCAGCGATGAGCAATGTGTAAGATTCTTACTTCCCACCATCGTTACCAGACTGTGCTCTGCAGCGGTGACTGGGGAGTGGCTTTCATTACAAAACCCAAGGTCACAGGTGGTTCTGCACTGAAGCATAATTAAATTGTGCAGGAGGAATTAAAATGGTTTAGCAAATAAGGCCTCTTTATTCAGGCTGAATAGGACAGATAGAATGCAGTGCCATGTTCAGGCTACAGCCAGGCAGTGCTGGGGCCCAGGGAGATTAATCTGGAGAGCAATCACTTGATGATCCCTGACTATGAATACTTAGTTGAAATTATTCCTCAGTCACCCTGGGATGGGAAAAGCAATCACTCATAATTAGCAGGTCACTTTTCTTTGTAGGGATATTTATGCAGGGCACGGAGAGGAAGGCATATGAGAAAGCCCCTCTTGTTTAGAAAAAGATTGATGTGTATGCTCAGGATGAACATGGTGATCAAAAACTATTAAAGAGAAAGGGAACTTATTAAGAATGAAGATATCTACTTAATTGTATGTTTTTACATGTGCATTTTGCGGGAGGTGAAGGTATCACTGCTGGGAAGTCCATAGCAGTGTGCTGAGAAAACCTTTTCTCACTTTGAGAGAAATCGATTCTCTTCAGCTAGGTTTTGGGGAAGGAAACAAAGAAGTACATTGGATACTGACTTCATGACCTGTTTTCTAAAGAAAAAAATGATTTTTATTTTTTTGCTTTTAGGAAATCAAACTCTAGACAGAACCCTATGCCCTCAGATTGTAAAAAGCAACAATAACAATAACACAAAACTATAATTATATCTTCCGTTCAGTCATAATGTGTCATTTAGATCATTTCTACATGATCCCAGTTAGATACTTGTCCAGTCAAGGAATTTAAATAAAAATTTAAATTTAAATGCACCTGAAGCAGAACGATTTTTTGGACAATGACTTCAGGACATTTTATGCAATATTAACTTATAGCAAATGTGCATTGTGTATACATGTGGGGTATATGTGACTGTGTGTGGTATTGTTATCCAATGAAGTGTGGGGTCCTTTCCTCCACTGGCTGCTGGGGGAGGAGTCCTTAAGATAGCTTGAGAAAACAAATTTTCTGAGACTTGCAACGGAGAATGGGTGATTTTTATTTGCATGGGGTTACACCTGGGGGTTTCCAAAGTTCTATTTCCCTTAGTCCAGTCATAGAAGTGTAGCTGGGGTTTCAGTAAAGTTAGAAGCAAAGCCAGTGTCCCGAGTTTCCTTTCCATGTTGGAGCCTGGTCCAGGTCCAGTTCCATATCAGGCTAATTGTGGTCCATTAGTCCATTGTGTGGGGGTCTACATGGCATGGGTAATGTGGGTTAATGCAAGGGGAGCCCCACAAACCCAGAGTCAAACAAGTCCCAAAAGTCTCAAGAGCAGTAAGAGCACCAATGAGCACAATAGCATAAGAGAGTGAGCTGCTTTGTTCAGGGAATTAAGTATCCCAATAACTAGGTTAATTTCAATGGTATCAGTACTAGAACTATAATAGCCGAATAAGTCCATGAGCAAGTGGGAGAGACCAATCATTGACTTACTTTATAGGAAAATATAACACTTTTTTAGAATTATACCAGAAGTATTAGCATGTGATGATTTCCATTACTATTCACCAAGCAAGTTTTTTAAAAAAGATTTAGGCCACCAATTGAATTACTCAGATTTTCAAATTCTAAATTTGCTGGTAGACCTACAAATTATACCTTAGATTTACTGCCATTCAGAAGGAAATGTCAAAATAACTAGCTTTCAAATTTATATATATATATATATATATATATATACTAGAGGCCCGGTGCACAAAAATTTGTGCACTGGCAGGGGGTGGGGGTCCCTCAGCCCAGCTTGCCCCCTATCACATACTGGGAGCCCTAGGGGATGTCCTACTACCTTCTCCCTGCTCCCCTTGGGGAGTGGGCCTAAGCCACAGTCTGGCCTCCCTTTGTGGGAGTCGACCAGGCTGATCAGGGGAAGGCCGCAGCCCCATCACCACACTGTTGCAGCCACTGCCAGTCAGGGCAGCCACCAAGATGTTTTCATCAACACGGACTCCAGTCCCTTAACCATGAAAAAATTCATCCATCCATCCTTCCATCCTTCCATCTTCCTTCCTTCTTTCCTTCCTCCCTCCCTCCCTTCCTTCCTTCCTCCTTCCTTCCTTTCTTCCTTCCTTCCTTCCTTCCTTCCTTCCTTCCTTCCTTCCTTCCTTCCTTCCTTCCTTCCTTCCTTCCTTCCTTCCTTCTTCCTTCCTTCTCCTCACCTGAGGATATGTTTCCATTGATTTTTAGAGAATGTGGAGGGGAAAGGGAAAGACAGAGAGAAACATCAAAGTGAGAGGAACACTTTGATTGGTTGCCTCCTGCATGAGCCCTGACCTGGGCCCGGGCCAGGGAGGAACCTGCAACCTAGGTACATGCCCTTGGTCAGAATTGAACCCAGAATCTGTGTTGGGCAGGCCGAGGTATTACCCACTGAGCCAAACCAGCTAGGGCAGGATATGACATTTCTTAACCCTCCAGCAGCAGACCTTCCTTTTTTTCTCCAGGAGTGTAGTAAAAAAAACCCTAGATCACCTATTTGGACTCTCATTACCCAAGTTACTAAGAATATTACCAGTGACCACAGGGAGCTTAGCCAATCAGCAGTCAGAAAAGGTGTTTCCTCTGTAGTTCACACCAATTGCCAGTATGGCCCCTGCCGGGCCTAACGCCTCTGGAGAGTTATTAGCCCTGGGCCGGGTCACCCCCAGCTCCCCACCGCTGCCACCATCAATGATTGCTGGCTGGCTCCTCCTTGGCCCAAGCTTAAAGCCTCAGGCTGAGGTGTTAGGCCTGGGCCGCCATCAGTGATCGCTGGCTCAATGATCGCTGGCTGGCTCCTCCCCGGCCCAAGCCTAAAGCCTCTGGTTGAGGTGTTAGGCCTGGGCCTGGGCCTGGGCCGGCGCCCCCCACCCCCCCAGCTCCCTGCCGCTGATCGCTGGCTGGCTCCTCCCCCCCCGCCCCAGCCTAAAGCCTCAGGCCGAGGCTTTAGACCTGGACCGGGGCACCCCCAGCTCCCCGCCACCAATCACTGACTGGCTCCGACCCGGTTCCCTGCCAAAGTCGCCAAGAGGATCACTTGCTGGCTCCATCACGGTCCAAGCCTAAAGCCTCTGGCTGAGGTGTTAGGCCTGGGCCGGGGACCCTCCCCCCATGCTCCCCACCTTTGCTGCCATCAACGATCGCTGGCTGGCTCCTCCCCGGCCCAAGCCTAAAGCCTCTGGCTGAGATGTTAGGCCTGGGCCGGACCCCCCCTTCCCCCACCATGCTCCCCGCCATCAAGATCGCTGGCTGGCTCCTCCCTGGCCCAGGCCTAACGCCTCAGGCTGAGGCTTTAGGCCTGGACCTGGGCACCCCCAGCTCCCCACCACCACCTCTGCCATCAATGATTGCTGGCTGGCTCCACTCCGGCCCTGGCCTAAAGCCTCAGGCCGAGGGTTTAGGCCTGGGCTGAGGCACCCCCAGCTCCCTGCAGCCGCCTCGGCCATCAAGGATCGCTGGTTCATGATCGCTGGCTGGCTCCTCCCGGCCCAAGCCTGCCCTGTTCCCGCCAAAGCCACCATAAACTATTGCTGGCTGGCTCCGCCCCAGTCCAAGCCTAAAGCCTCTGGCTGAGGTGTTAGGCCTGGGCCAGACCCCCCCATGCTCCCCACCATCAACAACCGGTGGCTGGCTCCTCCCCGGCCCAAGCCTAAAGCCTCTGGCCAAGGCTTTAGGCCTGGACTGGGGCACCCCCAGCTCCCTGCCCCCACTGGCCAAAGCCGCCATCAATGATCGCTGGCTGGCTCCACCCCAGTCCAAGCCTAAAGCCTCTGGCTGAGGCGTTAGGCCTGGGCCGGACCCTCCCATGCTCCCCACCATCAACGATCTCTGGCTGGCTCCTCCCTGACCCAGGCCTAACACCTCAGGCTGAGGGTTTAGGCCTGGGCCGGGGCACCCCCAGCTCCCTGCAGCCACCGCCATCAACAATCGCTGGCTGGCTCCTCCCCGGCCCAAGCCTAAAGCCTCTGGCCAAGGCTTTAGGCCTGGACTGGGGCACCCCCAGCAACCCGCCGCCACCGATTGCTGGCTGGCTCCGTCCCGGTTCCCCGCTGCAACTGCCATCAAGGATCCCTGGCTGGCTGGACCAGCCCCAGCTTCCTGCCACTGCTGCCATCAAGCATAGCTGGCTGGCTCCGCCTGGTTCCCCTCCGCTGCCGCCATCAATGATTGCTGGATGGCTCAGCCCAGGCCCCAGCCTAAAGCCTCAGTCTGAGGCTTGGGGCTGACGTATGCAAATTAGCCGCCATCTTGGCTGTCGACTAATTTGCATATCTCACTGATTAGCCAATGAAAAGGGTAGCGGTCGTACGCCAATTACCATGTTTCTGTTTTATTAGATAGGATATATATATATATATATATATATATATATATATATATATATATATCGATTTTAGTAGGGAAGGGAAAGATAGAGACAGAAACATCAATGATGAGAGAGAATCATTGATCGGCTATCTCCTGAACGCCCACATTGGGGATCGAGCCTGCAACCCAGGTATGTACCCTAACTGGGTATTGAACCATGATCTCCTGGTTCATAGGTTGATGCTTAACCACTGAGCCACGCCAGCTGGGCACTAGCTTTTTTAAATTACATGTTGTTTTGGTATAATAGAAAAGCTGCAGAGTATGTCAATACAAACCCAGACTTTTAATATTATTTCGTTTTTTCCCTCCTAATTCAAATATCTTATACCAGATCCTCATCCAGCAAGTGCTATATGATAGGTTTAAGGCAATGAAATCAGATTAAACTAATTCACATTTATTCACATGAATAGCTGATAATATACTATGCAAGAAGTAAAAAAACATATTTAGGTTGATTTGGATTAATCTAAATAAATGTGTTAAATAAATGTAAGAAAATCAACTATTTAACTTTGAAATAGTTTTTGAAAATATTCAAGATGCTTGGACATATTTTGGAATTGAAAACTCCAGTGAAAAAACTAATAAACAAAAATCTCATTTAAAATGGACTTGGAGGCTACAAGAGAGAGTTCTCATGCACATGTCACTCAACACACTACTGACCCCGACAGGAAAAGAGGTTCCTTGCATCTCCAGCAGGAGGCGTTCTTACTTTACTACATTAGCAGGCAAAACACAGCCGGAGCCCCATCTGTAGGATCAGATATACCCGGGATATGAGCACTGAACACACTGCATGTCCTGTGGGAGTTTGGAGCTCCATATTCAGACAGAGCTGACTAAGAGATCTTAAACCCCAACAACAATCATGGTTTTCCTTGCTCAATAACCAGTTTGATGTTCTAAATTCTCCTTGGTGCATCATTGTTTTGATTTCTAATTATTAAGTTAAATATATACATTTAATTCCCAATTCAGGATTTATTTACGATTCCTTTAAAACTGGGTGAATAGACCCTGAATTTGCCCATTAGCAATGATGGAGGAATTCAATAGTAAATTCTGGGGGGGGGAAAGTGTATTTCTGCCATTTTAATTAACCCATTTGTCTCTTTATGTATATTGGAAAGTTTCCTTCTTTCTTTTATGCTTTTCCTTCCTTCCTTCCTTCCTTCCTTCCTTCCTTCCTTCCTTCCTTCCTTCCTTCCTTCCTTCCTTCCTTCCTTCCTTCCTTTCTCTTTTCTTCCTTTCTTCCTTTCTTCCTTTCTTCCTTGCTTTCTATTTGTCTTTCTGTCTTTCATTAGGTTTTATTTTATGGGCAGTTTTAGCTTCACAGCAAACTTGCGTGGAAGGTATGGAGAGTTCCCATATACCCCCTGTCCCCTACATGTGAAGCTTCCTCTATTATCAACATCTGTCACCAATATGAAAACAACTATTTTCCACCTATGCTTTAAGATACATTTAGCCTAACTGTGTGTTAAGGGGACAACTATTGTACTTCTTTTTCGTTTTCCTTTAAAGTCTTAGCTGACTTTCTCCTCACTCTCCCTTAGAGTTTAGCTAGTGAGTTGTTTTAGAGTAAAAGATTTGGTAACCAAGGCTTAGTATTTACACTGCTGAAGGCATCTCAGCCTCTGCTAAGTATTGATTTTAACGGATTTTGTTGGCCATTCTCAGGCCATCTGTCTGCAATAAAGCAAAGATCCCTTCAAACCCTATAGGAATTTCAGAGCTATGAAAACTCAGAAATGCCACCTGGGAGATTACTTGACTTCCGTTGTTGGCAAAGATTAAACTGCGCTTCTGGGATTGATTTGTGCTCATCCAAGCTTTTGAATAGCTACCTTTCTCACACTTTTTAAAAATTTCCTTCCCAGGAATATCTCCTCTCTTGAACCCGAAGATGCTGGGATGACAACCGTCAAAAATATGGGCTAATGGTCATCATTATAAAGGACAATTATTGCAATAGAACAGAAATTACCCTTGAACACCTGTGTCCCATCCTTGAATCTCTGAATATGCTCTGAAAGGGCATCTTCCATTTCCATCCTGTATTTATTTAACCATCTCCCAATAAGTACATAGTTGTTGTGTTTCTCCTCTATGTCATTTCACTAGGAAACCAAAAGAGAATAAGATGGTAACTATGAATTCTTAGGCAAAAGTCAAGTCTTGTTTCTTATTCCCTAACCAAGGTTATAATTCCACAATATTTCTGCCACCAAATTCTGGAAGATAGAAGTGGAATATCTCATTCTGAATTACCATGGAAACCTCCAATAATCTTTAGGCAGATTATCCAGGGCAGAGTTAGTGGCATCCTGGATGTTTAGAAACAGGTGTAAATAGATTTCAATTCTATAGAGACGCAGACTTTGAAAACAACTCCAGGCTCTCTTCTCACTTTCATCTTTAATCCTTAACCTCTTCCAACTCAGCAGGAGCAAGACTGATTTAGGGCTTCAGAGCTGCAAGCCTTCAGTTTCTGGCAAACTTGAGAATTTAAGCTTAAGGAAAACAAATGCCAAGATGTTATAGCCACCATGATTTATGTGCCTATTCATTATCATTAATGTTTTTCTTCTCTATCATAAATGCCTAGAAACTGCCACATGAAATCTAAGGAATGCTATTGCTCAAACAGAAAAAAGGAATAGAGCAACTTTATCATTTTATAGGAGGCAAACTAAAGTGAATAAGTACCATGCATCATAAAAAGAACCATAATTTTTAAAAACCAAATAGAGAGGTGCTAATAAAAATGAAAGCTTTCCTATGTCACTCCGGCCCCTGCAGAGAAAGAAATGAGAAGCTTTGGAACTGAGGCACTTGGTGCTCAGAGCCCAGGGACCCTTCACAGATGTCTAGGTGCTACTTTTCAGCCTTCCCTTCGGGGGTCAAGTGGGAAACATGCCCACGTGGGACAGCTGAGGCCTTCCTGGAGGCTTGGAGGATTATGTCAACCTGTCAGAGGATGTGTAAGAGAGCTACTTGGGGCCAGATATCTGCACTGCCAAAGGTCTATTGCTTTTGCTGGCAGAGGTGATCCCCAGCCTGGCAATCTAGCAACTCGCTTTACCAAAGCAGCCACTGTCTGATGGTTGCCATTAGGAACACTTTCAGCCCTAGCAGGTTTGGCTCAGTGGACAGAGCGTCAGCCTGCAGAATGAAAGGTCCCGGGTTCGATTCTGGTCAAGGGCACATACCTTGGTTGCAGGCTCCTCCCCGTCCCGGATCCTGGTTAGGCTCATGCAAGAGGCAACCAATCCATGTGTTTCTCTCACATTGATATTTCTCTCTGTCTTTCCCTCTCTCTTCCACTTCTCTAAAATACCCTCGAGTGACAATTTTAAAAAAAGAAGAAAGAAAGAAACACTTCCACAGTCCCGGCAGGATTACCTCTCTAGCTGTGGATCAGGGATGGGATAATTAGGCATGCACAGTTCACTGATATGGCCGTGGAGAACACACTGGCATCCTTCGTCAGGGAATTTCCATTTGCACTCACATTATGACACAACAAGATGCTCTGCCCGCCATATGGAGTGAAGCAAAGACCATCAAACTCATCTGATTTAGGACCATGAACTTGATTCCTATGGAGATTTCAAAAACACAAGGTCGGGTCTTGTAGTTTGAAGCAAGTCAGCACTCCTTTTTTTTTTTTTTTTTTCAGCTGCAGAGTTCTTTTCGAAGCTTTCATGTTAGGGCAGCTACAGGATTGTGTTCATCAAAGAAAAAGACACAGATGTTTTTTTAATGCCCTAAATGCAGAGTTGACTGGTCAGCTCATCGTATTCTGCATATTTTAAAACATAATGTGGATATTCTTTTATAAAAAAAATTCCATAGCGGGTCACTGACTATTTTATATTAATGATTTTCATGGAAGACTTGTCTGATTAAATAGTGAAATAAATTGTAGTGTATGTTGCTGCTGATCCAGAAACCCAAGAGGAACATAAAGGAAAAGTAGACAATTGAAAGAAGCTAAGGACAGGAAATATGTCTGAAGGGGGAAGCTATGGAATGCCATATTTGTGATGAAATAAAAGGGAGTTCATTTGGATTTCATATTGAAAAGATTTTTTTAATCTATTTATAAGAAAATGCAGTAATACATTTTTCATCAACAATGAATGATGGTCTCAGCTATTGAATAGGACTGTGCATATAATTGTGGGTCAGAGGCTGGCATTGAGAATAAGAGGGGTTGTATATAAATAACATTTAGTAAGTCCTCTTTATTGCAATACATTTTGGACCAAAAAAAAAAAAAAAAGGAATAGTTTTTGAATGAATGAGCTGAATTCCCAGATTTAACATGCAGTTTCTCATTTGGCCAGCAGAAGGTAGCCTGGGCAAAGGCCTGACTTATATACTAGCCTGGTACAGTGGGCCCATAAATCAGTTTGGGTAGTCGGTTGAATTATGTTCTTAATCATGGAAGGATACTTTCACTTGAAACTATTCTTTCTCATATTTCTAGTAGGCTCTCTTATTTATGGGCATGCTGGAATATGGCCAGAGCATTCCCCCTAGGTAAAATGGCAGCATCTTAATTAGGAATGTTTGGTCTGTGGCCTGAGTTGCCAAAGAGCGGTCTCATTGTTCTAATGCACACACATCCATCCTCAGCCGGCTCCCGATGCCCGCAGCCTCGCGGAAGAAGCCGGGTACCGGAGTCCTCTTTTGGAGTCCCGCACTGTCTCGTTGTATAAAAGAAAGGCCAATCACACTCTCTCTGGAGCTCAGCCATGTCATCTTTCCAGTGGCTTTCCCAAGTCCTACTAGAATTCTTCAAATTTAAATGAAAATTAAATTTAAATCAAAGGAATCATGCCCCCCTAAAAGAAGGTATGGGATAATCAAATGTAAAATAATGTAGATATTATTCTTATATGGAGCAATGTATTATAATGCACTAGGGGCAAAATGGATGTTAAGATTCCTGTCTACTAAGGTTTTTAACTTCTGAGCAATTTCATAAAATTAATTTCTGAACAATACCATAAAAAATCTGAATTTCTTATAGCATGGTGCAGGACTGAGGGCTACTCATCTCAGACGCTGCAAAGAATGCATATTACCTGTTCAAGAACTATTTGTGAATGAAAAAAAAACGCTAACTAGAAATCTAAGAATACTACAAAATATCTCTAAGACATGCATGGGGATAAAAGCTTTAACTTTGAATGTCTGAAAATAACATCGTAAATTATAAGAAAATGAGCAAGGATCTAAGAAAATCTCAATGTGTTATTGCAAACGTCCCAAGTATAAAGGACCAGATCATTGTATCTCATTTGTTATATGTCTTCCAATCTAAAAATTTATTCGGACTTTCAAGAAAACTTAAAATTTGTGTTTGCATGTGTGCCATATGGTGTAGAATTGTCTGTTTCTTGGGGGGTGGGAAGAGCTCATGATTCAGGGTACGTGTGAGAAGGTGCTGGTCTGTATCAAATTTTCATTATTTCAGAAATAAGGCAAATTCTCACTTACTGAAACACGCACTAAGCTACACATCTTATGACAAAATATTTTGGTGTGGCGAAGATTGGCAGTTGTCAAACTTCTTTCAAAAGCATTTTGATCTTCAAGCCTGCCACCTTAGCCTAATCCTTTAGAAGTGCAAACCAAGTGCTCTTAAGAGACACCTTGGCAAACGCACAGGCCTGTTCTGCTGCCACTGTGTAAGAATGTTGAATTCTTACATAGCTGTCAAATCATGCCCTGAGTTACATTAAAAAATGACACAAAGATCAAAAACATTAAGGTCTGTTTTAGATTAAGAAGTTCAACTCCTTATTAGTAGTTGTTGTCAAATCTGGTACCGCTTACTGGGATGGCAATAACTAATAAACTTAGTGCTATTTTATTGAATCTAAAACATTAAAAGATTTTTTAAAACTAAAAGGATGCCACTTCTGCTTTTCTTCACCAATTTCTATTGCTCATTGTTTTTAAAGGTTACTTGAATGACCACTCTTACCTTTCTTTGAGAATCATTTGTTAAATTTATAGCTTAAGTGTTTGTTATTTTTTAGTGCTTGTTATTTTGAAATAGGTTAAGACTCACAAGAAGTTAGTTGCTCAGACATTTCAGAGAATTCCTATATACAATTCACTCTATGTACATTGCTTTCCACAATGATAACATCTTACATAAGCATAATACTTTGTCAAAACCAGGAAATTGATGTTGGTATAATGATATTAACTCAAATGCAGACCTTAATTCAGATTTTGCTGACTTTTCCATGGACTTTTTTCCCCTTTTGGAAATCTTTGAGTTACCTAAATCTCTAACTGGTTATCAATAATAAATATTACATGATGCAGAAACAAATCATTGACCAGCAGTGACACTTAAAATGAGCAAGGCTAAACCAGAAGTCCATCTGTTTTCACTTACTTCAAAAGGTTCCTGCCTTGAGTCTACTTAATCATTCTTACCCTCTCCCTCTTCTACCCTTTCTCCCCCAAAAGCAATATTCAGATAGCAACTGCCTAAAACAAAGTTTGACATTTTTGAGTGTTTTATCTTTGATAAGCTCATGGGGGTCATTTCTATAAATTCTGCAGATGCTTTCTAACATTAATACTGACAAATTAGAGAAATGAACACAATTTGTAAGTTGAAGGGCTTGTCAAGGATAGAGTACATTTGTTTATTTCTACCTGGTGAACACCTGGTTTCAACTTGCTGAGGAACAATGAGTACCATTGTTTGCAAGAGAAAACTCAGCCTAAAGGAGACTCTCCTACTGCTGAACGGACAGCAAGGCAATACTGTGGCTCACTTGGGAATGATATATTCTAAGTGTGCCCTATTTTAAATAAATATGTATAGGAAGAGAAAGAGAGGGAGAGATCATGGCCATTCATGACCACTAAATACATCAGTCTTGTTCTTGTGGTTGAATAGTTAAGCATCATTGCAATTCAGTATCACAGCACAAGGATTGAAAAAGATATACATAATGGGATAAGGGGCCACACAGAGGCCAGTGGATAGGTGATAAAATCATCACCATTTTGCACAAATGGAGGAAAAATTGGACCTAGTCAACTAAAATTATGTGAGCTAGATTGATAGTCTATTAAACAAAAGATGGCCATTTTATAGCCATTTCTCTCCAATACTTCAATGGAAAAGCATGAAACCAAGGCCACTTTTTATAAGCCATCAGCTGAATGACTTAAAGGAAATAACTAAGACTTCCATTAATGAATGCCTAAATGTTTTTAAAACTCCTCGAACACTAAAGCACCTTATTGGGAGCCATATAATCTCCTTTAATTGCTGCTTATGCATTCAACGAATAAAGGGAAATTAAAAGAAATTGTAAGAAATCGCTCTGCTTTCTCCCCTTTACTTTCTCAAAGTTCTCAAGTTCAAATCAGACTAGTGAATAGCATTTATTTTCACATCATTCTTTTTCGCCATAAATGAAGGCAAATGCTATTGGGCTATGTATGGCAAGTGTGGGTGGGTAATACCTGCTGGGGAAGGGTAAAATAAAGTCGGTGGGTCCATCAGGTTAGATTTATGACGATGGGACACTTAAGTTGTTTTGAGAGTATACTGGCAGGAGCCTCCCTCCAAGTAACCAAAGGGAATGGTTAGCTTTGTAGAGAGATTTTTGCCTACATTATAGTTTACTTTTTCTTTTTGCTCTAAATCAGTGGTTCTCAACCTGTGGGTCGCGACCCCTTTGGGGATCGAACGACCCTTTCACAGGGGTCACCTAAGACCATCCTGCATATCAGATATTTACATTATGATTCATAACAGTAGCAAAATTACAGTTATGCAGTAGCAACGAAAATAACTTTACGGTTGAGGGTCACCACAACATGAGGAACTGTATTAAAGGGTCGCATCATTAGGAAGGTTGAAAACCATTGCCTTGGTGAGGTTGCATGAGAACATCCTTGTCAATCCCAGGCATCAAGGATAATGAAATAGTAGAATAATTGGGCATCTTGACAGAGAAAAGAATTTTACAGAGCCCTGTTTCCTAGCTGGGCTTCTGTCCTTTGTGGGAACTTCGGAGTGTACAAATATAAAAGATTAGGGCTCTCATTACCTCACACATACTCTCAGAAATTTAACCCGCTAGTTTTATTAGCCTGTAAATATAAGGTGGTGAATTACTGGGATCAAGATGTTTTCTATTTCAGGCTCTAGAATTCACTTATGAAATGGAAAGCCTTGTAGACTATTATTGGAAATCTAATGATTAGCTATAGGCAGTCATGATTGCTGGGTAAGCCAGTATGGTCATCTTGGCCTTTAGATTTGTACTTTTCAAAATTAATGTATGAAAGTTCCTCTTATGAGAATACATTTATCATTTTTAATCATTAAGTGAATTATAACTAACATATGTACTATGTAACATAAAAATGAGATTCTAAAAATAAGGAAACAAACTTTCATCTGGCAGAGGTTGCTGTCTGGGTTCAGCTAAGCAAGAAAACACACAAGCACCACACAAAGTTCAGTACAATGACACTACAGAAAGCCCTGGAAACATAGGGACAGGTTGCCAAACTAGAGAGAGAAGAGGATGCAGGGCTTCCTAAGTTTCTGATATTCTAAGTCCATCGTATGCATCATGTAAAATCAAACTCACCCTCAACTATGTCTTCATAATTAACTTTCTTCTCCCCTTCCAGATCAATTGTTATCTCTAGCTTTCCTAGAGCATTTGCATAGTGTTATCTTTTCACGTCTATCACTCTGTCATCTCCATTACCTGGAGAGCCCTTTGAAGGCAGAGATCTGCTTCCCTGGGCCTCACCAGCTGTGAGTACAAATGAGTTCATGCTAGCAACAAATTTCACAGTGCCCAGCTGTGTAGGAGCAGAGAACTTGGTGATAACTCAAATTCTCGAATAGTGATTTCTGAGTATTCTGGGAGATTTTGGATAAAAGCTGACAATCAATTCTCTCATAAATTCCCTGCACTCTGCCTCCTTCTGTACTTGCTCTGTGACACCCCTCACCACAGCTGTTACCCGCCTGCCAATGACACACTGATGCCAAGGGTGCTGTCTCTTACCATTGCTCACCCTGCAGGGATCCTGCTTCCTTTGCTCCTTGGGCACTGATGCTGCTTGGCTGTGGTCCTTGTGTCTCAGAGTCTCAAAGGAAAACAGCTCCACATCATTGCTTCCAGTACCCATGTGCTTATTCCTTGAGGCAGGGCCTGGAGACTTACACCATACTTTCTTCTTCCACACCTTGCCTGTCCCCCAAATCATAACCACCCCTGAATCTAGCCACTTTCCTCCCTCTTGTAAATCAGTTTATGCAAATTCACATCTGGGAATCATTCAATGCACTGTTTCATTAAGCACACTCCTTAGGGTCAGCCTGCATGTCTGCTACATTAGCATCCCTGCTCATGGTCATCTATATATCATTTACTCACAATCAAGAGAAATGTTTACTAATTGATTCATAACAACATCCAATATGAAACAGCACCACCTCATATCATGCAGTTGGAGGAAAAAAAAGATATAACTTGTTTCTTTTACTTGGAAACCAAAGCAAATACATGTGAATGAATGGTGTGAAGAATAAAATGCAATCCACTGTGCCGCAAGACTAACAATATGGCAGTAATATGCGTCTGCCAACCTGCCATCTCCACAGATTAATTTTTCATTTCATCTCTGGATTTACTGCCACGGTTCTGCTGAGAGTACAGTTATGACTGAACTGAGATTCTTTTATACTCATTTCTCATGCAGCAACATAATAAATATTGTTATCCTCAAAGTTTTCTCGACACATATATTATTAGAAATCACAGAATTTGTCTCACATGGTTGACTATATGGAATCAAAAGACTTAACATTGTTTAAAGTAGAGGGTACCTGAAGGAGGTTCACATAAAATCCATATGAATATATATATTAAATGCCATCACACACACACACACACACACCCCACACAGAGTGAGTGGGTCAGTCTCTAGTGCAGTGAAGGTGAACCTATGACACACGTGTCAGAGGTGACACACGAACTCATTTTTTTGGTTTATTTTTCTTTTTTAAATGGGATTTAAATATATAAAATAAATATCAAAAATATGTGTTTGTTTAACTATGGTTGCAAATATCAAAAAATTTCTATATGTGACATGACACCAGAGTTAAGTTAGAGTTTTTCAAAATGCTGACATGCAGAGCTCAAAAGGTTCGCCATCACTGCTCTATTGCTTTACATATGCGAATAGTTCCATTGCCTGCTTTAGATTCTATCTCAAAGTTTCCCTAAAATATCTTATTTGTCTTTTATTAAAAAGTTTTCATTAGTAGTTGATATTGATTAAAATGAGGAGTAGAATTTTCGTCCCCATTTACTGAGGGATTTGGCATTTGTACATGAGTATTAAATATAATATCATATTTAAGGACAAGAATAATGCATAATGTAAAATTAATGTAGACCAATGTATCAATCAATCAATCACATCATAATTTAATTTTGCTTCTATTGCTAGTCTGCTTTTCTGATGAACAAACATGAGTAGAAAGCTCAGTGTCTTATTCAAAGTCTTAATAATGAAGAAAAATACCTACTTGAACAATTCCCCAATGGGCTATATGGAGCCTCTTAAAAAAACTGCAAATACACCCACAATCCCAAGTTCTTTTTTTAAGTTTTTATTGCAGTGTGACCACAAATCTGTAGACTTTATTTTTGAATAACATTAAGAGAGGAGGTATTGGTAAGTGAGCCATCAAGTGGGTTATAAAAGTTTACTAAAAGCTGGTCTTTCAAAACAAGGGGGGCGATTTTCCCAAGAGTTTAAGTTCAATATTGTTAGGAGAAGTCTGCCTGTCGTAGCACATTAGACAAACTCCTGAAGCTCCTAATACACATTGCAAAGGGAATATGAGAATCCCCACAATTTTGGCCAAGGGGGCTTTGACATCAGTATTGTTTTGAACTGAAATTTTCAATTGATTTTCAATTATTGCTTTTCAATTACAAATAATGGTTGACATATCTTTATCATCATTAATTTTATGTGCTGTGCTGTTAGTAAAATTATTTGCAGCAATAGTACTTTAGACTTTTTAGAGCCACAATTTTAAGGCACATGAATGTTGTAGTTTCAATAATGATCACTTATAATTTTGTTTTTACTGTAATTCTACATATTCACACGCATGCACATATGCACCAGAAAACAAGGTAAAAATGGCAATTCTTATGATAGAGTGACTTTTGTGTTAGAAAGTAGGAGTGGGTTGATGAGAACAGGTGCCATAGAATTGTCTGTGCAGACAACGAGGGTATGGATTGAGAGATGTTATTCTAGACCAAAGTACATCATGTGAGTAGGGCTAACTCAGGTTGTCAAAGAAGCTCAATATCTGCAACTGCTTTCAATTTTCTCAACAAAGTGGTGCTAATTTGACTTCTCAAGTCTCAAAGTTAGGGAAATGATGACAGGAAACGACAAACATTTAAAAAGTGAAACTGAGATTTATAAAATTTTTTGACAAAGGCAAAGAACGATGCTAAGAGTATATAATAGTTTGGATATTTATTTACCTCTACATTTTATTACTATATACTTTGAACTGACTTGGAAAATAATTATTTTAAGTTTCTACTTTTAAAATTTGTGTAGACTTAAGCTGCAAGCATAAGATTTGCTATGTTGGAGTCTCAAGACATTAAGTCATGTATTAGAAAAAGTGAGGACAATGAAAAAGAAAAGCCCAGACTTCGGAGTTAGAGAGAAAAGTTTCAAATAGATATCAGTTTAAGAATTGTATAATGTGGGCAAGTCACTTAGATTTGGTAAAACTTTGCTTTCTCACAAATGACCTAGGAAAATGCCTACCTTATAAGAGGGTTGTAAAGATTAATAGTGGCATATGAACTATTGGTTTATTAAAAATAGCTTTGAATTAATTAATGTTACTTTCTTAAGATGATAAAATGACTAGATGTTACACTGGAAGACCCCATTTCGGTTCCATGATTAGAAGAATGGATGAATTATTGTTTTAGAATGACTATACCTCATGTTTGCTCCTCTGTGGCTTTCAGATCTCAATCTTGTATGAGTCTAGAAAATGTCATGGTGATGACAGCTGGATTGTATGAAAGAGAAAGACAAAGATAAGGGGAGAAGGGAATGAAATAGGGTATGTAAGCAATTAGTTACGATCGGAAGGGGAAGTTGTGAGGTTATCCATACTAAAATCAATGCCGTCTAGTGAGTATCCTCTTTCCCAGGAAAGCACAGGCTAAATGTTTACCCTTTATGGATAGGGGCTCACCAATACTGAAAAAGTTAATTCAGATGTGCTGAATTACTAGTAAGACTAGTTTACAACTGGCGGGAATTTAAACAAAAAGCTAACACAAAACACTTTTTTTTCCGGTAGAAATTTTTTTCTGCGAAAAAAAAAAAGATAAATGAAGGTTAATTTTCAGCTTCTTTTAAATGTGATCCTTAGTGGAAAAATACTGTACAATGGGTCTTCAGAGATAAGTTATGTTGGTTGTGTCAGTATTTTTAAATTTTGTTTTCTGTAATTTCAGGAATGCTAAAAGTAAAAACAAGTCTGCTTTTATTTTAAAGGTTACCGGGATATTGTAGTCATGGACACCAAATCATTATAATTGATGAAAGTGATTTAAATTAACGGATAGACTGATAACTGGTTACTAATGAGTTTATGGAGTTAATCAGATATGGACACAGTTTCAGATTTTGTTTTGGAAACTATTGCCAGGTAACAAAGTTCACTTCAATTATGTATTGGTACAAATTAAAGTCTATAAAATAACATCATTCAATATACTCACAATTCTGTAATCTAGGCTAGGCGCAGCTGGACAGTTCTGGTGTTCTTATCAGTGTCAGTTTGCATAGCTGCCTTCAGCTGTCAGGTCTCCTGGGGTTGGAGCTTAGCTAAAATGTAGGATGGTTTGTCTCTGCCCCTCCATGTGTCCTTTCCACATGATCTCTTAATCTGATCTCTCTAGCAGGGTAGCCATATTGCATACATGGAGACTCAATGACTCATCACCTAAGAGTACTACATTGGAAGGTCCAGGAAAACAAGTCCACTGACCAGTCCATATTGAGAAGGAATATGAACCCCAAGGGACAAGCTTCATTATACACCAGCTATGTGAGAGAATGTCACACGTCTAAAACAAAAACATTCTGCCTGACCGGTGTGCCTCAGTGTTTGAACCATGAATCAGGAGTTCATGGTTTGATTCTCCCATCAGGGCACATGCCTGGGTTGTGGGCTCAATCCCCAGTAGGGGATGTGCAGGAGGCAGCCAATTGATGATTCTCTCTCATCATTGATGTTTCTATCCCTTTCTCCCTCTCCCTCCCTCTCTCTGAAATCTATTAAAACAAAATAAATAAAACTGTTATGGAATTGGTGCAGAAGAAGGGACAGCTGTACACTTGGAGGTTCAGGGGACTCAAAGATCCAGATCCTGAACAACTTAAACAATGAGATTTCTCCTTATATATTTCTGAGTTTCTTTGTTTCCTAACTACCAGACTCTGTGGTGGACTCTCACAGCTCCTTTCGAGTCAGTTAGAATAGTTAATTTAGATTGTAGCTAATGTCCATTGTGGATGGCCCCAGTGACCTCCCTCTAGTTAAGCTGCTATCCTTGGTTTATGGCCATTGTAAATTGGAAGTATTTAGGTAAATAGGTCTTGCAAGACCATATAGTTAAGGAAGGGGCAGTGACTTCATTATAGACTATCAGGAATGTGCATTAGGGATACTAATTAACTAGGTACAGAGTCTGGCTGTAGTCTCCTACATTCTGTCACAAATGGAGTTAATTATGGGCTAGCAAAAGTGTGCAGTAGAAGGCAGGTTACTGGAACAAATTCAGATTGCTAGACCCCCCAAAAATGTCTTATGCTCCCCATCAAAACAAAAGCATTATGTTTCCTCAAAGTTAGAGTTAGTCTTCTAAAGTCATTTTCCTAGGTGTGTTCTTAGCTAAAAAGAAATCTACTGTCTGATGGTTTTTTTAATTATCATTAGGGAACTTCAGGCTTTTGGAAAGCCCACAGTACAACCAGAGAAGGGTCATATGAGATGCCTTTTAAATTGTCAGAACAGAGCCATCAAAGTCTAATTTACATGACAGTGAGAGCTCTTTTTGGGGGTAATGACCAAGGGCTAGAAAGATTAATTATCCTCTTAGCATTCATAGAGCTGAGAACAACAGCTGCTCACACATCCCTCCTGAATAAATATTGTTCATTTCACCTAGATGTATGTGGGGGAAAGGTAATTAATATTGATTAGAAGACAGAGGAGCAGAGTAGAAATGAAACGAGTAAGAAGAGCAGTTCAAGAAGACCACAGTCAAAAGAACCTGAAACCACAGTCCTTGGACAACTCTATCTATATACATATTCTAATTTTGAGACACTACACATTCTTGCAACATTCTTTTAAGTAAGATATTCAATTTTAAGGATGATGGCAAATGGAAATGATAGAAACAGTTTGAAAATATTGGCTATTTCTTTTCCCAAATAAGCTAATCTGTAGCCAATTTTTTCTAAGTAAAAGTTTTATTGGAATAAAGCCATATTCATTTTCCTGTTTTCTATGGCCATTTTCATGCTACAATGGCAAAGTTTAGCACTACGCAAATACACATGACCCACAAAGCTAAAATAGTTGCTATCTGGTCCTTTACAGAATAATTTTTCAAACTCCTAATCTAAAGAAAAAAAGGTCACCCATGAAAATCTCATTTATTGGGCTACCTTCATATAGCTCAGATGACTGAGATACAGCTTGTTTTCTATATACATGCTCTTTGTTATTCAGCTAAAATGTAAATGATAAACAGATCCAGGAAAGTATACAACTTTGGCACTTGGACATTTAGTCTCTAATTCAATTAAAAAATAGAAAAATACTAAATGAAATAAATCAGTCAGAAAAAGGCAAAAGACAAGTACCATATTATTTCACTTACTAGGGGCCTGGTGCACGAAATTCATGCACTGGGTGTGTGTGGGGAGGGGAGTGTCCCTCAGCCCAGCCTGCCCCCTCTCACATACTGCGAGCCCTCAGGCGTTGACCCCCATCACCCTCCGATCGCCTGATCGGCCCCTTGCCCAGGCCTGACGCCTCCGCCAGAGGTGTCAGGCTTGGACAGGGGACCCCCATCTTCCCCTGATCACTGGCTCTGGCCCCCGCCCAGGCCTGAGGCCTCTGGCCCAGGAATCATGCCTGGGCAGGGGACCCCCATCTCCCTCTGATCGCTTGCTCCACCCCCCGCCCAAGCCTGATGCCTCTGACCCAGGCTTCAGGCCTGGGCAAGGGGACCATCATATCCCCCCAATCCCCGGCTCTGCCACCAACCCAGGCCTGATGCCTCGGCCAGAGGAGTTGACCCTCATCACCCTCCGATCACCAATCACCGGATCGGCCCCTTGACCAGTCCTGAGGCCTCCGGCAGAGGTGTCAGGCCTGGGCAGGGGACCCCCAGCTCCCCGCGGTTGCAGGCTCCGCCCCTGCCCAGGCCTAACGCCTCTGGCCTAGGTGTCCGGCCTGGGCAGCGGGGACCCACAGCTGCAGCGGCCCCGCGATCGTGGGCTTCGCTTTAGACCCAGGCAAGGGACCCCTAGCTCCGGGACTGCCAGCTTCGACCGTGCCCAGCTCCCATCGCTGGCTCCACCCCTACTTCCTGCTATCACTGGCCAGGGCGGAAAAGGTGCCTGATTCTCTGATCATGGCTGGGGGGCAGGGCAAAGGCGGCCCCAGGGCCGCCTTTGCCCTGCCCCCCAGCTCTTAGCTCCCCCCTGTGTTTCCGATCACTGTCAGTGGCAGGGGGCTTCTTCCTGCTTTCCCTTTCGCCTCCCTGCATTGTGCCTACATATGCAAATTAACCGCCATCTTGTTGGCAGTTAACTGCCAATCATAGTTGGCAGTTAACTGCCAATCATAGTTGGCAGTTAATTTGCATATAGCCCTGATTAGCCAATGATAACTGCCAATCATAGTTGGCAGTTAATTTGCATATAGCCCTGATTAGCCAATGAAAAGGGTATCGTCGTACGCCAATTACCATTTTTCTCTTTTATTAGATAGGATATGTGGAATCTAATGAACAAAATAAACTAACAAAGTGGAGACAGACCCAAGGATACAAGAACAGACTTATAGCAGGGGTTTGGGGGCTGGGTGAGAAGGACACAGGTGTTATCAGAGGGGAACATGCCTTGTCTCCCCCTGATGCTGTTGGGAGTACAGTTCTTGGGGTACCATTGGAATAAACATTTCCAGTGGCTGCCACAGGAGGAGGTATGGTAGAAAGCTTTGTTTCCATGGAATTACACCCGTGGGTTTCCAAAGTTTCATTGTCCTTGGTCCAGTCATAGAGGAAGTGTAACTAGGATTCCAGTAGTAGAGCTAAAATCAGAGCCAGTGTCCAGAGTTTCCTTTCCATGTTGAAGCCGAGTCCAGTCCAGCATCAGGCTGGCTGCAGTCCATTAGCCCAGTGTGTGGGCGGGTCTGCATGGCCATGGGCCACATGGAGAATGCCAGGAAGCCAAGCGTGAGCCATGAGCCAAGCATGCCAATAGGAATCAAGAGAGTGAACTCCTTTGTTTAGGGGATTATATATCCCAAATCTTCACATCCTTGCAGTGCCATGCCCATTCTAGCCAATGATCTCTGTTCCCAGGAGTGACTGACAGACAAGTATCTTCCCTATGTCATCCCAACTTTACTGGGCAAGCATCTATCTTCCCTTTGTGGTTCTTTCTCCTAGTGTTTTGCAGGGAACATGCCTGTAATGTCTGACCTTCCCTTTGCTTCTTTTCTATCACTAATAACTAGTTAATTACAATGGTATCAAGGAGAATAAAAAGATCCATGGACAAGGACAATAGTATGGTTGCCAGAGGGAAGGGGGGTAGGGGAGGTAAAAGAGGGTAAAGGGAGGATAAATGGTGATGGAAGAAGATTTGACTTGGGGTGGTAAACACACAGTACAATATACAGATGACGTATTGTAGAATTGTCAACCTGAAACCTATATAATTTCATTAACCAATATCACCCCAATAATTTTTTAAAGTAATAAAATAAATAAGTAAATATAAGTAAAAAAAAAACCAACAATAACAGAAGGAAAAAGACTTTCATAAATACTCTGGGTGATAAAATGTTCCAACTCATAATTTTATTTAGAAATATTTAAATATATTATATTAGAGAGGCATGACTTTAAAACTGCTAATGCTCAACTCCATTGGAAAATTAAGAAACATAATTAATTAAAAATCTGGTTTAAAGCCTAATTTATTTTTTATTTTCCATTGTTACAAGAGTGTTAAGGCAGATTTGTCCATTTAATATTATTTTTCTTTAATACCAGCTTAAGTAGATATTAATTGGTAAACACTACTTGCTAAATTAGTTGACTATACATATGAATACATAGTCTTATACTGATTTATACTGTTTCTCAATCTGGTTTATTATTGAAGTATATAAATACAAAATTTGCAGAGATAAACAGTACATTTAGTATTTCTAACATGATAAAATATTTTATAATATATAAATATGTATATATGAATATATTATGTGATAATTATAAATTTATACAAATGGCAAATGTATTATATGTGTAACTATTACATTGAACTGCTTTTCCAAGTACTGTCCAAGGTCCTAGAAATACAAGCCACCTAGAAGAAGTTAGGGATTCTTGGCTCTTACATTCATGTGGTGGAAAAAGAAAATTATTTTAACATCAAATAAATATTTAATATTACTATTAAATACACAAAATTATTTGTTGTAATATCTCTATATAGCTATATTTTATTTATCATTCATTATACTTGATATAAATTAGGGCAGCCTGTAACAAATAATTTTATTAGTGCATAACATATCCGCAGTCTTAATAACAACATACACAGTTTAACAGTAATATTTTAAACAAGTCAATTTATATACTTCCTATAAAACCTATGTTGAAAATATATGGTAGTTGTTGTACCTTTATGCAAAAATCATATCAACTTTGTCTAAGTAAATGGTATCTGTTGCAGATAAATTTTAAATAAAATTATTTTATGTTGAGAAAGAAATATATCTGTATAATGATTCAATAGGTACAGAAGGAATTGAATAGTTCTCTGTCCTTTCAGTCTTCTCACATAACATAAATATTTGTGGATTTATCAAGGACAATATAGCCTAGATTAATTTCATTTTGAAATGACATGCACATGTTTCTGTCTCTTTTCTTCATACTGAACCCCAGTATAGGATGCAAGCCCCCACACAAACTCTAATCTCCTCTGTCAAATTTTTCTTAATGACCTCTCTCCTCTGAATTTTCAAGTTAAAATATTTCTTCAGTGGAACTGATTATTTAAAACTAAGTAAAAAAACAATTATTTTCAGTTGAATAAATAAAAATATTATAATCTCACTGATATATTTAAAACAATGAAAAGTAAAGTACTATTTACTACTATATTTCTTTCACCAAATTAAATAATTTAAATATACATATCTTTAGGAAAATTATGGAGAAATAAAATTTCTCATAAATTACTTGAAATTGTTCAGAAAATTTCTAATAGGTTACATAAGAAAATTTTAGTAATGGTTACATTTTGGGAGTAGGACTAGTTTTCTTTTGAGAAAGATTTATTCTCTTCATGTACTCTTTGTTCTGGTTATTTTTATTATGTGCAGTATACATTTTTGGATTTGGTACTTTGATTTTAATTTAATTAATAGTAAAAATGAAGTGTAACTTACTGTTGCTGCAAAATAAATTACCACATATGTAGTAACACAAAACAACAGATCCTATATAATAAAGCGGTAGTATGCAAATTGACCCTCACTCCATCACACCGTCACAAGATGACTGCACCCACAGCAGAAGCAGGGTTTCCGTAACACAAGATGGCTGTGCCCACAGAGGTGGTGGGGTTCCTGTAACAACCCATAACTACTGATCAGCATGGACCTGAGGCTGTGTGGTGCAGAGCTGGGGTGGGGGACCTGAGGCTGTGCTCCTTTCCCAATGAGGCTTGATGGGGGACCTCAGGCCACAACCCCCACCCTGGCACCAGGCCGGGAAACCTCAGGCTGCACCCCCTGCCCCAGAGGGGCTTGATGGGGGACCTCAGCCCATGCCTTCTGCCCCAGCACTGGGCCAGGGTACCTGAGGCTGCGTCCCCTACCCAGCAGGGCTTCACAAGGGACTTGAGGCTGTGCCCCCCACCTGGCAGGGCTTGACGGGGGCCCTGATGCTGTGCTCCCCACCCGGCAGGGCTTGATGGGGGACCTGAGGCTGCGCCCCCTGCCCAGCAGGGCTTGACAAGGGTGGGGCCGGCCAGGTCTGGATCTCGCTCAATGGGAGTGGGGCCAGCCAGGTCTGGGTCTCGCATGATTTCGAGGTGCATGCAGGTGGGCTTGACTCTGGGTCCTGTGGTGTGCCCCAGACTGACAGGAGGAAGATTTTCTTATACATTTTACTAATTTTCATTTATCTCTGACACTTCTAGTATAGAGAAGGGGAAAATAGCTATATTAAAATATTTCCTCTAGCTAATTCCCTTTTAATGTGCATGAGTTTTTTGCACCGGGCCACTAGTTTATTATATAAAAACATCTTTTTTGGAATCATGAGTCCAGTCACAGCTTAAGTGGATCTTCTGCTCTGAGTCTCACAGGATATAATCAAGGACATGACTGGGCTGTGTTCTCACAGGCAAGCTCACTCAGAGAAAAATCCACTCCCAAGCTGACTCAGGTTGTTTGCAGAATTTTTAAGGATAGATTAGAAGTCCTACTTCCTGCTGGCTGATGTTGGAGGCCAGCTTCAAAAGGCTACTCACAATTCCCTGCCACTGGGGTTTCTCCAACATAGTTTCTTACTTCATCAAGCCATGCAGGAGAATCTATAGTTTGAGTTTGAGAGTCTTTAGATAGAGATTGCTAGCAAGATTAAATTGTGCATAATGTAATCATGGAAATGACACCTAATCATTTTGCTGTATTTCATTGGTTAGAAGCAAATCACAAGTCTCACCTACATTCAATGGAAGGGGAATATTACATTGGCCTTAATACAAACTATTTGGAGATATTCATAAAAATGTGAATAAATAAATTGTTGCTTCCCCTTTAGTTAACTACATAACTCTGGTGTTACAGAAAGGCAAGTTTAGATTTTTTGAATTTAAGTTATGCTGAAATAAATTTCAAATCATCAGGAGATATAACTCAGAGAGGTTATGTAAATAATTAACTTTTGCAAATAACACTTGCTATGCAAACACACATATCAATAAAAATAATTACCAGATGCTATTGAACTTTAGACAAAGATTGCAGTGGGTAATCTAATAAAATATTTGAAATATTTGCATACCTTTCAGAGTATTTTCTTTTTTCCTAATTCTCACTGTTAATAGGCCAAGCTAGCAGAAGTTCTGTATCAGTGTGTAAAAAAGGGGCAAAATGATAATTTGATTGACAAGTAGTAACAGCCCTCTCCCCAGAGAAACAATATTGGGCTTTATTTGTAGAAGACTTCAGATAATAAGGTGATTTCATAAGGTGTCAGGGTTAGTCCTTTAATAATAAAAGAAACTTTTCCAACAAAGAGGAAATAGCATTGCTATAAGGGCGAGTTCACAATGAGTTTGTTTGTCAATATGCAGTCTTCAGAAAGAGTAAAACAAGAATATAAAAAGAAACTTTTTTGGGGGCTGGGAGGTTGTAAAGCATTCAAATCGCCATTTAATGATCCAGTCTGTTTCAGGCACTATTGCAATTCTCTTGGACTTTCTATTCTTTCTCTAGCAGATTAAAAACATTGATATGTCCGTCCGCTTGAAAGTATGTTAAATGAGAGTTTGATGCTCCCATTATTAAGAGTGGTCTCCCTTCTCCATTATTGAAAGAGAATGTCATGCCCTTTTATTGCAAGAAGATACCCATCAAAGTTCCCTATGGCATCCTTTTGAGATTTTGACAATCAATTTTACCTCCAAAGATCTTATACTTTTGAACTATTTTATTTACATTGCATTGAGGTGTGTAGGGAAATTTTGTTTATTCTAATATCACAGATTATTTAAATAATACATTGAAGGAAAGAAAGAAAGTAGCTCTCTGTAATGTAGGAGCTGGTTCAGTTTTCCACTACCATCTCCAATTCCACCTTCTCCCTCTCACTTTTGAGACTCACACTTTGCTACTCTTCCTTCAGGAATGGATGCCATGAGGTATTTTGATTACATGTGTGGAATACTGCCACTCCCATACCCACCTGTGCTAAATCTGGGCCTCCTGCCCAGACAGATGATTCTTACCAGGAGGCTGACATGATATATAGATGACATATGGGATAGTATGTGTACCTATATAAAGAATACAAATAGCATCCTACCTTGTAAATGTCATTCCAAATAATGCATGCTTATATTTTAGGGAAATCTTCTAACAATAGTAACATATTATGCGCATGTTAATAAAAGGGTAAGCAATAAGAGCAATGATAAAACTTTTTGAGTGTGCACTACATGCCACCTCCTGGGTGCTGGGCCTGGGTACTTCTCACTGTGGGAATGCTGTGCGGTCGATAAGAACATGGACCTCAGTGTCACACTGCTTTCCCATCTAGGCTCTACCACTTCCTAGCAGTGGCAGTGTGTGCAAATGGCTCAACCTTTCTCTGCTTTGAACCTCCTTATTTGTAAATAGGGAATGCTAATTTAGCTACCCATGACTTCATTGGGACAGTAAATGAGTTAAGTGTATATAAACTACTTTTTAAAAAGGCACGGTACACAATAAGCATCCATAAATGTTCATGAATATTCCTAACTCTAACTCTTACAACTACCCCACTTTACAATTGAGCAAGTTGTGAAGCAGAAAGTTTGGGTGATTTTTTAAAATATATTTTTGTTGATTTCAGAGAGGAAGGGAGAGGGAGGGAGAGATAGAAACATCAAGGATGAGAGAAAATCATTGATCAGCTGCCTCCTTCACGCCCCCTACTGGGGATTGAGCCCATAACCTGGGCATGTGATCTTGACGAGAATCAAATCTGGGGCCCTTCAGTCCAAAGGCCAATGCTCTATCCACTGAGCCAAACCAACTAGGGCACTTTTTCACATTCTAATAGCAGCAAGAGTCCAACTAGGATCAGGGGTGGGCAAACTTTTTGACTCGAGGGCCACAGTGGGTTCTTAAACTGGACCGGAGGGCCGGAACAAAAGCATGGATGGAGTGTTTGTGTGAACTAATATAAATTCAAAGTAAACATCATTACATAAAAGGGTATGGTCTTTTTTTTTTTTTTTAAGTTTTATTCATTTCAAACTGTCCGGATCTGGCCCGCCGGCTGTAGTTTGCCCACGGCTGAACTAGGTGAACCGTGAATGCTGGGCTCCTGACTCCGTTCACCACACTCTCCCTCACCTTGTTTTACATGGTTAGGTGGTTTAAATGTGTGACTGAATAGAAACTTGGAGGATAGAGCAGGTTGCCCCAACCCTAGACTTAAGTCATAATATAATGGGCATGAGTTGTTTATTGCTGTGAAGAGGTAAAGTGTGAATCCCGTGTCATAAGGTCTCTCCTGCCGGGAAGACTGGAGAAGTAAGAACAACTAGCTATGTGACAATAAGTCTGTGATCTAGTTTTGTGTTTTCTCAAATAGAACTGGAGCCAATAGTGTGATTCTCTGTGTTTGATTGTTAGAAAGACTTAGATAATGCATATTACACCAAACAAGTTAAACAAGCTAGGAAAATTTATTTTTTAGACTATTGCTATAGGAGGGAGAGAGAGATTGAGCATAATGGGGTTCAGGGCATGCTACCCCCCAAAATGGCATCTTAATGATAGGGGATTTTTGCACTGGAACCCAGATTCTTTGTCCGCCGGAGTTAAAGAATGAATCCGCGGATAGGTGGTATAGCAAAGGTGGAGATGTATTAAAAAGCAAGTAGACTCCTACGTGGGGGAAGGGGAAGAGTCCCACAGAACAGACTTCCACATGGGGGCGGGGAAGGGTCCCACTGAGTTCCTTTTTCTAGGGCAGCGGTTCTCAACCTGTGGGTCGAGACCCCTTTGGGAGTTGAATGACCCTTTCACAGGGGTCGCCTAAGACCATCGGAAAACACATATATAATTATATATTGTTTTTGTGATTAATCACTATGCTTTAATTATGTTCAATTTGTAACAATGAAAATACACCCTGCATATCAGATATTTACATTACAAAAAATAACAGTAGCAAAATTACACTTATGAAGTAGCAACGAAAATGATTTTATTTTTGGGGGTCACCACAACATGAAGAACTGCATTAAAGGGTCGCGGAATTAGGAAGGTTGAGAACCACTGTCCTAGGGCTTATAAAGGCTCCAGATCCTGGTGCCTTGATATCCCCTCTGATTGGTCACTATTCCCTTAGACTGGTTACTATAGTAACTCCTGAGCTCAAAGGTCGAACATGTCCCATGTGAGGTTCTCCTCCACTCCTTTCTTATTGTTTTCCTGTTCCCTTTGGGGCTTCTCCTACTTCTGGATGGAGGGCTTCCTTCTTGTTATTTTGTAAACATAGACCTTTTGCTGTTCCCAGCTCCCTCATTCTATGGAAATGTACCTGCTGCAGCTTTTCAGCTCCCCTATTCTATGGAAATAAACCTTCTGCTGTTCTGTAGCCCTGTGCTTCCTCCATGGTCCCCTTAATTTCCAAAATTTCTAAAATTTTCTAGACCTGTCCTATTTTACTCCTAAAAATCCTGTTTCATTAACATACTGAGTATTTTAGCCTGAAGGAGTTTTTTTAAAATGGCAGAAGCAAGAAGGTCACTGCTCTCTTCCCCAGCTCATCCTTCTTCCCTGAAACAGGTCATAAAACCCTCCTGAGAGAGGTGCCCTCCCATCCTTCTCTCCAGAGACAAAGGGGCACAAAGAAGAATCCAAACAAATAAGGCATGCTAGGCTCCCCATTTTATTACATTTACCTCGTTCTCCTTCACCTGCCATATTTCTTCACAACTGTTTACTCTTCATCACACCTAGCACAAAAATACATAGGTCCAACTCTTTCTTTGGGTTTTTGTTTCCTTATGAAGGCTCCTGTGTCATGGAAAACTAACATTGACTAATGTGTACACTTTGCTCCTGTCAATCTTTGTCAGTTTACTGTTGAGACCCAGTTAGTGGCCCTAAGAGGGTGAAAAAATTTTTTCCTTCCCTACAAACTCAACTCCATTGAAGCAAATGATGCAGAGTGTTGAGATGATCAAGGAACCTCAAATGTTTATTAATGTGATTAGACGATCTATGCCTGCAAATAGGTGTTTATTCAAGTTAGGCTTCTACCCTCTCACAAAGACTGGAAGATAGGAGCACTATCTTTATTGATGATTCTATTTCAAAGAGATGGCTTGCAGGTCCTTAAGAAAGACATTTCTGAATTGCCAAACAAGCAAGAGGCTGGGAGAAGATTTATACCTCAAAAGGCAGGAGAAACAATTTTAATAGGTCTAGCTTTCTAAAGTAAATGTTCTAAGAAAAGGGAGATCAGAAGCCAGTATTCAGGAAGAAATCTATCTAAAGTTTAATAAAGCTGAGGGAAATGTTAAGGCCATATTGGTCAATGTAAAGTACTTTATTGCAGATGGCTTGCAATATGCCAAGATCTACACTCACCAATAAACATTATTATTATTGTTACTATGACTTTGAGTAGGCTTGCTTCCCTTCTTAGGTTATTGAATTTCAAACCGTACATCAAATGTTGTTATGCACTATAGACAAAGAAACTACAGATCAAGATGACCCTGTCCAGTTGTTCCTGAAAAGGGAAATGGGGGATGGGGGAGAGTCTTGCAACCCAGTTCAATATCTTGTTAAAACTGTAGTCTTACTTCCCCACTCTGACTGACTTGGGTAGAGCTGCAGACCCTAACCCCAGGGCGCCATCACAGCTGACTTGGGTGAAGCTGCAGAAACTCTCAGGGACCCACCACAGGAGGAGCTATAGAGGCCAGAGCCTCCCCAGGAATTCAGTTCAGGATTTGGATCCGGAATTCCCCTGGACTAGCAGATCTGTGAAGTAAAGGTTAAACTTTCCTCCCTCAGAATGCTGGCTGAGCATTCTCCCATGCCATAGTTGAGGAATTGGTGATCTATTATAACGGTTGCTGAATAAATACATCCTTGACTAGAGACTTTCACACAGACAATTTCTCACTACGCCTCCAAGGAATATCAAAATAAAAATTGTATTGGTAAAGGAAGAAAGTGTCGAGGCAAAATCATCCAAGCCTGTAGAATTTTTTAAAAGTTTATTTGCGCCCAAACTGATGACATGTGCTGGGAAACAAGATGTCAAATGCTCCTAAGAACAGTTTTGCAGTTTCTCTTATGCATTTGAAATGAAGGAGGGAACTTAAAGATTACATGGAGGTGGGAGAAAGCAAAGCAGGATTCTGATTATGTGATGGTTGCATGCTTTAGAACAGCGGTTCTCAACCTGTGGGTCGCGACCCCTTTGGGGATGAAATGACCCTTTCACAGGGGTCACCTTGCACCATCAGAAAACACATATATAATTACATATTGTTTTTGTGATTAATCACTATGCTTTAATTATGTTCAATTTGTAACAATGAAAATACATCCTGCATATCAGATATTTACATTACGAAATATAACAGTAGCAAAATTACAGTTATGAAGTAGCAATGAAAATAATTTTATGGTTGGGGGTCACCACAACATGAGGAACTGTATTAAAGGGTCGCGGCATTAGGAAGGTTGAGAACCACTGCTTTAGAAGGAGGAGTGTGAAAGGATGGCCAGGTATTTGGAAGGAGGGGTCTAAAAGGAAGCATTTCAAAGGTGTGTTAGCCTAAATGCACAGAAACAATGATCAGAGCTTGTTTGAGGCAAAGTAAGCGTTTTACTAAAGAAATTATGGCCTAGGGCTTGACTACCCACCAGAACCAGCCAGTCAGGAATTAATGATCAGATCACCCTGTGAGGTTACTTTCCATGGAACCCTCTCTGTCCACAAAAGCAAGTGGAATAAGTGGACTTGCAGTGTCATGTTGGTGAAGTCATTTTAAAAATCAGGCTATAAATCTCAGAGGGAAGGTAGGGTGGTGGTGGTGGTAGATGAGTGGGAGATGGGAAGAGATTAACTAAAGAATTTATATGCATACATGCATAACCCATGGACGTAGACAGCAGTGTGGTGAAGGGGGTGGGGGGTGTAGGATAGAGGGGGTTAATAGGGATTAAAGGGGGACAGCTGTAATACTTTCAACAATAAAGATAGATTTTTAAAAATCAAATTAGTGTGCATAGCTTGGTTATCCTCCTATATTCAAACTGAGAGGCCTTTCTGATTAAGATTAGTGGAAACTGATGCTTTAGGGCAGTGGTTCTCAACCTGTGGGTCACAACCCCTTTGGGGGTCGAATGACCCTTTCCCAGGGGTCGCCTAAATACATCCTGCATATCAGATATTTACATTATGATTCATAACAATAGCAAAATTACAGTGATGCAGTAGCAATGAAAATAATTTTATGGTTGGGGGTCACCACAATATGAGGAACTGTATTAAAGGGTCGTGGCATTAGAAAGGTTGAGAACCACTGCTTTAGGGGGAACAGAGGCCCTTGCTCTCATGTCTCTTAAGCCTAATGATGGCCACTGTTTAGAAAAGGTGAGGAGGCAAAACTATAGCAATAAATGTCTAACTTCCCTAAATTCATTTAACTTCTTTGCAGAATAGAGAATAAAATTTCACAATGTCATTTTTTCTACTAATTACTGGAAAACAGAGATTTCAGGAATAGCTTTTACTAAATAAATCAAAATAACTTCTGAGCCAAGAAAATGACAATATTGTAAACATGCAGAGTCCTTGTAATTTGAAATATTAATATTTGAATGCTTTTGCCATGCAACATTATTTCACCGTGAATAGACCTTCTGTTCCCTTCCATTCTCTATTTGTACTTATATTTTATTCTCACCCAAAATTCTTCTTTTTTTAGCCATTATTCAGGTAAATGGAATAGGAAGAAGAACATCAATTGGAGTTTCACTAGAAATTGTGCAAATGGCTTTCCATTTGTTAATTCAGTTTATCCTAAAAATATATCAAATTAACCCCAGTGGAAAGTGGAACATTAACATTGTTATTTTCATTTTGTATTTGAGGAAAGTGAATTTCAGAGATATAAATAATATGAGTATGATCTCATAGACCATTCTCTCTTATGAAACCCTCCTCCTGCTCCTATTTTATCTTCTCACCCCCCTTTTATAGCTTCTAGAGCAGCATGGGTTAAAACTGACTACAACTGATACATTATGATTTCTTCTAATATGAATAGAGAAAATCCTATCTTCTATGAAAAAAATCCATATAGAAGGAAAAACATTTTCTTTTTGAAATTTTATTCATTAGTTGCTTCTTATATATGCCCTGACTGGATATTGAACACACAACCTCGGTATATTAAGAGGATACCTAACCAACTGAGCTATCAGCTGGACAATAAATATTCTCTTAGGTATTTTATTTTATTTTTTATTAAGTTATTACATATATGTTCTTATCCCCACTTACCCCCCCACTCATGCCCTCACTCCCCCCCCCTCCCTGTTGTCTGTGTCCATTGGTTATGCCTATATACTAGCATATAAATCCTTTGGTTGATCTCTCCCCCAGTGTGATTGATGCTTCTCTGTCTCGGGATCTGTTTTTGTTCATCAGTTTGTGTTGTTCATTATAATCCACAAATGAGTGAGATCATGTGATATTTATCTTTCTCTGACTGGCTTATTTCACTTAGCATAATGCTCTCCAGTTCTATCCATGCTGCTGCAAATGGTAAGAACTCCTTCTTTTTTACCGCCACGCAGTATTCCATTGTGTCTCTTAGGTATTTTAATTAGCTACTTTGGATGAAAGATAAGACCTCCAAAAAATTTCTTAAATAATGTAAGATAGTCAATGAGCTAATTAATTTGCAAAACATTTGTGGCTAATTTCTTTACACAATGGAGTACACAGGAAATCAAACTAAATTGTTTCCAACATTAGAGGAGATTAGAACCTGTGATGAGAAAGAAGGAGGACAGGTGAGATGGCTGACATCCACAAAGGGCCTTTGGAAGAATAGCAGTCAATGCTTAAATGAAGATTTAAGTTTATTCTGTGCAGTTTTTTTACTTCTTCTACCTCCCTCCCTCCCTATGAAATTCTCAAAAACATCTATTGTTCTTGCTAACATATTGAAGAAATGGATGTGTTGCTTTTTGCCATAGGAGAAAGTACTGAATGTGGCCCAAAGCTCTCTCCAGGAAGTCCTCCAACATCTGTGCAAAACTTAAGAGGTATTCTTAGGACTCTATCATGAATGTTTTATCTGCTGCTTTTCTCAGTAGTAAATAAAGGAGAAAGAACAAATGTGTTCTAAGAGAAAATCTAGCCATGTTGAGAGACATAAAAGCAGCATTTTTGTCTTTTGGTGAACTGTGCTACCTGACAAATGTGTATGGATTCAAAGACTATCTTCAAGGAAGCCAGACATAGAACTTCTAGAAAGTCACATGCCTTTATGATCCCAATGGCATCTTTCCTGTGAAATATCTCATTTGAGATGAGATTTGGTCTTCTGTAAGACCCAGTGGCTCTTATTCATTAAAGTTCACAGATGAATCTGAAATTAAGAGCTTATCAAAATATTCCCTTCCCTCTTCACAAATCCCAAGGAGAATCAGAATCTGTATTACTTGTTAGATCAGTAACAGTGGCACTCTGGGACAGCTAGTTGTTCAGTCTTCAAATCAGCAAGGTTTAATTCAAAACAACATGTACTTGTCAAATACTTACTATGTGCCAGAAAAGTTGATTGAAGTTATGGAATACAAGAAATATAGGGGTGATTTTTTTTTCTTACTGTGATATACTTGTTCTACATATATCACTGTCTCAGCTCATGAGGTTTTTTAATAGTTTGCTTACCTGTGGTTCTGACTTTCTTATTCTTAGTTATCTTGAATTATAATTACTTGCATGTCCTTTGCTAGCTCAGATTTCACCCCTCGTCCTGATCACTGATATGTTGTTCTTTTGATTCCTAGTTGTTTACACAGGCTCAAATCTATCTTTGTCCTACTGTCCTGACCAATGCGTATCCTCCATGTTACTGGTCCTAGCTCTTTACTGGGCCTTAATATGATGCTGCTATCCTGGTTCATTAGTCAACATTTACCATCAGCTTTCTTCTCATTAGTTCTTCCGCAAGTACGCTTCCCTCTGAGAATTCCCTACATCCCTCCCCTGAGCACAGTCCAGCAGACAGGTAAGCAGAGCAGTTTGCATTCCTATTGAAGCACATGCACATCCTTTTGTTGTTGTTGATGGGATGCAAAAGAAAACATTAGCTTGGAAGAGTCAATAACAACATGTAAAAATGAGCCTCAATTTTTATTTCTTCACTTAAGGTAGTGAGGGTAAATTGAACACAAATGTGTTCCTGTTGTCCACTTAATTTTATGTTCAGTTTATTTTAGGGCAACTTAAGAAATAATTCTCAACTGTAAGGCTCATGTTCAACTTTGAAATCATCAGTTTAGCAAGGGTGAGCTGTTTTGTGCAAGTTAATTCAGATTCAATTTGAGTGGTTAAAGGTACAATGTAACTCAAATTGCCATCTTCCTGGTTCACAGTTAATTATGGGAAAATTGGAGTCTAGATGATAGGAGAGCACTTTCCCTAAAGTTAATTTAAATTAACAGATTCAATTTCATATGTGTTATGAGCTACTTGAATTTCCCAATAGAGACTGTCACATTTAAACAGAAATCCCACCCAGAACTTATTCCCTACAGTGGCACACAATTTTGGTAAAATCATCTCATAGAAACACGTCAACACGGGTGCAGTAGGATATAATCAGCATAATTTTCATGACACGTGTCTTTGCTAGGAATGCAGAGAGAAAAGAAAAGTATTACTGAAAGTTTCAGAGGTATCATAATTCAAGCAGACTTATTTCAAATGAGAGAAAAATGTGCTAGTATTACTATTGGACAAAATTAAATAATAATATTACTAGATAAGACTAAAACCAAATATCCAATGTGTAATAAAGGATATCAAAAATTACTGAAGTATATTAAGTAGTATTTAAAATATAACTTCTGAAGAGATTCCTCTACTTCACTTTACAACTAATACCATTGTAATTAGCTAGTTATTAATTAGCTAGCTATTAATAATAGAAAAGGAGCCTGACTGGTGTGGCTCAATGCTTGAGTGTCAATCTGTGAACCAGGAGGTCACCTGTTCGATTCCCGGTCAGGGCCCATGCCCAGTTTGTGGGCTCCATCCCCCGGTTGGGGGCATGCAGGAGGCAGCCAATCAATGATTCTCTCTCATCATTAATGTTTCTTTCTCTCTCTCCCTCTCCCTTCCTCTCTGAAATCAATAAAAATATATTTTAAAAAATAATAATAGAATAGAAGCAAGGGGGGAAGCCAGATATTATAGGCATGTCATTTAGCCAGCTTCACCAGGAAGCTGCAATTTCATACTCCCCAGGGAACCACCAGCATGCCCTGAAGGTCACTGAGGGAAGCGGTCCAACAAAGGGGAAATGAACACATGAGCAGTGAAGTTGGGGTGACTAGGGAAGGTGTCTATCAGTCAAACCTAGGAACAGAGATCATTGGCCAGAATGAGCAAGGCCACTGCAATGCCATGCAAATTTGGGAATACATAATGCCCTAAAAATGGAGCTCCCTCTCTTGGCACACTTGGTTCATGGCTCTTTTGGCTTTTTTTGGCTTCCTTGTATTTGCTCATGTACTAGTATCTTCCATAGCCAGGTGGTTCCGCAGACACCACATGCAATGGACTGATGGATTGTAGCAAACTAAGCTAGCCTAATGCTAGACTGGACACTGGTCCATATGCAGCAAAAAACTCTGAACACTGGCTTTGATTTTAGCACTGTTAAAGACAAAATTGGATCTATTCCTTGGTAGGAAGGAGGGAGAGGGGACCTTGGAAACTCGTGGATTTAATTTCAAGCAAATAAAAATCACTCATTCTCCTGTGAAAGTCTCAGAAGATTCTTTTTCTTGGGATAACGCAAGAGGCCCACTCCTAAGGGCAACAAGTGGGGACAAGGACTTTCCCCCACTGATAACACAACTATTATATGACTTAACCATAGTAATATATTTTTAAAATTAGAATTGAGCAATTCTAGATCTGAAGATATTTGATTCCCTTGTAATAATTGAGATGAGATTTAGGTGACAGTAATTAAGAAGAAATAATATTTTACATAAAATTTAAACTGTGAAGATTGTATATGTGGTAAGACAGATGCATCCATTCACAAATATAATTACAGTTCTCTAAATCTTTATTGTAATATGAATTGGTTTTTCTTTAAGATAAATCAGATTACACAGTAATCTGATAGATAAGATCAAGCATTTGGGAATTGTGTGTTAATTTCACACATGCTTTCAAGTCAAATGATATTTAGTCATTGACATCTTTAAAACAACAAATAATATGTAATGTCTATACTTAATCTTACCAATAATCTAGAATTTATTTCCAAAGGCATTTCCTTCAGTGTAAACATATTCATGTGGAATATCCTTTTTATTCAGGCTCTTCCTTATCTTTAAACATCTCATCAGTCTTACTTTGTAATAGTTCAATAGAAAATCAATAGATTAGGCAGGCTGTTTACTGCTGAACACTTTCTGATCTACACTGTCTAATAACTAATCTCCCTGCCACCAGGCACCTATTTTATCATTTTAACTGGCAACCTGCTTTGTACTACTCTCAGACACCTGTGGTGAACAAGCCAACAGAACCAACACTCACTGCAACTCTCACAAGTGGTTTCTATGTATGAATTTCCCAAAGAATCTTTTAGCATCTATAACGCACGGGTAGAAGACCATGTATAGTAGTTGGTTTCCAAAGGAGCCCTTTCAGTGAATTTTTCTTTGCAGTATTCCTACCCTACTGTGCTTTTTTTCTTATTGAATCTGGATTGCCTCTTCAATTCTGAACCTAGAAATTCGATTGTTGGGATGTTTAAGGATTTCCAAAGCCAAGTCAGGAGGTCCCTTGAGATTTCCAACCAGATCTCCTTCCAACTCTTTTCCTGGGATGATCTCTCTTGAAAACCAGCCTCCTTGTTGTGAGCAGCAGCCCAAGCCACATAGAGAATCCAAGCGCAGGAGCTCTGCTCAATACTCCTAAGTGAATTCCCAGGTAGCACTCACTGTTGGCTGGGATAAGCTCCGCCAGCCACGGGACTGAGCTATCTTGCAAATGCAGCTCAGCCAAGCATCAGACTGTAACCACATGAGAGACTGACTCCACATGAAAATTGCCCACTTGAGCCCAGTCAAGCCACAGATCTATGAGAAATGAAAAGTAATTTGTTCTATTAAAGACAGTAAAGTATCAATCAAGGTGGTTTGCTAACAAATAAACAGGACACTATGTAAGAAAAATAACTTAAAAATAATTATAGTCTTTAAATTAACCAAATATCTAACAAAATAGTAAACTAAACATATACATACATTTAGCTACTAATACTGAAAGGTAATCATTTTACTCAAAAAAAGTGTTCAGCTAATTTTAAAAATTGTGTCAATTATTTTTGCCAGTTTCTTGTTGACAAGACAATGAAATCAACAGATTTCTAATAATAGAAAATCAGGCATGAGGAATTAAGTAAATAATTATTGAGAGCAATGCCATGACTTATTGAATACATTAAATATATCTAGACAGTTGTCCTTTGGTATTCATCAGGGATTGGTTCCAGGATGCTAAAGTTCTTTATATAAAATGGCTTCGTACTTGCATAAAATCTAGACATATCCTCCATATACTATCAATATTTTCAAGATAACTCATAATATTTAATGCAGTTTAAATGCTATGTAAGTAGTTGTTATACTGCATTGCTTAGGGAGTAATGGCAAGAAAAAAGAGTCTGTAACTGTTCAGTATAGAGGCAAGCATGGTAAAACTAAATGCATAGTACACATCAGCCACAATGTAACATTTAAAAAATATTTTTGATCTGTGTTTGCTTGGACCCTTGGCTGCAGAATCATCAGATACGGAGGCCCAATTATATATAACAATGCCAAAATTGTGCAGAAGTCAGAAAAATTAATTTAAATGGACAACCATATTTAAATCAAATAACTGGTTTATTTATGTCATTAACCTACTTCAGTTATTTCTCATTAATCTTAGGTGAAATAAGTATAGTTAAATGTTATTTAAATGATCTGCTTAAATATATGTCCTCACTATGGTTCAAATGTTATCCCTTCAGGACCCTGTATGATGACACTATTTAAAGTTTGAGTGAACACACACATATACACCATCTACCCAGTTTCTATTCTGTTTACTTCTTTCACAGTACTTATCATTTTTAGAATTATTTTATTTCTACTTTTGTTATGATACTTTGGAATGTAAGCTCCATTTTAGGAAGGGTTTGGCCTCTCTTGTTCTCCTAAAATAAATATCCCATCATATTCCTCATAACTTGAATGCTGCTTGGGAAAGTTTAGGTCCTCAAAAATCCTTGTTAATAAATTAATGAACTTAATTTTCATATGCTTTACATTTGGGCCTCTAGTTTGCAGCAAGATAAAACAACACAAAACTCAACTCATGCAGGAAATAAATGCTTTTTTCCCCCCTGGCTCTGCTAATTTTTAAAATCTATATCCTCAAAATATTCTTCTCTTTAATATTACCCAAAAAGTTTAATTATTTTATAGTAAGGAAGATTAAAGAATCATGAGACATGGGTCTTGGTTGGAGTTTTCTAAGAAGTCTGTGGTCAAATCAAGTGGCAGAAGTTTGCTTTATTTAGTATTTTTTTTATCATTAGAATATTCAAAATTATAACTGTCTTTGTTGCCCCCAGTGTTGTTCTGAATACCTAAAAAATAGTTAGTATCAGGTACTTTGAAAGTTACAAGTGTTATAGAAAAATAAAGTAAAATTATTGCTAACTTTTAATATTTCCTTATGTCAAACTTAAATCAGTTTTATTACCATTCTCTTCAATGATTGTGGTCCTTTCAAATAGTTTATGTAGCCTAATCAATTTTTCACATGTGGTGACAGCGATGTTTTTCAAAAAGAAATAGCTCCATTTTCCAAAGCACTGGCATCTTAAATTTACGCTCTCAAACACACACACATATATAAAATACATATGCAAATAATTATTTACTTACACCAAACATGTCAGAATAACTGACAAGCTATTTTCATTTAGGTAAATTCATTAATTTATTTATATTTTCAAGTCCTACAATATGTTTGCTATGCACTGTTTTAGTTGTACGAAATAAACCCCAAAACAAAACAGTCTTATTTTAAAAATGTATCCAGGCAATGAAATATGCACATTACTTTCATTTTTATCAGTAAATAATTTAGATGCTGTTAAAAGAGTCAATTCTGAGAAAGGTCCTATTCAACCATTCGTGCATTACTTATCAGACTTGTATTATCATGCTAGGTGTTTGAGAAACAGATGAATAGGACACTGCCTGAAATTGTAAGATCCTCACATTCTGAATGGCATGGGATGGTAGAGCAGAGAGAACAACACAATATTCTAATGAATTGATTTTTTTCCCCACAGACTATTCCAGGTAGCATTGGAACAAACAACTATGTTAACCAACAGGAAAGATGGCCTGATCCTGTTGATAGATTGCTAAGATATGATTAATAATCCTGTTATTACTGATATTTGGCAGGTAGAGACATGTCTGACTGCCAAGACAAGGGAGGAAGCTGTACCTGAGAGACACCGTCAATGACTTTTTGGAAATAGGAGTAAATTCTTTTTTTTTTCCTTCCGAGTTTGAAATGCCTTGTAGGCCTTCAGAGGCAGGGTAAATTGTTATTTAAAATCAAATTGGAAAATGTTCTCCAAAGGGGAGCAAAACCTATAAGGGGTATTGATATTGAGGGACATGGTTTAATAATGCCTTCTTGAGGTGTAGCCTTGGATTCTCATAAATAGTTTAACTTAAAATGACCAAAAAAAAATGACAAAGGCTTAACATATCTCAGAATTATCAGCCAAGAAACAGTAATGTGTTAGGCAGTAGGAAATATTGTCAGGTACATGGATTTTATAGATTGACATTGGATAGTTGGAGTAAAATCCTTGTGGTTGCATCTTTCTAATTCCCATGAGGGAATTTCTGAAAGTCTATAAATAATTAGGAAATCAGAAGCAGTAAAACCCTACAGAGCATTTAGTGCAATCAGTGCAGACATATGTTCTTTGAATACTTTGAAAGTTCATCAATCACGTGGGGTTGGCATGTGCAACCTGAAAAGAATAACTCCTGAGGTCTAAGACACACTGGTGCTCAGAAACGTTTAGCTCTTGCTTTTCATAGTGGAGAAACGTGGAATAGTGGGGAATCCTGTCACTCCTCACTGTCCTGATAAATATAGCTCAGATGGAGGTAGCCCTCACAAAAATGCCTCACCCACACATATAGGACCCTTTTCAAAGTGCTTCCTTCAATGAATAGCCATGTTCCTATTTTAAAAAAGCTCCAATTAAACATGTAAACTCTTTGCTTTTGTGATCAGCCTGAATGTGTAGTGAGTTATCAGATTGACCCAGTAAAGTCGATGTATACATGACAATTCGTTGTAAATCGCTAGGCTCTAAGCATTTTTGTTATATTAGTGGCCGTTTACCATTCAAGCTTCAGAGAAAATAAGGCACAAAGAAGTTTTGACGCGTAGCTGAAATGATGATGCCATTAAAATATGCTACTCTGTGGAAGCTGATCAGGAACACCAGCTGAAAACTTGGGTCATGGAAAGATGTGAAGGGCAAAGCCCTAAATGAAAGCTAGGACAATGGAAAAAGATGGGGAGAGTAGCTAATAGGTGTTCCTTACATGTCTGTTTCCCTTCGCCATACTTTATAATTTTGATTTAACTCAGGAACAAGCAACATCAACATGTTTTATATACTTGTACTAGAAAGAGCTCATGAAAATGAGTGAAAAAACCTTTGAAAAATGAATATTGCTTAATAATACTGGTAATGTGGTGTAACCCCGGAAGGCAATGTCCTTGGAGTCGACATTATATACTCAGGTTCATCTTATCTTTCCGCGTTCTACATATTCATAGCCCTTTTGGTACATCCTCGCCACTGACAGCTCAACTCATTATAGCAGTCCAAGGCAGACAGCAAACATAGTGGGGACATATATCTCAGGCCCCGCTCTGTCAGTGAAGGACAAAGTAATAACGTAAGGAAATGTCTTTGCGTGCAAGTTGGATGATATTCTGTCCTACGTGTCCGATTCTGTGTTAGGCTACATATCAACTTACAGCATTCTGGAAATTTGAATCCAAAATTAAAATAACGCTTTAGAACACGTAAGGGTGAATAGAAAGGAAAGGTCAAATGGAAGGCTTTAAAAGGCAAGAAGGATTATTACTTTAAAAAGGATTTTAAAATCATTATTTTGGAGTGGCAAAATACAGAGAATAGGAGTCTGTCACAGTAAGATATAACTAAGAAGAATAGCTTATAAAACGTAATAGTAAGTTCAATTAATAGTTTCTTTGTGACTCCTAATTTACATATTAAGCATGGGTATTGTGCAAGGGGCAGTAAACTCACACTATTGCCAAATATTCAAAAAGAAAATATTGTTTCCTGGGAGGAAAACAGACAAATAAGCAGAGAAGTAGCATATTAGGCGCCAAGTGTGTCAGGGAGAAATACATGTACAATTGGCCAAGCCATACTGTAAGTGCCATGGCCAGGATCCCAATAGGGAGGGACCACATATTTTTAGGAATGAAAGCAAGAAACTGGGGTGTAGCCCTGTAATAGTGAAAGTTCCTAACCAAGGATGTGGCCTCTTTAGAAAGGGGGAGGTATTGAAGCTCAGGGCCTGGATCTTTCACTGAGCTAACTTAGACCTGCTCATATCTACTGATTGAAGTGGAGACGAGAGGAGCCTTCAAATTAAGATTGATCTATCCTGGGTAGTTCTCATGAGCACTCTTTTAGGTGGGCAAATAGACACTCACAGGAGTTACGTAACTTGCAACTTGCCCCAGGTAATAAAACATTGATGTATTAATAGAAGTAAAACAGGCCCATAATTTCCATAATTTTATGTGCTTTTTTTGTTTGTTTGTTTGTTAAATATATTGTATTGATTTTTTACAGAGGAAGGAAGAAGGATAGAGAGTTAGAAACATCGATCAGCTGCCTCCTGCACACCTCCTACTGGGGATGTGCTCACAACCAAGGTACCTGCCCTTGACCGGAATCGAACCTGGGACCTTTCAGTCTGCAGGTCGATGCTCTATCTACTGAGCCAAACCGATGAGGGCCATAATTTTGTGTTTTATTCTCATCTTTGTAGAGTGAATTGGGAAGCTTTCTTCGGTATCTTCTGAAATCATTTAAGTAAGGTACAAGTTTTCTGTTTCTTGGAGGTTTTGTAAAATTTATATGAGGAAATAATTGGGAGGTTGTTTTTCTTAGTTTTTATATTTTATTTCTGTTAGAGTATGGTATGGGTAGTCAAGAATCATTGATTAACAATTGAATCTCTTTCACTGTCACTGATTTGTTTGGATTTTCTATTTCTTCTTGAGTTACTTTTCCAAAGTAATATTTTTCTAGAGGGATTTTTCTTTCAATTATGTTTTAATCTGTATTGTTATAAAATTATTCTTATAACTTAAAATAATCTCTACTGATCTGTTTCTGTGCATTTTCTTTCCTTATGCATTTTACTTTTATTTTCATTTTTAAAAAACTTTATTATTGAAAGTATTCCATATGTCTCCCTTTTCTCCCCTTGATCCCATCTAGCCTGCCCCAGCCCTCCACCACAGGCCCTCACCACACCACAACCTGTGTCCATGGGTGGTTTTATCTTTTTACGTTACTTTGATAAACCTTCCCATTTTGTGCCTTTTTGTATATCTATTTTATATATTTTTCAGTCTTTTCCTCATTTTGCTTTATTTAAATCTTATATTTATAATTGCAGTTTATAGCAGGTTTAAAGTTTCTTTATGCTCATTCCATCATCTTTGTGTTTGGTGGGTGTGTTTCTGTTGGCTAATTATCTACTAGGTTGGGGGCACATTTGTTGATGCTTCACATGCGTAGTAATTTTTTAGTGGATTTCTGACATAATGAATGATGCATAATTGAGTGTATGGGATTTGTTTTCTTTCTTTAAAACATGTTGAATTCGATTTTGGCAAGTTTTATACTTTCAAAGCTTGGTTTTAAACTTTTTTCAGGGTAAGACTGAAGTGCTAGAGCTAGTCTAGTCTTCCTTCTTAAGTGTGACTCATATACAATCAACTGGTTGCCGTGAATGTCCAATGAGATTTCTATAGTATGGTTGCTTGGATTTGGATGTCTCTCAGCCTCTTGTGAGGTCTGAAAATTATTCACTTAGAGCAGTGATGGCGAACCTTTTGAGCTCGGCGTGTCAGCATTTTGAAAAACCCTAACTTAACTCTGGTGCCGTGTCACATATAGAAATTTTTTGATATTTGCAACCATAGTAAAACAAAGAATTATATTTTGATATTTATTTTATATATTTTTAAATGCCATTTAACAAAGAAAAATCAACAAAAAAAATGAGTTTGCATATCACCTCTGACACGCGTGTCATAGGTTCGCCATCACTGACTTAGAGCATCCTGTATTTGTTATTTGCCTAGCTTCATAGAGTTTCAGTTTTCAACTTTATATGTACAGAAGAGTATGAAGTCAAAGATTCTTGGTTCTGTTTCTAAAGGATCAGATTTAGCATATTCAAGGCAGAATATTTATAAACTAGGGTACAAGAAAAAAAATGTCATGATGGGATCTATACCAAAGGCTCGTTTATCCTGTGAGATACATAAACAAATAATGTGTAAAGCTCTAGACCCTTGCTCATTTCACAAAACCAGTAAATACAAAGGAAAATAATTCATTTCTTAGCACAAACTCTTTTTTTTTTTACTTATTTTTATTGTTAAAAGTGTTTCAGATTTCCCCCTCTTTCTTCCATTGACTCCCTCTTCATTTGTTTAGGCATACACACCTGAAATGCACAATATTAAGCACTCTGCTCTTTGGATAAATGAATTCAAGTGTTTCATCAAAAAGGAATGAAAAAACAAGCAAATAATTATAAGCTCATTGCTCATCTTGTAACGCTGGTTATCCTCCAGTTCCTCAAGACCTGTAGACCCACAGCATGTACATCAGCCAAGGTCACCCTCAGGAAATTGATTCCAACTCTAATGATACAGAAGTCTTTCTCTGAGAGATGCAATAAGAAAGGTTGGGGCAAGATTCTTAGAGACTAACATTAGCAGAAAGCCATTACCACTGCTGGGATGAAGGCCAAGGGTTGGGGCGGGGGGGTTGCCTCAGAATCTGCATCTGGGGGATACAGACACTGCTACCAACTTGATATTAAGTCAGGGAAGGTCCAGGGGCAAGTGTATCCAACCTCTTTCATTCTCCATCTTCTGAAAACTTCTCCATACCTGACATTTGGCGAATCCAACTAAAAATCTGATCAGAGATGGGGAGAAAGAGAGGATCGATGGCAGGGCAGAAAGCAGGGAGGAAAAGGGTGGAGGGTGGATTTGAGAGTGAAGAGTGTGAGAAGCAAATGGAGAATACACAACACACTGAAGGGAAAAAATATAGGGCCAGCACTTGCTTCTTCAGGTGAGTATTTTCTTCTGTGTAGATTTTTGTTGCATTGTCTTTCTTATCTTTTTTTGTTATTCTAAAATGTACATTGCAATTTTTTGAGGAAAAGGTAATGAAATAATGAACTCTAGAAATGTATTTAGCTTCTTTCACAGATGTGCACTTAAAAGAAATCAATAGGTGTGACATAACATTTACAACTCACTATACTCCCTCTGCAAAACATCAGGAAGCCTGAAGAATGAAATATACCTGGTGAAAAGTGCCTTGAATAGAACCTAATAAATCTAAGGCTAGCAGACAGTTCAAACAGGAAGACCTGCTGAGCTCCAAATGCAGGAGAGTCTAATCCACTGGATAAATTGTTCCAAGAAGACTCATCCTTGTGAAAATATATTACCCTTATGACAATACCAAGGCCATCGTCCAAGACAGTTATTGGCTGTGCAAATGCCAGTAACAGAAGTGAAATATACCAGAAGTCTGAAGGTGAAGAAGGTAATAGGTGATCACATAAAACATACAGAGAGATGGAAATGCCCTTGATTCTGCCAGTCTTATTGCTTAGACATGGCATTCCTGAAATCTGCCTTGCCTGGCACCACTGAACACAATCCTCAGATACATTTAAAAAATAACTTCAGTCCTGGCTGGTGTGGCTTAGTTGGTTAGAGCATTGACCCATGCACCAGGAGATTGTGGGTTCAATTCCTGGTCAGGGCACATGCTTAAGTTGCAGTCCAATCCTCTTTGGGGTGTGGGAGGCATCTGATAGATCCTTGTTGGGGCAGGTGCAAGAGGCAACTGATCAATGTATCATTCACATTGACTTTTCTCTGTCTCTCTTTCCCTTCCTTCCTATCTAAAAAAATCAAATAAATCTATAATCTTCAAGAAAAAAAATAAAATAATATAAAAGATGACTTCAGAGAACTTCCTTTATATAAGTTAATAAATAACTGTATCCTGAGATAAATCAACTTTGAGGCTAAAAGAGGTCTTAAAAGGAATGACAATGTCCAAATAAACAGACCCATATTAAAAATATTTTAAAAGATTGTTGTAAGTACTGACATAATGTACCATTCTATTGGCATACCACAATTCAGTAAGTAATGTTCCTATTTTTAAAATATGCTTTTAAACACCCTTGTTCTTAGAAGCAATGCTACAATGAATACCAGAGGGGGTATGGAATCTATGGGGACACCTATGATGATTTAGGGCCAATTTTGTTAAGTGGACATATTAAGTAAATACTTCTAAACATTTCAGGGTCTGATGATACATTCAGTCGATTGCTTTCCTAATAATTTTCACTAACCCCTGAAGCCCAAAGGCTGAACATCTGTGAACTACATCTCCAAATATCCTTGGTGTTTGCTCAATTCTGCTGAAGAAAGACAGTAATGGGAGCTTTGGAGAAAAGCCATAACTTTCCTGAGACACTGTGGAGACTGAGACATGAAATTCTGCTCTTGTTCTGAGGTGGGAAGGTTCTTGAGCATCACCCACAGCCATGATGCAGGCAGCTGAGATATTTATCATTGCTGTTAGGAGATCTGAATCTCCACTTGACAATTACCCAGGCTTTACTCAGCCTTCCCAGGATTGCAAAACCCTCCAATTATCTGCTTTAAACTCTTTACTACATTAGATAATTCATGCAACTTTCTTTTTCATGACTGATTTTTATGGATATAATTAGCATCTTAGAATTCTCTGAAATATTGGAAAGTGTCATTGTTTTACTCTTCCTTTCAGTACTGTCTTCTCTTTATTTCTGAGCTTCACCATACTTTTTATAATTCTACTCTGAGTCTTTGTGTTATTTTCTCACTAGCTCTTCCTCTTCTACTTACTCCTGGAAAGAGAACACTTCCTATGACAAGCTGTTCAAGTCCTTTTTCTTCTTAATATATGGGCACTCCTCTATTTATTTTATGCAATCTCGGAACATTACTTCTCAGAAACATATCCAAAATTTCTATGTCTAGACTCATCTCCTTTCTAAATTTTGGACCACCACTGATACCTAGTCTTAGATATTTTTTTAAGTTTATCTCAGGGACCTTTGATTGAAAAAAACCAAAAACATATGTTTTTTAATGAATTTAAAAAGAGAGAGAGAGAGAGAGGGAGATTGAAAAAATCAGTGAGAGGAACATCAACATAGATCATGCCCTTTACTGGGGATTGAGCCTGCAACCCAGGTGCTCTGACCCAGAATCAAACTGGCGACCTCTTAGTGCATGGGTCAATACTCATCCACTAATTGGGCAAGGTTCTTTAGTTGTTTATGTATTTGCAAGATTTCCTAACTCCTCCTGGGCTGGCTGTGTTGATTAATGACACCGATAGGCTCTAAGTTATTTAGGTTTTATCTTGTTTATACCTTGACTTTCTCTAATGCTCTTCATTTTACCTTTTCTATTCATTTTGCCTCTATTTTCTTATGTTACTGTTTTGTTCATTTCCTTTTTATCTTTGGTCCTAAATAGTTTTTCTGCTTCAGATCATCCCTTTCTCCACATTGTTCTAATAGTCCTTCTCCCCAAACTCACTTCATATAGACCTACCAGGCTCAAAGTTTTCTGAAGTTCTGTCTGCATACAAAACAAAAGAGAATATCCTCTGCCTGGATTTAATGTCTTATTACATTAACGACTCAACTTTCAGTCACACTTCTCTTCCTATAGCTTTGCCTGTCCCTAAATATCCATTCATTTCTATCTGATCCTTCAATAGCAACAGACTATTTAGCATTCTCCAAATATTTATTACTAGAGGCCTGGTGCACGAAATTCATGCACAGGAAGGTGTCCTTCAATCTGGCCTGTGCCCTCTCGCAATCTGGGACCACTCAGGTAGGTCCCTAGGCCTGGCTGGCAACCAGGGCTTACCAGGGCTTTCCTTCCCCTGGCTGCCGGCAGCTGGCCCCACCCCCGCCGCTGCCACTGCTTGCCATCTGTGCAGTGCTGCCGCCCCCTCCCCTCACTGGTCGCCTCCCTCTGTAGGTAACAGGTGTGGGGTGCAATTGCTTGGCTGGCCTCCCTTTTTGGGGCGATCAATCACGGGGTCAGCAATCAATCGCTGCACAGAGGGAGGCCTCACCCACTCGGCTGGGGCTCCATGATTGATTGCCATGCAGAGGGTGCCTGGGTCACCCTCTGTGGGGCGATCCTGGGGCAATGGCAGGGCCCCCCAACCAATCGCATCGCACCCACTTTGGCTGGCCTGGTGCCAATGCGTGTCATAGTGTGGTCATCCGTCAGATCATCTGGATGGTCGTTCTGCTGTTCAGTCGTTCAGTTGATTTGCATATTACTCTTTTATTATTATAGATTCTATTCCTTATAAATCTGTGATATTTAGTCTGAAATGCACACTTCCTTTTGTTTAGAGTGACAAACACATGTTTATAAGTCACTTTTAAAAGCTGGTTTCTACATAAAAATCCTTCTTAGACCTCCTAGGAACAGTTCATCTCTCCTTTTGGCTAGTGTTCAGTTTTTTGTTCCTTTGGGGAATCCTATTCATTTTGCTAAACCTATGCATTTTCTTGCTAATCTCTCTTACCAGATTTTGAGATTCAAAAACTTAAAGCTGACTGATTCATCTTTGCTTCTTCCTCCAGCACCCCAGAGTGTCAGGCATATTGCGGGCACTCCATACATGCCTGCTGGACTGCAGTGAATCCCCTGAAACTGGAATCAGCGAACACTCTGAACATTTTTGGTTACAGTGGCAGAGACACACTAGATGTCTTCCCCCAGAACAACCTGTCAGCAGCCATCCCTGATGCATACTTTCTGGAGCACACCTGCATGACAGCAGTCCAAAGGGAAGTAGATAAAAGAAAGCAAAGGGCTTCCTAAGTGGCAGGAGCAGCAGGCACAGGGCAAATACGTGTCCCCTGGGTGTACTTGCAGCCTTTGGGCTGCTCCTCCTATATCTGAGAGGGGACTACAGGTGTAGAACTATGAGCGCTCATGTGCAGTAACTAGGTAGTCCCTTCTTTATCTCAGGGGCTATGTTCCAAGACTCTCAGCAGATGCCTGAAAACATGGATAATCCCGAGTCCTATATATACTATGCTTTTTTCTATACATACAGACCTATGATAAAATTTAATTTATAAATTAGGCACAGTAAGAGATTAAACATCAGTAAATGATAATAAAATATAACAATTTTGCAGCATGTTGTAATAAAATTGTGATCTCTCAGCAAACTAGAACACATTTTTTTCCTTCTTCACGTTTTCATAGATATATTTATTACCATAGATTTTAGCAACCACAGCATATGATTTTTTTTTTTTTTCTCGGAGAAAGAACTTTAGCTCCGATCAGCATGCCTCAGTTAGTTGGTCATCCTCCCATGCACTGAAAGGTTGCTGGTTCAATTCCCCAGTCAGGGCATGTGACCCAGTTGCAGGCTCCATACCCGATCAATGAGTCTCTCTCACATCAATGTTTCTCTCTCCCTTCTCTCTCTAAAAAAATCAATTAAAATTTTTTAAAAAGAAAGCACTTTATGACTTCTCGTTAGCATATCTGAATTGCCAGCATCACTGCTCTTGTGCTTTGGGGTTATTATTCAGTAAAATAAGGGTGACTTTGAACACAAGCTCTGTGATACTTATCATGTTAATCAATCTGATAACCCAGGCAGCTCCCAAGTGACTAAGGGGTGGGGACAAAGGGGTGGTTCACTTCCTGGGCTGGAAAGCAGATTTCATCACTCAGAATGGCGCAAAATTAAAACTTATAATAGTTGTTTATTTCTGAAAATTTCCATTTAATACATTTGGACCATGACAGGCCAAGGCTAACTGAAATCAAGAAAAGCAAAACCACCAATAAAGGGGATACTCGGCTGTGAAGCATAGTAACCTCCATCTTGGATAAAAACAGCTGCAACCTGCTTTCAGACCTGCCTGCTCTGTGTTTCTGTTTTGTTTTGGTTTTTGGTTTTATGCCTCCATTCACTATAGATTCTTTGAAAGAGATACAACAGATAAAGGCAATCAGCAACATCCAAAATGATGACTGCCTCAAGCCTAGGAAACTGCCTTACATGGACTTGAGTTTTGGATTTTAAATTTTAAATTGGTTAGCCAACGGTTAATGATAAAAAAAATAGCACACCATACACATAGAGATAATTGCAGTTAGCACACCAATTCACATCCCTGGCTTCATGTAATTTTCACAACGCCCTTGGGCGGCTAGGAGAGCATATTTTATATTTTTTATAGTGTGCTGTTTAGTTGCAAAGGTTGTGGATTTTAGAGTCAAACAACCATAGATTTAAAGTTCATCTTTGCCTTGCACTAGTGTGTACCTCTGGGCATAATACTGTACATCTGTGGTAGTTAATTTTATGTGTCAAGCTGCCTGGGTCCCTCAATGCCCAGATATCTGGTAAACCATGTCTTCTGGGTGTGTCTGTGAGGATGTTTTCAGAGGAGATTAGCATTTAATCAGTGGGTGAGATAAAGTAGGTGTCCTCTCTAGGTGGGTGGGTGTCATCTCATCTACTAAAGCAGTAGTTTTCAACATTCCTAATGCCACGACCCTTTAATACAGTTCCTCATGTTGTGGTGACCCCCAATCATAAAATTATTTTCATTGCTACTTCATAACTGTAATTTTGCTACTGTTATGAATCGTAATGTAAATATCTGATATGCAAAATGTATTTTCATTGTTTCAAATTGAACATAATTAAAACATAGCGATTAATCACAAAAACAATATGTAATTATATGTGTGTTTTCTGATGGTCTTAGGCGACCCCTGTGAAAGGGTCGTTTGACACCCAAAGGGGTCGAGATTCACAGGTTGAGAATCACTGCACTAAAGAGAGAACTTTTTTCTTCTGCCTCATTGCTTGAGCTGAGACATCTCACCTCATCTTCTCCTGCCCCCAGGCCCAGATTTATATCTTTGTCTCCCCAGTTCCCAGGCTTTAGGACTTGGATTGACTCACAGCTCAGGCTTTCCTGAATCTCCAACTGTGGACAACAGATCCTGAGACCTCTCAGCTTCCGTCATCACACAGCTCCTCATCATAAATCCCCTTTTATAATCTATTAATTCTGTTTCTCTGAAGACCCCTGACTAACACAATATTCTTGATCTCTTTCTCTCTATTTCATTCTCTAGAAAATGGACATGAACAACATGAATAGGGATGTTGTGAGGATTAAATGACTGACTACATTTCTTGAGTAAATATGGATACTTCCAGATAGTAAAGATGCTGGGGATCATGAAAGAAAAATTATTTGGAAGTGAGAGCTACATTAAACCATAACACTGACCATGGAAACGTGAATATATCACAGCCCATTCTGAATTACATTTTATTTATTTACAAAATCGGGCCTGGTCCTTAACTATCATGGCTTGTATGAAGATTAAATGACGTAACACATTCGAAAGTCTACCCTCTGGTAGGAAGTGCTTCCTAGAGTAATAACAGGTTTCTTCATATTTTAATAAGTCTCCTTTTATTTTTCATCTGTAAAATGGATATAAATAATACCTTGCTTGTCAGTCTCATAAATTTATTTTTGAGGTCAAAGTAGATTACCAATATGCTTTAATAACATTTTCAAGTGCTTAGTTTACATCAAGCTTTAATACTCATTTGATCAGGTTTTCTACTTCTCTGTCCACCCATCCATTAGGAAATCTTGTTGACCCTCTTTACAAAATTTTCCAAAGGTTTGGACACGTTACCTTCCCCTGTGCTGCTCAAATGCCTGCCATCTTTACCCTGGGTGACTGTTCCTACAAGTACCCCCCACAGGCCCTTCTTATTTCTGCAGTGGGGGTGAGCCTCATACATTATTGTCCATGCCATCTCATACCTTTGTTCAAACCCTTAAAAGAGTCTGTGTTTCACCCAGAGAAAGAAAGAGGCTTGCAATGCAATACTTAGTTGTTCTCAACCTTCTGGCCCTTTAAATACAGTCCCTCATGTTGTGACCCAAGCATAAAATTACTTTCGTTGCTACTTCATAACTGTAATGTTGCTACTGTTATGAATCGTAATGTAAATATCTGATATGCAGGATGGTCTTAGGCGACCCCTGTGAAAGGGTCGTTCGACCACCAAAGGGATTGCAACCCACAGGTTGAGAACCACCGCAGTTTACGTGATCTGTCCCCTTCACAATCAGTTACGTCATTACCTTTCTGGTCTCATTAATTACATTTCTCCCCTTGCTCATCCCATTTCATTTATGTCTGCCTCGTTGCTATTCTTTGAATGTGTCAGCTGGACTTCTGCTTTAGACCATTTATAAGGGCTACTCCCACTACTGGGTGTGACTTTCCTCAGATATTAATACAGTTAACCCCTCAACTCCTTCAGGTTTTCACTCTAAGGTCACCACTTCAACCACACTATTTGAAATGACAACCCTCTTCATCCTGATTTCAAGTCTGCTCCACATTTTTATCCATCATACTTATCAACTTACAATATATTATATCATTCATTTATTTGGAATGTCTATTTCATTCTCTGCCTCATCCCATGGGAATATAAAAGTTCCATTAAAGATCTAAATTTTGTTTAATAATGAATTCCTAACTTGCTATCAATAAATATTTGTTGAATTAAAATGAATTGATAAAAACAGAGGTTCCATTTTCTTTTAATTCAATTTGCAGATTATTGTAAAAGGCTCAGTACCTCTCACGGTATCATGCACACAGAGAATCATAATCAGGCCATTATCACTTATATTTGCTACATTAATTCTTGGTCCTTAGAGAAGCAGCCTATACCCTGTAACTATAGCGGCTGTCCACAATTCCATTGGCATCTCTTGAGAGAAATAGAAACATAGAACTGACTTTTTAGAGCTTTTTTTTCTGATAAGAAATGCATTGCTCCATGGCTGAGTGCACTTAATTTTCTTATATATTAGCAGCCAATGCCTGCATCCCATATGAAGGTAAAAGCCATATGCCAGGTAGTAATATATCCCTGGAGAATGGTCCCCAAAATTGCAAGCTAGTCTGCATTAAGGATGCTAAGTTATCAAATTCCACTGACAGAAATGTATTGAATATTTTTAAAGGAAAGTAGACATATGAATCCTCCATATGAAAATAGTCTCATATGTTGCAGTTTTTAGTAACTAAAAATCAAGCACGTCTTCAGCTATACTTTATCATTTGTATTAATGATGATTGTTTGTGAAACACTGACTTGAAATGCATGCAGTTTTGCCATATCAGGATATAGAGCATCCCCTGAGGTGTTCAGAGTGAAAAATAATGTAAAATGAATGGCTGTGGTGGAGAAAATTAGGAGGTTCCTTTTAGCCATGAAGCTCTTAGGTGTGGATTATAGGTTGAAAATGTCAAAATAGGCAGATTATGAGACTCTAAACTACTCCGGGTGCAAAGAACAAGACAGAGGCTGAGGGCAGTGGTACTGGAAGGCATCAAATGTAGGAATGTGATGGGATATGGAAGCAGCAGAAGGTATTCTGACAGCTTCTTCTTCATTTTTCATTTTTCTTCATTTTTTCTTCACATCTCACAGTGATACTTTCATTTAGAATCGCTTCTTCCCTGTTCGTCTTTTCCTCTCCCCTTTGTTCTGGTTCTAGTGTGTGTATGTTTGTGTGAGTGTGAGTATGTGATTAAGTGAACACGTGTGTGTAGGGGTGGTGGAAATGGTGAGAAAGACCAAGGTTGAAAACAGGAAGAAATAGGAAGTATTGACTGATTTATGAAGTCATAACAAAATTTTTAATTAACGCATCTTGATTGCTTCCTCTATTTTTCCTTTTTCCCATTGTCTTCTCTTTCTACTTTCTCAGGACCAGTCTGATTTTTCTTCATAATAGTAGAGAAAGGTGAACACCATTGATATAACAGCATGTCATTTCGTCCTCTCCCTAGAAGAAATAATTTCAGTGAATAATTATCAGATACCATTGGAGAAATAGCTTGCTTCAATTACTTACATCGTCTTGGACCAACATTATTTCAGAAAAAAGATCAAGTCAGACATGATAGAAAAAATAAACTACCTTTTTGTTTACTGTTGTATCAGGTAAAATTACCCTTAGGCCACTATTTATTTATTACTAATTTTTTTAATTGATTTCAGAGAGGAAGGGAGAGAGATAGAAATATTAATGATGAGAGAGAATCATTGGCCATGACTTTCTGGTTCATAGGTTGATGCTTAGCCACCGAGCCATGCCGTCTGGGTCTTAGGCCACTTTTTAAAAGTAACCACAGGAATTAGGGAAAACTGTTATCCTCAGAGCAGCCGCTGGTCATTCAGCTGATAGAGGAAAGAGAGGCTTACAAGTTTTTCCTGTGCATATGGGTCACTGTTCACATTATTTTAAGGCCGTAGCTGAGACAGTCTGGAATTGCCTCACTGAAGGCAGCAGTGCCATAGAACTGTCAGTATAATATGCTTAGATCTCTATATGAAGATGAGCAGAAGACATGTCAGCTTCACATGGGACTTGTCTTACCATCGGCAAAAGACCTTAATAATATCTGTAGATATATTGTCTTAATTATCTAAAATGAGACTTTGTTTCATTTTACTCATTTTTCTGCAAATGTTTGGAGAGGGGGGGAAAAATGGAAAATGGTAATACATGAGACAAGGACAGAGAACAAATACAAACATGCCCTTACTCAAAAAAGATTCTGATTAGACATTTTGATTAAAGATGTAATAAACAGATGGTGGAATCCATATATTGGAGAATTCTCAACAGTTCAAGTGACTGTAGGGCACGTATTTATGAAGTAATATAGCAAAGCATTGCTAAATGTCATCTTTCCTAAAAAGAAGGAGCAGCATTCTCATCGCCATGGCAATTTCAAGAGGATGGGCATAGAGAAAATAAAACTAGGTTGTGTATAGAAAGCTGAGATGAGGTTCCCAAATCTCCATGAAAAAGGAACATTTCTAAGAATGAGATTTGAGGGATGGTGAAAAGACATGTTATACATCAACCACAGCCAGGTATTTTTCAACTCCTCTCAATAAGAAAATTGAACCATGTGGATTTGAAAATTAAGGTGATGACTCAAATGCTATGCAGTCTTGACACATCCACATTTCAAAACATAATTAAGGGACTGTCAACATATGATACAAAATGCAAAACATGATGCATTACTCTGAATGTTCCACTCTGAAGGTTTGCAAAATCTTTTCAGAATTCAGAACATTTTAAAATGAGATGGAACTTTGCTTACAAACATATACAACACAATATTTATAAATATCTAATGGGGGATTATGCCTTCTGATGTCCCACACATCACTACAAATCCTTGCTTCACCCAGAGGATTTGTTTTAATGAGAAAGAGTAATTTAGTTCTGAAATTTATTTACAAATTTTGATAAGAAAGCCAATAATAACTTTTTAAAAAGGAGTCAGTATTTCAGTGCACATTTTTTCTTTCTGTATGTGTGAAATAACATCACTACCAGTTCTTTAAGCCAACCAGTACTTTGCAAACTAATGACTTTCTTTAAGACCATCTTTTAGGATTTAATTATTAGAAGTCAAAACTCAATTACCCCATCTGTTTATCTCTTTCAGATTATAAATGTGTGTGTGCATATATGTATACTACATATGTAATTATTTTCTTCACATAGTTCTAATACATTTATACACCATTTGATTTAAATATTAGCTCATAGAAACCATGCCAATAGGTTCAAGATTAAAATCATGGATTTGATTGTAGCTTAGACCAACAAAATTAATTTTCTTCCATAGTCACTTAAACTTAAATTGCTACCACTTCTCCAATTATTGAGCACAGCTATATCCTATGTAGTTAGTATTATTTACATGCATTGATATTAAACTTTGTCACATTTTCTTCATCAAGTATAATTTAATCTAAGTTTCAAGCAAACTACATGCTCCGCCTCTTCTAATAACTGGCAGAATAAGAAATCTACTAGTAAATCAAGCCATTTTTACTACAAAGCCTGCTCTTTGTGCTTTGGACTACACTATGTCTGAAAACTGTTGGTCATAGGTAAGATTGTAACAAATTTAGAATTAAACCAGAAATTATTTTTATATTTCTTCAAACCTATATAATGAAGAGCTAATATGCTAATTAGACTGAACAGCAGAACCATCCGGAGAACCTTCCAGAAGAAGCCGGGGCAGGGCTGCGAGGGCTGAGACCCTTGCAGGAATTTCATGCATCAGGCCTCGAGTTAGTAAAATAAAATTCAGAACCCACATGTTAGATATAGATTGTGGTTCAAGGTAGTAAACTGAGAAAATAAGGCCTTCTTTTGCTTCCTAAGACACCATTTAAATAACCCAAATGTAGATAGACAACTAAAAGCATAAGAGAGGGAGTCATTCTCAGATACAAGAATACAACAAATTTCTGGAAGATATTCATTAAAGCCCGTTTTTGTTTTTGTTTTTTAATTGCTATATTTCAGAACGTAGAATGGCCCTACAACATAGGAGATGCTCTTTACATAAAGATAATAAATAAAGCGGCCTCGAAAACTTGCAGAAGGACTGAAGCAGATATATGTGCTGATTTGCCCTGTGGTATGTCAAGAGGCCCCAGGATCAGAATGGGGGATGAGACAGGGCTAAAGGGAGACAGTTGAAAATAGGAAACACAGGTATCACCCACTTTCTGAAAGTGTTTTACATCACTTTTATGAAAGATCTATGTTAGTACCTGTGTTCATTAACCTAAAGAAATCCATAGAGGATTTTTGCTTTTGTAAAGAAAGGTGAAAAGAGGGTGAAGCATTTGTTTTGCATGAGTCATTAGAGAGTCAGGGTGTACCTGGAAGAGTGAGAGTGGCCCTGCCAAGGCCTTCCCTGGAACCACACTCAGTATCTCAGCATAAAGCCTCCAGAACCTTGAACTGTGTTGAGCATCTGTGCTTTATCTTGATTTATTTTGTACATCTGTTTGTAACATGTGTCTGAAGGTATCAGCAAAGCCTAAAAGAGCTTGTATGGATATTACACCTTAGCAAAAAACTGGACTGAAGTGTTTTGATCATGGTGAATGAAAGAAAAAGGTTATGTGTGTTTTAAACTTGCCTATCTCCATCATTTGTACTATTTTACATGCAGAGAGATGAAAATCTTGAAAGCTGCCAAAGTTACTATTGGTTCTGCTAGTAGCAAAGTGGTCTGTTTTAGTTGGCATTCAATGCCATAAAATGGAAAGTCTATTGGTTGAATGGATTGGTGGGTGTACAAAGTGTGAAGTGTATTTATCATGTCATTCCTGTTTTAACCATATGTTAGTATTATTTTAGGTTTTATGTGTTATTTGGTACGTTTTAAGGGGGCTTGGAATGCTTAAATATTTTTCCATATAAATTAAGGGTGATTACTCACTTTATGCCAGTCTAGCTTATGAATGGTTTCATAAGAACATTCAACTTTCAGATAGCAAGAGAAACCTGTAATTGAAAGTCTGTATGTGGACTATGCGGGGGTGGGGAACCTGTAGCCTACAGACTGTATAGGGCCTGAGAGTCATTTGGTCTGGCCCTGCCAAGGCATTAGGGATGAGTTAATAAATGTTTGACTAAACGTAGCAGGCTAATTTTTAAGTTGATGATTTTTTATGGTTTGAAAATGATGTTATAAAATATCCAAATGGCCCTTGGCAGGAAAAAGGTGCCTCCCCTTTAAAAGCAATCCTCTCCATCTTCACCATCCCAGACACATTTTGCTGAGGGACCAACAGTCAGTTTACCATTACAAGGCAAAACCAAAGGTTTCCCATTTCAAGAAATTGGCCAAACTTTTTTGGAGAGCTGTAGATCTGTAAGAATGGGAAGTGATGTTCCAGGGTAAAGTGCTGAGGTCTCTAGTCTAAACAGATGAGAAAGATAAAGATGGGTAAGGTTAAAGAAAATAAGAGAAAATGTGAGACACAGATGACTGATCAGTGATATTTGACTACAGGAGTTTTACAAAGAGAAAAAGAAATGGAGGTGAGAAAATAATGAAAATGATATTTCTAGGACATCCCCAGAGATAAAGATGGCACAAATGATATATTGAAAGCACCCATTGTAACTCAGATAAATGGGGAAATATTCAAGAATCTTTAGAATATAAGGAAATACCAAAGAAATGAATCTAAAAGTTACTAGGTGGAAAAAATAATTTCATACAAAGTCAGAAGCTTGTATTTTGTTCGGTTTGTAACAGGGAGCAAGAGCAAATGCTGGAAAAAGAATAGGGAAACACCCTCCCAGTTTTGAGGACATGGCATTTTGAATCTAGATTCCATAATAAAGCTAGAAAAGCAGTTCCAGGTGATGATAAAACCATATGTTTCAGACATGCAGAGACACAGTTTTAGATTTAACGAATATTTTTTGAGTAACTACTATGTGTCAAGGATTCGTGTAGACACTGAAGTAGTGAGTAAGCCAGGCAAGGTCCCAGCTTGATGAATCACACCTTCTAGAGGCTGGGAACAAAGGAACAAAACAAACAAAAATAGTAATGGATTAAAGAGAAAACAACCCCTCAAGTTCTGTATTGACGAAAATAGCAATGCCAAAAGCTTTGCTTGGCGTCATGGCTATTCTCAGATTAACATCCTGGCTCCATTTATAACCATCTAACATCAGATAAGTCAAAATGTCTCTGTCAGGTTTACAAAATGCATGGAAATGCTTTCTCTCTCTACCTTCTCTCCTTTACTTCTTTTTCATGTTCAATTTCTTTGAATCTGTGAGAATTGAAGTACTCTAAAGTCTTTTTTCCGTTAGTCTCTCATTTTGTAGCCCATTACACAGTTGCTCTAGACTGTTTGCTACCATTCTCTTTGGAACAAACCCTGGGGTAACAATTGACTTTATAACTAAACCATTTTCGTGTTACTATTTCTCTCCCTGAGTTTAACTGGACTACTCTAACTATGAGTTTTTCTTTAATTCATTATTTCATCTTTAACATAATTTAAGATCTACTATTTTCGTTCTAAAGATTAATTTCTTTTTCTAATTCTTCATAGCAATTATTTCCCATCTCAGCGTCCCTTTGCTATTTTGGGCAATGCTTGCCTTTCTGCTCCCTGCTGGGCTTCATAATTGTTACTTGGCAGATGAATCCTAGCATGCCTAATCATTGCTTCCAACTTTTCGCAATCCAATTAGCAAACAACAGTAGTGCAGGGGGTGCGTCTCAAGCAAACCTCAGAGCCGCCCTCCATGAGTTTTCAAATTTACAGTGACTCACTATAATTATAGTTTTTCATAATTAAAAAACAGTTGTGTCTATGGATGGTTTAATCATGATATTATATTATCCTTATACCTTTGAACGTATTAAGGAGCACTAACCTAACTCAGCAATTATTTGCAAGAGATGAGTTGATGGAATTCTTAATATTACAAGCAAAGACACGTTTGATTTAAGGACGATGGAAATAACAGAGAGCTAATAGTTACCAACAACCTTTGCAAATAGCATCCTAACAGAAAGTAACTCATTGAAAGAGGCATACAATAATGGAAGGTTATCAGATTTATCTTTCTCTTCCCTACGTCACACTGCTACTGATGTGTTAGAAGTTCTACTTTAAACATAACAATCTTGTTTGATATATCCTTCTCAGATTACCCTGAGGGTTTTATAGGTAGGTCTGAATTTTGGGGGCAGTTTAATGTCTGTGTCAAGGTCTACTTGTCAATCTTTTTATGTTTTATCTGACAGGGATACAATGTGGCATATTGTGAAGTCCTAGGCAGGGAGGTGGGGAAACCCAGGTGGGCATCCTCACTGTGCCCTTGGGGGTGGGGCATACAACTACTGAACAAATGACTGGAATACGTCAGCTGCAGGTCCCCAATATAAGGGTTATATTGTCTGTCTTGTCTTTATGGGGATTGAAGCAAATGTGAGTCAAGTTTGTTGACACTATTATGTAGTTAATAATTGTCATTTTATTATTGGAGGCTTGTTGTTAGAGAAAAGAGGTTTTAAGAAAAGAAGGGAGGAAATTTATTAAGGTTTTGTTTGTTTTTTTTGTTTTTTTTTTCTACAAGTTTATTTTTTTTTTATTATTGTTTTTTTTTTTATTGCTTAAAGTATTACAAAGGGTATTACATATGTATCCATTTTATCCCCCCGCCCTAGACAGTCCCCTAGCCTCCCCTATCACCCAGTGTCTTATGTCCATCGGTTATGCTTATATGCATGCATACAAGTCCTTTAGTTGATCTCTTACCCCCCTACCTCCTGCCCCCCAACCCTCCCCGGCCTTCCCGCTGCAGTTTGACAATCTGTTTGAGGCAGCTCTGCCTCTGTATCTATTATTGTTCAAAAGTTTAGAATGGTCTCTATTGTCCATGAATGAGTGAGATCATGTGGTATTTTTCCTTTATTGACTGGCTTATTTCACTTAGCATAATGCTCTCCAGTTCCATCCATGACGTTGCAAATGGTAAGAGTTCCTTCCTTTTTACAGCAGCATAGTATTCCATCGTGTAGATGTACCACAGTTTTCTAATCCATTCATCTACAAGGTTTTGGATCATTGCTCTTTTACTTGACAGTAAAAAGATTCTTAAAGAGTTAAAGAATTAAAGAACTGTGGATTACTGTATCTAGGAAACACATCCAGGAGTTCACTGTGTGCCATGAAAACTTGCTATTCTTCACTTGGGACTAACCTTGTTAAATTTTCCTAAAGAGGGAAGTCTCTATTTGTAATTACCGATATTGATATGGGTTGATATGCATTCAGTGCAATCCCAATCAAAATCTCAGCAGGTAATTTTTTGGATATTGGTGAACTGATTCTGAAGTTTTCATAATGAGGCAAGAGACCCAGAATAGTCCACACAATATTGAAGTGGAAGATGAAAGTCGAAAGACTGGCATTATCTGATTCAAGACTTGCTATAAAGCTCTAATAATTAAGCCAGCATGGTTTTTGCAAAAGAATAAATAGCTCAGTGGAAAAGAATAGAGAACCCAGAAATAGATCAGCCCAAATATAGTCAAGATCTCTTTGAGAAAAGAGCAAAGGCAATATAATAGAGCAAAAATTGTCACTTCAGCTAATAGTGCTGGAACAACTGGATAGCCACATGCAAAATAATGACTCTAGATTTATTAACTTTTCCAAAAATGCTATACCCTTTCCAAAAATTAACTCAAAATAAATCACAGACCTAAATATAAAACACGAAACTAGAAAACTCCTAGAAGATAACGTAAGAGAAAATCTACATGGCCTTGAGTATTGTGATAACTTTTTAGATAGAACACTAAGTGTATGATGGATGAAAGAAAAAATAGATAAGCTAGACTTCATTAAAATTAAAAACTTTTACTCTTTGAAGGACAATATCAAGGGGGTGAGAAGATGAGCCACAGACTGGGCAAAAATATTTGCAAAAGACACACTTGATAAGGACTGTTACTCAAAATATACAATCACTCTTCAAGCCCAAATATAAAACAACCAAATTAAAAATGGAGCAAAGATTTTAATAGACACGTCATCAAAGAAGATATGCAAAAAAATAACATACAAAAGTATTCTCCACATCATATGTCCTCAGAGAAATGCGAATTAAGACAATAATGAAATACCACTACAGACCTATTCTCGTGGCCAATATTTGGGAAATTGATAACAACAAGTGCTGATGAGGATGTGGAGCAACAAGAACTCTTCATTGCTGGTGGGAATGCAGAATGTTATAGCACTTTAGAAGACAGTTCTGTACTTTCTAACAAAAGTAAACATTTCCTTACCACACAATACAGTAATTTTTCTCCTTGATATTTACCCAATGAAGTAGAAGACTTATATCTATGCAAAAACCTGCATGCAGATGTTTATAGTAGCTTTATTCATAACTACTAAAACTTGGAGGCAGCCAAGATGCCCTCCAATAAGTGAATGGATAAATAAATTGTGGTACATCCAAACAATGCAATATTATTCAGCACTAATAAATCAGCTGTCAAGAAATAAGTTACCAAGCCATGGACACGCTGGGAGGAACCTTAAGTGAATTTTGCTAATAAGTGAAAGAGGCCAATCTGAAAAGGCTGCACACTGTATGATTCCCACATGAAATTTAACTTGGTGTCCAAATATACGGTAATGCATGCATGTTTTTGACATGCTATACCAGATTTTATGGGTTGCATATACCAGCTATGAGTTTATTTGTGCTAAATTGTGAATTACTTCCCAGGTAAATGAAGGCAATATTGACACTGTGTCAGAATGGATGATTATGGAGCAAAGCACAAAATTAGTTAAATTCTATACTAGTTTAGAGATATGCCATTTCTAAATAGATACTTTAAATAAGTAAATGAATATATTATTTTAATTTATTGAGTTTATATTCACTAGTTTGTGTGTGAGGACATGATTGGACTGACATAGTGATATGATAAGCTGACTGGCATGTGTGTGTGTATACTATGCTGAAGACACTTAAATAAACACTTGACATGGATTAACTCATTCAATCTCATGATAACCTATGTGTTAGGTTAAATTATCATCTTCATTTACAGATGAAATAATTGGAGCTTACTGTCACTCATATCCTTTATAACATTTGATCATATTATCTGATTAATTTTCTCCCTTTACTATGATGGAAGTGCCTTTAAAATAGGTCCTACATTCATTTTTACTAATCATTGTGTTCCTGGCACATATTACAGAGCCACAGACAGTGTATATGTTCAAGACATATTTTTAAAATTATTTATTCATCTCATAGTTTGCTAAGAACTTTAGTTTGATAGCACTAGCGTTGATGGCTTAATATTACTGCTTAATATATAGTCACCTTCTCCCAAAACCTTGACTAAAAAGTTGGTAATTTCAGAGGCTATGTTAACTTTTATGGCCACTGGCTAGCATTTATTGACTTGAACAAGTCATTCATTAAAAGACTTCCAGCTTACATTTAAAACCCTTGATGGTTTCCAATTTTATTTTCTCGTGTTATATTTCATATACTATATCTCTGGTATTAAATATGTGAAAAAACTTAATGATAGAGGACCTGGATGATGTTATATTGACCCTTAGAATAAAAGTATACCATGCTTTCTTGAAGGGAGCTGGGCAATCAGAAGGGCCGGGGAGAAACAATTGTTCACCCTGATTACGCTGACTCTAGCCACCATTCTCAGAGGTACTTTGGATTGTGAAGTACACTGATCATAAGGCAAGTGTCCTTAGGATTCTTCCAGAGGGAGACTCAGGCAATGTTGATATTTAGGACATAATTCCAGAAGCCCAATTAATTGTGCCTACCATGCCTACCTCCCACTGTGAACAAATTGGTCCCTGTGATTCAGAAGTAACTTTAAGCACTGTCAATGAGGTAATGTAATACTCTGGGGAAAAAAATGTAAAGCTAAATTAGAACCTGGGCTTCTGACTCATCCTGGTGCTGAAAGCTTATTTAATGTTAGAAAAGAATACACATATCTTCATCTATAAATACTAGTACAAAAAGTCTTTCCTTAACCATCTCAGACTTTTTTTTGTATGAGCAATGAAATAATGTCAGAGCTTTAAGTTTTATATAAGCTACCAAGCATCATCCAAGGGTAAGATATTTTCCTTATTTTATTTTATTATTTTAGTAATTATCCATCAGTTCAACAAATAGGTCTTAGCACATAACAACTGAGGATAATTACAAGGAAAGAGAGAATCAGGGAATGGGTGGGGGTGAGGTGGTGGTAAGTGGGAGGGTGGCTGTGGATAAGGAAGGGGAATGGAGTAGAAAATACATAGCTCTACCCAGTTTGGTTCAATGGATAGAGAATCAGCCTGCAGACCCAAGGGTCCTGGGTTCAATTCCGGTCAAGGGCATGTACCTTGGTTGCAGGCTCCTGCCCTGCCTGAGCCCTGGTCAGTGCTCATGCAGGAGACAACCAATCACTGTGTTTCTCTCACATCGATATTTTGGTATTTCTCTCTGTTTTTCCCTCCCTCTTAAAATTAATGGAAAAATATCATCGGTGGGGATTAAAAAAAGAAAAGAAAATACATAGATAGGGCATCAGGAACTTTGATTTTCTTTCTCTAAGGATTTGTGACTTTACATTAACCCTTTATGAGGAAAGGGCCAGTGTGTAGAAAATAAATAAAAATCCGAGGGGATGTCTCTTTGACACCTTCTTATTATCTTCAATTAGCACTTCTAAATTCTTCACTGCAACATTTCAGGTGCCCAATATGCCCCTTTCATTAAAATTAACTACAAAGTTTTAAAAAGGCAGCATGTTTGGAAGGATTATTAAATACTTGGAAACTTTCTAAGGTTAGTTGCCAATTACGGAGGATATTCTTAGAATAAAATATTTTTTAAAAAGCTGTCCATTTCTTATTTATAGAGCTGTTTGCACGTAGTTCAGGCATGTCAGGATCTGTTGACCTCTACTCAGGATATTCTTTGAAGATAGAAACAATGTCAGCCACCCTGGAGAGGAGAAATGAACAGAAACGTCACATTTCCAAGGAGAGAATGAGTTGTGGTTTTCCACTCAGTTGATTGTTAGAACTCTGGCTGTGGCTAGTTGGAAGAAATAACTTGCTATTGAATACACATCTAGTATGGTTTGCTAATGATCCACATTCTAAATGCCTTAAAGGCCTAGTCACTATTTTTAGAATTTTCATATATTAAAATAACTCATGCCAATCACTATTAACATTTGCTGGTTATGTCTTTTTCTGGAAATGGTCTCTGAATATGCAGACACCTGTAGATAGGAACAGGTAGTCCACACTCATCTTTACTTCTCTTTCCACTTATGAAAAACCATCCCTATAAATCACATTCCACAAATTCAGATTTTCATGAAATGTTGCTTTATTTGTTAACATTTCCACTTATGTCTAATTTAGAACATCCATTCTGCCTGGTTGCAGAAACAAGATCTTTGTAAACGTAGAGACTGTCCATTGTTTCCTTGAACTGGCATCTCAGGGGTGTGGGAGGGGTTTGGCCTGAGATGTGGGGAAGGAGTAGGCGCTGGTCTTTCTTTATCCTATATGCACTACCATACTGCCTACCATCTGAGTCATATCATCCCCACAGGTCACTGCTCAGCTATCTCTCATTACTGTTTACCAGGCCTTTTTGAGTTTGGCTCTGTGTATCTCCTGAGACACAGAAAACATTTTCTGATTTGCCATGCTACTTTGGTGTGGCCAGTGATTACTAATGCTAAGATACATTTTCTGTTCTACATTTGAACTCACCAGAAAGTATTCCTGTTATGCCCAGATTTCAAGATCCCCAACAGACCATGCGAGGGAGCCAGCCGTGCCCGATACAAAAGCAAAGAGTCCTTTATTCGAACTAGTTCGGCTCCCTGACCACACTCACCGATGCAACGGTAAGCCCAGTGGCAGAGAGAGACCTAGCCCGATGGGAAGAGGAGTTTTATAGGGGGGTGGAGCAAGGGCAGAAGAGGGGACTGTGGGCCCCGCCAATTGGCCAGGTGCAAGTCGGTGTCTCATTACACAGGATGTGGTCATATTGATGGCATGCACTTCCCTTGATTATCATTGGTTAGTCCAGAGAAATCCTGGGTGTGGCTAGCAGAGGCTTGGGCTTCCAGGAAGAAGCCTTGCCGAGCACATGGCTCTGCCCAAAAATGGAGGACCCAGGGTAAGATGGAGGGCGTAGTCCTCGCCCTTTCATTCCATTGATTCATGGATCGTGCTGGGGCTTGCAGAGGTTTGTCTCTACTCAGATATATCATGCAACTATTCTTTCTACTGCTCCTTAGCCACTCCACGTGAGCATATGTGATGGTAGGATGGAGAGACTGAGATGTCAATGTTTTACTCATTTTCCCTGGGAACTGAGACTCAGGTCTTGTCTCTTGGTTAACCCCTTGGGGGTCGTTGTTCCATAAAGGATGGGTAGTGGATTAAAGTAAAAGAGTGAGAGTCTTTCTAACTCAAAATAATTTGCATCTCTTTGTTATTCTCATGGCTCTTGGGAAGGAGGCCATAGTTCTTGACATTTTAATTGACTTCTTAGTTTCTTGTGTTCTCCCATCCCTGAACCATGGAAGCAGCCTGTCTTACAACCTATATCTCAGAAAGGCAGGGGACATAGAAAATTTGGGGTGGAAAGGGATGCTGCATGTATAAACTAACAAAGGAATATGTGTCCACAATTGTGTGTTGGAGAACTTTTCATAGATATACTATTTTAAAGGAGTAAACAGTATTGTATTATTTGTGCATACCGTATTTTATGCATTTAATTATTTCTTTATTGAAGAGCATTTAGTTAATTTCATTATTTTTGCTGATATCAAAGTCACAAGAAAAGCTCTGTATAGTTATCTTTTCCACATTTGTAAATATATCATTCTAGTTAAATCCCTAGAAATAGAATTCCTGGGTCGATAGATAAATCCATTCTACATTTTACTAGTAAGTTATTGCCAAAGTGCCTTTCAAAAAAAGTTTCATTAATTTAAAACCACATTAACAAAGTGTCACCTAATATTATTTTAATGCATATTTCATACTAATGAATTTATTAATGCTTTCTGAACTTCACATCAAAATTTTGATTTTTTTGAAGGCATAGAATTTAATTTAGGGATAATTTGGACATATACTAGAAATATAAATAATGGTAAGAGTGTTTGCATTTTGCAATGAATTTCCCTACATAGTCTCTTTTTCTGTGTTAGAAAATATGTAAAATTTCTTTTATAAATGAACAACCATAAAATCTATTAATCTGGGAGCTACTCTATTGTTTCAGCATATAGACAGGGTCAGGATCAATGAATATTTGTTAAGTAAATAAGTGAATGAATAACTCATAAAATTAATAAAGAAATTACTCCCCTTTGATTTCCAAGTAGTTATAAAAACTAAGAGCACTGATGATTTACTTCTCTTTATAGTTATCTGTGTGGACATACCTAACGAAGCAATGAGCCTTTTAGAGTTCTTTTTGTGGTTACCTTTGATAAATCAAATGAAGTTGAAACCTTCAGAACACATTTGAGCTGGAGAGATGAAGAGTTTTGGCGAATGAAACAAAGCACAGAATTAAAAGTCATTCATTAAACTCACCTCTCATTCTTGAATATATTCTACTTATAACTCTAAGTGGCAGAAAGTAGCTGCTGGGGCATTCCATTTTATTTTAGGAGAGTGGAAACTGTTAACAAAAACTGTTTATGTTTATTAAGGAGTTGGGTTTTAATGCCTGTAGAGAGACCAGGGAGATTCCAACACCTAATTGATCTAGAGTAGGCTATTAACACTGAGCATGTATTAAGCCAGGGCACTCAAAATGCCTTCTGGTACAGAATATTTATCTTATTCAGGCCGGGGTTATACTTATCCTGAAATTGAAGTATGAACTACCCAAACCAAAAACTTTACCTATAAAAATAAATTTAAGTGGTCCCTGGCCAAGTATAAGCCTGGAGTACTCATCAGAAACAGAAATAAAATCAGCATAAAGGTTTATATCCTCAATTACTGGCACACAGATAAAGCCCCAGTGAGGATGAGCCAAGCTGAGCTCACTTTCCAAGTGAGGAAGTAAAGCAAGCATGAGTGTGAGTCAGGAGCTCCAATAAACAGTGGGAAGAACCCCAAACAATAGAACTGGAGCAGAGGGACTATAAAATAAGTACATTACAATGAGTGGATGTATGAAAGGAAATATTTAAAAACTTTAGCCAAGAGCAAAACATTTTCAAAATAAAACCATGTAAATTTTAAAGAAGCAAATAGAATTTCTATAAACAAAACATTAATATTTCCTAATGTTTAAAATAATTTTAAATGACTTTAAAATAATCTGAAGAAGAGATTAGTGTTCTGGAGGACCATACTGAGGAAATTCTACAGAATAAAGCATAGGAGATAAAGAGATGAAAACTATAAAAATAATTATGGTATCTGGATGATCAGGTTTCTTATCAATTCATAGATTATTTATTATGAGTTATAAAAGAAAAATTCAGAAAGAAAGCAGGAGAGGTAAAATTGAAGTGATAATTCATGAGAAATTTCTAGATTTGATGAAGATAACCCTTAATCCCCAAGACTATAGTTAATTTCCAGAAAGATAAATATATGCCTAATACATACTTACTGTATTTGTTATCTATTGCTATGTAATAAATTACCACAGGTTATCCCAAATATTAGTGGCTTTAAATAATAACACTGTTTCACATAGTTTTTGTAAATCTGAAATGGTTTGTTCTGGCTTAAGGTCTTTTAAAAGGTTGTATTCATGATGTCAACCAAAACCACAGACATCTGAATGAAGGCTTTGTAGGGCAGGATCCCCTTCACATGACTGCAAGTTCTGCTCCACCAAACCTCTTCCAGGCAAGCCTGTGAATCCTTATCAGATGTGGGTTGACTTACTCTAAACAAGTGATCCAATCAGAAGAAGAGAGATGGGAGCTGCTTACTTTTTAATCATCTAATCTCAGAAGTCAAATAGCATCATTTATATAATATTCCAGCAGCTAGAATTCAGAAAGTATACTCCATGTTCAAAGAAGTGTCAAAAAATTTGCAGACATATTTTAAAATCATTGCAACTCACCAAAACAAACCCAAAGACCACATACCAAGATAAGTTAGTAAAATATAAGTGTACATAAAACATAATTGACAGTTACCCTTGAAAGAGAGAATAACAGTTGGAAGGCAATTAAATAATATCTTCAAAGAATTAAGGAAATCTAACTGCCAATATAGAGTTCTAAAACTAGTTAAAATATGATTCAAGAATGAGTAAATAATCCAAAAGTTTCAACAGAAAATAAGCTGAAATAGTTTACATCATAGGCCTTTCCTGATAGTAAGGAAGTACTCGAGAAGAAGAAAATTAAATTTAGGGAAGGATCACACACACACACACACACACACACACACACACACACACACAAAATATACACTGAATGGCCAGATTATTATGACCACACCATCAGTACTTCGTTGGGCCACCTTTTGCCTTCAATACTGCGGCGATTCTTCTTGGCATTGACTCCACAAGATGTTGAAAGGTGATGCGAGGAATCTGACACCATGCCTGATGAATAGCACTGTCCAGTTCTGTGAGATTTTATGGTTGTGGAACCAGCTGCCTGATGGCTCTTTTAACTTTGTCCCACAAATGCTCAATTGGATTGAGATCTGGTGATTGTGGGGGCCACCTAAGCAAGGTAAAGTCTCCCTCATGTTCTTGAAAGCACTCCATCACAATACCAGCACCATGGCATGGCACATTGTCTTGTTGGAAGAAGCCATCTCCATTGGGATATGCCATCAACATGATAGAATGAACTTGATCAGCAATGATACTTAGATATGTTGTGCTATTCAGACATTTATAATGATTTGGCCCTCTAGCAACTTCAGTGCAAAATTTTAGCTAATTTGCCTGCAAATGTCAGCTGGTCATAATAATCTGGCCACTCAGTGTATATGGTTACATCTGGATACTTACAGGGTGTTCAAACATAACTAATGGTAGTTGCTAACTGGTTATGTGTTGAGGGATGTTTAATGAACCAAAGATACAGAGGTAAGATGAGCACACAGGATAATTGATTGACAGACAGAGGGCTACAGCTCGCTCAGGCATGTAGCAAACCCTGTACTCTCAACCATTGCTTTTATTGGGGTTTGGCACGAGGTTAGTGTGTCAGCAGTTAATCAACTAAATCTTGTTTTGTTCTATATTATAATAATAGCGTATTGAAGACAACTTGCAGCTGTGCCCTCCCTTTCTGCTCTACACCCACGACTATTTAATCTTAGACTTTCTCATGGAGGTAAATGTTCCGGGAACTCAAGATTGTGTGCAATCTTGACCCAGTGTGACTGGCTTGCAAGTCACGAGGTGATCCTAATGGAACATCCACTTCTTGGCAGGACTTCAGATACTTGTTAACCAATGTCCAGCTACAGTTATGTGTCAAACCAAAGGAAAATTAAATACAAAAATAAGAGAAGGAAAAAGGGAATGCTTGCCATAGCTGGTTTGGCTAAGTGGATAGAGCATCGGCCTGTGGACTGAAGGGCCCCAGGTTCGATTCCAGCCAAGGGCACATGCCCAGGTTGCGGGCTTGATCCCCAGTAGGGGACATGTAGGAGGCAGCCAATCAGTGATTATCTCTCACCATTGATTGATTCTCTCTCACCATTGATGTTTTTATCTCTCTCAACCTCTCCCTTCCTCTCTGCAATCAATTATATATATATATATATATATATATATATATATATATATATATATATATATATATACAGGCATTGTGTGGAGATGGCTAATGATTTTTATTTTGGGTAAACCCAATGAAATAGTTCAAACAGAATATAGATATTGCAAATTGTTTAGAAAGATAAGGGAATAATACACTTATTTGCAAGAGAGGGTGTCATAAAAAAAGCATATAAAATGCTATAGAAAACACAAAATAAGAAGGAAGAAATGAATATTAACATACAATGATCACAATTAATACAGGCAGACTGAATGTGTAAATTCAAAAAAAATTACAGAATAGACAGTCTCCATTTATAATTGTTACAACTAAACTCAATGAACAAAAAGGTAAGAAATAAAATGATTAAAGATAGATTATATATTAAGCAATAGAAAACTGGATAAGTGGTCTGGCCGGTGTAGCTCAGTGGTTGAGTATTGACCTATGAACCAGCACATGCCTGGGTTGCAGGCTCAATCCCCAGTGTGGGACATGCAGGAGGCACTTGATCAATGATTCCCTCTCATCATTGATGTGTGTGTCTCTCTTTTTCCCTCTCCCTTCCTTTCTGAAATCAATGATTATACACACACACACACACACACACACACACAAATACACACACAAACACACTAGTGGCCCAGTGCATGAAATTCGTGCATGGGGTAGAGGGTGTTCCTCAGCCCTGCCTCCTGCACTCTCTCCAATTGGGACCCCTCGAAGGTTGTCCTACTGCCAGTTTACAGGGATCAGTCCTAAACCAGCAGTTGGATATCCCTCTCGCAATCTGGTACTGCTGGCTCCTAACTGCTCACCTGCCTGCCTGCCTGCCTGCCTGGTTGCCCCTAACCACTCTGCCTGCCAGCCTGCTTGCCTCCAAATGCCCCCCCGCCAGCCTGATCACCTCCAACTGCCCCCCTGCTGGCCAGATCGCTCCCACCTTCCCTCCCCACTGGCCTGCTTGCCCCCAACTTTCCCCCTGCTGGCCTGCTCACTCCAAACTGCCCCACCACTGTCCTTATCACCTCCAACTGACCCGCACTGATGGCCTGCTTGCCCCCAACTGGCCCCCCTGCTGGTCTGCTTACCCCCAATGACCCCGCCCCCCACCAGCCTGATCACCCACAACTGCCCTCCTCTCTTGGCCTCTAATCGCCTCTACCTCGCCCCCACCACCTTTGTCCAGAAGAACATCCAGAAAATCTCCTGGAAGGTCTCCCAGTCTAATTAGCATATTATCCTTTTATTAGTATAGATAGAGGCCTGGTGCACAGGTGGGGGTCGGCTTGTCCCAGATCAGGGTGGGGGTTCCCTTGGGTCTTGGGGCAGCCTAGGCGAGGGGCCTGTGGTGGTTTGCAGGCTGGCCACGCCCCATGGGGTAAGTGTCCCCACTGGGGGGGCGAGGCCAGCCTGGGTGAGGGGCTGAGGGCTATTTGTAGGCTGGCCACACCCCCTTCAGGGTGGGGGTTCCTGCTGGGGTGCCTGGCCAGCCTGGGAGAAGGGTTGATAGCTCCTTGCAAGCTGGCCAAGCCCCCCAGCAGGGACCCTCACCCCATGGTTGTGTGGCCATTTTGGGTGAAGGGCTGATGGCTGTTTTCAGGCTGGCCATAGCTTTCAGCCACCCAAGTTCCCAGTGGAGCCTGGCTGGAAGCAGGTATCTGGGATTTATTCATCTTTAACTGAAACTTTGTAGCCTTGAGCGGAGGCCACAGACAGCCAGGGCAGGCGGGAAGCTTGGCTTCCTCCATCACCAGGGGCAACCCAAGCTTCCTGTTTGCTCCAGCTCCATGTCAGCCGCTATCTTGGTTGGGTTTATTTACATACTTGGTCCTGATTGGCTTGTGGGCATGGCTTGTGAGTGTAGCGGATGTATTGTCAATTTGCATGTTTCTCTTATTAGATAAGATATATATATCCTATATAATAAAGAGGTGATATGCAAATTGACCATCAAACCCTCGCACAAGATGGCCGCCTCCATGTGGTCAAAGATGGCCACCCCCATGTGGTCACAAGATGGCTACCACAAGATGGCCAGCAAGGGAGGGCAGTCGTGGGTAATCAGGCCAGCAGGGGAGGGAAGTTAAGGGTGACTAGGCCAGCAGGGGAGGGCAGTTAGGTATTACCAGGCTGGCAGGGGAGGGCAGTTGAGGGGGGACAGGTCGGCAGGGGAGGGCAGTTGGGAGCGATTGGGCTGGCAGGAGAGGGCAGTTGGGAGCAATCGAGCTGGCAGGGGAGTTGTTAGGCGTTGATCAGGCTGGCAGGCAAAAGTGGTTAGGGGCAATCAGGCAGGCAGGCAGGCAAGCGGTTGGAAGCCAGCAGTCCTGGATTATGAGAGGGGTATCTGACTGCTGGTTTATGGTATCAGGCTTAAACCAGCAGTCGGACATCCCTCAAGGGGTCCCAGATTGGAGAGGGCGCAGGCTGGGTTGAGCGACAAATTCTGTGCACTGGGCCTCTAGTGTATGTGTGTGTGTGTGTGTGTGTGTGTGTGTGTGTGTGTGTGTGTGTGTATATATATATATATATATATATATATATATATATATATATATATATATAAAGAAAATTGGATAAAGTGGTAGTAATTTCAAAAAGAATTAAACTTTAATACAAAATGATTATTTGCCAAAGATAATTGCTATGTGATAGTCAAAAATTTAATCCATCAACCAACTATAAGATCCTAAACTTGCATTACTTAAACTATCTCCAATTAAAGCTAAAACATTTTTCAAAATTACCAAGAAAAATTGACAAATTGGCATACTAGGGGATTTCATTTCCTCACAGTAATCAGTAGTAAAAAATTAATGAAACCATAGAATATTTAAATAAGATACTTAAGAAACTTAAACATATGTAGACTCAAGCACTGAATAATTACATGATATACATTTTGTCAAACTACATATTGGAAACTTTATAAAAATTGACCAAGTATCATATCATATAGGAATGTCCCCTCCCAAATACCAAAGAAATGATACTGTATATCCTCTGCTGTATCTACTTCAACTCAGTGAGAAATCAATAATAAAGATAATATAAAAATTTACCAGGCAAACTCCTATGTATTTGTATTTTTAATTCTCTTACATTGCAGATATTAAGTTATATGTCAAAGTTCTGTCATTTAATGCATTGCTGTTTTAAAATAAAGTTGGACAACTGAAAAATGAAACACAACAGGAATGGGCACAGACAGCCCAGACATACTAGTATATGAAAATTGGAAACATAACAAATAGGACTTTTAAATCACTAGGAAAAAGAAGACGATTCAACACAGTAATGAGCCAACTGTTTATCCATATGACAAATATACAAAGAAACAGCCAAAAAACGATTCTTATTTTATCATAAATAAAAATCATTTCTAGAAGAATTAAAGGCATACATTTTAAATGAAAATTTTATACTTTTAATGGAAAACAAGAAATTGTTTTCCTGGCCTTCTGCTAGGTATAGAATTCTTGCACAAGAAAAAATAAAGAAATGAATTCAAGTTAATAAATGTTACTATTCCAGCATTAAAAACTTCAGTATGAAAAATGTTGACATAAACAAAGGGAAGAAAGATGTAGGCTGGAAAAAGAAATTGTCAACTTATATGACAAAAAAAATACATTATTTTTACAATGTATTAATGACTCCTGCAAATCAAGAAGAGAAACAACTATAAAATTGCAGATTAACAAAAGACATTATATATGAAAGGATATCCAAATGGGAGCAAAGACACATAGGAATCTGCCAATATCATTAACACTCAGAAGAATGCAAATTAAAACAGCAAAGTAATATCACTTTCACCCCATAAGACTGTCAAAAATTTAACACAGATACACCAGCAGCCATGTACAAAATTTTTCTTTTCAGTATTATTTATGATGGAAAAAAAACATTAAAAATTAATTGTTGAATAGAAAAACTGTTTTTGATGTATGATGATTGGCATTGAAGACTGGATCAATCAACTTGGAGGAGCAATGCACAGAGCATACATATCTAAAGTTCTAAATGCTACTAGTCAGTAAGATGTGTTAAATTGTAAGGCGTACATATAGTCTATTAAATTTTCAGGGAATATTAAGATTTACGCATGGTCATTTGACAAATCTGTATTTACATTTTATATAGCACTATGTATGTAGGCTACATATGATATGAAGAATTATAACTTGATACCTTGTCTGAAGTCATTTAGTTTTTTTATTCGAACCATATCTTTTAATTCCATGGCAATAGTCATTGTATATGTTGAGTTACAATTGTTTTTATGTGCCTTATATTTCTAACAATTGTGTTCTACAAATCAGTAACCGGTTTGCCCTCAGATTTTTGCCTTATTCTCCAAAGCATGTAGGACACAGTAGATCCTAAAAAAAAATTGTTAAATAAAATCTTATATGTATTTGGATTATTTGCAAGTGAAAGCCTTTTTTTTTCTGTGATGTGATGAATGCTTTTTACTAGAGCAGGAGATTAAGAAAACCTAATAAAATGTCCCATCAATAACTCAAGTCCTATGGAAATAATAAAAATGAGAGAGGCCCAATTTCCAATTGAAGCAGAGACATAAAGGGCTTTCTTGTTTTTCTCCTACTCATCTTATCAGACAGAATTTCTGGAGGACTTGGAACACCACTCTGTACTTTTCTATCATTATAACCATTTCATAGGATCTTCTCTGAGATGTAGCCTTCGGGAGTTATCATTAGGGAGAGTGTGATAATCATTTTTGCCTTGCTAATGTGCCCTAATCTTTTTCTTACCCAACTGCACATTGTATTTATGGTCCACAAAATTTCCATTTGAGAAATTTTTAATGGTTTGAAATAGCTTTATTTTAACAGAATTTTAAGGGAATGTTATAATATTAAAGTGTTCTGAAACTTCAGAAGCGGTGAAAGGTAGTTTGGTAAATCTATTTAATGTATTATCAACTTTTCTTATTCTCCTTCCACTACCACTAAGAAAAGTAGGTTGTTGTTGTATTTTTTTTATAAATTTAGTCTTAAGTAGGTTTAATAAAATTATTGATTTTCTAGACAAGGAAGTTAGAAGACTCCAGGAAAGAAATTGCTTTTCCCAATCTAACAAAATGTGAGTTGATATTTTCACCTTCTCATAATGTCCATACATCTCCATTTAGCATAGATAATCCATTATCTTTCCTCATACAGTCTATGCAATGGTCCAATTGTGAAGAATTAATTTTCTTTTCCTTTTAGTTCTTTTGTTTTAAAAATATATATATTGGTTGTGATTTTAAACAAAAAATGATTTTTGTGCTGATAGAATTGGCCAAATGTTGAATTACTATGTCAATGTCTTCTAAAGTTTTTATATTAATACATTTTGAAAAATAATTTAGTAAAGCACCATAATCACTGGTTGCTAAGACAAAACTTAATCTTCAAAACCATAAAAAAATTATCCTAGATGTTACAATGTTCTTGTTCATAATATTTGTAAACACAATTTTGTTTTTTAAAATAAATTTCAACTTATTTGTCTAACCCCCACAATTTTGAGAGGCTTAACATAAGCATTATTTCATCATTCACCAATAAAAAGAATAATATTTTTCCTATTATATTTAAGTATCATGTGTCATTTATCCAAAGTCATCTCACTATACTACATATCCAAATCATCATGGAATGTATCATTCTATGTTGAAATCACCTGTTCATAAGCATTCTCTGGATTTTTGAATTTTGTTCCTCATATTAAGCTATTTGAGAGCAACATTCATGTTATATTTCACTTGGAGCCTTTACCACCTGGAATACTAAAGGTCTATAATAATAAAAGCATAATATGCTAATTAGACCAGACATCCTTCTGGACGACCTTCCAGATGAAGCCAGGGCTGTGAGGGAAGCCAGGGTCCTGGGTGCCAGAGGGAAGTCGGTGCCAGCAGCCGGGGGAAGGAAGGCTTACTCTTGCATGAATTTCATGCACTGTGCCTCTAGTGTATCTATAAAATCCTGAGAAAACATGTTACTTCTCCAGAAATGTGTCTTCTAATTCTCCAGTAATAAAATTTAGTGTTTTGTAATATAGCAAGATTTGTAAGAGTCAAGAACATGCCTTCAATATTTTCCAGTCCTGTCATTGTCTTCTTTACAATATTGAAAATCATTTAATTAAAAGGTTTCCAAGAGAACTTAATTATGAGAAGGTGATTACAAATAGGGCCTGAACTTTGAGGAAACCATGTGTCAATGATACCAAAAAAGGGAAAAGTTTTCTGTGTTTTAGATCATGTACAAAATCAGAGTGCCCTGTTCTCTTGCAGGGTGAATGGAGTCAACTGGGGAAAAAGAGGGGACATCTGTAAAACTTTCAACACTAAAAATATATTTAAATTAATAATTAATTTTTTTTAAAAAAGGGGAACAAACAAAAATAAGAAGCTCAGGCACTCTGACTTCTAATTGTAATACTAATATTAGAAAATATTTATTAAAAACCAGACATGGGAGGCTTCAACTGTCATCTATGTGAATCAGAGTAAGTTTTGGTATTAACTTCATAGGGAAATAGACTACAAAAGAAATGGAGAAAAAATCTTGCACATGTATTAATAGGAGGCATTTTGATTGCAAGGATATTGAATAATTATTTCTGTGAAAATATTTACAGACACATCAACACTGATACAACTGGTCCTTGAAAATTAAGAAGTTCACCATAATGCCCATTAGAATTGAAATGTGCATGCAATAATAACACACATCGTAAACCTGCATGTATAGAATAGGATCACATAATTTAATAGTAAACCTTTCTTTCTATAAAACTCATTGCAAAGAAAATTAAGCTTTTTCTCTGAGTGAGATGGAGTAGGGTTGCATGTAGCCCCTCATTTCTCTGTTCCATTGAAGAAAACCTTTAAAAATTCAGCTGACGAATAATGAGGTATTTGGAACTCTGGGTTTCAACATGTGGACATTTATTTTATTTCATGCAAAAGACTGCAACATTAAATTAATTGACTTTATAACATATTTAGGTATAACATCTAATTTCAAGATATTTGTTGTAGTATGTACTTTTTAGTTTGTAAAACTTTATACCCCAATTTCATCTTATGTATTTTTCTCATTCAATGACTCTTTTATTAATGTGTCCACCATAGTTCCAGGATACAATTACTTTTTTTTTTTTTTTACTCTCACATATTTTTATCATCACTTGTTCCTTTAAGGCAGATATATCAATGATACATTAACCACGAGGGAACTGAAGTGGTCAATATTTTTCATGCAATTGACAACCGAAAATCCAAAGCCAAGAAATACTTCCCAGAATATGCTAAACTGTTTTATGCCACTCTATGTTTTTATAGCATTGTGATAATAAGAAGAATTCTACTGTCAGATCATTTAGGATTGAATCCAACTCATGCCAATTAATGCTTGCATGGTATTGAGTAATCTACTTAATTTATCTATCCCTCACTTTTCTCATTTCTAAAATAAGTAATCTATAATCTCATAAGGATAGTACCTAGGGCATTATGTTGTCTTGCGTATTACGTTAAAATGTATTAACCATTTAGAATAGTGGCTGTTGTATAATAAACTCCCAATAACTCTCAGCTGTTACTAGCTTACCTTTGCTTTGAGTAGCCCCTACTGCAGTGATGGCGAACCTTTTGAGCTCAGCATGTCAGCATCTTGAAAAACCCTAACTTAACTCTGGTGCCGTGTCACATATAGAAATTTTTTGATATTTGCAACCGTAGTAAAACAAAGACTTATATTTTTGATATTTATTTTATATATTTAAATGCCACTTAACAAAGAAAAATCAACCAAAAAAATGAGTTCGCGTGTCACCTCTGACACGCCTGTCATAGGTTCGCCGTCACTGCCCTACTGCATGCACTGTCCTAGCTTGCACATTGTCAGTGTTTAAGCAGCTTAAGATCTGGGACCATGCTTTTTCTATGTATTTTCAACACCTCATCTTAGTCCTGTAACAGCCACTTAGAAAATCTACAGTCACCTATTTATTTATCATGCCAAGAAGATTGTCTAACTTCTTTTGTGCCTGCCGGATTTGCCACATGTCTCTCTCATGGTACTTTCAGCACTTTATGACATTGAGATGTTTGGCTGTGTATTAGCTACCTATTGCTACACAGCAAATTATCACAAAATTAGGAGCTTAAACCAACACAAATGTATTACTTGTCAGTTTCTGCATGTCAGGAGTCCAGGTACAGGTTAGCTGAGTCCTTTACTTAAGGTTTCGCAGAGTAAAATCAAGATGTTAACTGTGGCTGCAACCTCATCAGAGACTCTGAATTCGCTTCTAAGCTCATTGTGTTTTGGCAGATTTATTTCCATGACATTGCATGACTAAGGTCCCCTTTTCTTGCTAGTTCTTGGATATAGACCGCTCTTATGCTCCTCCTCTCACAGCATTTCTGTGTACTCTTTCAAGGCCCTCAGAAAAGTGCCTGCTGCTGCTTTTTGTCTCCTTGAACGAATTAGGTCAGGCCCACCAAGGATTATCTCCTTTGATTCACTTAAAGTCAACCGATTAAGGGCCTTGATTACATCTGCATTTTTTTTTTTTTTGCCAATTAACATGATACAAACATGGGAGTGATATCTCAATATATTGGCAGATCCAGGCTGCATTCAAAAGACAGGGTTTGCATAGTATGTGTATAATCTGGGAGATCATAAAATCCTGCTTACCACAGCCAGTATCCTGTCAACTAATGGAACGGATGGTTCACAGCCCACTCTTCTTTTTTGTTTTTTGTTTTTTGGTTAATCCTCATCTGAGGATATTTTTCCATTGATTTTTAGAGAGAATGGAAGAGAGAGGGAAAGATAGAGAGAAACATCGATGTGAGAGAAACACATTGATTGGTTGCCTCCTGCAGGAACCCACCAGGGCCGGGGCTGGGGAGGAGCCTGCAATGAAGGTACATGCCCTTGACTGGAATCGAACCCGGGGCCCTTTGGTCCGCAGGCTGATGCTCTATCCACTGAGCCAAACCAGCCAGGGCTCACAGCCCATTCTTTCTCTGTATTTCCATCACTTAGTATAGAGTCCGATGAATATTTGTTAAGCAAAAGAAAAAAGAACATTAATTGAATGAATGAATGAGTGAATGAATGAATGAATGAATATTATACTGATGGTAATTTGCCAATGCTAAAAATAAAAAGACATAAGGACCTAAGTTTTTTGTTGCCAAGATACATTTAAACGACTAATTTTGCAGAGATTGGGGACTTTGAAACAATGGTAAAAATGGTCATTTTGATTTTTTTCTTGGTTCCTTGATGATTTTGAGCAGCTTTTAGGGTCTTTTGTGACCCCATAAATCAAAACTAGTCAAAATTTTTATAAATTCTCTAAATAAATATTCACTAGAATTAGGTTTTTTTCTTCTTTTTTTAAAATTTTTTTTCCAATTTATTATCGTTTGAAAACCTCCAGAGGTGACTGGGGTCCAGTTGGATTCCCATCAGGGTATGAGACCCAGACATGGGTTTTGATAGGTGAGCTTACAGAAATAAATATTAGAAAAGTCTGAATTGAACACACTGAATACGACTTTGTTGGTCATTTAAAATAGGAAAGGACCAGTTGAATCATATACATGATATGAACTACCACAACCTATACTGGGTATATTAGGGCAAGTGGCTGGAATCAAACTTACTAGTTTTAATGTTTCCTAAATGCAAAAGAGCTATTTAATGTTTCCTAAATGCAAAAGTTTTTATTTTAAAATAGTCAGAATAACATTCACACATAAGGAGAACAGAAGATTTTAACTCCTGAGTTGTTCTAATTGGCTACAGGAGAGTTCAGGAAAATGTTAACCCCCTTTTCAGTTTCCCCCCTTCTCTTTGAGATATTTCTTTTGATCTGATTCAGAGGTCAGGATCACTGCTATTGCTTTATATTTCCAGGAACATTCTAAACCTAAATGCTAGAGACATAGACCAAACCAATTTGGAACAATGTTAAGAAAAACAATAGCGCCGCCGTAAAACAAATAAAAGAAAGGGCTATAGTGCATGAAAGTGTCTTTTATTCATGCTTTTGCATACTTTTTCTGCATAATTGGCAATTAACCTTCATTATCCCCCAAGTTCTTTACCTCCAAACAACTTTCCTTTCTGAAGGAGGATTAGGAGTGGGAGGTGCAGTTTTGTGGGGTTTTTTTTTTTATGTGCCCCCATTTTGGCCTTTTTAAAGTTTGCTTGGTGAGTATAATTAATATTTCCATTGTAGAATGTGTATTACGAGTTTATTCATACTAATTTGCATTTAGAAAAAGCCACTTGAGTAAAAATCAATTTACAAGAAAGGTATAGGTTGTACCATGACTAGGCTCTTGATCAGCAAGATTTTAAGGAGGGATAGCCATGAAGCTGCCTGAATATTTTTTTAGGATTGTGAATATTTAGAGATCTAGACTCCATAGTGTCTTATTCCCCTTTACTTACTGAGAATGTTGCTTCCAGTAAACTCAACACTACATGACAAATAAGTACATCAAAGTTTCTTAAAAATTACTCTAAAATTATTTTATTTCTCAGGCCTTCCCTTGGAACCTTAGTAAATCTGGTTTAGAATAGATTTTTAAATAAGCTTGGAAGCTTAAAGCAGTAATCTTTAGTTATCTCAATAATGCATATATGGGGTTAATCTCATTTCCAAGTAATTCTTGAAATGATTACTTAATCTGTATTTTTGAAACTGCTTTGGCAAACAGAGAAATACAAGTTTGAGGCACATGGTAACTTGGAGACCTCTTACTAATAATACAGCTTATTGTGTTAGGTCTATTTTCCTTTTCTGGAATTTCTCATGACTAAAGCAGTACTTTTGAACACTAGCTGCACATTGAATCACTTTACTTTTTCTTTTTTTAAGCAATGCCTATACCTAATGTTCACACCATACCAATTAAATAATACATTCTAAAAATAGGCCCAGCTATTGCTATATTTTTTTTAAGTTTTCCAGGTGCTCTAATATGAAGAGAGGTTTTACTAGCATTGGAATCAAAAGCATGATTCTGACATAAGCACACACATAATTGAAAATCACATTATAATCCATATGGCAACTTTCAGGTAATACTCTTATTAATAATAACTGTAACATTTAATAAAATGTCAAATAAATATCCAGTGAATCCAATAAGACATTGGGAGAAGAAGACAAGGTTTTGCAGCCATAAGAGGGAGGCAAGTCAGGAACAGAGTTGAGGCTCAAATGCCTGGGTTTACATTCAAATGATTTTCTCCATTTATCCAAATACAATCACTCACTGCAAATAAAACTCAGTGGAAAACTACAGAGGCCCACAAAAAGAGATGCAGATCAATATATTGAGCTCAAGGTCTTCATACTGGGACACACACACTTCTGAAAGTACGCAGAGGCTTTTCAAGCAGGCAGTCTTGGAAAATCATTGCCCAGGTCCTCGGTTTTCATTGTACTCTTCCCTAAGATGCGTCTTCCAGAGAGTGACCTCTGCACCAGGTGCTTCTCTTCTATCACTTCCACTCTTACTTAACAAGAGACCATGGCCTTTCACATATTCTGAATCTTGCTCCCATGCTTGCACAGTGTGTTGACCTGGTATGTAAAATACGGAGCATCAAAACACAAAGCAAAACACACGCAAAAACTACAACAACAACAACAACAAAAAAAACACAAAAAACAAAAATGCACTATTCAAGAATGCAGAGCTTTCTAAGAGTCCCTGAAAGTAGAGCAAGGAGATGTTCTGGAAGAAATAGTAACCTGTTTTATCCAAGAAACACACTCATGGCAAGATTGTCGCTCTTTAATCTCTCTACCCATCTATCTCTTTTTATATTTTTGAGGTGAGAAAATTGTCATAGAATTTGAATTCACTAATTTTTTGGATTGGAATTGAAAACCCTCACAGGTCATAATTCTTAAAAAGTCTAAGCGGACTGATGGCTTGATAATGGGGTCTCACTTACTGTTGGAAGTATATGGCAGCAGACATTCCCGGAAACTGAATTAGCTGAATCAACCCCTTTAAATTTTTATGAAAATAAATTTAAATTATATGTGCATAGGTAATTCATGAGAAATTACATATTTAATCTCATGAAAACCATTAAAAAGCCAACCTAAAGATGTAAGGAATACATAGTTTTACCAAAAAAAATATAGACTACTGGTCTAGCTCATGTTACCTTGGGGAACTGATTGGAATGGAATTTTGGGTGTTAATAAAATGTATAAATAAATACAAATGAGATGGATTTTTGTTAAATGAAAGAAGAATGTTTTGAGCTTTGAGCTGGCTACAGAATGTCTAGGGTATTACTGATCTACATGGATGGGGAAGTGAAAATTTTAAAAATGTAAACCAATCTCTTTATTCTAGTTGCATCTGCAAGGAAAAAAACACACACACAAAACATCAGAGCTCATTTTCCTTAGTGAATACCTGTAAGAATAGGTTTACTAGTATGTGATAGCAATTGAGGCAGACTACTGCCCTGAGAGCTTCCTTGGTATTTTTCTGCCTCCATGGAGATAGTGAGCCAACCCAAGTGGGCTATGACCTGTTGGAGAAGATTCCAAAATCCATCAGTTTGCCTCAATGGATAGACCATCAACCTGTGGACTGAAGGGTCCAGGGGTTGATTCTGGAGAAGGGTGTGTACCTAGGTTGCAGGCTTGATCCCTGGCCCTGGTCAGGGTACATGTGGGAGGCAACCAACTGATGTGTCTCTCTCACATCTATGTTTCTCTCTCTGTGTCTCTCCCTCACCCTTCCTCTCTCTCTAAAAATCAATGGAATAATATCCCTGGGTGAGGATTAACAAAAGATAAAAATAAAAATAAATCCATCAATTAAAGCAGCAGTTCTCAACCTGTGGGTCACAACCCCTTTGGCAGTCGAACAACCCTTTCACAGGGTCGCCTAAGCATACTGCATATCAGATATTTACATTACAATTCATAACAGTAGCAACATTACAGTTATGAAGTAGCAACAAAAATAGTTTTATGGTTGGGTCACAACATGAGGAACTGTATTTAAAGGGCCAGAAGGTTGAGAACCACTGAATTAAAGTGATCAGCTTTTACCACAGGTGGCATCATCTCAGAAATCATAGTTTGACACCAAATGTCTCTATGTATCAGTGTCTACCAGAGGAATTTGCCCATATATTAGATCTCATGGCAGTTCACCCTGTTCTAATAGCATCCATACTGCTTAACTAATGGAACTATTCAATTCAGGTTTCTCAAAATATGGTTCATTTTGTCTGTGAACTGTCATATGTGCTTGCCTTTTTAAAAACTTAGGTAGTTCTTTAACTTTCTGAGCTTAGCTGATGCTGTAGCCAAAAGGCTTAATAAGATAATACATGGCATAGCTCTGTTTTTGCCACTTCCACTTTCCCCTTCTAATGCAGAACCCCAGCTTCTTGCAAAGTCTTATCTTTCTTCTTCTACCCAAATTTCTGGGGCACTTCAGCTTGTCTCTCATTTGTGCTTAAACCATCCGGGTGCTAACCCAGTGTGTCAGGTAACTCAGGGACTTTACTACCACTTCTCCTTAGACATCCTTAGCATCCATGGGACACCACCCATTTGCTGGGCATGGCTGTCCTTCCTGCTCTGGAAAAGCCAGCCATGCCCAGGAAATGTTGGGCAGCGGTGGTGCCCTGTTCAAACAGGCAACATTGGGTTTTACTGGACACTCTGTTCCTGAGGGGTCTGCTAGCTCTTGCTCAACACTTTTGCATTGAAGATCTTAAGTGCCAGTGCTGGAATTTTGTTCAGAAGTTGGGTGACTTTCTTTCTCCCCATTATGTTAACATTATTAGGACTGTTTCCAGCTACTTGCATAATTTTAGAGAAATAGTGCTTTGCTTTTATGTATTTCTTCCCCTTCCACAGTCTCTAGGGCTGGGCCAGGATACACATTGGAGCAGTAAATATGAAGCTCTATACAGAGCCTTCCCTGCTCCCCAGTAGTCCCTAAGAATGAGTGCTAATGATGTAGCTTCCTCAGTCCTTCTTGAAAATTGACTAACAGGTAAGATTGGCTGCTGGAAGACTGATAGGCACATACTTCCGAGTCTCAGTGATATTCACAAATTTGGTATACATTCGGAACCCCATGACACTCATGAAAAATCTAGAATAGTTGATGGTATTTGGGCTCACCCAAATTTTGTTTCTTTCCTTTGGCACTTCACTTTTCTACTACAAGTTCAAAAATATTTTAGGAAAAAAGCTTTCAAAATGAAGTATATGAATAACTGCATTATTTCTAATAGCAAACATCAAATACCAAAGAAATTTGTGACCACAACTCAATGGTTGGTTTTGTTAAGAAATGATCTCATTTTACCTTTTAAAATGATGTAAGCTCACTTTTTTAAAAATAATATGAAAATACATAGGCTATGATTCTAAGTAATAAAGTGGGATGCTGAATTATCAATATGTTATGATGTCTAGTCTAGTACATACATAAAGCAAAGCCTGGGTGAAAACATGTTTCAGTTATTAACATGGGTTTTACTGAGTGGTGAGGTAACAGCTGCTGTTATCTTGTTGTACTTGAGAATATTTTCCAAAAATTACAGAAGGAAGCCACGTAATTTTTTTTATATTGCAGAATGACTAATTTGATTAAACAGATCCTAAAAGCAGTCTATTTGCTCTAGGACAGCAGTTCTCAACCTGTGGGTCGCGACCCCTTTGGGGGTCAAACAACCCTTTCACAGGGGTTGCCAAAGACCATCGGAAAACACATATATAATTACATATTGTTTTTGTGATTAATCACTATGCTTTAATTATGTTCAATTTGTAACAATGAAAATACATCCTGCATATCAGATATTTATTTACATTACAATTCATAACAGTAGCAAAATTGCAGTTATGAAGTAGCAACGAAAATAATGTTATGGTTGGGGGTCACCACAACATGAGGAACTGTATTAAAGGGTCATGGCATTAGGAAGGTTGAGAACCACTGCTCTAGGAGGAGGAATTTTCCTGATAAGTTCTTAGGAAATCTTTCCCTGATATAGTCACCTTTCTGTCAGCTCTTGATTGCTGCCTGCCCTTCAGATGTCTTTAGGACAAGCACAGGGGATATAATATTTATTATTATTTTTTTTTAATCCTACCTGAGGATATTTTTCCATTGATGTTTTTTAGAGAGTGTTAAGAGAGGGGGAAAGACAGAGAGGAACACATTGATGTGAGAGGAACACATCAATTGGTTACCTCCTGCACTCGCCCTGACCAGGGCCCCGGGCTGGGGAAGAGTCTGAAACCTAGATATGTGCCCTTGACCAGAATCAAACCTGGGACCCTTTGGTCCACAGGCCGACATTCTATCCACTGAACCAAACCAGCTAGGGCGGGGATATATTATTTTAAAGTCCTCATTCCCGTAGTCCATGCTTGATTTGAGAGAGAAAGGAGCTTCTTTCTAGGTTCCTCAAAGCTTTTTTAAAAAAATTTGTTTCTTTATTGATTAAGGTATTACATATGTGTCCTTATACCCCCATTGCCCCCCCTCCCCCCAGCTCATGCCCTCACCTCCCTGGTGTCTGTGTCCATTGGTTAGGCTTATATGCATGCATACAAGTCCTTTGGGCTCCTCAAAACTCTTGCTTCAGTTAATAAGCTGTTTTTCTAAAGGACCAGCTATTCCATTAGTCATGATTAGAGGTTTTCTTGGTTCCTACATATCTCATTATTACTTCTAAATAAACTGCCATCACTAATATTTTACAATTAGAACTTGCTTGATTTATCTTTTTCTTTTCTACAATAACCCTTAATTCACGGACATTTGAACTATCAACTAATTATACCCACCTGGAGAAGGAGGCTTATTCTCATATTGAAATCCAGTTCCTGAATCTAATAAATTCTGTCTTTCTCTCAATAAATAATTGATACCTGTAGTTGGAGAGATGCATGTTTCAGTGATCTTGGTCAAGCAGCTCAATTATACTTGGCTGCCAAATGTGATCAATGTAAACTTGCCTGTCCAAGGTCTGATCAAAGACTCATTGGCAGGTTACATGGTTCTCGGAGCCCATCCTTACCTCCCAAGTGTATGCAGTGAAGTCTCTTTCTCATTCTTCCCTTTCATCCTTCTTCTCAGAAATCCATCTATTTATAATAGGTCTTAAATCATTATTAATTTATCTCAGAAGTGCTTGATGTCTGAGACTTAGAAGAAAAATAATTTCTTGCTAAGAAAACCATACTGCATAATAGTGGGTTTAGATTAATACCACAGTGTTGTAGCCAAAGTTCCAAAATGGTCCGGACACTAACTAGAATTCACTAACTACAATTCAAAATGGCATCAGTTTGTAAATAGTTATCATTTTTTATCTGAATGATTAAAATATGTTAGTTCAGCTGGGTCCAAACAATACACTATCTCAATCAAATGATAACATATATTTTTGTTGTGTTGTTAGTAGTGCAAGGAATGTAGAAAGAGTGAATTTTGCTGGGTCTTTGAAACTTAAGGTCCTTATATGTATGTGGGATTTGCATATGGTCTATGGAGTGAAAGCTTTATGTGACTGCCTGGAGAAAAAAGACAGAAATGGAAGATAGTATGGATATTGTTCTTTAGCCTACATAGGAGAAATAGCTCTAACTGCTCATAGAAAGAAAGAAACTTCTGAAATAAATTAAGGTGTCTCTTTTCTCTAGAATTCATTTACTAGTAAGACTTAGAGAATAAGCCATATAGAATGATACAACACTGCTTGCTGGAGAGGGTGATTCTGCTCCTTTATGCATGAGATCCAGCATCACAGTGAAAATGGAAAATATCATAGCAGCTTTGGTATTGCAGCTATGGTAGCACTGGGAATCAGTCCTCTAGACAGGAAGACAAATAATGTTCCCAGGAAGAGCAGCAGCAATTATAGTGTGCCAACAGGGGAAATGACATGAGCCAATATAGTTGGCCAAAGCATGTGTGAGATAAGCCAGGGCTTCTCAGAAACACCTGGTGATGTTTCATCTTCATGGACATTTGACATCTTGTGGTATCTGACATAAAGACCTCACTCTTATCCGTAGATTCCTGAGGCTGGTGGATATTAATCATCTACAAATATTTGCTAAAAACTTGATTTGCTCAATCTTCATAGTCCTGTAACAAATGCAATTTTGATTCTAATATTAATACAAATGAATTATCTCAGAGAGATCAATAATTGCCCATTCTCACCCGCCAGCAGATAGTATCTATTATTATATTTTCACATATTAGATTTTTACTTGAAAGCGCTATCTAAATTAAAGACAAGATGCTATATCTCTAAATTCTAGGATTATATCTAGGATTTTTTCAGGTCCCTTCAATTTCCATATAAGGAGTAGCAATGATGGTTGTCATGTACTTAAGTAAAACATTCATACATTCTCAAGGTCAAACCAAGAAACCAATTAAATGTAGGAAAGTGAGGAATTGCACGTGTAGTTTAGCTGAAACATAAGACACCTGATAGTCCTGTTTTTCATTGTGCTTCACCAGCCATATTAGGGAACTCCTAGAGGCCTGATGCACAAAATTCGTGCAAGGGGCTTGGCCCTCGAAGCCATGGCAACTTGCCTCAGCTTGCAGATCCGGCTTTGTCCAGAAGGTCATCCGAAAAGATGTCCAGAAAGACGTCCGGAAGGTGGTTCGGCTATCCAGTCTAATTAGCATATTATGCTTTTATTATCATAGAAGATGCTCTATTCATGCTGGTACCTCTGATTTTCAGGACTTGGTTCACTGCCAACTACCATGAGATTAACTCTCGAGGGAAGCACTGAAGCCAAATCTTTTACTTCCCACAAATATAGCAATTCCACCTTTTTATAAAAAGATATAATTATACGATTCTGAGCCAGGACCAGAAATTACTTATCATTCTGAGATAATGCAATCTTGTTCTTCCATTTCAGGTTGTATAGTTTGGAATACACAAATTATAATTTTTAAAAGGTTTTATTTCTCAGTTTTGGTGACATTTGACCAATTTATTAAAGTTATCACCAAAGATTTCCAAAATATTTGAGGAAATATTTAAATTTTTACATTAAAAATTATACGTATATCTAGAGTATAATGGTATGTTACATTTGCCAAATGTTCATGAGGAACTTTCTTCAGAAAAGCTTTCTCCTCATTCAAAGAATAAAAAATAAGGGTAATACAATTTTAAAATATGTTAAGCTAGATGTGCAGCCAATGCTTATATTTATAAATCTATGAAATGTACTTGGTTGAAAAGACTATTTGTAGGTTATTAGTGGAAAATCACTACCTGAGTTTTGGGAATTCTAGGAACATATGAAGAAACACAAGGGAATCTGGTAGAATTCAGGTTGTTCTCTATATGGGACAATTGTTAAATCTGTGCCTGTGGACTGGAATTGAATATTGCAGTCCAGCTTTAATCCTAGTGGTTACAGTATAATTAGAGCTCAAGAACTTACACAAGAGGTAGCACTAAAATTAACTTCCATGTTTCTTCTATGCTTGAAACTGGAGTATGATGGGACTCTAAAGGAAAAACAACTACCACACAGCAAAAACACCCCTAAAGCAGAATATATCCACAGATAATCAGTAGAAATAAAAAAAATAGTAATCTTAAGGTAATTCTCTTTTTAAAAAATAAAAATCTCCATTTGGCCCTTGGAAAACTCTAGTAGTGGGACAACTTATCATTGCCTCAGGTCTGCCCTTTTAGGTCACCTAGAAATAGGGTTTCTTCTTTAATTCCTTTCCTTTTTCTGTAACTCAGGGAAGATAGTTGATGCTTCAGCAGTTTTAATAATTTCCAAAACTCCTCTTAATACAAAGTAAAAGAAAGCATAGGGAAGGCAATTCATTGCACTCTTCAGAATGAAGCACAAAGTGCTGTTATCTACCTGAGGTGCAATGGGTCTGTCACCAGGTTGCTTGTGTGATAGAAATTCTCTGAATTTGAAGGAATGTAGAACCCTTCAACTCTAATTAATAAAGTATTCACAGATCCCAGATAATTTAATGCTCTAGGAAAGAAAGAGAACAATACTGATGACTTAGAATGTATTTTTGCCATTACCGTAAAATGTGGGATATTTCTTATGTGCACTTTCCTACTTTCTAAAATAATAAATAACCTTTGAAAACACTGAAAAGCCCAAAATGAAAAAAAAAAAGTTCACAATATCATTACCTAGAGGAGTGGTTCTCATCCTGTGTGTCGCGACCCCTTAGGGGGTCAAATGACCCTTTCACAGGGGTCGCCTAAGACCATTGGAAAACACATATATAATTACATATTGTTTTTGTGATTAATCACTATACTTTAATTATGTTCAATTTGTAACAATGAAAATACATCCTGCATATCAGATATTTACATTACAATTCATAACTAGCAAAATTATAGTTATAAACTAGCAACGAAAATAATTTTATGGTTTGGGGTCACCACAACATGAGGAACTGTATTAAAGGGTCACAGCATTAGGAAGGTTGAGAACCACTGACCTAGAGGGAAATAGAACATTTTTTAGTTTGTCCTCAGTCTTTTGCTGTTTTAACTCCGTGTAGATATAAGCTCCGTGTGGATAACTCATTGTGCAATAGCTTGTATGTAAGAAAACTAAAATACTACCTACTGTGCCTGCTTTTTTTGTATTCTATTTTCCTTATTTACAAAGAGGACTAGTTAAATGAATATTAGTCGATCACATCATTTTTAATGGATGCTTAGTACATACACACACATGCACACAAACGTATTCAAGTAATTCTGTGCTGTTGTACCTTTAGATATTTCCAAAGTTCTCCATAGTAAGATAAACTATACTGAGCATCCTTTCTTTCTCTGATGCCAAAATTATTTTTATAAACTTTAAATTTAAATATTATAGTAAGCCAAGCAGAAATCAGCCATGCTCAATTTCAGTAGGAATGCCCCAGGAATATTTTCACTATCAATTTGTTGATCAATTTGCTTCCTCTATCAGTATTTAGTAACTGATTGATTATTTGCTGATCTTCTTTACTACTGGGGGGTATTGACCATGTTTTTTTTCAGCTCACCATTTTATTAGAAGCCTCCCTTACAGTATATGGCACATTGAAGTAGCTCAATGCTTGTTACTGGTAAAGTGAGAAAAAGAGACTAAATTTTATGAGACAATAAAAATATGACAATAAGACAATGTTTCAAAGGTAAAATCACATATATTAAGACTTTTTCCCCAGACATTATAGCATTTTAAATACATGATTATTTTAACACAAGTCAATGATGTATTATAATTCATTTCATAGATGATGAAGCATAATTAAATAAGTTAAATAACTCGCCCAAATGTACATAAGCACTAATAGCAGATTCACGATGTAGCATACAGTTATCTATTTCAAAGTACACATTCTAAATGATTATGCTGTACCAGTAGTTTGTAATTGTATTAGCATACCTATTCCAAACTGGATTCAAAGTACCTCAAAAGATCTAAATTGATATTGCTTACACAATGTTTCTATATGCAAATAATTTTCATAACCAATTAAATAAAGCTAGACAGAATTTTCTAATAGGGAACCCTGGAGGCATTTCCTACATTATGGTGCAAAGCAAACAATCATTCCTCCTCTGTACCTACCTTCCTGCCCCCCACTCCCATCCCTCCTTTGCAAGATGTGCTATAATGACACCATTACACATCTTATTGAATTTTCATCCTTTGGGAAATATGTTTTGCTCTGCAAGACTAGAGATTTAACAAAAACAAAATATTATCTTTCTTTGTTGCATTTTTTTCTCTCTCCCTATGTAGTTTTCTTAAAACTTCTTTCACTAGTGCATAAGGGTATATGATTTAAGACTCTAACTCCAGTTATGACCACACATGAGATCTTTCTACAATCCCACTGAGGGTCTCTATAGTTTTTCTTTTCACATTAACATATTAAGGTTGCAAAATTTGCATAATATAAAACCCACAGCCACAGGGGTGGAATTAGCAGAAACAGCAAGTATATAAATCAGATCTCAAATTAACATTTTAAGTTTGCTTTATTTGCACATATGTTAGAGGATGAACATCAATACCCCTAGAGCAGTGGTTCTCAATCTTCTGGTCCTTTAAATACAGTTCCTCATGTTGTGACCCAACCATAAAATTATTTTCGTTACTACTTCACAACTGTAATGTTGCTACTGTTACGAATCGTAATGTAAATATCTGATATGCAGTACAGTCTTAGGCGACCCCTGTGAAAGGGTCGTTCGACCACCAAAGGGGTCGCGACCCACAGGTTGAGAACCACTTCTCTAGAGGAACCAGTTTCACACTATGCAGTGTAAAAATCATGGGGTTTCAATGTCTTGTGTTACTTGCTCCCAATGCAAGGCTTTAGGTTGCCTCTGCACTCTTCTAAGGTTTTCCACTGGATTTCCACATGATTTCCACATCAACAAATTAATCACAGAATTGGCCAAGGAGGTATCTTGTTTTAAAAAAAATCATGCATATGCATAAGGTGATCCATGGACCTAGACAAGGCAATCTATAGAACATTGAAAGCACATGCCTTTCCCTAATCGGTTTGGCTCAGTGGATAGAGCATCAGCCTACGGACTGAAGGGTCCCAGGTTCGATTCCAGTCAAGGGCATGTACCTTGGTTGCAGGCACATCCCCAGCAGGGAGTGTGCAGGAAGCAACTGATTGTTGTTTCTAATTCTCTATCCCTCTCTCTTCCTCTCTGTAAAAAATCAATAAAATATATTTTTAAAAAAAAGAAAGCACACGCCTTGAGATTAAAATTGTGAGGCCCTTTAACCTTGACTGTTTCTCCAGATGTGTATGTGTGTGTCTGTGTTGTGTGTGTGTGGGGGGGGAGTGGTGGAGGGAGGAGGCTAACAAGTAGAAAGGTTTAGTCAAAGTATCTTAGGTAATTTTATATTAAATTAAGTTTATGTTGAACAATCCTATAAACATAAGTTATTGAACAAGCTACCTGTGATTGGTTTCCACAAAACTAGAGGAGTGAATGTAACACAGATCATTGTCAGTTCTTAGATCTCTATGGTTGACTTTCCTATGTCTCCTAGTCTAAGAAGACCTTGGAGAGGCAGTTCTGGTACTAAAGTAACCTCTCTCTGGATGGCTTCATTATTTTGTAAATGGGCTGCTAGGCTAGGACCACCTCCACCTTCTCTCATGGGAAGGCTTCAGGTGGGTTATTCACACTTGCCCCTCTAAGCAGCTAACTAAAACGTCTGTTGCTGAGACTTGTCTCTTCCCACAGACTAGCAAGGTAGAGAACTCTCCTAAGATGAGCTTGATGCCCTGTCCTGATACTCCCAAAGCGTTTTACACTCCAAAGCCTCAATGTGAATGTGTTGTCACATGTGTTTACCATGTCTCTTCCAGGAGACTATGATGTCTTTACTACATCCTTTTCTAGTACCTAACACACGCCTGACACCAAGCATGCTCTCTTTTGAGTAAACTGTGAGCATCCCTTTGTATCTCCTTATATGTTCCTTGGAGACACTGTGAATGCCACACATGATGCTTACTGAGCATTATTAGAGGGCTCTTAAGTATTTAACAATGATATTATGCAGTATGTTCTCCAGCTAAATTTTCTTAATGTCATTTGTTTACTATTAAAATATCATCATGCTTCTCTATTCTTGCATTGCCAACTCTGTCATTAAACTTTCAACTATAAACTGTTGTTTACCTGGTGCTACAAAATAGATTGTAAGTTTTTTTATGGGCAGGATCAGGAATTTATACTCCACTTTCTTCCCCCATTTAAGTAGTATACCATGTTAAATCCATAGCAGGATTTTTATTTGGTAACTGATTGTTCAATCCTAATGAAATAGCTTTCATTTTTCTCATAAATATAAATATCATCCAAATTATGTGTCCTTCTTGAATAATGAAGACTCTTCAAGTTTGATGTTAAGAAAGGAAAAGTGGCTTTGGTATGAACATCTATCTTAAGATTCCAAAATCCCAATCTATTTTACTGGGTCAAAACAGCCATAAACAAAAAGATAGTTTTTTAACTAAAATTTGCTGAATTACTTATTACAGAAAAATATTGCTAATTGTTTGCGTTTCTGCAAAAACAATCTCATTACCAACAATGTTATTGTGTAATTACCTAGAAATCTACCTATAAATACTGAAATGTGAAGACTTTAATATTCTTCTAATTTGCTTCCCTAATTATGGTAAATATCATTAGCTGCAATTTCACATACTCAGACCTTTAAGGTAATTATGTGGCAGTAAGTCTCATCTTTACTTTGGCATTACTTACCAGAAATCAATGTGGTGAGTGAATATGAACAGGTGTAGATGCAATCTTATAGACTGTAATTATATTATGAAAGAATTAAGTATTTTAAGGGAATCATAGTATAGAATTCAATTATACTTTATGTATACAGAGGACAAATACTGCTTACATACAAAAGAACCAAGAGCCAGGATAAAAACAAAAAGTGGACTATGAGCAACCCAAATAGAAGTCCCATATTTTACATTTGTAAATTACCCTTTGAGATAATGATAGCAAGTCTATTCACACAATTTCAAAAGCACTGTTGTTTTTGGTCCCAGTCACAGTAAATCAAGAATACCACAGCACAATGGGCAGGAGTACCAATGGAATCAGATGAATCAACAGAAGAAAAAAAATTTCAACTGGAAGACATTCAGTTGGGATATCATAATATAAGACAGAGTTAGGTACATGTTCCCAAGAAGGGCTATTTAACACTATTCATTTAGAAAAAATTAAATCCATATATAATAACTGGTCCTTTATTCTTGATGAAAGACCACACATTTGCTGAATGGTAACAAACAATCACTAAGAATATAATTTTGCAGTTTAAGGAGAGACTTTATTCTATGCTCTGGGTCAATGGTCAACAACCGTTCTGATTGAATATGTCCATTTCCCTGCCACTTTTTGAAGAGTCTTTAGCATTATCACTGAATGTATTAACTCTTTTAATGTTTACATAAAATCATTCAAGCTTTACAAAAAATCTTGACTGTAGTTTTCCTTTCTGTAGCAAATAGGAATATATATTAAGCAGATTACCTTTGTTCTCATGCTTGTCATTCCAAATATCACATAGGGTGACAGGATCCTTTCTAACCCAGGAAAAGGGAGTCTGTCCCTCATATGTGTTATATTAGAGATAGATGGATGCTCTCCAAAGACCTGTGCTACCATCACATTAGTAGAATGTTTGCTAAGCGCTGGCTGCTCAGCCAAGGACAGCATTTCCTTGTCCCTGCTTTCATTACTTACCCTCTCCCTGCCTCACCCCCTCGGTCTAGCTCCCTCATTTGTGATATTTCCAGAATGAAGTATAAGCAAATGAGCCTGCTCCCTCTCACCATATTCCTATGCCTTATTCACATGCCCACATACAACAGAAATAATGCCATTGTGATAACCTGGTTATTATTTACCAGGAAAGTATTAAAAGGAAGGATTGACATGCCATTTATACAGCTTTGCCAAAAGGCTGCATTTAACACTCTCCAAGTCTGTTCCCTGCTGATCAATGGGGGAAGGGGTGGAAAAAGGCAGTTTACATGCATGCCCAGTAAGGTCTGAGTGATGTGGGAAGGTGCTTTCCAGTCAGTCACACCAGGAATAAATTAGTGGCCAGGATGGGTGTGGCCACTGCAAGGACAAGTAACCTGAATAAATAAACTTCCAAACAAAGGAAGTTTCCTCTCTCACTCTCTTAAGAAAGGGGCTTCTGACTCTTTTTGCAGGGGGTGCACTCCCCTGCACACACATGGCTCATGGCCATGTGGAACTCCACACAATGGACTAAAGGACTTTAATCAGTTTGGATGCTGAACCACACCTGGATGCAATATGGAACGGAAGCTCTGGACACTGGACTTCCTTTTGGCTCTACTGGAACCCCAGCTGCACCTCTTTCAGGACTGGTTTAAGGGGCAGGGCACTTTGCAACCTGAGGAATGTAATTCCATGCAAATAAAGCCTTTTTCCACATCTCATTCTCCCATGGGGGCTTCTGAAAATTCTTATTTCCGCCATACCCCAAGAACCTCGCTGTCATGAGCGATGGGGAAATTTGATTCTCCAGTACCAGAAGCATTGGTACACCCTTGAGACACAGATAGAAAGAGCCCGGATCCCCGAATCTCCATGTGGAAAACCACCTGCCACCCAGAAATGAAGCACTGTGCTCTAACATGTGAGCAAGCAATATGTTCTGTTGTGTCGGCACTGTAAGCTTGGAATTTACCCCACAAGGTTTGGGATTTATTGCTTACTGTAACTGGTGTATTACTAATACAAATTATATTTAATTAGACAGCAAACTTTTTTTAGAAGCTGCCAGTGGGCTTCTCCTAAGCAATCTGCTAGGACAAGGGTACATGCCTATGCCCATGAGAAGGTAAACAAGTTTTAAGACCTTTTTATTTAGCATCAGGAAGTAGGTTAAGGCTAGATTGTTTCTACTAATCTGGATAGCCTCAGTCTCTCCAATATGAAGTTTGTGTAGCCTTGGTTTTGTATAGAGCATGTTCTAGATTTCAATTATCCTGCACAGCATCTTCTCAGCTGCAATCACTGGAAAAAGTGAGAATAAGCTATAGAGCAGGGGTGGGCAACCCCTGGCACGCGTGCCAAACATGGCATGCCAGCAACTTTTGCTGGCATGTGAAACCCTCTCTTATAAACTTCCATTTACAATTTTTTTCTTAATATATACTTTTTTATTTTTCAGATAAATTCAGTGTAGGTGCATCTTAGATAAATAATTTTACATAACAAGTTATCTTAAAGACCATAGATATGGATTGACGAGAGAGGGGAAGAGCAATTTCTATGCCTCTGCCTTAACTCTCCCTGCCTTCCTAGATCCGACCAGTGTTTTGGTTTCATCCACAAACGCTTGTGAATCTTTGTCTCTCAGTGATTAATTTTGTTAAGTCTCGTAATAGGAGTAGCCTGATGGATGAAAGTAGTAGCTTGTGCATATCTCTGAAGGTCACGAAATATAAACCTGATGTAAAATCTCTGTCAACAGTGACGCAGCAGCAAAAGTCCCACTGATAATATCAAATGGAGTCATAAAGTGTTCTGTCAGACTATCAATGTACATGTATACATTAAAAAATAAATGTATTTTTCATCATCATATACCGTGTTTTTGTCGCTCGAATGAATTTTATTATTTCTTCAAGGTTCTTCACATACGTACACCTTAAGAGATATCAAATAGGCGTAACATGTTCTCAAAAAATTAGGGTTGGCACCCAGAAGAATTTTGAGTCAGAGATTTTGCTGGTTTTGCCATGCACTCACAAAAAGGTTGCCCACACCTGCTATAGAGCATCCTCTTTATATTAATCTTTATTTTCTTGCAGACCTGATCAAATCAACCCTGAACTTTTTTAGCTTTCACAAGTTCTAGTGCTTCCCCCTCATTGAAAAAAATGTCAGATATTATTCTAACTCTGTCATTTCCTAGCTGTGACTTTATGAACATGTTATGAAAGTTTTCAGGATTTTGTCCTCACCTATTCAATGGAGAATTTGATCAAATTGTCTTTAAATTGTCTTCCCGTTACAAGCAATAGATATGTTTTATAAGTATAAATATGTGTGTATTTAAATATAAAATATATAAATATCAACCCCCCCTTTCAATTAATATACCATTGATAGATGTCATCTAGCTACTTAATATTCTGCTCCTGCCGAAACCAGTTTGGCTCGGTGGATAGAGCGTCGGCCTGCGGACTGAAAGGTCCCAGGTTCGATTCCGGTCAAGGGCATGTACCTGGGTTGCGGGCACATCCTCAGTGGGAGGTGTGCAGGAGGCAGCTGATCGATGTTTCTAACTCTCTATCTATCTCCCTTCCTCTCTGTAAAAAATCAATAAAATATATTTTAAAAAATGTTTTAATATTCTGCTCTAAGTATTCTTAGATAATTGTGTTGTTGGCTCTTATTTCTTACTAGTGGCCTGGTGCATGAATTCATGCACATTGAAAGGGAATTAATTAAAAGAAATATTTTAATATCACGATTTGCCCTTTCTCTATAATAGAAGTGTCAGAGATTAAAGAAAATTAGAAAAATGTATATGAAAGTAGTATATAAATTTATTAATAAATAAACAATAACAACCTGTCTGGGTCCTGGGTGTGGGTGAATGGGATTTCTGGCTGTCAGGCCGCTGACAGCAAGCTGACCAATGGCCGACTCCCGAAGGGCCGATTCCGCTGGGGGGTGAGGCTGGCCTGGGCTGGGAGTGCCAGTGGTTTTCAGGCTGGCCATTCCCCGGATTGGGGAGCCAGCCCCTGCTGGGGGGCAAGGCCATCCTGTGCCGGGGTCCAACCCCAGCGGGTCCAGGGGTTCCCCAAAGGTGTAGACGGAGTCGGCGAAGAAGGAATGACATGGAGACAGCGTTCAGTTGATCAGCAACCTAGCCAGGATCTCTAGCCCGGATCTCCAGCCAAGTTCTGGTCTGGATTTCCAGAGAGGTTCTGCTTCGGATTTCCAGCGAGGTTCTGTAGCCATGTTCCCTCGCTAGGTTCTCCAGCCAGGTTCTGTCCAGGCTCTCCAGTCAGGTTCAGTGTCCAGGTTCCAGTCAGGTTCTCCTGCCAATCTCTGTAGTCAGGTTCAGTCCAGGATCCCTTGCCATGTTCTCCCGCTAGGCTCTGTCTCTAGGCTCCGAGGCCAGTCCCTCTCCAGGATCCTCCGGCATGCTCTCTCCAGCAAAGTTCTTCTGTCTCTAGGCTCCGTGTAGGTTCTGTCTTCTTGATTCTGTTCTAAGTTCTGAGTGTTTCTGTCTTGTTACAACTGTATTTATACCAGTTGATTCAATCCTATCAATCTCTATTACAAAGGTTAGGGCGTTTCTTATCTCCATTCCAGGGAGAAAAGATTATGTAGTTTAAGCATGATTGTTCGTAGTTAAAGGGATTAATTACCCGCCTGGCACTTAGTTGAGGGGTTTTATTCCCTCCCTAACTTCAGGGGAAAATCCCTACCTGGGGATTCAACCTTTTTCGGAGAGGTGACTTTGGTTAAAACACAGCGCCAAGAAGGTGAGCAAACATATTAAGAACCGTATGCCATATATGCCAGGTCCCTTGAAACAGCAAGGATGGACCGGCTCCCGGCAAATTCCCCCTTTTTTATTTTTTAAAAGCAAGCATTAAAAAGAAAAACCTCAAATGCTCTCTTATATCCATTTTAAGAGTAGGATTGGCGCTTTCTGCTATTACCTGAGTCCTGATCTATCACCCCAGGGAGAGCTTGCCAATCCTGCACTTTCCCGGGGTGGAAAGGCTGCAGTGGGGTTAAGGATAAGGCTCCTTGGGCCTACCTTCTCCCATGCCTCTACATTTACCTTTCCGGCACCTTTCCTTCCTCAGAAAAGCATGGACGTATTTCTTGTATAAAATGTTCTGTCTGACTGGGAGTAACCTTAATTCCTCTGCTAACAAGCATATATGTTAAAAGATCAATACGGAGTCTTTTTTCTTTAGACTCAGTATGGCACATCTTCTCAATCTAAGAATCAATACAGAGTCTTCTTTCTTTGGACTCAGTATGGCACATCTTCTCAATCTAAGTTCTCTACTATCCACCTTCTTACCCTACTTATCCTCTATAGGGGGGTCTGTAGCACCCTGGTGGAGTCCTATCCGTCCCGAGTGTGGGGTTCTCAATGGGGGGGGCTTACCTAAGGGAATCCTGTTCCAGGGGTTCCCAAAGGTGTGGACGGAGTCGGCGAAGACTATCCACCCTCTTCCTATGGTGGAGTCCTATCCGTCCCGAGTGCGGGGCGCTTACCTAGGGGAACCCTGTTGGGGCGCCAGATGCCGGGGTCCAACCCCAGCGGGTCCAGGGGTTCCCCAAAGGTGTGGACGGAGTCGGCGAAGAAGGAATGACATGGAGACAGCGTTCAGTTGATCAGCAACCTAGCCAGGATCTCTAGCCCGGATCTCCAGCCAAGTTCTGGTCTGGATTTCCAGAGAGGTTCTGCTTCGGATTTCCAGCGAGGTTCTGTAGCCATGTTCCCTCGCTAGGTTCTCCAGCCAGGTTCTGTCCAGGCTCTCCAGTCAGGTTCAGTGTCCAGGTTCCAGTCAGGTTCTCCTGCCAATCTCTGTAGTCAGGTTCAGTCCAGGATCCCTTGCCATGTTCTCCCGCTAGGCTCTGTCTCTAGGCTCCGAGGCCAGTCCCTCTCCAGGATCCTCCGGCATGCTCTCTCCAGCAAAGTTCTTCTGTCTCTAGGCTCCGTGTAGGTTCTGTCTTCTTGATTCTGTTCTAAGTTCTGAGTGTTTCTGTCTTGTTACAACTGTATTTATACCAGTTGATTCAATCCTATCAATCTCTATTACAAAGGTTAGGGCGTTTCTTATCTCCATTCCAGGGAGAAAAGATTATGTAGTTTAAGCATGATTGTTCGTAGTTAAAGGGATTAATTACCCGCCTGGCACTTAGTTGAGGGGTTTTATTCCCTCCCTAACTTCAGGGGAAAATCCCTACCTGGGGATTCAACCTTTCTCGGAGAGGTGACTTTGGTTAAAACACAGCGCCAAGAAGGTGAGCAAACATATTAAGAACCATATGCCATATATGCCAGGTCCCTTGAAACAGCAAGGATGGACCGGCTCCCGGCAATCCTGGGCTTGGGGCACCGGCAGTTTGCAGGCCAGCCATACCCCCTATCAGGGTGCATGTCCCTGTGGGGCCGTGGTGTTCTGGTCTCTGGACCTCCTGGTGACCAGTTGTTTGGTCGTTCCACATTATGGTGTCATGGCCACAGGCCTTTCATTAGTATAGATTTCTTCTTTTTCTCACTTATTCCAATCTTAAACGAGGAAAGCATTAAACTTTCTTGCCATTCACATGTGCATTTCCAACAATGTGAAGTTTTGGTCAAGATCAATAATAATATTGTAAGCCTACACACATATTTATATGCCACCAGACTGCACTCACACACACACATTTGTTGAAAGTATTTGCTCTTTCTCTTCTGTCATAAAGTAGAATACTTTAAGGGGAACCAAATAAAGTTATTTACTTTGTCATAAAAACGATTAAATTATGTGAAAGCTCACGTAGGAAATTAAATTACCAGAACACCTTGTTCTCCAAGCAACAAAATATACTTTTTTAAAAATTTGTAATAGGTTTTCAGCTTGTAATACTTGGACCTATTTGCATAGGGCTCTCCAGAAATATTTTGCACTATTTAAATGGCCAAATCCAATAAAACTCCACTGTTGAGCTCTTGAGAAAATGAAATGCCTACTGCTTATAGCATAGAGATGAGACTATGATTGTTTTCTAAGAATGAAAAGCTTTGTGCAACTGTCTCAAACACAATTCAGCTTCGTATTTAATAGATAACTTGCTGAAACTGAAGTAGCCACCCAAGGTAAAACCATTGTTACAACCTCAAGAAGAGCACAAGATAGTTTCAGTGACGAGCCTTTCATTGAAAATTCTGGAGAAGGAAACAGTGAAGTGGGAGTAAATAAAAAAAGGAATAAGCATGAAAAAGTATGAACTGCTTGAATATTTTCTTTTGACTATAAAAATGAATTATTTGGTAACTTCTCCTAGGTTGTTGATTAAAATGACATTATAACAGCCCTCACCATTGTGGCTCAGTTTGTTGGGTGTCAGAAAGGTTGCCTGTAGGATTCCAGGTCAGGGAACATGCCCAGATTGTGGGCTGGATCTCCAGCAGGGGGTATGCAGGAGTCTGATTGATGTTTCACTCTCCTATTGCTGTTTCTCTCTCTTTCCTTCCTTCCCTTCCTTTCTCTCTAAAAATCAATAAAAATCTTTAAAAAATGACATTATGGCATTTTATCAGTAGTCATGACTTCAATGCAATTTCAATTAATTGAATTTGTTTTGGGAAATTATCACCAAATTTTTATTATTTTATGTTTTACTCATTTATCAAACGAACTACTGTCATATTGGTATTTTTAATCCAGTGGGTTAAATTTAGAGTCTCTAAAAGAGTGATTCCAACTCAGGGACCTTTTCTTCATCCAGGGACCCTTGCTTCAATGCCAGTGAGTATAACTATTAAATAGAAAATATCTCAACTTACATGAGTCAATTTCATTTTATATTAAATAGGTTATGCTAAAGAATATGAAGTATCTTGAAATTTCTCTAGATACTAACTTTTCTTCATGCTTTGAATTGTTAGAAATCCATATACATTATGACACTAATGCTTTCATACTATGTGTTAAAACAAAGAGCAGTGCTTTGTAAGAAAAATGTAAACAAGGTCTTATGTATGAATATGCACTTGTTATTCCTTGTCTTGTTTGAACATCAAGTTTACAACTCTTCATTGTCATAATTATTTATGATTATAATTACAGGAGTTCATGGGATAGATCCCTGGTCGGCAAACTGCAGCTCATGAGCCACATGCGGCTCTTTGGCCCCTTGAGTGTGGCTCTTCCACAAAATACCACGTGTGGGCATACACGTACACTGCGATGGAAACTTCATGGCCCAATGCGCAGAAGTCGGTATTTTGTGGAAGAGCCACACTCAAGGGGCCAAAGAGTCGCATGTGGCTTGTGAGCCGCAGTTTGCCGACCACTGGATAATCCCAAACAGAATAATGAAAACATTGCTCACATTTGATTTTAGAATACTGTGGAAGCAAGGAAAATACGTTTTGATTAAAAATGGAAATTCACCTGTGGACAATCACAATTATCTCGATGTCTAAGCTAACATAGGGTTCCTACTCTAATGTTGGGCTTATTGAGTTAACTGATGAAGCTACAATGAAAGAGTCTTAGAATATCTAAAGCATACTTAAGACTTTATTAAAGAGACTCAGGAACAAAAATAATGCAGTTTTTCTTATTTCCAGATTCCCTTAATAAAATGTTATATGCCTAATGAAAACCACTTTCACAAGTCACATCATTCAGTAAGTTTTCAACAAAGAAGAAATGATAAATTTGTTTTATTTTATTTCATACACAATGCTAGGCCCCAAGTATACAAAATGGAGTAATATGTACTTCCTGCCATGATCTCCTGGTTGAGCATTCTGATGCTAATATTTAAGACAGGATAATGATTTAGTCTCTCTATCATGAAAGGTGAATTTTTATGTAACTAAGAATGTCTTGATTTTTATACTATTGTCTTTATTTAGTGTGTCCATATTTGTATAATGATAAGTACATGTACAAAACTCATAACTGTGAACAGGCTTTCTCTATAAACTCCTATAAACCACAGCATGTCCTAATTTTTGTGGGCATTATGGCCCTTATTAATAAACACACACTTCCAAAGTACTCTTTCATGGTAGGTACTGTACTGGTTTTTACAGTTGTGAAAGTTGGCCACTGTTCACAGCATTTAAAGTCACAGGATCAGAAATCAGACTAGTCAGGTTCATTTCCAGTGCTGCAGATTTCTACCTTTGTGACTAGAAAGAAGTTGCCGGGGTCCAACCCCAGCAGGTCCAGGGGTTCCCAAAGGCGTAGACGGAGTTGGCGAAGAAGGAAGGACACGGAGACAGTGTTCAGTTGATCAGCAGCCTAGCCAGGATCTCCAGCCAGGATCTCCAGCCAAGTTTTGGTCTGGATCTCCAGAGAGGTTCTGCTGTTTATTGTCTTGTTACATCAGTATTTATCCCAGTTGATTTTAATCCTGTCAATTTCTATTACCAAGGTTAGGGCGTTTCTTATCTCCATTCCAGGGAATAAAGATTATGTAGCTTAAGCATGATTGTTTGTAGTGATTAACTACCCACCTGGCACTTAGTTAAGGAGTTTCATCCCCTCCCTGACTTCAGGGAAAAATTCCTACCTGGGGAAACAACCTTTCTCAGAGAGGTGACCTTGGTTAAAACACACAGCGCTAAGGGGAGCAAACATATTAAGAACAGTATGTTATATACGCCAGGTCCCTTGAAACATATGCTGTGCAGATGTTTCTTTCCTGCAGCGACTGTGTCAAGCAGCAAGGATGGACTGGCTTCCGGCAAGAAGTAACTTCATCTTCCCTAGTCTCTGTTTCCTCTGTTTCCTAGTTTATCTTATATTTTGTTCTACAACATTTTCTAGCCTTATTGTTAACAGTTATGTTGAGGTGTAATTGACATACAATAAATACCACATAGTTTAAATATACAACTTAATGTTATGACATATTTACACTCATGACCATCATCACCAAAAGCAAGATAGTCAAAAAGTCCCTCCTAGGTAACTTTCCCTCTTCACAGAGCTATTAGAAAATGTAAATGAGACAATGAGAATAATACCCTTAGCAGAGGGTCTTAATTAAACATCAGTCCTTCTAATGAACATTAAGTATTGGAGGGCCTAGCCGTCAGTGAAGGTGTCAGGCACACCTTTCCCTGTTGTAAAGCAGCATCCAGCATCCATTCAGGGAATCCTTTGGGTGGGTGTCCTTCTACAGCAGCAATGGGTCACTGTCAGCCCTTTCCAGCAGCCTGTGTTCTGACTGGCTCACCAGGGAGAAGGCATGTCCCATGTGAACAGGCTTTCTCTATAAACTCCTACCAACCCACAAAAATATCCTGGGATCTTCTGGGCATGAGTGTGTGGTGGGCATTTTATTGTTCTAAGCAGGTCAAACAGATTTTTTTTCCAGCTTTCCCAAAAAGCCAAGTAGAGAATAAGGGGCAGGAACAGTGGGCCAGAGGGATGGGATGGTTGGAATGACCATTTCCAGGGTTCATCCCTGAACAGAACCCATGACTCTAATTTTAGAACATACATAATTTTCTTTTTCCCACCTTTTAAAGATCCTGTTGCCTTCCTTCCTTTTTATCCTGGGGACTTCCTGTATCCTCCAAGTAAAATCCCTTTTAGATTAATTTAGCCACAATTGGTTTCTTTACAATGCAAAGATTAAATAATAGTCCCAGTGCACACAGCTACAGTTTTTCATGGTTTATCATTAAACAAAAGCTAAATTCAAACAGATAGAACCTTAGTTTGCCTTTTAAAAGAGGTGAATTGTAAGTAAATCATATTTGATTTAGAAACCTCCTCTACAGGAAACTGCTCTGATTGAAGTCACTAATTCTATTTCAGGTTTTGCTTTGATTCTACATCATTGAATCCACTTGAAGAATATCTCCATAATTATTTTTCTTAAGAAATATATATTTATTTTCAAGCTAACTAATTGTTCAGAAATAATGTACTGAAAACCTTTCAAGCAAATTCCTTTTATTTCCATTACTGTTGTTGGACCCTGGTAATAAGCTTCATCATTAGATTAGGGTTGGGCTTTATGGGTGTTGTTTTTTTTATTTGTATTTTTGCCATCTATTATGCCCATGCAATGTGGCCCAATTGCAGGCATTCTGTTAACAGTGAAAGTCAGAGTCCCAGTTATTTGCTAATGAACTGATACTGACTTTATTTTCTGCAAGCTGGCAATGCTTCAGAAGTCATTCTTACCTCATTTTCAAAATGAATCTTCTCTGCTGCAGAAATGGCAAAACAAACAAACAAACAAAAAATCAATTTAAAAACCTAATTGGTGTAGTAACACCTGGTTTTAAATTACTAGCCTGGCTTGAGGCCAAGTACTCCTTACCCTCCAGAGATCTGACTGTAGGCTTCTTTCCAGATAAGACTTTCCCTGGGGTAGGTGAATAAGAAACCTATAGGGAGAAGCAGTAGGCCTGCATTTCCTAGCACCACCTCAGGTCACTGGGTTTTGATTCTACTGTGTGATTCAGTTATGTAAATATTTTGGAAAGCCTGTTAAATAAAAATGTGAGGAAGTAGCAGAGTAATAGTTTTTTTCTGTTTGTTCATTCCCTCCCCCTCACTCCCTCAGACCTGCCAAACATGTTATCTGATTTGTCATGTGTTTATTCAGAGAAATTATCTAGATAATAATATAGAATAGAAAGAAAGCTAAACACCAACCTATAGAAATTATATAATTTTTTCAAAACATATTTATATTGATTTCAGAGAGGGAAGGAGAGGGAGAGATAGAAACATCAATGATGAGGATCATTGATCAGCTGCTTCCTGCAGGCCCCCTACTGGAGATATAGCCCACAACCCAGGCATGTGCCCTAACCAGGAATTAATCCCTGACCTCCTAGTTCATAGGTCGAGGCTCAACCACTGAGCTGATGGGGAAAAAGAGACATTTTGGGGGGCTAGCAATCTGAATCTAGTCACTGTTCCTTTAATTGACTGGTCCTGCAAGACCTGTTTACTCCAATTTTAGAGAGGCCATAAACCTTCCCCAGACAAAGTTATCAGTGCTGGCGCCAGGCCAGGCCTTTGGTTGAGGTCTCAAAGCCCTAGTACATAGGGCTCTTTAAGAACTTGCAAAGGGGACTGGAAAACCCCTTACTTGGGAGACAAAGGGCTGGGAAAGATATAAAAAGGGACAGCTTCCTCTATGTTGTTGCTCAGAATTTGAAAGACTTTTTTTTCCCCTCTGAGCCCGCTGGTGTAATAATAAAGTGTAACTCCATTTCTTGAAGTGTTGCTTGGTTTTTCTCCAGTCTTCTGTAACAGAGCCACACCAGGCAGACAAAATGATCTAATTTTTACTTGTGTTACATGCACATTTGAGAACTCTACATGGTACTTCTTGAAGTCAATGCTTCTAAAGTGCCACTTGAAGTTAAGGTAGGTGATGCCCTTAGTGAAGATCAGAATCACCGAGGCCTTAGAAATAAAATATTTATGTTTGACATTGGACTTTAGAAACAGTCTTGAAATCTTTCTAGGTGAATTCTTTGCTTCTCTCTACAGAATTGAAGAACAACCTATTAAGACACTTTAATTCTCCCTGTAATGATAACTTGAGGGGGTGTAAAATACAAGTGGGCAAATTAAGCCTCAGAAGCTAGGTCACATGCTTGAGGTCATATCTTACTGAGAAGCTCAGCCAGCTCACAATCCTGTGAGTTAATAAGTATTATTTAATTCCTCTGAGCCTCCATTTCTCATCTGTAAAGTAGAGAATAAAGTCTACTCTGGAGGACATTTTTGAGAATTAAGTGAAACATTTATAAAGCACCTACAATTATATCTGGCTCATAGATGTGCTTATAGTTATTTTTCCCACAGTCTCACAATTAAAAAAAAAAGTAGCCCAACTGGCATAGTTAAGTGGTTGAGTATTGACCTATGAACCAGGCGGTCACTGTTCAACTCCTAGTCAGGGCTCATGCCTGGGTTGCAGGCTTGATTCCCAATGTGGCAACCAATCAATGATTCTCTCCATCATTGATGTTTCTCTCTCTCTCTCTTTCTTCCTCTCTGAAATCAATAAAAATATATTAAAAAGTAATAAGTAAATAAAATAATAGAAAATCTACATGAATATTTCTAATATATTAAAATAGGTTCTTTTAGTAATGATCCTAACATTGTAACTTTTATTGAGGATGGTGTTTTCAACTTCAAATTAAAAACCCCCAATCACAGTCATGTACTGAATTAAAATGCCATCTGCTTGTCTGAAGATACATACAAAAATGAAAGTCAAGGATAGGACAATGTTAATGGAACCTGACAAGTAAATTATTAACTTGTCAGTCTTCTTTAAAAAGAATATTAGCATATTTTTCTGATCAGTTAGATGTAACTTTTTCTGTGCAAATAACTCATAATTTGGTTGTAATGTAAGCGTGAGTCTGCACACTCCTGTTTTGCTTTTGGATTTAGAAAAGTTGGATTTAGAAAATAAAATGATTTGAATTATTCAACACTACAGTGTCCTCAGATCTTCACAATTGTTATAACTCAAGACCCAAACAGAGTGAAAAAGAGTCTTCAGCTCCAAAGAAATTTCAAAGATAAGTAACAGGTATGCAATGGACAGATAAAAGGAAAAGAGTAGGATGAATATGAGATAGCTGGCATGTGGCAAGGCAGAAGCTGAGAAATGAGTTCCATCAAAATGAAAGATGAAAAATGTGATACATCTCATAGTTACTTATTTTTGCTTTGAAGATTGGATGGGGAATGCTGCCATCTTTTGGGTGACATTAGGGTGCTGTGAGTAGATATTCATCTGTAAGTTGATATTACCATTTCTTGAGCAATGATGTAAGAACACTGCTGGCAAGTAGTGGAGAATGCAAGCTCTTGAATGTGGATGAAAAATTGTATTAAAAGCCATTTCTTTTCTTTCTGGCTATTTCCAATTAGTTGAACATGACTATTTTTTTAAATTATTTTTAACTTTATTTTTATTGTTGACAGTATTACAGATGCATAACCCATAGAACATGACTATTTATTTCTTTATTTCAGTTTTTAAATCTGGAAATTAAGAAAGCCTACCTCATATGGAACCACCTTCCTATAATTGAAAAAAAAAGACAGGAAAAATAGAATATTTAAAGTGTTTTAAATTCTGTGGTTGGTAGACAATATGAGCACAATAAGTAATTAAATCAATGTTTATTGAATTTTTACCATCTACTAGGTACCATATCTAACATTTTATATGATTTATGTAATTTATCTTTGATATATTTGGCTTGGTAGAAAATAGTTTCCTTTTTAAAGAGAAGAAACCTGAGAAGCAGTCACCGTCCATAATTTGCCCAACTTTCTCCAGAAGTGGTAAAACTTTAAACCACTATCCCTGCAAGTTATTGGACTCATAGCTTTCTGACCTTCAAAGTCTTAGCACTACCATTTTCTTTATTTCCCATGACCTTGTTGCAATTCTATCCTGCCTGTCTCATTTTAAAGATTTACTGCTCTTTCTGCAGCCATTATTACACATTATTTAAAACCACTTTATAAAATTTTTCTGTGGAGTTTTCTACACGTTTGTCTTCTCCTCCAGACACTTTACTGATTGCCCTAAAGAGAGAAAATGAGTCATAAAATATTTACATTGCACTTCACTCAGGACAGAAGTAAAATGCAAGTGCGTTATTACAGCTTCCAAACAGCAAAATAATACACCATAGGCTATGTTTTGCTACACTGAAATTCAGATTAGGATCTACATCTAGTGCATCATTCAATCTTTAATGTCTAGACTATCTAAATGATTGAGGAAACTTCCCATTTGACTAAATGAGGAAATAACCCCAGTCAATTATAAAGAATTTTACTTTATTCAAGACTTTTTAATGAAAGGATTGTTCATAAAATGTCTTTGCCCATTAAAATTTTTCTTATTTTTTTCATTAACTGATGTATGACCCTCTCTATATGACTGAAATTTCTGAAAATAGGAAAAAAAAATCCCTTGCACCAAACAGCACTTGTTCTTGTTCAGATGTAATAATTCAGATTTATAGTGAAATTGATTAATTTCTTAAGTTGCGGTTTTCTCCCTACACTGAAGTTGACTTAAATAAAGTTCTTGTAATCAAAATAGAGGAAGCAGGGCCTTTGACCTAGCCAATCCAATTTTAGATTTGGGTTCCACCACTTGCATGAAGCTGTTTTTTGGTATAGAGAGCTGTCACAATGATTGCACTCTATTTTGGAAAAAGCCAGATCTTTAAATCATCTACGACAGCAAAGAATCATAGTAGAAATGCATTCATATGTCTGTGTATGTGAGAGAGAAAAGTTCTCTTTAAATAGGTACTTTCCAACCAACTAATAAGCATTTATGTACTATATGCTCTATACAAAACACTGATAAATGCCATTGCATATTGCATAGTTATTGAATAGTTGGTGCAATATAAACTTACACTAAAGGTGCAAAAACTTGAATACATATATATAAAGACAAAATACTACAATTTTAAAATGAAGGTGGTGGTAGCATTTAGCATGGCTACTTTCCTAATTGACAGTGTCAACAAACTTTAGTGGCTGTTCAAAAAGGCCAGATGTTTTACAAAGAAGACCTGAATTTTTTTGCCCCTGTCCTTGGTCATAGCTACATCTTCCTAGAAGTTGCTGGTAATCTTCGCAGTTGCTGCTTCCCTGCTTCACATGAAATCTTAAGTCTTCTAATCTATTCTCTCTCTCTCTCTCTCTCTCTCTCTCTCTCTCTCTCTCTCTCCCTCTATCCTGCCATTCTTCTGTGCCTGCCCCCATGAATTTGACACCTTGGGTCTTCTTAGCTCTCCAGCATTGGGACCGCCACTGGTAGGCTGCTTTTGCTTTGCACAATGCCCGTTCTGTGAGGTCTTTGTGGATCTCTCACAGGTACATGCTTTCTTTGCCTCTTTCTCTAAATGACATGCTTCCCTTTGAAAATGAAATAATTCCCTGACCCTGGGTTAAATGATCTGGGATCAGACATATTTCCCTGGTCATGTCTTATAGCCTACTAACATCAAGCAAAACTAATTTAGCTGCTTGATGAGGAAAATACTGGCTGATGGAAGATCAGACTCAGTCTAGTAACCAGTTTATCATTCAAGACTAATGACTAACAGCTATTTCCTCAAACATTGCTTTTCAAGACTCTCATCCTACTTTGCCCATCAATAAGTCTTACTCTATTCCAACCATTTCTCCACTTTCCAAGACACACATTAAAAACATTTAGCTCAGGGTTGAAAAGTAAATGTCTTTACATTTGAAATAGTAAGACTCTGTCAAGGTGGTATTTTCCATTACTACAGTAGGCCCAATAAATAGGTTTTTTGGACAGTAAATAGTTGATACTTTCTAAATGGGGTTTCCTTTCTAATTCTATACACTTTTCAGCCTCTAATTGGATCTCAGATGACATTATAACCAATAATTCAAGCAGTAAAAATTTGAATGTTCATAAAGTAATCACATCTTACAAGGCAATATGGAGGAAAGAGAAAGAACAATAAAGGTTAAGAGGATTCTAAAATCCATAAGTAACTGCAGATTCTAACTTTAAGACTGGACTCTTTAGTTCTGGGTCTAAAATTACAAGTTTCCCTATGGAATCCTTTGTGGGCATTATTACTTCTTGAATTTAATATGTAACTGTAGTCATAATATACCAGGCATAAATCCAAGAGTCTTACATATATTGCTATATTTTTTAAATATATTTTATTGATTTTTTACAGAGAGGAAGGGGGAGGTATAGAGAGCTAGAAACATCAATGAGAGAGAAACATCGTTCAGCTGCCTCCTGCACACCTCCTACTGGGGATGTGCATGCAACCAAGGTATATTTCCTTAACTGGAATCGAACCTGGGACCTTTCAGTCTGCAGGCTGACGCTCTATCCACTGAGCCAAACCGATTAGGGCTATATTGTTATATTTTATCTTTACAACAAACCTTTAAGGGTTTTATTTTTTCCCCATTTTAAGATTAAGCAAACTAAATCACAGAGAGATTAAGTAACTTGACTTTAGGCACAAAAATAGTAATTGTCATAGCCAGGAATAAACTCCAGGTGGTATCATTCATAAGAACTGAGACTTTAAGCCTCTATGGTATACTACCTTCTTGAAAAGTATGAAGTTCTGGTTTGCCTTAAAGTGACATATGAACACAAAGAGTGTGACCACATTTGAAATATTCAACAGCTGAATGACAAATGATTTGTTGTTTTTACATTATGAATGTAAACATAATTTGCCTGTCTGGCATGGCTCAGTGGTTGAGTATGGCCTATGAACCAGGAGGTCATGCTTTGATTCCTGGTCAGGGTACATGTCCAAGTTGTATGACCGATCCCCAGTAGGTAGCACGCAGAAGGCAGCTGGGCAATGATTTTCTCTCATCATTGATGTTTCTATCTCTTTTTCCCTCTCCCTTACTCTCCCTGAAATCAATAAGAACATATTAAAAATTAACATAATTTAATAGTTCTCACTGTTATCAATTGTACATGCTAATATCCTATATAATAAAAGGCTAATATGCAAATTGACAAAACGGTGGAAAGACCAGGGGACACTGACCACCAGGGAACAGACGCTTAATATAGGAACTGCCCCCAGCCCACAGGCCCTGATCCCCTAATCAGGGCCTGCTAGCCAACCTCTCAGTCCCTTCCCCCAGCCAGCAGGCTTCTATCGCCCAGTGGGGAACGGGGAACCAAGGGTGGGTTGAGGTGGATGCGGGTGGTACCAGGCCAAGGCCCCCACCCTGCTGGTCACCCCACACACAGGGGGTAACCAGTGATGGGGGGCGGGGCCAGTGAATGGGCAGAAATGGCCAGCCTCTCCGTCCCTCCCCCTGGCTGGCAGGCTCCCATCGCCCGATGATGAATGGTGATCCAGGGGTGGGTGGCGGCAGCCAGGGAAGATGGCCCTGATTTCAGGCCAGAACTAAGGACCGTACCTGTGCATGAATTTCATGTGCCAGGCCTCTAGTCTTGAATAATAACTTTATGTAAAATGCACGAGCATTTTTTGTTTGAAAATCCTAAATATATCCATGTATTATTAACACAATTTAACATTTTGTTTTTTAATTTCCATGTCAAATTTGAGTTGTTTAAAATGAAAGTAATACCTAATCTATTTTTAAACTCTTGGTTATAGTCATAACCATAAATTGCTTATTTTTTTTAAAAAGAACAAGGATAATAAAAATGACTAGAATAGATATAACAAAATTATTTTTGTCACTCTGTCCTCATTCCAAAGGCTTCCCTGATGTTATTTTGATTTAATTGTCTTTATGTGCATGTTACTAGACCTGATGGATTAAAAAATAAACTCAGTTATGATCAAGTCAAACAACTTATAACTAGTATTAATAAATGTGAAGGTACAGTATAATCATAATTTCATATATGAAATTGCAATTTTGAAGTAGGAATATCCTCTGGTATTTAAAAATCTTTGAATTGTATTTATCTTTCAGTTTACATTAATTATTTGGTAAGAGCAACATAATTCATTTTAGGAGCATTAACGTAACTTAGAATCATAAGAGAATGCTCATGTCCTCTTCTCTGTGGTATTGTAATATCTCCTAACTTATTATTTGCCTCTAGTTTTTCTGAAATTCTCTCTACATTGGTGTCAAACTGATTTTCTTACAACATAAGAACAATATTCAACCTCTTTTAAAAACCATCCACTGACAAAAAAGTAAAATTTAAATTTCCTCCACATTTGAACAATAACTACCTGGTATTAAAACCTTTCAGGATTATTTCCTTTGTATTTATTTCGTGTCCTTGCACTTTGCTCCTATTAGTCCTTTAGCCTGACATTTGTTGTAATCTCTAGTACTCTATACCTTTTATCTTCAAAGTCTACTACCATTGAAAGCTTGAAGATATCTACCTAGTCAAAATTAGATGTTTGGTCTTCCTCAGACCTTTTAACATCTTTTCACTGAACATGTGATTTTTGTTTGTTTGTTTTCTTGACCTATCATATTATTTACATAACCACTCTTTACTCTTGAAGGTAGGAAAAGATTTTGTTCACTTTAAATCCAAGACAGGTAACCACAGTGCCTTCAAATATCGGTGTTTTTTTGTTTGTTTGTTTGTTTTTATAAAAGTTAAATTGTATTGAATGATGGATTCTCCTTTATTTATTATTTCTTGGGATTCTATGTGGATAATATTGCATGTACTATTTTGTAAAGAATGTCTAACAACAAAGAGTTTAAAAATTTTGTACTATTAAAAGATATATAAACTAAAATGGTTTATTTAACTTTACTTAAATAAAAAAGTAAGGAAAATTAGAACTTAGTTTCTTAAGATAAGTGTAGAAGAATAAAGCATGCTTTATTTTTTCAATAAAAGTTTAATATGAGAAATAGAATTTAAAAAGTTTCAACATGTTATTATAATTTCAATAAAGAAGGCAAAATATCAAAGTTAGACTATTTACTTTTATGACAAAGAAAAAGAAAAGTTTGGTTGTGATAAATAATTAAGCATGTAATATAAATGACAGCAACCACAATATGTGTAAGTTCTAGCAAATATTATGGACCATGAATTCATATGGCTAGCTATTTAGAAAATTTATAAATAAACTAAAAATATATTTAAAATAATATATACAAAAATAATATAACACTGAAGGAAATGATAAAAATAGTACTGGTATTAATATTTAAAAATTAAATAAAATTTATAGTAATCAATATTAAAATGGGCTAACTCCCAGGAAGCCCCAAACAATGGCAACAGCCAAAATACATGCCCTTCCTCAAATCCATCAAAAGTAAAACGTAAGCATCAAAAACAACACACATGAAACTACCAAAAAGCCAAGATTTTGTCTTCTAAATGCCCATTTTCCAATAAAAGGAAACCAGGGCTCCCAGATAAGTGGCTGACTCTCTGTGGGGGAAAGGCAAGTGAAAAGTGAGCCTTGAACCATCCTGTGGTTTCAGAAAATAAGGAAGTGCTTCAAAAATGATGAATAAGTGTCAAAGACACATTTGCTTTTTGCCAAACTGAAGCAACAACCCATTGGATTTAACTTCCTACATCAGTGGTTCTCAATCTTTCTAATGCTGTGACCCTTTAATACAGTTCCTCATGTTGTGGTGACCCCCAATTTCATTGTTACAAATTGAACATAATTAAAGGATAGTGATTAATCAAAAAAACAATATGTAATTATATGTGTGTTTTCTGATGGTCTTAGGCGACCCCTGTGAAAGGGTCGTTCGACTCCCAAAGGGGTCGTGACCCACAGGTTGAGAACCGCTGTCCTACATGGAGCGATAACAGCAACAACAAAACAGACAGAATATATGAACCAATGACTTCAAGTCAATGGACTTGAGGAAATGACGAACAGGGACCACTGAGAGATGGGAATAAAATAAGGTGAGTGCTATACAATTGCTTCTGCACACAACTTGGAGGTACTTTGCATATCATAGCTGAGGAAGGCTGGGGGTGGAGCTTAGACAGAGCTCACAAGATTCCTAGAATTAAAGGTTATGCCACTGAGAGTCAAGGGCAGATAAGATGGCTAGAGTTTACAAGGCAGAGTACTGCTGATGGGTCTATCTGAGGGTTGGGGCATGCATTCAATACATCAGCAGTACACAAGTGTTCCCCAGCTTTGTCTTTTTGTTGATCTCTCTCTCTCTCTCTCTCTCTCTCTCTCTCTCTCTCTCTCTCTCTCTCCTCCTCTTGCATATGGACTCACATTCAGCCGGGAATGCATGCGTGACTTTCCAGGCTCTTACCATGCCCACAGCCTTCCAGATGACCCTGTTGAGTTTTGGACTAGTTTACCAGTTCCTTGCTTTTCCTAATCAGGATTGCAACCCGAGGATAGCTGCAGCATTGGCCTTCGACATTCATTTTCCATTGTTATTACTGTGGTTTCCCACACCCAGAGCCATGGAGTTTTACTGCTCCACTCCCAATTTCCATCAACCCCTTCCTTCACCAAACTTTTGTTTTCAGAGCACTAAGTTGTCAATGTGGAGATTGGTAGGGGGGTACAGGGAGAGTATGGAGCAGCCACCAGCTAATGCTGTACAGATTTTCACTATTCTTATCTTCATTTCACTTATTTGTCTTGAATAATTCCTTTCAACTTGTTGTTTGCCTCAAGTCTAAGACCTGTTTTTGGTCATTTCATCTAGTTTGACCATTGATTTGTGAAGAGAGGTATTTTTTAAAATACATATTTTTTATGATTTCAGAGAGGGATGGAGAAAGAGATAGAGAGCTAGAAACATCAATGATGAGAAAGAATCATTGATAGGCTGCCTTCTGCACACCTCCTACTAGGGATCCAACAGCAATCCAAGCATGTGCCCTGATCGAGAATTGAACCATGGTTCATAGGTCATTGCTCAACCATTGAGCAACACCAACTGGGCAAGAGAAGAATTCGTGTGTGTGTGTCTCTCTCTCTGCCATTCGTAATTCTTTTGTTAGAGTCACTGTCTGCTAGCTGCAAACAGCTTGGCTGAGATAGTCACACACGATCCCCCTGGCTGCCATTTTTAGTCAGCATTGATAATAAAATCATGATGGGAAACCTGAGAGGCCCTTAATTAGGAGAAAGCCAACCATCAAATTATTTATAATAAAGGTTTCGTGTGTACGGCTGGAGAGGCATCATATGAATCTATAGATGTCTGGGTTTTTTTAGTCTCAGCTCAGTTCCAAACAATGTGTGTGGGCATAGGTCCTTCACTTTCTATCTCCAATCTCAATTTCCTTTTATAAAACAAATGTAAACATTTCCTCATACGAAACAGAGGTGTTTGCCTAGATTTTTAACAAGCTTTTATCTCAGAAAGTCTGTGGTCTCATGAGAAAATAGATAGAATGTCATTTTTCACAACCAATATTTAGAAAGACTAAAATAAATGAGGCTGATGTATAAACAGTCTTTAACCTAGGAAGGCAGAAAATGGGAATGAATTCCTATTGCTCCATGGAAATATTGATAATGCAATCAATGTTTAATTTGAGATGCATGTTGGTTATGCATAACTAGCCTTAGATGTCAATTATGAGAAAGGGGTACTTACCAGAAATCTTTCTATTCAAGACATTATATAATTGGGTGGGAGAGTATGAGAAAAGTGCTAGGATTATATCTTCGATGTAATGACATTGAGCTGGCAGGAGATAGGCTAATATATCTTTTGGATGTTGAAACTCAGTGCTCCCCAGGCTGGCTATTGTGCAGTGCGAACATCATTAAGTTGAACAATGTCCTCCAAAATTTTCCTTAAATGATTTTAATTTCCTTAATTAAAATGACTAAATATAAAATTGTATGATGGCTAAAAGGTCAAATGCTTGCTCTATTTTAAGAAGTGTAACACTACTCAAATTGAATGATTTATTATAAAGGAAATTAAATTTAATTATTCATTTGAGGAAACTGCAAAAAATTATCTTTGGTATTTATAGCCACTCTTAACTACTAGCATTTGATACCAAATTTCCCCTAGCATTGGTCCCTGGATTGTGACACAGTGTAATGTATAAATATATTTTTTTCTACATGCTAAGTACTAGAAAGAAATCAAGGTTTCCTAATCACACTCCAAAATGGTCATCATAAAAAATAATTAATATTTACATACTAGTAGCCCGGTGCACGAAATCCATGCACATTAACACATTGTATGCGGGAAACGTATTTATACATTTCACTTATACGTTTTACGTTGACTGGTAGTAGAGCGCGGGACACGTATTAATACGTTTTTTATAGACTAGCGGTAGAATGCGGGTAATGTATAAATACATAAACTAAAGTTATCGTAATTTTACTGAACGTTGCCATTTGCACAAAAAAATTAGCAAAAATGGCCCTTGCCACCTGTTAGCGTGAGATAAAAACTACCTGCAAACAATGTGTTAAAAGGGAATTAATTGGCCTAACCGGTTTTGCTCAGTGGGTAGAGCATCGCCCTGCGGACTGAAGAGTCCCAGATTCGATTCCAGTCAAGGGCATGTACCTTGGTTGCGGACACATCCCCAGTGGGGAGTGTGCAGGTGGCAGATAATTTTAAAAAAAGGGAATTAATTAGCAGAGATATATTAATATTGCTATTTACCCTTTCTCTATAATAGAAGTGTGAGAGATGAAAGGAAATTAGTAAAATGTTTATGAAAATAACATATAAATTTATTAATAAATAAACAGTAACAAAAGGATATAACAACAACAGAGTCATGATATAAAAACGACAAAAATGTGATATAAAAACAACAGTGATGCAAACAATGACTGATAAAGTGATTTAACTTATTCTAATATCTCCCTGTACACCACATTAAGAGTGAAAACACTTTCAGAGTGCTTGACTAATTTCCCATGTGATGAAGTACTTAGAACTTTAACTGTAACATCATATGCTCTTCAAACTCGAGAGAAAGCAATATATAACTGACCATGTGCAAAAACGGGTTCAGGTAGGAATATGCCTACTTTGTCTAGAGTTTGTCCTTGTGATTTATTAATAGTCATCACAAATGATGGCATCACGGGAAACCGTCATCAAATCAATTTAAATGGGAGGCCAGTGTCAGATGGGGACAAATTAATTCTTAGAATCAGAACAGCCTCTCCCTCTGAAGATCCTGTTAATACTTCAGCTTCGATAATGTTAGGTCGTAATCTTTTGAGAATAAATCTGGTACCATTACAAAGACCCCATTTACTATTGATATTTCTCAATAGCATGATGATTGCACCCACTTTCAATTTTAATTTATGACATGGCATTCCCGAAGGAGTAATACTATTAAGAAATTTGATGGGAAATTTTTTCTTTTCAGCATCATCTGTGGAATCAATGGAATCATCACTCAAATATGTGTGAAAATCTCCATTGAGTATATCCAAATTTTCTTCATTTAATTTTTGAACATGCTCATTTTTTGGACAAAGAATTGCATGTGTAGATATATTTTTAATATTATCTATAGCAGTGTTCTCAACCTTGGCTGAGCATTAGAATCACCTGGGAATCTTTTTAAAATCCTGATTCTTGGGCCTCATCCTCTGGAGATTGTTTCTTTGTTATGGGGTGGGGCCACAACATTAGTAACAAAGAAACAGAATTAAAACTTTATTGTGGGGAGCCGCTATAGTGTTTTGGACAGGTTCAAGCCTTGAACTGATGAGAGGGAACAATCCTCTCATTGCCACGTGCAAGTCCCAGCTTGGAGGGCATGGCCCTCCCAGCACAATTATAGCCAACAGGTATAGTTTTAAGCTTGAACCTATGGTCCGAACACATGGCCCCATGTTCCTGAGTGATGTGGGCTTCATAGAGTTCAGGTACATGTAGTTGAGTAGGATTGAAACCCAGGAGAATGTTGTAAACATCTTGGTCACACCCTTTCTTTGCCTCGTAGCATCTGCTATAAAATAAAGGCATGGCTGTGGGCATGGTCGCTGCCTCTCAGAGAAGCAGCGTCCCAACAAGACCCGGCTTTCATTCTCTTGTCTGTCTTTTCTAAGCCTTTCAGCCGCCCCCACTCAGGTTCACCCCTGGCCTTGTTGGCGCGGCACCCTTTAGAAAAATATGCCTACACACTCCCAGGGCAGGTTCCTGCCTCAAACTCCATCATTACAGGAAACAGCTCTGGGAAACAGCTCGAGGGGAGGGCGCAGCTGTTGGCAAGACAACCCCTGCAGGACTGACTTCCTTCCACTTGGTTGTGGCGGTTCTGGTCATGATGAACACCACCCATGGTTTTTATATAAGTAGATGTTTATATTCTCTGTGAATTCTCTAAGCACTACTTTTCACAGTAAAGAAGAAACATATAGAAATGTACCTTAAGCATAAAATACACATGGGATTAATGCAAATCAATGGATCAAGTGAACAGATCATTCTAAAAAGTTATTTCAATAAACATTCAAACAATTAGTCATCGGGTTCCTAACACATGTTTATTAATGGACAAATTGCTACATACCACTAATAATAAATAAATAATACAAGAGATTAGCTATCTATAGTTTAGTTAGACTCATGTTAAGATTGTATAGTTTATTGTTTTCTGTACATTGATTTTAACACGCATACTAATTCTCTGGGGATTTGTTAAAATGAAATTGTAATTTAGTAGATATGGGGTAGGACCTGAGATTTAGCATTTCCAGTAAGCTGCTAGGTGATGCTAACGCTGTTGATTAATGAACACACTTTGAGTAACAAGAGAAAAAGAACATAACATCTTCTATGTTCTTAAGCAAAAGGTCTCAAGACATTTAGAATGCATACATTGATGATCATATTTGTGTATAAAATTTTTCTTATACCATATTCTTAATAAATGAATGTTTTAGAAAGATTATAAAGAAAATAAGTAACAATAAATAACACATCCTTGTGCTTTAATTTTTTTATTATTTACTAATTATACATTTGTTTAGCTGTAGTCTTTCCAAATTAGAAAGCACATTTTATTGTTATTTGTATCGCATACTTATGTTTCATTCTCCATCAACTAACCCATCCTATATAATAAAAGGTTAATATGCAAATCAACCAAATGGCCGAACGACTGGCTGTTATGATGTGCACTGACCACCACTGTGCTCCCACAGGGGGAGCACCACTGTCGAGTATGACTCCCTCCACATTCTGTGTGGAGTAGGGTTCAGTATCTGAAAGAGGAGCCGCACAACAAATGAGAGAAAAAGACACGAGATAATTTTGCAATATTGGGGGACCAGGCGGGCAAGTCCCGAAGGACTTCCACTGATGCTCAGGCCGCTCCAACCTTTTATTTGGTCTAGGGTAGCCCTAGGGTAAGGAGGTTTGTTTGGGGTAGCCCTAGGGTAAGGAGGTTTCAATGACACACAGATTAGGTCATAACATCACCCTTAGGCAATTTACGTGATTAAAGGTAGGGAGGTTGCTTCAGCTATCATTATCTAGATTAACTGGGGAGTACCTAGATTAACTGGGTGATACACAGCCCTGACCTTTGCTAGGGCTTTCAATTGTTACTAGCTTTTGGGGGTCTCTGTCTATATTCAGCTAGTGAAGACAGTAAATGGTTTCTAGCACACCACTCAGCCAGAAGCTGGGCTCATGGCTAGCGAGCACAAGGGTGGTGGCACTATGGGTGTACAACTGCTGGCTTAGGCCCACTTTATCCAGGAAGCAGGCCTAAGTCATCAATCGAACATCCTCCGAGGGCTCTTGGACTTCGAGAGGGTACAGGCCTGGCTGAGGGACCCCCCAAGTACACGAATTTTATACACCGGGCCTCTAGTTGTTTTATAAATGAGCAACAAATGCAGTGGCGTCTCCTTTGCCAAAACATGCATGACAAATCTGTCTTAAACTAGAAATCTTGGAAGAGACATTAAATAAGCCAAGTTCAAAGAAATTCTTTTTATTTCAAAAATAAATCAATCTGGCCTAATACGTCATTAAGAAATTGAAAAAATAGAGTTTTTTTTTTTTCTATTTGAAATTAAAAACATTAAAAAGCTTTAAAAATTTTGGACATGTATCCCCTTTAATGTTTGTCGCATGAGTTTCTTACAGATCAAGAGAATTCTTGTGTTTTCATATTACACAGTGTTTTACAAATTACCATACTTTAAAAAGATATTAGCTTGTAAGAACATGTAATAAATAACTTCAAAATCCAATGGGTATTTAATTTTAAGGCGTGCCTTTAACATTTATGTAAAACATTTTTTTGTACTCATTCAATAGAAACTTATCTGGCCACTGGGTAAAGCTAGCAATAAAACTACTGCTCCGCAATGTGTTAAGACTGGTTATTTCTGCTGAACACTAATTTTGTTTGTTTTTGTTTGTTTGTTTGTTTGTTATTGCTTGGGCTGTTTTCTTCTATTTTTTTCTGGAAATCCTATCTAATAAAAGAGAAACATGGTAATTGGCGTACGACCGATACCCTTTTCATTGGCTAATCAGTGAGATATGCAAATTAACTGTCAGCCAAGATGGCGGCTGGCAGCCAGGCAGCTTGAAACTAACATGAGGCTTGGTTGCCTCAGTGACGGAGGAAACCAACGTTCCCCGCCTGCCTGCTGCCTCTGAGCCTGCAGTTTCAAACATTGTAACAAATACGCCCAACTTCAGCCAGCAGATTCGCAACATTGTAAGCAAAGGCCAGAAACCTACTTTCAGCCGGAGGCCTAAGAGCCGGAGCCAAGCCTCAAGCTAAAGCTGGCCCAGAATAAAAAAAAAAAAAGGAAAAAAGGAGCGGTTGGGAGCTTCAGTCACCCCCAGCCCGAAAACAGCCCTCAGCCCCTCACCCAGACTGGCCAGGCACCCCAGTGGGGACCCCCACCCTAATCCAGGACACCCTTCAGGGCAAACCAGCCGGCCCCACCCATGCACCAGGCCTCTACCCTATATAGTGAAAGGGTAATATGCCTCCCAGCACCGGGATCAGCGTGACAGGGGGCAGCGCCCAAACCCCCTGATCGCCCTGCGGCTCTGTGTGTGACAGGGGGCGGGGCCCCAACCCCCTGAGCAGCCCTGCTCTGTGCCTGATAGGGGGGAGCTCCCCCCCCCCACGGGCCCTGCTCTGTGTGTGACAGGGTGCGGCGCCCCAACCCCCCTGCCCTCGGCCCTGCTCTGTGTGTGATGGGGTAGAGCCATAACCTCCCCATCAGCCCTGCCCTGAGTGTGAGAGTGGCGGCGCCCCAACCCCCTGATCCGCCCTGCTCTGTGGGTGATAGAGGGCAGCACCCCAACCCCCTGATGGGCCCTGCTCTGTGCGTGACAGGGGGTTGCTCCACAACCTCCCCATCGACCCTGCCTTGAGTGTGACAGGGGACGGCGCCCCAACTCCCCAATCGGCCCTGCTCTGAGCCCGACCAGGGGCTGCACCTAGGGATTGGGCCTGCCCTCTGCCACCCGGGAGCAGGCCTAAGCCAGCAGGTCATTATCTCCCAAGGGGTCCTAGACTGCTAGAGGGCACAGGCCAGGCTGAGGGACCCCCCCTCCCCCCCCGAGTGCACAAATTTTTGTGCACCGGGCCTCTAGTATTTTAATAATAGTCTGAATTCCTTCAGTCTTGGCTTTTGCCTTTAACTCTCACCTTTTATCTTCCCTTTTTACGGGCTTGGGCACTTGCCTATGGTATTCCAAATTCTAAATATCACCAAACTATTTATGAATGGATTCTTCACTTAGATTTCATCTTGGTATGAAATATTAGGATAGCAGACACACTGAAGAAAAAAAAAGAGAGAATCAAAACTTCATTAGAGTTAGTTTCTCTCTAGGGGTTGGCAATCACTTCAAAATTGGTAATCATTGCAAATCACTAAAATGTTACTGTTAAATTGATTATAAACAACAGGAAGTCATGGTGCAGCTTCCCTAATGAATGAGTTCGCTTTACCTCCCACCCAACCAAGAGTGAGGGGAGATGTGTGGACAGCATTCCTTTCCTGGCTGATTAAAAGGCAGACTCTACACTTCAGTCCCAGTAAGAAGTTCTCAGTAAGAGAGGCAGGTGGAGGGCTCGACAAATGCCCAGTATCACAGTCTGGATTGGAGTAAGTGAAACTGAACGAACTGCATCCTCTTTGAGAAAAAGATGGAGAGACACTGTCTGGAAAATAAATATAGTTTTATAGCATTAGGTACTCAAATTACCTGTGTCAAGTTTTCAATAGAGTCTCATACATTCAGATGGATGTAATTAGAATGTTGCGGTTCAATATGCAAGATGAAGGAAACAAGAGGAAAATATTAAGTCAGGAGATAGAAAAGTCTGGTCAGAAGGGAAGAAAAAACTCATTGTTGGGGTGGAGATTGGCTCCCCCGGGCAAAAAAGGTATTGTTTGTGTAGATCTAACAAGGCCTTGAAATCCATGATTATGTAAAAAATCTGCTTGGTTTAATAAAATTCTAACCCATACTAGTAAAAGAATGCATACACAGAAAAATTACTCTGTCAATCACCAAAATATGTAACGCTATTATCTGCTTCAAGTGGAAAGAGAAGAGCAAGGGATCAGATCAGCATGAGCAACCTGTGTTACTTTTGATGCAATAAATGACAAGAGATTATAAGAAAAAAACGTAATTGGTATTTCACGTAATTGGTGAAAGCCATGAGTTTTCTTCCTCTAAGCAAAAAATACACATAGAGGTTAGACCATTCTGACAGAATTAGCTCAGCAACTGCCTTGCCTCAAATGTCTGCAGGGTCACTTGGATGATATTGACCAGTAAAGTAGGCCAAATATATATGAAGGTTGTATTCTCATGGGAAGTTATCTGTAGGAATGCTACCCAGTTCCATACTACTCATTGTTGAGGAGTAGACATGAGATGATCTACTTTGCTGAACATCCTCTCCTCTGCATAAGCTCCACCATTGGAGTGTGGGCAGGACTGTGAAGATGATGAATTTTACAACATAAATAGACTATGTTTTATGTCAAAGTGAATGGATTTGTCAGGTATTAGTCCCAATTGAATTGATTTAGAGTTAATTAAAATTGAGATAATCTTAGGTGGGCCAGACCTAATAAGATTAGCCCTTCAAAAGAAATAGCCCTTCTTGAAGTCAGAGTGACATGAAATGGACAAGAAATCTGCTGGATTTGAAAAACAAACAAACAAACAAACAACAACCAGCTAAGACGTGAGAGGGTCTATAGAGGAGGCCGTGTGGCAAGGTGCTGTGGGCAGTATTAAGGAGCTGAGAGTGATCCCCAACTAATAGCAAGCAAGCAAAATGGAACTTCTGTCCTATAACTACCAGGGATTACATTCTGCCATCAATGTGAAACAGCTGCATGAGACCATTGAGCCTCAGAGGAGAGTCAACCCATGAGGACATATTGATTTCAGCCCTGTAAGCCCCTGAACAAGAACCCAGCTAATATTTGTAGAATCCTGATCTATAGGGTCTAGGTGATAATAAATGAATATTGTTTTAAGCTTCATAATGGTACCATCATTTTGAAAGAGAGTTTAGCAGTGTCTTAACAGGGTGAACATAATTTTACTATACAAACCATCAATTTTACTCCTTACAATTCTCTCAAGTGATATGAAAATTTACATCCACACAAAAAATTATATGCAAATGTTCACAGCATATTTATTCAAGTTGCTATAAAGTGAAAGTAACCAAGGTGTCCTTCCATAGGTGAATGGGTAAACAAACTGTGGCACATTCCTATGATGGAATATTATTCATCAATAGGAAGAAATGAGTTATCAAGCCATGAAAAGATATGAAGGAAACTTAAATGCACATTCTTAAGTGAAAAAGCCAAATACTGTATGATTTAACATATACTACAGTGGTTCAGTGATTGAGTGTCAACCTCAGAACCAGGAGGTCATAGTTTGATTCCTGGTCAGGACACATACCTAGTGGGGGGCATGCAGGAGGTGGCTGATCAATCAATGACTCATCATTGATGTTTCTAGCTCTCTTTCCCTCTACCTTCCTCTCTAAAATCAATACAAATATATTTAAAAAAATAAAATACAACAAATTTTGAAAAAAGCAACAATCTAGAGATAGTTAAAAGAGCAATTGTTCCCAGAGGCTTAGCGGAGAGGAGAGATGAATAGATGAAGCACAACAATTGTTAGGGCAGTGAGACTTCTTTGCATTTTACTGTAATAATGAGTACATGTCTATGCATTTGTCAAAACCCAAAGACATAGAACTGTAAAATGCAAAGGATGAACCTTAGCTTAACCTATAGATTTTAGTTAAAAATAATGTTTTAATATCGAGCCATCAATTGTATTAAATGTACTTCACCAACACAAGATGATAATAATAAGGGATATTGTGCACATAGTTGGGTATATGTGAACTGTATTATCTGTATTATCTGCTCAAATTCTCTATAAATCTAAAATTGTTCTAAAAGCAAAGTTTATAAATTTCAGAAAGGAAGGGAGGGGGAGAGAGAGATAGAAACCTCAATGATCAGAGAGAATCATTGATCTGCTCCTCCTGCATGCCCCACACTGGGGATTGAGCCTGCAACCTGGGCATGTTCCCTGACCTGGAATCGAACCTTGACCTCCTGTATTCATAGGTCGATGCTCATCCACTGATCAATACTAGCTGGGTGAAAATCTACTAATTTTGAAATGTAATGTAAATGAAATGTGGCATCTGAAAACTGAATTTTGACCTCAGCAAGAGGGTATGGTGAGTCAGTGGCAAACTCTTTCAACTAGCGCTCCTGTTCCTCAACTCTGGAATTTTTGACCAATGTGTCAAGATATTCAGATTTCTCAGGAAAAACAAGAATAAAATGGATTTATATGTTCAATATTCTGATTTTAAAATATTGGAAATAAATGCAATTAAACTGTCAAAAACATTATTTTGGAGCTAGATTGAAGCCCAATCCAGGACCACTGGCCCTGGCCCGCATGGCTCATTGGTTGAAGGTCTATCTATGAACCAGGAGATCACAGTTCATTCAATTCCTGGTCAGGTCACATGCCCAAGTTGTGGGCTTGATCCCCACTGGGGGGCATGCAGAGGCCCATCAGTAATCCTCTCTCATCACTGATGTTTCTATCTCTTTATCCTTCTCCCTTCTTCTCTGAGATCAATAAAAATATATTAATAAAGAAAAAATAGAAAACTGGTTGGTAAAATGGAAATAAGTTAGCGAATGGCTGTGGTAGATTTTACCTGGTGTGGTACACTCCACAAGTAAACATTTAATGCTAAAATAAATAAATGCATCCCGTGTCAGTGCCCTGTCTGATACAGGCCAATTTGCTATAAGTTGATCACCTTTAAAGCAAGGATGCAAGGATGCTGCCTAGGGTATTTTCTTTTTGGGCCGTTCAAAAAAATCCAATTTAGTGACAATGAACCCTTTTCCCAAGTACAGGATATGCTCTTCCTCTGTCACACAAGTTACAAATTACACCATTAAAAAGATATGTTGTAGCTGTGTTAGTCAAATGGTAGGTATACTGCAGACTAAGGAGACATTTTCAGAATGAATGGTGGCCTTTAAATCCCTTGATGTCCATCTTAGCATCAGTTAAGCAATAGTGCTTTAGTGTGGCCTCCTCACTGCATTTTCTGGCCACAGAGCTAACAGCAAAGAAGTCAAGTCTGAATTAATATAAAATACAAATTGCAGACTACTCTCGAAGAGATAAAATTTTCTTCCAAACACATAAAGAAATTGCAAGCACTAAAGCTAAGAGTGGTGCTTAAGTGAGATTCTTTGCCCATTAGCTGTGGAAGACAGATAAACATGAATTACAGAAAGTCATGCACCATAACTTGTCTGATTATAATAAATGATTGTTAAAGTTTTGAAAATATATGCTATACTTGATTGCACCTTAAACATGCACTTATATAAATATAAGTAATTCTAAGTGACCAACAATCTCTAAAATGCTTATAATTAATTTGATACCTAAAAAATGTTTACTGAACATTTACTGGATGAGATTTATAGATAACGTGACAGTAAGATGTAGTTCCTTCTATCAAGAAACTTACATTTTACAGAAGAAACAGACCTGTCCACAGTTATATTAGGACAGAAGTTGAAAAAAAAACATGCATTGGGGACCCCCAAAAGTGAAGGAATTAATTCCAAAATGAGATGCAAGAGGGATTTTTTTTTTAAGGAGGAGTAGCATTTACAAGTAATCTTCAGTAAAAATGCAATGGTTTGTGTTTTTGTTTTTGTTTTTAACAGAGGAGATAGGGAATAAACACAATAATGATATAGAGTTTGGAATAGACAAAGCTTTGTGTCCTAGACAGATAATAAGTTTGGTGAAGATGAAAAGGTGCAGTCAGAAAAAAAATAAAATAAAAATTTATGTTGATTCAAAGTAGCCATCTTCTATAAAATAAAATCTGATTTTTAGTGTAAAATTTCAGTCATTCCTGAACCTACTAGATCTTGGTCAATTAGTTTATGTATATATGTATATTTCCAGAGGCTCTACATTAATTAAAGTCCATGACATATTTTTAAAAGTTTATCTTTATTGTTGAAAGTCTTACAGATGTCTCCTTTTTTCTGCATTGACCCCTTCTAACCCACACCAGCACCTGCCCCAGGCCTTCACCACCCTATTGTCTGTTTCCATGGGTTATGCATATATGCATACAAGTTTTTTGGTTAATCTCTTCCCACCCACCCAACCCCACCTTCCCTTTGAAATTCAAGTTTGTTCCACCCTTCTATGTCTCTGGATCTATTTTGTTCATCAGTTTATTTTGTTCATTAGATTCTACATATGAGTGAGATTATGTGATACTTACCTTTCTCTGACTGGCTTATTTTGCTTAGCATAATACTCTAACAATAATTTTCAGGAATATGAGACTAAGATGATGATTGCTGGGAAGTAGTGGGTTTATATCCATTACAGAATTTTCCCCCTTTATTGATTAAGATATTACAAATGTGTCCTTATCCCCCCAATGTCCCCTCATCCCTCCAATCCTGCCCTCACACTCACCCCCTGTTGTCCACATCCATCGCTTACGTGTATATGCATGCATACAAGTCCTTTGGTTGATCTCTCCCCCTCACCTCCAACCTCCCCTGCCTTCCCTCTGAATTTTGAGCATCTGATTGATGCTTCTCTGTCTCTACATCCGTTTTTGTTCATCGGTTTATGTTCATTATAATCCACAAATGAGTGAGAGCATGTGATATTTATCTTTCTCTGACTGACTTATTTCACTTGGCATAATGCTCTCCAGCTCCATCCATGCTGTTGCAAATGGTAGGAGTTCCTTCCTTTTTACAGCAGCATAGTATTCCATTGTGTAGATGTGCCAAAGTTTTTTAATCCATTCATCTGCTGATGGGTACTTACGCTGACTCCAAATCTTAGCTATTGTAAGCTGTGCTGCTGTGAACATAGGAGTGCATATATCCTTTCTGATTGGTGTTTCTGGCTTCTTGGGATATATTTCTAGAAGTGGGATCACTGGGTCAAATGGAAGTTCCATTTTTAGTTTTTTGAGGAAACTCCATACTGTTCTCCACAGTGGCTGCACCAGTCTGCATTCCCACCAGCAGTGCACGGGGGTTCCTTTTTCTCCACCTCCTCACCAGCATTTGTCATTTGTTGATTTGTTGATGATAGCCATTCTGACAGGTGTGAGATGGTACCACATTGTTGTTTTGATTTGCATCTCTCAGATGATTAGTGACTTTGAGCATGTTTTCATATGTCTCTCAGCCTTATGTATGTCCTCTTTCAAAAAGTGTCTATTTAGGTCCTTTGCCCTTTTTTTGATTGGGTTTTTTATCTTCTTTTTGTTAAATTGTATGAGTTCCCTATAAATGTTGGAGATTAAACTTTTATCAGAGATATCATTGGCAAATATGTTCTCCCATGCAGTGGGTTTTCTTGTTGTTTTGTTGATGGTTTCTTTTGCTATGCAGAAGCTTTTTATTTTGATATAGTCCCATTTGTTTATTTCCCCTTTAGTTTCCATTGCCCTAGGAGCTGTGTCAGTGAAGAAATTCCTTCGGCATATATCTGAGATTTTGCTACCTGTGGATTCCTCTAATATTTTTATGGTTTCCCATCTTACATTTAAGTCCTTTATCCATTTTGAGTTTATGTTTGTGTATGATGTAAGTTGATGGTCTAGTTTCATTTTTTTGCATGTGTCTGACCAAATTTCCGAGCACCATTTATTGAAGAGACTGTCTTGACTCCATTGTATGTTCTTGCCTCCTTTGTCAAATATTAATTGAGCATAGTGATTTGGGTCAATTTCTGGGCTCTCTATTCTATTCCATTGGTCTATATATCTGTTCCTGTGCCAGTACCAGGCAGTTTTGAGAACAGTGGCTTTGTAATACAGCTTGATATCTGGTATTGAGATCCCTCCTACTTTGTCCTTCTTTCTCAGGATCGCAGCAGCTATTCGGGTTTTTTTTTATTATTATTATTCCAGATGAATTTTCCATTACAGAATTTTGAATAACACCTGTGTCACCAAAATATAAACCCCCCAAAAGAAACTGTTATTTAGGTGCACAAGAAACTTAAGAAATGATTTCATCATAATCATTGGCAAGGTCTTAGCTATACCTGAAGCTCAGGACCCCAAAACTGGAGCCCATGAATAGAGGGAAATGGTTCTTGGTCAGTCTATGGATTAATCAGATGTGGACATATTTGTGAAGATTAGGATAGTCTCCTTACTTCCTCACCATTGTACCACTTGGTTGCTAAAATTAATATTGTGACAAACACAAAAAAATGTCTCTAGATTCACATCAATAGTAAGTGCCTCTTAGGTGTGATGTTGAATGCTTACGCTATATTTCTACCCATTAACTGACAAGCATGAGCAAATAAGAAAAAAAAAGTTTGATGAAATATACATGGAAGACACAAACACATTTTGTTATAAAATAAATATATGTTAATAATCCCTAATAAACTGTATGAGCTTTATCTTGAGGATATGAGCTTAATTATTAAAAGAAATGACATTTATGAACCATGTAAATTGATATCCAATTAACTTGACGCAGCTATCTTATTAAATGCCAATTAAGTATATTAACATTCCTTACAATTTCATTTATCAATATGAATTTAACTGTACCTTTATTGCCATTGTAATTTTGAGTTAATTACACAGCTAGATGATTTATCTTTTGCATAATTATTAAGCCTTGCCGTCTGTTCTTCAAAAAAATAAAATTGATAGCTTTATGAACTCTGAAGATACGTCCCCAAAGCATCACTAATCTCCTGGCTTTGTACCAAATCTTTGTTCTGAAAGAAAATGCAGACTGCACATAGTTTGTGGTAGTTGGACAGCAATTTTAATTCCTCATGTGACATAAAATGTGAAACCACTACATAATGTTCCTGAAAGACATTACTAGGCATTTCAAATTATTTTCCTTTCTATCATGATTTTGGTTAATGACTCTCGACTGTCAAATTATAAAATGATTCCCGACAACTGAAAGGTTTCTTAATAAAACAGGCTAAGAAGTGGCCTATTAGAACACAAATATTTTAGATCCTTTGGGTGAGAAGTGTTTTCTTTTGCTTTGACAGTTCCCTGAATATGTAACGTAGTAACAGGCACTTACCAAGTTTGAAGCAGTTGAAGAGACCTTGGGCTTGGTAGTCAGATAGTTTGGGGTTCAGTCTCTCTTTCAGTTGCTATGTCTTTGGTCATAGAAATCACTGACACTGATGGCATTCAACTTATTTGCTCATTAGTAAAATGTGGATTGTGACAGATCCTGCGTATATTTAGGCTGTATATTAAATTTAATTAAATGTATATATGCATGAAAACATATCACTATGAATAACATGCATGGAAGTCCATATTCAGTAAAACCTAATATTTATTCATATCATTTCTATATATCTAATTTTTGAAGCAACTTTATTGATTTGTACAAACTACGAACCTACTGCCAAATAATCTTACATGATTTATAAATGGGATGGATCTCAGGGCATTATTAGTCTTGAAAGAGGGGAGTAAAAAGCAGGTGAAAGACAATTTGGTTATTTAAGCTTGGGCATGGTCAGCCATCCATATCTGTGGGTTCTACATTTGGGGATTCAACCAACTGCAGATGGAAAATAGTAAGAAAATGAAAGTGACATTTTTGCTGACATGCACTAGGTCATTAGATCTCCAATAGTTGCATCTCTACTGAACATGTGCAGACTTTTTCTTGCCACTATTCCATAAATAATTCAGTGTAACAACTATTTACATAATATTTAATTGTATTACTAGTAGGTATTCTAAGCAATCTATCTAGAGATGACAAAATATACAGGAGGAGGTAGGTAGGTTAGATGAAAATACTACGTCATGGACTTGAGCATCTGAGATTTTGGTATCTGCAGGGGATTCTGAAATCAATTCTCAGAGCACACAGAAGGATGGTGGAGGACACTGAGGGATGAGCATATATATAGGACCATTGCCTTGTTTTATTTACCTTATGAAAATAAAATTATAATGTTTAATAGTTAGTTCTATATTTATATAAGGAAAACCTCTTAGAAATATATTTACTTATGGATCAAGTCTCAGTGCATTGATGATACTAAGTCCAAATTATTGAGATCAGGGATGCCAGAAAAGCAATCCTGACTCCATTCTGACCTCAGGCATTCAGTGAAGACATGCATTTTGGCTGTGGCATCTTTTGTTTTTCTGCTTTAGTTCCACATGCGTTCTCAGCAAACGTGACCTATTTATCACTCCATTGCTGTGTGATATATTTAGATGTACATTTCACGTGGAAAGCATCACTTTTTCTCTGGGCTACTTCCATGAACTCCTTCCAGTGCCATTACCCTCATCTTCTCAGCCTTCACTTTGTTGCCTTGTTGCAAGACTTAGCAGAAGACAGACTCCCTCTCTGTCTGCTCCTTTCCTTGCCTAAGCAGTGATGATCTCTTCCCTGCTTGACACTTCTCCTTGTTTCTTTTTTAATCTATGCCCATTTAAGACTTCTATGAAATCTCCAATAAAAATCACCAGTAAAGCCATCAGATGTCAGGTACGATAATAAATGTCGTAGGAAACAAAATCACCCTCCTGAAATAGAAGGAAACCTAAAATCCCTGCCTAGGTGCTGCCAATGAAAAATGTTCCCTCTGACTTGCCATTATGTATAGCTCCATTAACGGTGAAAATAACACTAAAGTAAATGTCTTCTTTGTTGGTGACTATTCATGTGCATATAAGAACCTCAAACAGAATGATTCTAGAATGGTGGTTGGAGATAGTGGGTCACTGGGAATTGATGTAGAAGGCTGAGAAAGGGTTCTACCCATAGCTACACAAGAGTTCTGTTAAGCTCTGGGTCTGACTGATAAGGTTGAACAATTGTCACCACTAGAGGACATTTATGGAAATTCGTTGAACAATTCCAGTGTGGCTCTGGAATATCAAAATTACAATTTGTACAGATGGTGACCCTTTTCAGTCAACTAAGCAATGAAAATAAAGCTGCTGCTACTTGTCAGAAAGCCAGCAATTGGATAAAAAGCCCTTGTAGTCCCAGAGCCCACATGGCAGGTGGGTGGTAAGCCGGAGCCTGAGTTGAAAGCTGATAGATTTTATTTTCTAGGATTCATATTTTATTTCTCTCCAGGGTCCTTAATTTAGATAGGAATTTCAAGGGACTCTCCCGTTTCATAACTGCAAAAGACACCCATGAAAAGAGAAGGAGACAATTCATTCTAATGATTGCTTTCATCCATTGACTACTCTTCAGGCATTTTTCCTGTTCATAGTTCACGAATCAGCTCAGCAATGTCTACATTTTTCTCAGTGATTTTACAGGTGAGAAGACTATCCCTGAAAGACTAATCACCGAGTAAGCTATTATCCAGAGACCCATTTGCCCCTCAAGCTTATATTCCTTGAACTATACCATACTGCTCATGAGTTAGCTGACTAACCTATGAGTTCATCTTTTCCACATCATCACAGATCTCAATCTTATTAACATATAACTCCAAATCCCCACAATTCTCTTGCATAATTATTTTAATACCTTCTTCTGGAAGAGTCTGTATAATTTTAGTCACTTAAAAGTATTTCCTTCTGTGTTTTCAGGAATATCTTGTGGTTGTTTTTATAGTCTGTGAGTCCTCTAATTATCTGGTTTTGAAGTATTCTACCTGCTAACATGATTCTACTAGAATTAGTACAAAATGGACATACTAATGCTGTGGCAATTTAACATAATCCTCTGTGTCTAATAGTGCATGCATGGTATGGGATGGTGAAGTAAACATTTACTGTCTCAAATACTCCAAGTTTCTCTGTTCCTGTGCTTGAAAATTTTTCATGAGTGGGAATTGTCATGCATTTTGCATTTTGCTTTTCTCTTTTCAAAGTTGCTTTTGCCTTTTTCCCCCATGGAGAGCATAGACATGTAAGAGTAACAAGTCCTCTAAATTCTTGGTATATATTGAGAAATAATTATAACAATGGTGATTATGACAGCAAGAAGTTTTAATTTAGGTAACTATCCTTTTAAATGTGTTTCATTGAAACATCCCTGAAAACACTGTATCTTTAATAAAAAACAAAACAAAAAAAACACCACAAATATAATGTCCCTTAAAATTGCCAATAGCTTGCTCAATTTATGCTGCAAGATTTATTCAAATTTTCAGCATGGTCTTCTCTCTTATTATTCATTCTTTTTTAAATAATTTACATAGAAGTTCAATTTGTAAACTCTTCAAATATTTCTCTTAAAATAAGTTTTTTGTTTTTTGTGGTTTTTTTTAAAGTAGTTTTAGTGGCATGTTCCACATTTCTCAACAATGCTAGCATGTCTATACTAGTATAGGCTGGTATCTAGGTTTTATGTGCTGCAGTGATCTACATAAACTTCCTATCTTGTTAAAGTCATAAACACATGCTTTATTTATTTTTATTGATGCTTTTTATCTACTGCAAGAAGCATTGCTGATCCCATGGAATGGCTTATAGTAATGTAGTTTATTTGATCTAAGGCCACCACCTTTATTTTCTACAAATTATTTCTTGTCCTCACTGAATAATGCAATCACTCCTGTTCTTCTTAGTTTGCTATTCTGACACATTCCTGGGGGCCAGTCTTCCTACATTTGCAGATATAAAATTTTGGGCAGGGGATTAAATTCAAGAGATAAACTTGTCATCATAGTAGAGGCAGCTGATAAAATCTCCTGCCATAATTTTCCTATAGATTAGGAAGAGGTTTTATAGTTTTCATCTGAGTCTTAAGGGGGTTTGTGAATAAAAATGGGCTGAAATAATCTCTTATGTAGGTATTTTGGTACATAATAAGCAGTCACTATTTAATAATGAAAAACTAAAGCTTTCAGAAGGTAGTATAGGAAAATATCCTCATGAGTTGGCAATGGGCAAATATTTCTTAAACAGAACACTGTTTAAAAACAATACATGTTTCATACATTCTCTATTATTAGAATTCAGAATTTCCTTTCACCAAAAGACACCATGAAGAGAAAGAAAATGCAAATCAGGAAATGAGGTCAAGAATACACATATCTGTCGAAGGACTTGTATCTTGAATATATAAAGAATCTCAGCAAAGCAATAGGAAAAGACAAACATGTTAAGAGAAAAAAAACAAAAATAGATAATTCACAAAAGAATATATCAAATGATCAATAAGCATATGCAAACTGTCAAAATCATTTTTCATTAGGGAGATGCCAATTAAAATATCAATGAGATACCACTTATACTCACCATAATGACTGAAAACAAACTGACAAGTGCTGACTAGCATGTTTAGCAAATGCAATTATATTACTAATAGAAATATTAATTGTTACAAACACCTCACAAAACTTGTTTCCAATACCTATTAAAATAACACATATACCCTAATATTCTACACAGACACACACATAGAGATGCTAGATTACTGTGTGTGTGTGAATCGGTAATATCCACGTTTGTACATCAAAAGAAATGAATAAAAATACATATGGTGGCTTCAATCACAATAAAGCCCAAGTATGGTTAAAAGCTTTCAATATTCATCATCAATAGATTGCATCGATAAACAGGGGTAGAATCTTATAAGGAGCTAATGGCCTGGTGCATGAATTTGTGCACATTGAAAGGAAATTAATTAGAAGAAATATTTTAATATCTCTATTCGCCCTTTCTCTATAATAGAAGTGTCAACCAAATTCATGATCAACAATGACAGATAAAAACACACGCATGCAATTGGTGCCAGCGAGAGAGCTTTATAGGTATTGCACATGCACGAGTCAACTTAGCCTTTTATAGATATAGAATAAACTTATTTAACTAGACCTGCTTTCTGACTTAGCTAAACTCTTTTCAGCCCAGCGAAGCACCCCAACTTCTCTTTCAGGTAATTGTCAGCAACACAGCAAATATCAACATGTAGCAGATTATTATTGTAGATCATGCAAGGAGAACAAAAGGTAAAATATTTAACTACAGCAATGTTTGACTATATTTTGAGCAGTGAGAAAACCTGAAATTATTTTCAAGGTCCAGCATTTCTTACTTCTTTTCAGTCAGGTCAAGTTTCTAAGCTTTCTAAATCTCCGTTTTCAGGCTAATGAAAAGAAAATAGGATTCCACCGAGTCTCCTATCTACCTATTCCAGGACATCTGTGAGGATCAAATGAGATGAGGCATGGGAAAACGCTTCACAGACATTTGATAACAGTGTTAAATGTTTCCACCTGCCTATAAAGGAAGTCATGTTTCTGGGCTGAAGAAACTGCAAGGAGGCTAGTCGCTAGGGAGAGGAAGCAAGGCGTTGCTATGTGATGTCATTACCTGGATGGTCAGACACTTAGCATATTAGCCTTTTATCTACTGTACACTAAGGAAAACAACAAACTATTGTTACTTGCCAAGACAGAGATGACTTACACTCATATGATTATGAGTGAAAGGAGTCATACACAAAGTAGTTCACACTGCTGATGTCTATTCTATTTATTGCTCTAAAGCAAGCAAATCAATCTACACAAAAGTCACAATAGTGGTTTCTTTCCTGTGGGTGGGTAATGGCTATGAGGGGGCATGAGATGGGGCTGCAGGCAATGTTTTTCATCTGAATTGAGTGAAAGTTATCTGGGTTTGCAGGTGCATATTCTGTAAAAATTAATCAAGCTGTGCAAGAGTTACCTGTGTACTTTTGTGTTGTACTTTAATAAAATTAAATGAAAAAATACCCAAAACTAGACACATAAAAGTTATATCTAGCCCTAACCAGTTTGGCTCGGTGGATAGGGCATCAGCCTGCGGACTCAAGGGTCCCAGGTTCGATTCCGGTCCAGGGCATGTACCCTGGTTGCGGGCACATCCCCAGTAGGAGGTGTGCAGGAGGCAGCTGATCAATGTTTCTCTCTCATCGATGTTTCTAACTCTCTATGCCTTTCCCTTCCTCTTTGTAAAAAATCAATAAATTATATAAAAAAAATTATATCTAACAGGGCGGATAGGTTATTACCCAAGGGAAGAACATTTTTCTTATCTTTGTAATTGTTCTATGAACAGGACCAAATAACCAAAAACACTCTTCTAGCTACATCTTATAAATACCATTTTGAGAAAAAACATATATATTCATTGTGGTTCATTCTGTCATTTACTTTCATATTGATTATTGTCAAGTTTTCTGATCTGTAAAGTTATATAAAATAATATAAATGTTATTACATTCTTTGAAAGGTTTAATCAAATAATGCAATGAAAATGCATATCATAGTTCATAGTACATAGCACTCACATACGTTGGATATTGTTTTTATCATCATCATCATCATCATCATCATCATTTTTTTTCTTAGGTTGTTATTGTAAGTGCTTAGCTGATTTTGTCTAATATATATTTTAAAGGTTCATTTTTAATTTTAAAAATTGTGTTATTTTCTTGGTTCCTCTCTAATATTTACAGATTTCCATTTCCATTTGTTGGGAGAAACAATTGGGAAATTATTTTGTGTTATGTAAAACATAGTGGAAATGAAACAAAATATATTATAAATATATGTCTGTAAAATATACATACTTTTTAAATCAGCAAAACAGTATATATTTTTACTTCTCTAAAAATATAAGCAACTTTTGGTCTAGGACCAACCAATTGTTCAGAATAACTCAATAATATATACACTTGGAACATTTGAAATATCATGGCAATCAATTCAAATGTTTATCCTATGAGACTATTTTGGTCAACCTTTCTGGCTATATTAGCCTTCACATTTAAAAGTAAAGAAATACAAAAATTCATCTGTAGTAACATAATTCACTTTCTAGCACCTGGATACTTAGAGAATCAGTTGCATTTTGTAGAATGGAATGTCCTTGGATTTCAATTAACACCCTTTATTCATTTAAGAGGGATTTTTAGTATTGAAAGGACAAGTAGAGATTTAATCTAATGGTTATCCCTTGTGTTTTTGGGTAACTGGGCATAGGATAGAGAGAAAACCAGAACCCAAGTCTCCTGATTTCTGGTTCCTTGATTTTTTTCATTGTTATTTGTTTGATATAAACTAGCTCACAGATTTTTGTTTTTAGCAAGCTGTGGTGATCATAATACAAACTTGCAGGCTAAAGCCACTATACTCCACTTTTACTTTCAACCATGAATTAGCTTAGAGCAGCGGTTCTCAACCTGTGGGTCGCGACCCCTTTGGGGGTCTAACGACCCTTTCACAGGGGTCGCTAAGACCATCGGAAAACACATATTGAATATATAATTACATATTGTTTTGGTGATTAATCACTATGCTTTAATTATGTTCAATTTGTAACAATGAAAATATATCCTGCATATCAGAGATTTACATTACGATTCATAACAGTAGCAAAATTACAGTTATGAAGTAGCAATGAAAATAATTTTATGGTTGGGGGTCACCACAACATGAGGAACTGTATTAAAGGGTCGTGGCATTAGGAAGGTTGAGAACCACTGGCCTAGAGCTATACAAACATTAGAGTTGTTAACCACTAGGATAGGCCCAACCATCTGCTCTTATGAGGGCATCTCATTATCAGAAGGTTTAGCTACTGACAATTTGGATGATGTTTTTCTTTCTGGGAGAAAGTCAATGACATTGAAATGGAATATTTCATATAATTTCCTGAGTTTTGTGTTGTTCTGGGCATTTCTGTGCTAGAGAAAATAGAAAGATCTCCAAAATAAATCCATTATGCAGTAGGCAATGAAGGAGGAAAGCCACTTTTTTTTTCTGTAATCATAGTTCTTTCTAAAGTCATCCAGTCCCTATAAATGAGATACTAAAGTGACTCCACATTGGTTCCTGAAGTTCCCTGGAGTTTAAAGTGTATTAATGGCTATTGGATTCAGAATAAATAAATTGGATGGAAAAATCATTACGTGAGTTCTATTTTCCAAATATCAATTTGGTTTCTAAGCATTCCAATAACTTACCCTTAATTTCTAGCTTGAAGCTTCTGAGGAAAATAGTTGAAATTTGGGGCATCATTTATTTCTCCCCTCTTATAATAATGGGATGTGACTGCAGTGGGTGAGTTTATTGAATTTGGCATTAGAAGTTGATTAATCTCTTAATAAACCAAGTAATTTAGTTGGAATGGTTGGTGAATAGACCCTTTCTTATCTTCTTGAATTCAGTAATATCATGTGAATCCTAGTTCTCTCTACTAGGATTTAATATTGAGAATTAGTGAGCAAAGCTGCTGACCACAAGTCTATCTTTCCTGTGATAAATGATTAAATTTCCTTGTTTTCAGTTTACATACATTAGCACATTTATGTTTTGCAGCATCACAAACAGCTAAGTGAGAAATGCCAGGTCACATTTAAAAAATATGTAGTCAGTAGTATATGGTTACACACATGCAAGTGTGTGGGTCTTAGGGGTGGTGTACTGAATAAAATTTATTTTTGTATCATTAAATCGCCTTTTCACAGAAATGGAAGCAATTAACTGGCAACAGTGACAAAAAGATAAACTTCAAAAGAGACAGCGTGGCTCAGTGGTTGAGTGTCAACCTATGAACTAGGAGGTCACAGTTCAATTCCTGGTCAGGGCAAATGCCTGGATTGCTGGTTCAATCCCCAGTGTGGGGTGTGCAGAAAGCAGCCAATCAATGATTTTCTCCCATCATTGATGTCTCTCTCTCTCTCTCTCTCTCTCTCTCTCTCTCTCTTGCTCTTTCTCTCTTCCTCTCTAAAATCAATAAAAATATATTTTAAAATATATCTAGATTGTATATCTAACTATATTTAGATTATGTATCTACTGTCATTTCAATACTAAAAACTTCAGTACACAACAATAAAAGACCAAAAATTCACTCTCACAGTTCAAGGTCTTATAAAGTGGTCAAAATATTCACAAAAGTGTAAGTTTCTACATTCAACAGTATAGATTTTTCCTTTTTTTAATTTAATTTTTTTTATTGTTTAAAGTATTACATAAGTCTCCTTTTTCCCCCATTGATCACTCCCTGGCCACCCCCACCCCCTGGCACATGCCCAAACTACCCCCTCCCCCTTGTTTGGGTCCATTGGTAATGCTCATATACATGCATACAAGTCCTTTGGTTGATCTCTTACCCTCTAACCCATGCCTTCCCTCATAGGTTGGACAGTCTGTTCAATGCTTCTATGACTGGTTCTATTTTTGTTCATCAGTTTATGTTGTTCATTATATTCCACAAATGAGTGAGACCATGTGATATTAATCTTTCTCTGACTGGCTTATTTCACTTAACATAGTGCTCTCCAGGCCCATCCATGCTGTTGCAAATGGTAAGAATTCCTTCTTTTTTATAGCAGCATAATATTCCATTGTGTAGATGGACCAGTTTTCTAATCCACTCATCTGCTGATGGGCACTTAGGCTGTTTCCAAATCTTAGCTGTTGTAAATTGTGCTGTTATGAACATAGGGGTGCATATATTGGGAAACCATAAAAATCCTAGAAGAAGCCATAGGCAGCAAAATAGCAGACATTTGTGGTAGCAATATCTTTACTGATATAGCTCCTAGGGCAATGGAAATTCAGGAGAAAATATACAATTGGGACTACATCAAAATTAAAAGCTTCTGCACAGTGAAAGAAACCATCAACAAAACCACAAGACAGCCCACTGCATGGGAGAACTTATTTGCAAATGTTGTTTATATATGTAAAAGGCTAATATGCAAAGTGTCCTCTCAGGAGTTCTACGGGGAGACCAGGAGTTTGATCGCTTGCTACTGGTATGACATGTGCTGAACACCAGGGATGAAGGAAGGCCAGGGCCGACAGTTCGGCAACTAGGGAAGGGAGGCCCTGGCTGGCAGCCAGAAGACCCTGATGGGCCCTGTTCGCCAGCCAGGCCTAGGGATCCTACCCATGCATGAATTTCATGCAATGGGCCTCTAGTGTCTGATAAGGGTTTAATCTCTAAAATTTATAGGGAACTCATACAACTTAACAAAAAGAAGATAAACAATCCAATCAAAAATGGGCAAAGGACCTAAATAGACACTTTTCGAAAGAGGACATACAGAAGGCCATGAGACATATGAAAACATGCTCCAAGTCACTAATCATCGGACAGATGCAAATCAAAACAACAATGAGGGACTGTCTCACACCTGTCAGAATCAACAAATGAAGAGTGCTGGTGAGGATGTAGAGAAAAAGGAACCTTCATGCACTGCTGGTGGGAATGCAGACTGATGCAGCGACTGTGTAAAACAGCATGGCATTTCCTCAAAAAATTAAAGATGGAACTTCCATTTGACCCAGTAATCCCACTTCTAGGGAATATATCCCAAGAAAACAGAAACACCAATCAGAAAGGATATAGCTTTTTCTTGTAGTTCATTTCTCTAGCTCAATCTCCTATTTTTCTTCTTAGGCAAATTATGAAATAATTCACCCTTTTCACTGCTTTCTGCTTTAAAAAAAACAAAAAAAAACTTTACTTAATTGGTATAGTTGTTTCCTTTCTCTTCTCTTCTCTTCTCTTCTCTTCTCTTCTCTTCTCTTCTCTTCTCTTCTCTTCTCTTCTCTCCTTTCCCTTCCTCCTTCCTTTTCTTTCTTCTATGATTTTTTATTTACATAACTATTGGAAAACTAGGACTAAATAAGTACCCATAACCTCACCTCCCAAAAGCAATAACCAATTATATTTTGATATAGTTACTTTCCAGGTTTCCTGTATATGTTAAATGTTTATTGAGTATAGAACTATAAAATTATATAATAGATAAGATCATAGAATATACAAGTTTTGGGACATTTTCTTTTATTAAAAATGTGTTTTAGGGTATATGCTTAGAAAGACTTCTAGAACTTAAATTATTCTGTCAGTTCCAAAAATAGGAAATCTTGATTTACTGATATTCCAAGTGATTTCTGAAGTGTTTTGCCTTGTTTGTAGTCTAAGATGAGGTTTATAAACCCACATGACTTACATAAATATACAAGTTAGGTTTGCACATTGAGGAGCAGAGTGAAGATCAAAATGGAGTCACTCTAGTCGAGATGCTAAATGACTAAAATTAAGTAGACAGAGGTATGAGGAAATAATTTGATTCTTGATTTAATCAGCTTGGAAACATAAACTTCCGAACTTTCCAGTTTTGTGCCATTGCCTAATTTATGCGTTTGGAGCACAGGAACTATGCCTTACTCTGTATCAGGCACTGCAATAGGACCTAGTTAAAGCTTTTATTGTTTGAACGAATGAGTAAATTATTATGATCAATACTCATATTGAAACACAGATAAAAAATAATTTACCTCTGTGTGAGGCAAGAGAATTGCTTAGGATGGATTAAAAACTAAAATAAATAAATAAATAAAAATAAATAAAAATTCAAACTAGGCTAAGCTGAAATCAAATAAAGGACAATTATTTGAATAATTTGAAAATAATTTAGTTCATTCAGTGAAGTCTGTGAGAGAGCAATAAACAGTGACTTTCTTGTATATGGTGAAAGGTCAGGGCCATGGGGAATGTGCTGGGTATTGAGAGGTTAATGAAAAATGGTGACCTGCAGTTAAGTGGCCATAGTTCAGCCACTGTCTGAATATATCTAAACATTCCAAATTCTCTAGGCTCTTCTCTGCATTCTTTTAGCAAATTGCATTTTTAACAATAAATAATGTTCATTTGAGCCTAGAGATTTGATGGTGATACCAGATATTTTTTAAAAAATATGTATTCAGTTTAAAAAGTGAGATATAGGATATCTGTCTTCCCAGTACCTGTGTTTTTCAGTGTTCAAAATGCTTGTGGTTATTTTCTTATGAAGAAAAAGTTACATTTAAGCAGAAATGAATAAAATTGTAGAGAAGAAAAATTGCCACAAGGTTAAAAAGTTAGGAAAAAGCTGAAGGAAACCGACACGGCTGCCCAGAACCATGGAGAAAAGCCTTTTGGGGACCCATAATAAATGAACATAGGTGATTAAATTTAATTCAGTCATTGATGGTTCCCAGAGGCCAAGCCTGCCTCTCAGTATATAAAATATATAACCCTGTGTTGGCTTAAACATCCGCTGCCAGGCTGTAGGAAACACACTCAATTCTACCTCTGACCATCTTTCACGTGAGAAGTAATTTATTAAAGACCTTGACCTTCCTTTTGGTCTGTAGTTCAGTTTGCCTGTTTCTCTTCTATCATCATTGCATTATTTTCCCCAGAAATGATGGTTTTGTAGGGAAATTTTGAAGGGCCAGTAATGAGGCACATTGCTTCACTATTCTTTCATTATTGTGACCTCTTAGGTGAACTGAGAAGGGTCTTTTGTATATAAGTTAAAACAGCATAACAATATTACATGCCATTCTTTCATTCAGCCAACATTTTTTTTCTTCTTTTATTTTTTTTATTTAATTTTTTAAATCTTTATTGTTAAAAGTATTACATATGTCCTCCTTGTCCCCCATTGACCTCTCCAGCCTACCCTTTATCCCCAGCCCAGGCCTTCACCTCTCTGTCTGTGTTCATTGATTATGCTTAAATACATGCAACTTCATTGGTTGATCTCTACCCACCCACCCTCCACACTTTTTGAGCTCCTACCATATGCCAGGACATAGAGCAGTGATGGCGAACCTTTTGAGCTTGGCGTGTCAGCATTTTGAAAAAGCCTAACTTAACTGTGGTGGCGTGTCACATATAAAAATTTTTTGATATTTGCAACCATAGTAAGACAAAGATTTATATTTTTGATATTTATTTTATATATTTAAATGCCATTTAACAAAGAAAAATCAACCAAAAAAATGAGTTCGTGTGTCACCTCTGACACGCGTGTCATAGATTCACCATCACTGAGATATATAGGGCTGACTAAGGCAGCAACTGCACCTGAGGCAAGCTTACATTTCAGAGAGAAGAGTGACATGAAAAAATAAATATATAATGTAAAAGTTTTCTCTGTCCGTGCCAGAATCTGACAACCAACCACAAAAGTGCCTAGAGTTGAATTGCTTGTTTGGTTTCATTTTGCGTTTGTTCATTGTTTTTCTACAGAGAAGTGGTGTGAAATGATTAAAGATTTTTACACTGCTTAGGTAGGTTGGAAACCTAAATGCTTATATCATTATCCAGTTAGTGTCACTAAGAGATAAGGATGCTTAACATACCACTGATATTCAAGTTATAAAGAAAAGGACAGTGCTTTAGACTGGCATGGTCTGTGGAGGCACACTTAATTTCTTCGGATAAAATAGTTTTCAAAGATAACAGGAACAATTACCTACTTCCTGAAAACTGATTGATTGATTGATAATTGCCTAAACACTCTTTCATATACCTCAACATTAGATCCACCCTCTTTTAAAAGATTTATAAGATCAGAATTTCCAAATTGAATTGTTAATCTATACTTGTTTTTAAAATAGTCATGAAAACTTCATTACAATTGCAAATATCTGAATATAAAATTAACTTAGTTCATCTGAATGTATCAAATTCATTACATGTTTGAATTTGCATATATTAAATCCCTCTTTCCCTTGTCTTTTGGCCATGTGTTGTAGATACAGCTTAAATTTTCCCTGAATCTTATGCATTTTGGCAATATAAAAAGTTCATATCAGAAAAGCAAATTGTGGCTTTGATGATCCACAATATCAGCCCTTATTCATGGTGCCTCCCTTTATATATCAAATATGGAACACTAGTGGCCTGGTGCATGAATTCATGCACATTGAGGAAATTAATTCGAAGAAATATTTTAATATTGTTATTCTTCCTTTCTCTCTAATAGAAGTGTCAACCAAATTCACATTCGACAATGACAGACCAAAACACACGTGTGCAATTGGCGCCAGCGAGAGCTTTCCATACATAGATAAACTTGCCTAATTAGACCTGCTTTCTGACTAAGCTAAACTTTTTCCAGTCCAGCGAAGCACCCCAACTTCTCTTTCAGGTAGTTGTCAGCAACACAGCAGTAAATATCAACATGAGGCAGATTATTATTGTAGATCACGCAGGGAGAACAAAGGGTAAAATATTTAACTACAGCAATGTTTGACTATATTCTGCACAGTGAGAAAACCTGAAGTCATTTTTAAGGTCCACCATTTCTTCTTTTCAGTTGGGTCAAGTTTTTAAACTTTCTAAACCTCCATTTTCCGACTAATGAAAAGAAAGTAGGCCACTGAGTCTCCTATCTACCTAATCCAGGACTTTTGTGAGAATCAAATGTGATGAGGCAGGGGAAAACGCTTCATGGACATTCGTTTAAGTGTAAAATGTTTGCACCTGGCTATAAAGCAAGTCATGTTTCTGGGCTGAAGAAACTGCAAGGAGGCTAGTCGCTAGGGAGAGGAAGCTGGGCATTGCTATGTGATGTCATTACCCAGCGCCCACAGTCACCATTTCCAGGCTGGGCTGTGGGCCACATTATGTGTCATGGGGTCTCGGCAGTTTCAGCTGTAATTTGGTGGGGTGTTGCTCTGGGGTGGTGGTGGGGCCTGTGTCTCACTTAGGGAAGCTGAGTGTTGCTTTGTGGGCTCCAGGTCCGTGGTGCAGTTTCTCTTTGCATGTCACAGTCGCTCCTGCATTGAGAGTCTCCTGTGCTCAGTGTACATCATAGCGACTGGTTGGATGGTCAAACACCTAGCATATTAGTCTTTTATATATATACTAGAGGCCCGGTGCACAAAAATTTGTGCACTTGGGAGGAGAGGGGGTCCCTCAGCCCGGCCTTTGCCCTCTCGCAGTCTGGGACCCCTCAGGGGATGACCACCTGCTGGCTTAGGCCCGCTCCCCGGGGGTTGGGCCTAAGATGGCAATCAGACATCCCTCTGGCAGCCCGGCAGCCCTCGGGGGATGCCACTTGCCAGCGGGGAACAGGCCTAAACTGCAGTCGGACATCCTTAGTGCTGCTGAGGAGGCAGGAGAGGCTCCCACCACCACCGCTGTACTGGCAGCCATCAGCCTGGCTTGTGGCTGAGCAGAGCTCCCCCATGTGGGAGCGACTGACCACCAGAGGGCAGCTCCTGCATTGAGGGTCTGCCGCCTGGTGGTCAGGGTGTGTCATAGTGACCAGTCATTCCCAGTCTTTCTGCTATTAGGGTCAGTTTGCACATTACCCTTTTACTATATAGGATAGAGGCCTGGTGCACAGGTGGGGGCCAACTGGTTTGCCTTGAAGGGTGTCCGATCAGGGTGGGGTTCCCACTTGGGTGCCTGGCCAGCCTGGGTGAGGGGCTGATGGGTGTTTGCAGGCAGGTCACACCCCCTTCAGGGTGGGGATCCCCACTGGGATGCCTGGTCAGCCTGGATGAGGGGCTGATGGCTGTTTTCAGGCTGGCCACACCCCCTTTAGGGTGGGGGTCCCCACTGGGGTGCCTGGCCAGTCTGGGTGAGGGGCTGAGGGCCGTTTTCAGGCTGGTGGGTGACTGAGGCTCCCAACTGCTCCTTTTTTTCTTTTTTTTTTATTCTGGGATTTATTTACCTTCTATGGCTGTCACTGGAGCTGAGAGCCGACTTTAGCTCTGAGGCTCGGCTCCAGCTCTGAGACCTCGGCTGCTGAAAGCAGGTCTCTGGGTTTGTTTGGATTCTATAATTGAAACACTGTTGCAGCTCCAGCTCCGAGGCCGGCTGGCTGAAAGCAGGTTTCTGGGGATTGTTTAGCTTCTATAATTGCAACATTGTTTCTTAGACTGCAGCTCAGAGACTGGCAGTGGCAGGCGGGGAACCTTGGCTTCCTCCATCACTCAAGCAAGCAAGCCTCCTGTTCACTTCAGCTGCCTGGCTGCCGGCCGCCATCTTGGTTGGCAGTTAATTTGCATGTCTCGCTGAATAGCCAATGGGAAGTGTAGTGAAGTTACGGTTAATTACCATGTTTCTCTATTATTAGATAGGATATATATTTATTATTTTTAAGGTGTTCTTTAGCAGTATAAATTCCCATGTAGTTTGTATTTTAAAAATGATTATAATAAATCCTCAAAAATCATATCATGATATTAATTTAAAGCATTGCTCTCAAGTCTGATTTAATTTCTCACACAAGGATCTCTACAGAGCAATAAATCACATTTTTATATTTATTCATATAATTGTCACATCGGTCTAACATTTTAGCTCAATGCTATATTCTATTTCTGGGGCTTAGCTTAGTTCTTTGTTTCATAAAGCCTCTTCTTTGTTCTACATTTATAACAGGATAAAGGGTAGAACATAAATGCCCTTCAAAACTGCTTCCATATTTTATCTTAAAATCTCTCCTGTCAACTCTTTCTCTCCTTGACACTGCTATTAATTCCATCACCCATTTTTGGATTTATAAAAAAATACTGATATGTTACTTTTATGGAAAAAATGTGAGGCTCACCATTGAGTGATGAATGGAATATTTTACCACTCTGCCCAGTGCAGAAGAGAGTTATGACACTGGAGAGTGAGGTTGAGGGTAAGAAAATCTTTGAACTGTGCCTGCCTTATTTCAGGAAAGCAAAGTCTCTGCGTGTTGCTTATTGGCTGGCAATATCTAAGCATGTCCATAGGCAAGTACTGAGCTGTCTGTAGATAGTCTGCTGCATTTATGGTGTGTCCGTGTGGAATTATGACATCCAGATGTCTAATCAAGTTTATCATGGCCAGGAGATTAGATAGCCAGGTTTCATTTGGTCTACTTCTTTCACATAAAGTCAATGAAATCAAGTGCTCAATTGATCATGTGATTTTTCTTGTTGCTCCTAACAATTTTGTTTCATGCATTCATTCTGTGAGAAATAGTTTCATTACCATAATTAGATGCATTTGGAAAAAAATATTTATCTTAATACATAACTAACTTAGCTGAAATGTATTACAATCAAATGTGAGTGAATATATGATACTCAAACTATTTCTTTTCATTTACAATTTTGAATACCAAAAAAAAATAATAATAAAAAGAGATGCTTGTTTTACTACCCTCCCCTCCACTTCCTCAACCTCAATACTATTGACATTTGGGGCCAGTGCTTTTTGTTGTTATGGTGCCTGTCTTGTGTATTATAAGATATTTCACACCATCCTTGGTCTCTACTCAATAGATGCCAGTGGCAACACCTCACTCCCAGTTCCCACAATAAAAAAAATAATAATAATAAAATAAAAAATAAAAATAAAAAAGTCTCCAGACATTTTTAAATGTACCTTGGAAAGCAAAATTACTTTTAGTTGATCATTGCTGTGCTAAGCTGATAAAAATATGAATTCCTCATCACCATTTGATTTTCTTTCTGTCTCCTGCAGAGTTTTATAAAGGTCCCAAAACCTTAAGAGTAAACCATTTTAAAAGATAAATGTAGTTATGGGTGGTTATCATTAACACAATTTTATGAACTCCCTTCAAATTCAGTGACTCTGCTTTGGAGCCATGGAGGGAGTGGGCCGAGCAAGCCCTTCCAAAGCTGGGAGGCCCCAGGCCTAGGGTCCTTCGCCCCAGTCCTACCCCACAGGTATTATTACCCTGAGTCCTGTCCTCCCATACAATAGCAAAGAAGTTTGTGAGTTGAACAAACTGCAAGCCCCCTCATCTGTGAAAGCCTGTCTTTTTCTCTGATTCTTGCTCTTCAAGATTTGACCTTTCCCCACTCCTTCCTCCTCCTAAATACTTTGCTCTTGTAATCTTAGCAGCAGGTATACATTTAGAGATGAGGTATAAGGACAGTTGTAAGCAAGCATTTTCCACTTGCACAGTTCTGAAAGCAAAGGATTACAAGTGATAACTTCAATGCTTTAGAATGGGAAGGAGGGAAAAACATCGAGAATACAGTTTATAGAACTTGTAAAATTTGAAACTGGATCAGAAATCTGTGGCTCAGTCCCAAGGCAACTGAAAGTTTCATATACTCAAGTTATGTCTTCATCTGTGTTGGACACAAGCCTCTTTCCTCCTTCTAGTTAGCAGGTTTTTTTTTTTAAAAGACAAGCTTCTATACCAGTCCATTGGGTAATATGAAGACAGTGGATTTCCCTGTCTACTCAAAAGTTGTATTAGTTGTTGTTAATGTGAAACACATTTTGAAAACTCTGATGTTAATGAGACAAGAAAGCAACAGGGTTGGATATGCACGTTGGAGCTAGCCTGCCAGATTACAACATCCAGTTCTGCCCTCATGCAGCTTAAGTTAATTTCTCTGTGATTCAGTTTTCGTTACTAGACAAATAAAACTAAACTATCTTCTTATAAAGAGGGTTGACAATTAATCGAGTCAATATATGGACATTTTAGAATGGCGCCAGTAGTCGGAACTCCATAAGTATATGTATAAGTTATTAACTATATATTAATATAAAGGATTATGCCCTCTTAAAATGAATCTGGCTGTCAGGAAGGACTAGAGAAAAGGCAGATACAGGAAAGGTCACCAGAATGACTTGGAGGAGTGTCCTCAGAGGGTACTTAGAATCTATCTATGCCTCTGCCCAAACCTCTCCCTGGCTCATTAAGTCAAAGCCTGGTTTATGTCTGTATCTAATCCACCATTTTACTGGCTTGATCTGTCAAAAGTGAAACGCATCTAATATGCCACATCTAGCTTAGCTTTAGTAGAGGCTGACCTCAGATAACCCCAATACCTATTTATTCTTGACCTCATTCTAATCAAATGTCAATACCACCTATTCCTTGGGCTTTTCAGCTAAGAAGTTGAAAACAACAAATACTTAGGATCTAGTTAAAGATGTTTTGGAAAAAAGAAACCTTCTAAACTGCATTGCACCCAGATTTTTCAAATCTTATTTCACCAATCAATTCTTTTCTACATTGTTCATCAAGGGAATATCAACACCTTGTGGTACTGTGGTTCTAAGGAATAGGGTCAGGGACATGCTTTCTCATGTACCCATTCATGCTGATTAATGGGACACACTCTGGTCTCTGGTCATTTTTGTGAATCTATGGGTTACCCTTTTATCAGCTTTCTGCCAACCTGTGCTTGTTATGAATTTATCTCATGACACATTATTAAGTTGTCTCCACTGGTTTCACATAGTATAATAATATCCAGTCTTACTCATTGCTTTTCCAGGTACATCTCCTGAGTCAGAGCAGGAGCCACCTTACCTGCCTCACACATACTGTCTTTCTTTAGCTAATCGTGTGCCTCTTCCTCTCTTACTTTTATCTACCTCTGCGACGAAGGACATTTGGAGACAATTAGTGCTTCACTATTTAATCGCTTTAACTTTAATAATGGTTGACCATGAAAGGTTCGTATTAAATTAGAACTAAATACTAATGTTCCTTTTTGAAGCTAATGAGTTGCTTGCACCTCAAGAAAAGAAAATGAAAATACTGCTGGTTTTGAGAAAAAATGTTCAGCAATTTCAGCACTCCTTATTTAAAGATAAGATAGAAATAGTTCAAATGTACTCATTCTTGAGATATTTCAGGATGTAAGGTTTTTAGTAGCTCTCTTCTAGTCAAAGTCCATTTGCTTTGAATGGCGATTAGCCACTTGGGCATATAACCCAGACTGCCAAATCAGAGCACTAGACCCTCCCAATCACACCGGAGTATTTTAGGATGTAAGATATGATGGAAACCAAATCAATGAAAGCCAGCTCTGGGATTTTTCTGGGAACCTATTTCAAAATAAATTTTCTATTTTGCTGGAGTTGCTCAATAGATAGATATAAATAACTTACTTAATGCTTGAATCCATTCTGTGTGAGAGAGCTTGATCAATGTGAAACCAATTTTGGATAGAAGGCATAACCAAAAGATCTAAAGATCTAAAGAGACTAGGTGTTAAAGATATTGTTTGAACCTTAATATCAAGCCATACCTCAAAAGAACTATTGCCTGGACTGATCTGGTAAGTTTCCTTTTGGGTTAAACTAATGTTTAAGTGAATCTTTTGTCATTTGCAAATAAAAATTACCTTACTATACAGATTCTAATGTACACAATTTATGATAAGCCACATCATTCAATACAAAGCAACAGGACAATCAGGGAAAACTTATAAGACAAGGAAACAGTAATATTTACATGCAAAAGCACCTTCTGAAAGAGGTGTCTTTTTCCACCTATATCTTGGCCTCTTTACCCACTAGCATATCCATGCCATTAGATAACGCATAAGTTTTGATATGCAAGGACTGTTGTGCAACTTTGCTCCCTCCTCTTCTGCAAGAAAATTACTGTGCTGGAACCCAGCCAGTGTGTCTCAGTGGTTGAGCATCAACCTATGACCAGGAAGGCCATGGTTTGATTCCCAGTCAGAGCATATGGCCAAGTTGCGGGCTGGGCTAGATACCTGGTGTGGGGTGTGCAGGAGGCAACCAATCAATGAGTCTCTCCCATCATTGATGTTTCTGTCTCTCTCTCCCTCTTCCTTCTTTTCTGAAATCAATAAAAGTATTTAAAAAGTTATTGGGCTGGATATTATAAAAGAAAAGTCTTGAGAATTGAATTAGACCCTGGAAACTAATTTAGGCGTAAGTAAAATATATATTATCAATGGAACTATAGAAAATGAGGCAGAGCTAGGGAAAGAGGTTAGAAATAAGACATTCACAAAAATACAAATACACACAGACGCACACACTCCACAAGTGAGCAAAAGTCACATTTCATCTTGTTTCCTTCTTTATACTTCATGTTAATCCCTGCTCATTTTTGCACTCATCATAAAAAAAGATAATGAAATATAAATTATAATCCAATTCTTGACTGCATTTATGTACAAAAATACAATTTTCTTGATAAATAAAAAGAGCAAAGCACTTACCCATACAGAGAGAGTTCACTAAGGTATAGGAGTGGCCTTGTCATCTTGCCTTCATCATCATTATCACATCACCATCATCATCAATTATCATCAGTCATCTTGCTCAAGAAATTAGCATTTGGCTACATGATGAATTTCAAATGCTCAAAGTTGCTATTTGGAATAAAAATCCGAGAATCTAAATGGAATAAAGAACTACTTTTATTAATTAATTTTAGCTCCTATTACTCAAAAAGCAAATATGACAATGGGCATCATGGACTTTGTCAGTTATTAAGAAAGCATCACGTACAGACTTTCTCTTGTGATTCTCTTTTAACTAATTCATACTCATAGACATAATTTTCTACCAGTTGTATGCATATAGTTTCTCCCTCTCTAGTAATCAAATGCATATAAATAGCATTAAAATAACATTTTTTCTTAAACTAATACACATCAAACAGACTGATAGCAGAATTGAAAAGATTCCATGGAACATATACCCTCACATACTATTAATAGGGGCATAAATGTCACCTTTTATAGAGAGCAATCTGGAATTATTTATCAATTTAAAAATGGACATACTCATTGACCCAGCAATTTCACTTCTAGAAAAAAACAAGAGTGTAATATCTATGTGCTAGAAATTTATTGCAGTATTATTTATAATTGCAAAAAAGAAACCAAAATAATCTCCATGTTACTAAATTCAAAGAATTTCACCATGTGCTCATAAATTTAACTCCTCAGAAGTGATTAACAGTGTTGCTATTTATATCCTTGAAAGTCTTACTCTAATTTAATGCTGTTCCGCCTTCCCCTTTGGCTATCGCTCTGTCTCCTTTTCAGGATTACCTTTATCCAGTGGGGAGACTGGGGCCAGACTGTCTGCTCTGCCGCTCTCTGGATATGTGACCTTCAGGACAGCACTCAGTAGCTTGCCTCAGTTCCTCCTTAGCTAAGATGTATAACAATGTATACAGTGACTGTCCCAATAAATATAAGCTCTATTAGCATTTTCTTGTAAAACATGTTGAAATTCCCCAAGTCTAGCTCTTTTTCTCTTTACAGACCTTTATCTCTTGTAAAATCTCTTAATGCCCATTGCTTCAGTATTTGCAGTGGAGCTGTTGAAAGTGAAGTGGTCATGGACTGACATAGTGCAGCTACACAGACGTAAAATCAAACCTTAGGTGGGACATGTGCCATACTAGACTCAGAAGGAGGGAAGGGAGGGGACCATAAGTATTAGTTAACCTATGTAGCCAGTTTACAATAATCCACAGGGAAGAAACAAAAAATGAATACTCTGACTTCACTCTCCTCTCTCTCCCATTTCTTACCAGTACACCCCTTTAGTTAAATCCAAGTTAAAAATGGGCCCAAACAGTCCCTTTCTAGAATCCATACATATCAGCCTGCAGGAGCACAGAGCAGGGGGAGTGGGGGTGGAAATTGGATCTGGAAAGGATGGATTATTTTCATCACAATCCTTTGTATCTCTACTTGCTAGTACATTTCCTGAAATATCCTCATTTGAATGAGTAAATGAAGTAGCACATTCCTCAAGGACATCTTTTATTTTATTTTTTAATCTCCATTGCTACACCTTTTATCCTTTGTTTAATCTATTCTCTTATTTGTCCTAGATTATTGCAAAAGCTTTGCAATCAGTCTTTCTGCTTTTCCTGCATATATTCAGGACTCCTTTCTCTCTCCTCCCCCTCCTCCTCCATCTCCTCATTTCCCCTCCACTCTACTTCCCTCCCCCTCCTTCCTCTTCTTTTCCCTCAAAGAGGGCGATTTGTAAAATGCAAATAAATTCTGACACCTCTTTGACTAACAACTTCTCATTTGTCTTAGTGTTCTATTGCTGCATAAGTAATTACCAGAAACTTAGTGATAAAAATAATTCTCATTGATTATCTCATAGTTCTGTAGGTCCACAGTCCAGGGTAGACTCAACTGGTTCTTTGCTCAGCCTCTCCAAGGTCAAATCCAAGGTGAAGTTAAGCGGATATCTTATCTGGAGATTCTGGGAAACAAATAATTTTAAAGCTCATGCCTGCTAGTGGAATTCATTTTATTGAATCCTTCAGCATCATTTCACATAATATTCTGCATTTTTCTGTGTGTGCTAGCTACACATGTCAAACTCTCTCAGGGTCTCCACTTCTTAAATATCAGTTTTGTATTCCTTTATTAATATTTCTTTATTCTCCAACCACTCTTCCCCACATACAGTTCACAGTCAATAATGTTTCCGATATGTATTTGTACTTGTACACAGGAAATGGTTTAGGAGGATATACTCTAACCTATTAGAGGTTATCAGCATAGTGGGTTTGTTGACAGTTTTTCTGTTGGTATAGGCTTTTTCATGTCCGACATGTTTTTTTAAGCAAACTGTACTTTTACAAGCAGATAAATGCTGATTTTATTTTAAATATTTTAAAAAAAGTCAACATATACCAAATGCCTCAATATTTGTGAATCAGCAATAACTAGAAATATTGTATAACTTTTAATATTTTTATTTTATCCAGCTACTAGCAAGTTCAGTGATATGTATATAGTGAAAGTTAATAGATTAATGTTGATAAACGATCCAAATGCCAGTCACTCTGATATTAGTTTTTCTACAATCTTAAACATAAAAACATATATTTTATTTATTTGGAACCTTTGCCCAAGGAGATGTTTTTATTGATTTTTATAGAGAGAAAAGGAGAGAGAGAGAGAGAGAAACATAAATGTGAGAGAGAGAGAGAGAGAGAGAGACATAAATGTGAGAGAAAATATTGACCAGTTGCTTCCCGTACACTACTGGACAGGGGAACAAACCCAAAATCTAGGTATATGGCCGGGAATCAAACCTGCAGCCTTTAGGTGTACGAGGCTCCAATTAACTGAGTCACCCGACCAGGGCATGCCTTTTATCTTAAATATCTGTTTTTTAATATTTATTATCATAAGTATATATTGACCATCCATAAGCTCAAGTCATAGTATCTTGGAAGTTCTTGCAAATGTAAGCAAGTTGACATGCTTGGAATTTTTTCTTTTTAATCTTTATTGTTCACATTATTATAGATGTTCTTCTTTTTCCCCTCATAGCTCCCCTCCACCAAGGTCCCACCCCACTCCAGGCCTTCCCCCGTGCACTGACCTCGTCCATAGGTGTAAGCTCTTTGTCCAATCTCTTCCTGCACCCACCACAACCACTTCCCCCCGAGAATTGTCAGTCTGCTCCCTTCCCACGCCTCTGATTCTATTACATTCACCAGTATGTTCTGTTTATCAGGTCTTTTATTCATTTGATTTTTAGGTTCACTTGTTGATAGATATGTATTTGTTGTCACTTTGTTGTTCATAATTTCTTTATCTTTACCTTTTTATTCTTCTTTCTCTTCTTAGAGAATATCCTTCAGCATTTCATATAATCCTGGTTTGGTGGTGATGAACTCCTTTAGCTTTTTCTTATCTGTGAAGCTCTTTATCTGACCTTTAATTCTAAATGATAGCTTTGCTGGATAGAGTAATCTTGGTTGTAGGTTCTTGCTATTCATCACTTTGTATATTTCTTGCCACTCCCTTCTGGCCTGCATAGTTTCTGTTGACAAATCAGCTGTCAGTACAGGGTACTCCCCTGTAGGTAACTAACTGTTTTTCTCTTGCTGCTTTTAATAGTCTCTCTTTGTCTTTTGCCCTTGGCATTTTAATTATGATGTGTCTTGTTGTGGTCCTCTTTGGATTCCTCTTGTTAGGCTTTCTCTGCACTTCCTGGACTTGTAAGTCTATTTCTTTCACCAGGCAGGGGAAGTTTTCTGTCATTATTTCTTCAAATAGGTTTACAATATCTTGCTCTCTCTCTTCTTCTGGCACCCCCATAATTTGGATGTTGGTATGCTAAAAGTTGTCCCAGAGGCTCCTTACACTATCTTCATATTTTTAGATTCTTTTTTTATTTTTGCTTTTCCGGTTGGGTGTTTTTTGCTTCTTTGTATTTCAAATCTTTGCCTTGATTCTTGGGATCTTCTAGTCTGCTGTTGGATCTCTGTATATTATTCTTTATTTCAGTCAGTGTATGCTTAATTTCTGATTGGTCCTTTTTCATATCCTTGAGGGTCTCACTAAATTTTTGGAGGTTTTTAGAAGATACTTGAATAACCTTATAGCCATGGTTTTGAACTCTATATCCAGTATTTTGCTTTCATCCATTTCTTTCATTTGTGACTTGTTTCTTTGTGTCCACATTTTGGCTGCTTCCCTGTGTTTGTTTCTAGTACTGGGTAGCTGCTAAGTCTCCTTGAGTTGATAGAGTGGCCTTGTGTGGTAGGTGTCCTATAGGGATCAGTGGCTCAGCCTCCCCATTCACCTGAGGTGGACACTCTTGGTGCACCCCTTTGTGGGCTGTTTGCACAGTCTTGTTGTAGTTAACCCTTCATTGCTGTTGGTATCACTGGAAGAAATTGACCTCCAGGCCAATTGGCTGTGATGATCAGCTATGTCTACACTGGAAGATCTGTTGTGCAGGAGACACCCTTATGGGGCAGGACTTGCTTCAGTGGGGCTTTGGTGCTCACTGAGTCTGTCCCTTGAGTGTGTCTCTTATGGCTGTGAAGAGTTGTAATTTGGTATGGTCTCACTCTGACCACTGGGTACACTGGCTCTTGGATCTCCAAGGAGGTGCAAGGTCAGCCACTGTCTGGGCTGCCCCGCAGAAGCTACGGAGACATTGGCAGATTTCTACTCTTTGTATGGGGTTTGGAAGTGACCAGATGTGGCCAAGCTGTGAAGCAAGGCAGGCTGCTGATACTGGGCTTTGGGCCTTATTTTGGAAGCTCTGGGGCTCTCTGACCCAGCTGCAGTTTGATAGGTTATATCCTGAGCAAGGACAGGCCATTCATATGCAAAAGCCAATGCTCACAGCTTAGGTGGGGTTGTAAATTGGGTAGGGCAGGGTCTCTGGGAATCACCAGGGTGGAGCAAACAGCAATGGCTGCCAGTCAGCCTGTACTGAAGAGGTCCTCAGGTCTAAACGTCCTGCACCCCCATGCAGGAACAATGATCGCTGCAAGCTCCCCTGAGAGAAAGCTGCCCTCCCATTCCTGTCCGGATGCCAGACAGCCCAGTTTCTCCCCATATGTGTCTGGGTCCCTCAGAGTCTCACTTGGAACTGGAGTTCAGAGCAAGCAGAAGCTTGTATCTCCTTTCCGATTAAAAGAGCAGCACATCCAGGTGACAGCACTTTCTGCGCCTCTGCACCTCTTACCAGTCTCAATGAGCTTTCTTCACCTCTCTAGTTGTGGAACTTGCACCCAGCCAGCTTTCCCATGGTTTTGGGTGGTAGCTGTTCTGCCCTTTAGTTGTAAATTTGATGTGGTTGTGAGAGGCAGCAAGTATAGGTGTTTACCTATGCCGCCATCTTGGTTCTCAACATGCTTGGAATTTCAATAAACTTTATAACCATGGTTTTATATAACCATGTGGGGCTTATTATAGATAACTTAATATTAGTTGACACAAAAACTTTGAAAATGAAATAAAACCTGTAGAGATAAACTCATACCACATTAGATTTTACAAAGTTTTCTGGCCATTAAAATTTTCTCTTTTGTTACCAAATCTTGTAAAGATAGATAACTTTTTTATTTGTGAAGTTGTATAATAGTCAGAAAGTTTTTATAGATCTTCTTTAAAGGATAAGAAAGAGGAATAGGTGGGAGGAGGAAGTTACAATTTTAGTTTCTCATTTCTTTGTCAGTCTTATTACATACCCATAATAGAAAACTGCAGCTCAAGCAAAATATATTTCAATAGCTGGATCTAATGAGAAAGAGCTAATGGTGAAAAAAATAGAAATCTCAAATACACAGTGGAATCTGACATAATCCTGACATATCTGACATATGCTTATTTATAGTATCAGAATGAAATTTGAAAAGCATTTGAATTTGAAAGGACAATAAAATTTTACAACTTTTTATTATGCCTCCATTTAACTCCTATCTCTCTCTCTCTCTCTCTCTCTCTCTCTCTCTCTCTCTCTCTCTCACACACACACACACACACACACACACACACACACACTATGGGATAACTTTTCTTAATGTCCTGTACTCAGATTTTTATTAAGAAAACATTTATCAAGTGTGTCCAATGTGACAGGTATTGGGCCAATCCCCAGATATGGTAATATGATCCCAATGCACACAATTTACAATCTAGTTAGTGTTCAGCAGTTGCATAGACTTATTTCCTCATCATGTCAATCCTACCAGGTAGGTTTTTGTACCTTTCCTTGGTAACTAGTTCAAGGTAACTTCAATAATTGTCAGTTGTCTCCCAACTCATGTATTTCTGGAGATATAAAAAGTTTTGAGGTTCACATTTTTTTCCCGTTGATTTATTTGACATCTCCCATATATGATTAACTTAAACAGAAAGTCATTTTAAAGCCTAAAGTTTGTTCTGTTGGTTCAGTTCTTTTAATACTTCGTGTAGAAAATATTTTGATTTACATGTCTACAAGGTGATATTTGTGCTTATTCTCTCATTTATTTATTCTTTTATTAAGCACTGACCTAGGACAGGTTTTACAGTAAGATAAATGGAATTATAAGTTGCTAAAGTTAAGATGTTTTCTATGAAGAAAGTGGTGAAGTAAGTGAAACACGAATAACCCAAATGTCCCTCACTGCTACCCTGCTCTTAATAACATTTTCTTGAAATTCAGATTAAATTCAGAACCATGTATTTTTATTTCTTTGGTAGGGAAACTCTAATTTTAAAGTCATTTGTTGTTCTCAACCAGCCTTTTCCCTGAGGGCCTCCTTATGAAAGCATTTTCTCAAATTGTTGTTTTCCTATTTTATAGATTAAAATAAATATTAGCATCTCTCGTTTAGATAAATAAAGTTATTGCATTATATGTATGTTCAATTAATGTTTTATTCCCCTCTGTTTTTAGTTATAGAAAAAGTCTCTTCTAAATTGGAGAAGTAAGTGAAGCCTAGATCTAATTTTTCTTTCTTTCTTTTTTTTTTTTTTTTTTTTTTGCACATCACTGGGGACTCCTTTCCCTTGCCTGCTTTCCCCTCTGTTCCCACCCCTCCCAACCCCAACACACAGTACACATTCAGTCTTCCTTCAGCCAATGTGCCTGGTGCTTTAAAACTTCTCCCTCTGGCTATATCAGAGACAACATGACACTCTTTTCAATCAATATGGGACCTTATTATTTCTATACCTATACCTGAAATTTTTCCAAAAAGATTGTCATATGATATGAATTACTTCTCCCCAAACCTGAGGAATGCATCTGTTATTATTAATTGGCCCAGAAGTCTAAATATTTTCTTTCAGGCTAGTTTAGATTGATGGTGGAGCAATCAACAACACTTATTATCTTTGCCTTTTCTAGAAGTGGAATTTGCTGGCCTCCTCTTTCGAGTATCTCCCACATAGAAAATTTCCTTAACTGTGCACCTTTAGTGCACACTCTGAAATTTAATTCTCTGCAGTAAACTAAAAAGCAAAGAAATAAGCAATCAAAAACAGAAACAAAGACAAAAACACCCAAACTATCTGCTCTATCATCTCTCAAATATTTCAATTTGTGTGTGTGTGTGTTGGGGGGGACAGGGGAGAGAGGTTCTTATTCCGACTCTCTGCATGTTGAGTTTTTAGCTGAGAGGTAGATCCATCAACCTTTATATTGATGAATGCTATGTGAGATATTAATGGAAGTTTGCAGAAAGTTGTGTTGCGATTTTTCATATACTGCAAGACAGCATTTCACTTAAAGATAGTGGCTTTCTATTTCTTATGTATGAAATCTAAAAAACAAAAAACAAACAAAACAGAAATAGGCTCATAGATTTAGAGACAAACTGATGGTTGCCAGAGGGGAAAGGGTGAGGGAATGTGAAAAGGTGAAAAGAAATAAGAGGTACAAATTTCCAGTTGTAAAATAAATAAGTCATGAGAATGTAATGTATAGCACAAAGAATATAGTCAATATTGTAATAATTTTGTGTAGCGACAAATGCCTATTAGACTTGTGGTGATCACTTCAGTAGGTATACAGAGATATAACTATGTTGTACAACTAAAATTAATCTATTGATAATAAACTAAAATGGAGATAGTGGTTTTCATGTCTCAAACTTGCCTGACACATTTTTTATGTGCTTGTAGCTACATACAGGGTTCTTTCTATTTTTTATTTTTAAATTTTATTTTTTAATGATTTTTAATTTAATTTATTTTTTCATTACCATTTATCCACTCTCTGTCCTCTTCCACAACAGCTAACTAACTATAGGAGCCAAGCAGAATACAGGCATTAAACAGCAATACATGTCTTAAAGAAAGGAGTTCAAATTTTTAAGAGAGACATTCATTAAGCAAGTCTTTGCATAATTATAGATTTTTAGGAGAATAGATGTGTCTAGAGAATGTGTGATACTTGCAGAGACTTAGCTAACTCATTTCCTGTAGACTTCCCCATAAACTTCTTTTTACACATGTTTTCTCCCCTTACATCTCAAATCAGTTGTGTTAAGTTTGCTTTAAAGATTTTATATTTTGTTCTTTTCTGGTAACTCAAGACTGGAAGTGGACTTGGCAGCATAACAATAAGTCATCCAATGGCATGGGCTTTCCAGTAATAAATAACCACTTAGTGTGCACAAGGTTAAAATCCTCTCTCAGGGACCTTGTGGAGGATGGTTCTACGTGTCAGGAATAAAGGTGTTTTGTTTTTCTGAAAATGAATTATTATCATGTCTGTGGACATTGGTGGCCTGTTATTAAAGATCAGATGATCTGGATTCCTTTTGAATGTTCTGAGAGCTCAAAAGTATATGAATGCAAGGAGTTTGTGGTATCAATGTAACCAGAGCCCTGATTCTGGGAAGCAGTATTGATTGACAGATTTCTCATGATTCTTAGCACAAAAAAAACCCAAAAACAAAAAAAACCCAAAATTACTTTCTATGTGATTTCTAGTGTTATAGTTGTTTCTTTTTAAACAATATATTTTATTGGTTTCAGATAGGAAGGGAAAAATAGAAACATAAATGATGAGAGAGAATCATTGATCAGCTGCCTCTTGCACGATTGGGGATCAAGCCCACAGCTATGCATGTGCCCTGACTGGGAATCGAATGTGACCCCCTGGTACATAGGTCGATGCTCAGCCACTGAGACACAGTTGCCAGGGTAATTGTTTCCTTTAAAGCATTGTTTACCTGGTGAAGCTGATATATTAAATATCAGCACCAATAATTTGATATTTATTTCTATAAAACCATTCAGGATCATTCCAAAATAGGCAAGGCTGATTATCAAAGTATCTAGCAAACAGAACTTTCCTTCTTCTCCACCCCACACCAGTTCAGATATTTTTGCCAATTTTAGAAATCTAAAGATTTTATATACTTCCTCTTACCTAAAATTCCTCTTTGAGCAGCATCCAAGATCTTATATATTATTAATGCCATAAACATGTATCAAGCACCTAACAAAAATACATCTCAAAATATGCTATTTTGAAAAAAAGGTAAGTTGTGAAATTATATCATTTACAGAGTTTTAAAAATATATAAAACAGATGTATACATAATGTCAGGGTAAAATAGGCATAAATGTGATAATAGAAATTTTAGGATAGTTCCTATAGGAGGTAAAAAAGAGATAATGTGAGAGGGGAAACATAGGAAACAAGATATTTACTTTACCTGAAATGTTCTATTTCTAAAATAAGAAGGAAGGGCCCTAGCTGGTTTGGCTCAGTGGATAGAGTTTGGCCTGAAGACTGAAGGTTCAAGGGTTTAATTCCAGTCAAGGGCATATGCGTAGATTGAGGGCTTGATACCCAGTAGGGGGTGTGCAGGAGGCATCTGATCAATGATTCTCCCTCATCATTGATGTTTCTATTTCTCTCTTCCTCACCTTTCCTCTCTGAAATCAATAAAAATATATTTAAAACCAAATAAACAAACAAATAAATAAATAAAAATAAGGAAGGAAGAAGAAAAGAAGAAGGAAGTGAGGGATGGAGGGGAAAAAAGAAAAGAAAGAAGAAAAGCAATAATGTTAAGATGTTAGATCTGTTAAAAGTAGGTAGTTGAGAGCATGCATTGGATATATATTTATACAAAATTATACAAAATACGAGAAAAAGTGTAGTCTGTTCTATGAGGAAACTGCATTTTTAGGAGACAGCTGCTTCAGGTAAAGATATAGATCAAACATTCAGAGGAGAGACTGAGGATGTAGGGTAGGTGGCATGTTAGTGATTATAATATTTTCTGAAAATTCAGCCATTGTAATCTCTCAAGACAGAGACACATGTGGCAAACAAACAACCAACAAACAAAAATCCTGCCTGAGAAAATGAGTGTATGGTGCAATAAAATTAAACAAAATAATAATATACACACAGGATCAGAGCTGTTATCTTTTCTAACATAATTTTGAATATTAGAATCAAAGTAAGAATAAGGAGCAGGATCTTTAGTACATTTCTGACCCACATTAGCTTTGTCCTTGTTTCTCTATCCTAGAAGGAAAACATCCTATCTAATAATAGACAAACATGGTAATTGACCATACCTTTGCTATGCCCCCATTGGCTAATCAGCATGATATGCAAATTAACTGCCAGCAAAGATGGTGGCTAATTTGCATAGATTGCTGGGAGCGAAGACTGAAGACACCGTAGAAGGAAGCCAAGCAATGGAGCCGAGGTAGCGGAGACGGGCGGGAGAGAAGTGACAGAGATGGGCGGGGTAGGAGCCACAGAGAAGGGCGGGGTAGGAGCCGTAGACAAGGGCAGGGTAGGAGCCCCAGAGATGGGAGTGAAGCCCTATTCTTGCAGGAATCCTCCTGCAATGGGCCTCTGGTCCTATATAATAAAAGCCTAGTATGCTAAGTGTCTGGTCATCCAGTGACCGGTCGACTGTTCAACCAATCAAAGCATAATATGCTAATGATATGCTAAGGCCACTCAACCGTTCACTCTGATGTGCACTGACCAACAGGGGGCAGACGCTCTGACTGGTAGGTTAGCTTGTTGTTGGGGTCTGGCCAATTGGGACTGAGCAAGGTGGGACAGACACGCCCTGGGGCCCTCTGGTGGTCCCTCCCCAGCCTCATCATGCACTGGTGGAGTCCCTTCGCTTGGCCTGCTCCCTCTGGGACCCCTTGGGGGATGTCAGAGAGCTGGTTTCAGCACAATCCCGCAGGCCACTCCCCTCGGGAGGGCCCCAGACGCAGGGCTCACTGCCTATGAGCACTGCTGCTGTAGTGTGAGCCTCTCCCGATCAGGACTGATTGAGCATGAGCCAGAGGCAGACGCAGTGGCACCCGGATGACTGGGAGCAACCTGATCCCCGCAGGCCACCCAGAGGGACCCCACCTATGCATATATTCGTGCATTGGGCCTCTAGTACCAAATAAAGTTCAATTTAAATAAAAGCTTAATGGACCTTTATGAATGTCAACTATGTAACACTTTTTCATGACTAAAATTTGAATATAAACCAATACATGCTCAGATATTAAGCAACATAATAAAGCTGATAGTTGTGGGTATTATATCATTAAGAGTAAACTTTTTTTAATGCTAAGTGAAATAAGCCAGTTAGAGAAAGACAAATACTGTATGATATCACTCATGTGGAATATACTGAACAAACTGAACTAATAAGTAAAATAGAGACAGACTCATATATAGAGAGCAGACAGACAGATCTGATATGTGTGGGGTGTTAGGGGTGGTAGAGGAATTGAGCAAAAAGAAAAAAAGAGAAATAACTCATAGACACGGACAACAGTGTGGTGATTGCAGAGGGAGAAGGGTAGGTGGAGGTGGAAGAGGGTGTAGGGGGGAATAAATGGTGATGAAAAAATAAAGAAAGAATATACAGGAAAATAATGATAAAAAAATAAATCTTTTGATTGAACTATTTTAATAGACTTTGATTTTCTTGGTAGCTTTTTAATCAAACTACTTGATCATAATTATTTACTTTCTAAACTCAATTGAGTCTTTGGGAAAATCTACTCCCAAAATATTCATAAGCAGATAGTAATAGAAATCTATTAGACCTGTAAAGTCACTGTCCTAGAAGGTAAACCACATCACTTCATAACCTGTCTCATCTAATGGAATTACTTCACACATTAAGTGGGGATAATGCTAATACATTGCTAGCTACACTATTGAATGCTATGCTAAATACATTGCATACATTATCTTTTTCTAATACTTCTAAATTCATCAGAAATATACAATCATTCCAATTCACAAAGGAGACAAAATGAGGTATGAGCTCATTCCCAAGATGGCAAAGCTAGTGGGACCCAGAGGTGGGATTTGAACCCATGTCTTTCTGACACTAAGCCCAAACTTAATGCTATTCTATACCCCCTTTTATTCTCTAAAGCAAGATTAGTAAAAGATAACTGTCCAATATAGATAATTAAATCAATTCTGGAAACTATTTTCACTGACCTTTCATTGCAGCAATCAGATGTAAAGTTATACTGCTAGAAAATTATGTTAATGAAATTGTCTGATAACTTTGCAAGGAAAATGAGAGAAGTACATTATCACTAATGAAAATTTCCTCCCTGGCTCTACTTTCCTCTAACAATTTTAATATTGTTTTAAAAGTATCCCTTTTTCTGTAAGTATTTCAGCAATCACTGGCTAAAACTAATACAGTTCTGACTGAACCCCTGATAAGAAAATGGTAATATTCCCAAAAGTGAGGGAACTTTTCCAGGAGCACCATCTATGGAGAAAATCTGTCAATAGACATAATTAAGGGCCAATTATCTTAATTAAAAAAGTAAACAAAACTAAGAGACAATAGATTTCATCTCCCAAAGTCTCTGTAAATATAAATTGAGGTCCATTATGTGATTCTTTCTTTCCAACTTGTATAATTTGATAATGTTGGCATAGTCATGGCATCACTAAAAGAAATCTGATGGCACACATAATTAGTTTTCTTACAAAGCCATTGCAATATTTTGTCAGGGCTTAATTTCTTCATGTAACTGCTCAACATAGGTAGGCAGAATCTGTGTTGAGAAGTCAAGGGAGGTAGAGAAAAGCACCACAGAGGGTCTTAGCAGCCATGTTTACATTTATACCTTAAACAGAGACTACTTAGAATGCCTAAATGAACAACTCACCCAGTGAGAAACAATGTTATAGCTAGGCCCAGATATTTCACTCAAGGGAACCTGGAGAAGAAGACAATTTTGTTCAAAATATCACTAACTGCAAAAGTAAGATCAAGAACTTGAGCTACTCATAACAAGTCTGTCCTAAGTGAATTCCAAATGTCAGTCCTTGTAACTCAGTCATGGCCAAAGGCAATAAATTCCTTAAGAAGAGTGAGTAATGAATAGTTCTTCAGACCTGGAAACAGACACATGATCTGTCCTTTATAACAGCAATGCAGTCAGAGTGGTCTTAGTATTAGTAATAATAATGACATTCACCTAGGATGCTTTTTAAGTGAAAAGCAAATGTGTCAAGTTCAAAAAATATTATCTTTAATAACTGTAATCTTCTGGGATTAGACAAGAATACTGAAAACATATGATTCTACAGCCTGGGGATTTACTATTGATTATGCTTTTTAATCTTCTGTGGCCCAATTTCTTTGGAGTGCTATATCTGTTCCTAAACTTTCAGCTCCAGAGAGTTGTAAATGTTATGAAGGGAGCACTTTATTTGATTTGGGAAACATAGAAACCATTGCTCTTTTGCAATTCATAAGCACTAATTGTTTCTGCTTACTTGAAAAAGTGAATGCTACAATGAGGAAATAAATTCTCTGGTTAGAAATATCTGCATAGTAAGTTAACCTTCTTATTATTAACATATTATTAAAATGTATTCTGAGGCAACATTCTGATCTTCAACTAAAATCTGGGTCCATAAATTGGTTCAATGAAGAAATAAAGGGCAATATAATGACAAAGATATGGCAGAAATCTGTCTAAATAAAAATAACGTTTTGGTGTAAACTTTGTAATTGTTTGCTCTTCTAATTTTGCCTGGTGATTAATTTCCCAAACATATTAATGTACCATTATGTACAATTTTGGTGTCCACCCAAAATTCATATGTTGAAGCCCTAATACAATAGTATTTGGAGATGGGTTCTTTGAAAGCTTAATTAGGATTACATGGAGGTCAAGAGGGTGAAAAACCTCAAGAATTAGTGACCTTTTAAAAAAAAAAATAATAAAGCACTGGCTGGTGTGGCTCAGTTGGTTAGGCTTAATCCCGGGCACCGAATGGTTGCTGGTTTGATTTTCGGTCAGGGTACATGCCTGGATTGCCAGCTTGATCCCTGGTAGGGGTGTGCAGGAGGTAGCTGATCAATGCTTCACTCTCCCATTGATCTCTCTCTCTCTCTCTCTCTCTCTCTCTCTCTCTCTCTCTCTTCATCCCTCTCTCTAAAAATCAACTTAAAAAAATTAGTTTCCTTAGAAGGACAGAGACTGGAGAGCCTGTTCTCCTCTCCATGCATCAAAGAAATACCATGTGTACACACAGGGAGAATGTGGCTGTCTGCAAGCAAGGAAGAGAGCTCCCACCAGAACCTGACCATACTGGCACTCTGAACTCAGATTTCCAGACTCTGAAACTGTGAGAAAATAAATTTCTATTTTGTATATCACCCAGTCCATTTAAGTAACAGGGTGTGATCAGAAAAATCTGTAGGAATAAAGAGAGAAAGTGAGATGGTCTCCTTTAAGGCCTCAAGAAGGAAGAGTTGCTTCTGAATACATGCTGATGGAAATGGATCCTTAATAAGAATATTTCAAAGAGCAGTCCTTTGGAGGTATTTTGAGTTCCAGTCAATTCTTAATATTAGAATTCAGAGGAATTTTAGGAATTCATGATTAACATAATAATATATTTGGAATAGACTCAAATTGAAGGGTCAAAAAGTAATTAACCACTAGCAAATATAAACTCTGTTTCTAGCAAGAACCACAGAACAAGTTAATATTAATGAGTATTGAAAACATGTTTATTTTAATAAGAAGGTCAAATAGTAAATGTACTGGAATAAAACTGATTTTAATCATTAATTTCACCCTAGCCTAATCAATGATAAGAGAATACGCAACATAATTTTATTTAAGCAGAGAGTAACTGACCTAAGGTAAAATTAACGGTGTTGAAATTGTGAACAATAGAACATGTGGAAAAGTAACACTTGTTTCACTGTTATACAGAAGTGAGTTTAATAAATATATTAAGCCAATGTTATTAGTAATAATGACTTATGTAGCTGTTGAATTATTTTATTTTCATTGACTTTCATTTTATAAAGAACAGAAAAGGATACTTATGGAAGTTTTATTTAAATATAATTCATTTCTTGCCGAAACTGGTTTGGCTCAGTGGATAGAGCGTCGGCCTGCGGACTGAAAGGTCCCAGGTTCGATTCCGGTCAAGGGCATGTACCTGGGTTGCGGGCACTTCCCCAGTAGGAGATGTGCAGGAGGCAGCTGATCGATGTTTCTCTCTCATCGATGTTTCTAACTCTCTATCTCTCTCCCTTCCTCTCTGTAAAAAATCAATAAATATATTTAAAAAAATAAATAAATAAATATAATTCATTTCTTGAGAGAAAACCAAGATGGTGGCATAGGTAAACACCGGAGTTAGCTGCCTCAAACAACTACTTCACAAATACAACTAACAGACGGAACGGACATCGCCCAGAACTACAGGAAGACTGGCTGAGGGGAATTTCTTCAACTAGAAGGAAAGAGAACAGCATACGAGACTCAGAGGAGGCGCAGTGCGGAAAATACAAAGGTGTGGAGGTGCATGGAGCGGGCTGGTAGCTGAGGGCGCGGTTGTCGTTTTCAATCAGGAGGGAGTCTCAGATTCTGAGCTCCAGTTCTGGGCGAGTCTCTAGGGACCCAGACTCAAACGGGAGAAACGGGACGGTCTGGCATCGGTCAGAACTTGAGGGCAGCTTTCTCTCCGAGGTTTGCAGTGGTTGCTGGGACTCTGAGAGGCAGAGCCTCTGGGGACGGGACTGAGAGCAGCCATAACTGCTCCCTCCACCCGCTCTGTTGATCCCGTGCAACCCACCCTGCCCAAGCCCTGCGCAGAGCCATTTGCCAGATAGCCTCAGGCAAAGGCTAGATTAGCACCTCCCCAGAGGACAGAAGTTTTCCCACTGCAGACACAGCTGATTCTCACAGCCAGTTGGCCTGGAGGTCAAATCCCCCTAGTATTAACTACAACAATCAAGGCTTAACTACAACAAGACTGCGCACAAAGACCACTAGGGGGTGCACCAAGAAAGCATAAAAATGCGGAGACAAAGAAACAGGACAAAACTGTCAATGGAGGATATTGAGTTCAGAACCACACTTCTAAGGTCTCTCAAGAACTGTCTAGAAGCCGCCGATAAAGTTATTGAGATCCTCAAGAAATCTAATGAGACCCTCGATGTTATGATAAAGAACCAACTAGAAATTAAGCATACACGGACTGAAATAACGAATATTATACAGACTCCAAACAGCAGACCAGAGGAGCGCAAGAATCAAGGCAAAGATTTGAAATGCTAAGAAGCAAAAAACACCCAACCAGAAAAGCAAAATGAAAAAAGAATCCGAAAATACGAAGATAGTGTAAGGAGCCTCTGGGACAGCTTCAAGCGTACCAACATCAGAATTATAGGGGTGCCAGAAGATGAGAGAGAGCAAGATATTGAAAACCTATTTGAAGAAATAATGACAGAAAACTTCCCCTACCTGGTGAAAGAAATAGACTTACAAGTCCAGGAAGCGCAGAGAACCCCCAAAAAAAGGAATCCAAAGAGGACCACACCAAGACACATCATAATTAAAATGCCAAGAGCAAAAGACAAAGAGAGAATCTTAAAAGCAGCAAGAGAAAGAAACTCAGTTACCTACAAGGGAATACCCATACGACTGTCAGCTGATTTCTCAACAGAAACTTTGCAGGCCAGAAGGGAGTGGCAAGAAATATTCGAAGTGATGAATGCCAAGAACCTACAACCAAGATTACTTTATCCAGCAAAGCTATCATTCAGAATTGAAGGTCAGATAAAGAGCTTCACAGATAAGGAAAAGCTAAAGGAGTTCATCACCACCAAACCAGTATTGTATGAAATGCTGAAAGGTATCCTTTAAGAAGAGGAAGAAGAAGAAAAAGGTAAAGATACTAATTATGAACAACAAATATGCATCTATCAACAAGTGAATCTAAGAATCAAGTGAATAAATAATCTGATGAACAGAATGAACTGGTGATTATAATAGAATCAGGGACATAGAAAGGGAATGGACTCACTATTCTTGGTGGGGAAAGGGGTGTGGGAGATGCGGGAAGAGACTGGACAAAAATTGTGCACCTCGGGATGAGGACAGTGTGGGGGGTAAGGGCAGAGGGTGGGGTGGGAACTGGGTGGAGGGGAGCTATGGGGGGGAAAAAAGAGGAACAAATGTAATAATCTGAACAATAAAGATTTACTAAAATAAAAAATAAATAAATAAATAATAAATATAATTCATTTCTTATGGGATTACAGGGAAATGGATTGCTTTTTGAAATAATATTAATAAAATGAATGAATCAGTCAAATCTTTTATTGTTTATTTATAAAACATTAAACAATCAACTGAATTTTGGTTGACATTTTAACAAATAAATGCAAAATTAAAATTGATGAATGGTTGCAATAGGATATGATTACCTTATTGTGAAATTTTATAAGGGACAAGAAGAACATGATGGGTATATTTGGGATTATTATGTTAATTATGCAGTGAAAGTTGAGACTATATCAAAAGAATCCAGTATAAGAAACAGCCAAATCCATGAGATTTTCCATGGAAGTAGGCGATCTATGCATAAGGAGTATAAATGTACAATAAGTATTATTGCATGAATATTTGTCCAGAGGATAATCAATTTTTATAGTTATAGTTTTGCATACATTTGCATTCTAGACTCACAGTGATATATATGTTCAAATGAAAAAAAAATGAAGTTCAATTTAGATTATTTTCTTAAGCTTGGTTGTTTGCAATGGATAATTTTTAAAAATTGTGTTCAACCATATTTTATGTAGTCCCATAATCACTGCTGTGTGTTTCTTAGAGATAGGTACTTCATGTTGTACATTTTAGTAATGGTGACTTCCTTCTCTAGTAGTCAAATCTAAAGAGTTTTATTTAATTCCACCTGCAATTACATGCTCAGATTAAAACAAAATAGATTCTTTAATTTTTATTGATCATATGTGTTTTTTTGAATATATGTTGTTAGCAATAAAGAATTTATTTGGATTGTTCTGGGACAGTAGGCCATTTAATCCACAACTCTTTTACCTTATGCTTCACTTACCAGATATACATCATCTCTGTGATTTCAAAGAAAAGTTCTCATGGGTGACATAAATAGAAGAATATAATAACTGGCACTATAAAAGGAAAAAATGATCATGTGCGAACTCTTATCTTGTATTTTATGTTAACCTAAAACCACTTGAAGAAAAAACATATTTTTGATGATAAAAATTAAGATTTACTTTGTCAGAATCATTTGGGTTGCAAGCCTCTTTATGGAGGATACAGTGCATCTCTTAGTTTCACAAATTGGAATATTTAGCTTCTTAATCACTCTTAGTCTTTTTTGTATTTTGTCAACTTTGCACATTCTAGAAAATACAAATCACATCAATCAACCAGAAAATCACTTTAAGTGATATAAAAACCATTAGAAGTGTACTTCTAATACCATCTTAAAAGGCATGATCTATAAATAGGACATGATTTTGAATTACTGATGGCATTAAAAATACATAATCTATCAGACTATGATGGGATATTTAAATTGTTTTAATTTGGGTGGGAAACCTTTTTATTTCAACACTAGAGACCCAGTGCTCGAAATTAGTACATAGGTAGGGTCCCTAGGTCTGGCCAGTGATCAGGGCCTATCAGGTTCCTCGCCTCCCCACCTCCCCACCTCCCCGCCTCCCTGCCTCCTCTTTCCCTTGCTCCCTCAGTGCCCTGCCACTGCCACTGGTCGCCCCATGTTCTGCGCCACCCCCTGGTGGTCAGCACACGTCATAGTGAGCAATCGATCTCCCATTCTCCTGCTCAAATTCCCAAGGGGACACTTTGCATATTAGCCTTTTATATATATAGATTACATTTTCTTTTTCAATAGGTCCCACTGAGTCTTAGGTAGGAAGTGTGTCATGAAGAAATGGACAGAAATACAACCATAGCATAGCAGTGCTAAGTGCTTTTTCAAACCTAGAAAGGAATAAAAAGAGAGTTTTGCACAACTGGGTTTTTGAAGTTATGTGTCAGATTACCCTGTAATACTAAAATAGAAAAATATTGCACTTAAAATGACTGCAACATTGAGAAATGTTCTGCAATAAGTAATAACACCTTTAGTATAAGTATTGGCCATCAAAATCAGCAGAGACCACGGACAGGGACCATCTCTATCAGAGTCATCTGGGTTGATGATTAAAATGGAAGATGCTTAGAACTTTCTCCAGACCTAATGAATTAGAATCTCTTTAGGGAAGAACCTGGGAATCTGCATTTTAAACGTTTCTTTGCTAAACCATATGACCTAAAAATGTGTGACCAAATGCTGGAATTAGAAAAAGCTATTCCCAGCCATATTTGGTTTAGGATTTACTAATGAGGACTACAGGGAAGTTTCTATGAGAGCACTGTACCACAGCAGCTATAATTTGTGCATAGCTATTTGCTCATATTTTTGTAGAAGGGAGTTTCTTCTCATATCATGGCATGTATTAAGTCCACCATGCTATTCCTAGCAGACAAACTGAGGTTTAAAGCCTAGTCAAGCTTACTTTTCATGCCTGTCTCCACTATACATAGAGTAAACTCAATTATTCACTCAATAATCATGGATTAAACACCTAATGTATTCCAATTTCATCTTTATCACAACAATATTACACATAATCATGGAGAAAGTTAATTCTTTAAACGTAAGTTATACTACTAGTCACTAAATAGTTAATAGATTGTTTTTTTTCCTCAGGAGGTAAAAGTGAAAGATTAATTTAAAAACTGTCTTTAAGCAGATGGTGCAATGCTGGGTAAATACAGAATAAGGCACCACTCTTTTGGTTTTCTCTTTACCCTGAATGGTATAATTAAAATTATAGGTAAAAAATGAAGGACACATTTAGATATTCCTGGATAACAACAAAAGCTAACAATAGGGTATGGTCTCTGGAATATGAAATAAATGAAAAGATATATATTGATGATGACATGATCTTTCCCTGTAATTGAGGATTAAAACTAAACTCTTCTTCTTTATGAACTCTTCTTATATGATTCTGCATAAAACTAGTTATTTTGATATATTGTACCCAAATCTAAAGGGCTTAGGAAAAAAGAGTATTCTTTTAGAAATACTTAAAATTTTCCTGGTATTCATGTGAAATGATTAGGAGGATTTATAAAATAGTTTGGGTTTTTTTTTTTTTTTTCTATTATGTGATTCAAATATATAGCATGAACTATTGATAGCTCTGGAATGCAAAAGATTAACCTCATTGTTAGGGCATTATAGTTAACTAAAGGCCCAGTGCATGAAATTTGTGCACGGAGGGGGTGGTTCCCTCAGCCCAGCCTGCACCCATTCCAACTGGAGACCCCTCAGGGGATGTCTGACTGCCAGTTTAGGCCCGATCTTAAACGGGCGGTTGGACACCCCTCTCACAATCTGGGACTGCTGGCTCCTAACCACTCACCTGCCTGCCTGCCTGATTGCCCCTAACTGCCTCTGCCTGCCTGATCACTCCCAACTGCCCTCCTCTGCCAGCCAATTTGGTTCTGATTGGTCATTTTCTATTACAATCAGCGTCAAAAGCTCCGCCTCCTAGGCAGCCATTGGTTCCTCACAGTTGACCCAGATTTGGTCCTGATTGATCAGTTTCTATGCCAGTCAGCATCAAAAGCTCCACCTCCTAGGCAGCCATTGGCTCCTTACATTCAACCAGATTTGGTTCTGATTGGTCAGTTTCTATGCCTATCAACAGGGCCTGATCAGAAAGATGGGGCTGATCAGTAGCCCTGGTGGAGGCCTGGAGAGAAATAGAAGCACGGCTGGGAGAGAAAGAGAGAGGCAAGTGCCGATCAAAAGCTGCCACAGAGGCTACAGATCAGACCCTGCCTCTCTCTCTGCAGGCCTCTCTCCAGGCCTGATCTTCAGCCCTCTATGTAGTCAGTGCTGGGTTGGGGAGCCCTCAGCAGCACAGACTTCCAGTCTGGTCGAGCCTTCAGTGGTAATCGGTTGTTACGACCCTGGCTCTTTATTATATAGATAAGATGTGATGCTGTGACCTCATTTTCTATGTTTTAATTTGGTGTGTTAAACACTCACTTTAATCCAATCCAAGATCTTTTGACAGCTTTGTTTGTTATTCCTTGATGTGAACAGAAATTCTGGCATTTTAATCCATGTACCTTTCTCAGGAGTTGGCTAGGGCCTTTATTCCTGAAGGTCCATAAAATGCATTAAATCCTGGGTTTGATTTAAAGCTCTGGAGTTTAAAGTAAAGTGTGAGACTTTCACAGCTGGGGAGCTTCTCAGCATGAGAAAAATGTAGGAAAAGAATGGATCAACCATAAAGGGTTCCAAAGCTTAGCGTCAGTAAGTATGCATGATTTTTGATTCTTATTCTAACTTCTTTATTTTGGAAATTTCCCAAGAACAGTGTCTCTTGGGAGATTACCAGCATTTGCTAGCTCAGTAGTGGTGAGAAAAATCACAGGAATCCTATTGCCATGTGACCTTGGCTGTGAGCTCAAATTGTCATCACCTCAAAGTTTTTCCAGCGCATTTTCAGTTCACGGTGACTCAGGTTTCAAGTTTGTTCATGATTCTGAATATGATTCAAGAGTCTTCGATGTGAATTTCTTTTCCACTAATATGATGTGTCTTTTTTCTATGCCTGCCTTCTCAGTAGGAACTGTTCTGTCAGACATCCAACAAAATCATTTTTTAATCACATTTGCAATGTCTTCCTGTAGTTGGGGAATAACAGTCATTGGAGTGATTGACTTCAAGGTGAAGGAAAAAATCAAGGCTCTGCCTCCCTTATGGAAACCATGGGGTACATTCCTTCCATAATGATATTTTCAGATCGTCTGCACTTGTAAATCGCACTGGTTCACATGAGGCATATACGCGAGATAGTCTTGCTGCAACCGATAACACACATTCTTCTCCACATGGCATTCAATAGTCCAACATCTTAATTCTTTCCTTTCTACTGGTAACCTGTAATCCAGGCTTGCTGTGAGTAAAATAAATGAGTAAACAAATAAATAAAATAAAAATAGATCTTCAATCAATCTCTTTGCGAAGGATTGCTTTGATAGTTTAATATCATGTAACAAACATAGTTACATGCATGATATAGACAACAGGTTAAGATAACTCATTTTGATTGTGAGCTTGAATTAAGAAATATGAGCATGAATGATAGATATATAGAGTATATAGAAAATAAAACTTACCTGGCAAGCTTTGATTCAGTGAAATTTAGCATACAAAAGCCCTGAAATAAGTAAAAGCAAAATAAAAAATAATAATAACTCTTAAAATATCGATTATTATCCTAGACACTGACTCTTTACTGACATTACTACCTCATGTTGGTATTCTGTAAAAGAGAACTAGTAACTTCAGAAGGCCAACTCTGCCCAGGCATAGTGAGAAAGGAAGGGGTTGAGGAGGCAGATCAGATCAAAGGAGGAGGATGAGAGGTTCCGGGGAACTATTGAGCCTGAGGACATCTCAGGACACTGGAAACCCCAGAGAGGACACAAACTCTGAAGTCCATGGTGTGGGGAGCAGACTACATTCATGTTTTTCATTATTTTTTCACAGCATCCTGGCAGTGTGCATTCTAACAAATATTGAGGTTCTTAAGTGAGCAATAACTTGAAGTTTGCAGTAGAGGAGAAAGTGAGTGCTATATACCTCATATAGCTACTCTTGGATGCCAGAATAGTTATATTTAATTTCAGAAATGTAAAAAATCAGTAAGGTTAAGTGTTAATTAAAATCCACACTTCAGTTTTACAAAGATATTTATTTATTTATTTACTTATCTATTTATTTATTTGATGTACTGTTTAAGCATAACCTGTTAGTCTCCTTTTGTATGTCAATAACAGACTTTACAATTATATCATCATGGCTTTTATACTTATAACTAGAGGCCCGGTGCACAAAAATTTGTGCACTCACGGGGGGGGGAGGGGTGTCCCTCAGCCCGGCCTGTGCCCTCTCGCAGTCTGGGACCCCTCGGGAGATAACGACCTGCTGGCTTAGGCCTGCTCCTGGGTGGCAGAGGGCAGGCCCAATCCCTAGGTGCAGCCCCTGGTTGGGCTCAGAGCAGGGCCGATTGGGGAGTTGGGGCGCCACCCCCTGTCATGCACAGAGCAGGGCGGATTGGGAGGTTGTGATGCCACCCTCAGTCACGCTCAGGGTAGGGCCGATTGGGGGATTGGGGCACCGACCCCTGTCACACTCAAGGCAGGGTCGATGGGGAGGTTGCGGCGCCACCCCCTGTCATGCACAGAGCAGGGCCAATCAGGGGATTGGGGCACTGCCCCCTGTCACGCACAGAGCAGTGCCCATCAGGGGGTTGGGGAGCTCCCCCCTGTCACACACAGAGCAGGGCCCATCAGGGGGTTGAGGAGCTCCCCCCTGTCACTCAGAGAGTAGGGCCGATAGGGGAGTTGGGGCACCGCCCCCTGTCACACACAGAGCAGGGCGGATCAGCGGGTTGGGGCGCCGCCCTCTATCACCCACAGAGCAGGGCCAATCAGGGGGTTGGGGCACCGCCACTGTCACACTCAGGGCAGGGCTGATGGGGAGGTTATGGCTCTACCCCATCACACACAGAGCAGGGCCGGTGGGGGGGGGGGGGGTTGGGGTGCCGCACCCTGTCACACACAGAGCCGCAGGGCGATCAGGAGGTTTGGGCGCTGCCCCCTGTCATGCTGATCCCGGTGCTGGGAGCATATTACCCTTTTACTATATAGGGTAGAGGCCTGGTGCACGGGTGGGGGCCAGCTGGTTTGCCCTGAAGGGTGTCCTGGATCAGGGTGGGGGTCCCCACTGGGGTGCCTGGCCAGCCTGGGTGAGGGGATGATGGCTGTTTGCAGCTGGTCACACACCCTTCAGGGTGGGGGTCCCCACTGGGGTGCCTGGCCAATCTGGGTGAGGGGCTGAGGGCTGTTTTCAGGCTGGGGGTGACTGAAGCTCCCAACCACTCCTTTTTTCCTTTTTTTTTTTTTTTTTTTTTTTAATTCTGGGCCAGCTTTAGCTTGAGGCTTGGCTCTAGGTTTCTGGCCTTTGCATACAATGTTGCGATCCTGCTGGCTGAAGCCGGGTGGTATTTGTTACAATGTTTGAAACTGCAGGCTCAGAGGCCTGCAGCCGCAGGCAGGGAATGTTGGTTTCCTCCATCACTGAGGCAAGCAAGCCTCATGTTAGTTTCAAGCTGCCTGGCTGCCGGCCGCCATCTTGGCTGACAGTTAATTTGCATATCTCGCTGATTAGCCAATGAAAAGGGTAGCGGTCGTACGCCAATTACCATGTTTCTCTTTTATTAGTGTAGATTCCTATGACTCCAGCATTAGCTTTTACATATGTATCTAGTTTTGGAAGCAGAAAATAACATTTTGTTGTACTATTGACTCACACATAGCTTAGGATTCATAAATTACTGACTCATTTGTGAAGACTTTGTAGTAAAATGTGCTAAGGCAATATCTATATTGGACCTATGAATTTTGAATGAAGAGGGGAATGGGAAATGGGCAGGGGAGATGTTTCACAGACTTGTGAGGGAAGTTACACAGTGGGATGGACTTTGAGGTACACAGGAAAGTAAGGATTCAAGTAAGTCCTTCTACACACATGATGGCTCTTGGAGCCACCTCCTCTCCTAGGCAGCTGTCAGTCATAATGTATTCTTCCCTATGCATTTATAAAAATTCCTTAGCACAGTGGTTCTCAACCTTGGCTGCACATTAGAATCACCTGGGAATCTTTTGAAAATCCTGATTTCTGGGCCTCATTCTCCGGAAATTCTGTTTCTTTGTTATGGGGTGGGGCCACAACATTAGTAACAAAGAAACAGAATTTCCGGAGGATGAGGCCCAGAAATCAGGATTTTAAATAGATTCCCAGGTGATTCCAATGTGCAGCCAAGGTGGAGAACCACTGCCTTAGCAGAAAAGGCTAACACTTAAGTTCAAACTGGGTGTTCTTTATTAGCTGAACTTTGGAATATGAGGCAGCAAAAGGTCTGAAGTCATGAACTTAAAGCCAACTCCTTAAATCATGTGGGCACAACCTATTCTGGCCATCACAGCAGTTCAAACTCACAAAGCAGCAACTCACCAAGTCTGGTTCTTAATTACCTCAAAAACTTGGATCAACACTGAATTCTATCAAATGCAAAATGAATGTACATTAATCACAGAATGTTTTAGTCACATGGCCTCTTTCATCCCAGAAAACTCCAAAACCCCTGGGTCTGTTTCTCATCACACTTAACCTATGGAAACGGGATGGCAAGTAGCTTTGAAGTGATTGAATGAGAGAAGGTTGGGTGTTTAATTCAGACCAAGTTACACATTAATTACAGAAAGTAAGCATTTCCTTTTATTAGGTCTCATTTCTAGAGCTGTGGCATGGCATTATTTTTTCCCTGGTGATGAAACACTGGATGATAGCTTATTTAAAAGTCCACTAAAATCCTGAGCTCAAAATAAGTCTTAAGAGGAACTTCTAACACCCACCTAATAGGAGATCTGATACTGAAAAAATGTGGTAGTTTTTGTAATGGAAAATTTATGAATATTTTTATAATTACTGAATAATTGGTTTATTAAGAACCCTGACTTGGGAAAGCAAGCCCACAGGACCCTTTCACTCATGTTACTGATGATTTAAACTAAACAGACCAGAAACTTTTTCTGCTCCTCAAACCAAGATATTGCCAAAATTGCCTCCACCTCTTCCTCTCCCCATGGAAAATTGTGCCAAAGGAAGAACTGAAGTCATAATAGAAACATGGCATTTTCCCAAAGCATCAATTTTCTATTAATAACCATTGTAAGATAAACTTATATGAAAACAGCAATTTCCAAACTATGCTCCTTAAACCTTTATATGCTTGAAGATTTATTTCAAGCCTCCTACAAATAGCAAAATATTTTTCCCTATAGAATCAAGTTCTCTGAGGTGTTTCTGAAATACTTTTATTATTTTATATATTGGGAATTATATTTAAGATTTTGTTTTAAATAATTTTATCTACTAAATATGTTTTTAAACTATTCTATGTGATGCATGTGATGATATTTATAGATAAAATGAGATTTGAAATACATTGTGTCCTTAATAACTTATCTCTAACATAATTAGCCTATCCTTCCTTACTTTTTATCATTCTGAGTGAGACTTGGCTTGAGCAAATTATTTCTTGTCTAAAAGCAGGATTAAAGCTATGATTCTATAGTAAATTCAGGGATAAAAGAGAGGATTGGCTGTTATTTATTCTGAAAGAGTTAGTGGACCCTTACTCTGATCTAGGCCCCATTCTAGGCTAGGGTTGGCTCAGTGTCTGTTTGCTAGTGGATCTCAGGCTATGGACAGAGGTACAAATGTAAATAAATGCCTCTGTGACAATCTCTAGCTAATCACTCAGGCATGATGAAATTTATCTTCCTAAGTTTAAGTCAAACTTAATTTAATTTTTACTTCAGATCTGGTTCCCCTGCAAATGTGGTAACTTCATAGTGCTCAGTTGCCCTTCCCTGCCAACAGCAGCTTTCCTGGGGTTTCTTAGTTTTACTTGATTTGGTAACTTATTTTCAGGAAGTTGGGCAGGGGACAGGTCCATCAATTACTCCATTACTTCACCCACCCCTTCATTCAAGTGTGAGAATTTTCCACACAGGTTTTGTTAAATTGTCCCTTGTTGCTTTATCAAGGGCCCATTTGGTAAAGCAGTTTTCTCTGTTCATTTTGTGTCTCTCCAGGGTGCACTAGGTTTTGGTTTAGGATGCTCAAAAAACAGACAGAGACAGGCTGTTATTTGGGAATAAAGATTAAGTGACAAGGGCAGGAATTAAAAGTAAATAACAGCTGAAGTAGGTAGCAATTGGCTAAGTAGTTTATTAATGTTACCTTAACATAAGAAACTGCAATGGAGTGATGGAAGAGCTTAAAACCAAAATGGTTAAGACAAAATGGTCACACACACACACACACACACACACACACACACACACACAGCATTCATGAGTGCAGAGGAGAAAGGTAATCCTAGAGCAAGAGTAAATGCCCATTGATGTCCACTGGTTCTGGAACTTTTACTCTAGCTGTATTCCTCTTGGTTTGATGTGCTACATCATACCTTCTTGCCCAAAATTTTTTACAGAGAAATTCATTCTAAAGAGGAAAATCTTACTAGACTTCTTAGCCTTTCTACTATAGAAAGTCTAAAATAGTATTATACTTTCTGAAAAGTGTTCTCATGGATTTTTCTATTAATGCGGCAAGGTGTAGCTAGAAGAACATGGGGTTTGGATTCAGGTACATATCATAAGTTGGAATCCTAACTGATTTATTTAGTAACTGGAGAATCTAACATAAGTTAATTAATTTTTATGAGATTCAACTTTCTCATCTATAAAATTTGGGTGAGAATGAAAAAATAGGGTGGTTGTTAGAACTCTATATAAACACACACACACACACACACACACACACACAATTAAACCCAGCTGGCATGGCTCAGTGGTTGAGCATCAACCTATGAACCAGGAGATCACTGTCAGGGCATATGCCAGGGTTGCGGCCTCCATTCCCAGTGTGAGGTGCACAGGAGGCAGCCGATCAATGCTTCTCTCTCATCATTGATGTTTTTATCTCTCTCTCCCTTTCCCTTCCTCTCTGAAATCAATAAAGATATATTTAAAAAAAAACTTAATCCATTGCTTAACATAGTACTAAAAATTGAAGTTTAGTATTATGGGTACGAATAATGATATGAAAAATAATACCTCCCTAATCAGAAGGTACTTCGTGAATGTGAATCACTTTAAGTATTATGAATTTGTTAAAGAAACTACAATCAATCTAATTATTTCATGACCTCTTAATATGATAAAACTGGAGAGGATCCAAATCTCCCACTTTCAGTAGTAATTCTAATAATTAATAGGCTTTTTTTTCATACCTCGAAGTAAATCCAAAACTTTAAGTGCAGAATGCATTAGCTATTTTTCACTTTGGAATGTTTGACTTTTAGCCTTCTAGCTGAATGATCAGTAAAATGTAATTATGTTGAATTTAGAGAAAAATATAACAGATTTCTCATTTTTTGAGAAATGAGAAATCTCATTTTTCTCATTCAGCAGTTCTACTCAGAATTTAATCACACACGAGATATGTATTTGATAAAAATACAAACATATAACAGACAAAAATTCCAATATTTTTTACTTTATGTACATAAAACAATATTTATCTTCATCAATACCTAGTATAACACTTAAACACCAGGCTTTATCATAGATGGCTATAATTAATCTCAAATTAAATACCTTATAATGGATGGGGCCATACACCAATACCTTAGAAGATGAGAATAATTGAAAGGACTTTAAATTATTCACATCATAACCTTAGACTAGGAACCCTAGAAATCTTCTAGTTGATCTCTTTTATTTTTCAGAAAAATATCCCAGCCATTGCTAATTAAAAAACAAATAAACAAACAAACACAATCAGGTCTATCCACCAAATGAGCTGGTGGATGTAGTAAAGAGGGAAAGACTGGTTGAAGATAACAAACTCAGTTGTAAGATAACCAGGGCCTGAGAAGCTAATGTATAACAGGGTCATCATAGTTGATAACACTCTATTGTTTATAATTGAAACTTGCTGAGAATAGAAATTAAGCATCTCACACAAAAGGTAAACATATGAAGTGGTAGATTTATGATCTCAATTATGGGAATCCTTTCACAATGTATATGTATATCAAGTCATCATGTTGTACACTTTAAATATTTTACAATTTTAGTTGTCAATTAAAAATCAATAAAATTGAAAAAAAAAGTTGTTTACAAAAATTATGGTAAGAAAGACACCTAAGAGAAAAGGTCTATTTTGAACTAAGGGTAGATAAATTTTGAGAAGAATATTTTAAAACTTCTACTGAATTGAGACCTGAAAGCAACCAGTTACAACTGAGCAGTTTTAAATCCAAAAGTTACTTTTTATATTCTAACCCCGAGAAACACCCTATTGAATTCTTACAGACTATACTTTTGAAGGCAATAAAGACATTCTTGAAATAGTTCATCCTTCAAATGATCCAGTCATTCATGATGTATATAGTATGTTTTTTTTAAATATTCTTAAATTAAACTTTCATCTTTGTGTCTTCTTTTCTCATGACTGATAAATTGAATTTGACATTCTTTAAATCAATTATAATTTAGTATGAGTTTAGTTTTTTTGGTCAAATGGCATTATAATCTATTTACCATAAGATCAATTTACTGGTTGAATGATAAAACTTTGAAAAACACAAACTATTTTGTCCAATAGTAAAGGTCTATACATTTAATGAGAACATGCTCTTTGCAATTATCTTCAGTTATATTTGGACAGCCTACTAACATTTCATCACTTAGTTTTTTGGATGTCTGCTCCAGTCTGATTTCTTTCCCAATGAACTCCAAGAAATCACCTTTATTAATATTTGCAGTGTCTACATGTTGCCAAGCCAGGTGACACAGTGACCAATTCTCAGTCATCTTACTTGCTTTGTCTTCAACAGTTGACCATGCCATCCTTTAAATACTGTTTGTTATTCTTCATTAATTTCGATTTTAGGTCACCACCCTCTCTCAGCTTTCTTCCTCACTCACAGACTACTCCGTATTAGTCTATATTGCAGAAATCCTTTGTGTGTGTGTGTGTGTGTGTGTGTGTGTGTGTGTGTGTGTGTGTTTGCACTCTTTAAATGTTGTAGTGCTTCAGGGCGTAGGACCTGGACATATTTTGTATTTTTATACTATTTTTTTCATAGAATGTGTAGCTTTAAAAATATCAAAGACTTGTAAATTTTAATGTCCTGTTTGGACTTCTATATTCACTGGTCTAACAAACTGACATTCTTACTTAGATCTTGTAGGCATCTAAGTCTTAATATGGTTAAAGCCTAAAATGTGGTATTTCCACTCATACCAGTTCTTTTCCCAATTTTTTTTGAAAATGACATTGTCTCAAAATATATTCCAAATATATCTCCTCACTTTCACTGCTACTACCCCAACCAAGCCACCAATGCCATCTCTTTCCTTGATTATGAAATAGTCTCCTAATTTGTCTCACTTCTGCCACTTTTGTTTCTACTCATAATCTTTTATTTTGTACAATAGTCAGTGTGACTATTTTAATGTGTCTTCATTCTAAAGATCTTAAATTATTTCAATTCCTTTCAATAAACTTTTCTTCTCTATAGATCTGCTTCACTTAATTTCTATTCCTTGTTCTTTTTCCTTTTACCCACTATATTTAAACAACTTGGCTTATTTTCTATTCTTCAAGCATGCTAACCATGTGTACAACTCTTCTTGAAAATTTATTTTGGAAGACTCCAGCTGATCCAAAATGGTCACTCCTATTTATTGTCTATTTATATAAGCAGACTACTTATCACTACTTGGCATTATCTTAATTACATACTTTTTAATAATATTTTATTTATTTTATTATCTGTCTTCTTCATAAAAAAGAAGGAAAAAGATTCAACCATATATTCCTATAGGAATGACTGAATGACAGACTAATTGAATAAGTGGATGAATAATGAATGAATGAATGAATACATAATGGTCATCTATCTTTCATCTTTTCTCCATCTAACTAGTTTTCTTTTTGTAAGTCAATAATTTGAAGCCTCATTTTAAATAATCTAATCTTATACCTTGAGAGTCAGGCAACTTAAGAGAAAGATGGCCACAACCATTTATTGTAACTATTCTTATGTGACATAATAAATAATAGTGCTACTGCTATAGAAACAACAATCTGGCCACTATGGTTTTCAAAGGATTTTTATAATATTGTCTACTTTAGCAAGAAAGATTACTAGAAAATGTATTGCCCCAAAATAACATAATCATTTTGTAAAGAAAAGTTTTAATGTGATAAGCTTTAATGTGCTAGATAGAATTTTTAAGGTTTAAAGATTTAAAAAAATAATTTTAGTTATTTTTCCAGAGCACTGAGGAGTATTTGCTAAGAGCTAATTAAAAAGTATTAAGTACAAGTATCTGAAGAAAACAGTTTCCATATGTAGTTAGCTTCCAAGAACTTTTACACCTTTGGCATAAATTAACTGTGATAGAATATATTTATCATGTTACTAATATAGGAACCTTAAATATTACCTGGAAAGAATTACTGAAAATTAAATATCAAGTCGGCATAAAGTCTTTCATAAATACAACTTACCTGGATAAATGTGATAATATTAGGTAAGCACTAACTGTGAAATTGACATTAGAGAAATTAACAAGATAATTTCTAGACATCATTATCAATAAGAATGAGTATTAGGAAATTATGTGAATCTCTTATATTTTAAACTCCCAGAAAGCAGAAACTAATGCAAAGATTCCTTGTACAGCCTTACATATCTGTCCAATGACAATCCTGTTTCTTTTACTATAATGTCCTATAAGGAGTATCTGCAGATTTAATCTTTTCTGCAAAAGCTAGTGCTATTCATTCTTTATAAATGACATTATTTGAAACTCTGGACTTCACATTACTTTCATTTGATGCCAAACCATAAAGCCACAGCTCTTGTCATGTTAAACCACTGAAAAAATTATTTTGCAACTTGATTCCTTGATGGCATATGTAAAAATGCAAAAAGACAAGTATATCTCAAAACATATATGTGTATTTGAGACCATCTATATTACCACTCATCTTTTTTCCCTGCCCAATTACAAACTTATTATATTCACAAAGACACAAAGCTTTAAGTAAATGAGCTCATCAAGATGATTTTGATTTGCCAGTATCCATATTGCGACCACAGTGAATTTTCTGAGTCGATCTCCTGAAAAAAATGTTTCCCTCACATGTGTTTTATCTTTCCTAGATGATTCAAGACTAAATAAAGTCTGACCTTTATTTAAACTAATTATATTATGGGGTAGACTAGGTATAATTTTTGGCTGCTCAATTAAGAAAGAGATTGCATTTCTAAAATGTACAATTGTCTGGTAGAAATCTAGAGTTTGCATAGAGCTAATAAGAGAGTCCTCTGGCCACCTTCTGATAAATGATATAAAATACTGAAATCCTAGCATCTAGAGGTCAGAGCTGACCTTTGGGTACTCTAGCCTGAAACCATAGAACACTATACTCTTTACTTGGATGGTATGGCTCAGTGTGTGAGCATCGAACTATGAACCAGGTGAACCAGGAGGTCATGGTTCAATTCCTGATCAGGGCACATGCCCAGGTTCTTGGCTCAATACCCAGTAGGGGGTGCAGGAAACAGCTGATCAATGCTACCTTCTCATTATTGATATTTCTATCTCTTCCTCTCCCATCCTCTCTGAAATAAATAATAAAAGTATATTTTTTTAAAAAAAAAAGTATATGTTTTTGATAACATCTGCCTTTTATCAGTAGTTACTAACAAACTCTATGTCTATATTTAATTTAAAATGTTTCCAGGTTTTTAAAAGTAAAATATTTATTCTAGATGGAATATGCAATTATAAATGTATTTGGATATAAGAGATTTCATTTTCACTTAACGAAGAATTCATTTCTCAGTGAGCTAATGTGCCTTTTATTTGTAGGAGTTTATCAAGGAGCTGTTTCTGTCCTGTATAATGCAGTTTACTTTACACAGCCAGGCAGCCTTCACTGGCTGATCACAGTCATTTCTTTTTCCTGGGCACCCTTATAAGTCTTTGATATTATGGAACCACACTGACTGGGGCCATAGGGGAAACTTTTGTAAATCTCTGATATAAAATAAAATATTCTGCATGGGATGAAAGGGATTCCCCAGAAGTGGATTTTAAATCCCTTTTAGACATTTTCTGCTGACTGTTAATTCTACGCTCATCATTGTACCCAGGACTACTATGGAACATACTTCAATAGAAGATTTTGTGGATGATTTTTAACACCTGCCCATGCATAGATTGACATGCTGTCCCAATTATTAGGGTCTGCATTTTAATAGTTTGCTTGTTAGTGTTTTAGATTAGTTTTTTCCTGATTCACTTAAATTCTTATTCTAGTTTACTCCTTTTAAACAATTATGTATTTCACCTGTAATGCAACCTGCTATATTATTTGTTGATGGGCTTATGACAATGGATAAAGTGTATATAACCCTGTATGTTCTATTTCTACTGTGATGAGATTAATAGTAAAATAACTAAAGTAATTGATTGTTTAACTACAACTATTATGAAAATGTTAAAGAAACATTTACAATTCCATTTTAAAATCTTTATTTTAAATAATGGTGTGTGTTGCTTGCTATGGTTATTGTTTTGTATGACCAAATACAAAACATTAAATGAATTTGTTTAATATGCTTAAAGAAAATATTAAAAATTGTATTAAATGTACAATGAATACACTATTGTTATGAGCAAAATTTTGTTCCCCCTAAAATTCATACTCTCAAACCCTGAACCCAGTAGCTCAGAATATGACTCTATTTGGAAATAGGGCTGTACAGAGATAATTAAGTTAAAATGAAGCCATTAGGGTGGGCCCTGATTCAACCTGAAGGTGTCCTTATAAGAAGAGGCAATTGAGACACACAAAGATATACCAGAAATGAATGCACACAAACAAATTACTATGTTAGGGCACAGTAGGAAAGCAATTATTTGCAAGCCAAGAACAGAAGCCTCAGAAGAAACCATGCCTGCCAACATATTAACCTTGAAATTCCAGCCTTCAGAACTATGAGAAAGTAAATTTGTTTTAAGTTATCCAGTTTATGAAATTTTATTATGCCAGCCTGAGCAAATAGACACTATAAAAATGAGCTAAAAGATAAAAAATTAAGTAAAAATTTAGTATGCAAAGCAAATTACTTGAAGCAAATTAATTGACATTAGAAATTGAATTAGTTATGTTACTCTCAAAAAGCAAATTTTTGCCCTGAAGGTATCAAAATTTATCTGACAACCTTAAAAATTCACAGTTTATAGTCTCTGCGGGCATAGTGAAATAGACTAAAGTAGTAGTACATATAGCATATGACCCAGAGGTGGGGTAACCATTTATCCCAGTTGTCTTTGCACAGTCCAGCTTACATGTGTTATCTTGGTGTCTCACTTAGCTTAGTGATTAGCAATCCAAAAACCGTTAGTTTGAATCATAAATTATATGACTGAATCTCCACATTGTGGATCTTTGGGGAAAGGGAGAACTAGTTAATAAACATGACTGGCCAAAATGATTCACCCTAAAGAAAAAAAAAAAGTTAAATTAGATGCCTATTCACATCAAATTCTAAATTCAGTTGAAACAAATATTGTGAAAATAATTCGGCATTACATATAGAAGGGTCAATGGAACATATGATTGTGTATCAAAGCCTGTGTCCTGGCTCTCAACCCAGAGGAAGGGTATCAATATATATATATATATATATATATATATATATATATATATATATATATATATATAAACTAATATGCAAATAGATCGAACAGTGCAACAACCGAAAAACTGAACAAGTGGTCGCTGTAATGTGCACTAACCACTGGGGGCACGTGCAGAACATGGTGGGCATTGGCCATGGTGGGATAGTGGAGCATGTGAGGGGGGTGCCAGACCAAGGCGGGGTGCCAGTTGCTGTCCTCAGGGCAAGCCTCCGGTGGTTACTGAAAATTCTTTGCTCCCGCACTCCACGGTTCACCCAGAACTCACAACTGCTGCCAGTGTCGGCCCCAATCACCCCTGAGGGCTTCTCCATCTCCCCCTGCTCCTGAGGGACGATCAGGGCAGCAGCAGCTGCTCATACCCACTGCTGGCGCTGGCCCCAATCTCTCTGTACCATCAGCGGGTGTGAGCAAGGCCAGCACCATCAGCACATGGGAGCAGCAGTGGCAGGAGCAGAGCTGCCAGCAGACAGGGAACAGGAGGCTATGGTGGGAGGGTCTGGGTGGGGGCAAGGAGAATGGGCCGAGACCCGCCCCTGTGCCCACTGCAGCCTCACAGACCACAGTCCCTTTCCAGGTGCACAAATTCGTGCACTGGGCCCCTAGTTTTTTTTATAATTGGGATCCTGGAAGGGGCACTATATTCCAATGGCCTGTCAAGTGGGGGACATCTTTTGCAATTGAACCTTCCAGAAACAGCACTTTATCCCCCCCTTTTTTTTAAATTTTCATAAAAGGTCCTAATGTGCTAATAATGGCACTGATGGGACTTTAGTCCTAGGTATTACCCTCTGAGATCATTTTAATTTTTAGTGATACTTTTCTCTTTATTGACTCACATTTTATTCACTATTCTCTAGAGTACTAAATCATTTTCATGTATGTCAGTACCTTCCCATTATCTCCATGTTATTTTAATATTCTGGTCACTTAGGCCAAAGTGCATGATCTTAAGATAGTGCTACCATATAAAAAATAAGATGGGAAATTCTGAAGTTATAACTGCATTCAAAGCCTAGATTGGTGACTCCAAGCAAATTGCTTGATCTTTTGGAACTTTGATTTCCAAATCTATAAAGCATGGATTATATTAAAAGTCTATAGAGTTGTAGTGAGATTTACATGAAATAACTCATATGAATGCCTCATACAGTGCCATGCCTCATACAGAATAGCACTTAATAAATATTGTCTCTTACATTTGTGTTCATTTTTATTAAATTAATTCATTATATTCATCTTTTTACTTCCACCAGCAAATATAGGGTTGTTTTCTAATATTTCCATCTATGATAGTTGAAGTTGTATAATTCATGTATTTATCAGTACAAAGTTGAAAGAACATCATTGCATCAAATTATGGAATCATAAGAGGAGAACAACCAAAGCTCACAGCACAACTCGCCCTTGTTGAATATCCATCAGCTCACATTGAAGATGATTATTCAGCATGTAATTAATATATTTGTTTTACTTGAATTCAGTGTATATTTTAATCATTATACACAATGATTCTTAAATTGCCCTTACCTGTATCCAAAAAAAAGAAAAAAAAATTCCAATTAGCTGAAAATGTTTATAAAACTTTATATCAAGTTTTTATAAATCAAATGCAGACACTTAGGAAAAATCTAAGCACATTAGTAGAAAAGCAACTATATATATTTCATTATATATGCCATGTGACCCACTAAACATATGCTTCTATCATGAATACAGTGTTTAATCAACATTATATCTGGCTACCTCATACTTGAAGACATTTATCAGAGCACTATTTTCCTCATTAGGTTCATTTGAATCTCTGACAAAACCTGAATTTTTTTTTCCTTATATTATCAATTAGAAAATATCAAAGGTACTGGGTTACTAAACATTTTTTATTTAAAAACTATTTAATCCCAAACCTGATATCCTGATATATATATATATATATATATATATATATATATATATATATATATATATATATATGTATGGAGGAATATGTAGCTGGGACTAATTTTCTTATTTAAAGATCCCCTGAGATCTGAGCAATAACCTAAACACTTGTGAACTACCTCTGAATATGTGATTATATTGAACTTTCTCTGAAAGTAACAGAGACATAGAAAATAACAAAAGTTCCAGAATATACAAAGTGAGTTCATTTGTTAACTCTATAGACTGGATTTGAATTCTGGCAATCCTTGCCAAATTAGAGAAATGTAGAAACTCTGATGTCAAACTGGGATAATTTTGGAACACATTCAAATCTTTAAACATAATGAAGTAATTCAAAACAGAACTCTAAAGTTGTTAATGCAGACTAGCCAACAACTTCCCTAAGTGAAGAATTTAGCAAAAATATCTGCCTCATAGGATGTGGTTTCTCTGTAAGTTAGCAAGGTTAAGGGAAAACTGAGCTATTGGCCAGTTTCAAAATTGGTTGCTTCTGTTGAGCATTAGTGTGGCAAAGATGTAAAGTATGAAAGGAAGGGTATGGGGACAAGCCTAGAATTATTTACTGTGGAAAGCTGGTTTGTTATGAGTTGATCTTCATACTTAACCAGCTCATCGTAGTTGCCTCTTCTTCCCATTATCTTTTTCTTATAGGCAGCTTCTTAGAGAGATGGGATACCACATAAACTAAAAATAATCCTAGAAATAAAAGACAAAACCATCTATAATATAATAATCCAATAAGATTTTCTTTATTCCTATATCTCTTAAAAATCTATACAAGTGAAAATACAGTTTATATAGTCAAAATAACACCAAACATGATTTTATGTGTTAACATTTTTAATCTAATAGACTTTCATGTATAATAATGTTTGTTGCCACATCTTATTTTACCACATCTATAATAATAAAAGTGTAATATGCTAATTAGACCAGAAAGCTGAATGACCTTCCAGAAGTCCTTCCGGATATGCTTCTAGACGTCCTTCCA